>NC_041018.1:10000000-14800000 GCF_004193775.1 Glycine soja | reverse complement strand
TTTTATAATTACATTAGGTTGGTGTTGATGTTGTGTTACTGTCTTGAAAATTTATGAGCCTTTTTTGAAGTGTGTTTAAAATCCAAAATTTTTGTGGCATCATATTTATTTGAAGTAAGTATTTTGAGTGCGGAAAATTTTTTAAATATGAAGTTGTAGTATTTTTTAAATTAGATTAGGTTGGTGTTCATGGTTTGTTCGTGTGTGTTAAAAATTTATGAGCCTTGAACTTCAACCCTGTTTAAAATCAAAAATTTATTTGGCATCATATTTATTTGAAGTAAGTATTTTGATTGCGGAAATTTTTTTCAATATGAAGTGTGTAGTATTTTTTTTAATTAGATTAGCTTGCTGTTGATGTTTTGTTCGTGTGACTTTATAATAATAACTTGGTTGATGCTTTGTAATGTAATTAAAATGTCTACTTTGAAAGCGTTCCTTTGTTCTACCTTTTTTAATTTTTACTTTTTACTTTTAAGTTTGTGGCATCATATTTAATTAATGACCTTTATTTATTTTTAAATTATTATTGTTAAGATTAATTACTACCTTTTGCTTCGTTGATAGATTATTTTGCCTTTAAAATTAGTACCTTCAAATCGTTCAACTGTTTTAAGTCTCTTTCATCATATTTAGTTGAAGTTAATAATTTTTATTTAGAATAAAGTTTTAATGTGAAGTTTCAGTAAAGAGGTTTTTTGTGATTATATTTTTTTATTTTGAATTTATTATTATTATTATGATTAATTATTTACAATAGTGTTTTTGTAGGTACATGATGAATTCAATTATAACAGTATTGTATTTCAATGGAAGGGTATATAAAGAGAATGATGATGTAATATTTGAAGACAATAAAAAAGCGATTCAAATTAAACGTAGAATTAGTTTCAATGCTTTGAAAAAAAAATTGGAGATAAGGTAAAGTTAGAAAATAAGGAAATTATTTCTGCTATCAGTTGTAGATTTTTAGTTTTTGGAAAATATGTTGCTTTGCAAATTTGTGATGACGAAGATGTTGAAACCATGCTCGAAAGTTTTCAACAACAAAATCAAATGTCAATTTTGGAATTGTACATAGAAAAGGATGTGGCTGGTGGTTTTATGTATCATTCTGCAAATTCTCTTACATCATGTAGAAATAATTTATCTAATAATGAGGCGCAACTGCCAAGAGATGTGAGCAACTTACATGGTGATGAAGATGATAATGATGATGATGATTATCTTGTGTCTAACTCATACGTTGAAGAGTCTTTAGACGAAGATAATAGTGTTGATGATATATCTGATACAGACGATGAAGCCACCGACATGATTCAACCAGTATGAATTGTTCACCCAACAGAAGGTATAATTTATTGGGGCGAACAATTGTCCTTAATTTTCATTGACTGATCATTGGGGCGAACAATTGTCCCCAATTTTCATCTTGTTTGTCTTTCAGCGTTATGCCATGGATATTGAGTGGTTGCGAAGGACACTCGGGAATAGGTTGTTGCATTTCAAATTGTCGCAAATCTCTATCGGGTTGTTGAGGTGCCACTCAACAACATGGAAACAAATGAGTGGCACCACTGCACACCATGCTACACTTCCAACCAAACAAATTGGAGGCAACGCTGACATAACAGTTGCTTTGTAAGGCTCCCACAGAAACTACATACAACAATACAGTTATTAATTTTCACTGAAACATGACATAATATTTATTATTTAACCAATATATTACGATCTTCTTACCTCATGTCGTTTCATGATATCCAATTTGCGACGAAAAACTATCAGATCATCATTGCTAATATGCTGATTTCCGCATCACAACCACTTACAAAAAAATATGAAATCATCGTTGCCCACACGTTACATTATTAATTATTTTCAAATGAAATCTAATTTTTTAAATGACTAACCTGTGTCCGAGTGGTTTATTTTCTATTATGGGGGAGTCCTCTTTGGAGCTAAAGTCGTGCATCGTTCCCATGCCCACATTTGGATTAAGATGCACATACCTCCGATTGATTTAGTTTTGTAATCGGTGGCGTTGCACATCTCTCTATATAAAAAAGCAAGCACGGCAGGTCTCCATGCATACATGCTGCAGTGTCCAAAGTCACACAAATTACAGGTACCTTAGGGAAACTTTGCTACTTCTTTTGTCAACAAATAGGACACCTCTTATAAATCTAAGGATCCATGCACGGGTAAACCTTTCTAGTTGTTGTATGTTACCGTCATGGTTATTTAATTGTGAAAAATGGTGAGCCAACCAACTTAATTTAACCACACTGCCTTGAAGTTCACCTTCCTGTGGTTTGACTCCTAACAATTCTTCACATAAATCAGCCCAATCAAGATTTGTTGGACCAATTAATGGTGCCCTATCAACACGGAGACCTAATAATATAGAGACATCTTGAAGAGTAATCGTACACTCTCCGCATCTCATGTGAAACGTATGTGTTTCGGACCTCCATCTTTCAATCAAGGCAGTAATTAATGCTGCATTTATTTTTAGGTATCTCATCTTCATTATCCAATAGAAACCAAATTGTCGAAGTACAGGAATAATTTCCTCTGGTATTTCTTCTTGCCCTTGATATGTGGGGACAACTCGTCTGATGTGTAATTTTCTGTCTTCTTCCTCATTCCAAACATGTTCTGAAACATGCTTAGCTTGCATTCATAATACGTCACCATCAATTGGACTAGACTTAATTTGTATATTTGATGAACATGACGAGGAAGATGTCATTGATACTGCAAAGTAAATATAATACAATAAATTGACAAAAAAAATTATACATTACAAAAAATTAATTAAGTATACATACCAAATAATTAAAATTTGAATAAATAACAGAATACATATATTTGAATAACAAAATATATGATATAAATAATAAAATTTAAATATACTCTCCAAATAAATTAAAATACATGCAATAAATTAAAATACTCTACAAATAACAAAATTTTAATTTTCAAATAATACATACATAAATTTAAATAAATTACCAATTTTTTTTTTCAATTAACAAAATTTAAATTAAATAACATATCTTATGCAAATAAATTAAAATAAATCGAAAAATTACTATGGAAACAAAAATTTAAACAATATATATAACTTAAATAATACCATACAAACTAAATAAGTACTAGACCCATAATAACCTATCATATATTTCAATAAAAAACTTAAAATAAGTAAACTAAATAATATTAACATTCTAACTAATTAACATAGTATATGAAACTAATAACTTATAATAACTAAAACTAACATAATATATAAAATTTAAACTAAACCTAATCTACCATATAAAATTAAGAACTAAAACTAAACTATACAAAATTAATAAGTTATGGTATCTAAAACTATTTCATTATATATAAACTTTATAATATCTAAAATAACTAATTTAATTATCAGAACACAAACATCTAAATAAATAAAGCACACAAAATATTAAATAAATAACTTACTAAGGTTTTGACAAAATGGAAGAACACGAAGGAAAAAAAGATGAAGCTCTCGTTCTCGCCAAGGTTTTCTCCGTCAAAGCTCACTTTCACTCTCATTGAAGGGGATTTTATAATCCACCAAGCTTAAATCGCCAGCAGGGATGGCGATATCCTCGTAGCCCAAGTCGCCAGCAACAATGGTGACTTCTCCGTCAAAGGCTACAGCTCCCTGCACCTACACCCCTACCCCTGTGTGTCTGTGCACCTACGCTGCTGCCTTCAAGTCGCCAGTCAAACCAGCGGGTTCTCTCCACGCTGGACTCGCCAATAGAAGTGGCGACAACCACTGGCTGTGTTGCTAGTGGCAGTGATGACATACCACGTGTCACAACCACAACAAACTCGCCAATGGGGCTGGCAGTTTGCATTGTTTTTGCATGTCATTTACGTAGAAAACAACACCATTGTGGAATTAGTTTAAAAACAACCCTATTTAAGGAATAAGTTTGCAAAAGTGCCCCCTTTAGGGCAATTTTCCCCATGTGTCCACTCATATGAGCATACCAACCTTCCATTCCTAACCTAACACTACTATTGTCTATTGAATTCACAATAGGAAAGAAAAGGGTATTGTGTGAGGTCAGGGAGTGAGCCAGTGAGTGAGGGACCCTAAATTATGGATCAACTGCTAAAATTTCCCTGAAAAGTCATAACTTTCTCAAATGTATCATCCTAACCAGACACCCCCATCATCATCTCATGAAATATCAACAAATTAAAAAATGTTTCAAAGTGAAATTAACAAAATCTAATTTATGCAGTAATTAATACTTTTGTAACTGCCTAGATGAAATTATCAGAAGGCAAAGCAACATTTTCCAAGTATAACTGAAAGTACGAAATACAGACATTCAATGAAATTTAAATGGGGTCGCTAAGCAACAATTCGTCCCTACACCTTAGAAATCAAAGTTGGCCTCTATCTTAAGGGGATATATTGGATTGAGATTTTAAAAGACTTTTATCACATAAAAAATGGATTGTGAATATTGGATTCAAACACATAATGTAGCAAGTAGATACAATAGAATAATGAGGCGTCTAAGATTCATACCTCCAGTAATGCTAATACGCAGACCAGCCCAAAAACTAATAGTACAAATAGCCAATATCACCAGTCATGGTGCTCACTAATATGTAGTTGTCTCAGAAAGAACAGAGCAAAGAAGCCTCCAGCCACAGCCAAACCAAAAACTTGGTCACTTTGGACTCCGTAGAACAGCCCTTGTGTTCAAGGAAAGCTTCCCCAAATGCCTCTAAAAAATATTAGGAATTTTGACATTAAATAAGCAATTAAATTAAATATAACTTGCATTATTTCGCAATCATCAAGTAAACAGTAAATTACATTTAAACTGCGTCATACATAATAGCAATTAAATTAAAAATTAGTGTAATTGGAAACCTTATTTCTACTACTTATTCTTGTATTGATCACTCATGTTGGTTTTACAGGTGGACCTTGCATCTTAGTTTCCTCTTTTTTCCTATTTTGGTTCACTAGTTGCTAAGTTTTTTTATTCTCTTTCACTTTTGGATCTTCATTCCTATCTATTGTTGAATTTGTTTAAGTCATGCAATTTCCAATTTAAGTTGTTTTTTTGTAGTTTTTTACGTCTAAACAGTCATAAGTCACTTTAGGGGGTGACTTTTGATGGAAATACTAAAAATATAAGTTGCTAACTCAAACAAGTGATCCTTTTTCAGCAGCTGCTTTCAAGTGGGGTATATAAGTTGTAACCAACAGAGGTTTGGAGCAAAAATGGTACTAGAGAAAGGCTATACACCAGCTCAAGTCATGAGTATATTTCTGTCAATATTTTATGCCTCCATGTAAGTTAGTTTATGCTTTAACAACTATTTTTGGGATTCATCAATCATATCTTACAAGGACCTGAAGTTCTTCCTCTAGTAGTATCACATTCACCTCCCGAAGTCTCATTCCTTCTCCTTGTTTATCTTAACAAGCCTGAAATCCCAGAGTTAGTCCTAGGGACTCTAGCAGCCATAGTAACTGGGGCAATACTGCCCCTTATGGGGTTTCTTATCTCCAACATGATAAATGCTTTCCTTGAGCCTGCAGATGAACTCCGTAAAGACTCAAAGTTTTGGGCATTAATGTTTATTGCCCTTGGTGTGGCTGGCACCATATATCATCCAATAAGGTCATACTTTTTTGATGTAGTTGGCTCTAAGTTGATAAAAAGGATTGGGCTGATGTGTTACAAGAAAATTGTTCACATGGAAGTAGGCTGGTTTGACAAAGTTGGGATAAGAAGTGAGATATACAAGTTGCGGGTGAGATATACATCAAAATTAAATGGGCTAGCTACTACGATAAGAAGTGACATATACAATTTTTTTTTCTCTAAAAAGAACTGTTACTATTTTTTTAAAAAAATAAAGATTGACACATGAATTTTTCAACTAATCCATAAAACTAAAATTTGTGAGATATATAATTTTATTATTTTTAATAAATTTCAATTAATAAAACATTATATTTAAAAAAGTGTGTAAAGAAAGAGTATAACATTTATGTTTCTCATCTAACCTCTTCTTTAATCAATGGCAAAAAATTGTTAATATGTAACCATTACTCACTCCTTTGACCTTAAAACAGTTTAGGTAGTACTCAGGTTATGACTTTTGTGAAGCACTAGAACGTTGGAATTGCAAGATATAAGGCAAATAGAACTGGCTTATACAACTTAACAAATGATATTTGAGTTAGGTCTTTCAAGGCTTAACAACTTAACATAAATCAATGACTTTTATTACGGATTCAAGGAACTCAAGATAACAAACTACCAATGGAAATTTCCTGTAGATACTCAGTTCACAGAATGTCAAAAGTCTAGATAATCTTCAATGCTTATTAAATTAGAGCCACAAAAAATTCCAAATATTAAAAATTAAAATTTTAACTCTCAACAATCAAGAATTCGTGTTTATAACTTACATGTGCTCCTTAATAACTTGTAGTTGTTTACCATCAACTTCCCATAGACGACATGTACAATCCTTACTGACAGTGACAATCAACTATAGAAACCCATTAGTCAATATAAATGAAAATCTGTGTAGACAAATAAACGATATTATGAAGGATGACATTACCACTTTTAAAAGTAGTAGCAATATTTATAAAAAATAATATTAAATTTATGAAACAGTCACAAAAAATGCATTAATGAGTAAAATAGTAGATAAAAAATTGATTGAACAACTAGAATTTATCATTATCAGTAAAAATTTCAGACAGGTGAAAATAATAATTATGTTAGAAAAAGCTCACTTCTTAGTGGAAAAAAGTAAAAAAGTTACAACTTAAGAAGTAAAATGATCCATAAAGTTTAATCTAGCAGCACATGAATATCTGAAATATTGTTGTACATTTCAATTTTTATGTATTTGTTGGTCAGTGATAATTAAAGGAACAAGTTACAAGACTGAAGTGTCTAAGTCACTTGAAGCGAATAAGGGCCATAAATAAAAATGAAAATATTAAATCTTGACAATAAGATCTATCTGTCTATGGAGAGGCTTTTATCTCAAAGGTAAATAGACATTTCAATTAAAATAAATTATATCAGAACAGAATAATGGATTTATTTGCTAGTAGTGATCATTGGAAGGGGAAATTCGGAAAAAGGTAAGATTGGTATAGAGTGGAAAATTTTATGGTATAACACTAACAATTGTACCTTTTTGTTGGGGGTGAGGAGCAGAATATGATATAATGAATAAACATATAGGAAGGTAAACAATATCAGACTATCAGTAAAGGTATCTTAAGATAATGCTTTTCATTTGTATGAAATGAAAGACCATTTTTTTCATTGTATTAAAAGATCCTATTTAACCTGAGAAAATAAAAACCACTAAACATACCTTCATCTTCTGGTTCTTCACAGCCAGGATCAACTTCAACAATATTTGATGGATTAGTGCAACTATTCAAGTTGCCATAGGCACTCTCTTAACAATTCTTCGCCTGTGATCCTTTTGGTTGTCCCTGTCCCTTTTTCTTAGGCATAATGGTACTTGAGTCACAAAGTTGATATATCACAACAACAATTACCATTTGCCTGCAAAATACAAATAAAAAGGATAATAAGATAAAGTCAATCCATGTGTACCTTCCTCCTGTTCCTCAATAAAGTCAAGATCAGATTTCAACACATTCAAAGGAATATTAGGAAATTTTCTTTTCTTTATTCTTCCTTTTAGTCAATAATTTATTGGACAAAGTTATATTATTTCCTAATAAATAAGCAACCTCAAGAAGTTTGCTCAAACACATACCAAGGAGTCAAGGACTAATTTTCAGAGGAACTGAAGGATATATATGGGCATTCCTGATAAATTGCTTAAAGTTATTTGCACGAATAACAAAAAGGCATACCAAATCATGCCTTTTCAGTTCCCTGTTAATCTTTTTAGTATTGACCCATTCGTACCAAAGATTTCTTTTCAGTGTTGGATCAAATGGCCTTAGAATAATTAAGAAGGGGGGTTGAATTAATTATGACCGTGTCTTGACTATTTAAAAAATTTATCCTTCTTAATGCTACTAGATTCAACTAGGCTTTTACTACTAAGTTAAGAAAGTAAAGAACAAAACCAATAACTAAACCAAAAGTAAAAGCCGCAATTAAAAGTACACAACGAAAATTAAAGAGTGTAGGGAAGAAGAAGACAAACACAAGATTTATACTGGTTCGGCAACAACCCGTGCCTACATCCAGTCCCCAAGCAACCACCGGTTCTTGAGATTTCTTTCAACCTTATAAAATCCTTTACAAACCAAAGATCCACAAGGGATGTATCCTCCCTTATTCTCTTTGAACAGCCAAGTGGATGTACCCTCCACTTGAACTGATCCACAAGAGATGTACCCTCTCTTGTTCTCAGTACAACAACCCAAGTAGATATACCCTCTACTTGTACCACAAAGGATGTACCCTTCAATGTGTTGAGAGAAAGGATTCTCAGGCGGTTAGTCCTTTGAATCTTTGTAAGGGGAAACAAAAGATATCTCAAACGGTTAGTCCTTTGAAATCTTTTGTTTAAGGGGAAGGGAAAAATCAAAAGAATTCTCAGGCGGTTAGTCCTTTGAATTCTCTTGGAAAGAGAGAAGGGAGACACAAAAGAATTCAGGCGGTTAGTCCTTCTATTCTTTTGGCAAAGGGAGAAGAGAATGAAGAAGAAGAGTAGCACAAGTTTTTGAACAATGAACTTTTCTTGGAAGAGAAAGTATTGAACAAAAACTCTTAGAAAGATGTTGAGAAATGAATCAGAAAGTTCTATAAAAAAACTTGTTCTTAAAATTCATGTCATGGTCACATATTTATAGTCATTTGATGACTCAAGTTAAAGTTTGTAACTCTTGGCAATTTCTTTAAAACTAATCAATTTAAAAGATTGCGACTCTTTTGAAAACTAGTCACTTAAAGATTGTGACTTTTGAAAAACTCTTCAGAAACAAGTCACTTTAAGAATTGTGACTTTTGGTAATTTATTTTTCGAAATCAGTCACTGGTAATCGATTACCATCATAGTGTAATCGATTACACATCAATAGATGTAACTCTTCATGTTTAAATTTGAAAATCAAAATATTTAGAAACTCTGGTAATCGATTACAAGTATTGTGTAATCGATTACACAAGTTAAAAATGATTTGAAAATGTTTTATCACTAGTTGTGACTCTTGAAATTTGAATTCTAACGTTTTAAAACATTGGTAATCGATTACATGCTCATGGTAATCGATTACAGCTTTGTAAATCAGTTTTGAAAACAATGCTGGCTATTGGTAATTGATTACTACCTCATGGTAATTGATTACCAGAGAGTAAAACTCTTTGGTAAAAGATTTTGTGAAAAATTCTTTTGCTACTCAATGTTTTGAAAAACTTTTTTAGTATTTATCTTGATTGAGTCTTCTCTTGATTCTTGAATCTTGATCTTGATTGTTCTTGAATCTTGATTCTTGAAACTTGATTGTTCTTGAATCTTGATTCTTTGAGACTTGATTCTTGAAGCTTTTTGACTCTTGATTCTTTAAAACTTGCTTAACTCTTGATTCTTTGGCATCATCAAAATAATCTTGGAAGTCATTGCTTTCACATTCAGTACAAAGTTGCAACAAACTGAACGAAAGAACTCGCATGAAAAATGAAAGTAGAGCTGGTAACAAGATAAAATTAACGGAACAAGGATGTTGGAAAATAGATTTACTCAATGAATAAAATGTAACTCCTCCAAATTTGAATATAAGAAAAAATAAACTAATATCATGGGAATCAAAAGAATCATTGGAAATAAAATCTGAACTAAATAAATAATATTTTTGGGATGATTTCATTAAGGAAAATGCTAATCAGTGCCTTGATGAATTAAAAATGGAAAGTTTTCTATTGGAAGTGTAGCAGTGAATTCTCCTGAGATTTCCAATGCAACTTCAACATAATATTTAATATTAAAACCCTACGCTCTAACCGTCATAGCCTCCGTAGCCTCAATCACTCTGGTGCCGGCGCCTTCACCGACGAGGGTTTTGCGATGCGACTGGGAGTCCTCCCATGGACTCGGTGGCTCGCCGCTGAGGATGAACTTAAAGAGGAGGAAGCCGGAGTCCCAGGGCTAGACGACGAAGGGAGATTTTTGGTGCTCGGTGTAGAAGGAGCTGATTGCGGAGAACGAGATCGTGTGCAGCGAGAGCAGCATAGAGTAGTAGTCCCGCAACACGTTTGACGGCACCGTTCCGATTGGAACCATCGCCAGCTGGATCATCGCTGATCCCTCGATGCTCACTTCCAAAATAAGGTAATGGAAGAGGCTAGGTATTGTTTTTCTGAGGCTAGGGATCAAGGGTAAAAAGAAAGGCCATTTCATAGATAATGACGGCACAATTTTTTCCTTAATGAAAAATTAATTTTAAAAATGCAACAACCACGGTGATGTATTAGAAGATGAGGTTCTATTGAATGCTTGTAGTTAAATACAATGACATTTTGTACTAAAACGTGGTCGTTAATGAACAGCCTCAAATACCACTTCGCTTTTGGCTGAAAACGTTGTCGTTCATCTCGTGGTATTTACAAAAACGCCACCGTGCTATATTCAACAACGGTGACCCAAGCACCAATGTTGTACTATAGTCGTAGAACATAGCTTTTTTAGTAGTGTATTTACTTTAATCTTATAAGTTTAAATCTTCAAAATCATTACTATATTTTTTTTCCCTTGTTACTTCATTGTAACTTAACGCTTATTCTTAAAGGTAAAACGTGTCCTTGCAATCAAAGTAACGGAATGAAAAGCAAATATAAATAGTAAGAGTAATAATTAAGAAAAGGGCCAGGGAGAAAAGATATAAAAGTGGCAATGCCATGATATATACATGCTTTACAGCCTTGTATTAGTGACAAGCTATCAATTATCAAATGTCAAAAGCTTTTAATCACTGTATTATTCACTTTCTTACATCGAGTCTACTTTTGATTTCTTGGCTATTAAGGCATACCAATATGCATAAAGAAGACGATCAAATAGCGAGTAAGCGATATACACGTACGCATCAGTTTCTTTAACTCCAAGTTAATGATTATTTTTTCCTATATTGATTGTATATATCGGTGAGACTGACATTCCATACTTTTGGTAGAAGGAAAATCTGATGCGCATTTATAGGTTCATCTAAGTTCCTTCGTTAGCAACAAATAAAAGGAATGTAGACAAAGAAGAGTCACAATAAGATTTTGCATTTCGTCATCTCACCAATGAAGACTACGCACGGAAGTGTTCTAAAAGTATCTTTGAGAATAAAATTAATTTAGGATTATGATTTTTTTATAAGCAGTTTGAAATCATGTTTGGTTACCTCCATGCATATATTTGAGAATAAAATTTTGTCTAAAAATTTAATTTTGTAAAAGTAAGACTTTGAATACTTTTGCAAACTAAACTTGGTGGGCAGCTTATGCTTTTAAAGAGAAGCTGAAAAAATTGAAGGTAGCATTGTGATAGTGGAATGTGGAGGTCTTTGGGGATCTCGAAGTGAAAAAGACAAATTTGGTGTGAGAGATTGGTGACTTGGATTTACTTGAAGACCAAGGCAATTTTTCTATGCAGGATTTTGAGCAAAGAAGACAAATTATGGATAAATTTTGGACCCCTTCAAAGAGGAACGAATGTTTTCTGTTTCAAAAGTCAAGGGCTATGTGGTTCAAGGAGGGAGATGATAATACAAGATTCTTCTATTAATTGGCACCTAAGAACTAATTCTCTAAAGGGGCTTCATGTAAATGGGGTGTGTTAGAGGAACTGACGAAGGTGAAGGAGGAAGTCAATTTTTTTTTTTTGCAATAAGATACGAGGAGAGTGGGGAGCCCTTCATGTCTCTAGATGGGGTCAGATTTGAATCTATCAATCAAGAGGACAACACTTGGCTGGTTGCAAAATTTTCAAATGTAGAAATTAAAAATGCAGTTTGGGAGTGCAAAAGCAACAAATGCTTGTTATGACAGAGAATGCCACATGTTAAATGACACCTGGCCTAACAGATTTAGTTAAAGGAAGGGGACAGGTGGCTACTGATCCAAACAATCAGGGAGTGAGAAGAGGAAATAGAGAGAGAAAGCATAACATGAAGGGGAGCATAACATGAAGGGAATTTAAAAAATTTCAGCTATTGAAAGTGTTGGAGCATTTGGAGTCTGCTCTCATTTTTGTTTTTGCTTGAGGACAAACAAAGTCAAAAACTTGTTAACTCGTTGACAAGTGCACCTATTTATCACAAGTAGTAAAGACTCAGAAGTCCGATTGTCGATTTTCACATGGACTTTGTTTTGTACTTGTGTTGGATAATATTCAATTTATAAGAGGAAAAGATAAGATGAGGTAAAAGATGAGTAAAAAAATAGTAACTAAATAATAGATATTAGTAGAAAACAAAAAAAATAATAGGGAATTCAATGAGATGGGAATGTTAGGACCTAGCATGCCTTATTTGCCTAAGATGCATTATTTGATATTTTTCTCTACCAATCAGGTGAATTTTTTCTACCCACATCTATTACAATACTTGTCCCTGTTGTCTCACGATGACAAGCCTATTTTACCTACCTATCTCCCAAATGTCCTTGCAAAGATTCAATAGATAAAATGCATGAAATTCTAATTCTAAATGCTTGCTTTGATGCATGGGCATAATGCAACCACTCTATGTCTAGCAATGATTTTATTAAGATACCCCTTCCTTTTAGTTCTATTAGAAATTACCCTCTATCGAGCGACTAATTCCTAAAACAGATGCATGCAAGACCTTCCTTGTATTTCTATTAAGGATTACCCTCTAGTGAACACCTAACCCCTAAAGATGATGCAAGAATGAATGATACAAGAAATTAAAATAAGAAAGAATAATATGAAAGAAAACACATGTTTGCATTGATAGATATGAAGTGTACAATACATCTTTTGGCTTTTTAGGCCTGTCGGACCTTAACTAAGAATTTAGCCTCTCATAACCATAAGGGGCCAAGGGACCTTACACTTAAAAAATAGTATAGGAACTAATGGAATAGAATGGATGGAAAAAAGGGAATAAAAAATGACGAGAGAGAAGAAAGAATTCCCTAAGGGAGAGTTCTAAGACTTTAGGTGTGTATTAGAGTGCTCTGAGACTCGGTATGTCTTTTCTCCTTGGTTTGACTCCCTTTTTATAATTGTTGGAGTGGACTTGGACTTGATGCCAAAAATCTTCCTTATTCATATTTTTGATATTTTCTGCATCTTTTTGGATTTTATCCTTCCTTTTCATATCTGCAAGGCGTAAATAAGAAAAATATCAATTCCTAACATTTAAGCCAGAAATATTTATTGAATAAATATTTTAAAAGATATTTCCATTATATTTCTATTATAAAAGACAACTCATATTTAGCAGTTATTAATCAACAAATGGTGATGGAGTTGAGAGCGCAGTAATCCATGCACAACTTCCATCCTTTTTCTTCACAAACAACACTGGAGAGGAAAAGGGGCTCCTGCTCAATTGAATCAATCCAACATTAAGTAATTCGAACACCTGCTTTTCGATTTCGGCCTTTTGAAAATACGGATAGCGGTACGGGCGTACATTTACTGGTTGGGCCGTGGGAGCAAGGTTAATGTGGTGTATAATCTGACGAGGTGGTGGGAGGTGAAGTGGTGTTTGGAAGATGCAGTCGAATTTGGTGACAAGGGCCTCGATGGTGGGGATGGGGTGAATCAGATTTCCGGGCGGGTCGGGTGGTGTAAAGGGTACTACGGATAAATGAAATAGGGGCGTGGTGGAGCAGGCTTGAATCAAACGTTTGACCTATGAGGTTGAAATGGGAGACGACCCACCAATAACTTCTGCGTGAAGTTCAGCAAGTTAGCCTAAGTGGGTGAATCTCATAATAAAGGAAGTGTAATAAATGGTGACTATGCCCAATTGCTTCAACCACTCAATTCCTAAAACAACGTCGGCTTCACTTATGGGCAATACATGGACGATCACCGTAAAAGTATGGTGTTGGATTTGTAGTGTCGTCGTTGGGCAATCCAGCACTGAACCATTGCCCACCATGACTCGCAGAGGGGAGGTGTCCTGAGTGAGAAGGTTGAGGAATTTTGTGACTTTGGGTTGAATAAAATTGTGGGTGTTGCCACTATCGATTAAGATAGTAAGACGTGCCTGATTGATGAAGCCATATATGCGAAAGGGTTTCGGGTGTAGGGAGGCCGTAAAGGGCATTTAAACTGATGTGAGGTATAGAAGGGGTAAGGTATGAATGGGCTTGGTGATCAGGGCTGAAGTGTGTGGTATCTAAGTTGGGGAATTCGTGGAAGGCATTGGGTTTTTCGGGGTCTGCGATGAAGAGAAGAACACGACCTTTGCAACAGTGGGTAGAATTCCACTTATCGTCGCAATCATAACATAGGCCCATCTCACGGCGGAATGTCATTTCATCAGGGGTTCGTTGAATGAAGGGTGGTTTGGGTTTGGGAGGAACTAAAATGGGCATCGTGGTGTTTGGGGGAAAAAGTTTAGGCCTAGGCCAACAGTTAATGAGCTTATCCTTTTGCAATTTAGCTAGAGCAGTTGCTTGGGGTAAGGAGATGGGTTATAGAGCCAACCCCTCCCAACGTATTTTCGGAAAGAGACCAAAAATAAAACAACTTAGGCCGATGATGCGATTTGTAAGTCTCTCAAACTCGGTCAAGTAGTCATTCATGGAGTCGTGTTGAGACAGCTTGAAGAGTGCACCCTTGGGATCGTTGTAGAACGAAGGGGCAAAACCCAATTCCAGGGCCTAGAGAAAACGAGTCCAGGAGGTGATAAACCCATTGCAGTACATCCACTGGTACCAACTAAGGGCGGGTCCGTCCATGTAGAAGGACGTGATTATGATGTGCTCCTCATCATGCGTTCCCTGGTAATAAAAAAATTGGGAGATCTTGAAGATTCATCCCATGGGGTCATGACCGTCAAAGCGTGGAACGTCTAATTTGACGTGGTGACATTGTGTGGGGGAAAGGGAGAAGGTAGAGGAGGTATGGTGGTAATCTGGTTGAGGCGGTTGAGCAATGAGTCAACCTTGTTGACAAAAACAGAGTGGCGGTCTGCGAGGGAGTCGTGGTGGAGGGTTAAACAGGTGAGGGCTTCTTTCAAACAGTCAGTAGTGGTTTTGCGGATTGTGTGTTCGGCCGTGGTAGGTCAGACCAGTTGTTAAGGGCTGGGAACCCTTCCTTGTATTTGAGGACAAGGTAACCTCCTATAACTAAGTTTAATAGTAATTTTGGAAAATTCATCTCCCTTATTCTTTCATTACTTATGATATTTATACACATTCTGAGTGGATTTGCGATAACAAAATTCCACTACTCCACTACCCTGCAATAACATTACTAACAAAATGACACTACTAATTGAAACAAATTTTCCCTTGTTACTCTAATAACAAAATTCTAGAAACAAACATCTAGAAACTATTTTAACTAATTCTAATAACTAGCTAGATGTAATCGTCCAAATGGCCAGGGCACTTAATAGTCCTTTTGGGCCTTCCTTCTTAGACCTTTGGTGGTATCTGAGGTTCTTGAACCTTGTTGCTAACACCCAGGCTGAGAAGGGTTCTACATAAGGTGATAGATGAATCTCAATCAACATTTCTAGGAGGACAGAATATGATGGATGGAGTGGTTATCACTAATGAGGTTATCCAAGAAGCCAAAGAAAAGAAAAAACCATGTTTCATATTGAAGGTTTCGAAAAAGCTTATGATTATGTGAGATGGTCTTTTTTTTTTATTACATGTTAGATAGATGTGGCTTTTGTGCTAAATGGATTCCTTGGATGAAAGGGTGTGTTGAGTCAGTCTCTATGTTGGTTCTGATAAACGGGAGTCCTACTTAAGAATCCACAATGCAAAAAGGTTTGAGGCAAGGGGATTCAGTAGGCCCTTTTTTATTCCTTTTGGTGGTGGAAGGACTAGGAGGTATGATGAGAGCGACACTGGAGAAATCATTAATTGCGGGATGCAAAATTGGGAACAGAGAGGTACATCTTTCTTCTCTACAGTTTGCGGATGATGCGCTTTTTATGTGCCAACCAAACACTCAGAATGTTATTACCTTGAAAGCCATTTTAAGATGTTTTGAGCTAGTGGTGGGTCTAAAAGTTAATTTTTACAAAAGTAAACTGGTGGGGATTGGGGTGACAAAGTTGTATATACAAAGTTTTGCGTCTATGTTGAACTGTTAAGTGATGAAAATTCCATTTTGTATTTGGGGATACTTGTAGATGCATATTTTGGGAGGGTAGCTACTTGGCAACCGATTGTAGAGAAAATATCTAGAAAGTTATCTAGAAAGTTAGCTACTTGGCAAACGAATATGTTGACATGTCGGTGTGTTTAACACGTTTCTAACGCTAACACAAGTTGACACATGTTAGACGTGTTTTGTAATGTTCGATTTTTTTTCTTGATTTTTTTAGACTTTGACATAGTGATGTATGAGCCAAACGCATACCTTAAACACATTTTTTTTATATATATTTTTTTTAAAACAAATCAACTTAAATATTAAATTAATATTACCAAGTTTTTTTTTTCTTTTTGATGATGGTATCTCTTGATAATTTAGTTTTGTGAGACATTTTATAAAAGAACCTGTCAAATTGTTTTCTTAGAATTTTTTGTAAAGAGATAAAGTTTTTCATTGTGAAATATAATGACTCTCAGTGCGACTTATTATGATATGAAAATTATAAAGCTTAACTTGTTTTAAGATGAATATATAAAGCTTAAGAATGTGTCTCTAAGTTCTACGTTTTAAACTTTAGTTGTGTATGTGTTCATACCATCAGTGTCCGTGTCAGAGTATATACTTATACTTCTGAGAGAGAAACAGCTGCCCTTAGAATTTTCTTCAACTTTGGATCCGCCTTTTGAAGAAGCAACTTGCCTCCCACGGATTGAACAGAGTCACTTGGTGGGGAAGGTGGCGCTTATGAAACTTACTTTCTGCACTGTGTAACATACTAACATATGCATGTGTTACTCAACTCACTATCACGAGCCCCTAAGCCTCCACTCTGCCCAATTAAACTATCAATATATAATCCAACTCTTTTTGTAGAGATCACATAAATCCTTCAACTAATTCTACTTAAAATATTTAAAATTAATATATTTAGTGTTACATAGTGCTTAACCTATACTTCACATAAAAACTTATGGCTTCTCTCTATGTGAATATAAAATCATTGTATGCAGTTTTACTCTTATATATGTAAAAAGACTGTTTCTGAATTTAATCCCAGGATCAATCGGTCACTAATCAACAACCTATACACTTAGTGGTGTAGAATACTAAATACAAGATTTTACTCAAAAAAAAATTGTAAAGACAAAATTTACTTGTGAGTTTTTAAAATTGAGTGAGTGCAACCTAACCTTAATGTAGGTCGTCGGCCAGTGTATACACTACATAGTATTAAAAAATTATATCCTTCCTAATTATTGAGTAACAAGACATAGATACATTGAATAGTGAAAGACATCAATTTTATCAAATATAATTAGTGAGTTTCCTACAAGACAAAAACCATTCAAAACTTCAATCTCAAATCCATTTCCGTAAGCCATGAAATCCCGAATCCCAGAAATTTCAATCAGCAAGACTAGTCACAATTTGAACTGTTCCTGTTTCTTCTGCATCTTGTCTGAAACCCTCCCTTCTCCGAGAAGAGCCAAAATATCCAAATACTTCAAACAAATGCCTCTCAGAGACGACCAAGAACATGTCTTGGTCTTAAGTGGGCTTTGGAAAATCTCCATGACTAAACCAAAAGACCCAGAATTCCCTTCCCTTGGCATCTTCACATGCATGACCAAACTTATTAGCAAAGGTGTCACTAATAGAAGTTGGCTTCTTAGGCACCAAAACATATGCATACCCTATTATGTTGCACATATCATTGGTTCCTATACCATAAAGAAAGCCAAGTTTGCCAAAAGAGCTGTTAAGTGCTTAGTGGTTCAGCCTTTACTTGAACTTCTTAAGGGTAAGATAAGTTGGGTTGAACAAAGGGTTGCACTTAGAGCACTGGCTCATATAGCTAGCCATGAAGCAACTTTTGAATCTGTTGAAGCGCATGAAGTAGAAATCATAGAAGCAGCCATGAACATAGCTTCCACGTGCCTAAACAAGGTATATGATGAGTTTGTTGGGCTGAAAAAGTCAGAGAGATTGAAGTACCATAGGAACCTTCTAACAAGAGGGCTTGGAGGGTTTGAATTGGAGAACATAAAGGCAGAAGAATGGGCTAGCCAGCTTCAATGTTGGTCTCTCTATCTTCTTAATTCTTTTGCATGCAGAGAAAGATCTCTCAGGTTAATATGCAAGAAGAAATTCTTGAAGGACTTGTGTGGAATGTGGGGGGGCGGGGGGGGACTAAAAAACCCATCTTCACCTTGTGGAGGACTTTTGAAAACTCTGTCACACCCAAATGGGAAGAGAAAGCATAGCAAATTTGCAAGAAGTGGTAGAGAGTTTGTGTAATGTTTCAAGATCCTCAGATGAAAGGCAACGCATGGTTATTGAAAGTCTTGTGCAGCTTCTCATAGACCCAGTTACAAGGTATAAAGTGATGGACAAAGTTGCTCCTGTGCTTGCTGATTTGGTTGAACTAAGAGACATCAAAGGGAAACACAAAGTAATTGGAAAAGCAATCATGAAGGTTCTCTTACATTATTTCCACAGAATCAAGATTTGCAAGGTGAGTTTGTATAGTGAAAGGACAAGAAGGTTGGAAGAGTTGTGGAATTTGAAGGTGGAGAGAGTGAAGAAAGAGAAACTATTGAGTGTGCAAGAATTGAGAGAAAAAGAAGCCTTATCATGTGTTCTGAAAAAGGAAGGACGTAAGAGTTTTTTTGCTGGGGAGATTGAGAATGCTGTGGTGAAGTACTCAGAGGCTTTAAATTTGTGTCCTTTAAAACTAAGAAAAGAGAGGATTGTGCTTCATAGCAATAGAGCTCAGAGCTATTTGCTTCTTAGAGATTCAGAATGTGCCATCAGTGATGCCACAAGAGCACTGTGCCTATCGGGTGCGGCGCGTCCTCACGGAAAGAGTTTGTGGAGAAGATCACAGGCTTTTGACATGAAAGGGCTCACCAAGGAGAGCTTGATGGATTGTTTAGCGTTCATTGACACAGAGGGGTTCAAGATACCATGCTATGCAGCAGGGTTTTTTAACTAGCAAATGAATTCCACGTGGCTATTTACCTCAACTCAGGCAAGGTGGTATGGCAAATGCCAAGAAATAAATGAATTTGTGATGGGTCGAAATCGAATTGATGTTGTGAGTTTGAGTCAGAAAACGAGGAGAATGAAAAGTGAGTTCCTCACTGAAGTTAATATCTTGTTTTTCCTCTTTCTTTTGTCTCATTTTAATTTAGTTCCATATGGGAGGTTAAGGTTTAATTGTGCAATGCATTGGTACATTTATGTTAGTTGTCAAATATCAATCATTAGAGACAACCACACATTGAAGTGGTGAATGGAGGATCTTAATTAATTAACTATTTTCGTGTTTGGATTATATTATATAGGCACGAGTTACATTGTAGAAGAACCTTTCACTGGGAGAAGAGCATGGGAGAGAAGAAAGTGTGGAAGGATGAGTCTAGTGACTGCAAATGTTGGAAGAAAACTGGCAGTGTCAAAAACAAAAAGGGTAAGGCATGAAATGAGTTATATGACGCTGCTAGCATGGGATTTTACACTGGCACGCCTAGTATGTTTGTTGCCTTCATTCACAAGAAAGGGGGAAAATATTCTTCTATTAGTTTCTATTCTATGGTAACTGCTTTTGACCATAGAAATTAAAAAGAGGGAGTGATCCCAAGAGCTGAATGAATTAATTGTTTCAGATTAATTAATAGTACTCTTACTCGATGAGGCCAAACATCATAGAATTCAAAGTATAAGAGAAGATGAAACTCATCTTGTGCAAATACTTTATTTATAGAATTTATTTCTAACAAACCAAGAATCTTAACAATTATTTATACATGCATTACTTTATTTTCTATTTTACTTGTTTCCATCCCATTAATCTTTTTAGTTTCTAAAGTCCTAAATTTTTCACAGCTAGACAGCATTTGAGAGCACTCTTGCTCTAACATTTTTCTTTTCTTTTATTTTCATCTCTTTTTTATCGTATTAAAAAACTGGTACAAATATACAATTTCTTTTTTCTTTATAACATTGTTCTTACAAAAATATTAGAGCTTTTAATCACATAATGCCTCATATTTTATAAAGAACAATCATGCCAAATTCCTCTAAAAAAATCCTGACAAACGTTAGTTAATATTCTATAAACCTCGTTGGCATATATAGCCATATTGGTTATTTTCAAAAGAAATCTTTCATTAGGCAATCTATTTCATTTTATTTTAGAGTTCGTACACGTAAATTGCATTTGAAAAGTTTGGTGTCCGTCTTCTTGCCTTCCGATACTACAATGGCTACACCGGAGCGGATGTCGATATTACTGTTTAAATATCTTTTTAGTTTTTATAATTTATTATTTTTTTATTTCATCTTGTAAAATTATTTTTTTGTTTTTAGTCTTAAAGAATTTTAAACAGTGAAAAAAATATATTATCAAAATCATTATAAGAACGAAAAACAAAATAAACATAATTTGTAAAGACTAAAAATAAAATAATAATTTTATAAGGACAAAACAAGAAAAAAATACTAAATTATGAGGACTAAAAATATATTTAAGGAGTGTATTCAATTAGAATTTTAAAGAATTTTAAAAGTATTTTTTTGTAAAAAGTCTTGAGGCATTTAATTAAGATTTTTAAATAATATAGAAATAAGTCTTGTGGTGTTCAATCAAGATTATTAGGATTCTTTTAAGGAAGTCAATAAAATCTCTTGGTATTCAATTAGGATTTTTTACAACTTAAAAAGAATCTTCTAATATTCAAAAGTATATAGATTTCGATGAATTCTTTTTTAAATGGATTTTAATGAATTTTGTAACACTCCATTTTTTGTCAAATAAAAAAAAGTTTTATTTAAAAATTGATAGAGTTTTTAGAAATTAAATAAATGAGAGAAAATAGTTTTTGTTAATTAAAATAAGAGTTTCATAGTATTATAAAAGAAATAGAGTAAAATAATGTTTTAGAAAATAAAGTGATGTTTTAATTGGTTATTTATTCAATGAAAGAGTAAGTAAATAATACGTTGAGAGTTCTCTAGTTATAAATAGAGACATATTAGGTCAGTTTTTACATGTATGATACTTGTCTACACTTTTTCTTTCTCTCAAATTCGTTTTTTCTTCTTATTCTCCCAAAACCTTTTTTCTCTCTCGCATATACCAAAATTTATCTCAGTAAAATTATGATATCAAACTTATTAACCGTTGGATCATCATGAAATTCGGAAGACACCTTCAAAACTCATTTCTACATATTCCCACCGTTGGGATTTATGAAATAATGTCTGTAGAGAGAAAAATACCCCTTGAACAAAGAAAACGAAATTGAGGCTCCAATCTTTTCTCCTTTCCTCTAACACTTGAAAACCCTGTCAAAGCAATCAGAAGAAAAGCTTGAAGAATCTTAGGAAACCACTAAAGATGTCGTTATCGCTGTCGGATTACACACGTGAACCCGCTTAGAGGTAAGAGATGAGTTTATCGCAATTAGGGTTAGAGTGAACATGTGTAAGGATCCTTAGAAAATCAAATTAGGATTAATTTTGGGGTGTTTTATGCATTTTAATTCTGTAAGTACAATGATAACTATGAATTGCTCATGTTTGACAGGTCAATTGATGTCCTAATGTAAATTTGATGGTTTAATTGAGTGTTTCGCTTTAAATGTTAGAATCCTAGAAATTTGGGAATTCTTAATTCTTGCATGTTTTCTTGAAATTGATGTAGGGTTTTTGTTCCCTATGATGTGAGCACATGTTCTATGTTATTAATTGAATGAATAAGTGAATGGTTATATGCCTTAAATGTTTTTATATATATGATGTATGAGAGGTGATAATGTGTTAGTGAGAAGGTGTGATGAGACATGTGTTGTGAACAAGTGTGAGATTAATACGTTTCTCGATGTGATTATACATGTTATTATGAAGTGTAAAGTGGTAACATTAAGTTGTGAGCTATGAACTGTACAATCACACAACTATAAGACCCTTTAAGGGTGATGAGTTTTTACACGATGAGTATTGTGATAGGATCCACTGTGGGAACCCGATGAGTTGAATCACTTTGAGGGGCAACAAGTTAAAATGATTTTGAAAACAATTGAGTAGTTGTGCGTATTGCATAGTTCATAAGTAAAGTCTGTGTTTGTGTCATGTATATATTAATATTGTGTGATGTGTATATGATTCATAAGGTGTGATAACATGTTGCTTTGGGATTATAACATTGTGATTGAGATTGGGTGTATGCGATAAGTTGAGTATGTGTTAAATTGTGAGATCATATGTGTATTAAGATGTTATGTGCATTGAGTTATGAGCTATGAACCGTATAGTCACATGATTGTAAGACCCTTTAAAGGTGACGAGTTAATGCGCAACGAGTATTGTGATGGGTTCCACTATGGGAACCCAATGAGTTAAAATTATTTTGAGAATAATTGAGGAGTCGTGTGTTTTGTATAGTTAAAATGTTTTCTGGGTTGAACTTGAATCAAGAAGGAGAGGCCCTAACGGATTCTTCGGAGTCTAGCTCTTGGGGTAAATACACCCGATTTGAGTGCTCCTTTAAACCTGTCTTATTCTGAACATGTGATCAATGTGAAGGTGTGAGATGTGATTTTGTTATTAAATCATTGGGACAAGTGATGTTAAGAAATGAGTGGTAACATAAAGCGAATTGTGCTAAGTTGAGCTTATTATACTTATATTATATATATGTGCTTTCGTTTATCTCTGATAATTGTTGTGCATAAGTATAATTTGTAATTAAGTCAATAAAAATTTTCGAATTTTCCCTCTTTTATTACTTCTTTTTGGTGTGAATAATTAAGATTTTGGTACCATCTGAATTTATGTCCAATAGGTGCTTAAACCGGTAAAGTTATACTGTTTTGGTGGTGTATTTGTTGTAGAAACACATAATAAAGCTTAAAAGAGAAGTTGAAGATCTGGAGACTCTCGCTCAGCGGGCAACACTCGTCTAGCGCGAAGAAGTCACATGGAGAAGCCTGATATCACGTGAAGGCGTGCTAAGCAAGTGCTGCCCGCTGAGCAAGAGTCTCCAAATCTTCAAATTTTCTTCCAAGCTTTATTTTGTGTTTCTGCAACAAATACACCACCAAAACAATATAACTTTACCAATTTAAGTACCTACTAGATGCAAATTCAGATGGTACCAAAATCTCAATTATTCACACAAAAAAGAAACAATAAAAGAGGGAAAATTCGACAATTTTTATTGACTTAATTACAAATTATACTTATGCACAACAATTATCACTCTACCTATTTAGGAATATGATAACTCACTCCATGTGTGTTGTTTGTGTTTGGATCTTGTGATGATCTCGAACCTTGTGTTTGTGGGAGCAAATGGTTAGGTGATGACTTTAAAGAACCTTGTGCTAGAGGAAGCTGGAATACAATGCTCTGATAGAATGTAACATTGAGACATGAGTTTTTATATTATTTGCATAATGTTCTCAACATGTTACTTTATGTTATTCTGCTTCTTAACTTGTTTTCTTTTGTAAAAATTGGATGGCCTTGTTTTGGACCAAAGATGTATTCGTACCTTATTTGATATGTTTTTAATTTGATGATTAACGTGGATGTGGACCTTTTACCCACGTGAACTCTTTTATATTCATTGAATAAAATCTATTTAATTAATTCTGCATTTTCATGTATGATATTATATAAATATGTATGTCGGGGTAGAAAGTTTCAGATTTCATGAGACTTTTTTAGTAGAACATACATATAAAACAATCTCACCCATTACTAGAAAAAAGACTTTCTATAATGGTGCAACAACACCGGTTCATAAAAATTGTCGTTGAAGTAAATATGGTGGCATTTTTGCAAATAAGTGCAAAATCTCGATATCAGTTCTTTGTAAACCATCTTTGAAGGTAACTTTTCAACATCGATTTTACAAAACCATCTTTGATTGTAACTTCCAACATCATTTTTATGAAAACTGTCGTTGATAGGAGTATAACTAGGCTTTCATCTTTTTAGCCTAGCTCAATATGTTTTCAGCCTCGTGTTCTCACTCAAAGTTGTCATCGTCGAAGCTCAGGGTTGTTGCTGTCAAAGCTCAGGGTTGTTGCTGTCGAAGCTCTCCCTCGTGCAAATGCCCTAGTTCTTCCCTCTCATGGAGCTTTCTTCCTTCACCCTCTTCATTGTTTCCCTCCCTCTCACGAACCCTACCCTCTTGTAGCTACATGTAGATAACTCCTTGATTTTGTTGTGAAGTCTCTTTGAGGTATCAATGCTAGTTCATGGCAGATCCAGGGTTGAAAAAACCAGATCTGGTGTTGGAAACACTAGATCAGGGGTTAGAACAACAAATCCCTTGGTCATGACTAGATGTGTGTGAGTCTCTAATGCCAACAAGTTTTCTATTCCAAGCTTGCTTGCGAAGATGTTCAAGGAGTTATTGAACTATGTGGTGACAAAGGTGTTGGATCAAGTAGAGGAGTTGGGTGGTGTAGACGTGTCGACATTTGTGCCACCATGGCTCGACGAAGGCCCAGGCCAGGGTGTCGCCCACCGTGGATTGGTCATTCTTTTGGAGGATTTCTTGGGCCACGATGGGGGAGAAGGCCATGGCTACAGTCACTGAGCCCAATTGGAGGGACATGATTGGGTTGTAGGTTTGGGCCAGAGAGGAGAGCGAGCAGTAGGGCTTAGGACCCGATTGATGGACATTTCTGATTATGAATAGTGGTGTGCTTCTCATTTTTTTTATTTTTGTTTCTCATTGTATTTTTTATATTGTGTGCATTATTATCTATTTCTATTTCTGGTTATTATAGTGAGGTGAGGAAGAAGAGGAGAATGAAGAGCAGGGGATGAGGTGTAGAACTGAGTGGAAGGAATGCCTTATATAGGAAATGGGTTCTTCTGCTTTGTGTGGCAAGCTTTTGTGTTGGAATGTTCTTCACCAATATGTACTTGTGCTTCTGGGTCTCTATATTCTAGCATCAAGTTTCATTTTTTAGTTGTTTTTTTTAGTGATTGAGTTTTTAGGCTGCAAAGGGAGTTATGCTCTAAGGATTTCATTGCCTGTGCCTTCTGTCATAGAGCATTTAATCCATCCTTCCTATTGTTTGTTTTATACTTGTAATCTTGTATAAATATTTCTGTTCAATTTCCCATATGATTTTTGATTGGTTTCATTAAATGCCCAAAGCTATTGAGACTCATTTTATTCTTTTCTCTTATCCGCTTCTCGTTTTCCCTTATGTTCCGCTAAATCAAAAAAGAGATAGGTGGGTATCTATATTTTATTCCCCCTACTAGCTCTTTATATGTAGTTGCTGAAAATCATGAAGTTTTAATTGAGTGAAGACATTGGGGTGAGCTTAATTAAATGAATGCTTCTTTTCATATGCATGACCTGTAATCCTTAATTTATTGACATTTGTTCATCTCCCATGATCCCGGACCTGCTTGTTTGAGAACAAATATCCACTTATGAAGCTAGGTTTATAAATTAAATGTTCACAATCTTTGCTTTTATTATCAAAATTTGAAGCTATAGGTCCTTTTTTTTGTCCAATTTTTACTCTATTAGTATTTATTAAAATATGTCTTGAATGAGATAATCATTATCATATACGATGAATGTTAACCCCAACTGTATATCAGGATATGGTCAATGGCTAAATATAAAGAAATTTCAATGGCTTCTACTCAGATTGAAAGAATAAAATTAAACTCCAAGGGTTGTAATCTAAATCTAGTAAGTATATCGGTTACAATTTTACTTATGTTGTATTTTTGCTATGATTCTGTCTTGGAGAATGATCAGGAACTACTACTGGTTAGTTCATTATTTGTATACAGTTATAATGGAGTGGGGAAAATGTCACTAATAGACCATTGTTTTCGGTAACTATATTCATTAATGGTGAATGTGCCTTTAGAATTAAGTTGCCAAGTGCATGCCTAAGGTAATATTTGTATAAGAAGAAACTCCTCTAATTAGTTTCTATAAAAGTTTTCTCTTTTGGGTTTTGTTCATTAAAAAAATTATACATGTTTTGTTTGATGTTTTACCTTTGTCCAAAGGTTGTAAGGCCTAACTCCAATTATAGTCAAGTGGAAGTTTCAAATACACAAAATGTTGTCAATTAAGCCAAGCCAAGGAGGTTGTTTGCACTAGATTTACTTATGTGCTTATCAAATAACTATAATGCTAAGTTCATTTGTTACATGAATTGCAGGAAATCGAGTAAGGCAATATCTACTTTGGAGTTGAATCTCAAATTTGCTTCACTACTTAATTTATGCTAAATGATTGTGTTGTATTAGGGAAGTCAAAGACAATTGAATCAACTGCAGGGAAAACATATTTCATGGTTATATGGATCATTACAACTTTTAGTAACAGGAAGCACAAAGATTATGTTCGTGCAACTTGGATGCCATTAGGTGATTTAAAGGATTTCAACATTATTGTCAAATCATTAAATCAATGACACAATGTCATGAAACCTTCGGGTCATCCATGATGAAATCCTTTATGGTGGGTACTTGATGCAATCTCAAGTGAGGCAAACACAAAAGGATAATTAGTTTGATGTAATCTCAAAAAACACAAAGCACCTAAGTAGGAGCAAATAAAATTGAAAATTGGAGCAAATATACTTTTCCACTATCTATAATTCCTTTTTGTATCTAACATTGTCCTTGGTCCTCTCTTTATTGCAAATCCTGAGATGTTCAAGCTTTTGTACATGATATTTTTCTAAATTTTATTTATGCTTTATTTTTAAATTGAAAAATATAGTTACACACATAGTGACTAATTGAGACCATGAATACGTAGAAAAGTATTTGTTAGTTTGAACGTCTCCTTGGTCTTCTGTTTTATATATGTACAAATTTGTCAATTTAAACTTGTCTAAGAATCTACTGATTATTATGATAAAAGGTGTGCAAAACATTTTTTAACCAAAAAATAACACATTCTAAGACAGTTCTTTAGAAAATCGTCTTAGAAAGTGTACATTCTAAGATGGTTCTCTAAAAATCATCTTAGAATGCCTATTTTTTAAGACGGTTTTCTGAAAACGGTCTTAAAATGCCTATTTTTTAAGACGGTTTTTTGAAAAAACGTCTTTATATCCTTGTGTTTTTTTAATATCTTTTAAACAAAAATAACACATTCTAAGAAGGTTTAAAAAAAATGATGTAGAAGTCAAGATTCTAAAACGATTTAAAATTCATTGTGAAAAATGTTGATTTTCTACTATGACAAATTCAAAAAACGTTTAAAAATCATCGTAAAAAGTATTAAATAATCATCTTTAAAAGACATTTTTTAGTAATACCCAAACAATCCACAATTTTTTTATACTAAAACCAATAAATCCCAAATTCTACTTTAAAATTTCAATCTCAAATTCCCACTTTACATTTGTGGAGCATTGTCGAGATTATATCAATCGATTCATGAGTTGATAAACTTTATTAGGTATTCATAACACCACAACTGATGTTAAGTGGCTATAGTGGAGAATTAAATATGCTGTAAATAAGACAATAATAAATATAAAGAAATTTAAGGCCCGTTGTTACCTGTTTCGCATCAGCAATGAGGGTGAGAAATATATATTGTATAGCATAACAAATTCATGTGATGCAGAAAAGAAAACAAATCAATATTTTTTAGAATGATTGAGAATATATTTTTAAAGGTAGATGCCAACCAAAAAGTGAAAAGATGCTTACGGTCAGATTAATTAATTATTTCAATTATAAATGTGACTTTCTTGTTTGGTTTGATATTTCATATGCAAACACTTTAACAAGAGAGAACTAGCCTAATAAGAATTAAGCTTCTTTATAATAAATTTTATTTGTTCCGTCTCGAATTCTAGTTATCTACAATTCACATTAGACTCGAATATAAAAACTGAATCTGAGGAATTCTAAATTTTATTTGTTTCGTCTCGAATTCTTTTAATGCTCATCTTTGCATTCACAAAATTCAACTCACAAATTTTATTTAAAGGAAATTAAGTTCCTTGTCACTTGAACCAATAGATATTGGTAAATTTATTTTAATCCTACTTCTTAATTTTCTTTTTCTTTTCTACTGTTTCTTACTTTTAATTTGTTGATTACAATGTATGCCTATCAATATAAATTGGCTTAAATATATCGAATATGGATGATTCATGATTTATTAAAGAAATGAATTAAAATAAATAAATAAATAAAAACTTATTTTAGCTTTAAAATGATAGATTTTAATTCCTAAAAAAAAATGATAGATTTGAATGATGTTCATGCTATTTAACTATTTAATATCGTTTGTTCTACACAAATCTTCTCTCTGTTAGGTGAAATGGACGGCATAAATCAATTAGTATTATTAGAGCCCATGATACTTGAAAAACATGCAGAGCACGATTTACCAGGTCATAAAAAGGATAAAAACAAATTCGTGATTTTTTATTTTTACATTACAAGTTGGGGATGTTTAATCATAAGATACTCCCCTATAAATATACTGTTTTATTTTATGACCTCTTGCAAAATCCACTGCTCTTTTGCATTAAAGTTAGATTTATGCGCCTTACCCGACCAAACTGCTTTGGTTTTTTCTGCGCACTGATTAATAAAATACTACGAAAAACTGAACATCTCAATCATGGACGTATACCTAACTTTGAGGCATTACGAGAATAGTATAGAAAAAAACAGGAAATAAATGGAAGAGCGGAGAAGATTAATACAAGGATGTAAAGAATTATGATAAAACCGATTGTCGCTGCGACCAGTTTAACAAGTAAAATACAAACAGAAAGCATGCGCGTCTTTTATGGGCAGGGACCACCAGCTAGGCAAGGCAACTAGTGATAGTTGAAAAAAAATGGTGATAATAGAAATGGTAATTTGTCATCCAATGCCATAAAAACTTTATTGTATAATCGTTAACATATGGTTACAATGTAACAAACTTGTCACAGTTAATATGCAACTAACTCACGGTCATAATTACAGACAGGAGTTCAATCATCAAAAGAAAAGTTCAAAGCAGCAATGGCCGACCCTGTTGTTGCAAATGTTGAAGCAATATCAGGGTAGTCTTTCCATGAGGTTGTGACCTTCAGAGATGGATACAGCCACGTTTTAACCGAATCCACAAACGAGTTTGGATCCAAGTTCAAAATGGCTTCCCAATCAACCTGCAAACCCTGTGGGATGCTTCCTGTGAACTCCATGTTGGCAGCAAGTAACAAACCCAGCATAACTATAAATCCAACCCCTGCCGATCCCCTAGACAGTGGCATAAAGTTATACCTGAAAAGCAGTTCAATCAGATTTGCAGAAATGATTTTCAGATGCACAAAATCAAAGATAATTTAACCATTTTTAAAATGTCATACCAGTAATATGTCATCCTTAAAATTGCATCTCGCACGTTTTCAAGCGTGTCGAAGTCAGTAGACCCATAGTTTTCACCACAGTAAGCATTGCAGAGAGTCTGACACAACAGTTTCAAGATGGATACAAGATAAATATTACAATTCATCTAATGACTTGAGCTATAAATAACAAAAACGTGTTTTTAAATGAAACTTTAAGAATAGTAAAATATCTGTTAGCAAATTTCTAAAGCTGAAAATTATCATGAAATATTAACGATGATTGAATGGTACAGATGGAATGAGATCATTGGTAGGGATGTTAAAAGAAACATTCTTACTTAAGAAATAAACCAAAAATGGCTATATAGAGAGCCATATATGTCACTATTAGCTAATTAATACACTAAAAGTTGTTTAGTATGAGAAACATACTTCCCATGCCACTGTCATTTCTTCGTCAAAATCTTCCCATCTAGCAGGGGTACAAGGTGTTTTGATTGCAAAGTCAAAACCATGCTCTCCCCTGAAAAAACATGTTTCAGTTCCCCAATTAAATTTCAAGCGTGAAAACTAAAATTTTACAGCAATGACAAGAAAATGTGGAAGACAATAACTTGAAATTTTCACAAGGCTAGTATCTAGCTTACATTTTTACAAGGTTTATCCTAGTTCCTTCAAGCTGCTTCCTGAGGAAACAATAACATCCAGAGAGTAAATATATGTTAAAGAAATTACATGTTTCCAGACACTGTTAGCACTGTGAACGCTTACCCTTCAAATGCAGTACTGTTGCACCAGGTAGCCAACCAAAAATCCTCACCAATAACTTTATAAAGATCAGAACATGATTTTGCATGCATAATCTGCATATCAAATATTAAAGTTTCTATTTTCAGAAAATGATAGACTATAAAACTATTGTTCTTCAAGCTAGGTAATACAAAACAGAAAAACATGTAACATCATCAGCAAGGGACTATCATTACATTAATTTGATATCATTCGAAAGCAAGAGAAAAGAATCTGGAAGCATTTCTTCGTCAAAAAGTTAACAGACAAAAATGAAATCCTTGAGCATCAATTATATTTATAAGGAATCTCCTATGCCTACGAGCTAATTTAAAACACCAAAACCAATTAATTAGAAACTACAGATTACATGTTTCACAGTCCATCTGACTTGATGCATAAGAAACATAGTCTATCATACAACTTATGAATTTCTACTTTCTTGGGTACAAATTCAACCTATCTAATGATAACGATGATAACCGTGTGCTACAGTAATAATAATAGTACTTTGATTGTCCAGACATGCTGTGCGTGCATGTAGAAACCATGTCTAATGAAAATTTAAAACACGGAATAAAATATGTCTATCTTGCAATTACAACTGTAGTGTATCACCCAAGCCAAACAAGGGGGCTTAAGAGGTTTACTTACTGACATCAGGAAAACCATAACTTTTCCAAGGCTAGACCTTTTGAGGGGTTAGAAGTCACGGAGGAGGCCTTTTGCATAGTAAATCAAGCAATGTTAAAGGAAAGAGGCACAACATATCTAAATCAACAATCAACAACTGACCTCTTCTAATTTCCCATCTTCGGAAAGATGAATGATCTTGTCTGTTTTGCTGCGGACAAATGATCTCTCTTTCATTACAGTCTTTGCAATTTCTAACGTTCTGTGACATTTAAAATAACAATCATTTTCAAAGCTAGACTATTACAACAACAACCAAGCCTATTCCAACTTTAGGGTCAGTTACATGTATCAACGATGTCATAATGTTCCTTTCATAGCCACTCTACTAATATATAATAAATCAATAAAATCAGGAAACAGGCTCTTCACCTTTCATAATTAGGAAAGTAACGAACAACTCTGGCTTGCCCAAGAATCATAGGTGTGTGAGAACCAAATCCAGCATTAAACTCATCACTGCAGAGCAAAACAAAAAAAAAAACAAGAAAATCAAAATCCAGAACTAGTCTTTAAGTCCAGCTTGAAATAACAATAAACCAGGCACATTAATCAATATTGCTAAAAGGCTGGCAACCAATAAAAGAAAAAACTTATCCAATCATGACCAATATAATTCTGAGCTTATTGTCACAAATAATGGAAAGTATATACTTCATAATGAAAGTAAAGAACATGACCTCTTTAATTGCATAATTTTAATAAATGTAAAAATCAATCTTAGCAAAACAATCCACATAGAAATGAAAGCACTGAAAGTTAATATGAAGGCTGAATATACTTAGTCACTCTAGTTCCACTGAGAATTCATTTCCTCCTTTCAACTGTAAAACTTAGGTTATCTAAGTTTTAAAAGTAAGGGAAGTTCTATCCCTTTTTTATGGTCCTTATGGAATAATAAATACTGCAGCTTTTGTTGAAAGCCTAAACAAAAGATATCAACTTAGAGCCAACAAAAACTCAGCCATCTCTTAAACAAATCTAAAATCTCAGTAAATAACAACAAAAACAAAAAGCATTTGCAAAAGGATAAAAGTTAACACGTGCACAAAAAATGCTGAAGGACTAAAATGTAACAATGAGAAGAAAAGGGACAAACAATTCATGCAAAATTTAGAGGAATAGATAGTAACAAGTAAAGAATCCAAATGAGTTTTTATCAAAACGAGATGAAAATGGAATATATAATATTAAAAGAAATTATGAATAACCAAATTCTTTTATAAAAATCATCCTCACTTTGAGGGAGTTTGGAGGGAGAGGACTGAATACACAAAGAATCTAATTTGTTCATTACTTTGTACCAAAGAGGTTGTGGTTGGTTATCCTGGATGTAGAAAAAGCTGCACACTTTCACTTTACTCATTTCAGACTCAACTGATGTAAATGAGCAAAGGTCAAGTATAATCAGCAACTTAGTATTCAATACAAGTTTGTCAACGTATCTTTGACATTAATTTGGAAATTTTCCCTTTACCGTAAATTTACACCATCCTTGTCCTCTCCTCAGTCTTGTTATAGATTTTTTAAACAATTATTTGTAATTAATTTATTATAGGAAGGAGACCTTTATCTGCACTGAAAACATATTTGATGTAAGCATACTACCTCAAGTCTATGGGATCGTGTTTGAAGATATGAACATGACCTTACAAAAATTTACCAGTATTAACTGAAAATAAGTGGGAGTTTGAATACATATAGAATTTCTGTAAACTTAGTTGACCACAAAAGAGGATAGTTCAGTCATGCCTCTAGGACTATAGGATTTTATAGCAGAGTCAGCATTCAGCAGCAATTATATCAATTAGATAGGAGAGACACATAAAAAGGTGGAGATAATGAAAATCTACGTACATCCTAAGTATAAATATTATATCTGAAACATTATAAAATTTCTGAACAATAAATCATGCGTACTCTTAATGTGCTCTGATAAAATACTTAGCCCATAGAAGGGATACCTTAGCTTGTTCACCCATACAACAGGATCACAAGGCTCAGAAATCTGTCTCCATCTAACAGCTAATGAGTAAACATTGTGCCACGAAAATGTACGGCTGGATAATCTATCATCTACAGTTCCATTTGAAGATGTTACTGAGGTACTGCTTGTACTACAACCAGCACCTCCTCTATTTTGACTGGGCATGTTAATTCTTTCCCTTCTCCTGGCCCTTCTCCCATTCTTTGAATTTCCTTTATTCGAATATTTCCATTCAGCATGCAGGGAACGCCAAGCCTTTGAGACTTTTTGTGCAATTTCAATAGCAGCAAGTCCAGCCATTCGATGCTGATAATAAGGAAGTATTAACATACAGATATAGATAGGTTAGAGGATATTATCAACAACGATGAGAAAAAACAATTGTCCGTTGGATGCATGTCACTTTTAAGTGAACGCATGAAATTTATAAAGGAAAAATATATCACAACTTGCATATATCTAGAATAAAGTGTCCAGAATATACTGTAGCTACTAAATAAACTACACACTCGTGCGCGCGCACACACACATACCCAGGATTTTAAAACTAATTGAAAAACAAAACCTAGCGCACCTCGGTGCCAAAAGGCTCTTCGCTATGTGAAGATATGGGAGAGGGTCATTGTATGCAGCCTTCTCCTTGCATATGCAAAGAGGTTGTTTCTGGATTCAGGCCCGTGACCAACTGGTCACCAAGATGTAACTTTTCCGTTACGCCAGGACTCACCCTCATAAATGATATGATTCTATGAAAACTGCATGTTTTTACTTTGGGAAATACAGTTAAAATAAATTTCCTTTGATAGAGATTTATTGAGAATGGAAGTTTGACTTGTTTAGAAGTTATATTGTTAAAATCAGAAAACTGAAATCCCTCAACTGTGTACCAATTTTATAATATTATCCAATCATTATGCACTATTATTTCTGTCATTCAATAAAATAAAATAGCATCCCTCACTTGGAAGTAAATGGAAATAATATAACATGTTTCCTACTTTTGCAATTTGATTTTACATGATATGAACAAGGATCATCAGAATTTTTGGATGCAACCAAATCCTTTTCTAGTTCCATTAGAGCAAAGAAAATGTGCAAGTATAATATGGCACACCAAAGACTATTGAGAATAAAAGTGGGGCCCTCAGCAGAAAAGGGATTTGATGAAAAAGAAAGAAAAATGATAATAATCAATAAGCCATGAGATATAGAAGAGCAAGAAACCAGAAATAGCTTTACCTGGCGTCTATTAGGTAGGAATCCTGGACAATCATATTGGATTTTCATGCCAATGGAGTCTGAAGCCTGTAGAAGAGCAGCCTTCTGCTTGGTAATAGTAAACTCTTGCTTTTTAAGCTTTCCCTTTCTTAAAGACTCGCGTAAAGGAGGTTGCCTGAAAACCTTTTCGCATACATTCTTTGGATGCAATTTCTTGCACCAGTATTCCTGAATATAATACAATGTAGAATTGTAGATACAAATAACTATCCTAGAAATGGGAACCTCAACTCATGCTTTATAAAATGTGAATAACCAAGCACATTGTGATTTAAAACCTACTTGCTATGCAATACATCCTTTTAAACCCACATCAAATTCCCCACAGGCATGCTTGTGAAAATCAAATCTTATATTTTCTTTTATTCTTCCTGTTTTTCTGGAAAGTGGCCTACTTTACACACATGACCACAATCACCACATAGCAACCAAGAAATCCTAAAGTCAGGTAAACAGGATTTTCCAATTAAGACACCTTTGAATTAAGAAACATTATTAGTACCAAGGAAAGTAGAATTGTTTTCATAAATTTTACCTTAAAAAGAGCATCAATATCCCCGTCAATATCAAACCAGCAAAAATCACCATTAAATTTTGAGGCTGTGTACAGGGCAATCTCTTTCTGCAAAAGAAAGGGTTGAAGCATATCATAGAATTAGGCTCTTAATGAATGAAACTTAATATGTACCATGTTAATTCGCAGAGCACCAATGGCACATCAGTCCAAAAGCAGCATTTTATTTCTCAAAAATAATAATTTAGTTATAAGTAGCTGAATCAAGGGAGGGCAAGTTCTACAAGTATGTCTCAATGTTGACATAACTAACTAACATGAGGAACTAAAGCAGAAGGGAACAGACCTAATTCAAAACATGCCAACAGAAATTCACATATTCAAATTAACAGAGTAGCAATAATCTCTCCTGCTCTAAATGAATTTTTGCTATGACATGTCACTACTCAATACTGTCAACTTTGTGTCCCAGTTAGTAGATCTTTTAGCGTAGAAGGAAATTTATTTATGTTCTTTTTTATCAGTTGAATAAGATTAAGAGGGAGAATAAAAACTGATGCAACAAGTATACTATTTCAATAAAACAAACCTGATAAAAGACAAGGCACTGAAGCACGAACTTGTCCATTGAATCCAGTTCCAAATCCAATGCAGCATCATAGTCCTTGACCTGAGACCATTAAAAAAAGTTATAGCATGCCAAATGTAAACCAACATTGCACCAAAAAATTAAATTAAAAAAATCCATACCGCTTCTTTGTATTGTCCAACAGCATGGTAGCAGGAAGCACGTAAATACAAACATTCAATGTTGCTGCCATCAATGCTCAACCCCATTGTCAAATCCTTGATAGCCTTCCTGTTACATCCAAACCCAAGTTAAAAATAAAATCTAGTAACAGCATAATAGAGTACCAAACTAGAAAACTTAGCACCGATGATTAGTATGAAATATTTAAAAGCAATTTACATGGACCTTAGGTGTCATTATGAATTCAAACTCAAGGAATTGTTGCACTTCTACCAGTATACCCATTGTGCAATAATTCATATACAATTTATCACTCTAGAATCCTAGATTACAGACCAAAATACCAGTAGCAGACCATTTTTTTTTTATCAGCAAAAGTAGCAGACCATTTTAAGTCCCCAAATTTTAGGAATTGGACTTGAATAATAGCTATAATACAACTATATGATTTGAGTTTACGACTTTAGGAATAGCAAAAATCACAACATAAATCTTCCTCAAAGTGCTTGTTCTCTAACACAAACCTAAATTTACGAAAATACAAAATGAACCTCCTTATGAGATTCTATTTCAACAATTATAATTGTTATGAAAAACAACAAGTAATAAGTTCCAGTCATGTCCATAGTTCCTAAAACCAGTATTACCGACTAATCTTTTGTTCCTAAAAGGCTTCAATTTATTGCATGTTCTACCATCCATATATGTTTCCTTAACTGTTAATTGAGAGTACCACTATAACTTATACTAGTGTCATGGACCAAATCCTCAAGAGTCAAGACTCATGAAAAAAAAGTCACTGCAAATAAATATTCAACTTCTTCAATGGATTAGCAAGTATGGCTGGACAAATACCTGTGTTCACCCATTGCATGGAACAGAAGGCCACGCAAATGATAAGCTCTTGCAAACCTAACATCAAAATGTAAAAGCAATCAACCTCAGGTAAAGAGAATAGGCACAAAGTACATCAAGTGGAAGAAGCTCGCAGAAAACAATGCTGATGAATAATACAGTTCAGTCATGACAATTACCTCCCATCAATATGTAGCATCCTATTTATACATTCCTGAGCCTTTGTTGGCTTAGCTAAATCTTGATAGAACTGCACAAAAACCACAAATTCAAAACAACACTACCAATTAAAGCCATCCAACAAAATAGCCAATCCCAAGCCTGAGTTAAAGAGGAGGGTTGTGTTAGGCTATTGGCAGCCACCATAAAACTCGCTGTTATACTCAACAACAGAATAGTTTTAAGCCTATAACTGATAATCAAATTAGGCAGAAAAGAAGAAGCATACTTAATAATTATTAGCCTATGGCTGCTAGATCTTTGATACACACACACACACACACACACACACACACACACATATATATAAACTGTCAAATACATATTCAAACCAAAGCTAGCAAGCAAAATCATCTAACAGAATAGCTTTTAAGCCTATAAATAAAAAGCTATAAAAAATGTAGCCTACCAGATAAATAAGCCTATAATTGAATAAAAGAAAAACGTACACGTGAACTGATCTGATATGAAACAGATAATTCATGTCAAGTGGAAAGTAAATTGGATTACAGGCAGACAGAAGCAACATGGATGAAAGTAGTGAAACCAGATATGAGTAGAGATAACACAGAATTCAAGAATACAAGTTAACATATTTGAAGTATACATTCATTTCTTTAATATGATCAAACTATCAGTGCAGTATGGATACGGATGAATAGACACCTGAGTCAGATGTGCCCATGCTTCAAGGAAATTTTTGTCAAGTTGAAGTGATTTGAGATGAGCTTCCTCAGCTTCCTTATATTCACCAATTGAAGATAATGCTAAACCCTGTAAAGTCAATTTGTTCAGTGAAAGACTGAAGAGACCTTCCATATAAGAGATCTAGATCCAAAATCAATGAGGATTCAAGTAATAAGACTCAAGGCCCACCAAATATGTGTAGGCAGACGTATTATCCTTATCTAGCTTCACGCAAGCTGAAAGGTCTTCAACAGCTGCATCAAACTCTTTAAATTTGAAATTGACAATTCCTGCATTGAAATTTATACAAGACATACATTAGTTAGTCTCAAAATTTTAGGGTTCAACTAGATGATTTCATAGATCACTTAGGTAGAATGTATACAGAAGTTCCAACACTAGTTTTGGAAACAAAATATCTCCCTATTCTAAGCTATAATCCCTTGATTTGTTGTGATTTTCTAAAATATAGCCTATTTTATATTAATCCCAAACAGCGGCTCGTAGTGGCTGATCCCAAAGCTGCTAAAGTGGGATAGCAGGATGGCATCTATTGCGAAGTCTAGAAAATATAAATTTATATCATACACATATAAATACTCAAAAATAGAAAAATACACAATTAAAAACATAGTATTATATTTCTGAAATTTGTTATTACTATAATACTATTATTATTTAATTTATTAATTAATTATATTATATGCTATGCTTTATTTAGTTTATTATATTATATATTATGCTTTAAATAGTTTACTATAATTTATAATTTTTATTACTTTTATTATCTAGTTTATTATTATTATTATTATTATTATTTAGTTGATTGTATTGTATGTTATGCTTTAAAGAGGAAAAAAAAGTTAGACTACTCAAATTGAAGCCCAGCAAACCGAAACAAGAAAAAAAAAACACTGAAACATTAGGCCATCATAGCCAAGTTCCCCTGAAACTCTAAGTCACTAGAACCAATCAGGCCCCTGCTATTAGCAAAGTGTCACTGCCTCTAATTGAAAGACTGAAAGTGAAACCCCACCCCCCAATGGCAGAAATTGAAGATGGATGACTGGAAGGTCAGTAGCAGCGGCTGTCCATCGACAGCAAAGGTCGCAGACGCTGTCCGGCAATGGCACAGGTCCCAGAGACTGTGCCAAAACACCTGGGGCGGCTGTGTTTTGCCACAAGAGGCACGATGTTGAAAATGAAATCATGGCCACTTTTCCCACTTCTTCAAACCTCCAACGCTTACCCTTTTGCGTTGCACCGCTTTAAAATCCGCAACCACTATCCGCTATTCCACTATTTGCTACTATAGCAGCACGACTGACAACATAAATTTTATAGATTACAAAAATAGTATAACTTCTTAACAGATACATTCCTAAAATAGCACAAATACTCACATTCCCCCTCAAGTTAGTGAATAGGTGTCCTCCATTGTCAGGTTGGATACAATTCTCTAAAATGTAGGACTCTTCAATCTGTTAGTCAAAATATTTGCATCTTGTCTATGTGTGGGCAATGAATCAATAGGATTTGTTGTTCTCTCCTATCCCCAGTTAATAATATAATGTCATCCACATACTCATGGATGAGCATCCAGTAACAGAAATGTAAATACATCTAGCAATTCAAAATGTGTTAATTCTTCATTTGCTTCTAAGAAATGAAAATGTATGTTTGCATATGCTAAAGGTAAAATACAACAATCATGCCACAGAAAAACTAATCCAATTTCTCTGTCTGAACTTCTACAAATTACCACAAGATATGGACCCACCATTGTAACAAAGAGAGCAAAATAGAGGCATGCTTAATTATTCAAGTCCAGCAAAAATCGGTTGCCCAAATAACAAATTAGTTAAAGACAAGCTACCTCTCTCATGTAAAATATCTGCTGTGTCAGGTTCAAACTCTAATGCCTTGGTCAAGTCTTCAATAGCCTGATATCCATATCGAGAGGGGGGGGAAACAGCAATTGTCACATTTACAGGTTTATACTTGTGCCAAAAAATAGGAAGTGAAGCGCCACAGAATGTACAAAATATTTCAATCTTTTCATATCTCAAACATCTTAAACAATATCACATAGGATCTTGTAGGTCATACATAGAGACTTCAATAACATTGAATCTAACAAGATAAAAGACCACAGAATTCTTCATAACCACATGATTAGTTTAGCACCAACACAATTAAGGGTTCAAGCATTCAACTAAAAGCCTAAAGCTTTACATGGCAATGTTCAAATAGTACCAGAACCAGACTTGGCATAAAAAAAACAAAGAAAATTCCTTGCAATTTTCATTTTCTGTAATAGAACTGATTCTTTTATAAAATATAACCAGAGGATTGCCCGATGAATGAAGTTCCGAGAGTTTCAACATGTTAGACTGAGATTAAGTTTCTAAGAAGTAGGGATGGCCATGCTCACCTCAACAAACTCTCCCAAGGCTGCCCTGGCCTGACCTCTCCTTTTCCATGCCTCACCAGCCAATGGATTAAATTGTATAGCCTAATACATACAACATGTAAAACACTTACATATAGAAGAAATACCATATCTCTATATACACCTGTTCGACAGTTTTCATTCAACCACCTTTGTAAAATCAGCTATAGCAGCATCAAGTTCCCTCTGGAATGCATATGCTGTACCTCTTCCTATTAGTGCCTCAGGATAAGCTGGGTCCTTTTTCAGTATCTACATAAAATGAAGGGGGCAAGGCTGTAGTATGTAATTTAATAATATGAAGAAAAAAAATAGACAGAACAAGATTGAAAAGGCATGAAAAGATGAAAATGAGAGAATCACTTGTGAGGAAAATTTTTCACCTGGTCAAAAATGGATATGGCATGAGCATATTTTCCTTCATTAACCTGAAAAAGGACCATAATATCAAATATGCTCTTAATCAAATAAATACAACAACACGGAAGTCGTTATGTAATTTGTTTATTCAATTAAAAGCATGAAAACAAACCTCTGCTATACCCCTTGAGAGTCGAAAATCTACACTAATGGAATTTGTATTTGAAATCCGAGCAACGCAGAACTTCTTATTTTTCCTTGCTTCACCTTTTCTTTCATCAGAAAATATAAACTTACTAATTGGGTTTCTAAAAATTTTAGGGACATTAGCTGAGTCACCACTATTGGTAGATACTTTATCGCTTGATTCTGAGGCATCACTTGAGTCATTACATGATTCAGAATTGTAACTAAGTGTATCAAGAACATCAGGGCTTCCATTCACTTGGCCATCAGATTTATTAGACTCTCTATATTCATCATGTGATTCATGCTTTAAGTTGGAATTATCAGCAGACTTTAGGCATGTCTCTGATTTATCACCAGTAGCATCACCACATAATTCAGCCCGAGTGCCCAATGTATCTTGGATCTTACAAGTTTCACTAGAGCTCCCATTACTCAGAGAAACTGATTTGGTTTGTGGCAACGACCTATGGGTTTCACTTTCACACAGTGTATTGTTGCCTTGTTTTGCAGTCGCTATAAGCTCTTCAAGTTCTAGCAGCTGTTTCAAGTCAGCAGACTGATGCAGAGCATGTTCATAGCCCTGCTCCCATACCAATAGAGCATTTTCTTTCCTTCCCAACACAGAGAGCGCAGAACCTAGATAACAGAAAGAAAAAAAATCCCTAAGTCAAAAAATATAAGACATATGTAGTGCATGAGAAAATTTCATTCAAACCTTCTTCAACATAAACTAAAAGAATGACGAGATACTAATCTATAAACAGCATGACAAAATACACTATAAAACAATTCCAACATGATCATCATGCAACAACCAACCCTAATCTTCATTGTAGACAAAATTGCCTTTTCTCTCGGCTACATTGGTTTCAGAGTATAATCATTTATTAAAAATAATCCATTTATGCAGACACACATCCAATACACACATAATCACGCCAATTTTCTTCAATTACACAGAAGTTGTACATTGTCGCTTCTGTGCAACGCGCCAATGCATGAAACATTCAATAATACACACACAATCATGTCAATTTTCTTCAGTTACGCAGAAGTCGTACACTGTCGCTTCTGTGCAATGCGACAACACGCATGACATTCAGTGATACACAGATAATCACGTCAATTTTCTTCAATTACACAGAAGCTGTATATCGTTGCATAATTCAAGACTGATGCAGAAACAAACAACACCCTATCCATCTATTTAATTGATCACAAGAAATAGCATATCTGAAAACTAGTCAGAAAAAGTCAAAAAGCGGCACAGTAAATTTCCAAGGCAAAATACATAAGGAAAATCGGCTAATGAATAGATTACGTTTAACTAAAACCTAAAACTAGTTCAATTACCAATCCCAAAAAAAAAAGCACGCAATTAAATAGGTAAGAAGAGCGTAAATTCAATTACAGCAAAAGACGGCACGAAAAGAAGATCGAATTTGACATAGGAGAATGGAACCTTTGAGAATATAAGCTTGAAGAAGCGTAGGGTCAAGCTGAAGCGCTCTGTCGCAATCCTTAATCACGTGCTTGTGGAGCTCTAATTTGCTGTAACAGAACGCGCGGTTGCTGAAAGCGAAAATCGAAACAAGATCAGCAAAGTATATATGCAAAGCATTCACAATAACGAATGAATCAATGAGAGAGAAAAGAAAAAAAGGGGGAAATGAAAAAGGAACCATAGGTCTTGAATTGCGTTGGAATGAGAAACGAGGGAATCGAGGATTCGAATGGCTTTGGACCAGTCCTTGGAGGCGCAGAGCCTGGCCAACTCCACGCGCTCGGAGGTAGCAGGAGCCATGGGCACGTGAGGTGCACGGATCAGAGGTGAGGTGGTGGTGGTTTTTTCTTCTGAAAGGGAAATTTGGGGGGTGGAAATGTAATTGCAATTGTGCGCGCGGTGGTGAAATGAAGAAGGCGATGGATGATTGATGGTTGAAGAGTGCTGTGCTGTGCTGACCTCGGGAAATTGGGTTGAGAGAGAGAGATAGAGAAAGAAGGCGAGTGCTTAAAGAGTAACGGTGAACGATCGATCACGTGCACCGCACAACGCGTGACTTGCACCTAGGAGGCTTGGCCAGAGCTTTTTTCTCTTCAATATTATTCCCCACTCTATATAGATAGAGATATTAAAAACTACTGCCTTAAGTATATTTTTGGTTTTTTTTCTACTAAAATTTGGTTTTCTTTATTTTTTAAAATATTCATTTTTATTTTATTTTTCAAATTTGAAACAGTATTATTCGTATGAAATAAGGATCATTTTTTCATTGTAGAATACAATTTTGAACTCCTTTTCACCAATCCACATAGAACTTGTCCTATAAGATTCACTAATAGAAATTAGGATTTCAACTAATTTTTGAAAGAAAAAAAATTGGTCATAAATAGTGCGAAAAGTGAGTTTCATGAGCAACTAAAAAAATTTTGATATTAAAATTTTCAGTTTTATAATTACTTGTGGGATTCACTTTTTATAGAATTTTTCATCATGTTTATAAAAAAAATTATCAAACATTAATTGGATTTCACAATTTTTATACAAATGAATCTAATGAAACATATTTTATGTCTTAAATCAAGTAAAAATATAGTTCAAAATTGTGCTATAAAATCAAATCATCCTTTGAAAAGAACAACAATACCTCAGTTTAAGAAATTAAGAACCAAAATAAATTTTTGTAAAAAAATAAATAACTTAAAGTACATTTTAGCCTAAAAGTTAATGCATCCTGCTCCATATTTATTTTATAAAATAATAATAATATGCATTTTATAATAAAAAAATATTAGAAAAATATTAATAAGAAATTAGTATAACTTTTAGTACATACAATTTTATTATTATTTAGAAAAAATATTTTATAGAAAGTATTTTAAAATAACAAATTTTAGATGCATATTCATGTAAATAAAATTGGCTACACAACCAAAGTGGTTAGGTCTAGTAGAACAAGCTTGTCACCTACAACGAGATGAATTAAGGTTCAAATATTCTTTGAGAGATCTCCATATTTAGTATCCGATTATGTCTGGAGGATGGTTACCTTCGAAGGAGAAGACTTGTGGGAAACCAAAAAAAAAATGGCTACACATTAACATTAGATTATACATTTTTTACATTTAATGTATAATTAACTAAAATTATATTTCTAAATTATACATTTGTTAAATATATGACTTTTTTTTTGTCACCATAACATTGATATAGAGTAACTACAAACTAACCACAAAATTCTAACAACCACGTCATGAATATTTCATTGTATTTTACCTCATAATTTGACCAAGCTCCAAATTCATAAGCCATAACACAATATTGAACATATATTTTTCATATATCAACTACAAACTAGCAAACAATCTCCTCCACTCTAACATAGACAAAAGTACCTCCACATTGTTTCATCTCCAATGGAAGTTCCTTGGAGGGTTTCTTGTATTAAGAAACTATTTCTTAGAAGAAAACACCATTAGAAAGTGTCTATGTGGCATACAAGGTTTCTTCAAGGAAGAGGTGGGTTTGGTCTAAAAGCACTCATTCCTTAACAATAAAATACAATATCCCACACATTGTCTCTACATCAATGAACAATGAAAAAAAAAAGAGAAACCAAACGAATCTCATTGCAGAAGAAGAAAAACATGAACACAACGGTATTAAAAACCACAACAATATCCAGAACCATTTAGAACCAAAATTGAATTTTAATCACAACCAAAATTGATTTTTTTACAATGAAGAGGATAAAAAACAAAAAAAAATAACAAACAAAACACTAGAAATTTTATATCCCAAGTGAAGGCTAAACCAACAAATCAGTGTGTAACCAAAACCCTCTTCGAAGGATGTGGCGGAGGGACGCGACCTATAGAGTGGTGCCAAACAAGATGAATTGGTAGATTACCTTTTATTGATTGACTTGGGGATGATGATTTTCAGGCAAAGAGAGAAAGGTAGATGGGGTTGAAGAAGCAAATAACTTTGGGGTAGTGATTTACACCGTGAAAGAAAGGAAAAGAGTAATAGGAACATAGACAGTGGGAAACTTTTGAAAACAAATGATCAAGTGAGAATTAAAAAAAAACTTAGTTTCTTAAGGTTTTTTAAAATTTCTTATCATTGGAGCAAATTCAGGCATGGGCATCTTAAGAGTGATATGACATTGTAGGAACCACTAAAAGTAATTTTATATTCTCTAGAGTGGGTTTCTTGAACATCTTAAACATCTCGCATTGGAGATGCCTATAAAACACTACAACCTTCCCCTTTATTTGTCTCATAACCACAAAGGCAATTTACAAGTCTTTTGAACCAATTTTCAAGATGCCTAAACTATTTGAAAGCATATATATTGCATTTCTTACAAGTCTATTATTTAATTGGTGTCATTAATTTTGTATTTATTTTATTTCTAACTTTTTCTCATTTAGGCACACCAAATTAATCATATCATTGATATAATAGTCATTATTATCCTTATGTTTAAATGTTTAGTTCCATGTAAAATCATGAAAGTTATAAAGAGAAAACTTACTAGAACAATTCTCCTTCTTTCACTTTTACACATGCATGCTAGCATTCAATTATCTTAAGATCAAAGTACAGTAGCATCTTCTTATGTTACATCAACACCTTTTTAATGTTTGAAAACATTATACTGACACCTTCCAATATGTTACTCTAACACCCCCTACAAGGGAGATTTTTTGTAATGGTTAAAGTAGCAGGAGGTATTTGTGTAATTTCACAAAATCTTAGGGTGATCATTGTAATTTTTCTATCTATGTACTTAGCAAAAGGCTTAGCATGATGAGAACAAAAGTTCTTCTACTTCTAACAAAGAAACAAGTTGTTCATTTTATCCATTCTCAAGGTTGTTGTGCAACACTCATTTTATCTATTTGCATCATTAACATCTTTAAAGTAAGTGACAACTTTGGCTAGAAGAAAATAAAACTAGCCAAAAACTTAGGTCAAAATAGAAGCATTTATCACTTTTCTAAACAAATTTACGAGAAAAATGTTAGATATAATGGCACATGGAAACTTAACCAAGAGGGAGGGATGAATTAGTTTCAAAATGTTTTTGACCCTATTTAAAAAAACGCAATTGCTTCCTTTAATCCAAATTGAAACAAGAGATTAGATGTTTTGCCAATACCTTTTTACTTCTAAACACAATCATAGGTTGAATTAATGATACAAAACAAATATCATAACCAAAAGAAAAAAGTAATAAGAGATGAAGGGTTAGAGAAAAGATGCTCAAGAGATTTATACTAGTTCGTTTGATTTTTTATCCAAAGCAAACTTAGCTTGGATCTTTCCACTATCTTGAGTTTTACAACTAAATTCGCATGCACATGCAATCACATATACAAAACTCTTGAAAACCTATCAAGAAAAACAAAACTACATGTAGAAACATAATACATGAAACAAACTTGAGTAACTCATTCAAGATACACAAATTTAATCACAGTTTATGGAAACAATTCACCTTATTAGTGAAAGATACGAAAGTTGAAAACACTTCGTATACAAATTTAGCATCTCTTCATGATTCCATGACAAAGATCCAATGATTCTTTGAATAAAAAGAATTGGTTTAATTACATATTTAGTCCATATAGTTTTCAAACTTATCTCTTTTAGCCCCTATAGTTAATAAGTGGATTTTTTTAGTCCTTGAAGTTTATATTTTAATTCCCAGAAAGTCTCTGTCGTTAAAATTCTTTAACTAACGAAGTTAAAAAAAATTAACAAGGACCTTTTTGGAAATTAAAATGTAAACTTCAAGGACTAAAAAATTCACTTATTAAACTTCAAGGACCAAAAAATTCACTTATTAACTATAGAGATTAAAAGAGATAAGTTTGAAAACTATAGAAACTAAATGAGTAATTAAACCAAAATAATTTTTGCATCAATCGACCTATAGGGTGTTGACATCTTGAGTTTCTAAGTTTCTTTCAATGAAAAACGTAGTGAAATATGAGAAAGTGGATGTCACACATGAGTTCCTTAAAAAAATTTGTTTTTATAACCTCTAAGTCTATTAAATTGTTCTTCGCATCCCTTGGATTTCCTAAAGAACACATAACCGATTATTTCACCAAATAATCGATTAAGTGCAACAACGAAAATAGCTTCAGACCCAAATAACTGATTAAGAACTTAAGATAATTGATTAAATGTGAGTCAATCTCAATTTTGAGATACAAGACCTTGATATGTAATCGATTATGTCATGCTAATAATCAATAATGTGATGCATTAATGAAAATCTTAGGAATTTAAAAGCTAAGTTACAAATGTTTTCATTTCTCTCTAATATATTGTCATGGATCAATGCTATGACAATCAACTAAGCATATTGAATTGCATTTTCTAATCTAGGATGCATGATCACACACACAATCAAACATAAAAGCAATAACAATAATCCTATTTTAGACTAGCGTTTAGCTTATTACAACTCATCATCAACAACATAAAAGGCTATAACAACATCTTCATGTTTACAAAAGATAGGTTGCATAAGGATTAGTGACGGATCTAGGAAGCCATGAAAAGGGGGCCAAAACCATTTACTTAGTCATTTGTAAATTGTATTTTTCTTAAATAAAAATAAAATAAAAGAAGAAAAAATATGTTTGGTGATTAAATAAAGATAACATAGAAAGAAACTAACAATATAACTCCCCCAATGAACAACTTTCATTTGTTACTACTCAAACGGAGAAAAATAATATAATCGAGGCATTGATATTTTCCTAACCTGCCCTATAACTGTATAACATTCTTTTGAACATGGAAAAAAATTATTAATAGATGTCATAACTCTGATACAAGTTATACCAGAACGACCAAAATCCAACAATAAAAGAAACATAAAGTCATACTGTTAAACTTTCAAAGATCTCCCTCCCCTCAAAACATAAGAAAATAATACTACCACACAATGTTATGCTCTCTCTATATGAGTACAGACCCACACTTAAAAATAGATAATTTGTGCACAAATGTACAAAGTCACACTGCATGAATACAAATCTACATTTAATAACAAAAAACTTAAACAACTCCAAACACTGCTACATAGCCTAGAACTAAAACAATAAAATATCTCTTGATGTTTTACTGCCCTCCATATCTGATATACCATTATTGCATAAATGCTCTTAGACGTTGCGTATATGTGCCTTTTGTGGTGCATAAATGCTCTTAGACTTTAATATCTTCACTTCACCCGCAACAAATTAGTGATGATTAACCATGATAAAATTGATACATTGTAATATTTTTTGAAAAAATAATAAAATTAACTAATATAACTATATTTATTGGTTTGTGTAAATGTGTTATCAATGCCTTGTATCAAGGTCCAAAGGGAGTAGAGTCAAGCCTAGAATAACAAAATATAAATGTTTTGCAAACAAAATTAATACTACTTTCGTTTCTCTATATAAGAAACAAATATAATCAACAAGACTAATAAAAATAGTCAAATTAGTTTATTTTAATTAATATTATCATAAATTTAAATTTTATTCCAATAATATGACTAAATAGTTGTTAGATATGATGACACTCTTGGAAACGCCCACGTTCACCTTCCAAATCCTTTATTATATCTTATTTTATTATTTTTGGAACATTTAGTTATTTTGAATCTGGTCCATTTTCCATCCACATTCAACCCATATCTTTGCAAATATATTTGCAACCACCTTCAACAAATCAGGTACCTATCCTTTATCTCACGTACTGATAACTCCTTATCTCACTTACGGATAATTTCTTTCTTATATCACGTTCTGATCACAAGTTGAGAGCTTTGTGATGGACAGACTCTATAAATAGGATGGGGTGCTCTCAGTTTTGTATCACCCAGAAAAAAAATTACACCATTCAGAGTGAGTAAGGATCTGGAAGAACAAAACAAATCTGTCTTTCAGGTTCGTGTGTGTACCGCTTCCCGTTCAATTTGCAATGGCTGGAGGTACGCTCGTAATATTTAATTTCCGCTGTTTGATCTGAATATGCCATTAAATTGATTTGCATGTTTAGATCAGTATATGTATATTTTTACAAACACTATTAGGAATAATTTCCTCAACCAATGAATATGAATTATATTATTAATAACTCATTAATAGAATTTACAATTGGAGGTATAAAAGAAAATTAACAATTAATAGAATTAAAAGTGATCATATGTTTCTAATATAAAGTAACAGAGGTAGTAGTTTGTAATTTCTCTATACAAATTTCCTACAGAATCAATAACTTGTATTTTCTCTATACAAGAAAACAAAGGAAGCATTATTAAATCTAAAGAAGAAGAAAAATCAAAAAGAGAACAAAAAAGAAAAATACTTAGAGGAAATTAGGTCTCTACAAAAAAAAAGATTATTAAATATGAATACTGTAACATTCCAATCGAATATTTGTTTTAGGAAATTTAATATTTCTTAAAATATTACTTGATTGATTTTAAAGAATTATTATCGTGAGGAATTGTGAGTAATTCTTTTGTTGTTTGAAAGAATTAAAGTTCTCTTGTATATTGATTATAATTCTCTTATGTCTTGTTTTGCTTAACTCCTTAAAATTTTATTTATGTGCTTGTATCTCTTTAATTATAGTTGTCTTTATTTTATGCAGATTTCTTAAATTATAATTATAATTATTGTTATGCTTTGTTCTTATTTAATTAATTGCGTGCCATTTGATTGTATATGGCTAAGATTAAAAGGATGATCCAGTTTCGAAAGAAGGATGCAGAAAGTATTTTAGGGCTATAATTAGTAGCAGAATTACTATATTAATTAATTGAAGACTTAAACACATTTTGATATGTGTAATTTAATGTTCTTTTCATTTTTGTCTTTCAAAAAATTATTTTAAACCTTACAAAATGTGTTTATTTTATATCTATTTTAGATAAAAATACTTTAAACAGAAAAAATACTTTGAACAGTGAAATAATTTTTATTTAAAATACTTTAAGTATGAAAAAAAATTGTAAGTACTAAAATAAAAAAAATATAGGGATGAAAATAAAAAAAAATACTGAATTGTAGAGATCAAAAGCCTTAATTAAAATCTAAACAAAATTATTAAAATAAAAACAAAATAAATTAGAAAATGAAGAGGCGAGTAGAGAGAAGAATGGACAATTAAATTAAAGGCTCAGTAACCTCAGGACTTATGAACAGTTCTCACCCATATTATTAGTCTTATTTATCACCCGTGTCCTAACTTAGCCTATAAATATTATCCCTAATTCCTTAGTTCTTCAAACTTAAATTATTCTTAGAGAGAAGTTAGAGAATTACCCTTTTGATCCTAGATAGGGGCGTGAGTAACAACCCAAGTGTTAGTGTCTTGTTGAATTTTTAATTAAGAATTATAATATGTAACAATGTTTTTATAATTAAAAAGAGTGCACTTTTTTATACTAAATTATATTTCTAGATTTAGTAAGGAATATTTTAGAATTATAAGAATCACACGTTTTGGTTAAGGAAAAATAGGAGAGAAATTGTATTTATTATTACTAAGTTATTTCCTTAAAAATATGATTAAGAAGGTTTATTATTTTATGCGACACGTTATTATTATATAAACTATTTTTTAGGCATATAAAATATTTTATAATTAATATATGAAAACTAATGAGTAATAATGGCTATATATACACCATCTAAAGAGGTACATTTTAATTTTTTTTCCCGCATTTTGTTAATGACTTGTGCCTTTACCTTATTCATTTTCGATTTTCAGTTGCACTAGCTAGGTTTCGAACCCATGACTCACAATATATTGTAATATGCACAAGCCACTAGATCGGTGAAAGTTTTTTTTATATATATTTATTTTTCATATCTTATATCTTTATTCGGTTTACCTTTACAATTTATGGAGTTTTGATTTATTTTATGCATGAATATATTCTAGAAAAAATTTATTTTATGCATATATATATGAAATCAAATGCATAATATTATGTTTCAATTATGAAATTACATATGAGAATTTTATTCATCATTGTATTATATCTTAATCTTGAAATGCATTATATGATTTATTCTCATATGATTAAGTTTTATGTCTGAGTGATTTTTATAATTTTGATTAATTATGAATTAGCCACAATATCTATAATTTGATTAAAATTATATATTAAGTTGTTTAAAGATCATATAAGGAATTAGACATAATATTGTGATTAATTGTACTTTATATATTGAATTTTATTATATTTGTATAATTAATTGGGATAAAATGACATTATTTTTCATGGTTTATCCATAGGGATCATGAGGTATGTATAATTTATCAATTTTATCATAAAGTAAATATTTGCAATAGAAAATTAAATTATTTTCATGTTGTACCCGTAAAGCATGAATTTGAGTATGTGATTTGATTATTCTATCATAAGGTTTAATTGTTTCTTATTGAATTAAAAATTTAGCCCACAGACGATTTTTATGTCACAAGATTCAATTTTCTGGTATGTTTACATTGGTAAAAGATATGATTAAGATTAATATGCCTTAAATTTTGACATAAGCCTTTGGATTTTGCAGCTTTTCAAACTATTAGTTTTTTTGATATTCAATGTGATGTTCCCGAACTCAAAGGAGATAACTATAAGATATGGAAGGAGAGAATTCTTTTTCAATTTGGATGGATGGACATAGGCTATGCTATAAGGAAAGATGAACCACCTACAATCACTAATGAAAGTAGCCCAGCTGATGTTGTACTATATGAGTGGTGGGAGCGATCCAACCGGCTCAACGTGATGTTCATTAAGACCAAAATCTCGATTGTGATACGTGGTTCTGTCAAACATCATGAAAAGGTCCGAGACTTGCTTAAGGTCATTGATGACCAATTTATCACTTCAGATAAGGCTTTAGCAAGCACCCTGATCATGAAGTTCTCCACTCTTCGGCTCACCAGCGTGAAAGGTGTGCGTGAGTACATAATGCAAATGCGAGATATTTCAGCTCAACTTAAGAAAATGGAGGTTGATATGTCTGAGTCCTTCCTGGTGCACTTCATTTTGAACAACCTTCCGCGGGAATATGGATCGTTTAAGATTTCCTATAACACACATAAGGACAAATGGTCTATCAATGAATTGATGACCATGTGTGTTCAGGAAGAAGAAAGGCTTGTAATGGAGATGGGTGAGAGTGCATTGCTGACAACTACTTGTGGGAAGAACAAAGCAACTAAGTCTCAAGCTAATCATAAGGGGAATGGTAAAATACCACCTTAAGCTGATATTAAGAAGGTGACAAAGTGTTTCTTTTGCAAGAAGAAGGGACACATGAAGAATAATTATCCCAAATTCTAAAAATGGTTTGAAAAGAAAGATAAATCAATCTCATTAGTATGTTATGGATCTAATATGGCTAGTGTTAATATTAACACTTGGTGGATTGATTCTGGATCTACTATCTATATTGCAAATTCTTTACAGGGTATGCAAAACCTAAGGAAACCAATGGAAAGTGAGCAAAGCATTTTATCAGGCAATAAGCTAGGCTCACCTGTGGAGGCTATTGGAACTTGGATTTTAACTTTAAGTAATAGCTTTATTTTGAAATTATAAAGGACCTTTTATGTACCAAGTTTTTCTTGAAACTTGATTTCTGTTTCTAGACTTGTACCTTTTGGATATTCCTTTAATTTTAAAGACATATCGTTTGAGTTATTTAATAATTATGAATGTGTTGGGAAAGGTATCTTGTCTGATGGTCTTTATCTTCTTGGTTTACAAAATTATGCCACTTATAGTTCAATGCATGTTCAAACTAGTATTAAAAGGTGTAATATTAATGAGAATTCCTCTATGTTATGGCACCAGAGATTAAGACATATCTCCATTGAGAGTATTAAAAGGTTAGTGAAAGATGGCATACTCAATACTCTAGATTTTGCTAACTTTAAGACTTGTGTGAACTGCATTAAGGGTAAGCAGACCAACATATCTAAGAAAGGTGCTAACAGAAGTTCAAGCATATTAGAAATAATTTACTGATATTTGTTGTCCAGATATGGATGCACATGGTCAGAAATATTTTTATCACCTTTATAGATGATTATTCACGATATATGAATGTTTATTTGCTTCATAACAAAAATGAAGCATTGGATGCCTTCAAATTCTTTAAGGCTAAAGTTGAGAACCAATGTGGCAAGCAAATAAAAATAATGAGATCAGATAAAGGAGGAGAATATTATGGCAGATATACTGAGAATGAACAAGCACCTAGTCCTTTTGCAAAGTTTCTTCAAGAACATGAGATTGTTCCCCAATACATTATACCTAGTTGTCCAAATTAGAATGGTGTGGCAGAAAAAAGGAACTAAATATTATTGGACATGGTACGGAGTATGCTTAGCAACTCCAATCTTCCTAAATCCTTGTGTGCTAAAGAACTAAAGGTGACAATATATATATTAAACCGTGTTCCAACCAAGGTTGTCCCAAAGACACCTTTTGAGTTGTTTAAAGGTTGGAAACCAAGTTTGAAACATATGAGCGTTTGGGGTTGTCTGTCTGAGGTGAGAATATATAACCCACAAGAGAAGAAACTTGACCTGAGGACTATTAGTGAGTATTTCATTGGATATTCTAAAAGGTCTAAAGGTTATAGGTTTTATTGTCCATGTCATATTACTAGGATTGTGAAATCAAGAAATGCCAAGTTTCTTGAAAATGACTTGATCAGTGGGAGTGATCAATGCAGGGACTTAGGTTCTGGAAATTGATTATATAGATTCTCAACCTTCCACATCAAGTGAAAGATTGGTTGTAATTCATACCCCTCAAGTTCAAAGGGATGATGAACAACACATGATTGACATTTCACAACCTGTTGCTGATAATCCAATAGATCAAGTTGATCATGAAATTCCTAAAAATGATGAACAACCAGCTGAACAACATGATCCCAAAGAAAATGTTGATACAACATTAAGGAAGTCTACTAGAGTAAGAAAATCAACTATTCTTAGTGATTATATTGTATATTTGCAAGAATTTGACTATAATATTGGAGCTGAAAATGATCCCGAAACTTTTGATCAAGCCATGAGTTGTAAAGATTCAAATTTATGGTATGATGCCATGAAGGATGAGATGAATTCCATGCAAAGTAACGGAGTTTGGAATCTTGTAGAGTTGTCTAATGGGGCAAGGCCATTGGCTGTAAAAGGGTCTTTAAGACCAAAAGAGATTCATTAGGCAACATTGAGAGATACAAGGGAAGACTCGTTGCTAAGGGATTTACTCAAAAAGAAGGAATCGACTACACAGAGACTTTTTCTCCTGTATCTAAGAAAAAATTTATTTGTATTATCTTGGCATTAGTTGCTTATTTTGACCTTGAGTTGCAACAAATGGATGTGAAAACAACCTTTCTTAATGGTGATTTAGAGGAGAAGGTTTATATGAAATAACCTGAAGGCTTCTCCTCTAGTAGTGGTGAGCATTTGGTTTGCAAGCTTAATAAATCTATATATGGTTTGAAACAAGCCTCCTGTCAGTGGTACCTTAAGTTTCATGGGATAATTTCTTCATTTGCTTTTGATGAAAACCCCATGGATCAATGCATATACCTCAAGGTTAGTGGGAGTGAAATATGTTTTCTTGTTTTATATGTAGGTGATATTTTACTTGCAGCCAATGATCAGGGTTTGCTACATGAGGTGAAACAATTTCTCTCTAAGAATTTTGACATGAAGGATATGGATGATGCATCTTACGTCATCGGCATTAAGATTCATAGAGATAGACCTCAAGGTATTTTAAATCTATCATAGGAAACCTATATTAACAAAATTTTTGAGAGATTTTGGATGAAAGATTGTTCACCAAGTGTTGCTCCCATTGTAAAGGGTGTAGGTTTAATTTGAACCAATGCCTAAAGAATGACTTTTAGAGGGAACAGATGAAAAACATTCCTTATGCTTCAGTTGTTGGAAGCCTCATGTATAAGTGTGCATAAGGCTTGGCATTGCTTTTGTAATTGGAATGTTAGGAAGATATTAGAGTAATCCAGGTATTGACCACTGGAGAGATGCTAAGAAAGTGATGAGGTACCTTCAGGGGACCAAAGATTACATGCTTATGTATAGATAGACAGACAATTTAGATGTGATTGGTTATTCAGACTTAGACTTTGCTGGATGTGTTGACTCTCGCAAATCAACATCTGGGTACATTTTCATGATGGCTAGTGGAGCTATTTCATGGATGAGTGTTAAGAGCAAACTTTGACTGCTACTTCTACCATAGAAGTTAAGTTTGTCTCTTGTTTTTAGGCTACATCACATGGTGTATAACTTAAGAGTTTCATTTCTAGGCTGAAGATAGTTGATACTATTTCAAGGCCTTTGAGAATTTTCTACGATAACTCAGTTGTTGTCTTTATGGCTAAGAATAACAAAAAAATGAAAGTTAAAGTAAGCACATCGACATTAAGTACTTAGCCATCAGAAAAGAGTAAAAGACAAGAAAGTGGTCATTGAGCATATAAGCATTGAGTTGATGATCGTTGATCCTTTAACTAAGGGCATGCCACCATTTAAATTCAAGGATCATGTAGAAAAAATGGGACTTGGTTCCACTCTATGATTGTATACATATAGGTTAGAGTTAAAAACTTTTATATTGTGATATTTTCTCATATTCAGGTGCACATTGATTTATTTGTGAAAAATTATGTTTTGGACCAAGAATAAACATTGGGTTTATTCATTAAGTTTTATTACCACTTTGAGTATACTACTTGGGAAATTGAGCATATTGTAATACATGGATGATATTACTCGTTACAAGAGGAACTATCACTGTGATATTCATTTCTTAAGAAGATTGAGCATTGACATATTTTAATCATTGAGTCAAAATGTTTGAACCAAGTAGGAGAATGTAATAATTTGGTCTGTACATTTTGGAATTGAGAATCCAAATATTGAATGACTACTAATGGGTGGTAATGACCACTAATGAGTAGTAATGGCTACTAAATGCGTTCTTGATAATAGAATGCCTACATATAACACATGTATTTTATTTGATACACCAACTACAAAGAGAGTGAGAGCTTGGAAGAACCAAAACAAGGTAACACTTTTTTTTTTCGCATTTTGTTAATGACATGTGTTTCGTTTTGTAGTTTGTAACATCACAGGTTAAAAATTTTAATCTAACAACTCAATCATATAACTTATATAATTTCTGATATTTTTTTATGTGAAAAAGTGTTATGTGATTCTCAATTATCATTATTATAATATAAATTGTCTCATTTAAATAACTATTTAGAAAAGAAGTTCCATGATTTGATATTATCTAATTTTGAAAAATAAATTGTTATATATGTTCAATATTCATAAAGAAGGCTAATATTTTATGTGAATTATATTTAAGAATAAATTTTTATCAAGAAGCAATAACCTTGTTGTAAATACCATTTTATGGAAGGAAATTATTTTACTTCATGCACCTTAAAATTATAACAACTTTACTAAGATCATTGTTATATAATTTGATAATGATAATGTGTCAGATCTTTTAAAAAATAAAAGTCTGTAACTATATTTTGAAGTGTGTCATGAGTATGTATAAATATATTCATTATGAGATTGTAATGCCCTGAAATAATTGACGATATACCAAATTAATTATTTGATAATGCTAATATTTGTCGAACCATTTTATTTTATATATATATATATATATATATATATATATATATATATATATATATATATATATATATATATATATAGAGAGAGAGAGAGAGAGAGAGAGAGAGAGAGAGAGAGAGAGAGAGAGAGAGAGAGAGATGAAAGATCAACTTATATCAAGAGTAACTTTTCATCCTCATCATTCATTTGCTTAATTGAAATCTAACAAATAAAATTAGTGACTTATTACAACTATTAATTAGATTTCAAGAAAATGAGTGGTAAAGATGAGGAATAACCCTAAAAGAGTTACTTTTTCTTCTCATATATATATATATATATATATATATATATATATATATATATATATATATTGCTATGTTAAAGGGTGATAATGATCCTCATGTGTTGATCTCGATATTTAATCTATGAGTACGATCCTTAGAGCCTATAGGACTTGGGTTAGCTAAGTTAGATGGAACATTTTGGATGTGGTGCGAGAAGCTATGGTTTGAAACATTGCAAGTTGAGATGTGTGGTTCGAGCAAGAGGTCTAAAGGATGGAAGACATCAGGTGTGTCACGTCATAATGGGTAGGTCGCACCCTACATTTCGAGACTAATAGTGTCAACTTGTACTTTTCAATACGCTCAAAGACAACTTATGATGACACATAAGATATACCTCATTTGAAAGTATTTTGGAAAGTTATGCACAATGAGACTATTAATCTGATGGTCAATATTGGTGTCAGCATACCAAGTTAGATGTTTATTAATGCACATGTATGAGACTGTGGCAAGTTTATTGCAAGCACATGTTTGAGACTATAACAGGTTGAGGTATACTTACTCCTTCTTATTTCTTAAAAGTTGAATCGTGATCAATAGTTGATCAACTGAGAGTATGGATCCCTTTAGTAATGAGGATGTGGAGATGGTGTTGGTGAAAATTGTATGCAATGAAAATTAAAACCTTTTTGCTTATATCGTAGTTATTATGAATGTTTGTTTGTTGTCTATTATGTGTTGGAGCGAGAGAGAATCTCAACTCTTTCATGGGGTGACATCGAAGAATACAACCTCACCTCACTCCCTTTTTTATATATATAGACGGGCGTCCCCACATCATGAAAATCGAAAGTAATGTTCTATTAGTTCAGACAATGTTTTTATTTTCCATGGAAGTGAAGAAAAAGTTCACTAATGTAGAGACCTTATCCTCCTTAATGTATTATCATGAGGCATACCGTTGATGACAACTTAGCTTACCTTTTCTGTTGAAGTATTCTTCATGTCTAATTGTGGGCACCCTATGCTAATCCTAGCATCAAGGACAAATACATATGCAACGTGTGTTTTAGCATTTTAGTATTATAAGAATTTACACTATTTCTCAAATAAATGCAGGGGTGGATTTTTTTAAGCAATTTTGTTTCCTATACTTGATATTTTTTAATAGTTTTAGTTCATGTGGTCACTAATAATGTTTTTATGACATAACGATCACATTAACCGTCTATTAACTTGCAATATCATCAAATAGTTTAACAAGATAATCACATATAATTTATTTTTGGTAAATTATATTTTAAATTTTTCATTAACTAATTTAAATCCATCAATAAATATGAGTAAATGATGGACTAAAAATACAGTTTATAAAAAAAAATTATACATGACAATCATTGTCAGAGTTTTTGGTGATAGTGATTGTTACGTAGTAAAAAAATGTGGTTATGATAAGATTAAAACGATTAACAAAAAGAAGGTATAAGAAATAAAAACACTAAATTTTATTTAGAAACTAAAAAAGAAATTCATACTAAATTTAGGGAAAAAATATACTTCTACTGTCATCCCTGCTCATACCAAATCACTACAAAAAAATCAATAATTTGTGGCGGTTAAAAAAGTCATTTATGGCAGCTAAAAATCGCCACAAAATGCATTTTTGACGATTAGGATCAACTATTAAGATTAATGATGTCAAAAAAAATTTGTGGCAGTTTTTAGATGAACGCTGGTAAATCCGCCAAAAAGTTGTGGTGGTTAAAAATTGCCACAAAGTTCATTTTTTGTTTTTTTTTTAATTTTTTTCTTTTTCTGCTGGTTAAAACACCGCCACAAAGTGAGCTTTTGCATTTTCGCTAGAAACTGTATTTTTTTAATAAACAAATTTATATTAATCTTTCTCTAGTTTTAATCATTTCCATTAGTTCTATAATTATTTTCGTTCCTATTTGATTAAGCATAAAAATTGAGATAATGTATTAAATTTCTATTCTCTCAAATTTCAATTCTATCATAATTATTGTAATTATTAATATTATCTTGTTTATTCTTATTCACATCACAATCTTCAAAATGATTCATTCTATCCTATAATTATACTTTGCACCAATAAGTCAATTACATATTTGGTAGAATTTGAATTGCAATTAAAAATATCAAACATAATTTTAACATGCATAAAACTTCAGTGTAATAACAAGCTCCAAGTTGAAACATTGTGCATGAATAATGTGTTCAAGTAAGGAAATCTAATTAGTCAAACCATTGAAAGTTTGAAACATGTACTACACCCAAAAAAGTATATATCAAAAGGAATTAAGCAACATATGTGAAGTTGCATGGAAATTACTATCTAATGATGATCCTCTTCTTGGTGTTGGCCCATCTTGTCCACTTCCTTCATCCTATAAAATAAAAATCATATCATGTCAAGTGTTAATAATATATTAAATTTAACAAAAGAATAAGATAAGTACTTACAACTACATTACTAGTGTTATGACCAAACATAGCACCCAACTCAAAATGAATATGCCCTTCCTTCATTTGGATGTATGCAAGCATGACATTTTTAATGTCTTGACATTCTCTTCAGAAGTTGTCAATTTGTCCCTTAAACAAGTAACCTCCTCTTTCAATCTAGAGCTCTCGACTGAATCAAAATTTGAAAAACTAGACCATGAACCACTAAAGCTTGTAGTGGACCGAAATGCAACACTGTGAAGACCTCCTAGTCCTAAGCAACGCACACGCCCATCATGGTCCTTTCCTAGCACTTTACCCACACTATCATTAGCTAAAATTTTTGTAAAGTTGTCACTTTTACTCATTTCTTGTGTCATCTTGTCCTATAAATTAGAAAAAACTACTACACACTAACACACAAACATAAGAGGATAAAATTAAACGCCAAATCAATCACAAAAAATTAGAAACATATGGAATTAAGAAATAGAAAGGAATCTCATAAATTACCCCAATAGACCTTGCCTCCTCATTGACATATGATCCATTTTTCTTCTTGTGAGTCGCAATGTACAGTTCTCCTCGACCCACAGCACGTCCAAGATTTACTTCCTAATACACGACACATGTAAGTCCAAAAGAACAAAAAAAAATATTTATTAAGACTCAAGAGAAAATCACAAAGTATTTACCATCTCATGTTGTTTTGTAGACAAAAGTTTTGACCCACTAGTATGAGGAATTTTTGCTTTTTTCTAACTCCAGTATTTTTCCTGCATAATTCCTATGAAATAAACAATTTATTAATTAAAATAGAAGCTAAAAAAATTAATAGTAACAATTATATGTTAAAATTACCTTATATTCTGGTCTTAGATGATAATCAACGAATGAAGACCACTGATCTTTTGAATTCCATTACAAACATTAGCAATTAATTGTTATCTGGATAATGAAGTATCATAAACACTATTCCACAAATTTGTCTTGCCATGCAAAGAAAGCAATAACGCTCAACAGCTGATTTTGGTGCTTGGAAATGAAACAAATTCTTGAAAAGGAAAAAAAATGTTAGCAAATCATAATTAAAGAGAACAAGGCTAAACAATTTTGGTGTATGCATATACCTTTACAATATTAAAGCAACCATCCTTGTATGATTTTGGAACATTTGACCAACTATCAAAGTTATTTGGGATGTTTTTTGAATCCATGGCAATACGTCCACAAGCTGATGAAAGAAGTGTAGCTGCTTCTCCATAGACTCTTAGTTGACTATCAAATGGCACGACTAGACGTTCACCACGAGGCATCACAAATACACTTGGTTTTGTTAGCGAAACCTTTTTGGTATTTCCTTGTTCATCTATCAAATGGTGACATGGCATTTCATTAGTAAATATAACTATAATTGATAAAAAATTTAAATTCAATTTATATTTCTATCTAACAAATAATAAATAACATAAACTATGCAACTAATAAGTGTAATATCCCATTCTTTTCGTAAATAAATTTAAAAATATTTTTAGTAAAAATAAATAAATAAATAAATATAGAGCAAATAATAGGCTGAGTACCCTAGGTATAAATAGCTATGTTAAGTCAGGTGTCTCCTCTTCGCCTCATTTTCGTTTTTCTCTTTTCTCCTCTTAAAACTCTTTCTTTTTCTCGCAGACCACCAAACCTGTCTCAGAAAAATGATGATATCGGATTCATTCATCATTGGATCGTCGTAAAATTTAAGCACCAAGTTTGCAACCCAATTCCGAGAACTCTCACCGTTGGGAATTTCAATATCATATTTGAACTGAGAGAAATACCTTTCGCATCGTAGCATTTTCCTTTCCCGTAGAAACCCAGAACGGTCTCAGTAAAACTATGATCCCGGTTTTGTTAACCGTTGGATTTTCACGAAATTTTGATTTGTTGTTCACGATTCAGTTCCGCACACTTTCACCGTTGGGATTTGCGAGATAATATTCAAGGAGAGAGAAAAATGTATCGCACAAAGACAGTACAAGTGGAGGCTTCAATCCCTTTTCTGTCTCTTTGACGTTTAGGAACTCTATCGAAACAGTCAGAGGAAAAAATGGGAGAAATCTCAGGAAACAGCTAGAGATGCTGCTATCGCTATTTGAAGACACGTGAGCCCGCTTAGAGGTAAGGGATGAGTTATTCACAATTGGGGATTAGTGAGAACATGTGTAGAGATCCTTAGAGTATCAATTGGAATGGTTTTGGGGTGTTTCCGTCATTTTTTTTTATTATATCCTTATAATTATAATCGTGAATTATATATGTTTGAAAAACCAATTGTTGTGAAAATTGATATGCTATTGTGTTGAGTATGAACCCTATAAATCAAACATTTTTCTAATTAGTATGAATTGATGAAATAAAGTAAGGAGAAATTTTGAGTGAGATATTGATTTTGTATTTTCTCTTTTTCATGCTTTTTAGGTTTTTTTATATAGGTTAAAATTAATATCATAATTGAAATTGACCAAAATGTTCATATAATTATTTAGAATTTGTGCATTGAAAGCTTACTTTGAAATTCGTGATCCAATATGATGTATGCTAGTTTATATATATATATAATTAGTTATATATTTATTTATATTAATATTTTATGTAAATAATATTGTAGAGTTGTTATAGTATGGTTCCAAAAATAATTAAGTGTTAGAGTTTAAGAATATTATGGTTAGATTTGATGAACATGTGTATGTTGTACCTTATGAATATCATTAAGAATATTATGAGATGTTTAATTGTGTGTGTGATATTTGGTTGTGAATAAGTGGATGTGTTTAATACTTGATGTTACAATAATGGTATTGTGAGCTGTGAATTATACAATAACCCGACTAGTGTTTATGCGCAGTGTTAAAGAGAAAATGTAGGTTCCTAGTTAGGAACCAGTATTAAATTGTAGCGCAATGTGTTAAACGTGTTTGAAACATAAGTGTGAGGTCGTGGTATTGTGTAATTCATGAGCAGTGTTTATAAATGGAATATGTGATGGTGGATTGTGACACTATGAGATGTCAAATTGTGAATGAGTTTTGGTTGTGGATAAGTGTGTAATTAACACTTGATGTGACATTACTTGTGTTGTAAGCTATGAATTGTACAATAACACGACCAGTGTTATCTTGAGAAAAGCGTTGATGCGCAGTGTTAAAGAGAAAGTGTAGGTTCCTAATTAGGAACCTGTGTTAAAGAGAAAGTGTAGGTTTCCTATTTAGGAACCAGTGTTAAATCGTAGCGCAATTGTGTTGAATGTGTTTAAAACACGAGTGTGAGGTCGTGGGTATTGTATAATTCATGAGCAGTGTCTGCATGCAAAATTATTTTAGGGGTTGGACCTGAATCAGGAGGGAGAGGCCCTGACGGACTCTTCGGAGTGTAAGCCTTGGGGGTCACCGAGTTTGAGTGCTCCTTTAAGCCTATGTTGATCCCATATGGTTGAAGTATTCTCGCAAAACATCGTGACCCTGACTGGTCTCCCTATGATCTTACTTAGTGAGAGTGACCTGACAAACCCATTGTATGGTGTGTTTTGTTATGTACTCCTAAGCGCCCTAGGGTGGTTTTTCACTGACATGGGACCATATTACATATAGGTTTGAGTCTTAGCATAACTATCTCATGCGTTTGCTAATTGTTTATTATGAAATTAATGTGTTATTATGTCTTGATCAGAGCGTATGATTCTTGCGTAATGTGATTGATGATTGAAAAGTGTGATTATGGATGAAAAGTGAACTTTGAATGACAAAGTGGCGGAATTACGTGAGTTACGTGTAAGCAAGTTTTATTTGATTTATATGATATGTATATCTAGTTGTCTTGCTTCTCTATTAGTTAGGAATGTGATAACTCACTCCCCGTGTGTTATTTGGATCCTGTGATGATCTTGAACTTTGTGTTCGGGGGAGCAGATGACTAGGTAAATTGCTTTAAGGAACCTTGTGCTGAAGGACGTCGAGACACAACGCTCTGATAGGATGTGGCATTGGGGTATAGGGTTTTATATTAATTGTATGAAGTCTTAGACGACCTTGTTTGAGCTGAGATGACTTTATTATTTATTTGGACAAATTTAAATATGATGTAGAAGAAAGTGAATGTGAGCCTTTTATCCCTTTGAAAGGCTTGTATTTAAAAATGTACAAAAAAATACTTTTAATTAATATTTGAATTTTTATTCCTTTGTTAGTATATATATGAGGGGTAGAGGGTGTCACAATAAGTGCAAACTTTTAAAAAAAAATATGAACACTAAGTTACTAATCATTTTCCAATTCCTATTTCATTAAATAAAAATGATGTTGACAACAACAACTATACTTTGTGTAAAAACATATTGAAATTATTACCTATGACTTGTACAATCCATACTTTAGTAGCCTCACATCATGCACTTTTCTTTTGAGTAGATGCATGTGGTTGCTAGATAGGAGCCATAAAAGGAGGAATGTATGGTTGTTGATTAGAAGCCATGGGAGCCATAAGAGGAGGAATATGTGGCTGCTAAGTAGAAGCTATAGGAGGAGGAATGTATGATTGTTTGTTGAGTAGAAGTTGTAGAAAAAGTATGTGGCTAATGTGTAGGATCCATAAAAAAAGAAATATGTGGCTGGTGTGTAGGATCTACAGGAAAAGGAATATATAACTTCTGAGTAGGAGTCATAGGAAAAGGAATATATGGTTGTTGAGTATGAGCCATATGAGAAGGAATACATGGTTGTTGAGTGGGAGCCATAGGAGAAGGAATATATGGTTGTTGAGTAGGAGCCGTATGAGGAGGAAGATGTGATTGTTGAGTAGGTGCTCCTTTTTTTGGACGTTTAGGTTTAAGAGACATGACTACTTACACTAGAGTACACCACCAAGCAACTATAATTGAAGATTAATAAGAGAAATTAGAATATAATAAAGTAGCAACAAAACATAGCAAACATATATCAATACTAAATATAAATTTGACAATAAAGCAAATAATATATATCCATAAAAACATATGTCAATGAAATTGTATCTTACCAAATAAATTAATTCATGAAACAAATTAATGTCTGGTTATTCCAACATATTTACATCATCTACATCATCCCTTGCTAAGGTTATTGTTTCTATTTCATTTGCAAACAGATTACTTAAATCTTGCTCATGGTACGACTCACTTTCAAATGTTTTCTCCAACTTCTCCCATATCATACAAATCTCTTGGCATCATGTGGATGACAACACTTCAACCCTTATTTACCTTATCATCAACATAATACACCATTTGTGCTTGTGAAGCTTTTATATATGGGTCATGTTCTTCACATTCACTTGTGTGAATACATTGAGAAAAATTCATTGAAGTAAATTGTCAAGCATCCTTTCTAAATCCTCTAAGGCGTGTAGTATTTGCCCATTTGCACCTAAATAGGACAACTCTAAGAAAACCATAGTAGTTAATTTTAATTATGTCCTCCAACTTCCCATAATAAGGCAAATCTACTTGCCTCAAATTTGCATCAGAGCTATTTGTAACACATGAAGTGTTTGAAGTCAGAAAAACTCCATTATTTTGGGTATTTAAACCTTCATCTCGCCCTATGGTCCTAAACTAAAGTCGTTGCTGTTATATGTAGTATATCTTCTTGCAATTGACATCAGGCCTATAGCTAGATGCTTTATTTCATCTAGAACTGCATTTGTAATGTCTAGATTTGTAACATAATTAGGGAATCATGTTAGTCACTAAATTACATTATAATTTTGACATTAATTTTTTTTTAAACTTACCCAAAGAAGAAACTAGTTTGCAAATTCCTTACTAACTATCTTTTCTAACTGTATCTGAAAGTCTCTGATTCCTCGTCCTCCTTTTGGTGTATGTTTTGAATTCACTACCATAATAAAATCCACTTTTAAATTCAATACACAACTAAAATCTTACTTTCGCAACATGTAATATGTCTAAGTACTTACTCAATGTATGGCTGGACTTGTGGACAATTTAGTAACAAATATCAATGTGCTTGTGTTATCTCTAATGGGGGTAAGAGTGAAAGTTGATGAACTTCCCACTGGTCTGCCTAATTATGGATAAATGATTTGAGAAGTTTCTTTATCATTAGGACAGTCATCAACATGCCTTTTTCTATTCAACCTTGACTCGACCTCTTCATATAGCGAGTAAAAATTGAGAGTCTCTACAGCCAAATAAACTTCACTTATGGACCCTTCTAGTTGTGCCCTATTCCGCAGAAAGGACTTCAAATGTCCTAACATCCTATCACAAAAGATAACAATAATTTAATTAATATATACTTTAAAAAATAAGTTAACCATAACAAAGTGTATTTACCTCTCAATTGGATACATCCAGCGATAATGCACTGACCCTTCTAATTTCACTTCTTCAACAAGATGACAAGTTAAATGGATCACCACAGTGAAGAATGATGGAGGTAATAGGATTTCCAAATGGCAAATTGTAAGCACAATTTGATTTTGTAACTTGTCAAGATTTGAGACGTTCAATCTTTTACAGCACAACTCCTTGAAAAATGAGCAAAACTCTACGAACACTATAGTCACTTGATCAGGTAAAATATTGCATATAGCTATTGTAAGTAAATGTTGCATAAGGATGTGACAATCATGACTCTTAAGCCCAAATATCCTAGAGTTTTGATCATCAATGCAACGGGATATGTTACTTGAGTAACCATCTGGCATCTTCACATTCTTTAGTGTAGTGAGAAATATCTTTCTTTGTTGTCTTGTCATTGTAAAAAATAAAGGAAGATATTTTCCATTTTCATCTAGCCAAATATCTTTTTTTATTCCCATATCTTTTAGATCTTGACGAGCTTGAAGATGATCTTTTTATTTTTCAGCATTAATCAATGTGTGCAACACATTGTCAAAAACAATCTTCTCAATGTGCATAACATCAAGGTTATGGCATAAAAGATTATCCTTCCAATAAGTAAGATTGAAGAATATGATACTCTTCCTTTATTGCTCCTTCTGACCATCTGGCTAAAAGATCCTTTTAGAAGTTACATTCATATCATCAAGCTGCTTCAAAATGTCTAACCCGGATAACAATTTTGGTGCATCCCTTTCTTCAATTGTGCCATCAAAGTGCATCTTCATCAATCTAAATCTATGACCTCTCTCCAAAATTGTCGATGACCCATGAAACACCATTTGCTACTAGAAAATAATCGACAAGGGAAAGCATCAAAGTTACAAGATGGGTAAGCATATCCAATATAAGTATTCCACCTCGATAAATTACAAAGTCCAGGGAAATCACTGATTGTCCACATGAGAGCTACTCGTATTCTAAACACTTCTTTCAAAGAAGAATCATAAGTTTCCACACCTTTTGTCCATAGCTCATTCAACTCATTGATTAGAGGTTGTAAGTACACATCTATCTTATTCCCTAGCATTTTTTTACCTAGAATGACCATAGAAAGAATCAAAGAAGATTGCTTCATGCACTCCTAAGGAGGTCAGTTGTATGGAATTAGAAGCACGACCATATACTATGCTTATTATTCATGGTTCGGTATAGGCTGAAGCCATCACTTGCAAGGACAAGGAGAACATTTCTAGGTTCTAAAGCAAATTCAGGGTGAATTTGATCAAAACTCTTACATGCATTAGAATCTCTTGGATGCCTTAACAATCCATCTAGGTTGCTATTTAAAAAATGTCATCTCATGGACTTTGGTATTTTGGAACATGCAAATAACCTTTGTAACCTTGGTTTCAAGGGAAAGTATCGCAAGACCTTTGCTTATACGTTCTTTCTACCTCGGTATGGGCTGAAGCCATCACTTGCAAGGCCAAGGAGAACATTTCTAGGTTCTAAAGCAAATTCAGGGTGAATTTGATCAAAACTCTTACATGCATTAGAATCTCTTGGATGCCTTAACAATCCATCTGGGTTGCTATTTAAAAAATGTCATCTCATGGACTTTGGTATTTCGGAACATGCAAATAACCTTTGTAACCTTGGTTTCAAGGGAAAGTATCGCAAGACCTTTGCTTATACGTTCTTTCTACCATTAGTACCTTTGGCTTTCCATCTAGATTTTTTGCAATGTTTGCAAATCTCCAAATTTTCATCTTCTCCCCAATACAACATGCAATTCTTCGGGCAAACATCTATCTTGGTATAATTAAGAAAGAGCTTGTAGATCACCTTCTTTGCCTCATAAAATGAAGTAGGAATCTTTGCATATTCAAATGCATCTTTCAATAACTCCAAAATCATCATCATTGCTTTCTCAGTCATACCACACAAACATTTTATATGATACAACCTTAATAGAAAAGACAACTTTGAGTACTTTCGACACCCTTCATACAACTCTTTGATACCATCTTTAAGAAAATCAACAATTTCTTCATTTACTTCATTAGGCACAATGTCTACAAACTCATATGCTTCTTCATACATATCAGGCTCCACATCATGGTGTTTATTGTTCCCAAATGCATCATTTATCATATCTATCACTAGATTTTCATCTTGTAATGGTTCATCTATTGCTTTAATGTCCCTTAATTTCACTATTTCATATATTTTGCCATGCCATATCCAGACTTTGTAATTTTTTGGGAATTGCTTACAAATTAAGTGGTCAAACACCACATCTCTAGTTTCCCATCTATCGCAATGACATTTACGAGCGACACGGACACCTTATTGCATCATTGACAGAGCGGTTCTCAAATGCAAAATCTAGAAAGTTATTTAACCCCTCTAGATATTCAGTTGTATTTTAGGGCATATCAATCCATGATTTATCCATTATTCAGTTATTCTGGTAAAATCAATAATCAGTTTATAAATTAGAACATAGCCATAAAATGAAAAAGCTTAAGAGATCAAAGGAGCAACAATACATGAAAAGAAATTCTTGAAACAAATCAATAATTTTTAAGAGAAAAAGAGAAAAAAAACATATTGGTGCAAAGGTTTAGACTTTAGAAAACTATGAAAATGCAATTCTTGTAACAAAGAAACACAATGTTCCACCAAGAGTCCTTTATTAATCCTACAAGTAAATCTATAGTATCTTAATTATTTGCTCCTTTAGAAATTCTGGATATGTTCTTGAACATTTGGAATTTTTTATCAAGCTGATTTCAACTAAATCATTCTTCAATGCAAACTGAGTTCAAATTAACAAATGAATATTGTACCTAAAATGAATAATCACAACAGTAAAGATAATGAAGCATCCTAAGAAGTGCATTAAACAAATCCAAGATTTAGAAAAGCTCTCTACTTACTGAAATTTTTGGCTTTATGGTTGCAGCCTTAGTATGACCAAATCATTTGAAAGAGCAGCAACTAACAAGGCACGTGCTATAATTATACTGCCAACAAAAAGAGATCGGTAAAAATTGATCGTCTTAGCTTGTTATTGTCGGGTGGTTATAGTCAATTATTGATCACTTATTTTTTTTTTAAATCAAGATCAGACCTTATCTTATGAAGGGTGTGAATGTGATTATGTACGTAAGTAAAGAAAAGTAAACTAACATAGTAAATTGGCAGATAAAAGTGCATGAATACGTAAGATGGCATTAACTATCAAAGCATAGAAGGCATAATTAAACTTGTAAGGAATTTACCATGACTAGATTATGATATCTCCAAAAGATTACTTATTTCCCTTATTTATGGTCCTCCATTGTGTAGTTGGGAGAAATGAAGCCAATTGATCATGAGAGAGAAAATGAGTGGCAGGGTGAGGGAGCTAGATTCTAAAACACCATATACTTGATTTTTTTTTTTTTAATTTGAGAAAACAACAAAACTTTCATGTCTTATTACCTCTGTGCTTATGCTTGCTCTTTCAATTTTAGAATTTATGTCACCAAGTAACATCTTAATTAATTTCAGAATTTATGCCACCAAGGAAAATAATCCTAAGTAAATTAAAAAAATTTATTTTATATAGTTAAGTAAATAAAAAAAATAACGTTACCAGACTCTTATATTTCTTATGAAACCATATATTTTTTCTCTTTTGATAGAAATTTTAAAAAAATAAAGAGAGGAAAAAAACATTTCAACCCATGTTGGTGCAAATATTGAGGTAATTTATTGGTGATAGATTGAAAACAACATACTCATAGTTTGATCACATTATTGCATTCAAAATATATGGTCCCGGTATTAAAAACTAAAGTGATAAAAATTCTAGAACATACTCGTGAAATTTGTTGATTGGAAGATACTATATGTCTCTCAGGGAAATAGAAAAATCTAGATAGATTTGGAAATATTGTTTTAGACTGTCGTTAACATTAAATTAATAATGTCAAACCAACACATATAGGCTGTGCAACATTGTTAACCGTAAATAGCTTGCTGCAAATCAATTGTAAACATCACTTCCGTAATAGCTAGAGGCCTTTTCCTTCCAAATTCTAGTCTATTGTCTTACTAGTCCTCTTATTCACTATTTAACTGTTTCATAAAATAATTTATTTTTCTAATTATACTATTTTTATATTTTCAAAAACTAACAATAGCATCATTTTTAAGCAAAAGGGTTAATCCAACAGGGAGAGTGATTTGGATCATAAAAAATTCTTTAAAAGTTAACCCACTCGTTTTTGAAAATCATTTGAAAATTTAAATTTTAAAATAAATATAAAAACTTGAACAGTACAGTAATTCCTATTCTAACTCCATGAAAATTAAAAGAACTTGCAAATCAAGCATGTACTTATATCATCTAGAGCATGTCGTTGTAGAAGTTGTTATGCATTTCCAGTCAACATCACTATAATTTATATTACAGTCAATTTACATATCAAGCACAAGCCAAAGCTTTCTATCATATATCCTTTGGTCTCCTTGTGAAATATGGCAGCAAAAAGTCTCATCTTACGGCCAAAGTAAAGCACCAAAGGCATGTGTATGCCTAAACATATCATGATTTTGAAAAGTCCACCTATTTCTCTTCAATTACTTTTGTTTGGTATTATTACACAACACACATAGTTCAACTAAAAAGTACTCCAAATTCATGGTCATGGAGAGTAAAAGTACAGGTACACAAATAGCTTCAACGAAATTGATTATGGACACATTCAGCCAAAGAAGTTACTCATTTAGGGGGAAAAAAATGAAAACTTAGTTTTTAGTGTATTCTTTTTCTATTTGATGATCAATAGCTTGCTAGGGCAATAAGCTCAGGAACAAAACTTGTACCGTGCAATAATTCCTATTCTAACTCCATGAAAATTAGAAGAACTTGCAAATCAAACGTGTATTTACATCATCCAACAACTTATTGTTGCGGTTAGAACCAAAGTAAGGTGAAATCTACAACAAAGTAATAAGATATTAGTTCATATAGAGAAGAGTAATTTTGTGAGAGGAGACAACAAAATTGAAGGAAGTCATTATTCAATCAGGACAAATTACATCATCTTAGAAACCTACGTTACCACTAGTTAAAATATAAATACATCACATTGTAAAAATCCGAAAATTCATAACAAAATTAGATATTAATTAAATAGGTGTTTGAGTATATCTAAATGATGCAAAACATGTATTCTTACTCTGAGAAAAAAAGCTTATCATAATTCCTTCAATAACATAGTAGAAATATGAGCTATGCGAGATTATGATTTTTTTTATAAGATTAGCAACAACACTTATATAGGATAATTAATTGGCCATATAAAGGACGACCTCGTCTATAGTAGGAAATCTGTTACTTAATTCCTAGTAACAACTTATTTATTGTTCCCTTAAGCTTGAGCAATGTAATTTTGTCACAAATAACATTCAAGAAACCCCTTTAGTTTCTCCACTCTGCTTGAATCCCATGGTTTACAGTTCTATTTATTGATGTTGCCATGAAAGCATATCTTAACAAAACAGAGTTACATGAACACTACCTGATCAGAGAGAGAGAGAGAGAGTTGCACGAACACTTCCAGATCTACGAGAAAAAAAGTGTTACGTCAACGATTCCATATCTACAACAAAGAGAATATGAACATTTTGGACACATAACTATATCTGAGTTTGTAAATTGCATTGAGAATAGAAAAGAATGCTATGCAGAATCCTAAATCGAAAATGAGAGTTGGAGTTTGGGTGCTGGTATTTTGCCATAACAAAGGTTTACACTATTGAGTTGTAATTTTTTAAAAAATAATAATAATATATTGCTGTTAAGTGACACGCGTAATATAAGTTGGTAATGATCGTTAGTTTTTTTTGTAAAAAAAATTATAACATTTGTGGCAGTTTATTGAGATTGCCAGAAAAAACAGCCAGAAAAATATTATTATTTTTTTTTTGTAGTGAACGAACGCAAGGAGGACGGGACCATTATCAACTGAACATGACATTGTCACCAGTTACATTCTGCACTTATAAAGTATCAAAATTTTTGTAGTTTTCATAAGATATTTTGAATTTAAAAGGTGGCGGGGTGTTTATACTTTATACACGTGCGGCTGGTTTATGATAATTGCATATGGAAGTTTGATTAATCATTGAATAATAAACAATTTTTTGTTTTTAAATATCGCAACCAAATTTGGCTTCCTGATTCCTTTCTTGCTAGCTAGAAGGCCGCCACATAGCTAACAAGAAAGGGATAAACTATTGTGGAGCAAAGAATCAAAGAGGAAATATTCTGTCATTGAAATAAATTTTAATAATCTATCGCTCCAATATATTTTAATGTAACGTGTTACAATTAGTAAGCATGTCAGTTTTATCATATATTAAGTTCTTTGTTGAATTTCTCAAATCCTATAGTTTATATTTTTACAGTTGTTAGTTTCTACAAGTTTCTATTGGGTTAAGATTCCCTTAAAACTAGTATTTTAACTCTATAATGTAAGGGTAATTTTATATTTACCTAATACTTACAAAATGAAAATAAATCAAAAATAAAAATATTATATATCTTAAAAATTAAATAAATATTTTGAAAGAATAATTAAATAGATTTTTTAATTGTTTGTTTATTATAGTTTAAAACAAGATAAAAAAAAGTCATACAAATGTTATTATTATATAAAAAATCTACATTTTAGCGTGGAGAGATGAGAAGAGTGGGAGAAAAAGAAAACAATTTTACTCTCTGATTGTGAGTAAAAGTCACACTCAAAAAAGAGAGCAAAGAATATAAATTTGAATCAATTGAGAGAGTGAGAAAAAAAACAAACATATTCTTCAAATTGTGTATTTTAATTTATATATAGAAAGAGAAAAATTTCACAAATTAAAAAATGATTTATGGTTATTTATAAAAAAATATTATTGACATATATTTAAAATGTTATATTTTATGAAAATTTTGTATGAGGCAATTAAATAACTTAAAACTATTAATATATTAGTGTCCATAAATATCACTTGATAAAAAATAATGACACTAAAGAAATATATCATATATTAACAAAACTACTGATCATTGTAATTGTTTCCGGTAATACACAATATTTAAAAAAAATAAAATCTTAGTATAATTGAGTTTAATTTTTATATGTACCTTCACTGTAAAATAATTATATTAACCTAAAAAATTTTATACTAGGTACGACTTTTAAAATGTTTAGCGTAAATTCTAAAAAATTAGCATGTATATAATAACATGTGATTAAATAATGATATAAAAGAAGTTTATATTATTGGTAAAAATAATTTTACAATATCAAACATATAAAAAATTACAATTAATATAATTTTTAAGAGATTTATTGTAAAGGATAAAACTATGATTTAAGATTAGATTACAATATAAAATTTATATATATATATATATATATATATATATATATATATATATTAATTTCTTTTTAAATTTAAATATTTTTAAAGTCTACGATAAATGATGAAATTTTATTATGAATTTTTAATAAATTTCTTTCTAAACTTAAACATGAGTTTTTATTTTGAGTTTTCTATTATCGATTAAGTGATTTAATATAATAAAAAAAATTATTAGAAATCCAAAACCATCATTTTAAACATATTTAAGTCTTCTTCTTTTTATCTTCTTCTTATGCTCCATTATACTCTTAATGAGTGCACAATGATATTTTTGTATTAAAATATGACCTTGATGTTTGTTATAGGATCTCCCGTATTATAGGTAACATGATAACTTCAACTTAACCAGCATATTTGTCAGCTAGGAAAGGAGTACAGTATATATTTTCCTTTTCGATGTTTCCGTTTGGTTCTTACGAGTTACATCAAGAAAACCTGACTACTGCCACCTAAAAAAAACAGCTTTTTTTAATCAACGCCCCAATATACGTGTTGCTTAATCTACAAAGATGATGTTGCTTTCCTCAGTGATGATCCACACATGAAGGAATATGGTGTGGAAGATGATCCACAGTGATGAGAGAGTGAGATTAATCTATGTACTAGAAATTGTGTTGCACCACGCATAAACCACATGAAAGAGTGACTCATTGCAGTTGCGTAATATTTTGTTGTATCTTTCCATCAAATTCTTCTAATAATTCTTATTGTTTGATAAAAAAAATTAGATAAAGATAGATCTATTTAACATATTAAAAACATAAAAAGTATATTCAACATTTTGATTAAGTAATTAAGAAAAAGATTAAAAAATATTATAAGAAAATTAGAATTATTCTTTTAGAATTAGGTCACAAATATTTGATCCGGATGAGCTTTAAATTTTCACTACACTCCATCTTGATCCAGTCACCCCCATCCCATGGTGCTCGACTGCACGGACATTATTAAATTGAAGCCCACTACTAAATGAATTTCATCACCTACCACAATTCAATGGCATACAACCAACTAACATCAATCAATACACAAGATCGATGAAACCACGAGCCCCATCCCCATTTCTTTTGGTCTTTTCGAAATGGACACACACACTCCAAATTTTATTTACTTTTCTCAAACCTACCAATAATGGACTCCCCACACCACACCACACCACACCGCACCATCAATCATAGATGACTCCATTTGTTTAGACTTCTCCCTAACCACTTACAAGAGAAGAGAAGAAAATAATGAAATAAACTTTTTAAAAATTAAAATTTTATTATGTACAAGTTAATTTGTAGAAACTCACATCATCCAATTACAATGTTTAGGGGAATGTGTTTAAGCAACACGGGAATAAAGATATCAGGGGAACTCAGTTGCGGCAAATGACCCTCCGTGGACATGACCTCAACGATGGACGCACCTCCAATGTGTTGGTGGAGGTACTCCGCGACCACGACGGGAACCGCTAAGTCCTTCATGCTCTGGATGATGTGGCATGGGACAGTGACGAGGTTCAAGATTTGTCTCATGTCGCTTCGAAAAATGGTCTGCAACACGCTCAGCGCAATGTCGGGTCTCATGTTGAACAAGGTTCGGCTGAATTCCTGCACCGCCACCGACTCCATATCCCCGCCAATGGCCATCGGAGCAAACCCTGAGCACCATGCCTTGTAATTCGCCGCCATAGCATTGAATAGTTGGTCCAAATCTTCTTGCTCAAACCCTCCAAAGTATTCCATGTCGTTCACATACCTTCACAAAACACCAAATTATTCAACAATTCGTTCTTAATAATAATAATTTTTTTTATTATTTGTAAGAATTAAACTCCAAAGTTTACAATTATTTTGAGTTGCTCAACTAACTAATGAAGTTAGACTTTCTTATTATAATAATATTAATAACTTTTACAATAATAGAAGAGCATTGAATTAAAACCTAATGAATGTATAATTGGCAAACACATTAAGTTAATGGGGAAGAAGAAAGAATTTTTAACATGATTAAGTTTAGAATTAAGAATTAGTTTTATTATCTCTGTCGTCTTCATAAAAGATAAAAAAAAAAAAAAAACCTAATTAATGGGGTGAAAAAAGCATTGAATTGAAATTTACTAGATAGTTATAAACGAAGGTCAAATACATCATTATCACACAATCATTAAGCTTCAACTTTAAATCATTATGTAATGATTACCTAGGTGAAGCGGAGATCATGATGATTTTGGCGAACAGTTCGGGGCGAGAAATAGAAGCAACAGTACCGATCATAGCAGACACTGAATGACCAACAAAGATACACGAATCAACTCGAAGCTCTTCTAAGATAGCAAGCAAGTCATAGGCATAGCCTTCCAAGGTTGAATAGCGCTCAAAATCGAAGTAATCGGGGTTGGTGGTGCCAGCTCCCATGTTGTCGTAGAGCACGACACGAAACTCGTCGAGGAGATGAGGTACGAGGTGTTTCCACACGGATTGGTCCGTGCCGAACCCGTGAGCCAGAACTATGTGCCGCGTGCCGGATCCTAAAACCTTCACGTTGTGAGCTTCTTCCACTATCCCCATTTTTTTGTTGTTGTTGCTTAACTTAAATTAATTTCTCCCTTTGATTTTGTGTTTTGTGGGGTTTCTCTCTCTCTCTCTTTGGCTCGCTCAATGAGATTGACGCGTAGCTTCCCAAGTTTCAGACCTGGTTGCGTCGTATTTGTAATTAAGAAGCCTGTGATGGCAACGGAGAGAAGGACCAGACGAATAGAAAACTATATTTGAAAATGATACCCTCACATTATTTCTTTGCATCATCTTTTAAAAAATGAATAAAAGAACCTGTTGAATCGTATTTCTTATTCTATTATTTAAAAATATAAAAAAATGTGCTATTAAAATATTCTGTAACACACACACATATATATTCAGGGACAGATCCTGAAGTTTATCAAAGGGGTTGAAATTTTTTTCATAATTATTTTTAAATATCCAATTTTAATAAATAATAAGTTTTTAAAAAATACTTATTATTAATTTTATGAATAAAATTAGATTTTTTTTCTGTATAAATCGGGGTACTCTCGGCAAAACCAAAGATTAACCCAGATCGTGTCTAGAATTTCTAGGCCTCCAACAAATTTATATTTAAAAATTATAAGTTAAAATTTAATAATAAAATAATTTACACATCTCGTTCAATCAATTTAAACACCTCATTCAACAATAAGTAATTTAACCAATATCTTTGCAATATAATTTATCTCAAGTTAGTTTAATTAAAAAATAATTTTAATTTTCTTTTAAGAATGAAAACAATTACTAGTATTATTAATAATATTATGTAAACATTGCATTGCATGCATGTAAAAAAATTAATTTTAATATTTCTAATAAAACATTGATTTCTTTTTTTAGTACTTTGTTTGCTTCACCAACAAATTAAAGAAGATTGTATCAAATTAATGTATACTAAAACTTTAAAAATTAATATAATATTTGTTTAGTTCATTCTCATTTTAAATTTTCAACTACTACGAACTAAGAGTTTGGAAGGAACCTATATATAAGCTTAGAGCTTGGAGGGGGCCTAAGACAATGACCTCATCATTGGCCTTGTGATAGGCCTTGTGATAGCTACCACACTAGATTAACTCTCGAAATACTAAAATTCATTTAAGAAATTGACTTCTTTCAATAAATGTTTTTCTCATATTTATGAGTCAGAAGTCAAACTCATGACTACATATTTTTAAAAAATGTTATCTACAAATCATCCCACAACATGTTGGGTTGTAAAATTAATTAGAGATATGATCTACTAGTAGATTTTTTTTAAGCAAATATCAATTCAAAAACTTATTTTTTTATACATTTTCCTATATTAGTATTTTTTAATTTTATTTTTTCTTTATTTTTTTATATATACATAAAACATCCTTAAGGAGGGGAACGGGGCAATGCCCTTGCTTGTTCCCTAGATTTGTCCCTGCATATATGTGTAAAAAGTAATTAAAAGCAATCCAAATTAAAAATAAAACTTTTGTGGTATTGTATCTATAATGTATAGGATTTTTTTTTTTATAAAACCAATTAAAAGCATTCCAAATTTAAAACAAAGGCATGCTCTTTCTATCAATAAAATAATCTATTAAGTCCTAAAATGAAAAAAAATATTATATATAGGTAAAATATGTTTTTAGTCCTTAATTTTTTTACATTTATGATTTTGATCGTTAAACTTTTTGACGACAAGCCAATATCCTGGAACTATTTTCTTCGTTCAATGTTTTTGTTATTTTTGTCAATTTTGATTGTTAAGTGATGACATAATGTTTGTATTATTGTTAATGTATTACCAATTCATTTTGTGGTGACTAAAAATCAACAAAAATTGAAAAAAATCCATATGAAAAATGAACGAAAATGAAGAACACCAATAGATAATGAACCAAACAAAAAAAAAAAATCAGCCAAGGATGCAAATCATACGAATAAAAATTAAATCACCAAAATCAACCAATCTTGTCTTCCTCATCGGATTTGGAACTCTGGTATTCCTCACCGAAAAAAATAGTGAACTAGGTCACCTTCAACCCCAAGAAGCTTTGTTTTGTTCTTGCAACTTAGGCAACGAAATTAGACATATGGGCATGTGTTTTGATTGTCTACTCATGGAGAACAAAATCCGTCAATCAATTTTAAAGATTGTTGAACAATGAAGTAGAAATTTAAGAAGGCAGAAATCTTGTTTGCGAATCATGCCTAAAATTGATTTTGTTTTCAACAATCTCTCAAAATAGCCTTTCCAAAATTATGTTAGCATGCTTCTAGAAAGATTATTCCAAAAGTATAAAAAAAAGAGTGTCTTCCAAAATAGACTTTATGGAAGCATGCTAGCATAATTCTAGAAAAGGCTATTCTAAAAGTATGATATCATGCTTTTGAAAGGCTATTCTAGAAGTATAAAAAAAAACAATGTCTTTTGGAATAACCTTTCTGGATTTATGTTAGCATGCTTTTGGAAAGGCTATTCCAAAAGTATATTAGCATGCTTCAATAAAGGCTATTGTAGAAGTATAAAAAAAAATAGTGTTTTCCATAATAGCCTTTTTAGAATGGGTTCACATTTCTCACCTCCTTGGTCATCCTAACTCCCTCGCACCTTCTTCCCTGCACCATGATCGTCGACAGTGGTGTTGGCTATTGGTGCTTCCGTATAGTGATGGTGTTGGGTGGAGGTGAGGCACGATGGTATTGAGTGGTTGGGTGAAAGGATAGTTCGGTCTGATTGGGTCTTTTGGAGGTGTAGGGAGAGAAAAGGGTGCATGAAGTAAAATCCTCATGATTCCATAGAATCAGATTTCATTACTCTCAAAGGAGAGTTACTATTCTCACTTTCAAAATTATTATTTGCAGTACTCGTGATGACAATTTTTAAAATTTCAAAAATACCCTCTCAATAGAAATATAATTTTGTTGAACTACTATACAACAAAATTACATTTCTGTTGTTTACTAAAGGAAAAAATATATTAATGAAAATATGATTCTATCAATTTAACATAATCATATTTTTGTAAATTTATATTTTTCACCCCTTAATAATAACAAAAATATAATTTTGTTGCATAATAGTCCAATGAAATTACATTTCTGCTGTTTACTTTTTTTCACCCCAATTTACTAAAACGAAAGTACTTTCTTTGAGAAAGATGACTGGATTTACTAAAAAAGTATGCTTCCGTTGAGAAGGATACACAAATTTGATCGCAGTGTTGAAGTATATACTTGAAGTGTTGCTCAATTAATTTCAAAACGAGAATTATGCACCGTATTTATTCTTCTATTTTTTTGAATAAGCAAAAATTTCATTAATCAGAGAATAAGAATGACCACAAGAAGTGGCCATCCCATTACAGAGATTACAAAAGACAATGCTGCACAAAATACCAACGGCCCCAACCCAAAAAACGATAAACACAAGACAAAAACTGCCTACAAATTAAACACCCCTAAACTTAACTGCGAAAACCAATCCACTAATCAAAAAAGAAAATATGGAAATGAAGCTTGACACAAACCCGAAACTAGCCTTCAAAAGCAATTGTCACTGATTACGAAGCAACTCCGCCATGGGATATTTGAACAAGGCTGATGATATGGGGGAGGGAACGGGTGTGGGGAAATGAAACTAAGGGTAATCGAATAATTTCAAACGTTTTGGTAGTGAGAATAGCAATTTTGACAATGAGAATATCAACTCCCCCTCTCAAAGCAAGAGGGACCTGATCCAGAGAACCCAATAAATTCAAGAGCAGTAGTATTATTCAGTATTCGTCTCTTATAAATGTGGCATTAAGCCCTAAAAAATTTAATATAATGATTAGTTGAGCTTTCATACTTCCTTATTAATGTGTTAATTGTTAAAATGTTTATTAAATTTATATCTTCATGTCAGAGTAAGCTAATGTGTTCATTTAAATTTAGTTATAAATTTTGTACTTTCATTGAAGGGGTAAACTAACGAATATGTTTTTTTTACTGGAACTAACGAATATGTTAAAACTACCAAAATACTGTTAAATTGATTCGTGAAAACAATTAATAACAGACACATTTTTTAAATGTGAAAATTTCACATTAATCTATAAGAATCTCATTAATTATTAATAGATATTCATATGTTCAATCTTGAAAAGTTAAGATTGTAGATTTAACTTTTTTTTAGGGAATTATTGATTTAACTTAAATTTTCACTTTACTTCATAGTAAAATGTTGTATTTTCATTGTCAAAAGATAAACTATACTTGTACAATAAATTTTACAATCAAAAGAGAAAAAAAGAAAAAAGTATTAAATATAACAAATGATACGATTAAAATAAATAGACATAAAAAATGATATTATATATGCATCATATTTTTTTTTTTTATTTATTGGATGTATATGTGTCACATTGTTGTCAATATATTCAGGTAAAAGTTTTAAATTCTCAAAAGTTAACATGTCAAATTTGTTATAAACCATACATAGAAATATATTTTTATATAAAAAAAACTAAACCTAATTGATTGGACAAGGGTATAAAAAAATTTGATCAGCAAATGAATACTTATATTGAATAAAGGATAGGTGTAAGACCTACCTTCCTAATAGTTACAAAATCAATCAGAACCCATTCTAAAGATCCTTGTGATCAATCATTTAGGGTCAAACATTCAACAAGGTAACTAATGTCAAGGTCTAGAGCCCCAAATTTATAAGGCTCCCAATTTTTTTTTAATTTTTTAGTTTTTCAAATGAAAAGTCACTCAAGAGGGATTCAGTAAATCCGTTTCCTCTCTAGTCTCTCTCATTCTCATTCTTTCTATTCTCAGTTGTCTACTACTACATTCAAGCAATTATTTGACTTTTCAACTTTCATATAATCATATTCTAATTTGTGAATTGGTATACCCCACATCAAGTGACCAACTCCAATACTCCATCTCCAAGTGACAAGAAGAGGATACTCACAAATGTTGTTAAATCTCAAATTCTCAACAGGTTTGATCATTTCACTCATTTGCTTTGTATTTTAGTCTATAAAGCAATTGATTGAATTGAAATTAAATTGAATGAACATTTACAAATTACAATTGTTACATCTCATTTTTTTTAATGTTTATCGTTGTAGGTGCAAGCAAAGTGATTGTCACTATGGTTTGGATTTTGGATACTCATAGATGTGACGGTGCATAGTCATAGCTTAAAGAAATTTATGTTCACGGATTTAATTTTTCACTTTCCAGGTTTTATTGTTATCTTCTTTTAATTTTAAAATAATTGTGCTTGTTATTTTTATTTTAGTCTATCAGTAAAATATGTCAAATAAAAAGTATGCATCTGGTTTTAAAAAATTGAAAAAAGAGAAGAAGAAAAGAATTGAAAAATTGATTCAATCTCAACAAGGCGCTCTTCATAAATTTGTTACTATTCATAAAAAGGATGTTACAACTAGTTCAACACATACAAATATGACAGAAAATCCTCCTCTAGAAATTCCAAATAATATTAATACGTTAGAGTAAAATAGTGATAATGAAAACATTCAAGGGTAGAAAATCTTAACAATATGAATAGTCCTAATCCTAGTCAAGAACAAGAGGATAATGAAAATTTATAAGAAGATAGTTTAGAAACAAATAAGGAGCTCAATAGTACATCAAATGAAGTTTCTAAAAATATTTATGATCTGGGACAATGGAAAAATATGGATGACAACTTCAGAGATTTAATTGTTGACAATGGTCCAATTAGATATTCATTTTACTACCAAAAAGTAATACCAAATGGAGAAAATATGATCAAAGATGGCTAGTGTATTCAAAGGATTTAGATAAAGTGTATTGTTTTTGCTGTAAGTTGTTTTGCTCAAAAAGTAGTGCTTGTATTGCTAATCAATTAGTTAATGAAGGACTAGAGATGGGAAAAATATTGGTTCCAAGCTTAAGAGTCACGAAACAAGTTATGAACATGTAACTAATATGGATAAATGGGTCGAATTAGAAACAGGATTGGGAAAGAAAAATACAATTTATAAGGAGATCCCAGAACAAATTAACATGGAGAAAGAACATTGGGAGAAGGTTTTGGTACGGATTATAACTATAATTAAATATCTTTCTAAAAACAATTTATCTTTTCATGGGACAAATGAAAAAATATACCAAAAATACAATGGAAACTTTTTGAGTTTGATTGAGTTGTTAGCGGAATTTGATCCAATTATGCAAGAGCATGTTAAGCGTATAAAAAATGGTGACCTTCATAATCATTACTTGAGTAAGACTATATAGAATGAACTTATAGAATTGTTAGCTGAGTGAATAGGCAATTTAGTCCCTGAGATTGTACCCATTTTGCATATTAGTCCCTAACTTAATATTAAATTCAAAATAGTCCCTATCTTTGCATAAGTGTTGCAAAATAGTCCTTCCGTTAAATTTTAAAGTAACGCCATTAGTGAAGTCAATTTTAGTGCCACCTGGACTATCCAACGTGGCACTAAAGGATGACGTGGCATGACACGTGGACGTGCCTCTTAAAAGATAGGGACTATTTTGAATTTTTCATTAAGTTAGGGACTAATATGCAACAGGGGTACAAAGTCAAGGACTAAATTGCCTATTTACTCGTTTTGTTACCATCAAATGATGTGACATCTTTTAGGAGGCACGTCCACGTGTCATGCCACGTCATCCTTTAGTGCCACGTTGTATAGTCCACGTGGCACTAAAATTGACCTCACTAACGGCGTTACTTTAAAATTTAACGGAAGGACTATTTTGCAACACTTATGCAAAGATAGGGACTATTTTGAATTTAACATTAAGTTAGGGACTAATATGCAAAATGGGTACAATCTCAGGGACTAAATTGCCTATTCACTCATTGTTAGCTCCTCAAATAAAAAATATTATACTAAAAAAAGTTAAAGATGCAAAATATTTTTCTATCATTCTTAATTGTACTCCGGATGTAAGTCATCAGGAGCAAATGACTCTTATTTTGAGGTGTGTTGATACTTTCAGTTGTCCCGTCAAAATAGAAGAATATTTTTTTAGAGTTTTTCCAAGTCAATGACACAACAGAAAAATGTCTTTTTAAGGAACTTACTCGGGTATTAAAAAATATGACCTTGATATTAATGATATAAGGGGGCAAGAGTATGATAACGGGTCTAATATGAAAGGTAAAAATCAAGGAGTACAAAAGAGATTGCTGGACATAAACCCTAGAGCATATTATACTCCTTGCAGTTGTCATAATTTGAATTTAGTTCTAGGTGATATGGCCAACTCATGTACAAGAGCCGTTTCTTTTTTTGGAGTTTTGCAACACATTTATTCTTTGTTTGATTCTTCGACCAAACGGTGGAAACTCTTACAAAAAAAATGTATATAAGTTTTCAGTTAAATCACTATCTCAAACTAGATGAGAATGTAGAATTGGAAGTGTCAAAGCCATAAAGTTTCAAGCACCAAAAATAAGGGACGCACTTGTTCAATTATCAAAAACTAATGAAGATCCTAAGATAAAGAGTGAAGCCATATGTTTAGCAACTTATGAGATGGAGAATTTTGAATTTTTATTGGGAATGAATATTTGGTATGATATACTTTTTGCTGTGAATTCTATAAGCATGATCATGCAATCCAAAGATATGAATATAGATGTTGCTATAGATCACTTAAGAGGCCTTATAACTTATTTGAAAAATTATAGGGAAAATGGTTTTGTATCTGCATTAGAATCCACCAAAGAAATGACTATTGAAATGGATATAGAGCCCAAGTACAATGAAAAACGTAAGATTCATAGGAAAAAAACATTTTGATGAGATAGTTCATTTCACTAAAGATTTTTTTCGCGTTGATTATTTTTTGTATATACTAGATCAATCTATTTCTTTTATTGAGAGTCGATTTGAACAATTTTTAGAATATGAAAACATGTTTGGATTTTTATTTGATTCAAATAAATTTAAAATTTTGAGTGAAGATGAATTGAAAAAATATTGCATCAATCTTGAAAAAAATTTGAGTTTTGAGGATCATTCTGGTATTGATGGTCTTGATTTGTTTTTATAATTAAATTTATTGAAAGAAGATCTAACAAATGAAATTAACACACCATTAAAAATATTGAACTATATAAAAAGGTTAGGTTCTTTTCCAAATACATACATTGCTTATAGGATACTATTAACATTACTTGTAATTGTTGCGACCGCTAAAAGAAATTTTTCAAAATTAAAATTAATTAAATCATATTTGAGATCAATCATGTTACAAGATAGGTTAAATGGATTAGCTATGTTATCTATTGAGAGTGAGATGTTAAAGTTACTTGATTATAAAACTTTAATAAATAATTTTGCAACTCAAAAAGTCAGAAAAATAACATAAAAATAAAAATTATTAGTCTATATTAACATTATAATATAGGTCCCTATCTTTCTTTTTTTTAAAAAAAAAAAGCAAATAATAGTGAATTATACTTTATTGCTGCAAACCAACTACAACTCACAGACTTCATTTAGGTAAAGCAAAACAGGAGGCTTTACCTCAATCACGTACTTATTGATATACATTGGTCTTAAGTCCTAACTTATTGATAACGAAGTAACAACAAAAGCAGCAATGTAAAATAGCAAGCAATAATAGATCATTATAGTGTAATATAATCATCATCATATTATGGATAGTTAGATACTACCATACTAGCAGGTCAAGTAGATAACTAAGCAATTTGATACTATGAAAATATATAGTAGCTAGTCGCATATTCGTCCATCCAAGTGGTTTGAGTTCTTGGAGAAGCTAGCAACATATATCAGAGTTTAGGTCATGGGTTGTATAGATTTTTTGAGCAAATCAGGTCATCCCTTTAACATCAAAAAGTAGAAACCATTCTCATATTTCATGAAGCAAAACAAACCCAACAATAAAATGTATATTTAGCATCTTAATTACCTTTACCCTATGAGCTAGTTTTTGGCACAACATTTGGATTGACAATCATTGGCCTTTGAGTATAACAGACTCTTTCTGAACTCTATCCAAAAAGAGGACTTAGTGGGCGATGTGGGATTGTGGGAGGATGGGTCTTGGCGATGGAGATTGGAATGGAGAAGGCAATGGTTCATGTGGGAGTTACCTATGGTGGAAGCACTCATGGAGGATTTTGGGAGGGTTACTCTATTGCAAAATGAGAATGACAAGGTGTTGTGGAAAAATGGTTCAACAGGGGTGTTGTCAGTTAAATTGGCATATCAAACTGTCTCTTTTAACTCCTCTATTGTTGAAAACCTTTGCTATAAGCACCTTTGGAAACTTTAATTTTAATTACGAAAAATGTGGTGGACTTTATTTGGAGGGTCTCTTTGAATAGATTTCCAACTATGGATAACTTATTGTCTAGAAGAATTGAAGTTCAAATGCTGGGATGTTCTAGCCCCTTTTGTCATGAGCTTGATGAGACTCTAGAACACCTTTTTTTTCACTTGTCAATTTGCAATAAGAGTCTGGAATCACCATTACTCTTGGTTGGGAATTTTCACTGCCCAACATAGAGAAACAATACATCATTTTTTCCAACATGATTACAGCTGGTTTGGATCATTGAAAAACTAAGTCTGGAAATCGGTTTCTTGTGCTTCGGTGTGGGAGCTGTGGTGTCACAGAAATAATATCATCTTCCTCTAACAATTACTGAACCTGAATTCTGTTTTGGAGGCTATAAAATATAAGTCTTAGGCATGGCTGGAGGCTACACTAAAAGCTTTTCACTTTTCCTTTTTTGAGTGGCACTCTAATCCTTTGACTTGTATCCAGTGCCTATAATGGATGGGAATGTATTAGTTGGGAGGGACACATGTTAAGTTGATTAAGTTGGGGCTGTTATGTTGTTAATTATCAATCTGGGAACTATTTTATTTGCTTGGGTTCGGTATTTTGGGGTTGATACTTAAGTTGGGTTTATGTTATATACGTAATTAATAGACACAAACATAGTGCAAGGTAGGATTTTATGTTGTTGCTTGCGTACACAACGGTATGATAATTGTATAACTTTATCAACTTGTTTTTGGTGGCCGCTACCACTGGTACCTCGATAATAATATATGTTTTGGCTTAAAAAATATAACTAGTTTTTTAGCTTAGTTAATTAGACTCAAACCCCACATTCTAACAATTAAAGGAAAAGAGAAATAAGAATGCTTTTATAATGGTAACACTCAAATTAAAGAAAAAATGAGGCAACCTTGTTATCCAATACGAGCATACTCAAATTGTAGGGCTTTTTTTCATCAGCCTAAATTGTTGGGAGTGTATTATGATTAATGAATCTAATGAGTTTATTGCAAAAGTATTTCTTTCGCACGTGTTAGACGTATGAAATTTCAGGTACCATGAACTAGTCTTGTGTATTTACTGAGTTTCTCACAGTATTACTAATCAATTAGAACGATAATGATGTTAAAATTGAAATTTATTTATATGAATAAATTCACAAGAGAATTTATATTTGTTCTGAAGTGTAGGCATTGTTGGTTGGAAGACATTCAAGTAGACCTATAGCCTAATTACAATGGGGCCCAATTTTTTCCTCAAGTTGGAAGAAATCAAGATTGATAACAGATATACGTACCACGCATTAATTAATGATTCTATAAAGTACACTATTAGAAAATATGCCTTTTACATCGGTTATTTATGACTTTCTATATCAATTTTTAATCGATGTTGAAAATACCGATGTTGAAAATATTATCGTTAATATCGGTTTTTTAAAATCAATGTTAACGTAAAATTGACAACATCGGTTATTTAAATAACCGATGTTATATAACAAAAATTACACCAAAAAAATATATGAATGTTGACAGTTCACATCAGTTTTTATACAAAACCGATGTTAACGTTTTGGATATTAACATCGGTTTTTTTAAAAACCGATATTGTTATTAAGAATTTTTTTAAATACACTTTCTGTTTTTACAAAAACATCCAAAATTTAACCTGTAAATTTCAAATCAGAACACACAACACAACATATATCATTTGCATTCTGCTTTCAAACAGTTTTTAGCAGAAAGCTAACTAGTAAACTATCAATTGTAAAAAATTAATTGGTAACTATGAATAAATAATTTATTAATAACTATCAATAAAGAATATTCAATGTTAAAATGAAACAACAATTGTAAAAAATGTAAAGCAAGCTAGTAAACTAATTAAGTAACCTAAAATTACATAGTTCCTTAACATCCTAAGTTTGATTTCTAACTTTGAGATAATACTGTGTCCACTGGATGCGAAGCGCCTTCAATCTCTATGCTTCCAATGGTCTAACATCATTAAAATATTGCATGATCAAATAAAACATAAGTTAATAATGTAATACCAATGATAAGAAAATCAACTCTGTTTGAAATAAACAATTATCGTTTTTCAATTATTCTTGAAACTTCCTAAGATTATAGTGGATATCCAGTGCATGACATAATAGTCACACTCAGTGTTTCCTTTTTGTCTATTACACTAAATACATAATGAAATTTGAATATTAAACGTTAACTACAATTAGTGTACACATACATAAAATATATATAAGTAGAAATTTTATTTAAATCACGTACCTTAACAACAATCCACCTAGCACCAGCCTTGGATTTAAGTTGTGGAGTATCATCAAGTCCTTTCAAAGCACTGTTGAATATAAGGAACATTAAAATATTGATGTTGTTGAGTAATGCTAATGCAAATGTATTGAAAAACAATATTGACATGTTAATTATTCCTTTCAGGTAGTTGTCTGGCCTGTTATGCAAGGAACAAAACCAGACAACAAGATTTTCCTTAGGCAAAATGTCGACCATTTGTCAGTGTGCGCTGCAGTGGAGACCAATATGGGTTATTGTAGTATTATACATTATTTAAATTCAGTTGTTCAGTTTTACTTATCCATTCAAGTAGGCTCCAAGGTAGACATTGCGTTTTGAATTCTGCATCTAACTCTTCATGTAACTTTCTAATTCAAATTGCGATTGTCCAGATCTCTAAATGGATCGTGGCTCGAGGAATCCATACACATCGGAATTCCTCACTCACATACTTGTCTCAGTCAAATGTCTATTGTTGTTAACACAAAGTTAATTATGTATAAATTTAAAACAATAACTTAAGTAATTAACAATAATCTAAATTGACTTACAGAATTCACAACTGTATAACAGAGATGCTGAGACATTGACCACCGTGTGCTATAACAGAGATGCTTCAGGGATATCAAATTCAGCCTGATCACAAATAATAAATTAGGTTTTATTGTTAGTAAATTATAAATTTTGGCTAATAAAGAAAATGAAAGATGAAAACTAAAATACCTGAATAATCTCCCATATCAAATCCTTCTGAGTAGTAGGGACTTCCTTCCAAGTCTCGTATGTCATGTCGACCTTATCACGAGTGACAATCCCCAAATATATTCTTAATTTCTTCTTGTGGGGATTGTCAGCATTCCCAGTCGCAGGATCGACGTGGACCACCGGTCTCTCTGCCCCAGGTGGTCTAGTGGCCAAGGATCGTAGTCGTGTGGCTTTACGTGTCCGCTTAAAGGTAGACGGAGTTTGTGATGCTACTACAAGAGGAGGAGGAGGCAAGCCAGGTGGAGTAGCCATGGGCCTATAAAGAAAAAAACTTGAGTTAGTTAACATTATCAAAAAATTGAATCAGTTATGTAAATGAATGTACCGAAATGAAATACATAATTAGAAAATTACATTAGACGATTTTAATTAATTTTCCTTCATCATGATCATTACGATTAGCATGAACGTCGTCAGCTTCTTCTTCTCCGACGATGTTAGGAGTCATTTGTGTGGACAAAGGACTAACATAAGTATCAATTTATGAATCATCATCTTCTACATTAACACCAATTGTTTTCCTGTGTAGAATCAGGGATCACCTTTCATCACAAGGGTCTTGAACATAAAATACCTGTTTAGTTTATTCTGCCATGATGAAAAGGTCATTGTGGTAAGCTAGTTTCTTTAGGTCTACCAACGTAAATCCTATAATATCGGTCCGCACACCAATGTTGTTGTCAACCCATTTACATTTAAAAACACAAACAACAAATTTGACATAGTTAAGCTCCCAAATTTCATCAATGAACCCAAAGTAAGGGATGGAAACTACACAGGGATTGTCATCATATACACTGACGAAGTGTTGAGATTCAGCCCTTAGGGTAACCCCACTGTTTTGCATTGTACTTTTCTCGTCTTGTGCTTTTGTATAAAAGGAATACTTGTTTATGTCATATCCTTGCCAAGTTATAACATTTCTTTTAGGCTCATCTGCTTGCTTTCTTAATGTTTCAGAAGCATTTTCATCAGCAAAGATTGTATCTTTAAACCAATAAAAGAAAGACTTGTTATGCTTTTTCAAGACCCAGTTCTTTGACATTTTTGGATTACTTTGTTTGACTAAACCTTCATGCTGAAGTATGTATGACAAAACTTCATTACTGTTATTCAAGACATACAAGTGAGCTTCTAACAAATCTTCTACACTTGGAGTGATAACATGTAATCCTCTTGAACCCTTACCGTCTACTCTGTCGTCATGTCGAGACTCGGGAAGCCCAACAGATTTAGCCTTTTCAATGTACTCTAAACAAAATTCAATGGTTTTTTCTGCAATGTACCTTTCAACAAAAGATGCTTCGGAACGATGTAGATTCTCCGTATATCCTTTTAAGATCTTCATGTATCGCTCAACCGGGTACATCCATCGCAAATAAACAGGACCACAACATTTAATTTCTCTGACCAGAGGACAATTAAGTGAACCATGATGTTAAAAAAAGCAGGAGGAAAATACATCTCCAACTAGCACAGTATAATTGTAGCCTCGTTTTCCAGGTCATCAAACTTGACAAGATCAAGGACTTTGCTACATATGACATTGAAGAAAAAGCACAGGTGAGTTATGGCTAACCTTACTTTGTTAGGCAAAATGTCTCATATGACCACAACTAACAATTGTTGCATCAACACGTGACAATTATGAGACTTTAACCCTACCAGCTTAAGCTCCTTTAACTGCACAAGGCTCTAAATATTTGAATAGTATCCTTGTGGGACTTTGACCCCCCGCAGACACTGACAAAAACCGATCTTCTCCTTTTTCGACAAAGTATGACAAGCTGGAGGCAAGTATATTTTTTTCCCTTCAGACCTTGGATGCAACTGCGATCGTATGCCCATCTCGACTAGATCTTAACGGGTATTCAAACCATCTTTCGGCATGCCTTGAATGTTAAGGAGCATCCCAATGACACTATCATATACATTTTTCTTCACATGCATAACATCAATACAATGTCTAATGTCAAGGTCAGACCAGTATGGAAGATCAAAGAAAATAGACCTCTTCTTCCATATGCAAGTCTTACTTTTTTCCTTTCTTTTGGGTCTTTCCAAATATAGTATTCAAGTGTTGAACCTGCTGGAAGACCTGCTCACCAGTTAACGATATCCGCGCAGTTTCGTGTTCTTGACTTCCATTAAATACTTTTTTCAATCGCCTGTAAGGGTGATGAGGTTTTAGAAAACGCCGATGTCTATTGTACACTTTTTTTCTACCATGTTTCAGTTGTATGTAGCTTGTGTCTTCTTCATAGATGGGGCATGCATGATGACCCTTAACACAGTAATCGCTCAGATTCCCATATGCTAGAAAGTCATTAATGGTACAAAAAAACATTGCACATATTTGAAAAGTCTCATTCCGAAACTCATCAAACACTAAAGTCCCCTCGTCCCACAACTTTGTCAGGTCTTCAATCAACGGACTTAGATAAACATCAATGTCATTTCCTGGCTATCTTGGGCCCGATATCATCATAGACAACATCATGTATTTTCGCTTCATGCACAACCAAGGAGGCAAATTGTAAATTACTAGTAGAACTGGCCATGAACTATGTTGAGTGCTTAAATTGCCATATGGATTCATTCCATCACTGGCTAGTGCAAGCCTAAGATTTCTTGGCTCTATGTGAAAATCCAGAAACAACAATCTATCTTCTTCCACTGGGAGCAATTAGCCGGATGACGGACCATTCCATCGCAGTTTCTGCCATTTGCATGCCATGTAAGGTCTTTAGCGTCGTCTCCATTAGCAAAAAGACGCTTAAACCTTGGAACGATCGGCAGATACCACAACACCTTCGCTGGAGGGCCCTTCTTTGAGTTTTCATCACTACTACACTCGTCATCATCCTTGACTTTGTACCGTGATACCCCACACCTAGGGCATTTGGACATTTCTTCAAATTCATGTCTGTACAGTATGCAATCATTGGGGCAAACATGAATCCTTTGATACTCCATACCCATTGGACACAATATCTTCTTGGTCTGATAGTAACTTTTAGACAACGTGTTTTCCTCTGGAAGCATATTGTGCACTACTTGAAGCAGTGAACTAAACCTTTTGTCACTCCACCCATATCTGGCCTTCACATTAACCAAACTTAACATTGCCGGCAACAGCGTCAACAAATTCTTGCACCCCGGATACAAAGGCTTCTTTTAATCACTTTGTAATGTATCATACATAGGAGTGTGTGCTTACTGAAAAGACTCTTATCCAAGGTCATGAATCATATCCTTCAAGCGATCTCTCATTTGTACATCAAACGGTTCATATTAGAACCCATTCTGCATGTCTATCATTTCACCATGCCATATCCATGTCGTATAATTCCTCTTAATCTCATCGCACAATAGATGCTCCCGTATGTCGTCCACTATTTGTCGTCTTCCGTTCAAACAATTGATGCAAGGACAATAATATTTCCCGTCCTCATCCGGTCGACTTCTTTCAAAGGCACATTGCAAGAACTCTTCAACGCCTTCCTCATATGCAGGGCTCATGCGACTTTCATTCATCCAACTTCGATCCATCTAAATAATAACTTCGTGATACTCACAAAGTTATTCGATGTATGAATATCTCACTTTTTTATCATAGGTGTGGCCCTATCCCATTCAGGAAGACCTTTTTTTTATGGTAGCTTCATACATCAAAGTTAATTCTATTTTGTTAAATTTGACAAAATTTCGGCAGCATTTCACATTGGTCTCCAAGTATACGACATGAAATCGCTGAATTTAATTTTCCGATAATCAAGTATGCACTCAGAGAACAACTAGAAATGCTTTGTACCGAAATTTCATCAAATTCAACAAAATATTGTTAACCTTAACGCATGAATCTACCATAAAAATATCAACCTCCCCGAATTGTCCAAACGGACAATTCAAGATTGAATAAAATGATTAATGTAAACTGTCCGCAAGAATCATTGTTTTCAGTCTCAAATGGAAATCTAAGGTTCACTCATAAAGAACACTATTTGTATATCATATATCAATTGTAATTAATGGCAGGGAACAAGTAATAAAAACATTAATTGGTAACAAACATTTGTACCTGTGATGATGAGCAGCACGATTCAAAATGAAAGGAACAATCTAACAAATAACTCAATGACCACCTACATCAATCATCATTCCGAAAAATAGATATCAATATGTGACAATGAGTAGGCTTAAAGTATGACAAAAACATCAAATTTTCCAATCATATGAACCTTTCAACTAGAATGGAATAAACAAGTGAATAAGGACATAGTTAAGTTTCTGAGTGCAGATCCAATAACATGATTTTGCATGAGATTATGGTTGTGTTTCCCCCTAGTATTGCTCTTGGTAGGTCTTTAGTGATTCCAACATCATTGAAAAGGTAAGTTTTTTTAAAAATAGTTGATGATAGATGTGAAAAGTCAGATTTATTTGAAACCATATTTTTACTTAACATCAACGCTGGCCTTCCTATCAGTTATAGTTATGGCAGTTATTTCAATCCTCAATCATATAAAACTGGCCTTCCTATCAGTTATAGTTATGGCAGTTATTTCAATCCTCAAGCATATAAAGCTGGCTCAGAATGCCTGTATTTCTAAGTTTATTCCTTTGCTTATAAACTTAGCATATGATAGGTTTACATTTATAGCTTTTCTTTGGTGTTCTTATTACAATATTAAAGATAATTGTCAATTCTGACATGCAAAAACTGGCAGCCTAACTAGAGTTTTATTTTGTTTTATCTTTGGGTAATCCGTGGCTTTCCCCTGTTTTATCTCAATTTTACTTTGCTACCTTGTGGTTTCAAAATGACACTTTGCCCCTCTGCACTTTAATTAGTTAACACATGACCCTTGTAAGGTATGTCAATACTATTCATCACTGTATATAAAATTTATCTCGCGTATAACTACTCTAAACATTTTATGAAAAATTTACACATGCATTCAATTTTGGGCAGAAGTTTTCACACTGAATTATTGACAACTAGAAAGCAGGCATAGATGCTTAGTTGAATTTACAACCTAATATCTGTCTCATGATTTGAACATTTTACACATATTATACATGCATATAAACCTTATCTCACGGACAATTAATAAAGAGATCAAAGGATTTTGGACTTGTTGGCTTCATGAACATGAATCTTCTTGAAACATAGAACTGATGGACTTGAAAATTTAGCTTCACATTTGAACTCCTACTTTTATTCTTTGACTAAACTATCTACATCAATTAACAGTTACATAAAAATATAGAAAATAGACAAGAAAGATCAATGATCAATCCTCAAAGTTACCTATAAGGCTATGACGCCATAGTTTTCTGTTTTGAGAGCCTGTTTGATTCAGCTTTTCTCAAGAAAAAATGCTTTTATTTTGAGAGTGTGTATACGTCACTTTTTTAAAATGTTTTTTATGCTTTAGAAAAAAATAAAAACCCAAAAACAATTAGATTTCTGATTTCTTTTGGAAGGAACTTTGGCTTTTGGAAAAGAAAAAGGCTAAAATTATAGCTAAATTTTAAAATTAAAAATAGTTTCTTGTAGTTGTAACTAAACCAGAAATAGTTTCTGCTTAACATAAAAATCTATAAAAAAAATCACTTTTTTTCAAAATCTTAAACAAACAGACCCTAAATGTGCTCCTTACCTGGATTTGAAAAAAATCACTTTCCATGCCTAGATAGTAGGCTTGAAATTAAAAAGGCGAGAAACTATATAATGTAGGGACTTCATGATTACGATGCATAATATTAAAAGTAAAAACCACACAAAGGTATTTTCTAGCTTAGAAAGGTTATGGGCTGCTGGAAATCAATTTCTCATTTTTAGGAATATATCAGACCATTTGTGTTAGGGGGATTAAATTCTGTTATCCTTAAACTCCCTTTCCTTTATTCCTCTATTGGAGTGCTTATGTTTAGAAAATTAGTGTTTACTTTCTTTCTTTTTCTGCTTTTGATATCAATCCGGAATCCTCCCTAGCTGACCTTGAGCCATTTATGTATTGGTCTTCTGGTTGAAAACAATACAGGAATTATTTTCCAGGCCTCAGTTTCCAGAAGTAAACAGCCATTTTTTTAATCCACTAGGAGACAAAGTGAAATTTGGCCAAACCAAAGGATAGCAGACCATAATTTACCTTACCCTCCTATCATTGTAAAGTTCCCTCTTTTTTCTCAAATAAAATATTTTAATAATAATAATAATAATAATAAATAATAAATAATTCTAAAAAAGCATTTTCAGAGCATACATCACTTGTAACATGATAAATATTTATTGACTATGTATATACTGCAAAAGTTCAGATGGTCATCATTTGTGCCCAATCCGAAGATTGCTATCATAACATTCTTTGCTAAAATTATAAATGCAGTAAGAAAATGAAAATCTTCAAAAATACATCCTCCAAGCAGAATCAGATAAAAAAAAACGAACAATAATAGGCATTAGATACTATGATATAAAAATTATAATTATTAAATACTAAGATGCTAAAAGATTTGGATAGCCTATCCCCATGTTTATTAGCTGTTATCCCTAAACATACTCTGCAAGAAATCGTCCACAAGTGACAGCCGATATCAACTTAAAAATGGATTGTAAATATGCTAATATTATAATTAGAAGGTATTTAGCAAGGAAGTGCATCCTGCAAGAAGGTTATAAAGTTCAATTGGGTAGTCCTGAAAGTACCTAGAGGAACCTATTTAGCAAGGAAGTGCATCCTGTTGTATAGGTGATGTTTTTGAATATTTTGTTGGCATACTACACAGTCTACGGTCCAAGGGAGATGCTCATAAAATTCTAATTACTTTGCAAGTTGGAATAAGTAGTAGAATTGTAGGATCTACATTTTCTGTGTTTCATAATTTTTAATGGTCAGGTATATATATGTTGATTGAGAAGTGTACTTACTGGCTTTGTTGATAATTTCCTGTTCTAGGTGCAAATGGAGGCTGATGACTCTTCCACACAGAAAGAAGAGCAGATGAAACCTATGCGAAATAAGGTAATGGGGTTGTGTGAATAAAGCTTCAAATAAGGAGTTAAACTTCACGTAAATAATATCCTGCCAATGTATACTAAGGATGGAATTAATACTTCATATTAGCTATTTATACTTCACATTAGCTCAGTCATTTCTTCAAATAGGTTGTAGGCAAGTAGGCAAGTAGGCAAATTGAAAACGAAAACACTACGAGATCACAACACACGAGACCACATCATGTTATCAACACAACATGAACTATTTATACTTCACATTAGCTCAGGCATTTCATCAAATAGGTTGTAGGCAACTTGGTTAAATACTTAAATCCCAAAAGTCCTAACAACCACCCCAACACAAGGCATCAACTACCATTCAAGATCATGTACGACAAGTAAACAGAGCACAGTAGATTGGGTGGGAGAAGGACATACCTGTGGATCTTGTGACGGTGAGTGTTTTCGCACGCCGGAGAAGCACACTTGTGACGGTGGTCAGCGTGGTGTTGCGAGAGTGCGAGCGAGAGTGTGCAGACAGTCCAGTTTTGGTTTTTAATTAAGTCATCCAAAGTCGATTTTTTGAAAAAACCGATGTTGATAAACTTATTTTATTTACAATAATGTCACCGCATTTTTGTTAACATCCGTTTTGTCAAAAACCGATATGAATATGTCGATGTTAAAACTGCTTTTTGTAGTTGTGGTAGTTATCTAACGATCGGGTCATACTCCTAACTATGTGAGATCAAAATTAATTTTGCTATTCTTCTCATAAAGCAAGAATTAGCCAGTGAAAAAAATATCTAGGTGAATGGGAATTGAGCTAATTCCATATTAACAGATATAAAAAAACCGCTACTTTTGCGATTCAGGATCATATGCGAGAAAAAAATGTTCGTATGTGTAATAATGTCATTTATTAATTTTTAGCATTAATAGTTCTCTCAATTCTATGGCGCATGAATATTAAGTTGGAGTTTGTATGGCATTCAAATATAACTAGAAAACTCATGAATGCATGTGATAGCAATTGGTAAATCTTTGGCTTACAACAAAATATTTTGATTCATGGGTTTTTTCCTCACCAACTCACTTGCATGTCATGTTTTATCCGTCTAGTGTTTGGTTCATAATATAGGAGACAACAAATTCAGATGCATTGACATTCATGATGTTAACCTAAGGATTTTTTTTTAAAAAAAACCCTCAAATATTTTATTAATTTTTTTGAAATATGCAGAGAATTGTTGAATACTTTGTAAATATTTAAAGGGAACAAATCCTACATTGATTAAATGATGAATAATAATATAAATGTTTATAATTAAAAAATATTTTATCTACAATTGTTGTTTGATAAATTTTTACTTGGTATATTCTTTTTACTCAGTCAAACTTTATATTTTCTAAGGGACCACTTTTCTCCTTTTTTATGCGCACATTTTCTTCTTTTCATATATACCAGCACGTTTAAATTACATAGTGTGAAGATAATAAATTTGTTAGGCTACCTATTTTGTTCTAATTTTAAGACACCAACAGCATAATTTTAACCTAGAGTGAATAAGTTATCTTTTTGAAAGGAGAACGAACAAGTTATCAATCCATCAATCATTACACTTCTTTTTATAAAAAAATATATATTAAGGGTTAGTTTTGTTAGATTATTAGTAAAAGAGATTTGAACTTACCATTTTTTTAATCACCAAATTAATTTTATAACGAATATATTTTATTAACTAATAATTTAGTTATTATATATGTCTTATTTTAAAAAAGAAGAAAAAGAAAAGACGACATTATTAAGGATGGGGGCAAGAGCGAAACGGGGGCGAGGGCGAGGGCGGCCACACTTGGTGCCTCAGTCGCCGGTAACTCATCTTCCACCACCGGAATCATCAGTGAAGGAAACTCTGGTTCGATCAGATGATAGAATTACTAAAGATCTGAATGTGAATGCTGAAGAATTTGAGGAGGAAAGAGATGTAGAAGTCGAAGATGCGGAAACCCTAGAATCAATTGATAATCGTCCTGTATCACCAAAAGCTGAAATCAAACCTATGGATCCACCAAAGCTATGGGTTGATGCTGTTAGTGACAATCGCAACCCCTCAAAAGGGTTATCTATGGAGTATGTTGCTCCTAATATGGTTAATGGCGAAGTGGAGATTGAGATTGAAGAAGATGATATAGCCACTGAGATGAAGTTTTGGGAGACAGCGCTAATTTTGTATGTTTTGGGTGAAGATCTTAGTATGAATGCTGTGAAAAGCTACATGGTGAAGATGTGGAATTTCGTTAAACTCCCAGAGATGTATTACCATGACGATGGCTATTTCATCTTGAGATTCAATTCACATGATGACATGGATGTTGTTTTGATGAAGGGCCCCTTCACAATAAGAAATGTGCCATTGTTGTTGAAGGAGTGGAAGCCAGACTTCAACTTGCAAAAAGACATGTTGCGAACACTACCTCTTTGGGTCAAGTTGCCGAAGCTACCATTACATCTGTGGGGAGTTAAGAGTTTGAATAAGATTGGAAGTGCCATAGGTGTGCCTTTGGTAACAGATGAGTGCACTGCTAGTAAAATTCGAGTGTCTTATGCTCGTATTCTTGTAGAAGTTGACATTACAAAGACCCTGGTGAAAGAAGTTACCATCAAAGACTGTGAAGGTAGGAAGATATCACAGGGTGTAGAGTATGAGTGGAGGCCATTATATTATGAGAAATGTCATAAACTGGGTCATCAATGCAAAAAGAATGGTATTCAAAAGGAGAAGCAATGGAAGCCTAAGACAAAACCACTTGATGAAGCAGTGGTGGCTAATGTTACTGCACCACCAGATGTTCATACTAGTCATGAAGTCATAAATGAAACAGGGGTGACAAATGCTGTTGTGACTCCAAAAGAAGACCAATTGAAGATAAATGAGGAGTACAAAGGAGACATTTGGACAAGGGTTAGCAAGCCAACTAGAGACAGAGGTAAGAGGAAGATTTATACTGGATCTACTTCTGATGTTAATTGTATGAATGGGTTTGAGGCACTTAGGGTTTCGAGTGACTCTATAGTGGCCCCTGATAGGGGCCCATGATAATCTCATGGAATGTCAGGGGATTAAATAAATCAGGTAAGCTTCGAGAGATTAGCTCCCGTCTCTCCAATTTAAAGCCTGATATTATGATATTACTGGAAACTAGAGTTAAGGAGACTAAGGCTAGTAGAACAAGAGAAAAGCTTAATTTGCATAACATCTATATTGATAACTATTAGTCTCATGCTAATGGTAGAATCTGGGTGTCTTGGGATGATATGAAACTGACTGTGCAGCAAATTAGTAACATAGATCAATTTATTCATTGTGGCATCTATGATAATATGGGAAAGTTCAAATACTGGCTGACTGCAATATATGCTCAAAACCAATTAGAACACAGAAGAGTGATATGGAAAGATCTGGAGCATTTGCATAGTACTATTCAGGGTCCATGGTGTGTCATTGGGGATTTTAACAATGTGGCGAGTGCTAATGATAGAATTGGAGGCAGGATGGTTACTGAAAATGAGTATATTGATTTAAAAGAGATGATGAATGTTGCTGGCTTGAGTGAAATGGAAAGTATAGGAGATTATTTTACTTGGAGCAATAAACATAATGTGGGAACTATCTACTCTAGGATTAATAAAGTATTGGGGAATGTGAAATGGTTTCAAGACCGTTTGGATTACCACCTGAAAATTCTACCTCCTAGCGTTTCAGATCATGCTCTGTTATGTGTGGAAGGTAAGATGCAGCCCAAGAATAAAACCAGAAGATTCAAGTTTTATAATTGTATGGTTAATATGATAGGTTATGAGGAAGTGGTTCATAATAGTTGGAATAGGCCTATAAGAGGTACTCCTATGCATGTTCTGTGGCAGAAACTCCAAAGACTTAAACTTGAATTGGTTCAACTTGGTAAAAGCATGACCAATGCTAGACAGGAATTGGTTAAAGCCAGAAGAGATTTAGACTTAGCCCAAAATGCTATTACTCATAATAGGATGGATGGCAACTTGATTGATACTGTGAAAAAGTGTACTGAGAGGGTGATTAATTGGAATGAAATGGAGGGTAATATGTTAAGACAAAGAGCTAAGGTGGATTGGCTTAGAATGGGAGATGAAAATAATGCTTTTTTTCATTCTATCATCAAGGCCAAGCATCAGAATAGAAGTATGAGTATTCTACAGAAAGGTGATGGGACTATTCTTACTGAGCAAAGTGACATCCATAATGAAGTGATGGAGTTTTATAGAAAGTTAATGGGAAGTACTGCTAGTAATTTGAGGCATATTGATATCCAAGCTATGAGGGATGGTAAGCAAATTACTTTTGACCAAGGAGCTTTTCTTACTGCAACAGTTACAGAAGCTGAGATTGTTAAAGCTCTGCAAGGAATTGGTGATTTGAAAGCACCTGGTATAGATGGTTATGGGGCAAAATTCTTTAAAAATAGCTGGCATATAGTAAAGAAAGATTTTATTGCTGCAGTGAATGAATTTTTCGAGAAAGGAACTTTATTAAAGGTTTTTAATAGTACTCTTGTGACACTCATTCCTAAATCTATTACTGCTAAGACTGTCAAGGATTACAGGCCTATTGCAGGTTGCTCTACTTTTTATAAAGTGATCTCAAAAATTTTGACTAGGAGGCTAGGGAGTGTGATACAGGATATTGTTCATACTAGCCAAGCAGCTTTTGTGCCCGGTCAAGTCATTCACAATCATATTCTCCTTGCAACTGAGTTGATGAAGGGGTATACTAGAAAGGGTAGGACCCCTAGGTGTATGATGCAAATAGACCTCCAAAAAGCTTATGATATGGTTGACTGGGGTGCCTTGGAGGGGGTTCTTACTGAATTTGGATTGCCAAAGAAGTTTATTGGGTGGGTCATGAAAGTCATTACTACTGTGAATTACAGGTTCAACATTAATGGAGAGTTGTCTAATGTGCTAGAGGCTAAAAGAGGCATTAGGCAAGGGGACCCTATTTCCCCTTTGCTGTTTGTCCTAATGATGGAGTATTTGAATAGGATTATGGTCAAAATGCAAAAAGATCCTAACTTTAATCATCACAGCCAATGTGAGCGATTGGGGATTACTCATATGTCTTTTGCAGATGATGTTCTTCTTCTTTGTAGAGGTGATGAGAGGTCTATAGAGATGATTCTAAAGGCCTTCAGTTTCTTTTCCAAGTCTACAGGACTACAGATTAATCCAGCAAAGTGTAAGGTGTTTTGTGGTGGCTTGAATTATGACAACATACAAGTTGTAAAGAATATCACAGGGTTTGAAGAAGGAACTCTACCTGTCAGATATTTGGGGGTTCCTTTGTCTTGCAAAAAAACTCAATGCCCATCATTACCTGCCTCTTGTGGAGAAGATAGTGGGGAGAATCAGACATTGGTCTTCTAAGCTGTTAAGCATAGCAGGTCGAATTTAGCTTGTGAGGAGTATTATCACTGCTATAGCTAAGTATTGGATGAGTGTTTTTCCTATGCCAAAAAAGGTTATTCAGAAAATTGATAGTATTTGTCGATCGTTTATTTGGTCTGGCAGTGCAGAGGTGAAGAGGAAAAGCCTTGTGGCTTGGAAGCAGGTTTGTAAACCTACTAGATGTGGTGGTCTAAATTTGATTAATCTTGAGCTGTAGAATTTAACTGCTATGCTTAAATGTTTATGGAATATCTGTTCTAAGGATGACAATCTTTGGGTAAAATGGATCCATGCTTATTTCTTAAAGGGAAACAATGTCATGAGTGCAACTGTTAAAAGTAATAGCACATGGATACTAAAGAGTATTATGAAACAGAGGCCTCAAGTTAGTAATCTACAACAGATTTGGATTGAAATGTTGCGTAAAAGGAAATTTTCGATGAAGCAAGTTTATATGGAATTGGTGAAGGATCATAACAGGGTTGACTGGTTTAGGTTGTTGAGATATAACAGAGCTAGACCAAAAGCCAATGTCACTTTGTGGCTTGCTTGTCAGAATCGGTTGGCCACAAAGACTAGATTGAAAAACATGAATCTGATTCAATGTAGTTTGTGTAGTCTTTGTAAAGAACAAGATGAGGACTTGGATCACTTGATGTTTAGCTGTAGAGTCACAAAAGCTATTTGGTTAGAGGTCCTCAAATGGATGGATATTGATCACACACCTCAAATGTGGAGGGATGAAGTTAGATGGATTATGCAATATACGAAAGGAAAAGGATGGAAAAGGGAAATTCTGAAATTAGCTTTTTCAGAGGTTGTTTATGGCACATGGATCTATAAAAATAGAGTTGTTTTTGAAAATGATAGTGTAAATATGAGTATAGCTAAAAGTATCATTGATACAATAGTGCATAGAGGGTGGCATTATGTCAAGTATAGGGCTCATATAGCAACAATGTTAATATAAGTTTGTTTTATCTTTTTGTCGATTTAATGAGCTGTATTGTTTGCGATCGCTTTGTACTTCTTTAAATTTTTGAGATATATATATACTCTTTTATTTCAAAAAAAAATTAGTTATTATATATCAAGAGATTCTTTAATTAATTAATATATATATATATATATATATATATATATATATATATATATATATATATAATAATCTCTTTAAAATATAAAGTTCACTTAAATGAATTTTACCACCAATAATAAATTCTTTTATACATATACAGCCCGGTCAACGTATTTGAGAAACACAAATTATCTATTTACTATGTTAGATTCCCATGGTAATAATTTAGATATTATTAATGCATGGGACACACGAGGGGTGTGAATTGTGAAATATTTGAGGTGTAGGACAACATAAACGGCAGTAAAAAGAAAAAAAAAAAAAAAACAAACAGCAGTAAAGACGAACCAATTAAAGTAGGACGCACGTACTACATAAGACCCTGTCGTGGCTCATTCATTTTTGGAAAATGTTCGATAAACTTAACGTGCTATTCAACATACAGAAAATAAAAATATAAGAATACGTAAAAATAGAAAAAAGTAAAAAATATTAATAAAGTGTTTAAAATGCAGAATGATTGATGTATTATTATCAATTATTTGTCCTCTGCCAAATTGTGTCGGATGTGGTTGAGCAAAACCGGAACCACAATATCCGGCGAGCTCAGCTGCGGCAAGTGGCCCTCGGTGGGCATGACCTCCACGATGGTCTTCCCTCCCAAATTCTGCTGCAGATACTCCGCCACCACAACCGGCGCAGCCAGGTCCTTGGTGCTCTGAATGATGTGGCACGGCACCGTGACGTGGCATAGGATTGGCCTCATGTCGAACTGGAATATGGTCTGCGCCAAACTCAAGGCTATGTCTGGCCGCATGTTGAAGAGCGTTCGGCTGAACTCCTGCACCGCCACCGAGTCCATGTCGCCGCCGATCACCAGCGGAGCGAACCCCGAACACCATGCTTTGTAATTCGACCGGATTCCATCGTAGAGTTGGGTCAGATCTTCTTGCTGGAACCCTCCAAAGTATTCTGAATCATTCAGAAACCTATAGAACAACGAAAAAAAGAAAAAAAACTATAATTAGTGAAAAAATTACGGGCAACATGAAAAAAAAAAAAAAAACTTCACGGTGTAAAATTAGGGTATTCTGGCTTCGAGTTAGAACTAATCACTCAAAACACAAATATATTTTAACATGTTGATTTTCTTTTCGTCAGAGATGCACTTTTATATACACAAATTTAAAGTAAAGATTCAATTTAATCATGTATATGAAAATTTTTGTACACTGTATCCCCGTTTTGCTCTCTCTATTTAATTTTTTCTTGTGTTATTTTAAGAAATTTAAGAATTTTGAATTATTATTGAGAATTTCTCTCTTTACTGTTCCATAATTCATTCAACTATTAGCCCAGAAAATAACTCTACTAAAATTCTTAAGATTTCTATCAGAACTATAACAATTCTAATTAATGTTTTTCTTCTTTAGGAAATACTCATAATAACAAAAAAAAAACAGAGGAAAAGTAAGTTTACATATATAATTAACTTAATCAAATATTAATTTAATAATTTTTTATTATAAGAAGGTGTAATTATAAATTTTACTATGAAAAATCATTACATGCAATAAAATTAATAAAAAAGAGCTTATGAAACTGCAATTTTATTTTGACGAACAGAATAAATTAATTTAGTAAAAAAAATCTTGTACACATAAAAAATAATTTAATTAAACAATTTTTTATATCAAATTCTACTTATTTTTTTACTTAATTCCGGATTAATTAAGATTTTTTTCTGATTAACTACAAGATTAAGAAAGAAAGAAATGATTTAATTTACCTTGGAGAGGCAGAGACAAGGATGAGTTTAGTGAAGAGATGAGGGTGAGAGATGGAAGCGAGGAGGCCCACCATAGCAGAAAGAGAGTGGCCAACGAAGATACAAGATTGCACCTGAAGCTCTTGCAAGATGGCGAGTAGGTCATAGACAAAACCATCGATCGTGTAGTAACGTTCGAAGTCGAAGTAGTCTGGGTTCGTGGTACCAGCACCCATGTTGTCGTACAAGATCACTTGGTAATCATCGACCAGATGCGGTACAAGGTGCTTCCACACCGATTGGTCCGTGCCGAACCCATGAGCAAGAATCACGATTTCATTCCCCTTCCCTACTATTCTCACGTTGTGAGCCTCTTCCACGATACCCATAATCTTTCTCTTCTTGAATTGTTTGTTTATTTTGCTTTCCGTTTTCTTTTAGGATTGTAAGATTGTTGGGTTTGTTCGCTAACTATTCCTTTCATGTCCATGGCCGGGTAATTAAAGAGAGTGGGGTCGAATTTATGGTGGTTGACATTGTACAAATGATGCTCGAGCCAACTTGCATATATTATGCCCATTGTATCAATAAATGTGTGTACTTGTTCTGTGTCATTATAATTTTCTTAATCTTATTATAATTATCGTTTAAGAGAAAAAGTATGGTTTCAAATTAATTTTTATTTTAATTTTTTAATATAAATTAATTATATTTTTTTAGTTATATCTCTTATAATATTAATGATAAATATCAAAACCTATAAATAAATTCAGGGTGATATAAAATTACTATTTTCTTTCACCAATTTATTTATTATTTTTTATTGATATATATAAAACAACTCAAGAATAATGCTATTATTTAGGAATACAGTGAGTATAATAAATGATAAACAACACTCCTATCACACATTATATGTATGAAGTTTTTTTTCAAACTTCAATGCAATTATTATACACAAAGAATTAATTGAAAAGAACAACTCATATTTCACAACATGACTTCAAGTTCTATTACTAACATGAGGATCTTAATTAATCATTCAGTAATCTATAAATATTTCTTCAAAGGCTTATAGAATAGAGTTGATCTTCATAAGTTTCGGATAAATTCACCTAATTTTTTTAGTATAGAAAAAATTAATGTAAAAGGTGAAAGGCCACGTGACAAGAACTGTCATATAGGTATTTGGTGGGGGGTGATGCACGTCCTATTTAACTTAGATAAAAATGACATTCAAACCTGTTTTGGTCGATCGCCATCATTTTTTAGTTGCTTCGCTCTTTCCTTTAAATTGTGCAAATTTCAAAGGACGGTGTAGTTTTTCATATTTATGCGGCTAGGTTAACATATTGAAATATGTTTTTTAAAAATATTCCCATTTATATGGTAAAGTAGTTTAAAGAAATTTTCTATTTCAATAGGACAAACTAACACAATTGGAGAATCAATTTGTCGCAGAAAATTTTCCACACTCACGTATCTTCAGCCTCACATTATTTGAAGATTTAGCATGTATTACGTAGGGCCCATGCCACTTGTTCTAAGTTCCAATATAGTCAAACATATCCACAGCTAGATTGGCCAACGTTGTTTCTTTCTGGTAAAAAAGACGGCTATCACCACAGCATCTCCGGCGCAGGATTCTTATTGGGTTTTTTAGCATTAAGATACGGTTTCGTGAAAAAATTGTGCAGTAGAGAGGATCTCTGAGGCGGAATGGATTCCTAAAGAAAAAGAACCACATCTTTATATAAGAAAAAATGCTTAACAATAAAATATTATTATCCAACATCAACCACATATGTAAAAAAAGAGAAAAAATAACAGAAAGAAGAATAATGACATCTCATCTCACAAAGGAAAAAAATTAAAGAACAAACAATAACATGTGACCAAAGATTAATCTGGATTCACAACAATAGAATACAATCTTATCTCAAATATTGAATACAAATCAACTGTTGTAACAATAGTTTATGGTAAACCGAAAAAATTATTGGCTGAGTCACGGATAATGTCGCTTTCTTTAAGACGTTTCGTGATACTGCAAAAAATTGTGCAAGTAGACTATCAACCCCGACGTCCCCAGGATAAAATAGTCCAGATAACTGTATAAGATTCCCACTGCACTGAGGGAACCTTTTCTAGAATTACACCCTCTTGTATGACTTGAAAAGTCACTCTAAAGCCACCCGAAAATATGACTTGAAAAGTCACTTTAATAGCCAACCGAAAAATGTGACTTAAAAAGTCACTCTTAAAGTCAACCGAAAAATATGACTTAAAAAATCACTCTTAAAGCCAACCAAAATTTTAGAGCGACAGAAAGAAAGAGGGAGAAGTTTGTCGGAAATGCATCGACTGAAATATGGGAGGGAGAAAGAAAAGTTGAGGAAATGCTTCTCAACTGGGGCAAGGAAAAAAGAAGAAATGAGCTCTCTATATATAGGGAGTGAAGCACTATTCAAGTGTTTATCCTGAGCGATGTGGGACTTGAAGCCTTTTTTTTTTCCTTTCTTTTTTTTTTCAAACTTTCATCCTTTGTTCTAACACCAACAAAACAGAGCCATCTCAAATCTAAAATACAAACCAACATTACAAACCAGATTCACCAAATCAAGGGGTGAGATGGTGGTTGTGCGAGGGAGGGGTTGTGATAGTGGTTGCGCGAGGGATGGGTCACAACGATGGTTCGAGGGGCGGTGGTGGTTGCACGAGGGAGGGGTAGCAATGGTGGCTCGAGGGTCGACGATGGTTGTGTGAGGGAAAGGCTGCGATGGTGGTGGTGCAATGAAGAAAATAAGAGAAATAGAATGAGGGAAGTGAGAAGTGGGGGAAATCCGATGGAGAAAAGAAAAGAAAGAGGGGTGTGGCTCGATGAAGAAAAGAAGAGAAAGAGAATGAGGGAAGTGAACGTGTGTGGAGAAGTGGGAAAGACACTGAACGTGTGGGGAAGTGGGGAAGGCTCTAGAAGTGTCCGAAGAAGTTATGTATTGGGAAGGTTGAAAAAAAAACATAATTGGAATGTCGAGAAGAGAGAAGTGAATAATTGGAACGTTGGATGTGAATGTTGTGGAGAATTGGAACGTTGGATGTGAACGTTGTGGAGAATTGGAACATTTTGGATAAAAATTTTAGAATATTACCATTGAAAAGAGAAAAGAGAAATGGGTTGGGGGATGTTGTCCGTTGAGAATATTATCGTTGTGCACACAAATTTTTTTTTTTACCATTAAGGACACTATTCACTATAAATTTGAGTTAATGTGGCGGAGTTTTGCATATAATATTTGTACTCCTAATTTTTTTTTGGCAAAATTGCAAAATTGGTCCCCACTTTATCTCCAATTTTGGATTTGGTCCCCCTATAATTTAATTCACAAATTTGGTCCCTCAGTTTTATAAATCCCTGCAAAATTGGTCCTAGAAGCCCAATTTGGACGTTGACCGTTAACCTCAGACGTTGACTGCCACGTGTCAACGCCTGAGTGGTTCCCTGTAAAGACTTCATTTTTTGTAGGTAAAATTGCACTTTTGGTCCCTCAATTTTATAAATCTCTTTATAAATTGTTCCTGCAAAATTGGTCTTTTGAATGGTTTAGCCACTGGTGCTAGAGACATGGTAGGTCTTGATAAATCTCGCACTTCTTTTTCATCGCAAGTTTTTCACTCACTTGGAACCCAAAGAAAAATCACTATTTGTCTCTCTCCCACTTTCGGAGTTGTTTAACTTGGGAAAGTAGCGCATGAATCCCAACCTGGGTTTGAAATTTTCAGATATCTTACTTTAACAGGTTCTGTAATAACCCCCCCCCCCTTTTTTTTTCTTTTTTTGCTCCCCTATGCGGTATTATGTGTATACGACTGCTTAAGTGACCTATGTAATGGTATTTTTGTTTGAAATTTGAAATACAACTTCTCCAGTAATGAAATTTGGCTGAATTTATAAAGGGATTTATAAAACTGGGGGACCAAATGTATGAATTAAATTATAAAGGGACCAAAATTGAAATTGGAGTAAAACTGGGGGACCAAAAGTGCAATTTTACCTAAAAAAATGAAGCATTTACAGGGAACCACTCAGACGTTGACACGTGGCATTGACACATGGCAGTCAACGTCTGAGGTTAACGGTCAACGTCCAAATCAGGCTTCCATGACCAATTTTGCAGGGATTTATAAAATTGGGGGACCAAATGTATGAATTAAATTATAAAGGGACCAAAATTGAAATTGGAGTAAAACTGGGGGACCAAAAGTGCAATTTTTCCTTTTTTTTTCTTGTTCCTATCAAGCCTCAATCTTTTATATTCTCTCTAAAATAGATCCCAATCAATATAATTATCAATGTTATTATAGTTATTTGCAAAATCAATCATCCTTTACCAGTGAAATTTTTTTAAATCCACCGCAATATGTTATGTATCCACCACCACCCTATACCAGTGAAAATTCTCAAAATCCACCACAGTATGTTATGTATCCAACACCCTCACACATGTGATATATGCATCATTCATCCAATGTAGAGCCACCTACCAATGGTAGTTCTCAAAATCCATAATTTTGTAGTCAACCATCACCCTCCACCAACCAAAAGTCGTGTTATAGGCCTTCTTTATCCAATATTGAGCCCCCTAGAAATGAAGTTGAATCACTAATCGGTGTAGACAATATTCAACTAGATGAAGGATATCAAATTCTAGTGGGGAAAAAAGTCGTACAATATTCTCAGTGACAGAAGATGTGATTCTTATCTAATTGTGGCTCAATGTGTCAAAGGATTCGATTATAGGAGTCGACCAAACATCAAATTAATATTGGGCAAGGATAAAAAATGCGTACAACAATGATGATGTGTGTCAAAGTGGCCAATTTTTTGAAAGTAACTAGACTCAATTAAAATCTCGGTGGTAGTGAAATTTCAGAGAAGGATGTTTTGGTTGATGCTGATATGATTTACTCACAGGATATAGGTAAAAAATTTGAGGTTGAACATACTTGATTGTTGTTGAAAGATCAAGCAAAATTCGATGCAGAATTTATGTCAAAGTGTTTAAAAAGAACAAGGGTTTCTGCTAGTGGAAATTACTCGTCGTCTTCTAACCCAGAGACACCCATTGAAGTTGAAGAATATGATATGTCATCGCCAATGTCTCGCCCAATTGGACAAAAAGCAACAAAAAGGAAGAACAAAGGAATAGAAAATTCTAACACTCTCGATTTATCTGGCATAGAAAGTGTAATGAAGGAAAAAAATGTGAATACATCAAAACTTATTCGGTTAAAGGAGACATAGGAAAGGCATCTGCAAGAATAGGAATGACACATGGAATATGAAATTCTCATGAAGGATACATCCAACATGTCCAAACAACAATGCCAAGACCACGAAAAATATTGTGACCATATTAGGAGAAAAATAGGATATTAAATGTTTAGTTCTTATGTACGAATGTTATGCTAATGTTGTGTTTGATATTTAATTTTAGCAGTGTAGGTCATTGTTGTATCTTAAATTCAGAATTTTATGTTGTAAAACTAGTTGTTGGAAAATTAGCCGTTATGAAACTAGTCGTTATAAAATTAGTTGTTACAAAACTAGTTGTTGGAAAACTAGCTGTTATAAAATTAGTCGTTGGAAAACTAGCTGCTATAAAACTAACCGTTATAAAACTAGTCATTGCAAAACTAGCCGTTATGAATGAAGCTATATAAATGTCCAATGTTTCATCATTCTCACATGTTCTCATACAAAATACGCAATATTTCTCTCTGATTTCAAACATTTTAGTTACCATGTAATGGATCCAAACATTGATTTAGATGAAGTTTTGGATCAAATGATAGATGAGAAATTGGAAGACAATACCGATGAAGAAATCATTAGGTTGATACTTGATAGCCAATAACAATTACATGGCAACATGTTGTATCCTTGGTAAGTGTACCTAATAGCATAAGTAGTATAAAACGGTAAGATCAAGTATCATATTCCACAGAGACTGTGCTTGTACTCAGAGTTATATATATCTAATGATTAAGTAATTAATGAATGGAAAAGAGAGTTTTGTGCATTAGAAACAGTATTAACATAAATAAATTGATAATTAACAACAAAGCATTAACATAAAAGTTGAAAGAGTATGCTAGGGGCTTTGCTACCAGAACTTTTCTTGATGTAATCTTAATAGATTTTTCTCTTTTAACATTAATATGATTATTATCCACATCTACTAGTTTATTCTAACAAAAACCCCTTGAGTGAAAGAACCTAAATCATGTAATATTGCTCCTAATCTCTTAGTGATTGATTACTAAATGATTTGCATTAAGAGCAAAGATGCATGAATAGGCTAAAGAAGACCATTCTATCCCTAGATATAACTCACTCTAGATATTCTTCCCAAGTTCATAGCATGCAAATATTTCCTAATATTTATATCCTAAAATAGTACACAAATATGGATGATCAAACCATAAATATGTGAATAAGCACAGGGATCAACAATAATAACAACATTATAATAGTTCATAATCATTACATCATAGAGAGTTTTGGATTACAGAGCATCCAACACGGGGAAGTTTTAGTCTCTCATTGTCATGAGAGGCTTACAGATAGGGGGATAAGATATAAGGGATTTAATGGAAGAAGAATGGAGTGAAATGGATCGGCCAAAGCTTCGAAAATGGATTTCCTTGCACTGGCAGTGGACAACTTGCTTCTCCTCCAAGTATTCTTTGTTGTCAAGACCTCCTTCTGCTTTTGAAGTTTCTTTCTTATATAGGGACAATGCCTCCTTGCTAGCCAATCATAGCACGTCTATGCGCTTATCATGATTCTCACACAGATTCTCGCATCGAGCGCACATGTCTAGCTGGATTGCTAGTGGATTAAGTGGATCCACGCTAAGCCGCGAGTTTGCGCACTTGCCTATGACAATTGTCTTCCAATGAAACTTTCTTGCGCTAAATAAGTAGTAAAAATAGAGAAAGTTTAGATAATTGCTATGTGATTTTAGTATACTATTTATGTATGCATATCACTTATCACAACACCACTAGGCATAGCCAAAGAAGAAGAATGGTATATGGGAATCGTGAAAAAGGTAATGATCGATTGTTTAATGACTATTTCTCAGAAAATCCTATGTACACAAAGATTCAGTTATGAAGAAGGTTTCGTATGTGAAGGCATGTGTTTCTCTTAATTGTAGACGAGCTCAACAATCATGATGAATACTTTCAAATGATTGGTCGATGCACTGCGTCAAAAAGGTCTATCTCCATTGCAGAAGTGCACAACTGCTCTTTGTATATTGGCTTATGGCTTATCTGCTGATAGTGTGGATGAATATGTTCGAATTGGTGAAACAACTATAATGGAATGCTTGGAGCGATTTGTATCAAGCATCTGCACCATATTTGGGAATACTTGAGGAGACCAAATAACGAAAACACTGAATGACTACTACAAATGGGAGCGGCACACGGATTTCCAGGTATGTTAGGTTCCATTAATTGTATGCACTAGGAATGGAAAAATTGTCCAGTTGCATGAAAGGTCAATTTTGTCAAGGTAATCATCACAACCCAACAATCATTCTTGAAGCCATGATATCACAAGACTTATGGATTTGGCATGCGTTTTTTGGTTCCATGGGTTCAAATAATGACATTATTGTGTCAAATTGATCTAATGCGTTTGATGAAGTTTTGTTAGGATGTACGCCCGCAGTGCAATACATAGTGAATAGAACCCAATATAATATGAGATACTATTTAGTGGATGACATTTATCCATATTTTGTCACATTTGTGAAGACCATCTTAATGCCACAAGGAGAAAAGCGGAAATTATTTGTACAACGACAAGAATCAGCAAGAAAAGATGTGGAACAGGTGTTTGGAGTGCTCCAATCTCGATTTGCAATTATACGTGGTCCGACATGTTTTTGGGATCCTGGTAAAATGAAGAATACCACCTATGCATGCATCATATTGCGTAACATGATTGTTGAGAATGAATGTGACACTTATCAAAATAATATTAATTATGATAGTATAAGTAATAGCACGTCAACATTCGAAGTATCTTTAGGTGCTCACCCTAGTATCAGATCAACATATATCTAAAGGAGAACAGAGGTTCACGACAAACAAAAACATCGCCAACTTCAAACAAATTTAGTTGAGCATATTTGAGAACGTTTTAGAAATAAAAATAAAAATAATTAATTTTATGTAATATTTTTAATTTTTCATCGTTATGTTTTTTATTTCAAGTCGTTGTGTTTAATTATTTATTATGTAAACATGTATTTTTATTGTTACGCCTTTCCTTTCAATGTTATGTAATTTTGTTTATTTTTAAGTGATATTTAATATTTTCTTCAATTATTCATATTTATTATTTATATACATAAAATCTGAAAAACGAATTAATTATTTTATTGGAATAACAATTATTTTATAATAAAAAAAATTAAATGTGTGAATTTTTTTAAATTTCTTGCGTCAGAGTAAAATTTTGTATAGATTTTTTATGAGTAACATGATACAGTGAGGACCATAAAAAGTGTTAAAGGATCACAAAAAAATGATTAAGAAACTCATAAAAAACCTACGCTAGAGATGCTCCAAGGTTTCAACTTAAAATTCCATGAAAATTATTTAAACTTTATTACTAGACCGAGTATCTCTAATCAATTAGGTTAAATAAGTGTAAATAACTAATTAGGGTTAGAAAGAATTTATTAGAAATGCATTAGAGTTTATAATAATTTATGATTTTCATAATTTTTCAATTAAATTTGTTTAAATAATTTTTTAATATATGTAATTTACTAAAAGATTTTTTAAGATATTATAAAAAAATATGATCAAACTTATCATATGTATTTCATTTAATAAAAATTTATAAATAAGTGTTTAGTTATGACGTGTTTATTCGCATTAAATTTGTGATATAATCAAATATTATTTTATTCTTCTTAATTTCTTATCTCTTTTTATCCAAGAGTTTTCTAAGCAGGATTTCTTTAGCATTAATCTAAAAAATTTAATGAAAAAAAACTAAAAAAGTTTCTAACTTACGACAAACATTAATATCAAAGCCAAATTGCGGTATATCAGTATTATTCTGTTCTAGCTTATCGAAGATAGTGATGGTTGAAAAACAAAAGAAATAAAAAATTAACTAATTAAATTTCTTTTTGAAAGGCCAACTAAAAATCATATTAATTAACCTTTTGTACGACATGAAAACATGTTTACAGCTATTTAATTATTTATCTTATCATTAACTTTAATTAAATATTTTTATTTTATGTATATTTAGTTATTGTGAATATCATATTTTATGTCTATCGGTAACTGACTTAAATGTTTACAAATATTTATTCCTTACTTAGGATGTCTCAAATGTATCGGTGAGTGCTACACTTCTACTTCCAAAAGATTTTGAATCTCAGTCACGTGGAAGCACACTTAAGTAGGCATAAGCCAAATTTTCGTCAAAGTCAATAATCTCTTTCCAGACACTTCATTTATAACATTATTTTATAAATAATTGTGCATGTTTGTTGTTTACTCGTCACCATATTAAACATTATTTTTTTCCTTTTATTTTCAAATTCCCAAAATGTCTTGATGGTAATAAAGATTGATAAAATTTATGAAAAGATTAACAGTGTGTTACCTGTGCATTAGAAATGCTTAATAACTCATTTTTATAATGATTTTTGAAAATTGATTTGATGATGATAATTAAGTTTTCTATAAAAAAATGTGTTTCGACCAAAAGTAATAACTATTTTAAGCTAAGCGTATAGATTTATTGTAGTCCCCTATTAGAATAGGATTGTACCCTAATTCTAAGCCTATCAACTTGGGGCTTAGAATTGGTGTCCATAAGGAAATTTTATACCTTAGCTAGGGGACAAGGGGTATGACAAGGGCTGGAGTTCTCCTAGGTTCATTTTTCCTAGCCTATGTATTAGTGTTAAGTCAAAAAATATTTATATTTTAAGAATTTCTAATTATTTTGATTAAATATAAATGTTAAAAAGTTATGTCATATGTTATATCAAAGAGCATGCATAAGGAATCCGCATCTATAGCATCAGATAATAGTCAGCTAAAGTCATGATCGGATACAACATTTAAGATATGACATTTAAAGCTTCATTTAATAATATTATGTCTGAGATCCATTTTGTAAAGATATTCTTCTAGGATTTTTCAAAACATATGAAGAATAAATGAAGCTCAAGATCTGAAAGTCACCATCTCCGTCAAAACACGTGCTCTGTTGTGTAGATCTGTTTTGACAAAATGGAAGTGGTCTTCTAATGAAGTGTTCTACATGAAAATTAATTAGAGTAGTTTTCTTGCATGAGAAAGGACGTGCATTTAATGCATTAAATGTTCCAATAACCAAAATTATCAGACGAAGGTTAAGTGAAGAAATTCACTCATTGTGAGACAACATTCATTTGAAGATGAAAACCAATATATAACAGAAGCTTTGAAGAAATGAGAGATATACCTTATGTGCATTCGTTCAATTTCTTTTTGTAAAAAGCTATTATAAATTCTTCTAAAGTTTAAAAAAACTCTCAAAACACTTTGATTATCTTGAGAGAATAGACTAAGCGTTGAGATTGTATATTTGTCCATAAGATACTCAAAGAGTCGGTCATTGTGCAAACACAAACAATAAATCTTTCATATTTGTATAGAGCCTATAATAGTTTGGTAGAACAAAGAATACTATGGTTCAAACTTAAGGTAGAACTTGATTTGTAAGAGACAAAAGTGATTGTGATAGAATACTTGTAACTTGAAAAAATTGGTGAAACTTGATAGTTTGTCGATGTAGTATAAATGGTAGAGACGAACCAATATAATTTCTTGTATATGATCTTTGTTTATCTCATACGTGTTTTAAGTGAACTAAGGTTTTAGAAATTACATTGGATAATTAACCCATGTTACATATTATGCTCTATATTAATCATGTTACAATTTACATATTTTAAACGTATTCCTAATAAATATTAGTCTATAATCCATTTATTAATTTAAGATAAAATTATGACATTAATTGAATATAAAAAAATCAAGTAAAATTTGTCACATTTTTTCGTAATTATTTATTCTTATTTTCATATTTAAAATAATCATATTGAATGAATATGTTACATAAATATTTCAATTTTATTATACATATTTACATATTTTAAATATGTTTTTAATAAATATTGTTTAATTATTCAATTTTATTAAATAAAAATAAAGATATTTAAGATAAAATTATGACATGATAAAAAAATAAATAAAAATTGTCATATTCTTTTATAGACGGCTATATCCATTTTACAATTAAATAAAAATACACAAATCGTATGATTATCCTGTACATAACACCGATAAAAAAAATTATTATTTAAAATTTGTTATAAATTATTATTAAAATTTATTAAATAAGAAGTAAAATCTATAAATTTTAACCCATAATAAAGATTGTCGTTTATTATGATATATCTTCTCTCCTTTCTTTCACTTCAATTCTATTCATGTCTCTTCCCTTTTTTGACGTAATTCACTTCATACTACTATATCGCTATTCAAAATCTCTAAGGATAAGATTGGATTAATTTCTACCTCCACCCACCGTTTTGGATCTATCTTTTTCACATAGATGACAAAACCCCAATAACTAATTTCTTCATAATGCCATTGACCACAGACAAAAACCCATTTCTTTCCTTCTTCTTGAACATCTAAAAATACGCCATCTTTTACAATAGTACGAAATGGGAAAGACAAAAATGAAACAAAGAAACCTTTCCCACCTCCGTATAACTTTGCCTTTATGTTTCACGGCTTTCCCATCCTCACTCCGTTCCGTCTTTTCTCTCTCCAACTCTCAACTCGCGTGACTTGGTGCAGTCCCCAAATCCTATTTCACATTTTCCACCCAACCAACCACAAAGCATCGAAGTTCACACTTCAATCATGACAAGCATAAACACCAATTTTTCACTACCCATGTTGGAGCTTATCATTTAAGACTCCATCATGGCCACAAAACCACACCCACATAATATCTCAGCAAACCCATTTCAATTAATAATTACTAAAAATTACCAAGAACATTCATTATGTCATGAGATATTTAAGAAGAGACAAAAAAAATAGAAATGAATAAAAGTGTATAAATATCTTTATGTTATTTGACATCTTAAAAGAGAAAGAGAAAATATATATATATATATATATATATATATATATATATAATAAATGATATGATCTTATAAAAAAAGGTACGGAGAAAATAAGATTATCGATTAAGATTAATAAGTATACATGATATATGAAATGAGAAGTGTTAATGAAATATTTAAAATTAATTACACCTCAAATTAACACCAAATGAAGAAAATGAAAATAATAAAAATAAATAAATTACAGCCTCGTCCTCGCGAGAAAGCAAGAACTTTTTGTTACAGCACCTGCACTACAATATTATAAAATTTAATATTCAAATGAAAGGCAATCTAAACCCAATCTAATCTAAATCTAATCTAAGAATCTTAAAGTAAACTCCAATTAAGCATGCGACGGAACCACTCATGATGCGTTTGATAACAAAGCCTCTTCATCATCAGGTTGGCTTGCATGAAGCTCCTTTATCCATTCAAACGTTCGGCGACGTGACGTAACCTTCTTTCCCTGCTTTTGCTGCTTGTGCTTCTTAAACTCGACCACTTTTTCTTTCGCGGCGTGCGTTGTACTTTCTGTCATGTTCGTGCTTTTAGCGGTACCACCACCACTATTACCATTACCACCTTTTATCATGACAATGTTGTTGGGTTGCACTGTTTCAAAGGAACAATCACAACCACTCAATAGACCACCGCCTTTGCCCACTAACTGTTTCAAAACATTATTGTAATTGCTGCTGCCCTTCTTGTTGTTCCTGTTACTTGTTTTGACACTTTTCGAACTGTTGTTGTTGTTGTTACTGTTACTATTACTACTATTACGACTGACGACGACGCAGTTTCGGTTTCGAACCTTGAGATCTTGTAACCCTATCTCGGGAGCAGGGACAACACCTAAACGGAAAATTCCCCATGCTGACGTGGATTTTCTACCTTGGTTGTGTGTTGGAGCTGATGCTCTTAATTGCGGTTTGGGACTTGGGTGCGTGTGAAATTGGTTTCGAATTTTGTGCTTACTTTTGGGAATTGTTGTGTTTGTGGTTGTGGAGCTAGTGCTAGTGCTAGTGGAAGAGTTTTGACTTCTGAGACTACTACTTCTACTACTATTACTACTACTACGATAATCGCTAGAATTGCGATCCAACGATTCTGACCTAACGAATTGCTTACCGTAATGTTGTTGAGATTGGGACACCGTGGCTAACAACCCGGCCTCGGAGCTGAACGAGACGCGCAACGGGAGGATTTGGCCCTTGAAGAAGACTTCATCCGCTGCACACATTTCGGGCTCTTTGTTAAAGGGAGCACGCCATAACCGGAAATTGAATTCTTCTTGCGATGTTTCGTTGGGGCGAGAGTGTTCTTGGTTTCCCGGTGGGTCCTCGAGGTTGATCGGAAGATCGCAGAGTGACAATGCTTCATCATCTTCTTCTTCTTCTTCTTGTTGCTCATTGTCTTTGTGATCTTCGTCTTCTTCGGAGTGGTGGTTCCATTTTGCTTGGAGGATGTTTGTGGCCATTAAGGAAGAAGGAACAGGTTTGGTTCGAAAGCTGTTATGTGTCGGGGGGGAAGGTGGGGAGGGTATGAATTAATGGGGTTAAGGTTTTTGATATGGTAATGGTATTTTGAACAGGGGAGGGAAGGTGTGGGAACACGGACACAGGACATTTGGAATATAAAAAGAAGTAAAGGAGGGTGGTGCCCAGCTCTAAAGTAAGAGCTTGTCCATGAACTAATATGTAATTGTTCTAATGTGATCACCAAATAAAGTCTTTGAATATGTAATTAAATATGAAGTATTCATAATCATAATATCTGACTCGACTCCAGTAAAATTATTTTCTTTCACATATTTATAGTATCTAGAAAAGAAAAAGTGAGAAATAAAATGGGGGTGGGGGTGGGGTAGCAATCTCTTAAGGACCCGAGGAAATAGTGTGTTAATTTACTTGATTGGGAGTGAAGAAAGGAAGTGTGACTTTTTGGGCATGCCATAAGTAGAAACAGGACCTCTCTACCATCGCTTTAGATGTTATTCTTCTGGAAATGAACTCAAGTGGGTTTGCCTTGCCAAATACTATTATTGTTTATGCCTAAGTGCGTGTAGGGACAATGGTATAATTTGAAATTGAATTATACGGGGAGGTGAAACATGATGCAAGTACATACGGTACTTATTTGTCTTGCAAAAATGAGGATACTGTTATTCTTAAAGGTTCGCCCCCATCTTTCGGACCTCACGGGTGCAAGGAAGAGCGAGTGAGAGAAAAAATTATTAATGAATTTAATAATAAATGGTGTAATGGCAAATGAAAAATAATTAAAAAAGACTGGGGGTTGAACTGTAGAAGTGAGATTGATGAAAAATAAGGTATACAATATCATAACTTACTCTTGTAATAAATTTTTACTACAACAGATATTTACTATTTTTTCCTTAATTTATCATTGCATTATTATCTATTTGATGGATCAGATTTTCAGATATAATGCCCAAGACCTCTAAAAAGACAACAATACTCTGTCTTAGTATGACAACAAAATACTTTACTCCAGGTCCAAGTATAATTTAGGTACATGTTTGGTTTTCAATTAAAATTTATGTCACGTGTTTCAATATAAATCTAATAGATAAAAATAAAAATACGAGTTCTAATCCTTTTATAAAAGTACTTTTGCCTCTAAAGTCATTTTTCACCTGATTTCCAAACACGCTCATCCAACTCATAAATGTATCTTAAGTACATTTCAAGATTACTTCAACCAAGGGCTACTTCCTAAGGGATAATAAGGCATTCCGGATCAGCATAACACATTACACGAGTCGAGTCATAAACCCAATTCGTAACAGTATTTTAATATGCAAGTATAGTTTAGTTGAAAAATTATAGGCCCTAATTAGATAACCTGCTTTACTTCAATAATCTAGACAGTGTAGTGTGTGCTTTTGTGTAAGTTTTTGCATGAATATTTGCATTTAACCTGTTCTGTAAAACATTGTTGCAATTTATCAAGTGTATTATTGTTCTGTTAGATCAATTGCAGAGTTATCAGATAAGTTTTTGTGCACACTTGAAGAATTGAAAGAAGTGGAAATGCATGGAAGCAGAATTGTTTGTCATCATATGCACGCTTGGATACTTTAGTGTTGGTGATGGATTTATGATTTAGTGAAGTTAAAATGCTTGATGAATTAAAGCAGAAGTAACAAAATTGTAAGAAGTTCCATTTTTTTTTCGATTGGTAGATTTTGAGTTTACTATCTTGATACAAAAGGTAATATTATATATTTAATTGATATTAGGAATTTGGATGTGATTGTTGTTTGAATGGGTGAAGCAGTGCAAATAGGAATGATTTTTTACATGAATTTATTCAGCTGAACTAAGTGTATTGTTGTTCATCACATTTTATATATGTTTTAATGTTGGATTAGGCTATTATTGTACAATTATGGTCTTGTTTCGAATTCGATGATTAATTTAGCTTATTATCATTTATCTGCTTGAAGTTGTAAAATTGATTATTTAATGTCCCTTCTTGCTCATGCGCAGATAATGTGTTGGAAAGGTTTGGAAATGCTGAAAATATTCAAAAAACATACTTTGAAGACACCTTTTCTTGATGACTTTATGCAGTATGAAAACCGTCAAAAGATCATGTAGGATGAGAAAGCTAAATTGTCAGTCAAGAGTTTTGGTAGTCCATTATTTGTACCAGATTGGAAGCTCCTCGAAACTTAAACTTTGATGTTGACTTACCAACATACAATTATGAAAAGAATTTTAAGCTCAAGAATACATGATTCTGATGGCTTAAAACAGATTTCAATTTCAAGTCCTGAGCAGATTGTTAGTAATTCTAATGTCACTGGCATCAGGTCTGTGGATGAGAATAACAACTATTCATAAAAAGGTTTGCTTTAATAAGGAAAGTTTATTTTTTGTAATATGATTTGAGCCATAAATTTTGATGAGAAGAACAACATTCATGATTCATACAAAGGCTTGCTTCAATAAGGAAAAAAAATTATTGGGAGATGTCCGTGCGAATGGTTAGACTATGTTAAACTGTGTTATTGTGTGAACTGAATAAGAGCATTATATATTATTTACTGTATTTTACAAACCCAACTAATTGAATTTTTGGGTAACTTATCTTTAAATGGAGAATAGGTAATGATTATAATTTCGAAGTAGTCACAGAAATTTTCAGGAGAGGTCAACATGGTGGAGGTTGATTTCTCTGCACATTCTCCCCAACCCTTGCATCATGACTATGATCACCTTAGAAATGCTAGTTTTGACTTTTGTTAATACTTTTCTTCTAGCAGCAGTGCTTGAGTAATAAAAGAGAAAATACGTAATATCAGACCTCAAGCACCTTAGAAAATATCTCTATGGATTGATGTCTGAAATGTTTAAGTTCTAGAGAATTGTCTCCAGGTTAAGGAAAGGAGCCTGTTTTTTTTTTCTTATCACTGAATTAGTATTTTTCCTCCTTCATTCATGTTTAACTTACTGAATGGCTTCTAGGTAACTGTCACTGATCTATTTGATTTTGATTTCTTCTAATCTCAGTAGAAATATAACAGATGTTCAATGATTGCTTTCTTTCTTTTAAAAGAGTTACTCTCTACAAAGAGAAAAAAAAAATCAGCTGGAAAATTCGCAATCTTTCTTATCATCTCCTATGAGATAATAGATAAACCTTCGTATGTAAATATAAATATAAATTCATTCCTTTTTCTTTTGACTTCAAAAAATCATTATCTCAAAGAATTGAAAGGAACGAAACAAAAATCATTGGGTATCACGTGAGAATGAAACGATCATATTCAGAAGGCCCAGCCCTTCCTGCAAATAGGCCCAATTTTACGTTGGCGGTTGAGTGGTTGACCCATTCAGCTGGATACGCGAACTCCAGAGACAAAATTATTAGCATTTTTTTCATCCTAAAACACTTGTATCCTTCCTTTCTTAGACAATTTTCTTCGAACTAAAACATACACGATTAACTCTTCCAATGAAAAAGAATTCTATAAACAATACTCAAATCCAAAATCTTACACACATATACCTAGTAATCTTACTTAAAAAGAATGAAAATAAAAAGAATTAAAATACAACCACAATTGTTTCTTAATGCACGGTATCCCCAATTTAATGGACCAAAAGCTAATCTGTTTGTTTAGTGGCTTCATATAATTCAAAAAACACTCATTTTCTCAAAGCTTCTTATTCATATCTCAAAAAATACTCGTTTTCTCAAAGTTTCTTGTTCTCTCAAAAAATACTCGTTTTCTCAAAATTTCTTGTTCATATCTCTCAGATGTCTGTTTCAAGAGAATTTTAAATATGATAAAATTCAATATGAGTTATTTTATTAAATAGATTATTCTCAATGAGATTTATTTGTTATTGTGATTTATGACAAATTTTACCTAATAAAAATTGAACATAAATTATGATTTGTTATTGTGTCATAATTTATGACAAATTTTATCTAATAAAAATCGAACATAAATTATTCTACTAAATAGATTGTTTGTGGCTGTTGTGTTCCTATTGAATTATGAATATGATAAAATTCAATGATGAGATTTGTTATTGTGATTTATGACAAATTTTACCTAATAAAAATTAATAAAAATTAAACATGAATTATTCATAAATTATTCTACTAAATAGATAGATTATTAGATTATTTGTGGCCGTTGTGTTTCAAGAGAATTTTGAATATAATAAAATCTAATGGATTATTTTATTAAATAAATTATTTTCAATTATGAGATTTACTCGTGCGATTTGTGACAAATTTTACATATCATAAAAATGGAACATGAACTATTCTATTAAATAAATTAATTCTCAATTACGTTGATTAAATAAATCGTTCTTGTGATTCGTTATCAATCATGTAATTAACGTTCTTGTGCATCTTTTCATGAAAGTGAAAATTAACCCAAAAAGAAAAAGAAAAAAAAACTACAAAACTACTTTCCCGATTTGCGAAGACGTAACATAACATAACAGCGGACCAAAAAATACAATAAAAGAAAAAGGGATCATTTCCATCCATGGTATATATCACAAAATACAAGAGAATCCTATCCTGAGATAATCTTACCAAAACATGACAACATCCAAAACGTGTTGTATAGAAAAAGTAGTACAATATGACAACATCCAAAACGTGTTGTATAGAAATTAAAAGTAGTACAATATGCTAAATGCAAACTTCAAACGTGTAAGTAATAATAATACAAATTACTGAGATGTTCACACATTTAAAAAACGCCACCCCAAATTAAGAAAACGATTTCTTATTAGCAAAGGAACGATCTATTCTAGGAAGTGTGAATAATTAAGGGACTCCTTTACTGTTAATGGCATCAGTGGCAGCGACTTGTGCATCAGATGAAACTGCAGCACCAGAGAGAGTGGGTGCTTCAGTGGCTCCAGCTCCACGACCTGTCTTTGGTTCTTGATGACCTTGTGTACCATAACCCTGACGCTTATAATCCTCCAAATCCTTGTATTTCACATAGGGACTATCCTCCATTGGAAGCCCTTCAGTGCTGCTTTCTTTAACTGATTCATCACTCTGTGCCTTTGTTTCCTTAGATGGTGCTTGTTGTTGTTGCTTCTCCATCTTTCTCTCCTCTTACTTTGTTTTTTTTTTTCTTTTCCATTTTGAACCATTCTTTATATAAGATCCTTCTTCTACTTCTATTTTTTCTAGTGCTGTGCCATTTGGCTGAGTGTAACACACGTGGGGATCCCCGAGAAATTTCAGGAAAACGTGGCGAGTTTTGGAGGAATTTCTCGTTTCTATCCACAAGATAATCAATGAACCAGCTGAATCTCCACATAGTTCTCAGCTCCACGTATTATTTTTTTGGAGTTTACCCTATGAATTATGATTACGTGTATGACAAAGATTTATAAGTAGCTTAAATATATTTTTATGTAATATAATACATTTTGCTTTTATTAAATTTTATACTTTTCTTTATTTTACATTTCATTACCTATTTTTTTTATTAGCCTTAATGTATCATATAACCATGATGATGTGATATACTTTGTTATCTTATCATATTAATGGATTCTAACAAATAATGACAAGCACTCAAATCAAACATAAAAATCTTAAATATGTATACTTTAAATTGCTAAAGTCAATTTATATAATTGACTAAATACAGATAATTTTCCTAATGAAAATATTGAAAGAAATGGCCATTCATATTAAATTACACACAGTTACGTGCTAGACTACAGATTATGGGATTGTTGGTCCACTAAACATCTAAAAGTGTTACCGACATAATTAACTCATTGATTAAATAAAGGTAATGGTCCTAATGGAGATATTGAAAGAAATGACCATTCATGTTAAATTCTCTAAAAAAAAAATTAATTTAGTATCAAAGGTATAAATTTCATAAAAAAACTAAAACATTATTAATAAAGTACGAAAAAAGATAAATGCTCAAAATCAACCATATAAAAAACATGATCAAAATTAGTACATGTAATTATGCAATGTAATCTTCATTACTTTTTGGTCCCTCCAAAAAAAAATTTCCAAGCTCTGCTGTCACTATCTCTTGTTAAATAACTTGTCACTCGTTTCTTAAATTATTGCAGTGTTTATTGTCTATATAAATTTACCACCAGAGGATTAAAGTAGCTTAGGTTCCTGGATAAATAGAACCTAGAAATTGAACAAAATCTATGAAGTGCCTTCTAATCAAAGATCAAACAGCTTGAGTTTCACAAAACTAAAATTTGTACATGAGAAATAATATCAAAATCTACAGAAATTGACAAGTGTACCAATTTGTTTTAAATAGTAAAAGACTTGAAAGTTTGAGTGTTAATCTACAGGGATTTTGGTTGTACTTAAGTAATGTAAACCCAATTTTAAGCAATTAGAAGAAGTAGAAGAAATAGACAATTGTAAGTGTGAAATTTGGAGTAAGGCAAAGAAGAAAAAAATAACAAGAAAATAAACAATAATTGAAATGTAACAAGATAAATTTAGAATGTAATAATGTTGGAACCTAACTTGCCAAAACTACTTGTAATGCACTTCTAATGATTTTCTCTATCCAATGAAATATTTGTTTCCACCCACATCTACTAAGATACTCTATCTTTGGTTTCCTGCACGAAGAGCTTAGTTTATTTGTCTTTTCCCCCCCAAATTTCTTTGCGAAGATAAAAAATAACAAACCACATTAAGAGATGTAAAAATTAGGCAAAACAAATATCAATCTTTTTCTAGCAATGAATTTATTTAGATACCATTTCTCAGTTTTTTAGAAAATAAGCATTTTTCAATGCATTACCCTCTAAACATGATAGAGGGTTTAGCCTTTTTCAATGTATTACCTTCTTCCATAATAAACAAAAAAACACATAGAAGAATAATAGAAACAAAATTGCATTAAATAGATAATAGACAAAGTTACATTACAAGAGTTTGGTTGCTCCCAACAATAAGGGTTTAGCCTCTCATAGTCATGAGAGGCTTTATACTTCAAGGGCTAATGTGGATGGAAGAAGGTGCTAAATGACTAGAAGAAAGAAAAGGGGAATGGCTAAGAAGGAGAGTTTTTCCTTAGGAATAGACTCAGACTTTAGATTTCTTCACTAGAGCTCTAAGACTTTGTGTGTTTTGTACTTCTATTTCTTATTCTTTTTGTAGGCCTAAGGTAGCTTGCTTTTCACGCTAACTTTGCGCTTAGCGCAGGTTTTCGCACTATGCGCGTCTTTGGATTTCCTCGTGGGCCTTCTTCGCACTAAGTCTGGATTGCGCGCTTAGCAAGACTACGCGCTAAGCTTGAATTTGCCCTCTAAGCGAGAGTGTGCGCTAAGCCTGGATTATACGCTGGGTGAGCTGTCCAATTCTTCCAACTTTTCTTCATGGATTTTTCTTCCAGTTTTTGCATCAATTTTCTTCTAAAGCACTTGAAATTTTCTTCTTTTGACTTTTGCTAATAAAAAATTGTAAAGATGTTAATTTCTTTGTTATTTCATTAAAAACAATAGTAAAGTGAAGAAATTGCAATCATTGTTGGCCAAAATTGATTGTCAAATTAACTCAGATTTCACAGTTATCAACTCCCCCAAATTAAAACATTTGTTTGTCCTCAAGCAAAAGACAAGTTTTGAGTGTACCAATACATGAGATAACTGCGAATCCTTTCAAACATTTCAATGACTGATCCTGAGTTTGCATTTGTCTTGCTCTTGTGATAGAAGTATAAAGGAATGCACATGAAGATGAAAAATGTTAGAAAATAAAACTTCATCAAGGCAGAATAACAACACTTCATTCCTCACAAGGTTAGTGTTTCTCTCAACGTACGAGTGAATTGGCTAAAAATGTTTCTAAGTTTAACAACTGAACTAATGTTCCCAATTGTGCACTTCTTCTTAGTTAATGCAATAATACATACATATTGTGGATCACTAAGAGCTTTTAGGCTTGTAACGTGGCTGAGCTAACAAAGAACTCATGATTTTTCTTTGGAAACAAAATTAGGTTTTAAGAGAGCACCTACCTGATAACCTATGACTTTATATTTCACAGCTCCCAACTTTCCTGCCTTTTATTTCTAACAGCACACAAAATTTATTTGGCACTTTGGTTGCTATCAACTCTTTATTTGAACATAAGTTTTTTTTTAGTATTGTAGCAACTTATCACACTTTACATTTGAGTGTGTACTGTTAGTGATGTTCTTGAAACACAATTTTTCACCCAAACCAAAAATCCAACTCCCCCAAATTAAGGGTAAATTTGTCTTGGCTCGTGCTCTCCTACAACTTAAGATAAGGTGGTCATTAATTTCATTCGGCTCAAGTTTCAAAAACAATTTATTAGACTAGGCTCAACGGGGTGCAAGGGATTCATTTTAGTAACAGGTTGGCTATTTGGCTCAATGGCTAAGAAAATCAAACAAGGCCTTAATTATTTCCACCTTATGTATGTATTCAAACAATCTCAGAATCATGCAAAATCAGGAAATTAAGGACAATCGTTCTCTCACAATTATAAGGTCACACATCTCATTGGATATTTATGAAGTGCTTGGCTTACCATACCATGATTTTCGTTCAGATGTGCTAACCTATTTACTTTTGTGCTTTCGATTCATACTTCACCACTCACAATGATGCCTGCTCACAAGAATCAGAATTTTTGCAATCATTTCATCAGTACATCTCATGCATCAATTCATCCAAAACAAGTCACAACCAATTACTGATTTCCTATGTATATATCATGCAATTTTTATTCAATGACTGAAATTAAACTACTGGAATTAATGGTTGAAATTAAATTAAAGAAAACTAAAGAAAAATGAAAAATAAAGAAAAGAAAAGAAAATCCTAGTCAAAATGGGCCTCAATCCTGTGCGGGCGTTGGATCCCAAGCTCTATGGGCATCACTGATGTCTGCAACATAGTCATCATCAGCTTTGACATTTGTGGCATCATCATTAACAACACCAAAGGTGTCACCCCCCACCCCCCCTAACAGAAAGAAGTTGGACTCCTGGCCAAGCAACCTGGGCTAGGAATGCCTCTGGTGTCATCACCGGTTGTTGGAGGGAGAGATGGTGGAAGCTCTACATCAGTAGGTACTAGTTGTGGTGGAGGCTATGCAGCATAGGGAGGATCTGCTTCGGTTGAGAAAAAGGCAGAAAAGTTTGGTCGGTAGGTGGAGAAGAGACGTCTGGAGGAGGGACCGCTGGTGGAATGTCTAGAGTGGCTAGGGTCCTGGCCTGTTTTGGAGCCAGAAAGACACTAGAAGAGTCTACAGGATTCACAATTGGCTTGGATTCATCTTCTTCTAGAAACACAGAATTTAGGTGCCACCCAACAAGATTAGCCTTTTGCTCAATTTCCTCCACCTTAAAACAAATCTTGTTATTACTAGGATGCTTAATCGCCTCAAACAAGTTGAAGGTGGATTTCTGTTCCTCCACACTCATCTCCAAGTTGTCATTCCCCAATTCCACAACACATTTTGCAGTCAGCATGAATGGCCGACCCATAATCAAGGGGATCTTAGCATCTTCTTCAATGTCCATGATTACAAAGTCCACCGGAAAAGTGAGTTGGTGGACTTTGACTAGGACGTCTTCAACTAACCCAAACGGTTTTGTGATGGAACGATCTACTAGCTGGAGTGTCATCCTCGTAAGAGCTATCTTCAGATTTCTGATTCTTTGGCACATGGACAAGGGCATCAAGTTGATGCTTGCTCCTAAGTCAATGAGAGTCTTCCCTACAACACATCCCCAATGGAGCATGAGATGGTTACGTTTCCTGGATCTTTGAACTTGCGTGGTAGCTTCCTCTAGATCACTACATTGCAATTGCCCTCTATCACTATGCTCTCATTGTTGATATATTTCCCTTTCTTTGTGAGGAAATCCTTCAGAAATTTGGTATATAAAGGCATCTGTTGTAAAGCCTCTCTAAAGGAAATGGTGATCTCTAGCTTATTGAAGATGTCAAGAAAACGAGCAAAGTATCGTTCCTTGTCATTCTTGGATGGCACCAAGGGATATGGAACATTCTTCACTAGGAATGAGGGTATCTCCTTTCTAGCCTCCCGAGCTAACTGTTCTTGGTCTTGGTCTTAGTGGTTGAGACCTCATCACCACTCTCCTTACTCTTATTTTTTTTCTTTTTCTCCCTCTTCTCTCTTTTTCTTTTCTCTTTCCTCATCACTCACATCCTCCTCAATTCTCTTTTCCTTCTCAGCACTTTTCCTTCTAGTGAAAATTACCTTGCACTCCTCCTTGGGATTCTTCTCAATATTGGCCACAAAGGTTCCAATGGGTCTTTCAGCCATTTGCTTAGCTAATTGGCCTATCAGCATCTCCAAATTCTTGATTGCTAACTCAGTGCTCTTTTTGTGTGACAAGGTGGCTTGCATGAACTGCGCCGACATTTCTTCCAGCTTGGTGGTTTTCTCATATAGGTTGGACTCTGGGTTGGGAGGCCGATGGAATAAACCTCCTTGGTTGACGTTATTCCCTAGATGGGATCTCCAACCTTGGCCCTGAGAGAAATTTCCTCCCTGATGGAATCCTAGTGATTCTTCTTGATGGAATCCTTGATGATTCTAATTGTCCATGTAGTTGACTTTGTTAGATGCATCGTCTTGGACCATGCATGAGCCTGACTCACGAGCACCACCATAGATGTTGCATCCCTCAATGTGCATGACTGAATATGGAGGAGGTTGCACTGCATGCAACTATTGAGGAAGATTACTCAGAGTTGTTGTAAGGGTCTCTAAGGTCTTAGTCATGAGCTTGTTTTGAGCCAACATAGTATCTTGAGAAGTGAGCTCAAGAAGACTCTTCTTTGTGGGTGTGTAGGCTCGATCACAAAGGATGGCATGATCACTGACTGCCATATTCTCTATCAGCTCCATGGCTTCTTCTGGAGTCTTTAGTTTAATCTTCCCACCAGCGGAGGCATCAAGGAGCTGCTTGGAATGTGGCCGCAAGCCATCAATGAAGATGTTGAGCTGGACTAACTCGCTAACCCCATGCGTCTGAGTCTTCCAGAGTAACCCATGGAAGCGATCAAGTGCTTTACTCAGCGATTCATCAGGGAGTTGGTGGAATGATGAGATTTTCACCTTTCCCTCTGAAAAGTATTTCTTCATGAACTTTTCCACCACCTCTTCCCATGTCTGCAGGCTATTCCCCTTGAACGAGTGAAGCCATCTTTTTACTTCACTAGCCAAGGAGAAAGAGAATAGGTTGAAGCAGATGGCGTCTTCTAGCACTCCTGCTATATTCACTGTCTTGCAGATCTCGATGTATGTGGCAAGGTGTGCGTACAGATCTTCACTCAACAAGCCATGTAATAGATTCCCTTGGATCAACTGGATAAGGGAGTGTGGATATATGATGTTGGCCACTTGAACGTTCGGTCTGGCTATGCTAGTGAAGTATTGAGGTGTAGCAAAGCTAGAGTAGTCATCTAGCATCATCCTCAATGGACGGTCTTCTTCCTTGATGCGTTCTTTAGAGAAAGGATGTGGACTGGTCACATGAGAGGGAGATGATAATTTGAATGATGAAGGTCCTCTCTCTCCTTGATTACTCTGCACCTCTTGTTACTTTCTCCTTTTTCTTGCAACGTTGTTCCTTCTGTAGGTTGGTTCAATTTCTAGATCCAAAGGAACAAGATTATTTCCTCGCATACACAAAAGAAACAACTATCATGCAAGTTATCACAGAATAAAAATTAAAACAAATTAAATTTATTTTTTAAAAAAAAAACAAATAAATATAAGAGTAAATAAAGAAAAATTTATATATATATATATATATATTTGAAGATTTAAATTAAAAATAAAAATAAAAAGTTAAAAGATAAAAATTGATTGCTTTAAAAGTGGAGTATGCAAAAAATCAAGTACAAAGGACAAAGTCCCCAACAATGGTGCCAAAAACTTGTTAACTTATTGACAAGTGTTTCAATTCATTTTAAGTAGTAAAAGACTCAAAAGTCCAAGTGTCGAATCCACATGAGTTTTGGTTATACTTAAGTGATGCAAACTCAATTATTAAGCAATTAGAAGAAGTAAAAGAAATAGGGTATTGTAAGTGTGAAATTTGGAGTAAGGCAAAGAAGAAAAAGATTACAAGAAAATAAACAATAATTGAAATGTAACAAGATAAATTCAGAATGTGATAATGTTGGGACCTAACATGCTAAAACTACTTGTAATGTAATGTTAATGATTTTCTCTATCTAATGAAATACATGTTTTCACCCACATCTATTAAGATACTCTATCTTTGGTTTCCCGCACGAAGAGCCTAATTTATTTGTCATTTTCCTCCAAATTTCTTTGCAGAGATAAAAAATAACAAACCGTATTAAGATAAGAGATGCAAAAATTAGGCAAAACAAATATCAATTTATTTCTAGCAATGAATTTATTTAGATACCCTTCCTCAATTTTTAGAAAATAACCATTTTTCAATGCATTACCCTCTAAATATTATATGAATGGTCAGGTCATAATATACAGAAAAAACACATAGAAGAATAATAAAAACAGAATTACATTATAGGAGTTTGGCATGTCAGACTCCTAACAATAAGGGTTTAGCCTCTCATAGTCATGAAAGGTTTTACACTTCAGGGGCTAATGTGAATGGAAGAAGGTGTTGGATGACTAGAAGAAAGAAAGAGGGAATGGATAAGAAGGAGGATTTTCCCTAAGGAATAGACTCGGGCTTTAGATTTCTTTCCTATAGAGCTCTGAGACTCGGTGTGTCTTTTCCTTCTGCTTCTTACTCCTTTTATAGGCCTAAGGTAACTTACTTTTCATGCTGACTTCGCGCTTAGCGTAGGTTTTCGCACTAAGCTTGCCTTCGAGATTCCTCATGGGCCTTTTTGGCGCTAAGCATGAATTGTATGCTGAGCGAAATTGCATGCTAAGTCTGAAATTGCCCGCTAAGCGAGAGTGCGCGCTAAGATTGGATTGCGCGTTGAACGAACTGTCCAATTCTTCCAACTTTTCTTTAAGATTTTTTCTTCCAGATTTTACATTAATTTTCCTGTAAAACACTTGAAATTTTCATCTTTTAACTTCTACTAATAAAAAATTACAAAGATATTAATTTTTTCGTTACTTCATTAAAAACAATAGTAAAATGAAGAAATTGTAATCATTATTAACCAAAATTGACTATCAAATTAACTTAAATTTTGCAGTTATCATTTATCATACAATAGGTTAAAAAAATAAAAACATCAACGAAGGGTTAAAAAAACATCTAAGCATAGGTTTGGGTGGCCGAAGAAGGCCTTGGCCCAATATATTTCACAGTAGTTCATCAAAGAAGGCCTTGGCCCAATACACGATAAATTTGATTCATTTCCTAAACTTGTTTTACAAGCATAAAATATATATTTCTACATTCGATTTCAGTACTTGCAGCACTGTCTTCACTCTTCAATTCGCCAAAACCATCAACGTCACTTTTTTTTTAGTCGACACAACGCAATTGCAACCGTTTATTGAGATATAATAAAGTTCGTTAATGAAACAAGCATCAGCTACTTTGAAAATACTATTAATGTATATAGATCTATTGCGTACAAGAACGGTTACAACTACTAGCTGCGAAGCAAGCAAACATTAAATTAAAATGGAAAGTTTGAATTCACTTTAAAGTAGGTAATCCAATCAAAATAGTTGAACAGAACTTTAATGTCAAGATGGTCGGTCTAAGAAAAATAATATTCATCAATGATTAGAACGCTGTACACTGGGAAGAAGAAACACATGAGCCCAACCATTTAAAATTTCTTTCCCCTTTGCAACATTTCTCCCAGGGAACAAACAGACCAACACCAACCAAGCATAAGGCCCCAGCTATCATCAATTTCCAGCTGGATAAATAAATAAACCCAACATTTTTGTTTGCAACAAAAGTTAAATTTATTAATAGTAGTAATAATAGTAACATATTAAATACTATAATCACTAGCCAATCAAGACACACCCCTCTTCGAGTGAGTGATGAACCTTGCAATTTGCATCAACCTTTTTCAAGTTTCAACCCCAATTAACCGAAATTGGGGATCCAACCAGGTGCTTCCCATCGGACCATTCTACCCTTCCAAAAGCGTTTTCTGTATGCTGTGGCGAACCCGATGACGAAAACGTGACGGTGAACGTTTTCTTCTCGTTCTCCTTGAAACTCAACACTTGCGGTTCTACCGAGATTTTAACGGACGCAGTGTCTGACGTCACGGAAGCTTTGTAAGTTCCCGCGGGCCCCACGTTAGTGAGAGTCCTCGTGTGCTTAACCACGCTCCCTGATGATTCAAACAACACCGCAAACGAAGGGTAGTTGAGGTCGGTCACACTGTACTGCTTGCCCGCGTCGCACTGGAATTTTCTCTTGGCTAAAGTGCTGATTTCCGCAGCTGAGTAGTTTAACGCGCAGAGAAAACCTAAGTAATCATCCACCGTTAGATCGTAGACCAGTCCTGGATTGAGGGCAGCGACTGGGTCCACGTGTCCCGAACCGTGATCGAACGGCGTGGATGGTTTTCCCGTTGCGCTGTCTTGCAACTTCTCACCAGTTTTGTAAACTGTGTAAGCCGTTGTCATCAGAGCCGATCTCACCGCGGCTGGGCTCCAATCAGGGTGAGCCGATTTGATCAGCGCGGCTAAGCCGCTCACGTGAGGGCACGACATGGAGGTGCCAGAGATGATGTTGAAATCCACGCGCCTGTTATCAACGGGCAACCCGGTGGGCCCCACGGCTTTAGACCACCCCGCTAGGATGTTGACACCTGGCGCGATGAGATCTGGCTTCAGGATCTGTGGCGTGATCGAGTTGGGACCTCTTGAGCTAAACGCAGCAACCACCGGCGATGGCTGAATCCCCACCTTGGTTCCCTCAAAAAAAATCTTCACCGTCGGTTTCGCATCGGAAACCAAATACTTCTTAATAGCGTCACCGGCTTTCTGCCCAACTGCGGTGGCCGGTAATAAATGAGCATCCGCCACTAGCTCCTCGCCGTTAGCGGCGGTGTTGGACAGCACCATCCCCAACGCTCCGGCGGATTTCACCACCGAGCCTTTCTGAACCCTAGCGGTCAACCCACGGTCACACAACACGATCTTCCCAGCAACTTTCTCAGGAGACAACGTTCCCGTGATACACAAGTTCCCATTCATAGCACCATTACTCACATTCCCTGCATAAACCAAAGGCAAAGAAGAATCCGGCAAAGCGTTACCGCGGTAAAGCGAAACGCCGGAGAAGTTGAGTCCATTTCCGAGCGCCACGTATGCGGGGAAGTCACGATCCAGTGTACCAGCGCCTACGGTAGTGATCCATGGAGCCACATTGGAGAGACTGTAGGGACCCGGACCCGAGTTCCCAGCGGAGCATGAAACCAAAATCCCTTTCTCCATCGCTGAAAAAGCTCCAATAGCGACACTGTCTCTGTAATAATCAGAAATGCCACCACCGAGAGATAAAGAAAGAACATTCACGTTGTCCAATATTGCCCTTTCAATTGCGGCAAGAATGTCAGAGCTGAAACACCCTCCTTTCCAGCATACCTTGTATGCAGCAACTCTAGCGCGCGTGGCCATCCCACGCGCTGTTCCGGAGGCGTAACCGAGGAGGCTCGCGCCGGAAACAACTGATCCAGCGGCGGTGCTGGACGTGTGGGTGCCGTGGCCGTCGTCGTCGCGCGCGGATCTGGACTCCTCGGTTTCGTTAATTGGACCAAGCATGGCTTCTACACCTTTAGCAAAGAATCTTGCTCCGATCAACTTTCTGTTGCAGTTCGACGCGGTGAAATTCGTTCCCGTCTCGCACGCGCCTTTCCACGTGCTCGGAACGGGTCCGAGTCCGGTGTCGTCGAAGCTCTTGCTCTCCGGCCAGACGCCGGTGTCGAGGACTCCGACGATGACGTCACTTCCCGAACTCGACTCGGGGAACAAGTCGGCGCTCTTGTCAAGTCCGAGAAACAAAGGCGTTCGCGTCGTGAAAAGCTCGTACCTCGTCTCCGGCAAAACAGCCAGAATCCCCGTTTGGCGCTGGAGCAAACGCGCTTCCTCAGCGGTTAATCTCGTCGCGTAGCCGTGGATGGCGTTGTCGTAGGTGTAAATCATCTCCGCCGAGTCAGACACGGTCTTCAGTGACGACTCATACCACACAGCGTGGTGCTCGAAGCTCTCGGGCATCTCCGATTTCGCCACGTGTACAATGTAAGTACTCTTGTGAGTCTGAGTCTGTTCTGCTGCTGCCTCATAGAGACCCAGAAATAGAACAACCGAGAGAAATGCAAGGAAGGGTTTACGAAACGGACCCATGGAAAGAGAGTGTGTGTGTGTGTGAGTGAGTAGAATGGGAAATGAAATTATATGATGCTGGCTTTAACAAGTGATGCTTTTAATGTCAGCTTATACAAAGGGTGTGAAATAGAGTAACGAAGCGGTGGGTGGTTGTCTGCTTCTAAAAAATAATTGCATTGAGACAAAAATAAAAGAGAGTGGGGGTAGTAGTGGGAGTGTAAGAGTCAGGATAGAAACATTTTTCATTTCCTTCGCATGTGCGTTTACGTTTACGACCGTTTTCTTTCAACCCATCGAGTGTGCTACGCTGCTACTTTATTTTATCATTATTTCTTCTATCTTAGAGTATAAATTAGGAGTATTTTGTAACCGCCTCTCCTCTTAAACTAACTATTGAGTTGCTTTTTTATTAAAGATAAAATTATGATAGTCTATTAAACATTAAGAATATCTTTAATAAGAAATCTTATAAAAAAAATCTTAATTTTAATATTTAATCTTGTTAAAATTGGAGTAGGATATTGAATTTTTACTTAAAGATTTAGTATTTATTTCAAAATAATTGATTTTTTCATAAAATTAATTTGTATTTATTTCTTGTATACAAAAAAAAATATTTAAGATATTAAAATGAGATTTATTATTAAAATAAAAAATAAAAGAAATTATGAGAGTGATATAATATTACATAAAAGATGATTAAGATATCAGATATTCGAATTTGAGGTTAAATTAACCTTTTTCTCTTCCTTTAACCTTTTTCTCTATTTCCTTTTTTTTTCAGATTAAAGCCTCATTATACTTTGCCTTTTGGCAGTTCCGTGCAGACCATCGATCACACTATCACGCTCTCCAAACATAACTTCATACACCAATTCTTGACCTACTAACCTTCAATTCCTAACTGCGTCTTTTTGCCGATATTTTATAATACGATGGACAGTAATATGGAATATACATGCATACTGTGTCTGTGCTTGACAGTGAAGATAAGGTGAAGCTCAAAATATTGTAAACTATGCGTTTCGATTCACGGGTATTTTATTTTTAGTGGACATTTATTTATTTATACAATTAGACAATCTCCACTTCAGCTTTATTCCATGCGAGATATTTTTTAAAATTTTACCAAGGTTTGGACCTTATCGTCTCTATATGTATACCAGCCAGCCATGAACCAACCAAGTTTCTTTTTTTTGTTTTCGTAATTTCCATTTCCTTCTATGTTAAGCAACCCGTTCACGGATTACCAATACGAAGAAATTTCAATCACGGGCTTGCTTCTATGCTGGGGAATTTTTACGGGAATGGACAATCGAGAACGACTTGTTTCTTAAATCTAATTTTGTTTGTTTTTAATAAATATTTTAATAATAATTTTAGATAAGTGCTGTTGAGATTTTTGCTATCGAGCCTTTTTTGTTTCCACTCCTATAGCTTTTGTGACGTGAATTTACTTTGGTCTTGGACAAATTCCACTTTAGCAAAATGATTCACTTTTTCTTTTCTTATTCGTACAGATCAAATCAAAATCTTATTTATTGACAGCAAAGTGTTGTTCCTCGAATCAGTATTGACAGTGGAACAACCTGTTAATATTTATTAAGTAATTAATAGCATCTCTTATAATGTAGTGAGTAGTATTACTTTTTTTAATTCACCAAAAATTTGAAAATATAAATTAATTTTCACATAATTAGGGATGTGTTTATGCATGGGTTGGCAAGGGGATAGGATGACTTGTCAAAAACAATTAAAAATTAAAAACAAAATTTATAATATTTAAAATTTTAAAAGCTAAAAGCATTATAAAAAAATGGATTTAAGCTTCTACTAGTAATTATTATTTCCCTTGTCCACCTAATGATTTTAATTGCATTATTTTATCTAGCTTTTTTAACTGCTTTATACACATTTTGAAATAAAATAAAATATAATTTTTGTCCTCTTACTTTTTATAATTCATGATTTTAAGTTCTTTTATTTTTTTAATTGAGACATTTTGTTTTTCATTTTTTTAAAACCTGCAATTTTAATCCTATATTTTTTAATTGAAACATTTTGTTCTCCAATTTTTTAAAAATATATAATTTTAGTCCCTTTTTTCAATTCAAGACTTGACTATGTATTTTTTCAAAAAAAAAATTAATAAATTAACCTTATTAGCAATTAAATATATATTTTTTAAATTATTTATCATGTAAATAATAAATACATACCTGTCAATCAACATTTACAAAATACATAGATAAATTTTTTAAATTGATCATAAGAATTAAAATTACGAATTTACCTAAAATAAAAAACAAAATATCTCAATTAAAAAATAAAAATATTAAAATTATATATTTAAAAAATATGTGAATAAAAGTTATATTTTAGCCTAATTCATATAACAAATCATGTTAAATGAGTCTTTGATGTCAAAGATACAATTGTTAACCTCAACAGTGAAAAATTGCGTCCAAGATCTATAACCAAACATGTTGATTGTCTCTAAAAGAAATTGTCCTAAACACATATTTTACCTTTATTCAAATTACTTGTGAAATACATCATACATATATTCTCAATCAATTCAAGTTTACTTTTTTTTTTTTTTTTTGCTTTTAAAATAATGTCACAGTGATAACAAAAAATATAATCAACATGTTTTAAATATACCTTTCACCTAAAAACTGTATATGCTTATTTTAAATTACAAATTGAAGCTGTATGAAAAAAAAATAGTACAAAGTGAAGTCATTTACAATTTTAGATGTACAAAATTTTATGCTAAAATCGATATAAACGTATAGAAATTTAAGAATTATACTTATTGTTATCTTTCTCGTGTTGGCCGCAAGCCGAAAGATTCCCCGGTTTAAAAAAAAGGTAAAATTCTAAAATTGGTCTTTCACTTTATCTTCAATTTTAGATCTGGTTTCCCAATTTTTTAATTCACGAATTTGGTCTCACTATTTTTTATAAAATCGTACCATGTTAGTCCCTCAGGATATAACGTTGACGGTTACAAATGAATGTTAACTGTCATGTGTCACAATTTTATTGGATGATGACTGTCAAGTGTCATGTTCTGATTGATCAATGAAAACAACAATACATTTCATCTTTCATGGAATTGATATTCAATCAGAACATGACACGTGTCAGTCAATAAAAATATGACACATGATAATCAACGTTACTTGCTAACCGCCAACGTCCCATTGTGATCCGAAGAATCAACATTACACGATTTTACAAAATTGGGAATCAAATTTGTAAATTTAAAAACTGGAGGATCAAACCCGAAACTAAAAATAAAATGGGGTGAATTTTATGATTTTGCCAAAAAAAAAAAAATAGTTAGTGGTATAAATTTTAAATTACAGTATGATTTTGTAAGCGTCAGTCCCCAAAAAATTAAAAAATATCATTGAGAAAAAGTCATTTTATTACATTGAAAGTACAAAAGTTATTTATTTTTTATTTTTCAATAAAATATTCCTACTTTCACTTTCTTAATTAGTCTCAACTTCTAAAGTTATATGCATGCGAGTCATTGTTCTTTCTTATCTATAATAATATTTATTAAATTCGTAAAAAAAACATTTTAAGTTTGAATAGTGGAAATTATAATTTAGCACATGCTTAAAAATTAGAATGTGTTGATTTTGAAAAAATAATACTTTTTGTAAAAATCTCTCAAAAATTAGTAAGATATATATACATTTATTTAAATAAACTGAATCAAGTAATCAACTACATATATTTATTTTTATATGAAAGCTAACTATATATTTATAGTATTTTTTTTCAATTCATTTAGAGCGACATGGATAAATCCATATCTATAGGTATAACTTTTGTAGAAATCGAATAAAAAATCTCTTTATAAAGTATCTTGTATACACTACTCTCAAGTCTTATGAACCTATCACTCTTCCACTAGACCAAATTCCTTTGGCTACTTCATATATATCCATGTTTTAATTCCTGATAAAACTTTCTATTACTTTTTGCTAGTAGGATGTCGTAATACACACAAGAAATGTGGAATCTGATACTCCGATGCACTGTTCAACAACGTGGATAGCCTTCCTTAACATGTGTATTAATCATATGGAAGGGAATTGCCAAATAAACTTAGGGGGGAAATCAATAGAAAGTAAATGTAATTTAATTAATTAACGTCTAGAGAGAAAGAAAGAAAATATAAAAAAAAAAATTGTAGATATAAAATAATAACTGACACTATGTAATAAGAAGAGAAAAGGTAGAAAAATAATAATAAATAGTAATAAATTTTTTTATACAAAAAATATTTTTATGTTCTTAAAATTAACTATAATTAAAATCAATTCTTGTTAATTTCACCCTAATATGAATCATACTTTCAACTTTTTCTTTCCTGTGACACCATTAAATAATAGATTGATGCATGTAACATTTTCTAAACAAAAATAGAGATAAAAACAGATTATATATTAAGCATCAAATGCGCTGAAAAAGCTGCCAATAGCCTCTCTTTGCTCGTAGGGATAATGAAACGTTTCGGCTGCAAGTCAGTGTGGGTCGCACCAAATGTTTTCACAGCTTTGATGACGCGCTTTCTCAATGCCATCGTAGTTACACAGACTTACACGCTAACAACAAGTATCAGTGTATTACTTAGAATTTAGAAATACTTGTTGTGTCATGTTACGTATTGTCTAATTATGATGGAATTGATCTCCTTCACCAACTCATTTTCATTTTGACGATTTTTCCTTTTCCTAGAAAAAAGGGCATTGATGAGATAAAAATACCCAAAAAATTTAAAAAAATCCATTCACGTGTTATGTATCGCAATCACAGGGCCAAAGAACATAATTCATCACCAGCTTTGTATAATCTGAGATACTAGTGTAAGATACCACCAGGCAACAGATCGAAATTTTTATAAAACCATCTTTCTTAAATAATTGAGGTTCATAATCCTCAGTTTTTTTTTTTTATTTTTAAAAATGAAGTATATAAACAGTGTAGTTTTTCGTCTTAGTTATAATTGCATTGATCCATACCACTTGATCCAGGATATATTCTTTCTTTTTTTATCATTAACTTTCAGCATATATTCTATATTTTCAAATTTTAGTGAACGATATATATAGTTTGATATTTTGATTCATACTCTTCTCTGTCTGGGTATTTATTATACATGCACTGATGCACCGGCCTTTTCTTATATAGCTCGGGGACCAACTTCTACGTAAATTACAATTAGAGATTTTTTTTAAAAAATGAAATTACAATTAGAGATAATATTTATATATATGGACCTAATTATATTAATCAGCGTTTTGAGAGAAACTTCATTGGAAGGTTTTTAATTTCCTTTTTGCATTAAGGAGTTATACTTTTATAAGATGTACCATCAGAGTGCATTAAGGAACCAAAGTTATTTAGTAAGCATTGCATATATAATATATCTACTCAGAAAGGGACAAAAAGCGGGTTGATTTGGGAAAAATTTTTGTATTGTTCCTACTGAGTTTCGATGATGTCCAACCGAATTGTTTGGTCCTCTTCTTTTTAGTGGAATCTTTGATCTCCGATGTTGATGTGATGGGAAGGTACTTTCAAAATGGACTCCAACAAACAAGTCAATGGTACTTTGAAGTATTTAACTACCTATATTTGAAATGAGTAAAACATACCTAGGGATCTTCCCTTTGGGTTTATATATACAGGTCTAGTGTTGAGAGAGTTATGCAATGTTTGGAGCCATGTTGATAAACTGCTCCTTTATGCATTGTGGTCGAGTTCGTGGGCAGTAGTTGGGGATTGCCATGAGCCGAGTATGTAGGACCCCACGACTCGAGTACGTGTCGAGTTTCACGGGTCGTACGGTACATAAGTCCCCTAAGCTCTGAATTCATTATGAATGATAGAGTTTAATATGTGATCCTCAAACTCTGGCGTGGGTTGAGAATGTGCCGAGGTCACGGGCCATACGACACATAAGCCTTCTGAGTTCACACGAGTAGTTTCGTTGAGTTACCTCAGACGGGTGAACTAGCCATGGGGGTTGAAACTGAGTTGCACAACGAATGAACACAAATGTCACGTGTGTCTCTACCTTTTCAGACATCAAGAGTTTCCCAAGTATCGGCTGACACATGTCTCAATCTGTGTGGTTGGCCTCGTGATGGTCATTGGGTGTCTTGTCACTTTGAGAGGCATGACGGGGTCAGGGTAACGTCACACCATTTTTCGTGGGGTTTTAACGCTTCATTTTTCATGTCGCCTCATCAGAGGTTATGACTCATAAAGTGATTTTTTGAAACAGGGTTGTTGGAGGGTTTTATGAAAACAGAAAGTGAAGGCCAAGGGGTGTGCTAGTGAAGGCCAAGGGTTTTACGAAAGGTTGGGAAACCCTTATAAAAAAGAGCTTGAATGAAGATAGAAGGTCACCCCTATTTTCTTGCTCTCTCGCCCCTTGCTGTCCTTTCACCGGCATTGTTTGCTCATTTCTTCGCTCTTGCCTTCATGCGGTTGAAGTGTTCATTTTGCTTCCCTTTGCGCTTGCTTTTCTTATGCTTCCTATTAGGTATGCTCCTTGGTCATGCTCCTTATTTCCTTCAGTCCCTTGTTCTTCCTTGTTCTTTGTTTCTTGCACCATGTCTTCCTCTGCTACAGAGGATGGGTCTCCCGTTTGGGGTAGGTCCCTATTGGCCAAAGAGGTTAGGGGCATAGGGGAGTCTGGGAGTGAGGAAGAGTTTTTTGTGTTGTCCCCTTCATCTATTTTTGATTCGGAGAGAACAAAGGATTTCTTGGTGAGTGTTGGTGAGGGGGTAGAGGTCTGCGAGGAGATGGAAAAGATGGGATAGAGCCGAAAAAGGGATGACAACGCCATCGAGGGGGATAAAGGGACCAAGAAGAGTAGGGGGAGCAAGTGCCCCCCATTGCCATCCTCTGGGTACGAGTGGGTTTCCGTGAATGTTAACTCGTACCTTACTCGGTTTTGAACCCATAAGTCTATAGAGGAGTTGAAAAAGAAGGTTGACATGATGACCTTGGACGAGGTCGAGTTGTTGATTGTCGAGCCCCGTAGTACTGAGGAGCATGCGTCTATGGGGCATCAAAGGGTGAGGCTGACTTCGTGTATATGTATGATGATGTATTTAAAGAGTTGAACATTCAATTTCCCTTTTCGGATTTTGAATGTGAGATGTTGAGTTTGATGAATGCTACCCTTGTGCAGCTTTATCCTAATAGTTAGGCCTTTTTGAGTGCCTTTCAAATTTTTTGTAAGAGTTTAAAAATCGAGCCCATTGTTAATAAATTCATGTACTTCTACTAGTTGAAGATAGGTGTTAAGGCGGGCTGGGCTTCGTTGAATTCATTCAAGTTTGGAAAATTGTTACAGTTGTATACCCAATCTTGGAAAAAGTTCAAGTCAGGCTTTTTCCGAGTTCATCTTAATCTTGCCTATGGGGAGTCAAGAGAGTTGTTTTTTAAGAAGGATGGGGAAACTCCTAAGTTTCCTTTTTATTGGCAACGTTTTCCTTTTAAATTCAAATCTTGTCCTCACCAACTGTTGTTGGCGCAAGAGGTGAAGGACATTGAGATTATAAGGGAATGGCCACGCGAGATGTCGTGTAAATTTATTATGGTTATTCCAAACTCGTGTTTTCTTGATCGCATTCTCAGAAATGAGTACTGTTATGCTATAATCTCTTTTTTTATAAATTTGGGGAAGTACTGACTTGTTTATTGAGTCCTTTACAGAAGTTATGAAGGGCTACAATTACAAGAACCTGAAGAGTTTGGTCACTGATGACTGAACATAAGTCGAGAAAATGAAGAACAGGAAATGAGTGAAGAACGCATCTAAGCCTGAGAAGAAATTGGTTAAGTCTGTGGATGGGCAAAATGAGGTCAGCAATGCCAAGGTAGAGATTGTTAACTTGGATGGGCCTGAGGTGGCGAAAGTGAGCAAAGTGTCTGAAGGGCTTGTGGCGATGTTAAAAGAGGGAGTAGGGGGAAAAGAGGTTGAGAAGGAGAAAGAAGTAGAGGTTGCTTAGAAGCCGACTGCAACCGAGAAGAAAAAGATGACAGAGGTCGCTCAAAAGTTGACTTCTATTGATTTTGAGGGCAATCCGAGTATGGGGGCACCTCGAAAGAATAAGGTGGTCCTGCGTTACGATGAAGGTAAACTTCTTCGCTTGGACCTTGTTTTTGTGGCTCCGAACATTGTTTTGCTTTGGAATGCTGACCTCACCAAGGCATAATTTGTCTAATCTTTTGCTTTTTTTAGTCAAACCGATCACAACATGATGGACTATGTGGGCTCGGTGGAGAGTTTGGATGCAACTGAGATCTTTCTTGGTCAATTTCTTACTGTTGTTCACCACTTGAAGGAGACAGTGTAGGCTGATGAGAAGACCAAAGCAATGGTCGCGTAGTTGAAGTCGATTAAGGTTGAGTTTGGGAAGGCCAAGGAACTTGACCTAGAATTGGCCAAAAGTAAAGAGGTGGCAAAAAAGTTGCAAGAGGAATTAGATAAGCATATTGGGTGTCTATCCAATAAAGCCAAAGAGAACAAAATGTTGAACGGTCGAGTCTCCAACCTTGAGAAGCAAGTAAAAGATGTGGGGAGGAAAATGGATGAGTTGTCTTCGAAGAAGAAGACTGTGGAGTAGGAGTTGACAAAAATGAAAAAGGTTGTTGAAAAGTTGGAGGAGGATTTGCTGGAGAAATAAAAGAGCGAGAATGCTCTGATGGTCGAGTTAGATGTGGCTAAGAGGTTGATTGTGCTAAACCATCGAGAGGGTGTTAAGAAGGCGCAACGCCAAGTTAAGGTGTTGGTCCCGAGCATCAACTCTGCACAACATAACGTGAATGGCGACATCGTGGATGGTGAGACTATCAGGGAGTCATAACTCTGCTCTAAGTCTGAAGGTGAGGCAGAGAAGGAAGTAAAATCTAAGTGATCCTATTTTGTAGTTTCTAAGTTCATTTGTAGAAGTTTGCTGTAAGAATTGCTAGTTTTGATGTAAAATTTTTTTGTAAGAGTCTAAGTTTAAAATGAAAGAGAATGTTTTGTGTATCGAATGTTGAGTTGCTTGTATGAAACTTTAAAAAAAATTTAATGAAAAGAATTGTAATTTGCACATTGAAGCTGAGTTGTTGTATGAAACTCTTAAAAAGGAAAAGCTAAGTTATTTTCCAACAAATGTCGAGGTTTGAATTCGACCTCCTTTGCTTTGGAAGGTCAAGCTTCAGATTTGATCTCCTGAGAGTTGCTTGAAAAAGCCAGGTTCAAACTCGACCTTCTGGGAACTGCTTGAAAAAGCCGAGGTTCAGATTCGGCCTCCTGAGAGTTACTTGAAAAAATCGTGGCTTAGACCTAACCTCCTTAGAGTTCCTTGAAAATGTCGAGGTTTGGACCCGACCTCCTTAGAGTTGCTTGAAAAAACCGAGGTTCAAACTTGAACTCCTTTACTTGGAAATTTACTAAGTGAATTAGCAAATAAATGTGGATAACAAAAGGATGAACAAAGTTTGGCGACTAAAAGAATTGTATTGATAATGTGATTCATGAAGCACTCCTCTTTTACATGAGTACTCGGGTGTGACTCGTTAAAATCTCTTTAGCAAAAACCCTTATTTTTTTACAAGTGGGAGAAAATATGAAGTAGGAAAAAGAGTACACTACCCGATTTTAACTGTAATATGGTCTTAAATGAGTCGTATTTCAGGTCCTAGGGATGACCTTTCCTGTGACATCTTCAAGCCTATACGCATCGTTTTGCATGGACTCGGTGATGCGGAATGGGCCTTCTCAGTTTGGTGAGAGCTTTCCTTCTGAGCTATCCTTCCCGGCATCTCCTTGGAGCCTCCAAACCAAGTTATTGGGCTTAAAGCTACATTTCTTGAGCTTCGAGTTATATTTCCAAGTTATTCTTTGTTTACATCCTTCCTCCTCTAGGAGGGTCAAGCTTATTACGGAGTTCGAAATGGATAGATATAGTAACAACTCAGCTCTAGACGTGAGTCGAGTAAAGATGGGTAGAGTGGTGAGGAAAATCTTGAACTCAGAAAACATTGCTTTGCACTATTGGTCCCGATGGAAGTTGGTTGGCTGCTTCAGTAGCTGAAAAAACGATTTCGCCTTCTCGGCCATTCTCTTTAGAAATCGAGACAGATCTGCCAATCTATTGGTCAACTTATGTATTTCCTTCAAGCTTTGTGGGCTGCACATGGCAATGAGGTCTTCACATTTGTTTGGGTTGCCCTCGATCCCCATACAGGTGATCATGAAACCAAGGAACTTACCCCTTTCGACCCCAAAGACGCATTTTTCTGGGCTCAACCGCATGTTGTGCTTTTAGAGTTTGGCGAATATCTCCACCAAGTCTTTCGAATGATTGTTGAGGTCAGATGACTTTACTATTGGACCAGCAACCTCAATAACTTAAGAGGGATAGACTCAGAATGCAGAAGAAGTAGCAATCAATTTAATAATGTTCTTTAAACATGCAAGACAAAATTGATTGCAACAAAATAAATGAGATAAGGGAAGAGAGAATGCAAACACAGTTTTATACTGGTTCGGCAAAGTCCGTGCCTACGTCTAGTACTCAAGCAACCCACTTGAGATTTTCCACTACCTTTGTAAAAATCTGTTTACAAAGTCTGAACTACACAGGGACAACCCATCTCTTGTGTTCAGGAATCCTTACAACTTAAGAGATCCTCAGTCCCTTAATCAATCTCTTTGAATGAGAAGAAAGAAAGAAGAATTCTCTCTTAAAGAGAAGGATATTACAATTGAAGTCCATGGAGAAACTCTTGATGGATTTGCAAGTGTTTGCCCAAAAGTTTCTTTTGAGAGAGCATTTGACAATGAAGTTCTCTTGGAATATCTCTCTCATACATTTTGTGTCCCAAGTCACCTATTTATAGGCCTTTGATGACCATTCAAAAATCTCTTGAGCAAATGTGACTCTCAGGAGTTATTTTCTGAAGAGTTGTGACTCTTGGGAGTTATTTTCTGAATTTCTGAATTCTTGACTTAGATCAAACTTGAGAAGCGCTTATCTTTGGCATCATCAAAATCATGTATACATACATTCACATTCTCCCCCTTTTTGATGATGACAATCAAGTGATTTCTTTTCGACATCATCAAAACAATACATGATCCACATTTACGACCATATCATCGACGTAGACCTCCCAAGTAGGTCTTTGAAGACTTTGTCCATTAATGTCTGGTATGTGGCGTCGACATTCTTCAGACCGAAGGGCATGACTTTGTAACAGAAGTTGGCATCTTTAGTGATGAATGTCGTCTTGCTTTCATCTGGTAGGTACATCTTGATCTAATTATAGCCTGAGAATGCGTCGAGGAAACTCAGAATTTAGTATATGTGGGTGTCATCGACAAGTTGATCGATGCTGGGAAGCGGGTACGCATCTTTTGGGCAAGCCTTGTTATGGTCGATGTAGTCAATACACATCCTTCATTTCATGTTGGATTGGTTGACCATCACGACGTTGCACAATCATGTCGAGTACGCGACTTCTCAGATGAAACCAACTTTGATTAACTTCTTAGTTTCTTTCTTTACAGCTCATCGATGCTCCTTGCCGAGCTTTTGTCGTTGTTGTGCCATAGGTTTGGCTTCAGGAAAAATGGAGAGTTTGTGGCATATGAAATTAGGATCTATGCCTGGCATGTCAATGACGCTTCATGCGAAGAGATCAACATTCTGTGTCAGCACGTCCTTGATTCGTTTCTGAAGGTGCTCATTAAGTCATTCCCCTATCTTAGTGCATTGGTGTGGCTCCTTTCTGAGTTGGAAATAATGCAACTCCTCAGTTGGTGTTGGCCTTTTGTCTTCCTTATCTCTCTTTCGTTCGAGATCGACCCAGCTTGGTATAGCGTTTTCCACATGATTGACATCTGCTGCATCGACATGCTTCGCGGAGGCATGTGTGTAGGGCTTGACGAGTAGGCTTTTGGCATAACATTTCCGGGCTTCAACTTGTCTGCATTGACAGTAACTATGTCACCACTTTGGTTAGGGAACTTCATTGCGAGATAAGGTGTCAAGATGATTATGCCTAGGGCGTTCAACATCATTTTGCCGATCAAAAAGTTATAGGAGGTGTCGACATCAATGAGGACGTACTAGATGAGTAACATTCTCGATAACTCTCCTCTTTCAAAGGTGGTCACCTACTCTACTGCACCATGGGTGTGGACTTCCCCCTTGCAAAACCGATCAAGGGTTTGGGATGAGGTTTTATGAGCTTATGCAAGACATTTAACCTTTGAAAAGTGGACCAAAAGAGTATGTCACACGAGCTGCCTTCGTCTATCAGGACTTTCCTGACGTCCCAATTGATAATGACAATCATAATTACCATTGGGTCTTCTTGCTCAAGATCGAATCTTGTGAAGTCGACATCGGTGAACGTATTTGGTGGGATTGATCTCCTCAAGCCCGCTGCAATTGGGAAGGTTTGAGATTGGGAAGGTTTGGTTTTGTGACAATGCTAAGATTAGGAGGGTTTTCATGCAAAGATAGGTTTTGTTGCTTGTACGTACTTAGGCTGAGAAAGTTGTTGCTACCTTGGACCCAATAAAATCTCTTTTGTTGTTGCTTCATGGATTTCTATTTTTCTAGTGCTTTTTGTTTAATTGTTTTTGTAATTCTTCGAATGTGATTTTAGGTGAACTAGTGATTTTTTTGTGAACTGCTATGTGCTTGTCGTTGTGAATAATGTGCTTCTATCTATTTGTGATTCCACACGCATCTGTTTCTATGAGAATTTTTGCGTGTTTGGAAAATTTGCTCCACATTCTCAAATTTATTTTGGTAATTGTCGTAATTTACATGGCCGAGACGTGTTTTATGCTTTTAGTGAGTGATCTGGATTCAACTGTGACTATTTTATATTACACAGTCGATAATTTTGTTTAGGACTGTTCACACTAGAGAACACACTCAGCGGAGACTCCTAAAGTTCTATGTGAACTCTAAGACTCAAGAGTCCAATGAGCTCTACAACTTAAGCGTGTCCTCCAACCATTCCCGCCTTTTTCTGGTGGCTGAATGAAGCCTTAGTAGATTCATAGGAAGGATCTATAAGCATTATCTTTGGCCCATAGACTCTTTGCGATGTGGGATCTCTCCCATTCATTAATGGGTTATCAGTTGTGGCATTAGTCCAGTCCAATCAGTTGAGCATGATATTGGAGCAGTTCTAAGTATACGTTTGCCCATAAGAGAGATCGATCTTGACAAAATGTATGTTACCCAACTAGCCGTATTTGGTCTATCTCTCAGTGATAGAGACCAACAATGAGTTTCTTAGTGTGGTTAGATAATAGTTGGGAAGTTTATAATGCTTTCCAACTTCCTAAAGCAACATTGATTGAAACTTGAGATGCTTGCTCCTGTTAAATAATTTTACATAAATGTAGCTATCTGTGTTGGTTTTTATTTTGTCTTCTTTATTTGCTGCATTTTATAATCTCTTATGGAAAGCATTTCTCTTGAATCAATTCCTGTGTTTTTGTGAGGCTACTTTTTTCTGTTTGCACAACAAAAACATGAAGCACCATATTTTATTGCTTCCATGAACTTTAAAATTTAACCAATTTATGTCATAAGCTAGTGTGTTAAATGTAATGTGTTTGTTGTTGTTATAAGACTTTCTACTATTTCAATCCTTTATTTCTGTGATGATACACTTTCAATTTACAATTTAGGAACAGTGAAGCACAAATACTAATTTCCTTCTTGAAGTTTCAAATTAAACTGGAATGTGTTACAGGAGTTAACATTGTAAATTGTGATGCAATTGGTTCTCTACTACCTTTGTAATTTGAGATGTTTTTATTTTCATGCACTAAATTAACATTACTATACTAGAAATTGTAGTTTTCAAGTAGGGTTATTCTTCATTAATCCATATCCAATTTGGTTAATGCATTTAATATTCATGCTTTTAGAATTTGTTACATGTATTCAAAAGACTAGGAATTAATTAATTAAATTTTGTAAATCTTATGTCATTTGACTAGATAAGGTATATATATATATATATATATATATATATATATATATATATATATATATATATATATATATATATATATATATATATATATGACTAGGAATTAATTAATTAATTTTTGTAAATCTTATGTCATTTGACTAGATAAGGTATAGATATTAATGTTCAATATTAAATGTCATTTGTAGGCAGATTTCATTTTACACTCGACATCGTACATTGATTGTTGGAGATTGTTAGTGACTATCATCACAGTTACAAATATCATCCATACTTTTTTAGGCTATTTTTTTCTTACAACTACTTTTTAATTTCTTTTATGTGATTAATGACTATTGCTTTATATACAATTAATGCTCATTCTGAGTGAACCTTAGTTTTCCGTTTGAGATTCAATACAATGATTCTTTCAAACATTTTGGATTAATCGTTGTATTGACAGGTCAGTTGTATTTTGTAAGACATTTACTTTATCATAAAACATTTGACATCAATATTTTAAAATTGTACATATGCATGCATGTTTCTCTTAACCCGTGCTTTGAAAGGATTCAACGATATTCAAGGAAGTAAATCAAAGACTACTGCTAAATGGATTGTAGTTAAAGTAAGTCATTTAAATAATGGTTGATATATTAAAAATTACATTTTATTGTTGTGTACACTAATTTTTGGTTAACTTTAAATATTTTATTGAATTTAGTGTAATACGCAAAGAGGAAACACGGAGTGCGGGTATTATGTGATGCATTGGATGTCAACGATAGTCCTAGGAGGTTTCAAGGATAATTGAAAAATGATAATTGTTTACTTCAAAACTAATTTTATTTGTTATACTTGTTATTATTTATACTGATTAAGTTATGTTTTATTATATCATGCATTATTTTATTGATTCAAGACCATTGGAATCAGAGAGATTAGAGGCAATTCGCATTCCGTGGACAAGATTTTATGTCAAAGTTAAAAATGAAACACTAGGTGTTTAAGGAATTTTACAATTGTATATAGTTATGTTTAATTAGATTCATTATAATAGATGATTTTATGTATTGACATTATAGTTCTTCTAATTGATAGTAATTATTCAATAGTAATATGAAAATTTGTACTGTGAAACTGTCTAGATTGGTCTATTTTTAAATTTGCAAGTTTGGCTAATATTAAAAAAATAATACAAAAAATAACATCGATTTTTTAAAAAACTGATGTTGTGGTGCACTCACAACATCGGTTTATAGGAAAACCAATGTTGATTTATGCACCACATCTGTTTTTTGAAAAAATGATGTTTCTTTTTTTGCATATCTTACATTTTTTTGGGTTTATTACGTATTATACGACATCAATTTTTCTAGTAGTGTTATGTATTGTATGTTAATATCAGTTTTCAAAAAATCGATATTAACATTAAGTTCGTTAATGTTGGTGATTTCAACATCAGTTAAAAATCGATGTTGAAAGTAAAAAAACCCTATTTTAAAAATCTATTTTCTAGTAGTGTTTGAACCCACCTCTCCTCTACCAAATCCCTACACATTCTCAAACCTTCTTCATGACTAAAAACTAATTTTTTATTGGTCCTCAAAGTATTGTTCTGTTTTCTTTTTCATCCCACCATGCATTTAGGAGCTACATTAAGTGGTAACTTGACGTTTGAGATGGTGAAGGATGCCATGTGTCAAAATTGATGGCTTGTATAAAAAAATTTAGATCATATTATCATAGTTTGATAAGTTTAGAAATTATTGAAAAAATATTTTTATTTAATTTCTTTGATTAAATATTATTAAGTGGTGAAGTGTTTTGTGTACGTTTCAAAAGGGAGAAAAGCTTTTGTTGGTGGAGCCCTAATCAGATGAGAAGTTGGAGGCTGCTCAAACTCGTTGGAGAAGGAGAAGTGGTCATCGAAAAATGTCAGGTCAAAGAGGTTCTTGTGCGAAATTGTCAAGGTTGAGGGGTGTGCCTTCTTTAGCATCTTCGCCGACCTCCATTGTTGAGAGTTGAAAGAAATGCCTTTGTAGAGATATAAAAATGTTGGTAAGTTCACACAATGCAAAGAACCCAAGAAGACTATTTTGGGGATGCCTTAATTGGAAGGTAATTAGGTGTTTTGTTACTGTTTGATACTGGTTTATTTTCATGTTTTAGCTAGAAAAATTTGAAGACACTACTAGAAAAATGGCTTTTTAAGACACGCGATTTACGACGGTTATTTGAGGAACCGCTTTAGAAAGTGGTGCGGTGGCATTTTTGTAATTATTGTGTAACAAATTTCATTTTACGACGCACTTTCTAAGGCGGTTATTGAAAACCGCCTTAGAATGTTATGTTTTATAAAATTTAAGCCGGTTTTTAGAAAAAAACCGTCGTAGTTGTAAAAACAAATAAGGGAAATTGCCTCACGGGTGTGCACGTTTCTGCTAGCTTTCGAGATTGCGCTGCTTTGAACCCTAGACCTTTGTGCTTGCTCCTTCGTTTTCTGCTTTGAATCCTAGACCTTTGTGTTTGAACCCTATTGATTTTCGCTTTCTGCTTGCATGAACCCTACTGATTTTCGGTTTCTGCTTGCTCCTTCTTCCATTGAAGCTCCTTCACCAAAACTGGCAAATCGGATGCAACCCTAATTGAATCCAAGCAAGCAGGGAAGGGGAGTATTATTATTTGATACGAAATACAAAGCTCTTCAAAACCCAAACAACAACCGTACTGCACAACTCCACCACTGTGCAATGTAAGCCTCCAAGCTTCTCTCTTTCTTTCGTTTCTCATCTGCTAGATCTATTCTTTTTCTTCCATTATATATGTCCTCACTTTTCAAATCTAGGGTTTCCAAATTTCGCAGCAATTTTTTTAATTTTTTTATTTAGGCCTTTCTTTTTTTAACCGATTGCGATAATTGACTGTTTAGCGCACGCTTGATTGCCACAGATTTTGTGTGGATCGAAACGTCATTTGGGGGTTCTCTTTGAATTTGATTGAAAAGTTAAATTTTTTTATAGATATTCTGCGAATTCAAGTTGGGGGTTTGTTGATTTCAAGCATTTTAGGTGTGACCCCTTTGGAGATTGGGATCATATCCAATGCTAGAATTTTCTTAGGGGTGTTTGTTAGCTGTTTTCCACTAACTGATGTTGTTTGTTGCTACCTAGTTAGTGATAAATCGATGTTTGTGTTGAAAATGATTGCTTGTGTTTTGATTTACTTTATGATATGTTTTTGTGTGTGTGATAAATTCCTTAGAAAATGATGCTTTGAATGAGTTTTTTGATGGTCGGGTGCTCGATTTAATAAACATAATCTCTTAGGACCCAGACAAATATGTCTGACTTGACCCCTTCTCATTTTTAAGTTTTCTTTTATCAGTTTCATATATCTGGTTCCCTTCACTTGGTTGCGAAAGCTTTGAGTTTTTTTCTTTTCCTTTGTATTCATGGTTTTGCTAGTGCCTATTTAAATTTGCCACATTAATAATTAAGGTGTCTCTAATTAGCTTGTCTGCATATGAAAAGTTTGGCATCTATTGGAATTTGGTTGGTTTAATTTTGGTACTTCAATGTAATTGTGGTGTCACCATCAATAGCTTCCGCCGACTGCTGTGTTCTTCTGCTTGTGTTATTTTACTTTTCTTTTTTATGGCATTCTCTCCTATTTATTGCATTTCATTTGTTTGGAAAACAAATTTTTACATCTTTCTATGTTCGCATGTCATCCATTCACCATTCAAAATAACTAAACACTTAAAAATTCCAAGTATTGTTACCAGAACCTAATCACTTTGAGAGAAACACCCCAAATATATGAGAAATGAACTTTGACATATTTTAGGGTCCATGAAACTATTGAATATGTTTTTTCATATAGAATGTTCCATTATAAAATTCCCCTGTCTTCTTGATGGGCTAAAATGAAGTTTCTTTGTCCATGATTAAATGAGAGACTTTGACATCTCTGCCACTTATTGTGCTTGCTTCTAGTTCTCACACAGTTGTGATTTATTTTCAAACCAAGTAGAGAGAATGATCAAGAAGCATCAAACTACAGAGAATAATTCTTTTGTTTGTCTTACGTCTTGTTTTGCCTGATATAATTTATAATTATTGAGTCATGACTAGTTTGAAAAGTTCAGTTCTAACATGTTGATAATATAAATAGACTAATTTCTTCAAAAAAATGGTGATATTTTGGCAACTTTTTATTTTAAACCTCAAACTAACAACTCTTATTTTATTTTTTATTTTTTTTCTATCATATCAAGTTACATATAATCTATTATATAAATATTTTTGTTTCTTATTTCTTTATCTCTCTCAAATTATCAATTGGTCTTGGGTGTCAAAAGAATTTTTTCAAAAACAAAAGATTGAACTAAAACATCAATTTAATTCTTAAGATTCTTATTAATAATTAAACATTTTATTGTTTGATAATATGAATAAATAAATTTTGTCACAAGCTCTCAAAACTGTGAAGTAATTTAATTCATAAAATTGATATATTTGGGTTAGTGTCATGTTATAAGTATTAAGTATCTTTTAATTTTAATGTTATAAGTACGAAGTATCTTTTAATTTTAATTATGACTAAATTTTATTAACAATTTGAGTGACTATTTTTAGTGAAGATTTTCTTCCTAATTATTTTTTTTATTTAGAAGGCTTACCTAAATTGATCTATCCAATTAATTTGATTTCTAATAATTATAAAAAATAATCAAACAATTTAAAAGTCTGAATTTGATTACTATGAATTAGTTTGATCCCTAAAATTAAAGATTAAATTAACTAATACTTATTTTACCAAACTTGACAAAAGCAAGCAAGCTAGTCTACCTCGGCCTAGAATACAGACTAACCCAAAGATTCCTCAGAGAACAAAAATGAACTAAAGTCCACAGAAGGATCTAGTGCATATCTCAGTACTTAGGGAGTAAACTCATAACATCACTAGATAGATGAATTGTTTGTAGTTGTATTTGTTTGAGTTTTTTTTTTCTCACAAATCTGTTTGATGGTGTGATTCGCCCAGTCTTCAGTGCTTCATTCACAACCAAAGTCAACTGTGGGAACTCCTGCATATATTGCTCCAGAAGTATTGTTGAAACAAGAGTATGATGGCAAGGTAGAGTGGTTATTGTTTAGTTTCATGGTATTGTTCTTTTTCTGTAGATTTATTACTGTTACTCTTAAATGAACAATTTTGTTGTTAACTTGTCATCATTTATGAGCTTGCAAATTTGTTGACTTTTCGTGATATGAGGATCTAAAGTAATAATATTGTCTAGTTTTTCACCCAGTCCAATGGTCATTAATTTGGTCTGCACTCCAAACAAAGGTCATTGTATTTTTTTGGTTTTCATCTCCACCTAATTTAGGTCTTTCTCGAACTAGGTGAGAATCTTTACTTAGCAAGAAAACACAGACAGTTCAAAATTATAGCCATGTCCGTGTTGTACCTGTGTCCATGTTCGACACATCTCGTACACTAGCTGAGAATCTTTACTTAGCAAGAAAACAGACAGTTCAAAATTGTAGCCATGTCGGTGTTGTACCTGCGTCCATGTTTGACATATCTCATACACTAAAATTACTTGTCGTCTCCGTGCATTTTGCAAAAAAGAAAAAAAATCAATGTAAAATTTTTTATATATCACAAGAACAGAATAACTTGATAAATTATAACCTTTTTATTATGTCTACAATTTAATTTTCTATATTTTTTCATAAGTGTCTAATGAGTTGCTTCTGTTATGTTTTCTTGCATTTAATATTAGCTTGCAGATGTCTGGTCATGTGGAGTAACGTTATATGTGATGCTAGTGGGAGCATATCCTTTTGAAGATCCTAATGAACCAAAGGACTTTCGCAAGACAATTCAGGTACATCAGATATTAAGATATGTGCTCATTTTTTTCTTGAGTAGTGTCTGATTGCTTGAGTATAACTTGTGGTTGCTGCTTGCTTCTTTCCAGAGAGTTCTTAGTGTCCAGTATTCCATTCCGGGCGGTGTTCAAATATCTCCAGAGTGTGGCCACCTTATCTCAAGGATCTTTGTTTTTGACCCAGCAGAGGTAATTTCTATTTCAAATAGCTGGCCTCCTACTGCAATATATAAATTTGACAATACACAACCCTGAATCCTCGAGTAATTTTGTTCTTTAGATTCAGTTTTAATTTATGTATACTACCACTTGAATGACTTGATTGTGTTAATTAAATAAAGTTTGTGCAATTATATGTGAGATCAAACAGTATCGCTCATGTCATATTAAGTGGATTTTTAGCATTTGAATGTTTTTGACATAATTGTCAGGCATTTTCCTTCTCCAAGGAACATTTATTCAATTTACATTTGGCTTAAATATATTTTTGATCCCTAAAAAAATCCAACTTTTGCGTTTGTTCCCTTATAAATATTTGTTTTACATTGAGTTCCCAATAAAATAACAATTTCATTTTTGGTCCTTGGTAATCCCTAATAAATTAATGAATACTGCCCTTCAATAATGTGATTGTGCGGTTTCTCTAACCCTTGTCAAAAAAATATCACAGCACTTGACAGAAGCAAGCGTCAAGAGAACTGTGAAAAGAAAAAGGAAAGTTTGGACTAAATTTTGCAAAGAAAAATAAAATATATTCGTACTTGCCAAAGCTGTTGTTCTGTCTAGTGTCATGTAAATTGAAAGAGACCACAAAAAGAGCTATAAGTTGGTATATTGTGTGTCTTGTCTTCGGCCTCCTTAAAGAAAACATGACCATGAGTTGTGACTTGTGAGTTCATTCATATAATAATAAGAGATGTTAGAGGGGTATTGATACAAACAAGAATCTGGTGCATTTAGATTTGGACCACACTGACTTTGGTCCAAGTAAGAGGGCAGGGTGTGGGCCCAGGTCAAATTTCATTTTCACTTGGTGCTTTGGGCCCATGGGCCCATGGGCCCTGGGCCCGGCCCTCTTCAGCCTCATCACGTGTGGTTGCTGTCCGCTAAAGGGGTGTCAGCAGGGTGAGGGGATACATTACATACTTTTCCTCTTCACCTAACTCCATCCATTGTCTGAATGTTTGGTTTCACCATAGATATTTCAAACGACAAAACTTAGATACTATACTATTATAGCTGTTTTTGGTGTTCTCACGCGGATTTGAACATAAAGAAAAGAACATACACGGTGTTGTATGGTCCTTTGAATTCAAATAAAAATGTCAATGTGTTATTTAAACATAAGTTATGTCACTTCAAAAATATTTTAAGTAAAAGAAAAACCTATGAAATTTAAATATAAGTTACATCACTTTAAAATTAATTATGTCAAACATTTATCTAAACATAATATTTAATTTTGAGGGCATAAAAATAAAACGTACTCACTGAGAGAAAAAATGGCCTCATGGAAGGAGCCGAGAGATTTCAAGGAAAGAAAAATGAATATACAATCATGGTAGACTGTCAGTTTGAAAATAAAAAATTATTAGGTGCATATGATACCAGAACAAGTCCAATAATATTTGTAGGCTGCTCATAATAGACAGGAACTCTGCTATGCCCTTTCTCCAATATTGGATTCATCAAATCCCTGCTTAATAATAAGCATTCAGTTGGATGACAAAATGCTGTATAAGATACAAAAGCTAGTTTGAACTTGTAATTTTTTTGAGTCACAAATAGAGTCCTTACCTATCAAGCTTTGCATTAATATCAATAGAAAATATATCAGTTATGGGAGTCATGGCATCACTAGCTGTCTTTTCATAGAGTCCTTACCTGTAGGCTGTAAGGAATAGAATAGAAGAAAAACCAATACCCTCAAATAATAGATGAGAAACTCACCTAATGCTTGTGCTGCAGTCATTGTTTTCCTTGGATCTTTATTTTGAAGTCTCTTAAAAAGGATTTACAAAAGAAAATTTTAAATTTTTTTGATTTATGTATCAAATTTATTTAGTAGGAAAAAACATGATTTTATTGTGATAAGATAAAACTCTTAAGTTGAAAAGAAAAAAAAGAGAATGCTACCAAAGTTTCAAAGAAAGGGACACAAGCATAATTTGTATAACCGGTTGCATGTAAAAATGAAGGAAAAAAATAACATGCTAAGTCCAGGTGCAGTGAGTTGGATGAAACAAGGGCTAGTAAATCCAAAATTTGTTGCCAGCAGCTAAGAATAGACCTGTCTTGGAACGGTACATACATTAATGTGATTAGGTAGGTAGGTAGGTACTTTGTTCCTTTGGAAATCACTATCGACCCGGTCATGATCCCTTGAACATACTTAACATTGGGGAAAAGCTCTGGTATTAGGCCATACCAGTTGGTAAGCCCCATGCACTTGTTAAGTTTTAAGTTGGCCAGCTCAATGCTTATATTTAAAATTCTTGATAATTTTGTAATTGTAAGATGACCTATCTCGTACTCAACATAAATAAATAAATAAAAACTACACACAAAAAACAATAAAAAAATTGCTCTATAAGTAGGCATTGACCGATAACAAACCTCAAATGCACCTATAAGAAAATTGCTCTATTTGTGAATAGTTATATTGTTGACCTTGCCTGCATATTGTTTAGAAATGAGTCAGTTACTTTTAGCCTTTTCATCAAGTGATAAGTAACAGGATAACAAATAAGAAAAGGAAAGAAAGAAGGACATACCTTGAATCTGCAAAACAATGTTTTGGCATCCATAAAGAAGAATGAAAATGAAGATTGAAATTTACCTTGGCCAAGAAGAAGAAGTAGAAAATAGTTAATGAAATGGAGAAAAGTAAAACCAGAAAGTCATTACCAAAGACGTAGAAGGGCAAAAAAAAAAGAAGGAAAATCCTAGAAGAAGTGCAGAACACATACTGCATTAAATCTATTAATGCAAAAAATAAACTCCCCTGGATCATGCCATCGTCAGCTAAAAGTCTTTCTATTAAATCTACTCCAAAAAATAAACTTTTTCACGATGGAAATATCATTTCTGAATACAATTTTGTGATGCAAACACCAATTTAACGTTGCTAGGGAAGATTCTTGATATTGACATACTTTATAGGGCAAAACATCAACTCCTCAAGCCTCTATTTTCAGCCCCAAAAAAAAATGCTATTTTCTAATTGCTCTTGTCTTTAGTCAACTAGGCCTCTACCCTTTAGAATCAACCCATTGTTTCCGTTGATCTAAAAGCTAGCCAGCTAGGCAGCCAAAAATGGAGCAATCATAAATAATGGAAAACAAATGAACAAAAGATATAATAATTTTCAAAGACAATAACAACACAAATGAGCCTCATGTCACTCATGAATGCCCTTACGTACAGGGAATTTAATTACTTGACTTTTGTACATAATTGACATTGTTATACACCTACAAAATCGGGCCTTGGTTAATGGATGTTGTACTGATTGAAGTAATATTTTTGTGTAATTCAAGCTCTAATTCAATGTAATTAAATTAGTGGGCACATAGAAACTCTGGAATGGTATTATTATCATGTGAAAGAAGCTTGTTGCCCTCAACATGTTAAAGAATACATGAGTATGCTTTTCCCTGTTCTGGTCAAGTTAAGATGTTAGGCAAAACTTAATTTGTTTCCATTTGACTAAATATTTAAATTATCCTTATTTCACTTAAAATAAACCTCTTTACTGGTTGTACTATTTTATAAACCTCAAACATGATGCATTGTTATTTGAGTATGATTGATCCAGCTGATAGTTTCCCCCATTGATGGTACAGATTATATGTCGTCATTACAACATTTGTGTTAGTGTTTTCCCTGTAACTGCATCCCCGCACTCGTTGTCATTGACACTGAGCATCTTTCGAGGTATGTCTCTATTTTTAAAAAGTGGTATGATTGTAACATGTCGTTGTTCAAATATCGATATTGTTTCATGTTACTAGTTAGTTGCATTATGAGTGAACCTTAGTTCCCCGTTCGAGATTCGATACATCGATTAATACGGATAGTTTGAATTAATCGATGTATTGATTCTTGAATTGTCCGTTTGGACAGTTTGGGATGACATATTTTTATAGTTGAATCATACGTAGAGGTAAATTATCTTTTGAATGATTTGAATAAATTTCGGTATACTGCATTTGACATTGTTCTTCGGGTGCATATTTGATCGCGGTGATTGTTCACACATTCATCGCTTTCATCTTGTGTACTTGAAGACCAATGCGAAATGCTGCCGAAATTTCATCAAATCACTCGAAAGAGATTTTACTTGTACGTTTGATTCAACTATAAAAAATGTCTTCCTGAATGGGGTAGGGCCACACCTTCAATGCAAAAAAGTGAGTTTAGCATGCATCACAGATAACTTATTCATTGTCATGAATAGCAAATACGAAACATGGATCGAAGTTGGATGAAAGCAAAACGCATCAGTGATGAGTATGAGAACGGGGTGGAACAATTTCTACTGTTTACGCAACTTAATGCTGAAAGTTTGAGGGGCAATTATTTTTGCCCATGTGTTAAATGTCTTAATGGTAGACGACAGTCAGTTGATGAAATCCGATCACATCTGATATGTTACGGCATCATTCCAAATTACACAAAATGGATATGGCATGGGGAATCGGCCGACATTCCAACTGTTTCTCAGTCTCAGGCGGTTCACGAAGACAGCGGAGAGCGTATAGAGGAAATGATCCGTGATCTTGGACAAGAGACTTTTGAGCAAGCGCATGCACCTCTGTATGATACAATAGAACGTGATTCCAACACGCCATTGTATCAGGGGTGCACATCTTTCACGCGGTTGTCAGCTGTGTTAGCTTTGGTAAACTTGAAGGCAAGATTTGGGTGGAGTGATAAAAGCTTCACTGAATTGCTGGTCTTATTGAAGAACATGCTTCCTGAACAAAACACTTTGCCAAAAAATCACTACGAGGCCAAAAAGATTTTGTGTCCAGTGGGAATGGAGTACAAGAAGATCCATGCATGCCCTAATGATTGCATATTGTATAGAAATGAGTATGCAGAACTACGGCAATGCCCCACGTGTGGGGTATCACGATACAAAGTGCAACACGATGAATTAACTGATGATGCAGGAACCAAAAATTGTCGTCCTGCCAAGGTGTGCTGGTATCTTCCAATAATACCAAGGTTTAAGCGATTGTTTGCTAATGCACATGATGCAAAAAACCTTTCATGGCATTCGGATGACCGAAAATCTGATGGATTACTGCGACATCCTGCCGATTCGCCACAGTGGAAGACAATTGATCGTTTGTATCCAGAGTTTGGGGATGAGCCAAGGAACCTAAGGCTTGCTCTTGCTTCTGATGGAATGAATCCTTATGGTAGCTTAAGTAGCAACCACAGTTCCTGGCCTGTTTTACTGATGATTTACAACCTTCCCCCATGGTTGTGCATTTTGCGTAAATACATTATCCTGTGTATGATGATCGCGGGTCCAAGGCAGCCAGGGAATGATATTGATGTGTATCTTACGCCATTAATCGAAGACTTGAAACAATTGTGGGAAGAAGGGGTAGATGTGTGGGATGCAAATGTGCAGCAGACGTTCAGGTTACGCACAATGGTGTTTTGTACTATTAATGATTTTCCAGCATATGGAAATTTAAGTGGATACAGTGTGAAAGGGCATCATGCATGTCCTATCTGTGAGAAAAACACAAGCTTCATCCAACTCAAGCATGGAAAGAAGACAGTATATACCAGACACCGAAGATTTCTAAAAGCTTTTCACCCTTATCGACGATTGAAAAAAGCTTTTAATGGAAGTCAGGAGAATGAAGGCCCCCCAGAAGCATTAACTGGAAACCAAGTTCATGATCGTGTAAAGGACATTGTAACCGTGTTTGGCAAGTCCCAGAAGAAGACATCATCTCCCAACAACATGTGGAAGAAACGCTCAATATTCTTTGATCTTCCATACTGGTCTGATCTATATGTGCGTCATTGTCTAGATGTTATGCATGTGGAGAAAAATGTATGTGATAGTTTAATTGGTACTCTTCTTAACATTAAAGGGAAGACAAAGGATGGTTTGAAATGTCGTCAAGACTTGGTTGACATGGGAATACGAGAGCAGTTGCATCCCATATCACAAGGTCGACGAACATATTTACCCCCAGCATGCCACACACTGTCAACAGCAGAGAAGAAAAGTTTTTGTCAATGTCTGCGGAATGTCAAAGTTCCACAAGGATACTCTTCAAATATCAAGAGCCTTGTCGCCCTCAATGATCTTAAGTTGGTTGGCTTGAAGTCTCATGATTGCCATGTCTTAATGCAACAATTATTGCCTGTTGCGATTCGCGGCATCTTGCCTGACAAAGTTAGAGTTGCCATAACCCGTTTGTGCTTTCTTTTTAATGCCATATGTAGTAAAGTCATTAATCCTCATCAATTGGATGACTTGGAGAATGAGGCTGCCATTGTCATTTGTCAGTTAGAGATGTATTTCCCACCATCATTTTTTGACATCATGGTTCACCTCATTGTTCATCTTGTGAGGGAAATTCGGTTGTGTGGTCCGGTTTTTTTGCGGTGGATGTATCCAATTGAACGCTACATGAAAGTGTTGAAGGGATATACCAAAAATCAATACCGACCAGAAGCTTCCATTGTAGAAAGGTATGTTGCTGAAGAAGCTATTGAGTTTTGTTCACAATACATGGAGACAGTTGAAGCTGTGGGGGTACCGAAAATTCGTCATGACCGGACACGAGGAGGTCAAGGGACACGAGGCTTCAATGTTGTTACCATGAGTCGACAAGATGTGTCACAGGCGCATTTGTATATCTTGAATAACACACAGGAGGTCGTTCCATACATACAAACTCACAAACAATATCTGACATCTATTAACCCAAAATTGAACATGATGAAATTGTTACAAGAGCATAATAGAACTTTCATGAACTGGTTTAAAGAAACAATAATGACTGATGACAATGCTTCCAAAACATTAAGATTGTTGGCTATTGGTCCGAATCTAAATGTCCCTACTTGGCAGGGGTATGACATAAACAATTATTCGTTCTATACAAAGTCACAAGATGATAAAAGTAGTGTGCAGAATAGTGGGGTGCTTGTGGAGGCTCATTCTGAGCACTTTTCTAGAGCATCTGATAACAACCCAATTGAAGCCTCAATGCCTTATTTCGGAGTTATTGAAGAAATCTGGGAGCTTGATTATAATCAATTTAGAGTGCCAGTATTTAAATGTAACTGGGTTAATGGAAATACCGGTGTTCATAGAGATGAAATGGGATTCACTTTAGTAGACCTTAACAAGGTAGGTTACAAGGAGGAACCATTCATAATGGCAGAACAAGCTAGACAAGTGTTTTACATCCAAGATCCAAATAATCGTACATTATCAGTGGTTCTACAAGGAAGGCCAATTGGTGTTAGGGAACAAATTCATGATGCATCCCTTGACATTTGTGAGACTCCTCATTTTTGCACAAAAATGCCTTCAATATGTGAACAAGCAGAGGTGGATGACGTACATGCGATTCGTAATGATCATGCTGAAGGTTTATGGGAGAACATTGCTCCTTAACCGCCTTGTATCAATGTAATGTTACAATATTATTTTATTTGTTATTGACTTATATGTAACGTTCATATTTATTTTGTGCCGCATACATGCTATTTTTAATCCTACCAAATTAATCTAAATTTGTTTCATTTGGACAGCGTCATGGTGACACCGCCAAGGTCCCCTCCGCAGTCAGATGGTAATTCGGAGCCACAACCTAAGAAGACACGACAAAGCACACGTCTTAGAAGGTTGACTTTAAGAAGTTTAGATCAGCCTAGACCAATAGTTAATGTGGATCCTGCAACTGGAAGAGCATCAGGCCCAGAGAAGCAAAAGTTCCACAGTTTTTTAGGGGTTGTAGCTCGAGAAAAGATCCCCATTGTCCACACCAATTGGAAAAATGTGCCAGAAACTCTTAAGGACATGGTATGGGGGGACATTTTGGTAAGTCACATTAACAATTTGATGTATTCAAACATTGAGTTTATTTTCAAAAAAATGTTTACATGCACTAAAATTGACATGATGAATATGTAATGCAGGCTAAATTTGATATCCCAGAAGCTGAAAAGGCCAAGAAAAAAGTAATGTCCACGGTGGGCACTAGATGGAGGCAATTTAAGTCTTCGCTAACCACTAAATTTGTCTATGCTGACACACAAGCCGGACAGGAAGAAAATCCTTCAGCAAAATATGGTATGGATAAACAAACTTGGGACGAATTTGTTGCAAGTCGCAAGACCCCGGATTGGCAGGTAACATGTTTGTTCAATTTAGTTTAAATTTCTTTAGAAATGTACATTTTTAACAATTAAATAAATGCAAATAATATATTGTCAATGACAGGAAATTCGGAAAAAGGCAAAGGAGAGTCAAAAATACAATGACTGCCCCCACGTACTGTCTCGTGGGGGTTATGACTTGCTTGAGAAAAAAATGTTAGATGAGAAAACAAAGCAAAGACAACAGCAGGCACTTTTGACTGAGAATCCATTGTCTGATCTGGAGGAGCCGCCATCTCCCATTAAAAGGCACGTGAAGTGGAAAATGGCTAGAACCAAACGATATGGCCAGATGACATCAAAGGCAGCAAAAGAAATTTCGGATAGAATTGTGAGTTGCAGCATGATTATAATCAATTTGGAACTAATTTTTGTTTGCTTTATAATTACTACCTCATTAACTCTTTCAATATGTTGTGCTTGTTTTAGGACTCGTTAGAAGAGCAGACGACACAGGGTAGTTTTGTTCCCCATGGTCGGGATGACATCTTGAATACGGCCATTGGCAAACCGGAACATCCAGGTCGAGTTCGTGCAGCGGGATCTGGTATGACCCTTACTCAATTTTATGGTAGGGCAACACGTACGTCGAGTAGTTCCTCAGCAACACTAATGCAACAACAGTGGGCTGACATTATTGGAAACATAAAGGAACAAGTAAGGAATGAATATGAAGAACAACACAAGAGGAGTCTGGAGGAATTTAAGAAGGAGTTGTCCAGTCAGATCTTCATTCAATTGAGTCAGATGGGATCACAATACTCTCCCCTTATTGAGGTGGATTTACAGGCATTGGCTGCACGTCTTAGCACTAAAGGAAGTAATGTAGAAACTGCTGATGTTGACCCATCAGGCGACAAAAATGTGAGCTTAAAACCCACTATGGGGTTATACGTGCAACGACAAAATACTACAGTGTTGGTGGCCTTGGGGAAAATATGTGAGGGTGGATCAGCCATTCACAATGTCACTTATGCTGATGATGTTGTGAGGGTGAGTGTTGACAAAGTTATAGAAGGTGACGCCGAAGTGCCCTTCCCGACATCAGAGATTCAATATGTCAAGCAGGCTCTTCAAACATTCATTGCATGGCCAACAAATCTTGTGAAAAAAGTGTCACATGAGGTAAATTTGGTGTTATTATATTTGCTGCATGACATGTTTACATGAATATATGTTAGTTTATGAAATTATGTAAATTGTTGTTTTCATTACACAATTAGGAGTCCGATACTAGTCCAAAGAAACTTCCTGAAACAGATGAAAGAGGGACGAATGATTTTGACCATGATCCGTTGCGTCAACTGATTAAGAGCCTATATTTCATGTACGACACACCTGTTGAGTTGAAGTGGGATGGCAGCAAATTTGGGCTTTCAAATGTTGATGCTTCATTCTTCTTGACATTCTCTGATGTAAATGAAATAGTAGCTGGATACAAATGTTTGAACATATCTATACTACAGTTATGGATGTTGTAAGTAAATTTAATATGATTCATTGATAAGTAGTATTTTGTATGCTATGCATCAGTATCAATTTTTATGTATAATTTATCAAAGCAGGTTTTTGGATGAGTGGAGCTCTACTTTGGGTCATGCTTCCGTGTATGGATTCCTTGAGCCACAATCGATACACAATGCAAAGGATCGACGTGCTGAATGTGAGCATTACTTACAAGCATGGCTCAAGGAATCGCAACGAGAGGTGTACCTAGGAGCTTACTTAAATCAGTAAGTACTATTAATTCAAATGGTTATAAATAATGTTGAAGTTCTACGTACCTAATACTTGTTTCTTGTAGGGGCCATTGGCAACTGGTAGTACTGTGTCCTGCGACCAATGTTGTTGCATGGTTTTGTTCGTTACGTAAGAAGCCTGATACTCATATCAAAACTGCAATTAACAAGTAAAGTTTTGTATTGTCCCTCATATCATGCAGTGTAATATTTTGTGTCAACCATTTGTTATCGTCGTATAGATGTTGATCATGCTATTATTATAAGCAGTGCAATGAAGTCAGCAAACACAACCGCGGATGGTACAAATAATCCAGCAACTCCTAAGTGGGTTGAAGTCAAGGTTAGTGATGCAATTAATCATTATTTTCCAGTATTGATCTTCAAATGATAACCTCAATACAATTGTTAGATCGAATTATTATTTATATTGAATGTAGAGCCATGTACAAAGCGGAGGGTATGAGTGTGGCTACTACGTGATGCATTGGATGTGGAACATCGTCGGTGGGGGTTTAAAGAATGATTGGAGCATGGTATGTTCGGTTTAACATCTTCAAATTACTATTTTAGTAGTATTTTCATTCATTTTACATCTTCATTAAATACACCCTTTGTATTCTTCATATTTTGTAGTGGTTTCTTGATGGAACGGCGTTAGACAACGAAACAATTACAACGATTCGCCAGAAATGGGCAGCATATTTTCTTAAAGTTCAAAGCATTCAATGTACAAAGTCTTAGTTGACATAGGAAATCTTTTGGTTATTGTGAACATTACTGAGACAAATGTCACTATATTGGCTTGTATTTATTTGGAAATATATTTATGAAACTTTGTGTTTTGTTGTCTCTACCGCTTACATTTTTGCTATACCGCTTATTCTTTTTTTTAATAAGACAGCAGACATAAAATTCACAAACTTCTAACTGTTGTACATACTTATTCTTTTATAACTATAAAGAAGCAATGCTTCTTATTGGCAATGAGATTTCTTTGCCTCTATCAGATTTAGAGTGAATGATGGGGAGGACACCTACACAACTCTTCCAAGAATAGACCCTTCTGTGAGCCAAAGGATCCCGACACAACATGGTAATTTTACATTTTTTATTTATTTGTGAATGAGTTTAATTTTTCCTTGTTGAGGCTTTTGCTTTGTAGGCAGAATAGCTGGCCCTAGGCAAATCATATGATACATCAACTCCAGTGTCTAGAAATGCAACCATATATTGCAGCACTGAAATTTTGTCACTTGACTGGGAATGTAAATCAGACCGCTTGGTATGTGAATTGATTTATCATGGTGATTGAGTTTATTCAGTTGTAATGATTATGAGATGAGATTATGAATTAAATTATTAAGTTGTTCCTCTTGATAAAAAGCTTCTTATAGGTACATCCGATGGGTGCATTAAGGCATGGAATGTGGATGCAAAGAGAGTTGTCTGTGACCTCAACACAACCGAAGCATTTCCAACGTATTTCCTAATTATATATTGGCCTAATATTCGCAGAAACATATTTAAACCTTGTATATTTTCCAGGTTTCTGTGTATTGCCTTTTTAACTCTCCTACTTGTGGTTTTACAGTGTATTGGACATAAAGTGCAGTCCTGTGGAACCTATTTTTGTGTCTGCAGCAGCATCTGGAGGGTATTTGTTAAATTTCTAAATATTGAATTCTTTGTTGAACTAGTAATTTAATTTATTGATTTGATCCTCTGTTGTAACTTTTAATAAAATGTTAGTCTTATTATGATATGTATGTTTTGCTGTTTTGATTTCGGACATAAGGATGAACTATGGAATATGAGGACCTTACTTTCTTTGTAGGGCTGGTTCTAACTATATTGACAACCTGGGTTTTGCTTCACTTACTGTGTGGAACATGAAGACATGGAAAGCCATGGTATGTTCTTCTTTGTATAAAATGTTTTATGTTTATGTTGTTTATGGCTATTTTTAATTTTGGATTTCATAAAGACAGTCCTTCCTCTTGGAGAAGATCCACCAGCAATTACTTCTCTATGCTTTAATCACAATGGAAAGATTTTGGCAGCTTCTGCCGTTGATGGAATGATTCACATGTTTGGTATCCTTAATTTTGTTCATTTGATTGTTTCCTTGGTTTGATATACTTAGTGATTAATATGTGAAGTAAAATATAATGTAATTTTGTTGCTGTTAAACATATTTCCAATATAATTTGATTTGATTGTCATATTTCCATATTTCTATTGTTATTTGATTTCTTTCTAATTTCTCTTAATTCTTTAGTTTCTAATTATTTATCAATAATATCCATCACACTTAAATCCCCACAATTTCAACAATTGGTTGCATTTATTAAGTTATATCTTCCCTTGCTGGAGTTGCCAATTTGCTGGGATTTCTTGTTCAGTGAAATAAAATGGTGCATTTCTTTTAAAGATAAATGTATTTAGAATGTTCTAGCAGTGGCCACATGATTTGACAATCATGTCATCCTTAACTAGTCGAAGACATGTCTGCTGGTCTACAAATCACTGGCTGGCCTGCACATGATTCTTCCATCAGTTCAATTCTGTTTGGACCAGATGAGACTAGCATTTTTAGCCTGGGCTCTGATGGGAAGGCAAGTATTATAAATTTAATGTTATTCCAGCTTGTGAAATGGGTTGTACATTTATATTAATTTATTCTTTGTTGTCAGATTTTTGAGTGGAGTTTGCAAAATCAAGGTCAAATCCTGTGGTCGAGAGACTCTAGTAGGTATATTTCTAGTTTGACACCTTACACTTAGATGTACACTGTTTCTTTTTTCTTTTGTGCGGCTCAAAATAGTTTTTATTAGCCAAATGCAGGAAAATTTGATGCATGAAATAGAGGATTGTCATATCAGACTCAAGAAGTAAACAGACTTCATTATTTATGAATAAATTATAGAAATAATCTGGTTTTTTTAGGCAGTAAACGGAGCTTTATCTGTTGTTTGAGCAGTTCTGTGACCACTTCCATGCAACATCAAGGAATTCAATGTATATGAATTTCATATCTTCTCATTCGAATAATATCCACGCACTGGAACAGCTCCGGAGCATTAAAGATAAGGCAAGCAGCTCTGCACAGGTAGTGTTGTTGGTTGTATCCTTCTAATCACTTGCCTCCTCTGTCCCTCCCTTCCTAGATAAAAGAAAAAACAAAAGACAATGTACGTGATGTGCTAATGTGTTCTGTGTATAAATTTTGTTTGTAGTTTTGCAGTTTGTGAAGAATATTTTTGAATCAAGATTCATTGTACGTACACATTACTTTTGAATCAAGAATATTTTGATAGAAAAGCTTTATACTCTATGATCACATCCCAGTGGCAAAAATATTTGCTTAGTAATATTCTAATTGATTAAAAAAAAGTTATAGGTTGTATACTTGTAATTGCATTTAATTCCAACCAAGACACGAGGACCAATCAAGTCATGGCTTGAGGAGTTATTTTTGTTACAGGATAGGGGAGGTTATTTTCAGCTATTGCATTTATATCTATTGTAATAGAAAAAAATTACAGAACTTATGGATGACATTCGTGAGAATGTCTCTGTGTTGACACTGCTTGCTGGATATGATTGTAAATTCATTTGCTCATATGATATCAACTAAGCCTGTTGATCGATATACAAGACCAGAATTTACAGGTAAGGAAATTGATCATTTCTATTAAAAAATTGTATATCAGTAAGAAATTTCTTTATTGGTATTTTTTATTTGATAGAGAATGGGCCGTTGGCAATTGATTCTAAACAGGCTATTAATCATATTAAGAGGAAGTATGAGTTGGAGAATATGGAAATTGTGAACAAGGAAAAAGAAAAGGTTCGATATGATTTCCTGGTATTTGTAGAATGTAATTTCCATCAACATGTTTCTAATTAATTTGAACCTTTATAGGCTGACAAAGCCATTGCAGAAATTGAGGCAAAGTGTGGCCAAAAAATTGAAGAATGCAAAGAAGAACAAAGGCAGCAGTTGATGCGCATTGAAGATGAACACACGTTGCTCGTAAGCATAGAAAAAGTCTTGAATTTGAAATTATTGGCTGCTTAGAAATATTCTATCATTGCATTCTATTACATGGGATCATAAGTGTTCTGATTTGTCTTTAGTTATATTTTTAATTACTTAATGTTCTAATTAATTGAAAAAACCATTTTTTTAAATAAAGTTACTATCTGATTAGTATTTGTTAGAGATGCAATATAAAGTCATTCATGTATCGTTACCTAGCAGCTTGAGCTTTTTGGATAGTTTGTTAATGACATGGTACGAAATTCTCTATGACTATGTGGTCTAGAGATCAAAGCATTGAGGTGTGAACTTGAAGATGAGTGTCAGAAGCTGGAAGAGGAGTTGCATCTTCAAAAATCCAAAGTATGGAATACCCTGATATGATAAATTAATTTCTTGTCATAATTTTTATTATTATATTTATTCTTTGGAATATATTGCAGGAAGACAGGCAAAGGGCTTTGTTGCAGTTGCAGTTGAAAGTGATGAGTGACAAGCCCAAAGAGGACCAAGAAGTGAATTCAAAACAGGTTTACTTGTGTTTCAATCTATTTGTTTGTGTCTGTCTTCAAATGGATGCCATATTTGCTAATTTTCATGTTGGGATACCTTTGGTAGTTTGGTTTGATAGGATATTCCATTATTTCAGAGCTTCCTAATTTTGTCTGGTGATGGTGTGTTTTTACAAATGCTAAAATTAAGATAGACTCCATGCTATTACTTACTAGTAACTGTTTCCTGGAATTCTATAATTTGTTGTCTCAGACTCTCAGTCATAGCCTCTGCCAGGGAATAAATACCTTGAATTCAAAAAATCAGACACTGCATTCAAAGGCGGTTATTACATAATAACCGTCTTTGAATGTTACATCTGGTCGACATTCAAAGACGGTTATTATGTAATAACCGCCTTTGAATGTTACATCTCCTCGAGATTCAAAGACGGTTATTACATAATAACCGTCTTTGAATGTCGACCAGACGTAACATTCAAAGACGGTTATTACATAATAACCGTCTTTGAATGTCGACCAGACGTAACATTCAAAGACGGTTATTATGTAATAACAGTCTTTGAATGTCGACCAGACGTAACATTCAAAGACGGTTATTATGTAATAACCGTCTTTGAATGTCGACCAGATGTAACATTCAAAGGCGGTTATTACATAATAACCGTCTTTGAATCTCGAGGAGATGTAACATTCAAAGGCGGTTATTACATAATAACCGTCTTTGAATCTCGAGGAGATGTAACATTCAAAGGCGGTTATTATGTAATAACCGTCTTTGAATGTCGACCAGACGTAACATTCAAAGGCGGTTATTATGTAATAACCGTCTTTGAAAATTTTTCACTTTCAAAGACGGTTGTTATAATAACCGTCATAAAAAGCAATTGCGTTTCAACGACGTTATATACAACGACGGTTTACAACCGTCGTTAAAAGCACTTATTAACCGTCGTAAAAAGCCATTTTTCTAGTTGTGAGAGGGGAATGCATTGTTCATATTTTAGGTGGGCTGGTGTGAAGAATGGTGATTTGGATGTGCTTCACCGAATGGTTGCTAAAGTAGTTGAAAAAACGTAAAATGAAGATGAACAAGTTGTAGAAGAAGGCAATTGTGGAAAAGAAAAAGCAAAAAATTTGTATGGGTCTTACTTTGTTTCATGGATGATAACTACCGTGTATGGAGGCATGACCTGTGTTGCCAAATAATGGACAACCCACCTTAGAGTATCTCTAATAGGAGTACTTACATGAGTTGTTTAACTTTAGGCAATTTTACTTAAATTTTTATTCATTGGAGTAGATGAGATAGAGTTGTTTATATAAACATCATTGTTTAAAACATATATACCATAAATAATATATTTTTCAAATATTGTATGACCTACAAAATTAAGTTATGCACTTTCCTTAATAACTTTAGTATTGATGTGAATTTTTGTGTAGTGTTTAAATTTATATAGAATTATAAGACTAAAAAAACTAAGATAAATACCTCATCAATACAACTATACATTATAGATATTTTTATGACTATTAGTCATAAGAAAGGAGATTGTCTAATAAGCTTAGAAAAAAATCCACAGAAATTAAATATAATTTAATGTATAGAGAGAAAGAGAGAAAAGATAGAATATTGTAAATATATAATAAGTGATGGGTTATTAATGAATATGTTTATTTTATAAACACTTTATCAACTTTTTATTTTTATTTTTTTTCCTTACGTCAATATCATATTATGTATTATACTTAATATGTGTTTAGGTATGAGTTAGTAAAATTAATTTTAAATGAAATTAGTTAAAAAAACAGTTAAAATTAATTTTTAAATAAATTAATAATTGTTTGGAAACTTTTATCTTAAATGTATTTTTTAAAAAAAAAACTTAGCATAAATTTAATACGTAAACAAATATATTTTTATAAAATCAAATTTAACTGTAATTGAAATCAATTTTTGTTATTAGGAAGTTTAGCTTATTTGATTGAGAGTTTTGCTCATGTATTGAATTCCAGTTTCCAACCGTTCAAAAAGAGAAAAAAATCAATTCTTGTCATTTTCACCCTAATAGGAATCACACTTTATCTCACTTCCAACTTTTTCCCTCCAATGATACGGTTAGATAGTAGAGTGATGCATGCAACATTTTTAAACATAACAGATTCTGTTGAGCATCAATTGCGCTGGAAAAAGCTGCCTAGAGGCTCTCTTTTCGCGCAGGGATAACGAAATGTCTTCTTCTGCTAGCCAGTGGGTCGCCACTCGCACCTCATGTTTTCGCGGCTTTGATGACGCGCTTTCTCAATGCGTTGGTAAGTTACACACTTACACGCTAACAAGAAGTATCAGTGTTATCACTTAGATTTTAGAAATACTTATTGCATCATGTTACGTATTGTCTGATTTGTGATGGTACGTATTATCTCTTCCACGGGTTCATGTTCATTTTCTCGATGTCTCCTTTTCCTGGAAGAGAAACGGCACACAGATAAGATAACACTTGCCCAAAAAATGGAAAATTCATTCACGTGTTCCTCCACGCATATTATGTATCATAATCACAAGAGCATAACCATCACGATCGAGCTTTGTATAATCTGAGATACCAGTCTAACTGTCTAAGATATAGCCCAAGATCAAATTTATAAAACCATCTCTAATTGAGGCTCACATGCTCATCAAACTCTCGAGTTAACTCGTTAATTTTTACGAATTTAGACTCATTCTCTGCGAGTTGACTCTTGAATAAACTCTTTTTTTTAGTGAACTCTGAACAAACTCCATATAGTAAACTCGGTAGACTCTAATTTATCACAAAGTGAACGAATTAGTAAGTTAAAAAATTTAGATCAAAATATAAGTAATTTTTTATTATTTTTTATCTGTTTAGCATTTAACATACTTTTATTTAGTGTATTATTCTCAACTACAGAATTCTCATCTTTAATAATATTAAACTCTTGTTCTCTACTAATATCAAAGTCTCGATGAGAATGATCTACCATTACTATAACGATTGCAAGTTATTATCTAGTAGTGATGCATTATTATTAGGCTTGGTTATTTAAATATTCTAGACTTTTTTATTTACTGTTTTGCTTTATTATATTATTGAAATGTTTAATTAGTATGTTATTTATAAATATTTTATTATTATTTTCATATGAAATAGACTTTTAAGAGTCTACAACTTGAGCCCACGAGTCGAGTCTATAAAATTCTAACACAAGTCTGTGTAAATTCTCAAGTTTGATAACCTTAAAGACTCATAATTATTATTTTCTTTTTTAAAATGATATATGAACAGAGCAGTTCGTTCGCCTTATAGTTATAATTGCAATATTGATCCATACCACTTGATTGTGAGCTTTCTTAGAAATTCAAATAATTATGAGCTACTTGATTATTTTGTTAGTTTTTTGCAATTGATTGGGATGACACTGTCAGCACGCGCGCTTATAATTTGATTCATAGTCTTCTATGTGTATTGGCATTCACTATACTTACTTTTCTTAGCTAGGGGACCAACTCCTACGTAAATTAGGTAAATTACAATTAAAGATAACCTTTATATAAATCATCAGCATATTTTAAACATACCTTTCAACTAAAAAGTGTATATATTTTATAATACTTTCTTAAAACCTAAATATAAGAAAAATTAATTAACTTTTACAATAATTTTTTTAGTTAATATCATTTAATTTTTCTATTTACATTTAAGAAATAAACTTTTTCCTTAAGTGTCTTTTTTTAAGAAAAAGGAAGACTTGCTACCGCAAAGAAAGGTAGACTAATCCCAACTAAGATGGTACCAACTAGAAATCAAACCAAAGAAATTGCATTAACAATAGAGAAAGAGAGAAGGTACAAGGCATGGGGGCAAAACTAAACCAGTGTAAACAAAACAACAATTTGAACCTATAGTTTGATAATTCATCTCTATTCTTATAAAACTTTACTTCTACAAAAGAAGAGATTGACACAGAATCCCATCAGCTGAGACCAATAATAGATGTTGCATGGAAGACAAATAGGTCTGCAAAAATGTTGTCCTCTCTATAAATATGACCAACTAAAAAATGTATATATTTTTTTTCTATGCAATTAATCCATCTGTTTCTCAATTTATAAGGAACCAAGTTTAAGTTTTGGAATGTATGCACTACCAAAATTGAATCACACTCTAGCCAAACACTGATTCTTAATAGCTATTTTAATAGCCAGAATAGCTCCCATGAGCTCAGCAAATAAAAACTTTTGAATGCCCATATTTGCAGCATAACCACCATGGAAAGGTTGCCTTATTATTTTTGAATATATATGCCCCCACACCTAGCAGCACTCGAGCACCCCTTAGTTGCACGATTAGTGTTAGCTTTAACCCAACCTGTCAAGGGCGCATGCCACATGACCTGCTTGATTTGCACACCCTTCCTGGGATGACCCCATATTGTTTTCATTGAAACTTGTTTTCAAGAATAAAAAAAGTCATTCAAAATAGAATTACAATTAATTGATTGAAGGGTATTTTTTAGATAATATCATTTTTTAGAAAAAGGCTAAAAACCGTCATGAAAAAGGATGTGCATCCCAGCTATATATTGACAATCATTTCCCCCACACACCCTCAAATAGCCAAAGTATTATAGATGAAGATAAAAGGAAACATAAAACATGGGGGGATTATACCAAAACCCATGGAAGGAGGAATCAACCAAATCTGTAATTAGGTGGACCTAACCTATTGTGCATATAATCAACCATACAAAAAGTAGGAATAGAATCCCACCAAGAAGGGTGCTAACAATTAAACCATGGATAGCTAGCTAACTTGCCCGCGCAAGAATTCCCTTCTCTACAAATGTGGGAAACGCGAAACTGCATTTTAGAAACCAGATCAAGACAATTGAGCCAACGATTTTATAGTCTCCAAGGAACCAAGGATGGCTTAGAAAAAGATTGAACAACCAATGTGGAATCACATTCTAACCAAAAAAGAATCCATCCTTTTTTCCCAAGCAATCTCGATAGACAAAATAGCCCCCCAAAGCTCAACGACAAAAGTTGTTGAATTACCAAGATGACTACAAAGCTACCAATTGCTCTTCCCAAGTAATTTCGAAACTAACCCCCGCGGGCAGCCAAGCTAGGATGACTCTAGGCAACGCCATACCTTTAACCCATCCATGAAGCGGAGGGTACCAATAGATTTGCCGAATCTGATTGCCCTTCGGAGGGTGGCACAAAATAGAGTAATTCTTTAGAACAATGAATTCATCAATTGAGGATTTTCATAGAGCCTTTAGAGATATTTCCAGAGAGAGTGGTTGCTGCAGATATCAATTGAGTGGCAACCAAGAAGGTGATGCTTGTATCTTGAAAACGACTGTTGTTTCTAGCAAACTAAATCGCCCAAATAGTGTTAGCTATGGAAGCCAAGGCGACGTCCTGTACCTAGCTGCTAGAGAAAGATTCACAGCAAGAAAGAACAGTATGCATAGAAGATAAATTAATACAACACTGAAGCTTGCTGGGAAGCCAAGCACAAAGATTTTTCGCAAAATGCACAATCAAAAAAGAGGTGATGGGTGGTTTTAGAAGTGGAGCAGCAAAGGCTACACCAAGAGACGATAGTGCAACCCCTCTTAATAAGATTTTCATCAGTAGGCATTCGGTTATGAAATATCCTCCACAAGAGAAAGGACTTAGAAGGGGGAATGCATGGCAGCACTTCAAATCTTGGAACCCTAAGAAGCATTAGGGAGACACCGACGTAGGAAATTAAAAGCAAGCTTGAAAGAGAGACAACTTGAGTCCGAATTAATATTAATGCTGCTAGATTATCTCATCAGGCCTGGGACAAGTTGGGAAGTCTAGTAAAACAATTTCGGCTGCTAAACCAGCAGGAACATGATCCATGATAAAAGCCGGAATGTGCCAAGCTCTATCTATTTAAAAATCACTGACAGTGGCTTTGAGAGAGAATCTGACCTCAGCGGGCAAATTTAAGGCATCTGCTATTATTTCAGACAACCATTTATTGCTCCAGAACTTCATACTTTTACCATATCCAATTATCCGGGAGGAGTGAAGCTTAACAAGACTCATTTTGTTGTTGATACCTGGCCAAATGAATGATTTGATATATTTGTGAGAATCATGCCTCAGGAAACGGGCTGGACAGAAAGAAGCCCATTGGCTAGAAGAAGTTAATACGTCCCAACAAAGTTTTAACACAGCAGCTTCATTGATGAGAATAGTAATTTTTTGCGCATCGGGGTCACCAGCCCAAACAAAATTGCACATCCAGTTGTTAATAAGCTTGAGAAGGGAAGTTGGCCAGGAATAAATATGAATGCTAAAAATCAACATTCCCTGGATAACATGAATGCTAAAATTCAACATCCTGGATAACATGAATGCTAAAATTCAACATTCCCTGGATAACAGACTTAACCCATTGCACACGACCTATAATAGAGAGCATATGAACCGATTGGAATTTTCTATTCCAATAATTAATATGAGCTAATATTATAAGACAATTATATTAACTATTTATTATTAATAAATTTTATTTTATGTGATCAAATTAAATAAGCCTCTTAGACAACTAAATTAGAGAATATGAACTTAAATGAGCATATGTTAGTGTGTGTCCATTAAGGGATCATGAGAACCCTATTAGGTTAATACACTAAGACTATGTTCCCAATATACCAAGTCATCACATATAATTTTTTTTCTCCCTATCTAAAGAGTTATGAATGTTCTATTAAGGAATAAAGAGATTCGGATTGAGAGAGAACCATGAAGTCACCGGTTACGCTGTTAACAGTTATCTGATTCCGTAACAGATCCTAAGAAGAATAAATAGATCAAAAATCACCTACGAATTCAGATTTCATTGCATATGTTTGATCAATTATTATGGATCCAGGTATTCCTAAAACTTTTCTTGATAATCTAACGTAATATGTTCCTAGTGGTTATATTGGTATTTTATAAGGATCCTCTAAAATTCCAACAAGTGGTATCAAAACCATCATTACTATTAGATTATTGGGAATTAAAGTTTTTTTTGCAATAGACTGATTTGTAGAAATTGGGTTGTTTTTCTATTTCGTCAAAAAAAAAATTAATGTTGCTTTGCTGTTTTCCTGATCTTGGTTTCTGACAATTGACTTTTAACGCCATCTAATCATGTATTGGTTTGATTCACTTCCTTTTGGATAAAATTTGTGTTTCACATTTCTTGTAATGCTAATAAATTAAAGGAGAAATATTATTATATATTTTATTTATATAACTCTGATTTTCTAACGTGGGAGCAAATTAAAATTAAAGATGACGTAAAGTTTTTCCAGTTTCCAAGGTGCATTATACAAACATTACAAACATAAATCAGTACCAAGGAAATATTTTTTATGAATAATCTTATTATTTTTTTTATTTATATAAAATCTTTTAAAGATTTCTTTTAGGAATTTATACATGATTTTTTTAATTCCTTTCATAAATTTGTTATAACTTTATTTATGAATGCAATATTTACTTGGGATATTTTAAGTATAAATCAATGATAACATTAAATATAATTTAAAGATATGATATTTACTTGCCGTAATTAATGTTTTATATTTTTTTGCTATCATGATTGAGTGTAAATTTAGCCATAACAGATATTTCTCATTTAGTTGTAGGTTTAGTGTTTTTTAATTAAATTGATTGACACGATATATTACAAAAGTAATCCCTATTGTGAAAATTGATTTAATTAAAATTGCATAGATTTTGTATGAAATTATTTATGCGAATTGTGTTTGGCTAAAAGGAAGACACAATTTGGCAAAATAAGATTTTGTACCTATGATGATAAATGTGTGACAATTATAAAGGTATTTTCATGTGAATAATAGTCAGTCCAAAGAAAAGCTATTATTTGACAGAATTTATTGTCAATATTTGATCATTGTGTTGAGAGTACCAATTACAAATTAATTTCTCTAGGAATTAATGTTGTGCTAGGTATCTTGTGATGGGTCTGTTCTACAAAATATTTGCATATTCTGTTATATATATTTTATATAACTAAATTATATGTGAAAGTTGTGTAATTTTATGACCTCCTATTTATTATATTAAATTGTTTTGTATGTTTTGGTTAAATTAATTGAAACAACATGTTGTCAAAGTAATCTCTGTTACGTAAGTTGATTTGATTAAATTTACATGGATGTTGCATGAAATTATTCATGCGAATTGTGTTCGGCCCAAAGGAAGATATAATTGGGCAGAACAATTACATGCTTGCGATGGTAAACATGTGGTAATTTTAAATAATGTGATTTTCCATGTGAATAATGAAATGTTCAAAGACAATCATGATTTGACTGGAGTAATCATCATATAAGTTTTTCATGTGAGCAATGGAGTGTCTAAAGACAACCTTTATTTGACAGAACTTATCACCAATGTTTGATCGATGTGTTAAGAGTACCACTTGCAGTTAGTCTTTTTCAATCCAAAGATTGAAGATTAATCGTGCGCTAGGTATCTTGTTTGGGTCTTGAAATTTACCATAAAGATTATTTGTGCATTGTATGTTTATTGTTCTCTTCTTTAATTATTGTTGTTGTTACTATTATGGTTTAAATTACTCATTATTTAAATCTCAAAGTTGCATGTATAAAATTTAGAGTTTGAGAGGAGTCGGTTGAAAGTTGAACATATTGTATAATTTATTTTTTTTCTAGAGAAGAAACAAGAGAACAATATAAGAAATTTCTTTTTTGCTTTTGTAAGATGAGGCATATAAAAAAAGGTCTCATTTACACTATTTAGTATGTGAAAATAGTAAACTTCTCATTTTTTTTGTTTTAAAGTTAATTTAGTTTTGTACTGAAGGACATTAGTGGGTAGATTTTGGTTCTACTACTCACAAAAGCATGTCTATACGATACTACCTATGGAGTCATCCGCCAAGTGATAATGAAAGATTCTTCTATGTGGGCGATGACATAAAGTTATAGTTGAAGCTATCAGAACTTTCATGTTGTTTTAAAAAACTCAATTTCATTTTAATTTGGTTGAGACATATATTGAGTTATTTATTAAACTAAATTTTATTTCTAATTTTGACAAATTCAGTTATTTTTGTTCAATTAGAAATAATATAGTTAGTCTCTCGTGTGATTCAAATATTGCAAGTTATGAGTTTTTTTATGGATATTTCAGTGTTCCTATTGCAAACATTTTTTGGGTGGTACAAAACTTAAAATTAAATGAGAATTTCGTTACTTTATAACATAAGTGCTTAAGTCATATCTCTTAATAGAGAATTTGGATGCTTGTGTTATAGGAAATTTTGGATCCTTTATATTGGTTGAACCTTATCGTCTATATTGAGTATATAAAGGGAAAATAAACAAACAAAATGGAATTCAGATGCTGAAAGAAATAAGGATGTCTTAGAACTAATACATGCATATATTTGTATTTTATTTCTTATGAATTCATGGAATGAACAAATGTATTTTAGTATATTCATAGATGATTCCTCTTTATTTAAATTATGTAAAGTTTTGGTCTCTAGACATTTAGTCTTTCAAAGATGAAGTTGAACTTCAACTAAGAAAAAGAAAAAAAAATTAAGATTGTCAAATGTGATCGTGGGAAATACTATGGTATAAATGACATAAGATACAATGTTTGGAATCTCCCATGTGTTTTCTTCAAAAATTGTGAAATTGTTTTACAACATGTAATGTTAGACAAATCTAGCATGAACAAAGTTATAGAATGATGAAATTAGACTTCTACAAATATGGTAAAAAGTTTAATTCTTCTCTACCAAAGTTGCTTTGGGGAAAGACATTAAAGAATACAATTTATATCATTTTAGGGTACCAATTAAAGTAGTCACTACCCTATAGGTATGAGTCAGGAAAATTCCAACATTAGGCATATACACATTTAGAGATGTTTAGTCGAAGTAATGTCTTATAGGTTGCATAAAGGTAAGTTGGACTTAAAGATAATTAGTTATAATTTTTTTATTACATTTAAAGCTCTCGCATGTATAAGTTTTACAATTCCACTTTAAGATTATGTTTGAGAAGTGCAAGATTCCTTGAGGAAATTGAGCTTGGAGGGGAAGGAAACATAAGGAATGTTATCTTTAAAGAATAACTTGTTATTGATAATAGATAAGCCTTTGTATTTACCATTGTTCAAGAAATGGATATGGTAATTAAATAATGATGTTACTCCTAACATTATTAAAAAGACAAGACAACATTAAGATTTCCTCTCAAGAACCACCTAAAGTTCAAACTCAATAACCTCAAGAAGTGTCATTAAGAAGATCCACTAGAGAAAAGGAAAATATAATTTGATATGATTATGTCATATTTCTTGAAGAACATGAATATGACATTAGGTTGACTAAGAAGGTCTAATTGACCTTAGTCAAGTCATGTTATACTCTAACTCTCAAGTGGATTGATGTCATAAATGATCTAATAAAACCGATGGTTAAACATGACATTTGGGATATCGTCAAATTGCTTGAAAGTATGAAACCCATAAGTTGTAGGTAAATATCTATAGTCGAAAGAGATTCAATGGGTAATATTGAGATATATAAAGTTTATCTTGTCATCGAAAGTTTTACAAGAAGGAAGACATTGATCACAAAGAGATTTTCTCTCTGATTTCTTAGAAAGACTTTCTTAGGACTATAATGATATTGTAGATCATTGTTTTATAATTGTTTTGCATAGATGAATGTAAGGATTACGTTTCTAAATGAAAACATTGATGGAAAAATTTATACGGTGCAACCAGAAAAACCTTGTTTAAGATTATCTAAAATCTATGGTATGCAAACTAAAGAAATTCATTTATGCTTTTAAACAAGTCTCTCATCTATGGTATTGCCAAATTCATCAAGATTACTTCTTATGGTGTTGAGGTAAATTTGGTTGATGATTGCATATACTAAAAGTTCAATGAGAGTAAATTTATTATTTTTGTATTATATGTTGATGACATCCTACTATCATCATACGACTTATTATTGCAAAATAGTTATATTACAATTTATCATGTATGCTTAAGTTTATTTTTTTTATTGTCCTGGAATAATTTTTTGTGGGAGTCCTAAGGTGATATATGAGTAATCTTGGTATGCAATACTAGAAAGTAGTAAAGTGCATTATGCGTTAATTGAAGAGAACAAGAAACTACATATTTTCATATCAAAAGTCTAGAAGTTTAGAGATCATTGGGTATTCTGACTTCGATTTTTTCAAAATGTCTTAATAGCAATCACTCCACATAAGGATCCACATTTAACCGTGTTGAAGTTAATATTTTGCTATAGACATCATACAAGAATTTATGATTGCTACATTATTGTAACTGGTTTGCCTATTGTCGCTAACATTAAGTAGTTATCGGATGTTTATTGGAACAATATCTTAGCGGTATTATTAAGGATTCAACCAAGTAAAAGTTTGTTGACATAAACTATTTGGTTGCTAAATAAAGGATTCAGAAAATATAGATTCATATAGAACATATAAGAACTCATTCCATGCTAGCTGATCAACTTGCTAAAGGTATGACACTTAAAGTTTTTCATGAGCACACTACTCATATGGGTGTAATTCCTGATAATACCTTAGTTTAGTGGGAGTCTTACTTATGTTATATATCTTATGATTTACAAACATTTTGTTGTTTGGGTTTTCTGCAGAAATAAAGTTGAAGTTTATCATTTCATTATAAGCTTGTTTTGTTTGCAATATTTATGTTGTGTTTGGATAGATCTCTATAAAGAATAAAGTTTGGACCAATTGGAAATAGGCTTGACTGAGATCACATTGGATGTAATTTCCATGTTACTTATCCATATTGACCTATGTCATTGAGTGTATTGATGTGGTGGTCATTGGGATCTAGTTACATTTGTTGTAGTGATGAAAGACGCATTGATTTCATTATTGATACATGAAATGAACCAGGTTGTTAAGGTGAAAGTCTAAAGGTAAATAACATACAGATGCGCGCTTAAGGATTTTTTATATAATTGTTACAATATGTAGCGCAAGTGGGAGATTGTTGAAATTTTCTATTCCAATAATTAATGTGGACTAATATTATAAGACAATTATATTAACTATTTATCATTTTTATCATTAATGAGTTTTATTTTGTGTGATACAATTAAGTGAGCCTGTAAGATAACTAAATCAAAGGATATGAACTTAAATGAACAATGTAAGTGTTGGCCCATTAGGGGATAATGAAAACCCTATTAGGTTAATACGCTATAAGAAGTCTATGGTTCCCAATATACCGTGTTGTCATATATAATTTTTCTTCTCCCCATCTCAAGAGTTATGAAGGTCCTATTAAGGAATAAAGAGGTTCGATTGAGGAAGAACCATGAAATTACCGGTTACACTATTAACCGGTTATCTATTCTGTAACAGATCTTAAGAAGAGTACATAGATCAGAAATCACCTACGGATTCATATTCCGTTGCATTTGTTTGATCATTCATTATGGATTCAGGTTTTCCTAAAACTCTTCTTGATAATCTAACATAATGTGTTCCTAGTGGTCTCTTCTTGATAATCTAGCATAATGTGTTCTTAGTGGTATTCTATAAGGATCCTCTAAAATTCCAACAAATCCTTCTAAGAAGAGAGTTTGGCTTTAGTTTTATCGGCACTAGACCTCAGAAATGCTTTGCAATCTAGATTGAGTAAAGTTGCTAGCATAAAATGGGCATATGTTATTAATGAATATTTGAATGTATTTATTAATTGATTATTATATATTTATCTTTATATTTAAAAATTTTAATTTTAAAAATAAAATATCATATTTAAAAAGAAAAATTTTAAAAGAACTAAAGGTTTTAATAGGCAATTGCGTAAATTATCATTTGTAATTACCTATGACCTATAATATATAAATTTGACGGTGTTTCAAAAAATATTATCACGTGTCTTGCGTAGTAAAAAAAATATTCATAATGTCAAAAGATTAATAACCGGTAAACTTTTTTTTTTTTTACACAACGGTAAACTAAATAAGCATACACAGTAGATATAAGATTTTTTTGACAATTAATTAGTCGTGACAATTAATTAGTGCACGACTAAGTAATTAGTCAGATTTTTCATCAATAATTAATCATCAATAAAACTAATAAATATTTTCACACTAATATTATAATAATCTAAAAAAATACTTAATTATATTTTAGCTAAAATACAACTTTGATTATCCTATTTTAGTCAACTGATAATTTTAGTGCTCATTTTAAAATAGAGATAAATTATTTTTTTAATTTTCAAAAATTAATAATTTTTGTTTGATATTCAATTTTGCATGTGATTTTTTTTTTATTTTGTTCCAATTAAACATTAATCCTAACATATTCATTTAAGATACATTGAAAAAATAATTTAATTAATTAAAATATAAGAAAAAATAAATATAAAGAAAAAAATGAGAATTGAACTAAAATTATGAATTTTTGAAAATTGAAATTAAATGCCTTTATTTTAAAATAAAAGGGGAACAAAATTAAAAATTAGATAAACAGGAGACCTAAATTGTATTTTAACCTTATGTTTGTAGTCCTTCAAATTTATATTTTTTTAGTTCCCAAATCAAAATTTATAATTTTTGTCCCTCAAATCCAAATGATGCTCTTTTTAGTCTTTCTCCTCAGATAAAATTTACATTTTCCATGTCTCAAATTTTGGCAAGAAAGACTAAAAAATGTATTTTTGAAATTTGAGAATTAAGAAATAGGTTTAAATACTTTTAGTCTTTCTAATTTATCTTTTTTATTTTATGCTTATAATTTTTTTTGTTTTATTCCTTACAAATTATATTTTTCTTATTTTTTTTTCTTTAAACGATTTAGATAATGTTTTTCTTTTTTCACTGTTAAGAAAATATAGCTATTAGATAAAAAAAATATAGATAGTTTTATCTTTTGAGTATTTTATATTTGAGTCAGAATCCTATCCTATAACTTATTTATTGAGTAAAAAATATTAAGCTTTGATTCTATCTTTTCTCTTTTAAATTTTGTATCTCATTATATATATTTTAAAATCAAACTGGAATAACATTTGTATTCTAATACCATATCTTTTAGCACAATGAAACTAACATTTATATCCTATAAAGAAATATTAAAACGAATTTTTGTCTCTTTTACATTTTAAGTATTAGTTCAATTGCTATTTTTTGTTTTAAATTTTTTACTTTAGTATCTTATAATAATCTAAAAAAACACTTACTTATGTTTTAGCTTAAATACAACTTTGATTCTCCAATTTTAATCAACCGATAATTTTAGTACTTATTTTAAAATAGAGATAATTAGTTTTTTAATTTTCAAAAATTAATAATTTTTTTATATTCAATTTTGCATATGATTTTTTTTATTTTGTTCCAATTAAACATTAATCCTAAGATATTCATTTAAGATACACTGAAAAAATGATTTAATTAATTAAAATATAAGAAAAAATAATATGTCAATTTGTCAATTTTTTATATTAATAATATTAATTTTGACTTACATAACTTCTCCAACAGTTTATCATGTTACTAATTTAAACCAATTTTGATATAATGAAGAAACTTTAAGGAATTAAAGTAAATTTTTTTGTGGTTAGTTGCAATTTTACCTCAATTTTTTTAATTTTTGACGAATTTTATTTCTTAAAAATTAATTTGACATTTTCAAGTTTTATTTTTTAAGAAATTTGTAAATTTTATTTTCATTATTTTAATGGTAACATAGTTACATTTTTTAATCTCAAATTCTTATTTTGTTGACAAATTTTGCATCCACTTTTTATACTTTTTAACGAATTTTACTCTTAATGTTTTTTAGCATTTTTTTCATCAACTTTTGCGCTTATTGGCAGATAAATTATGAAAGTTAAAATTTATGAATTTCTTAAAAAATAAAGATAAAATATCTTAAATTGATTTTTTAAGAGTACAGCTCATAAAAAAATAAAAACTTGAAGGTAAAAAGTACAATTAAACTAACTTTTTAAGGATATGTTTGATTCCCTAATTTATTTCTTTGTTATAAATTACTTTCTTATCTTTTAAAAGTTTTAAAATGATCTACTAAAGATTTTTTTAGTAACATGTTTGTCCTTTGTTAGTTTTAATTTAAATAATGTTAAATTTACGTCATTGGTGAGTCAATTATGACTCCTTTGGTGTGAAATGCATCGGTGGTAACATCATCCCACCGTTCCACCAGCCATGCAAGCGGAGTTCACTCTGAACAATGTCGGCGGACTGATTCTTTGACGTGAGCTTCGTCGACAATTATTACCTCTCCATGATCGTGGATCTACGAGACAGAACCCTTACATGAAACTGCATTGCCACGGAATCAAAGGAGCCACAATCGCCGGTATCACAAGTTTTACATTGTTTGAGTTAAAATTAACATAAAAAAAATATATTACTAAAAATATCTTTAGGGATAATGTCAAAATTTTTAAAATATAAAAAACCAATTTTTAAAAAATAAATAAATAAGTGTTAGGAAAATCAATATTCTATAATTCTTGTTATTATAAGAGTTAATTGTATCCCATGATTCTTGCTTTAAATATGGTAACCGTCAGTCATATTAGAATGACTTGATTGTAGGAATAGATTGCTGAGTTATAGGAGCAAAATGATCTAATTAGAGATATGTATTTGTGTATATATTGTCTCTATGATTTTGAATGAAAATACAACCAAATTATTTTCATTTTCTCTTTCCATTTTTTACATGGCATCAGAGCAATAACGATCTGCTTTCTCTCTTTCCCATTTTTTTACCTTTCAAACATTTTTTTTTCTAAACCATTATGGCTAACGATGGAAACAAATCTGATTCCAATAGCTCTTACTCTCTTCACCATTCCGATCAACCTGGAATGGTCTCATCAGCACATGTTCAGCCCCTTGTGAATGGATTGATTGAATTATAATTACAACAAATTTTGTCTATTATGCAAGACAATGGAGCATCTCAATTAGCTGCTCTCAAGGCAAATAATGTCACTTTTTCTTCAGGTCTGTCCGCATCCAAGTTGATAATTGATAGTGGTGCAACTTCTTCTCCATCTATACTTGTGAATAGTAAAGAAAACACTTCTTTACAACCAGTTGTTATGCCAAATGGAGATCAAGCTCCAATTATTTCTACTGGAAATTTACCTTTGAGTCCTATTATTTGTTTAAAGAATGTACTTGGGGTACCATCTTGTAAGATGGATTTGATGTCTATGAGTCAAGTCACAAGAGAATTAAATTGTTCACTAACCTTTTTCCCTCAATTATGTATTTTGTAGGATTTGATGACGGGGATGACGATTGGTTTGGGTGAACAACGAGATGGACTATATTACTTGGTTTCAATGAATAAGACACACAAAGTAAATACCATCAAAGCTGCCTCCACTTCAAACACCTCAAGTATATTGTGGCATAAACATCTAGGACACTTATCCTCTTCTCGATTAGACTTTATGGCCAAAAACCTCCTTCATTTCCCTTTCAAGCAAAATAATGATTGTACTATTTGTGCTCTTGCAAAACAAACTAGCCTTCCTTTTTCCACAAGTTCAATTTCCTCTGATAAACCTTTTGAATTAATACATTGTGATATTTAGGGGCCTTTCAAAGTTCCTTCCCTTTTTGGTGCAAAATATTTTTTGACTATTGTGGATAATTTTTCTCGTTTTACTTGGGGTTTTCTAATGCATCATAAAAGTGAGACAAAAAAATTTCTAACCAATTTTTTTTCATATGTGAAAACCCAATTCAATACTACAATAACAAATATTCGGGTTGACAATGGAGGAGAGTTTTTCTCTATGCGAGATTTTTTTCCCCAACAGGGCACTAATTATCAACATTCTTGCATTTACACACCTCAACAAAACGGGGTGGTTGAGCGCAAACATAGACATATCCTTGAATCAGCATGAGCTCTTCATTTTCAATCTCATCTCCCTTTACACTTTCGGGCAGAATGTATCTCCGCTGCTGTTCATATAATTAATAGGTTGCCCACACCTATACTTTCTCACCAAACTCCTTTCGAAAAACTTTATAAAAAAGTTCCCTTTTATTCCCACCTTAGAGTTTTCGAATGTCTAGCTTATGCTACAAATGTTCATGTACCCCATAAGTTTGCTCCTCGTGCCACCAAATGTGTTTTTATTGGTTATCCAGTTGGTCAGAAAGCTTACAAATTATATGATATTGAAACCAATAAAGTCTTCACTAGTCGTGATGTTATTTTCCTCAAGGATATTATTCCCTAGGAATCCATTTCTCCTTCCCCAACTAAAACAGATTTTGTCCTACCCATTGTTGTCTTAGATTCCTCACCTATCCAGCCAACACATGTAGAATCTAACCTTGCCATTACTATTTCTCCAACAACCCCTTTGCGTCGTTCTCAAAGAGCTCATGTCCCCCCTGTAGCCTTGAGTGATTATGTTTGTAATCAAGTAAGTTCTTCCGAATCATTGTCATTCTCGCCATTTTTTCCATGTAAAGGTACATGATATCCTCTTTGCAATTTTATCTCATATGATTGTTACTACTTACTCACCACAACATAGATACTTTATTGCTACTATTACTAATGATGTTGAACCTACATATTATGAACAAGCTGCTTCCTAATCTCATTGGCAAATAACAATGCAATCTGAGTTGGCTACTTTAAAGGCCAATAATACTTGGTTTCTCACACCTCTTCCTACTGGAAAGCAAGCTATTGGTTGTCGTTGGGTCTACAAAATCAAGCGCAAATTAGATGATTCTCTTGAACGCTATAAAGCATGGTTAGTAGCAAAAGGTTACACACAACTTGAAGGGATTGATTACCATGACACTTTTTCACCTACTGCTAAACTGGTTACAATACGTTGTTTATTAGCTTTGGTAGCTGCTCAAAATTGGTCACTTCATCAACTTGATGTCCACAATGCATTTCTTCACGGAGATCTTTCTGAAGAAATTTATATGTCTCTTCCTCCTGGTTTTCAGCGACAGGGGGAGAACCTTGTGTGTCGCCTCAACAAATGCTTATATGGATTAAAACAAGCCTCTCGCTAATGGTTTGCCAAGTTCTCTACAACTATTCAAGGTGCTGGATTTATTCAATCAAAAGCAGATTATTTATTGTTTACATGTAAGAAAGGCAAATCATTTACTGCCTTATTGATCTATGTTGATGACATCCCCATAACTGGTAATGATCCCAATGCCATAATTGCTCTTAAAAAGTTTTTGCATAATCAATTTCGGATTAAAGATTTGGGTGACTTGAAGTATTTTTTGGGCATGGAGGTTTCTCGGTCAAAGAAAGGTATATTCATTTCACAAAGAAAATATGCTTTGGAAATTCTAAAAGATGGAGGATATTTGGGAGCTAAGCCTGTGAATTTTCCCATGGAGCAAAATGTAAAATTGTCAGATGAAGGAGAATTGTTGAAAGATCCATCCCCATATAGGCGACTTGTAGGATGCCTAATTTATTTGACTGTTATTCGTCCGGATATCACCTACTCAGTGCACATATTGAGTAGATTCATGCATGCTCCTCGCAAACCTCATATGGAAGCTGCCATGCGAATATTGCAGTATCTAAAGAACAATCCAGGTCAAGGTTTATTTTTCTCTTCCCAAAATGATTTATCTTTATGTGCTTTTTGTGATTCGGATTGGGGAGGTTGTCCAATATCTAGAAAATCTACTACAAGGTATTGTGTTTTTTTGGGATCCTCTCTAATTTCTTGGCGAACAAAAAGATAAAAGACAGTTTCATTATCATCAGCTGAAGCAGAATATAGAGCTATGACAGGCGCATGTTATGAGTTGCTTGGCTAGGTTCATTGTTGAAGGATTTGGGGATATTGCACTCAACGACAACACTGTTGTATTGTGACAACAAAGTAGCTCTTCACTTTGCGTCTAATCCGGTATTTCATGAAAGAACTCGACATATAGAGATAGATTGTCATTTTATTCGTGATAAAATTCAAAATGGTTTAGTTGTAACTAAGTATGTTCCTTCAACAGAACAAGTTGTCGATGTGTTCACTAAACCACTAGGAAATGAATCATTTCTTACAATGAAGTGTAAGTTGGGAGTTTTTGATATCCACTCTCCAACTTGAGGGGAAGTGTTAGGAAAGTCAATATTCTATGATTCTTATTATTATGAGAGTTAATTGTATCTCATGATTTTTGCTTTAAATATGATAACAGTTAGTCATATTAAAATGACTTGATTGTAGAAATAGATTGTTAATTTATAGGAGCAAAATCATCTAATTAGAGATACGTATTTGTGTATATATTACCTCTATAATTCTGAATAAAAATACAACTAAATTATTTTTATCTTCTCTTTTATTTTTTACAATAAGAAGACCAAACATATAATTTAGCCAAAGATCAAATCATATATAAAATTTTATTGAATTTAATTTTTCAAAAGAAAAAAATTATTTTATTTTTTAAAATCTAACAAATAACAATCATTATTTTGCGGCATAATCGTGTCATTTGTGAGACGTTCAGAATGCAAGTATCCAACGAGTAAACGCACTACAGTACAGCCTCCTATAGATTGGAAACAGTTTTCAATTTTCACCCAAGAATCCTGTCCGATTGGGCTCCAGCCAGTGTCCCACTTAAATTTTTTTGTAATTATAAAAGTAACTTTCAATAAAAGTAAATAAATAGTTACTTCCTTCGTTATTTTTTATTAAAAAAATAATTAATTTTTTTCAAATATAAGTGACATTTAATTATTTTTATTTTCAATAAAAAAATAATTTAATGAAATTAATTAACTTTTTAATATATGTAAAATCTTTTTTTCTTCCCTTTTAATAAAGAAGGAAGGGAGCAGCAGTATATGGTATTACTAAATTATCCAAATTAATTCCGAATCCAATGAATTTACTGCCTCATTTAACTAGTCTTAAAAATGAGGACTGGATCAGAATATATAATTTTTTTTTACTAAGAATAGAATATTTTCTTCTGTTGACCGGAGATCCACTGGAAATCGATCACTACAAAAACAGAAAGTGAGAGAACACCAAACCAAACGCAAGATAATAAGTCCCTTCTTCGTCTTCGTTAGTTATTACCATTCGTGGAAGAGAAAAAGAAAAAAGTAACTAAAAAAAACTGTAATAAAGAGTCCAAATGAAAGCGAAAGCGGTGAAAGGAAATTGGAGCTTGAGGACGAACAAGCTCAGCTTCCCTTACGTTTTCCTCGTCTGCATCTTCTTCTTTCTCGCTGGATTCTTCGGTTTCACTCTCTTCTCTCACTCTCAGGTTTTCCTTCTAAGTTTTAATCGCTACGTTGTTTCAGTTTTTCAGCAATTTTTCCTTTGACATTTTTTTTTGTGTTTTTCTTTCTTTTTTTTTTTTTTGCTGGAAAATATTGAAGTGATTAATCGATCGCTGAGAATTTGCAGGGCGATGGAGATGGCTTGAGGCCGAGGCAGAGGCTGCTTGATTCGACGAACGAGGCGGAGTACAATTTGATGCCTGTTGGAGAGCTTGGTGATGATTCCATTACTTCGATTCCTTTCCAGGTGTGTGATTTTGTTTCTTCAAGCGCTCTTTTTTTTTTTTTTTTGAAAGGCTCTTCAAGCGCTCTTGAATCTTTAGCTGAAATGTTGTTGTGAATGATTCTAGCTTTTAGCTGAAATGTTTTTTTTTTTTTTAATTAATTACTTGCCTGTTTAGATTTATGTTTCTTAATAGTGTAGTATTTCGCGGATTTAGGGTAATTTTGGACAATATTTAGTAATTGCGGCTTATTTGAAATTAAAGTTGAATCAAAGCTCAGATTATAGCCGTTGTTTGCGCATGATTCCTTTCCAGATATGTTAATTTTGATTTTATAGACGTTGATTTGAAGGAGTGGAATTCTAGAATCTGTTATTATTATTTGACTAAAGTCCAGTCTTATGCATACGGTTCTAATTGAGGATTAACTTTATAAAATAGTTTTCGTCGTTGATAAAGAGGAAGAAATATATGATTAGTTTTGGTCGTGTTCATAAAGAATTAATTCTTGTTTGTTGAATCTCAAATAAAAATATTTTTTGGTTGTGTTGCTTAATTAGGTTTTGAGCTGGAGACCTCGAGCTGTATATTTTCCTAATTTTGCAACTGCGGAACAATGTGAAAGCATAATTGATGTGGCAAAGGATGGCCTCAAACCATCAACCTTGGCGTTACGCCAGGGAGAAACAGAGGACAATACCAAGGGAATTAGAACAAGGTATTCTGTGTGTGTGTCTGTAAAATACTTAACTCTTTGGCCTCACTATGAACTGGACAAAGTAGAATAGCTAACTTTACTTTATCATTAATTGGATGAAGATGAATGATTAACTATATTTCTTTATGAAAAACTAGGCAAATGTATGAGTTGCTCAAGTCAGAAGTCACTAGAAAGAATTTGATATTGGAACGACTAAGGTGGCAAAATTGTATAAAATGTAAAGAATCACTGAAGGCTGCCCAAGTTGAAAGATTATTGGCTTGTCCGAAATTTATGATATATTCTGATCAGGATTATCAATCTGTCTGAGACTATCAGTATCTTAGAAATTAAGGGGCATTTAATTGGATTCCCTAAATCCTAATACTGGCTCACCTATTGCTTGTCTCTATATAGACCATCAACTTTTTGATCAAGACATTAACACGAGATATTTTATATGCTTTAGTATAATGCAAGTGTAACCTTAGACACTAGACAAATGATTTTGACCCACGAAAAAATATATAATTTTTGTTATAGTACCTTGTGCTAAATCCTAGATGGACTTATGTCACATAGTTCCTTAATTTAATCATAATGTTGTATTTTCTTTTTATTTAAACAGCTCTGGCGTGTTTGTTAGTGCTTCTGAGGATAAAACAAGGACTTTAGATGTCATTGAGGAGAAAATTGCTAGAGCAACAATGATTCCCAGAAGTCACGGAGAGGTAACATCCCTATTAAGGTTTCTCTTTGCTGAAAGGCATTTTGGAGGGCTTTATCAACCTGATTTACTGAAAATATTTCTCTCTTGTTTTATCGTTTTATTAATTGATTGTTTGGATTTCTATCTATGCTAAAAGTTGTTAGAATACTGTTTTTCTTTCAGTAGCAAAACTGGCATCATGTCCACTACTTTTGTAATGTAAATGTACTTACTCTAGGGGAAGCAAAAAGGTTTTATGCACAAGGAAAAAAATGTTCTTTCATAGGTGCAGGCTAGTACTTATGCATAACCTTAAATATCAGTTCCCATGACTGGGAATATCCTTCTATTAGTGAAAATGGTGCAATTTTTGTTGATGCAATAAAATTTACCACATTATTGAGGGTGGGATAATTGATATGAGAGAATCACTGTGTAAATTTATAACATTTGGAATGGTAAATTTGCTCCTCATGGGTTTGTGAGAAATTTCAGTGCATATGACATTTAATGCCAATGTTGTTTGTCTAGGTTTTCACATTTTATGTATACAAATCTTGAATGATTCACTTCACTTGTCAGCCCTTTGCCACTAACATGGCATGTGCTGTCGTTACTCTTGTGTGATCTAGCTGAGTAATAGTCCACTTGTTGTCGGTGAATCTGCACTAAGTTTTGTAGTTGTCTTCTATATCTTTGGAATCAAAACTACCAATTACATGTCTATGGCAGGAATAGAGTCACTGATGAAGAGAAGATAATATTTCCTTCTGTGATTTTTTAAATTTCTAATCTTTATTTTTTCTTTGGAGAAGTGCAATCTAAACTTCTCTCTAGGCTAAAAGTAATTTTTAGGGCAATTGTCTTCATCTTAAATTAACCATAATCATATATTTTTAAACAGAATAAAGGGAAGAATGATCCTAATAACATTTTAGAGAAATATTTTTGTAGGCTTAAACAATTGAATGTAATATGTTCCCTTTCTGAACTTTATGTTATCTGCAACAACTAAGGTGCTTTATGATTTTGTTGAATTTGTAAACCTCTCTCATTTTCAGGGTGATTTTAAATTGTCTGAGGAATCACCATGTTTCAGGCATTTAATATCCTACGCTATGAGGTCAATCAAAGATATAATTCTCATTATGATGCATTCAATCCTGCTGAATATGGCCCACAAAAGAGCCAACGGGTACGTCTGAACTAAAACTCATACATTTCTGATTCATTTTAGTTAAAAAATTTGTGTTGGTTGTGAGGACGATGTAGTGGTCATGCCTATTGTCAAACATGGCTTGTCATTTTACAAGATTGATATTTATCTAATGGTTACTTGATGAGGGTTTGGATGAAATAGAATAGATGCTTTTATTTAGTGAAGGGGAGGTTTTTATCTTCTTCTTTAAATTAATACTTAAAAGATTCTGTTGTATGATCTAATCTGTATCATCAAACTGTAGGATTCCGGAGGAAAGAGCAAAATGGTGTTATTATGTAGGCCTGGGTCCAATTAAAGTTTAAACTGATCTAGTTAAAACTACGATGTAATGATTGATGTGCTATCTTATGAATGGTGAAGAAACGTTTTCAATATCAAAAGATTATAAACCAATGAAATTTTTAATGTGGGTCCTTGAAATGTGGCATAATGTTGAGTTGCTTGTACTTGCCTCAATATGATATAATAATTTTGTTCCTAGTTTATTGCTTTTTCTACTTTTTAGCTCTTGAACCAGTGCAATTTGTTTCTTTTAGAATAAATGTTCATTTTGTTTCTCTAAAGATATATAAGTGTTTGCAGGTTGGTCCCCCAATTATTATGTCATAGTTGTCCTTCAATGTCAATTTATGTCATGAAATTGGTCTTCAAACTGCCACAAAATTGACACTTAAAAATGAAATTAATGGCATTAATTCTCACCAAATAACCTTTCTTTTGGTACCACTGTGACAAAGATTTGAACCTAATGACCTCACACCAATTATTCAAACCTCTGACCACTAGCTCAATCCCAGTGGTTTACTAAATGACGAATTGTTGCACAGAAATATCAAATTATCAATTTGATGAGAACAAATAGATGACCAATGTGAAATTTTTTAATGACCAAAGTACACTTTGTTTAAAGTATCTAGTCTCAGAATGTTTGGTTTTACTTAATTATTCTACAAAACCAACTTTTCAGCCAAAGCACTTTCAATAGCATTTTGATCATAAACAGTTTTACCACAGAATAACTTACGCCAAACACATTTATGAGATCATTTCTTAGCTTCAGTTTTGGTTAACCATGCAGATGGCATCATTTTTGCTATATTTAACTGATGTTGAGGAAGGTGGGGAAACTATGTTTCCATTTGAGGTAAAACCAAGTCCATCATTATATATTGTTTCACATACTCAGTTTTTTCCTTGGTAGTTAGTGCATTATTATTCTGCAGAATGGCTTGAACATGGATGGTAACTATGGTTATGAGGATTGCATTGGTTTAAAAGTTAAGCCACGCCAAGGAGATGGTCTTCTATTTTATTCATTGCTCACTAATGGTACAATTGATCCGGTTAGTATTGTTCATTTGTTCTCATGATTTTTAACTTGTCTGGTTGTCGTGTGGGTAAGACTAGATTAACAATCCCAACGGACAAAATGTAAGACTGCAAACTCTTGTCCCTCAATGTGGATATGGATTCTAAACTCAGCGTGTTTCCGAGGGGTTCACCAAGCAAAGATAAATGGGTACTGTTACTTCAGCACATCTCAAATATTGAAATGTGTGGTTGACATTTTTTTCGATCTTTTTACTACCGAGTTTTCCCATATATACTATATATGGAAGGGAAAATATTTCAACTAACCAAATTTGGACCAAATTCCTTATAGGATTTTTAAATAAGTAGACCCTGATATGTCAAATTAATTTGTAGATATGAAGAAATGAAGAAATAGATAGGAACTTAATAATTCAACTAATATATAAGCTATAAACTTTGGGTCAGTAAAAAATGTTCTATTTGGTGGGGTAACAATTGTTGTGCTAACATGTGAACTAAATTTTTAACCAGCTTCTTTGGCAGGCTTGCATTTACATCATACAACAAACGTAATCAATTCTATTCTGTTACTTTTATTCTCTTAAAACACACCTTTCTTTGAAGCTACTTGATGGAGTTTTTCTGTTGAATTTATAGAACATACTTTGTGTCGAAGCTATAAAACAGCAGGTTTCACAGTTTTACCTAAGATCATCCAACAGTCATCATGGTTAAACATAACCTCCACTAAACCATAGGGATATTATAGAATTTCTGCCAAAAAATAAATATCATTGTCCAAAATCAGGGTACATGAAAAGATGGTTTATCCTATGTCCTGTATGTCAAAATTTATAGCTTGTTTATGTTCGACGATTTTATTACTTTTTTTGCAAGATAAGTTGATATAAACTATTAGACAATGTGTACCTTGCCGACAAGATGGCAAAACTGAGAAATCAAAACTAAAAAGGAGAGACAAAGTTGTGAGGAAAATGTTGTATAGAACATTACATCCTATTTAACACCTAGGATGAGAAAGAGATAGAATATTAAGTAATATAATAAGTGATATAATGTGATAGGAAGAGACTAAGAGAAGTGATGAGTGCTAATGGAATGTTTGTAAAACAGAGGTGTTCACATATCACTTCGCAAGTTATGAAATGAGAACATTTTGATCAATTTATCCACCATGAATTACATATGGGTTCATATACATACAATAAATCAAGGGTGGGAGTAGCTGAAGGGATTTAGCTAAGACAACTGCTCTAGTTAAGTGGTCTAAACATTAAGCTCAGCTGTTAAAAGTGACTGATGACTCTGACAACACAAGGTATTTTAGACGAGCTATGCAGAAACCATTTTTACTTTGTGTCTATTCTTTACTTGGGTGATAGACTTGTGTTAGTGCAAACCAGATTCTGGTTGTTTGACTTGTCCTAGGTATCTTTGGCAGACATCACTCCATGGGAGCTGCCCCGTGATAAAAGGGGAGAAGTGGGTGGCTACAAAGTGGATAAGAGATCAAGAATTGGATGATTAGATAATTGGCACCTGCAATCGAGATTCGAGTTCCGACATCAATCGAAGCAATTCTGTCTCATAAGCAAGGTCACCATCATACATTTTATTTTTATATGGTCAGATACTCATGAATAATCAAGGGGTAAATTTAATTAGATGCTGAAATAACACCAGTACAAAGTTTGATAGCATGAACGCACTACCAGCTGACCATTAAATTGAGACCCATTATTCATTACTCTTCACTTTTTGCATTACTCTCTCGATCTCTAATTTAAGAGCGTGTTTGTTTTCTGTCTTAGGATGTACGAGTTATTATAAATCATCTAGTACTTATTTTCGATTCTTATATGGATAAAAAAAAAATAGTCATGTACGCTGACAAGTGCTCTTGTTCTTTATGACACAAGGATTTTTTATAGTATCCTTGTTGATAACACTTTTTAGTTTTTAGTCGCAAAACTTTGCATTTATCTAAATAATAATACTACTATTAAATATTTTTAGGTTAAATTGATCCATGGCTTCCAGGCCCTTGAACTTTTTATTTTTTTCAATTGAGTTTTCTAGTCTAATTGTTGTGAAAAATTAACTGCAAACATTTCATTAGATGTTAAGATAGCGGAATGATGTTATATAAGCACAAGTTAATTGCTGGAGAGTTTTTTTTTCCAGAGTTTTTGAGGTTAATTTTTCATAACAATTAAATGAGAGCACCTAATTGAAAAATATAGAAGTTTAAGGACTCAATTAAAAGTTTAGTAAAAGTACAAGGACGTGTAGAATAATTAAAGTATATTCTTATGTTTCATTTAATATTTTCTACTTTAATTTTTTTAATCATTAAAATTCATTGATCAGTAGTGTTATATCTTCGTAAAAACATCTCTAAATATTGCTTAGAGGCTAGAGCGGATGTACAGTGTGTTTCTTACCCTCGTGGGTTTAAGTAATTTGATCAGTGGTGCCCCCCCACTGTTTTCAAAAAATAAAATCTCTAAATTAATTAAGGGGGATCTAATACTTATCGTGACCAGTGCAATGCATACAATTGAGACAACCTCTATTTGTACTCGATCTGGATTTACTGTAGCTAGGTTTTTATGCATTAACATAGTCAGCAAATCAGAACTATTGGATCATATGGCTCAAATCTCAATATGTCATTCGATCTTTATTCATTGGTTTTGATTCATTGACTGTGAATACGTAATAATAAGGCTGCTACAGATCTGGATCTGAGTGGGGTACAAATAAAGGTGTTCAATTATTGGTGTTGCATTTGGTGCTCAGTTGTATGCATTTCGTTTGCACGAAATTAACCTAAACCACCAATATAATCTGAACCTGAAGGTAAATGTAACACCAAGCTGAGCATTAAATGCAGCAGCCGAACTTGACCATACCAACACATAACAACTCGACATAAAGCACCGCAATACACCACGAAATAACTCCCAAAACCAAATTCATTTATATTCGTCAACTCTTATCAACCGATTTTAGTTTGCAGTTCCAATACCAAACTACTTAAGCACCAAATTATCTACGACATTAAAAGAGGAGCAGGGAGGTCAACTTAAAATGGCTACTACTAATTTATTACATTGACAAGACAATAAAATACAAGTTATTCATTTAATTTGTTTGAAAGTCTAACATTACAATACTAAATATCAATGTTAGTCTATAATATCTTAAACTTCTGTTTTAATGGAAATATTTACTTAGCAATTATAATATTATATGAAGTTAGGACATGACATAATAGTTTTCCACTTGTTTTGAAGCTATGATCATCAACATTGTTGTTACCTAAATTACCAAAAAATGTAAATAAAAGTATTAAGCCTTCTTCTATTTGATCACAATTTTCAAGATCTCAATTTTTAATAGGACAAATCGTAGAATAATTGAGTGTCATACCAATGGAGAGAATCTAGTCATGAGTATATATTAATACTAAACAATCATTACATGTGTGGATTAACTAGAGATTATTTTATCTTAATCAGTAGTTTAAGGTTTGAATTCTAACTATGCAATTATATTAAATATTTGAAGATATTTTTTCTGTCCATAATGATCCTATCCAACTCAAATATGATTATTTCAATTAAATATATCTGTAGTCTAGATAAAAAAAAAATTAACACTAATCACATCTCATAATAAACTTGGTGGTTAAGATCTACATTGTTGTCCACATATATCAATATTAAAGTTCATTACTAATGATTACCATATCAACAAATTGAGTATCATATGATGGATCATGGCATTAGTTTGTTGTTCACAAGTCAAAAGTCATAATTGATTGAAGCCCCCAAAAATATTAGAAATCTTCCAATATTTTCACACTTGAGCAAAATCAATTGTGATATATTAATTTGTAGAAAATATTTTTGAAAATTACTCTAAGTCTTACATTTCGTGAACAAAAAACACATGATCAAGATACAACATCTAATTAATCTTACATCTAAAAAAAATCATGTAATATCCAATCATGGAGTAGTTAATTGCATATCTCATTGATGCAACATCTTCCATGATTACAAGTATCATAAACTTTGTTGACTAGTGATCATTGTGAGTGTACCAAGAAAATGGTGTGCTAATATGATAAGTCATACTGTTATTTTTTTCACCAATCCTCAATTTCTTTCAAATGCTTGAAAGTTAGAGAAATTGATGATTTTGCCAAAATCATTATGCTTCAACTCCAAAACAAAATGGAGCTGGGAATAATAGTCCTAATAACACCAAACTTTAATATCCCACCTCATCTCCATCATGGTGTCAATCACCAACATAACATTCCAAATGACACCGAGCATAAACATTATGCCTTAGCTCCAAATGTGACGTCAACCACAAGCATAACAGCCCTAATTTCTTTTTCTCCTTAATTTTCTTCTCAAAATTCAAATTCTTTAACTTCTCCCATTATTGTTCAAATTTCATTTACTTTTATTGCAATTTAGTGTTTTGCAATCTATCCGTCTTTTCTCAAAACTAAAACTCTCAATTTTTTTGCTTTGTCTTTCAAATTCTATTTAATTACTCTTTCGTCCCAAAATAGATGTCATATTTTTATTAAAATTTGTCCCAAAATGATTGTCACATTGGACTTTTCAATGTAGCATTAATTTCTCTTTTCACCCATACCCTTAATAAATGTTACTTTTGTTACGTCTATTTATTAGTTTTTTCTTTTTGTAAGTGTAAGATAATCTAAGACAACACTTATTTTAGGATAGAGGGAGTAGTACTTTTCAAACCCTTTATTTTTTAAATTTATTTACATTTTTACTTATTTATTTACTTAGTGAAAAGTATATTACACTACTTTTTTTTGGAACTTTTGATAGCCTTCATAGTTTGGGTCAAATTATTGTATTCAATTACGATTATATTAAATCCTTTGTATACAAAATACTTCTCAAAACAACACCTTTAAAATACCGAGACATCCAGGTATTTGGCTTAGCCAAAGAACATAAAACTCTTAGAAATTCAACCTAGTCAACATACCCATATACCTTTGAAATCTAAAATGTGTAGAAATCCAAGGTATTTACGTATTCAACTAGACCGAAAACCCAAGTACCCGCCATCATCCAATCAATAATGATCATCCTAATCATGCTCATTAACCATATTAACACCTTAATGATAATTAGGGGTAGATTAGCTAATAAGGTTATGACACAAGGGCCCATGGATCTAAGGCCTACTAAGGTATGCATAAATAACTATCCGAATTTTGCGGTAAAGACATTGTTCATTCTTATTTAATACTTTTATTTATTATTCTGGACCGATACCTTATTTGAGAATTGGTGTGTTATTTGCAAGTATCTCACCCCTTGACTTGTCAAAACAGGGGATCATGAAAAAGGACATGCGGAGTAGGAGACACAAGGACAAAATTTACATGTCTACCCGTTGCATATACACTTCATTTGCAAGTTTTCATACTTGTTAACCTTGGCAGAATAAAAAACCATCATTTGGTTCCATTTTCAGAAATTGAATTTGATATTATATATACTAATAAGAGTCTTATTCACATACAAATTAAGATTTTAACTTATCTCGAGCCCTCAAATTGAAAACACAACATTGCTAGTTCGACATAAAAGAACTTATAACTAATTTTGATTCTAAGTCTCACGAATAAAATAATATATTTATCAATTAAAATTACCAAGGAGAGTCATCCATTAGAGAATTAAAGATACTTGGACTCTTGAAACAAATGTCCACAATAAACATCAAAACACTCCAAGAAACTGATTACACAATAAAAATGAAAGTCTTTTATTATAAAAAAAAATCATTAATATACTACTTCTACCATTGTTTTGAATGTATTTCCAATACGAATTTTAGTATTTTTTTAATTAATTTGTTAATTAATGCTCTTAGTAAATTTCCTATTTTATTTGTACTATATTATTTTTTTTTGAAGAAATTTGTACTATATTATTAAGTATAATAATTGTTCTTATATGCCCAAAATTTTCCACTGTAGTTTAGGTATCGAAGTTAATGCTAATTTATAAACATCCACTTATCTTTTAAATGTAAAATTGTGACCGATCATTGAGCATAAAAGTGAATAATATGTCAAAAATAGTGACTCTAATGATGCCAAAAAAATCTTTTACTTATAAATGTAATTTAAATTTTATTAAGATTTTTTTAAAACCAAAAACTCATTTTAAAAAATAAAATAAATAATCTCAATTATTAAAAAACTAACCATCAACATTAAAACATTAGATTTAGCCCGGTGTAAGCGAATCTTATCCCATATATTAAATTATAAATATATATTCTTATTAATTTTTATTAATAACGAAAATTGCTTACTTTTTAAAGTGAATCGTTCCTAGCAAGAATTCTTAATAAGAAAGGAGTACAGCCTAAAAAATTCTTATTAACAAAGTTTTTCTTAGAGAGGGAAAAGAGCCATATCTAAGGTTTTAGTAGTTTTATTTAGAGAGAAAAGAGAGAAATAAGAGAAAAATATGTGTGTTTCATGTAAGACGTTTTAAATTTTACACTCTATCTTAATTTTAAAAAAATCTTTTTATTTTCATCTTTAAAATTAAATACAACATTAGAAAAGAAAAGAAAAAAAAAAAGAAGAGAAAAAGCATGATTTGTGGTAAATGGGCATGAGTGCATTAGTATTGGCATCTAGCTGTGACATTTGCCGCGTAATATAATAATTACGTGCTGAGTGCTGACACAGATGCCACGTGAGGATCCCTACACTTACACCGGTGTGGAAAAACTAGGGGCGGAAAAGAGCTCTTTAAAACCCACATTTAATGAACCAAACAATTGCGCGTGAGAATCACTTGTTGTTCATAGTCCCCCGTATATATCCGTTCTTTTTTCTTCCTTCCTTCCTTCCTTCCTTCAACGCTCAGCACTCAAATCCTCTGAGAGAAAAAAAAATTAGGGTTTTGCATTTCGGGTCAGACAGACTCAGACATGGGAGGAGGCAATGCCCAGAAGTCAAAGATGGCTCGCGAGAAGAACCTCGAGAAGCAGAGGGCTGCCGCTAAGGGTAATTTCTCTCTCTCTCTCTCTCTCTCTCTCTCTCTCTCTCTTTTCGAATACCTTAGCGGGGTTATATGTGTTAGATCTGATGGAGTTATTGATTTTAATAATCGTTTGGTATGTGTGCAGGAAGCCAGTTGGATTCAAACAAGAAAGCCATGTCTATTCAGGTAAAATTTCCGCTGTTTTGTTCTTTGTGTTATATTATAACCCCGTGTTCGTATCAAAGATTGTAAAATAGAGCAATATGATGGCTTGGAAATAAAGCTTTGAAAATTATGTTAAGTTCATGCGAGGACACTGTTAATGCTTAAATACTTAGCTGAAAGTCTTTTATTTACTTCTCTTTCCGAGAGAAATATCTCTAATAAAGTCACCTTGTTGTTGTTGTTGTTGTTGTCTTTTATTCAGCAATTGGTGCATGTTGAAATTCATCGAATTTTGTTTGGCTACTAATATATGCTTATTACTAAGACCCTGTTTGGTTAAAACTTTTCAGTAAACACTTAGTTGAAGAAAATAAGGAGGTGGAATGAATTAGGCTCTGTTTGGATGAGTTTCTCCACAAGCTCTTGTAAGAGAAGAAAATAAGAAAGAAAAATGAAATAAGCTTCTTCTATAACCTAAAATTTAGCTAATGCATAAGTTTAAAATCGGTGGTTTTGGAGAAGCCAATCCAAGCAGGGTCTTTATTTTCTCCCATAAGTATAAATTATCTCATGTAGCTTTTATAAATTAGTTTACCCATAAGTCAATTTTAACTTATGGGAGAAGAATCAGATGATTAGTTCATTTTTATCTTATTTTCTTCTCCTGTAAGTAAGTACTGAGAAGTTTATTGAAACAGGGCTTGAGGGATTGATTCTTTGTTAAACATGATTATATATTTAGTATGCAAAATGCAGTTTGTTTGAAGTGTTGGCCTATTTGTTTTTATTTTTCTAATGCACAAACTGTATACTACATTATGTCAACCTAATAATTGTTTTCTTGTTCAATCTGTCTTGGAAGATATTCTTTTGTCAAATTATTTACATTTACACTTTATGAATGATGTTCCATTACAATATTGTCAAAATTTACACATTGAAGACCATTGATTGTTTGGTTTTGGATCTCCTATACGGGGGAGCTCTTCCTCTCTCATTGCATAAACTGTAGTGACTCAGCATAAGGGAGCTCTTTACCGATTATAATGTTGTGATTGATGATTGCAGTGCAAGGTGTGCATGCAAACATTTATATGCACCACATCAGAAGTGAAGTGCAAGGAGCATGCTGAAGCCAAACACCCCAAATCTGATCTCCATGTTTGTTTTCCTCATCTTAAAAAGTGAAAGAGTGCATGTTGAGACATGATATATCAATATATGGCCTGTTATATAGTCTCTATCCACAGAGATCTTCAATTTCTTTTATAACAAATATGTCTGTGTGTTTGTGTCTTGGGGGGTAGGGAGAGACGAGAGGGGATAATTAGTAAGTTTTTCCATTGTTTAAGCGTGAGAAACTGTGTTAATTTTCTCTTTTTTTGTCTAATTGTAACTTATGAATGATTGCTAGTGTCAATATTAATCTTCTTACAGAATCATAGATTACATGAAAGTGTTTAGGAATGACAAATATGAAAATAAGGGTCTCCGTTCCTAAAATTTGGGGAAAATGTCTATTGAAATCTTATTTGCTTCCTTCTATTTTTCTTAGCCCCGAAAGCAAATATAATTTGTGAGTGGACACATTGGTATTAAGGAAAATGAATAACTGCATTAGTAAGCGAATAACTCAAGACCAAGAAAAATTGGTTAAGAGCTTTGTCAAGCTAAGCTTGACAGAAATTCCCCTCCCTCTATCTTATGACCAAGAGAATATGATTCCTGTGAAACCGAAGTGGTGAAGTGGACAGAAATCAAGTAAATCTTGAAGTTTGATGTCAATAATATATCATTCAAATCTGTATTGCCAAGTTTTTTGTTGACTCTGACTAATATTTCACAGAACACAACCATGGCATGCGATATAAGATGATACAATGTAAAGAAAACAGCTGCATGGTGAGGATTTAATGTTCCTTTTATGGCCATCCGTACACACCACTGATAACAGTGGGCTGCCACAGTTGAGAAGAGTCCACACTCTATGAGCCTTACCTCCATATCAAATTACGTAGGAACAACGAATATCAATTATCGATTTAGATAGTATTTGGCTTAACTTTTTTGTTTTTGTTCTTCATCATCAGTTTGTATAGTATTTGGCTGGTAGCTGGTTTTCTAAGAAAGAGCAGTTGAGTTAAATATAAATTTAGAGAAAATTTTAAAAATTAAAGTAGCTTTTCTAATCAATGAACAAAGAATTTCATGTAAATCAATTGGAGGAGCATCTATTTTTCAAGTTAAATCCAAAATCTACCGTAGTTACATACACAACTGCCAACAATATCGTTATCTCCTGTACCTTTCTCGTTCCAATTAAGAAACAAAATGTGATTCTTCACACTTTACAAGATCAGTTTCAACGCCACCGTGAGTTTACTAAGAGGGGCTCCAAATTTCCTGAAAAAAACTGCACCATAATAATGCAAGAACTCTTACCTGGGATGGGATTGGCCCTTTTCATATAGGAAGCTTAATTGGGAAGCTCTTGATGAAATATATGCTGCGTCTGGGTAACGATGGTTGATTCAGCTAGTAGAATGAAAACCATCTTCTAAATATAAATAGGCTCTCAATCGTTGTTGGTAGACTTTTATTTGTAGGTTATCGTTTAAATATAATGGCTATATATAATAGGTTTGTTTGTTGATTTTTACAATAATTATTTTAAAAGTTATACTAGTAATAATTTGTGATTGATTGACAGAATAAAACTGTTTTATACTTACATTAATATTAAGTGTCACTAACCTAGAATTTTTATTAACACTTGTGACATATCATGACTTAAGAATGTCATATTCCTTAATTTCTAAACTTACTCCTACTGGCTACCGAATATGTAAGACAAATATCATAAGAAAAAAAGTTAAATTGTGATTTTAAAAATTTTCTAACATTTTTCATGAAAACAAAATCATCATCTGAAAATTTAATTTTGTAAAACAAATAATAGATTTTCCCAATAACAAGTTTAGACTATAGAAATAGATTTTACAAAACAGATTGTGTTTTTAAACAAAATCAAATTCAAACCTAGGTGAGTTTAGAGCACAAGATATTCAAAAGAAATATGAAATACAAAGAATTATATTGGTTCGTTTCTACCTTTAAAACTACATTCAATTATTGGTTAATAATTAAGTTCCACTAACTTCATGAAATTACAAGCACTAATCATTGTCACGTCTAACTCTACAAACAAAGTTTATCACCAAGCTTCAACAATCCAATATTTTTTGTCCTACCAAGTCACTGCTGGCTCCAATACAAATCAAAAGATTTATTGTTGGTTTGCTCACTGACTAGATCTTAATCGTCTAACAAACAAGTATACAAGCTAAACACTTAGTCATTTCTCTCAAGATATTTAATGTGTTTTGAAAGATATGAACTTTACAAGAGAATAAACTAAAAGTTTTTTACATAAAGAATTTGAATGTAAGTGTAAGATGGTAGCCCATTTCTTTAAAGCTTTTGGTATGTGTAGGGCTTCATCTTTAAGTGCTTGTCTCTAAATGGATAAAATTCTTCACTTGAGCTCTGCGTCTAAAGTTTGTGATCGTTGGAACATTTAATGTTTGCATTAAATGCACTTCCTTCTTCATACTAGAAATTACTTTGGTTGGCTTTTATGTTGAGCACTACAACAAAAAACCACTTTCTGAGTCAAAATAGATTTATTATGGCATAACGCGTCTTTTGATGTTTGATAACTCACAAAACTTGAATTTCATTTATTCTTTATGGGATTCGCTAGATTCTAGGAGAATGTCTTGTAAGATCATGACTTAAACCTACTTTCGTCTGAAATTTCAGACATAATAGGATCATGAAGCATAGTCTAATATCACATAAAACACATATCTTAATCTTTATATTTATTTACATTTAATCAAAATAATTAATGGTCATAATTCGTCTTAAAACACAAATATCTTTTCACTAAAAAATATAAGTAAGCTTGAATCAATGGTGACAGTCTTGATAAAAATACATGATACTCTGTGTCGGTATTGCCTGGTAATGTTATAATCACAACTTTTTTAAGATAGAATTTGAATTTTCAACAGCAGGCTAACAAATTATTCAGCTGGAACAAGTTATGATATAGTTACATTCCACAACAAAACTAACAAACTATAATTTTAACAGAAGGCAACCATGCCACATTTGAGGGTGTATTATAAAACAATCCCACATATATGAAACTCAGGCTGATGGATCCAATGATTTAAGTTACTGTGTCCTCATTCTGCTACTTTCAGCTGCCCTTACTTGAGAGAAATATGGATGTGCCTGCGGGAATACATCAAGCATAAAAAATTGTTAAATCAAAAGATCAGAAAATATTGTGCAAATTAAGCAATACACAACAAAATAACCATGTTACGGTAAAATAATGAGCTCTTTATAATTACCATTGCTTCTCTTGCTGTTAGCCTGTCCTGGTGATCGTATCGAAGGAGTTTATCAAGAAAATCAATTGCCTGCATGTCCGATATATTGAAATAATTAAAACCGATAACGGAGAATTGTTAAATTACAGTATAAACTAATTGGTTAGGTCCCAATGACATGTTGGAACATGGATTAAATTACCTCAGGAGACACAAGATGTTGATTATCTGCATTGATAAATTTAGACCAAGGCTTGCGACTGTGCCTGGAAAAGGTAATAGTGTAACATAAAAAAAAGTGTAAAAATAGTTATACTGAATATATCTATCATCAGTAGATAAAGTCAAAATAAAAGCAGTAAATTTCTAAGTCCATGTTTGGATTAAAATTTACAAATTAAAGTTTGGGTCAAACTTAAGTTTGTAAACTGTGTTTACAAAAGCAACCCAAGTCTTGTTTCTACAAAATTGAGTTTTCAGACAATTTTCATGTGCATATATACTTTTGGGAGTAACCAAACATGTTACCAAAATGAGTTTACTTTCCAAACTGAGTTTGGAGCTCCCCAAACGAGAAACCAAACATAGACTAAGAGAGCTGAGAGTGAGATGAGGTACTAAATTGCCATGGAAGACAGTGACAGAAAGTTGTGGATTCACTAAATCAAACTTGCTATGCAATATCCAAAAAATCAAATAGAAGATGATACCTTCCAACCAGTGCATCAAGTTGAGGATCAAGCTCCAGATGATACTTATTCAGATATGCATTCAGTTCATCTGTCCCAAGCACCTGCGGATTAACATTAAAAAAGAAGAGACAATGAAACCTCCAGATCTGGAAAGAAGAGTATCTAGAAACAGGCAAGTGATCTAAAATTCAATCTTTTAGCATGCAAAACAGGAAATAATTTAGGCATACTTAATTATCCCCATATAATAAAAGATAAAATATTATAGTCAGAAACTAAAACATGACATTAACTTGCACAGCATCAACAAGATAATTTTGCAATTCTATACATTACTGAACCTCCATAAATGTTACCTTAGCTATTTTGACAAGCTGATCATGGTTGTCGTGACCATAAAAAAAAGGTTCCTTGCGAAATATCTGCATTAAGTAAAATGATCATAACCCAGAATTACACGATTTTGTACATGTAGATTCAAAATTAGACTTCATATTAAATAACGCCAAGGGTATGTCACATATAACCAGTAAGTTGTAGCCTATAGCTATAATTCTCACCATTCCAGCAAACATGCAGCCAAGACTCCACATGTCTAATGAGTAGTCATAGTCTTGTAAATCAACTAGAAGTTCAGGGCCCTTAAAGTATCTGAGAAATAAAAGCATAGCATATGACAGGTTGTTGGCAGTGTCATTCAAAAACTTCCAAAACTCACCCTCACATAGCAAAATATTGTAGAAGTCTAGGAAAATTTAAATGATCATTTTTCCTGTGTCAAGTTTATCTCTAACTAACAAATATAAGCAAATTAAAAGAAACATTGCAACAGTAAATTAATGCTGGCCTAAAAGGCAGCTGAGAATTTCTATATGATTATATAGTATAAACCAAGTGGAAGATTAGGGACCTGAAATATGCTACAAATATGAGTTGACAGAAATTTAGATGACTAGACAAATGAACTTGGGTATATTTCAGCTGAAAAAAACAGAAAAGAGGGGAGCTGGTTCGGAAAAATGAGAATACCACCAAACTAGAATCAAAACCTCAGTTCATGGAGCCCCAACACAGTTCTTGGAACCCCATTTGTTCTTCCTTGTCCCTTTTGTCTAAAACAGTCCTCGCACATGGCAACAAATGACTCGTTGTTGTGTTCTTAATATCTTCAGCTATGCCTAATACACTAATCCCTTTAAATTGCTTAGTAGGAACTGTGATTAAATGAGGAAATTGGGTTATTTAACAAATCTTAAAAGTATGTTCACTTTGGCATGTGGCATATTAGCCTGCTAGTCTGCTACATTAGGTCTGTGTCATTAAGGTCAAACTGCTTCAGTGTCAATTAAAAATATGTCTGAACTATTTCTCCTTTGGCTTTCAGTAACAGTCTTGCACAATGATCCTTTACAACTACTCATTCTATAATGCATGATTGGGAAGAGAGTAGTGTATTATAGGCTTCTGAAAGAATAGTCTAATAGTTGTTTATAAAATTTGTCTCTTTAAAGAGTAAATAAAAAATGTAGCTGAAAATATAATGCATTGGCAAACATTTAAGGAGAGTCTCTTACAAGAAACTATAAACAAAAAGCATAAGGGTGGTTGCATGGTTTTTATTTTTTGGTTTTTAAATGCAAATTTAAAAATAAAATGTGTTTAGCTAAAATGGAGCTGAACTAATATTTTACTCAATTTTAAAACACTTTTAACTCATTTTTTAAAACCAGAAATTATTTTGATTTTTGGTTCAGTCGTAAAAACAACTCAAAAATCCCCCAATCCCATCTAAAAAAAACCCATACACTACTGTCACTACCATTGCCATTACCCACCACCACCACTAGTTCAACCACCACTATTGTTGCTACAATTGCCACCAAAGCCACCACCATTGCCACTCTTGATGCTGCTGCCACCGTCACTACCACAACCATCATAATTGATTGCCTTTGCCACCTTCATTGTTCCCCCACCCACCACCACTACTGTTAATACTGTAAACATTGCCAGTAAATCATTATTGCCACTGTCACCACAACTACCACTGACTGCTGCCTCCATAACCACCACAATCATTAGTTGCTACCACCATCATCATTGCCTCCCCCACCATTGGAGGTTGTTGATGGCATTGTGTCTTCCCCTGACCTAATAGTCTAATACCATCATCATTGTTGCAACCACCACCAATAAACTATTGTTGCCACTACAACCAACACCAACTATTGCCTCACATTGGTCGTTACCACCATAGTTCCTTCCCCCAACCTAATACCACCATGACCATAACATCACCATTACATTGCTGGCCGCCACCACTACCAGTATCACCCTCACTGCTGCTGCCACAACCGCCATTGGTTTCCATCACCATCATTGTTGCTATCACTATAACCACCACCATAGGCTACCACTTCAATCGTCCGCCACCCCAACCGTCACCACCAAATAAACCCAAATAAAATAGTGATTTTATAGTTTGGATTTAAAATTTGGTATTAAAATATAAAAAAAAAACACAAGAAATTGAAACTAAAATAATAAAACTAAAAACTGGTTTGTTTGTAAGAAACTCAAAACTAAAAATCTCCCCAAACAAGCCCTAAGGAATTGGCAATCTTTATATAATTAAATAGGGCGATCTATTCAAAACGCTAGGTTCACTAATACAGTAATACTGGAATTTGTACGTAACATTTAATATTTAATATTTTATCTAGCATAAACTGGTTGGAGTAATTTACAATAAACTTTGTGCAAGTCCTAAGAGTCACTATTTTAGTAGGCAACAGAGTAGACCATAGAGTGCACATCTCAATTGACCAAGAAAGAAATCACTTCTAGACCTGTATTTCAGTTAAGAAAATTATAGTAGAGCTAGATTTTGTATTATTGATGCACTGTTCGCTCAAGTTTCCACATTTTCAGAATGAAGTTAGTGGATATACCACTACTTGGGAAGCAACAATTTCAATATCCATTTGTATTGAAAAACTCATGCTTGAATGAGCTAAGGATGCCTAACTGATTTTGATTTATGCTACGTAACTCAGGCTAATCCATTGTATACATCTTTCTTTGATTTTACTTTTGAAATATAGTTGCAACCATGGTCAATAATAGGCCAGAGACCAGAACATTACCTTGAAGCCACACGAACATTGTATTCCTTTCCAGGATGATAAAATTCAGCAAGACCCCAATCTATCAAGCGAAGTTTCCGTAATTCATGATCTATCATAACATTATGAGGCTTGACATCTCTATGCATTATGCCTTGAGAATGACAGTAATCTAAGGCCTACATTCAAAACTAAAGCATTCAAGTAACAAGAAAAGGTCATCAACACATGTTTGTGCTAATGTGAAGTAATTTTCATGATGCATAAGCAAAAGCCTATACACATGAACCAGATGCAAAATTGATATAAGCCTTGTCCAAGACAAAGATGCTCCAATTACTGTAAAGGAGAAATATATACATTATGGATAGGACACAGAGCATCAGTCAAGGTATACCATGAGAGATTGAAGGGTAATGTTACCTTAAGAAGCTCATATATGTAATAGCGTATGTCATAATCAGTCAAGGTTGGATACAAAACTTTAAAATCTGTACTGTTGACATACTCAAATATTAAGCTAGGAGTTTTAGAGTGCTGATCTCTGACAATATCAAGAAGCTTGACAATATTTGGCCCCCCACAAAGGTTCTGAAGTATTTTTATCTCTCTTTTAATCTGCAAAATGATGTTGAAGATCTCAGAAGTTATGACAAAAATCTCACAAGAATTGAAAGCTGAAGTTAGTACAACAAACAACCAAAAAATAAATTCAAATTAACACAAGACTTCAACCAGTTAGTCTAATTGTGAGAGTTTTTTTTTTTTAAAAAAAAATAGAAGATATATCACAAAAGTCCAAAAGTATGAGGAGCTCTTTGTAGTTCCTACTCAAAAAATTGGAATCAAAGTTCTATTTGTTCATACCCTAAATGATTTACATCACCGATTAGAATTAAGGTTTGGCTACCAATAACAATAACAATTTCCAAACTAGAATTTGCAGAAACAGGTTGCTGCAGTGCACCAAGAACCACACTGTCCTGCTCTTAATGTGGACCCCCCAGCCTTAAGTCCTTGTTTAGTAATTAGAGATATGCTTACTGAAGACATACAAAAGTCTATCCCTTATTGTATGTTTTTCACAAATGATATAATTTTGATTTAGGAGTCAAGGAAAGTAGCTTACTCGCAAGTTGAACTTTGGAGACAGACTTTGGAAACAAACGGTTTCAACTTACGTAGGAGTAGTGCAAAGTATACGCCATGTAATTTTAGCAGGAGAAAAGAAGAATATGACATGGAATTAAAAATGGGAAAAGAAGTCTTGCCACATTTTTCTAAGTTTAAATATCTGGGATCAATACTACACAATGAAGTGGAAATTAACAAGGATGCCACACATAGAATATATGCAGGGTGGCTAAAATGGATAAAGGCATCAGGGATTATTTGTGACCACACTCCATGGTACTTCTATATGTCCAACTACACTTGATGGTGGTGAATGTGGCCAAAAATACAAAATAAAAATGCTTGTATACAAGGAGAGATTGGTGTACAATCAATTGACAAAAAGATAACAGAAAATCAATGGTGGTTTAGACATGTACAAAGAACACCCTGAGAGACACTAGTGAGAACAATAAATTGTATGGTTTTTAGTCATGTGAAGAGGAGGAGAGGGAGGCCAAGAAGAACGTTAGAGGAAGTGGTCAAGAAGGATCTCATGGTAAATAACATCGCTAAAACATTGATTTTTGACTGAGTCAAATAGTGTCAAGTTATCTATGTAGCTGATCTCATCTAGCAAGATAAGGATTTGTTGTTGTTAATGTTTCAAAAGGAGAAGTTTATACATATGATTCAAGCTCACCTCCAATATTTTAAGGGGACACAGAACTACACATCTTTCATCAACAAAAAGTCATCTAGTTTGAACTTTGAAGCCCCTCGTCTTATTTCAAAGCATAACTTCCAAAGATTTTTTTCATCAAGTGTAGTCTAATATGATGGTACCAGAGCTATGTAATAAAATTATATCAGGAATTATGAAATCATTCTTACGAATCATAATATATGTCCATATTTTTCTTTTCTTGTGAACTCCTATATTTATTGATAAAACTTTTTATGGCTGATATTGTTATTCTTCAATATATTTATGTTAACAAAATGATTATATAATGTCTTCTACTCTTCTTACGATGAATTTTAAGTTTTTTTTTTTCTGTTTTCGAAATAACTATTGCATAACTGTGTTAGGGAGATTGTGCCAGAGTGGTCCAGTTGTTATTCAATAGTTCACAAGAAAATACTGAGAAATTTGTGAGTAAATTACTGTTTATTATGCAAATTTTAGGAGAATAGTTCAAATGAAGCTTCACTGGCTGGCTTTATTCACTCTCCGGATCCCAAAGGTCGAAAACAACAACAATGTAAAAAAACAAAATCTCACCTTCTTTTTCTTGACAGGCTTGAGAATCTTGATTACACAACGCTCATTGCTATTAACATTTATGCCTTCAAAAACCTCACTGTACTTTCCCCTTCCCACTTTGCGCACAACCTCATAATCATCTTGATCACTGAAAAAGAGCACACGGAGAATTCATAAATAACATAATTGGAAGGAAAAATCTAAATCCTCACAAGAATCAGTCCTAATACACATCAATGTTTATAAGTATTTAACAATAGAATCCAGAAAACAACAGCATCAACCAATTTCAAATCACAAGGTGATTCTTCATGCTCAATCAGCTTCTCAGAGTTCATAGATACCACAGAGACGGAACATAGCAAGGACAAGAGATTCAATCAAAAGGATATAATCAAGGTTTTAAAAAACGGTCGGCAACCGTGATTTGGGCCACAACATCAAGCTTTTTTAACTGTCCATGATCGCAATTGGGACCGCATCAGCTGCATTTCTCTGCGATTTGCCGTGATATCAACAAACGTGACGGAACCACAACAAGACCACGACCATGACCGCAACAGGACCACGACCGATATTTAAAATCTTGGATATAATGATAACATAAACAGCATCATTCAGCATAATTTGGTAGGAATGTAACAAAAATTGTTGAACCTCTAGGTATTCAAAATCAAGAACGAGTAAAATTACAAAAACAACACCTAAAAAACTAGCACATACTCACAGTTCTTAACCTAAAACGCGAAATATACAATCTATTGATTGTTAACTGTGTCTAATCTGAGCATAACAGAAGGCTCCAGAAACAAAATTAGGGTTGGGAACATTATTACCCCCATTGAACGGTGAGGGACTCGTAATCCCAGTACTCTTTGGGGCGAAGAACATTGACATCGGTGTAGACGCGTGCCTTGGACATGGCTCGACGATTGGAACCCGAGATCTGGGTTCTGTAGCGCTGGTGAACGATTGTGAAGGTGTTAGTAGTTTCGATGAGGTGATTGGGGATGCGCAAGATAGGGGGCTGCGCAACCGGCGCACGCAAGGCGACAATGGTGCACACTAGCAAGAAGCGGAGAAGTAGTGCTGCTGGTGCTTCGTGCGCAATGCGCATATTTAATGTGCGTATAGCGATATTATTTAGATTTCACATACTACTTTTTTATTTACATTCTCTATTTTTATTTTTATATATAATAAACGAATATTAATATTCCCCCAGTCATTGAAGATTAATGTAATTAAGTTAACATTGAATTATTTCAGAAGTAGTTTAATCTCGACGAAAATAATTATACACTAGATTTTATTTATCTTTTTGTTAAATTTTGGATTAATTAAAATTTATTTTTCTTAATGAAATGTAGGATTAACCTGATTAATTATAAGATTAAAATATAAAATACTCCCTTCAATTTGTTTCTTTTATCAATAGAAATTAAAAATTAAAAATAATATAAAAAATTTATAATAATTCATTTACTTGTTTAATTAATTGAGTTTTACCTATTTGATTTCCTTCGATTTAGAGTAACTTTTTTTGGAATGCTTTGAGGTTTGAGGATCACTTTTTTTTTTCCCTTCCTGAACGGTACAAAGTGCCCACGTCAGCATCATCTTCTTCTTCTCTGCTTCTACGCTTTTGCCAAAAAAAAAAACAAAACGCAATAAAGCTGCGTAGTCGTGTCTCCGTTTATGCTGTTTTGGGTGTAAATAAAATTATTTTATTCCATTTACCAATAGGTGTAGATGCTTGGGCCAAACTGACACTAATGTTTCCTTAGAGCAGTGTATCAATTCAATCAGAATGCAACATGTAACATGACTTGAATATTTTACAACCATATCATGTCTAAAAAATATTAATACGATCGATCATGTTAATTTTGAATTCAAAAAACGTTGAGTTCTGCAGCACAACGATCAGAACATTTTTAAATGTATAGTTGATTAGTTTATTTCGGAGGCTTCCAAATACACTCTTTCTAATACAAAGATTTGAGGAAAGATTTATTAAATATAAAACAAGAGTAGCAATAAACTATTTGTACGAGTAATACTGAATTTAGTTTTTTTTTATACAAAATATTATATTCAAGTTTTTTTAAGGTAAAAAACTTGATTAGAATAAGAGAATCATATTAAAGATGATTGATTAATAAGATTTTTCGATAAGAATTAATTATCAACAAAAAGTAAAACTCTATATCAATAACATAATTAAAAAAATTAAAAAAAAACATATAAAATGAGAGTTATATTTTATAATTTCTAATAAGTTTTAGTTGAGAAAAGAGTGTATTAAAAAAATTATTGTTAAAATTTCCCTTTATTTTAAACAAATAATCTTGTCTTAACTTTAAAAAACTTAAAAATGAAGTTTTTATTTTTTTATCTAAAATCTGATCATTTCCAAACTTAAGTTAAAAAGTCAATTTTATCCATGACACATTGACTTTTGTATCAACAGGTTAAAAAGATATAGCGATAAATATCTACTATGCACCAAAATTTATAGTAGCTTCATTTCATGCATGCTATTATAGGTCTTTAATGTGAGCCCATGGTAGCAACCAGCAAGTGCGCAATACGAATTGAATACCAACTCTCAAAAGTAAATTCTCGTGTAACAAGTTGCTGCCCCTTTTTTAATATAACCTACAAACTGTCAATTTAGGGTAGAATGGACAAGTTCCTAACTTTGAAACCAAGCTTGCAATGGACCATGCATCCTTTGAAACAATACTGAATTCCGATTTTTTCTCGCAAAAATATCAACACTCACACTCTAATCGCCATGTATTTATAAACATAAATCTACAATAAAAAAAATCAATCTTAATAGTAATCTAGGATTTGAGACTTCCCTAGAAGTTAAAAGACATTCAAGATAATTATTAAACTCGTAAATACTACTTGGTACGAATAAGTAACCTAACTAAGCACAAAACTTATTTGGGGCCTATTTTGGATACAAAACAAGTATTTTTTGACAACTTTTTTTGAAAACATAAAACTTTTTCAATAGAGAAGCTCTCAAGAGCACTTTTAACCTTGTATCCAAACCGACTTTAATGTAAGACTAAACTAGATGGATCTGTCTCTAATCTACCTGCCAAATTAGGATTTTAAGCCTTCCTCAAACATGACTAGGAGAATACACGAGTGCTTGAAAGTTAATTATTTTTGGACTTAATAAACATTTGCCAATCAATGAATGATATTCACTATGTTCCAACCTGGTTGCAGCAAGTTCTGCCGGTCATTTGACCTCTCTCCCACGCACCACAACATTCTTTCGGTGCATGTTACGGAGTTGTAACGATACAAATATTATTATATTGCAAAAATGACAATAAGTAGAAACATTTGAAAGCAATAATCAACGTATGGAAATCTTGTTGTCAATGGACCCATACATGTACAAGTACAACTGCATGTGGACTAGAATTCATCACGGAAAAAAAAAGCCAGGTTTACAAACCTGCAGAATTTTGTCAACCAAACTGGAAATTTTGAAGATGACCACTGTTTCTCAAACTATACGATGAAATTGTAGCATGATTATCACTATGTGAAAAGTATAAAGGTGAACAATAGAAGACAATGAAAATGATTCTCAGAGCCACAACAAATACTTGGATTTCTTTTTTCATCTCATAATTTTGTCATATGAGGCAAGTATTAGGCAATATTTATTCTAAATCGCCTACTTGTCCAATTAGACTCCTTGGCTATAGGCGATTGGGAAAAAACATATAGCCAGACACATACGCATAATGCATCCTCATATCCATGCAACTTTAGGAATCTAGGACTCATGACCTCAAAATTAATAGAATACAATGAATATATATACAAGAGCAACTACAAAAGAACTTGCAAATCAATTATAACAAGGTGGATCAAATCATCATAAGTAAAAACCTAGATCAAGAGGGTTAAAAAGGAAAGGAAGAGATATGTAAAGAAGGGAAAGGTGGTCGAAGGATATGAGGAAAAGAAAAGTTCGTGTATCCTTGTCACTATTGTATTGTCTCTTCATATTTACTTCGCTTCAAGCTGGGTTTGCTTAAAGTCAAAAACCTCAAACATCAGACGTCTCACATCACGTTTCCCATAAACAACATATGAAAGCCCGTGAAGGGCCTGTTTAACAGTTGTAGTGACTGGGTATTTCAGTCTATAGGCACGTTGTTATGCGTCTTGAACCTTTTCGTCATATATAGTAAAATGGTGGCAATTTTTGGCCTTCAAATATCTTCCACAATACTTGTTCATAAGAAACCTGCGATGCCTATTTTGTAACCATAACCCTGGAGCATCTAAATGCTTCATCAACAATCTTTCAGCCATTACCGAATCCTGTAAAAAAATCCCAAAAAGAAAAATTATTTAGTATGCAGCATAGAAGACATAAAAAAACTGTATATGATATATTTTCCTGAATCAAACAAGAGTTTCATTCCATAAATGTAACCGAATATTAGTACGGACATACAATGAATAGAAAGTACCTGTATCTTTTGGCCAAGGTATTCTAATCTCTCATAGAAAAATTGAGGATGATCAAATTTGTACTTTGATGGATGCAAGAAACATAGCTGCAATTCAACAAGAAATTAATAGCATCAAACTCATAACAGAATCTAGGGAACCTTGAAGCTGATCTACTGACTTCACATTTTCCAAGGAAGGTTCAAGGGAGATTAAAGAAAGTTGTAAATGAATTGAATATTTCTTGATTAAACTATTAAGAATTAACATGCTCAATATTTGGGTGCTTTTAAGATGAACTTCGTTTTAATAAGGTGACTGTGCATAGGCAAACCAAGTACCGTAGAGCAATAAAAATACCTAAAACATCCAACAAACAAATTAAATGATCCAATTAGCAGGCATGATTCATTATCAATTGTGTTATACCAATACCTCAGTACTTGTCATTCTTTTTATATTTACTTTCCCCATTTCCACTGAATCACATTCAAGTATCACTACAGGTTAAATAAAAGCCCCACTTCTGACAACTTTAATTGTCTTTAAACAACTTTGATGGCCATTGTAATATGAATATTGAACCCAAGGATGGAAGCAATAGAAGCATGCATGGTTATCTATTTGTTCAGAGGTGCATCAAAGATATCCTTATTCCCTAACCGTCAAAAGTCAAGTCAACGTATATGTGATAGCCTGATAAGGCAAAATGAAAACCAGAACGAGAGGAAATAATATACCTGCAACCCAAGATCAAGCTCTATGTTCCTGGCTTTAGTAATTTCTGGAATTCTATCTTTCATTTTTAATGGATATCCAAGGACTTGCATAATCTGGGGTCTGCAATCATAATCCCATAAATTTCCTCTAAACTGATGCATGCTTGGAGGAACACAAGCTCTGAACAGTCGTGGGTGTGCAAACAAGGCATCTGCAGGAGGCAGAATGCAGAGCAGTAAACATCATTTTGTTCTTCAAATTATATTGTACAACAGGAGTTTTGCATGCACAACTCACAATAAAGTAGAAAAACAATTTTGAATTTATAGTGAAGGAAGATTAGGTTTGACATCCATAGTCCACAATATTCAGTTCCTTATGAGCTATGGTTTTTGAAACAAATAATACGATGACAGAATATAAGTGGAGCTTGCCTTATATGCAACCATATCTTGCCAGCTTATCTTGCCTTCAAACTCGGCAGATACATGATCTATATCTTCAAGTTGCCTACACAATTTGGGCTGGCAATCCTCAGCATTTGGATCCATTCCAAAGACTTCAAAAAGAACACGATACACTTCTGGCATACCAAAACAAAGATAGATTGCCCCAAACAAAGCCCAAAATACAGACCTGCCAATATAGTATAGCAAATAAAAAAAACACATTTAAGAAACAAATTATTGGCACGGGCACACACTTCACTGATTAAGGTGTTCTACAGTATATGGATTAAATTTAAAACAACAGCAAAATATATCATCATGAGAGGCCAATGAGCATTTTTTTCTCTTCTCTGTCCTAGATTTCCTTTTGACAATATGCCACTCATATTTTATTATTACTATTATTCATGAATCATAACAGATTGGTCTCCAAAGGAAGCTAGCATCAAAAGAAAAACTAATTGATCTCAAAAATATTTACACATCCTGATATAACAAACTAATGGCACACATTATGGATGATTAGGCATAGGGAGAAACAAAAAGTAGAGTCAAAGAGCCGGCCTCAACATACAAGCATCCATGTCCAAATCTGCCAGGCAGGTATTCAGTTTGAATAAAACATAACATCAACAAAATTTCCAAATCCAAATCCCCTACCCTATTGTTTAACATTTAAAAGAATACCATTATACCATGAGAGGGGGCAAAATTAGGAACTTAAAAGCAACTAAAAACACAATGTGTTAATCTAATCAATCAATTCAATTTGGCCAGTTAGGTGACTCCTACCAAATAAACCCCACATCAATGTGCTTACATAAATACATCACAGCAGACCTCCCCCTAGAATACTCAGAGTTCAGGTTTGAGCCCTAGTCATACAGTTGCTTTAAATACTGAGAGGGGGGTAACTTTGCCACCCCTAATATTTCTGTGTTCTATGGACTCAAACATGGTTATCTCTCGTAGGACGTAGAGGATACATGTAAACTCCTACTAAGAAAAGACCTACCCCAGGAATGAAGGCATGTTTACATTTTCTAAAATATTTTATTCCTTAAAAGTGAGCATATCATATTGTAAAGCAGCTAGATGGACTACAATTCCTACCATCAACGACTTCATTGAGAGCTAATTTCAAAACATGAAGCAAGTAACATTAGGGAAAAGGCTAAAAGAAATGACAGTAAACAAAGTTCACTAGCATCACTATCCCCCTAAAATGTAAACACGTCATAGTATTGAAAAATCCATCAAATTAGACCCCAAATGCTAGTAAAATATATCAACTTAGCAACTAAACTGAAGGATATCAAATTAGACCCCGATTATTTATTTACATAATCTCATGACTTTAAGAAACAGTAAAACAAAATTCACTATCATCCTAAAATGGAAGCGCATTCCTTGTATTGAAAATTAACTAACAGCAACAGATAAGAGCTACTTACTTTACAGTTGCCTCCCTTTCCTTTCGAACCAACTTGTCCATATCATCATACGGGAAGCCAACCCCCTTAATCCACCCAGGCAAGCTCTTCTTTCAGATCAACCCGAACACCCGCTCCCTCATCGGCGCCGGCGACTCCCTCGGTTACCTCTGCAAAAAATAATCGGTGAAAGCCAACTCCAACACATACTGCCCGAGAAAGAACAGCCTCGAGTGCCCGAACCGCACGTGCCGCGCCCTACTCTTCTCGCACACTTCATGCTGGAACGCCAAGTACAACAGCGTGTCGAGCTCCCTGGCGGGTTTGCTATCGTCCCTGAGCGTCACCGAGGGCTCCAGAGGGTACCCCAGTGCGTGCTTCTCCATCCAGATGTTGTCCACGTGGCCGAGCGGGGCGAAGGGAAGGCATGAGCTTAGGAACGGGAATGTGTTGAGCGCTAGCTGGGGGCTGCTGAGGAACCTGTCCGCGACTCTTTTGTCGTCTAGCGGGCGCGTGAGGATGAACCTCCGCGGGGCGCGCGTGGAGTTCGGGGTGAAGGGCGCTTGCGCTCGGTGAGCTCCCTTAGGAGGCGCTGGGGGCTGTTCTTGGGAAGCTCCTGCGGTGGGTCTATGGTTACTGCGGAAATGCGGGATTGAGTTTTTTGGGGGAGATTTGGATTGCGTTTGGAGTGAGGGAGGACGAGAAGGAGAAGAAGGTAAGTTCCATTGGTGAGGTACGAACATTACAGTTGATGTGTGTGCGGAAGTGAGAATTCGGATCTGATAACATTAACATGGATTGGTGGTTGATTAGAGGGTTTTGGGTTCGGTCTTGTTACTTGCAGGGTTTTGAGCTTCTAGTTCTTCTTCAACGATATAACTGATGGTTGGATTAGGACGACGTGTCACAGTAAATATTGTGCTTGCAAATACACTTGGTTTTAGTGTGGCAAATTTACGATAGAGGGTCATATTTATAAAGTATTTACGGATTAGGGTCCCTTTTGAAAGAAATTGCAGGGGGGTCTGTTCTGTGTTGGATGCCGCCAGTTACATCAGCGATTTAGGTGGTGCCGCCACTAACTGTGGCGAGAAAGGGCCGACACAGCAGTGAGACACTTGACAACCCGCCAATGTCAATGATGGGACATTTCTCTTCTTGAGGCATGCAAGAAGAAAGAGGAGTCGTACTGCACAGAGAGAAAACTGGGTGGGTTAATGGTTTTCTTTTCCTTTCCCTCAGATTTTTCTTCTTTTTCACTCTCTAGTTTTCATACCTCATCTCACTGATTGTGCCTTTTAGCTTTTTTTTTTTTCACTCTGGATTAGTTAGTGTGGTGGCTTCACTTGGGAGTTGGTACATTCACTCACTCACTCATCTTTCAATGGCATAAAAAAGTTTTGTTTTTTGGGGTTTTTTTAATTCACTTTTTGCATTTGGAGTATATGGGTTGGAATGAAATAATGAAAGGCTTTGGCTTCCATTATTGGTTTCTTCATTTGCATGTTTTTTCTCTTCTGGGTTTCTAGAGAATCTTGCACTTGCAGTGTAAAATGCATTTAAAGTTTTGATTTTTTTTTCCTCTGGGGTGTGGCTAATTGATTTGAAATTGGTTGGTTGTGTGTGTTTGTGTTGTGCAGGTGTTTTGAGATAATAATGCTGAGGAAGAGGAACAGGTCAGTGCAGAAGGATCAACACCACATGTGTGAAGCCAATTCAGAGCACTATTCTCAATCTCATCATGCTTTGGTGGGGCACTAATTCGGAGCACTATTTATTTTTACTGCATTTGCCGTTCAGATTGCTTAGATGATACATGCAAGTCATGCTATGAACAAGCCAATGCAAGATTTAATCCATTAAATTCTTCAACATATGAGGCTTCAGATTGCTTAGATGATACATGCAAAGACCTCATAAGCAGTGGACAAGGTAAACAATCTTCAATTTAAAATCACTTTATTTCAAAACAACGAGTAAGCTTAATTGATTTTTTTTATGCAGGTTCGTTGCAAATGTCCCGCCACTGGCATTGGCGGGTTGTCCAGTGTCTCGCTAGTGCTAGTAGCGGCACACGCTGTACCGTAGTTGGTGCTGGCGGCACCCAGCCACGTCAGCCCCATTCTCACCACAGTTAGTGGCGGCACCACCTGAATCGCTGATGCAACTGGCGGCATCCAACACAGAACAGACCCCCCTGCAATTTCTTTCAAAAGGGACCCTAATCTGTAAATACTTTATAAATATGGCCCTCTGTCGTAAATTTGCCTTTTAGTGTTTTATTACATTTGTCAATTTTTGAATTTTATTTAAAAGTATATATTTGAATGAATTGACTTATATCAAAACTAATTTTTCACCTCTGCGTTGCGATGCACGCACGGGTAAAATTTGTTTGTGTAGTTATATAATTTTATATTAAATAATATAGTTGTATAACAAAAAGAAATTATTCAATTTTTTTATTGAATTATTTATTTTTACATAAAATAAGTAAAAAAACTTTAAAAAAAATCAATTTAATAAAAGTAAGTTTTTTTTTACAAAAAGAGAATCATATCATTTCATTCATAATATTTGGAAAGATAGTGGGAATGCAATCATCAAGATCATGGATTGAACTTTGATGCCCTTGCTAGATTATGAGAAACAAGGTTGGTTTGTCTCCTTACATAACTCACCCTAGAGTTTGGAATAAAAGATAAGAATTGTCTACAATTTGATAATATCTTATGGTAAGAATTAATTCATGTTGCGACAACTGTGATATTATGTGTGATCAATTTACTCTAGGGTGACATTTCAGAAATTCAATGTATGCTTTTTAACATGCCAAATACTTCTGCTTTTGTAGGATTTGGTAGCCCATTGAAGTAGCATGTTCGAGCTTTTAAGAACAGACCATTGTTGTCTCAAAGGCACATTCCAATACCAAAAGGTGCACATTCCAATACCAAAAGGTTTGTCCTTCTTAAATATTGCAATGTCTAGATTGCACTTTATGAAACCTTGATATGGTTTTGTCCATGACATATGTTGAGGTGGACTACGATGTTGGTTGTCACGAGTTGTATGTTTGACCACAAGCCATTTTGACAAAAATATTGTTCGGAGAGTCTAATCGGTGTGACAAGTTGAACTTCAGTTTCCTCCCAGATTTTTTTATTTCTAGCCTTCTAGATGCTCCAAAGCGTGAAAGCCAAGGTGTTTTGTTGATGTTGTGGAATGGAATGGAGGAGGTAGAATATAAGCTGATTGTAGTCATCTACAGAATCCAATGAAGCTTATATAGTGTTCGAGAGACCAGCATGCTGCCAATATTCCTTAGCTTTGGGGCAAGACAGGAAGAGATGCCTCTCATTCTCAAAATGTTGGGAGCAAAAAGAACATTCAGATTGACAATGAACACCTTTTGCAGCAAGGAGAGTGGTTGGGAGGCAATTTCGAGGGGATCTCCACAAGAAGTGCTTGATTTTGGGAGGAATATTTAGGTTCCATATCTTCATCCAATCTCCCTCAACTTTGTTGTCATTCGTATCCAACAAGCTCTCCATAACTGCATGATAAGGCTCTTGAGGAACCTGTTCGCGAAGAGAGAAAAAATAGAAGATTGATCTGATGGTGAAGGAAAATGGAAAGGAGGTTGTAGTCTTTGCTAACAAAAACAAACAATTAATATTTGCCGACAAAAAAAACCTATTTACAACTTTTTTATCGTCTCGCGGGCGCATAAGAATGAACCTTCGACGGGGGGCATGTGGGGTTCAAGAGGAACGATGCTTATACTCGACGAACTCCTTGAGAAGACATTGGGAGTTGTTTTTCAGAAGCTCTTGTAGTGGGTCTATGGTTACAACGGAAATGTGAAGGGTTTGAAGTTGAAGTGTGGGATTGAGTGGTTTGGGGGAGATTTTTGGATTGGGTTAGGAGTGAGGGAGGATGAGAAGGAAAAGAAGGTGTGGGAGAGTGTGAAAGAAGAAGAGAGTTACATGGGTGAGGTATGAACATTAGAGTTGATGTGTGTGTGGAAACGAGAGTTGGGATTCGATAGCATGGATTGGTGGTTGATTAGAGGGTTTTGGGTTCGATATTATTACTTGCAGGGTTTTTGAGCTTTTAGTTCCATAATATAACTAATGGTTGGTTAGGGATGACATGTCACGATATACTACTATGCTTACAAAATAAATAGTATACACTTGGTTTTATTTACATTTGTTGATTTTTGAATTTTATTAAAAAAAATATATTTGAATGAGTTGATTTATATTCAAAATTACTTACTATAAAGAAAGTAATATAATAAATATTATTATTAACTAGAAGGGGGATTTCCAGTTCTAACTTAGTTTATCTGAATTGCCATTCATAATGATCTAACATGATTCAAGCAAAAACATGATTGTCTTATGTGATGGAAGATACACGTGGTTTAAACAAAAAATTTAAAATATAATAAAATAATCTTCACTTGTTTAAATATAATTATAATGCACATATATTGATAAAGCTATATCAATATTTATATAACTTTACCATTTTATTTCTATTCTTTTTCTCATGTATTTCACTTTAACCAAATAACCTAACATCTTATTTTATATCTATTTTTTTTCCTAATTATATCTTTTTTGTTTTTATTTGTATCCTTCGGGCTCTATTGGATTGTGCCGAATGGACTAAGCCATTGGTCGAGCCCAATGGATCATAAACTTTATATTTGAGACTCTTTGTACTATCGTACTTGAGCATGAAAGACTATATACCCTTCGATCTTCATTGGGTCAAGCCCAATGGATCATGAACTTATACTCTGGCATTTGCTATATCAACTCTCCTTTTTTTCTAAGTATACTTCCTTTAGTATTATAAATACTCAATATACCTAAAATGCCCCTATATCATCATTCCAGAAAGTACACTTCAAAATTAATGCTTTAATTTTTGTATTTGAGAAATTTAAACATCATTTCATAATTTACTTTTCAAAACACATAATTATAGGTTCTGGAAAGTACTTTTTCGAAGTAAAAAAATTTGAAAAATGTATTTTTCAAAATTTAATGAAAAAAACACGTTACATCTATTCTAAAATCCAAAAAGATGATCATTTCAGTATAGTGATAGACAAAGAAAGCTCTCTAATGTATCTATACCCCACCACTTGAACCTCTAACCAAATCACAAAATGCGCAAACCATGTATGGAGATTCAAAGATTGTAAGCACTTTTCCTAGTTTATAGCAAGAGGATAAAGCTACTAGATTAGTAAATCCAAGCAAATGAGGAAGAAAATAATATTTTGTTGTCATGAAAGTAAAAAATAAAGTGAAAGAAAGGAAGGATTCTAATGAAAGAGAGAGGGAAAGTTTTTTTTGTTGTGGAAGGAGTGCATTGTTGAAGGAGAGTGTACGATTGTGCGAGGGAAAGAAGGGGATTTGAGATAAGAAGGTTATTTAAGTCATTTGGTTTAAATAAGAAGAAGGAGAGTGTACTTAGTAAAAATGGAGAGTGGATATAGCAAATGCATATACTCCTGATACTTCTTCGTACTATCATACTTGGTAGACTATGTACCTCTTAGTCTCCATTGAGTGGTGCCCTATGGATTAAGCTACTAGCCAAACCCAATGGACTGATCAAATCCAACTCAATATGCCTAGGGTTGACCACTTCGACCATATCTACTAATAGCACCCCATTCTATAGCCTGGGGGAATCTAGTCATATCCTATCATATCCTAATTATATTTCAATCATATCTTACTTGGATTATATTTTATCTCCGTGATTTGTGGAAATAAGATATTATTAGATCTTACCATATTTAAGAATCCCTATATAAGTCATGCTCGACCGAAGGGAAAGAGTGAAATACACTTTGGTGTTCTGGAATATGAGATCTCTAACTTGAGGAGAAATCTTATTCTAGAATATCATCTACTCTATTTCTCTTCTCACAACCGAACAGAGCATGAAGGTGACTGTATGATTGGTATGGTAGGAAGAGACATGAATGACACTCATTTCAAGGATAGAGTGAAAGGTAATTCCTTCCTTGCATGCTATTGAAGTTGTCAACTTCTAAGTGTCAAGTTGGTGCTTAGTCATCTAGGTGTGTAAATTGATATTGAGTTTCTATTGGGTTAAGGTGTGTGGACTCTTTAAGCTTTTAGGGGGCAAAAATATAAGGCTTCTACTTCCTGCACTTCCTTTTTTTCTTCTTGCACCCCTATAGAAAATTAAAGGGACAAATCCTTTTTTTTTTTTGTCTCAACCCTAGTGTACCCACCCTTCTTTCCTCCTTCCCTTTATGTGGTGGTGCCGCCCACCTCCCTTGTTGCAACTTTGACACCTTAACGGCAGGAAGCAATGGCCCAACATACAAGTGGTGTATAGGAAATTTTGATAATGAAAAGAAAAGGGTGGATCGAGTATTTCAGAACATTACTTCAGCGCAATTGTGGTGTTAGTGTGTTGGATTTCATCCTGAAATCTAAGGGTGGGTCTTCACATATTTTCCTTAACCGCTTAAATCCGGTATAAGGCAATTAAAACACTTAAAGCACAAAAAGATTCAATTGGTGCAACTTTTGGTTCAAATTTTATACAATCAAACTCACAAATTCATATCAGTAACAATTAACACAAAACACAAACTGCAATTCGCACAAGACGCAACTTCTATATGCATAAGCACAAATTATTGTTCCCTAACAATACCGAGCCTTCATTTGCAAATGCATCATTTTGCAATAGCTTCCCATACTTTCGATAATCCATAATAAACAAATTAAAAGGTTTTTATTTATTTATTTGCCCAATAGGCCATTACGGAACAACCTATCCGAAATTATGATAACAAAATTTTCGGATTAGGTAATCCGGTAACAACCTGCATTTTGAATTACTTAATTTGGAATTATGTTTTCATAATTCTAGTATTGACTACTTTGTAAGGGTGGGTGAATTATGTTGTTGTATATTCTAGATTCGTTATTTCGGAATGCATTTGACATTGTTGATTTTTTATCTCTTCAAAAGGCAAAAAGTAATCCTCCAAAATGGTTATTCTGGAATTCGTATTATTTTTTTTAATATTATGAATCGTCTAATCCTAAATGATTATATGACACCTACAAAGAATCAAAGTCGAAGGTTGAACAAACAGGAATGAAGGAATGAAGACTAATATGGTCGTGGTTGAATTTCTAACTCAGAGCACCAAGGTTGATGCTCATTGACCATTTGGCTTTGCTTTGTAGATCAATATTGAAAAAAATACTTTTGTATTTTTGTAGATCAATATTTGCTTTATAATATAAATAAATAATACATTAAAAAAGTCATATTCTATAACACCATATTTTTTATTGTAAAAATTGATACACTTGAGCAACATGTCGGTGGGCAACCCATTAAGGAGACCAATATCAGGCCCAAAAGGACTATTGTCACTCCAAGGAAATGGCAAGACTATGTGTCTTAGTCATCAGTACTAGTTAGATTAAGGGGGAATGATCTATTGAATTCTAGAAGGGGCATATATATTAGTATTATGTTATTAGGATATTTTGGGAGGGGAATCCATTATGCTAGGATTCAGTTAGTAGCAAACTTTGTGGTTGGGATATATACTTGATTTTGGTATTGCATGGAATGAAGGAGAATTTGATTATTCCTTCCTCTCTCTCTTATTTCTTCTAGGAGGCTCTCTGACCTCCAATTCAGAGTACTATCACACATAAAAAATATAATTTCAATGAAGCCCGAGGAAAAATGCTAGTAATATTTACGTTGAGGATTGATATCCTTTCATTTGCCTGAAATTTGGATCTGTAAGTAATTTTACTCGATAATGAACGATCCATACAACATGAAATGGAGAATATTTCCATGTAACTCTATATGTTAAATTAAACTTTTTCTCCTAATCATGATACTACTTAATTTTTATTAATTCTTACATGAAAAAGCTTTCAAATAAATTTATAATCACAATGTAATCTGTTAGTCATGTAATTTTTTTGAAAGGGTTAGTCATATAGTTAAATTTAGTAGTTCATGGGCATTTAAAAAAATTATGAAACCAACAAAAGGCCGGTCGAATTAATAACAAAAAAGCTCATATTTAAAAGGATTCAATTTACCTAAATTTTTTGTTATCTAAGAAAAAAAAGATGAATACTTCATGGAATTACAACAATTGTAAATCACAGATTTATTTGATAATTCTTTAATGTGTAAGTGTAAGACTGAATTATATTTTTTTATGTAGAAACTAAAATAAATTAAGAATCACGTGTAAAGACTAATGTTTTAATTTAACCAAGAATATATTTCATCCATTCGAAAGGATAAATTTTGGTTCAGCATACTATATCATAATAACTTAAAAAGTTTATTCAACGTGTATAAAATTTCGCAGACAAAATTAATTCAAAATACACTTATAATAAACTAGATGTGAAGTGAAAAAAAAATGGTAAATTGAGTAATCACAGAAAGAAGAGATTTCCTTGCATAAGATTAGAGAGCCAACAATTGTTTGACACGGATATTGCTACAGTTGTTTAATGAATGCACAAAGGATGATTATTTCCTTATCTTGTTTAAGATATATCATATTGGAATCTGATTGTGTAAATTATCTTGTTTAAGATGTATCATATTGTTGTCGGATTGTGTAAATTACTGAGATTATTATTATCTCACACACAATAAGTAAGCAATCCGACAAGCATGGGCAGCTACTTTAAGGCATGCACTTGGGTCGTTTATACTTTTTATTTACATTTGTTGCGTAGTGGTTAACGATCGAGAAGTATCAGAAGCAGTGGATTGATCGATTTGTAACGAAAATAATAGCAATGGTGGTGTTGTAGGGTATCTTCGAATTTGACAGGTGGCCATAAGATTTATGTGGTGCATTATTTGGAGAGCCAATCCAAGGAAAAGATCCATAAAGAACTCATTTGGTACTGAAATGGATTTATATGAATGATCTTTCTGTCTGATGATAAGTCTGCCTTCTAAAAGGGACAGTTATTGGCTTATTATACATGATGAGGGAGCAAGATGATAGAAAATGCCTTTGATTGGTACATGAGCTAGCCTTTCATTATATTGGGGCATATCCTACCACTGCTTCTGTAACAATACCCAGGTGTCAATGTTAGGATATTTCTTATAGATTTAATGGAGGTGATAGAGGAGAATGATGGTCTTCCCAAATTTTGATAAGGTCTTTCATAGGTTTAATTCATCTACAGATTAGATAGTCATAAATAATTAATATAAATGCAAAAAAAAAGTATTTTAACAAGTTATTAATACATCATAGGAATTTTTTTAATTACAAATGATATATATTGTTAATAAATGAACAACTTACTAATTTATCATGAATTGAAATTATTGGTTGATAGAATCGAATTGGTTTAGGAACATGATTTATATGTTTGAGTTTAAAGAATTAGAGTGTAAAATTATAATTTTAAATTAAGTTATTAATTTTAGGTTAAATTAGTGTTTATTTTTTAGATTCAATTTATTTCTTTAGTTTTCTTTGAATTCAATTTGGTTTTTTAATATTTTAAATCGATTCTATTTGATGTTTTAGATTAAATCATACGAAATTATACTTTGTGGTGGTTCAAAACTATCACTAAGTGGTTTTAAATCACCATAAAATACATATTTCTTAAAATAATGAATCGATTTTAAAAATTAGAGAACCAAGTTGAATCGATTTTAAAAATTAAAAGATCAAATTGAACCTAAATAATAAATTAGAGAAAAAATAATTTAAACTTAATTTTATTTTTACACATGTAATTATGAGGAGTTGTGGGTGAGTTAAGTCAAATTGGACTACAAATTATTGATCTAAAAGTGACAATTAACTATGGGAACAAGGATGATAATGATTAATCATACTAGTAGTGACGAAAAATATGATAACAATGACGAAGAATATGAATATCGAGTTTGTCGCAATACAAATGATAACGATAATGATCATAGTAATAGTGGTAATAACTGGGGTAATGATAATGACAAATAGATGTAGAGATAATAATTAGGGCTAACAAAATTAGTAAGTGAACAAAAAAGTACCCTATTAATCCCATAGTGAGATTTAAAATAAATAAGATTTTTTTTTTTACTTCAATTAGTTAGATGTAAAGCTTTTTTGTTCCATCATTCTTTTGTTTTTTTTTATGTAACCATGATATTGAAACAAAATATTTATATTGTTGATAACTAATCTTTATCAGAAAACCTGATATATTTTATTATGATATTTTTTTTATTAATCACATTTTTTTCATCCATAAGATTTGTACTAAGATCTTATTTAAAGGTATCAAGTTCAATATCATTCAGATCAACCATTTATTAGTAACACGATCAATCACACTCATAAAATTAAGTTGATGCTTAAAAAAAAACAAATAACAAATATGAAGTGTGTAATTTCTTTTTCTTTACTACTTTCCCCTCTCCTTCCATGTTATTAATTTCTTCTTAACCAAACAGAGAGTAAAAAAAAACTAATAAAAGAATAGTGCAAACGAGAATCCGCATCTTGAATTAAAATCAACTCAGATATAAAAATAATTGGCCTAGGATGTATTAATATTCATCGTGGTTGTTGAACTTCAACCATTTTCTCCTTTGGCCGTTTTGATAATATTTGGATCAACATATATGTTTACTTTTGCATTTCAGTGTAGCACAATTTGCAATGGTCACAACCCTTTTTTGTGTGTGTGTGTATGCACAACAGTACAGAGATATCATGAATTGAAGGTGAAGAAATATCTTTTAAGAAGTAAAAATCATTACAATATAAATACTACTAAATTTTACCTTTTCTAACAAAATATTTTCCAAACATACATCTAAGTATGGAACTTTTATCATTAATCAACATATCTTAAAGCCCCAACAATCTTCCAGTTAGTTTGCGATGATAGGAAAGTGTTCATGAAACAGCCTTGTTTGTGGCTTGAGACTTTCCATGTGGAGAAAAAGTGCAGACCAGACCCCGGTAGACGCCAACCAACATGCAACTATCTCATCCTTTACACTCAAAACTCACTTAAAGCACAAACCACACACCACACACCACACACCACACACCACAAAAACACATATTCCTCGCTGTACCCTCAATAGGGTTGATTTTCTTGCATGCAACAAGACCCTACTTTGGGATTTCATAAAAGTTAATTATTTGTTTCATGATCTTCAGGTCTTAACTCCCCCTCATTATCCATGGAGCTTCTCATTCGAATAATATTTCAAAGGGATATAATATAAAGTAAGCACTCTACTTCCTTACCCTTTTGCCCTGAACATGTATATATAATATATATATATAATATTGTCTTAATATTTTTGCTACCTTTCTTTGTGCTTCATCGTCAACCGTACGGTAAAGAAACTATAGCCACCTGGAATTCTGTCTCTGACATGGTCGATGATGACAAGAGAAATAATAATCTACGACAGCTGCTAGTGATTTGTCTCTGAAAGAATTAGGAGCTTATTTTATTTCTAGTGCCATGAAGAGAGCAAGTGAATGGTATGTTTCCTCATCTTCTAAAACTCCTTCTTTGGTGGCTCTTTATAACAAACGTTCCTAACTTTCTTATGTAACGTACATTTGCTAAAACTCGTGACTTGAACTATTTGATTGCAGGGCTTATTCTCATGAGATTCCAAGTGATGTCACCATTCAAGTTGGCGAAGTTTCCTTTTCGTTACATAAGGTACTGAACCAATTCATACACAAACACTTTGCAGCATATATTAAATTATTAATCATAGATAGGATCATTAAATGGAGAATAACACTTTCTATTTCTTGGCAATTGTCAAGCAACTGTTACTTGCTTAATATTATTCACCCAATTTTATGCTTTTTATCTACAACCATAACACTTAGATTAATGATTGTTAATTTGGGATTCAATAATTACTGAGTTTCTTATATCTTGATATGCAATTTGCAGTTTCCATTAGTTTCCAAGAGTGGATACATAGGGAAACTGGTCTCAGAATCAAGTGATGCCTTCATTGAACTCTATGATGTCCCTGGTGGAGCAGAAGCATTTGAACTGGCAACAAAGTTCTGCTATGGCATAAACTTTGAAATAAGCATCGAAAACATCGCTATGCTTCGTTGCGTGGCAGAGTACCTTGACATGACAGAGGATTACTCAGTTGGAAATTTGGTGGGAAGGGCTGATTCTTACTTGAATGAAGTGGCACTCAAGACTATTTCCGGGGCCGCGTCGATCTTACACGTGTCGGAACGCCTCCTTCCGATTGCAGAGAAGGCAAAACTGGTGAGCAGATGCATAGATGCTATTGCATTCATAGCCTCCAAGGAGACTCAATTCTGTTCATCTATGAGAGGTGACATTATTGGTACTGATGGCATTGGCATGGCTTCTCACCAAAGGCCAGTGGTTCATTGGTGGGCTGAGGATCTCACAGTTCTCAGAATTGACATCTTTCAAAGAGTTCTTATTGCAATGATGGCAAGAGGGTTTAAACAGTTTGCTCTTGGCCCTGTCATTATGCTCTATGCACAGAAATCTCTACGAGGTTTGGTAAGACTAAGACCCCTTACCCAAAAGATTGAAAACATACAAATAAACATGGTTTGATATGTTATTGACTTTGTGCATTGAAAATATTCACTCTTGTGATTACCCTTAACAAATAATTGTTTCAAATACAAAATCAACTTTTATAAATAATTGTGTATCTTTTCTAAATGTTCTTGTTGTAAAGAATTTTTATATTGTCACTTCTATGATAAGTTTATTAAACTTTTTAATAACTACTTAAAAGTTATACTTTAAATGAATTCTGATTAATTCACATTGTAAATTATTTTTTTTACATGGACAACATATGAAAATTATATTAGTACTTTAAAGAATTTAAACAAAAATAATTGTCTTAAAATTACTTTTTATATAAAATAATATATTTAAAGCTAAAACATAATTTGTATAATTAATTATAACAAATAATAATGATTAACTACCACATTTAATCAAAATACAAACTGAATCATGAAACATTCTTTTGTTGGAGCAGGAGATATTTGGAAAGGATAGGAAGAAGATTGAAGTTGAAGCACAAGAAGAGCATGAAAAGAGGGTTGTTTTGGAGACACTAGTGAGCCTTCTGCCAAGGGAGAAGAATGCAATGTCAGTGAGCTTTCTTTCTATGTTGCTTAGGGCAGCAATATATCTTGAGACAACGGTTGCTTGCAGGCTTGATTTGGAAAAGAGGATGTCACTGCAGTTAGGACATGCTGTTTTAGATGATCTTCTAATTCCTTCTTATTCTTTCACTGGGGACACATTATTTGATGTAGATACGGTGCAGCGAATCATGATGAATTACCTTCAATCTGAAAAGGAAGATCATTCACCATATAATGCAGATGATGAGTATTTTTCTCCTCCTCAAAGTGATGTTTATTGGGTTGGAAAGTTGATGGAGAATTACCTTGCTGAGATAGCCACTGACAGAAATTTAGCTGTTTCAAAATTCATCACTGTTGCTGAACTAATTCCTGACCAATCAAGAGAAACAGAAGATGGGATGTATAGAGCCATAGACATCTATCTTAAGGTGAGGTTCTAAAACTAATACTCTCACTAGTGCTAATAATAGAAACTGATTTTCTCCTACTGATATAACTTTTATTAAATCCAACTCAACCATTGATATTATCTGCATGTGTAACAAATTATGGATGTGTTTTCTGTTAGTACAGGAACTTACAATCACATTTTAGTATTTTGCAAAACAACATTAGATTTCTGTCTTCTACAAAGCACATACACTAAGGCTTCACCACATTGGCTTTAGATTTTGATTTAGTTGATTTGCCAGGGTTATCTAACTTACTCCAAGTAAAAATGAGATTAAACAACCCCACAGAAGATGATTAGTTAATTAAGAAAATTGTATCAATCATCTTAAAGTACATAATTAATTCTCAGTTATCTACTATAGGCTATTTAACCTCATTTGGGGTAACACTGAAACAACATTGAACATACAATAGTATTGTCATTGAATTCAAGGATTTAACTCTAATATTCTTCTTATGTAAAATATTTACACGCGAGTTTATCATGAATACTGCTGACAAAGTAGAAATTTAAAACTCTCAGGCTCATCCTATTCTAAGTGATATGGAGAAAAAGAAAGTGTGTAGCGTGATGGACTGCCAGAAGTTATCACGAGAGGCGTGTGCACACGCTGCTCAAAACGACAGGCTTCCAGTTCAAATGGTTGTTCAAGTTCTCTACTACGAACAGCAACGCCTTCGCGATTCCATGGATAGCAGTGCAGGCTGGGATTCTCCTAACTTCCTTGACAAGGTAAATTCATCTCCCAACGAGCTCTCCATCTTGCGAAGAGAAAACCAAGACCTGAAACTAGAGATAGTGAAACTGAAAATGAGACTAAAAGAGTTTGAGAGAACTTCAATTAGATCAGCATCAAGTAGTCCTGTGATTTATGCTTCACGCTCTGCTGATAAGCCTCCTCTGCCTAGAAAGTCATTCATTAACTCTGTGTCCAAAAAGCTTGGTCGTCTTTCTCCTTTTTCACGTGGCGATGCTGCCACTATACCTCCCAAAGGTCGCGTAAAACCTGATAAGAATCGACGCCATTCCATATCCTAAGAATAAGATCGTTATGTCTGCAGGGTATACAAGTTCTAATGTTCTATCTTTGTTTTCTTAGGCTTGTAAACAGGACTAGTTTTACTTCACTGTTATACTTGTGTAGATTATATTTAATTATGCTTAAGTAAATAATAACTTTAATATGTAATTTGTAAAGGTTGGTAAAAACCAAAAGTAATGCAGAATTTCTGATTGTGTTGCATCCTAAGGTGACATAGATGCTCTATAATTACAAGAATAATAGAATCAATAATTTATCATCTGTTATCATTGGAAAAATCATTGCTGTTCTTATCAACCATGTGCACAAAACATAAATCAGTATAAAATCTTACATGACAGCATATTCGTTCTTTCAAACAACAAACGAAAGCGTAATTTGATCAAGTAGTGAAATTTCATTTAATTCTACGAATTAAAAAGTGCATAGCCTCTTGTGCTGTGCAAAAGAAAAAAAAAAGTGCATAGCTTCTTGCTGACTATTCAAATATTTATATAAGGTTAAATGTTATTAGGTGAGTAAAATTCTGTTAGAGTTAGTTAATCACTTGGTTTATTAAAATTAGTTACTTGTTAGTGCTTCATAGTAAGTACAAATAAGTGTATCATGTGCATTTTCTATATATATATATATATATATATATATATATATATATTTTTTTTTTTTTTTTTTTCATATCATCAATACAATGAGACATTTTTATGGAAGTCCTATATTGTTATTGTTCTGAGTTCTAAATTTTTGGTCTCATCAACTTGGGGTCCCTTGTATCCCTTAGATTTCTAATATTAAACTATTCATTTAGTCAGTGTAGTTGTCTTCATTTTAAATTTTAATATCTATATGAGAATTTTGTTAAGTTTTAATATCTCCACATGCATAAAAGTTAATTTTGGTTAAGTTCCCTATCATTTAACACATGGGAGAACTTTCAAGCAATATAAAACTGTTCTAAATATTTTTCTACCGGTGATAAATCAGTACAACAAATTGTGTAGGTATAAAATTATCATTTTCTGGTATAAGTAAAGACATAACTAAGCCAATAGTTTAACCTATGAATTTAATGGTCATGCACGGATAATTTAAAGCATTTTTTTTTACATTATTGTCCAATCATAATTTACTATTAATATAACATTTAAAGTAATTATTATAAAAGTCAATAAACTTATTATTATGATTGATTGTAATTGGTTGATAATATAAAACTTTTTCATGATAATTGTATAATCCTTTTTCTTTGAAAGATATTTATAATTCTGTCTGTGATCAAGAAGAAAGAGAGGAACAGAAATAATCCGTTTTTCGCTTAGTATCAACATAGCAGGAAAAAAAGAAAAAAAGAATCAAGGGTTATTAGAGTAAATATGAGGAAAGTACAATTTGATCATATTTATAAATGTGGTCATGAAAATTAAGCGGGTCAACTTGTAACAGTACAGCGACACAGACAATACATCTTTCCAACGACCATAAGATCCCTGGAAGAATACAACATCTGGTAACAGCAGTTAGTGGGGTCTGTCTTTGAATTATTGAGTCCTTTGGGGGATAAAAAAGGCTTTGGGAAAAGGTAATATGGTTCATGTGACAGCCTAGCAGTGTCCGTGCTGATGTCTGAGAGCCTAATCATCTAACAAGAAAAATAGATCATGGTTTAGGTTTGATTCATGCACATTCCAAAGGCATTAAATGTAGTTATAAGTTATACATATATATTTTGGGACAGACCTAACATAAACTATGTTAAAAGGATGTTTTAATATTAGCTGGAGAATCTGATGTCCATCTGATGGCAGACAGGAACTAGATCTCCAACTTCTTGTTGGTTACTATGTGAATGATAGGTGGAAAATAAATCACATTGGATTGGAAAGAGAATAAAAAAAAATTGTTTACCTACTTAATATGTTTAGGGTAGTAAAACAGCAATATCATCAAATGTTTTTGGCTGTTTGCATTGATCTCTCACCCAAAATTTATGCCAGGTGCAAAGAACCACCCACACTCCTTCAAGAACACGATTTATTGGGTTTTAAGAGATCTATTTGGAGAAACATTCACTTTCAGTTGGGAATTTGGATATTTTATTATTTTTGGTTAAATTAATTTTTTATCCTTTAATTTGTTTATTTAGGTTCGATTTAGTCCTCTAATTTATTTTGGACTTAATTTGATTATTTAATTTTTAAAATTGATTTTATTTAGTAATGTCATCTAAATTAAAATGATGATATTATATGTTTTTGACAGTTAGTGACAATTTTAAACCACTGTAAAATGTAATTTCTTAACACTGTTGACCCGATTTAGACCGTAGGAAAAATTGGTATCTAAAGTTTCTCCGTTGAAAGACTGAATTGGATGGTGGGAATCTTATTAAAATGAAATATCTCATAGTCTTCCACAGAAAGTGATAAACTGCTGATTTTAATAAATTCTACATAGTTGGCCTTGGCAATGTATGAAAGGATGATTGTGCGGTTTTTAGTGGCAAGGAATGAGAGAAACTGCAGGACCAAAGAAATATCAGTGGCATGTGAATTGCGAATTGTGAATAGTAATGGGTTTTGGTACCAGGGGAAAAAAGCTATCTCATATGATAGACATATCAAATCCTATCACACTCAATAATTTGGCTGAACATTCAACACAAACATCATCCACAAAGTTAGTCTTAGCTCATAAAACAGAAACTTAAAATATATCACATTGACCATAGAATTTTCTTTTTTCTTTCTTTCAAGTCATGTTCAGATTCAACACTTGGAAAAGCCAAGGTGACTGTTTTAATCTCTCTTGTCTTAATTGTTCTTCAATATCAAAACTGTTTCTAATTCCACTTTGGTATCCTGGTGTTGAACCCGGCACCTGGACAAGCCGAATTATGCTTCCACTTGATTCTTCTCTAGTGTGACTGCCATGACATCTTGTCTTGTTCACATGGCTGGATCCACTAGAAGAAGAAGACAAGCTGTGTCCTGAATCTGAAGTTAGCGGTGTCTCAACTTTCTTCCTTCGGTTGTAACTCGACGGGCCTAATGTCAGCTCAATCTCGGTCTCATCGATGACTTCTAGCACCCCATCTTCTGATTCTGCAATGTGTTCCTCTGCAGGACTTTCAAGGTCAAATTTAATTTGAGGCTTTTCTTGTGCACCTTTGTGAGTTAAACCAATGCCATTCTTGAAGTGCCATTCTTCTTCGCTCGCTTCGATTCCTCTTCTGGCTTCCATGTTTTGCATCAGTATCTTCTGAATCCTGTACAAACGATGAAGCTCGTATACCTGTGAAAAACATTCTCATGACTTTCTGTTGTGCAATTGAGGGGGGCTAAACACTAAACACTGGGGAGATTTTCAGCAATAGACCATGAGCAATCACATTAGTGAAGTTGATACCACACTTTAAGTCAACCTTCTGAAGGAATAGAAATCATGGTTGAGGAACAATATTCTGAAGGAATAGAAAGAGAAGAAGTACCTGTTCTTTGAAAGTTTCTTCATGTTTTAACATGGCCATCCTCATGTATTCTTTGTTGCAACTGGACCTAACAAGCTTCTCCATCAGTGATCTATGTAGCTTCTGAGAAGGTGAACTTTGAACTAGTGATACACAATTAACTCTTTTTTGTTGGAAACTTGTATTCAGACTTGCTTCTTTATGATATGACTCTACTACCTTCATATATAAGTTATATAAGCTTAAGTGAGGAAAATTCAATGAAAGATTGAAAACTGAAAAGCTTTTATATAGAAAACAAGGTGGTTCAATGAAAGCATGGTTACAATGAAAGCATGGCATCAACTTCCTTTTAGTATAATTTGTCTGTTCCTTTTCTTGCTCTCCTTTCAAAACTTTGGACCACATTCGACTGAACCCCAGCAAAAAATAAAAAAGAAAAAAATATCTCCCGACACTTTTATCAGTTGAATTTTCCTAACCATAATTATAACTTCTCATACATACCCACGCATGATGTCATTATTCATGTTATCCGTTCAATTATTGCAATATTTAAATGCACGACCAAGCAAACATTTTTTCTCTTCTTTTCATACCCAGTAGTTTTAAAAAAGAATGCTTGGAGAAGCAATATCATTATAGTTAGGGTCATATGGAAAAGCCCCATCAACAGGTTTTTTTTTTAACCCTTTCACTTTCCTTTATCAGTTTCTCTCTCATTCACGGAATCTGTACCATAATTTTTGTTTCTGTCATAATGTTTTTTTCCCCTTTGTTACACTATCTGCAGACATCCATCTCTATTACTCTAGAGAATAGAGATTTAAAAGAGTGAATGATTTAGGCTACGATTTTGTGCAATCTTTTAGAACGTACTATGGTTCTCAACATAGGCCCGGCATGATGCCAAAGCAAAGCATATCCTCATGCATAAGATAGCAAACTCTCTCACTTTTCAGAAAAAAATTCTTGAGGATTCTATATTTGTTTGTTTTATTCTCCCTTGACACTAAACTATCACACCAATGACATGATATAAATTCCAAACACATATTAACATATCATCTTCAATGCTCAATAGAGAAACTTTGTAGCACCCTCATTAAAGTTATGCAAACCCAGCCCCACCCTCCAAAAAACATAACAATATGACATAGTATATGAAACAAAATTTGCTGGCCAAAAGGGAAGAAGGGGTGTGTGTATTAGTTTAAAAAGTCAACTAGTAAATTTAACAAAGAATATGCTTATCAAGAACAACAATTGGATTTAGTTTTTGAGAGCCTTCCTAGAACCAAACATAAGTTAATTAAAAGATAGGAAATCACTGAATTACTGCAAAGCATGCAAAAGATTATGAGAAATAGAATATAGGTTCTAACCTGTCACAATTCAATTAGCTGAGGACACCACAATTTTATGATGAACAAGAAGACAAGAGAACAAAAGGAGATCTCAGAAGTAAAGACACAAGAAAAGAAAAGAAACTCTTTTCCTTTCCAACACAACTTAAGCGACAACCTTGTTTACTTTGATGAAAGACTCTGCTAATCTGCTCTCACATTCCCCATCAGGGTGGTCAGTATATACTGTTGGGGATTAAATAGAAGACTACTGTACAATATAACAGAACTGTTGTGGAATTTAAGATTCTTTCTCTTAAGAACACGGAAACCAAGGTGCTATTGCATGAGGTTAGAGGCATGCCAAACAAATCCCAGTGCCTTGACCAATGTGATTCAAGTTTTGTGGACGAGATGCCTGAGACAGGTCCAGCAATGCAGATATATTAAATTAGGAGTAAAGAAAGGAGAACAGATAAACAAATACAGGTATTATTAGCATTATTTTTAAAAATTAATATATAATTGTTGAGGATCACAAGGCCTTGTTTTGCTCAAGACAAATCATCAACAGAACAGCATAGCCTACATAGCCTGCTGAGGGTGAATCACATGCACCTAAAATTTCTACACAATAAAATAGTTGGTCTCCAATTGCACACATTATATTGTTATTATTCTATAATTGAAGCATGCCTATAATGATTTTTTTTCCTTAAGAGGTATCTTTTGTTAGAGACAATTCTATTCTAGCTAACTAAGTATACTATGTGCAACAAAGTTTTTTTTCTTTGAGTATTTAATGCAATTACATTTTTAAAATTGAAATAATTTTATATTAATTGATCTACGTGTTCAGTAGCAAGCGTGCCTATAATGTGAGGGAGCTTAAGGTGGCATCTTCTCTGCCGCCGACAGTTGGGTCCTGACCGTACGATAAGTGGGTATCTCTCGTAGTTGTCCAGGCTAGAAACCGGCCTCAGGATCATCCAGCTATAGGTGTGTTTCAGTTTTTCACACATTAAAAAAAGGGGACACAAAATCATGGGTTTATCCCTTCCTTAATTCTTTAGTTCGGTTCTATGGCATTGATGGAGCAAGCAAACAGTGAATCATCATCAATTATGATGGATGTTTCGTACCTGTACTATGCCAAAATAGGTGGTGCAATATGCTATTTGATGGGCTTTTTCAGCAGGGAAGACCCGTGGCAATGATTATAGATGTTAACTGGCCATGTGGGTGTGCTATATGTTAGTGTAATAATATTAATGCATGGTTGTGCTCCCTTTATACATTTTAATTTACAAACGGATGTGCATACGTTACGGGTATATATGTACGCTAATCCATATAATAACATAGGAAGCATAATAATACGTATTGGTATAGGATTAGAATTAGATCCATGTGTGTAATACCCTTGTCCTTATCAAGATGACCACACACATGCTTGTGAGGCTAAGCTTCTCTCTCTTTTAGAAATGTATGTACATTATTATTAATAATTTTTTTCTTGTCAGAAACTACCGTGTCTCCATCCATAGGTCATAAATTAGTCACACTTATGAAATGTGGCTAATGTTAGTCTATATAAATTTTGCACAGAGAACACGTAAAATATAATAAGATCTTACATTGTACTAATACTTTAAATTATATTATTATTATTTAAATATAGAATAGAAGAAAATTAATAATAAAAAAAAAGAGGACATGGAAATGGACGTGGAGTGGAAGCACGCGTTGCCGGGGCTAGAAGGTGCATTCTTATGGGGTGGTGGGTCCTTTGAGTTTGCAGAAAAGGCTGACCTATATACGGGCTTGCTATATTGTTTGGTCCCATTTGAATTGGATATTCAACGACAGCAACGAACCCAGGCAAAAAAAACTAGGAAATGGGAAACCCTGATAGATAATAATACTTATATAAACTTTACTAAACTACGGAGAAAATCATACGTATTCATTTAGAGAAAAAAAATAAACTAAGGGAGGAAAATTCTTAGGTGCTCATAGATCCAGAGATTCCCTATGATTTGACACATTTGATTAAATAAGAAAATGGAAGTGTCACGGTTGATTTACTTAAGTTTGTGAAGTGTGTTAATTAATTATTGTAATATTAGTGAAGAATTTAAAATGAAAATTAATAAAATATAACAATTAACAAGTATTTGTTTTTTTTAATCCATAAGAATAAAAACAAGTACAAAAAGTTTATAACAACCAACATATAAAAGTTTAAAAAAAGTAGGATTTCAATTCAACATTGTTTATGGTGCTCAAGACCCCCCCCCCACACACACACATATATATATATATATAAATGAAACTGAATTCTAGTAATATATACAATCTATTTCATCAAGGATAAATAGATAAGCATCAATTTTAATTATCTAGAATACATTTGAACTTTAATTTTTCTATTATTGTCTTTAATTTAAATAAATTCAAATTATTGTTATACACTAATATACCCCCATAAGATGTAGTTGTCCTCGACAATGCACATCTTGGTTGTTAAGTCCTTGAATCTAGCAGTTGGTAGTGGTTTGATCAGGACGTCACCAATCTAATCCTTGGTGGAGACATAGGAGACTCTGAGTTTTTCAACTTGGACTTGTTCACAAACAAAGTCATAGTGCAAAGAGATATGTTTCATTCACGAGTGTAACAATGGATTTGAGCTCAAGTAGGTGGTGTTGACATTATCACATAAAATTATGGGAGACAAGCTAAGTGGCACTTGAAGCTCTAAGAGTATGTTGTGAAGCCACATAACATTCACGGTTGCAATCCATAAAATTATGGTAAACAAGCTAAGTGGCACTTGAATCTCTTAGAGTATGTTGTGAAGCCACATAACCTCCACTGTTACGGTTGCAATCAATCCATAAAATTATGGTAAACAAGCTAAGTGGCACTTGAAGCTCTTAGAGTATGTTATGAAGCCACATAACCTCCACAGTTACGGTTTCAACTACTCTATTTAGCTTATGTTGATGATCGAGCAATGATACATTGTTCCCATGAGTGCCAAGAGATAGGGTTGCCTCCAAAGAAAACAACGTAAATTAAGGTCGAGGTTTCATCATCAACATTACCCCTCCTCCCCTGCATTTGCATTGTTATATGCAATCAAGTTTAGTGAGGTTGGTTTCTTAACGATGATGCCAAGGTTGATGATGGATTTGAGGTATAATAGAAGCCTTTTAAGGTGTTAGGGATGAAGGTTTGTTGGTTTGTGTATGTACTAGGAAAGTTCATTGATGGCAAAGGAAAGGTCGGGTCGGTGAGGTTCAGGTATTGCTGGGGCTTAATGATTTGATGATATTTGGTGGCATCACTAGCTAATGTTCCATGATGTAACTTGAGAGTTGATGTTGCAAATAAGGGAGTGAGAGACGGTTTTGATTCTACTATGTCAAAACGTTCACGAATATCTCTTATGAACTTTTGTTAGGAGAGTAGAATGGCAAAGGTAGTGGGAACTAGTTCAATGCCCAAGAAATAATGTGGCGTGCCCATATTTGTGAAAGAAAAATGAGATGACTATGAGGCAATAAAGTCAATCATGAATCTTGTGTCATTGCATGTGAAGAGAAGGTCAACCACATAGACTATAGAAGTAGGTGATCCCATGTTTGTTGGTGTATTTGAAGAGAGATAGGTCACTTTTGCTCGTGATGAACCCATATGATATAATCAAAGATTTTAAAGCATCATGTCAGACTCTCAATGCTTGTCTTAGACCATAGATTGCTTTATGGAGTTTGCAAACATGGTTCAAGTGTTGAAAGTCTTTAAGACCAAGAGGTTGGACCATGTATACTTCTTCATGGAGGGATCCTTGTTGGACAAATGGCCTCAGATATCTTAAGAAGGGGGGGTTGAATTAAGATATTACAACTTATTTCCCCAATTAAAAATTCTATTTCACTTTCTATTCAAGTTATAAATTCCCTTAATAATGAATTTCTTAAATATTGATTCAAATAGAACAATTTGAATACGAATGTAAAACAATAATAAATAAAGGAGTTTAAGGGAAGAGAAAATGCAAACTCAGGTTTATACTGGTTCGGCCACACCCTTGTGCCTACGTCCAGTCCCCAAGCAACCCGCTTGAGAGTTCCACTATCTTGTAAATTCCTTTTACAAGTTCTAAACACACAAGGACAACCCTTCCTTTCTGTTTAGAATTTTTTCACAACAAGAGACCCTCGGTCTCTTAATCCCTTTTCAGAATGAAGAAGAAGAAAAGAAGAAATCTCTCTTGAAAGAGATAAATTGAACAATTTGAGCACTCAAATAATTCCTTATTGAATCACAAGTAATTTGGACAAGGAATTTGTAAGAGGATAAAACGATTTTGCTTTATAAGAGGATAAGACCTTTTTGTTCTGAAAAACTCTTAGCAAATTCGTGTCTCAAGTCACATATATATAGGCCTTTGATAGCCATTCAAGAACCACATAAAAAGATGTGACTGTTGAGAATATTTTCTAAAAATCTGCTCTGGTAATCGATTACAGTATATATGTAATCGATTACAATCTTTAAAATTTGAATTAAAACGTTCAGAAACTGCTGGTGATCGATTACCATATATGTGTAATCGATTACACAGGGCAAATTTTGAATTCAAATTTTAATAGCTGTTGTAAATCAGTTTTGGCCACTGGTAATCGATTACATCCTCTGGTAATCGATTACCAGAGAGTAAATTTCTTGTAAAAGACTTTTTAATTTAATTTTCTTGGCCAAACCTTTTGCTACTTCAATTGGAATTCCCTTCCTATTTAATATACCCTTTCTAAGACTCTATAGACTGTCTTGATCATCTATCTTGAATATCTTTAATTGCTTTGTCTTGAATAAAGCTTTGAGACGCATGTGATCTTTTGGCATCATCAAAACATCGACTTGATCCTTTGTCTACAATCCTTAAAGGAATGCATTGTTGACATCAAGTTGATGCATCTAGCAATTATTGCCAAAGGTTAAGGTGAGAATGATCTTGATTGTCTGTGGGCGAACAATTGGTGCAAATGTTTCTTTGAAGTCAATTTCAGGGCATTGCATGAAGCCTTTAGCTACCAAACACGCCTTGTAGCGAGCTACTAAACCATTTAGGTTCCTTTTTACTCGAAAAAGCCATTTGCAACCAATAATGTTTTGACCCTTGGGTAGAGGGACAACAGACCGGGTGCTATTCTTAACATTACCAAGAATGGTAATGACAGTCGAATCCACATAGGTGATGATGACATGTATGATTAGTTGATCCTGTCGAATCCAGTAGTTGTAGTCTTGATGATTAGAGGTTGGGCACGTGTTGGTGCCATCAACAAATCCAATTAGGTTGTAGTATACAAGGGAGAGCATTAATCTAACCTCTCCATGTTGGGTGGTTCAACCAAGTTAACTTGATAAAAGATTAAGTATTGAGGACAACTATTGATTGAGAATAGTCAAGGGGTATGGTTGTAGTAGTAGCTATGGAACTCATGTTTATGGTTGTTGGATTAGTACTTTTAAGCAAAAATTGCTTATACCATATAAAGGTTAAGAGAAAGTAAGGTTTCAATTCAATATTATTCATGGTGCTAATGACCATATGTTAGCTCTTTGGCAAGTGTACCAAATCGCTTGTAGTAATAATTTTTCGATAATCCGAGTATCGTACCACAGGGATTTTGTTGCACTTGTGTGAAGTACTTTTCAATTTGCAAATTGTAAATTTAGTTTGTAAAATTAAAGACAATTTAAATCTAAGTAAATACTTCTAACTTAAAGAAAACTTAAACAATAAAATAGAGAATAAAGTCAATATAAAAGATTGCTAAAACCTAACTAGTCTAATCAGCCTAAATAATTACTTCTAAATTAAAGGAAACTCAAACAATAAAATAGGAAATAAATACTTCTAAATTAAAGTAAACTTAAGCAATAAAATAAGGAATAAAGTCTATATAAAAGATTGCTAAAACCTAACAAGTCTAATCAACCTAGATATACAGATTCAGGATTTGTCTGTTATCAATACCAGTTAACTAATTCTGCCCCACATCTATCAATCTACTTGCCCCTGATGCCTCACGATGACAAGCCTACCTTAATTGCCTATCTTCCAAATGCCTTTGCAAAAACTCAATAACTAAGGTGCATTAAGATTAAATTCTAGATGTTTGCTAAAGCATGGGCATCGGGTTATCATTCTATGCCTAGCAATGTCAACCCTATGATTTCTTTTCTTTGATTGTTCTATTAAGTGTTACCATTTCCCAAGTGTATAACCCTTAAAACATATTCAAGCATTCATTCCTTATTCCTAATTAGGCTTTACCCTCTCCTGAGTAGACTAAACTCTAACAGAAAATAAAGACTGAGATATAGGATAAATAAGAAAGAAAAGCAAATAAAAGAACCTGAAAGGAAATCCTCTTTTTATTGATAACTCTTGAAATGCTCCATACATCATTGGCTTTTTAGGCCTGCCAGACCCTAGCTAGGGGATTAGCCACTCATAGCCACGAGGACTTTACAATGAGAGGGGGGAGGGGTGAAAGAAAGGGAATAAAAATATAAGAAAAGGGAAGAAAAAAGAGAGAACTGGGTGCCAGAGGTCTGAGAAACAAGCTCTGAGGAAGTGTGTACGTTTTCCTAGGCTGACCCACTTATTTATAGGTGCAAAATTGAGCTCTGGGCCTTCGTAGTCTCGCTGAGCGCAAAGCCTCGCGCTCAGCGCCATCACGCGCTCAGCATGTCTTGCGCGCTTAGCGCGAGTGCTGGGCTGGGCCTCTTCTGATTTTCTTCTTTTTTTCTTCATTTTTGCTCCTTTTTGCTTGTTGTATCTCCCTTTTTCATATATGCAGTCAGAATTCGAAATTAATTAAATCTTTCCAAATTAAAGCATAAATAACTGCTAAATAATTCATTCTAAGTTAATTTCAGACTGATTTTCCACTATTAATTCACTATTATTTAGCAATTATCACCATATATATACATGTGAATGAAACTGAATTCTAGCAACAATATGCAATATGTTTAATGTAGGATAAATAGATAAGCATTGTTTCTAATTATATATAATACATTTGAACTTTAATCCACTACTGTTATTTTTAATTCAAATAAATTCAAATTGTTGTTATGCACTAATACCACACACTTTATATTTAATTAATTGAACTAAAACCCTTAATCTATAACAAGTAATCTTAAAATCACCTCAACCTTACTATAAGTAGAATCACCATTTTCATTATTTAAGTTTTTTTTGCAGAGAATATTAAAAGTGATGGATTTATGAAACTTAGTGAATAAAATAAAGCCCAGAAAAGCATGAATAATTAAGGAAAGCAAGCTAATTGAGGAAAGTAGGGCTAATTAAGGAAAGAAGACTAATTAAGAAAAGTAAGCTAATTGAGGAAAGTAGGGCTAACTAAGAAAATAAGACTAATTAAGGAAAGCGGAATAATTAAGAAAAACATGATTAATTAAGGAAAGTAAAGGCAGACTTAGTGCAAGAAGCCCCAACTAATCTGCACCTATAAAAGAAGAAGAAAAAAGAAGAAGAAGAAGAAGAAGACACACAGAAATTCCAACAGAATACAATTTCTTATAGAAGGCAAAGGCTAGAAGAAGGAGAAGCAAACAATGGGAGTCATTCCTTCCTTCCATTCTCTTTCTTATCCTTTCTCTTTTTACTAAATATTTTCATCTTACAATTGTAAAGCCTCCATGATAATGAGAGGCTAAATCTTCTTTGTTGGGAACTTGACAGCCAATTACCCTTGATGTAATTTCTCTTCCTATCTATTTATGAATATTACATTTGTATTATATTTTCTTGTGCTTAATATTATTGTTTGTGGCTTGATCACCCATTTGCATGGTAAGTTTTAGGGGTAGCATTAGAAAATATTATTTTCTAATAGAACTAGGAAAGGGTATATAAATAAAGCCATTACTAGAGATAGGTTGATATTTGTTTATCCTGTTATACATCTCTATTCTTAATGTAATTTACTATTTTAGCTCTGCAAAGGGATTTAGGAGAGAAAATAGATAAATTAGGCTCTTTCATGCGGGAGACCAAAGTTAAAGTATACTAGTAGATGCATGTGTAAATTAGAATAATTATAAATAGAGAAAAATCATTAACATTACATCAAAGAGTAGCTCTGGTAGGTTAAGTTCCCAACATTTTCATCTTTTGAATTTACTTCTACAATATTATTGGGTTCTCTAATATTTTTGTCTTTTAATTTAAATTCTTGTTTATTTTAATTTTTTTGTCAATTTAGATTATTGTTTTTCTACAACCTTTCCAAATCTTTTTCTTAATCAAATATTCATCTACATAAGTACAAACAAAGTCTCTGTGGATACGATACTCGGACTTTCGTTTTAGCTTTACTACTTGGGATGAATTGGTGCACTTCCCAAACCATCAACAAGTTTTTGGCGTTGTTACCGGTGACTTTGTTCTTTGTACTTGGTATTTTGGATATTCTATTTTTCCTTAATTTTTTTTAAAAAATTCAATTTTCAAATTTTCTTTTTCACTCTTAATTTTAATCTTTAGTTTTTAATTTTTATTTTTTTGTGATAACGTGCATGGTAATGTTTTTGTTTCTTGTATGCGAGGAAACAATCTTGTTTCATTGGATCTAGAGATTAAAGCAACGTGTAGAAGAAACAATGCTGCAAGAAGAAAGACATAACAACAAGGGAATCAAGAACCATCATCCTCTGTACCATCTTCTTCTTTTCCACATCCCAACTTTGAAGAACACATCATGGAAGAAGACTGGCCACAGATAAGGCTGGGTAAGCGGGCCGACCCGCCCCGCGTAAGGCCTGCCCACATAAGCCCGCATTGACAGCGGACCGGGCCAGTCTGCCCCGCTTCTTACACGGACCGAATAAATTGGTCCGCCCCCGCCCCGTGGACCTCGTGGGTCAAACGGGCCGGTCCGCGGGCCTAGTTTTAAAAGAATTTCAATTTTAATAAAAATACAATATAATCAAATTAAGTTTAATACAAATGTAAATAAAATATCAATAATTAGTCAATTACATCAATAAAATAAATAATGTCTTAACAAAAGAAAATTCAAGCAATAAATCTAAAATATGAAATTTAAACATCTCCAACAACAAATGATTCCATATTTGAGGGGTGTGTCGCGTGACTGCGTGAGTGTGAGTCGTGTTTTGTTTTCCTTGTAAGGGAAAAAGTAGTATGACTTACGCGTATGCGTGACTGCGTGGTGGAGAAAAATTGTGAGGAGAAAAAGTGTTTTTAGCCTGCTACAATGATAATTGTTAAATATGATGTGAGCTATTTTTTATAATAAAAATATATTAAAATATCTTTAAAAATATTTATTTAACAATTATTTTTAGCTTAAATGATAAGAATTGATATTTTTATTATTTATGGCTTGCAGATATGAAAAGGATAGATTAAAAGAAAAAAAGATCGAGAAAATATCAGAAAGGAAGATTTTTAGTATGTTATCACTTATCTTTTTTATCTTAATCTTTTATTTCTCTTATCTTATCCTTTTTTTATCTTTATCATCTTTTAATTTAAATCTTTTATTTTTATCTTTAAATCTTTATCTTATCTAATATATTTCTTTATTTGTTATTTTAAAAGAAAAGTTTAAAGTGAAAAACAGAAAATCAAACCTAATATAATTGGGTAAGAGTCACACAAATCAAACCTAATGCGGGCTGTAGGCAACCCGCGGACCCCACGGGCCAAACCCGCATAGTCCGCGAGTTAAGCGGGGCGGACCAAAAAATATGACATAACCATGGATCGTTTAAAAAAAATTGGTCCGTAACCCGCGCGGACTGTGGGCCCCGTGGACTAGTCCATGGACTTGGGCCCGTTTACCCACCCCTAGCCACAGAGGATCACCTTGGAGGACTACTCTAGTACCTCTACACCTCAGTATTTCACAAGCATACCCCAACCTGAAGTTCAAGCTGCCGACATCACTTATCCACATTCTCTCTTCCAGTTGAGTCAAAGCAATCTCTTTCATGGGCTACCCAATGAAGATCCATATACCAATCTTGCTACATACATAGAGATTTGCAACACGGTGAAGATAGTAGGAGTTCCTGAAGATGTCATCTGCCTCAACCTGTTCTCTTTCTCCTTGGCTGGTGAAGCAAAAAGATGGCTACACTCGTTCAAGGGAAACAGCTTGCGAACATGGGAAGAGTTGGTGGAGAAATTTTTGAAGAAATATTTTCCAAAGTCTAAGACCGTTGAGGGAAGGGTGGAGATCTTTTCATTCCACCAATTCCCTGATGAATCACTAAGTGAAGCTCTTGACCGCTTCCATGGTTTACTCTGGAAGACTCCCACCCACGGGTTCAGCGAGCCGGTTCAACTCAATATCTTCATTGATGGCATACGAGCCCACTCGAAGCAGTTACTTGATGCCTCCAATAGTGGGAAGATCAACTAAAGACACCCTGATGAAGCTATGGAGTTGATTGAAAATATGACAGCTAGTGACTATGCCATCCTTCATGATCAAGCCTACACACCTACAAAGAAGAGTCTTCTTGAGCTCACATCACAAGACGCATTACTAGCCCAAAATAATCTCGTAGCCAAACAAATAGAGACCCTCACAGAGACGCTGGGCAAGCTTCCTCAACAGTTGCATGCAGTGCAACGTGCCCATTCTTCAGTCATGCAAATTAGGGGATGCAACATTTGTGGTGGGGCCCATGAGCCAGGTATGTGCATGAACCAAGACAATTCATCCAAGGAAGTCAACTACATGGCCAATCTCAATCGTCAAGGGTTCCATCAAGGAGGACCTCCTAGAGACAATCAGGGAGGAAATTTTTGTCAAGGCCAAAGGCTAGAGATTTCATCCTGGGAACAACTTCAACAACGATCAAGATGGACCATCCATTCGACCTTCCAATCAAAGGCCCGACTTGTATGAGATGACCACCAAGCTAGAAGACACTATGACTCAGTTTATGCAAGTTTCATTGTCAAATCACAAGAGCATTGAGTCCGCCATCAAGAATCTGAAGGTGCAAGTGGGTCAACTAGCTAAGCAGCTAGCTGAAAGGTCCACAAGGATTTTTGGGGCTAACACTAAGAAGAATCCCAAGAAAAAATGCAAGGCATTCCTTACTAGAAGCCAAATGAGGGAGAATGCTGAGAGAGAAAAAAAAGAGATAAGGGAGTATTGGAGGATGTGAGTAATGAGGAATGAGAGAATAATAAGAGAGAAAAGGTGATGAAGAGAAAGAAAAGAGCAATGAGAGGGGTGAAAAGGTCTTACCCACTAAGACCAAGAGTCAGTTAGCAAGGGAGGCTAGAAGGGAGACACCCACAACCTCAATAAAGGACATCCCTTATCCTTTGGTGCCATCAAAGAAAAAGAGGGAGCATTACTTTGCTCGCTTCCTCGACGTATTCAAGAAGTTGGAAATCACCATACCCTTCGAAGAAGCCTTGCAGCAAATGTCCATGTATACAAAATTTCTAAAGGACCTGCTTATAGAGAAGGGCAAATACATCAACAATGAGATCATCGTGGTGGAAGGTAACTGCAGTGTTGTGATCCAGAGAATTCTACCACTGAAGTTCAAAGACCCAGGGAGTGTAATCATCCCATGTTCTATTGGGGAGGTGTCAGTGGGTCAAACTCTCCTTGATCTGGGGGAAAGCATCAATCTAATGCCTCTATCTATGTGCCGGAGGATTGGGAATCTGAAGATTGCTCCCACCAGAATGACGCTTCAGCTAGCAGACCATTCGATCACCAGACCATATGGTGTAGTTGAAGACGTCCTTGTCAAGGTTCACCAATTCACTTTTTCGGTGGACTTTGTGATAATGGATATAGAAGAGGATTATGATATTCCTCTAATATTGGGTCATCCATTCAGGCTTATTGCAAAATGTGTTATGGACATGAGGGATGGCAACTTGGAGATGAGTGTCGAAGATTAGAAAGTTACCTTCAACCTATTCGAAGCAATGAAGCATCCTGGTGATCATAAAGCATGCTTCAGGGTGGCGACAATAAAGCAAGAAGCTGACCTCATTGTGCGGCAGTTGGCCATTCATTCACCATTAGAGAAGGCCCTTATAAATGTTGTTGATTGCCTGACCTATGAAGAAGAAGAAGATCTCAGAGACTGTCTAGCAGACTTAGACAGATTAAAGGAAGTTCCCTCAGGGCAGGAAACCTTTGAAGACTTGAAGAAAGACAACCCAACAGAGAAGCCCAAGGTGGAGTTAAAGGCTCTACCCGCTCATCTGAAGTATGTGTTCCTAGAAGATAATGCAACTAAGCCAGTCATGATCAACAATAACCTATCATCATATGAAGAAGCACGATTGATAGAGGTTCTTAGGAAGCATAAAGAAGCTATTGGGTGGTATATCTGACCTCAAGGGAATCAGTCCCTCATACTGCATGCACAAGATTATGATGGAAGAAGAGTACAAGTTAGTGAGACAGCTGCTGAAAAGACTCAATCAATCCATGAAAGAGGAGGTGCGAAAAGAAGTTCTCAAGTTACTTGAGGTTGTACTTATCTATCCTATTTCTGACAGTGCTTGGATGAGTCAAGTCCAAGTGGTGCCCAAGAAAGGAGGAATGACCATGGTCCGCAATGAAAAAAATGATCTAATTCTGACTCGTACGGTCATTGGATGGAGGATGTGCATAAACTACCGCAAGCTCAATGATGCTACGAGAAAGGATCACTTTCCATTACCATTTATGGATCAGATGCTGGAGCAGTTAGCGGGCCAAGCCTTCTATTGTTTCTTGGACGGTTATTCAGGGTACAATCAGATTGTAATGGACCCCAAAGATCAAGAGAAAACTGCTTTCACATGTCCTTTTAGAGTTTTTGCTTATAGAAGAATGTCGTTCGGCCTATGTAATGCGCCAACCACTTTTCAGAAGTACATGCTGGCTATCTTTGTTGATATGGTGGAAAAGTGCATTGAAGTATTCATGGACGACTTCTCCATTTCTGGCCCTTCTTTTGACTGCTGCCTGACTAATCTAGAGCATGTGCTGAGATGTTATGTTGAGGAAAATCTGGTGCTGAATTGGGAAAAGTGTCATTTCATGGTCCAAGAAGGTTGGGCCACAAGATCTCAACTCAAGGGATAGAGGTAGACAAAGCAAAGATTGATGTCATTGAAAAGATACCTCTGCCAGTAAATATGAAAGGCATCCAGAGTTTCCTTGGACATGTTGGATTCTATAGAAGATTCATAAAGGATTTCTCCAGGATTGCCAGACCCTTGGGCAACCTGCTGAATAAAGATGTGTTTAAACTTGATGAAGAGTGCTTGACAGCCTTTCAGACCTTGAAGACTGGTCTCGTGTCTGCTCCCATAATAGTGGCACCTGAATGGAGTAAAGAGTTTGAGCTCATGTGTGACACTAGTGACTATACAGTGGGGGCAGTTCTTGGACAGCAACGAGATAAGGTATTCCATGCCATTTATTATGCCAGCAAGGTCCTAAATGATGCGCAACTGAATTATGCCACCATTGAGAAAGAAATTATCACCATTGTTTATGCCTTAGAGAAGTTCATATCCTATTTGGTGGGCTCCAGAGTCATCATCTTTACTGATCATGGAGCTATTAAGTACCTTCTCACAAAGGTCGATTCGAAACCAAGGCTAATCAGATGGGTCCTTCTGATTCAAGAGTTTGATATAATGATTAAAGACAAGAAGGGCTCAAAGAATGTAGTGGTTGGCCACCTCTCCAGGTTAGTCAATGAAGAGGTCACTCAAGAGGAGCAAGAAATTCGAGATGAATTTCCCAATGAATCCCTTCTACATGTGTATGAGAGGTCGTGGTTTGCATATATGGCCAATTATAAGGCTGGAGGTATCATTCCAAGTGACGAATTGGTGCATTTGCCAATCCATCAACATTGAGGTAATCAACTCTTAAGCAACATGGTTGACAACTTGAGATAGCAATGAAATGTCATATCTTTAAGAAGCAGTAAGGTACTAACATTTACAATTAGCAAGTCAAGTAATAAGGACATTGAAGTCCTTAATATTGAAGAATAAAAAGAGAAAAAAAATAGGTTGGTAGATGAGGACTCTATATTGTGAAAACCCAAAAACCAACTATTGATAAAAGGGTAAATTAGTTATTCCATCCAATTTAGAGCATGATCCAAAAAGAAAGTTAAAGACAAGAGCATGAACCAAAAAGATGATGGATTGGAGACCATTAAGAGTCAAACACACAACAAAAGACCCTTTCTTATATTAGAGTGACATATAAGAAAAAAGATAAGCACTTTTCTCACTTCTCAAATGTTTTAATGTGTTAAGGAAGGTACAAAATAAAAGTTATAAGATTAACTTAATGGTTGAAGGGGGAAGGGGGAAGGAAAGGCCTTCGGTTCGAATTCCTCTCACCAACATTCTAACAAAACTAACAAATAACATTTACCGATAAAAAAGGAAGCAACAAATTACTATACATTTTATAGAAGCCCTTGAGCACATGCCCCCATGATACATAAAAATCACAAGTATACGACGTCATTAAGTAATAAAATCATATTTTCCCACATGGACTGTGTGTTTGGCTATGTGAAATTACAATTTAAATAAATTAAAATAGATGAAATTCGATTTTAAATTGAGAATTGGTTTTAGGGAAAATGCGGAATTTAGGAATCACAAGAAAACAATTTATACGAATTAAAATTCAATTATTAAAACCTTATAGGATCAAGTTTCACGCTTTGATGATAAATAAAATTATTTAACTACCCTTGTGCTCTTACAAATTCATATTGAAGATGAACCAACCTAAGGTAAATTTTGTTCTCTTTCAAGACATGAAAGTTTATCTAATCAAATATCATTACTCTCTGGTGGTTCTATTTAATTAGACACTTTAAGTTTGATGGTGATTTGTTTGTTCCTCTTAGGGTTTAACCTAATGTCATGATTATACACCTAAGATTCCTCTTATGATTATGATGTATTAGATCCTCCTTTCAGTACTCCCCTAAACTCCTAAAATATATATCAAACAAAAGCCAAATTTGCTTAACAAGATAAACACAATAGGAAGAAATCAACAACAACAAGATTCACACAAAGATAAATTGGAATTACTTCATTAACAAATCATAGGAATAATGTCCAATCCCAAAAGAAAAGAAGACTATTTGCGGTAGTCATGAAATGTCAACTACCACTACAAAATCATCATTGGTATTGTCAAGATCATTGTCATCACCACACAAACACATCCTTACCCTTTCAATAGAACATTAAACTTTCCAAATGAGTTTATTTTAAATATTAAAATTAGGAGGGAAACTAAACTAAATTTTAAAAATTAAACACTAGTTCTTTAAAAAAAAATTAAAACCTACAACAAAAATTCAATAAAAATTGGTTGTTGATTGGTTTTATTTTATTTTAAAAATAATTGTTTTTAGAGGTGTGTCTTTCTGTTTGTCAATATAACTATCCTATCAGTTATTTATTACACTTTTATTAGACTAAACTTACGAAGTATTACCCATAATTTGCCTCTATATTTAACGCTTTTTTTTTTATCGTTTTTATTTTTTTTTTCTCCCTTCAAAATATCACTATTTGAAAATGGCCAACGGCACTCACAAAAGCATATGATGCTAAATAAAAAAAAAGTCTCAACAATGCACAACTAATCTACTAATAATAGGAATAAACTTTACGGATTTAATGGATGGGATAAACAATTACTACTATCTCTGTTTAACAAACCATCTATCATATTTTTTAAACACAAATCAAGATATTGAATCAATCATAAAAAGATATTGAATCAATGATGATCATGGAAGAAAAAACCCATTGTAGACTCTTTTGAAAACATTCTTTATTAAGAAAGAAATTTTATAAAGATTTTTTGTTGACAAATAGTAAATGAGATAAAAAAAAAATCTTTAAGTGGGTTGTATTAATTGTCCATTTGTGAAAAATTATTAACTAACGTGTCGGGAAATATCGATGTTTAAGAAAAAAAAACTATTAATAGATTAAATATTTCAAATATGTTTTAAATGAACTAATGATTTATTTTTTACCCTTTCATTTTCATTCAGCTCAATTTATCAAAATTCATCCATTTTACACCCCTATATGTATACTTATATTTTATACTATCTTCATTCCTTTAACAGCTCGTTTGTTAAAGTTTTTTCGTAAAAGAATAACTTTTTTGAAAAAGATAATGTATATTTTTAAGTTATTTACTCGTTTGATTTCAAATATAAGATTTACACTAACTAAAAAAAATTAATTAATCATATTTAATTTCAATTAAAAAATAAATTATTTTTGAACTTAAGCTTTATTGAAACTTGGTATCAGGGATACATAGGAATCATTGAAACTAACACTTCAATTAAATAAAGAATATTTTATACTTCCTTTGTTCTTATATACAAGACTCAATTACATAATTCATTAAGATTAAGAAAAATGAATATTTTAAATTTATATTTTTTCCAAAACTATCATTATCATTAATACTTCTCTCTCTTCTAATAATTTGTCAATACATATTATTTCTTCTTTTAATGAGGATATTTCAAGTCTAAAAATAATTAATGCAAAAAACAATATAGATTGAGTCTTATAAATAAGAATGAAGGAAGTAGATAGTAATATTAAATAAGATAAAATTAATTAAAATTTTCTTATATTTGAGACTAGGAAAAAAATGTTATTTTCTTTTTATAGTTAAAATCGGAGGAAGTATGTATTTGTTTTAACTTTCAAAATAATCAGAAGCTAAAATAATCTAAAATCTTATAAAAATCAAACATTATTTTTAATAACTTCTCATAAAATAAATTGCTTCTTTTAAAAAAGAGTGATTCTTATGAATGTAAGAAAATGAAAAATAGTTTTTTTTCAAATCTCTAAAAAAAATAGCCACAAAATTATTTTTACATTTTTTTACACATGAATTATTTTACATCAAAATCACTATTTTTATTTATTTATATATATATATATATATATATGTAACAAATTTTAATAAAATTGTTATATGAATTATATCATACTAATTTTTATTAATCTTATTCATTAGTTTGTTTGTCATTGATATATTACTCTTTATTTTTCTTTTCCTTTATCTTCACGAAACATCTTTGGTGTCATGTGCGCGGCCTCGTCCTACTAAAGGAGTCAAGGCGGAGGACAAAGATGGTTACAACTCATGATAAATGGACATATAAGATTGATTGGATGGTTAGAAGAGAGAAAATGAAAAAAAGATCCTAGTTTTAATCCCTCATACTAATAAAAACTAAAATTAATAATTAACATTTATCAATAAAAAAACAATTCATGATACACTTCTGTAAATGAAAGTTGTCTCTTAAAAGAAGAGGTAGCTTCATCCAATTTTTTCATTTAACATCCTTCATGTTTTTTACAAAGTTGCTTTTGCAAGTGTTTATTTTGAGAAGTAGCTCCAAGTTGCTTTAAGCTTATTTTTTGCCTATATATTTTTTTTAAAAGTTTAAACAAACATCCAAAAAATTATAATAAATGTTTTTATTTATTTAAATAAGTGTTTTTTTTCTCAAAATAAGTTTTAAAAAATTGTCCTTATATCTTATACTTATCTTTCATCCTTTCTTTTAGTTATAAAATTTGTTAAACAATTTTTTTTGTAAATAATATTTTCCAAATATAAATAAGTTTTAAAATAAAGAGAAGGAAAGAAAAGGTTTTGACACGTTTTTATTTTCAAACCAATAACATGCTAAAACTTTTGTTCTCCTTTCTCTTTGTCATTGTAGTTGTTGAAATCAATTTTAGGAAGAATTATAAAATATTAACACACCTAAGAGTGAGGCTAATTTTTATTTAAGCTTAACAAATATAGCTTGTGCCTTTGAGTTGAAATATAACTTATTTATCAGTACTTAAGGTATATCTTAATGAGTGAACGGTGATTTTGGTCTCCAAAATACTCAAATCATCAACACTTTTTTTTGTAAGGTACATGGACATTCATCCATTTCATTTATGTCAATTACACTTATAGTTTCTCTCCATTATTCTCTTTCTATACATTATATAACTTATTAAGTTATACTTGATTTTTTTTCTGTTTAATCTCTCTCTCTCTCTCTTTATACTAGGTGACTAATATATTTGTGGTGTTCGCAAATGAATTTTGGATTAAAAATGTACATGCACTATATATTAAAGATAACAACTATGTGAAAATGGAACTTCTCCTTAGAGCATTCACAATGCATAATTATCTATATGAATTATTTATCACAATTTTGTAAATCTTATAATTTCTTATAAATTTAAGTATTTTAAACAAAAATTCATTCAAATACTAAGATTCTTAAAACAAATGTTTAAATTAATTTCGTAGATTCTATTATACTTAAAAATATGTTATTTATCATATAATATTGTTAAGTAATGATGTTTATACAAACAACTTCATGTCATATGATCTAGTGAAAAAAAATTTAAGTAACATCAATTAACGTTAAACAAGTTATATAAGCATCCCATTGAAAATGGTCTTAGTTTTAATATTTTAGGATGCTAATAAAAAGGTGCTTACATAATGACGTTAGATCTCCAACAAATTATTCAACATCTTTATATTTTATAAAGAAAATATTGATTATAAAAGTAAACATATTTAATGATTTGGAAACTTAAAATTATTCAATAACTTTTTTATTTAACAAGCAAACAAAAGGAATATTAGTGTTTTCAACATATTAATATGGTGATGAGGTATAGTTTTCCATGGAAGGGAGTTTGGTTATGAGCTTTCGTTGTTCGTTTCCAACCATACTAATATGTTGAAAACACTAATAATCCTTTTATGGACACTTACAACGGACCTGAAGGGGACATATATACTTGTAGAGTTTTTGACGATTAAGTCAAAATTTAGCACATTAACTAGTAAGGAGTGTGAATAATGCCTACCTGGTAAGATTTCCATGGGGGTGTACCTATTATAGACGGTATGCCAAGGAATTTGATGGCTCTTTCATCATAAGTTTGTCATGGGTCTCTCACGAGAACTTGTAGTGAAGTGTAACAAGTGTCTTTCATAAGTGGCGTTTTTGCTCAAAGTGTTGCATTATTGTTAGTAATGGTTGCGTGATTGATAGTGATTAATGATCAGACAACAATTATTCTTGAAAATAGGTCGAGCACTTGGTCGACGTATATGAAAGTGAATCAATTAACTAATTAGAGACCAAGCTAAGTCTTCAGCTTTCTCATTCCTCCAGAACAATTAGTATGAAACTTTGTAAGAAGTTTTAGAAGCTAGATTATTAGAATTATTCTTTTACTATAGTAGTTTTCATAATTATAGTCTAGATTTTTTAGTGTAAAGGCTGAATATTATGTCTTGGAATGAGTTAATGCTGCCTTAAATCAATTTAAACTTACCTTTTGAATATTTGATGAGAAATAGAACACCGTATAACAGTAGGTTAAGAGCGATTAGTGAAAATTAATATAGAATCACCTTCATAATAAACGTGGATCCAACATTATGAGTTGACCAACATAAAATGAAGTCAATAAGGATGATCCACAACTCCAAGTAGTGCTAAATCTGAAAATTGAATGACATGTGTCGTATGTCATCAACTCAAGAAAGCTTGGCTAGGATATTTCAGAATCCAAGAAAAAAAAGTACCGTGTGTGTATATAATATATTTGGACATTTGCTCTTTTAACGTCAATTTGTACTCAACTATAGTGAACTCCATTTGATTGGTTTTCCATTTGCCGCAGATTTTATACATCTTCAATTCTCCACCTTCATTGGTTCGTCTTGCATTTTCCCGCTTAATAAGCATGCACGTTAGACCCCACATGGTATTATCGTCTTTGTTTGCATTATGATGGAGCGTTGCATGATGATATAGACAGAGAGAATCCACTTTGGCTAATGATAGCATCATTGTGCCCCCACCATGTTGAAATTGAATCAAGGGACACACATTTGATTGAAGTTACCATAACCAGAGAACAGAAGATGAAGAGGTCAAGCAAGTGTTTGTTAAATGTCGTATATGGAAAAATGAGCATAAGTGGACCTTAAGCTTAGTTCACTCACAGCCTGAGACGATTACTTCCCTGGACCCCACCCTTGAAAATGAATGTCTCTTATGCTTATTCTTTCACTATCATTTTTCTCTCCATAAAGTAATTTTAATATACGGAATTTCGGTTTATATGTTTAAATATATGCAAATGATATATTATTGTTTTTCCACTGTTTTTGGATAAGTTAATTTCGAAACACTTATCTACATATTAATTTGTAGAAATTTTTTAATTTTTTTAGAGAGCATTTGGTATAAAAGAAGTTTTTGATTTGTTGGGAATTATAAGTTGGAAACTTAATTTTTCATATTTGATATGTATTTAAAAAAATGTTTTTGAGAAGGGATATTTTTTGGAAATGTTTTTTTAATTAGTTTCTCACAAAAATAATATCATGTTATTCTTTATTAAATTATATAATATAATAAATAATTAGTAAAAATATTCATAATTTTTTTAATTTTTAAGAAACTTATAAAGATTCTTAATAACTAACTAAATAAATTTTATTCATTTTAAATAAATATGATTATCAGCAAAAAATCATAATTTTTGGCAAAAATTTGTCTCTTACCAAATATCTCCTTAAAAAAGTAATATATATACACAAGGATTTAATTCAGTTGACTAAGTAAAGTGTGGATGATTAGTGAGTACGGATTAAAAAAATAGAAGAAAAATATATATAACATCTTTACAATTAACTTATGTATAAGTTAATTTTAAATTATTTTTTATCCAATACTTATGGATAAATTTACTCAAATATAGTCATAATTGGCCATAAGAATTAACCTTAATAATAGAAGATTTATTTGAATAATGTAGACGAAATATTAGGTTGAAACCTTAATACCACACCTGTAAAATTAGAAAATTAAAGGAAGAATTAGTACATTTCTAAATTCTAACGCTTAAATCCCTGTTATCCATGAGAGCGACGTAGGCTTAATATTCCTTGCAATCTGCATGATGAGTACGTTGTCTTGTCTTGAATTATGGGGATTACAGAAACACCATGAGAAACACGTGGAAGGGTGGAGGAAGTGGCACTTCATTGGGACCGTTTGGTGAATCATTACATAAAAATACTATTCAAAGGTTAATTTTGATTATTTTATAATATAAATAACACTTCACAATTTTAATTTCCAAAATCAATTTGTTTAAATTTGTAATATGGAGATATTTATTTATTTATTTATTTATTTAGAACACTTCAAATTCCTTTTAACAGATATAAACACATGAAATTCCGAAAACGTAATTGCAAACACAATTAAATATTTTTATAGAAAAAAGACATATAATAATGGTAACTAAGTTTACTTTTGTTAGTATAACATTTATCTAATAGATATTAAACTTTTATAATATAAACATTATGAATTTATACTAATAATGCGAACTTTTATATCCCACTAACTAACAATTCCATGGCATAGAAAATTAATATATATTAGTGATACATCATATTGCTAGTTATTAAATACTCCGCTGTTAAATATAAGAAAAAATATGACATACTAATAAAAAAAATTACTTTTACATCAATTTTAATAAAAAAAAATAATTTTTTCAACTTATTCTTTATTAAAACTTGGTATTAAGGATAAAAAAAAATAATTGAAACTAACACCTCAATTAAATTAAGGATATTTTTTATATAATAAAAATAAATAAAATAAAGTTAGTTGAACTTTTCTTATATTTGTAAAAAAAATATTTTTCCCTTTTATTTGAAAACAAAGGGAGTAGAATAAATAGATTCATATTGTATGAAAAAAAGTAGATTCAAATATATATATATATATATATATATATATATATATATATATATATATATATATATATATATATATATATATATATATTGTTAATACATCTGAGTATACACTTATTAAAAAAATTAAAATCAATTTCAACCTTGTAGTGAAAAAAAATCAATTATTCCAAAGTCATTATTTAATACTCACTTTTTATATCTTCATTAACTTCTAACTTCTAATAAATTAAAGGATAAATTGTAATAGTGATCCTGTTTCATTATTTATGTACAATTTTAGTTCTCTATTTCCCACCATAATTTTGTTATCCTATTTTAAAAAATTCATAAGTTTGGTCTCACGTTCTCATTTTTTTTATATGTTTATTTTGTTTTATTTTTTACATTTGAATTAATTAAATTATTTGTTAATAATATCTTAAATGAATATATTGAGGTCTATGATTCAATTAGATTAAAATAAAAGAAATAAAAGATATGTAAAGTTGAGGATTGAATTAAAATAAAGAATTTTTTTAAAATAGGAATTTGAAATTGTGGGGTAACAAATAAGAAATCGAAATCACGGGTTAAGAATTAAGAGATGATCAAAATTATAATTTAACTTGAAAAGTAATATTTTTAATGTGTGAAAAATTAACTAAGTAAATTAATACTTGAAATAAGAATAAAATACGTAAAGTGAATTTTTTAATGATGTAATAAAGACTTTAGATGTTATCCCTTAAACAACTCTTCAGTCGGATGTCCGTCAAGAAAGGGAAACACAAAAAGTAGGAGTCAGTGCATTGCTGAAAATACCAACTATAGTTTATGGCACTAATTTTAGAAATGAAGATTAAAGCATTGTTTGGATAAAATTATTAATAAATATTTATTGAGAAAAGATAAACGAATAATTTTTTTCTCACCATTAAAATAACTTAAAAAAAATAATTCATTTGACCTTTTTATTTTCTTCTTTCATAAATACTTATTGAGAATTTTATCTAAACAAATTTTAAAAACCAAAACAAAAAAGGTATTGTGGTGTTCTACATGAATAGGACCAGCATTTTTCAAAAGATATTTGCTAACCAAAACATCAAATGAGGGACACAAATTCCATGTTCCACTCACATTCACATAAACCAATCCATATAAATGTATCTCAAAGGATAATAATAAAAAAAAGTTTATCATCCAAATGCCATTTTCTTCTAAAGATTATTAATGCAAATCAGGAGGAGCCCATTAATGAGTTCGCGAGAAAGTCAGCGAACAAACAGAGAAAGGCCCATTAAATATGATTTCCCACGTGATCACAGAAGGTCTTGGAGTTTAAAACAGCAATCCAAGAAACAAATGGACCCATTGATTGCAAAACCGAAAACATGGGAAGGCACGAAGGTGTGGATCTTGTCATCCTTCTATTTTTTATTTTTTTAAATTTATCCATTTCCAGTTCTCTCTAGATATGTCTCTCCCTCTTTCTTATTTGCACTGCACTTAGATGGCATGACTTGAATAAATCAGAGTGACAGCTAGCTAGATGTGAATTTATTTATTTAATTATGTGTTGGAAAATTATTGAAATACCATTGGACATGTGTTGTGAAATTATTCTAATTTAACCAGAAGTATTGAGTCCAAGTATCAGCCATCCAAATGTATGAAATACTCAAGCAAAAAATTTATCGACCCGAATAATTTATCCGGTTTAAACAAGATTATTTTAAGAAAAAAAATAACTATTGAAACCAATATTTAAACAGCCCTCCCTTTTGGCAATTTCCACCCTACTTTAGATGGAGATTTCTTACCATAGAAAGTAGATCTAAGAAACATAAACATGGATTGAAGTGAAACACATTAGATTCACAAATAATCATAAAAATAAAACGTGAAAGACGATAGAGGATAAAGAGGACTCATAAAATTTGGTTTAACACCTTAAAACAAATATGATAGATAATATTTTTTGTAATTTATAAGAATCGAAGACAAGCACGAACACTCAAGAAGGTAAAATGTGAGATCTATTAACAATTTTTTGTTTTATAGCCACTATAAATTTTAATCATACAGTGTTTGAATTAGGCTGTAAAATACTAGTTGACAAAATAAATATTGTAAGTGGGGATTTGACAAAATTGAGAAATATTGCTTCTAAGTATAAAAAAATTTAGTTATTCATTTATCTTATAAAATAAGATTTGTTAAGAAGCAAACTTAATGGAGTTGCTAATGAGTTAATAAGAGTGACTCTATTGTTTCCTAACATGTATGCTATTAATCATGTAAAATTTCTTATATTGAACATTTGATTCATAATGAAATGAGATAAGTAATATTCAATAAAAAAAAAAAATCAAAGACAAGTACTTGAAGTTTACAATAATTCAAACATCTTGTCCAATCAATTAAATTAGATCTTTTTGATAGTATGAAAGGTGATTTGATTAGAAGGAGAAAGATAAAAAATAATGATTTATTAAAATATCTGATATATAGAAGTGTTGATATATCATTACACAATCCTTTCAAATTTCATATCATAATAGTTATTAATTTGTAGATAATATAAACCTTCTTATATCTCTCGCACATTAACAAGTTAAAATAATCAAATACAAACAAATAAACGTAAATCTAAAGTGTTAAGGTGACCTTATAAAAAGGGTTAAGGTATTTTTTGTTAAATAAGTTGCTCCAGCTAAAAACTTAAGACTCTTTGAGAAAAATGTTTTCTGTTTTCATTTTTTTAAAATAATTTTTATTTTCCAAATTTAAAATTTTAAAAAACATGTAAATATTTGCTATTTCATTTTCTATTTTAAGGAAATAATAATAAAATATTATATTTGTAATAGACATGGAGTTTCCTCCTCCTTGTGCCGTGTCCTTCTTTCTCTATTGATGGACAAGTGGGATATTTATAAAGATATTTTGACACTTAAGTCAACAAAATATTCTATAATTCATCTTTCAAGTTTTTAGATACAAAATTATTTATTAAATTATTATATTTGTATTTGTTTAACACATCATTAAATTATTTGACGTGAATGGTCATATTAAGATTTAAGATACAACTTATTTAGTTTCTATAATTATAAATTTTTTATTTTTTAGTCCATATACTATATATGAACTAAAAAGATAAATAATTATAGAAATTAAAGTTTTAATTCATATACTTAAAAATTATTTCTTTTAATTTTATACATATTATTTTTAATTTCTTTTAGTTCATATGACTGTAAATGGTTGGGGGTTAAAAAAGATTAAAATTATATATATATATATATATATATATATATATATATATATATATATATATATATATATATATATATATATATATATAACTGAAATAGATGATTTTAAATAGAGTCTGAAAGATAAAATTTGTACAATTGTGGAGATAAAAAAATGGCAAAGAAATACTAAAAGGCAAAAGAAAAAAAAAGCAAATACTCTAACAAATAAACATAGACCTATGACATCTACTACTCTAGTTTAAATAAACAAACACACTTTCACACAGTTATAGGTAATGAATGAAAGCAAGACGTGTAATATCTAAAGTCCAAATAGGTTTCTAAAGTGTAAACTTAAAGTAAAAACTATTCACACACACAAACACACAAAAAAAAAATAAAAAAAAATAGCACAAACTTAGCTTAAAAATTAAAGACAAGTCAAAATAGAATTTAAGTTAGATTGGAAGAAGGGTGTTAAGATAACAGGACTCGTATTAAATGGTTAGAAACAAATAAAAGAGTGAAAATAAAGAGGACAATTTTGAGTTCGAAATATCAAAATATTTTTAGGTAAATAAGTTAATTACTAAAATTAAAAATTTACTTACTTGATTTCTCTCACATAGACAAAACTATATATATCACATATAATTGACTCCTTTTAATTAAATTAAAAGAAGAAAAAATTACCATGTTTTGTTCATTTTAATTAAGCGCGAGTCATTATTTATTTGAGAGGTGATATTCTTTTAAAAATCAAGCAATCCACATTTTAAAATTCAAACCAAGTCTAGAAAAAACTGAGAGGGGGCTCTTGTGTCTTGTGTTTCTTTCAACTAGAGGACAGGTATATCTTATATGATAATTTACTTTAGAATAAATGATCATGTTTCCTTAAAAAAATGATTGTTTAATTATTGTGGGGAAGATGGTTTTGTCAACATCAATACGATGAGTAAATGAGTCTAGTTTATTAACATTATAGCTGGCAAAATTGATACAATTTGTCCTTCATTTTTGTACATAATGGATACATTTTTTACCGTTATATTACTACATTCTCATGAGAACATTTTATTTCCAAAACACATATAAGCTATTAAAGATGTGTAGACTTAATCTCTCCTTATCCTTATTGAGAAATCATTGAAATAAAGTTGTTATCAGCAGCTGCTTTTCTCATAATTGGCCAAAACAATAATGAGTATTGACTACTAGACTTTTCTTTTTGTTAGCGATGTAGATGGATGAGCATGACGACTGGGTCAAAGCTATACGAGCCTCTATACTTACGACTCTTATTTTTCTTTTTTCTGAAAAAAAAGAAGAAAGAAAGAAAACACATATACTTATTTCTATTTGAATTTATATTTTCTCATCTCAATCTAAATTATTATTTGAAGGGCCATGTAAAAAGGTTTTAACAACTGAAGCTAAATTTATTTTTAATTAAGTCTAATATAATTTTAATTTTTTTTCTTTAAATTTTATGGGTTATAAAACTATTTATTAAATTTTTATGTTTAAATATATAATATTTTCAATAGAAAAAGTGACTAACCCATTTAATACATTTTAACATATATTTGATTACTTGCTTTGTTCTAAAACAAAAACATGTAATTGATCTTCAATATAAGTTTTAAGTAATTTTAATTCGAAAAACTTTCTTTCGTAGGGATAATTATTCAATTGTGAATAATAATATTCTGAGTAATTATTTTCTGGGGCTAATCAATCTATCCTTCGAGTAATGCATCTATTGTTTTTAGTTTTTTCTTTCAATATCTTCAAACATAAAAATAAATCAAAACCATGCACATCATATATATATATATATATATATATATATATATATATATATATATATATATATATATATATATAATTGGTAGATCACTTTAAGTCTTCAAACCTCAAATACCTTCATGATGCACTTGATTAATTCAAAATGATCACTTTAAATTTTCAAATAATTAAGATTATAATACAAAAATACTAGCATCAATAGTAGGAGAAAAATAAAATAATAATAATAATAAAAAATTAGAAGAACAGGGAAAGGTACAAGAATGAATTAAAAAAGGCAAGAGTGCGAAGATAATTATAATATGAGATACTTAAAGTTTTCGAATAAATAGTTATACAATTATTAATTAATAAAGCTATTAATGTATGGAATTTATTTTAGATAATAAAACAAATATTTAAATATAAAATTAATAACTAAGAGTAATTATTATACTGATGATAAATTTATAATTCTAAAATAACAGAAATCAACAATTTTTTATTGAAATTTATTATTAATAGAAAATATATTTCTAAAATTAATGAGTTAAATTTATTAGAAAAATATTTTTTTAAGACCTATAGCCTTATGTAATTGCCTCATTTGTCTAAGGATCTTCAGTCCATTTTATTTTTATATTTGAACTTGTCTCAATCGACAAATTTACATAAAAAAGGAAAAAAAAAATATAATTTTTCGTCTAACTCATATTCAAATTAAATTTGTATGTATTTAGTGTGAGAATCTGTGTTTTATTCTTACCGTGTATAAAATTTTCTTAAGTCAATGAAAGACATGTATTGTGAGCAGAATTTGTAACGACCCGTCCCGTTACTTTGATATCACTAATTCTAAAATGCGTAATTTCAATTTTTAAATATTTTAATTTTTACATGTATCTAAATAATGCCCAAATAAAAAAGAATCATGGAACCACTACGGAGGAGTTGATAACAAAACACCACTCTCTTCCAAAATAATCCCAAAATCATCACGTCGGCTTTGCGGCTCCCACAAAAAGAATCTCCCTTCACGTCATCTACTGAGTTCTTCATCTGCTCCCACAAATGAAGATTCGCGATCATAACAGGTACCAATCACGTGATACAAAATTACATGAGTGAGTTTATTATAAAAGAAACCAACAATCATCAAATGACCATAATTGGCAAGAGAAACAATAACAAGTATCATGATCATACATAATTATCTATCAATTCGACATACACTTAACAATTATTCATCAACTTTTCCATAATTTCAATCAATCATGCTCAATATGATGCATGCACCTGACTTCAACTCTCAAATATAATGTGATACCATTCGTCAGAAAATAGCCTGAGCGTGTCCACACGACACTCACACTTAGGAAAACTAGGCAATAAGTGTTGAGGTCACCCTATCAAGCACAGGCAACTCCCCCCCCCCCCCCCCCCATGGTGATCAGCCTGAGTCACAAGGGAGTTTCAAACTGAGTGACATGCCCTCAAATACAAGTATTTTCCCTCATGAAAAACTACAAGTACTTACTGACAAAGTTTATACTATTTTCATGCGGTATGAAGTATGACACATGGGCACCATCAATGTACTAATTGTGAATAATTAAAGATTCTAAGTCATCCTTTCACTCTAGAGATGCTTGAACTTTTTAACCACTCTATTTCTCCCACCAGGGATATCTGTGAATGTATGTATATATGATTTTGATGATGTCAAAAGAAGAATCAAACAAGGCTCATTTTGCTTCAAGATTAATATAAGATTGTTTCAACAAACAAAGCCTTGATTCAAGATTTCTTCAAGATTAAGCCTTGTCTCACAATGAAAGGTTTCAAGTCATTCAAGGCACATGTAATCGATTACCAAAGAGGATTTTCAAGGAATATCTTCAATAGTCACATCTTATCATTTGAATTTTGAATGGCCATCAAAGGCCTATATATATGTGTGACTTGGGACAAAATTGAAGAGAGAGTTTTGCTTGGCAAAAATGTCTTATCCTCTCAAAAGGCAATGAGAGAGATTCCAAAAGAACTTCGTTGTGAAATGCTCTCTCAAAAGAAATCATTGACCAAACACTTGCAAAATCTATAAGGATTCTTACATGATCTTCATTGTAATATTCTTCTCTTGAAGAGAGAATTCTTCTTCCATTCTTCTTATTCAATGAGATTGGTTAAGAGATTGTAAGTCTCTTGTTGTAAAGCATCTGAACACAAGGGATGGGTAATCCCTGTGTGGTTCAGACTTTGTAAAGGAATTTACAAAGATAGTGGAAATCTCAAGTGGGTTGCTTGAGTACTGGACGTAGGCACGGGAAGTGGTTGAACCAGTATAAAATTGTGTTTGCATTCTCTCTTCCCTTATCTTATTTATTTTGTTGCAATCAATTGTGTCTTGTATGTTTAAAGAACATTGTTAAATTGATTGTTGTTGCTTCTTCTGCATTCTAAGCCTATCCCTCTTAAGATTATTGAGGCCACAAGGTCCAACAATATCCAACTTGGTCACTACACCCCCATGTACATACATAATATACATCATCACAATGACATTTTCAACATCAACAACATCTCATCTCAATGTCATTATCAACATCAACATCAACATCATCTCATCTTATTATCATTTTCAACGTCAATATCATCTCATCTCAATGACATTATCAACATCAACATCTTCTCATCTCAATAACATTATCAACAATAACAACATCATCTCATTTCTATTTAGCATTAATAACATCATTCTCATATCAATATTATCATCAATAATAACATCATTCTCTATCAATATTGTTATCAATAACAACATCACCTCATATCAACATTATTGTCGATAACAACATCATCAATAATCACATCCCACACATACATACATATAAATTTCATGCTTGAGACTCACACTTCCGAGGTCTTCAAACAACATAGGTCTAATAAAATGATAATATCATTTATTAATAGCAGATGTATCGCATTTCATTAGTCGAAAACATTATTTTTCTTGAAAACTAGCATGCCCAGGGGACAAACATACATTCTCATAAGTGGGTTCCCTGACCCCAATAATGGTATCAAAGCCATAAATTATAATAAACTCTCCTCACTTATAGTGAGCTCTCCATCAGCTCCTCTCTGGGTCGCTTAGAGGCCTCTCTCGTTCATGTCCGTCGGTTCAAACACAGAGTTATATATACCAAATTGAAGGGAATTTAATATAGATTTCAAAAATAAAGTTAATAATAATATTCGAGGTCAATTACCCCTGTCAAAACAAAAGGGGCTAAAGGGTGTTTCAAGTTCTACAACAAAGAGATGTTATTTTGAAATTCTGATCACGCCAATGTAACTGGGATTCAACAAAGGTCACGAAAACAACATCAATTTTATAAAAATGTAACTTTTATAACATTTCATTTTCAAGGGTTTTTCAAGGAGGTGTAAAAATATCCTATTACGGTGCCCATAACACAAGAGATACAAAAGGAAGTTCAAACTAACTAGAAGAAAGACATAGAAGTCAAGATTACCTTAGAGAAACTATGAAAGAAAGGATTGAGAGCTTGATCTCCATAGAATCCTTAATGTGCATTATGAGGATTTTGCTCTGATTAAGTGTTCCTCTCCGTGCGGTGGTTTGGCGGCAAGCAACGGTGGCTTGTAGTTGCAACCGATGGTCATGGGTGGTGGAAGAGGAGTTTCTAGGGTTTTGTGGCGGAGTTTTGAAAGAGAGGCATGAAATCATATTTTTCACGCTGAAAAACATATTTATAATCTGCAGATCTCTCTTAACGTTCATCTCGCTAAGTAGAAATCCATTTTTGGTGTTGAACATGGCCTCTCACGCTAAGCGAGTTTCCTCTCGGGTTAGGATTTACATTAAGCACGCATGTCTCGCTAAGCAAGTTGTCCAAAAATGTTATCTAGATAATCCCAACGGTAAAAACATGCATATGTGAGTTATAAACCTAAAGTCCAAATTTGAAGATGATCCAACGATTAACGAATATGAGATCGTGATTTTACTGGAACATGTTTGCATAAGACTTGAAATCTCATAATTTCAACCTAGGTCAATAAAACTCCACATAACTCAACATCCATACAAGAAATCATGCATAGATAATCTACAAAACACCTCAACTCATTCAAATCAATCAAATAATCAAATAACATAATAATCACATTAAACATTAATTTTAAGTTATCAAAATTTTGGGGTGTTACATAATTTATCTTTGATCCGGTGGGTTAAGGGGCACTCGTGTCTCTAACCCAAGACCAAAAAAAAATTAAATTTGTATTTACTTGAATCCATTTTTTCTTGTGAAAAATTATTATTACTATTGAGAATAAAAATATGATATTATGAATTTATTGTAATAATGTAGTTTATACATATATAAATATATAATATCTTATTTAGAGGAAATTGAATATCCTCTATTTATGTAATTAACTCAATAAGCCTATATATACTATTATTGATCAGTTGTGTATTCAAACACACTTTCAACACAATATGTCTCTAATTTTCTTTTCATAACATGGTATCCATAGTCTTGAGAATTTTTTTAGTGAATGATGTACATCATCGATTCATCGCTTTATGCGCCACTTTTCTGTTATGGTCAGTTGGCTTTGCAGATCCCTAAACAAACCCCTTGAGTTTGGTTTGGTTGATTTCATATTGTTGTCCATCAATTTGTTATGATTCACAGTGAAATTGATAACTTTATCTTCAATCGTAATTCATCTCAAGGATGCATCAATCTCATTGTCTATGTGGATGACACTGTCATCACATGCAGTGATCAACATGGCATTATCAACTTGAAACAATATCTCTCACGCCAATTCCAGGGTGATGACCTTGGTAAGCTGGAATATTTTCTAGGTATCGAAGTTGCTGAATCCAATGGATACTCATATGTTTCTTAGTATCAAACTGCCACCCAATTAGAGGGAGCCTTTGTTGGATCTTAGGAGATACAAGAGGTTGGTTGGAAAGTTAAGCTATCCCATAATCACTCGCCCAGATATTGCCTGCATATGCAATAATTGTAGTAAGTCAGTTCCTAAACTGTCCATGCCAAGATCATTGGGATGCAATTCTTTAGATCCTGAAATATATTAAAAATGCTCTAGGAAAAGGCCTTGTTTATGAAAATAGTGGACATGCTCGGGTAGTTGACTACTCAGATGTTAATTGGACTGGCTCACCTAATGATAAGCGATCCACATTTGGTATTGTTTATGCTAATTAGAGGAAATTTAGTGTCTTGGAGAATTAAAAAGAAAATTGGTGTAGCAAGATTAAGTGTTAAATCACAATATAAGGCCATGCCTTTAGTAACTTGTGAGCTTATTGGCTGAAACAACTTTTTAGAGAGCTCAAGTTCGAAGAAACTATGTAGATGACACTCATACATGACAATCAAGAAACTCTACATATTTCCTTTAATCAAGTCTTTCATGAAAGGACCAAATATATTGAGTTGATTTCCATTTCATTAGAGAGATCAAAGATCGAGTCAAGGGACATTACCACAAGTTTTGTCAACTTTAGTGACTAGTTGACATATATCTTTACTAAGTCTCTAAGGGGATCAAGGATTGATTATATTTGTAACAAGTTGGACACATATGACTTATATGCTTCCGCTTGAGAAGGAGTATTAAGAATCAAAATAAGATATTACGAATTTATTGTAATAAATGTAGCTTATAGGCATATAATCTCTAACTTAGAAGGAACTGAATATTCTTTATTTATTTGTAATTAATTCAATAAGACTATATAAACTCTCATTAGTTGTGTATTAAGGCACACAGTTTTAGCACAATATGCCTTTGATTTTCTTATTTAATAGTTAGTATAACTTTTTTTAAGGAAATAGTAGTATAACTTTTTTTTAAAACTACTACTTCCTTAAAAAAGAGTTTGAATACTTTGGTATTAGCACAATGTGTCTCTAATTATTTTTTTTTTTACCAATAACAGTTAACAAGTGATAACAGCTTATGTCCCTTAACCAAGTGGTGTAGGGTGATCTAGGGTTCAAATCTTAATTAACTCTTGGGTATGAAATAAATCGTGTAGAAAGGATAATACTCACCTTATGTGCATTCATAGTCCCTGAAAAAATAATCATCGCTTCATTTCGTACCAATATCATGATAAAAAAAATATAACTTTTTTTTTTTTGAGAAAAAGTTAGTAGTGTAACTTATAATTTACTCTTTTAGCACAATATACTTCAAGCATTAATACAGGTTTATTTATTAAGACTCTCATGCCACATACCCATGATATAAAATATTACAATATTTAAAACTATAATCATTCACATTTTTCTTACTTAAAAAGTTAGTAGTATAACTTATAATTTACTCTTTTAGCACAATATACTTCAAGCATTAATACAGGTTTATTTATTAAGACTTGGGATGTGTTCTTTTTTATGGTTTTACATTCATTAATTCTTTTCTTAACAAACAATTTTTTCTGTATAAAAAAATCATGATATTTTTTCTTAAAATTAATCAAATAACAAAAAAACTAAAATTATGTGATTTAAATTTTTTTAATTAAGGTAAATATATTTTTATTTTAATTCTTATAAATATTTTATTTGGTTTCAATTCAATATTTTTCAATGTGTATTTTTAGTCCGTCTTGTTAATTAATGATATAGTTTACTAAGTAATCATATTTTAAATAAAATGTCACATGAGCTATAAATTTATTTTAAGTATATTTTTATTTATGTAAATATATTACTTTTTAGTTTTGTCTCTTTAATAAATATTTTTATTTTTATTTAGTTTTGATGTAACATAAGGAGAAACATGTGTTTCTAGTCTATATAATTAATAATTGTTGATCAAGTGATATATTGACAACTAGAATGCAACATCCTCGCTAGCATGCCTTTAGAACATTCAACATTAGTAACAGCATCCTCAATTATTCCAAGTCCCACTATCATGCAAATCTTTTGTCTCTTTCATTCACCATTTCTTCTTTGTTCACCACAAGAAATTATAATTATATGGTCCAGCTAGAATTATATGTCTCAACCAATATTTTCTATACAACAAATAGTTAAGTTTTTTAATTATGAGAAAAAAATAGTAACTAAGATTTTCTCAATAACTATACTAAATGTAAAATTAATATCATTAAATCTTTTTATGTAAAATGTTTTGAAAATTTGATTTTTTGGGGTATTATCAAGCCGTCATATGATATCTCAAACATTCTCCAAAACAAAATCTTTATAATAAACCTAACAGAAAATATATCTAAAATTTTATAACTAAAATAAAAACCCAACATAAATAACAACTACGATACCTAATTCAGCCAAAAAAAAAACCTACAATAACTATTGGTGGGAGTGGTGCATAATGCATTCCAAAATAGCCTATACGTACGTCTTTATAATTTAAAGCTCCAACAACAAAAAATTAAAAGACCAAGTATGTGAAAATAAAATTAAATCAACGGCAATCACGTATCACAGATGAAATTAATATTAATGTTTGAATCAGTGTATTGAATCCCCATGATCTTAAAAAAAGACTCCATACTTTATATTAGGCATATATGATTCTTTTCTTAGATCTACAGGTGTGAGGTGATGCATTTTTTTTTTCTTTTGGATCCCTTACATATTGCTTGGTGGTGCCCTCTTTTTTTTTTTTTTATAGAGAAATGAGAGAATGCATTGGGTATGATAAGTACAATGAAATACTTCTCTTTATATAGAAGAAAGAGATAGTGCAAGAAAATTATAAATCTGTTCAAGGTGGGACTTCCTGAGTGAAATTAAGAGAATTAATACCATGATTAGAATTAAATGACTTACTTTTGAGTTTTGAGTTATATTTTACCAAGATAAATGTCAATTTTAATTCACAGGATGAATATATATGAATTGCAGATACTTAATGATGTAAAGAATATTTCAAATAAATCAATATTATCAAAATATGACATTTTTTATGTTGTCCCACATAAACAATGGACTCATGAATCTCTTTTTTCTTTTAAAAAATATCTTACTTTATTTTTATTTTATTTACTTAGACAAAATTAAGTACTTCACACATCCTATTTTTATAGTTTATCATATTTTATCAATTTTCCCTTAATTTGGGAAATTTTAATTTGGTATTGTTAACAAAAATGGGCCATAAAAAATTAAAAAGTGGTAAAACTATATTATTGAATTCTATACTAAAATGGGTCAAAGCAATAATAATTGGATATTTTGTTGATTTTTATCATTTTTTATTCTTTACATTTTTATATTTTCTATATATCTAAATAAAATTGAGTGTTGGTATAACAAATGCAAGTAATATTTTATAAAATATTTTTTAAGTTTGCATAATCCCCTCTCTGTGTAAATTAAAATAGTTAATTATTTTGAATGAAATTGTTTTTACTATTTAGGAGTTATTCTTCATCGAAGGTGTTTTTATGAATTTTCTTTTTCGACGAGAGCATTTTTATATATTTTTCTTAATCTCTTTTCTCTCTCAATATATCATTTTTTATATTTATTTTTAAATTGATTTTCAATAATTTTTTTAATAAAAATGCATTAACACTTGAAAGAAGAAACCTTGTATCACAGTATAAATTATTTATCATAAATCTAAAATATGATTATATGTTAGAAAATATTTATTGATTACAATTTTTAATTATAATATACTTTATATATTCAAAAATATTTATTTATTATAAATGAATATTTATTCTATATATGCATTGAACATATCAAAATACTAATAATAACATTAATCACATGTAGCAAAGGATGCAGCATGATTCTTTTTTAGACACAAATCTAAAGTTTTAATTATTGTCTAAAAGCAACATGTTAAGTTTGTGTGTGTTTCTCAAGGATTTATTTGTAACGTTTTAATTTCTTTTGTTGTTTCTTGAATGTAGCCAAGATCAATAACTTAAGTTTTTGCTACAATTATAAACCAACGTTTAGGGGAAAAGGCTAAATGCACTAGAAAAAAACGTATGAAGAGAAAACGATGTTAGATACTCGCAATAGGGAGCAACTTGCCCCACATTGGAATATGGATAAGAACTTGCACCAAACAAGACGAGGGAATCGGAATAGGCTGAAACTGTGCAAGAACAAGATCAAGAGAGAAATAAAAAAATGTGAGCACAAGAGGTGGAAAAGTCAAAAGATAAAGTTAAGAATGAGATTACGTGCATGAGCAGCCAATTATTGAAAGTAGTTCCACATGAGGGAGCGTACCACATTTGAATGGACCTTTCCTTAGAGTCACTGTTCTAATCATTAATGATTAATCAGCAATGAAGGCAATAATGCTGTATTGCTGTAATTCCTCATATTAATTTGGAAATTAAATAGTATATTTTCTTAAGTAAAAATACTGATTAAGAAATTAGTAAGTAAAAAATCAATTAAAAAAATAACATGGGACATGGGTACATTAAAAAATTATGGTAGAAATACACTGATAACTTTTTTCATGCACCTTTTTTTATTCCTTAAATAGTATCTAAAGAGAATATTTGTTAAACATTTTTTATTTTTATAATATTTTGTTAATCCTTTTAATAATTTATAAAACTTATTAAATTAAAAATTATTCTAATGTGTCGAAAAGTCTTACATCATGAGGATCAAGATTAAGGTAGTTTATATACACTTTCCTCTATTACCTTATCAAAACATATTTTAAAGATAAAATATTGATAATTTATCAAATTTAAAAGTAAATAATACTTTAAATATGATGATCCTAATAAATTTACAGGCCTTAGAAGAAGACTTAGGTCAGTCTTATTTATTATAACCTCCACGATAGAGGATAGTTTATAACACTATTCTCTCTTAACCCATTAATATCTCTTATATAGTGATCTTAACTATGCTAGCTAATGGGAGATCAGAATAAAATAATGGTTATTTATCCTAAAGTATAAAAACATATAATATTTTTTATCTGTTAATTAGGAGAATTAATAAAAAAATATATGATTATGAAAATTAGAACTATTTTCGTGTTAATCACACTAGCATGTACGTTGGCATTTTCTTCTTCTTTTTCATTTCTTGATATCGTTCAGGGCATAGGGGATGGTTTTTGTTTTCGGTTGGTGGCGTGATATAACCATGTGCAATGTTTATAGCACGCCATTGCTAACAGTTACGATTGCGAATCACGATCTAAATATCGCTTTTGTTATGTCAAAACAGTTTAAAAAATAAAAAATAAATCGCTTACAGGTTGTTTAATATTTTTTTTATGGAACAAGTTGTTTAATAATAACGACCGACAGTTCGCCCAACCTACATTATTACGCTGAACTTATCTGATTAACAATTTACAAATAAAATAAAATAATATTATTCTCCTCAATAATTAATTTTTTATTACATCAGATTTCCAATTGTAGTGAGAAATGACAGTATATTTTATAAATAAATAAATAAATGCCTGTATCTACATCTGGCCATAAAAAATATTTGCCCTTGTTTTATGGGTATAAAAGGACGCGTCTCAATAAGAAAAAAAAACAGAGTTAGAGGATAAGACACCCCCAAAACAAAATTACATAATTACAACAAAACAAACCTACAAAACCTATAAACAAAAGTATTATTATTACAGAAAATTAACAGTCTGTAAATAATGATAGACTCAGAAATTTTGGATATATAATGGGTGTAAGATAATAACTCTTTATGGGAACATAATTAGATTGTGGAAATAAAATTAAAAAAATAATATACTTAAGTAAGATAAATATAGTTCATTTTTTCTCCTTCTTTTGATTAGGTGAATAAAAGTGTGATTGTTACTAAAAAATTTAGATATATAATGGGTGATTGTTATGTCAAAGATGTAATTCAGTTGGTTATGAGTTATTTTAATTTTTTTGATAATATCTTTAATTCCTACCAATAAAAAAAGTGTTATCGTTACCATAAAAAATGTTTGATCTATTTTATTTTGATGAATTTTTTATACAACAAAAATTAAATAGGGCACAATTATATACGTAATTAAATATAGTATTTTGTTTAATAGTATTTTGTTTTATTAAACAAGTATCAAGCATAAAACAATTGATATATATATATATATATATATATATATATATATATATATATATATATATATATATATATTCCCATTGGTTGGATGGTTAAAAAAAGGAGGAGAGAGAGAAAGGTCACAAATTTGATCCCTTCTGATAATAAAAACTTAATAAACTAACAATTATATTTGTCGATAAAAAAAAGACACTAAAATTTCAATATGCATATACTCATGCATCTTGTGGTCTACATTAAATGTATGAATTACACATATGCATGCTTTTTATTACTATGTATAGTGATTTATTTTATTTTATTTTGTGTTGATAGCTTTATAGGGATTTGATATATATACTTGTGTTAGTGTCTTTTTCTCTTTCACTAAAGTTAAAGCTTTCTATTTTGAGATCTTTTTTACTTCATTTGATTCAAGGCCTCCTTTCATTTTTTCTATGAACATTTGAGTCACATATTAGTGTAAGACAAGTCCCTTTTTATTCTTTTGTGTGCACACACATATGCACACACACGTGTATACACATACAAAAATAAAAATGACTAACTCTAACTATTAAACTAAAATATTTAAAAGTTCAATTAAAATATTATGTAACTCATGTGTGAGAATCAAAATAACTAATATCAACCATTTGATTAAAATTGAAGGACCATATTAAAATACTTAAAATTCAATTAAAATATCATGTAACACATGAAAATGAAAATGATTAATCTTAACCATTAAGTTAAAATAGAAGGACTAGATCAAAATACTTAAAATCAATTAAAATATCATGTAACCACCAATAAGTCATTGGTCCGAGTGGTTTGGACTCAGTTCCCTTAAGCAAAGTCTTGAGTTCGAGCCTTGTAGATGAAAAAAATGTGATTGGGAGGAAAAATCTCACTAAAGGTGTCCAACCAAGTTCCACGACAGAGATTAATCATCAGTAAAACTGGTGGATACTGCGCACCAATATCATGGTATTAAAAAAATCATGTAATAGACACACAAGAGGCATATCACATGAAATTGATTTCCTTAGGTGGGAATGAAAGTGGCTAATCTCAACGATTAACTATTAAAATGGAAGGACTAGATTAAAATATGTACTTAATATTCAATCAAAATATCATGTAACCCATAAATTTTTGAAATATTAACCAAACAACAAATTAAATATCTAAAAGATTCCAATTATCAAATCACTATTCCTTAAGATTGTCGTTAATCCATTACCATCACAACCATGACCATCGTCACCATCACTGCCACCACCACCATGATTTACAACAATTATCATGATTACAAACATGATGATAGAAGTGACTTCCTTGATGAAGTACAATACACATAATCCTATTAGCATGGACTTTACATGAAAAAGGGAAGTGCATTTAATGCAAGCATTAAATGTGCCAATAGACTCAAAACATTAGACAAAGAACAATGTGAAGAATTCAACCGTTGAGAGGCAATGGATACTGAAGGCTATATATAGAAGAAACTTTGAAGAAACAAGATGTGAATCATCTATGCAAATCATTTTTTTTTTGGAAAGCTTTCTATAAAATCTTGTAAAGATACAAAGTTCTCAAAACACCTTGTATACCTTGAGAGAAAATGTTGGATCAAGTGGCCTCAGAATAATTAAGAAGGGGGGTTGAATTAATTATTCATAAACCTTTACCAATTAAAAAAGTACTCTTTTAAGGCTTTTACTAAATTGTTAAGAGAATGAGGAGTAGAAGAGAATCTTAACAGAAAGTAAAAGCGGAAATTAAATGCACAGCGGAAAGTAAAAGAGTAGGGAAGAAGAAAACAAACACACAAGAGTTTTTATACTGGTTCGGAAACAACCCGTGCCTACATCCAGTCCCCAAGCGACCTGCGGTCCTTGAGATTTCTTTCAACCTTGTAAAAATCATTTTACGAGCAAAGATCCACAAGGGATGTACCCTCCATTGTTCTCTTTGAACCTAGTGGATGTACCCTCCACTAGAACTGATCTACAAGAGATGTACCCTCTCTTGTTCTCAGTCAAACCCAAGTAGATGTACCCTCTACTTGTACCACAAAGGATGTACCCTCCAATGTGTTAAGACAAATATCTCAGGCTGTTAAACCTTTGATACTTTGTGAATGGGGATACAAAAGAATTCTCAGACGGTTAGTCCTTTGAACACTTTTGTATTAGGGAATGGGAAAAATCAAAAGAATTCTCAGACTGTGTCATTTTGAATTCTTTGACAAGGGAGAAGGGAGACACAAAAGAATTCAGGCGGTTAGTCCTTTGTTCTTTTGGAAAAGAGAGAAGAGAGACACAAAAAGAATTCAGGCGGTTAGTCCTTGGCGAATTCTTTTTGGCAAAGGGAGAAGAGAATGAAAAGATGAATAGCACAAGTTTTCAAGGTTTGGAAAACTAGAAAACTTCAGAAAGCTTTTGGTACAAAGAAGAAGAAGAAGTTCAAAGAGATTCAAGGCTTGTAAAGGATTGATTGAAAAAGTAAAAAGTATGAAAGAATGAATTGATTTTAAAATGCAAAACAAAGCCTTGCTTTTATAGACTCTTCATGTCTGGTCAAGAAGACCATTTAGAAGAGTTATAACTTTTAGAAAAAACTTAAAACCAATTTGAAAAAGTCAAAAACCTTTTGAAGAGTTACATCTTTTGATTTATCAGAAACAGTCACTGGTAATTGATTACCAAATAAGTGTAATCGATTACACAAAGCTTTTGTGTGAAAGGATGTGACTCTTCACATTTGAATTTGAATTTCAACGTTCAAAGGCACTGGTAATCGATTACCAAAACATTGTAATCGATTACAACTTTTTGAAAATAATTGGAACGTTGTAAATTCAATTTGAAAACTTTTTCAAAACAATTTTGCTACTGGTAATCGATTACAACAATCTGGTAATCGATTACCAGAGAGTAAAAACTCTTTGGTAAAGGGTTTTGTCAAAAACTCTTTGGTAAAGGGTTTTGTCAAAAACTCATGTGCTATTCAAAGTTTTGAAAAACTTTTTAATACTTATCTTGATTGAGTCTTCTCTTCATTCTTGAATCTTGAGTCTTGAATCTTGATCTTGATTCTTGAGATCTTGAACCTTGAATCTTGTCTCTAGACTTTCTTCTTGAGTCTTGAATTCTTCTTGATTCTTATCTTGAACTCTTGAATTATTCTTGATTGATCTTTGATTTACTTGAGTTGTTCTTTGATTGATCTTTGAGCTTTTTGTCATCACCTTTGTCATCATCTTTTGTTATCATCATTGTTATCATTAAAACACCTTTGAATCACCTTTAATTCAGCATGAAGCTTTGCTTCTACAGAAAAGACTAAGAGTATTAAGTGAAATAAGAATCCTAATTAAATGAGAAATTATCCTCAAAACAAAAAAAAAAAATCTTTTTTCCATTGACAGACATGGTGGAAAGGTCAATCAACCATAAAGGGATTGTGATTGATAGTCTAAAAGTAGCGACCTGTCTTGTGATGAACTCCATTTGATGGTGGCTTCTCCTCAAGTTCTAGACCAGAGCAATGGGCACCAAGTCTATCATACCTTTGCAGAGCTTCCACTCTTTACTTGTAAGTTCTTGATTTTGATGTAGAGCAACTACTTCATGTTTGAAGAGCCTGCGTGGTCATGCTTTAACCTAGTGTGTTGGGGGTGCATCTTCATCATCTTCAATCATCTTCTCCTTGCCCTTGTAGTAGTCTGCCTTAGGAATCAGAACTGGATTGTCCACTGCTAATTGGAACGTAGTTCCAAAGTGTGCAAGACACGGAAATTGAGAGTTTATCATGAAAGAAAAATGCATGTTCTGTCGTTGCAGTCGTCTAAAGGGAACTTGCCTTGTCCTGATTTCTTCTCTATATTGGTTTAGGCAAAAATGCAATTGCGGGCCATAGTCTGTGAATTCTCATTCTAAGAAGGTTGGACTTAGCTCAGGATCTTAAAGGTAGATGTCTTTTGCGTAGAAGGATTCCCCAAATTTTGCACAATTCTAGGGAAGGACTGCGTTGAAGGTAGCCATCAGATCGAGAAGTTGTTGAAAGTCTAGAGGAGTGGAAAAAGGCATTTCATCAGAGGCAACCTTTTTGCTTCTCCAGACTGTAGCTCTTGAAGGGTAGACCTTCCTTTCAGACAGTGTGTGTTTGAAGATGATGTTGTTGAGGTTTTAAGGAGAGGGATTCCTTGAGGGAAATTCCCTTATGAGACTTGCTTTTCAAGTGTAATTGGATAAAGCATGGAACTCTTCTTCTTCATGGGTCTCAAAAGATGAATAAGAGAAGGGATCAATCCCTGACACTCCTTCTTTCCAAAGCTTGACCAGATTTAACTTTTGAAGCTCAATCTTTTACATTTATGGGTCCAAGCGTTGGGTGCCTATATTCATCTTCTTTCTCCATGCTTGATTGTTGGTTTTCCCTTCAGACAACCTATATCCCATGAAGCTATGGTAAATTTTGACGTTTCAATCTGAAATAGGCACTGGCTCAAGTTCAGTCTGAGGTTGAGATCTTGAGGGTAGCAACCAATTAGTTGAGTCTCTGTTTGATTTGCTCAGATGTTGATGCAATTTGTTGAAGATATTAATTAAGAGTTAAGGTGCAGCATCAGTCTCCACTCTCTTCTTGATTTCCAATCTAATCTTCATTTCATTGAAGGAGACATACTCAGTAGCTCCATAAATGCCTTTCAGTCTTGATATGTCTGCTTCTAACATAGGTTGAGCAAGTAGAGCATCAACAACAGCCTCATCATCAACTATGACTAAACGAGAGTGCAATGGTGCAACTCTAGGGTCTGTTTCAATCAAGTTTGAACTAGCAACAACCTTAGACCCTTGCAATGGCACTTCAATGACAGACTAAAGCATTGTAACATCTAGAGCCTCTCTTTCTTCTTTAGCTATTTCTTCTTATGCAATAGCTGGTTAGAGCTCTTTTTAGTAGACGTTGTAGAAAATATTTTAGCACTTGTTTCCAAGGTTGATTGCACTCTAGCATCAAACTTCTCCTTCTGCATCTCTTCTTCAGATGCAACTTTGACAACTTCAAGCACCACTTCATCAGGTACTTGATCACTAATAGTTGTTTGTCTTAGCTCTTCTTCCCTTGTTAAGATTTTCAGAGACTCAATAATGATTTTTTCAAGAATCTATTTTGAAGCCTGTATTTCAAGGGTGGCAACCTTATTTGCTTCTTCTTCATGTGCCTTCTTTTTCATGGCTTTCTCTGTTTTTGCTCTCTTTTTTTAGCATTTGCAAGAGAGCATTGCTTGGCCTTGGCAATGGCAACAACTTCAACCTTGCTGAGAGGGGGTGAAGAAGGCTTAGGTGTTGGTTAGGAAGGAAGGTGAGGGTACAAGGGTAGCTATTTCTAGGATTTCCACCTTAAATGATTATGTGGTTGGTATAGGTTAGGAAGGTTCAGGGTTTTGAGCAAGTTAAGAAGATGATGGTGAAGGTATATGTGTTGGTTGAGATAAGAAAGGTTTTATTTTGATGGTAGGTTTGTTGGGTTTGGGTGTATGGCCTGAGTTAGAGTCTAAACTCTTTCTCTTTTTAGGGTCGAATGTAGGCTAAGTTCTTGTCTTTTTAGTTTAAGATGGGGGTTGAAAGTTAGATGATGGAGGGTGGTCTTTTCATTTGGTGGGTAGTTTCTATCTGGGTTGGCTAGGCTTGACTTGCTCCCCCTGTATTTGTTGAGAAGACGCTCTAGACTCAAGATCAAGATTCAAAGGATTTGCTTGAGTTCTTATCATTTGATGAAAATTAGACAAATGAGTCTCAATAACCTTCTTCTTCATTTTCTTCTTTATGTGCCTTTTCACATACTCAAGGAATTTTTCAGCAATTCCCATCTTCACGAAGGTATCCTTCTTTAGCTAAGTGGCTCCAGACAATGGCTCCATCAAAGAAACCTCTGCTCCAATAAGCCACGGGATCTAGGTGAAGAGCATTCCATAAGAAATATGGTTCTTCTTCACCTTGGGGTTGAACCTATACTTGAACGCTTACATGAAGTGAAAAAAAATGATCTCAGGTAGGTTCACCTTTTTACCTACCATGATCTACTAGATGTCGAAATGATCTTTATTGCTGACATAGTCTCTTGAGCCAACCCTAGGCAAGACTATGTTGAACAAAACACTATGGATCATCCTACACATATAGGTCAAGTTGGTTATCCTTAAGAAGGTGTTGAGAGCCTTCTTGTCACCTCTATCTGGTTGAGGTTTTCCATAGATAAACTTGTCCATAGTTTCTTGGATTATCTACTTCTCTCAGTCTTTACTCATGGTCAGACCATCCAGAGCACATCCAGACACAACAACAATAGTGGCAGGAGAGATCGCCACTTAAGTCTCAACAATAGTCCCCTTGATGTTGACTCCATCTTGCCTTGTTGTTCCCTAAAAGAGGGCATATGGGCCATAATGCTAGGTATTAAACTTCTTTAGAAAGAGTGTCCAACCAAACTTGTCAAAGAGTCCCTTCATGTCAAAACCTTCCTCCTTCAGATTTTGAAAGTTTATTCACTTCCCAGGGATAAACCATTCTTTAGGGAAAGCTTGAATGGCATCTTCAACGTTGTTGATGATGGGATTGTTGAAAGACTCGTTCTTCCTTGGAGGTGCCATTGTTCACAAAGAGTTTTAAAGAGAAGGAAAAGAGATAAAGTTTTTCAGTTTTATGAGTTCTCAGACGATGATTTGCACAAACACAAATACTTTTGAGAGTTCAAAATTCCAAGAGCTTCCCCAAGTGCTAGCGTTTTCCTTTTATAGTTTTTAAAAAATATGATGAGAGAGAGATTGATGTAATGGATCAAATCTCATTAAATATTTTGAAAACTATTTTTCAATCATGGAAAAATTATGGCACACGTTTCTCAATAAAAACTAATACATTTTTGTCATTGTTAACATGTTTCCTTTTCCGTCTGTACACTTCAACAAACATTAGTCCAACAGATTAATGATAAGAAAATAAGACGATGAAATCTTTTGAAAATAAGTATTTCATTAATCTAATAAGCTATTGATATTTAAATGTTCCCTTATATAGATGAAGTGTTCTTCAGAAAAAGGCTTAGTGAAGATATCAACTCATTGATGATCTATGTCTACAAACTTTATATCAAAACCACCTTTTTGCATAGAATCACGAATGAAATGATATCTTATTTCAATATGCTTAGCCTTTGAATGTTGTATAAAATTTTTAGATAGGTTGATTGCACTAGTATTGTCACAATATACTGGTATATTATTTTCAAAACTAGAGTAATCTTCTAGTTGATACTTTACCTATAGCAGCTGTGAACAACAACTTGTAGCAACTTCAGTTGTAGATAAAGCAATGAAGTTCTTCTTCTTGCTTGCCCAAGATATCAGAGAAGGTCCAATATAGTGGCATCCTCTACTTGCGTTCTTTCTTTCCACTCTGTCTTCTGCATCATAGTATCCTACTAAACTGAAATCTTGTTTCTTTTTATAGAACAAACATTTGTTAGTAGTACCTACTAGATATTGTAAGATCCTTTTTATAGCTTTTAAATGTGATTGTTGAAGATCATATTGAAATCTAGCACATGAACATATACTATGCATAATGTCAAGTGTACTCGAGGTCATATATAGAAGAGATACAATTGTATATAAAACGTTTGATATACTGGTTTACATGTTTCATATTGCTTAGAGGCTTGGAATCATGCATAGGAGTTTTCATAGGCTTAGCATCTTCCATTTTAAACTTCTTAAGAAGTTCCTCAATGTATTTTTGTTAGTGGATGTAGATTCATTTGCTATCTTGCTTGATATGAAGCCTAAAAAAGAACTTAAGTTTTCCCATCATGCTCATCTCAAACTCATTCTTCATAAGATCAAAGAAGTCCTTACACAAAGATTCATTAGTAGCTCGGAAGATAATATCATCAACATATATCCGAACTATAATGTAATTCTTGCCAACTTTTCTTGTGAAGAAAGTTGTATGTACTTTGCCTTTCATAAATCCATTTTCTAAAAGAAAAGAGTTTAGTTTGTCATACCGAGCATGAGGTGCCCATTTTAGGCCATACAAAGCCTTTTGTAGTTTGAAAACATGGTTTGGAAGTGTATGATTTTCAAAGTTAGGGCGTTGTCTGGCATACATTTCCTCTTCAATAAATCTATTTAAAAAAGCACTTTTAATATCCATTTGAAAAAGCTTTATGTTTTCATGAGCAGCAAAGACAAGCATGATTCTTATAGCTTCAAATCTAGCAATAGGAGTAAAGGTTTTAGTGAAATCAATACCTTCTTACTGGTTATAGCCTTAAGCTACTAACCTAGCTTTGTTTCTTACCACTTTTCCTTGTTCATCATGTTTATTTCTGAATACCCATATTGTTCCAATGATTCTCTTGTATTTAGGTTTGGGAACAAGAGTTCATATGTTGTTTCTATTAAACTGGTGAAACTCTTCTTCCATCGTAATAATCCAGTCATCTTCTGTCAAAGCTTCTTCTATGGTTTTAGGCTCTATTTCAGACACAAGCGCACATGAAGCAAGATCTATGAATGATGATCTAGTCTTGACTCCTTCAGTCTGATCTCCAATGATCTAATCTTGTGGATGATGATGAAAAAAATTCTAGTCCTTCATCTGAGGCTTATGATCTGAAGATTCTTCAGTCTGAGGAAGAATTTCTTTAGACTGTTTGACCTATCTTTCTTTAGGATGTATAGACGATCTCATCTGCATATCTGTAAAATCATCCTTAAGATCTAATAATCTCTTATCAGATGTTAGTCCATCATTAAATTCAACATGAATGGATTCTTCCACAACTAAAGTTCTAGTGTTAAAAACCCTATATTCTTTAGATGTATTAGAAATCCCAAGAAAAATTCCTTTATCCACTTTAGAATCAAACTTAGCAAGTTGATCTTTAGTGTTCAAGATAAAACACTTGCATCCAAATGAATGAAAGTATGAAATGTTAGGTCTTTTTCTTCTCCATAATTCATAGGGAGTATTTTTTATCAATGGTTTGATCAATATTTTGTTCTGAACATAGCATGTTGTATTAACGGCTTCTGCCCAGAAGTATTTAGGAAGTGAGTTTTCACAGAGCATAGTTCTAGCCATCTCTTGCAGAGTTCTATTTTTCCTTTTAACTACCCCATTTTGTTGAGGTATTCTTGATGTAGAGAAGTTATGGAAAATACCATTCTTTTTATAGAATGATCTAAACTCAGCATTTTTAAACTTAGTTCCATGGTTGCTCCGAATAGAAGAGATGTAAAAACCTTTTTCATTTTGGACTATTTTATAGAATATTTCAAAGACCTTAAAAGACTCATTCTTATGAGCAAGGAAGTATACCCAGGTATATCTTGAATAGTCATCAATTATGACAAAGCCATACTTTTTTCCTCCTAGACTCAATGTTCTAGTTAGTCCAAATAGATCCATGTGCAATAGATGTAAAGGTCTGGAAGTGGAAACAACATCTTTAGATTTAAAAGAGGTTTTGATTTGGTTGCCTTGCTGACATGCTTCACAGAGAATATGAGTTTTCCAACAGATCTTGGGAAATCCTTTAACTAAATCCTTTTTAGATAGTTTTGAAATATGTTTTAAGTTGACATGCCCAAGTCCTTTATGCCAAAGCCATCTTTCATCTTCTCTGGATAACAAACATGTTACATTTTATTGACTGAGGTCTATCAGATCAATCTCATACAGATTGTTGTGTCGTCTAGAAGTATAGAGAGACTTGTCATCTTCTGTCTTGACTATACACTTGTCTTTGTTGAAGGAAACAATATAACCACTATCACAAAATTGACTTATGCTAAGTAGGTTATACTTTAGACCTTCAACTTATAAGATGTTGTCTATGAAGGCTAGAGATGGAATACCAACTTTACCTATACCATAGATCTTTCCCTTACCTATGCCTCATAAGGCAACTACTCCTCTTTCATGTGGCTTTAGGTCTAGGAACATAGACCTTTCCCTTGTCATGTGTCGTGAGCAACCATTGTCCTTATACCAACTTAAACCTTGGCCTTTTCCTACCAAGGATATCTACAACAAACACTATTTGAGGTTTTGGTACCCATATCTTTTTGGGTTCAACATAGTTAGTGCCCTTACACATTTATTTCTTCTTATGGATGCATCTAAACTTGGAATATCCAGATTTACCATAGAAGTCACATTTGTCTAAAGCAGACAATGACTCGAAGGAAGTTGTTCCCTTTTCAAAGCCCAGGTAAGACTTATCGTGGGGATGTTGATGCAATTTTGATAAAGTGGTGAGAGTCTTTGAACTTTCCGGGAACTTCCCAAAGTCATTAGTAAGAAATGCTACTTCTTTCCTTAGTTTTTCAACAATGGAAGTTTCATCAGTCTTACTAGCCAGGCTCAGACTCTCTTCTAGAGTCTGGATCTTCTTTTTTAGATCCTCATTTGATTTCTTTAATTCAATGTTTTCAAAAGCTAAAGCTTTGAATTTTTCTTTAAAATTTTTACACTAAAGAGAAATCATATGACAGTTCTGAAGAAGAACATCATAAGTCATATTCTCTTCATCCGATGAAGCACAAGACGAGGCATCAAATTCAGAACAGGTTTTTACCTTGACCTTATCATTTGTATCTGCCATGAGACAAATGTTGGCTTGTTCATCATTTGAACTTCTACTCTTCTCATTGTTTGAGTCATCCCAGGTGACCATCAGATTTTTCTTCTTCTTGTCCCCAGTTTATCTTTTCTTCTTTAGTTGAGGACATTCAACCTTCAGATGTCCAAGTTTTCTGCACTTAAAGCAGATGATCTCATTGCTTTCCTTATTGTTCTTATTTTTGAATCTAAAATCTATACGTCTGTAGGAGTGTTGAAACTTTCCATTCTTTTTTATCATTTGTTTGAACTTCTTGGTCATGAGGGTCATTTCATCATTTGTGGATCCATCAGAGTTGTTCGATCCATTAGATTCTTGCATCTGCACTTTTAGAGCTTTGGATAAGCTCTTATTTTCTTCTCTTTTAAAGCTTGTCTCTTCATACTAGAGGGCGACAAAATTCTTATTTTGCAGATTCTCCCTATTTTGAAGGTGGACTTCAAGGACTCTCAAGATTCCTAACAACTCATCCCATGAAAGATTTTTTAGAGCTCTTGCTTCTTGGATAGTTGTGATCTTAGGTTCCCACACCTTGGGAAAGTTGTCCAGCACCTTTAAGTTTATCTAAGCCTTGGAGTACATCTGTCCAAAAGCCTTTAAATTATTTAGAAGAACTTGAAGTCTTCAAAACATGTTGTTCACAGACTCTCCATCCTTCATGATGAAACGTTTGTAATGTCTGGTCAAAGTTGCAGCTTTCCTCAGTCTGACATCTTCGGTGCCTTCATTGTTTATACTCAATGAGTCCCAGATCTCTTTAGCAGTTCTCAGTTTGCAGATCTTGTTGTACTCATTTTTTTTATAGGGCACATGTCAGAGTATATTTGGCTTTAGTGTTGAGTTCCACAATGGTCAGATCGTCATTTCTCCATTCAGCTTCAGGTTTGGTAATAGGAATATCCCCATTAATGATGATGAGCCAAATTCTATATTGGGTGGACTTGATGTACATCCCCATCCTGTCCTTTTAGTAGGGGTAGTCTTCTGCAGTGAAGTCTGGTGGTCTTGTCAGAGATGCTCCCTCAATAATGAACTAACGTTGGTGATTTACCATTCGGATTTTTTTCCTCTACACACTGTTATGTGCTCTACCCTTAAAAGCTGAGCTCTAATACCAAATTGTAGAAGTAAATAACACAAGAAGGGGGGTTGAATTGTGTTTTTGAAAATATTAAAACTTTTCTTAAGATTGTAAAACAGATTTATCGTCTGATGAATATAAAAAGATCAGACGATGAGAAAAATATTTTTCTTTAGAAAGAAGATGTAAGATCTAAAAACAAATGCAACCCTTTCATCATAGTAGGTCTACAATAACAATGCATGCCTTTTGATGAAGATCAATGTCTTACGGATTGTGGGCTTCTTTTATTCTTCATAAGACTTTGGCCGATCCTAGGATAATTTTTTCTGCATGGAAGAATCTCAAACATAGAGTATTAAATGAAGGTCTTAAATAAATGACTTAAATATTATATCAGATCGTCTTATGAACGTATCATATGAAAACTTCATACGCATAGAGACTAATCATGATCTGATAGCAACACAACTTTTATCATTTATATTTATTTGCATTTAATCAAAATCATTAGGAGTCCTGATTCGCCTTTCAGACATAAATATTTTTTTGACTTAACAACCCAATTGTTACAGACCTGCTATGATGAAAGAAGAGACTTCCTTGTTGAAGTACAAGGACACCCTATCCTATCAGCATGAATTTTTCCTGAAGAAAGGACAAAGAGTTTTGAATTTATTTTTAAATCTTACATCTTCTTTCTAAAGAAAACTATTTTTTTTCCGTTTATCTTTTTATATTCATCCGACAATAAACATGTTTTACAATCTTAAAAAAAGTTTTAAAATTTCTAAAAATATAATTTGATCCTTTTTTTTTTGTATTATTTGCTTCAACAAACAATTATGGTGTTGTTATGGTAATATGATAGTAGTAGTAGTAGTAGCCACAACAACAATTATAAAGGCTAAATTATGCTTTCATTCTCATAAAATTAAGAATGTATGTTTTTCGTTCCTGCAAAAAATTTAATACATTTTTCGTTTTTGTAAAATTAAAATGTGTCATTTTTTAGTATAGAACAAGTTTTGATTGTATCCGAATCTATAATTATGCATAACCAATGTAAAAAAAAATAAAATTATACATATAAATTCAAATATTCAAACTTTGTTCTTGACATAAAAAAGTTACACATTTTAATTTTTAAAAGCAAAAAATATACTAAAAATTTACAAAGATGAAAAACATAGATTTTCAATTTTACTAGAAAAAAATATATTTAAACAGAATTAAAATAAGTTACCCTGGTATATTTTTATTTTCATCTATCCAAATAGGGAAATATAATCCTAGGCAAAATAAATGACAGGGAGTCGGATTGAACTCCCAGGTATATATATATATATATATATATATATATATATATATATATATATATATATATATATATATATATATATATATATATATATACTACACTCACGTAATAATCACCCGATCCAAATCTTGGACAAGCAAACATTGCTTTTCTTCTTCTGCCAAGGTGAATGTCTTTTCTCTAATCACATGCCGTGAGGATTCTCCCCATCCTATCTTTTATAAAATAATCTACTGCCCAACTGTACAGAATCGACCAGTGTCTACTGGAGGGTCAAACTAGTCATACGATTTAAGAGATCGACAGATAAGAAAAAGAAAAGAGTAAATAAATAAAATAAAAATATAATGAAAAAATACATAAAAAACAAAAAGATAAATATCTATATATTAACAATGTAAAATAATTTTATATCATCATTTAATCATAAATTATTATTTAAATTACTTTAAGATAATTATTTTAAAAATTAATAAATTTATCATACACCGGATATAATTAGATAATTACGTAAAAAAATTTCAGCATTCCTGTATAGTACTTTGTATCAAAAGCAAATTATGAAAAATATTATAATCTGTATGTCATTGCTCACTTTCCAGATTCAAATAAGGCTCCTCGGTGGAAATAAATCCTATGCAGTTTCGAAACAACTGGTCTCGGTTATAAATTTTTTTTATTACAATATATTTTTCTGGTCCTTATTATAGATTCAATTTAGAAGACAAGATCGTGGGCTCAATTCTCCGTTAATAAAAAATTAATAATTAACAATTATTATTTGTAAATAAAAAAATAAATTCCAGCCTTTAGATGAAAAAGAGTTTAATTTATGTTCCAAACTTTAGTCATAGGGTTAATGATTGGCTTTGGTACTTGATGAGATGCCACGATTTATTAGACATCATGGGTCAAGGAAGGAAGTATTTATAAATTGTTATTGATCTTGACTTTTAAGTAATACAAGAATTTTGATATACCAAAATAATTTATATATTGTTAGTATAATTTTTTTGGGTAAATTAATATTCACATGGTCCCTTATCTTTATTATAAATTTTTATTTTGTCTTTTATTTTTTAAAAGGTACAAAATGATCTCTTATCTTTATTTTATATTGTAATTTGATCTTTTATTTTTAAAAAAAATACAAAAATGGCCCTTTATGTAATTTTTAATAGAATGTTTATCCAAAAAAAAAAAACTAAAAAAGACATCACTTCAAGGATTACTCCATCTGTAATTCTTTTAATTATTTCACACCTTTTAAGGAATTTGATTAATGTAATTGATAGCATTAAATTTGTTAATAATTAGTATATTATTTTATCAAAATTATTCTTAAGTTTATTTGGACTCATAATATGTATTTTCACTCAATTGTTTTCATACCTAATTAATAAATGTGTGTTAGTCTTCTTACAAGAGAGATAAAAAATAATTAATACAAAATACAAATTGAAAAAGTCTTATAAAAAATTACAAATAAAACTGAAAAAGAGTCTTATTTTTTTTAAAAAAAAAACTAGTAACATTTTTTTTATAAAGAAAAAAGATAGTGTCTGATGATATTTACTGTAAAAAAAGAAAAAAAGAAGAAGGGTGATATTTTATAAACAGTCACTTATTTCAATTCTTAAGTAATATGAGATTTTTTGACATGTTGACATAATTTCTATATATAATCGGTATAATTTTTTATGTTATTAATCAATGAAAAATTATGATATAAATAATTTTTAAAGTAATTATTATAAAAAATATATAATATCTATTATATATAATAAATTTTAATTAAATAACCGTATAAATTTATTTACATTGTTAAGAAATAGTGGTAATGAGAATGAAACTTAAATTTTCATGCATCTTACCCAATATTTTATTAAACCAACTTTCATGCATCTACCCAGAATTTTACCAAATTAATCTTTGTGAGTTATTTAGATTGTCAATGTACAGACTATTGCTAATAATTTCCATGATACTTTTTATAATTTATTTTTTATCTTTTAGTTTGTTAGTTATTGAATTTAATTAAAATATAACAATATTTTAAAAAAATTATATATAGGGACATCTAGTTACAATGAGTCATAATAATGATTTTAAAATGATTATCAGTAAAACAAACTAATAATATATACACGAAATTAAATTAAAATCTTTAGACTTTTATTAATCTTCTACTTATAAAAAGAGTTTTCATAAAAAAAATTGATTTATTCAAATGATATTGAAGTCAATTTTTAAAATAAGATATTAAATTTAAGTCTTTTGATAAAAATTGTGATTATGAAAAGATTTTATGAAAGATGATCAATCAATTCTATAACAAAAACTAATCACAAATAAAGCCAATGCATACCGATACTAATAATAAAAAACAAATGTATAAAATTGTCGTAAATATATAATTTTTCCTTTTCTTCACTATCCTAGTCCGGTTCCCCGTAGAGTGAACACCAGAGTTCCATTATTATTTTGATATGTCCTCAAAATGTGGAAGTGATCTATTCCTAACCATCATCATAGATTTTGATTATTCGTTAAAACTGTGAGCGCACATATATTACAATTCAACAACGTGTACATACTTTGATCAGAACAACTCTAACAAGACAAGAAAATACACTTATTTCTACTACATTAGGGGCCATGCGGAGCCCAACGAAAGTAACCTTGACGTGAACGCATCTCTAGATTCATCTCGTGCAATATTTTCGCAGCCCCTTCCTTTCTCTCTTCCGTTTGGTAGAATAAATTAAATAAAACAAAAGTTTTGAATTAAAATAAAATATATAAATATAATTTTTTTTTTTGTTTTTTTAAACTGCAAATGAACGGATCCTAAGTACATGTTTGATTTTCAATTTTGATAATCAAAAATAATTTTGCTAAGAATCAGAGTTCTTACTTTTATTCTCATACAATAAATCTATATTAATTAGAACGCGTATTACAATATTTTCATCCACAAACTAAACATAGTGTGATACGTTCCCGCTAACTTTATCGACAACTTTATAGAAATTATGAATTGAGGATTCACATAACCTCCTCCCCTGGTCCTATCTGAAAGCATATATATTAATTTGATTTAAGAAAGATTGAACAAGTTATTTGAAGGCGGCCATAGACAGACACAGCCAACCTCAACAGTGTACTATTCTTTCGGAGCCTACCATTATTATTAAAAGAATACTATTCTTTCTTGCTGTAAAAAAAAACAACGTTGAAAAGATTCGAGACAACTGGCTAGCTATCTAGCTCGTGAGTCATGTCCCACGCTTACTAATTAGTAGCTTCTCTTCTCTTATATATTCCCTCATACTTTTCCACTTAAGCACCATTCTTCAGTACTTCCTTAATTTGCCACCCTAACCTACTGCATTATTATTCTCTTCCCCTTAATTTCTATCTCCAATCCCTCAGCAAAACGCAGCAAATGGGTCGGCTTAATCTCCTACTTGTGTGGTCACTCTCATTAACACTGTCCCTTTATTATCTACACCCAATCTCTGCTCAGCTCAGTCCAAACCACTATGCTAAAACATGCCCCAATCTTGAAAGCATCGTTAGACAGGCCGTTGCCAAGAAGTTCCAACAAACCTTTGTCACCGTCCCGGCCACCCTTCGTCTCTTCTTTCATGATTGCTTTGTGCAGGTAACTTTTTTTTTTTTTAATGACAAGTATTAATTTATTAGAATGTTAGTTTTATTAGTAGATGTGATTAAAACCGTCATTTTTCCATCTTCTTTTCTTTCTTAATCATCCAATCCATAACTCAATTGCATACCCACATAATGCCAATTGTTGCAATCACGCTCGCAGTTTCATCGGGATCCTTGACATTGCACAAGACTGTGCTAGCTGCAATTGTTTTCCTAAAGTTAAAATCAATAACAAAACAAATTCTACAAAGTTTTGAAAAAATTGTCACTAAAATTTAGTTACACAAAATTAGTAATTGGGAAAAACAATTTTCCATTACTAAATTTAGTAACTAATTAATTTTTTTTTTTATAGTATTGCAGTCATGATTGGTGGCAAAAAGTATAAAAATCCAGACATTGCGACTGAAATTGCAGTCGCAAACAGTTTTTAAAAGCCTTGTTGATTATTTCTTGTTGAACTGATCAGTGTTCTAATTTTTTTGTGTGTGCTGTGTTAAAGGGTTGTGATGCTTCTGTTTTGATTGCATCCACCGGAAACAACCAAGCAGAGAAGGATCACCCAGACAACCTGTCTTTGGCGGGTGATGGGTTTGACACAGTGATCAAAGCAAAGGCTGCAGTAGATGCCATCCCTCAGTGCAGAAACAAAGTCTCATGTGCTGATATTCTGGCCTTGGCCACCCGTGATGTTATTGCACTGGTTAGTTCTTCAATAACACTCCAATTCGCGTGAGAAAAAAAAAAACATAGTTTAATTTTTGGGATTAGGAATTAATTTTAGGTAAATGGTGAATTTGGTGCTTAAAAGTGTAACACCAAAAGTTAATAAATATTCTTAAAATATTGATTATAAAATTAAAAGAAAAAATATTTTTATCAGGATACCTAAAATACATTATCATGAATTTTTTATGTTCTCTTATAATTTTTATTTAATCACCTAGCACGTAGGAAGTACAACAATCAAAATTATATGATTGTGACATTTTTCACACATTTGAAAAGTAAATTGTTACTGCTTCACATCTTCAGAAAGTGGACATTTATCCAAGTTAATTTCTTTGAAGATTGGTTAAAAAATGAACTAACAAACGCATGTGGGGGTATGTGTGTAGTCTGGTGGACCTTCATACACGGTTGAATTGGGAAGATTTGATGGTTTAGTTTCAAGAACTTCGGATGTGAATGGGAGGCTTCCACAGCCAACGAACAATTTGAACCAATTGAATTCACTGTTTGCGGCAAACGGCCTCACCCAAACTGACATGATTGCTCTCTCAGGTAATCTCCGTGCAACTGTTTGCAAATGGGTCCCATTTGCGTTTGTGCACGTTCTTGGGTCCTTGTTAGAGTGGTTGATATTTGATAATGTATCTTCTCATTTATGTTATTGCAAAGTATAGTCAAATGAGGAGATAATGATTCACGAGCGAAATAGTACACGCTAATTAAGGCCGTTTGGTTAATTAATTAGGCTTAATAAAAGAAGAGGTGGTTGGGGGAGAGACACTACTAGAAATTAGACTCCTTTAATCTATGGCTGTTAATACTTAATTTTATCAATTTTTTCATAAATTAAAAGCTTTAATTGTTTTTTTTTTTTGAAAAAAAACAGTAAACTATAAATATGTAGTGATGCCATTTCATATAATAATTTCTAAGGAGAGGGGCACAATACACATTTAAGTTGTTTGGTTGATAGAGAAAATTTATTAGGTGGTTTAGATAATCTTGTGTTTGTAGTCTTAGTTAATATTTATATGATATATACTTTTTTTTATTTATAAATAAAAATTAATAACACTTAATTATATATTATGTAGAAATTTATAAAGATCATAATAGTCGTTTGCTGTCTAATAATTTCTCAAAATTTAAATCAGTTTCCTTAACAACGGTTTTTAATTGTGATCTAATTTTCATTATATCCTTGACGTAATAATTAAATAATATGTTTCCTAAACGTCAATTCTTAAATGTATTTAAATATGTAGAAGTTAAAATCCTTAAATAATTAAAGTTTTAAATAAACATTCAGTTGTTATCATTTAATTAAAAAAACTTGATGGCATAAATGTGAAGACCTTGTTCTAAATTTTATCTTTAAAAGTGAAATTTATAACAGTCGTTTTTTAAAATCTAAAATTATTATTTTTATTTTGAAATATTTGAAACATGATTTTCATTATTTTGTTCTATAAATGTTCAAACAACGATAAAATAATGTAGTAGTAGTAAGAGATTCGTGTATTAAATATAATAAAACACAGTCATTTGTGAATCAGAAGCCACTGAATCAAACAACATAGAAAACCGAGCTTAACGCTTGTGAGCTTGCATTCAAGTTGCACAGCCAAAACAGCAGCCAGAAAACGAAGCCTCGCGTTCAGATCTCAAATCCTTATCAAAAGTGATTATCTAAATGCTAACAAGTGTTTTTAAACATGGTTAAATAATAAAAGAATTTATTATTATTATTAAGATGTATAAAATTATTTGTTTATAACTTTTTTTGCATTTCTTTATAATTTTTATAATAAATATTTTTTTCAAATTTTTTAATAATACTTTTAGGACACTGTTTAACAAAATACTACACTTATTTCCTCCATCCATCAACGTGCCTAATTGTCCCTTTTTTTTTTTTTTTTTTTGCAGGTGCGCACACCCTTGGATTCTCCCACTGCAGCAAGTTCGCCAGTAGAATATACAGTACCCCAGTGGACCCAACACTGAACAAGCAATACGTAGCCCAATTGCAACAAATGTGCCCAAGGAACGTGGATCCTAGGATTGCCATCAACATGGACCCAACCACTCCTCGTAAATTCGACAACGTTTATTACCAAAACCTTCAACAAGGAAAGGGCCTCTTTACCTCGGACCAAATCCTCTTCACGGACCCAAGGTCCAGAAACACAGTTAATTCCTTCGCTTCTAGTAGCAACGTTTTCAACTCCAACTTTGTGGCTGCTATGACCAAATTGGGTCGTGTTGGAGTTAAGACTGCGAGAAATGGGAAAATTCGTACCGATTGTTCTGTTCTTTAAGTTAAGGCTTTAGTTGTACGTAGAAAGTCGCAAACAGTGCATGTTTTGGAGGTGAACACAAAACACACACACATTGCAATTTTATTGCGGGGAATTTGCACGGGGTAGTTTAGATTGACTGTTGTTAATAAATTTGTTTGCGAATAATTCGGGAGTTGTAATTTGGATGTTCGGGAAGGGAAGGGTAAGGTTGAGTTTTTATTTGTTGTAATGTTTCCAAATAATTCGAACTTTTAGAATTGTTCATATAAATAAATGTTACCCAGAGGGGGAAATCACTAAATATGGATTTTAGATTACTTTAATCTCTGTTGGTCTTTAATTATCATTTATATTAAACTTTTAGATCAAATAATGACTTGAAAATATTGTTTTAATGTTGACTTTCATTAAGAATATATGTAATTTAATAAAAACTTGCATTTGCAATTATTTAAATTAAAAGTCTAATTGAATTCGATTCCCTTAAATAAAGTCTCAAGTTTAAATTTTGTAAATAAAAAAATCATAGTTAAGAGAAGAGAACCTCATTAAAGGTAATCAGTCAAATTTTCTTTGATAAAAATTAATCATCAACACAATAACATCATTAAAAAAATTAAAAGACTCATGCTAAATCTTTTTTTTTTTAAGAATAGTTAAAGTGTTGTCTTTATGCCACTCTCAGCCAGAATAAAGAACTTACAACTAACTTCCTTCTACTGCCTCCATTTTCTAACCAAGCACACAGTAGATGAATAGGATTTAACAACGTATTCCCTTTCATTTTAATTTAGGTTTTCTTGATAGGCATTGAAAGCTGTTGATTTATCCACTATCAATATTCTTACATATTATTTTCCTGCAATTGTTCGCTTGAAATATTCAACTTCACCGTACGAACACAACGGCATAACACAACAACGCACACAAGTGCAAGACTGCATAATATTTGGAGACCAATCTGTATTAAGTATCATTTCAATCGATTTCAAAACCATGGGGTTCAAATGTATTTACCATAAAGTTGGCCCACAATAAGAAAATGACAACTTCAAATGTATTTACCATAAAGTTGGCCATCAACATATAACAAACAAAGAAGCACAGCATAAAATTCAAAGTGGGGTGGGGAAACAAACACAAGGGCAACATCAAAACAAATGATATTTTCAAGGACAAAAACGTATTGGCATCTTTTTAGCCAAAAGATCAAATAATAAAAATGATGAACGAAGCTTTCTTGGTTTATTAAGTATAATATGTTAACAATCAAGCCACAAAGGCTCAATCATTATGTCTATTAACCCCAGGAAATCACCAAAGGAATAAATTGAAATTGGGTCAAGGGTAAATTGAAATTCAAAACTCATGCATTTCGTATGTGTAGAGCTTTGTCTAAAATCCCTTCATTAGTTGAGCCAACCTGAGTAGGTGAGGTGAGGGTAGTCTTAACAAATCATCTGCATACCGATCTGGTTTGTTAACCTTATAATGTGGTGCAATGGCATGCTCCATTTGCAGATTCGTATAGGTTGAAACTATTCAACAAAAATCATGAAGGATGCCACAATATGGCTGACAGTAAGACATATACACAAACTGAAAGGGAGATGTTGAAAAACCATGTCAAAAAATAAATCCCCACGAGTATTTTGACACCCCAATATTTCAAATACCTCACCAATAACTCTTATTTCTCTCTATCTATCTCTTCCTATCGCATCATATCACCTATCATACCTTATTTTTCTCTCTCACTAGTCTACTAGCATTTGGCTGTCAAAATATATTTTTCCAATCCCCACTTAACAAAATCTGCCAACATGCTCCAAGGAAAATTGTTAGAAGACCCACCATGCAACTAGGTAACAAACATAAGTGGTGAGTGAATTGTCATCAAGAAAAACTCACTAGTCTCCAAATATATCTTCCAAAAAGGATGCTGGTAAATTCCTCGGGTACAACCGTAGGATACACACCTATATTCTGCTCATATGTTGAATTCTCCATCACATGTGATGTTGAGAACTGTTACAAGGACTCATGGAATCACAAATGTTATGGCATGTGAAAAGAATTTAAGTTATATACACTGTCAAATTCTCCATCACAAGCCACAACTCAGTGTCACATTGACAACTGTTGCAAAGACTAATGGAATCACAAATAATATGGCATATTCTAGAATTATATACTCTTAAAACAACAAATTTGAGAAACAAGATAGAAACCATCTAACTCCTATATTATAAATTAGGATACACTGCCAGAAGTATAAGACTCTCGCTCCCTTCACTCTTGATTAAATATTCACAATATTTTCTCTCTTCTCTCTTAGAATATGCACTTCACAAACTATCCCATCAACTAGTCCAAAAATTTCTCTCAAACATCTCAAACTTCATCTTTTTACTTGTATATGTGATCTTCTTAACCACCTATCTCTTTTCACTCTACCTTCTTTTATCTCTATTTCTGAATTGAATTTCAATAATTTATTCTTAAAAAAATTATCAATAATTAAAAATAATCTTATATTGCAATTTCAACTATTCATTGTAAATTCAAAACATAATTTATATATTCAAAGATATTTATTTTTTAAGAATTTCATTATAATTTAATTTATATATTCTAAATTATTTATTTATCAAAAAATTAACTGTATACAAATAAACATTTAAAATTGCACTTTGCCAATTAATGTACTTTGCCAATTACCCATGTACACAAGCTGCTTCCTCTGTCTAACAGGAAAAGGTAACAATATTTCATTAAACTTCAAAATTCTAAATTAAGATTGCAGTTACAAATTTAAGATAGGTGTCTTATCATGACCATCATGCACCTACCACAAAAATAAAATGCATTAAATGAACAAGGATGTAAGTTAGAATCTAAAAGACTATAGTGTTAAATTCACATGTTAAGGACCTTGGACCATCAAATACAACTAAAATGTGCAGAAGACCTGAACAAACTACTTCAAATAATTTGATTGCAAATTCATGTCTTTTATACACGATAGAAAGATCACATTTGTACTTCTTGGGTTTGTTGCAAGAAATTCAATTAGAAAGAATTGCACCACTTCTACCAACTGTTATATTATAAATAAATTTATTATGATCCAAACTTAATTGGTGTACGGTGTTTCAGAAAATGAAGAAATTGGTGGGAGCTTCCATTTTTTTTCATTCTCTACTATTAGGACCTCTAAAAATTGCAGAGAGCAAACAAAGACAAGAAATTGGTGTATGGTGTTTCGGCAGATGAAGACCAATTTGCATTTATTTGAAACAAACTAGAAGGATGACTTTTTCATGCATGACCTTTATACAAGCAAACAAATAAGATGCTATAATTTCCTACATGCACATTAATGATACTCAGAACTCAGAACAAAACAGAATGTGTTTGTAATGGAAAACTGAACATGAGCTTTACAAAACAAAATTCAATACAATGAAGAAATAACCTACCTATATCGAGAAGATATCCCTTCTTTGCACTAAATTTTATTCTTATGGTGGCTAATGATTTTACAATTTAATATCTCATAATGTCCCAAACCAAATTTCTAAACACTGAAACCTATACAGATTGCAGTCAGCAGATCAAAACTTCTCATATTTCCACTTACGTATGTCAGCAATTTTGAGTGAAAAATCAATAATAGATTCAGGAATGACTTACCTATTCCAATATCATTACTTTGAGGAAAATTCAATTTTATAGCTGGCATCAGTACAGTGTTGAAACTGTCTTGGTTCATTCTTCTAATGCACATAGACAAACCTTCTCTAAATTTAGTGGCCAATCTTCCCCTAATATAGTAGGATTCAACTCTACTGCTGTTCTAAAGTCTGATATAGATACAGAAGCAGATCTAATAGGCTTTTGCACACATCTTCTCAGTGGTAGTTCATTCAAACCAGGTTGTATTGGACCACTGAACTTATTTACAGACTTTGAAGCAGCTAAATCCAAACAGGGCTTTATCAATCTTTTGAGGTAAACATCAAGTGCATTATTTAACAAGCTGGCAGCATCCGTTGAGATCTTAAGTCCTTCTATTTCCAATTTCTGCTCCAACCTTTTTGTCAAAGAACATGTATCAGGTAGCTGAGCAATGCTTTGACAGGTATCACTAACAGTACCAGATGATAATCCTTGGGATAAATATTTTGGCTGTGGTCTTCTGTTGTAAGTGGGAATAGCAAGAGGTGCTTGAATAGGACTCTTTTTGAAAAGGTTCAGGATTTCATAATCCTGATCAACCTCCTCCCCATCTTCCACAGAGAGAGGAAGTCTACTACCTGCAGATTGAAGATTAAGAATACTTTGCTGTTCATGAATTTTTGGGACTGAATCCTCACACCCAATGCTGTTGTTCTTCCCATTAGGACCAAGAGGGCTCGGACGGTCCCTGGATCTGCGATCACGCAAATTTGGAGTCCTGCCTTTTCGAGGAGATTGAGGAAAATCCTTGCACAGTATCTGAAGGTTGCTACACCCATTTGGTGTTTTCACGTTCAAAGAACTTTCTACTTTGCTTTCTCTTGACCCGGCTGTCTTGGAGGGACATGCTTTTCTCAAGATTGACTTGAGAAAATGATTATGAAGAGGGACATTTTCTCTCCCAATAGTTGCAATGCAGACCCTATCAAACTCATGTTTGCTAATTTTGAAACTCAGAAATCTCTCCAGAAGATTAAAGTACTTGCGTGTTTTCACACTACCAAGCCTCCTTTCAATTTGTAACTTTTGCTCTATCGTGTCTGCAGGAGAAAAATACCGTGCCGCTGGCATAATGCTTCCCCAAGTTATTTCAGCTGCAATCAAAATCAAACCATCATATAATCAAAACTCATACAGGAAAAATTCATAACGTAATTGGAACACTGTTATAGCCTTATAGGGGATATCTCAGCTTCACGACTTAAGTCAGCATCAGTTAGGTGCAACTGTTATAGGGGATAAGCTTGTTTCCAAATTCGTGAATTTCAGCTATAAAAATAAACCCATACAAGGCATAAAAATAACCAAAACCCAAAAACTCAAACCTTCAAAGTTAAAAACAAAAAATCCTACAATTTATTCGCAAAGTCGCTACCAGTAAAGAGAGCAATTGGCACTAATTGGAAAAGCGGTTTTGCAACTTCAAAAAATTCAAATCGATTGCCGGAGCAATAGAGAACGAACCACAACGCGCGAAATTGATCAAAGAATCGAAAACTAACAACACTCAATAAAGCGGGAAAATAGAGAATGCAAAATCTCAGCTTTGATACTTCAAATTGATAGTTGGAGCAATAGAGGACGAACCTGAATGCGCGAAATTGTTGATCAAGAATCGAAAACTCACTCAGAGCACCCAATAACACTAAAGCGGGAAAAAAAGAAAAGAAAAGGAAAACGAAGTGAGCGGTGAGAATGCGAAACCTTGAATTTGAATTGAGAGTGTGAAGAGGACGTTTCTAATTGCAATCAGTGGATGAATAGTACAATGGAAGCTATTGCTTTGGGAAGTGCAAGAAGAAGAAAAAAGGATTAGGGCTTGTTGTTGTTGCCAAGGATAGAGGAGAGAGGGCCACCTTGACCTTTCCGAAGCTTCCAAGTTCCAAGTCGTAATTTGGTCAAAGGCACGTGCTTTTTGCAATGGGTTAACACTTGAGAGTTTAACGCTTTAACTACACTATGACGCCAAACATTGAGGTTCCTACTACTACTAGTGTGCCAAAGCCAAAAACAATTAACGATTCATAACTTTACTATATGACTAAAATAGAACCTCCACGAGTACAAGTCACACAAACACTAATTAACCCTCAACATTTCATGGACTAAGTAAGGGTAAACCTAGAACATCGTTTAAATAATTTATATTTTTTATTAGAATGTAATGTTTATAATTTTTATTATCTTTAATTTTTCCCTGCAAATTCTAAGAAAATATTGAATAGTATTTATTTAATTTAATATGTCAATTTTTTATAAATATATATAAGATAACTAATTTTGAATATTGTATATATAGGAAATATATACAGGGACATAGTTAGAATTTTTTTTCAAGGGGGCAAATTTAATGTATAAAAGAAATAATTTTATAAGGACTAAAATAAAAAAATATATATTTAAATCTTAATAAATTTTATAAAATGAAATATAAGAAAAAAAAATCAACAATGTAACCTTGGAAATAAGATACCTCCCAAATTGCAAATAATAATTTGTTAAGAATTAATCGAATTGAAGTTATAGCATCATCATTGGCTCGAATTGAAATATCGATAAGGTTTGGGTCACAATTTGTATTGATTAAATAAATTGTTGAAATTTTTAAAGTTATACATTCTCAAAGAGTTATATATTCTCTTTGTTGATCAATGATTATTATAATATCAGGTAATCCAGTCATATATTTAATGCCTCCAAAATATGTTTCTAAATGAGCTAAATGTGTCTTTAATATAGCTATATCTCTTTTTGGTAAACTATTGACTATCCCCCTCTTTGATTACATTCTCAAGTCATTGAACTTTTGAAGTTGTGTTTTTGTAGTATATTACTCATTGATGCTACTGACTTTAAAGATGAAAACTATTTAGACCTCTGGGATACATAATTTTGTCACCATATATATTTTTAACATGTAGCATGGAAGTTCTTTTATTAACATATAGGAGGGTCAACCATCTAGCTTCCAAGATACCATAAAAACATCAAATTTTTTCAGTGTTTTTTGTCAAGTAAACTTAATTATTCTTTTTCTAGACTTTAACCTCAAACACTTCATAAAGATCCTCCAAATATACACTGCATTTGATTTCATTAAAAAAATTCATAGAAAAATAAATTTGACAACTTAATCTTATCCTGCAATGATATATATATATAACACACATGCTATAGATTATCACTAATCTAACAAATCAAATAAAATAGAAGAAATACATATAATGTTACATATCCAGGAGAGACTTCACAAAGAAAAGTGTGTCATTTTAGATCTCAGATAGATTCTTTGTTATCATCGTAATAAAGATAATCTTTAATCTAATTATTAAAATAAATAAAAAAACAAATAAAATTCATGAATTATCATGTCACATGACAAATTTTTTTTTTAAAAAAAACAACAATATAATTAAACCTTGACATGAAGTAATACTTTAGTATGAAAAGCAAAGTTCTGAATCCAAAAAAATAGTCAGAACCATGGACTCTTATATAGATACAAAGAAGTAGACAAAGAATGAAGAAGTTATCAATATGATGTGTAGGAGAATAGTTAACATGGATGCAATTAATATGAAGTGAATGCAATTAAAATAAAATTTCAAGATGCAATATACAAAGAAGGAGTGAGAGAATGAAGAGGTTATTAACATGATGGGTATTGGATAAGCTCTAGCCTAGTCTCTTAATAATATCTTCCTATTACTATGAAAAAATGGATAAGTTCTAGCTTAGTTTGTTAATAATATCTTCATATTATTATGCAGTGATAAATTGTTAACAATAAATCATTATTACTTTCAGTTTAATAGTAGATAATTATTATTGTTAGTTTAACAGTAGATCATTATCATTGTTTCTTAGTTTCAATTATTATGATTATCATTTATCATTCAGTTGCGATCTCCATCTATATATGTAGTACGCTCCTTCATTGAATAAATTAGATTCATTCATACTCTCTATACTACTATAAGGTATTAGAAGTTTTATCTTAACGACAATCATATCAATCCTTCTTGGAAAGTCCAACTCAATGCCCTCCTAGTAGGCCTTGACCTAATTGCCTACATTGACGACACAAATCCATGCCTAGCCTCCGACCATCATGACTTCCAATACTAGAAGTGCCAGGATCAACTAATCCTTCTTGCCATCGTCTCATCTGTTGATCAAAATGTGATCACATTGCTTAGGAATGTCCAGACTTCCAAGTAGGCATGGGACACTCTCAACAAAAGGTATGCCAGCAAGACCCATGCCCGAATCATGTATTTGAAAGAACGCCTCACTCGTTTCACAAAAGGCTCTTGATCCATGATTGATCATCTCCATGGAATAAAATCTTTGGTTGATGAATTAGCCATCATCAATGCTATACTGGATGATGTAGGCCTTGTCATTCACACCCTAAATGGGCTAGGTGTTGAGTACAAGGAGGTTTCTACAGCTCTTCGCACTTGTGAAAAACTAATTGACTTTGAGACATTTATGATCTTCTCTCTGACATTGAGAGTTATCTCAAGAGGGATGACAACAATAATGATACATCATTTGTTGCCACTACTCATGCAGCACACAAGGGTAAGCAACCTTACCACAAAAGTCCTACAATCTAAATCATTGATCATCCTTCAACCGATCCATTTCTCCCAATTCCTCAAAGAAGGTGTTTTGTCAAATACTGTGACAAACCTGGCCATAGAGTCAAGGTGTGCTAAAAGATTCATGGATATCCCAAAAGAAATCCATAACCCTATGCACATCATGCTTACACAATGACTTAGCATGTGCCACTAATTGGATAATGGATTTTGGTGCTATTCATTATATCACCAATGATCTAGATAATCTCCACATCACAAATTCATAACATGGCCAAGATCAACTCATTGTAGGAGATAGTACTGCTCTTCTTATAACACATACTCGTAACACCATTTTACACATTTGCTCACATCCATTGCAATTACCAAAAGTTTTACATGTTCCCACCATTGCACAAAACTTATTATCGGTTTCATCTCTATGTAAAACTAACCCAATCTCAATTGAATTTTTCTCTGATTATTTTTTAGTGAAAGACCAAAAGACAAGGGTGCCTCTACTCAAATGACTACATAAACATGGTCTCTACCATATACCATCACCAACCATTTCACCCAAAGCTCTAGTCTCCACATCCTCGTCCTAACCTCCATGGCACCATATTCTCGAGCATCCCTCTGATCGTATTTTGAGACACCTAACATCTTTTCATAAAATAAAAGTGAGTTCCAATGATCCATATGTCTCGTGTAATAGTTCAAAGAGTCATAAGTTACCATTCTTGAACTCGTTTACACTGATGTTTAAGGTCTAGCTATAGTTAGGTCTTTAGATGGTTTTTACTATTATCATGTCTTTCTTGATCAATTTTGAAAGTATATTTGGTTGTCTCAATCATATTTCCCCAGTTCAAAAGTTTGGTTGAAAAATATTTTAATGCATAAATTGTTTCTTTCTACTCCGATAGTGAAGGTGGATTCATCAAACTGAAAAATTATTTGGCCCAACACGGGTACCTCACTTCACTACCCCACCTTATACCCTTGAACTCAATGTAGCTGCTGAAAGATAACATCGTCATATAGTAGAAATTAGTTGTGCACCTATCCAATTAACCTCATCATCTCAAGAGGCACCCTTGGCTTCCGCTCCAACACCAAGTAACATTTCTCCTCTTTTTTTCCCATCCATTATTACTTCAGATGTTACTAATGCTTAGGTTAAGAATCTCAATTCACAGAGAAATCATCCCATAGTAACTCGTTCTCAAAATAATAATTTCAAGCCCAAGAGGACCTTGAACGCGTTTAAACATTCACTTCATGAGAACCTTGAACCATCAACAGTCAAAGAGGCTATGCAACATACTCATTGGAGGAAAGCTATCTCCGATGAATTTGATGCCCTTATTTGAAATGGGACATGGTTGTTGGTACCACCACCCAAGCATCATAATATCCTGGCATGCAAGTGGATCTTTCATATTAAACGACGTCCAGATGGTTCTATTGATAAATACAATGCACATCTTGTTGCAAAAGGGATCACTGATAATTGCTATGCATACTTGGTTTGTGCACTTAAATTACATAACAATTATCTAATTTCTTCTCTTTTGATGCTTCTTTTGACTTTAAAAGATAGGAATTTAGATTCTTATGAGTTTTTATCTTAAGAATACTAAATTTAGTAAATTTATAGAGTTTTGTTCCATTTTGTAGAGTTTTGATACATCAACAAAGGATTAGAAGATGTTTCAAGAATTAGAGCAGTGCGCTTAGAACACTAGTGCACATTCAGCGCGAGAAGCAAAGTTTGAAGTTAGTTGTATCATGCATGGCACTAAGCTCGCGTCTGGAGACTTAGCACATGATCACTTAAGTTAAATGTACTATGCATGTGCACTCAGTGCGCACATGTAGGCTTAGCAAACAATGATTTTTGAAAAGCATGGCAATGCAGCGTTTTGAAAGATATAAAGATTGCAATGTTCTTTTTGGAAGGAGCTCATGAAGGAGATGCTTTGAAGCAAAAACATCCATTTTTGGGAGCTCCATCTCTTCCATTTTCTTCCATTTTGCTTGTTCCATCTTCTTGTTTTGAGCCTTTCATGACAATGAGAGGCTAACTTACTCATTGTTGGGGGCTTGGATACCAAAAACTCTATGATATAATGATGTTTACTATCCATTTAATGTTATTTCAATATTATTGATTCTTTTCTATGTTTATTGTTTTGTTTATAGTTCGATCACTCATTTACATGTATGTTATAGGGTTTTAATCATTGAGAAATGTTTTTACCCTAAGAACTTGAAGGAACTTCTAAGTAACTCATGTCTAGGGATGGAATGGTGTTAGTTATCCTTATTTATGCATCTTTATTCGTAAAGCAAGTCACTTGGTTTATCTTTTTAAGGGATTAGGAGAGAAGTCAAGTGAATTAGGCTCTTTCACATAAAGGATCATGATTAGAGTAGTTTAGTTGATGAAGTTCATAGTTGAAATAACTTTGAATGGTGAAAAATCCTTAACATTGCATCAAGAGTACTTTTGGTAGGCCAAACACCAACACTTCTACAAAAATCTGCATCAAGTATCATTTTCCATACCCAAGTGTTTGTTTTTTCTTGTCTCTTGCATCATGCTCTATTTTTACATCCTATACTATTGTTGAATTTTACATTTCTGCACTATTACTCTAAAAAATACTTATTTTTTTAGTCATTCCTTTGCTTAAAATTCGGTATATACAAACTCTAAATATAATCAAAGTCAATGTGGACTCAACAATCGATCTTACTGTTTAGTATTACTGTGACAAATTGGTACACTTGTCAATGAGTTAACATTCACTCAATGCCTTGGTGTAGATTTCAAAGAGACCTTTTCACCAATTGTGAAACCGCAAACTGTAAAAGTTATACTAACACTAGCCTTGAACAACTGCTGGCAAATGCATCAATTGAATGTCAACAATGCCTTTCTCCAAGGCAGACTCTCTGAACAAGTTTTATGGCCTAGCCACCAAGACTCGAAGATTGTCAACATCGGGATTATGTTTGCAAGCTTCAAAAAGCTATCTATGGGCCCCGACAGGCACCATAAACATGGCATAATGCCTTGAAAACCATCATCACTTCATATGGATTTGTAAGAAGCAAGAGTGGTACGTCCTTCTTCATCTTTACATATGGAAATGTGAAAGCATTTTTCCTTGCAAATGTAGATGATCCGTTGCTTACAAGCAACCACAATGGTTTTCTTCAGGCCTTCATTATAGCCTTTTCATACAGATTTCCACTGAAAAACATGGGTGCACCTCACTACTTCCTTGGCATTGAATTCATACCCACCAAATCAGGGATCTTCCTTTATCAACACAAGTACATTCGTGATGTTCTGGAAAATCTTGACATGGAAAGGGCAAAACCAACACCCACACCCCTATCTCCATCTGCTACACTACAGTTACATGATGGTAGCCCAGACACAAATGCAATGACATTCCACCAAATCATCAGGTCCATTCGATATCTCAATCTCATGCACCCAGACCTGTCATTTTCCATCAACAAGTTTTCCCAATACATGCATAAACCCATAACTCTTCATTTGCAGCATCTGAAATGCTTGCCTTGTTACCTAAAGCACACCATCAACTATGATATACTGCTTTAAAGATCTTCCACTAACAGATTGTTCGCATACTTGGACACAAACTGGGGTGGAAACTCATATGATAGAACCTCTACATCTACCTTCATCATCTTTTAGAGGGGCAAAAGATAGTTGCTTGATCATCTACAAAGGTTGAATATAGGATTGTTGCCACTACCACTTCCGAGTTCATGTGGTTGCTAAATCTACTCATAGAATTGCAGGTCTTCATGCCACACTCACCACGTCTTTTGTGTGACACTGTTGGTGCAACTTATCTATGTGCAAACCTTGTGCTTCACTTGCGTATAAAGCATATATTTCTTGACTGCCATTTTGTTTGCAAACAAGTCCAAGCAGGTTGACTTCAAGTGCCACATGTGTCAACAAAAGATTAATTGACAGACATTCTCACAAAGTCGTTGGCAACTGCACATTTTTAGGAGCTAACAACCAAGATGAAGGTCACAAATGGTGACTTCATCTTGCGGGGGCGAATTGGATAAGCTCTAGCTTAGTCTGTTAATAATATCTTCTTATTATTATGCATTGATAAATTGTTAACAATAGATAATTATCATTGTTATTTTAACATTAGATAATTATTATTGTAGATAATTATTATTGTTAGTTTAATAGTAGATAATTATTATTGTTTTTTAGTTTTAATTATTGTAATTATCATTTATCATTCAATTGTAATCTCCACATATATATGGAGTATGCTCTTTCAATGAATAAATCAGATTCATTCATCCTCTCTATACCACTATAATGGGTAGGAGATTATATTTTTTAAAAAGGAAGGTAAGGGAATAGTTAACATGAATATAATTAATATGGAGTGAATGCAATTAATGTGGAGGTTTTAGTTAGAAAATGAAGATGACATAACATAGGTGAAGAAGGTTTTGAGCGGGAACTCCAGAAGAAAGAGCTTTTATATATAATATAGATATAGATAGATATAAATGCACAAATAATTAACAATTCATTATAAAACAACACAATTCACAAATCTCTAGAGGATCCAAACACTATTTTTTGTCCTAACTTTATCACCTCCTATTTTTTTTTCAGTCTCCTAATTTTCCTTTTGTTTCTAAGGCTTTCTCCACAACTAAATGAGAATTTGAAGAACGATACCATGACAAAACTTGGTGGATAAACATACATAATGATAACTACTCCAATTGCATGATATAAAAGAAAATGAAAGGTAAAAATGATTTTGAAAAATATATAAACTGATCCTACCGTGTGCTTGCATAGTCATAAAGCTTGTCGTTGTTGGAGAACATAATCAATCTAACTTTAGTGATGGAGAACACAATCAACATGAAGATAAAATAGGTTATTAGAGATCGCAGTTGATCAATATACTCCACATATAGTTGAGTCTAAATAAACAAGCTCAAAATAACTCAATTTTATTCTTTCCTTGTTAAGTTAATTAGAAGGACTAAGGCACTTAATTTTTGTTATCACAACTCAGGTTGTTACTTACTTTTATATGTTTGACTTTTAGAAAACTTCTCTACGTTTACTCCTCAATTCCTCAAATCAAATCAATTTAAAATAATGAACTAAATTGTAAGGACTAGTGTAGCTCATTTCAAGCAACAATTGTAATGTAAAATCAACTACACATATAGCTAAAAAAGATGTTAAAGAACATTTATGAAATAAAGCAACTAATGTGGCAATAACACTATAATCTCAACTAATATAGTAAATTGAAATATCAATGTCACCTGAATCTCAAGTAAATTATGTTTATTGCTTCATTTTATATTATAAGAAACAATCATTGTTTAAGTTCTTTCGAGAAAATATGAGATCTCATACCCATGCAAGATACTCATATTTCTCGTTTGTTTAGCCAGGTAATAATTGAAGTGTTCTTGTTAATTATGACCTATAGAAAAAAATTGCAAAGAAATATAGGTTTTAAAGACATAATTGGACATTGTTTAGGGTTAAAATAAAAGAGGATAAGATAATTAAGAGTGTGTAGAAAAAAGAAGTTCATGTTCACATTTAAAGTAGACTTGAAAAGAAAATAAAAAAATAGAAGTTCTAGTTAATAGAATCCAAGTCCCTATAGAACAACTTTGACAATTAAAGCTAACTCTTGTACATATTTTAGCAAGATCTTATTTTAAACATCAACCATAACCTTTACAAAGGTCACTAAAACTGGAACAAGTGTTGCAATATGGGCTCAAGAAGGATCTTATTGAAGTGAATGAGAAAGTCACTATAAGAGAAGTTGAATAATAACACTTGACTAACTATGGCTTTTTATGCAAAAGAACACACAACTTTTGAAGTTTCTTCTTAAGCTTACGACTTGGATTTCAAAATCTTTGTTAGGATCAAGGCTTATCCTTTTATAGTACTTTGGATGAAAATAATTATCTAATAAAATGCTTTAGATGAGGGAGCATATTCCCAATCGCTATGAATCTCCCCAAGTATTCAGTAATTGACTCATTAAACTTGTTGCAATGTATTCATTAAGTCAGCCACATATAAGTCAAGTTGAGGATATTAGAATCTATAGTGGAAACAACTTTTCATATCAGCCCAATTCTAAATGGAATTAGGTGACAAGGTGGAATACCACATGAAGGTTTTGTCAATAAGAAAAAGTGATATTGTTACCTATAATGGTCATTCTGAATTGTATCCCACATATGGCTCATACGCTTATTGATAATTGGTATGCCTCTACCCTAAGTCCATTGGTGATTACTAGGGAAAACATGGCAAATGATTGTTTACCTAATTCATGAACGATTAAAAAGAACCCCTAGGGCTCATACACTTGTCAATAATTGGTTTCCCCCACTACTTGTTAAGTAATTCCATACGAATGACCTAGAGTAGCCTTACAATGTAAGTTTTGGCCTACAAGATTAGTTGTAGTGGCCTAAAATACATGAGTAGCCCTTTGAGCTCTAAGGTGAAAAAGTAATCCATCTGCATTTGGTGGTTTCCTAAACATTTGCATTGTCTCAAATTGAAATTATAGAGACCAAGAAACCATTGATGTTGGTTGAGCAATGATTGGTGTTGTTGCAAACACATTTGGCTGGTTCTTGGTATCAAAGTAACCAAAAACCTCTTGGTGGTAGCCTTGTTTTCATTGCAATTCTATTCTAGACTTTTGAATCTCATTTTGCACCTTAGGCTTGACAATATCCCCTAGATTTTGGGAAATGTCTTGCATGATATTATGTACTCTCATCTCCATCTACTAACGAATATATATAGAAAGGTGCAACTACAGGATCTGACTCCTCAAGAAAAGGAATAAATGTGGTGATGTTACATGTATATAGGAAGGGGTAACTACAGGATTTGGTTCTTAATAACTTGTAAAGTATCATGAAAATGGAGGAACATAAGTGGTGACAATAACTAAATGTCTAGTTACATTGTAGGATTGTGTCTCATGTCACCTACAGACTCATTGATGATGAAGAAGTTTTGTGAGTGATAAGGTGGTCCATAAATTGTTGTAGTTAGTGGACTACCAGTGGCCTGAGTCGTTACCATAGGAGGAACAATTGTAGTGGTTATAATTGTGTTTGTTTGTTTCATAATACGGTTTTCAAAAGTCTTTCTCATTGTTGGAGTCAAATTCATCTTTAATTGAAAATGCTAAATCTTGATCTCAATTACATGTGTCAATCATAATTGAATAATGGTGAAGGAAACTTTAGTTTGAGATGATTAGAGTCCTACTGGGCATGAAAATTTATATTGATGTGAAATTTACAACTAATTTGTCGTGGGAAATGACTAATTACCAATGAATTGATTTCATTTTGGCAATTGACTCTAGGAAGAGATTATGCTCCTTGATTAGGTTTCCAATCCACTCCAAAAAAACATTATTGTTGAAGTTTCTATACTATGTTACTCTTATGAATGAATTAGCAATAAAAAAATGTTGTAAACAAGGCAATAAATATAAGACAAATGACTAAAAAAGATAAATTTGATCAATTTGGTTAGGGACTTGTTTTATATCATGTTTTCTACTATTTATAATATTTTCTAAATTATTACAAGCATTAACCATTTCTTGAGTACATCAGTCATTTTCTAGTAATTTAGTAATTACCCACGTATGACAATTATGGAGGCATGCTTCCATCATGGATAATGTCCTAAAAATTGTCACTAAACATTTTCCCATATTGTTTTTATTATGCACTTCACATGAATAAAACAATAATTATTTTCCATTACTCATCTTCTTAGTTTTTAGGATATCATGGATATATATATATATATATATATATATATATATATATATATATATATATATATATATATATATATATATATAATAGTCATTTTCGTCCCTAAAAATGTATGGTGCTGACAAATCCGTCCCTGAAAAATGAAAAAACAAAATTTAATTCTCGAAAGTGTAAAAAGTGAGACAAATTTGTCTCACCATTAACTTTCATTCATTAATATTAGAAAACTTGCCTATGTGGCACGCATGGACAAAAACGTCATAGAACTGATGTTCATGTGAATATAGAGACTAAAATTACTGAGAAATAAGTCTCTAATTTAACAACTTATTGGCATGTTCATCCTTCAATTATACAACTTATTGTCAAATATATCCACAAATTATATAAATCTAATTAGTTAACATCAGTAACAAGATACATGCATCAATAACGCATTAAACTTAAAAATTTCTGATTTTGTTATTGCAAATATTTATTATAATGTATTATATTTATATTTATAATGTCAACTTATCACACAGAAATCAAGACTCAAGAAGAGACAAAATAGGAATAAGTTCTTAAATAAAAATTAGTTTGTCAAATCTTAAATGAATCATCCACAAGTAGAAGAAAACAAAATGAGAAGTCTAACAACCAGAACTACAATGCTTTTATAGCCTCCCCTTTCATTTAGTGATCACCTATATATTTATAATAAATGTAAAAGAAAAAAGTGAAACTAATTTATCTCTAAAGGTATAATATGTCACTTTTTTCTTTGACGACTATTATAATTATATAGGTAGTCACTAATTGAGCAGGAAAACTATAAAACATCGTAGTCCGGTGGCTAAACTTCTCATACTTATTTTCTTTTACTTGTGGATGATTCATTTAAGATTTGACAAAATTTATCCATGCCCTACCTCCTCTTAAGTCTTGATTCATTTGTGATAAGTTGACATTATAAATATAATTCTAATTATAATACATTATAATAAATATTTGCAAGAAAAAAAATTAGAAATTTCTAAGTCTAATGTGTTATTGGTGTTTGTATCTTGTTACTGATGTCAACTAATTAGGTTTATATATTTCGTGGATATATTTCTCAGTAAATTATATAATTGAAGGACAAAAATATCAATAAATTGTTAAATTTAAGAATGTATTTGTCAATAAATTTAGTCCATATGTTCACCTAGACATCAATTCTTTGATATTTTTGTCACTATGTGTCACATATAGCAAGTTTTTTTAACATTAACAGACCAAAGTTAACAATGACACATATTTATCTTATTTTTTATTCTTTTAAAAACTAAATTTTATTTTTTAAAAATAAATTTATTAGTATTATATACGGACAAAAATAATTATTTCAGTCTTGTGAAACTGTTTTATAATTGTCATTCACGTTTGTCTTTTCCTTCCAGTTTGGTCTTCTTTGAAGTAGGCCTGATTTTGGGACGTGTCTGAGTTCAATTTTGTCAGACCCACATCAATTATCAGAAATAGTCATTAACTGACAAAGATTAGTTGCCAACGTTAGAAAATTCCATTTCAACCGTTAATAATGAAAAATGATTAATTGAGTTGTCAATCAATCATTTTTTTAACGCCAACGGTGTCTAATTTAACTTGATAATAGTTTATACATGGCTCAATTCTATATAGGATCGATCGACACTATACTCTTTTTTTATGAATGATAGGGGAGAATATCCCCTAGAAAAAATAAAAATCCCGTGAAAACATGGTAGAAGTTACATAACGGCGTAAGAGATACAAGGCATAACAAAAGATTAGTCATTTCGACACTCTACTCTACTTATGTCTCTATCACTTAATACATTTGATGCACTTTTCACGTTCAAAGGTTTGTCTCTTCCTAATAGTTTTATATCTCCTAACAAACCTTTTCGTTACAAGATGAATGCAACTCCAACTTATAGAGAACCCCGAGAGCGTTATGCACATATGCATGCAGCCGACAACTACAACTCGTTACAGTAGCAGTTGTTCAGTTTCAACTAACAACACCATTATTATTGGCTTGTAGATTAGCTTTCTTTCCACCTTCCTCTGACATTTGTTGGAAAAGAGAATATTATATATGAAGTATTTGAGAAAAATTGGAAGAGAACAGAATATTTGAAAGAATGTTAATTTTTATTATTTGAGAAATGCTTTTTGTTTTGGCTTCGTTGGATGTTTTACAAATATTAAGAAATAGTTTTAGATATATTAAGAAATATTCAATACACTTCAAAGGAGAATTTTATACATTTTTTCTAATTATTTAGTTCACAGATTTCTTCTAATTAAATATTACTTCTACTTATTTTTACACTTCTTTTAAATTTTCTTTAGAGGAATAAGACAAACTTAATAAACCTAACACATGGGCTAAATCAAATTTATATTATTCAACATGATTGAAATAAGTGAATTGTGGATTGCAACCTTTAGCCATTTATTAACACTTTGTATCGTCTTTCCTTTCCAATTTGGTCTTCGTTGAAGTAGGCCTGATTAACCTTTCCAATTGCCTTCTCGTTTACGCATTTGATCTTTTGTAGTCCTCTTCCATAATTCTTCACGAACTTAAACATTCTCTTCATAGATCTCTTGAGTTTAAAATCATTTTTTTATAAAAAAAAAGTAATTGAGAAAAGAAAGCATTAGTTTAGTACATACTATTTTTTCTGATTTTTTTTCTGCAAGCAAAAGAATATTATTATTTATTACGCACCATCCAAAACTTAGCACAAGAATACTATATTAGAAATTTTTTTTTCTGAATCTTTTGATATCTGAAAATTATGTTAGGTGTTTGCACTTGCACGTATTATCCGGAATCAAGTCATGGTAAATTTAGTTAATGAGAAAATTTATCACAATACTCTTTTTATTCACAGTACGTATAGAAACATTATTTTAGGAGAATCGAATTCTGAATATTATAACAAGCCAACACTGATGATCACGTACATGTTGGTCTACGACAATTATACTTATACATAAGGAAATTGAAATCCGCACAACATAGACAATTTCGCAGGAGCGTATAATAGTCTGTCACTGGCTTCTCATTTATTGCACTTTCAGCATTAATAGTATTAGTTTCAGGTGGTCAAATATTCAGTGCTTATAGATATCTTGTTCAAAACTTATTTTTAAATAAAGGATCTTAGGTATTAGTTAAGAAAATAAAAATATATATTTAATATAAAAATCATAAAAAAACAGAAAAATATTATAAGTAACATAATTTTTTGTTTTCAATATAAATATATTTACTTTAGCCAATATCTTTTGTCCTTAACATTTGCTTTAAATAAAAGACATTGGTTTTGAGAAATTAAGAGTGGAAGTTTTTTTATACAAATGTAATGTTTAATGTTATCATGATTTTAAATAAAGCATTTTTTAATTGTTAATTCCTTGTTTATTAATCATATGAAACTCGCTGACCACATCTTATTTCAAAATTAAATTTGGTTTGCGGTTTTTGCATATGATTGTCTGCAAGTCCAAAACACTCCAATCAATGGGAAAATGCTTTAACTAATGAGATTTCGCACCAATTATACCCGGCAACTAGTCAAGTATAGGTTACCAATAAGTATGTTGTAAACATAATGAACTACAGTACAAACCTTGAGATTATATAGAGTACTTGCGATTATTAATCTATTTCTACTATTTCTGGATATACTACTTGAGATTAATTATAAACTTTGCATCCAACTGGTTAGTGACATTTTAATTACTACTATAAACAAACAAAACATAAAATTACACTCAATGAAGGTGTATATACTTTGAGAGAGGAGAGAAAAAAACTAAAAGAAAAAGAAAGTAATAAAAATGATGAATAATGTTACTTGAAAAGAAAGGAATGATGAAATGCAAAAGCGAATGTTATAAGAATTGAAATATAAAACACCTGCATTAATTGATACTATCTAAAACATCATGACAAAGACCTACAAATAACTCGTGATCTACTTATTTACTCTTAAAAAGTACAATGTAACTATTTAAGAAAGCAACTAACTAGCTAGCTAGCAAAAAGACTACTAAATAGGAAAATAATAATGAGAATAATAATGTCAGTTATTCATTCATTGATAGAGTACAAATCAATGATGTTCAAGCAGGTAACCAAGCAGAGGCAAAGACTACATTGTGTCCTTTCCAAGTGAGCACAATGTGTTCATCTTCCTTCTTCAATCCCCACCCAGCAGCATGTTCATCGAGCATTGCCTTCACTTCTGCAACAGAGTCTTCACTGAAACCAACCCCTTGAAAACTCGCATTCTTCATTCGCTCCTCCCACTTGTTCTTAGGTTCTACCCTCTCCACCCTCTGAAGCCCTTCGTGTGCAATCACATTCTCAATCTTCCAGCATGTGTCTGCCTCGTACCACTGTCTCTGCTTGCTCCCTCGCGGCAAGAACGTGTCCACGGTGTCGTAAGGGATCCATAGGAAGTTAAATGCTGATCTTAGTCTGCATACCAAGTTGTTTGATGTCAAATCCGCGTCTTCGTCGACCAAGATCACGACCGTTGGGTCTAAACCTCGCAGGGACTTAAGGAACAGTGATCGCAGTGAAGAAGTGGGAGTAACACTAACGGCAGCAGAAGAAGAAGAATCGTAGACATAAGAGGTTAAGTCTGTTGTATCTGATAGGGTTTCGTCGGGGATGTAATGAAGCATCATGTGACAGTTTATAACCAAAGCCTCACTCGGAGTACTAGGTTCTGCTGCATAAACAAAATGCTGTTGTTGTTCTTGTTGCACTCTTAAATGTTCGATCAAACTCGCGAACCCGTCTTGATAACTCGAAGAAACCACTCTGAATTCCATGATCACGTTTCTCGACCGAGCGAAACTCACCAGCTTGGCGCCGAGTTCCTCGTAGGAGAGATCGAGCATGGGAGGGATGTGGTCCCTGCAGCAAGCGTCGGCCACCGTGAGCTTGATTATCGGCGGCGACGCGTCGTGGTGCTGGCGGCTGGCGATGGCGTCGACAAGTGTGGGAATTTGCATGCAATGCGTCAAGCTCAAGTCCACAATATGTACAACGGAGAACCCTTCGGTGGCTTCCAAGACGGCGGCGTTGGCGGCGGTGAAGCCGAAGCGGTGCCACGGGGTTAGGTCGACGAAGTTAGCGAGCTCAATGATGTTAAATCTGTGCGTGTCGATGGAGAGGTTGGTGCCGGCGGAGACGAGCATCTTGCACGTGCCGGTTTTGGCGGCACGTGCAGTGAGGGCGCGGAGGAAGCCAGAGGCGAGGCGTTGATTGGAGTCGCCATCATGGGGGGCTATGTTGTTAAGCACCCAAAGGATCTGTTGTGCGAGGGTTACGTCGTTGGTTTCAATAGCGTTGGCGCAGTGAACAAGTAACTGTTCCATGCAGTTCGCGTCGCCCAAGTTGGAAAGGGCCTTGGAGGTAGTAGGGAAGCCTGAAGCAGGCCAAGGCCTAGGCCTAGGGATTTGGTTTTTGTTCATCATGTTAGGGTTTGGGAGGAGGGATGTGATTTGGTGGTGCAAAGGAGGAAGTGGGGGTGTGAATTGCGTCATGTGGAGGGTAGGAGGGAGAAAGGGTGAAATGGGGAACAATTGACAAATTCTTGGAGCAGATATAATAAGGGGAATGAATTAATAAAAAAAATCATCCAACATAAGATTGTTTTATTTTAATTTTAATTACTTATTATCAATGACAGTCCTATTTATTTTGAAGATGATTCTTTAGATATTAAAACAAAATCATGGAAGAGGGAAAAGAGAGAAAGGGACCTGACTAGCAGTAGTAGTAGTGGGTACCTTTGCCATTGGGAAGAGCGATCCAAGTTGTGGGTGAAATACTGAAATTGGGTGCGAGAGGAAAAGAGAACTCAGCTTTTTCGTGGGGGATTTATATTATTATAGTTCTTGGCAGCAGCAACAGAGACTGATCGGAGGAGGGGGGAAAACTCGTGTCCCGAGAAAAGAAAAACATATCTGAAGTCAAATTGGGCAAAAGAGACCGTTCTAGGGGAAGTTCAGGCTTTATCAGAAGGGCAAAAGGAGTAGTGCTGAGAACATCACTTTCATGGCTACAAAAAGGGTGCTAATCCCACTTCTTGAGATAACCCTTTTGGTTTGGAAAGAGAGAGGGGTGAGAGAGATGTGTGTAGTGTAATATAAGAGAGAGAGAGAGAGAGAGAGGAAGAGGATAGTACCTGTAGCCGTAGGAGGCACTGCTCGTGTTGGATTTTGGAGGCATGTGAAGCAGCCGGCCAGCAAATTGTTTGTATATGGGAGTTGGGGATTTTGTCATGTAATGGTGGGCACTGTGGGAGGGATTTGAGGCAGTTAAGCTTTTGGCTCACTCTCTCACGGGTCATCACATAATTGAATAAATCATTTTTTCATCACCACCTCTTTTTTCTTTTCTGCCCCATGGATGGGGATGTGCTAGTAGTAGTATATACCTAATTTGTTTACCTTTCTCAGTGAAAATCTTGCTAAAATAAAACCTAGCTAGACCATGCCCAGCTACCTTGGATGCGGTTATTAATTGAGATAGTTAACATGGGACAAATAGAAAGCTATAGCCACTATGTGCAGCTCACCTTTCAATGCTTTTTTTTTTCTTATTGGGGTTAAATTTTAAATTTTTGTGACATTGACTTTGAAACAATTCAGCTTAATATGATAAAACATATGTTTGAATTAAAGTTTATAAACTTTTTTTCATCAGTAAATATTAATTGTTAATTTATTAATTTTTTATTAGCAAATGGATTGATCTAACAATATTTTTCACATTTCATTCTTTTTTTCATCACGTAACCAACCTTATATATTGAATTGAAAAAGTATTTCAAGTCTTACTTCTTTAAAATTGAGTTTTCAAACAAAAATTTACTCTTAAACTTACTTTTAAGAGATAATCAAACATGACTCAAAACTCATTTTACTCTCCAACATAATTTTGCAACATTCCTACCCAAATTCAAACACACCTATATTTGATTTAGAAAGAGATATACTAAAATACTACTTTTGTTTGGAAATAACACTACTACAAATAATGGTTTTAACATCGCTACACTAACACCGGTTTTTGATAAAATCGATGTTAACAAAAATGTGATGACATACTTGTAAATAACACGAGTTTGTTAACATCAATTTTTCAGAAGACCGATGTTAACACGAGTTTGTTAATATCGATTTTTAAAAAACTGATGTTAACATGAGATCATTAACATCGATTTTTGAAAAACCGATGTTAACGAACTCGTGTTAATATCGGTTTTATGAAAAATCGACGTTATTGGAACAACATAGGGGAAACTTAACATCGGTTTTTCCAAAAACCAATGTTGAGTTACTTCGTTAACATTGGTTTTATTTAAAAACTGATGTTGTGAGATCTTTTATAATTGATTTTCTGGCGCCGAAAACCCTCGAGCTCCCTCACTTTGCCTTTCTGACTCTTACTCTTACTCTCACTCGAAATCCCTCACTTTCGCACTCACGGCACTGAAACTCCCTCACCGTTGGCACTACAACCTCTCGAAATGCCTCTCTATCTCCACATTGTCACTGCCTCTCGCGCCTCTACTTTCTTTCTCTTCGCTTGTCCGTTCTTGCCTCTCAGTCTCCACTTCGTTCGCGCTGCCACAACATACTACAACATTCCTCACTCGCGTCGCAGCGCAACGCCATACCTCCGCACCGTTACGTCGCCACTAGACCGACATTTCTCACTCAATCTTAAACTCTCAACACCTCACCGACGTCATTAGAGACAATCCCCGTCGGACCTAAGGTTTTATTTTTTGGCTCTATTATGCTTCAATGACTACAAATACTGACAGTTTGAAACTTTGAATATACTATTTCATATGGGATTTGTGCTGGTGAGAGAATTTTATGTTCTGTTTGTTTTCCAGAAATGCTAAAGCAGTCAAATTTGCAGTTAATCTTAAATTATGTGTTCCGTTTGTTTTCTTATAATGGGACTTTGTGCTGGTATGAGAATTCTACCACAACCTTAGACCCCCAATTTTTTTTCCCAATATTTGATATGATTAGAGAGACAGAAAAATAATGAATAAAAATATGTGTGCGTGAAGGGAAACTTGAAGTACCTCTTGCAATTTTGATGCAACACCATAGAGAAACAAACGATAAAACATTAATTGTTTACTTTGTACTTAAATAGTAGAATTTTCCTATATAGTCAAGTTATATAAAAGCAGATATCCATGTTTAAACTGGTAGAGCAGGGTCAATCCATCTAACGATCAACCACAACAGAGTTACACGTCGACCCATTTCTCTTGGTAAGAATCCTCATACACTCTAGGTTTAAATTTATGATCCTTTGTCGCAGACAAAAGATGATGTTAGGGTTTTTAATTTGAAGCAAAAAATTGATACTTTGAAAATAGGAATATAATTCTTGGTTTTCAAAAATAGGTATATGCATTGTGTCTTTAAACACCGTGGCATGTACTAGACCAATCTCATATCTCTTGGTTTACTACTAGTAGGTAGGCATGCATATTTATTTTTAAGAAGTTCTAGCTTTTAAGCCAAAGTGTAATTTTAGATTAGAGACTATACAATGTTCGATTAATAGTTTCTAACTGAACATATTTAAGGCAAAACAGATGTTGTGGATTAATAATAACTTTTATATTGTAAATGGAGTTTAAAAACGATGAATGAAGATCAAAAGAATTGGAATGAAATGACTAAGATAATGGTGAAGATTAATAGAAAACTAGAGGAAATTTTCAACACAATTCATATTAAGGATCGGGTTAGGAATTTCAAGACTATTCTCAAATAAACATGACATGATATAACACATCAATATTGCTTATATTAGTTTACTTTAAATGTAGTCTTATGGTGAAGTGAGTAGGTCCTTTACTGTAAGATGGAAGGATCAACTAGAGCATACTTGACATCTGCTAGATAGTAATGACAACATGCACTCTATTACATACAACCAAGATTTGGTGAATCCAACTATACTGGCTGGATGGAAAGAAGTCAAAGATTTCTATGGACTCTCAAGAAATCATCAAGTGACTATGACCCCTTTTAGACAAAGTATTTTCTTCCTGACCATCTTCAAAAGTAGCTCTCAACCAAAAGCTTATCCTAAATGACACTCCTTGTACCATCAATTTCTTAACTCAATCACTTTTAAAGTCCTGCTGAATGACTACAAAGTAAGTTGTAGCAGTTTGGCGAGTAACTCAGCACCGTATATAATCAATACAAAAAACCTCTATTTGTCAAATTTTAAAATCATATACATATCTAAGATGAACTTAATGTTAATTTCAGGATGTATCGAGTACCATGTACTCATTTATGGAAGGTGCAAGATTCACCCATCTGAATTTGAAAGGGATTATGGAATGCAAGTTTGTTTATAATCATTGGAGGAAGTCTGCAAAAATTGACTATGGATGGAAGACTTTTGCACAATTACAAAATTTGAAAGTTGGAACTCAAATATTGAGTTCCTAGATGCAACATCTAACTTTATTTAATTTTGGATTTATTTGTAATTTAAGTATATTATACTATACTATTATCTGTAATTTTTTGTTTATAACTCTTGGTGGTATATTTTGTGAGAAATGATGCTTGGAATGTTTCTGCTAGGAATCTTTTGTCAAATTATCATTTTGTAGATAGACAATTTATTATATAAAATATATTGAATACTCTAATTTTATTACATTTAGTTTTCATTTACTTTTTTTCAAGGATGACTCGTGTTTATTTTTAGAGTTTTCACAACTTTGAATGATAAGTTGTGCTATATATAATTACAATTGGTAATTAAAAAAATAGACAGGATATTTAAAAAAATTCCAAAACACAACATTGGTTTTTAAAAAACCCGATGTTGTTTGTTAACTCGTCGGCTTCATGCAATTTTTATTCAATGACTAAATTTAAACTACTAGAATTAAATTGCTGAAATTAAAATGCACAAAATCAAAATAAAGAAAAGAAATAACACAACTATCCTAAAAAAAACAAAACACATAATGCAATTAACTAAAAGAAAGATAGGGTAAGAAATCTTGGGTTGCCTCTCAGTAAGTGCTTCTTTAACATCATTAGTTTGACGGGTCCAATGCCTTCAAGGTGGCATGAAGGTCACATAAAACACATCCTCCTTGCATTTTCGTCTCTTAGCTAGAGACGCCATGAAACTTGTGTATTCTTGAAGCACCTTCCACATTATTGCAAGAGAAGTGGTAGCAATCAAGGAAAGAATGACACTTAAGGTTTTTGTATGTTTTCTATGCCTTTCTTCCTTGACAATTAGTTGATGAGGAGGAGTATTAACTTGGAGAATACTTTCTTGTTGAATTTCTACTTGTGAGTGCTTCTCCCATTGTTGAGCTTTCTCCTCACTTTTTTCTTCCTTTTCCTTCTTTTCTCCTTCTTCTTCTTTCTCCTTCTTCTACTTTCTCTTCATCTTTGTTTGTCCTTCCTTCCTCAGACTGGTCTTCTTCTACTTCACCCTCCTCTTGTGCTTTTTTTTGGCTTCTGGTCAGAACTGCCTTGCACTCTTCCTTTGGCTTCTTCTCTGTGTTGGCCCCAAAAGTTCTAGTGGGCCTTTCAACTTTTTCTTGAGCTAATTGGCTTATTTGAACTTCCAAATTCCGAATTGCTACATCAGTGCTCTTCTGATGTGACCTTGTTTCCTGCATGAACTATATTAGCAATTCTTCTATGTTAGTGGGCTTCTCTTGATGACTCGGCCCCTGGCTAGGATGCTGATAGGATGCCTGACTCTTGTGCTCCTTGTTGTACTGATTCCCTTGACTCTTCCAACTTGAGCCTTGTGTAAAAGTTCTCCCTTGGTTGGTTGAATCCTGGTGGGCTGTGATTGAATCCTGACGGTCCTCCCTGGTGGTACCCTTGGAATTCGTGGTGATTTGGTATGCCCATGTAGTTTACTTCCCTCGAAGGATCTTGTTGGACTATGCATTGCCCAAGCTCGTGTGTTCCTCCACATATATGGCATCCCCCTACCTGCATAACAGAAGAATGAGAAGGACTTACCGCTAGTAATTGTTGTGGAAGCTTGTTGAGGGTCTCTGTTAGGGCTTCTATTTTTCGGGACAACAGCTTGTTCTGAGCTAAGGTTGCATCTTGAGTGGTGAGTTCTGGAAGGCTTCTCTTTGTTGGTGCATATGTGCGATCACAAAGAATGGCGTGATCACTAGCCGCCATGTTTTCTATGAGTTCCATTGCCTCCTCCGGTGTCTTTAGCTTGATCTTCCCTCCAGCGGATGCATCCAGTAATTACTTTGATTGTGGTCGTAGGCCATTTATGAAGATGTTTAGTTGCACCGGTTCACTGTACCCATGTGTAGGCGTCTTCCTGAGTAGTCCGTGGAAATGGTCGAGCGCCTCGCTGAGGGATTCGTTAGGAAATTGATGGAATGAAGAGATTTCCATCTTCCCTTTAGCGGTCTTTGATTCTGGGAAGTATTTCTTCAAGAATTTCTCCACCACCTCATCCCATGTCTGCAGGCTATTCCCCTTAAACAAGCGAAACCATACTTTTGCTTTACCAGCCAAAGAGAAACAAAATAAGTTGAGGCGGATTGCATCTTCAGGCACTCCTGCTATCTTCACCGTGTTGCAAATGTCGATGTATGTGGCCAGGTGTGCGTATGGATATTCTCTTGGTAGGCCGTGAAATAGGTTCCCTTGAATAAGCTGGATCAAGGAATATGGATATGAGAAGTTGACCGCTTGCACCTCTAGTCTGACTATGCTGGTGAAGTATTGAGGTATAATAGGATTAGAGTAATCCTCTAGCGTCATCCTTTGTGGACGATCTTCTGCCATGATGCATTCTTTAAAGAAGGAATATGCACTGTTCACAAAAGAAACAACTACCGTGCATGTTATCACAGAATAAAAATTAAACTTAAATATTTTTTTATTTTTATTTTTATAAAAAAGAAAAGAATAAAATAAGAATGAATAAAGAGAAAAAATTGAAAAATAAAATGAAGCAACTAAAAAAATAATAGATAAAAAAAGAAAGTAAAATAAAAAATAAAAAGTGAAAACTAATTGCTTTAAAATTGGAATATGAAAATAATCAAGTACGAAAACTAAAGTCCTCGGCAATGACGCTAAAAACTTGTTAACTCGTTGACAAGTGTACCAAATTTACCACTAGTAGTAAAGTACTCGAAAGTCCGAGTGTCGAATCCACAGAGACTTTGTTTGTACTTAGATTAATACAAACCCAATTTAAAAGCAATAGATAAAGAATTTAAAATAAAGACAAGAAAATATAGTAGATAAGATAAAGATTTAAAGATAAAAGATTTAAATTAAAAGATAATAAAGATAGAAGATAAAGAAAATAAGAAAATAAAAGTAAAAGATAAGAAAAAAATAAAAGATTAAGATAAAGATAAGAAAAGATAATATAAGAAAAATAAAAGATAAAAATAGAAGATAAAAGAAATAAAATCAAAAGGTGATAATGTTGGGACCTGTGTTTACCTAGGATATATGAGTTTATGATTTTTATTTATCAATTTAGGTAATTCTATTCTACCAACATCTGTTCAATTACTTGCCCCTGGTTCATCACAATGACAAATCTATTTTATTTATCTATCTTCTAAATTCCTTTGCAAAGACTCAACAAATAAAATGTATGAAGTATGAATTCTAGATGTTTGCAAGAATGCATGGACATAAAATTATCATTCTATTCCTAGCAATGATTTTGTTATGAAATCCTTTCTTTTTGTTCTATTAGAAGTTACCCTCTCCCGAGCGTCTAACCCCTAAAACCAATGCATGCATGCTTTCTTTAAATCTTATTTAGAAGTTACCCTCTCCCGAGCGTCTAACCTCCAACAGAATATAAAGATGAATAATGTAAGATAAAAGCAAAAAAGATAATAGAATAGAAAATACCTTTGCATTGATAAATAGTGAGTACAACATATTCCAATTTTACAATGGATGGGGTATAAAAACTGATGGGATAAGATGGGTAAAAGAAAGAAAGAGAGTAAATGAAACCCCTACTAGAGTGGGTTCTATGATGTGTTTTCTGCTTGGCTTGACTCCCTTTTTATAGTTGTTGTAGTGAACTTGGGCCTGATGCTAGAAACCTTCCTTTTTGATGTTTTTGATATCTTTTGGATTTGTTTTGCTTTTAATCATATCTTCCTGAGACTTCTTCGTATTTTGGATATTTTCTTGATCTTTTTCTCTTTTAATATCTCATTTTCATATTTGCAAGCCATAAATAAGAAAAATATCAATTCTTATCATTTAAGCCAAAGATAACTGTTAAATAAATATTTTTAAAGATATTTTCAATATAATTTTATTATCAAAATAACTCATATTTAGCAGTTGTCATTGTTGCGCGTTGTTGTTTACCAAAAACACAACATCAATTTTTCAGAAAATCGATGTTAATGTTGATACTTTTAACGTCGGTAGTTTCAACATCAATTAATAATTAACCAATGTTGAAAGTCCTTAATAACCGATATTAAAAGCCTATTTTCTAGTAGTGTAATAATTTAAAATGAGTTTAAAAGAATTTTTTTATTTATATAATAAAGTAAAAAAATTTAAGAGTAAATGATTTTTTTTAATTGTTTAAAAGAGTTGTCAAATGGGTAAGCCCTAACCCATTTGGCCCTGAACTATGTGGGTTTGGGCAAAAATGCCCTATATGACCAAATGGGCAACATATATAAATGGTTTACAAGGTTAGAAAGCCCACAAAGCCTTGAGGGCTTGGGTCGACCCATGGGCCAAAAAGTTTAGACCTTTTTTAATTCTCATAATTCAAATATCTATTTTAGTATAATACTTCTTTATTTTTGTAATAAAGATGTTGACCAAAATTGGTCAAAATTAATCCTAGTCAAGGTTGGCAAAAAAGAACCTCAGCCAAAATTAACCTCAGTCGAAGTTGGTTGAAAATAACCCCAACCAAGGTTGGCCAAAAATAACCCTAACTAAGGTAGTCCAAAATTAATTGTAGACAAGGTTAGCCAAAAATAGCCTTGAGTCAGATCAACCAAAATTAACCCTAGTTGAGATTGGCTGAAAATAGCCTTGGCCAAGGTCGACTATAAGTAACCCTAATTGAGGTTGGCCATAATTACCCTTAGTTTGATCAACAAGGACAAGTCTCATTGAGGTCGGCCAAAAATAATTTTGGTTGAGGTCGACAGAAAATAACTCTAGATGAGGTCAACCGAAAATAGCCATACCAATCTTGGCCAAAAACAATCATAGCAAGGTCAGTAAAAAATGTCATGGCTGAGATCAACCAAAAATAATCTAGCTGAGGTAGGGAAAAAAATCTCCATCGAGGTCGTCCAAAAACAACTTTGGTCGAGGTCGATTGCAAATAACCTTAGTTGAGGTCGACTGAAATTAATCTTAGCCAACTGATTTAAAAATATATTTTTTGGACAGTTAAAAAATTACTTTTTAAAATAGAATGACTCGTGGACTAGTCCTAGCCATGGCCTTGGCCCCATATTAAGTGGGGTTGTGTCGGTTTGGGCCCTACAAGTCCCTTCATTAAGGGGGCTAAGTACCCATGGGTCATTATGCAAGGTCAAGTGGATTGGCCTTAGGGCCTAGGGCCAAAATGATAGCTCTAAAATTGAATTTTTGAATCAAACAATTTTGTCAAATATGTTGAGTTATTGATAATATTAGTAGGGGTGGGAATAGGTCAGGTTGGCCTACATGGGCCTACGACCTGGCCTACATAAAGTCTGGCCTGAACTGACCTATTGAATTAAAAAGTTAGGCTCAGACTTTTTTAAAAGCCTATTAAATTAAATAGATCAGGCTTAGGCTTGTTAAAAAGCCTTATAAGCCTGATAGGCCAGCCTATATATATATATATATATATTATTTTTTGGGGACAATTAATTTTTTTTTGAAACTTTCAGACTTTGATTACACATTACTGTTCCATAACTTCCATTTTTATAATCAAGTAAGATTTTAATTACAATTTAGGTGTGAGTCATGTATCCCTTTATATTACTCATTATTTTTATTGCCTTTCCTATTCTTGTTAACGTTTCCTTTTCCATTAACTTTTCTATTACGTTCCTACTCCAAAGCAAACAAATATAAGAAGACTTTTAAAAAGACTATCAGGCCAGGCTAGGCTTTTAAAAAGGTCAGGCCGAGCCAAAATAAAAGCCTTTGATAGGCTATAAGCCAGACTCAGACCTCAAAAATTCATCGTAGGCTAGGCTCAGGCCTCTTAAAGCCTGGTCTGGCCTGACCTATTCCACCCCTACATATTAGCTCCTTATGCTCAAAAGGTTCACACGATTAGTCATCTTTAGGGATAGGATGAAACAACCAATTTGACTGGCAAGCGAAGGTGGATGTATTGTTAAAGGCACTCTATGCTCAAGTTAGTATGAAAACTAGTAAAGTAATAGTATATGAAAAAATAGTATACCAAGTGAATTACAACCTTGATATAAGAGTGTAGCCATGAGGTATGGCATACACTCTTTAGTTACTAAATATTTTGTAATCCTTTGGCTTAAGTGACACATGATTTTACTAAGAGTTTGTTTGGATAAGTTTCTTTAAGAGAAATTTTAGAAAATAAAAAAATGAAATGAGTTTTTCTATAAGTTAAAATTAATTTATGCATTAGTTAATTTATAAAAGTTTTCTTAGATAACTTCTCTAAAAATCGAGAGGATTTATACAAATTATTTAATGTATAAGTTAATTTTACCTTATGAAAAAATTCATTTATTTTTTTTCTTATTTTCTTCTTCTTGAAGTCCTTATCGAAAAGCTTTTACCCAAAAAAATCTGTAAGTCTCAAATGACTCCTCAACACAGTCAGAGAGTTGGACTTATAGACACACATCAAATTGGTTTTATTGGGTACATAAGTGCCTTTAGAAGGGCAAAGAAAACCCTTTTTGTCATTGGTGTGGGAAGGGGGTCTTATTGCAATCATGTGATACACCTTAATGGTTTAAGGTTGAATTTTAGGTCCTAGTATGAACACTAGTTGTCAACATGGTCATTAAGAGTGAGAATAAAGACAATTTAAAGTAGTCAGAGATGAGTGATAATCATGATGATGATTATGAGAATAATTTAATTGTTTTCCCACATATGACATAAAAAATTATCCATCTTATAAGCCCTAGTATTGAAAGGCCCACAATATGAGTCTTTTTTTAAAGGTGAAGAAGCATGATGAAGGTGTTGGTTCAACAAACAAGTAAATATAGGAGATAGGCATTCCAATTATGCTTAGTCAATACAAGAGCCAAAATAATAATATACGAAAAGAGAGTTTACTTGATTAATACAGGTGAGTCACAATATTGATATGAGATACTATGAGATCCAGGGTTCTAAATGGGCGAACCACAACACACAGTCGTAATATTGTTGTTGTAGAGCTACCCACAACCGCATTTGCCCGCAATGAAATCGCCAAGGAACCACAACACCATTCTATATCAATTTCTTTGTAAAAATAAAATAAAAATTGAACTTCAATATCTAAGTGTGTTGATGGTTGAATGGGTGTTGGGGGAGGCATTTGATGGTGGCAAACGATGCAAAATCCTAAAATGAACAAAAATATATGAAATCCTATAAATAAAAGATATATGTCAATAATTAGAATAACTATAGAATTATTTTTGCATTTTGTGTAATTATATATATATATATATAATAATTTTACGCTGAAACGGCCACAATCTGCATCACAACATCCGTAATATATGCAATCACAACGCTCACAATTGCATCAGCAATTTAGAATCATTATGAGATCTTTAACCTTTGAATTTTTGGAACTTCATGTATGAGTAGTTGGGTGGTTTAGATTCTGTTTTTAGAATACAGGAAATACCGTGAGCTAGCTAGACACATACTAAGTGGCTTTAATAGTCTCCAGATGCCTTTGTACCTAGTGAAAGATTTGAGCATACAAAAATCATTTTGAATTTCGTATAAAACTAGAACATCGTTTAACTTTTTTTTGTAAGTACAATGTTAGGTTTGAACCCAAAACTTTCTGTAAACTACCCTAACACTAGTTAACTTAACATATAGCATGAAACGTGATCTTAGATAAACTGAATATATATATAGGTTGTAAATGTGTTTCACTTGCAAGAATTTTATTTGTCTGCGTTCAAAATCCACTAAAAAACACATTGCAGCTATTGTAAAATCAACATCGTCCAAACATGATTAATCTTGCACATGAAGAATATAAAGATCACGCCATATAAAACAAATTAATAATGTACGGCAACCAAAAGTACGAGTCCATGCGTTGTGCATGGGCAAGATATTGAAAGATCGTTAATCAACAAATTAACTCAATGACTAAAAGATTAGAACATACTTTTTAGTAGGTGAAAGGAATGATCCAAAAATCAGGAGGATATTTACCCATTTTATCCACTTTATCTACCATATTCTCATTTTGAATAATTTTTAATTAATATTTTGAGTCTACTTCTCAGATAACTCTGGAGTCTAACTAATTTTTATTCTGTATATCAATTCTATATATCAAATGAAGCGACTACACGTCTACAATAATGAGATAAAATAATAATGTACTACATAGCATGATTAAGTCGTACATGAAATAAAATACAAATCCACGCAGCCTTTTCAATGCAATGGAATATAGGACAGTCCCCGATTAATCTCGGAAGCTTTGCGTGCAAATTACAAAGCGACCTTAATTAACTAATCTCCTCCGATATTTTCTTCTGCTGACACACCAAGGGATTTTTCTCACAACCATAAGTCATTGAGACTAATTCATAAAAAAAAAAATCATTTAAGGAAAAACTTTTCTTTTCGCGTACATGTGCTTTTTTATTTACATATTTAAAAATCAAATTCCTAACGTATACTTAAAAGAATGCATGTTATTTATCAGCTGTGTCACATCTTATCTTATGAGTGAACTAATCTCCCATATATTATATCAAAATTTGAATGGCAAAATAGACGGAACAAATAATATAAGAATCACTGGTCTAAAAAGTACTGTTTATAGTCTGCTATGTATATCATTTTTCATATCTCCTTGGTCCCCTACCCTCTCTTTTTTTTTCTTCCTACTTCCATTCTCTCTTTTAATATAAAAAATCCAGACCAGAATATATGTTTTATCTAGCATGTAACCCAACGCATATATATCTACAACTATCCAGGGAGTATATTTTTCTGTCCCCACTCTTTCTCTCTCCATTTTTTTATTTGTTTTTTTCACATCGATTCTGTCTTTTAATATCAAAATCCAGACCACAACATATATTGGTTTTTTTTACCATACTACACTCTCTCTCTCCAAAATATGTCTAATATACACTATTTTTTTAAACTACACTTGTTTCAAGCTTTTCACGGAAACCAGGCTCTGGCACTTCGACTTTCCTTCTTCCTTTTTTTTATAAATAAGTTTATATATTATTAAAATTAAATATTATATCATATAAATATATTTTTAATTGATTTTAAAATTATTTATTTATTAAATTAATTTATGTAATATTATTTTATAATTTTTTAAAGAGAAATATATATAAAGAAAAATATAAAAATTGGATAAAATTAGAGTATAATTTTTTATTTATGTTATATGTAATTGTGTAGTTAAATTTATGTTTTGTTAATTTTTGTATGTTTTTGTAATTAAAAAATAATAAAATTAGTTAGTAGTATTAAAATAGAGTAAAAAAAAACACCGCAAAAAAATATATGACAAATCTGTCATAGACAAAATACTCAGATTACATTAACTGAAATGATACTCGACAATAATGAAACATATTAAAAATTACAATTACAACGCAAACATAACAAAACTAATGAGGATATGAAATATGTTGTGCAAAATACTTGTCTTCTTCTATTTAGATTGCTGGTTTGCTAAAAATAGCCAAAATTTCTATTGTGTAGAATCGTTTCCAATAGTTGGATTATGCTAACACCTTTAGCACGTCTTCATCATTTTTCAATTTTGTTATGTCATATTCAATCAAATTTTCGGAATACTTAGAATGACCTGGTTGTCGAAAGAATAATCATCTAACCAATTGTGATCCGTGAATTCCATTAGGGGGAACCCCTATAGGTGCAACTTGCTTGATTAAATCCTTGAGTTTCTCCATGCCACATCCCGAAGGAATGCCAAATCTTATTGGATTAGTTCCAGTAAAGGAGTAACCCAAAAACTCACCTTGACGTGGTATGTTCCACTTCCCGTTGTAATACATAATTGCATCATGAGTAGAAGTGATGGTTGATTGAAGCAGGTTGAGTATAGCATCCGATGTTAATAATGGTACATAATAATTCTATAGGGCCAACACACGAGTATTGCTCATTGCACGTTAACATTGTGTAAACATCATCATCATTTTTCAATTGTAAAGATTGAAAAAAAAATATTGTTGACCTGCATCTATGAATGGTTGTCGGTAGTAGATTTCATTCAGTAATTAATCGTTGGTTAGTTGAAGGGTGTTGTGCATTCTACGCTTGAGTGTATCAAAAGAACAGTTGTTAGGAACTCGCATTGGTGTTGGAATGAGACTTTGAAAACAAACACCAGTTTGGTTGTAACTGATTGATCCATTTGGAAAAATAAAAGCTAATCTGGAGTTAGTAATGGTCTGACTGCTTGTTTCTCCCAAAAATGACATAGTAATAAGATTGAATTTGGTTTGTGAAATTATGTTGTGTGAGATTGTGTGTTTGCATTGTGTCTGTGTTGTGTTATTTATAGTTGTATGAGTATTTTGCCACGTTGATGTGTATTGGAATCCAATGTTTCTTTTTCCCTAGTAAGTGATGTAGCATACATCCATTATAATTTCAGAGTGAACAAAGAGATTATGAATTGTCCATCTCATGTCAGTTTTGCACACGTCTCTAAAAATTAAATGTCTCACCTGTAAAACTGACATGAAATGGACAACTCATAATGCAGAGTGTTGTTAATTTGGACTGTGATTTTTCCCATGTAATTAAAGCAGCAGACGTTCATGATGATTTTCAGAGTGAATAAAGAGATTATGAGCTGTCCATTTCATGACAGTTTTGCAGGTGAGACATTTAATTTTTAGATACGTGTGCAAATTGCAGAGTATTGTCAATTTGGATTGTGATTTTTCCCTTGTAATTAAAGCAGCAAACGTCGATCATTATTTTCAAAGTGAATAAAGAGATTATGAGTTGTCCATTTCATGTCAGTTTTGTCGATGAGACATTTAATTTTTAAAAACAGTGTAGTGTAAATGACAAAGTATTGTGAATTTTGACAGTTATGTTACCATGTCAACTACTACAATAAAAGTGGATAAACTAAAAATTGCTAATTTAAATTTAAAGGAAAAATTATTTCAATACGTAAAGTGATAACTGAAGACAGACATAAGATATTACATGAAAATCTCAAAGAAGAAATAACTTAGACATGAATGATCCGTAGATTACCAATCCCGTTTAAATATAGGTTCATGGGATGGAGACAGGTTACTTCCTTCGGGCCCGGAAGAGGAGTCCGTATCACTATCATGTTTTTGAGCCAACAAGTCTCGTATTCACCTAAGTCCTCAAGATTAGAGGTTGAGCCATGTTGGGTTATTATTGTGACAGATTATGGCAAATAACTCCACAAATGGTAGTGATGGATTGTTGTAAAAAATGTTGAATATTTGTCGAACATCAGCATCATCTCGCAGAATAAAAGATGTGTACATATAACGTTGTTTTGACTCAAATATAGGGCACCGAAAATGGAGATGTTGGATATGTTGTTATGGGTCAATGTTTAGTTTTTGGTGAACAAGTTCAAGCAATTGTGTAAAGGTTATGACCTTGTCGACCATGAAAGTTTTTGTGTTGTTACTAATGAAGGTGGTGCCCTCATTAGTATTGCAAATTTGGCCGTCGTAGTAAACACAAACATATGCAGTTAGGTGCCACATTGTGGTAGGGATTGAGGTGAAAATTTGAAATTGTTACGAATGTCTTTAGTTGTAATGATATTTATAGAATTTGGTTATAGTTGAGTGAGTCACTAGTTAACTGTGCATTTAGATGAACGGGTAAATGAACACTTAAGCATATTTACAAGGGTCCATAATGTGCAAATTGCCGAGTGAAAAAAACAACTGAGTGAAAAAAAAATTGAGTTGTCCACGTCATGTCAGTTTTACTAGTGAGACATTAATTTTTTTAGAGATGTGTGGAAATTGCCGAGTGTTGTCAATTTCAACTGTGATTTATCCCTGGTAATTCATGGAGCAGAAGTCCATTATAATTATCAGAGTGAAAAAAATTGAGTTGTCCATGTCATGTCAGTTTTATTGGTGCGACATTTATTTTTTTAGAGACGTGTGTAAATTGCTGAGTGTTGTCAATTTTGACTGTGATTTATCTCTGGTAATTGATGGAGTGTAAGTCCATTATAATTATCAGAGTGAAAAAAAATTGAATAGTCCATGTCATGTCAGTTTTACTAGTAAGACATTTATTTTTTTAGAGACCTATGGAAATTGCCGAGTGTTGTCAATTTCGACTGTGATTTATCCCTGATAATTGATGCAGCAGAAGTCCATTATAATTTTAGAGTAAAAAAATTGATTTGTGAAAATTGCAGTGTGTCACGAATATTTTTTTTTTGGAGTTTTTGGCGTTATTACCATGGAAAAAGTGTCCAAATCATAATTTTTTTGATTTTGTACTTGTATTTTGAGGTGTTATTCTATGAAACTGGTGCATAATATAATTTTTTTTGGATTCTTTGACGTTCAAACTATAGAAAAAATGAGTCACAAATATCATTAATGTGTTCGAAATAATTTGAAAAAAATGCAGAACATGGGTACTTAACCATAGTTGCAAGGGTCCAAATCATAGTTTTTTTTTATTTTGTACTTGTATTTTGAGGTGTTATTCCATGGAACTGATGCACGAAATATTTTTTTTTAGATTCTTTGACATTCAAACTATAGAAAAAATGAGTCACAAATATCATTAATGTGTTCGACATAATTTTAAAGAAATGCAGAACATGGGCTCTTAAGCATAGTTGCAAGGGTCCAAATCATAATTTTTTTTTATTTTGTACTTGTATTTTGAGGTGTTAGTCCATGGAACTGGTGCACGGAATAATTTTTTTTTTTTGGATTCTTTAACGTTCAAACTATAGAAAAAATGAGTCACAAATATCATTAATGTGTTCGACATAATTTTAAAGAAATGCAGAACATGGGCTCTTAAGCATACTTGCAAGGATCCAAATCATAGTTTTTTTTTATTTTGTACTTGTATTTTGAGGTGTTAGTCCATGGAACTGGTGCACGAAATCATTTTTTTTGGATTATTTGACGTTCAAACTATAGAAAAAATGAGTCACAAATATCATTAATGTGTTCGACATAATTTGAAAAAAATGCAGAACATGGGTACTTAACCATAGTTGCAAGGGTCCAAATCATAGTTTTTTTTTATTTTGTATTTTGAGGTGTTAGTCCATGGAACTGGTGCACAAAATCATTTTTTTGGGATTCTTTGACGTTCAAGCTATAGAAAAAATGAGTCACAAATATCATTAATGTGTTCGACATAATTTGAAAAAAATGCAGAATATGAGTACTTAACCATAGTTGCAAGGGTCCAAATCATAGTTTTTTTTTTATTTTGTACTTGTATTTTGAGGTGTTAGTCCATGGAACTGGTGCACGAAATCATTTTTTTTATTCTTTGACGTTCAAATTATAGAAAAAATGAGTCACAAATATCATTAATGTATTCGACATAATTTTAAAGAAATGCAGAATATGAGCTCTTAAGCATACTTGCAAGGGTCCAAATCATAATTTTTTTTTTAATTTTGTACTTGTATAATGTTCTTATATAAATAAATTGTTAAAAGCTTTAGTTTTATCATTTTTAATTTAATCTAATAACATAAAAAAAACTAATTATATTTAGTAAAATAGTTAAATTAAAAATTTTAAAATTCATATTATTATACAAAATAAATATTTACTAAAATAAATATATTATTATACAAAATTCAGATTTTAAAACATATATTCACCCAAAAAATATCTTAAATAATTTAAATGATATAAAAAAAATACTTAAATTTAATAATATCATTTTCTTAATAACAAAATTGAATTATAAAATAATATTACATAAATTAATTTAATAAATAAATAATTTTAAAATCAATTAAAAATAATTTTGTATAATATAATATTTAATTTTAATAATATATAAACTTATTTATAAAAAAAAGAAAAAAGGAAAGTCGGAGTGTTAGAACCCGACTTCCATGCAAAGCTTGAATCAGGTGTAGTTTGAAAAAATATCCCCAAACTAGTATATATTAGACATATTTTAGAGAGTGTAGTACCTAAAAAAACCACCTTTATTTTATCTAGCATGTAACTCAGCACATATCTACCAACTCAACTCTCCAGGGAGTACATTTCATTATAAGTCTCTAATCATTATCCCTCACTCACTCTCTCTAGTGCATACATATGGGAACTGGATCATTTAAATTAAAGAATAATTAGTTACAAAAGAATTTCTTTTCTTTTCGTTTTTGTTGAGAAATTGAATGGGAGGAAGACTTATAAGATTTCTTAGTAGGAGATACAAGATTGAGTGAATGGTTAAAAATAAAAATAAAAAAAAATTATGAATTTAATCTCCCCTATTAATAAAAATTAATAAACTAACAATTAATATTTATAAAAAAAATATTTATTAGTAGCTAGCTAGTTAGCCTACCGAAACCAAAAATGGTATGTTTAGATCCTCTCGTATCTTCCCTGCCTCCGGCAGCAAAACATACACGGGAGAAGAGAGAGAATAGAAGATTTTTTTAAAAATAATTGAAATAAAAAAATTTAAAAGGGAGATAGAGAAACTAAAGAGAACTATGAAAATATTACGCAACTAAGAGAGTAATCACAAAATAGATTTTCAACACTAGATTATAAAAAATTACATTAATAAATATGATATCACATTTTACTTAAAATTTAAATTTATGAATATTTTTTTATTTATGTAATATTTAACTTTTTTCTTTGTAAAAAAATTTCACCTCATACTTATATTCTAATATTTTCTTTCTTAGCATGAATTCTAATAATCCCTCTCTTAGCAAAAATCATTTTTTAATCTACGGACTATCCCTACCTTTTAATCATTATTACCAACCCTACCACAGCGTACATCCCAACTAAACAAAATCAGAGAAATGATACCTACTCGCATCGGATAAAATTTAATTTCTGTAAGTGACAAAAATTTCTGAGGATTTAATTAACGCACCTGTTTGAGATCACTACTGATTAGAACTAACTTTTCTTTTTATCACCATTCATGCGACTTGCTTTACAATATGAATTAAGGTTGTTTTCCTCGTATAACTTAATCATAACTTTTTTTTTTTTTTTTAAGGATAAAAGATGTCAAATACGTCATACAGCTGTCAATTTTGATACACCACTACTTAGCCCTTTTTCATGTATCAAATTTACAACTCTTTTTTTTATATAAAAAGGTAATTTCTTTAAACAAAGTAAAACAATAAAGTCTTTAGTTTTTTGTGAGTTGTTTTAGTTTTTATAAATCATAAAAATTTAAAAGAGTAAAAAAAATATTAAAATCATTAGCTATCTTGACATGCTTCTCATAAAATTATTTTTTTCTTTTAAAAAAATATTTTTTATAATTGTTAATAAACTTAAATTAGCTTTCGTTTATTTATTTCTAAAAAATAGTTAGTAAATTATCTTATACCAAAATCCTTTTATTTCATTCGTAACAAACTGACCCTATGAAAAGATAATCACTTATACTGTATTAGTTATTTTCAAGAGATAAAAAATAATAATTGTTCCTTCAAAAATAAATTAAATTAGACTATTCAGCTTATGTTAGAGCTTTAACTTCAACATATTTTCAACCACTTAAATAAAAATAAGTTTACTTTTTGGGCTTCCAAATATAAAATTGATCTTTTCAGTTTCAGTCCATACAGGTCGTTTTTATGATAATCTACTTTGATTTTATATTCTTATTATTAAATACTCTATCATATGTTGTTTTTTAGTATTCATTTTTACCGTGTCTAAACAAAAGACTTTTCGATAGAAAGACTAAAATGATTTTTTTACAAATGACAGGAACTAGAAAAACCAAATTTAATATTTAAGAAAAAAAATTATTTTAAATTTAAGAAACTAAGAATATATTTAAACTTTAATATTTTTGTAATTGTATGCAAACACTGATTTTTTAAATTCTTTTTTTTTTCTCTTTTCATTTTTATTTCTCTCGGGCTAAAATTTGATGTAGTATGTGTGGTGTATTATATATTGTTTTATTTCGTACATAGCAGCGACTGTTTTGTATCACCTATCACCAGGCATGAAATCCACCCAAAATAATCTATCAGGCATGAAAAGACATCCTACATACTTTATTAAATAAACAAGTGCTGATGTATGTGATTTCAAAATTATTAAAGGGTCCTGCATCTCATCTCATATTTTTTTATAAGTAAAAAATTAAATACAGTTACAGATATTTATGATATTTTTATATTTAATTCAATCAATTGAGCTAAAAGTCTTGGTGTATCTAGCTTATTTGAAAAAATCATTTTGAACTAGAGGAATATAAATTAAGGAGCTAAACATTATTTTTTTCCAAATCATGTTTGCAAGAAATCCCACAAAGCTCCAGCATGTTTGTTTCTTTTAAACAATATAGCTCTTCATTTGCTAACAAATTTTCTCTTTTTCAGGCGTAGAATGGAATCTTACAATCAAAAAGCTGATAAACTTTTCCCATCTCGGTTATTTAAACTTTATCAGTCATATATAATTCAATATATAATTTAAGCCATATGTATGTGTGTGCATTGGCTCCGCTAAAGAAAGGAATGAGAAGAATCTGAAGGAAGCACAAAAGGAGAAACACATAAGTTAAGGAACCGTAAATTTAATACTTGTGCATGAGAATTTTGAGGAGGATTCCTGAACAAGGTACAAAAACTACAGGACATATGGGATAAAGCAATTGTATTGGAGCAGTATTTTGGAATTTCTTGCAAGAAAATTCTCTGGCACCCATAGTAAAATGTTTCTTCCTAGACAACAATAAGACAAAATAATAAAAATGCTAGCATGAAAGTATGGTATATAACCATGTGCATTTAGATGCCCAATTTGATATCAATTGTTCTTTTTATTTTAAATTATGCATAATATGCACGCTGGGTGGTTATGTTAATTTTTAGGAAGGGAACATACCCAAAACATAACCAAGCCAAAGGTATAAAGACATACCCAAATTCGAGCTATATGCGTATATTAACAAAAAATTACTATCTCTCTTTGTTATTATATACAGCATGTATTTCTAGTTTAATACAGTAACTAGCCAGATAGAAATGTTTTAATCCAAAAATAATATCTAACCAATCATTAACGATGACCTTCAATTTTTCCTGATTTAAATCAAGTTTCATCTCTGATTAAAAAATTAAAAAATCCAAAAAGAAAAAAAATTAACCATATCATTTTTTTGGCACAACTAACCATGTAATGTAATAAAAAAAAATAAACAAGGAGTTATAGGAAGAAGAAAGAGTCATCAAACGGTATTTTGAAGAATGTAAAGGAAAATAATATTTTAATAACATGTAGCTAAGTGACTATCGCAGGAGCTTAAGATTTATGAATGATTACAAATTTTATAAGTTTAATATTTATAAAATATAAATCTTAACTAAAAGTAATCACTGTAATTTTTTCCTAAATCTTTACCATTAATAAATTTATCTTTAATTTCCAACGTTCATACTGCTTTTATTGATCCTTACATAATCATAGTAATAATTTATGAGTAGCTATAAAATTATACAAAAAATACAATAAATTGAGAAGGGGTAAAATATTCAAACTCTACCGTTCAAAAATAAAAAGATTAAAATATTTTTTCCTACAAAATATGTAAAGTTTGGATTTAGTTCATGTAAAAAAAGTGTATAATAAAAAATTATATTATATAATTTTGGATAAATAATCACTTTTGTTTCTAATTGTGTAATTCATTGACAAATGCGTCCCTAAAAGATGAAAATACAAAATTTAGTCCATAAAAGTATAAAAAGTGCGACAAATATATCCGGCTATTAACTTTAGCCCGTCACCGTTAGTAAAATAGCCTACATGGTACAAAGAGACAAATTTTTCACTAAAATGATTATCGACGTGGTCATCTCTGCTTGTCAGTATATTGACATATTTGTCATATAATATTTTTTTGATTTTTCGTCTTCCTATTCCACTGACAAATGTGTCCTTGAAAGATGAAAATACAAGATCTAATCCCCAAAAGTGTAAAAAGTGCGACAAATATATCCAAACGTAAATAGTAGATTATAACTAATTATTATAATTTGAAAAAATTTATAATCATTGTGACAATTATTTTAACAAACTCGTAAATCAAATTGAGTCTAAAAGAAAAATGAATACTCGTTTTGTAAACTATAAATAATTTTTTTACATTCTCTTGCATGAAAGGTTCAAGTAAAAAAAATATTTATTGTAAAACATTATAGTTAAATTAGACCCATGAATAATTTTTAGGGAAAATTCTAATTGCAATGACACTTTTAATTTGTAAAAAACACTCACCTCCTTTTGAATGATTTTTTTAAGGTCATGATTTTTTAAATGATTAGTCAATAAAAAATAATTGTGTATGATTTTAAAAAAAAATAAAAACCAACAAACTTTTATTATAATCGGTAATTTGATGTCATTGCAGATACTAATAGACATTCATATTTTATTATGAAAAATTTATTAAAAAAATTATATAAATAGTGTTTGATTAAACAAAAACAATAATTTTTTTATCATTTTACAGTAATTTTTTTTGTGTGTTGATCACATTTATTCAAGAGTTAACAACCAAACGATTGATTTTTTTTTGGTAGTCGAATAAAAGTAAGAAAAATTCGTCAAAACAATAAAAATTCATTTCCATTAATAATATTGTATTCATGTTTCAACCGTTGATGAAGTTTAAAAATTATATAACGAAAACAGACACTTACTGGTGTGATATATCTCTCCCAAAATTTTGTCGTAATCATTATAAATTTTTCAAAATTATAATACTTAGTCACAATCTATTATTAACATCTGGATATATTTGTCACACTTTTTACACTTTCGAGTACTAAATTTTATGTTTTAATCTTTCAGGGACGCATTTGTCAGCAGAGTGGGAAGACGAAAAGTCAAAAAAAGATTATATGACAAATATGCCCCTATGCTGACAATTAGAGATGACTATGTTGGCAATCATTTCAGTGACAAGTTTGTCCCTCTGTGCCACATAGACTATTTTATTAAAAGTGATGGACGAAAGTTAACGGCCAAATATATTTACGTATTTTTTACACTTTCGGGGACTAAATTTTGTATTTTTATCTTCAATGACGCATTTGTCAGTGAATTACACATTCAGGAACAAAAGTGACTATTTATTCTATTACTTTTTTATACATTCAGAAAATTCCAAACTTAAAGTGTGATGATGTGTGTCTCCTAAAAATTAGACAAGTGTAACTTTGTGTTCTCTGTTTTTTTCCCCTGATTTCTCTAGTTATCGATGCTTATCTTTCACGCTTTCAAATCTCCCACCGAACCAACTTCTCTGGCTATAAAACTATCGTGGAAGCTGAGGAGGAGCTATCCTTTAATCCTGAACCTCACGACGACGAGTCCATTGGTCTCACTCCTTAGTCTTCTCCAATGTGCAGATTGTGTCACCATGGACAACCTCGACTTCACCAACGAACACTTCCAGAAGATCGAGGAACGATGAATCAGAACCTACACCCTATGTTGCCATGATTTGACAGCAACATAGGGAGCGATGGCATTGTGCTCTCGTCATTTGAAACCTCCGCAAATTACCTTGATTCACCCCACTATAAACCTCCACAAACCACAACCATCTCGAAACTATCATCAACTGGCAAATTTTCCCAAATGGGGTTCTTTTACAAACTATTTCCCCATTTAGGGTTGTTTTGAAACATTTTCCATGAGGGTGCTCTTTTGAACATGCCCTGCATGGAAATTTCATGCAAAATGTTAGCATGAGTGGCGCGTCCCGTCCGCATGCGACACGTGGCAATGTCGCTCGTGCCACTGGCGACACCAGTGGTATCGCCACCTGCACTGGTGCAATGGCCATGCAGAGTGAAATCGCTGGTTAGCTTGGCGACACCAGCTAGGGTCAGCTTTTCCCTGCTGTGTCAGGTTTCAGCTTTTTCAGAGGGCAGGTCTGTGTACATGGAAAACGCCAGTAAGATTGGCGATTTAAGATCAGCTTAAAACGCCATCAGTGTTGGCGATTTAGGATAAGTAGAAAACGCCATCAGTGTTGGCGTTTTAGGGTGTATAAATACACATCCATTTTCAGCATTTGTTCAGCGCTTTAGAATACCTCTGCAACTTCTTTTCCTTTGGCATCTTCGGCAATCAAAATTCTGTGGTATGAATTTTTTTTAAGTAAATTTTATATTTCATAGACTTTCCATAGACTTGTTAGTGTGTGTTTAAATTTCTAAAATAAAAGAAAAATTATGTAATAATGTTTATTTGAAGAAAATTTTATCAGTGAATATTATACAGCATGTATTTCTAGTTTAATACAGTAACTAGCCAGATAGAAATGTTTTAATCCAAAAATAATATCTAACCAATCATTAACGATGACCTTCAATTTTTCCTGATTTAAATCAAGTTTCATCTCTGATTAAAAAATTAAAAAATCCAAAAAGAAAAAAAATTAACCATATCATTTTTTGGCATAACTAACCATGTAATGTAATCAAAAAAATAAATAAACAAGGAGTTATTGGAAGAAGAAAGAGTCATCAAACGGTATTTTGAAGAATGTAAAGGAAAATAATATTTTAATAACATGTCGATAAGTGACTATCGGAAATCTTAACTAAAAGTAATCACTGTAATTTTTTCCTAAATCTTTACCATTAATAAATTTATCTTTGATTTCCAACGTTCATACTGCTTTTATTGGTCCTTACATAATCATAGTAATAATTTATGAGTAGCTATAAAATTATACAAAAAATACAATAAATTGAGAAGGGGTAAAATATTCAAACTCTACCGTTCAAAAATAAAAAGATTAAAATATTTTTTTCTATAAAATATGTAAAGTTTGGATTTAGTTCATGTAAAAAAAATGTATAATAAAAAATTATATTATATAATTTTGGATAAATAATCACTTTTGTCTCTAATTGTGTAATTCGTTGACAAATGCGTCCCTAAAAGATGAAAATACAAAATTTAGTCCATGAAAGTATAAAAAGTGCGACAAATATATCCGGCTATTAACTTTAGCCCGATTGACATATTTGTCATATAATATTTTTTTGATTTTTCGCCTTTTCATTCAACTTACAAATGTGTTCCTAAAAGATAAAAATACAAGATCTAGTCCCCAAAAGTGTAAAAAGTATGACAAATATATCCAAACGTAAATAGTAGATTATAACTAATTATTATAATTTGAAAAAATTTATAATCATTGTGACAATTTTTTTTTAACAAACTCGTAAATCAAATTGAGTCTAAAAGAAAAATGAATACTCGTTTTATAAACTATAAATAATTTTTTTACATTCTCTTGCATGAAAGGTTCAAGTAAAAAAAAATACTTATTGTAAAACATTATAGTTAAATTAGATCCATGAATAATTTTTAGGAAAAATTGTAATTGCAATGACACTTTTAATTTGTAAAAAACACTCACCTCCTTTCGAATGATTTTTTTAAGGTCATGATTTTTAAAATGATTAGTCAATAAAAAATAATTGTGTATGATTTTAAAAAAATAAAAATCAACAAACTTTTATTATAATCGGTAATTTGATATCATTGCAGATACTAATAGACATTCATATTTTATTATGAAAAATTTATTAAAAAAATTATATAAATAGTGTTTGATTAAATAAAAACAATAATTTTCTTATCGTTTTACAGTAATTTTTTTTTGTGTGTTGATAGCATTTATTCAAGAGTTAACAACCAAACGATTGATTTTTTTTTTTGTAGTCGAAGAAAAGTAAGAAAAATTCGTCAAAACAATAAAAATTCATTTCCATTAATAATATTGTATTCATGTTTCAACCGTTGATGAAGTTTAAAAATTATATAACGAAAATAAACACTTACCGGTGTGATATATCTCTCTCAAAATTTTGTCGTAATCATTATAAATTTTTCAAAATTATAATACTTAGTCACAATCTATTATTAACATCTGGATATATTTGTCACACTTTTTACACTTTCGAGTACTAAATTTTATGTTTTAATTTTTCTGGGACGCATTTGTCAGCGGAGTGGGAAGACGAAAAGTCAAAAAATATTATATGACAAATATGCCCCTATGCTGACAATTAGAGATGACTATGTTGACAATCATTTCATTGACAAGTTTGTCCCTCTGTACCACCTAGGCTATTTTATTAAAAGTGATGGACGGAAGTTAACGGCCAAATATATTTACGTATTTTTTACACTTTCGGGGACTAAATTTTGTATTTTTATCTTCAAGGACGCATTTGTCAGTGAATTACACATTCAGGAACAAAAGTGACTATTTACTCTATTACTTTTTTATACATTCAGATAATTCCAAACTTAAGTGTGATGATGTGTGTCTCCTGAAAATTAGACTAGTGTAACTTTGTGTTCTCTGTTTTTCCCCCCTGATTTCTCTAGTTATCGATACTTATCTTTCACGCTTTCAAATCTCCCACCGAACCAACTTCTCTGGCTATAAAACTATCGTGGAAGCTGAGGAGGAGCTATCCTTTGATCCTGAACCTCACGACGGCGAGTCCATTGGTCTCACTCCTTAGTCTTCTCCAATGCGCAGATTGTGTCACCATGGAAAACCTCGACTTCACCAACGAACACTTCCTGTTGAGGAATGATGAATCAGAACCTGCACCCTATGTTGCCATGATTTGACAGCGACATAGGGAGCGATGGCATTATACTCTCATCATTTGAAACTTCTGCAAATTACCTTGATTCATCCCACTATAAACCTCCACAAACCACCACCATCTTGAAACTATCATCAACCACCACAACAACAACCATGAACCTCCCAAAATCTCCCCCACCTCGAAAACACTGTGAATCTCTTAATATTTGTTGCTTTCACTCTTTCTTGCAATCGCAATTAGACCTGCAAACAAACCTAAAATTCAAACAACAAAAAATAGATCCAACATCGAGGCCCCCAAATAAAAAAAAATTATTTGTGGCGATTTTTAATCTTAAAAGTTACATTTTAAAATTTAAATTATAAAAATGTAGCATAAATTTAAATTTGTCCAAACCTAATTTCAGATTAAAAAACATATTTTAATTTTATGAGAATAAAAAAATAAACAAAATTTATAAAATTAAAAATAAATTTAGTTTGAGTATTTTATAGAGATTAAAAATATATTTTAACATAAAAATAATAATTAAAGTAAATAAAAAATAGTAAGTAATTAGGTGGAATGGAACGAATTAGATTCTTAAAATTGAAATCTTAGACTTCATCCAAACTCTTCGAATCTTAATATTTTAGATTTAATATGAATCAATGATCAAAATCAATCCTTTTTTTTTTGTTTGGATTAGTTTGGACTAATTGGGTTATTGGATTGTTGGGATTTGTGGTCATTCCTATAATCATGAAAAAAAACATTTAAGTGAAGTTATCACCAAAATTCTAACACGTTTGTGGGTGAAATCACTTCTTAGATTGAGAAGTAAATTTTTTGGGACAATAAAAGTATCTTTAGGGCAAGTTTCTTATATGGATTTCTTAATTATTTTTTTTTATCTCTGCATCACTTTTTGTGGTTCACACAATGTCATGTCATTCATAAAAAACTTATACAAAATTTTACTCCAATGCAAGAAACCATAGTAAACTTAAAAAAATCCAAACATTTAAATTATTTTATTATAACTTAATTATTATTCCAATAAAATAATTAATTCATTTTTTCATTTTTTATATATACAAATAATAAATATGAATAAATGAAGAAAATATTAAATATAAATAAAAAATAAAAAATTACATAACATTAAAAGGAAACGTATAACAACAAAAAATACATTTTTACATAATAATAGATAATTAAATTCAATGACATTGAAATAAAAAAAACATAATGATGAAAATAAAAAATATTACATAAAATTAATTATTATTTTCATTTCCGAAATGTTCTCAAATATACTCAACTAAATTTGCTTGAAGTTGATTGTGTTTTTGTTTATCATTAAGTTGTGCTCTCTTTTGAAGGTATGTTGATTTGATACTAGGGTGAGAGCACCTAAAGATACTTCAAATGTTGAAGTGTTATTACCTACACTATCGTAATCTATATTATTTTGATATATGTCATGTTTGTCCTCAACGATCATGTTATACAATATGATGCATGCATGGATGATATTCTTCATTTTACCACCATCCCAAAAACATGTCAGACCACATATAATTGCGAATCGAGATTGGAGCACTCCAAATGTCTATTCTACATCCTTTCTTGCCAATTCTTGTCGCTGTACAAATAATTTTTGCTTTTCTCCTTGTGGCATTGAGATGGTCTTCAGAAATGTAGCAAAGTTTGGATAAATGTCATCCGCTAAATAGTATCTCATATTATATTGTGTTCTATTCACTATGAATTGCACTGCGGATGCACGTCCTGACAAAACTTTATCAAACACACTAGATCTATTTAACACAGTAATGTCATTATTTGAACCGGCGATTCCAAAAAATGCATGTCAAATCCACAAGTCTTGTGATGTCACAACTTCAAGAATGATTATTGGATTGCGATGATCACCTCGACAAAATTGATCATTCCAAGCAATTGGATAATTTTTCCATTCCCAATGGATATAATCAATGGAACCTAACATACTTAGAAATCCACGTGCCGCTCCTATTTGTAGTAGTCGTTTGTTGTCTTTGTTATTTGGTCTTCTCAAGTACTTATTCTCAAATATGGTACAGATGCCTGATACAAATCGCTCCAATCATTCCACTGCAGTTGTTTCACCAATTAGAATGTATTCATCCACACTGTCAGCAGGTGATCCATAAGCCAATATATGAATAGCAGTTGCGTACTTCTGCAATGGAGATAGGCCTTTTCGACGTAGTGTATCAACCCTCAATTGAAAGTATTCATCATGGTTGTTGAGCGCGTCTACAATTCGAAGAAACATGTGTCTTCGCATACGAAACCTTCTTCGGAACTTAATGTTTGTGTACACAGAATTTTCTTAAAAATAGTCACTAAACAATTGATCATGACCTTCTTCACGATTACGATGTACCACTTTTCTTCTTTGGCTATGCCTAGTGGTGTTGCCATGTAGTTGTTGTTGGCTTTTAAGAGTCAACCTAATGATTTCTTCATTGGTGTTGTCTTCAAATTCCTCATCAATCATTTGATCTAGAACTTCATCTAAATCGATATTTGGATCCATTATACGGTAACCAAAGTGTTTGAAATAAGAGAAAAATATTGAGCATTTTGTATGAGAATATGTGAGAATGTTGAAACATTGGACATTTATATAGCTTCATTTATAATGTCAAGTTTCATTAACGACTACTTTCATAACGTCTAGTTTCATAATGGCTAGTTTTAAATGACTACTTCCGTAATGGCTACTTTCCTAACAACTAGTTTTGCAACGACCAGTTTTATAACGGCTACATTCATAACGACTAGTTTTCCAACATAAAATTCTAAATTTAAGATACAACAAAGACCTACACTACTAAAATTAAATATCAAACACAACATTAGCATAACATTCATACATAAGAAGAAAAAAAATTAATATCCTAGTTTTTTCCTAATATGGTCAAAATACTTTGCATGGTCTTTGCGTTGCTGTTCAGACATGTTGGATGTATCCTTCATGAGGATTCCATACTCCATACGTCGCTCCTGTTCTTGCAGACACCTTTCATGTGCCTCCTTTAACTGAATAAGTTTTGATGTGTTCACATTTTTGTCTTTCATTACACTTTCTATGCCAGATAAATCGAGAGTGTTAGAAGATTCTTTTCCTTTGCTCTTCCTTTTTGCTGCTTTTTGTCCAATTGGGAGAGATATTGGCGATGGCGTATCATATTCTTCGACTTCAACGAGTGTCTTTGGGTTAGACGACGACGAGTAATTTCCAGAAGCAGAAACCTTTGTTCTTTTTGAACACTTTGACAAAAATTATGCATCGAATTTTGGTTGATCTTTCAACAACAACCAAACATGCTCAACCTTAAATTTTTTACCTGTATCTTGTGAATAAATCATATGAGCATCAGCCATAGCATCATTCTCCGAACTTCCACTTCTCTTATGTTTATCTGCTTGTTTGTAGCACCCGTTAAACTTTTGAACTGGAGGATAGATCCTATTCCATCGAGATTTTAATTGAGTCCAATTTTTTTCACAAAATTGCCCACTTTGACGCACATTGTCATTGTTGTACGCATTTTTAATCATTGCCCAATATTGCTTTGATGTTTGGTTGACTCCTATAATTGAATCCTTTGACAGATTGAGCCACGATCGAATGAGAATCACATATTCTGTCACTCAGAATGCGGTATGACTTTTTTTCCACTTGAATTTTGATCTCCTTTGTCTAGTTGAATACTGTCTACACCGATGGGTGATTCAATTTCATTGCTAGGAAGTGCAATATTAGATAAAGAAGGCCTATAACACGTGTTTGAGTTTGTGAGAGTTTATGGTTGACTATAAATTTATGGATTTTGTAAGAACTACCATCGGTAGGTGGCTCTATATTCGATAAAAGATGTGTATACCACATGTGTGGGGGTGGTGGATACATAACATATTGTGGTGGATTTTGAGAATTTTCACTAGTACGGGGTGATGGAGGACACAACATATTGCAGTTGATTTTGAGAATTTTCACTCGTACGGGATGGTCGATAAATAACATATTGTAGTGGATTTTGAGAATTGTCACTAGTAGTGAGTGATTGGTTTTGCAAATAACTATAGTAACATTGATAATTATACTCATTAGGATCCATGTCAAAGAGAATAAAAAAATTGACACTTAACAACATCAACAAAAAAAAATAAGCAGTACAAATGAACTGTGCAACATGCTCAACAATGCATAAATTAATAGTGAACAATGCAACATAGTGAAAAAAATGCTACACAACAGTCGTCTGGACATTCAATGGTACATATGCACAAATTTCATAATCAACAGTAATATCCACAATTTTAAAAGAAATGTGATAAATGTTTCAATTCATCTACATCTACTGTTCTCTTTTCTTCCTTCAAAAAGAGCTTTTTTTGGAGCGTTCCCCACCTACCTGTTGACCTTTCATCTCTTTTCTTCCTTTCTATTGTTCTTGTGGTTGGGGAGTACAAATTCTATGAAAATAATGGTTTTTTATTGGTAAGAAGCAGTTCCTTATACAAGGAATGCACCATCCACTGAAGAAATCGATTCTGCCATGTCACTTTGCTCCAGTGCCAAAGAACTCAAAAGAAACCATTCCTTAGGCTAAGAAACCAACGAAACACCTCCAGTTGAAGATGCTGCAAAAAACATAATCAAGCATCCGAGTTCTTTGTGACTATGACGTCACCGTCACAGACTATCTCAAACATTGCAAAGGTTTGCCCCCTTAAAAGAAATCGATACCCTATTTTTCTTTACCTGAAAATTGGCTCCTAGAAAGTATTTTTTGGAATGTGTTAAAATTTTATTTTTGAAACCCGTTCAAATTTTAACTCATTCTAAAAAATAGTTTCCCAAAAAGGGATATTTTTGAAAAACAAAACTATAAAAAAGAGGTATATACTAGTAATACTTGGAGCCTATAAAAAAAAACTAGTAATGCTTGGAGGTCAAAAAAATAATTTCCCCATGTTTTATTTGCAAATATAAATGAGTTTGTCCCAAAATTTCAAGTAAATAGATTGGAAAAAATAACTAGTCCAATCCTGATAGAAATGAGCAAAATTAGAAAAAGAGCGACAAGTTGATTGCACCCAACATTTTAGAAGAGATTATTAAAAAATATTTTTAAAAGAAAAGGGCTAAAATATAATATTTGTTCCTCATTTTAATATAGAGGTATTTAGTTCCTCGGTTTTTGCTACACAACAACTAAGTCAATTTATGTCAAAACCAACAAAAGCTCATCATGTTGCAACTGTTCGCATTCTTCAATATCTCAAAGGGTGTCCAGGAAAATACTTATTTTTTTCCAAGGACTTGCTCTCCTTATCTACATAGGTTTAGTGATGCTGATTGGGCAACATGCATTGACTCTAGGCGCTCTATTACTGGTTATTGCTTCTTTATAGGCAATTCGCTTGTTTCATGGAAAACCAAGAAGCAAACTACAGTCTTACATTCCTCTTCCGAAGCTGAATATCGAGCACTTGCTTCTGCAACTTGTGAATTACAATGACTTACTTACCTTCTAAGAGATCTACGGATTCCCCTTTCCAAGCCTTCAATTTCATTGGTTGATTGGTTTTTGCCTTAAAAAAATTGTTTCCAAGAGATCAAATGCTCTGGTAACTGATTATCAGGCAGTGTAATCGATTACCAGAAGAAGAGTTTGCAAATAAGCTTTTCAAAAGAGTTTTGAAATTTGAAATTTGAATCTTGTAATCGATTACCAAATGTTTATAATCGATTACCAATAACAACACTTCAGAAAACACTTTGAAAAGTCATGACCCTTCAAAATATAACTATGTAATCCATTACCAAAAACCTGTAATCGATTACCAGTGAGAAAATTTTAGAAAAGCTTTTTGAAAAGACACATCTTTTTAAACCATTTTGAAAAGGCACGATGGGCCTATATATATGTGTGGTTGACATCAAAAAGTAAGAGAGAGATATTCTAAGAGAACCTAATTGTCAAATGCTCTCTCAACAACTATTGGCCCAACACTTGCAAATCTATTGAGAATTCATCTAGGAACTTCAATTTGTATTATCATCTCAAAAGAGAGAAATTCCTCTAGGATCTTCAATTTGTATCAGTTACTCTAAAGGAGAGAAATCTTTTTGTTCATCTCTTGAACTTAGTTGTAATCAAGAGACGGTGTGTCTCTTGGATTATGAGAATCTTGAACACAAGGGTGAGGGATTCCAAGGTGTGTTCAAAATCTGTAAAGGATTTACAGAGATAGTGGAAAATCTTAAGTGGGTTGCTTGAGGACTGGACGTAGGCACGGGAAGTGGCCGAAGCAGTATAAATCAAGTTTGAAATTCTCCCTTCCCTTATCTTATTTATTTTATTGCAGATTATTTTATCGTGTGCAATTAAAAGAACATTATTAAATTAATTACTTCTTCTTGTTTTTCTGCATTCTGAGTCTATCATTTAAAAGGGAGTTAAAAGTTTGTTAGTGGAAATTTTGTAAGACTTAATTTACCCCCCCTCCCCCGTCTTAAGTTATTGAGGCCACTTGTCCAAAAAGTGGTATCAGAGCAGGATTCTTGTCTAAAGTTTAAAAACTTCAAGAATAATTATGGCCTCATCTAACTTTCCATTTCCTGAAGGAAATTCTATTAATAGGCCTCTTATTTTCAATGGTGAGGGTTATCACTATTGGAAAACCCAAATGCAGATCTTTACAGAAGCCATAGATTTAAATATATGGGAAGCCATTGATATTGGTCCCTTCATTCCTACAATGGTAGTGGGAAATGCAACTATAGAAAAACCTAGAGAACAATGGGATAAAGATGAAAGAAGAAAGGTTCAATATAATTTAAAAGCCAAGAAAATAATTAATTCTACATTGGGCATGGATGAATATTTTAGAGTTTCAAATTGTAAAAATGCAAAAAAAAAAAGTGGGATACATTATAAGTAACCCATGAAGGGACAACTGATGTAAAGAGACCTAGAATAAACACTCTCACACATAAATATGAATTGTTTAGAATGAATCAAAATAAGACCATACAAGATATTCAAAAGAGATTTACACATATAGTTAATCATTGGGAAAAATATTTCCTAATGAAGATGTCATTAACAAAGTGTTGAGATGTTTAAGCAGGCAATGGCAACCAAAGGTAACTGCAATTGCAGAATCGAGAGATCTCGCTAACATGACTCTTGCAACTCTTTTTGGAAAGCTTCAGGAACACAAAATGGAACTTATGAGACTAAACTAACATGAAGAAAATGACAAGAAAAAGAAAGGAATTGCACTTAAAGCCTCATCTTCTATTCAAGAAGAAAGTGACAAAGAGGACTTGAATGAAATAAAAGAAGAAGATGATTTCAGACTTTTTGTGAAGAGATTCAATAAATTTCTTAGAAACAAAGGAAATCAAAGAAGATCAAACTTCAATTTAAAGAAGAAAGGAGAAATATCTTTAAAACAAGTATAAGAAATATCTTAACAACAAGTATGGGGAATCTCACATGTTCCCTCTTACTACTCTTCTCCACTATAGTCATTGTCACTGACCACATTGTGGGTGCCAATGGTGGTTGGAACCATTCCATTAACTACACTATTTGGGCCAACAACCACACTTTCTATGTTGGGGACCTTATTTGTTAGTCTCGCTTTCTCAATTCTACCTTTCTACCAACCATGTGTGTGGTGTGTATGTATAGTTAGTGTACTGTCTAGGACCTACAAAATACACGTGGCATCCTACGTGACACTTAAAGACACATGTCCACCTTCCGTGTCAGCTCTGCTACAGGAGCGTGAACGCCTGGCCTTAGCAGTTGGGCTCTTTAACAAATAGATTATCTCTAAGTTTGTGCCCCTCTCTCTCTTTCGCTTATACGAGCTCCATTACAACATATACTTGCTTTACTCTCCTTACACATATTCTTACTTGAGCGTCAGAGTCATTTTTTTCCAGGTCCCTCCACTTGTCAAAGACATTTCTCCAAGCTGACGTGTGAAGTTTGAGACCCCACTCGACCACGTCCAGCCTGATGTGTCACGGTTCCAGATTTTGTTAAGAACAGTTAGTTATAGATCCTTCACTAAACATAGTCATGTTAGATTCTACATTAAACTTGATAGATCTAAACACACTTTCTATTTTTCCTACAATAGAATACTCCCACAGAGAATAAAACACCTAAGGAGAGTGACAGTGAGCGTGTAGCAAAAGGTCAAATATTATTATTTAAGGTCCTTTGTTTATGCTAAAAGATTGAATTTTTTCTTCTTCTCACTTTTGTTAGATACATATTAGTATTATTCACAACCACTATTTTGTTGACTTTTTTTATTTAAAAAAGCCTACATTTTGAATAACATGCAAGTACCTAGAAAAAAACCAATACAATGTGTACGTTTTAATTAGTATGATTTTTTTAACCAGATAGAGGTTGAAGTATGAGATGCTGCATTGATAGAGGTTGTGAAGAAACACATCGAGATAGGGATAGGACTTGAAGCATTGCCATTGGTTGAAGAAGAACCACCAAATAAGAACAATAGCCAATCAAATTACAATGTTGATGCCAATGAGTTCCCCTCTGAGGGTGTTAATCATAATAGAAGTAGTAGCAATAGGTGGACAAAAATGGAAATTTCAAATTTGATACAACTAAGGACCAGTTTTGAGCAAAGATACCCCAGTCATGTGACCAAAAATAATTTTCTTTGGGCGACATAGGGCCATGCCTAAAACATTATTTGCTGCATGTGTAGCAAAAATGCTACCACATATGGATAAATTCTATAACAATGTTCATAACTAAAATCACATTCTTAAGCAGAAGATAGAGGAAAAAAAAACTAAGAAAGGGAGACACAGAGCAGGTAAATCAAAAGTACAAGTGTACAACCGCATTGACGAGGAAACTAACGATTTATCAACTATCATAAAATTTAAATGTAATAGCAGTAAAAGAACATCAGTCATATAGTATCCAAGGTCCACAAAATTCACATAGCATCCTATGTGGCACCATGAGACACGAGTCCACCCTCCATGTCAGCCCTGGCACAGGAGCATGGAGGTCTGACCCTTAGCAACTAGACTCCTCAACAAATAGGTTATCTCTAACCTCTTGATTTTTTGAATATACCGTAACCCCTTTATCTCTTGACATGTATTCATTTATCTCTAAGTACTAAATTATCTACTTGTTTTTATCTCTAAGCTATATATTATCTCTAACTTTATCTATAAGCTACTAGCTATTATCTATAAGCCGATAATTATCTGCAAGGGCTATAACAACCCTTAAAAACAAGGATACATAGCTCCATTCCATTCCTATAAGTACTAGGTTCCTTTGAACCCTCACAACATTCACATCTCGAACACACATGCACACTTGTTTGCATACTCGTGTATACATACACTTTCTTTTACTCTCCTAATTCATATACTTACTTGAGCATCATAGTCCTTTGGTTTGCATACTCGTGTATACATATGCTCTTTTTTTCTCTCCAAAAACTGATGTTACTGAAGAACATAGAGAAAACTCAACATCGGTTTTTTGAGTTACTTCATTAACATCGATTTTAAAAAAAAAACCAATGTTGTGAGATCTTTTAATCATTGTTAGGCGTTGAAAACCCTGAAGTTTAGTAACTTTGAAAACTCAACATCAATTTTTTGAGTTACTTCGTTAACATTTATTTTTTAAAAAAAAAACAATGTTGTGAGAGCTTTTAATCATTGTTAGGCGTTGAAAACCATGAAGTTCAGTAACTTTGAAACCTCTCACTCTCATCACTCTCACTCAAACTCTTTGTCATGTAGCTCCATATGGAGCTTTTACACTTTGGATCTTCTACATGAATGAAGTCCTTAGCTTCTTGAAGATCATGGCAGCGGAATGAAGAAGGAAGAAAGACAATTGGAGACGCCACTTCAAGGAGAAGATGAGTCAAGAAGAAGCTTACCACCATAGGAAGCCATGGATATGAGTTTGAAGGTAGGAAAAGATGAGTGAAGGGATAAGGAAAGAAGGAGCACGAAATTTCATGCCTCAAATGAGGATTGAACTTTGAAGTGTAATTCTCAAATGATCAAAGTTGAAAAAAATGCACACACATGACCTCTATTTATAGCATAAGTGTCACACAAAATTATAGGGAAATTTGAATTTATATTCAAAGTTCACTTGAATTTGAAATTGAATTTGTGGAGCCAAATTTTGGAGCCAAAATTTCACTAATTATGATGATGAGAAACCAAGTGCTTGGTTAAAAAATCGGATCTTCTAGGATGGAATTCGCGCACCAAGAAGAGAAACCCAGAACAAGTTTTTACTTTCATTCCATTCTCAGTCTACAGAACTCGGATTTGAGTGATTCCAAAACGAGAAGAAAGCTGACTCTCTGAAATGCAATTTAGGGTCAAGAAACACTTAAAACAGATTTGTAAAACGTGCAGAACGAACTTGAGAAAATCGGGCAGAAAGCATAATTCTGGAAAGTGCGGAAATGCATATAAGAACACAAATATGGAAGAAAGAAAATCAAAGAGGCACCACAAACAACGGGGTTTGATAAGCCTAGAGGATCACCACAAGAATTTAGTGAATTCTTGATAAGATCAGTTGGTTCAAGGAAGAACCCTAGCAGAGACAATGCTCACACTTTTTTTGACAAAACCACAATGCTCTCTATTTCCATTCATTCCAAAGATTTGTACAAATTAGTTCTCAACAACAAAAATAAGAGAAATGCAAAATCCCAACATTACAAGCATAGCTAAAATGTCTTAGTGGTTAAAGTGAGGCATAGTTTAGTTAGAGGTCAAGGGCTCTAAATTGGCTGCAAGCACTTTATTATTGATATATTTTTTTTAATCAACACATAGGACTAGAAACTCTCCCTTGTGAGACTCCAAGTGTTGGGCCTTTCCCTGCATTTGAACTGCCCTCAGAATAATCACCATATGTTCCAAAGCTTCTTGTGCCTTTTTAGCTCTTGCTCTTGTCATGGGTCCTCCTAGGCCTTGTATTGCACCTCGGGCTTCCATCTGGGCTTGGGCTTTGATGTCCACATCATATGATTAATGAATTTCAGTTATGTATCAGCCCACTAATCCAAGATCAAGTCCAAGATTCTCCACTAAGTGTGTTTAGGTGTCATAAGACATGTAAAGCATGAAGGACATGCACAATGTGTGACTATATGATGTGGCAATGGGGTGTAGCAAGCAAATGCTCACCTCCCCCTCTAAAATTTAATTGGATTGGGATTCTCCCAATTCAATTAAATTTATTTCCCAACACACACATCAAATATTCACTTAATGCATGTGAAATTACAAAACTACCCCTAATACAAAAACTAGTCTAGTTGCCCTAAAATACAAGGGCAGAAAAATCCTACATTTCTAGGGTACCCTACCTACATTATGGAGCCCTAAATACAAGGTCCAAAAATAATGAAACCATAATATAATATGTACAAAGATAAGTGGGCTCATACTTAGCCCATAGGCCCGAAATCTACCCCAAGGCTCGTGAGAACCCTAGGGCCTTCTCTTGCATCTCTGGCCCAATCTTCTCTGAGTCTTCTATCTAATGCCCTTGGGGGGGTAGGATTGCATCATTCCCTCCCCCTTGAAAAGGATTTGACCTCAAATCCAGAGGTTCTTGAAACTCTGGGCTTCTTCCCTCAACACCTAGATGAAGATGCTCTCATACCACATGATGTAGCTCCATATGGAGCTTATACACCTTGGATCTTCTTCATGAATGATGTCCTTTGCTTCTTGAAGATCATGGCAGCGGAATGGAGAATGAAGAAAGACAATTGGAGACACCACTTCAAGGAGAAGATGAGTCAAGAAGAAGCTCACCACCATAGGAAGCCATAGATAAGAGCTTGAAGGTAGGAGAAGATGAGTGGAGGGAGAAGGATAGAAGGAGCACGAAATTTTGTGCCTCAAATGAGATCTGAACTTTGAAGTGTAATTCTCAAATGATCAAAGTTGAAAAAAATGCACACACATGGCCTATATTTATAGCCTAAGTGTCACACAAAATTGGAGGGAAATTTGAATTTCTATTCAAATTTCACTTGAATTTGAAATTAAATTTGTGGAGCCAAAATTTCACTAATTATGATTAGTGAATTTCAGTTATGGTTCATCCCACTAATCCAAGATTAAGTCTAAGATTCTCCACTAAGTGTGCTTAGGTGTCATGAGACATGTAGCATGAAGGACATACACAAAGTGTGACTATATGATGTGACAATAGGGTGTAGCAAACAAATGCTCACCTCCCCCTCTAAAATTTAATTGGATTGGGATTCTCCCAATTCAATTAAATTTATTTCCCAACGCACACATCAAATATTCACTTAATTCATGTGAAATTACAAAACTACCCCTAATACAAAAATTAGTCTAGGTGCCCTAAAAAACAAAGGCTGAAAAATCATATATTTCTAGGGTACCCTACCTACATTATGGAGCCCTAAATACAAGGCCCAAAAATAATGAAACCATAATCTAATATGTACGAAGATAAGTGGACTCATACTTAGCCCATGGGCCCGAAATCTACCCCAAGGCTCATGAGAACCCTAGGGCCTTCCCTTGCATCTCTAGTCCAATCTTCTTGGAGTCTTCTATCCAATGCCCTTGGGGGTAGGATTGAATCACTTTGGCACTCTCATTTGCAACCTCTCACAACATTGTAACTCTATCAACGTTGGCATTACAACCTCTCGCAAGATTGCAATATCACTATCGTCCTCAATCGTGACACGCTGTAAACTCACTATCACTCTTGTGGTTTTGCAACTGTCGGTCACGAAAGGTTAGGTTTCTTCTCCTTATGTGTATAGACACACACACACACACACACACACACACACACACATATAGTGTTTACAACATATTTGACGAAATGTGCATGTGTATGTTTGGATGACAATCTTTATATGTAACTGGTTAATGAAGCAACTGATTTTGCATATTAATTCATTCCTAGACCACAAACTAGTTAATGGTTAGGATTGAATGTTGTTGGTTTATGAAGCCTTTGAGGTAACACGAAGACTTTATCTATTATTAATTAACCTCACTAGCTAGCTATGACTACGAGTATTTATATGTATATATGTTTAATGCATTTTCTTTCAAGTTATGGTGCATTTTCTGAAACTGGATGCAGGTGCCACTCATTAGGCATTGATTGAAACTTGATGCATTTTCAAGCTACAGTGTATCTATATGTATATATGTTTATGGGAATAATGATTGATGTAACTGGTGATTGAGTTGTTTCTTGGATTGTTGTTATGTTTTTGTACTGTGCTGACTGCGTTGGGGAAGTTTATATCCATACACATTCACTTTAAGGAGAATAGGTAACTAACTTAATGATAAGATGTTGTAACTTGTAACTATAATGAAATGAATATGAACTAAGGAAAAATTGTCTGTGACTTAGCATGTCTTCATTCTATGTGGTGTACTTGTTTGGTGTAGAGGTGGTCAATGGTATTCTATATCATTTTGATTGGTCGAATCACTGTAAATTAGCTCCTAGCTGCACTAACATCTACAACAGCTAAAGGTTTTCTTTTTTTTATTCTTTAATTACATATTCCAAAAAAATAAGAAAGAAAGTTGAAAACTTTAATCATATAATCATCACAGTGAGTTCAACAAACTTGGTTTCTTCTAATTTCCACTAGATTTGATTTGTCCTAGTTTTGCTATAGTAGAGGTTTAATTTTGATTTTCATTATGATTTTTTTTCCTTTTCTATGTTTATGATATGTTGAGTTCAGTCCATATGGATAATATGAATTTAGGGTTTAGCTATTCATTTTCTTTTTATTTGTGTTAAAAAAATATTTAGAAATGGATAAATCAACTAAAATTAAACATGAAAAGGATATAAGATGGAGAAGACAAGTGTTGCTCACCTAAGGTTCTACTTGAGAAAAATGAAAAATGTTTCTCCCATAATTAGCTTATGGATAAGTTAAAATCAACTTTTAGAAGAGTTAATAAGAGAGAATTGCTACATATTAGCTTATGCATAAGTTATTTTTAACTTACAAAAAAGTATTTTAGTTTTTCCTTCTTTTTTTTCCTTTCAAAACTGGGTGTATTTTTTGTTAATCTTGTAGCTGACATTATTTAGTGGGATAAAATTTTATTGGTTACTGGTCAGTGGTCATGAAGTTGTTGCTTAAGAGTTGTTAGTTAAAGATGTGTAATCTTCAATGTTCAATGTAATTTGTAGACACTTTTCATTTTCGTGTTTGCGTTGTCATCACGAAATTCGTTGTTGGAAATTATAGTGATCATCATCACAGGTACAAATGTTTTTCATAAAGTTTTGATGCTCTTGTTTGTTACCAATGCTTTTATTACTTGTTGACTATGATTAATGAGTGTTGATTTATATACAAGTTATCTTCATCATGAGTGAACCTTAGATTCCCATTTGAGATTGAATACAAAGATTCTTGTGGACAATTTGGATTAATCATTGTATTGAATCTTGAATTATCTGTTTGGGAAGTTTAGGAAGAGTCATATTTTTATAGTACATTCATACATAAATGTTAACTTTATTTTCTTAACTTTGATGAAATTTCAGTTAGTGCATTTTGCTTTGTTCTTCAGGTGCGTACTTGATTGTGGTGGAATTCTTTTCACCGCTTTCATGTCATGTACTTGGAGATCAATGCGAAATGCTGCCGAAATTTTGTCAAATCTAAGAAAAGAAAGTTAACCTTTACATATGAATGTACTATAAAATATGTCTTCCTGAATAGGATAGGACCACGGCTTTAAGGAAAAAAGTGAGGTTTCCATGCATAAAATAACTTTGTGACTATCACAAAGTTATTAATTACATGGATCAAAGTTGGATGAATGCAAGTCGCATGAGCCTTGCAAATGAGGAAGACGTTGAGCAGTTCTTGGAATTCACCTCTGAAAGAAGTCGACCGAGTGAGGATGGAAAATAATTGTCCTTGTATAAACTGTTTGAACGGGAGATGACAACTAGTCGACGATATACGGGAACATCTACTGTGTGATGGGATTAAGAAGAATTATACGACATGGTGAATTGACAGACATGTAGAGGGAGTCCCAATCTGAACCGGTTTATGTACAAATGAGAGATCGCTTAGAAAAAATGATTTGTGATCTTGGATAAGAGTATTTTCAGCAAGCACATGCCCCTATGTATGATACATTGCAAAGTGATTCAAAGAAGCCTCTGTATCTAGGGTGCAAGAAGCCTTTAACATTGTTGTCAATGGTGTTAAGTGTGGTTAATAGGTGGAGTGACAAAAGCTTCACTTCACTTCTTCAGGTGGTGCAGGATATGCTTCCAAAGGAAAACACGTTGCCAAAAAGTTATTATCAAGTGAAGAAGATATTGTGTCTGATGGGTATGAAGTATCAGAAGATTCATGCATGCCCTAATGATTGCATACTGTACAAATGTGAGTTTGAAGAAATGAAAAACTGCCCCACGTGTTGGGTATCATGGTACAAACTAAAGGATGATGATGAGTGTAGTTGTAATGAAAGCACCAAGAAAGGCCCCCCAACGAAGGTGTTATGGTATCTTCCAATAATTCTAAGGTTTAAGCGTCTTTTTTCTAATACAGATGATGCAAAAGACCTTAAATGGCATGTAGATGGGAGAAATTACGAGGGAATGCTCTGCCATCTAGCTGATTTGTCTCAGTGAAAGAAAATTAATAGTTTGTATTTGGATTCAGCAAAGAGACAAGAAATCTTGGGCTTGGACTTGCTAGTGATGGAATGAATCTCTATGGCAGTTTAAGCACTTAACACAGTTTGTGGCCTGTTTTGCTAGTAATTTAGAACTTGCCTCCTTGGTTGTGCGTGAAGCAAAAATACATAATGTTGTCTGTGATGATATTGGACCCAAGACAACTAGGAAATGACATTGATGTTTATCTCTGTCCCTTGATTGAAGACTTGACAAATTTGTGGGACGAGGGGGTTGTTGTGTTTGATTGCATCAAAATGAGACATTCAAGTTGTGTGCGATGCTATTTTGTACAATTAATAACTTTCCAACATATAGGAATTTGACTGGATACAATGTTAAGGGTCATCGTGAATCCCCTATCTGTGAAGAAGACACAAGTTACGTACAACTGAAATATGGAAGAATAACATTATACACTCGGCATTGACGTTTTCTAAAAGCTTATTGGTGATTGAAGAAAGCTTTTAATGGAAGTGAAGAGCATGATAGTGCACCGATACCGTTAACTGGTTAATAGGATCTTGAGAGGATTGAGGGCATCAATATTGTATTTGGAAAGACCCTAAAGAAGGAAAAAAGTAAAACTTCCATATGGAAGAAGAGGTTTATATTGTTTGGTCTTCCATACTGGTCAAATTTAGATGTCAAACATTGTATTGATGTTATGCATGTTGAGAAAAATGTTTGTGATAGTCTCATCGACATGCTTCTTAACATTCAAGGCAAGAGAAATGATGGTTTGAATACTCGCCAAGATCTAGTTGAGATGGATATATGAGATCAGTTACATCCAAGGTCTGATGGTAACAGAATATACTTGCCTCCAGCTTGTCATGCTTTGTTGAGAAAGGAAAAGATAAGTTTTTGTCAGTGTCTATATCGTGTGAAAGTGCCACAGGGATATTCTTCAAATGTTAAGAGCCTTGTGTAGTTGAAAGATCTAAAGTTAGTTGGCTTAAAGTCTCATGATTGCCACGTCTTGATGCAACAATTGTTACCTATGGTGATATGAGACATTTTGGCTAAGAAAATCAGGCATGCCATAACTCTCCTGTGTTTTTTCTTCAATACCATATGTAGCAAAGTCATTGATCCTCTTAAGTTAAATGAGCTGGAAAATGAGGCTGCTATTATCTTGTGTCAGTTGGAGATGTATTTTCCTCCTTCATTTTTCAACCTCATGGCTCACTTAATTGTTCATATGGTGAGGAAAATTAAATGTTGTGGTCCTATTTATTTGCGATGCATGTACCAGGTTAAGCGATACATGAAGATCTTAAAAAGGTATACAAAGAATCTACATTGTCCTGAAACATCTATTGTTGAAAGGTACATTGCAGAAAAAACTATTCAGTTTTGTTTCTAGTACATGGAAAAGGAAAAACCTGTTGGCATTCCAGAGTCTCTACATGACGAGAGAGTGAGAGGTAAGGGTTCAAGGGGATTGCATGTTATCACTCTAAGTCTAGAAGAATTGTAATAAGCTCATTTGTATATACTGAATAACAATAAGGGAGTTATGCCATACATAGTTCATCACAAAGCTTTAGTCAAGGAAAGTAACCCAAAAATGACCAAGAATAGGGTGTTGAAAAAGAATAACAAGACTTTCCTAAATTGGTTTAAAGATATAATCTTTGATGACCATAATGCATTTAAAACGTTAAAGAAGTTAGTAAATGGGCATAAAAGAAATGTTATAACTTGGCAAAGATACAATATCAACAAGTATTTGTTCTACACAAAATCACAAGACGGCAAGAGTATAATGCAAAATAGTGACATTAGTCTAAGGGCTGAATCCAACACTTTGCTACTGTACATGATGACAATCCCCATGTAGCTTATATGCCTTATTTTGGAGTCATTGACGAAATCTGGGAGGTTAATTATGTAAAATTTAGTGTCAGTGTTTTCAGGTGTAAGTGGGTAGATAGCAATACCGGTGTGCGAATTGATGATTTCAGATTCGCTTTGGTAGATCTGAAGAAGCTCGCTTCGGAATGAGCCTTTCATCATGACAGAACAAGCTAAACAGGTATTTTATGTTCAATATCCTTATGATGAAAGATGGTTAGTGATCCTACATGGAAAAAAAATTATGTTAATATTGAACATGATGATTCAACCCTTGATACTTGTCTCACTCCTTTCTCCACACAAATACCGACTAATGTCAAAAGAGAAGAATTTCACGATGTCTTGGCAAATCATAATAATCGTGATGAAGGAGAATTAATTAACATCATATAATGTAATTTATTTTATATTTGTCTTCTTTGTTAATTTCAATTACACAACTTAATATAGTTTTTATACATTGTTTAATTAATGTTGTTTTTTAATAGGCACATGGCTACACCACCCAACTCCTCTCCTCCTCCTCTTGAGTCAACAACACCTTCACCATCTACATCGAAGAAGACAAGAAAAGCAACACGACTCAAATCATTGGCTACTAGACCAGCTAGGGTGGAGAGACCAGTGGTTCATGTTAATCCTGCCACGGGGAGAGGCGATGGTCCCCACAGAAAGAAATTAAGAAAATATTGGTGGATTGTCACTCACGATATGGTGGATGTTACATTTGATAATTGGAAACAAGTCCCTATAGCTCAAAAGGATTTGATCTGGGAGGATATTCAGGTATTTCAATTAAGTGTTGAATGTTGTACTAAAAATCTTAATTTCTAATTGACTAAATACAAAATGTATTTATTGTATTACAGACTTAATTTGATATTCCTGAATCATTCGATTTTTTGACAGAAAAAAAATACTTCAGACCGTAAGAGAATGGAGGAGGCCGCTTAAGTCAGATTTGACCTCCAAATAGGCCTTGGCACATGACAAGGAGGGCGAGGATGACAAAGTATGTGAGAAGTACGACATAAGCAAAGAAAAGTGGACCCAATTTTGTCAAAGTCGTAGAGACCCTTCATGGGAGGTATGTTGATTTTCATTGTTTGCTAAACTTCATAGTTACATATTATTGTCAATTGTATTGAGTTATAGTTATGTGTTATTGTCATAGGATCTTCAAAAGAAGGCGTAGGCCATTCAGAAACAAAACATTTCCCCTCACGTGTTGTCTCATGGGGGTTATGATTGTCTAGAACAAAAGTTGATGGAGGAGAAGTGAAAGAAATGATTGGAGGAAGCATCCCAATCCGGGAGCACTAATGCAGTCGTTGATCCTCCATCTCCCATTAGAGGACACATGAAGTGGAAGATGGCTCGCAGGAAAAAATTAGGTCAAGTGACGTTTGAGGCAACAAAGGAAATTACAAACAAGATTGTAAGTTACTATCATTTGTTAGAGGTAAATTTTTATAATAATTGATGGATGAGTAAACCAAATTTGTTTAATCTGTTGACTAAAGGATTCCCTAAAAGAGCAGGCCTCACAGGGAAGCTTTATCGCCCATGTAAGTTAAGATGTACTAACTGCTGCCATCGGGCGACTAGAGCACCCTGGTCGTGTCCGTGCTGCTGAAGGTCAGTGGTGAGGAAGTCTGAGATGTTGATGCTCGTGTTCCTGTAACCACTCTAGAAGTTCAGTTAGTGGGGTAGACACTTAACACCTTCCTTGGCTGACACATCTTGTAAAGCCTTTTTTAGAACAAGTATTTCACTTTGTTTTTTTTAATACTTATTAATAAAGGATTGTTACAAATTATGTTTTCACTGTCATTCGCTTAATGTTTATTAACTGTGTAGGATAAACAGGGATCGACGAAACCTATAGATTATGGATCCTGACATTGATCCCCTGTACCTGATGACATTGACTATCCCACATCTTTTCCTTAAGTTGTTGTAGGTGTCGTGGGATGCTACCGTGTTTGGGGTTCATAATGATAACTTTCCATTGTACATAAAGCATGAAGATCTTTCTGAAATAGCACACGGTGGTCAATGTCTGAGCATCTCTGTTATATAATTGTGGATTCTGTAAGTCACTTTACATTATTGTATAGTACTTAACTGATTGTCTTGAATTCATGCATAATTTACTTTATTTTAACAACAATACACATATGACTAAGAGAAGTATGCAAGCGGGGAATGCCAATGTGTATGGATTCCTTGAGCCACAGTCCATACAAAGATATGAACAATCACAACTTGAATTAGAATATTATATTAAGAAATAGATGTAGAATTCACAAAGAGATGTGTACCTAGGAGCCTACTTGAATGGGTAAGTTAAACTGAACAAATCAATTTAAATCATGTATGCTTTATAATAACTTAATGTTCTCCAATGTCATGCACATTGACAAATGGTCATTATTTTGCCTAAGGACAATGTTGTGATCTGGTTTTGTTCCTTGCACAATAGGCCTAACAACTACTTGAAAGGAATTATTAACAGGTTAGTTATATTTTGTTATAAATTTACTTTATGATTACAATTTGACATCAATATTTTAATTGTACAATATGCATGCATGTTTCTCTTAATCAGTGATTTGAAGGAATTCAACAACAATCAACAAAGTAAATCCAAGGCTTCTGCTAGATGGTGATGCAATCCTCCCTAGGAAAGGACCAGTTACCAGAGCCATGAGCAAGAGGCTCCAAGAGGATTGGGCTAGAGTTGATAAAGAAGGCCTTAGGGTTCTCATGAACCTTAGGGTAGATTTTTGAGCCCATGGGCCAAGGTTGGGTCCACTCTTCTTTGTAAATAGTAGAATAGGTTGTTTTCTTATTTTGGGCCTTGTATTTTGGCCATTCTAGTAGTATAGGGTTTTAGCCTTGTATTTCAGGGCATTTTGAGTAGTCTTTGTAGTAGGATTTTTTTTTGTATTTTCATGTTTTTTTGTCATGGGGGTGAGCTTAGCTATTATAGGGGTGTGTAGCTAAGCTCTAGCTTCTCCAGAATGCTTCTCAAGGAGGTGAGCTTAGTTTTTAGATGGGTGTGTGTAGCTAAGCTCTAGCTTCTCAAGGAAGCTTCTAAAGGAGGTGAGCTTAGTTTTTAGATGGGTGTGTGTAGCTAAACTCTAGCTTCTCAAGGAAGTTTTCTCAAAGAAACTTCTCAAGGAAGTTTTCTTAAGAAAGCTTCTCAAGGAAGCTACCTAGTCTATAAATAGAAGCATGTGTAACACTTGTTGTAACTTTGATGAATGAAAGTCTTATGAGATACACTTCAAAGTTCCACTTCTTTCCCTCTTTTATTCCTTCAATTTCGTGCTCCCCCCCTTCTCTCTTTCTTTTCCTCCATTAAAGCATCCTCTTCAAGCTTCTTATCCAAGGCAATTCTTGGTGGTGAAGCTCCTTCTTCCTTGGCTTATTCCCTAGTGGATGGTGCCTCCCCTATCCTCTTCTCCTTTGCCTTCCGCTGCATCTCCATGGTGAAAAATCACCATTGAAGGACCTCATTGAAGCTCAAAGATCCAGCCTCCATAGAAGCTCCACAAGCAAGCTTCCATCAAGTGGTAATCAGAGCACAATAGCTTCAAGTAGGTGCTCCTTAAACCTCCATTAATTTTTTTGCTTTACCTTCTCTTCCATTGTTGTTTCTTCATTTTTTCTCCATGTATCTCCTCACATGTCTTGTGCTAAATTTTGTTAACATGATTCTTTAGAGTTTCCACCAATTAAACTTGCTATAGAAGCTAGATTTGATTTTCTATGGTTCAAATTTCTTGTTCTTGTTCTTGAACCATGAATTGTGTTGAGTTTAGGTTCCTTTGAGTTTTGTCTTGTTATTTTTTGTGGCTGAAACCTAAACCATAAAACTCTTAAAAAAATATTAAAGTAGAAGAAAACCTCAAAAATCTAGAGTGACTTGTTCACCTATTGTAGTTTTGTCATAGAAGTCATGTCTAGTCATGAAACTTGTCACATAAGATTTCTTATGTTGTGCTGAATTTTATTTTCTTGTTTCTTTGTCTAACTCATTTGTTCATGAGTGTATGAAATTCTTTTAGCCTATTATTTGATTTGAGTCAAATCTTTCATGTTAATTAGTCCTTAACATGTTCATGCAAAATTCTTAGAGAGTCTTTGATTGTGAACCTTTTCTTGAACTTTTAGGTTTCTTTATGATTGTGTCTATTGTGAATTTGAGTTTTGGTGATTGAATTGCTGGCCGAAATGTTGATCCTAAGTGAATATTGAACTTCGAAAACTGTGATAAACAATCCTAGTGAGTTCAACATACATAGGAAGGTTGAAAGTAAGCCCAAGACAATCAATATACCATGCTTAAAGAAACAAATCGCTGGTGCTGGCAGCTTGGGCATACAAACTTGTAAAAATTACTGAGAATTGGTTACTTCGAATTTTGAGCTGAAATTTTTACTGAATTTTCTAGACATCTGGAAAAAAAGTTATAAAAAAGAAACAAGTGATTTGGATAAAAGGAAAAAATACGAAAAATCGCACAAGTTGGCAGGAAAATCAGTATCCAGAAAAAAAAAGGTGAAAGGGAAGGGTGCTTGTTGTTTTGGCTCAAAATTTATTCTATAATTGGAAATTTCAATTCAAAATTAGTGTGAAGACAAGTGCCAAAGCTAGAGTTTTGTTGAGTCTTTTTTTTTCAGTTTTTTTTACTCTACTCTAGAGCCATTCTAAGTTTCTCTTTGAGTCCTAGCTTGCTTCTATGTCCTTTTCATTGCTTTAATTGTTGAATAATCCTTGAAAAATTGTCTTGTTAAAACTCCATTGGTTTAGCTTTCATTTCATTTTTTTTTTGGTCTTTGGTTATTGCTTGTCTCTTTGTTTCCTTGTTTGTGGGTTGCCATATAGGGAATTGGAAGGAGGATTGGTGCTATCCCTTGAAGAATTTGAGTCCAGAAGCAAGGGGCCAACCACCTTAAGAGCTATTGGACTAAGAAGCACTCCAAATTGAGTGAATCACCAAAGAGAGAACAACCACCAAAATTGAGGACCGTTTTGTAATTTTGTAATTTGCAATTTACTTACCTTCATTGTTTTCAAGTTTTTGTAACAAAAAGGCCTTTCATTGGAAGTGTGTTGGGAGCCTCCAATAGGTTACCAAACTTCCATTTGTGTGTAATAATTTTAGGCAATTTTTGCTTAGGATAGTGAGTGTTTTTTTGGGAACCTTGAATGTGGTCATCCAAACACTCTTAAGATTCACCTAGTTTACATTTCTTGCTTACTTTCATAGCTTATTTCTTTTACCTTTCATTGTCAAATCGCCTAGATAGCTTGCATTTTACCAATTAGTTTTTTTTTTTTTTTACCTTATCTTTCACACCTCTTTTAGTGTTTATTTTGGCTAGTTTCAACCATAGTTTCTTTTACCTTTTGTTTTCAAACCTCCAACAAGAAAGAATCACAACTTAGAAACCACCATGAGTCATCATTCAACTAGTGTTAATGATGAGGGTACTAGTCATAAGGACCCTCTATCTAGAATCTTAGATGAGTTGAGTTCTCTCAAGTTATGGAAAGAAAAACAAGAGAGAAAAGAAAAAGGAAAAAAAAGAGTGGAAGAAACAAGTCAAGATGAAAGAGAGAAAATAAGAGAGGAAGAAAGAAGAAAAATAATAAAAGAAATGAAAAGAGAAAAACATGCCTCCTATAGTAGTCATGACTCTTGCAAGAGTTTAAGTGAAGAACTTAGCGACTATTATAGAGGGCGCCATAGTTCACATACTAAACATCACTCCCAAAGAAGGGAAAGGGATAGAAGGCCTCAAGAGGTTAACATTAGTCTTCCATATTTCCATGGAAAAGATAATGTTGAGGCCTACTTAGATTGGGAAATGAAGGTTGAACAACTCTTTGCTTGCCATCATATTAGCGAAGAGAGAAAAGTTCCATTGGCTACCCTTAGCTTTCAAGGGTATGCCCTCTATTGGTGGACTTCCCTTGTTAGGGAACGAAGGATTCATGGGGATCCTCCAGTAGAGTATTGGAATGATCTTAAGAGTGCCCTTAGGAAGAGGCACATTCCTCCCTACTATGAAAGGGAGCTTATGGACAAGCTCCAAAGGCTTAAACAACGGAGTATGAGTATTGAAGAATACAGACAACAAATGGAACTACTCTTTTTAAGAGCTGGACTTAGGGAGGAGGAAAGGACAAGCATAGCGAGGTTCCTTAGTGGGCTTAATATGGAAGTAAGGGACAAGGTTGAACTCCTTCCATATAGGGACCTAGATGAACTAGTCCAACTTTGTATAAGAGTGGAACAACAACTAAAAAGAAAGCCTTCTTCAAAATCTTATGGCTTTCACTCTTATCCAAGGAAGGACCAAGCCCAAGGAGTTTTGGGGGCTACACCTTCAAAACCCAAGGAAGAAAAGGGTAAGACCATAGAGAAATACACCCCTAAGACTAGTTCCCAAGAAAGGACTAGCAACATTAAATGCTTCAAATGTCTTGGGAGAGGTCACATTGCCTCTCAATGCCCCACCAAGAAAACCATGATTATGAGGGGTCAAGACATTTATAGTAGTCAAGAGGAAACTACTTCTTGCCCTTCCTCTAGTGGAAGTGAAGATGAAGTAAGGGGTGAAGAGTCTAGTGAGGAAGTCTACCCCCATGAAGAAGGTGACCTCTTAATGGTTAGAAGGCTCCTTGGAGGTCAATCTTGTGATCTATCTCAATCCCAAAGAGAGAACATATTTCATACAAGATGCAAAATTTTAGATAAAACTTGTTCTCTCATTGTGGATAGTGGATCTTGTTGCAATTTTTGTAGCACAAGATTAGTTTCCAAGTTGAACCTCACTATCATTCCCCACCCAAAACCTTATAAACTTCAATGGCTCAATGAGCAAGGGGAAATGATAGTTAACCAACAAGTGAAGGTACCTTTCTCCATTGGGACATATAAGGATGAAGTTAATTGTGATATAGTTCCCATGGAGGCAGGACATATTCTTTTAGGAAGGCCGTGGCAATTTGATAGGAAGATCATTTACAATGGCCTAACTAATGAGATTACCCTCACCCATCTTGGCACTAAATTTGTGTTGCATCCTCAAACACCTTCACAGGTGGCCAGAGATCAACTAACTATGAAAGATAAGAGGGATGAGGAAGAAAAACTAGAAAAACAAAATAAAAAGAAGGATAGTAAGGCCTTGTCTTCAAAGGCCAAGGGGAAGGAAAAAGAGGAAAATAATTCCTCCAAGAAGATTGTTAAGAAGGAAAATCATTTTGCAACAAAAGGTGATATTAAAAGAGCACTCCTTCTTAAACAATCTTTCTACCTTTTCCTATCAAGGGAAACATCCCTTAGCACTGCCACAACTCCTACATTTGAGACCTTACCCCCAAAGGTCCAAGAACTCTTACATGAATTTGGTGATATATTTCCCAAAGAGATACCCCCTAGGCTACCTCCTTTAAGGGGAATAGAACACCAAATAGATTTAGTCCCAGGAGCAAGCCTTCCTAATAGGCCAGCCTATAGGACTAATCCTCAGGAGACTAAGGAGATAGAGTCTCAGGTAAAAGAATTGTTGAAGAAGGGCTGGGTCCAAGAGAGCCTAAGCCCATGTGCAGTGCCAGTGTTGTTGGTACCCAAAAAGGATGGTACGTGGAGAATGTGTACAAATTGCAGGACCATCAACAACATCACTGTAAAGTATAGGCACCCCATTCCTAGACTTGATGATTTGCTTGATGAGTTGCATGGTGCCAATATCTTTTCAAAAATTGATCTTAAAAGTGGGTATCACCAAATCAGGATGAAAAAGGGTGATGAGTGGAAAACCGCTTTCAAGACCAAGTTTGGTTTGTATGAATGGCTAGTGATGCCTTTTGGGCTCACTAATGCACCAAGCACCTTTATGAGGCTTATGCATCATGTCTTAAGGGATTTCATAGGTAGATTTGTAGTTGTTTATTTTGATGATATTTTAGTGTACAGTAGGAGCCTAGATGATCACTTAGGACATCTCAGGCAAGTTCTTTCAGTCCTTAGGAAAAACACCCTCTATGCAAATATAGAGAAGTGTACTTTTTGTGTAGATAATATAGTTTTCTTAGGGTTTGTAGTTGGTAGAAATGGGGTCCAAGTGGACCCTGAGAAAATCAAGGCCATCCAAGAATGGCCCACCCCAAAAAGTGTGGGAGATATTAGGAGCTTCCATGGGTTGGCAAGCTTCTATAGAAGGTTCGTTCCTAATTTCTCTACAATTGCATCACCTCTCAATGAGCTAGTGAAGAAGAATGTGGCATTTACCTGGGGTGAAAAACAAGAGCAAGCCTTTGCTTTGCTCAAAGAAAAGCTTACTAAGGCACATGTTCTAGCTCTTCCTGACTTTTCTAAAACTTTTGAGCTAGAATGTGATGCCTCTGGAGTGGGAGTTGGAGCTGTTTTGTTGCAAGGTGGGCACCCTATTGCTTATTTTAGTGAAAAACTTCATGGTGCGACCCTTAACTACCCCACCTATGATAAAGAGCTTTATGCCTTAATAAGAGCACTCCGAACTTGGGAACATTACCTTGTTTCCAAGGAATTTGTCATTCATAGTGATCATCAATCACTTAAGTTCATTAGAGGGCAAAGCAAGTTAAACAAAAGGCATGCAAAATGGGTAGAGTACCTAGAGCAATTTCCATATGTTATCAAATACAAAAAGGGAAAAACAAATGTGGTAGCTGATGCCCTCTCTAGGAGACACACATTGTTTTGCTCACTAGGAGCTCAAATTTTAGGATTTGATAACATTAGGGATTTGTATGCTTTAGATGAACATTTCTCTCCCATTTACAAGAGTTGTGGGAAAAAGGCCCAAGATGGATACTATTTGGCTGAGGGGTATTTGTTCAAAGAGGGAAAGCTTTGCATACCCCAAGGAACCATCAGGAAATTACTTGTGAAGGAGAGCCATGAGGGTGAGCTCATGGGCCACTTTGGGATAGACAAGACCCTTGTCTTACTCAAAGAAAAGTTCTATTGGCCCCATATGAAGAAAGATTTCCATAAGCATTGCACTAGGTGTGTGGCTTGTTTACAAGCCAAGTCTAGGGTGATGCCTCATGGGCTATACACACCCTTACCCATTCCATCTGCACCTTGGGTAGACATTAGTATGGACTTTGTCCTTGGGCTCCCTAGAACCCAAAGAGGTGTAGACTCTATCTTTGTAGTGGTGGATAGGTTTAGCAAGATGGCACACTTTATACCATGCCACAAGGTGGATGATGCTTCCCATATCTCAAAACTCTTTTTTAGGGAAGTTGTGAGACTCCATGGTTTGCCTAGGACCATTGTGTCAGATAGAGATGCTAAGTTCCTTAGCCACTTCTGGAAAACATTATGGGCTAATCTAGGAACTAAGCTTCTTTTCTCTACCACTTGTCATCCACAAACTGACGGGCAAACAGAGGTAGTGAATAGGTCTTTATCCACTCTTTTAAGGGCTCTTCTAAAAGGCAACCATAAGTCTTGGGATGAGTATCTTCCTCATGTAGAATTTGCCTACAATAGGGGGGTTCATAGAACCACCAAGCAATCCCCTTTTGAGGTTGTCTATGGGTTCAATCCCTTAACACCCTTAGACCTCATTCCCCTCCCACTTGACACTTCTTTTATACATAAAGAAGGGGAATCTAGGTCAGAGTTTGTAAAGAAGTTGCATGAGAGGGTTAAGACCCAAATAGAGAACCAAACAAAGGTGTATTCAACTAAGGGCAATAGAGGAAGAAAGAAGCTAGTTCTTAATGAGGGGGACTGGGTTTGGCTCCATCTTTGGAAGGAAAGATTCCCTACTAAAAGGAAATCCAAGCTTAGCCCAAGAGGGGATGGACCTTTTCAGGTCTTGGAGAGGATCAATAATAATGCCTATAGGTTGGACCTCCCAAGAGAGTATTGTTAGACAAGTGGCCTCAGATATCTTAAGAAGGGAGGGTTGAATTAAGATATTCCAAACTGTTTCCCCTAATTAAAAATCTATTTCACTTTTTACTCAAGTTATGAATTCCCTTAATGACAATCTTCTTAAATATTAATTCAAATGAAACAATTTGAATATGAATATAAAGCAATAATAAATAAAGGAGATTAAGGGAAGAGAAAATGCAAACTCAGTTTTATACTGGTTCGGCCACACCCTTGTGCCTACGTCCAGTCCCCAAGCAACTCGCTTGAGAGTTTCACTATCTTGTAAATTCCTTTTACAAGTTCTAAACACACAAGGACAATCCTTCCTTTGTGTTTAGAATTCCTTTACAACAAGAGACTCACAGTCTCTTAATCCCTTAGAGAATGAGAAGAAGAAGAAGAAGAACAAATCTCTGTAGAAAGAGATGGATTTTACAGATTGAGCACTCAAATAATTCCTTAATGAATTGCAATTGAATTGGCCAAGGAATTCTTAAGAGGATAAAATGAATTTGCTCTTTGAGAGGATAAACACTTTGTTGTTCTGAAAATCTCTGAGCAATTTCGTGTTTAAGTCACATATATATAGACCAATGGTGGTCATGAATAAAGCCTTTGAAAAGTTGTGACTCTTGAAATTATTTTTCTGAAAATCCTGTCTGGTAATCGATTACAGTAATTGTGTAATCGATTACAGCTTTTAAAATGTGAATTAAAACGTTTACTAACTGCTGGTAATCGATTACCAAAATTGTGTAATCGATTACACAGTCTAAAATTTCGAATTCAAATTTTTATAGCTGTTATAAAACGTATTTGGCCACTGGTAATCGATTACATCCTCTGGTAATCGATTACCAGAGAGTAAAACCTTTGAGAAACACTTTTTTAATTTAAATCACTTGGCCAAACCTTTGCTAAATCAATTAGGAATTCCCTTCCTAATATTCTAGTGATCATCTTGATGTTGTGACTTGTAATCTTGAAGTATTGTCTTGAATTTTAATCTTGAAAAGCCCATTTGCATCAATTGCAACACATCATCATGATCATCATCAAAACATCAAAGCCAATTGCATCTACAATCTCCCCCTTTTTGATGATGACAATACAATACCTGAAATCAAGATTCAAGCAAGCAACAAACAATTGTATATAGATAAAATGTGCATGTGTTTACTCCCCCTATATTTCGGAATTCATGATCACTTGATTTCTAAGTTTGTTAAGCTTTTTCTACAACCTTTTCTCCCCCTTTGGCAACATCAAAAAGCCAAAGAACTCGGAAATCAACACAGATATGACAATGGAGTAGAAAAATATATAAATATCAGAGTATAAAACACAAGAAGCCAAACTCACAAAGAAGAAATAATCAAACCAGAATCCAAATAACTGAAAATGTCAACAACCACAAAACATCCAAGACTGAAATTTAAAACCACAAGATAAATAAGCAAAGTACTTAGCATAATAATGTAAATTCTAAGAAACTAAAAGCCAAAATACACGGCTTATAAAAGATAAATAATCAGAAACTAAAATCTAAGAAGACGGAGGTGGTGGTGGAAGATCGAAACTCTAACGAATGTATCCGACATCCTCTTCAAGCTGTGTAAGACAAATGTCCATACCGGCAAAGCGTGAATCTAACGAGTCGAAGCGGTCACCAACATAAGAACGAAGACCCCGTAATTCGGAGAGGACTTCATTCATGAGTGCGGAATCTTCACGTTGAGGGGGAGGTGAAGGAGTACGATCTTCTTGAGGAGGGAGTGCATCCTTCTTCAGCCATTGTCCATTCCGATCTTTACGATACCCAAAGGAGGTCACTGCACCAGCACCAATTGCAAAGGAACGCTTGACTTGAACAAAGGGTTCATCATCAAGCGGAATTTGAAAATGACGCAAAAACAGAGTAATCAAATGTGGATAAGGAAGAGGTGCATTGGCCTGTAATGCCTTATGCATTCGGTACCGAACCAAATGGGCCCAGTCGATGTGACGACCGGTAAGAAAAGCCCACATAAGAATCAAATCCTCCTCAGAGGCTTGTGCTAAATTTGAAGACCGAGGAAGCAAAATTCTAACAATGATATAATGCATGATGCGATTATCAAAAGTTAATGACCCGGCCAACAATCTACCAGTCATTTCAGCTTGATCATTGCAGACCATGCGACGAGCATCATGACTCGAATAATCGAATTTCCAGTCATCAACAATGGTGCCCTCAAAAGGTGCACCTTGACTGGGTAAATGAGTCAAAGAAAAGAATAGTGACTGATCAATGACCATAGAAGTACCATGCACTTCAGACATAATAATACCATCCTGAATTTTTAAATTGCAGTAGAAGACCTTTACAAGTTCAGGATAATATGGCAATTTTAATGACATGAAATCAACAAGACCAGAATTTTGAAACACTTGATAACAATCAAACGTTTCATCATTAAAGAATTCTACGTCTAGGTACTTAGGGTCTAAGATTATTCTAGAAGAAAACTGAGAAAGGTACCGTAGACGCTGATCATCGGATGAAAACAGTGTTGATGATCTTGGAGATGACAAAGAAGGAGGAATAGGTGTTGTGGGTGCTCCGGATGGGCCGTGGCGGCGATGGGCAACAGCGGTAGCGGTGGAGGATGATCCCTTTCTCTTCTTTGATGGCTCTGCCATTTGATGAAGTTTTTCTGGATTTTGATCGGTGGAAGTGAAAGAGGAGTGAAAAAGAGGAAGATTGGGCTTTACGGGACGTGATTTGGTGAAGAATTGAGTGAGAATCGAAGGTTTGAAGTTCTAGGTATGGAGGAAAACGTGGAGGATGCTTTGGCTGCGCAACAGCTCTGATTTCGTGAGTATTTATAGAAGATGATGCATTGTAATCGATTACAGGTATTGGTAATCAATTACAGGCCCAATAAGCCTTCTGGTAATCGATTACAGGATGTTGTAATCGATTACAGGCTGCCTGTTCATGTGTAATCGATTACACTGGATGGTAATCGATTACCAGAGCCTATCCTAGGCTAGTTTCTTAAGAGAATATCTATATTTATGCTCAAATACATCCTATATGACTAATTTTCACTAATAATACACTAAATTCAATCATTCAATTATTATATACACAAGAAATCATAAATTCTATCATAAAAACAAGAATTTAAACAAGATCAAACAAAATCATCTACAATCAAAAGGTAAGAGTAAATCAACCAATCAATCAACCATTCAATCAACCAATCAATCCCTATTTTTCTAAATCTCTTACATCTAAGAGACCTAATTCTCTTCTAATAGAGAATAACACTTCCTTGGGGAGAGGTTTAGTGAAAATATCAGCAAGTTGATTCTTAGTATCAACAAATTCTAATACACAATCTCCCTTTAGGACATGATCTCTAAGAAAGTGGTGTCTAATCTCTATATGTTTAGTTCTAGAGTGTTGAACTGGGTTTTTGGATAGATTTATGGCACTAGTATTATCACACTTAATAGGTATGCGATCAAGAATGATGCCATAGTCAGATAATTGTTGCTTCATCCATAAAATCTGTGCACAACAACTATCGACAGAGATATACTCCGCTTCAGCAGTAGATAAAGCAACACTATTTTGTTTCTTACTATGCCATGAGACAAGAGCCGATCCAATAAATTGACAAGTTCCACTTGTACTTTTTCTATCAGTTTTAGATCCGGCAAAATCAGAATCAGAATATCCTATTAAGTTACATGTTGAATTCTTAGGATACCATAATCCTAAATTGATTGTTCCTAATAGATATCTCATGATTCTCTTTACTGCACTTAAATGTGATTGTTTGGGGTTGGATTGAAACCTAGCACACATGCAAACACTAAACATAATATCAGGTCTACTAGCAGATAAATAAAGAAGAGATCCGATCATACCTCGATATTGTTTTATGTCTATAGACTGACCAGATTCATCTTTATCTAAGTAACAATTAGTGCTCATCGGTGTAGACATGTGTTTTGCACTATCCATCCCAAATCTTTTGATCAATTCCTTGCAGTATTTGGATTGATTGATGAATATACCTTCTTGAGTTTGTTTGATTTGTAATCCCAGAAAGTACTTTAGTTCTCCCATCATTGACATTTCAAATTCACTTTGCATATCAAGGGAAAACTCCTTGCACAATGAATCATTAGTGGATCCAAAAATTATATCATCAGCATATATTTGAACCAACAAAATATCATTATGCTTTCTCTTTATGAACAATGTGGTATCCACTTTACCTCTGGAGAAATCTTTTTCTAGAAGAAAATTGGTTAATCGTTCATACCATGCCCTAGGGGCTTGTTTCAAACCATAAAGAGCCTTTTGTAATTTATAAACATGGTTTGGTTTATCAGGAATTTCAAAACCAGGGGGTTGTTCAACATATACCTCTTCTTGAATTAAGCCATTTAGAAAGGCACTCTTAACATCCATTTGATAAAGTTTAAAATTCATTATGGATGCATATGCCAATAGCATTCTAATGGCTTCTAATCTTGCAACAGGAGCATATGTTTCTTCATAGTCTATTCCTTCTTCTTGATTATACCCTTTTGCTACTAACCTGGCTTTATTTCTAATAATTATACCATGTTCATCTAATTTATTTCTAAAAACCCATTTTGTTCCTATGATAGGATAATTTTCAGGTTTTTCTACTAATTTCCACACATTATTTCTTTCAAATTGGTTTAATTCTTCTTGCATGGCAATGATCCAATTATCATCGATTATGGCTTCTTTTATATTTTTAGGTTCAATCATGGATACAAAAGCCATATTATTGCATAAATCTTTAAGAGAGTGTCTAGTTGTTACCCATTTTGCGATATCACCAATAATGTTGTCGAGGGGATGATCTCTTGAAGTTTTCCATTCTCTTGGAAGTGCATCATTGGATTTGACTTCTTCTGGAGGATCTTCATTGTTTCCTTTGTCATTTCCTTTGGAATCTTGTTCATGAATGTTCATATGTTCTAAAGAATCTGCAATGTCATCTAGCATATTCTTTCTTGACAATATAGCATTAGATTCATCAAAGGTAACATGAATGGATTCCTCTATATTCATAGTTCTCTTATTATATATTCTATATGCTTTGCTTTGTAATGAATATCCAAGAAAAATGCCTTCATCAGATTTTGCATCGAATTTTCCTAGATTATCTTTACCATTATTAAGTACAAAGCACTTGCAACCAAAAACATGTAGATGAGAAATATTAGGTTTTCTACCATTAAATAACTCATATGGGGTTTTCTTTAAAATAGGTCTTATCAAGGCCCTATTCATGATGTAACATGCAGTATTGACTACTTCAGCCCAAAAATACTTTGGAAGAGAAGTATCATTTAATAAAGTTCTTGCAATTTCTTCCAAAGACCTATTTTTCCTCTCAACAACTCCATTTTGTTGAGGGGTTCTTGGTGCAGAAAAATTATGTTCAATACCATGTTCATCACAAAATAATTCAAAATCTTTATTTTCAAATTCACCCCCATGATCACTTCTAATGGATGCAATCTTGAGATTTTTCTTGTTTTGTATGACTTTAGCAAGTTTCCTAAATGCTTGGAATGAATCACTTTTATGTGTAATAAATAGTGTCCAAGTATATCTAGAGAAATCATCAACTATAACTAGAGCATAGTAATTTCCTCCAAAACTCATGGTTCTAGATGGACCAAATAGATCCATATGCAATAACTGTAATGGTCGAGTGGTTGAAACAACATTTTTAGGTTTGAATGAGACTCTTGTTTGTTTTCCCTTTTGACATGCATCGCATAGTTTATCTTTTTCAAATTTCAATTTAGGCAAACCAACTACTAAATCTTTTGAAATTAACTTATTTAAGTGATCCATGTTTATGTGAGCAATTCTTTTATGCCATAACCATGGATCATCATCTTTACTAAGAAAGCAATGATTGTTTTCTTGTTTTATGCTTAAGTCTATCATGTAAACATTATTGACTCTATGTCCTACATGCTTTATATTAATGTCATGCTTATGTTCTATAAGACATTTCTGAGAATAAAATGATACTAGATAGCCTTTGTCACATAGTTGACTAACGCTAAGCAGGCTGTGCTTAAGGCCTTCAACAAGTAGAACATTTTCAATGGAGTTTGAAGAATTTGTACCTATTTTACCCACTCCAAGAATTCTACCTTTGTTGTTGTCACCATATGTTACATGCCCGCTTTTCTTTGGAGATATATATGTAAAATTTGATGCATCTCCAGTCATATGTTTTGAGCATCCGCTATCTATGTACCACTTCTTTCTCAAAGACACCTGCATAATCAAGTTTTTGACTTAGGTACCCAAATTTTATTGGGTCCTTGCATGTTAGTATAAACTGAGGATCCTTTTGGGACCCATATCATTTTAATGTTACTGTAATTTTTCTTGAAGTAGCAAGTTGATATGCCATGTCCTCTTCTTCCATAGTAAAAACAAGTGATAGAATTAGAATTACATTTTTGTGTGGAAGTGGAAAAGTTTTTATGAACCTTTTGTTGTTTTTCAGATTTATACCCTAGTCCATTTTTATTAGACACATATCTTTGTTTACTTAATATAACATCTAAATTATTTCTACTATATGAAAATTTTGCAAGTGAATTTTTCAACTCTTTAATTTCTTTTACATATTTATCACAACAACTACAAGAATCTGTTATTTTCTTGTCATTAATAGTGGAGATATTAACTTTTTCATTTGTTTTAGAGATTGAGACTTCATTTCTAAGAAGATCTAATTCTTTGTTTAATTTCGAAATTTCATTTTCTAAATTTGAAATTGTTTTCTTTGATGATGAAACTAATTTTGCAAGTTTAATTGATTCTTTATGCAAATCAGCAAATGCATCTTGCAATTCATCAAAAGAAATAGATAAGTTGTTTGAAGATGTTACCTCTTCATCACTTTCGTAACTTTTGGCCATAAGGCAGAGATTTATCTCTTCATTTTCAGAATCTTCAGAGGATTCCAAATCATTTTCATCCCATGTGATGTATGCTTTCTTCAATTTCTTTTCACTATGATTTTTCTTTTCAGATTTTTCCATCTTTTTCTTGAAGATGGGACAATCAACCCTCAGATGTCCAGGCTGATTGCATTCAAAGCATTTTAGAATAGAGGATGAATTTTCTGTCCTTCTCTTTGATTTAAAATTTGGTCGCCTCTGATTTCCTCTTACTTTAAGAAACTTGTTGAATCTTTTTACAAAGAGACTTAGATCATCATCATCATCTGGATCATTATCCTGATCACTTTCTTCTTGAATTGAGGATGATGCTTTAAGAGAAATTCCTTTCTTTTTCTTGTCATTTTCTTCATTTTGGTGCAATCTCAATAGTTCCATCTCGTGTTCCTGCAACTTACCAAATAAAGTGGCAAGAGACATGTTAGACAAATCTCTTGATTCAGAAATGGCTGTTACTTTGGGTTGCCATTCTCTACTTAAACATCTTAACACCTTGTTTATAAGATCCTCATTTTGAAATTCTTTGCCTAAGGCTGCTAGATGATTTACTATATGTGTAAATCTCTTTTGCATACTCTGAATATTTTCATTTGCATTCATTCTAAATAATTCATACTCATGAGTTAGTGCATTTATCCTAGATCTTTTAACATCTGTAGTTCCTTCATGTGTTAATCGAAGAGTGTCCCACATTTCCTTAGCACTCTTACAATTTGAAACCCTGAAATATTCATCCATTCCTAGGGCAGATGTTATTATGTTTTTGGATTTTAAGTTGTATTGTACTCGTTTTCTATCCTCTTCAGACCATCTATCTCTAGGTTTTTCTATGGTTATGCTTTCACTTGATGAACTACCATCTATTGAAACTCTTTCTACTGTGGTGGGTATATAAGGCCCTATTTCTATGGCTTCCCAGATATTTAGATCTATTGCCTCGATAAAAATTTGCATTCGGGTTTTCCAGTAGTGGTAACCCTCTCCATTAAAGATTGGAGGTCTATTGATAGAATTCCCTTCCGGAAATAAGGAATTTGCTGAGGCCATCTTTTTCTTGAAGCTTCTAAACTTTATATAAGAATGAAGCTCTGATACCACTTGTTAGACAAATGGCCTCAGATATCTTAAGAAGGGGGGTTGAATTAAGATATTCCAAACTGTTTCCCCTAATTAAAAATCTATTTCACTTTTTACTCAAGTTATGAATTCCCTTAATGACAATCTTCTTAAATATTAATTCAAATGAAACAATTTGAATATGAATATAAAGCAATAATAAATAAAGGAGATTAAGGGAAGAGAAAATGAAAACTCAGTTTTATACTGGTTCGGCCACACCCTTGTGCCTACGTCCAGTCCCCAAGCAACCCACTTGAGAGTTCCACTATCTTGTAAATTCCTTTTACAAGTTCTAAACACACAAGGACAATCCTTCCTTTGTGTTTAGAATTCCTTTACAACAAGAGACTCACAGTCTCTTAATCCCTTAGAGAATGAGAAGAAGAAGAAGAAGAACAAATCTCTCTAGAAAGAGATGGATTTTACAGATTGAGCACTCAAATAATTCCTTAATGAATTGCAATTGAATTGGCCAAGGAATTCTTAAGAGGATAAAATGAATTTGCTCTTTGAGAGGATAAACACTTTGTTGTTCTGAAAATCTCTGAGCAATTTCGTGTTTAAGTCACATATATATAGACCAATGGTGGTCATGAATAAAGCCTTTGAAAAGTTGTGACTCTTGAAATTATTTTTCTGAAAATCCTGTCTGGTAATCGATTACAGTAATTGTGTAATCGATTACAGCTTTTAAAATTTGAATTAAAACGTTTACTAACTGCTGGTAATCGATTACCAAAATTGTGTAATCGATTACACAGTCTAAAATTTCGAATTCAAATTTTTATAGCTGTTATAAAACGTATTTGGCCACTGGTAATCGATTACATCCTCTGGTAATCAATTACCAGAGAGTAAAACCTTTGAGAAACACTTTTTTAATTTAAATCACTTGGCCAAACCTTTGCTAAATCAATTAGGAATTCCCTTCCTAATATTCTAGTGATCATCTTGATGTTGTGACTTGTAATCTTGAAGTATTGTCTTGAATTTTAATCTTGAAAAGCCCATTTGCATCAATTGCAACACATCATCATGATCATCATCAAAACATCAAAGCCAATTGCATCTACAAGTATGGAGTCAGCACCACTTTTAATATTTCTGATTTAATTCTTTTTGCAGGTGGAGCTGATATAGAGGAGGAGGAACCAACAGATTTGAGGTCAAATCCTCTTCAAGGGGGAGGGGATGATGCAATCCTCCCTAGGAAAGGACCAGTTACCAGAGCCATGAGCAAGAGGCTCCAAGAGGATTGGGCTAGAGTTGATAAATAAGGCCTTAGGGTTCTCATGAACCTTAGGGTAGATTTTTGAGCCCATGGGCCAAGGTTGGGTCCACTCTTCTTTGTAAATAGTAGAATAGGTTGTTTTCTTATTTTGGGCCTTATATTTTGGTCATTCTAGTAGTATAGGGTTTTAGCCTTGTATTTCAGGGCATTTTGAGTAGTCTTTGTAGTAGGATTTTTTTTTGTATTTTCATGTTTTTTTGTCATGGGGGTGAGCTTAGCTATTATAGGGGTGTGTAGCTAAGCTCTAGCTTCTCCAGAATGCTTCTCAAGGAGGTGAGCTTAGTTTTTAGATGGGTGTGTGTAGCTAAGCTCTAGCTTCTCAAGGAAGCTTCTCAAGGAGGTGAGCTTAGTTTTTAGATGGGTGTGTGTAGCTAAACTCTAGCTTCTCAAGGAAGTTTTCTCAAAGAAACTTCTCAAGGAAGTTTTCTTAAGAAAGCTTCTCAAGGAAGCTACCTAGTCTATAAATAGAAGCATGTGTAACACTTGTTGTAACTTTGATGAATGAAAGTCTTATGAGATACACTTCAAAGTTCCACTTCTTTCCCTCTTTTATTCCTTCAATTTCGTGCTCCCCCCCTTCTCTCTTTCTTTTCCTCCATTAAAGCATCCTCTTCAAGCTTCTTATCCAAGGCAATTCTTGGTGGTGAAGCTCCTTCTTCCTTGGCTAATTCCCTAGTGGATGGTGCCTCCCCTATCCTCTTCTCCTTTGCCTTCCGCTGCATCTCCATGGTGAAAAATCACCATTGAAGGACCTCATTGAAGCTCAAAGATCCAGCCTCCATAGAAGCTCCACAAGCAAGCTTCCATCAGATGGATTGTAGTTATAGTAAGTCATTTAAATAATGTTTCATGCCGGTCAAATTAAATTTTATTACGTTGTACACTAATTTTTAGTTAACTTTGAATATCTAAATTATCTTATTCAATTTAGTGTATAAGCAAAAAGGAAGCACTGAGTGTGGGTACTGTGTAATGCATTAGATGTCAACAATAGTCTTAGGAGGTTTCAAGGATAATTGGGAAATAGTAATTTTTTACTTCAAATCTAATTCAATTTCTTATAGTTGTTATCATTTTGATTCATATATTCACTTATGATTTATTATATCATGCAATATTTGACTGATCAAAGACTATTGGAACCAGAAAGAATGAAGGCAATTCGCATTCAGTGAACAAGATATTATCAAAAAGTTAAAAATCAAACACTAGGACTTTAAGTAATTTTAGAATTGTATTGTAGTGATTATGTTAATTTAGACTAGGTTACAAACGATTTTATGTATTGACTTTCATTTTTCTTATAATTCACTACAAATATTCAATTATATATTATGGCCAAAATTTAAACTGCTGATAAAAACTGTCTGGTCTGGTTCTGATTTTCAATTTACAAGCTAATTTGGGGTAATTAAAAAATAGACATGATATTAAATTTTTTTTTACAAAAAACAACATTGGTTTTTTTATAACCGATGTGGTTTTCTGATCAACAACATCGGATTTCCAAAAAACCAATGTTGTTTTTTACTGACAACATCAATTTTCATTAAAAAAACTATGTGATTTTCTACACATTTAATATTTTTTTATGATATGACATTGATTTTCTACATATTTAATATTTATAATTTAGCTAACATCGGTTTTGGAAAATCAATGTTAACGTTGAGATTTTTAACGTTGGTAGTTTCAACATCGGTTAATAACCGATGTTGAAAGTCCTTAATAACCAGTGTTAAAAGCCTATTTTCTAGTAGTGTTTGTCCTCCTAATAAAGGTCACTCGACGTGCAAAGTCTAGAGGCCCACTTAAGCCACATCCACTCTGACAATGTGATCTTATGCCATGTCTTCCCAACATCCCTTAAGGGGGCAGCATTGACCTAGTATGGTGGACTTCCACCAAGATCCATAGACAGTTTTGACACCCTTATCGAGTGCTTCAGTGCGCAATACGCAACCAACAGGTCTCATCGCATGACCTTTGCCACCTTAGCCAGTCTGTGACAAGCATAGAATGAGTCTCTCAGAAAATTCATGGACAAATTTGGGTGCATCGCCGAAATCTTAACCCAGAAGTAGCAATGTATTCCATGCTCCTAGCCCTACCTACTGTGCGACAAGTTTGCGGATAGTTTGGGCAAAAAACAGCTTGGTAGCATGGACGAGTTGCGTGAACAAGTTAAAGGCTATATACATATAGAAAAATGTTAAGATTCAAGAATGAAGTCAGACAAGCCAGATAGAAGTACATCAAGCGAAAAGGAAGCACTAGGACCAACTCACATATTAATTTATTTTAATGTTTTATTATTTAAAATATGTTATCTATTTTTAATATTGTTTTATTTAAATGTTTTCATTTATTTAAAATTTATATAATTTATTAATAAAAATACATAATAAAATTAAAAACAACATAATTAATACATTAATATAAAACACATAATACAAATGAAAGAAAAACATGAAAAGTACAAGAATATGTTATATATTTTAATATTATTTTATTTAAATATTTTCATTTATTTAAAATTTAGATAATCTATTAATAAAAATACATAATAAAATTAAAAACAACATAATTAATACATTAATATAAAACACATAATACAAATAAAAAAAACATAAAAAGTACAAGTTATATTAGTCATGTACTTGTTTGTATGGATAGTTAGTATGATTATGTTATTCACTTCTACATAATGAGCATTTCTTATTAGGCCTATTTGGAATTGGTTCGAGAATCAAGCATAAAATGTGGACCTAAATATTGAGGCTATGTGTCTTCACTTCCAAGGGAATAAAAGTGATGTTGGTAAACTTTGATGCGTCTCAAGGATGTCGACAAAGTTTTCAACCATCATGGTTCTCATCATATATGCCTCAATACTAATTTCAAGTTCCTTCTACCTCAAATGTTTTTTATGACCCCTCACAAATGTTTGCCACCACTTTCAACACTCCACCATCTACATGTAATCTATCACCATTAACTTCTATTGTCCATCATTACCTACTCAAATGCGTGACATGGGTCATGGAGATGAAGAGGATGATGATGATAACAACAATAACGATGATGATAATGATGGTGGTAATCATATTCCTCAACAATAACACACAATTACACGTGAGCATTCTAGAATAAGAAGAGTACCAAGAGGACAACAAATTCAGGCAAATCCAGTCCAAACAGATGAGAGAGCAGGACGCATATCTAGAAGAACTTGCTGTGAGACATTATCTCATTATTAGTTTAACAAATATGTAACTTTCATTTAAATATAATCAATTTTTAAATTTAAGTGTTTCAAATTTTTAATATCTCCTTTTAATTTTATTATGTATTTTTATTAATAGATTATCTATATTTTGAATAAGCAAAAACATTTAAATAAAACAATATTAAAATATATAACATATTTAAAGAATAAAACATTAAAATAAATTAATAACATATAAAATAAAACCAAAAAAAATATACTAATAATAAGTCAAATTAATACTATTTATCATACATTTAAATAATTTTTAAAAAATTAGTAAAAAATAAAAAAAATTATAAATTTGAAAACAAATAAAACATTAAAAAAAGTGGTTTACGACTTCAAAGTCATAAAAAAAAGGTTTTACGAATGTAAAGTCGTAAACAAAAAAAAAAAGGTTTTACGATTTTAATGTCGTAAAACAAAAAAAAATCCCTACAATTTCAAAGTTGTAAAAAAAAATTTAACTTTCATTAAAAAAATTGAAAGTCGTAACATGTATTATATCTTCTCACTCACTAACACCCCCCTTTTATGTCATTTTTTAAAACTTATCCCCGATTGAAATTAACTAAAAAATATACCCCTTTTGGTAAAAATAAAAAGCCCAATACGACAGTTGCTTTGAAACTTAATTAAATTGCTTTCATGAAAATAACCTCAATTATGTTGTTCCATCATCTCTTCATGTAAGGATAGTACTACATGATGGCGTTTCAGGATTAGAGTTCTTAACGTGTTTTCAACTACATAATAATGAAGCAGAATACGGAGGCACTAAAGTATTAATTGTGGGACAAATATATCAAACGAACTGTGTACACTAAAACCACAAAAGTTTTGTAAATATAAAATGATATGCATGTAAATATGAATAAAGAGACTCCAAAAAGAAATAGGTCTGCCAATCCAAATATTATTATTATTATTATTATTATTATTATTATTATTATTATTATGATGATAAAATCATAAGTATCATTCATGTAGACAATAAAACTCTTTCTTTGAACATTTAACACCCCTACATATCAAAGCCAGAACAATATTTAATTTTTGTTTGAAATCTTATAAAATAACTAAAATTATTGTTAACATCAATTTTTGAATAATCAATGTTAACGTTCTAAACTTAACATTGGTTTTTCCGAAACCGTTGTTAATTAATTATTGTTAACATCAGGTTTTGGCAAAATTAATGTTAATATCAATTAGTTAACACCGATTTTTCAAAATCGATGTTACTAAACGCAAGTTATTTATGAAAATGTCATTGTACTCTTGTTAACCTTGATTTTGTGAACAACCAATGTTAACCTTGCGATGTTAAATCTATAAATTCTAGTAGTGATTCATTTAAAACTCTTCAATTAATTTATTTATGAAAATAGTAGTAAATTTTTGTATTTCAAAAGTCAAAGGCTAAAATTCACAACAACAAAATAAAACATCACATGACTTATATACAATTATAGTAACTCAAATCTCCTTAGAGCATGTATATAAACATAAAGATTTAATTATCCATTTAGTCCCTATAGTTTCCAAACTTATCTAATTTAGTCCCTATAGTTAATAAGTGATTTTTTTAGTCCCTGTAGTTTACCTTTTAATTCCCAATAAGTCTCTACCGTTAAAATTATTTAACACCGTTAACTTTGTGTAGCATGAGTTTTTAATTGAGAGGGAACTCAATAGTTTTAAGTGTGCAAAGGAAGGAAGTCCACTCAGAACTCTCACTTGCATGTAGAATGCTCAGGTGTGTTTTTGCACTGCAGGGCACCTCGCACCGCATCGCACGACACCTTACACGGCATCGCATGGCACCTCGTACGACACCTCGCACCGCACCTCACACGGCATCGCACGACACCTCGCACCGCACAACAGCTCACCCTGCACCTCGCATGACATCGCACGACACCTCGCACGGCACCGCACCGCACCTCACGATTTTTGTTGTTGTTAAGTATTATTTTCTGTTGCAGGTAGTTCGTGCCAACTCGATTGAGATTACCAACTGTTAGAAAATTAAAATAAAATGAAAGAAATAAATAAGAAGAAAAATGCAAAGCCTTGAATTAAATAACAGTAGCATAACTTTAATTGGTACCACATGAATCAACAATGCATTAAATCATACAATAAGCACAAAGAAAAAATAAATCAGGGGAAAAAATAATTAGCCTGGGTTGAAGCACGTAAACGCTATCCTTAGAGAGGAAACGCCCCACTGCATTGGTAGGAAATTCTGATTGCGCTCCTCTCCGAAAATACGACAACCTGTTGGTTCCGATCGTGTGAAACAAAAGGATCTGTGAACCTTATGAACACCAATGCTCTTGCTCTCAAAAATAAATTTTTATAAAAGAAGAAAGAGAAAAGTTTAGGGAGAAAGTAATGAGATTGTTGCTCTGTCTATGCTTGTGTGTCTTTTAGAAAGGAGGAAAGAAATATATGCACAGACAAAACAAATGTAACAAACTGTTGACTCATTAAAAAAAATCTTAGAAAGATAAAAAATCTTATTTTACGTAACAGTTTCTAAAATAAATATTTTGTTTTATAAAAGAATTAATATAAGTAATATATATTTATAAATTTTAAATTATAACACAAATATTTACTAACATTCCCTCACATAATTTAAAATTTTAAAATATATTTTTTAAAAGATAATTTGTATAGAAACGTAAGAGAAAGAGCATGTGATATTGTATTTTGGTATAAGGAACCTTCCGAGTTTAAGCCTTATACCTAGTGTTTATGAACTTCCACCTGAGAAAAATGCAGTGACTTAAGTGTCTTGAACTACATATTCTTTAACCGGACTTTAGTACACAACCCCTACAATATTGGCATTCAATTAGGTTCCAATCAGTGGTAGCGAGTTACACGGCCTTGCACATGTATCTTGTTTCGTGAGTGTCACTTAGAGATTAGCCCACATCTCACAATGGCGGCCCCACCACCACACTCACTAGGTGAATCGTCAAAGAGTGGTTTGTGACCCCACCCCTACAATAATTGTCATTGGATTCATTAAGAGATATTTTTTTAAAACAAAAATACACATATATAAATACCTCAACCTTAATATTGCCACAATTTATAATACACCTCGTCATAGGAATGAGATACCGAAAAACTCCGCCAAATTTTATTTTTGTGTACTTTAGTCAACAAACAATTTTTTTGTTACCTGTTGAACTCCATTCATGGGATCACCAATCACACGAAAATGGGTGTCTATTATTGTAACTAAATAATGAGCTTTAGTCCTATTCCCATTCACAAAGGAAATTGATCAAGTAAAAGATATTTTACTACTATAGGAATGTAAGTAGTGTGATGCTTTTAGTTTTTCATAGAAACTCATTCTAAAAGCATTTTTTTTGTTCTTAAAAAAAACATAATTGATAAAGAAAATATATTTTCATTTTAAATTTCAAATTATAAGAAAATAATTTTCAACAATCTTCCACTAATTTAAAATTTAAAGAAATGAACATTTGTTTGTTGTTATAATGTCGATTGTTGAAAACAATGTCGACTATCGAACAAGTAAGTTTAGATTTTGTTATCAATTAGACTTTTGCCTAATTTTCTTCATCTCTATTTTTTGTTTATTATGTTTTCTTTGTTGTTGAATCATTTTGAAGCTTGTTAAGGCTATTATAGCATGTGACTGCATCATCTAATCGTTGATTGTTATGCTCATGGTATAGGCTTGTGGGGGATAAGGTTAGGTATCATAGGGAGCAAAGATCCTTCTATAGTAAGGATTTGGATATGGATACACAGGTGGTACCTTTAATTAGATAAGAAAGTAACATAAATTAGTACAAAGCATAAGAAATTTACATTTTAAAATCAAATACCAAGAACAATTATAGTGCAAACAGTGATTCTGAACATACTTTAATATCACATCTAAATAACAACTGACACTAGTACTCACTCGGGCAATTATTCATTTACCTTCAATATCCATGACAAAAAACTCTGGTTTCTTAAAAATCAACCTTAATTGACCAAACACAACCTCTAAAGAACACTTTTTTATAAGAAAAACTTCAGATTGCATCATTATTTGCCACACCAGAACAACAAGATTTTGTTATCAATTAGATTTTTGCCTAATTTTATTAATCTCTGTTTTTTGTTTATTATGTTTTCTTTGTTGTTGAATCATTTTGAAGCTTGTTTAGGGTATTATAGCATGTGACTACATCATCTAATCATTGATTGTTGTGCTCATGGTTTAGGCTTATATCCAAACACTTTTTTTTGTTACTGTATATCATGGTGGCCACTTTGTGAATATACCAACAAAGTCACATGGTCTTGAATTGAAATATGTTGGGGGTAAAACCTTTTTGACGAGTAAATGTGATCCAGATGATTGGTCATTGCAAGAGATAACCTTTGAGCTTAAAAAATAGGGTTATAAAGGTTCTGTTCAGATTTTCTATCGCCAACTTGGAATAAGGTTGGATAAAGATCTTGTTAAAGTTTGGAATGATGATGGAGCAAGGGAAATTGTTAAGATTGCCATGGATTTGATTCAAAAACATGTTGAAGTATATATTGATCATACTTCACACATGACAGAGGGAGTTTTACTGGCTATTGATGAGGGAGGAAAACCCATGGTCGAAGGAGATTCGGGGAATGATGTCATTGATGGAAAAGATAGCGATAGAGAGGTTGACAAGTTTGAGTTGGATGATAGGGATAAGGAAACTGATGAAGATAAGGGAGATGATGATAATTATGAGGAAAATGATAACTATGATGGGGATGACTTGGATGCTGAATATGATACTGATAAATTAGGATCTGATATAGCAAGTGAAGAAGATTATGACTGTTATGCACTTACTATGGCAGCAATTAATGGTGAAGATATATCAATAAAACCAGTTTCCAGGAGATTTCAACCTCATGAAATGGGAAGAGATTTTAAATTTGAAGTTGGTATGGATTTTGATTCAATTAATCAGTTCAAGGCATCCATCAAAGAATATGCAAACATGCATGGTTTTGGGCTGAAATTCAAGAAAAATGATAATGTTAGATGTAGGGTGATTTGTCAGGATAGTTGTGAATGGATGACATATGTGAGTAAGGTTGGTGGATCAACAATATATAGCATGAAGACTTACAATGGAAAGCACACATGTGCCAGGTCTGGTGGTGGTAATTTGGCAACAAGTAAATGGATTGCATAGAAATTGATAGAAACTTTGAAGTATATCCCTAACATGTCAATTAATGTCGTGATTCAAAAAGTCAGTGAAAGCTATTGTGTAAAAATATCTAGCAAGAAGGCATATTGGGCAAGAAGGATTGCAAAGGAAAAGGTGCAAGGAAATTATGTGGAGCAATACAATAAATTGTGGGATTATGCTAATGAAGTTAGAAGGTCTTAGCCTGATACAACGTTGTTATTATTGACTGAGCCATCTGCATATGGTAGTGGAGAAGAGTTTATGCGATTTTATATGTGTCTTAATGATGTAAAGCAAGGATTTCTGCAAGCATGTAGGCCTATTATTGGTCTTGATAGTTGTTTCTTAAAAACACCTTTTGGTGGTATATTGTTGGTGGCAATGGGTCAAGATCCCAATGACCAGTACTATCCTCTTACCGTGGCTATTGTTGAAAGTGAGAACAAAGACTCTTGGAAGTGGTTTCTACAAAAATTATTAAGTGATATTGGTCATGAGCATAAGTGGGTCTTCATTTCAAATCAACAAAAGGTATGATCTTGTATGCTCTCATTCAAATTTTATTGTATTTGGTTGATACATGACTGATAACAAGTTATTGCACAAGGATTGGTCCCAGCTTTGCAGGAACTGCTACCTGTTTTTGAACATAGGGTGTGCGTGAGGCATGTATATGCAAACATGAAGAAATATTTTGGAGGTGGTGTTGTTCTCAGGGACAAGATGTTGGCAGCTTGTAAAGCTACATATATAGGAGATTGGGAGCAAAAAATGATTATGCTAAAACATGTATGACTTCTAAAAATTGATTAAAGCATGCCTTCTAATTTATATTCTCAATATGACTTCTAAAAAATTAATTAAAGCCTGGCTTCTAATTCTGTTCTGAATATGACTTATAATGTTAGGTCTCTAAGGAGGTACATGACTGGTTGATGCAGCTTGACCCAAGATTTTGGTCAAAGGCTCACATGTCAGAGTACTCTAGGTGTGATATGATCATGAACAACATATCAGAGGCTTTTAATGGTAGGATTTTGGAAGCTAGGGAGCAACCCATCGTAGCTATGCTAGAATGGATAAGAGTGTATATGATGACTAGATTTGCGAAAAATAGAAAATTAGGAGAGAAACAAAAGGCAAAGGGTCAAAAAGTGTGTCCAAGGCCCATGAAGAGGTGTTGGCATATTCAAAGTGGAGTGTGGTTTGGGGTGGTGGTCCAAAATTTGAGGTTCAAAAATACCTATTTGCGTTCAAGGTTGATCTAGATGAGAAAACATGCTCTTGCAGGTGTTGGCAGTTGACTGGAATACCATGCAGGTAAATTATTCAAGCTTCTTAATTTCATGAAATGTTTGACCATATGACAATTATATCTAAGTTTGTAATGTATTTTGTAGGCACCAATGTTTGATCGTAGATTGCTACCATCTGACTTTGTTCATCCATATTATCATGTGGATACTTATATAAATTGTTATGCATCCATTCTGGAACCAATTAATAGAGAAGATATGTGGCAGCAAACTGGACTTCCAACTGTCTTACCCCCTCAAGTTAGAGTCTCAATTGGCAGACCAAAGAAGGCTAGGAGAAGAGAAAATGATGAAGCACCAAAACCTCATAAGCTAAAGAGGACAAACACATCTTTGAGGTGCGGCGGGTGTGGCACATTTGGGCACAAAAAAAGGTTGTGTCAAAAATATGACAATCCCTAAACTAGATGCTCCTCCAAAGAAAACTAAAGTTACAACATCAACAAAGAAGAAAAACACATCCACTCCAGCAAGTTAGCAAACCCAACCCTCCAGTACTAAACAATCTCATACTCAGCCACCCAAAGCAAGCAGCATGCACACTCAACAATCTCAAATCCAAGCATCAACAACTGCTAAAGGTGACTTCAGGCCCAAACTGCAGATCAAGAGTAAACACCTCCAATGAAGGGAAAGCAAGCCATCACCCTGCAACGTGTTGTGAAGAATGCATCTTGGAAGAAAACTGATTGAAATTTTAGATTATCACTGTGTTTTATTTTTTGGGAAAGATATATACTTGTATTGTGGGGTGCTACTTTTTTATCTTTAAGTGTGGTTTCATGGCTTACGTAGTGTTTAGGGACCACTATGTAATTGGCTTGCATACTGTTTTTTTTTTCTTTTGTTATTATCAAACTCCAATCTTGTTTAAGGGCCAATGAATGACTTTAATATTCTATTTTCTCTTTCAATTATGTTCAACGTTGGCAAATTCTTTAGTATTGGATTCAACATAAAATAAACATTTCATTAACTTCAATAAATTGGTTGCACTACAGTATAATACAATTAACATTACAAACAAAAAAAGGCCTTAAGAATAATATGACAACATCTTCAAAACAACAATCTTTTTCTTCAAGTCCACAATAACTTGTTCATGTTCTTCAATCAATTGTTGCACATGTTGAGACCTTGGCTCATCCATCGAACAAAAATAGCCACAACTCTAACTCTCTTGTAAAACCCAACCCATACAAATTACAAAAACCCAAAATAGAACCCTATACATTAAATAAAAGTTAGAATTGAAAAGGAAATATCCTATAATTTGAACATGTGAAGAATCTACCCCAAATTCCTTTTCAGTTCATGACATAAACAACCTTAACCTCCTTCCACACTTGCAATAAATCAACCTTGATGAACTCTGGGTTTTGCAATAAATCAACATTAACCTATGTGAGGTGCGGTGCGATGTGTTGTGTGGTACAGTGCGAGGTGCTGTGCAGTGTAGTGTGGTGTGAGGTGTCGCGCGAGGTGTGGTGCGATGCGAGGTGCTGTGTCATGCGAGGTCTAGGTGAGGTGCAGTGCGATGCGAGGTGTTGTGCGATGCGAGGTGCAGGTGCAAGGTGTCATGCGAGTGCCCTACGGTGCGAAAACACACTTGAGCGTTCTACATGCAAGTTGAGTTCCCTCCCAATTAAAAACTCATGCTATACAAAGTTAACGATGTTAAATAATTTTAACGGTATGGACCTATTGGAAATTAAAAGGTAAAGTACAAGGACTAAAAAAATCACTTATTAACTATAGGAACTAAATTGGGTAAGTTTGAAAACTATAGGGACTAAATGGGTAATTAAACTAAACATAAATCATATTGTAAGGATAAATTACATAAACTTTGATTCGATCAACATTATGAATAACTTTAAAGAGGAAACAAAAATAGATAACACATCTTCTTGTCTAGGTATGCATGCTCATGAAGTCTACAATGACACTGGGTCACTTCCTATACATATGCTCCCCACATGCGTTAGATACAAGATCATTACAGACATGAACCACACATGCAACCATGAAAGGGTAAGCTTAAAAAAAGCTAGCATACTAAAACAATTTATAACTTAACAATTAAAGCTTAAACAAACATCATCGTATACAACAGAGTATTTCATAATAATCATCACTATGAGCCATCACATCAAGATTCAATCATCATACATCCTTTTATGGTTATACTCATTAGAAGAATATTGCATGAGTTTGAAACTTAACATTGATGGCACTGAACCCTCCAAGCAATTCATGTTTCTTTGCATGATCTATTAACGGAGGTTTATAACAACTCCTTTAATCCATTCTCTTTATATCACATCTTTTACTTGGATTTATTAATTCATCCCAGTGAAGATCACTGTTAGGGTTTTTGCTAGGGTGTCTCATTTCTTGCTTACTAGTTTTCATAATTGAAAGAATAAAAGGAAGCAGACCTGAAGTATGATTATCTAACAATTAATTGTTTAGTTTTTGTTGATATCATTCCGCTAATCTTGATTCGCTCTTAAGTTTCCTTTTGCTCGTATTCTAGATCTGCATAAGTTTTACTCTATGTTTGATAATGAGAAAAGAAAATGGGGAAAAATGAAAAATTTTAAATTTAAATTAGAGAGAAAGTGAAAAGAAAGAAAAAAAAATATCGTTATACATATTTTCTTTCTTTTCAATTTTCTTTTCTTTTATTTTCATTCCTTTTAAATAGACCTTTACATAAACTAGTCACTAGTGTATTCTACCACTCAGGAAAATGATGTCTGCCTGTTGGATTAAATGTCCATCATATACTCTTAGAATTCTAAAATTTTAATATCACGATATTTGTTACGTCTTGCTTTATTTCTATTGGACTCACTTTATAATCTTATTATTTACTAATTAAGATACTGCTTTTGTTATTATATAAGTCAGTTTATAGTCATTGTGTTTTGATCTAGTTCAATAGGTTCGCACGGACACCTCAATATGACGACTTTTTTTATTTATCAAAAAGGATATATTTTTTCATTAATTTTCAATCGGAGGTAAGTTTTAAAAAATACTTAAAAGAGGATAAGTCATAACAGTGTTATGACTTCTAATTGAGAAGTCATAACATATGTTATAACTTTTAATTTTTTTTAAATTACGACTTCAATTAATTTTATTTTTACGACTTTGAAGTCATAGGAAATTTTTTATTTTGGTTTTACGACTTTAAATTCATAAAATCTTTTTTATTTACAACTTTAAAGTCGTAAAATATTTTTTTGTTTACCATTTTGAAGTTGTAAACCACTTTTTTGCTTTTTTAAAATGTTATTTTTTTTTCAAATTTATAATTTTTTACGGTTTTTTTTCTTATTTTTGAATTTTTTTAAAAAATTATATAAATGTATAATAAATAATATTAATTTGACTTATTATTAGTATATTTTTATGATTTTATTTTATATCTTATTAATTTATTTTAATGTTTTATTATTTAAAATATGTTATATATTTTAATATTTTTTATTTAAATGTTTTAATTTATTTAAAATTTAGATAATCTATTGATAAAAGTACATAATAAAATAAAAAAACATAATTAATATATTAATATAAAGCACATAATACAAATGAAAGGAAAACATAAAAAGTACAAGAATATGTTATATTGTTTTATTTAAAATTTAGATAATCTACTAATAAAAATAAATAATAAAATTAAAAACAACATAATTAATACATTAATATAAAACACATAATACAAATGAAAGAAAAACATAAAAGTACAAGCTATATTAGTCATGTACTTATTTGTATGGACAGTTAGTATGATTACTTCATTCACTTCTACGTATAGGCATTTCTTATTAGGCCTATTTGAAATTGGTTCATCCATATCATTATGTATTGGAGTAATGGTTAGCCTACCTTTATGTCATCGTTTTGAAAGATCAGACATAAAATATGGACCTAAATATTGAGGTTGTGTGTCTTCACTTCCAATGCAATGAAAGTGATGTTGATAAACTATGATGCGTCTCAAGGATGTCAATAAAGTTTTCAACCATTAGGATTCTCATTATATATGCCTCAATACTTGTTTCAAGTTTCTTCTACCTCAAATGTTTTTTTATGGCCCCTCACAAATGTTTTCCACTACTCTCAACACTCCACCATTTGCATGTAATCTATCATCATCGACTTTTTGTTATTGTCCATCATTACCTACTCAAATGCATGACATGGGTCATGAAGATGAGGAGGAGGATGATGATAACAATAATAACGATGATGATAATGATGGCGATGATGATGATGACAAGGTGGTGATCATGTTCCTCAATAAAACACAATTGCACGTGAGCATTCTAGAATAGAATACAAGGAGGTAGAGGTCGTTTACCAAGAGGGCAACAAACTCAAGTAAATCCAGTCCAACAAGACGAGAAAGCGAGAGCGAGACACATATCTAGACAAATGTACATTGTGGGACATCATCTCATTGTTAGTTTAACAAATATGTAATTTTCATTTAAATATAATCAATTTTTAAATTAAAGTGTTTCAAATTTTTTATATCTCCTTTTAATTTTATTATGTATTTTTATTAATAGATTATCTAAATTTTAATTAAACAAGAACATTAAAATAAAATAATATTAAAATATATAACATATTTTAAATAATAAAAAATTAAAATAAATTAATAACATATTAAATAAAACCATAAAAAATATACTAATAATAAGTCAAATTAATACTATTTATTATACATTTAAATAATTTTAAAAAAAATAAGAAAAAAACCATGAAAAATTATAAATTTGAAAAAAAACTTAAACATTAAAAAAAGTGGTTTGTGACTTAAAAAAAAAGTGGTTTATGACTTCAAAAAGGTTTTACGATTTTAAAGTTGTAAAACAAAAAAAAATTCCTACAACTTTAAAGTCGTAAAAAAAAATTAACTTCCATTAAAAAATTTGAAAGTCATAACATGTATTATACCTTCTCACTCAATAACATTCATGTAGACAATATCAAGCATGCAAATCATCTATGTCAACTACAGATCAAATATAACTTATGCGGATCAACAAAACCTATGCGCGGATCAAGCTGAATGAGTTGGATGTACAAAAATATTTTTAAAAATACACGAGAATATTTTTACCTTTACACATAGGATGTTGGGTGCACCACCAATAATGTTGGGTGCACCTAACAACACCCTCTTTGTGTTTGTGCTGGAAAACGTGGATGGAATTCTTTGTATTGACGCGTTTGACTTGTAACTTGCGTGTTAGTTTAAAGTTTAATTATATTGCCTACAGGTATATATGTTTAATCATGGAACTACAGGTAGGTCTTTTTTTGGTTGAATATATATATATATATATATATATATTAAAAATTCTATATTTAGTCCTCCTAAATGGTTAAACCTAAATAATTTCAATGGCAAAAATATTGAATTAATTAACATGCTCTGATTCTTTATTTTTTTATTGTTGAAAGAATTGACTTCACAAGTGTTTGTTTTATCTAAGCACAAGCAAGCCACTCAGAATTACTCAAGATACGTAACATGTAACTAATTTTTTTTTGTAGTAGTAGAGTGTCAACCCGTTGATGTTACATTTTTGTTTCATACAATTTAAAATTATTTGTTAACTTTTTTTAATAAAATAAAATAAAAAATTATTTTTTGTTGTATTTGTTTAGATTGCTTTCACTAAAAAAAACTATTTTTTTAAGAAACAAATTCTATCTGTTTCTAAAAACACTTTTTTAAAAAACCAAACTAGCTTATGATTGTACATACAATTTGATAAATAGTGCTTTGTCTTTAAGTTGCCTCCAAACTATTTCCTTAATTGAAATTATTTTACTTGACAACGACTTAATTTTATTTTTTGTAATGCTTGCAATATATTACAGCTTTTGTGGGAGAATAAAGGTGATCCCAATAAAAGCAGTGGACCCTGAAGCTATCAAATTCTTGGAAAGGTTAGGCACTCTGAATGCTGAAGCTGATTCCATCTACGAACTTCACAAGGAACCTAGCCCCATTATCGAACCTGAGTTTGTTTGGGATGACATCGTCACCTTTGAGGCAAAGTGATTAGAAAGAATTGAGGGAAATCATTCAGAAAATACAGAAATCCGCAAATATTGTTGAATGATATGTTGCACCATTCGATCTATTCCTCCACCACATATTAACTGAGACTCGTGGAATTATTCAATTCCAGATTCGATAATGGGGCTAGGTTGGGGCTAGGTTCCTTGTGAAGTTCGTATATGGAATCAGCTTCAGCATTCAAAGTGCCTTACCTTTCCAAGAATTTGATAGCTTCAGGGTCCACTGCTTTTATTGGGATCACCTTTATTCCCCCACAAAAGCTGTATTGCAAGCACTCATCACATATCAAACATTTCAGCACAAAGAGGGACAATTGTTCAAATTTACCTCTGGTGTTGGAGGAGCATTATGGTTCCCATGATGAGGTAGTATCCAAGATCACATCTAGGCCCTCATTTAAAGCTGTCACTAGCAGAGAGATGATGCAGAAGTGGAAGATTCGTGCCCCTGTTCAAATTTTGATAAATTAAATGTAATCATTAGTAAATAGCTTATAATTAAAGATCTAATATATGTCATCCATTTCATAATAGCTAAATTGCAAAAGGACCTTTATGTGAATGACAATTTCTTAAATTTGGATTTCTATATCATTTGGACACATAAGTATACCAATCCGGCAGCTTGGAGCATGTCATCAGGGTCACCTCCCCTCTGGAGCTAAGGGCTCTACATATGACGTGGGCTTCCTTCCTTCAAAGCATCTGCCTCAACCACAGCAACATTTAAAGCGTCTGACCGAAATAGTGATCTGCCAAAGCCAATTGATACATATTATTTTGTAAAACTATTAGAATTAGAGAATGATAATAGTGCAAGACTAGAATTACTTGTCATCAAGAATGTTTTTAAGAACAGTGCTCTTTCCGGATCCCATGCCACCCCATTAACACAAACACAGGAGGACTACCCTCCTCCCTAGCCACGTCTCTACCCTGGACTGCTCTCTACAATGCTTTCACCTCTTTTAGCAAAGAAGTGAAGTGATCACGCTTGTCACCTTCAGAGTATCCATTAATCTCTTAATCCTCAGTCCCCCTTTAAACACCGCACCATATTTACAATTGAATTAGATTCCTTTAATAAATATTTAAAAATTTAAAAACTTTTAACTTCTTCACACTTTTTTTTTATCGATGATGAGAAGTTTACAACAACTCATTCACATTACTTAAATAAATGAGCAAGACTCCCTTGGTTTAAATTCATCATAATGATGTAACATTTCAATTTTTAAGAATTTTTTTAATTAATGTTTAAAACTTAAATTTGAATTATTTGATTAAATGATAAAAAAAAAAAGAATTTGCAAACAAAATAGAAATCTACCTTATAACTTTCAATCCAATATCCTTCAGGGTTATATTCTGCGGAGGCTCCACACCCAAAACCTATGATTCAACCAATTAAAAACGGGTGTTTTGTTAGTATTAAGAATAAAACTGAAAGGAAAGAAATAGAAAAGAGAGAAATTGAATGAAAAAAAAGTGTTTAATTTTTTTTCTTTTTTCTTTTATTAATTTTATCATTTTAATTTAAACATTTTTCTTTTATTTTTTTTCTATTTCTCTTCAACCAAATTACTCTTTTTGTTCACTTTATTCTTTATTTATTTCTTTTCTTTTCTTATTTATTTTCTTTCATTCTCTCGTTTTCTTTTCACACAACCACACACTGACACACAAATCCTTTCTTTCCTTCTTCGTCATCAAACAAAGAATAATGTATCAAACGTTTATTGTACAACCGAAAGATGACATGAACTTTGCTTTTTCATATGATTTGGCACACAGGTTTGTAGCGGGGACATGATTTTTTTGGGGTTGTCCGGGTATTTTATTGATTTATAATTTGGCACGTGTTTGAGGATTTTCTGGCACGCTTTCTACTTTTCTGTCTCTTTTCTTATAATATTTCTTTGTGCATTGAGGTGACAATTAACCCTATTTGTTAAAGGCGATGGAGTTATTTTTTGTGCGGATGAAAATGAATGATGTTTGTTTCTAACAGTAGATTATCAAATAAATAAATTTAAAAATGGAAGAAAGTCAGACTCAATAAAAAAAATTACTATTTCTTATCTATTTTTACTTTTCTCTCTATCTCTCTTTTTATCTCTTTCTTGTTTATTTTTTAATTAAACACTTGTACTTTTCAATTTGTTTCTCACTTATTTTCACTATCTTCTTTTATTTTCTTTTATTGTCTTTCTCTTCTCTCTTCCAAATAGAGTCTTAAGAGAGGCAGAAAGAGGTATGGATGGCAATCTCTCATTATTCATTTTATCACATGAAAATTTGTTCCGTACTAATTTTACATTTGCATGGATAAAGTGAATATTCACTGATATTATAAATATTTATATTATATTCATATATCTATGTATATTTATTAAAAAAGTAAAAACAGATGAACATACCTGACTAATCACAGGTTGAGCATGGTTCCAGTGAAATGCAAAATAACTGAGGATACATCCCTCTAACTTCGTAACAAATCTATCATATCTATCACATGATCGTACACATTCTCATTGACAATGCAAAATAACTGAGGATACATCCCTCTAACTTCGTAACAAATCTATCATATCTATCACATGATCGTCCACATTCTCATTGACACCGGAAATATATTGAAAGATGTCTTCGTCCCACCCATTGGGGCTTTTCAGATGCTCTAGGGCCAATGTGCATAGCAATGGAACCTCACTAGCATCTTGGGAGTATCCCCTATGAGTGGATATTAGTTACAAAGGAACTAGTCTTAGGACACTTGAAGAGGCAGGATAACAAGCAGAAGCAGCCAAAAGGCTCAAAGCCAAGCTTTAGAAAAGATTTACAACTTATCACTATGAATATTCAGTATGTATTTTAAGTTCCACTAATCATTTGCAGGAAATGGGTGCTACTCAGATGCTTCGCTGACATAATATTCATTTGTCTAAAACGAACTTGAAAATCCATTTGCCTTGCTGCAATATTGCAAACACATGAGTAAAAACTAAAAAGTACTGGTAAAAAACATTACCCAACATAATGCATTAATGCTCTTCACATCAATTATGACCCTAGCTATTTTGTTTAGAAAGGGGATAAGAGTTGTGGACTTGTGAATCTGAGAGAGGGGGCAAGAGAGGCCGTCTGTGTGATTTGAGGAAACATAGGTACCAACTTAGTGCAAAAACTTTAGAATGCAATTTCAGCAATATGTCTTAATTTCCAAGTAGAATTCTAAAACATGCATACAAGACTAAGGATTGGACTTTGTTCTAAGGCAGGTTAAGAACTTCTCGTTACATGTCATAAGTCAGTTACTAATTCAATAAACATAAACATGAATTACCTGCATTATAGAGTCTCATATCTTTACCTGTTATGTGCATCAAACCTACCTAGTCAAAAGCTACCTTTTAACCTACTGCACTAAAAGAATTCATATAAATTGTAGAGATGTCAAAATCAGATGATTCTAAAACATTTTTAAAGCTAAGAATTAAATTTTTAAGAGATAAAAATAACTTTAATAAATTCAATATAGGTCGTTCATATATCAACTTTGAATACAAACATGTTATAAGGCAGATTTCAACATCAATACACAACATATTCCTTTCTACCATTCCAACCTCATGTACAAACTTTAAGTATATTAAGGATAATTATAAATTCACCTAGGACACATCAAGGATAGGTCACAATGCATAAGGAAGACACAAGGATAGGATAATTATAAAAGAAAGAACCATCACGTAGTAGAATTGATTTGAGTTCATGCTTTGCTTCTAAGAAAAACTCAAGTCTTACTAAAATAAACTTTAAAGTTAAATCTACAAAACAGGAGGTTACAGGTGCTTTGCAGTAAGTATAGCAATGTTTCCTACGTCGAAGTAGAAGAAGAAACTTACATGTCCATAGCGCGATAGTAGTTTAGGCCGCCAGTGAAACTTTCTGTTCAAATTTTTATAATTATAAAAATTGATATTGCTCTCTTACACACGTGTCATAAAGAGAGCTTTTCTTGTACAAATTCAAAGAAATCAGATTACGATTCTCTTACTCAGTTTTTCTGTATTTTTACACAGTACTACAGCAAGCTACATGTGGTTATTCTTCTAATTCTGTTATAACTACCACTAACTAACACACAAGTGATAGAACTAACTAACTAATCATCTGAGTTATCTTTTTATCTAACACTCCTCCTTAATTCAGATTTCATTTGAGCTTCTAAGTCCCATCTTTCTCCTCAAATCTTCAAACCTCTCCTTCTTCAAAGGTTTTGTCAAAATGTCTGCAAGTTGATCTGCAAATCTGCAAAAATCCAACCTCCATCTTCCATTGTACACTTGATCTCTTAAGTAGTGAAATCTAGTCTCAATGTGCTTGCTCCTTCCATGAGCAACAGGATTCTTTGCAAGGCTTATAGCAGACTTGTTATCTACCATCAACAACATTCCATTCTCAGATTTTACCTTCAACTCATTCAGCAAAGCTTCTAACCATATTGCTTGACAAGCACTCATGCTGGCAGCTATGTATTCAGCCTCACATGACGATAAGGCCACCACGGATTGCTTCTTTGAACACCAACTAATAGCTGCATTTCCTAGCTGAAACAAATACCCTGTGGTACTCTTTCTATCAGTTTTATCCCCACACCAATCAGCATCTGAAAAGCCAATCATCTCACAGGAATTGCTACTCAAGTTTGTAGGAAATAGCAAACCAAAACCAATAGTCCCTTTCAAGTACCTCAGTAGCCTTTTCACTGCATTCAAATGGCCTTGCTGTGGTGCTTTCAAAAATCTACTCACCAAGCCAACTCCATATGCTACATCTGGTCTGGTATTGCATATATACCTCAAGGAGCCAACCATTTGTCTGAACACAGTCTTATCCACCAATTTTTCAAGCCCAGATTGATCCAGCACAGCACTAGTTTCAACTCCTGTTGAAACTGAGTTGCAGTCAAGCATCTGAAACCTCTTTAGGACATCAATTGTGTATTTGCTTTGGTGCATAAAAATTCCAGCCTTTGTCCTCTTGAACTCTATGCCCTGAAAATATCATAATTCTCCAAGATCTGACATTTCGAACTCAGACTTCATCTCTTGCTTGAATGTTGAGATAGCACTGCAATCCTTTCCTGTTATCAGTAAATCATCCACATATAAACACACTATGAGGATATCTGAAAGACTCTCTCCTTTAACATACACACCATATTCAGTAGTGCATCTCATGAATCCAATTTGCAAGAGAAAGGTGTCTATTCTCTTGTTCCAAGCTCTGGGAGCCTGTTTCAGACCATACAAGGCCTTATGAAGCTTGTACACCTCTGTTTCTCTACCTTTCATCACAAACCCTGGTGGTTGAGTGACAAAAACTTCTTCTTCTAGTGAGCCATTAAGAAATGCAGATTTTACATCCATTTGGTGTACTTCCCAGCAATTGTAGCTAGCCATTGCTATTACAAGTCTCACTGTTTCCAACCTAGCAATAGGGGCAAATACTTCATCATAATCCAGACCTTGTTTCTGCAGAAATCCCTTTGCAACCAGTCTGACTTTGAACTTTGTTACTTCTCCTCTAGGATTCAACTTAGTTTTGTAGACCCATTTTACTGCTATGGCTTTCTTTCCTATTGGTAGCTTTGTGAGACTCCATGTCTTGTTTCTCTCAATAGACCTCAGCTCTTCTTCCATTGCTTCAACCCAATGTGAGTGCTTCAAAGCTTCTTCCATGCCAATAGGTTCCATCTCAGCAAGTAAGGCCATAGGGACAAAATCACCATCAGCTGTAATCGAGGAATCTGGGAATATCTCATAGTCATCCAGCCTTGCAGGGGCTTGTCTATTTCTCTGAGGTCTCGTTGATACTGCATCATCATGAACAACATTGTCTTCTGTTCCTACATCCGTGTTTAGACCTTCAATTCTGGTTCTCAATTCAGATGTGCCCTACTTATCACTCCAATTCCAGGATTGACCCTCATCAAACTTCAAATCTCTACTCAACACTAGTTTCTGAGTTTGAGGATTAAAAACCCTGTATGCACCAGTAGAATGGTAGCCGAGAAATATGAGTTTCTCACTCTTGTCATCCAATTTTCTCTTTATTGCGTCTGGAATATGCTTATAGCATATAGACCCAAAGATTCTGAGATGGCTCACACTTGGTCTAGTGCCTGACCAGACTTCTTCTGGTGTCTTGTCTTCCAATCTCTTTATTGGACATCTATTCAGCAGATACACAGATGTTGAAACAGCCTCAGCCCAGAATTTCTTTGGCAGGTTCTTTGTCTTTAGCATGTTCCTTGCCATGTTGAGGATGGTTCTATTCTCCCTCTCTGCTATGCCATTGTGCTGTAGAGTGTAGGGAGCTATAACCTCATGTTCAATCCCCTCCCTAGTGCAATAGGATTTGAATTCATTTGACATGTATTCTCCTCCACCATCTGATCTTAGCACTTTCAATTTGGACTCACTGTTTTTCGACCAGAGTTTTCCAAATCTGAAAAGTGTCAAACACATCACTCTTCTTCTTAATAGGATAAACCCACACCTTACTAGTGAGATCATCAATAAAGGTTACAAAAAACCTGTTTCCACCAAGAGACTCCTCCTCAAAAGGACCACACACATTAGTATACACAACTTCAAGTGGTTTAACAGTTTTTGTAGGTATGCTTGAAACAAAAGAATTTCTAGCTTGCTTGCCTATTAGGTATTCATCACATAGCTTATCAAGAACTCTAATGTTTGGTAGACCTGTTACTAAACCTTTTCTATTTAGTAGCTCTAAGCTTTTGAAAATTAGATGGCCATACCTCTTGTGCCATAGCCAAGTTTCAATTTCTGTGGTGGAGTGCATACACTTCTGATCACTAATCTGAATTTCAATTCTAAATGTTCTGTTGGTCGAGAGTGGAGCTTTTAGGACACTCTTCTTGTCTTTATCAAAAACTTTCAGCATGTTGTCCTTCATCTCCATTGTATAACCCTTTTCAAGCAATTGTCCAAGGTTGAGTAAATTGCTTTTCATCTTGGGAACATACAAGACATTTGAGATGCAGGCTTTCTTCCCATCTTTTCTTTGAATCATCACGCTCCCTATCCCTTCTGCTGTAATTGAGCTGTGATCTGCGAATTTCACTGTGCTTTTGGAAGTCTCATCAAGTGTTGTGAACCACTCTCTTCTCCCTGACATATGGTTTGAGCAACCAATGTCTAGGTACCAGAAATTAGCACACTGAAGATCATTTTTGGTGGTAACCATCAGCAAATAATGATCATCTTCTGTATTCTCCTCTTGTGCCAACCTTGCTTCTTCACCTTTCACATGAGAGCCTTTACTGAATCTACAATCAGCTGCAAAATGGCCAAAGTTCCAGCAGTTGTAACACTGCACCTTCTTCTTGTCGATCCATTTCTTTTTCCCTGAGAATTGGCTTCTTGGATTTGACACAGCTTTCTGTGAAGATGATCCAGAATCACCACATTTTGAATCTTCAGTCTTTCTCCACTTCTCATCGCGCCACTTTCCTTTGTTCTTTTTGGATTTGTCTCCTTGCTTGTCAAACTTTCTGCTTGTTTGAGCTTGTAAGGCTTGATCATTGTGCTTCTCAGGATTCCTTTCTCTTAATCTCTGCTCATGCGCTTCAAGTGAACTTTGTAGTTCTTCAAGCTTGAAGGATGTAAGATCCTTTGATTCTTCAATGGCCACCACAATGTGATCAAACTTTGATGTCAGTGTTCTGAGCACCTTCTCAATCACCAATTGTTACTTAATCTGTTCTCCATAGCACTTCATCTGATTGGTGAGTGTGAGAATCATGGTGAAATACTCAGCTACTGATTCAGTCTCCTCCATTGCAAGAAGCTCATACTGTCTTCTCAATGTCTGAAGCTTTGCCTTCTTTATCTTTTCTGCACCTTCATAACTCTTTATAAGAATATCCCATGCTTCCTTCGAGGTTGTGGCATTTGCAATTTTCTCAAAGTTGGCATCATTTACACACTGGTGAATTAGAAATAAGGCTTTGCAGTCCTTTTTCTTCAAATCTTTGTAGGTAGATCGTTGTGCCTCAGTAGCACTGACACTGGGTTCTTGATACCCGCTCGTGACAATCTCATACACATCTTGAAAACCCAAAAGAGCTTTCATCTGCACATGCCATCAATCAAAATTCTTTTCACCAAGAACTGGGAGATTGTTCATCGGAACTCCATTGCTCGTCATAGCTCAAGGTCTTCCTCTGCTCGAATTCGTCTTCCTCAAAAGCGTGGATTCACACAGAATCTCCTTCGATTGCTTCAGTCCCAGGTCCTTCCTTTCGCGGGTTGATTCACACAGAAACAGACCCTTCAACCTTGCTCTCGATACCACTATTGAAAACTGATAATTTGACAATCTCACAGGGAAGAAGAAGAAGGAAAGAAAAAGAGCTTTTCTTATACAAATTCAAAGAAATCAGATTACTGTTCTCATACTCAGTTTTTCTGTATTTTTACACAGTACTACGGCAAGCTATATATGGTTATTCTTCTAATTCTGTTATAACTACCACTAACTAGTGATAGAACTAATTAACTAATCATCTGAATTATCTTTTTATCTAACAAAAGAAAGATGCACAATTAATAAACAGAGACAAAACCAGGTCATCCTCAATGAGACATTCAGGGACACAGGAAGCAATCAGAGAATATTGAAATTCAAAATGTATTTGCTGAATCTTTACATCAAATACAATTTAAGTAGTGTAGCTAGCCAGTGTGATATATTTCAACATGATTAGTCTATGAGAAAAGGAGATAGAATCATTAAAGAGCAGACACAAAAGGTAGGTAGGAGGTATACTGCTACTTGAAATTTTGAGATGTTCTGCACTTTTTACTAATATATGGGAAAGGCCAGACAATTAACTAACATCATAGAAAAAGTTAACAACAAAAAGGTTTGATCAAATATACCTTGGTCATTAATAAGCATGGGCCTTTCAACTGAGAAGTCAACATTGACAAACTTCTTATAATGTTGCCCTGTTTTAATTCTTTCTAAACAAAGGCTTCACCCACTCACTTGATCACTCAAAAACAAAAGATAATATATACTAATGCTTGGCTGCAATAATTGATTAGACACAAAATTAAGAGAATATTAAACAAGAATACAAAGTTCACATAGTTTTCATCAATCACAAGTTTCAACAAACACAAACAGCCTAACTCATGTTCAATAGGATATGTTATACATGTAAAACACAGAGAACAAAGCAACAGAATGCAACAAAGTATCTGAAGAAAGCACACCTGGTTTTAACAGCTAGCTAATGTGTAATGCAAAAAATTATGCACAGAAAAAAAAAAATAGCACCGGCCATATTAAGGTAATTTAGTTGGACAACGATGCAGGTGACAGAAACCATTGCAAAAACCCATGCCTGAAAGTGGAAAGTCTGGTTTGCACCTTCCAGTGTAAGTTTTATCGCAATGCCAACTGCTTTTACACTCATGACCTGAGAAATTAGTATTTTATCAGAAAGATAAAACAAATGGTGGACTATGGTATACAACTCAAATGTACCACCCAAGCAAGCCTTAAGCCACCAACAAAGCCCTCAACATTTGGATCATTCCCAGTCGTCATTACCTTCAGCAGGAAAGGACATCAACATCATCCCAAATTGATACTAAATATTTATAAACAATAGTACAAAAAAAAAAAAGCAATTATCTTTCATCTTACAAGTTCATGAAATTCGTGTCTGAAGGAAGTATTAGAAGAAAGGACAGATGCTTTATCAGGCACTGTACTCAAACCATCAGAAACAAATACAATCACAAGAGAAAAGAGAAGACAAAAGGTAATCTGCAATAACAAGCTGAAAATTATAAGCAAACAACACATTTTAAGAGCATAGACATCGAAGTAAAAAAAAGAAGCAAATGCAGCTTTCAAGTTTAACTTCTTCAGATATTAAACTTATCATTCTCATAAAAAATAAAAATAAAATCAACCTAAAAATAGAATACAAAGAATTACGTGATTAAAATACATTATATGTCCTGCTAAGAAATCTGCTTGCTCATATAAAAAATATATTATATGCCCTGATATTAAAATACATACTCCAAGTATTTTAATATATAAGTCAAATTAGTGTGTAAGTAACATAGTCTCTAGGAAAGTTAACTTATATTCTATAAATGAGGCTAGTATTTGATAGAAGGACCACCTATGGCAGTCAAAAGTTCTTCATTTTCACATCATTGGCTTCATTGAATAGAAGAAATAGAAGGACTGCAAAAGCATGCTTCTATTTGTACCTTTTTTTCTAAGGGAAATGCTTCTTTGAAATGACAAATGAAGTTAACAACAAAGAACAATATGAGGTCCAGCATGCCAGACAGTGCACCTAATCATACAGCACAAAACCCGAAAGAGGAAGATGAATAAAAAGAGATATCAAAGGATATTAAAAAAAGAGATCATACAGCACAAATCTATACTCCTCAACCATAGACCAAACAATAATTACGTGATTTGGAAACAAAGGATATCAAAAAAAGAGATCATATAAACATTCCCTACACACCTTTTCCTTAACAATATATAATTCTTGTAAAACTCCCAATTAAAGTTTCCTTTAATATTAAATATAATAATATATACAATTAAAAATGAACCCACATAGTAAGAATCAGCTTTCTTATCATGAAGAATCTGGGCACGTTTTCAACTCAAGCACAGTGGTAACAATCTACAATGGGACAACAATATACAAATCTGTTACAGCCCACATGATAGAATTTTAGTCGGTCCAATCATATATAACATTAAGTTGAAAACTTAAAGTAATTGATTAACAATTGTGATCTTCAACAGGTTCAAGGATCAAACGTTACTGTATTTTTTTAATGAATGATTTGCAAAAATATAAAAAGTAGATAGTTCTATATCTAGTATCTAAAGTTGTAGCGATAAAAATACATAAGATGTCATTGACAGAATTTGCAAACAAGGGACAAGAACATACAAATATGAATTTGACCATGAAAGTTTAAATTTATGTTCACTAAGGTAAGAGCTAAGGGGCATTAACAGATAGAGTGAGCATAAAAAACTTTGATACAAAGGTTACTGCCTATTACATCAACAAAAAGTTAAGTTTTTTTTTTTTGTTTATTAGAGCTTAAAAAATAATACAACACTACAATGTTATTTACAGTAATGGATTCGCCAGATGAAAATATTAACAATGAGTTGTTTCTTTCATCTAATACTCTCATTATTTCCATGTTTAAGCTGAGTCAACAAATCAGTTAACTCTTGGTTCAGTATATTTTGCATGGCAAATTTAGTACACTTAAATTTCACTGACAGAAATGGCAAAATATACCCTAATTATACACTGAAAGTACCAGTTATCTATTCTTTGGGATTTGATAATATAGTAGCTAGTTCCCTATTCCCATCCTGCTCTTCCAATTTATTGTTTGTCTTTATGTCATTGGCATTGTTTTGCTTCTCCAAATCATGTTTTAGCACATCAAACTTCTCCTTAAATGTTACAATTTTTGCCTCTTCAATTTCTTCTGGAATTTTCTCCTTCTTAACTGGTCTTTCCACCTAAGCACTATTTTCCTTCTTCTGCATTAGAATTTTTGACGAGTTGGATCATGAAACAGAAAAATGAGCAAGTAAAAATAATTTCAATGTTTACAGTCAACCTACTCACTCACCATTTCCACATCCGGTGCCAAAGCTTAAGTTTCTGATATGAAATCACCCATTGACAAGTCATCCACTTCTGGGGACAGCCCCATAGGAGGAGGAGCCTGTTGGAAAGCCACTCTTCAGATATTTGCAGCAAAAACAAAAGAAAAAAATATAACCGGAAAGCGAAGAACTAGGATTCTCACCATCAGATCTGTCTCAAACTTGCCTACTCGTTGGGTGTTGGCCTCTGGAAAAGCAGACATCCTAATAAATTGAATCACAACGAAATGGGGACATTGATCATATATCAAAACAAGTTTATTAAAGAATAAAGCAAAAAAGCTATTATTCATTGGTGCTCACACTCTGTTTGAAGATGAATATGGTTTCTCAGCATCCAACATAGAGCATGATGGCGATTCCTTAGTAGGAGAAACCGATCTTCCATCTGCTGAAGCATCCCCAAACCCAGCACTTGAATTCATTCTGTCTTCCCCAATGTCCTCTTTTGGTGCCTCTAATGATGGACAAACATGATAATCCACATCAGCATGTTGCTCAATCTGAATCCTGCTTAACTCTTTAGTTGAATTATTTGGAACAAGGGTGGAAGAATTGTCGTTGTCTTCCATTTTCTTCTTCTCTGTGATAAAAATGCCAATGAAAAAAAGTCAAATCAGAGGGACTGACGCTTGCTTCAAACTTTTTAGAAGACTCGTGGCTCTTCGAAGTCTTCAAACCATACAGAAGCTCAGCTATCTCAATCTCGAGGTCTGACGAAGACGATTTTGATGTCTTAGAAACAGGTTTAATCTCTTTCTGCAACATAATAACAAACACCTCAGAACTCAGTCTAAAGATACAAACAAAATCCTTTTAAAAAACTCGAAACAAAATCTCACACAGACCATCTTCTTCCTCAGAGAAACATTCGAAGAAGAAGGTGAGGCCGGTTCAACACTCTGTCCTCCGGGGGAATTCGATCGTTGCCGAAAATTCAGCTCCTCCCCACCGCTGCTTGCGGAAATCCAACTTTCGTGAAACCTTTTTGCAGATGCTGCACAAAACACATCAAAAACCAAAAAAAAAAAAAAACAAAGTAAAAGCCAGTTACTGGAAAAACAAAAATGGAAGTAGAAAAAGGAAAACAAAGAGTATTCATATCGTTGCAAACCTCAACGAGCCTTTCTCGGAACGGTCATGCCGATCATCTCATCCGTTATCTTGAATGGCAGAGGTTTTGCCGGCATGAAGCTCCGGCGATGGTTGTGATCGGAGGCGAACGACGATGTAGTATAATTAGGGGAATGGAACTTAGAGACGCCAACGTCCACAATGTCGACGTCTTGTTCGTTTCCGACGCTCTCTTCGGTGCTTTGCGTGTGAGAGCCTCTATTAGACATAAAATTAATTTAGTTAGTTATTAGAAGTTATTTGAGTAAATTAGTTGGTTACTCAAGTTATAGTTACTATAAGTTATTTGAGTAAGTTAGTGTTGCTTACTCAAGTTAGTTATTTTCTATCTTTGTATAAATACATCAATTTTGTAATACTTTGATGAATGAATGAATTGAATGAATCCTAAAACTACTTTTCATCTATCTTTCATTTTTTTCATTCCTAATATGGTATCAGAAGTTTTTGCTTCCGTGTCTCTTGCTTCCTATTGAAGCTATTTATGGTTCTACTCGGTGGTGTGGATAGTGTTGTTAGCCTTCGCTTTGTGGCGTCGAGCCCTGACTCGAGGGGACGTGTTGTGAGTCCCACATCGGGTGATTCATGAGGATGATTCAGTTCTTATATAACTGGGTAGGCCACCCCCTTATGAATTATTTTTTAAGGGGACCTTTCGGATGCCTGATTGATTTTTTTTCTCTCATGGCCATAGATGTCATTGATGATTAAGTTTTTATATAACTGGGTAGGTCACCCCCTTATGAATCATTTTTTTAAGGGGACCTTTCGGATGCCTGATTGGTTCTTTTTTTTCTCTCATGGTCATGGATGTCATTGATGATTAAGTTCTTATATAACTGGGTAGGCCACCCCTTTATGAATCGTTTTTTAAGGGAACCTTTCGGATGCCTGGTTGGTTCTTTTTTTTTTCTCTCATGGTCATGGCTGCCATTGATGATTCTAACCCCTTCATCATTCTTCTGACAATCTTGGCATTACCTTAGTTTCTCCTCCTTTCATCGTGTTCTCGGCAAAGGCTTAGTTGCTGATGTGGTGTTGTGGATGAATTGGCGTGGAGCGGTTGCGGTGCTCGTTTATGCCACCGCATTGTGGTACCTCTTCGAGCGTGTCGGTTACAATTTCTTGTCCTTCGTCACCAAAGTTTTTGCCAACAAGCTTTGATGTTTCCTTTGGACTCTTGGAAGCAGTCGAAGATTTCTCGAAGTTTTTATTTTGACCAATGTATTTCCGACATGTTTCGTTATATTTCATGTTTTCAGTTTTTTTTTCTTTTCTCTTTCTTCTTTAAGGTTGATGTATTGTATTCTCCAAGCTAGAAGTGTTTTTCAACACATTCCAACTTGCGGGGGGTATTAGACATAAAATTAATTTAGTTAGTTATTAGAAGTTATTTGAGTAAATTAGTTGGTTACTCAAGTTATAGTTACTAGAAGTTATTTGAGTAAGTTAGTGTTGGTTACTCAAGTTAGTTATTTTCTATCTTTGTATAAATACATCAATTTTGTAATACTTTGATGAATGAATGAATCCTAAAACTACTTTTCATCTATCTTTCATTTCTTTCATTCCTAATAGCCTCTCCTCCTCTTGCTCTTGTTCGCCGAATCCCTATCCCTATCTCGATTCCTTCCTCTGTCAGGGAACAGAAATCGTGCAAGAATGAAGAGGGTTGGTGGTTAAATGGGCTGCGCACCACACGAAGAGGGAGAGGCGAGAAGGAGAAGAGAAAGGCGCTGCTTGAATGGGCTGTGCACGACGAAGGTTATAACGGTTTTTAATATTTTTTGCATTCAAAAGTTTTTTATATAAAATTATATTATTTTTTCTTGGTCCCCTAAAATTAAATTTATGTTTAGTGATGATGTGAAAGTAACTTCTTAATCCACTTATACTTGATGGATACTAACATGTTGTACTAGTATGTACATATATGTTAACATGACATATAGAATGGTTAAAATAAGGTTAAATTATTTATTTAGTGTCAGGATTTTTATCTTTTTTTATTTTTATATAATTTTTTTAATTTTTATAGTTTATGTTTTAATTCTTTTTTAGTCCCTATAATTTTAAAAGTGATTTTTTTAGTCTTTAAAATTTGTATTTTAATTCTCTTTTAATTTATATAGTTTGAAAGTAATTTTTTTAGTTTTTATATTTTAATTTTATTTTAGTCTTTATTATCAAAATATCAATAATATTATCAATTACAATTAACTGCAAAAATATTAGTAAGTAATTCGTAATTAATTTATTGTAAGATAGTTTGTAATAAAAAATAATTAATAATTTATAACTAATTTGTAGTTAATTATTTTTATATTTTTTGTAGTGAGGACTAAAAGGTAATTAAAATACAAGGATTAAAAATATCACTTTCAAATTATAGGGACTAAAAGAGAATTAAAATAGAAACTATAAGGATTAAAAAGAACACTTTTAAATTACAGTAACTAATAACACTATTTTCAAACTATAGGGACTAAAGATATAAAAATCATGAAACTATAGGGATCAAATGAGTAATTTAATGTTAAGATAAAAAAAATAAGCTTGGTCCAATGGATTCCTTCCTTACCTTGTAAATTAGGCTAAATTGGACTCTAAAAACATTGCCTAAATTGAGTCTAGTCATTTTCACCAATAAGGCTTGGGGCAAAACCTTTTAATAATAAATATTAAAATTATATTTGGTAAGATATTTTAACTAATTTTTAGTTTTTTATTGGTTGAAAAACTTATTTAACTATATGATAAACAAACTTTTTTTAATAACTTCTGAGTAACTTTTAATATTTTTTGAAATGATACTTGAAAACTATGGATGACAAGACATTTAAGTTAACTTTTAATTTTTTTTTTACTTGCTGAAAACTTGTTTGATTGCTTAGTAAACAATCTTTTTTAGTAGTTTTTTTTAATAGTTTCTAGCGTTTCTTGAAATACCACTTTAAGTAATAATGTTTTTTTAAATGCTATATTCTAAATTTTTACATTTTCTTTTATTTTTATCCTTAATATATTTATCAAAAATTTTTATTACCTCTTCTAAACAAATGTTGTTCTATTAATTTATGTAATTTTATATTTTTTAGTTACTTCAACAATTAATTTTGTTTAACATTTATAATTTAATAAGCTACATTTTTAACTATCAACTTTTACTTAATTTTTTAACTTCTACTTAATTTTTTAGCTTCCAACTAATTTTGGAGCTGGTTTTCAGCACCGGACTCCTCTCATTGTGGACAGTGTGGTGTCGTTCGTTTTTTGTGAGTCAAGCTTTATTGCTTTCATCTCTTCCACCAATGTAGAGAACACTCTTACTGTATGTATGTTTTTATATTTTGTTTTTCTTTTTAAAAAAAAAATATATATATATATATATATATATATATATATATATATATATATATATATATATATATAAATCTATGAAAAATTTTACAATCCAAAGGTTTAGCGGCTTGAACGGTGGAAAAGCTGAACCGTTCTATAATAAAAAAATATTAAAAAAGTCAAAGCAAGATATTGGATTCAAATGTGGTGTACATACACGACAAATTTTCAACTGCACTTTGTTCTTTTAATGTCACTTTTCTATTTGTCTTTTACCCGCAAATTAAGCAGGAAAATGAAATAGAGCTTGTAAAATATAAATTATTTTGTTTTCTTTAATACAACATTGAAAAGACCAACTTAAGTTATCATGTATCTATTTTTGAGATATAAGATTTTTTTATCGATAAATCATAATTTTATTAGCAGATTGAACTCGCCAATGTGGATTTGCGAAAAGTGAATCAAACATGATTTCGGATTTTGAATTGGACGTGGATCTGTTTTTTTTATATGTGAAGCAGATGTTTACAATTAGTTTTTCCCATGTAGTACATATATTTCTGTCAAAATTTTAATTTTAAGAAAATAAAAACTTATGAAACACTGTCTAAATGAAACGAAACAGGCCTGAAAGAGACTGAGAAATTGAGACGATGCAGGAGAGAAGGAGACATGTTCCATTCACTGGTGCTTAAAATTAAATAAAATAAGATAAATTATAATTAATTTGACAATATAAAAATACATGTCTAATTTTTAAGAAAAAAATAATTAAAAAATAAAATTTAATCCCCTACTTAGGCACACCTATTCTAGGGCCCTGACAGGAAGAGTGGATTCATTTCGATCGCTTTCCGAAAATCTTTGAAACAAATACTACTAATTTTGATCACTTATTCCATATTCAATCATTTTCTTGGTTTTCCATTAATCATAGTACGTGTTTTGGTTTCATGATCATTAAACGAACTAACGATATATTAATTAAGGATAAACAAGTTAGTTAATTACCAACATAGAGAGAGAACTTCTCAAGCTTTACAACACGGCCAAAGTGATCTTTTTTGTGGGGAACGATGCTCTGGTCTCCCACCATGACTTGTCCATAATCATTCCGGCAACGGAGGAAATCAGAACTTGTGAGAGGTTATTAATGACTTTATACCAGAACCATCTGAAACAAATTAAGAAGATCGAACAAAATAAAAGTGAATTAATATTGCACATCTATACTAAATCAAATTATTTGAACAAAGTCTTAACTAACTAATTATGAGTATACCTTGTAGCTGCATCTTCTTGAAGATTTTAGAATCGATCACAGATATGATTGGTGGTTACAGCGTGAATGGAAAAAGACTGAAAATGCCTATGATGGAGTAGCTATCCAATACTTGATCATTCTATTGTTTGTATCAACTTCTCGTTGTTATTATACAGGATTGGTCTTGGATCAAATCAAATGAAAACCACTCACGAAAGGATAAAAAATCATTGAAAAAAGTGCCAATGTGCTTTATAGCGAGGTTTTTTGTTTTTGCTACAACTTTTCAAAAGTGAACCAAACACGACTTCAGACTTAGTTGACGCTTAGGCTAATATTTTAATCTCTACAAATATGACTGATAAAGGTATTTTATATATAACTATTTAATTGTATAAATTAAATTTCCTTTATTAATTGTATTATTTTAATAAATCAATTTATTATAAAAATAAAACATTATATAGTTTAATTTTAATTTAAAGATAAGAGTATAGTTAAAATAATATTGTTTTTAAGAAAATAAAACTTATTGAAATATTCTACAAAATATTATTTAAGTCTATTCTTCAAAGTACTTAAATTTATAATATAAAAACAAATTATTTCTAGATAAGTAACTTAATTAAATATCTATTTAATATTTTTTTTATAAATGAAATTTTATTTATAAGTTTGATTAGAGTACTTATTAGAATAATTTTAAACATTTTTTAATAACAAAGAATTCATATTATTAATCTTAACAATACGTACATACATGGTCTTCCTTATGTAATATTCAATTTTTTTATTTTAACTTTTTCATGTCTTAAAAATATTTTAAGTTAGTAAAAATTAAAGAAATATATGCATGGAATTTATAGAAAGTTCAAATTTTACAAAAACTAAAAAATTTAAAAAGTAATTTAAAATATTTAACTATTGTAATAAATAATTTATTTATAATAATTATAAAAGTGAGAGTATGGAAAAAAATCATATAAACATTAATAACCTCAAATTTTATATAAAGCCCACTTTTAAAATTTGAGATAAGCTCAACTCCGTCTCTATTGTTAAAATCAATTTTCATCGATGAAAATTAAGTTAGAATCAAACAGGTTATTTATGTTATTATATTTAACGAACAATTGTCATCTCTGTCGATACTATGTGTGAGAAACTGAGATTCAATTACTGATTTTTTCATGTTTCAATTGTTGTTTCTCTTTGAAATATACGTTCACCATATCGGTAATAATAATGATGATAATAAATCAGCATTTTCTCCTTGGTTTCAATCGAATTGTCAGTTAGTTATGGTGTTGTTAGCCCATATTTTTTGATGAGCTAAAAATATGCTCTAAATACGAATTTTGTTGGATACTGTTCGAATCAAAAAGAAAGAAGAGTCTATTGAAAGGGATTCACAGGTTCAAGGAAGTATTTACGAAGTATAAGGCTAAGACAAGAAGGAGGGCTTCGAACCATTGGGCGATTCGAGCTGGTGTATGGTCGAGTCGAAGTCAAGGCAGCAAGATTTCTGGACTTAGCACAATTCCTAACAAAACTTCACAAAATCAGTTCGACTTTGAGCAATGTGGATAACCGTTCTAAGGAGCAGTTATGTGCATGTAAGGTATACGTAGCAGGACACTTGGCATTAGGATAGTGTTCGACCGTTAGGGCAGTTTATTTTCGAATGTCTATATATAGCAGTTTTTAGTCAGATTTCGAGGTCGCAAATCATTTATACAAATCCTTATACACTCAAAGTACCCAGCGCAGAGAGAAACGAGTACGCAAGGAGAATGTATGTTTGTGAACCATTTTAAGTTCCTGTAAACTTTACATTTCGAATGCAATGCAATTTACGTTTAATTTTATATAATTCCTGTCTTTTAAATGGTTCATTCGATCGAATGAACTTGTTGATCCTTTAAATTCTGTAATTTACCTTTCCCTTGTCAAGTTACTTCCAGCATTTCGATTCTTTCAAAGAATTTTTACTTTCTGCAAACCTCAAAACCAATGAATGTTCGTTGCAACGATGAACATCAAAAGCTTTACGTTTAATGCAAACACACAAATGGCATGCTCCTGAGATTCACTAGTTGATCTCGCAAGCAATTAACTTAGACTAGCGGTTGTTTACCAAATTCCAGCGTAAACAAATTGGCACGCCCAGTGGGACCGGTCAATTGTGTGTTTTGGCTTTAAAATTATTATTAAAGTTTTGTTTAGAACAGTTGGTTTATTGCATTCTTAATTGTTTTGATCTTGTATGCATTTAAGAAGTGGGAAATCTGTTCCACACTTAACAGAATTCAAAACTCGTACAAGGATGGCTAGACCACCCCCAAGTAATCGAAACAATGACCTTCCAAATATGGAGGGGCAACCAACGCAGACATCTGTCAGTAATGCCAATATAAATTCCGGCATAGGAGCAATTCCTGACCAAACTATTGGCACGATAAGTTCGACCGCTTCGACGGTTATGAATCAGACAGGGGTAACTTCTCCCATGACCAACATGACGTTGGCAAGTTCGACCACGTCAGCGTCTGCTTTTGCCCCATGGAATAACCCTAGTTTAGGGAATCCCAGTGGAAGTCCCTTTCGACCGCTTCAAAACCCTCTATATGGCATGCCTACATCTTTGATGGCAGGGTTGCAAAACTCTCAACCAAATATAGAGAATCTTAATATGTCCTCTCCATCAGGGTCTGTAGCGGGCAATCAAGGTAGGATAATTCCTCAACATTTAACCAATACATCCGTTTTGTCACTCAGACAACAAATGGATGAAAGTAACCATGATATGGTTAACATGTTAACACAACAAATAGGAACTGTTATTAACCCCTTAATTCAAAATACAAATGACAGTTACCAAATGTTAACAAATCAAATAAGTCGAATTGCTGACTTTTTTGGGGCACCACCCGTACAGCAACCACCAATTCGACAGATCCAAATACAGGCGCCTGTCCAAGAGATACAGATGCCTAACAATCCAGGGATGCAAATGGCTCAAGCACCACAACCATTGGCTCGCATAGAGCCACCAGCCCAACAGGTCGAACCAAACCCTGGTATAGTATTGGTAAATAGAAACCAAAATGCTGATGAAGTAATAGGGAATGTTCAACAAAACCGTTTCGATAGGCAGAATAACCTGGCCCAAATGGTCGAAACAATTCTAGTACAAAATGGTTTGAACTTGGGTTTACACAGGCCCAATTTTGTGTCCCCATTATCTGAATATGTGTTACAGACAGAATTACCAAGGGGTGTGAAAATCCCTAAGTTTACTAAGTTTGCGGGAGAGACAAATGAGTCCACTGTCGAACACATTGCTAGATATTTGGTCGAGGCAGGGGACTTGGCTAATAATGAAAATTTAAGAATGAAATATTTCCCTAATTCCTTAACTAAAAATGCTTTCACATGGTTTACAACCCTTTCTCCTCATTCCATACATAATTGGAACCAATTGGAGAGGATTTTCCATGAGCAATTTTATATGGGACAGTCTAAGATAAGCCTTAAAGAGTTAGCCAGCGTTCGACGCAAGGCACCTGAATCAATTGATGATTATTTGAACAGATTCAGACTCTTAAAGACAAGGTGTTTTACCCAAGTCCCTGAACATGAATTAGTCGAAATGGCTGCTGGTGGCCTAGACTATTCGATTAGAAAGAAATTAGATACCCAGTATTTAAGGGATATGGCTCAATTGGCTGATAGAGTTCGACAACTCGAACGATTGAAGGCTGAAAAGGCTAGAAATTCTAAATTCCACAAGAAGGAAAAGGTTGCATATGTCGAAACCAATGACAGTGACCAGGAGTTCGATATTATTTATGAAGATATCAAAGACAATGAGGTTGATTTAGCAGAATTAAAACCTGGACCTCCTTATGTTTGTAAACTCCTTAGACCTTCCAATGGAAAAAACCCTGTTGAACCTAAAAATGATAAATTTGTGTCTAAAACTTATACATTTGACATAACTAAATGCGATGAAATATTTGATTTATTAGTCACAGATGGCCAGATTGTTGTTCCTAAGGGCTTGAAAGTACCCCCAGTCGAACAACAGAAGAAAATGGGTTATTGTAAATTTCATAATTTCCTTGGCCATAAAACCTCACGTTGTGTTCTTTTCAGGGATTTGGTTCAAAAGGCTCTCGACGAAGGGAGGCTCAAATTTGGTGAGAAACCAAAGGTTGTTCAGGCAAATGCTGAAACATCCAAAGCTGCTGAAACTCTCTATGCAGAACCCCAAGAAATAATGATGGTCGAAACAATGGAGTTGTCTCAGGTGCAAGTTCAGGGCATATCTGAAGAGGATTACAACGAACAAATGAAGGTTGTGTATCCTCAGGCTGAGGAGGATTTAATTGATTTCTTGAACAGATGCAAACTCGAAAACAAGATTGTGATGCTCTGCCCTCGCTGCAGTGCAGTATGTGATAGGGAGGCTACTGAGGGCCTCAAAGAATACCAAGTTGTTAACAAGGGGGCAAAGCAGAACCAACGTTTCGATAAAGGCAAAAGAGTTATGGTGCATTTGAACACTAATCAGAAGTCTGGTCGAAGGAATACTTTCGCTCCTCCTGGTTCAGTTCCGGTCGAAAAATGGATGCACCAGGGACTCATAAGGTTCAACAAAGGGGCCATGGAAGTAGGCGGTTCGAGTGGAACGAAGCAAATTGGCCCACAGGAGGCTAATAGGTACTCTTATAGGAACAATTACAGAGGAAAGAATCCTATGACGAGGACCCAATGGCGTAGGTTCCAGCGTCAGAAGAAATTGGCCCAACAGAATCTGCAAACGGGCCAGTATAAAGAAGTATCTAGGAGGCCAGTAAAAGAGAGACTTCTGCCTCCAGTGGATGAAGATAAGATGGAGGATGAGGATCTACTGGATTCTGAACCAGACTTTGATGTCATTTGTGTGGTTTCTATCTTGCCATCTGAATATGATGTCCAGTCTGAAGTTACTGAGATCGAAAGTGAGTTCGATCATTTTGATATGGCTGACCCAAAGCCAGTATGTTACTATGTTATGAACAATGGCTGTGTGGAAGAACAATTAGCTTATTTCGAAAGGCCAGATTTTCGGATGAAAAGTCATCTCAAACCTCTTTTCATCAGAGCAAAAGTTGAGAATATTGGCATCAACAAAGTGCTCATAGATGGAGGAGCGGCTGTTAACTTAATGCCTCGATCTATGCTCCACAAGATCGGGAAACATGACACTGATCTATCTGCCCATAACATTGTGCTTTCGAATTATGAGGGTAAAACTGGCTATTCTTTGGGAGCCATTCAAGTAGATGTTGCTGTAGGCAGTATAGTTCGACCAACTCTATTCCTGGTGATACAGTCTAAGGCTAATTTTAACTTGCTATTAGGAAGGGAATGGATTCATGGAGTTGGGGCTGTGCCATCTACCCTCCACCAGAAACTCATTATCTGGAGGGAAGATGGGATTGTTGAAAATATAGAGGCAGATCAAAGCTTCTATAAGTCAGAGGTTGATAATGTTACTGCACAAACCTTTGACAAAAAGTTGGCTAATATAGCACCTTGTGGTGACAAGGAGGCTGTTTTCGAATCAAGTGACAATGTTATCCACTCTGTCAAACTCCATCCTACCTATGGGTTTATATGGGAGAGGGAGGAAATTGATGCTGTTCCCTCTGAAGATGGAGTCATTCCACCAACTGGGTGGAATATATATGAAGGTTAATATGACTGAGGCCACTGCATGGGCCAGAATTACGGCTTATATGGCCGAAAATAGACTAAATACGGCCTTTGAGGCTGAATCCCAACAAAATATGGCAGTTGAAGCCAAGATCGAAGATCATGAAAACAAAGAAACAAAGGATCGAAGACTGGATTGCATTTATGACGATGAGCCGCTGGGTTTTGAGAAAAATCCCATAAGTGAGGTGCCAAAGATGCAGGCTCAAGATCCTTTGGAGGAGATCGACATTGGAAATGGCTCGATAAAAAGGCCAACCTATATCAGTGCCAATATCACCTCAAGTCTAAAAGAAAAGCTGGTGCCTCTTCTTAGAGAATTTAAAGACTGTTTTGCTTGGGATTACCACGAAATGCCTGGGTTAAGCAGAGAAATGGTCGAAATGAAATTACCGATTAAGGAGGGAAAAAGACCAGTAAAACAACTACCAAGAAGATTCGCACCAGAAATCATGTCCAAAATTAAGGAAGAGATCGAAAGGCTGCTGAGGTGTAAATTCATCAGATCTGCCAGGTATGTCGAATGGTTAGCAAATATAGTCCCTGTCATTAAAAAGAATGGAACTCTTAGAGTATGCATAGATTTTAGGGATTTAAATAATGCTACACCTAAAGATGAATATGCTATGCCAGTAGCGGAAATGTTGGTAGATTCGGCAGCTGGCTTCGAATTTTTAAGCATGTTAGATGGTTATTCTGGTTATAACCAAATATTTATTGCTGAAAGTGATGTGTCGAAAACAGCATTTCGATGCCCTGGTGCTTTAGGCACTTATGAATGGGTGGTTATGCCCTTTGGGTTGAAAAATGCTGGGGCCACTTATCAAAGGGCCATGAATTCCATGTTTCATGATTTTATTGACACATTTATGCAAATTTATATTGATGATATAATCATCAAATCCTCCTCAGAAGATAGCCATTTGGATTATCTTAGGCAATCTTTCGAACGAATGAGGAAACATGGATTAAAAATGAATCCATTAAAGTGTGCTTTTTGTGTGCATGCAGGAGATTTCCTTGGTTTTGTGGTGCATAAAAAAGGCATTGAGATAAATCAAAATAAGACAAAGGCTATTCTTGAGACGAAGCCTCCTTCGACCAAAAAACAGCTTCAGTCTTTGCTAGGAAAAATCAACTTCTTGAGGCGATTCATTTCGAATCTAAGTGGCAAAGCTCAAATTTTTTCGCCATTACTTCGACTCAAGAAAGATGAACCATTCAAATGGAATGAAGAGCATCAAAAGGCTTTCGATGAAATTAAAGAATATCTGATCAAGCCTCCTGTGTTAATGCCTCCTAGTCGAAACAAGACTATGAAGTTGTATATTGCTGCATCTGACAAGACCATTGGTAGCATGTTGGCTCAGGAAGATGATGATGGCGTAGAGCATGCAATTTATTATCTTAGTCGTGTACTAAATGATGCAGAAACTAGATATACTGCCATAGAAAAACTTTGTCTTTGTTTGTATTTCTCTTGTGCAAAACTTAAGCAATATATAAAGCCTGTTGATGTTTATGTATATTCTCATTATGATATTATTAAGCACATGTTGTCAAAACCTATTCTACACAGTAGAATTGGAAAATGGGCTTTAGCATTAACAGAATATTCTTTAACGTACAAGCCTTTGAAATCTGTTAAGGGTCAAATTGTGGCAGATTTTATTGTAGATCACTCAGTGGTCGAAATGCCGCAAGACTATGTCGATACAGAGCCTTGGATTTTGTATTTCGATGGTTCGAAACACAAACATGGAACTGGAATTGGAATTTTAATAATATCCCCCAATAAAGTTCCAACTAAATTCAAATTTAAAATCAAAGGACTTTGTTCTAATAATGAGGCTGAGTATGAGGCTCTAATTACAGGCCTTGAAATTTTAATTAGTCTGGGGGCAAGAAATGTAAACATAAGGGGTGATTCAGAATTAGTGTTGAAGCAATTGACACAAGAATACAAATGTATTAATGAGCACTTAGCAAAATATTTTGTTATGGCGAGTTCTCTTCTGAATCATTTCGATTACATTAACATTGAGCATATACCTCGACAAGAAAACCAAGAAGCAAATGATTTAGCCCAAATAGCTTCAGGGTATAAAATGTCGAAGGAAAAATTAACTCAGTTGATCAAAATAAAAGATAAACTGGTATTACCAGAGCCATTAAGCACTAAATTGCCAATGCCAAAACTTGTGGGGGCAAGTATACCACAAAATAATGAAGATGAAAGCATGGATGATCTCCAGGGAAAAATTCAAATTTTGGCCATTGACAATATGTTAGATAATGATTGGAGAAAGTCCATTGTTGAATATTTGGAAAATCCAATAGGCAATGTGGCTCGAAAGGTCAAATATAGGGCTTTAAATTACGTGGTTATGGGAAATGATTTGTTTAAAAAGACTGCAGAAGGAGTGTTGTTAAAATGTCTAAGTGAATAGCATACTTAGCAGTTTCCCATGTTCACAGTGGGGCTTGTGGATCACATCAAGCAGGCCATAAAATGAAATGGCTTTTATTTCGACAAGGTTTGTATTGGCCTTCGATGTTAAAAGACTGCATAGAATTTGCTAAAGGCTGTCAGGAATGCCAAAAGCATGCAGGGATACAGCATGTACCTGCTAGTGAGTTACACTCCATAATCAAACCTTGGCCTTTCAGAGGATGGGCTTTGGACTTAATTGGTGAAATCAAGCCCGCTTCTTCTAAGAACCAGCGTTATATTATAGTTGGTATCGATTACTTTACAAAATGGATCGAAGCAGTCCCTTTGCCAAATGTTGATCAGGAAGCAGTAATTAGTTTCATTCAAAATCATATTATTTATAGGTATGGTATTCCTGAAACAATTACCACTGATCAAGGTTCAGTTTTTACTGGACGGAAAATGCAAGAATTTGCCCAAAAAACTGGCTTTCGATTATTAACCTCAACACCATATTACGCGCAAGCAAATGGTCAGGTCGAAGCAGCCAATAAGATTGTAATTAACTTGATTAAAAAACACATTGCCCTAAAGCCAAGAAATTGGAATAAAACGTTAGATCAAGTTCTATGGGCATGTAGAAATTCTCCTAAGGAATCAACTAATACTACCCCATTTCGACTGACTTATGGGCATGATGTTGTACTTCCGGTCGAAATACATTTGCAATCAGCCAGGGTACAAAAACAAATGGACATTCCAATCGACCATTATTGGAAAATGATGTCAGATGAGTTAGTTGATTTAGATGAGGAGAGATTAAGAGCATTGGAAGTTTTGACTAAACAAAAAGAAAGAGTTGCTAAAGCTTATAATAAGAAAGTGAAGTCAAAAACTTTTAATGTTGGAGATTTAGTTTGGAAGGTTATCTTGCCCATAGATAGTAAGGATCGAGCCTTGGGCAAATGGTCCCCAAATTGGGAAGGACCGTTTAAAATAATTCAGATCTATTCGAATGGTGCTTATGAGTTAGAGGAGCTAACCCCTCAAAAACGTACTTTGAGCATAAATGGTAAGTATTTGAAAAAATATAAACCAACACTGCTCGAAGTTAAAATAAGCATAGAATAAGAGAAATACGGGAAACATAAAAATGGCGATAACAGTAAATTGCCACAGAAGGATATGTGTCAATATTACATCGAAAAGTAGAATCGAAATACAGAATTCGAAATAAAGAAATCATAAGTTCTACTAAGTCATGACCAAATCCTCATACAGCTTTTTCAAGGTGGTCATCTCTTTAGTTAAGACCTGGTCAGCACTCTCCATAACCCTTGCCTCATCTGCTACAGCTTGAGATGCGCTAAAGGCCTTCAGGCCTTCCCTCCCTTTTTCAGCAACCAGTTTCTGAATCGAGTTAGCGGCCTTCTCCTGGAGTTCTTTGCGTTTGGCCTGCTCTGTTATAATTTTCTGCCTTAGATCATCGACCTGAGACAGCAAATTCGTAATAGTTGCCTCCCAGGAGGAGATGTTATCATCACAGGCTTTGATCTCAGAAGATCCTTCTTTCGCCTCTTTGGTGAGACGTTCGACTTCATGTTGAGCAGCTCGGGCTTTCTCGAGCAGAAGGATATGTGCCTGTTTCTGGGCATCCAGTCTGGCGCCATTTTCGCGTTTTTTCTGCACAGTACTTGCAAATTGGTCAATGATGGCCTCGATTTGGATAACTTTGCCTAGAATCTCATCAGAGGTAAGGGGGTTGTGCAATTTCTTCAAAAAGTTCAGGTGCCCAAAGGCAGCAGAGGGGTTCTCTTCAATGGATTTAAGCACATCTTCCCGTGCGTATTCCATGGATAACTTCAAGAGCAGAGAATCTTGGCGTACTGAAGAGTTTATTTCGGCATCAGATGAGGACGAAGCACCAGGAATCTTTTCACTTGAGGTGTTGGCTTGACTTGTGTTCAGCAGGAGTCGAAGGGCTGCAGCAGGGTCTTCGTCTTGCATTTGAATGAATGTATCTTCTGCGATCCCTATGCTAGCGGAAAGCTTAGATGTTGAAGACGCCTGGTAAATGTCCGAACCTCCAGCTTCAGCCTCTTTTATGGCCTCTTCATCGGAAAAGTTTTCTTCGGATGAACTTTTCTGACTCGATCCATGAGGACTGCTGGATCCAATGCCTTGACCTTCACCCTGTTCCTCAACATTCACTGCATCCGTCTCAGGAGCGGGAGATGTTCGAGCATGTGAGGGTATTTCTTCTACAGAAACATTTTGTTGTACCTGATTCGAATTATCATGGAAAAAGGTTAACAAATAGTTTCGTATAAGCTATGATTTAAAACACATTAAGAGGATGATACCTCGACGGCAGGTTGTTCTTGTGGTGAGTCCGGTTGATCGACAGGGTTGCCCATCTCAGCAATAGAAGGAGTAGCCTCTACTTCAGTGCCGTCAATATCGGTCGAAGGTGGTTGGACGTCAACAGGTTGATTGTCACCTTGTTCTTTTGAAGGCTTGGTCTTTTTCTTTTTCTTCTTGATTGGCTCACCGCCCTCAACAGCCACAGAAGGTTCAGGCTCGACCTGCTTCACTTTCTTTTTCTTCTTAGGCATTTGAGCCTGGGAATTGCCTGCCTCTGTTTGTTCAGCAGACTTGGTCGAAGTCGCAGGTAACTTTCTTTTTCTTATAAGAGGTCTTTCCTCTTCTTCCTGCATTACGAGGGTAAAGAATTGTCAGAATATAGACTTGAAAGAAAGCTATAATATTGACATTAGAAATAAAACTTGCATCTTTCTCTTCGTCTAATTCGACGACCGCATGCTTCGAGCGTTTTGAAGTCGTGGTAGTATCAATGCTATCATCTTTCTTTTGACTCTGAAAAAATAAAGAAAATATGAGGCAAGACGTTAAGAGTAAAAGATAAGTTCAGAAGAGTTACCTTCTCTTCTTGTTTCCCTTCTTGGATCTTCACCCCAGTGGGTTTCTTGGGTCTCACATCAGCTCGAGACGTTTCAGCACTTTTCTTCATCATGATTGTTTTGCCTGAAAGTAAGAATATTAGAAAAGGAAAAAATACATAGCAATTTAGAAAGTCAAAAGTAATTTAATACCTCGAGCTTGAAGGTTTGAGCGGATATTCTCGACCGTTGGTTGTGTAAAACCACTCTCAAGTCTGGAGATCATGATAGTAGTGTCTCCAACTGAACGGGTCGAATAATATTTCTCCCACCAGGTAACAAACCCCATGGTGCAGAAGTGGGAATGGTTGAACTCAAAAGGATGCAGGTTATAGTTTTCATCAAGAGAAATCTTCAAAAACTTCTTGAAAGTCTTTTCCGAAAGATTGGCCCCTCTTATGACGTCTCGAGGATCTTCGAACAAGCTTTTAGGACGGATTTGCGAGAGGCCAAATTGTCTTGAAACCAAATTAGGCTGGTATCCAACCAGGCCTAAATAGTTCGATTGAACACCTGTACGACAAGACAGGATCTGTGGATTCAAGTAAAATGACCATATTTCGTTCACTTCTTCTTCATTGTCCGGATCGACAGCAGGAAAATAGTCAGTGAACCAGGCCGGGCCAACCTCTCGACTAATGAATGGAGCATGTTGGGGAAGAAACTTGTCAAAGCTCAGAAAAATCCTCATGTACTTTAGGAACAGCTTTTGTGAGTTTTGATCTAAGGTCTTGGGTGTTAATTGAAGTGCTCTCTGGCCTTCGATCGAGCGATTTGCAACTTCTTCAGCATAATCTTGTGGGATTATTAATCCCATTTCTTGTTCGAAAGTGACATTAAGCCACAATTGGAGAAGCCACATAGGCCCGGACACTAAGAAGGAAGACCCATCCTTCGATTTCTTCAGATCATCGCATGCCTCACCAAGCGATTCGTATAGCACTGCTAACAAGAGGCGTCCAAATCCAAAGTTCTGACCTTCATGAATTTGTAATGCCATTGGAATAAATCTTTTGGCTACTTGCAAGGATTTCGTGCAGAAGACATAGTGGGATAGCCACAGGGTTAAGAAGGCTACGTGCTCTTCATCAGAAACCTCCTCTTCGACGGGTCCTTTGTGTTCAGCTATATATTTGGAAAAGGTATTCTCCTTATATACTAGCTTGATATTGTCACTAGAATTAGTGGGGTCATAAGTTTCTCCGCTAGGCCTAAGGCCTGTGAGGGCGGCTACATCTAAGAGAGTGGGGGTCATCATACCACATTTAAATTGAAAGGTGTTGGTAGAAGACTCGAAAAAGTGCATAGCTGCTATCAGCATTTCTGGTCGATATTCAGGACCAGATCGAGAGAATTGTATCAAATCAAAGATGCCATATGTCTTCCAGAAATCCTCATACGCTTGTTCGACTCGATCAAGCCAAGGTAGGTAATCCCTATGGGCTATTGACGGGGCGGATCGAAAGAGTTTGTGGGGTTTGCTTAAACAATTAAAGTTGTAAGGCTCACTATAAAAAATCCTAGGTTCGCAAGTTGGGTAGCAGGGAAATACTTTGTTCATTTTACTCGAAAGTGATGCTTGGTCTGGCAGGGGTCCACCGAAAGCGTAAACTGTTCTTTCCACTGCGAAAGGGATCATCACCTCCGATTCCCAGGTTTCTGTGTGTTCGGCGTCACCATGTGGTTCTGGAACCACCTTTTCTCCATCAGTCCTAACTGTAAAATGGTGCCATTTCCCAGCAAACGGAACTGCTTGTCCTTGCGACATTGTAAGAAATTTGAAAAGGGATGATTTTCTCGTGAAGGGTTTGGTAGCTGTTGGGGTTGGAATCAGTAAGTAAGAACTTGGATTCGCAAAGAACAGTGGCAAAGTTCAGGGATACGGTGAGGTTGATGAAGAAAGGAATAATAGTTATCTGAAAATAAGAAAGCTTCGCCGGAGATAATGGATACGAATTAGAAGAAGAAGGGTCTCGGAAGCAAAGAAGAAGAAAGGTTTTTTAAGCAGAGAAGCTGAAGGGTTTTTTGTCTGGAGTTTATGGCACTGTTTATGGAGTTTTCGTTTTTAAAAGGGGAAAAACAATATAATAATAATCAATGGTCAAAAATCAATCACATCAGATTTCCCTTTTGACTCCCCAGCGTGACACGTGTCCCACTCTGCCTAGAAAGGTGGAATTAATGATGGGTAGTGGGAGATCGAGGCGACGGTTACCAGTAAACGTGTCATCGTGTCGCCGTTCCAGGGAAACTGTTAGAAGAAGAGAAAAAATGTCAACTTCTCATCTTCCTTCGATCTCGAATCGAAGCAGACATTTTTTGGGGGCAATTTGTTAGCCCATATTTTTTGATGAGCTAAAAATATGCTCTAAATACGAATTTTGTTGGATACTGTTCGAATCAAAAAGAAAGAAGAGTCTATTGAAAGGGATTCACAGGTTCAAGGAAGTATTTACGAAGTATAAGGCTAAGACAAGAAGGAGGGCTTCGAACCATTGGGCGATTCGAGCTGGTGTATGGTCGAGTCGAAGTCAAGGCAGCAAGATTTCTGGACTTAGCACAATTCCTAACAAAACTTCACAAAATCAGTTCGACTTTGAGCAATGTGGATAACCGTTCTAAGGAGCAGTTATGTGCATGTAAGGTATACGTAGCAGGACACTTGGCATTAGGATAGTGTTCGACCGTTAGGGCAGTTTATTTTCGAATGTCTATATATAGCAGTTTTTAGTCAGATTTCGAGGTCGCAAATCATTTATACAAATCCTTATACACTCAAAGTACCCAGCGCAGAGAGAAACGAGTACGCAAGGAGAATGTATGTTTGTGAACCATTTTAAGTTCCTGTAAACTTTACATTTCGAATGCAATGCAATTTACGTTTCATTTTATATAATTCCTGTCTTTTAAATGGTTCATTCGATCGAATGAACTTGTTGATCCTTTAAATTCTGTAATTTACCTTTCCCTTGTCAAGTTACTTCCAGCATTTCGATTCTTTCAAAGAATTTTTACTTTCTGCAAACCTCAAAACCAATGAATGTTCGTTGCAACGATGAACATCAAAAGCTTTACGTTTAATGCAAACACACAAATGGCATGCTCCTGAGATTCACTAGTTGATCTCGCAAGCAATTAACTTAGACTAGCGGTTGTTTACCAAATTCCAGCGTAAACAGGTGTGCATTGTTTATGAATTTATTATATATTTAATATCAAGTCAATAATATAATTGTTGATATATATATATAATACTATACTTTATTATTTACTGTAAATTTGTTGTAAAACAAAATAAGTACATATATAAAAATTGTAATTAATTCAATTACTATGATCTATCTAAATCAACAATCACCACCCCCCTCCATCGTGGAATATAACACTTCCACTACCAGATCTGATCTCATTGACATCATCCTCGGCCTCCCCTTCACCATCCGCACCACAACTCCTTCATGATTTATAGTGAACGGCCACGAAGGACTCACTTTCTGCCAGCTTTGTTTCAATTTTTTCGGTTTTCTGGTTTTCTCGATGGTGGGGGAGGTTCAAAGGATAAGGTTGATGCAAGGAAGTGGTGATATTTTTTTTTGCTATCCATCTATCTAATTGTCCTTATATTGAAAAGAAACGTTATGTTCGTTATAATTCATATGGATAGTTTGATTTTTTTATTTTTTATATTGACCAAGAATAAAGCTTATTGTCATTCAAAGCTTGTTTGTTGGTGTGTATTGCAACCACAGTAGATGAATGTCTCCGTAGAGAATGTAGCCAAGATTGGAGATGAGGTTGTCTAGGAAAAAAAAAGTTAAAAATCACAGGTCACATCACATGACACATGAAGTAAATGGAATTAACAAAAGTGTTAGTTTTAAAAAAAAAAGTAAATACTAAGGGAGTTTTATATAGGATGTATCACGATAGGACGACAATATAAAATTAAATATTTTTTTTTAAAATAGAAAAATTTGGAGAATTGTCATTAATGTTTATTTAAGAAAAAAATATGAAAAAACTAAAAAAAATAAGGAATGATCTATAATTTGAGAAAAAAAAAAGATTTAGGAATCATCTACGTACGGAAAAAATATTAACACCTAACATGCTCGTCATGAAGACAACAGTCTTTATTTGAGCGTACTAAACAATAAAATTACTTTTTTATTATTTTCTTCCCTCAAGAACATGAATTATGTTTTTTATATTTTTTATTTAGGAAAAAAAGAAAAAAGTGTTTTAGAAAAAAGAAGAAATTTATGTTTTTATTTTAGATTTTTTTTTTACTTTTTTGGTTGACGAAGTGTTTGTCCTTGCTCTTATGTATCCTTAGGTACAATGAGAGACTTATGTAGTTTTTTTTGTAGAAAAAAGCTTGTGTATTAGGTTGATTTTATTTATTTTATTTTATTTTATTAAGATTTTGATTTTGTAGTAAACTTTGTGAAGTCAAGTAAGTTAGAGACTCAGCATGACATTCACAAAATTTATTCACACTTTATTGAAACACCGCCAAACAAATCAAAGATCTAACATGGAATGCGTGGAACGTGAAAAAAGGGGAATTGAGTGATCATTTATTCAAGAATTTTACCTTGGTTTTGTGGTAAACGTTATAAACTCAGTAAGGGGGAGACCTAGCATGACATTTACAAAATTTACTCATATGTTATTGAAACACCACAAGCAAGTTGGAGACCCAACATAGAGTGCACGGAACATAAGCATGTACTAAAAAAAATACTAATGTGGATTTACAAAAATAAATAAATAATTGACTTACAAAATCAAATAAATAGTATGGGAATAGAAATACACTTAGTAATTAATGATGCGAAATTAAAACATGAGAGAAATAAGATGAATAATGAGATATTTACAATACATTATTAACTAAACTAACTAACTCGGCAATGATAAAAATAACATCACATTGAAGAATAAAATAAACTATAAAAACAATAAAAAAATAAAATAAAATAAAGAGCTATCCACTAATATTTATAATTATTTTTACTTTACTTTTTTTTGTTTCTCTTTTGTCTTTTTTTTTTTTTGTCAAAGTCAAAGGGTAGACTTTGACGTAGTCAATACTAACGGAGTGTTGACATGGCAATGGCAGGTTTGACCACCAACCTAAGTTGTAGGGATGCATATATAAAAGAAAGGGTGTAACCATCACTATTTATTTTATTTGAGATATCGAAAAAATGGGCTAGACCCAAAATGAAAAGGGTGCATGTATTAAAAAATGGGGGTGTATATAACAGTTTTATTTTATTTCAGACTTAAAAAAAAGAAATGTGTTAGGTCCAAAAAAAAAGAAGGTGTATATGTTAAACAAATGGAATGTACATAACGATTTTTATATTATTTCAGACTTAAAAGAAACAAGCTAAACCCAAAAGAAAAGGATGTGTATATGTTAAAAGGAATGTGTAAACAACAATGTTTTTTTTTTGGGGGGGGCTAGGGTTGAAACTGGGTCAGGGAAACCCAACCCAACCTTTAATTAGATAATAGGGTTGGAAAACACTAGGTGTTCTAGTCTCCAAATGGCGGGGAAGGAGGAGCACCTCCACGAAGGGTGTTGCGCATCCCCAGCGCCATTGGTACATGGCCCAGTTGCATAAGGCCGCCACGAGGACAACGGTGGCACCGCAATGGCGACGCTCAAGACATCACTGGAAAACAGAAAAAGAATGAAGAAAAAGAGGAAAAGAATAAAAGGATGATGGAATGCGAAATGAAACAACATAAAGCATCAAGAAAAAATGACGATATCATCATGTACAGATCTTGTCGGTGACCATGGAACTCACCAATGAGACAAACGACAAAGTTATAGACTAAAGAAGAAGAAGAAGAAGAAGAAGAAGAAGAAGAAGAAGGAATGGGAGGGGATCTGTGCCACTTTGTGTCATTAATGCATACATTTTTCTTCTTTCCTTTTTTATGCACTTTGTTCCTTCTTTTTTACCTAATGGACTCTCCTTGAGAGTCCAATAGGTCACACAATCTATTTTTATTTTTGTATTCTTCTTTTTTTAGTTCTTTTATTTTCCTCTTTTTTTACGCTTTTTTTTTTTGTCTTCCTTTTCTCTTTTTTGTTTTTTTTCTCTTTCTTTTTTGTTTTCTTTTTTTCTTTTTATATTTTTTCTTTCATTCTCTCTTGTTTTTGGGGGTGACAAAATTAGGATATAACAGGATAAAATATAGAAAGTAACTAAGTGTAAAGGAGAGATGATTGTAATTTGTTGTTGTGAATCAAATTGGATTAGCTTGAGCCATTTTGATAATACAAGATAATTAAAATAAAAGAAAATAAAAGAAAATATAGTTCCTTTTGCAATGCCACAACCCATTAGTAATTACGAATTTTGTTGCAAATTTCCGCCGTCTCTAGCTAAAAAAATTTAAAATAGTTTCTAATATATTATTTTAAAGACTTATTCATATTAGTTTAAATTTTAAAAAATAACTTCATTTTTTAATTAAAAAGCCATAGTGATTTAAAAAATATACTTATAATTTCATAAACTAATTAACTTAATATATTACTTGACATAAAATAGAAAAATAGATGAACCTCAACTAATTCTCATAATGCTTTTTATTTCCAGCAATGAAACTAATAATCATTCAAGAAAATACATTGTTTGTTTACAATCATATCAAGAAAAATTCTTAACCAAAGCAACAGCAGAAATCTTGAAGGCATTTCCCTGTCATTAAGCCTAAAATTTTGCAGTGGGTAGTACATTCAGGAAATTCAGCGCATGCTCCATAACAAGTGGGCGGCAGTTTGCTGCTAACACCTGCATTGTATGTGGGTGCATAAAAATTATTATGAACAATACAAAATTTCATTAAAATAAACAGAACATAAATTATAAATCTCTGTTTTGAAGTTTATTTGTGTAAATATCAAGAGAAAATAGAACAATGACCATGGCTGCTAGTGCAAGGATCACATTCAGCGAAATCATTGAGACAAGTGAGCGAGCCATATTCTTGTCTATGTATGTATGTAGCTTGTGGTACTCTATATCTGCTGTATTCTTAGGTTTATATAGTGTATGTGACTCATTGTATATCTCTTTTTCGAATATGCACTAAAAATTGATTTTGCTATTTATTACAATTTTACAATTTTTATTTATTTGCAAGTTATTTGTAAAAAATTAGTCAATTAAGATATTTAAATATGCTCATTAGAAATGCTATTTAGTGCGAGATGAATAATAAAAATGAGTGTGCAAACTGAGAAAAATATACAAAAAATGGGACAAAAATGTAGAAGGAAAGAAAAAGGAAAGGAAATACATTTGTTTTCTGAATAACTAAATCATCCGTCAAAGTTACAAATTACTTTTTAAATTCACAAATATTTTTCTTACTTATTATAAAATAAATAAAGTTTTGTTGCTAGAGTCATATCTCTTCGTAGCTTTAAAAAATTTAAATTGTAAAAAATATTTGATTAAATTGTAATTTTAATCCCTCTATAATTCCATATTTGATTATCCTATTTCTAAATTAAGAAATTTAGTTTTTTTTATTTTTGAAGATAAACAATTTTGATACGAACTCATATTCATTATTCGTGGACAAAACATTAAACTACTAAAATATTTATTTTATTTAATTAACTACATTAATATTATTTTCTATGTATGATCACTCAAGAGTTATTATTTTTTTCTTCAAATTATAAAAATTTATAAATTAAAAAGTATTTAATATATAAATATTTATTCGACTTTTCATGAATGAATTCGTTAATTTTATTCATTTGAATTAATATATGAATACTGAATAATTGGAGTTGATTGATTTCAATTTTCTGCATAAATTATTTATATATGGAAATTACTCCTCTTTTACAAATATTTCCAGTGTAAAAATATATGTAATTGCATTAATCAGTTAATTATCAAGTACATTAATTAAGGTGATTATAAAAAATTTCCAGTAATAAATGTATTTTTTTTTTACAATAACAAACTCAAGTAATTTCATTCATAATTAAGTAAGAAATATTGTGCAATTTGACAAAAAAATACTTGTAAACTAGACAAAGAAATGCAAAAAATAAAATAAAATTGCATTAATCAATAAATTATCAATTATAAAAAAAATTTCTTTAAAAGAAATATTTTATAAAATATTTTAAAATATAAAAACTTAAATATATATTAATATAATATTAATTTGACTACATATTATGTTGAAAATATTTATCTTCTAATTTCTATACTTATTAATTTGACCACATTTTATGTTGAAAAAAAATGCAGTATTTAATGTTATTGGATAGTCATTTTTCATTATATTATTTATTGAATAAAATAAATTCATTAAATTTAATAAATATAATTTATTTTTAATAATTTAATTTTTTTTATCTTTATCTTTGTATAAAATAATTTGTTTCTAAAAATATCTCAATACAAAAACATAAATTTATATTATATAAAATTAATAAATTGATAAATATTAACACATATAGAAATTTATCTCTTACTTCCTATAGTTACTAATTTGACTATATATTATAATTTAATAAATAAGTTCAGTCAAAAAATTACATTTAATGAATTCGATAAAAACAATATTAAAAACTATTGGGAAATAAATTTTAATTATAATATTTAATATATATTAACTATGATTTTTACTAAACATCATCTATTCACTAAATTTAATAAATTTAAAATATATTTTATTACATTAAAATATACTATTTTTATTAATTTTAGGAAATTATTTGATAAAAAATTTGTAAAATTTAAATATATAGCAATATATTATTAAAAATTGATAAATATATAAGTATATAATATAATAATTTATGTATTAGTTTTTATCCATTACAATTTGAATACATCATATATTGAATTAATATATTATTTAATATTATTGGACAGTAAATTCTAATCATGATGTTGATTAAATAATATTTATAATAAAGTAAATATTAAAAATATAAATAATATTATTTTTAAAATAAGTAATTTGTAAAACACTTTTTTTAAAACTAAAAATGCAAATGTATGTTAGTGTAATAAGATAAATTGTTAAATATAAACATAAAATAAAAAGTAATTTTGTGACTCTTTTTCATTCTTTAATTAAAATAATGAGTGTTTTTATTGAACAATTAATTTTCTAATAAGTTTTTTATTCTGGGTCAGACATCATGAATATTTCTTAATTTAGTGGGTGAAAGACTAATTTTATTTGTGGCGCGTGATTGCAGCTAATTCAAGAGAAATTTTCTAATAAAAACTACTTTAAATAACTATGATCTATATGTTTAATTTTTCAATGATTAATTAAGAAAATATTGAAAATTTATATTGCCAATCTTATAAAAAAAACACATTATCTTTAAAATGTGATTTACAATGATTCACTTAAAATAAAGGCTGAAACACATTTTGGTGTTTCATTTTTTTTTACAAAAAATTGCTTTTATCTTTTATGTTTTGAAAGTTGCATTTTGTTCCTTTAACTCTCAATTTTGAGTTAATATTATTCTTCTATAATAGAATTTTATTTTTAGACATAATTTTGAACTTTATATTGATTTAAAACATAAAACTTGTTCCATTAGATTAACATATATGAAATCTATAGAACTCAACTAATATTTGAACATAAAAGGCCATGGAACTCAACTAATAGTGTTCTTCCAAAATATAATTGTTTTATTTTATTTTGCTCCAAGATGATTTTAGACATTTTTTTATTGATCTAAAATATGAAACTTGTTTCATTATATTCACCTATATAAAAAGTATAGAATCCAACTAATGTTTGAACATAAGAAGGTCATAAACATGAAAAAAATTGTGCAATATGAGATCCTAGGAGCAACTAAAAAAAATATGATATCAAATTTTTCAATTCTCCAATTGATGGCATGACTCACTTTTTAAGTAATTTTCACCTTTTTTTTATGACCCCTTTTAGTTTATTAGTATACTTTAAAACTTTTTCAGAAAGATATATAATTGCAAAACACATATAGTGTCCGGTAAGGAAAACGTGAACAATGATAAGGGAAAGAGAAAGAGTCAACCATTTTTATACTTGTTGACCTTCAACCTTGAGAATTCATCCATTCCCTTCCTTCAAAAGAATTTCTACTAACCAAACCCGCATCCAAGTATCTTGGCATCATCCCAAGATTACTTATTCCAAGTAATCTTTGACACTAAACCCACCAAGCTATCACAAACCACAAATGTTTAGATGTTTACAAAGAAAACTCTCGACAAAAGAGATATACAAACTTAATTAAGAACAAACACAAATGCTTTGCAATAATAAATAATATGAAAGTTTAAGTTTATGTAGTGTCCAAAAAATCTGAGGGTTTTTTACTTAAAAAGATCAAAGCAAATTCGTCAAAGGTTCTCCCTTATGTTTTTCCTTTGATTCTTCTCTTTATTTTTAGCGAAGACATAACCATTGAGAAATATTTTCCCCCAATTCTGATTGGTGCATTAAATGTTTTGGCACATTCTTCACATAAAGAGACATGCTTTGTCTTGTTTAGAAAAGAGGCAAAAGTGGTTTGTGCAACAAATAGTTTATACCAAAAAGGTGTAACTGTGAGGGGTTATGAAATTTATAAATGTGTTTATAGCACTTGTATTGTCACACATTTTGTTCAAGGATTTTTGAGTTAGAGAAATTATGGTCAATACCATTCATGTTTCTCACCCAATTCCTCAAAAAGATAATTTTCAAATTCGCCTCCAGAATCATTACTAATGACAACAATTTTTAATTTTTTTTTCATTTTCTATTTTCTTGGCCTAATTTTTGAAAGCATTAATTTTGAGAAAGAAATTAAGTCTAGGTGTATTTCAAAAAGTCATCCACAGTACCAAACCCATAGGAATCACCACCAAAACTACTAATCCTATATATGAATGTGTGTGTTACTAATCCCACCAAAATATTTCATTACTAATCACACACAATAACTTGTTCCCTTCACCAAAACCCCAAAACCATGAAGGACACCCTCCAAACCCTTACAACAAAACTAAGTGCCTTACAAATCCAAATAGAGCACCATATATAAAAAAACCCTAAACATCTTAACATGCTTCATTAATTCCTTAAGTGCTATTAGTTATGTTAGTAGTTGGTAGTAGGTTACGGTTGTTAGTAGTTAAATTGTCTTGTAACTGACTTCTAGTTATGGTTGTTAGTAGTTAGTTAGGATTGTAACTAACTTCCTTTATGTATAAAAGTTGTACCAATAACCAAACCAGTAAGTGGCAATAATTCATTAAAAGCTATTTTCCAAATTCTTTTCTTCTTTATCTTCTTCTGCTCTTCTTCCTTCATGCTTCCATTCGATTTGTATGTCTATAGAATGTCATACATGTAGATTGGACCAGTAAGGGAGATCAAAGAATATCAAAATTTTCTTCCAAATGTTATGCTCAAATGCATCCTTCTTTTTTGTCTTCCCAAAGATAGTTATGTTGTCCTTAACTCGATCAAAAACTTGGTTTCCAACTAAGGGTTTCAACATACTTTGATTCTCCAGGCTTTCATTAAAAGCTTTTTTCAATTGTCGATACAAGTGGTAAGGTTAGAGAAATCTTCGATGCCTAGTATATACTGTCTTCTTTCCATGTTTTAGTTGAATGTAGCTTGTTTGTTTCTTAGGGATAAGACATGTGTGATGTCCTTTTACACTATATCCACTCATATTCCCACATGCTGGAAAGTCATTAATGGTACAAAATACCATTACACGCAACCTGAAGGTCTAGTAGAGATTCCCATCTAACACATTAACCCCATTCATCCATAATTTTCTCAAGTTGTCAATCAATGGAATGAGATAGACATCAATATCATTTCCTAGCTGTCTTGGACCCACTATCATCATACACATTATAAATGTATTTTTGCTTCATGCACAACAAAGGAAGGAGGTTGTAAATCATCAACAAAGCAGACCATGAATTGTGGTTAGTGCTTAAATTACCAAAAGGATTCATTTTGTTCGAAGCAAGACCAAGCCTTAGGTTTCTTACCTCTTCCCCAAAATATGGATACAAATGATCAATTGTCTTCCATTGGGGAGAATCAACCGAATGTCAAAGCAATCCATCACTATTTCTGCCATCTGCATGCCATGTAAGGTTTTTTACATCATGTTCATTAGCAAACAATCGCTTAAACCTTGAAATTATTGGAAGATATCAACATACCTTTGCTGGACAGTTGTTGTTTGTGTTGCATCATCATTACATTTGTCATCCTTCACGTTGTAACGTGATACCTCACATGTGGGGCACTTGTGCATTTCGATAATCTGATTTCTATATAATATGCAATCGTTAAGGCTTGCATGTATTTTCTAGTACTCCATACCCACATGACATAATATCTTCAGGAAGCATTTTCTTCAATGACACAAGCGATTCAATGAAACTTTTGTCATTCCACCCAAATCTCGCCTTCAAGTTAACCAAAGCTAACATTGCTAGCAACTGTGGGAAGGTTGTGCACCCCAGATACAATGGCTTATTTGAATCACTTTGTAATTTCTCATAAAAAGTGCATGTGCTTGCTGAAAACACTCTTCTCCAAGATCTCACATCATGTCTTCTATAAGATCTCTGATGTTTACATCAACTAGCTTAGTGTGAGAGACTGTTGGCATGTCTAGAAATTCAACATGCCATATCCATTTTATATAATTCAGATTGATCCTCTCACATATAAGATGTGATCTTATGTCATTCACTGACTATCGTCTCCTATTCCCACATTTAACACAAGGCAGAGATATTTTCCACCTATAACTGGTGCATTACGTTCAACAAATTGCAAGAATTGTTCAACCCCAGTCTCATACTCGTCACTTATGCATGATGCTTTCATCTAACTTTGATCCATGTTTCCTCTTTTGTGATACTCATAAGGTTATCCCATATGCATAAAGATCTCACTTTTTTCATAAAAGGTATGGCCCTATCCTATTCAGGAAGACATTTTTTATACTTGATTCATATGTACAAGTTAAGTATGTTTTGTTCAATTTGATGAAATTTGGGCAGCATTTTCGCATTGATCTCCAAGTACACGGCATAAAAGCGGTGACATGAATTCACCACAATCAAGTATGCACCAAGAGAACAAAGTGATATGCACTAAACCAAAATGTCATTAAATTTAACACGACATACTGAACCTATAAGTATGAATTATGTATAAAAAATGGCTCTTCCCAAACTATCCAACCGGACAAATCAAGATTCAATACAACGATTAATCCAAACTGTCTGTATTAATCATTATATTGAATCTCAAATGGAAAACTAAGGTTCACTCACAATGCATTATTCCTTAACTTGAATAAAAAAACAATAGTATAAAATAGAAAGACACAAACATGAAATATAAAAACAATAACAAAACTTACTTGAACAAAAGTGCAGATCTAGTGAGTGTATAAGAGTGGTGATGGGACAAACAATGAATTCGACTAGACATGGCAAGAAAACCCGTACCCGTGGGTACCCGTTCGAATCCGTCCTGACTTTGATGGGTAATACCCGAGTTGACCAGGTATGGTTTGGGTTCGGGTTTTCCCCGATAATCAAAAGTTGGGTACAGGTATAGGTATGAGATTACTAGATCCGTCCCGACCCCGAACCCGAACCCACCCCTCCACTTAAAATCTTTAAAATTTTTGCATAATTTAATCAAAAGGCATAGAATTTTTATTACTAGTTAATTTTATTTTAGAATTTTTACATAATTTAATATTATTTTCTTAACAATTTTTGTAGACACATGCGCTATAATAAATTTATAGATATATAAGTGGTTAAAAATAAATGTTTAACAATCAATTTATTTTTTCTAAAATCAATTTTTCAATATTTTTTTTACAAAAAAAATTATTTTTCTTATTTGAATTGGGTATGTGTTGGATCAAGTGGCCTCGGAATAATTAAGAATGGGGGGTTGAATTAATTATGAACGTGTCTTGACTAATTAAAAATCTATCCTTCTTAATGTTACTAGATTCTATTAGACTTTTACTACAAAGTTAAGAGAGTAAAGAACAGAAATAGAAACTTAACCAAAAGTAAAAGTGATAATTAAAAGTGCATAGCGGAAATTAAAGAGTGTAGGGAAGAAGAAGACAAACACAAGATTTATACTGGTTCGGCCACAAACCGTGCCTACATCCAGTCCCCCAGCAACCTGCGGTTCTTGAGATTTCTTTTCAACCTTGTAAAATCCTTTACAAGCCAAAGATCCACAAGGGATGTACCCTCCCTTGTTCTCTTTGAATAACCAAGTGGATGTACCATCCACTTGAACTGATCCACAAGAGATGTACCTTCTCTTGTTCTCAGTATAACAATCCCCAAGTAGATGTACCCTTTACTTGTACCACAAAGGATGTACCCTCCAATGTGTTGGGACAAAGAATTCTCAGGCGATTAGTCCTTTGAATCTTTGTAAAGGGGAAACAAAAGATATCTCAGGCGGTTAGTCCTTTGAGATCTTTTGTTTAAGGGGAAGGGAAGAATCAAAAGAATTCTCAGGCAGTTAGTCCTTTGAATCTTTTGTAAGGGAGAAGAGACACAAAAGAATTCAGGCGGTTAGTCCTTCATTCTTTTGGCAAAGGGAGAAGAGAGACACAAAAGAATTCAGGTGGTTAGTTCTTCTATTCTTTTGGCAAAGGGAGAAGAGAATGAAAAAGATTAATAACACAAGTTTTTGAACAAAGAACTTTTCTTGGAAAAGAAAGTGTTTGAACAAAAATTTTTAGAAAGATGAAGAAAAAAAGAATCAGAAAATTCTGTAGAAAGAGTTGAAAGATATTGAATGATGTTGAGAGAAGATTGAAAGATAGATGCTTGACCTCTTATTAAAATTCATGCCATGGTCACATATTTATAATCTTTTGATGACTCAAGTCAAAGCTTGTGACTCTTGGCAATTTCTTTAACAAAACCAGTCACTTAAAAAAGTTGTGACTTTTGAAAAAATCTTCAGAACCAAGTCACTTGAAGAATTGTGACTTTTGGAAATGTATTTTTCAAAATCAGTCACTGGTAATCGATTACCATTAAGGTGTAATCGATTACACATCAATAGATGTGACTCTTCATTTTGAATTTTGAAAATTAAAATGTTTAGAAACACTGGTAATCGATTACAAGCATTGTGTAATCGATTACACAAGTTAAAAATGTTTAAACACAAGTTGTAACTCTTGAAATTTGAAATCTTAACATTTTAAAACACTGGTAATCAATTACTACCTTCTGGTAATCGATTACCAGAGAGTAAAACTCTTTGGTAATGATTTTGTGAAAACTTCTTGTGCTACTCAATGTTTTGAAAAACTTTTTAGAACTTATCTTGATTGAGTCTTCCCTTGTTTCTTGAATCTTGAGTCCTGAATCTTGATCTTGATTATTCTTGAATCTTGAATCTTGAATCTTGGAACTTGATTCTTGAATCTTTGCTTGAAACTTTGCTTAACTCTTGATTCTTTGACATCATCAAAATAACCTTGGAAGACATTGCTTCCACAGTATGGAACGAGATCGGGGATACCCGATACCCAACGGGTACCCGACGAGTACGAGGATGAGATAATAAACTTTAACCCGTCGGGTATCGGGTACGGGTATGGGGATATGTTGGGGAGTCGGGGTAAGGGATTGGGGAGACAATACCCGTACCTACCCCGCCCCATTGCTATGTCTAAATTCGACAAAAGAATCCAAGCAATGAATGTTCTTTTCAAATTTATGTGAAAAAGTATTTATTCATTAATACATATTTAACAGAGTTAAATAGTAGTACACTAAAAAATAAATAAACTCCTAGAATGTTTATCAACTTCAATATCTAAGTCACAGAAGAAATATATATGTAGTTTATTACAAATAATGTAATAAACAAATGTTCCTAAACCCATCTAAAGTGGAACAAGCAAACCAAGTCCAGAGAAGAATGGATCACTTATTAATTACTATAGCATCTATGAAGAAGTTAACGGTTTTCAAATTTTTTGGCTGAGAAAAGGCAACATTTATGCTGTTTGGGTATTGAACCAATTAAATTGTTGTAAGAGACAAGTGCCTAAAGGCCTTGGCACTATGAAAGGGTGTGAGGGATTTTTCCTGTCACCTTTTCTCAATCAAAGAAAATACTCAAGATTATAAAGTTGGCAATAAGAGGAGGAATCTCCCCAGAATTGGCACTATATTGATGGAAATTCCACCAATCAAGTATAGACAGTTTACTACATCACTTGTGGTTGTAGGTGTTGTTGTGTAAAGAACTGACTCAACTTAGCCTTGTTGGTAATTGTGGATCAAGTTCAGAGTCCTTGTTATGAATCATGCAGGTTTCAGGTTTTGGTGATGCCGAAAAGAATTCACTTGACAATGATTGTCATCATCAGAAAGGGGAAGAATGTGAATCATGCAGGTTTTGATGATGCCGAAAAGAATTCACTTGATAATGATTGCCATCATAAAAAAGGGGGAGAATGTGAATGTATGAATACATGGTTTTGATGATGCCAAAGTAGAATCAAACAAGGTTGCTTACAAGGTTACTTCAACAAACATTCAAAGGTTAAGTGTTGCTTCAAGATTAATTCAGAATCAAGCAAACAAGATCAAGAAAAAGATAAGGCCTCAAAAATGAAATGTTCCCTGAACAAGCATCCATTGAGAAAAAATCAAACATGGGAGTTGATTAACTTACCCCTTAACAAGCATCCAATTGTTGTTAAGTGGGCTTACAGGTTAAAATTGAATCCAGATGGGTCGATAATCAAACGCAAAGCAAGGCTAGTAGCAAAGGGCTTCCTGTAAAGGAAATGAGTAGACTATTCTGAAGTGTTTGCACTAGTGGCAAGGGTTGAGACCATAAGGCTAGTTATGGCCTTAGCATGAGCATGCAAGAGGTTGATCATTGTTCCAACTTGATGTTAAATTTGCATTTCTCAATGAACCTCTAGAGGAATAGGCGTATGTTACTTAGGCATTTGGTTTTGAGATTAAGGATAAGAAGGATATGGTGTATAAATTGAAGAAGGCCTTATATGGCCTTAAACAAGGCCCTTGTGCTTGGAATAATAGAATTGACTCATTCTTACTTCCATTCAAGTTTTAGAGGTGCACAATGGAACATGAAGTCTATGTGAGGGTTCAACATGAGAGGCCATATTTGCTTCTAGTCTTCCTTTATGTTGATGACTTACTAAATACAAGTAGTAGCTTCAATGAGATTGAAGAATTTAAAAAGATGATGAAAATTGAATTTGAAATGACAAACTTAGGAAAATTGGCTTACTTCCTTGGTATGAAATTTACAAGCACCTTAGAAGGAATAGTACTACATCAAAAGAATATGTGAGTGAAGTATTGAGAAGATTTAACATGGGAAGTTGCAACCCAACAGTAACACCAATAAAAGTAAATGCAAAAATTGAAAAGAGCATTGAAGAAGTTGTGGATATGACCCTTTTCAAGAAAATTGTTGGCTACTTAAGGTATCTTTGTAATAGGAGACCTGATATGTGTTATGGAGTTTGACTAATCATCAAGTTTATGGATGATGCAAGGAAACCACACATGGTAGTTGCAAAAAGAATCATGAGGTATTTGCAAGGGACCCTGGAATTTGGAGTTCTATTTCCTGATAAGATGCAACAAGAAAAGAGTATGCTAATAGGCTACTTAGACTCAAATTGGTGTAGAGACAAAGTTGATAGAAGAAGTAACTCATGATATGTTTTCAAGTTTTAGAATGCACCTATCTTTTGGTGCTCGGAGAAGCAACAAGTGATTTCTTTGTCATCCTATGAAGCAAAGTATATTGTAAGATCTTATGCAATATGTTAAGCTCTCTGGTTAAAAGCATTGCTGGAAGAATGATGATTAAAATAAGGAAGCATGTAGAAATAATGGTTGACAACAAATTGGCTATTGACTTAGCCAAAAATCTTGTCTCTCATGGAAGGAGAAAACACAGAGAAACAAGGTTTTCTTTCCTAAAAGATCAGGTGAACAAGGGAAAGCTTGACCTAGTTTACTAACCTATAGAAGTGTAAACTACAAACATATTAACTAAACCACTGAGAACAAATCATTTTGAGCAATTGAGAAGTGAGATTGGAGTTGTGTCTTTTTTAGTTTTGAATTAAGAGGAAGTGTTGAGTGTAATTCAAATATTAGTTAGTTAGTAGATATGTTAGTTAGTTAATATGAAAATTAGTTACAAACTGTTATACATTATAAATAGTGTTGTTCATGTGTAATTCATAGGCGTGTGATATCAATAAACTTTTGCTTTTATTGCCAAACTCGCTCAATAATAATTCCTTTTATGAGTGTGTGTGTGTCTAACTTGTTTTAACATAGCCACTACCACTTATGCCAACCAATGTTGGTAATTTTCTTATTGCTTGCCATGCATGTCCTAAAAAAAAGTCTTGGTTGCCATATATATTGAACCCTTACCCTTTGATATAAATATTTTATTGCCCCCTTTAACTACATGTACAAGAAGCAATGAGTGAAGGCCTAAAGATCAAAATTACAAATAAGATAATTAATCTAGAAATGAAATAGAAAATTCTAGACTCTTATTTCGAACTAGAGTTGTCAATCTTCTCTTGAATTACGAGGCCTAACACACATAGTTAATAAAGAAAAACACAATAGTTGAATATCTTTATTAGCCATGGTTAGAGCCAACAAGGATAAGACAAAACATAACAAAGATGACAAAGAAATATAAAGTCAAGGTCAATGACTTCCATTTAACTAGATTTGCAACGAAAGTCTATCAATTAGGTTCTGTTGCCTTGTTCATAAAAGGAATGATCAAGATGATAGTATGATTTAGTTTTATTGCTTTATATAGGTTCCCCATCTTCTTACTTATTGTGAGCAACCTATGGGTTGAAGTTGTTTTGTTCCATGGAGGGAAAATGAAAATTGGAATCTTGGTCTTTAAAGTTATAGGCAGGAACTAATTAGCATTGACATCTTCATTATTAAATTAAGCTCTAACTCCAACTTCATTTTTGACATTATTGATAGTCAACACGACTTGTTTGTAGATCGAGCATTGGTTCCTGTGCATTAGTCACTAGTTGATGCATTGTACGTAGACTTTTACCCACATAAATCTACCTGCTTCGTAATTTCATCTCCATCTTCATTATCCTCCTATGTATGGAAACAAATTTTGTAAGAGAAAAGTTAATATATCAAACAAATTTTAATATAACATGTTGTAGCATCCTCTGACATCATTTCAATTATTATAATGTGGCAATATTGAACCTATTTGTCATTGTAGCATGATGTCAATGTTGTAATTGATATCGATGAGTTCTTCATGTCTTGTTTGTTCTCATCAACTCAATATTTATATATCTTTTCTTTACCTGTCTCTCATCTTGTCCTATTATATTACCTATCATATTTATATTTTTCTACCATTCATCTCTTTTTTTTTTTTAAAAAAAAAATTCATTATTCATTATATCACTTATTTCTTTCCTTCTTTATTATTTTCTTTTCTATCCCTCTCTTCTACACACTCATCTCATTCCCTTTCCCACAAATGAAAGAATCATTATGCAAATTATCCACAAGCAAGTGAATAATAGCCATGAGTAATGTCAAACTGAACAAAGAGCATGGCAGTATTGGTCAATATTCTCCATCTTATGTATGCAATCTATAACAAATAACATACATTAGAGATAACACCATACCATTCATGTACTCAAATATAAACAAACTTGCATGTCACCGAGTTAAGAGAGAGCACTATACATAGGGAATAAATTTCCTTTGATGATAGTCTTGTGTCTCCATATTTGTGCCAGTATAACCATCATCCACTAATATTGCCTCATTTTTCTATCAATTGGCATTGCAACTGCTTCCTTACAGAAAATGCTCCCAATCCCTTTCAGATTCCTAGACAAATCTCTTTCTCTTCCTATAATATATAATACATAGTAAATAAAAAACGATCAAAACACAAACAAATTAATTATAACAAAAATATAAATTCTCATTATTTGTCATGTATCACCACCACTAAGCAGGCGTGGTCATGACAAATTTCTATGTAACATTAATAAAAATATATTGTTCTAGACTTTGTAATAATTTCCAAAGAACAAAACTTGTTCTAAGAGCTAGATCCTCCCTTGAGCATCTTAAGTGAGCTACAAACATTTTGCAACATTGTTGGAGCGATTGGCTTTCTTCTTACCAAAATATAATAAGACACATTTTGCAAATTAATTAAAAATAGAAAATGACGAAAGTAATCCCCACCATAACAGGGATACAAACAAAGAAGGTGGCCTTACATTTTTTACATACTTCTCAGTTATAGAAAAGGGTGGAATTCAATTATAGACACATAACCCAGATGAAGTTAAAAAGCTTACATGTTTCAATTCGAGTTTCTAATCGTTCCATGCAATCTCAAAATATAATTGTTAAAAAGTTTAACTGTTTCAAGTATGACTTCTCAACAATTATTTTTGTTGCATGCGATAACAAAGAAGAATATCAACCAGTCAAGTGGATTTTGATATTGTCCAAGGGACTTGTTGGAACTCATAGGGGTAGAATTCCCTTGACTAGTACCACCAAGATGAACCATTTATTGGTACCAACAATAATTATGGGGAGGGGGTCTTGAAAGAAATAATGGGTACTCTAACAATGGTGGTCTCTTTGTAAAGTATTAAATGATATGAAGAAATTGGTGATACATTTTGTACATTGTAAAAAATCGATTCTTATTTACCTACCATATATTATCTAACTAAATCTAATTGTCTCTAGACTCGTTCCTCAAAAAATTTGATTTGTATGGGTTCTTCCCTTAACTAATGAGAGATCTGGGTAGATTTACAACAAACTGTTTCGTGTGGGCACTAACCGACCATGTCTTTTATGGAGGATACAAATTAATCATGTAATTATGACTATTAAATAAGTTAATTTACAATACCAAATGAGTTATAACTTTACCTTCATTTAAGTAATCAACGAAATCACGGTAATTGATTATGATTATTAGCCATGGTTTGAGCAAAAGATAGGGCAAAGTATAAAAGAAAGGGTGAAGAAATATAAGACATGGTCAATGAATTTCACTTGAGTAGATCTAAAATGAATTTCACCTGAGTAGATCTGCAATGAAGGTCCATGTCTAGACTCAGTCTAGACAATGAATTCTCACTCTTCTCTCAATCATCTCTCGCATTTGTCTAGACTCAATGGGTGGAAACAAGAGTGCTAGTGTCTTTTCCCTTTGCATTTTTGAAAATCAACACAAAGGTATGGAGGTTTTCTTCTCTTTCTCATGATTTTTTATGTGTTGATGGTGCTGGAACCCATGTTAGGAATAATAAATATGGATTTAAGGTCTTAGAAAATTGATTAATCAAGTGGTTAAGTGTCATGAATGAAGCACATAAGTTGTTTGATATTTTTCTGCATTGACATATTGCATGAAAATTGATACTGGGAATTTTAGGGTTTTTGTATGATGAAAATAAAATTATATTATGAAATTAGAAATTTGGGGCTTATGTTTTAATTTATAAAACTTAAAATTTGGATGAAAAATGAATTTACTATAATTTATGTAAAATTGCCCTTGTGCTTAATAGTTTGTTATGACCTTTATTGCTTAATTGATGAACTGGAGCAATTTGGAAGTGATTTGTGGATGTGGTGAACATGTATCAAACATAGACATAATAATCTTTAAAATTTGGGTCACTTTTATTTTAATTCACTGAGGAAATTAGGAAACTAATTTAAGTAAGAGGAAGCATGTGCAGGGGACTGTTATTTTTCTACCGAAACATGTTTTGGTAAAATGGTTAGTTCTCTCTATGTGGTTATCTTTTGTTTATTTGTGAGCCCAATTTCAAAAATAGACTTAAATAAATTTCTATTGTGACAAATTTCATAAGAATTCACTGAGAAATGAAGAAGCTATTGATTTTGCAAAGCAGGGTACAAAATTGTAAGAAAACCAGACATATGGTGTTATTGATTTAATTTTAATAAGTATAATTCTACTTGTTAGTTAATGTTAGGAGACATTGAAATTATGAATAGAAGTTATGATGAGAGTTTTGTTAAGTAGAATGATAAATTATGGGTAAGTGGTGAATGAATATTTATTACTTGAAGTACTTGACTCTATAACTTATGACTTGTAGTGTTGTAGTAGAGCAACGAATTAATGAATGAACCTTATGGTCTTGTAATTGTGGAAACATGAGGTGATGCATGTTCTATAAATAATATTGTGATTAGTCTTATGATTATTTTGTGTGGTAAAATGATATATTGTACGTGTGGTTGATGGAATAGAAACAATTGTTTTGTTTGTATGATTCTAAGAAATAGTGTATGAATCCTATGAATATCATGATGTCATCTTATGATCCTAGTGTTATGATGAGATGAACTCAATGATTCTAATATGGATAGCGTATGACATATTCTATGTTTGTATTGTGAAGACTAAGACCTCTATGAAAGACTATTATGTATATTGTTATGTCTATTATTAATTCTATATGGTGTATGTTATATAATGGAACTTGAGGGTTGTGAACCGACCCCTAAACATTAAATAAAAAAAGAGTTTGAATAAGGAAAGTTATGTGAAAGGAAGCGATAGCTTTATTTTTGTTAAGAAGCAATATTGTAGTTAAGTAGAAGCGATCATTGAAAGGACTATGGAGACTAAACCACCTAGTTTGGATCCCGAGCAAGATCATGCAAAGGATGTTATAACAACTATGGAGTGTGGACATCACTAATAGAAGTGGAAATGGAAGTTAAGGCAATCGAAGCACTTACCAAAGACCCGAAGTGGAAGCAATACGAAAGCAACTTCAAATATATGTGAATGTTGATGTGTAGTGATGATAGGATAAGATCCCTTATCTATTAATATTAGTATTATGAGAATGAGGAACTTGGAAAAGAGTGAATAATCTCATCAGGCTTTAATGACTTATTGATGTGATAGTTGTATGGTAGAAAGCACAAAGACATTAAGTACTTTGTGTGATTCTTTGAACAATGATTGTGTACTTGAAGTGAAATTGTGTATAATGAGACAAGTGACGATTGAAATCATTACTTGGCATGGTTGATGAGTATTGTGACAACATGTGGAACCTATCTTGTTACGACACGAGTGGGATATAGAACACGTGTAGACACCTATGGAAGGATTCAGTTCTCAACATGAGATGGAAGGTGATGGTGTACAACAATGCACAAAGATAGCACAAATTTTTGTGTGTCGAGTTGGGTCTAAATAGCATGTGCCCAGTGGGGATGTGCCTTGCCAGGGCAACATGACGATGGTCTTATGATGATAAGTTGCATAAGGAAGCCACCCACGGGAGCATAGAGCTTGAGGGGCTTAGAGTTTGTGCATTGGTAATCATGTCATTGTACTATTTGCATAGGGAAGCCACCAACTGGTTTAGTATTTTTTATGGAGGTTTGTAATTATTTGAATTATTCCCATCAGACAATTTACTTTATGACTTTATTTAAATAAATACGTCGTCGACTAGTCAGAGGTTTTATTTTGGAGGACTGTTATTCCCTATGTCTTACTCAACTAGTGTTTATTCATGTTAACGATATTTCTTTATATTTAAAAAAAATTGGTTACGCATTTTTGAGTATTTGTTTACTTATTGATGTAATATTTACAATTGAATATCGTATTTTAAGAGAACTATTTATTATTTCGCGCATTTTAATTAATTAAATTATAGTAATTCCTTTATAAAAATAATAGTTTTACATTAATCACTACTACAATTTATTGATTTAACATCACTAACTTAACATTGGTTTTTTTAAAAACCGATATTAAGAAAAACACAGTGGCATTTTCGTAAATAAGTTGACTTAATTAACATCGGTTTTAAAAAACTGATGTTAACTTTAGAAAGTTAACATCAGTTTTTTAAAACACCGATTTTGACATCAACTAGTTAACATTGGTTATGTTTAAAAAATCGATGTTGTCTCATTCAAAAATTAAAACCCCTGTCATACCCTAATTTCATCCGGGGACCATTATTTGTTGGCATGCGACCTTCTCTTGACCGCCTCAAAATGTTTAACACCCATCGTTGTGTAATCCGTAAAGTTTTGCAACATTCTGGAAGTAAAAAAAAAGCATTGTTGCGCAATCTGTAAAGTTCTACAACATTCTGGAAGTCAAAAAGAGCATTCTTGCATAATTCGTAAAGTTTCACGACATTCCGGAAGGAAAAACAAGCATCGTTACATAATCCGTAAAGTTTTGTAACGTTTCGGAAAGGAATCAATAAAAAACACACAAGGGGGTGTATTTAGTGAAAAGGGGGATGCAAATAGCAACTAGGCCCACTTGGGCCTTCCAGAGGGTTCCAATAGAAGGCGGTGCCTTCAGTTGGAAGAAACCCTGCTCGCCTGGGCGAGCTGGGCGGCAACCACCTCCCTCTTTTCTCCTATATATAGGGGAAAGAGGGCAGAGTAAATTAGTCAGCCCTTCTGGCATTTGAGGATTCTCTTGAAATTAGTGAGGAAAATTATTTCCATGAAAAAAATCCAAGCCGAGGTGCTTCCGTAACGCTTTCGAGACGTTTTCGTGAGCGATTTCGTAAAGATTCTTCACCGTTCTTTGTTCGTTCTTCGTCGTTCTTCGGTCTTCAACCGGTAAGTTCCCGAAATCGAATCTTTCAATTCATTCTATGCACCCTTAGTGGTCCCCACTTGTTTTGCGTACTTTTATTTTCATTTCGTTTGTTTTTCATACCCCCTTTTAACGTGCTTTAATTGTTTATTGAAGCCGTTTTCTCACCTAATAAATGATAAAATGAATTTCAACCGATCATTTGCGTTGTAATCTCGTTTAATCACTGTTAAAGCAAAATCTAACCGATCGTTCACACTATAACTACGGTTAAACCAAAAAAAGGCAAAATAATAATAAAAATCAAAATATCTTGAAAAAATAATAATAAAATAATCAAAATATCTTTGAATAAAATAATTAAAAAAATCAATCGAACGTTTTTCTCTGGAAGTTTCCTTGAATGAATTGACTAATAACCAAAGTGAAACTAAGGCTAAAATCAACTCACAAATCAAGCTTTGTCCGCAAAAATCACTAAAAACCGTTTTAAGGTCCAACGCCTTAAACGGTCCTCTTTGCTTTTATCGGTTAACATGGACCATTCAAAAGCATAAAATCAACATGTAACTTTACCGCTTTTGCAAGAACTACGTTGGTCTGATTTCCTCATCGCAATTGAGGATACGTAGGAGCAAAAGCCCCGCTTTTGTCGACCACCCCAAGAGATCGTTAATAGTCCAACGCCTTAACGTTTCTCTCCTTTCAAAACCAAGAGATCGTTAATGGTCCAATGCCTTAACCTTTCTCTCCTTTCCAAAAATCAAAAGATCGTTTAATGGTCCAACGCCTTAAACGACTTTTGTTCGGTTAAAATATATCTTGCGAAAAAAGATAAAAACAACTTAACCAACATTTAGTTCTGAAAGAACTACGTAGGTATGATTTCCTCATCGTAATTTAGGATACGTAGGAGTGAGGGAAACACCCTTGTCGACCACAAAAAGATAAAAAAATACAAAAATGCATAAAAGACATAAAAACATAAAAAGGGAAAATACATAATTTTGAAGTCATATTTGCACACTTGATAGAAAGCTGTCATCCCTTGTGACGAACGCGTGAGGTGCTAATACCTTCCCCGTGCGTAAAAACAACTCCTGAACCTTTCACGCTTAAAGTTCGTAGACCACACCTTTCTGGTTTTTCCGACGTTTTCCTCGAATAAACGTTGGTGGCGACTCCACGCATTTTCCTCCCATGGAAGACGCACCCGTGAGCCCCGCATCGCCCTCCCGCCGAAGGGTAGGTTGCAACAGTTGGCTACTCCACTGGGGACTGTTTTTAGAGAGTTAGACCTTCTAATCTCGTGCAATATGATGACTTCCTCTTTTGTCGGTTTCCTTTTATTTCTCTTACAATCTTGTATATAACTCTTTGATGCTTTTAGTGTGTTTTCGAAATGTATGCATGAGATAGATATTTATTCATTTGATGCACACAAACACCAACACTATTTGTACACACGGTGAGTTGAAAAGGGGCCCCACACCTGGGTCCATGGTAACAAAAGGAGTGGAGGTGAATCTGTGGTCATGCTGGGTCCCCGACTTGTTTGATAACAGTGAACCCTCATCTAGAGTTTTTCTCCTTGATAACATATTGTTACTGGTAGTCTCTACTGCCGCAATATGTTTTTTGAAGGGGATGATACCTCTAGAAACCATCAAGAGAGATATGACCACCTCGGGAAATGTTACTAAAGGCCTTTAGCTCCTCCCATTTAGGTTCCTAAAATAAGGGCATGAAGTGAACACACTGCATGCCTTTTAAACACTGCCATGCATATAACCTAAATGTCATGTACGCCTTTGCTGTATGATTATTTGAGGATATTTCCATGTTGTGTACATCCCCCTGTTGTGCTTTTTCGCATCTGCATCATGTCGTCATGCATGCGTTGTATGTTGGTCTCGTCTTTTGTCACGGGAAGCCGAAAGGTCTATATCACCTTCTTAACTGCACACATGGGGCACTACGCCCCCGAATGCACAAGTAAGAAAAGATGATTTTCTAGGCTCTCGTGTCCGTAAATGCATTCATATCATGCATCAAATAAGCATCTCTTCATGGCATCATAATGGATGTATCGTTCCTACATTTGTCACTTATCATTTCATGCATTGCATTTTGCATAAGTCATTTCATCACCATGCATCTGCATCTAACATGTTTTTTTGCATACCATTTGTTTTCATGTTTACTCATGCATAATCCTTGCATTTTCCTCTGCAAAACAAAAACAAGAAAAGGAAGCATGAAAATTCACGCTGCATTTTTAGTTGCATATGTTCGATACCGTGAGCCAACAATATTGGGATCATAAACCTGTTTCACTTAAAAACAAAATGATTGAACATGGTACCTAATGCATGGTTAACTAAGAAAAGATATTTCTTTGGGCATCTCAATTTTCATAATTACATTTGCCATGCATAGCTTAAGTATGCTCGAGTCATTCATCTCCGTGAAATGTTGTCAAATTATTGGCAATTGAAATTGCCATTCCTTGGGTTATGGGGTTGAACCAAGCTCATGCTTTTACGAAAAAGGTTCATCAAGACAAGTTGAAGTATGGAAGTAACCATCTTGCAAAAATTGGGGCAAAAGATGGATCGGGTTACATCGCTGCTTCGTCTACTGCCAAACACATTTAGTACTATTGATGTCCTTGTTACTTCTAGTTTCACCTTGACAAAGATGTCATGGACCATGTTGAAAATCTAAATTGATTCAACCCCATGTCTTGCGTAAAAATTTGCAATACTTCAACTGTGCATCATTCGCATACATCCATGCTTTTCATTGGTTGCATTGCTCATTGCATTCTTTCCTTGAAAAAAACGAACTTAATCATTGTTATCAAAAGGAAAGAACACGCTTTACGGCGCCCTTACCAAACCTGTGCTAGAGCTAGAGTAATGGGTGAAGTAGAGGAGGTGCAAAAGCAGATGAAGGCCGACATGGAGGCCATGAAAGAGCAAATGGCCACAATGATGGAGGCCAAGATGAGCATGAAGAAGATAATGGAAGCCAATGTGGTTGCAGTTGCCGCTACTAGTGCTGTTGCTAAGGTGAACCCGATGCCCCCATCTGGCCTCAACCAAATGAATCATCCAACCTCAACTATGGTAGGCAAAGATTTAGGAAGTACGAGTGGCCGCTATTATGTGCAAATTCATAACAAGCACGCCTTCCCACCATATGGCTTGCCTCCCAACTATACACCACCCAATGTGGCATACACTCCCAGTGAGGATGTCAATAACTCTGCTCCCATAGTCATTGAAAGCCGACAACCTCAATATCACCCACAACCACACCCCTTGCATTCCACAGCGGGTAAAAACCCTCATGCTATGGCAGAAATGGGAAAGTTGGACCATCTAGAGGAAAGGCTCATGGCCATTGAAGAAGACAAAGATTATGCCTTTGCTGACCTAGAAGAGTTGTTCCTAGTACCCAATATCATCACCCCTCCCTAGTTCAAGGTGCCGGACTTTGACAAGTACATGTAGACAAAGGATCAAGCTGAAAGTTTTGATGATGCCAAAGGATTACATGAATCATATGCTTCTCAAAGATTTACTCAAGACAAAGCAATTAGAGTTAATCAAGATGGATGATCAAGACAGTCTATAGAGTCTTAGAAAGGATATTAAAATGGAAGGGAATTCCAATTGGATTAGCAAAAGGTTTGGCCAAGAATTTTAAGCTAAAATGTGTTTTTCAACAAATTTACTCTCTGGTAATCGATTACCCGAGGATGTAATCGATTACCAGTGGCCAAAACTGATTTACAACAGCTATTAAAATTTGAATTCAAAATTTGCACTGTGTAATCGATTACACATATATGGTAATCGATTACCAGCAGTTTCTGAATGTTTTAATTCAAATTTTAAAGAGTGTAATCGATTACACACTTATTGTAATCGATTACCAGAGGAGTTTTTCAGAAAACATTCTCATCAGTCACATCCTTTCATGTGGTTATTGAATGGCTTTCATAGGCCTATATATGTGTGACTTGAGACACGATTTTGACAGAGTTTTTCAGAAAAAAAGTGTTTATCCTCTCAGAGAGCAAATTAATTTTATCCTCTTAAGAATTCCTTGACCAATTCAATTGCAATTCATTAAGGAATTATTTGAGCGCTCAATCTGTAAAAATCTATCTCTTTCTAGAGAGATTTATTCTTCTTCTTTTTCTCATTCTCTAAGGGATTAAGAGACCGTGAGTCTCTTGTTGTAAAGGAATTCTAAACAAAAAGGAAGGATTGTCCTTGTGTGTTTAGAACTTGTAAAAGGAATTTACAAGATAGTGGAACTCTCAAGCGGGTTGCTTGGGGACTGGACGTAGGCACAAGGGTGTGGCCGAACCAATATAAAACTGAGTTTGCATTCTCTCTTCCCTTAATCTCCTTTATTTATTATTGCTTTATATTCATATTCAAATTGTGTTATTTGAATTAATATTTAAGAAGATTGTCATTAAGGGAATTCATAACTTGAATAAAAAGTGAAATAGATTTTTAATTAGGGCAAGTAGTTTGGAATATCTTAATTCAACCCCCCCTTCTTAAGATATCTGAGGCCGCTTGTCTAAAAAGTGGTATCAGAGCTTCATTCTTGTATAAAGTTTAGAAGCTTCAAGAAAAAGATGGCCTCATCAAATTCCTTATTTCCAGAAGGGAATTCTATCAATAGACCTCCAATCTTTAATGGAGAGGGTTACCACTACTGGAAAACCCGAATGAAAATTTTTATCGAGGCAATAGATCTAAATATCTGGGAAGCCATAGAAATAGGGCCTTATATACCCACCACAGTAGAAAGAGTTTCAATAGATGGTAGTTCATCAAGTGAAAGCATAACCATAGAAAAACCTAGAGATAGATGGTCTGAAGAGGATAGAAAACGAGTACAATACAACTTAAAAGCCAAAAACATAATAACATCTGCCCTAGGAATGGATGAATATTTCAGGGTTTGAAATTGTAAGAGTGCTAAGGAAATGTGGGACACTCTTTGATTAACACATGAAGGAACTACAGATGTTAAAAGATCTAGGATAAATGCACTAACTCATGAGTATGAATTATTTAGAATGAATGCAAATGAAAATATTCAAAGTATGCAAAAGAGATTTACACATATAGTAAATCATCTAGCAGCCTTAGGCAAAGAATTTCAAAATGAGGATCTTATAAACAAGGTGTTAAGATGTTTAAGTAGAGAATGGCAACCCAAAGTAACGGCCATTTCTGAATCAAGAGATTTGTCTAATATGTCTCTTGCCACTTTATTTGGAAAGTTGCAGGAACATGAGATGGAACTATTGAGATTGCACCAAAATGAAGAAAATGACAAGAAAAAGAAAGGAATTGCTCTTAAAGCATCATCCTCAATTCAAGAAGAAAGTGATCAGGATAATGATCCAGATGATGATGATGATCTAAGTCTTTTTGTAAGAAGATTCAACAAGTTTCTTAAAGTAAGAGGAAATCAGAGGCGACCAAATTTTAAATCAAAAAGAAGGACAGAAAATTCATCCTCTACTCTAAAATGCTTTGAATGCAATCAACCTGGACATCTGAGGGTTGATTGTCCCATCTTCAAGAAAAAGATGGAAAAATCTGAAAAGAAAAATCATAGTGAAAAGAAACTGAAGAAAGCATACATTACATGGGATGAAAATGATATGGAATCCTCTGAAGATTCTGAAAATGAAGAGATAAATCTCTGCCTTATGGCTAAAATTTATGAAAGTGATGAAGAGGTAACATCTTCGAATAACTTATCTATTTCTTTTGATGAATTGCAAGATGCATTTGCTGATCTGCATAAAGAGTCAATTAAACTTGCAAAATTAGTTTCATCTTCAAAGAAAACAATTTCAAATTTAGAAAATGAGATTTCGAAATTAAACAAAGAATTAGATCTTCTTAGAAATGAAGTCTCAATTTCTAAAACAAATGAAAAAGTTAATATCTCCACTATTTCTGACAAGAAAACATCAGATTCTTGTAGTTGTTGTGATAAATATGTAAAAGAAATTAAAGACTTGAAGAATTCACTTTCAAAATTTTCATATAGTAAAAATAGTTTAGATGTTATATTAAGTAAACAAAGATATGTATCTAATAAAAATGGACTAGGGTATAAATCTGATAAACAACAAAAGTTTCATAAAAACGTTTCCACTTCCACACAAAAATGTAATTCTAATTCTATCACTTGTTTTTACTGTGGAAGAAGAGGACATGGCTTATCAACTTGCTACTTCAAGAAAAATTACAGTAACATTAAAATGATATGGGTCCCAAAAGGATCCACAGTTTATACTAACATGCAAGGACCCAATAAAATTTGGGTACCTAAGTCAAAAACTTAATTATGCAGGTATCTTTGAGAAAGAAGTGGTACATAGATAGCGGATGCTCAAAACATATGACTGGAGATGCATCAAATTTTACACATATCTCTCCAAAGAAAAGCGGGCATGTAACATATGGTGACAACAACAAAGGTAGAATCCTTGGAGTGGGTAAAATAGGTACAAATTCTTCAAACTCCATTGAAAATGTTCTACTTGTTGAAGGACTTAAGCATAGCCTGCTTAGCGTTAGTCAACTATGCGACAAAGGCTATCTAGTATCATTTGATTCTCAGAAATGTCTTATAGAACATAAGCATGACATTAATATAAAGCATATAGGACATAGAGTCAATAATGTTTACATGATAGACTTAAGCATAAAACATGAAAACAATCATTGCTTTCTTAGTAAAGATGAAGATCCATGGTTATGGCATAAAAGAATTGCTCACATAAACATGGATCACTTAAATAAATTAATTTCAAAAGATTTAGTAGTTGGTTTGCCTAAATTGAAATTTGAAAAAGATAAACTATGTGATGCATGTCAAAAGGGCAAACAAACAAGAGTCTCATTCAAACCTAAAAATGTTGTTTCAACCACTCAACCCTTACAATTATTGCATATGGATTTATTTGGTCCATCTAGAATTATGAGTTTTGGAGGAAATTACTATGCTTTAGTTATAGTTGATGATTTCTCTAGATATACTTGGACACTATTTATTACACATAAAAGTGATTCATTCCAAGCATTTAGAAAACTAGCTAAAGTCATACAAAACAAGAAAAATCTTAAGATTGCATCCATTAGAAGTGATCATGGGGGTGAATTTGAAAATAAAGATTTTGAATTATTTTGTGATGAACATGGTATTGAACACAATTTTTCTGCACCTAGAACCCCTCAACAAAATGGAGTTGTTGAAAGGAAAAATAGGTCATTGGAAGAAATTGCAAGAACTTTATTAAATGATACTTCTCTTCCAAAGTATTTTTGGGCTGAAGCTGTCAATACTGCATGTTACATCATGAATAGGGCCTTGATAAGACCCATTTTAAAGAAAACCCCATATGAGTTGTATAATGGTAGAAAACCTAATATTTCTCATCTACATGTTTTTGGTTGCAAGTGCTTTGTGCTTAATAATGGTAAAGATAATCTAGGAAAATTTGATGCAAAATATGATGAAGGTATTTTTCTTGGATATTCATTACAAAGCAAAGCATATAGGATATATAATAAAAGAACTATGAATATAGAGGAATCCATTCATGTTACCTTTGATGAATCTAATGATATATTGTCAAGAAAGAATATGCTAGATGACATTGCAGATTCTTTAGAACATATGAACATTCATGAACAAGATTCCAAAAGAAATGACAAAGGAAACAATGAAGATCCTCCAGAAGAAGTCAAATCCAATGATGAACTCCCAAGAGAATGGAAAGCTTCAAGAGATCATCCCCTCGACAACATTATTGGTGATATCTCAAAAGGGGTAACAACTAGACATTCTCTTAAAGATTTATGCAATAATATGGCTTTTGTATCTATGATTGAACCTAAAAATATAAAAGAAGCCATAGTAGATGATAACTGGATCATTGCCATGCAAGAAGAACTAAACCAATTTGAAAGAAATAATGTGTGGAAATTAGTAGAAAAACCTGAAAATTATCCTATCATAGGAACAAAATGGGTTTTTAGAAATAAATTAGATGAACATGGTATAATTATTAGAAATAAAGCCAGGTTAGTAGCAAAAGGATATAATCAAGAAGAAGGAATAGACTATGAAGAAACATATGCTCCTGTTGCAAGATTAGAAGCCATTAGAATGCTATTGGCATATGCATCCATAATGGATTTTAAACTTTATCAAATGGATGTTAAGAGTGCCTTTCTAAATGGCTTAATTCAAGAAGAGGTATATGTTGAACAACCCCCTGGTTTTGAAATTCCTGATAAACCGAACCATGTTTATAAATTACAAAAGGCTCTTTATGGTTTGAAACAAGCCCCTAGGGCGTGGTATGAACGCTTAAGCAATTTTCTTCTAGAAAAAGATTTCTCCAGAGGTAAAGTGGATACCACATTGTTCATAAAGAGAAGGCATAATGATATTTTATTGGTTCAAATATATGTTGATGATATAATTTTTGGATCCACTAACGACTCATTGTGCAAGGAGTTTTCCCTTGATATGCAAAGTGAATTTGAAATGTCAATGATGAGAGAACTAAAGTACTTTCTGGGATTACAAATCAAGCAAACTCAAGAAGGTATATTCATCAATCAATCCAAGTACTGCAAGGAATTGATCAAAAGATTTGGGATGGATAGTGCAAAACACATGTCTACACCGATGAGCACTAATTGTTACTTAGATAAAGATGAATCTGGTCAGTCTATAGACATAAAACAATATCGAGGTATGATCAGATTTCTTCTTTATTTATCTGCTAGTAGACCTGATATTATGTTTAGTATATGTATGTGCGCTAGGTTTCAATCCAACCCCAAACAATCACATTTAAGTGCAGTAAAGAGAATCATGAGATATCTATTAGGAACAATCAATTTAGGATTATGGTATCCTAAGAATTCAACATGTAACTTAATAGGATATTCTGATTCTGATTTTGCCGGATCTAAAATTGATAGAAAAAGTACAAGTGGAACTTGTCAATTCATTGGATCGGCTCTTGTCTCATGGCATAGTAAGAAACAAAACAATGTTGCTTTATCTACCGCTAAAGCGGAGTATATCTCTGCCGGTAGTTGTTGTGCACAGATTTTATGGATGAAGCAACAATTATCTGATTATGGCATCATTCTTGATCGTATACCTATTAAGTGTGATAATACTAGTGCCATAAATCTATCCAAAAACCTAATTCAACACTCTAGAACTAAACATATAGAGATTAGACACCACTTTCTTAGAGATCATGTCCTAAAGGGAGATTGTGTATTAGAGTTTGTTGATACTAAGAATCAACTTGCTGATATTTTCACAAAACCTCTCCCCAAGGAAGTGTTCTTCTCTATTAGAAGAGAGTTAGGTCTCTTAGACGTAAGGGATTTAGAAAAATAGGAATTGATTGGATGATTGATTGATTGATTGGTTGATTTACTCTTATTTATTGTGTATAGATTATTTTGTTTGTTTGATCTTGTTTGAATTCTTGTTTTTTATGAATGATTGATTGTGTTTTAATTGAGTATAACACTTGTGTTTTTTAATTTAATATATTTTTTTTGTTAGTATAATTAATTATTAAGATAGTATAAGTTTTTAGACTTAGAAATAAATTCTTCTTTTAGAAAAAGGCTATTCTTTGTTCTGGTAATCGATTACATGAATACTGTAATCGATTACATGAATACTGTAATCGATTACCAGTAGGCTGCCTCCTCCTGTAATCGATTACCATTACTTGTAATCGATTACCACGCGTCCTGCTCTATAAATATCACATTTTCCAGAAATCCCTGCGCAGCCCCTTTTCTCTCACGACGTTCCTCCATTCCCAAACCTCCAAATCTTCGTATCTCACTCATTTCTCCATCAAATCAACTCCCGTAAATTGCGATCTTCTTCTTTTTCATTTCTCTTTTGATTTCACCGATTAAAATCTGCAAAAACTCCTTCAAATGGCAGAATCGTCAAAGAAACGAAAGGGTTCTTCCGCCTCCGCTTCGGCTTCAAGAGCTCATCGTTCCGGAGCCACTAGCGCATCCACAACACCAATTCCTCCATCATTGTCCTCTTCCCCAGTGTTTTCTTCCGATGAACAGCAGAAACGGTACTCCAATCTTTTCTCATCTCGTTCCATTATTGACCCTAAGTTTATTGATATGGAATTCTTTTCTGCTGAAACCTTTGATTGCATTCAAGCCTTTCAGAACTTAGGTCTTCTACCTTTTATGTCATTACAATTGCCTATTTATCCTGAATTGGTTAAAGCTTTTTATTGTAATCTTGAAATTCCGGACAGCACTCCGATTTCTGAAATTTTTGGGATAAAAATGGTCATTGACCAGTCCCTTTTCCATGACTTAACCAAATTACCCAGTGACGGTGTACCATTTGAAGGTACACTGAATGACGACTAGAAATTTGATTTCTCTGCCCATGATGCCCGCCAGTTGGTTTGCACCAACAATGCGGATATGACCGGACGTCTTCTTGCCGGGTCATTGGCTTTTGAAAGCCGCATCCTTCACTATTTAATTGTGCGTATTTTGCTTCCACGGTCTTCCAACCTTGCCCAGGTTTCTGAGGAAGATCTAATTATCATGTGGGCCTTTCATACAGGGCGTCAACTTGACTAGGCACACTTAGTCAGATATCGCATGCATAAGGCATTGCAATTAAATGCTCCACTACCATATCCACAGCTTGTCACTCTCTTTTTCCGCCATTTTCAAATTCCTCTTGATTCTGAACCTTACGTTCCAATCAAGAGATCCTTTTTAATTGGTGCTACTGTGATTGCTTCTTTTGGTTACCACAAAGAGCATGATGGCTCTTGGGTCAAAAAGGGTGCTCCACCCGCTGATGATGAAGGCAACCAACCAGTTGAAGATAATTCTTCTCTTCTTCGAAAGCTTTTGTAAAAGTTCGATGGTCTTCAAACTTTTGTTGGTGACAAGTTTGACAATATGGAATTGCAAGTCGACATGCGGTTTGATGCCATGGAATCAAGGATCACCAAAGTTGAAGAAGATGTCTCCTTCATCCGTACTTGCTTTGATCCACCACCACCGCCTCCATCATCCTCTTAGCTTATATGTTATTTTTAAGACTAAGTATTATTAGTGGTTAAGTATTATTAGTACTCTGTTTTAACGCCGTGTATTTGGCTTTTTATTGCTCTAGTTATCATAGTCTTGCACTATAATTATATTTCTAGACATTGCTTTTGTTGATTATGCAAATGTATGGTTTTATTTTGGTTTAATGGTTGGATTTGTTTGGATATTTATTGTGTTAATGTTTGGCTATTGATTGCCTTGCTCTAGTTCTTTTTTATGTTGCCAAAGGGGGAGAGAACTTGGGAGAGAACATGGGTTAGAAATCAATTAGAAATTTAGAAATTTATCATTAAGAAAAGTTAGGCATACATGCCAAAAGATAGGGGGAGTAATGGTTGTGTGAACGTGCTATCATCTTGTATATAGCTTGTCTTGATTTCAGGTATTGTCATCATCAAAAAGGGGGAGATTGTAGACAAAGGATCAAGCTGAAAGTTTTGATGATGCCAAAGGATTACATGAATCATATGCTTCTCAAAGATTTACTCAAGACAAAGCAATTAGAGTTAATCAAGATGGATGATCAAGACAGTCTATAGAGTCTTAGAAAGGATATTAAAATGGAAGGGAATTCCAATTGGATTAGCAAAAGGTTTGGCCAAGAATTTTAAGCTAAAATGTGTTTTTCAACAAATTTACTCTCTGGTAATCGATTACCAGAGGATGTAATCGATTACCAGTGGCCAAAACTGATTTACAACAGCTATTAAAATTTGAATTCAAAATTTGCACTGTCTAATCGATTACACATATATGGTAATCGATTACCAGCAGTTTCTGAACATTTTAATTCAAATTTTAAAGAGTGTAATTGATTACACACTTATTGTAATCGATTACCAGAGGAGTTTTTCAGAAAACATTCTCATCAGTCACATCCTTTCATGTGGTTATTGAATGGCTTTCATAGGCCTATATATGTGTGACTTGAGACACGATTTTGACAGAGTTTTTCAGAAAAAAAGTGTTTATCCTCCCAGAGAGCAAATTCATTTTATCCTCTTAAGAATTCCTTGGCCAATTCAATTGCAATTCATTAAGGAATTATTTGAGCGCTCAATCTGTAAAAATCTATCTCTTTCTAGAGAGATTTATTCTTCTTCTTCTTCTCATTCTCTAAGGGATTAAGAGACCGTGAGTCTCTTGTTGTAAAGGAATTCTAAACAAAAAGGAAGGATTGTCCTTGTGTGTTTAGAACTTGTAAAAGGAATTTACAAGATAGTGGAACTCTCAAGCGGGTTGCTTGGGGACTGGACGTAGGCACAAGGGTGTGGCCGAACCAGTATAAAACTGAGTTTGCATTCTCTCTTCCCTTAATCTCCTTTATTTATTATTGCTTTATATTCATATTCAAATTGTGTTATTTGAATTAATATTTAAGAAGATTGTCATTAAGGGAATTCATAACTTGAATAAAAAGTGAAATAGATTTTTAATTAGGGCAAGTAGTTTGGAATATCTTAATTCAACCCCCCCCCTTCTTAAGATATCTGAGGCCGCTTGTCTAACAGTACAAGGGGACTACTTGCCCCAAGAACAATCTAAAGATGTATTGTCGGAAGATGGGGGCATACGCAAAAGATGAGGAACTGCTGATACATTTCTTCCAAGAAAGTCTTACTGGGGTAGCTGTTACTTGGTACACTAACTTGGAACCTTCCCAAGTCCATTCTTGAAAGGACCTAATGGTTGCCTTCGTTAGGCAGTATTAGTACAATTCTGATATGGCTCCAGATAGGATGCAACTATAGAACATGTGCAAAAAGGGGGCACAAATCTTTCAAAGAATACACCTAAAGGTGGAGAGACCTGGCAGCTCAAGTGGCACCTCCAATGACGGAGAAAGAGATGATCACAATGATAGTAGACACATTACCAATGTTTTGCTATGGAAAAATGGTGGGTTACACACCTTCAAATTTTGCAAATTTGGTCTTCGCCGACGAAAGGATCGAAGTGGGTTTGAAAAGAGGCAAAATGCGAAAACTGGGGCAAATGAAGGGATGAGGGAGAAACCCTTGTTGTGATTGCCATTCCTACACGACCAAATTTCCCATTAGCCCAACAATGTCATTACTCAGCCAATAACAGTCCCTCTCACCCAATCATCCACAAAGGCCATCCCCAAAACAGCCACAAGGCCTGCCTGCTTACCACATGCCTAATGCCCAAACACCACCTCTAGCACAGACCCAAAACACCAACCAATAAATGAATTTTGCAGCGAAAAAGCCTGTAGAATTCACCCCAATTCCGGTGTCCTATGTTGACTTGCTCCCATATCCATTCGATAATTTAATGGTAGCCATAACCCTAACCAAGGTTCCTCAACCTCCATTTCTCCGAGGATATGACTCGAACGCAAAGTGTGCTTGTCATGGAGAAGCCCCGGGGCATTCCATTGAGCATTGTAGGGCCCTGAAGCATAAGGTGCATGGTCTAATTGATGTGGGCTGGCTGAAATTTGAGGAGAATCGGGTGTAAGTCCTGACATTGAAAGGAGATGCCACACATGGGGCAATTTGAAGGTTGTTGTTAGATGTCTCTAATGACTCATTTTGATTTTCAAGTTTATGCCATTATTGTAAACCACAATTACAATACTAAATAATATGGATAAATTTGACATCCTTATCTCTCTCATCCTCTCACAAACACATCTTTGCTTATTCAACTTCCACCGAAATGTGAGTGTAAGCCATTGGTTTGTTTGCTTAAGCGACCTACGCTCCTGAGTGTTGACTTCCAAGACCGTTCAATAAGAGATTACTCGTTGGTGGGGTGCCGTAAAACAACGAGTAAAGAAAAAAAAGTTCAAAAAAGAAAAAGGAAAAAAGCATTTGATTGACTGTGTTTTCAAGTAAAAATATAGACGTTCATGTGACCTCATTTTATCATTCCGGAAAGTTTGTCTTTTTTAGAGAGAAGTGAGTTATCAAGAATAGGAGTCATTTGACTTAACCTGTCAATTAAAAAAAATCCTTCAACAATTTCTCGTCCTTGAAAAATTCTTTTTGCGAGAATCAACCGCTTCTTTCATTCTTCCTTGCTACAAGGTTGTGAAAACAAAACAATGATTGGTACCTCAAAGCCCTACACTGGGGCAATGAAAGGCACCATGCAAAAACCTCAAGCGAACCTAGGGGAAGATTAGAAGTTCTCACCCAATAGGTTCCCTACTACAAGGTCATGACGAAAGACAACGATTGGTACCTTCAAGCCTTACACTGGGGCAATGAGAGGCACCATGCATGAGCCTCAAGCGAACCTAGGGGTAGATCAAAAGTTCTCACCCGTCGATGTTTTTAAACAAAAAAAGGGGGGACAAACCCAAGGATTTCAATGGATTGATTAAATGTCAAAAGGCTTCATTGTCATCACTCCAAAATGGTCAAGTGTTTAAATCAAACATAACATACACTCTAAGGGAGTTCCCGGAGAGATTTGCAAAAGATAAGATAAGGTTGCATGAATTATCACCTCTTTCAAAAGGACAGTCAATCTGTGTTTTCCAAAAAAACCAAATCAAATCAAAATCACAAAATAGGGAAAGAATGTCATGAACAATGTATAACTTTCCGTTACATTGCATTAATGCATACGAAGTCTGCATTTACCGCATTTCAAGAGAAAGGTTGCACGTATCTGGATCCCTAAAAATCATGTTAACTACATAGATTTCCTACATCTAATGTCCAATCTTATTGAATTTGGGATGACCGGCCCTCTCAATGAGTCAATCTCTTGCTTTCTCATAAGGGTGGACCCTTGGGTACTAGTACCCTCACCTTCAGAGGCCTACACACCCTAGACTTCAGAGGGCTACACGCCCTCGCCTTCAGAGGACTACACGTCCTCGCCTTCAGAGGACTACAGGTCCTGGCCTTTAGAGGACTACACGTCCTCACCTTAAGAGGGCTAAGTACCCTCACCTTCAGAGGGCAACACGCCTTCGCCTTCAGAGGACTACACGTCCTCACCTTAAGAGGGCTATGTACCCTCACCTTCAGAGGGCTACACGCCCTCGCCTTCAGAGGACTACACGTCCTCACCTTCAGAGGGCTACACGCCCTCGCCTTCAGAGGACTACACGTCCTCGCCTTCAGAGGGCTGCATGCCCTCGCTTTCAGAGGGCTACATGCCCTTACCTTCAGAGGACTACACGTCCTCGCCTTCAGAAGGCTACACGCCCTCGCCTTCAGAGGGTTACATGCTCTCACCTTCAGAGGGCTACACGCCCTCACCTTCAGAGGACTACACGTCCTCACCATCAGAGGGTAGTACGCCCTCGCCATCAGAGGGCTACACGCCCTCGCCTTCAGATGGCTACATACCCTCGCCTTTAGAGGACTACACGTCCTCGCCTTCCCTCGCCTTAAGAGGGCTGCACGTCCTCGCCTTCAGAGGACTACACGTCCTCACCTTAAGAGGGCTACATACCCTCACCTTCAGAGGGCTACACCACCTCGCCTTCAGAGGACTACATGTCCTCACCTTCAGAGGGCTACACGCCCTCGCCTTCAGAGGACTACACGTTCTCGCCTTCAGAGGGTTGCACGCCCTCACTTTCAGAGGGCTACATGCCCTTACCTTCAGAGGACTACACGTCCTCGCCTTCAGAGGGTTACACGCTCTCACCTTCAGAGGGCTACACGCCCTCACCTTCAGAGGGTTGTACGCCCTCGCCTTTAGAGGACTACATACCCTCGCCTTCAGAGGACTACACGTCCTTGCCTTTAGTGGGCTACACGCCCTTGCCTTAAGAGGGTTGCACGCCCTCACCTTCAGAGGACTACACGTCCTCACCTTCCGAGGGCTACACGTCCTCATCTTCAGAGGGTTACACGCCCTCGCCTTCAGAGGGCTACACGCCCTCACCTTCAGAGGACTACACATCTTCACCTTCAGAGGGCTGCACGCCCTCATCTTCAGAGGGCTACACGCCCTCCCCTTCAGAGGACTACACGTCCTCGCCATCAGAGGGTTGCACGCCCTTGCCTTGAGAGGGCTACACGCTCTCACATTCAGAGGGCTACACGCCCTTACCTTCAGAGGACTACACGTCCTCGCCATCGGAGGGCTGCACGCCCTCGCCTTCAGAGGGCTACACATCCTCGCCATCAGAGGGCTGCACGCCCTCGCCTTTAGAAGGCTACACGCTCTCACCTTTAGAGGGCTACACGCCCTCACTTTCAGAGGACTACACGTCCTCGCCTTCAGAGGGCTACACGCCCTCACTTTCAGAGGAATACACGTCCTCACCTTTAGAGGACTACACGTCCTCACCTTCAGAGGGCTACAAGCCCTCACCTTCAAAGGGCTACAAGTCCTTACCTTCAGAGGGCTACACACCCTCGCCTTCAGAGGACTACACGTCCTCACCTTCAGTGGGCTACACGCTCTCACCTTCAAAGGGCTATGCGTCCTCACTTTCAGAGGGCTGCACGCCCGCACCTTAAGAGAATTTAAGGTCCTCTGCCCTTAATGCTTAACCAAGACTTGCGCTCCCGGGTGAGGGGCCAGTAGTTTCCTTTTATCAGTTCCTGGGCCACCCCCTGATCTTGGAGGAGGGCCAACTATGCGAGCATAACCAGAGGAGGAGGCTATCGTGTAGCTACTATGCATACCAGGGCAAGATTTCACCCGTGCCGCTATAAAGAGATGAGTGCGGATCATGCGAACCAACATGACCACTCTTACACAGATATGGATGACGTTGCTACTTAGAAACATTCTGCCCAATGACCACAATGCCGATCTCCCCCTGCGGAAGTGTCAATTGGTCTGTGCCTTCATGACATAGGTAAGTATGCACGTGGCTCAACAGATTTCTGATGTCATCCACTATTTGCAGGGATCGCGCCCACAAGACACCCAGTGGACCCGGAGAAGTCCAACATGGCCCTGGGGTTTCCAGCTCTGGTTATGGGCCTCTATCAGTCCTACAGGGTGCCCATCCCCCCAGCAAGGTCATGCCATCGTGACATAGGTAAGTATGCACATGGCTCAACTGATTTTTGATGTCATCTACTATTTGTAGGGATCACACTCGCAAGACACCCAGTTGACCCGGAGAAGTCCAACAGGGTCCTGAGGTTTCCAGTTCTAATTACGAGCCTCTATCAGTTCTACGGAGTGCCCGTTGCCCCCAGCAAGGTCATCAGGCCTCGTAATAACCGAGCTTTCATCAAGAAGTATTGCGCCCCTAGGAAGGCGTAGGGTGAGACACCACAGCAACTAGGGGATGGCCGACAATGGGCAACAAACGCACCACCGCCTTCTCCAGAGTTCACCTCAGCTCATCCACAAAAAGGCTGCAGCGTTGCCTATGACACATGGCCGACCAGCAGGCGACCAAGTCCAAAGCAAAGGTAAGCAATAATACTATGTCCGTGACTGACAAGTCATCACGCGTCCAGCTCAAGACATTAAAGAAGCGCTACTAGGAGGCAACCTAGTACCTTTTAAATTTAGGCTTGTTATTTGATCACCTTTGTTTCTCAAGTCATAGTAGGACACATCTAGTTGCTCATGATCCTAGGAATTTAAATAAAACAAGCACAAGCTCGGAAGGTAGTCATACCTCACAAAATATATGTATGTGTGTTTAGGTAGCGAAATTACCTTAGATATGCATATATGTAATTTAGGTAGCAAAAATACCTCACAAAAATATGCATATGTTTAGGTAGCAAAATACCTCATGAAAAAAAAACAGAAAACAGAAAAGTAAAATAAAAATACTTTGGCTGAAAAGCCAGCACGCTTTTGAAAAGAAAATAACTTCCAGCTTTTCTTTGGAAAAATTCACCGATCAAAACGAAGGGTTTTTTGTTCAAAAAATGTGTATACACCTGAAGGGTGAATGCTGTGAAAATTTTCCCGAACACTCAAAATGGACTCGGATGAATGCATGAATTGATAAAAGAACATGTTTTCGAAACAATGGGTTGACTAAAATAGGAAAAAATAAATCTGGAGCCCTAGTGTCACATGACCATAAAAACTTGATGCTTGAGTGTCCACATGGGTGCATGCATGACCAGTTTTGCATAAAATTTCCTAATCATCATTGTTGCATGTGTATCAAACCAACACCCTGACATATATCATGTCCAGTCGTTCTACAAGCCTTAAGCCAAAATCCAAACTCACCATAAACCTTGACCCAGGGTGAGAATGCCCATCCTTGCCTTCGGAAGAAGAGAAAGGAAAGTTCCCGATCAATGACCGGAAGAAAGCCAAAGAAAATTCCCAATCAAAGATTGGAAGAGAGCTAAAAGAAAAAAAGAAAGAAAATCCCCGATCAAAGATTGGAAGAAAACAAAAGAAATATGCAGAAAGGTCTTAGGACCAGACAAATATCTAAACAGTACAAAATTGTCACCACCAAATAAGGAAAGAAAGGAACCCACGACCTGAAGTGGTCCTCTCCCTTTGGTTGTCGACCAAAAATCCTGTGCGTTAGTGACTTTTTTCGCCTCGCACTAAACAAAAACAGAAAAGGAAAAGGCCAAAACACTCAGAGCCAAATTCCCCTCCAAAAAACACTATTCCCAAGGAAAAGTCCTATTGATCCATGATCTCGCGTGTAATCTTTGATTTGATAGGAAATGATTTGCAAAATCAAGTCATGACATATCCATGGTTCGGAATTAGGCTGAAACACTTACCTGTGTGACAGTGATACGCTTTGAGTGTTTTTCTTCTATTTTGTTGGACCCAGTGTTTCCTCTAAATGGTCTTTTAGAAATGAAATGCTAACATCCAAAATCTCATTTATGGTTATGAGAAAATTTCATCAACATACTTTCCTTCCCCAATAGACACATTTGTTTTTCATCAAAAAAATCATATGTTCCACTGATCAGTTGGAGGTTTTGTTCCTTTACTAAAGCATGTTCGCATTTTAGTGAAAGAATACCGAGACAATTTTAGTCTCACAAAAAAAGAACTACGTAGGTTTGAGTTCCTCATCACAAATTGAGGATACGTAGGAGCAAAAGCCTTGCTTTTGTCAACCGCCCCACACTTTTTGCTATCGTGACCTATGAGTCCGATGACATGCGGAGATACCGAAGTGGCTATCCGCACAAGCGATTTCTGTTAATCCTAACCCGTGAAGTTAGGTGGCAGGCGGAGATACCCAAGTGGTTATCCGTATAAACACACTTTCGCTATCCGTCAGACTCAGAGTCCGGTAGCATGCAGAGACTAACGTCGTCTTCTGCACCCTTTGTCAATCAAGGGCAAGAAAACTCGTTGACACGCGGAGACTTACGTCGTCTTCTACACCTTTGTCATCCTAACCCGTGAAGTTAGGTGACATGCGGAGATACCCAAGCGGTTATCCGTACAAACGGTTTATGTCATCTTGACCCGTGAAGTCAAGTGACATGCGGAGATGCCCAAGTGGTTATCCGCACAAATGATTTTTGTTAATTCTAATCCGGGAAGTTAGGTGGCAGGCGGAGATACCCAAGTGGTTATCCGTATAAACACTCTTTCACTATCCGTCAGATTCAGAGTCCGGTAGCATGCAGAGACTAACATTGTCTTCTGCACCCTTTGCAAATCAGGGGCAAGCAAACCTATTGACACGCGGAGACTTACGTCGTCTTCTGCACCTTTGTCATCCTGACCCGTGAAGTCAGGTGACATGCGGAGATACCCAAGCGGTTGTCCGTACAAACGGTTTTTGTCATCCTGACCCGTGAAATCAGGTGACATGCGGAGATACCTAAGCGGTTATCCATACAAACGGTTTCTGTCATCCTGACCCGCGAAGTCAGGTGACATGAGGAGATGCCCAAGTGGTTATCCGCACAAACGATTTTTGTCATCCTGACCCACGAAGTCAGGTGACAGGCGGAGATACCCAAGGGGTTATCCGTATAAACACTCTTTCACTATCCGTCAGACTCAAAGTCCGGTAGCATGCAGAGACTAACGTCGTCTTTTGCACTTCTGTTAATCCTGACCCGTGAAGTCAGGTGACATGCAGAGATACCCAAGTGGTTATCCGTACAAGCGATTTCTGTTAATCATAACCCGTGAAGTTAGGTGGCAAGCAGAGATACCCAAGTGGTTATCCGTATAAACACGCTTTCGCTATCCGTCAGGCTCAGAGTCCGGTAGCATGCAGACACTAACGTCGTCTTCTGCACTTCTGTTAATCCTGACCCGTGAAGTCAGGTGACATGCAGAGATACCCAAGTGGCCATCCGCACAAGCGATTTTTGTTACTCCTAACCCATGAAGTTAGGTGGCAAGCAGAGATACCAAAGTGGTTATCCATATAAACAAGCTTTCGCTATCTGTCAGACTCAGAGTCCGGTAGCATGCAGACACTAACGTCGTCTTCTGCACCCTTTGTCAATCAGGGGCAAGCAAACCTGTTGACACGCGGAGACTTACTTCGTCTTCTGCACCTTTGTCATCCTAACCCTTGAAGTTAGGTGACATGCGGAGATACCCAAGCGGTTATCCGTACAAACGGTTTCTGTCATCCTGACCCATGAAGTCAGGTCACATGCAGAGATGCCCAAGTGGTTATCCGCACAAACGATTTCTATTAATCCTAACCCGTTAAGTTAGGTGGCAGGCGGAGATACCCAAGTGGTTATCCATATAAACACTCTTTCGCTATCCGTTAGACTCAGAGTCCGGTAGCATGCAAAGACTAACGTCGTCTTCTGCACTTCTGTTAATCCTGACCCGTGAAGTCAGTTGACATGCGGAGATACCCAAGTGGTTATCCGTACAAGCGATTTCTGTTAATCCTAACCCATGAAGTTAGGTGGCAGGCGGAGATACCCAAGTGGTTATCCGTATAAACACGTTTTCGCTATCCGTCGGACTTAGAGTCCGGTAGCATGCAGAGACTAACGTCATCTTCTGCACCTTTGTCATCCTAACCCGTGAAGTTAGGTGACATGCGGAGATACTCAAGCGGTTATTCGTACAAAAATTTTCTGTCATCCTGACCCGTGAAGTCAGGTGACATGCAGAGATGCCCAAGTGGTTATCCGCATAAATGATTTCTGTTAATCCTAACCCGTGAAGTTAGGTGGCAGGCAGAGATACCCAAGTGGTTATCTGTATAAACACTCTTTCGCTATTCGTCAAACTCAGAGTCCGGTAGCATACAGAGACTAACGTTGTCTTCTGCACCCTTTGTCAATCAGGGGCAAGCAAACCCGTTGACACGTGGAGACTTATGTCGTCTTCTGCACCTTTGTCATCCTAACCCGTGAAGTTAGGTGACATGTAGAGATACCGAAGCAGTTATCCGTACAAACTGTTTCTGTCATCCTGACTCGTGAAGTCAGGTGACATGCGGAGATACCCAAGCGGTTATCCGTACAAACGGTTTCTGTCATCCTCACCCATGAAGTTAGGTGACATGCGGAGATGCCGAAGTGGTTATCCGCACAAACGATTTATGTCATCCTAACCCATGAAGTCAGGTGACAGGCGGAGATACCCAAGCGGTTCTCCGTACAAACGATTTCTGTTGACCCTGACACGGGAAGTCAGGTGGCAGACGGGGGTACCATATGGTTATCCGCACCTTTCGTCAACCAAAGTGAACGAGTTCGATGGTATCAGAATGATGTTGGTCGTCTGATTCTGATTATTTTCAAAATTTTTGCAGGTTTTTACTATCGTCATCCGAAGACATTCAAGCCCGACGTCGCATAAGATTCTTCCCTGCTAGGCGGGGACGGTCAAGTTCGATAGCGTATGGAAACGTCGTGGTTATCCCATTTTATCGCTTTCAAGACACTGAAGTTTTGTTGACGCTTCTAATGCCTTTTCTTTTCTTTCTAAATGACAGGTCCCGCTGGTTGGGATATTGATCGGCTGAATGATGTTCCGCTCGAACGAAATTTGTGTCTTATCTTTACTTCGCTTTTATCTCCAATAAAAGATAAGAAAAGAGGGGCAACTATCATACCCTAATTTCGTCCGAGGACCATTATTTGTTGGCATGCGACCCTCTCTTGACCGCCTCAAAATGTTTAACACCCATCGTTATGTAATCTGTAAAGTTTTGCAACATTCTGGAAGTCAAAAACAAGCATTGTTGCGCAATCTGTAAAGTTCCGCAACATTCCGAAAGTCAAAAAGAGCATTCTTTCATAATCCGTAAAGTTTCACGACATTCCAGAAGGAAAAACAAACATTGTTACATAATCCGTAAAGTTTCGTAACATTTTGGAAATGAATCAATAAAAAACACAAAAGGGAGGTGTATTTAGTGAAAAGGGGGGGGGTGCAAATAGCTACCAGGCCCACTTGGGCCTTCCAGAGGGTTCCAACAGAAGGCGATGCCTTCTGGTGGAAGCAACCCTGCTCGCCTGGGCGAGCTAGACGGCAACCACCTCCATCTTTTCTTCTATAAATAGGGGAAAAATGGCAGAGTAAATTAGTCATCCCTTCTGGTATTTGAGGATTCTCTCGAAATTAGTGAGGATAAAATTTTCCGTGGAAAAAATCGAAGCCGAGGTGCTTTCGTAACGCTTCCGAGACGTTTCCGTGAGCGATTTCATGAAGATTCTTCACCGTTCTTCATCGTTCTTCATCGTTCTTCGTTCGTTCTTCGTCGTTCTTCGGTCTTCAACCGATAAGTTCCCGAAATCAAATCTTTCAATTCATTCTAAGCACCCTTAGTGGTCCCCCCACTTGTTTTGCGTACTTTTATTTTCATTTCGTTTGTTTTTCATACCCCCTTTTAATGTGCTTTAATTGTTTATTTAAGTCGTTTTCTCACCTAATAAATGATAAAATGAATTTCAACCGATCATTTGCGTTGTAATCTCGTTTAATCACTGTTAAAGCAAAATCTAACCGATCGTTCACACTATAACCACAGTTAAACCAAAAAAAGGCAAAATAATAATAAAATAATCAAAATATCTTGAAAAAAATAATAATAAAATAATCAAAATATCTTTGAATAAAATAATTAAAAAAATCAATCGGACGTTTTTCTCTGGAAGTTTCCTTTAATGAATTGACTAATAACCAAAGTGAAACTAAAGCTAAAATCAACTCATAAATCAAGCTTTGCCCACAAAAATCACTAAAAACCATTTTAAGGTCCAACGCCTTAAACGGTCCTCTTTGCTTTCATCGGTTAACATGGACCGTTCAAAAGCATAAAATCAACATGTAACTTTACCGCTTTTGCAAGAACTACGTAGGTTTGATTTTCTCATTGCAATTGAGGATACGTAGGAGCAAAAGCCCCGCTTTTGTCGACCACCCCAAGAGATCTTTAATGGTCCAACGCCTTAACGTTTCTCTCCTTTCAAAACCAAGAGATCGTTAATGGTCCAACGCCTTAACGTTTCTCTCCTTTCCAAAAATCAAAAGATCGTTTAATGGTCCAACGCCTTAAACAACTTTTGTTCGGTTAAAATATATCTTGCGAAAAAAAGATAAAAACAACTTAACCAACGTTTAGTTCTGAAAGAACTACGTAGGTCTGATTTCCTCATCGCAATTGAGGATACGTAGGAGCGAGGGAAACACCCTTGTCGACCACAAAAAGATAAAAAAATACAAAAAGGCATAAAAAGACATAAAAACATAAAAAAAGGAAAATACATAATTTTGAAGTCATATTTGCACACTTGATTGAAGGCTGCCGTCCCTTGTGACGGATGCGTGGGGTGCTAATACCTTCCCCGTGTGTAAAAACAACTCCCAAACCTTTCACGCTTAAAGTTCATAGACCACACCTTTCCAGTTTTTCCGACGTTTTCCTCGAATAAACGTTGGTGGCGACTCCATGCATTTTCCTCCCATGGAAGACGCACCCGTGAGCCTCGCGTCGCCCTCCCACCGAAGGGTAGGTTGCGACAACCCCGAAAATCCATTTTCCCCTCACGCGATCAGTTACCAAAACCCTTTCTCCCTTTCTTCCTCATCGCTCAGGTTGTTTGTCCTCCTCACTCGTGCTGCCATTCCCGTTCGAGTTGGAGTTCGTGTTCGAGTTGGAGTTCGAGTTGGAGTTGGAGTTCGCACCAGTTCCCGTTCGAGTTTGAGTTCGAGTTCGTGTTTTAGTTGGAGTTCGAGTTCGCACCAATTCGTGTTCGTATTTGTGACTATGGCGATTTAGGTACATGGGCAAACCTGCTTCCTTCTGTGCTCTCTAGTCACCAATCGTGTCGTGATTTCCCCCATTCTAGAGTGTGAGTGAGAACCCTGCTTCGAGTGGCGTCTGCTTCTTCCTTTGTTTGAATGGTTTTCGTTGCAAGCTGCCTTTCTGATTTTTGCTACAAATTTTAAGCTAAAAGAGCATCTTAATTGTTTGTCTTCGAGTTTGATTATTTCACCCTCATGGGAATTCAATGCTTATTGTTCCTTTGTGTTTACAGTGACCCTTGAGCTCACCTACACTGTGCCTTTGTGTCTTCAATCTTTGCAAAGCAACGCCAGAGAAGTTGATCAGTGAAGTTTCCATCAAAGGTAAGTACCACTATCCCTGAAACATTTTTTTCCTTCCATGATAGAAAAATGGTTGAACCCAACATTTAGTAATTCATATGCTACTGCTGTCTGCCTATTTTTGTGCCTATGTTTGCATTGTTGAATTTAGTTATCAGTTTAGTTCAATTCAAAATAGTTTTTAGAACTAACCTAGGTTAGGTATGTTGGGTCTTTAAGATCGATGGTTTGAAGCACTCAATGTAGGATTATAATTTTAAGAATTTCCCCTTATCTTTCTTAGTCTCCCATTCTCACTTTGCAGTTAGGTGGCTACTACCACAACCATGATGACAAGGTCCTATCTCATCTTGTTACTGTCTCTCTGCTGGCTTCCTTTTTTCTCTTGCCCACTCTCTCTCTATATCTCTCTTACTCATGTTCTTTTTCTCTCCCTCCACATCTCTCTTGCCCACTCATGTTCTTTTTCTCTCTCCACATCTCATCTTACAGTTAGGTTTTTTCAGTTTTATTTTGGGACTAAGGTATGATGACTTATAGCTAAAATGTGCAAACTCGATGTTTGATTTTGCTTTCCTGATTTTGGGGGTTTAAAATTGTTTCAAAATTTACTTTAAAGCATTAGTTGTCATCTTAAATTTAGGAGTTTAAACTATAAGAGAACACAATATCAGCTACATCAACAGATTTTCTTAATATCAATTTTGTGGACCATAATTAATTATTTCCAAATTAGTGGACTAAAAAATCACTTAAATTCAAGGGACTAAAAAATTACTTTTCAATCTAAGGGACCAAAAGAGTCTAACTTTGTTTACTACATCAACAAGGAGTCTAACTTTGCTTCCAGGTTTCATACTTGGTCTTAATTTGAGTGACACCGAGAACTAGTATTTAGCATTATACAAAGGGAATGGCATGAGTCTTGATTTTGGGACACAAATTAGGGGTTAAGCTCTTGAAAGAATAAAGGAAGGTCCCTCTTCCATGTCAACACAACCATAATACCCTTCTTTTTCTTCAGCCTTCAATTCAAAGCATTGAATCATAGCAGCAAGGGTGGTGTGAGCAACCTTTAGTGCTAGCAAAGCTCCAGGACACCCTCTTCTTCCACTCCCAAAAGGCAAAAGTTGATAATGTTGTACCCTGACCCCAACTTGACCCATTTTTTTTCTCTCATTATCATTGTTAAGAAACCTTTTAGGTCTAAACTCAAGAGGGTCATCCCAGTGCTTTGGATCCCTACAAATAGCCCACACATTAGTGAAAACCCAAGTCTTTGCTGGAATGTCATATCCAGCAATGGTGCAATTTCCAGTTGACTCTCTCAATACAAATAGAGATGGAGGGTGAAGCCTCAGTGTCTCCTTCACTATGGCTTGGAGATAACTAAGATTATCTATATATGTTTCCATTACCATTCTGTCTTTGCCAATGATAGAGTCAATCTCCTTCATTGCTTTCTCCATGACTGTTGGATGGTTAATTAGTTCTGCCAGTGACCATTCTAGAGTAATTGTAGTTGTGTTTGTCCCTCCTGTGAATATATCTTGAGAAATAATAAAGAGAAATTATTACCACGAGTCATTATGTTAAAAAAAAGGTGGAATGACAAAAGAACTCAATTTTCACAACTCTGACTAATTAAGATGCAAAGATACTGGTAAGTGTACTTGCAGAATTGATGTAGATGGAGTTATTTTCACAACATAACTTCATTTGTCCTATCTTTCTGTTATTAGTTTTTTTGAATTTGTTTTACTCTTTTTTGTTTCTGAATTTGTAAATCAGATTTACTCTTATCTGTAACAATTGTTATTAGCTTCGACTTTATATGATCTTAATATCTATGGCTTGGAGATAAGGAAGTGATTTGCTGCCATGTTTCTCATTTTTAGATTTGTTTAAGTAATGTTTAATGTTGTTTAATGTTGTGAACTCATTTGCTGCCATATGAGATGAACTAATCTGGACAGTATGTTTAATGTTGTGAAGTGATTTGCTGCCATGTTTCTCATTTTTAGATTTGTTTAAGTAATGTTTCCTTATACTGCTAGAAGAATAACATTGCTGATATGGTTTGATATGATCTTAATATCTATGTTCTTCTAGTAGAAACTGTACAAGTACAAACTCATCTTTTGATTTGTTGTTTGAATATTGAGTAGTGTTGCTTTGTTTGTGTCTCCCAGTGTAGTAGTATGCATCTAGAATAGTACAAGTAGAAACTCATCTAGAAACCACTGTCTTTGTCTCACTCACAACTCAAACAGTCACAAGCAAGGAGGATGAAGAAGGAATCGCAGTTGAATTTCCTATCTCACCCTCAGACATAGTCCTTAAGGTAAGATGGTCTTGAAAATACCCTGTTGATATTGATAGAACTGATTGATAGCAGTGATTGCAAATGTTAGGGTCGAAAAACAAGTTATTGGCTTGACAACCCCTTGATATTGATAGCACTGATTGAAAAGGTTAAGTAGTTACAAATTATAGAAATATAACATCAACTTTCACTTGAAAATTTTAAATATACCAAGAATTAGTGGGCATACAACAAAGATATGAAAGACCACATAGAATACTGCTGCTTCATATTTATACCTTCAAAGGGCATAGTCTAAGTAAAGACAACTCAAATAATCGTGAAACAAGACTTAGAAAAATATTTTTTTATCAGCAAATATATATATATATATATATATATATATATATATATATATATATATATATATATATATATATATATAAGTGAAAGTACCAGGGGTACTAAAGGTACAATAATAATGCTAGGTATGCTGCTGGATCCAATGATGATAGGATCCGAGCTAATCACCTAATATACTATTACACTGATCATCAACTGCCTCGATATCCTAGTTACAAAAACCTGATGGTAAGTTACTAGACCAGTAATTATAGTGCATTACAAATCCCTTTTCCAATTCTCTAAGCCAAGACCAGACTAGGAATGTGACACCCTCTACCCTGACATATATATAAATAAACAAAATATATAAAAATATTGGTAACCAAATTCACACGGGTAAAAGGTTCACATTCACTTCACTATTATCAATTAAAACTTATTGAAACATATTTGGCTCAAAATAAGGCCATCAAAATTTACAAAGATATTTTATTAAATCAGTGAAATAAAATAAAATAGACTAACATCATGCCACTAATATAAAAACTTATGTCCCACTGTCACATTCTATCAGAGCGTTGTGTCTCGATGTCCTTCAGCATAATGTTCCTTAAAGCAATTCACCTAGTCGTCTGCTCCCCCGAACACAAAGTTCAAGATCATCACAGGATCCAAACACAAACAACACACGGGGAGTGAGTTATCACATTCCTAACTAATAGAGAAACAAGACAACTAGATATACATATCATATAAACTAAATAAAATTTACTTACACGTAATTCACGTAATTCCACCACTTTGTCATTCAAAGTTCACTTTTCATCCATCAATCACACTTTTCAATCATCAATCACATTACACAAAAATCACATTCTCTGATCAAGATATAATAACACATCAATTTCATAATAAACAATTAGCAAGCGCATGAGACAGTTATGCTAAGACTCAAGCCTATATGCAATGTGGTACCATGTCAGTGAAAAACCACCCTGGGGCGCTTAGGAGTACATAACAAGACACACCACATAATGGGTTTGCCAGGTCACTTTCACTAAGTAAGATCATAGGGAGACCAGTCAGGGTCACGATGTTTTGCGAGAATGCTCCAACCATATGGGATCAGCATAGGCTTAAAGGAGCACTCAAACCCGGTGACCCCCAAGGCCTACACTCCGAAGAGTCCGTCAGGGCCTCTCCCTCCTGATTCAGGTCCAACCCCTAAAATCATTTTAACACACAGACACTGCTAGTGAATTATACAATACCCACGACCTCTCACTCGTGTCTTAAGCACGTACAACATATTGCGCTACAATTTAACACTGGTTCCTAAATAGGAACCTACACTTTCTCTTTAACACTGGTTCCTAAATAGGAAACCTACACTTTCTCTTTAACACTGCGCATTTACACTTTTCTCAAGATAACACTGGTCGGGTTATTGTACAATTCACAGCTTACAACACAAATAATGTCACATCAAGAGTTAATCACACATTTATTCACAACCAAAACTCATTCACAATTTCACATCTCATAATGTTACAATCCACCATCACATGTTTTCACATATCTCACAATTCAACACCTGTTCTACTTTACACTTTTACTCAATCTCAATAACAATATTATAATCTCAAGGCAACATATCATTCCACAATTCATCACATATTTCATTTATAAGCACTGCTCATGAATTATACAATACCACGACCTCACACTCATGTTTCAAACATGTTTAACACAATTGCGCTACAATTTAACACTGGTTCCTAACTAGGAACCTACACTTTCTCTTTAACACTGCGCATAAACACTGGTCGGGTTATTGTATAATTCATAGCTCACGATATAATTAATGTAACATCAAGTGTTAACACATCCACTTATTCACAATCGAATATCATGTCCACACTTTAACATCTCATAACATCACATCAACCATCTCATAACATTGTCAATGATATTCATAAGGTACAACATACACATGTTCATGAAATTTAACCATAATATTCTCAAACTCCAACACTTAATAATTTTTGGAATCATACTACAACACTCTACAATATTATTTACATAAATTATTAATATAAATAGCTACCTCTATACCTATAAACTGGCATACATCATATTGAATCACAAATTTCAAAGTAAGCTTTCAATGCACAAGAAAAAGAGAAAATACAAAATCAATATCTCTCTCTAAATTTCTCCTTATTTTATTTCATCAATTCATATTAATTAGAAAAAGTACTCAATTTATAGGGTTCATGCTCAACATAATAGCATATCAATTTCACAACAATTGGTCTGTCAAACATATATAATTCACTGTAATAATTATAAGGATAAAATGAAATTGCAAAACACCCAAAAACCCATTCCAATTGATATCTCTAAGGATCCCTACACATGTTCTCACTATTTCCCAATTGTGAATAACTCATCCCTTACCTCTAAGCGGACTCACGTGTCTTTCGACAACGATAGTGGCATCTATAGCGGTTCCTTGAGATTCCTCAAGTTTTTCCTCCGACTGCTCCGATAGAATTCTCGAACGTCAGAGAGACGGAGAAGAGATTGAAGCCTCCGCTTGTACTGTCTCCATGCGATTCCTTTTTCTCCCACCACGAATATTATCTCACAAATCCCAACGGTTAGAGTGTGCGAAATTGAATTTCGAGAAACATATCCAAATTTCATGAAAATCCAACGGTTAACGAAACCGGGATCGTAGTTTTACCGAGACAGTTTTGGGTTTCTGCGGGATAATAAAAAGCTACAATGCGAAGGGTTTTCCTCTAAGCTCAGACATGATTTTGCAATTCCCAACGGTGAGAATTCTCGAAATTGGGTTGCGAACGTGGTGCTCAAATTTCACAACGATCCAACGGTTAATGAGTCCGAGATCATCGTTTTTCTGAGACAGGTTTTGTGGGCTGCGGGAAAAAGAAAGGGTTTTGAGAGGAGAAGGGGAAAAACGAAAATGAGAGGCAGAGGAGGCTGAGGAGTCTGTCTGAAAAACCTAGCATGTTGCTATTTATAGCTAGGGGCATTTACGACCTATTATTTACTCTATTTATTTATTTTTATTATTTTTACTAAAAAATTCTTAAATTTATTTATGAAAAAATGGGATGTTACAAGGAACATTGCATCTTCCAACATCTTGCTTCCATTGAATGGTTCATTTGAGAAAATAATCCCGTTTCATTTGAGAAAAAATATTAACATATTTTTTAGTTGTTCACTTCACTGACCTGTCACTGACCTATCACAACTAAAACAAACATCAAGCACTATGATTAAGAAACGATATGAATAGCTTTACCACAGCAGCACACATAAGAATTGTCACCTTTGCAGCACTTAAAGGTAGTTAGTGTTTGAAAATTTCAACAAGTGTTTCAAATTTAGAGTAAAATTAGTTTCTAGGATATAATAGTGAAACAATTTAGATCTGGTCTATGCTGAATGCTTACACATGTGACTAACTCAAAGCAACTCTCAGTCAATATATCTCATAAGTTTGTCTTTGACACTGCAGGTTTCCTAAAATTTACAGAGAAAACAAATTAGAAGGAGAGAATAAATTGAAAATAGATTTTGGCGTAATTTGTAGCATAGAAATGGGTAAAGCTAGTAAGAAAAAAGAATTTAGTGTTGAAAATAAGAGACCTGGAACTTAAAAGCATTATCATCATATCTTACAGAGTTGCTTCCATCTGGAAATTTTTGTGAGCGGAACACTAAGGATTTTGAAGTCTCATCCTTTTGTCTAAGTAAATTGAAGAAAGCATAGCTAAAACCTTTCTCAACTAGTCCATATAGACCAAAATTTATGTTTCAATTACTTTGGCAAAACTTCATTTTAATGTATATAGACAAACAAGCTACTCCAATTCCCCTGCGTACCTCTAGCCAGCAACTCTTCTCTTCCTCAACTTCTTGAAGCAATGCTTGTTTCTCTGCTTCTGTTAGGGACTCTAACCACTTCTACAGATTCAATAGAGGCAATATTATTCAATAGCATGTTATACTCAAACAATGTGAACACACAACAAGCTGTAGACAATTTTCAAGCTTCAGCCATATGTTTAGAATGACTTTTTTTACCACACTACATCAGTTTCTCAAGCTCACTAGAAAAAAGGAAAGTAAAAGTAAAAGCTCACTAGCTGAATTACTATTCCTCAGTTAGGTTCTTAATGAATTGAACACTAGCAAATGTTGTTACTGTGTCAACAAATTCATTGAAAAGCATAGGGAGCCAAATGAAACCTTGTTCTCCCATCCACTTCCAAACTTCAAAAGGGATATCATCTAGACCAACAACTTTACCCTAAAATAACGAAAACAAATATTCCCCTGACTATACAAATTAGAATCAAATAGACTATTCTTTTTAGTGCTGTAAATCTGAATGAATCTCCTAAAATTAAGGTCTGAAACTCTAAATGAATCTCCTAAAATTAAGCCTCAATCACTGACATATAGTATCATAAACAAGAATGGAAAAAACTAATTTTTACATCAAGTAGTGTTAGTCGCACTGCTATGTTGAAAGCAAAAATCAGTATCAACTAGAATACGAAATAACAAACATGGCATACAACTTTTTTGTTGGAAACTATTTCCATGTCAATTTCCACATTACTATCACCAATTTTGGGTGACTCTATCCTAAATTCCCTTGTGTCTTTTATTTCTCACTCTGCTGATCTCATCTCTTTCATCATCCAAAACCTCAAGAGTCCAAACAAATTAAGTTCACAACCATAGGTATACTGGTAAGTATCCATACATACTCTATTTTACCTATACAATCATACTAAAAATATATTTAGTGTGGATAGAGTTGATCACTTGATTGTTGTTAAGACATACCACATTGACTAGGAATATCACCAAAATATTCCATATAAGACCACACCAATCCTCCCTAATGAGAGACATCGTAACAGTCTCCCCCAAAGACTTTGAATCTATTAGGAATCAAAACCTCACAAATCCCTACATTCCAATAATAGAGGTTACTGATCATTTGCTGAGTTTCCTTTTCAACAACCTCCTTTGTAGCTAATTCCCAAACAACATGAGTCTACAACTTCTATCTCTAATTTGGTTACCAGGTTTGTGATATTGTAAATCTAAAAATATAACATGGGTATGTGATTCTTATACATGGTAGTGTAAATTCCACATATTATGGGATTTACATGGGTGCTACTGATAACCAAACAACCAGTTATAAACACTGATAGATTAGCAATTAACAAAGTAAGAATAATAATGAAAATGTGAAATAAACACTAGCGGTCCCATGTTAACAAAACATATTGTAATGCGGTCCCATGCTAACACTAGCCGTCTCTGTACTGCTCCCTCCTAAATCATAATTATCTACCAAGTTTTTTAGGAAATTGAATAACGTCCTACTCAGTTAAGATACAAGAAAATGATCATATATAATAGGGATGAGAGTGAAAGATTATAGCTAGGAACAAAATTTAAAAAGAAAAGAAAATTAAAATTGCATGTATATATGTATGTTCACCATGACCTCACCTTTGTATAGTTGAAAACACACATCTATATTTGGCTGCAACTTGTAGAATGTGAGTGTGTTTAATTTCCCTTACATGGGATTTACATGATTGTGTAGCTAATTCCCAAACTATCACACTAATAGATTAGCAACTAACATGGCTGCAACTAAGTTTAAACACTACAACACACATACTAAACAGAGTACATATTCTAACTAACATGGTGGTTATCATAATAGAGAGGGTAGAGGAAAGCCTTTACTAATTATCATTTCATTTCAGTGAGATGAACAATCCTCATGATTGGTGCTTCTCTCAGCATAGATTCCCAAACAAGATTGCCAATGTAATGTTGTCCCTATCACCAATTGTTAAACAAAAAACTAAGTCTGAGGAAGCTAATCCAGTTCATACTACCATAGAAGATGCAATGACAGTTCGTTGGTCTCAGTTGAGGAACCAAATTCGTCATCATAAATTTCAGAAATTAGATTTCGAGGAGCAACCACACCACTTTCAACTAAAACATGATGAAGCTTCTGGGCTAATTGAGGGTTGTCCTTGGCAACATCAATCATGTATAGAGAACCTATTTTGCATAGCATATCCAACATGCACATAGATGTTGATATGAATAACCGAAACCTATTTTGCACATTGAAAACTAGTTCTGGTCCATAACCCTATATTTCTAACACAATGAAATACTACGAAGCAATCACTGATTCAATGAATATAGGACCAGACCCTACACCCTAATACTCAACATCGTTCGCTGTAAATCAAACAAAAAAATTGTAAGTCACTTTAAACAAGAATCAGATAAAGGAAGGATGTGATATTAAACCTCTGCAATCACAACATTCAGTAGTTGCTACCTGCAAGACTACTACCTTATTCATCAGAAATACATTACATTAAGCAAGTTTCTCAGAAAATTAAAGGTTAACTTTGAGTAGCTCTTCCAAGTCCATTGGTGTTAGTTCATGATATAGCTAGTTACGAATGAAATATTTAAATTGTAGGCACTATTTGTTTTATTCTTTGCATTGTGATCACGGCATTTGTTCTTCGACACTATACTACTCATTATCACAGGTACAAATGTTTGCAATCAGTTTTGATGCTTAATTTTGTTATGATAGTTTTTGTATGTTGTTGTATGTCATAAATGTACTTTTCTTTACATACAATTGTTGTTCATGATGAGTGAACCTTAGATTCTCATTTGAGACTGAATGCAATGATTCTTGCGGATAGTTTGCATTAATCATTGTATTCAATCTTGAATAGTCCATTTGGACAGTTTGGGGAGACTGATATTTTTATGGTAGATTCACGCGTTAAGGCTAACATTATTTTGTTTAATTTGATGAAATTTCGGTACAATGCATTTCTAGTTGTTCTTTAAGTGCATACTTGATTATCGAGAAATTAATTTCACTGATTTCATGTTGTGTACTTGGAGACCAATGTGAAATGCTACCAAAATTTTGTCAAATTTAACAAAATAAAATTAACGCTAATGTATGAAGCTACCATAAAAGACGGTCTTCCTGAATGGGATAGGGCCACACCTATAATAAAAAAGTGAGATTTTCATGCATCGAATAACTTTGTGAGTATCACGGAGTTATTACTTAGATGAATCGAAGTTGGGTGAATGAAAGTCGCATCAGCCCAGAATATGAGGAAGGCGTCGAGCAGTTCTTACAATTTGCTTCAGAAAGAGGTCGACCGGATGAAGATGGAAAATATTATTGTCCTTGCATCAATTGTTTGAACGGAAGACGACAAATACTGGACGACATACGGGAGCATCTATTGTGTGATGGGATTAAGAAGAATTACACGATGTGGATATGGCATGGTGAATTGACAGACATGTAGAGTGGGTGATCGAGGCTGTACCTGAATCAAATAAACATTAAAAATGCAGTATCTAGGAAGTGATCCTAGGTCGTCTCCCAACGAGCAATGGTCAACCAATGTTCATAATAGATAGTGATAAAATAGTAATGAATTGGGGGGGGGGGGTTGTTTGTTTTTGTAAATTAAACTGCAAGCAAATTTGAATTAAAGAGATAACAAAATCAAAACATGTTATTTCCCCTTGATTCACAAGCAAGTCTCTTATCCTAGGTTACGAGAATTTATCCTTAATCAGTTCAACCACTTAATCCAACCCTAAATTAAATTACTAAGCGAAAATTAACATAAGGCTGTCATTATGTGATTAAGCAACACATACACCAATTAATCATGAATGAAATTGATCATTAAGCATGAATGTCATACCCTAATTTCGTCTGGGGACCATCGTTTGTCGGCATGAGACCTTCGTTTGACCACCTCAACATGTTTAACACCCATCGTTGTGGAATCCGTAAAGTTCTGAGATGTTTCGAGAAGAAACCGGTCAAAAACACGAAAACGGGAGTGTATTTAGCAAAGTGGGGTGTGTGTAAATAAACTGTTACACTCTAATTTCATTCGAGGACCATTGTTGATCGCTTAGGAAGGCTTAACACTCATCATGGTGGAATCCGTAAAGTTTCATGAGATTTCGGAAAGAAAACGGCCAAAAACACAAAAAATGGAGGTGAACTTATCAAGATATTAAGGAGGAAGTAACTGGGTGGCAAGCTCCTCCACGTTGTTGAGAAATGGTTTTCGGGGCTTCCGTGGCTTCCGTAAAATTTCCGAAAACCTTGGGTAAGCATATTTCACTTAACATTGGTGAAAGGGAAGAGAAAAAAAGATGAAAATCAAATCCGAAACACTTTCGTAAGGCTTCCGTAACTTTTCTGTAAAGTACAAAAAGGGGGGTGAACTTAGTAATTGGGGTGCGCTTAGAAATCTTCCTCAAGAAGCCTCTGGGCGGCAAGCACCTCCCTTTTTCCCTATAAATAGGGGAGGGGGCTATTTCAAAATATTTCGGACCCCTTGGCTATGCATTTCGGCTGTTTTGGGTGAAAAAATGAGTTTTCATGAAGAAAATCCAAGTCGAGGTGCTTCCGTAACGCTTCCGTAAGCGATTCTGTGGAAATTCTTCATCGTTCTTCACCGTTCTTCGTTCGTTCTTCAGTCTTCAACCGGTAAGTTCCCGAAATTGAATCTTTCAATTCATTCTATGCACCCTTAGTGATCCCTACTTGTTTTGTGTACTTTCACTTTAATTTCGCTTACTTTCAGTTTTCTTTTCTTCCGCTTTAACGAGCTTTTAACCGTTTATTTAAGCCATTTTCTCACCTAATAAATGATAAAATGAATGTCAACCGATCATTTGTGTTGTAATATCGTTTAATCACTGTTAAAATAAAATCTAACCGATCGGTCATGCTATAACCTTGGTTAAACCAAAAAAAGCAAAATAATAATATAATAATCAAAATATCTTGAAAAAAAATAATAATAAAATAATCAAAAAAATCAATCGGACGTTTTTCTTTGGAAGTTTCCTTGAATGAATTGACTAGTAACCAAAGTGAAACTAAAGCTAAAATCAACTCACAAACCAAGCTTTGTCCGCAAAAATCACTAAAGACCGTTTTAAGGTCCAACGCCTTAAACAGTCCTCTTTGCTTTTATCAGTTAACATGGACTGTTCAAAAGCATAAAATCAACATGTAATTTTATCGCTTTTATTCGACCACCCCAAGAGATCGTTAATGGTCCAACGCCTTAATGTTTCTCTCCTTTCCAAAAATCAAAAGATCGTTTAATGGTCCAATGCCTTAAACGAATTTTGTTCGTTTAAAATCGATCTTACGGAAAAAGATCAAAAACCAACGTTTAGTTCTAAAAGAACTACGTAGATCTGATTTTCTCATCGCAATCGAGAATACGTAGGAGCGAGGGAAACACCCTTGTCGACCACAAAAAGATAGAAAATACAAAAGGCATAAAGAGACATAAAAACATAAAAAAGGGAAAAATACATAATTTTGAAGTCATATTTGCACACTTGATTGAAGGTTGTTGTCCCTTATGACGGACGCGTGGGGTGCTAATACCTTCCCCGTGCGTAAAAACAACTTCCGAACCTTTCACGATTAAAGTTCGTAGACCCCACCTTTCCGATTTTTCTGACGTTTTCCTCGAATAAACGTTGGTGGCGACTCCGTGCATTTTCCTCCCATGGAAGATGCACCTGTGAGCCCCGTGTTGCCCTCCCGCCGAAGGGTAGGTTGCGACAGTTGGCGACTCCACTAGGGACTTTTTTTAGAGAGTTAGGCATTCTAATCTCGTGTAATATCATGACTTCCTCTTTTGTCGGTTTCCTTTTATTTCTCTTACATTCTTGTATATAACTCTTTTATGCTTTTAGTGTGTTTTTGAAATGTATGCATGAGATAGATTTTTATTCATTTGATGCACGCAAACACCAACACTATTTGTACACACGGTGATTTGAAAAGGGGTCCTATACCCGGGTCCATGGGAACATAAGGAGTGGAGGTGAATTTGTGGTCATGTTGGGTCTCTGACTTGCTTGATAACAGTGAACCCTCATCTAGAGTTTTTCTCTTTGATAACATATTGTTGTTGGTAGTCCCTACTGTCGCGATATGTTTTTTCGAAGGGGATGATACCTCTAGAAACCATCAAGAGAGATATGATCACCTTGGGAATTATCACTAAAAGCCTTTTAGTTCCTCCCGTTTAGGTCCCTAAAATAGGGGCACGAAGCGAACACGTTGCATGTCTTTTAAACACTGCCATGCATATAACCTAAATGTCATGTATGCCTTTGCTGTATGATTATTTATGGATATTTCCATACTGTGTACATCCCCATGTTGTGCTTTTGTGCATCTGCATCATGTCGTCATGCACGCGTTGTATGTTGGTCTCGTCTTTTGTCACGGGAAGCCGGAAGATCCATATCACCTTCTTAACTACACACATGGGGCACTGCACCCCCAAATGTGCAAGTAAGAAGAGATGATTTTCCGGGCTCTCGTGTCCGTAAATGCATTCATATCATGCATCGCATAAGCATCTCTTCATGGTATCATAATGAACATATCGTTCCTACATTTGTCCATTATCATATTCTAGCATCACATTTTGCATGAGTCATTGCATCATCATGCATATGGGTTCAACATGCTTTTTGTTCTACAAACTGCATACCTTTTGTTTTCATGTTTGCTCATGCATGATCCTTGCATTTTCCTCTGCAAAACAAAAACAAAAAAGGGAAGCATGAAAATTTATGATGCATTCTTAGTTGCATGTGTTAAGGTACCATGAGCCAACCATGTTGGGATCATAAACCCATTTCTTAAAAAAAAAAAAAAAAACAAATGATTGAGCATGGTACCTAATGCGTGGTTAACTAGGAAATGATGTTTCTTCGGGCATCTCAATCTCATAATTACATTTTCCATGCATAGCATACGTATTCCCGAGTCTTTCATCTCTATTAAATGTTGTTGAAGTATTGGCAATCAAAATTGCCATTCCTTGGGTTATGGGGTTGAACCAAGCTCATGCTTTTACGAAAAGGTTCATCAAGTCAAGTTGAAGTATGGAAGTAACCATCTTGCAAAAAATTGGGGCAAAAGATGGATCGAGTTACATCGCTGCTTTGTCTACTGCCAAACACATTTAGGACTGTTGATGTCCTTGTTACTTCCAGTTTCACCTTGACAAAGATGTCATGGACCATGTTGAAAATCTAAATTGATTCAACCCCATGTCCTGGGTAAAAATTCATAATACTTCAACTGTGCATCATTCGCATACATCTATGCTTTTCATTGGTTGCATTGCTCATTGCATTCTTTCCTTGAAAAAAGACAAACTTAATCATTGTTATCAAAAGGAAAGAACACGTTTTACGGCGCCCTTACCGAACTCGTGCTAGAGCTAGAGTAATGGGTGAAGTAAAGGAGGTGCAAGAGCAGATGAAGGTCGACACGGAGGCCTCAAAAGAGCAAATGGCCACAATGATGGAGGCCATGATGAGCATAAAAGAGATAATGGAGGTCAATGCGGCTGCAATAGCCGCTACCAGCACCATTGCTGAGGTGGACCTGACCCTCTAATATGGCCTCAACCAAATAAATCATCCAACCTCAGATATGGTAGGTTTGGAAGGCAAAGAGTTGGGAGGTACAGGTGGCCCTCATTTAGCACAAAAAAAACAAGCATGCCTTCCCACCATATGGCTTGCCTCCCCACTATACACCACCCAATGTGGCATACACTCCCAGTGAGGATGTCAATAACTCCGCTCCCATACTCATTGAAAGTCGACAACCTCAAACTGATCATGCACATGTCTCTCAAACCATGGGGGAGACACATGAAATTCCCCACCACAATCTAGCCGACTTTGAGCCTTGCCTTGGATATGCCACTGAAGGGCAAGCAGTTGGTGGTATACCCTTGCAAAACACTTTGGACGGGCCTTAATTTCGCCCCCAACCACAACCCTTCTATGGAAAAATGGTGGGTTACACACCTTCAAGCTTTGCGAATTTGGTCTTCGCCGGCGAAAGGATCAAAGTGGGTCTGGAAAAAGGCAAATATGATCGTCCTGCTTTGATGAATGCACAAACTAGGGCAAATGAAGAAGATGAGAATGAAGGAGAAACCCTTGCTATGACTGCCATTCCTATACGGTCAAATTTCCCATAAGCCTAACAATGTCATTACTCAGCCAATAACAGTTCCTCTCACCTAATCATCCACAAAAGCCATCCCAAATCAGCCACAAGGCCTGCCTGCTTACCACACACCCAATGCCCAAACACCACCTTTAGTGAAAGGCAAAAAGGAATTTTGCAGCAAAAAGCCTGTAGGATTCACCCCAAATTCCGGTGTCATATGCTAACTTGCTCCCATATCTACTTGATAATGCAATGGTAGCCATAACCCCTGCTAGGTTTCCTCAACCTTCATTTTTCTGAGGATACGACTCGAACGAAACATGTGCATATCATGGAGGAGTTTTGGGACATTCCATTGAGCACTGTATGACTTTGAAGCGTAAGGTGCAAAGTCTAATTGATGCGGGCTGGTTGAAACATGAGGAGAATCACTTGTGAATCCTAACATTGACAAGCGACACTACACACGGGGTAATTTTGAAAGCTGTTGTTAGATGTCTCTAATGACTCGTCAGAATTTTCAAGTTTATGCCATTATTGTAAACCACAGTTACAATGCTAAATAAAATGGATAAATTTGACATCTTTGTCCCTCATCCTCTCGTAATTACATCTTTGCTTCCACTGGAATGTGGGTGCAAGTCATTAGTTTGTTTGCTCAAGCGACCTGCGCTCCTAAGTTTGGACTTCCAAAACCGTTCAATTAGAAATTACTCGTGCTACACATTTGGTGAGGATGCCGTAAACAACGAGTAAAGCAAAAAGGTTCAAAAAGAAAAGGAAAAAAGCATTTGACTGACTGTGTTTTCAAGTAAAATATAGACGTTCATGTGACCTCATTTTATCATTCCGGAAAGTTTGTCTTTTTTAGAAAGAAGTGAGTTATCAAGAATAGGAGTCATTTGACTTAACCCGTCAACTGAAAAAAAAAATCCTTCAACTATTTCTCGTCCTTGAAAAATTCTTTTTGTGAGAATCAAACCGCCTCTTTCATTCTTCCTTGCTACAAGGTTGTGAAAACAAAACAACGATGGATACCTCAGAGCCCCACACTGGGGCAACGAAAGGCACTATGCATAAACCTTGAGCGAACCTAGGGGCAGATTAGAATTTCTCACCCAATAGGTTCCCAGCTACAAGGTCATGACGAAAGATAACAATTGGTACCTCAAAGCCTTACACTGGGGCAATAAGGGGCACTGTGCATGAGCCTCAAGTGAACCTAGGGGCCGATCAAAATTTCTCACCCGTCGATGTTTTTAAACAAAAAAAGGGGAGTGAAAAACCTTGGGATTTCAATGGATTGGTTAAACGGCTCCATCACCGTCACTCCAAAATTATCCAATGACTAAATTAAACAGAACATACACTCTGAGGGAGTTCCCAAAGAGATTTGCAAAAGATAGGATGAGGTTGCATGAATTATCACCTCTATCAAAAGGACAATCAATCTGTGTTTTCCAAAAAAATCAAATCAAAATCAACATCACAAAATAGGGAAAGAATGTCATGAACATTGTACAACTTTCCATTACATTGTTGCATACTAAGTCTGCATTTACCGCATTTCAAGAGAAAGGTTGCATGCATCTGGATCCCTAAAAATCATGTTAACTACATAGATTTCCTACATCTAATGTCCAATCTTTTTGAATTTGGGATGACCGACCCTCTCAATGAGTCAATCTCTTGCTTTCTCATAAGGGTGGACCCTTGGGTACTAGTACCCTCACCTTCAGAAGGCTACACGTCCTCGACTTCAGAGGGCTACACGCCCTCGCCTTCAGAGGGCTACATGTCCTCGCCATCAGAGGGCTGCACGCCCTCGCCATCAGAGGGCTCCATGCTCTCGCCTTGAGAGGATTGCACGTCCTCGCCTTCGGAGGACAACACGTCCTCGCCTTCAGAGGGCTACACGTCCTCGCCTTCAGAGGGCTACACGCCCTCTCCTTCAGAGGGCTACACTCCTTCTCCTTCAGAGGACTACATGTACTCGCCTTTAGAGGACTACATGTCCTCGCCTTGGGAGGGATGCACGCCCTCGCCTTCAGAGGACTACACGTCCTCACCTTCGAAGGACTATACGTCCTCGCTTTCAGAAGGCTACATGCCCTCACCTTCAGAGGACTACACTTCCTTGCCTTTAGAGGACTACGCGTCCTCACCTTCAGAGGACTACACGTCCTCCTCTTCAGAGGGCTACACGCCCTCACCTTTAGAGGACTACACTTCCTCGCCTTTAGAGGGCTACACGCCCTTGCCTTCAGAGGACTACACGTCCTCGCCTTCAAAGGGCTGCAGACCCTCACCTTCGTAGGGCTACACGCCCTTGCCTTCATAGGACTCTACATATGTGTCTTTAGAGAACTCAAGCTCCTCTACCCTTAATGCTTAATTGAGGCCTGCGCTCCCGGGTTAGGGGCTAGTAGTTTGCTTTTATCAGTTCCTGGGCCACCCCCTGATATTGGAGGGCGACCAACTATGCGAGCACAACTAGAGAGGGAGGCTATCGCGCAGCTACTATGCATACTGGGGCAAGATTTCACCCAACCACTGCAAGGAGACGAGTGTGGATCATGCACACCACCACAACTCCGATCTCCCTCTGCCGAAGTGTCAGTTGGTCTGTGCCGTAATGACATAGGTAAGTATGCACGTGGCTCAATTGATTTCTGATGTCATCCACTATTTGCAGGGATCACACCCACAAGACACCTAGTGGACCCAGAGAAGTCCAACAGAGCCCTGGGGTTTCCAGCTCTGGTTATAGGCCTCTGTTAGTCCTACCGGGTGCCCGTCCCCCCAGCAAGGTCATGCCATCGTGACATAGGTAAGTATGGACATGGCTCAACCGATTTCTGATGTCATCTACTGTTTGCAGGGATCGCGCCTATAAGACACTCACTGGGCCCGGAGAAGTCCAACAGGGTCCTGGGGTTTCCAGCTCTGATTACGAGCCTTTGTCAGTTCTATGGAGTGCCCGTTGCCCCTAACAAGGTCATCAGGCCTCCTACTAATCGAGCTTTCATTAGGAAGTACTGCGCCCCCAGGCAGGCGCAGGGCGAGACACCACAGCAGCCAGGGGATGGCCGGCAGCGGGCAATAGACACACCGCTGCCACCTCCAGAGCCCCTCAGCTCATCTACAAAGGTTGGAGCGTTGCCTACGACCCGTGGCCGACCAGCAGGCAACCAAGTCCAAAGCCAAAGGTAAGCAAAAGTACTAGGCCCGTGACCGACAAGTCATTATGCATTCGGCTTAAGACTTTAAAGAAGTGCTACTAGGAGGCAACCTAGAATTGGCTACGAAGAAGCTCCCCGTGAAGTGGTCCAGGAAGGGCACCATTGAAGAGGGTTCCAGTGTGGCCCCACAAGCCGACACAATCTTTGAAAAACACCAATTCTAGAGCGTGGAACATCAATAGCGTTTCGAAGCCATCAAAGGATGGTCATTCCTCAGACAAAGACGGGGGCAGTTGAGGGATGATGAATTTCCGCACTTCCTTGGAGGAGGCGGAGCCATACAACCGGGATCGCCAAACTTGTGATTTATCCTTCATTAATGCTTTCAGTTCTTCTATTATTTTGTTATTTCCCTTGTGATCTAACATTATCTGCTTCCAATTATTATGTCCATTGTGGTTAAATTGAACATGCAGTTATCTGTCGCATTGCGAGTAATTTATCGCTTTGGGCATATGGTCGTACTTACTTTACGATGATTTGTCTGAAACACAAAAATAAATGTGTAGGTCTTGTGCACTTTCGTTCGCACGCCTTTTTCAAAAAGATGTGATCTCGGGCATCATATGTGCCCAGGTTACAAGCTATTTTTAATCTTTTGAAAAAAAAAAGAAAAAAAAAACAAAAACAAACAAGAACAAAAAATATATCTTTCGACTAAAAAGGCAGCACGCTTTTGAAAAGAAATAACTTCTAGCTTTTCTTTGAAAAAGATTCACTGATCATAACACCAGTTTTTGAAAAAAAAAATGTGTATGCACCTGAAGGGTGAATGTTGTGAAAATTTTCCCGAACGCCCAAAATGGACTCGGATGAATGCATGAATTGATAAAAAAAAACATGTTTTGGAAACACTAGGTTGACTTAAAGAGGGAAAATGAATCCTGAGCCCTAGTGTCACATGACCATAAAAACTTGATGCTTGAGTGTCCACATGGGTGCATGCATGACTAGTTTTGCATAAAATTTCCAAATCATCATTGTTGCATGTGTGTCATGGAAATAATGTGAGACATTCATTTATCCCTGAACCGCTGGCCAAACCGGCACCCTGACATATATCATGTCCAGCTGTCCTACAAGCTTTGAGCCAAAATCCCAACTCACCATAAACCTTGACCCAGGGTGAGAATGTTCATTCTTGCACTCGGAAGAAAACAAAAAAAAGAAAAAGAAAGTTCCCGATCAAAGATCGGAAGAAAAAAAAAGAAGAAAATTCCCAATCAAAGATTGGGAGAAAGCAAAAAAGAAAGAAAAATTCCCGATCAAAGATCGGAAGAAAACAAAAGAAATATACAAAAAGGTCTTTGGACCAGACAATATCTGAACAATACAAAATTGTCACAAGTAAACAAGAAAAGGAAGGAAACCACGACTTGGAGTGGTCCTCTCCCTTTGATCGCCAACCAAAATCCTGTGCGCTAGCGACTTTCTCGCCCTGCACTAAACAAAAACAGAAAAGGAAAAGACCCAAACACTCAGAGCTAAATTCCTCACCAAAACACCATTCCCAAAAAGTCCTATTGATCCATGATCACGCATGTAATCTTTGATTTGATAGGAAATGTTTTGCAAAATCAAGTCATGACATATCTATGGTTCGGAATTAGGATAAAACACTTACCTATGTGAGATTGATACACTTCGAGTGATTTTCTTCTATTTTGTTGGACCCAGTGTTTCCTCTAAATGATCGTTTAGAAACGAAATGCTAACATCCAAAATCTCATTTATGGTTATGAGAAAATTTCATCAGCATACTCTCCTTCCCCAATAGAGACATTGTTTTTCACCAAAAATTATATGTTGCTCTGATTGGTTGGAGGTTTTGTTTCTTTACTAAAACATGTTTGCATTTTAGTGAAAGAACACCGAGACTATTTTAGCCTCACAGTTATCAAGAACTACGTAGGTTTGAGTTCCTCATCACAAATTGAGGATACGTAGGAGCATAAGCCCTGCTTTTGTCAACCACCCCACCTTTTGTTACCGTGACCCAAAAGTCCGGTGGCATGCGGAGACACTCGACGGTAACCCGCACACACCCTTTGCTATCTAGTGACCCGAGAGTCCGGTAGCATGCAGAGACACCTTACGGTTATCCGCACCTCGTCATTCGGAGACCCCAAGTCCGATTGACAAGCAGAGACCAATGTGTTCATCTGCATCCTTTATGGAGATGTTAACATCTTCCGGTAGAGACTATTTTAGTCTCACACTGCTTTCTCAAGAACTACATAGGTCTGAGTTCCTCATCACAAATTGAGGATACGTAGGAGCAAAAGCCTCACTTTTGTCGACCGCCCCACCTTTCGCTATCCTGACCCGAGAAGTCAGGTGGCAGGCAGAGATACCCATGTAGTTATCCGTACAAAACGATTTCTGTTAATCCTGACCCAAGAAGTCAGGTGGCAGGCGGAGATACCCAAGTGGTTATCCGTATAAACACTCTTTTGCTATCCGTCAGACTCAGAGTCTAGTAGCATGCAGAGACTAGCGTCGTCATTTGCACCCTTTGTCAACCAAGGGCAAGCGAGCCCATTGACACGCAGAGACTAACGTCGTCTTCTGCACCTTTGTCATCCAGAGACAGCGAGTTCGATGACATGCAGAGATACCCAAGTGGTTATCTGTACAAAACAATTTCTGTTAATCTTGACCCGAGAAGTCAGGTGGCAGGCGGATATACCCAAGTGGTTATCCGTACAAACCAACTTCTGTTAATCCTAACCCGAGAAGTCAGGTGGCAGGCGGAGATACCCAAGTGGTTATCCGTATAAACACCCTTTTGCTATCCGTCAGACTCAGAGTCCGGTAGCATGCAAAGACTAACGTCGTCATCTGCACCCTTTGTCAACCAGGGGCAAGTGAGCCCGTTGACACGCAAAGACTAACGTCATCTTCTGCACCATTGTCATCCAGAGACGGCGAGTCTGATGACATGCGGAGATATCCAAGTGGTTATCCGTACAAAATGATTTCTGTTAATCCTGACTCGAGAAGTCAGGTGGCAGGCGGAGATACCCAAGTGGTTATCCGTATAAACACCCTTTTGCTATCCGTCAGACTCAGAGTCCGGTAGCATGCAGAGACTAACGTCGTCATCTGCACCCTTTGTCAACCAAGGGCAAGCGAGCCCGTTGACACGCAGAGACTAACGTTGTCTTTTGCACCTTTGTCATCCAGAGATGACAAGTCCGATGACATGCGGAGACACCCAAGTGGTTATCCGTACAAAACGATTTCTGTTAATCTTGACCTGAGAAGTTAGGTGGCAGGCGGAGATACCCAAGTGGTTATCCGTACAAACCAACTTCTGTTAATCTCGACCCGTGAAGTCAGGTGGCAAGCGGAAATACCCCAAGTGGTTATCCATACAAACACACTTCTGTTAATCCTGACCCGTGAAGTCAGGTGGCAGGCGGAAATATCCTAAGTGGTTATCCGTACACACACAGTTCTGCTACCCCGACCTGTGAGAAGTCAGGTAGCATGCGGAGACGCCCAATACGGTAATCCGCACACATTTCGAAGACGACAATGTCTTCACCTCAAAAACTTTAATATCCTTTTCCCCTGTGCTTCGTAGGACTCGACGTCCTTTATTTGTACATTTTTTTTTAAAAACAAAAAAGGAATTTCAATATCTTCATGCCTTCATGGGTTTTACTGCTTGGATTTGCGCTAGTGGCCGGACGGGTAAAGATTCAGATCGAACGAAATTAGTGTCTTATCTTTACTTCCCTTTTATCTCCAATAAAAGATAAGTAAAGAGGGGCAACTGTCATACCCTAATTTCGTCTGGGGACCATTGTTTGTCGGCATGCGACCTTCATTTGACCACCTCAAAATGTTTAACACCCATCGTTGTGGAATCCGTAAAGTTCCGAGATGTTTCGAGAAGAAACCGGTCAAAAACACAAAACGGGAGTGTATTTAGCAAAATGGGGTGTGTGTAAATAAACTGTTACACTCTAATTTCATCCGAGGACCATTGTTGATCACTTAGGAAGGCTTAACACTCATCGCAGTGGAATCCGTAAACTTTCGTGAGATTTCGGAAAGAAAACGGCCAAAAACACAAAAATGGGGGGTGAACTTATCAAGATAGGGGTGTAAATAAAAATTTGAATCTAGGCCCTTCCAGATCATTTTGGAAGTTGAGTTGCTTAAGAAGGAAGCAACTGGGCGGCAAGCTCCTCCACGTTGTTGAAAAATGATTTCCAGGGCTTCCGTGGCTCCCATAATGCTTCCGTAAAATTTCCAAAAACCTTGGGTAAGCATATTTCACTTAACATTGGTGAAAGGGAAGAGAAAAAAAAGATGAAAATCAAATCCGAAACACTTTCGTAAGGCTTCCGTAACTTTTCCGTAAAGTACGAAAAGGGGGGTGAACTTAGTAATTGGGGTGCGCTTAGAAATCTTCCTCAAGAAGCCTCTGGGCGGCAAGCACCTCCCTTTTTCCCTATAAATAGGGGAGGGGGCTGTTTCAAAATATTCCAGACCCCTTTGCTATGCATTTCGGCTATTTTGGGTGAAAAAATGTGTTTTCGTGAAGAAAATCCAAGCCGAGGTGCTTCCGTAACGCTTCCGTAAGCGATTTTGTGGAAATTCTTCATCGCTTTTCACCGTTTTTCGTTCATTCTTTGTCGTTCTTCAGTCTTCAACCGTTAAGTTCCCGAAATCAAATCTTTCAATTCATTCTATGCACCCTTAGTGGTCCCTACTTGTTTTGTGTACTTTCACTTTAATTTTGCTTACTTTCAGTTTTCTTTTCTTCCGCTTTAACGAGCTTTTAACCGTTTATTTAAGCCGTTTTCTCACCTAATAAATGATAAAATGAATGTCAACCGATCATTTATGTTGTAATCTCGTTTAATCACTGTTAAAACAAAATCTAATCGATCGTTCACGCTATAACCTCGGTTAAACCACAAAAAGCAAAATAATAATAAAATAATCAAAATATCTTGAAAAAAAAAAATAATCAAAAAAATCAATCGGACGTTTTTCTTTGGAAGTTCCTTGAATGAATTGACTAATAACCAAAGTGAAACTAAAGTTAAAATCAACTCACAAACCAAGCTTTGTCCGCAAAAATCACTAAAGACCGTTTTAAGGTCCAACGCCTTAAACGGTCCTCTTTGCTTTTATCGGTTAACATGGACCGTTCAAAAGCATAAAATCAACATGTAACTTTACTGCTTTTTGTCGACCACCCCAAGAGATCGTTAATGGTCCAATGCCTTAACGTTTCTCTCCTTTCCAAAAATCAAAAGATCGTTTAATGGTCCAACGCCTTAAACGACTTTTGTTGGTTTAACATCGATCTTACGGAAAAAGATCAAAAACCAACGTTTAGTTCTAAAAGAACTACGTAGGTCTGATTTCCTCATTGCAATTGAGAATACGTAGGAGCGAGGGAAACACCCTTGTCAATCACAAAAAGATAAAAAATACAAAAAGGCATAAAAAGACATAAAAACATAAAAAAGGGAAAAATACATAATTTTGAAGTCATATTTGCACACTTGATTGAAGGCTACCGTCCCTTGTGACGAACGCGTGGGATGCTAATACCTTCCCCATGCATAAAAACAACTCCCGAACCTTTCACGATTAAAGTTCGTAGACCACACCTTTCCGGTTTTTTCGACGTTTTCCTCGAATAAACGTTGGTGGCGACTCCGTGCATTTTCCTCCCATGGAAGACACACTTGTGAGTCCCGTGTTGCCCTCCTGCCGAAGGGTAGTGTCATACCCTAATTTCGTCCGGGGACTATTGTTTGATAGCATGCAACCTTTGATTGACCACTTCAAGGTGATTGGCACCCTCTGTTGCACAATATGTGAAGTTCGGAGACGTGCCGAAAATCAAAAGGAAGCATTGTTGCGCAATCCGTGAGATTCCGTAACGTACCGGAAATCAAAAGGAAGTATTGTTACGCAATCTATGAGTTTCCGTAACTTTTTGAAAGTTAAAAAAGGCGTAATTACATGATCTGTAAGGTCCCGTAACCTTACGGATAAAAAACAAGTATCGTTACGAAATTCGTAAAGTTTCGTAACGTTACGGAAAAAGAATCACAAAAAAAAAAAAGCAAAAGGGGGGTGTATTTAGTAAAAAAGGGGTGCAAATAACAATCATGCCCACTTGGGCCTTCCAGAAGGCGGTTGCTTCTAGAGGAAGCAACCTGGCTCGCCTGGGCGAGCTGAGCTCGTTTGGGCGAGCTGGGTGGCAAGCTCCTCCCCTGTTTTGCTATAAATAGGGGGAGGAGTGAAGAAGGAAAGGGTTCAGCCTTCTTGGCACTTCGTAGTCACTTGAAATTGCTGAGGAAAATTGTTTCCGTGAAGAAAATTCAAGCCGAGGCGCTTCTGTAACGTTTCCGTGGGTAATTACGCGAAGATTTTCAACCGTTCTTCGACATTCATCGTTTGTTCTTCGTTGTTCTTCGGTCTTCAACCGGTAAGTAGCCCAAATCGAGCTTTTCAATTCATTCTATGTACCCGTGGTGGTCCCCATTTGTTTCGTGTACTTTTATTCTCGTTTCATTTACTTTCCGTACCCCCTTTTGACGTGCTTCAGTCACTTACTTAAGTCATTTTCTCGCCTAATCAAAAAATAAAATAAATTTCCACCGATCATTTGATTTGTAATATTCGTTAATTTCTGTTAAAATGAAATCCGACCGTTTGGTCGTGCCGTAACCACGTTGGAAATAAAAAAAGAGGTAAAATAATAATATAATAATAAAAAAATACCTTTTAGTAAAATAACGCAAAAAATCAATCGGACGTTTCTCTTTGGGATTTCTCTTTCTTAATTGAATTGACTAATAACTAAAGTGAAACTAAGGCTAAAATCAACTCGTAAAGTCAAGCTCGTCCGCAAAAAATCACTAAAAAAGGATTTGAAAGTTCAATATCTCAGTTTTTCTTACCAAGTAAATGGATCATTTTTAAGGTCAAACGCCTTAAAATGATCACCTTCCAAGTAAAAAGAATCGCTTGATTCACCCTTAAGAAAGAACTACGTAGGTCTGATTTCCTCTTCGATGGAGGGTGCGTAGGAGCAAGAGCCCCGCTTTTGTCGACCTCAAAAATAAAAAGGAAATAAAAGTTAGGGTAACACAATTTCACACAATTCTAAAAATAAGGCTGTTGTCCTATGAGACAAACGTGAGAGGTGCTAATACCTTCCTCAAACGTAAATACAACTCCCGAACTTGGAATATTATTTTTGACCGGTTTCCTTCGGTTTTTCCGACATTTTCCACAAATAAACGTTGGTGGTGACTCCGCGCATTTTCCTCCTTTGGAAAACGCACCCGTGAGCCTCGCCTCGCTCGCTCGCAAAAGGGTATGTTGCGACAGTTGGCGACTCCACTGGGGACTGTTTTTGTGAGTTAGGCCTATTTTAGGGAATTGTGGAATTGTGAAACTTTGTGTGTGTATTTTGTTGAACTGTGTAAATATAATCAATGTTGTCTTTTCCACATTTTTACACTGCATTCTAAGCACCCACGTGTTTGAGTAAAAAAGGGGCCCTATCCCGGGTTCATGGGAATCTAAGGAGTGGAGGTGAATCTATGATCATGCTAGGTCTCCGACTTGCTTGATAATAGTGAAACCTCGTCTAGAGCTTTCTCTCTTTATAATATGTTGTCGTTGGTATTCCATACTGCCGCAATATTATTATCTTGAGTGATGATACCTCTAGAAAACAGCCATGTGAGTTGTGAATTGTTGGGAGTAGTTATTAGAGACCCCTAGATATTATCCTATAGGTTCCCAAATAGGGGCATGGAGCGAACACGCTCCGTGCCATTTGTTCTCATGCATTCTTCTGCAAATAGCACATAAATTATAGCTTTGCTAGTGATATTTTGTTTCTCTAGAGTAATACGTCACTTTTTAATACATACGTTGAGGCGCCATAATTCCTAGAACGTAGTATTAAAAAGATGGATCTTTTTTGGTCTCGTATATGTAAATTACCCCTTGTTTTGTTTTCTTTCCATTTTCATGCATGCGCATTGCATCATTCATATCGGAGTCTTGATCCACCCCTTTTTTAGGTAAATGATGGGGACAAATCAAAACGGAAAAAGATTTTATCAAGTCAAGATTAAGGGCCTAGTGTCACCAGCCTTAAGGAGTTGGGACGATTAATGGGACCTCTCCAAAGGCAAGCCTTCCGCAAAGTGTACGGAAAGATTTTAGATTTGACCGCAGCGGAGGTATTTACAGAAGCTGTTGTATCCCTCGCCCAATACTATGACCAGCGGTTGAGATGCTTCACGTTTGGGGACTTCCAAATGGTACTGACTGTTGAAGAATTTGAGGAGATATTAGGATGCCCTCTTAGGGGAAGAAAACCGTATCTTTTCTCCGGGTTTCTTCCCTCATTGAGCAAGATTGCAGCTGTGGTCGGAGATTCGGCAAGAGAGTTGGATCGTATGAAGCAAACTCGAAACGGCGTAGTGGGCCTACCGCAGAAATACTTGGAAGGCAAGGCAAGGGATATGGCAAGTCAAGAAAAGTGGGTCCCGTTTGCGGATATACTAGCTTTGCTAATCTTTGGGGTTGTCCTCTTTCCGAACGTGGACGGTTTGGTGGACCTAGCCGCAATTGATGCTTTCCTTGCATATCACCATAGCAAGGAGAGCCCAGTGGTGGCTATCTTGGCGGACTTATTTGATACATTTGACCGAAGGTGCGAGAAGAACAACGTACGGATCGTCTGCTGCTTACCCGCTCTTTGTGTGTGGTTGGTTTCGCACCTATTCCAACAAGACATAAGATACCCGTGTCCACTTCAAAGTTATCGCTCGTGCGTCGAAAAGAGAAGAGTCGATTGGGACCAATACTTGGCTGGGATAGGAGGCAACACAGTCAATTGGTTTCCTTGATGGAAGGAAGGAAAAGAGGGGGTTCTTTTCTCGTGTGGGGACTACCCAAACGTTCCGTTGATAGGGACGAGGGATTGTATTAACTATAATCCCGCACTGGCCATAAGACAGCTAGGGTACCCCATGAGGGGAGCACCAACGAAAGAGAGCCTCTCGCCTTTCCCCTTGAGAGATTTCGGCGCGTAAAGTCTCAAGGTTGTGCAAAGGGTCCACAAGGCGCGGAAAAGTCCGTTAAGGAAAGATAAAGAACTTAGGGGCATCCGTAATGGCATCATCGGTGGTTATCATGAATAGCTAAGAGTTCATACACGAGGGTTAGATTGGCTCTCCAAGTTAAAAGTTATCAACGAGGAGAATTTCAAAGCTCCGGAAGAGGATGAAGAAGTCCAAGCTCTAAAATTAGAGCTAGGGAAGGCAAGACTCGCCAAAGAAAAATTCAAGTCAGCCCCTACCAACATCCGGAAAGAGTGTGCTGAGTTACGAGAGGAAAACGCGGCTACTGCAAGAGCCCTTGAACAAGAAACCAAGAGGGCCCGCAAGGAAGAGTATGGCCGAGATAAATTCCGAGGAGCTTTATGGGGCAGCAACAATGAGCTCAAGCTCCGGAGAGAGGAAAGAGACCAGTCACGAGTACATGGCATGATCTTAAAGGAGGAGTTAGCTGCTTGCTCAAGATCCAAGAGGAGTTTGGCCCAACACTTAGAAGCCACGGAGCAAAGCATGCTAGCTATAATAGGGAAGTACAAAGAAGAGTTAAACCAGTCTTTGACCCATGAACAAAAACTAGTAGAGGACTTCGCGCAAGCGTACGCCGAGAAGGAAGCAAGAGGGAGGGTGATTGATGCATTGCATCAAGAGGCGGCCATGTGGATGGATAGGTTCGCCTTGACCCTAAATGGAAGTCAAGACCTCCCGCGACTACTAGCCAAAGCAAAGGCCATCGCTGAAGTGTGTTCAGCCCTTGAGGAAATTCACGGGCTAATCAATTACTGTCAACACATGATAGATTTGATGGCCCATATAATTAGAAACCGTTAGGTTCTGTTGTAACACTTTTGTATGATCTTGGCTAGATAAAAGCTTTGTTCCTTTTTATAAAAAGAGAAGTTCTGAAACTCATCACGTTATCTAAAAAAGGCCTTGAGGTGGATCCAAGTGCTCTGATCATTCATTAGCATATTCATGTTTTGGTGGCATACTCACCATTGTTTGTTTCTTTAGGGAACTCACCATAACTAAGAAAGCGCAAAGACACCCCTATAACACTCGATCCAGAAAAATGGATAATGAAGAGGGAGTGCAAGAATAGATGAAGGCCGACCTATCGGCCTTAAAAGATCAAATGGCTTCTATCACGGAGGCCATGCTAAAGCTTCAGAAAACTATAGAAGATAATGCTACGGCGGCCGCTTCCAATACAGCTAGGGAAGCAGAACCGGTACTACAGCCCGCAATAAACTTGGGCCGAGACAGAAACACGACGGTTTTCGGTCGGAGGTATAGTCCTCAAGCCTACCCTTATGGTTTGCCTCCGGACTTCACTCCCCGTACCGCTCCAGACAATTTGAGCCAAGCCCCTACCTTCGAGGGGCAACTCCCTCCTTATGCCGACTATCCTCTGCAAGAAGATGATGAAGGAGATGCCCATCTAGGCCCTCTACTTCCCCTCAAAGATCCGGCCCCCCATGAATTGCCCCAACCAAACATAGTCCGCCATGTCCCGTCTCCACCCGCACCCGTTAAAGAATTTGTTCCCTTTGCAAAAGATAAGGGAAAGATTGATTTACTTGAAGAGAGGCTGAGAGCGGTGGAAGGCCTCGACAACTACCCGTTCTCGGATTTAGCAGAACTGTGTCTGGTACCTGACATCGTCATCCCTCCCAAGTTTAAAGTACCAGATTTTGATAAATACAAAGGGACGACATGTCCAAAAGGTCATCTTCGGATGTATTGCCGAAGGATGGGGGCATATTCTACGGACGAAAAGCTGTTGATGCATTTCTTTCAAGACAGCTTAGCCGGAGCAGCAGTGGCATGGTATACCAATCTGGAAGCTTCTCAGATTCGGTCATGGAAAGACTTGGCAACTGCCTTCATTAGGCAGTACCAATACAACACGGATATGGCTCCTGATCGAAACCAGCTTCAGAGCATAACCAAGCGAGAACATGAGTCCATTAAAGAATATGCCCAAAGGTGGAGAGACCTAGCAGCCCAAGTCGTCCCGCCCATGACTGAGAAGGAGATGATCACAATTATGGTAGATACGTTGCCTACGTTCTACTATGAGAAGCTGATAGGATACATGCCAGCTAACTTTGTAGACCTCGTCTTCGCCGGAGAAAGAATCGAGTCCGGACTGAGAAAAGGCAAGTTTGAATATGCCTCCAACGTTGCCCCCAACAACAACAGAAGAGCCCCAGTGGTGGGCACGCGGAAAAAGGAAGGAGATACCCACGCGGTCACCACCGCCCCAACATGGATGAAAGCGCCCCAAAATGCCCAAAACTCATACCAGCACAACCATCCGAACTTTTCGATCCGATTCGGGAGTTCCCTCCCAACTCAAGTGGAAAGGCCTCCCGCAACAGAAAAAACGCCTGCCTAACACACAGCTCCAGCCACTCCCCGGCCAGCCAATAATACAACTCCTGGCGCGAGCTATAACAATGCACGGCGCCCCCCAAAAGACGATTTCTCTCCTATTCCCATGGCATACTCCGAGTTTTAGCCCTCATTATTGGAAAATCATTTAGTGGTGGCCATACCCGGGAAGGTCTTCCAGCCACCATACCCCAAGTGGTACAACTCGAATGCCAAGTGTGCATACCATAATGGAGCCCCCGGACACAACATTGACTCCTGCCTACCATTCAAGTATAAGGTGCAACACCTAATAAATGCCGGTTGGCTATCATTCCAAGAGGAGGGCTCCAACGTTAAAACCAATCCACTAGCCAGTCATGGAGGGGATAGCGTAAACGCCATCGAAAAGGATGGGCCGTCAGGGGTAAAGAGATTAGAAGATGTGGCTACATCTAGACGGTTCATCTACCAGTCGCTGCAAGCGGCATGCATGGTCTCTCGTGGCGGAGACGAAAGGGCGAATGTTTGTTTCATCTCGGGGAATCACCCGACATGGAAACATGTCCCGTGATGGAAGAGTTACTTCAATGGCTCATGGACTGGGGGCAGCTCGAAGTGTCCAAGGGAGATAGGGAAGAACCACAGATTTGCGTGCAGTCGGAAGAAAAGAAGGTTCCCTCAACCCCCAAAGCCCTAGTAATATGTTTCACTAGGAAAGGGACCGACTCCAGGCCCATGTACCCCCCGACAGTGCCCAAGCCAACGCTGTTTGCATATCAAAGCAATAAGGCCGTTCCGTGGAAGAGTTACAACCGAAGTTGACTCCTTGTCAGCCAAGGTGACCAACATCACCGGCCTTAGTGGCGTAACCCGCAGTGGTCGGGTGTTCGCTCCCCCTCACTCGGCGGAATTACCCTCCAAGGGGAAAGCGCCCATGATCCAGGAGCCCACAAACGTAGCCACCCCCTCAAAAGAAGTGGATCCTCCGGTGGTAAAAGGAGCTGAAAAGAAAGAAGGTCTTCAAGGAAAGGCAGTGACTTTGGAAGAGGCTCATGAGTTCCTTCGTCTCATCCAACAAAGCGAGTTTAAAGTAGTTGAGCAACTGAATAAAACTCCGGCAAAGATCTCTTTGTTCGAACTGCTCATAAACTTCGAGCCTCATCGTGCACTATTGGTAAAGGTCCTCAACGAAGCCCACGTAGCACATGACATCTCAGTTGAGGGTTTTGAAGGCATTGTTAATCATATAACTACCAATAACTATATCGCGTTTGCGGAAGAAGAGATTCCCGTTGAGGGGAGAGGGCACAACAAGGCTCTACATGTGTCTGTCAGATGTATGGACCATGTCGTCGCTAAGGTACTCATTGACAATGGGTCAAGTTTAAATGTGATGCCAAAGACCACCTTGGAGAAACTTCCTTTTAATGCGTCACGTCTAAAACCAAGTTCGATGGTGGTACGAGTCTTTGACGGTAGTCAGCGGGAAGTGATGGGGGAAATCGACATCCCCATTCAGATAGGCCCCCACACTTGCAATGTGGTTTTTCAAGTGATGGACATAAATCCCGCCTACAGCTGCCTCTTGGGGAGACCCTGGATTCATGCGCTAGGAGTGGTCCCTTCAACGCTTCACCAGAAATTGAAGTTCACGGTTGGTGGACTTTTGGTGATAGTATCAGGCGAAGAGGATATGTTGGTGAGCTGCCCCTCCTCCACACCATATGTAGAAGCAGCGGAAGAATCATTGGAAATAGCTTTCCAATCCTTCGAGGTGGTGAGTTGTGCCTCTGTGGAAACGAGTCCGTTGCTACCTTCTCTCTCTAATGCGGCCATAATGGTGGCACGGGTGATGCTCAAGCACGGTTGTGAGCCCAGAATGGGTCTGGGCAAGGACGGCCTCGGGAATGTCGATGTGGTCGACATTAGGGGAAACCCGTACAAATATGGGTTGGGGTATGAACCCGGGATGCCAGGAAGGAGGAATGCGCCATCAAGACTCCGGGCAGATAGGGCATGGCCCGGCCATGTTAGCCAGTGTTTCACCAGTGCCGGAATAATGTTCGAGGAAGAGGTGGCGGCAATAGGAAAGGAGTCTCCACAAGACCCGCCAAGTTTCGTGCGGCCATGCCATCCTGATACCCAAGTGGGGAACTGGCGCGTGATAAGCCAGTCAGAGGTCTATACCGCTGATTCAATGTAATTAGAGGCTATAGATTCCTTTCTCTTTTGTTTTGTGAAACCTACCTTATTAAATAACAAAGAGATCTTGTTTCATCTGTTCTTGCAGTTCCACCTTTTCTCATATCATTTTGCATGTTTTTGTTTCTTTTGTCTTGATTGGTATAGATATGAGGGTCGATTCTTTGAGGATCCTAACAACGAGGGTTTGATAATCGATTTTGACCGAGAAGTAAGCCAAACAATAAACGAAGAAGAGGAAGAGGATGTCCTTTCACCAGAGTTGGAAAGGTTGATCGCTCAGGAAGAGCACGAAATGAAGCCTCACCAAGAGGAAACCGAACTGATAAACTTAGGGACCGGAGAGGGAAAGAAAGAAGTGAAAGTAGGAACCGGTATGACCGCACCTATCCGCCAAGGCTTGATAACCCTTCTTGAAGAATATCAAGACGTCTTTGCGTGGTCGTACCAAGACATGCCAGGTCTGGATCTCGACATTGTGCAGCATAAGTTGCCATTGAATCCTGGGGCTTCCCCGGTTAAGCAAAAGCTACGAAGGATAAGACCCGAAATGTCTTTAAAAATCAAAGAAGAAGTGAGAAAGTAGTTCGATGCGGGTTTCTTAGCTGTAGCTCGATACCCGGAGTGGGTGGCCAACATTGTCCCGGTCCCAAAAAAGGACGGCAAAGTGAGAATGTGCGTAGACTATCGGGACTTAAACCGAGCCAGTCCTAAAGACAATTTTCCCCTGCCACACATTGATATACTGGTAGATAATACAGCCAAGTTCGCCCTTTTCTCTTTTATGGATGGTTTCTCAGGGTATAATCAGATAAAGATGGCACCCGAAGATGTGGAGAAGACTACTTTCGTCACCCTATGGGGAACGTTCTGCTACAAAGTGATGGCCTTTGGGCTGAAAAATGTTGGGGCAACCTATCAGCGTGCCATGGTAGTGTTGTTCCATGACATGATGCATAAAGAGATAGAGGTCTATGTAGATGACATGATCGCCAAATCTCAGACTGAGGACGAACACCTCATCAATCTGCGTAAGCTGTTTGGAAGGTTGCGGAAATACCAACTGAAACTAAACCCAACCAAGTGCACCTTCGGGGTAAAATCGGGGAAGTTGCTGGGATTTATCGTGAGCCAGAAAGGGATAGAGATAGATCCCGGGAAAGTGAAGGCCATTCTTGAAATGCCAGAGCCACGCACGGAGAAGCAGGTTCGAGGTTTCTTGGGCAGGTTGAATTACATCGCGAGATTTATCTCGCAACTCACCCCTACATGTGAGCCCATCTTCAAGCTGTTGCGTAAGAACCAAGCGGTCCTGTGGAACAGCGACTGCCAAGAGGCCATCGAGAAGATCAAACAGAGCCTCGCAAACCCCCTGGTGCTCATGCCACCTGTAACAGGAAGACCTCTTTTCCTGTACATGACTGTGTTAGACGAGTCTATAGGGTGCGTGTTGGGTCAGCACGATGACTCTGGGAAAAAGGAACAAGCCATTTACTATCTAAGCAAGAAGTTTACAGCATGTGAGATGAATTACTCAATGTTGGAAAGGATGTGTTGTGCCCTGGTATGGGCATCACATCGTCTTAGGCAGTACATGCTTAGTCATACCACGTGGCTTATTTCCAAAATGGATCCCGTGAAATACATCTTTGAGAAACCGGCCCTCATGGGACGAATCGCTAGGTGGCAGGTACTACTATCTGAATTCGATATTGTGTACGTCACCCAAAAGGCGATAAAGGGAAGCGCCTTGGAAAATTATTTAGCCCAACAACCCCTCCAAGATTATCGGCCGATGCACCCTGAGTTCCCGGATGAAGACATCATGGCCCTATTCGAAGAGAAGCGGACGCACGAGGACATAGACAAATGGATTGTTTGCTTCGATGGGGCATCTAATGCTTTGGGCCATGGAGTAGGGGCAGTCCTTGTATCCCCGGATGATCAGTGTATTCCTTTCACGGCCAGGCTAGGTTTCGATTGTACCAACAATATGGCCGAATATGAAGCGTGCGCCCTTGGGATTCAAGCGGCCATTGATTTTGACGTAAAGCTACTCAAAGTGTATGGAGACTCGGCTTTGGTAATACGCCAATTGAGAGGAGAATGGGAAACTAGGGATCCAAAGTTGATACTCTATCAAACTCATATCTTGAAGTTAGCCGAATTCTTTGACAACATTTCTTTCCACCACATACCTCGGGAAGAGAACCAAATGGCCAATGCATTGGCCACCTTGGCATCCATGTTTCAACTTGCCCCACACGGGGATCTGCCGTACATTGAATTCAGATCTCAGGGCAAGCCGACACATTGTTGTGCGATAGAGGAAGAGCGAGATGGGAAACCGTGGTATTTCGACATCAAACAATATGTTGAGAACAAAGAATATCCACCAGGGATTTCCGACAATGACAAAAGAATGTTAAGGAGATTGGCTACTGGTTTCTTTGTGAGTGGTACCATCCTGTACAAACAAAACCACGACATGACCCTCCCACGATGCGTAGATGCCAAAGAGGCGAACTACATAATTGAGGAAATCCACGGGGGTTCATTTGGGACACATGCCAATGGGCATGCTATGGCCAGGAAGATCCTTATAGCCGGTTATTACTGGCTCACCATGGAAAGCGATTGATGCACCCATGTAAGGAAATGTCATAAATGTCAAGCATACACGGACAATGTCAATGTTCCGTCACATCCTCTGAATGTCATGTCCGCCCCTTGGCCTTTTTCCATGTGGGGAATAGATCTCATTGGGGCCATCAAACCCAAAGCTTCGAATGGTCATCGCTTCATTCTTGTGGCGATAGATAACTTCACCAAATGGGTCGAAGCGGCTTCTTATACCAATGTCACGAGGAGTGTGGTGGTCATATTCATAAAGAAGGAACTGATTTGTCGATACGGACTCCCTAGGAAGATCATTACTGACAATGGCACCAATCTGAACAACAAAATGATGCAGGAAATATGCGAGGATTTCAAGATCTAGCATCATAACTCCACCCCTTATCGGCCAAAGATGAATGGGGCTGTAGAGGCTGCAAATTAAAATATTAAGAAGATTATTCAGAAGATGACGGTGTCATACAAAGATTGGCATGAGATGCTACCTTTCACCCTGCACGGATATAGAACCTCGGTACGAACTTCTACTGGGGCAACGCCGTATTCCTTGGTTTATGGGATGGAAGCGGTACTCCCATTTGAGGTAGAGTTCCCTTCCCAGAAGATACTAGCGGAATCAGGCCTAGAAGAGTCAGAGTGGGCTCAAACACGCTACGACCAACTCAACCTTATTGAAGGTAAGCGTTTGACGGCCATGAGCCATGGACACCTGTATCAACAAAGGATAAAGAACGCGTTCGACAAGAAGGTACGCCCGTGCAAGTTCAACGAGGGGGACCTTGTGCTGAAAAAGATATCCCACGCTATTAAAGATAATCGAGGGAAGTAGGCCCCGAATTACGAAGGACCTTTCGTTGTGAAAAGGGCTTTTTTTGGGGGGGGCTCTGGTACTCACCAACATGGATGGTGAGGAACTACCCTCACCCATGAACTCCGATGTCGTTAAGCGATATTACGCTTGAAGTCTGGGGCAATTGAGGGAACCGCTGCATGTTCTTTTTATTTTTGAGTTTTTTGTTCTTCTTGGTTTCCTCCATGGATTCCCATCCGCTGTAATTGTCTTGTCACGTTTCTTTAAAAGAAGAGAACATGGGTTGAGGCTTCAGTCCTCACTTTGGTTTTAAACCTTGTGTTAGTTTGTAATAACCTGAGCCCTTTTCGCTCAGTTCATGGGGTGTCCTAAACGCTTAAATAAAACTGAACCTAACCAGCTTTCACTAAGAAGATCATTGCATTGAAAACATTCATGCATGCGCATACACATGCATATTTTGTGATAACAGGGGCAGAATCGTCTTAGGCCACGGTTAGAAGTCGAGACAAAGTTAACGGTAGAAACCAACCAAGGTAAGACAATGACGCGGTCGCAATTTGCCACGCATTGTTGTTTCCTACTTTCAGGTACTTAGGGATGGATGCAAATAGAGGATAGGGTCACGAACGATAGATCATCATCCCTTCCCGGCGCTGGACAAGCAAAAAACGTCGCTGCAGGGCAGCCCAATATCCTTTAAATTCACAGTAATTATTACTATCGTTTGTTTAAAATAAATAATGGATGCCTAATCTAACTTGAGTGGGTTCGAGTAAGCGAACGCCAACCTATAGAGGGCCATGGTTATGTTTCCCCTAAAAAAAAAAGTGGCAGGTTAGCTCGCTTGGGCGAGCAACCCCTGCACCAGAATATAAAAACGAGGGAGGGGAACATTTTCTGCACCCAAAAACTTCCCCCCTCATTCAAAAAAGAGAGAGCTAACGGGACTCACGATTTTTGCTCCCCCAAGCCACCTTTGGTTGCATTTTGCTTTCATTTTTGGTACTCCTACTCACTCCAACAAGTAAGTATTTAATCCTTGAGTTTTTTTGGCTTTCCATTGGTGCATCTTGTTCATCTTTTGGTGCTATCAATTGTGAGAATGTGCTCAAATTTGTGGGGCAGTTTTGGTTTGTTTTCATGCTTGATTTGTTTGAATTGAGGGGTTGTAAGGGATGACCTTAGGCCTATGTTGTATTCTGAAGCAATGGGGCATGCCACATTGCCCCCACTCTCTTGCTATTCATGCCTAAACATGTGCCCACCAAGTGCTCGGTGAAATGCCTCAATGACATATGAATATGATTTTGTAAGATTGGGATTGTGGGACTGTTTTATATACATAGGGACAGCATAGAGGATTCGAAATGGGTGCCCAAATGCAATTCTAAGCTTAGGAACCCAAGCTCTTAACTTCAATGCAAGGAAGCATGACTTGTGCCTAAGAATCTAAATTTTGGTTTTGAAAGTGGAAAGGCATGAAAATTAGGACATGCTTGAGAGGGTTTTTACTAGAATTTGGCTGCCCCATGAGGGATACTTTGCATCTAAGTAGCATGGAAAATACCTTTCAATGGTATGTATATATGTGTGTGAATATAGGTAGCATGGAAAATACCTTTCAATGGTGTGTATATATGTGAATATATGGCATAAAATGCCTTGCAAAGTGTGAATGAGTAGCAAAAAAAAAATGCCTTTCAATATATGCGTATTTGAGGATAGGTAGCATTAGGAGCCTTTTAGAAAATGTACCCATGTCAAAAATGGCCTGAGGACGCTTCCTAAATGGATATATGATGTGGAATTATCCCTCAAATGTATATAGATGGCATGGAATTTCCTTTTCAAATGCAAGTATGTGCATGACGTAATTAGCTTTCCAATGTGCATATAAATAAATGAGAGTGAAACAACAAAATTTGTATGTTAAATACTTCAAATGTGTGTAGGTAGTTTGTGATAGAAAAATATTTAGGATATGAATATGTGTAATTTTGACACAATGCCTTGAGCACGGGAATGTGTATTCTTTTCAAAAATATATATATATGTGTGTGGTAACTAGAATTGTTGAATGTCCTTGTATGTTGACATAAATAGTAGGATATTTTACACATACGTATAAATGTGTTACATTAAATGTGTGCACGAGTTTGTTCTAAATCGGAAAGATTAGCATGTCATTTTTGTGTTAAAATAAGCATTTTCTTGTAGACTAACTTTCTAACTGTCTGTCTTCACAGGAAATGGCTCCGAGGAAGCTTTCCTTGAAGAGATCTAGGAAGGACGTCGCGGTCGAAGGGACTAGTGCCACTCCCGAGTTCGATAGCCATCGTTTCAGGAGCGCTGAGCACCAACAGCGTTTCAAAGCCATCAAGGGATGGTCCTTCCACCGAGAGAGACGCGTCCAGCTCAGGGACGACGAGTACACAGATTTCCAGGAGGAGATAGCTCGCCGGCGTTGGACGTCGCTGGTCACTCCCATGGCCAAGTTTGATCCAGATATAGTTCTCGAGTTTTATGCCAATGCTTGGCCTACAGAGGAGGGCATACGAGACCTGCGGTCATGGGTAAGGGGCCAGTGGATTCCTTTCGATGCAGACGCCCTCAGTCAGTTCCTGGGATACCCGCTAGTATTGGAGGAGGGCCAGGAGTGTGAATACGGTCAGAGAAGGAACCGGGCCAATGGATTTGACGAGGAGGCCATTGCTCAGCTGCTATGCATACCAGGTCAGGATTTTGCCCGGACCGCTGCCGGGAGACGGGTGTGGATCATGCACACCAACATGACTACCTTGACCCAGACATGGATGACGTTGCTGCTCAACAACATCCTGCCCAGCGATCATAATTTCGACCTACCTCTACCGAAGTGTCAGCTGGTGTATCCCATCCTGACACAGATGAGCGTCCATGTGGCTCAATTGATCGCTGGATGCCATTTATTTATTTGCAGGTATGCCGCCTACCAGGCACCCTCTAGACCCAGATAAGTCTAACAGGGCCCTGGGTTTTCCGGCATTGATCACGGGTCTCTGCCAGTCGTTTGGGGTTCCTATCACACCTAGTAAGGTGATTCGACCGCCGATCACCCGGGCTTTCATAGAAAAGTATTGCACGCCTAGACAGGCGTAGGGTGGCGACCCGCAGGCCCCAGACGCACCGCCGCCACCTCATTAGGCTGATCCAGCTGGGTCATTTGACACGGAGCGGTATTTACGGCATTTGGTTCGCCAGCAGGCGGCCAACCACAGGGCGCACGTGCAGACCCATGACTGTCTCTACCAGCTCAGCCTCAGCCTACAGAGCCAGGGTTTCGCTTCTTTTCCATGCCCTACTCCGGATCTGTTCAGGGCAGAGGTCGCATGGCCCGGAGATTGGCCTGAGGCCCAGGCAGGGGAGGCGCCCATAGAGGCTCCTGGCGATGCAGATGAGGCCCGCATGGACGAGGAGATGACGAATTTACTCGATTTCTTGGGAGGGAGCGGAGCCACATGACCGGGAGATCCCTAGATCCATATTCTCTTTTATGTTGCCTCTTTTATCTGTTACATATCATTTTATTTTGTATAACTTGAGGGACTAACGTTTGTTTCGTTTTGTTGACTCTTGTTTTGTGCATACATGACATTTGAACTGTTACGTTAGTGCTTACTTCGTTGTTGTCAATAGTGTTTGTTGAAATTCCGGAACCGTGTAGAGTTTTTCATTTAGGAACATCGTCCTAAAAATAAAATGAACAAAAAATCATGATAACGCCAAAAATAAAGCGTTGTGAACGAATGTCGTGTCTATGTATACAAAGAAAAGAAAAGAGTTTTTTATATATGTAAAAGAAAATGTGTATAGAAGGATTTTGTGTGTGTAAATAATGTGTGAAAAGAAATTCTTGTGTGTGTGAGCGACGAGTGTATATAAAGAAACTTTTGTATACACTACGGGTGTGTGTTGGAAAAAACGAAAAAAGAAATCTTTGAACATGAATAGGGTTTGTATATAGACCGTGTTGACGTAAAGAGAAAGAGTTTTAATGCGTGTGTGTACAGAAAAAGTTCGTCATGTATAGGAATGTAGGTGTACAAAGAAAATTTTTTCTCATAGAGGGCAATGGATGTATAGTTTTTGTGAACATAAAAGATGAAACAAAAAGGAAAAAGAAAGAAAGACCTCGAAGGTCGGCATGTTATGGTTAGGAAGCATAAATCATTCGTAGAGAGCAAACATATCTTTTGGAAACAAGGGACTGACGCTAAGAGTTTATTTTCCTGAATGACTGAGATAAGAATGGATGGATTCATTGAACTGATGAAAGAACATAATTTGGAAACATTGGGTCTGTTTGTGTAAATTCCCAACCGTAGTATCACAATGCCATAAACTGGATGCTTGAGTGCCCACCTAGCTGTGGCCACGACTAATTTTGCACGTTGTTTCCAAATCATCATTGTTACGCGTGCCTTGTGGAAATGATATCGAAGTTCAACCCGAGACCGACACCTTGACACACGAATTTGTTTTGCCCCAGATATCAAGATCAGGCTCCCACGATAAAAGACCCCGTTGAGACACAACCTTAGACTACTTTGAACCTTGGCCTATAAAAAGAATCCTCATCCTTTCCCCCGAAGCAAAGGACAGCGGAATCTCCTCAAGGGAGAGCAAATAACGAATGCTAAAACCCGATTTCCCAAAGAAAGAAATGGAGAGGGAGAAATGAAAAGAAAGAAAAGGAAGAAATGAAAAGAAAGAAAAGGAAGAAATGAAAAGAAAGGAAAAGAAGGATTCCCGATCAAAGATCGGAAGAAAGTAAAAAGGAAAAGATCAGAGGAAAACAAAGTAATTCCCGATCAATGAAAGAAAGAGAACAGAGGATCTTCAGACCAGATAAATTTTCGACAAGGTAAATGACTGCCGGCAAAGGAAAACCCATTTTTAGGTGGTTCTTCCTTTGGGATTGCCATTCAAAGTCATTCTCGACTGGCGATATCCCGTCCCACTTAAACAAAGAGGAAAAGACCGAAACACCCAATTTCCTCTCCAAAAACACTACCCTCGAGAAAATCCTATTGATCTGTGATCGTGCGTGTGATCTTTTGGTTCAATAGGAAATCGTGTGCAAAATAAAGTCATGGTGCAGTTATGGTTTGGGATTAGGGTAAAACACTTGCCCGTGTGAGTTTTTATACACTATGAGTGATTTATTCCAAGTTTCAGCTTAACCCGATGTTTCCCCTGAATGTTCATTTAAAAGCTAAATGTTGACATCCTGCCCTTCATTTTCGGTTACAAGGAAAATTACCTTTGGCATGGGTATATTGTTTCTCTAAGATATGGTGCTCTCGCGAATGATTTATTTTTCTTTGCAAAAAGCATGTTTCCCTTTTTAGGTGGAAAAAACCCGGTGGACCATTCGGTCCTGCCAACAAATCTTATTCGGAGACCCATGAATTGATTGCCTAGCGCTGTTCATGTGTCCTCCACCATCGAGGCTGGAGTCCCGCGAATTGATTGCCTAGCGTTGTTCGCCTATCCTCCATCCTCCAATCTTTCGGAGACCCATGAATTGATTGCCTAGCGTTGTTCATGTGTCCTCCACCATCAAGGCTGGAGCCCCGCGAATTGATTGCCTAGCGCTGTTCGCCTATCCTCCACCCTCCAATCTTATTCGGAGACCCATGAATTGATTGCCCAGCACTGTTCATGTGTCCTCCACCATCGAGGCTGGAGCCCCGCGAATTGATTGCCTAGCGCTGTTCGCCTATCCTCCATCAAAACAGTTAAAGAATCTCGAGGAATGAAAGGAATGGACAACATCCAACACGTAGAGAGTTAAAGAATCAAGACAGTCATGAAAATCATCCAAGCATCTCAAACATGGCAAGATAGTCAATCAGCTCAAGAATTAAATGAAAAATGATAAAGCCTCACAAGATATGCAATCTATCTCTCAAGTGCCTAGGCTACTGTTTACTCTCAGAGCACCCATGAAAACAAACACCACATAGACTTGGAAAGACTCTAAAATTGACAACCACACCACAAACACATGCACATGAGGATCAAAAGGTCATTTAAGGTTGTAATGGGGTCAAGGACAAGGTAGAGGAAAGTATGGGATAAGTAGCTAAAACCCAAAGGAATAGAGGAGCAATGGGGAATAAGTGGGAAGTAAGAAAAAGTAGTAAACCCCAAAACCAAAATTAAAAATTAAGCATAAAAAGTAAACCCAAAACAAAATCAACCAAGTCCTCAAACCAATCCAAGTCTTCAAACCAAGACCTCATTTATTCAACTTCATTCTTTTTTTTTCTGTTTTTGTTTTTTTTTCTTCGTTTTTTTTAACGTCAACAGTAGCATTTGAAAGCATTTGAAAAATAAAGCAACAATTAGGCAATATACATATATACATCAAGCATGGCTAAAACACATCATCAAGCATGGCCAACAAAAACATATCATCAAGTGAAACATACCCCCCCCCCCCCACACTTAATCCCAAAACAATTCCAAAGCTCCAAAATTCCTTAAGGGTAGGGTGAGATCATGGTTTTTCACTTAAGGCTTGCAATGAGCTTCAAAACAAAGAAAGGGGAACATAGGCTCAAAGGGGCTATCAAAGGAATTAATTCAAGGTAGGCTCATTTGGCTAGAGGCTTATAAGAACAAAATGCCTAAATCATCTCCCAACATGCATGTGAAGCAAGAAGTATCAACAAGAGTCAAGCCAAGGCTATTGTGCAAGCAACCAATGGGGTAAAACACACCGAATAAAATAGATGATGATGGCTCAAATTCTCACCAAGGGTAAATCTATCACTTCCAATTCGAACTTTCAAAACTAACTTGACATGCAGAGAAAAACAAGGATTTCAATTCACAAAATGCCAAGAAACTCCTATTTCAAAAACAATTACCCATCACCTGTACATAACCTATAATTCAAAGAGAAACATGCAATGTTGTACACAAAACATAAAACCAAAATAACAAAATTAACCTAGAAAACCTAAAAAAATTAAACTAGAAAACCTAACAAAATTAATCTAGAATACCCAAAAAAATTAAAGAACAATCTCCCCCCCCCCCTGACACTTAAACAAGACATTGTCTTCAATGTAGCACAATCACAAGATCAAGAGCAATCAAAATAATCAATAAAATTGGACAAGTGCAATAAAAGTAAAGAAGGAGACAGAAAAAGAAAACTCTCTAAGTCATGGTGGAAGAGAAGTAGGATGAAGTAAGGAGGTCTCCTCCACCATTGCATCCACTGAGGAGGGATTTGTGAGGAATGGTTTCCGCCAATGTCCATTGACCTTGAAGCTCTTATCTGTGGATTCACTTTTGATCTCAACACTCATGAGTCCGAGCCTAGAGTTATACAATAAAACTTTCTGTCCAGCCATGAAGTCCTTCTTAGCTATCAAACTATCATGGAACTTCTTGGTCTTCTCCTTGTAGAATTTGGAATTCTCATAGGCTTCTAAATGGATCTCATCTAGCTCACTTAGTTGCAACTTCCTTTCCTCTCCAGCCTGATCAATAAAGAAGTTGCAGGTCTTTACAGCCCAGTAAGCTCTGTGCTCTATCTCTACAGGAAGATGACATGCCTTGCCGAAGACAACCTGATAAGGAGACATTCCTATGGGTGCTTTGTAGGCAGTCCTATGCGCCCAAAGAGCATCATCCAGCCTGGTGCTCTAATCTTTTCTATTCGGTTGCACAATCTTCTCCAAGATCCTTTTTATCTCCCTGTTTGAAATCTCAGCCTGCCCATTAGTTTGGGGGTGGTAAGGTGTGGAAATTTTGTGCATGACCCCATACTTTTTGAGCAAGGCATACATGGATCTGTTACAAAAATGGGTGTCTTGATCACTAACGATGGCTCTAGGGACTCCAAACCTGCAAAACAAATTAGATCTAACAAAATCCACAACAACCTTAGCATCGTTAGTTCTGGTGGGTTTGGCTTCCACCCATTTTGAAACATAATCAAAAGCAAGGAGAATGTAAACAAAACCAAAAGAGACAGGGAAAGGCCCCATAAAATCTATACCCCAGACATCAAACACCTCACAAAACAACATGAGTTGTTAAGGCATTTGTTGTCTCCATGAAAGTGAGCCGCCTGCTCTCTGACAAGGCTCACAAGTGCTACAGATTCTCCATGCATCCTTAAAGATGGTGGGCCAATAGAAACCGCAGTCAAGAACCTTGCGAGATGTCCTCTGTATGCCAAGATGGCCACCTGGTGCAGAAGAATGACAGAATTGCAGGATCGAGTCGATCTCATGGTCTGGAATGCATCTCCTAATAACTTGGTCACTGCACAACTTCCACAAATATGGGTCATCCCAAATATAATGTTTAGCATCACTCTTAATTTTATCATTTTGAGCTTTAGATGCTAAGGGAGGAAAAATAGAAGCAACCAAATAATTCACAATCTTAGCAAACCAAGGAGTGGGGAAGGAATCAGAAATACTATACAGAATGTACAAATGGTCATCCGGAAAATCATCCCAAATGGGTGAGTCCTCAGACGCATGCTCAATCCTACTCAGATGATCAGCCACGAGGTTCTGTGCACCGCTCTGATCACGGATTTCCAAATCAAACTCTTGGAGCCAAAGCATCCACCTGATCAATCTAGGCTTTGATTCAGCCTTCTTCAACAGGTACTTTAGAGTTGCATGGTCAGTATAAACAATAACACGAGTACCAAGTAAATATGTACAAAATTTCTCAAGAGCAAAAACTATCGCTAATAGCTCTTTCTTTGTGGTAGTGTAATTTGCTTGAGCAGCATCCAAAGTTCTGGAAGCGTAGTAGATCACCCGAGGCAACTTGTCAATCTTTTGAGCAAGGACAGCCCCCAATGCATAATTGTTGTCCAATCAGGTGCCTGAATGATAGGGGTGGTAGTCACCGCATGCTTAAGGCAATCAAAAGCCTCTTTGCACCGGTCATCAAAATCAAACTCCACCTCCTTTTACAGCAGATTGGATAGTGGAAGGGCCACTTTGCTAAAATCCTTGATCAAGTGCTTATAAAACCCTGCATGACCAAGAAAAGGAAAAAACCTCTCGCACGTAAGAGGGGTAAGGCAATTGTGAAATAACATCTATTTTTGTAGGGTCTACCTCTATGCCCCTACTGGAAATGATATGCCCTAAAACTATACCTTGTTCTACCATGAAGTGACATTTTTCAAAATTCAGCACAAGGTTAGTTTCAATGCATCTATTAAGAACTCTATCCAGACTATCCAAACATGCATCAAAAGAGGATCCATAAACAGTAAAATCATCCATAAACACCTCTATGCAGCTCTCTAAAAAATCACTGAAAATGCTAAGCATACACCGCTGGAAGGTACCAAGGGCGTTGCATAGGCCAAAAGGCATCCTCCTATAGGCAAAAGTGCTAAAGGGACAAGTGAATGTGGTCTTTTCTTGATCCTCAGGAGCAATATGAATTTGTAAATAACCAGAAAAACCATCAAGAAAACAGTAATGAGACTTACCTGTCAAGCGCTCAAGCATTTGGTCAATGAATGGCAGGGGAAAATGATCTTTTCTGGTTACCTGGTTCAGCCTCCTATAATCAATGCAGACTCTCCAGCTGTTCTGCACTCTTGTGGGGATAAGCTCATCCCTTTCATTCTTAATCACTGTGAGGTCTATTTTCTTAGGAACCACTTGGACTGGACTCACCCACTGGCTGTCAGAAATGGGGTACATGATTCCAGCTTGTAAGAGCTGGGTCACTTCTTTTTTCACCACATCTAGAATGACGGGGTTGAGTCACCGCTGTGGCTGCCTTACTAGCTTAGCTCCATCCTCCAAAAGTATCCTATGCATGCAGGTAGATGGGCTAATACCAGGAATGTCTGCTAAAGTCCATCCAATGGCTTTTTTGTGCTTCTTGAGAACTAGCAACAACTTCTCCTCTTGCTCAGCAGCAAGGGAGGCAGAGATGATCACTTGAAATTTTTCCTTGTCCTCTAAGTAAGCATATTTGAGGGTTGCTGGTAAGGGCTTCAACTCTGGTGTGGCTGGTGGTAGAACAATGGGAGGAACCATGGTAGGAGAAGAAGACGATTCCTCAGCCTGTACCTCATAAAGCAAGTCAGAAGTGTATGTACATCCTGCAACATGGTTAGTGCATTCTAACTCTAAAAAATCAACATCAAGAGGTACAACACCCAGAAAATCAGAACCAGACTCAAATTCAGATTCACTCTCAGCATAAAAATCAGATACAGGATCAAATTCAAACTCAGATTCAAATTCAATGCATAAGGAATGACAAGTATGCAGATCAGATAAAAATGGATGTTTCCTACCATGAAGAACAGAATCAAAATCAAACATATAATCATCAACAATCTGATCAATTATCTCAGCACGAAAAATAGAATGATCCTCAGTTGGATGTTTCATGGCATCAAGAATGTTAAAATGAACAACAATATCACCAAATTCCATAGACAATGTGCCAGCATAAACATCTATCTTGGTTCGGGCTGTTTTCATAAATGGTCTGCCTAAAATAATTGGAACTAAACCATGGAAAAATCCATCTTCCATATTAAGAACATAAAAATCAACAGGAAAAATAAGTTCACCAACCCGAACCAACACATCCTCTATGAAACCTACGGGGTAAGCAACACTTCTATTTGCCAAATGAATCACCACATTTGTAGATTGCAAAGGTCCAAGAGATAAAGAATTGAAAATGGACAGAGGCATGACACTAACTGATGCTCCTAGATCTAGCATGGCATTCTCAAATTTACTGTTTCCAATAATGCAAGGTATACAAAAAGTACCTGGGTCCTTACATTTCCCAGGAATGTGAGGAACAGATTTACCTATCAATGCTGACACATTTCTGCCCATACTAATCCTTTCATTTCCCTTGAGCTTCCTTTTGTGGGTGCACAACTCCTACTTGACATATCTTGGAATCTGCTTAATGGCATCTAGCAGAGGTATGTTCACCTCTACTTTCCTGAAGGTCTCCAAGATCTCCTTTTCCGCTTCTTCCATTTTTTTTGTTTGGAATTGCTCTAGGTGGGAATGGAAGAGGGATAGGCGGCTGCGGTAAGTCATAATTACTAGAAGAAGGTCCACTTGTATGAAAATTTTTGTTAGCAAGCTTTCTCTTTTGTGCAACTATCTCATCCTCTTTTTCAGGTGTAGAATGAAGCTTGACAGGTGCAGGTGCTGCTACTATTGAAGGCACTTGAATTTGGTTGCCAGACCTCAAGGTGATGGCACTCACATTTTTTGGATTCTGCACAGTTTGTGAAGGCAATTTGTCAGAATTTTGGGACTGAGCTTGGTTCAACTGAGTAGCCACCTGCCCCATCTGATTTGTCAGACGCTGAATGGAGGCTCTTGTCTCTTGCAGAAATTGCATATTCTGGATGGTCATTTGCCTCACTAACTCTTCTAAGGAAGGTTGAGGAGGGGCCTCAGTTGCTTATTGTCTTTCTTGTTGCTGCTACTGTATTGGAGGAGGAACATATGGCTTGCTTGGACTAGTAGCATTCTGGAAGGGCGGGACAGGCTGTTGTTGTTGTGGAGGACTTGCCCATCTCAGATTTGGATGATTCCTCCAACCTGGATTGTATCTGTTGCTTGAAAGATCATAATTATTCTACTATTGTTGGTTTTGCTGTTGAGGAGGTCTATTATAAATATTTGCAACATAAGCTTCAGGTTGCTCATTGACTCTAGATTGCTGCAAAGAAGGACATAGATCTGTATGGTGATCTACCGAAGAACATAGACAACAAACTCTTGCAACAGGTGCAGATTTCTGATTCATGGCAAGCTGAGTCACTAGGTTGACCAAGGCATCAAGTTTTCTCTCAAGCTTTTTATTTTCAGTAGATGAAGAAGAATCCGTGGCCACCTCATGGACTCCTCTAAGAACAATAGCATTATTTCTTGCACTGAATTGTTGGGAGTTGGAAGCCATCTTCTCAACCAAATTCCTAGCCAGAGCAGGAGTCATATCACCAAGGGCTCCACCACTGGCAGCATCAATCATACTCCTCTCCATGTTGCTAAGTCCCTCATAGAAATATTGCAGAAGGAGTTGCTCAAAAATCTGGTGGTGAGGATAGCTTGCACACAATTTCTTGAATCTTTCCTAATACTCATACAAGTTCTCTCCACTAAGTTGCCTGATGCCTGAAATGTCTTTTCTAATGGCAGTGGTCCTAGATGCAGGGAAGAATTTCTCCAAGAACACCCTCTTAAGGTCATCCCAGCTGAAAATGGACCTGGGAGCAAGGTAGTATAGCCAATCTTTTTCCACTCCCTCCAGAGAATGAGGAAAAGCCTTTAGAAAAAAATGATCTTCCTGGACATCAGGGGGCTTCATGGTGGAACAAACAATATAGAACTCCTTAAGATGCTTATGAGGATCTTCACTTGCAAGACCATGAAACTTGGGTAGCAAATGTATTAGTCCAGTCTTGAGAACATATGGAATACCCTCATCAGGATATTGAATGCACAAGCTTTCATAAGTGAAATCAGGTGTAGCCATCTCCCTAAGAGTCCTCTCACGAGGTGGAGGTTGAGCCATGTTCTCAGTATGAAAATTAGTAGTGGAATGCTCAAAATCAGAATATTCAGAATCACCCTCAACAGAATGCTCAGAATGCTCAAAATGCACAGAATGACCAGGATGCACACTATACCTAACTAATCTATGAAAGGTTCTATCTATTTCAGGATTAAAGGGTTGTAAATCGCCTAGATTGCCCCTAGTCATGCACTATATGCAACAAATAAAGTGTTTCTCCACAAGCACCTAACAAGGGGGTAAAACTACAGCTATACTCAAACGATATCAAAATAAGCTAAAATTTTTTGAGGAACACCCTAAAATCATGAAAAGATAGTACAAAAAATTTAAAACAAAAATTCAAAGTCTAACTATGAAAACTACCTAAGCAAAGTTTAGAAAAATTAGACAATAATACTTGAAAAATGAAAAAAAAAATAAAAAAACTTAGTAAACGGCTGATTTTTCGAGTTTGGGAGACCCCTAAAGCTGGTTGTCATAGTATGGGAAATTTTTTTATACCCCAAATGCATATATAATAATAGTCATTCTGATACCCAGAGCAAAAGTTATGGTCGTTTTAAGTTTTGGTAAAAACAAGTTCCCAAAATTTTTGTCTCTCTCAAATACTGCCACACCATCCTGGTATTTTTCACACAAAATATGGATCAAAAGAAACTACCACACAAAAAATCAGCCAAAAATAGCAACTCTAACTATTAAAATAAAAATTGCCAATTAAATTGCAAAATCAGTCGCTAGTTCCCAATCACTAATCACTGTTCACAACAAAACACAAAGTTGAAACAGTCGCTAAACAGGGAACGCGACTGAAATGCAAAACAGAACGCTACACAAAACAAAACAACAGACACTCACAACCTAAACGACAAAGCTACACACAAAAAAAAACTAACCACTATTATGAACCTTTGGCCCACTACTCCCCGACAACGGCACCAAATTTGATTGAGGCCGTACCCAAATCAAATAAACATTAAAAATGCAGTATCTAGGAAGTGATCCTAGGTCGTCTCCCAACGAGCAATGGTCAACCAATGTTCATAATAAATAGTGATAAAACAGTAACGAATTGGGGGGGGGGGGGGTTGTTTGTTTTTGTAAATTAAACTGCAAACAAATTTGAATTAAAAAGATAATGGAATTAAAACAAGTTGTTTCCCCTTGATTCACAAGCAAGTCTCTTATCCTAGGTTACGAGAATTTATCCTTAATCAGTTCAACCACTTAATCCAACCCTAAATTAAATTACTAAGCAAAAATTAACATAAGGCTGTCATTATGTGATTAAGCAACAGATACACCAATTAATCATGAACGAAACTGATCATTAAGCATGAATGTAAATTAAGCGCAGATACAATTAATCAAGCACTAAGCATGCATGGATTAATAGCAACAAATACAGAGTAATTGGTGAAGAGGAAAAACTCATCAGAATTCAATAGTAATAACAAAACCTCAAAGAGAGTTGTGCTTGATCCTCAAAAGAAAACAACGCTGGAAACTTAGCCTTCCATTAATCAGTAGAAAACAAAATTGTAGATTGAAGTAGAAACGAAATTGCAGAAAACGAATTTTATTCTACGTGAATAGTGCGCATGAACAGTAAAAACTAGAATTCTAAAATCCTAGAATTATTCTCCTCTCCAAAAACTTTCTCACTAAAACTAAAACCCTGGTGCTGTTATATAGGTCCTCAGCCCCAAAGCTTACAAATCTATTTTAAGTCTAAGCCCATAAATGAAATAAAATAAAATTTGGACAAGAAAAGATAAGATTGGATGAAATAAAATCTGGATAAGATAAGATTTGATAAAATAAAATTGTCTGCTCTCTTCAAGTCCAAGCCCAATTCTGGATTCAAGCCCAATTGCTTATAATTCTCCTGAAATTAAATTAAAAACAAAAAATTAGTCAAGTAGGCCCAATTGATAAAACTGCATAATTAATTTGACAATTAAGGCTAATCAGTAATTAAAATGGTGACAAAAAGGGTTAAGAAATAGGAGAAAATAATGACACATCAGTGGGTCCCAATCTGAATCGTTTGATCTAGAAATGAGAGATCGATTGAAGGATATGATTTGTGACCCTGGACAAGAGTCTTTTCAGCAAGTACATGCCCCTATGTATGAAGGATTGTAGAGTGATTCAAAGAAGCCTTTATATACAGGGTGCAAGAATTACTTCACTGCTTCAAGTAGTGTACGATCTGCTTCCAGAGAAAAACACGTTGCCTAAAAGTTACTATCAGCCAAGAAGATATTGTGTCCGATGGGTATGGAGTATCAGAAGATTCATGCTTGCCCGAATGATTGCATACTGTACTGGCATGCATTCGAAGAAATGTCCAAATGCCCTAGGTGTGGGGCGTCACGGTACAAAGTAAAGGATGATGAGGACTGCAAATCTGATGAAAACTAAAAGAAGGGCCCTCCAGCAAAGGTGTTGTGGTATCTTCCCATCATTCCAAGGTTTAAGCGTCCTTTTGCTAATAGAGATGACACAAAAGACCTTACCTAGCATGAAAATGGGAGAAACTCTGGTGGAATGGTCCGTCATCCGGCTGATTGCTTGTAGTGGAAAAAGATTGATGGTTTGTATCCGAATTTTAGGAAAGAGGCAAGAAATCTTAGGCTTGGACTAGCCAGTGATGGAATGAATCCATATGGCAATTTAAGCACTCAACACAGTTCATGGCCAGTTCTACTAGTAGTTTATAATTTGCTTCCTTGGTTGTGCATGAAGCAAAAATACATGATGTTGTCTATGATGATATCGGGCCCAAGACAGCCAGGAAATGACATTGATGTTTATCTAAGTTCGTTGATTGAAGACCTGAGAAAGTTGTGGGACGAAGGGGTTTTAGTGTTTGATAGGTTTCGCAAGGAGACTTTTCAAATGCGTGAAATGCTTTTTTGTACCATTAATGGCTTTCCAGCATATGGGAATCTCAACGGTTACAGTGTTAAGGGTCATCATGTATGCACCATCTGTGAAGAAGACACAAGCTACATACAACTAAAACACGGTAGAAAAACAGTGTACACTAGGCATCGCCATTTTCTAAAACCTCATCACCCTTATAGGCAATTGAAAAAAGCATTTAATGGAAGTCAAGAGCACAAACTGCGCCGATACCGTTGACTGGTGAGCAGGTCTTCCAGCAGGTTGAACACCTGAATACTGTATTTGGAAAGACCTAAAGGAAGGATAAAAGTAAGACTTGCATATGGAAGAAGAAGTCCATTTTTTTTTATCTTCTGTACTGGTCTGATCTAGATATTAGACATTGTATTGATGTTATGCATGTGGAGAAAAATGTATGTGGTTGTGTCATTGGGACGCTCCTTAACATTCAAGGCAAGATGAAAGATGGTCTGAATACCCATCAAGATCTAGCTAACATGGGTATACAATCACAACTGCATCTAAGGTCTGATGGCAAAAAAACTATACTTGCCTCCAGCTTGTCATACTTTGTCTAGAAAAGAGAAGATCATTTTTTGTCAGTGTTTGCGTCGGGTCAAAGTCCCACAAGGATACTTTTCAAATACTAAGAGCCTTATGCAGTTGAAGGAGCTTAAGCTGGTAGGGTTAAAGTCCCATGATTGTCATGTGTTGATGCAATAATTGTTAGTCGTGGCCATACGAGACACTTTGCCTAACAAAGTCAGATTAGTCATAACTCGTTTGTGCTTTTTCTTCAATGCCATATGTAGCAAAGTCCTTGATCCTGTCAAGTTTGATGACCTACAAAATGAGGCTGCAATTATACTGCTCCAGTTGGAGATGTATTTTCCTCCTGCTTTCTTTGACATCATGATTCACTTAATTATTCATCTGGTCAAAGAAATCAAATGTTGTGGTCCTGTTTATTTGTGGTGGATGTACCCAGATGAGCGATACATGAAGATCTTAAAAGGGTATACCAAGAATCTACATCATCCGGAAGCATCTATGGTTTTTGATAATGTTAACTAACTCAAGTTTTTCTCTTTACAGGACCATGGCTACTCCACCTGCCTCGCTTCCTCCTCCTCCTCCTCCTCCTCTACAGTACCATCAGCGTCTCTGTCTACCTTGAAGCAAACACGCAAAGCCACACGGCTATGATCCTTGGCCACTAGACCACCTGGGGTAGAGAGACCAGTGGTCCACGTCGATCCTGCGACCGACAAGGCCGATGGTCCCCACAAAAAGAAATTAAGAACATATTTGGGGATTATCACTCGTGATAAGGTCGACATGACATTCGAGACCTGGAAGGAAGTTCCTGCTGCTCAGAAGGATTTGATATGGGAGGATATTCAGGTATTTTAGTTTTCTTCTTTGATTTTCTTTATTAGCCAAAATTTTTAATTTACTAACAATTTGCCCTAATTTATTGTTTGTCATGTGGAATTTGAAATCCCTGAAGGTTCTGATAGTAGGATAAAGAAGAAAGTTCTTCAAACTGTTGGTGAGTGGTGGAGGCAGTTTAAATCTGATTTGACAAGGAAATGGGCACTTGCAGCCGACAAGGACGGTGTGGATGACACTGTCTGTAAAAAAATGACATTAGCAAGGAGAAATGGGCCAGTTTTGTCAAACCCGTAGAGACCCCTCGTGGGAGGTATGTTCTTTGTCATTTTAATTATTTTCCACAAAAAATTCACTTCTTATAATTCATTGTAGTAATGACTTTCATTAATGTTCGATTTTTGCAGGATGTGCGGAAAAAGGCATAGGCCATCCAAAAGCAAAACACTACCCCCCACGTGTTGTCTTGTGGGGGTTATGAATATTTAGAACAGAAGCTCATGGCTGAGAAAACAAAGAAAAGACTGGAGGAAACTGCTCAGTCCGGAAGCACTAAGGGCGTCATTGACCCTCCATCTTTCATTAGACGACACATGAAGTGAAAGATAGCCCGCACCAAGAAAACTAGGCAGATGATGTCATTGTAAGTCATTTTCAATTAAGAATTGTAATTATCTTTGTTTATTTTGTGAATGCCTTGGACAAATATATGTGTTATGTACAGGATTCTTTGGAAGAGCAGGCGTCACAGGGTTCATTTGTCCCCCATGGACGTCAAGATCTCCTGACTGCTGCCATTGGGCGACCAGAACACCTTGGCCGTGTGCGTGCTGCTGGAGCCGGTGTCACCATCAAGCAATACTTCGGATCGGCTCCACAAAGCTCCCGCAGTTCCTCCTCCATGCCTCCCGAAAAACTCAAGCAGCTGACTCAACAAATCAGGGACTAGCTGAAGGAGTCGATCATAGAAAAAGTGACTCGGCAGCTGATGTTATCCTTCAGCCAATGCAGTCCCAGTTGCAATCACAGATCCAATCATAGGGACTTGCACTACCTCCGAAGCTTGAGATTGGTCCTTGTCATACCCTAATTTCGTCCGGGGACCATTGTTTGTTGGCATGCGACTTTCACTTGACCACCTCAAAATGTTTAACACCCATCGTTGTGGAATCCGTAAAGTTTCGAGATGTTTCAAGAAGAAACCGGTCAAAAACACGAAAACGGGAGTGTTTTTAGCAAAGTGGGGTGTGTGTAAATAAATTGTTACACTCGAATTTCATCCGAGGACCATTGTTGATCGCTTCCGAAGGCTTAACACTCATCATGGTGGAATCCATAAAGTTTCGTGAAATTTCGAAAAGAAAACAGCCAAAAACACAAAAACGGGGGGTGAACTTATCAAGATAGGGTGTAAATAGCAATTCGAATCTAGGCCCTTCCAGCCCATTTTGGAAATTGGGTTGCTTAAGGAGGAAGAAACTGGGCGGCAAGCTCCTCCACGTTGAAAAATGGTTTTCATGGCTTCCGTAAAATTTCCGAAAACCTTGGGTAAACATATTTCACTTAACATTGGTGAAAGGGAAGAGAAAAAAGATGAAAATTAAATCGGAAACACTTCCGTAAGGCTTTCGTAACTTTTCTGTAAAGTACGAAATGAGGGGTGAACTTAGTAATTGGGGTGAGCTTAGAAATCTTCCTCAAGAAGCCTCTGGGCGACAAGCACCTCCCTTTTTTCCTATAAATAGGGGAAAGGGGGGCTGTTTCAAAATATTATGGACCCCTTGGCTATGCATTTTGGCTGTTTTGGGTGAAAATGTGTTTTCGTGAAGAAAATCCAAGCCGAGGTGCTTCCGTAACGCTTCCGTAAGCGATTCTGTGAAAATTCTTCATCGTTCTTCACCGTTCTTCGTTCGTTCTTCATCGTTCTTCAGTCTTCAGCCGGTAAGTTCCCGAAATCGAATATTTCAATTCATTCTATGCACCCATAGTGGTCCCTACTTGTTTTGTGTACTTTCACTTTAATTTCGCTTACTTTCAGTTTTCTTTTCTTCTGCTTTAACGAGCTTTTTACCGTTTATTTAAGCCGTTTTCCCACCTAATAAATGATAAAATGAATTTCAACCGATCATTTGTGTTGTAATCTCATTTAATCACCGTTAAAACAAAATCTAACCTGATCGTTCACGATGTAACCTCGATTAAACAAAAAAAACAAAATAATAATAAAATAATCAAAATATCTTGAAAAAAAATAAAATAATCGAGAAAAATCAATCGGATGTTTTTCTTTGAAAGTTTCCTTGAATTAATTGACTAATAATCAAAGTGAAACCAAGGCTAAAATCAATTCACAAATCAAGCTTTGTCCGCAAAAATCACTAAAAACTGTTTTAAGGTCCAACGCCTTAAACGGTTCTCTTTGCTTTTATCGGTTAACATGGACCATTCAAAAGCATAAAATCAACATGTAACTTTACCACTTTTGCAAGAACTACGTAGGTCTGATTTCCTCATCGCAATTGAGGATACGTAGGAGCAAAAGCCTCGCTTTTGTCGACCACCCCAAGAGATCGTTAATGGTCTAACGCCTTAACGTTTCTCTACTTTCAAAAACCAAGAGATCGTTAATGGTCCAACGGCTTAACGTTTCTCTCCTTTAAAAATCAAAAGATCGTTTAATGGTCCAACGCCTTAAATGACCTTTTGTTCGGTTAAAATATATCTTGCGAAAAAAGATATAAACAACTTAACCAACGTTCAGTTCTGAAAGAACTACATAGATCTGATTTCCTCATCGCAATTGAGGATATGTATGAGCGAGGGAAACACCCTTGTCGACCACAAAAAGATAAAAAATACCAAAGGCATAAAAATACATAAAAACGTAAAAAAAGGGAAAATAAAACAAATCGAAGACATGATATTGCACACTTGGTTGAAGGTTGCCGTCCCTTGTGACGGACGCGTGGGGTGCTAATACCTTCCCCGTATGTAAAAACAACTCCCGAACCCTTCACGATTAAAGTTCGTAGACCACACCTTTCCGGTTTTTCTGACGTTTTCCTCAAATAAATGTTGGTGGAGACTCCGCGCGCCTTCCTTTCTTGGAAGACGCACTCGTGAGCCCTGCGTCGCCCTCCCACCGAAGGGTAGGTTGCGATAGTCCCTCAGCTGCTCGTGTCAGCACAAAGGGGAGTTGTGTTGATCCCTCACCGACCGATCTAGAGATGGGTGACTCAAACAAATGCAGGTTGTACATCGAAGACAATCCTTCCCGCTTGGTTTCCCTAGGAAGAATTTATGAGGGATCCACAGCGGTTCACAACATCCCTTTGTTGCATGGCCAAGTTAAGGTAGGTGTTGTGGAGGTTAAAGATGCAGAGGCTCTCGTTCCTGTACCCACTGACGAGGTTAATTTAGTGGGGCAAACACTTAACATCTTCCTTGCTTGGCTAACACATATCGTGAAGCGTGTATCAAAACAAGTATTTTACTCTCATTATATGCTTATTCTTTTCAATTGAATTATTCCTTGTAATTAAATTATGTTAATTAACTATGTTCGATAAATAGACAGTTGTGTCTCCAGGAAAACCTCCAGATAGGTCGGATCATGAGGTCGATGATCCCCTATATCTGATGACATTGACCATCTCACAACTTTTCTTGAAGCCTCTCCAGGTTATGTGGGATGCTACTGTGTTCAGGGTGCTTAATCAAGACTTCCCATTGTACATCAAGCACAAACATCTCTCTGAAATTGCACACGGTAGTCAATGTCTCAGCATATCTGTTATACAGTTGTGGATTCTGTAAGTCAATTTACATTATTGTTAATCACCGAAGTTATTGTTTTAAATTCATACATAATTAACTTTGCCTTAACAACAACAGGCATCTGACTGAGACAAGTATGTGAGTGGGGAATTTCGATGTGTATGGATTCCTCGAGCCACAGTCCATTCAGAGATCTGGGCAATCATAATTTGAATCGGAAAGTTACATCAAGAGTTAGATGCAGAGTTCAAAACGCGATGTCTACCTTGGAGCCTACCTGAATGGGTAAGTGAAACTGAACAACTGAATTTAAATAATGTATAATACAACAATCTTTGATATTCTTCTCCACTGCAACGGACACTGGCAAATGGTCATCATTTTGCCTAAGGAAAACCTTGTTGTCTAGTTTTATTCCTTGCATAACAGGCCAAACAACTACCTTAAAGGAATAATTAACAGGTCAGTGTTGTTTTTCAATACATTTGCATTAGCATAACTCAACAACATCAATATTTTAATGTTCCTTGTATTCAACAGTTCTTTGAAAGGACTTGATGATACTCCACAACCTAAATCCAAGGCTAGTGCTAGGTGGATTGTTGTTAAGGTACGTGATTTAAATAAAACTTCTACTTATATATATTTTATGTGTTTGTGCACTAATTGTAGTTAACGTTAAATATCCAAATTTCATTATGTATTTATACTGTAATAGACAAAAAGGAAGCATTGAGTGTGGCTACTACGTGATGCACTGGATGTCCACTATAATCTTAGGAAGTTTTAGGAATAATTGGGAAACGATAATTGTTTATTTCAAACAAATTTTATTTTCTTGTCATTTGAATTACATTATTAACTTATGTTTTATTTGATCATGTAGTATTTTAATGATGTTAGACAATTGGAAGCAGACAGATTGAAGGCGCTTCGCATCCAATAGGCACAATATTATCTCAAAGTTAGAAATGAAAATTAGGATGTTAGGGAACTTAGGATGTTAGGGAACTATTTCATTTTAGGTTACTTAATTAGTTTACTACCTTGCTTTACATTTTTGCCAATTGCTATGTCATTTTAACATTGAATATTCTTTATTGATAGTTATTAATAAATTATTTATTCAGTTATCAATTGATAGTTTACTATAGCTTTATGCTAAAAACTGTTTGGAAGCAGAATGTAAATGATATATGTTGTGATGTGTTGTCTGATTTGAATTTTACAGGTTAAATTTTGGGTTTTTTTTGTAAAAATAGAAAGTGTATTTAAAAAAAACCTAAAAACAACATCGGTTTTTTTACAAAAATCGATGTTAAAAAAAACCGATGTTGACATACAACTTAACATCGGTTCTTCAAAAAACTGATGTTGGTTGTGTATATTAACATCGGTTATCGTAAAAAACCGATGTTAATATCCAAAACGTTAACATCAGTTTCTGTAAAAAATCGATGTTAACTTATACATTAACATCAGTTTCTAAAAATACTTAACATTGATTTTGTACAAAACCGATGTTAACTTATACATTAACATCGATTTTTTTACTGGAATCGATGTTAACATTTTGAACTTAACATCGGTTTTCTGAAAACCGATGTTAATCTATAAGTTAACATCGATTTTGTATAAAAACCGATGTCAACTGTCAACATTCATACATTTTTTTGGTGTAATTCTTATTATATAACATCGGTTATTTAGATAACCGATGTTGTAAATTTTACATTTTTAAAAAACCGATGTTAACCATAATACTTTCAACATCAGTTAAAAACCGATGTAGAAAGTCATAAATAACCAATGTAAAAAGCATATTTTCTAATAGTGTAGGTTTCTCTGATTTCTTCTAGTTCTAATTCGCTAGATCTTCAGAATGATCTGTCTTGTACAATTTGCCTAGAATATTTTATGTACCAATGATGGTGCTAGAGAAGTGCATAAAACACTATGTTTTCCCAAAAGTCTCAATGTTTTCTTTTATATATAATTTAACGTTTATAAGCTACATTTTTTTTGGCTGCTTCATTGTACTCATTTTCACTGTATTATCATCAGGACGGGGTAGAGGCAGAGGCAGCTATCAGTCAGATGCTCCAAGAGGGCGTTTCAATCCAAGGAACTTTGGCAGGGGACATGGCGAGGATGGCAGTGATAGGGAGTATAACAAATCGAAAGGAAGTGGTAGAGGCAGAGGCAGCTATCAGTCAGATGCTCCAAGAGGGCGTTTCAATCCAAGGAAGTTTGGCAGGGGACATGGCGAGGATGGCAGTGATAGGGAGTATAAAAAATCGAAAAGAAATGGTTTCTATCGACCAATTCCCTGCCAAGAGAGGGGAAATTCAGGGCATCATTAAGTACCGAGAAATGGGTAGATTCTTGCTGTGTCCTGAGTCAACAAAAAACTTAAGCCAGAGAATCCAATTTTGGGTCCAGATATTTCAAACTTTAAATGTTGGGATTCAATTTCAAATATTGGGATTCAATCAATCAGTTGAATTTCATTCTAACAGACAATCATTAATCCTAACCACATACATTCTATTCATGTAGAGAAATTACTGTATAGAGAATAGCAGAATCCCTTTGTGTTCCCATACTCAAAATCATGATGAAAACTAGATGCAGAAGCATACTTGGATTAGCCATAATGGAATGATGATGATGAAAGGTTGATCAAAAAATTGATTTTATGATCTTCCAATTGTAGAGAGCCATTTCCCTTATCTTTTCTTCTCTGAATGTTTCTCTTCTGACGGGATAAAGAGAAATTGTACGCGTTGGGTTGCGTTATGTTGCTCTCTACAAATGGGACCATAACCCCCTTGTATTGGTAACTGCCATCAGTTACCCCAAACTAGATAATTATAATCTGGCCCCTCATCAAATTATAATATCACTGATATCTACACAATTAGCCTTTCATGACATATATGCCCTCAACCATACTTTTATATTGATTAGACCACTTTAATATTTTGGCTAATTATATAATGGCCATAACTCATTCAATTATGAGATATATATATGTATGACCCAAAATTACTAACAATCTCCCACTAGTCACAAATATATATATATATATATATATATATATATATATATATATATATATCCTTACAATCCTTATGAATGTGTTAGACTTTATGAGCTCAAAATTTGCCATTACATGCCTTGAGCATATTCCAAAAATCTTGTCCATTGATTACATCAGCATGTAGAACCAAAGCAGCTTTCATCGTATCAATCACAACTAAACCCATCAATGATTAGTAATGCTGACAGAATCAAATGACATAGACTCATCATGAAATGTGTAGCATGAAAATTACGTGAAGATGGTCTATACACGTCTATTTTCAAATGGTCCTACTTTACCTTAATGAGATCATTTAATAACCTTAATGTACAAAGTGTAATAACTGAATAATAAACCATATATATTTAATCAAATATATCCAAAAGTCAATTTATGCATACATAAAATCTAACATAGAATATAAAATACATAAAAGTCACTAACTCCCACTAAACCAAAGATTCCTCGAACTGTAAAACACTCATGTGAGCAACATGCTCATGAAAGACCTTGGGTGGAAGTCCCCTAGTAAGAGGATCTGCTATCATGGAGTTTGTCCCTAAGTGTTCTATGGAAATTTGTCCACTTTGTACCCTTTCCTTAACAACTACGAACTTGATGTCAATATGCTTCAACTTGGTCGAGCTCTTATTGTTGTTAGAATACAATATAGGCGATTTGTTGTCTCAATATAACTTAAGTGGTCTTTCAATTCCTTCCATAATTTGCAGCCCTGTGACAAATGTTTTTAGCCATATTCCATGATTTGATGCCTCATAGCATGCCACAAATTCTACCGCCATGGTGGATGAAGTAGTAAGGGTTTGCTTGGCACTACGCCAAGAAACCGCACCACCGGCTAACATGAAAATGTAACATGAAGTGGATCTCAAACTATCTAGGCATCCTGTAAAATCCGAGTCAGAATACCTAGTGATCTCTAACTGATCTGACCTCTTGTATGTGAGCATATAGTACTTTGTTCTCTTCAAATACCTCATAACCCTTTTGGCTGCTTTCCAATGATCCATTCCTGGATTGCTCAAATATCTGTCTAATACCCCAACTATGTATGCTATATCTGGATGCGTACATACTTGGGCGTACATCAAACTCCCTAAGCTGATGCATAGGGAATCTTTTGCATTTCCTGAATTTATAAATTTCCTTTTGGGCACAGTTTGAGACTAAACTTGTCTCCCTTAGCAACTGGAGTATCCCCGGATTTACATTCCTGGATGCCAAACCTTTTAAGTACCTTTTCGATATAGCTTCTTTGTGATAATCCTAGAATACCCCGAGATCAATCTCGGTGTATCTGAATTCCTAATACAAAGGAGGCGTCACCAAGATCTTTCATTTTGAAGTTTCTTGATAGAAATCTCTTGGTTTCGTGCAACATGCCTATATCTAGTGGCAAGCAATATGTCATCAACAAATAAGACCAGGAAAAATGTATTTATTCCCACTAAATGAGAGAATTACTTGATGAAATTTGTGATACCATTAACGAGATGCATGTTTTAGCCCATAAATGGATTTTGACAATTTGCAAACCATATTCTTTGGGTCTCCTGACACAAAGTTTTCTGGTTGCACCATATAAATTGTTTCATCAATGTTGCCATTGAGAAATGCCATCTTGACATCTATTTGATAAAGCTCCAAATCATAATGTGCAACAAGAGCCATGATTATCCTAAAAGAGTCTTTCGATAAAACTAGAGAGAAAGTCTCTTTAAAGTCAATCCCTTCCTTTTAGGTATAGCCCTTTGCTACAAGACGAGCCTTATACCTCTTCATATTACCTTTGGAATCCCGCTTGGTCTTAAATATCCATTTGCAACCAATGGGTTTCACACCTTCTGGTAATGGGACAAGTTCCCAAACCTTGTTGTCTTGCATGGACTTATACTCCTCATTCATTACTTCAATCCACTTTTCTGAGTTGGAATCTTGCATGGCTTGATGGAAGTTGACTGGGTCATCTTCCATCATACCATTATAATCATCTGGAATATCACTTCTCCTTTCTCTTGTAGATCTCTGCAAAGGTATTGGCTCATGAAGCATAGGTTCTTAAGGATCTTGAGTTTGTTCTTCATGAACGACTAAATTATCTTGAGTGGGGGATTCAATAACAATATCTTGTAGAGGTTCCAAATTTTCTTTATCAAAAGCAACTGTATGAATCAATTATGGAATTGTTACTGATTCTTCCTCTAAGACAAAGTCTCTAACCTTATTCTTCCCTCCAAACTCAATATCCTCAAAGAATGTGATGGTTCATGTCTCAAAAATTGTCTTTAATTTGGGATCATAAAATTTATAGCCCCTGGATCTTTCAGAATAACCAATAAAGTAGCTACTCACTGTTCGAGAGTCTAATTTTCTTTCATTTGGCTTATAAGGCCTTGCTTTAGCTGGACATCCCCATACATGAAAATGTTTTAGACTAGGCTTTCACCCAACCCAAAGCTCATAAGGTGTTTTGGAAGCTACCTTGGTTGGCACTCTATTTAGAATGTAAGCTGCAGTCTTTAGTGCCTCTCCCTAGAGTGACTCTGGTAACATGCTTCTTACCATATCCTTAAGAGTTCTATTTCATCTTTCAGCCACACCATTCATGCTAGGTGACCCCGACATGGTGTACTGTGGGACGATTCCACATTCCTCTAGGTACCTGGCAAAAGGCCCCGGATGTTGTTCACCTGAACCGTCATATCTGCCATAGTATTCACCACCATGGTTAGATCTGACACACTTTATTCTTTTGTGGAGTTGATTTTCAACTTCAACTTTAAATGTTTTGAATACATCCAAAGATTGTGACTTTTCATGTATAAGAAACAAGTATGCATATCTGGAGTAATCGTCTATGAATGATATAAAATATTGTTGACCATTCCATGAAAGTGTATGAAATGGCCCACAAATGTCTGTATGTCTCAATTCCAAGACGTCTGTAGCTCTATATGCACCCAATTTCTTGTTTTTGGTTTGTTTACCTTTAATGCATTCAACACAAACATGAAAGCTTGTGAAATCAATGGAATCTAAGATTCCATTTGACACAAGTCGTTCAATTATGTTCTTAGAAATGTGACCTAAGCGCTTATGCCATAATGATCCTGAGTTTGTATTATCAATTCTACGCTTAGTACCACACAATTATGCATTAAAGGATTCACCATAGGAAGTTGCAGTATCAAGTAAATATAGATTATCATTAACCAAGAGTGAACCAATTCCAACAATAATTAAAAGACAACCTGAACACATTGTTTCCAAATGAACACAAATAACCCAATTTGTCCAAATAAGAAACTGAAACCAAATTTCGTCTAAATGACGGTACAACAAAAGTGTCTTTCAAATCCAAATAAAAACCAGTACATAATAATAATCTAAAGTGCCCTATAGCTTCCACTTCCACTGATTTACCATCTCCAACATAGATCCATCTTTTAGAATCAATTGGCTTCCAGTAGCTTAGGCAACCCTGCATTGAAACACTAATGTTAGTAGTGGCACCAGAATCTAACCACCAAGTGTTTCTAGGTACTAAAGCTAAATTGACCTTAAATAGACTAAAGTAAGAAACATACCCTTCTTTGCACGCCAAGCATGATATTTGTTACATTTCTTCTCTACATGTCCACGCTTACTGTAAGAGAAAAAGTTGTCACCCTGATTTTGTTTCTTTTGTCCTGGACCCTTAACAGCTTCATTCTTGGGCTCCTCAGTCCTTTTTCTTTTGCCTTTGTCTTTAGAGGTACTCACAACATGAGCACTTTCAGTCCTTTCTTGCTTCAGCCTTTCCTTTTCTTGCACACGGTATGAAATGAGCTCATTAAGAGACCATTTCTCCTTCTAACAGTTATAAGAGATCTTAAACTGACTAAACTGTGAAGGTAGAGAAATCAACACTAAATGAATAAGCAAGTCTTCTGATAGCTCAAGCTTTAGTGCCCTTAAATTTGAAGCAATATTTGCCTTTATACTTCATGGAAATCAAGTTCTGAAGGAAAGTACTTGTTTCTGCCTTATCGCTTTTTGCAAAGCACTTTTCAATTTCAGCAAGGAATTCTTTGACACTAGTTATATCATCTGAAATAGTGCCCCTAAAGACCTCAAGAATGCCACGCTTAATGATTAAAAGACTCATGCAATTTGAGTGATCCCACTTCTCATGAAGTTTTCTCTGTTCAGAGGTACTAGAATCCATAGGAGAAGGGGGTTTCTCAATCCTTAATGCAAGGTCTAGATCCATGCAGCCAAGAACAATTTGCACGTTCTCTTTCCAGTCCTTAAAATTTACACCATTAAGAATTGGAACCGAATTCAGATTAGCAGATATAGAAGCAACAACTAAAAAGATCAAAACAAATAATACAATAAGCTCACATAACAATAATCAATACATTTAAATAATGGTATATCTTATCTCAAAATATCTAGAGCACCGTTAATATCAAGTCTTTCGACAGTGGTATTAATTGCTAGTGGTATCCTTCTTGTAATGTTCAAACATTGATAATAAAAGCATATTGTTAGATTTCCCATATGGTTACTTTTTGTCCAATTTTTCTCCAACAAATATGTTCAAGGGAAATCCGATTCACCAGAAAGTGCCCTGGGTCGTCAAGTATTTAAAATTAAAATGGAATGATCAGAGTATCGAACACAGGGAACTTATTAGACAAAGTTTTGTTCAGAAGTAAAGCATTGTTGAAACAAACATTGATAATTGATGGTTAAAACAGAAATAAACTAATCCTATAGTAAAACAATAAATGCAACTAAGTAAAAGTTTGACAACAATAGGTAAAAGGCATTGGGTCTTTCTAACAAACAAGTTGATGCACATGAGGATATTTCTCCAATTAATCATGTTCTTGTGTTCTATGTTGTAGCCTAAAATACTAAACCTCGATCCCTAGTTAGGCTGAATTAATCCAAGCTTCGTCATCAGATCCCTCTTGTTGGACTAGGCTTAATTTAAACAGCCCTCGTAGGTTTAGACTAATTTAATCCAAGCTTCATCCCCAGATCCCTCATTTAAGACTAGGCTTGACTTAAACAGCCCTCACAGGTTTAGCCTAATTTAACCTAAGCCTCGTCTGTAGATCCCTCGTCTGTAGCCTAATTTAAAGATAATTACAACAATTGTTCCTTAGAAATCACCAACAAGGGTGTTTAGCCAGTCATTGCAGAAAAATCCTAACACAAATGAGATTGAGAGTACATAATAATTGTTCCTTACACAAGAAGGGGGATCCCTCCTCCTCCTCTTCTCAGCACCTCACAATCACTCTACAGCTCACTGATCCCTCTCTAATTGAAGAACCCTAGGCTTCTCTCCAAAGCTACTCCTCTTGCTGCCTCTAGAGCTTCTATCTCGAAATTAGCACTGTGGTGTCAATTTTGTACTCTGTGTTGTACAAGCTGTTACCCGCATTATGAGCAAAATAGGCTTTAAAAAGGCTCTGAAATCGCAATGTCTTGCTTAGCGCCACTGTCGCGCTTAGCGCGAGTAAGTGGATTTGAGCTTAGTGCTAGTCATGCGTTGAGCCTGGCTAAAGACAACAATCGCGCTTAGCGCGAGGCCTTGACTCTTGAGCTCTATCAGATTCCTTTGTCATGCTAAGCGCGCTAAAGCTGTGCTTAGCGGTGGATGCGCGCTAAGCTCACATGGTCCGCTTAGCGCGACTGCTCCTTTTAGCACTTCAAGAATCAGCCTCATTTAAACTTGAAATTATGCAAATTTTATCATTAAATCACATGGGAAATACTCTAAAGACAACTATAGAAACAAAACAAGATTTATATACAAATTCCTACAAAATAACTATAAATTGGGGAAACTATACAAGTTTTGGAAAATATTTTCTATACAAAAGTTAGTCGTATAAGACGACTAACAAACTCCCCCAAATTTACAATTTTGCTTGTCCTCAAGCAAAGAAAGAACAATTCACTTGTCCTCAAGTGACAAAATATAGTGGTCAATCCAAATGGTGTTTGCTTCACAGAAAAATTTAATCATATGAAATGAATGTTATGGAATGCTTCAATTAAATGCCCTTCACAAACATGCAGCTTTTCGATGATAGGAACATATTTATTAGAGTCATAACTGAAATAAGCAAGTGAGAATGACAAATATCAAGGAAGGATCATTAACCAAAGCCTCACAATCATTGTTTCACTCAAGCACAAGTGTTTAGGCTCATTCCATCATAAACAACTAACACAAGTCCCAACCTTTGCATTTCATCTCATGCCATACAGAAATAAACACACAAACTGAATCCGAAGGACTTTCTCGGCTTGTACTGAGGCTAGGCTGCCAACAAATCATGGTTTTTCTAGGATTCAAAAGCTTAGGTTCTTGGAGAGCATTTATCCATAGATAAACCTTTACTTTTCATTCATTCCCATCCCATACTTGCCTTTTATTGAAGCACTTAGCTTCATTTCATTACTTTGCAGCACACACACTTAAACATTTTTATTTGTACTTACAGTTTATATATATATATATGTGTGTGTGTGTGTGTGTGTGTGTGTGTGTGTGTGTGTGTGTGTGTGTGTGTGTGTGTGTGTGTATGTAGAAACAATATGTGCATGCTATTTACTTGGACCATTTCAATTCTTACCCAGTATTTTCCCCCAAATTTGGGACAAATTTTCTTTGAACCAAGCTTTTTGTTGATGATGCTCTCCTACAACCTAAGACAAGGTAGTAGGAGATAACACTGTATAGGCTCAAGGTTCAATCAATCAATAATTCATTCAACTCAAATAAGGGATAATTCATTCAAGCACAAGGTCATCTTTTTGGCTAAGTAGCTATCACAATCAAAACATGGCCTTCATCATCCTCAATTCATGCATTCAGTCTATACTTCAAAGATTCATGCAAAAATCAGTACTAAATAATAGTTGTTGCTCTCAAAATTTAAGGATCACACTCTCATCAGGATGTGGTTAATGCATTCCTTCACAATCAATCTGACAAACTAACTAACATTTTCTGTCATATTTCTAATCACATGTTCTTTCTCTTCTAATAGCTGCAAGCTTGATCAAGAAAAAAGAATCTCAACATTTCAATCCACTCAATTCATACAATTGATCCATTCAAGTCATTCAAAACAAACCACTGAAACATGATTCAATCATTTCACTGTTCAAACAAGCTTTTATACAAGCTACAAACACTCAAACAACTGAAATTTAAAAGACTGAAATTTAAAGACTGAAACATAAAGCATAAAATAAACTGAAACAGGATAATAATAAATTGTTCAAAATGTAGGAATATAAAATTCTTGTCAATCGTCCTGCTACGGATCCTCCGCATGCTCGTTCAGATCCAACACCGGAGTAGCTGATGGATCCTGTGAAATAGGATGCTCTGGCTTCGATGTTGGAGCATATGGCTGTGAATCAGCAAGAACTGGAGATGGTGATGGTGATGCTGCCTCCTTCTAATCAATCTCTGCATCTGGCTTTGGAACAAATGGCTCAGGAGGGATCAGCTCATCCTCTGCTGTTGTCTCAGGCTCTTGGGCTGCGGAAGTCCCACCCCCTCCAGAAGGAGAAGGCTGGACTCCTGGCCAAGCCACCTGAGTAAGGAACTCCTATGTGCTCATAATAGACTACAGGCCTGATCTCTGTAAACTCTGCATGATGATTACCTGGCCTCTGTGTAGGCTCTGCAGCATGCCAAATAAAGTCTCCAAAGTAAAAATGAAAGATCCTGAAGGAGCTGGAGCTGTAATAAGAGCTGGTAAATGAGTAGATAAAGATGGAGCTGATGGAGCTGTAGAAGAAGGAGCTGATAAAGGATGAATCTCAGAAGATGGGAGAGCAGAAGATGAAGGAGCCTCATACCTCTTACCCTTGGTCTTCTGGGACCCTCTGAAAGTCACTGTTGGATCATCCAGATTCCAATAGTTCTTCTTTACATATGCCACATTAATGGCAGGGATGAGACTCTCCAAGGTCCTGGAATCAGAAGTGACTCCTCTAGCTTTGCATAAAGCAGTGATTAAGGCTGGAAACCCAAGCCTAGAGGATTCGTGCTAGGCAATCATGGTGATCTGATGAGAAATTAAGTAACACACATTCATGTCCATCTTCTGAATTATACCATAAATCAACTTGGCCCTATCCATAGTGATATCTGATGTGTGTGAGGTAGGGATCAAGTTGGAGAAAGAGAGAACGCTCCATGTCTGAGCAAGGGTCGTCAGGTTCTTCCTGAGGATCTTCAGTGGCAAGCCGTCAGCATTAAGCTCAAATCCCCTCCCTGGGATGCAGAGCTTGGCTACCAATTCCTGAGGGTCAGGCCTTAGGAGTGAAAACCTGGAATAAGCAGATAACTCTTCCTCCTCTTCAATTATCACAGGGGTCTTCAGGAAAGTATTCAAGGTGTCTGCATCAAATTTCACTAAATGACCTCTCACCCTCACTTGCTTAGGTGATTTATCCTCGGGGTCATAGAGGTTAGCATAGAATTCTTTCATAATGGCAACATCAATGCTGCCTTCATCAAAACTAGTCAATTCCTCATCCCATTTTCTTCTCTCCAGTTCTTCCTTGAACTCATCAAACTCAGTGTGGTAGATTACCACATTTCGCTCAGGGAGTAATTTTCTGGGTACCACAATATTAGTGTACCTTTCCCAGGCCTTAGGAGAAGTGAACCTGGATTGGTCATAACAGACCTGGGAAGGTGTAGCAGGTGCCTTTCTCTTCTTTGATGTCATATGAAAGAAATAAGATCAAACCACAGGGTTAAACAAGATTATTTTCATCAAAAACAAAAAAATAAAACTAAAAATTGAACTAGGCACTTAGCGCAGTGTAGAAGCAAGCTTCATGATGAATCAAGATTGATTCAAGGAGTTTTGATGATAACAAAGATGATGACAAAAAGCTCAAAAGTCAACATCACTTCATGATAACAAAGATCATGACATTCAAGAATGAGTTCAAGATTGAGTCAAGAACACTTCAAGAATCACGGGAAATTTGAATTCAAGAATCAAGAATCAAGTTTCATGATTCAGGTTTCAAGATTCAAGAATCAAGAATAATCAAGTTGAAGATTCAAGAATCATGAAAAGACTCGATCAAGATAAGTACTAAAAAGTTTTTCAAAACATTGAATAGCACATGATTTTTTCACAAAACCTTTTACCAAAGAGTTTTCACTCTCTGGTAATCGATTACCAGTAGCAAAGTTGATTTCAAAAAGCTTTCAACTGAATTTACAACGTTCCAATTGATTTCAAAATGGTGTAACCGATTACAATGATTTGGTAATCGATTACCAGTGTGTTTGAACGTTGAAATTCAAATTCAATTGTGAAGAGTCACATCCTTTCACAAAAATGCTTTGTGTAATCCATTACAATGATTTGGTAATCGATTGCTAGTAATAAGTTCTGAACAAAAATCAAAAGATGTAACTCTTCCAATGGTTTTCAAGTTTTTCTAAAAGTTATAACTTTTCCAATGATTTTTAAGTTTTTCTAAAGGTTATAACTCTTCTAATGGTTCTCTTGACCAGACATGAAGAGTCTATAAAAGCAAGACTTTGATTTGCATTTGTACAATTATTTTTCTTTTGACTACAAACTTTTCTAATTTGATTTCTGAATTTCTTTGAACTTCTTCTTATTCTTCTTCATTTGCCAAAAAGCTTTCCAAAGTTTTCTGGTTTTCCAAACCTTGAAAACAAAACTGTGCTATTCATCTTTTTCATTCCCTTCTCCCTTTGCCAAAATGAATTTGCCAAGTACTAACCGCCTGAATTCTTTTTGTGTCTCTCTTCTTCCTTTTCCAAAAGAACAAAGGACTAACCGCCTGAATTCTTTGGTGTCTCCCTTCTCCCTTGTCAAAGAATTCAATAAGACACAGTCTGAGAATTCTTTTGATTCTTCCCTTTCCCATAAACAAAAGATTTCAAAGGACTAACCGCCTGAGAATTCTTTTGTTTCCCCTTTCACAAAGTTTCAAAGGACTAACCGCCTGAGAACTTTGTCTTAACACATTAGAGGGTACATCCTTTGTGGTACAAGTAGAGGGTACATCTACTTGGGCTGTTGTGATTGAGAACAAGAGAGGGTACATCTCTTGTTGATCAGTTCTAGTGAAGGGTACATCCACTAGGTTGTTCAAAGAGAACAAGAGAGGGTACATCCCTTGTGGATCTTTGCTTGTAAAGGAATTTACAAGGTTGAAAAGAAATCTCAAGGACCGCAGGTCGCTTGGGGACTGGATGTAGGCACGGGTTGTTGCCGAACCAGTAAAAAACTCTTGTGTTTGTCTTCTTCTTCCATACTCTTTTAATTTCCATGTGCACTTTAATTACTGCTTTTACTTTTGGTTAAGTTTATATTTATGTTCTTTACTTTCTTAACAACATAGTAAAAGCCTAAGAAGGATTAGTTTTTTAATTAGTAAAGGTTCATTAATAATTAATTCAATCCCCCTTCTTAATTATTCTGAGGCCACTTGATCCAACACGCAGCAGCTGAGCTTAGCACGCCTTATGCAAATTTACTCATGAGCTAAGCGCAACATCCTCACGCATAGCGTGAGTACTCAAAAAATATTTTTTTTTTTTTGCAGAATAGGCTTAGCGCAGTAGGCCACTTAGCCTTATTACACAATTTTTTAAAAACAGTGGAGGAGTTGAGCTTAGCGCAGTAGGGCACGCTTAGCTTAACCTCCATGAAACATAACAAGGGCTTAGCGCAACAGGGAGCTTAGCCTTATTCAAAGGTTGAAAAACAAAAGCAAAGTGGCGCTTAGCCTGACCTCCAGGCTTAGCACTGAGACAAAATTTTTTATATAAAAAAAATTCAGAAGTGTCTTAAACACTGGTGACGCTTAGCATGCCTACGCGCTTAGCATCTTCCTCATTTATGTTCATTAACAAAGATGAACGCGCTTAGCGCGACATGGTCGGCTTATCGCGTTTTTCTGGAAATCAAAATTTTCTCAGATGTGATGGACCAGCTAAGCGCAGCAGGCGCGCTTAGTGCATTCATCACGATTCTCAGCAGAATGAAGGGGTCTTGGCCCCTTTCAGCCACATTGCCCTTAATGGGCTTCTAAGTTACCTAAAATCCTAGAATGACTAACCTTAAAACTAAAATACCTAACTTAACACACTACTAACTAAGAAAGCACAAAATCATCTATCCTGTGGTTTGAAAGATGAAAATGAAATTGAAAATGTACTCACTTACTTCGATTATGATTGCAATGTAGAATGAAGCAAGAACAATGCAGACAAGTAAGTTTCAGCACATAGTAGAAAGCACAAAAGATCAGGGTTAGAAAAGGGTAGAGGCAAATGATTTCTGGGTAACACCCAAGCGCCTCAGCCTTTGGTTTTAAAAACTGAAATTTCTATGGCGCGCTTAGCACGTCAATGAAATGTTTAGGTTCTGAGTAACCCTGTGCTTAGCCTAACCTAGCGCTAAGCCCAACTTGAGGTTTCAAATTCCAGTGAGCATCTGGGGCTTAGTGCAGCAGGTGGCGCTTAGCGCTTTCTGCAACACAAAATTTTCTGCAATATGCGCTTAGCCTGAGATATGAGGCTTAGCACGCAACAAGCTTCAACTTACAGAGAGTAGTTCAGGCTTAGCGCAACAAGCGCGCTAAGCGCTACTCCAGGCATTTCAAAGAAAGTAAGGAATTGGCGCTTAGCGCATCCTGCCACTAAGCCCAACTCGTGAAAGTTCACTTTCAGAATGGATCTGGGGCTTAGCTCAAGACAGCACGCTTAGCGCTCCTATAATAAAAATTTTCAAGAGAAGGAGTGGCACTTAGTGCATCATCTCCGCTAAGCCCAAGTCATGAAGGTCAATTCCAGAGATGAAGTGGGGCTTAGCATAGTGATGTGTGCTTAGCTGAACCATCTAGCCAACTGATGAAAGGTCAAAGCGCTTAGCGCGAGCAAGCTCAAGCATAGCGTGTTAAGACATTGTGCTTAGTGCAAGGGCTGTGCTTAACGAATGGACAACTGAAAATTTTTCTAAGTCTTTTCCTGTCCATCTCTTCACAAAAGCTTGAAACCCTTTTTCTCAATACTAAACAAGCTTAAATCACATGCAATCACAAACAATTATCCTAAGCTAAATGCAAGAAAGACAAAATTAAAAAAATGACTGGGTTTCCTCCCAGCAAACACTCTTTTAACGTCATTAGCTTGACGCATCATCCTGTTATCCTGGATCCAACAAGGTTCCAACCTCCAGAACCTTCTTCTCAGATCTCTTTTCGTCCATCACATTCACCCTCAAGCATACATTTTGGTCAGGCACATCTTTCTCTTCATGGAACAGACCAAAGCTGATTTTCTGGTCTTCTATACCCATTTGAAGCATTTTCTTTCCTATGTTCACCACACAACTTGCAGTAGACATGAATGGACGTCCCAGAATCAGAGGAATAACTAAGTCCTCTTCTATGTCCATCACTACAAAATCAGCTGGAAAAATGAGATGTTTAACCCTAACCAAAATGTCTTCGATCACTCCATAAGGTCTTGTGATGGAGCGATCTGCCAACTGTAAGGTCAAGCGAGTGGGCATTATTTCTAACTTTCCAAGTCGCCAGTACATGGAGAGAGGCATTAAATTAATACTGGCTCCCAAATCAATGAGAGCCTTGCCTACTACAACCTCACCTATAGAACATGGTATTCTGACACTTCCTAGATCTGAATGCTTTGGTGGTAGGATACGTTGAATAACAGCGTTGCAATTTCCTTCCATGACTATAGTGTCACTATGGATATACCTGTTCTTCTTTGTCAGCATGTCTTTTAAAAATTTAGCAAAGAGTGGCATTTGTTGGAGAGCTTCTCCAAAAGGCAAAGTAATTTCCAGTTTCTTGAAGATGTCAAGAAATCTAGCCAAGTGTGTATGGTACGTCCTTGCCTTCAGTAGGAGTAGTCTCTTTCTTCTTCTCTTATGCAGCCTCACTCTTGCCCTTCTTTTTCTCCTCATCAACCTTCTCTTTTTCTTTTCCATTTTTCTGATTTTTTTCTTTTTCTTTTTCTTTTATTTCTTTTTGTTTTTATTTTTCTTGTTCTTCCTTCATCTTTATTCCTTCTTGACTATCTATTATTTGGGTCTCTCTCTCTTGGTTATCTTCATCTTCCACAACTTCCTCAAGTTCAACAAAGTCTGAAACGGGTTCAAGTGCCAGCTCAATCACCGCCTGTTGTTTATGTTCCTCCACCTTCTTCTCAGTTTTTCCTTCATCAACATGGATTGCCATTCTACTTCTTGTCATGACAGCTTTACATTCCTCCTTCGGATTTTTCTCAGTGTTAGCACTAAAGCGGCTTGACAGCCTATCCTCCAACTGTTTCGCGAGCTGCCCCACTTGGACTTCCAGATTCTTTATGGCAGACTCCGTGCTCTTCTGGTTAGACATAGAAACCTGCATAAACTGAGCTAGAGTCTCTTCCAGCTTCATTTTACAATCGTCGAGACTAGGCCCTTGTTGTTGCGGCCTTATGGACAATCCACCCTGGTCTCTATTGAATTGATTCCCAGGGTGGTTCCTCCATTGTCCTTGTTGTTGGTTGTATTGTTGTCCATGCTGGAATCCGGGAAATCCTCCTGCATTAAAATTATTTCTGGGCTGGTTCCCCATGTAATTGACTGCATGAGTTGTTGGTTCTTCATTGGGGATACAACACCCAGAATTATGAGCTCCACCACACATGGCACACCCTACAACTTGCAAAATAGTAGATGGTGAAGATTGTGCATAATGTATTTGTGTTGGCAACTTACTTAATGTCTTAGTCAATGCCTCAAGTTGCTTAGATAACAAATTGTTCTGTGCCAACAGCGCATCTTGTGATGTGAGTTCCAACAGACTTTTCTTTGTTGGAATGTGGGCTCTATCTCTCAAAATAGCAATGTCACTTGCAGCCATATTTTCAATGAGTTCCATGGCTTCTTCAGGGGTCTTCAACTTGATTTTACCCCCTGCAGAAGCGTCCAAGAGCTGCTTAGACTGCGGCCTCAACCCATCAATAAAAATGTTGAGCTGTATCGGTTCTGAGAAACCGTGAGTGAGAGTTTTTCTTAACAAGCCTCTAAATCTTTCTAGGGCCTCACTCAACGATTCATCTGGAAACTAGTGGAAGGAAGAGGTGACGGCTTTGCCTTCTACAGTCTTCGACTCAAGGAAATATTTCTTTAGAAATTTCTCAACAACTTCATCCCATGTCTTAAGACTGTTGCCTTTGAACGAGTGAAGCCACCTCTTAGCTTCTCCAGACAATGAGAACGAGAACAAGCTCAATCGAATTGCCTCTTCAGGCACACCAGCCAGTCTAATTGTGTTGTATATTTCAAAGTAGGTGGCTAGGTGCGCGTACAGGTCTTCATTAGGCAAACCGTGAAACAAATTGTTTTGAATTAACTGAATCAAGGATGGAGGGTAAGTGATGGTATGTGCTTGAACCTCTAGTTGTGCAATGCTAGTAAAAAATTGAGGTACACTTGAACTTGAATAATCTTTTAGGGTCACTCTCCTTGGCTCTTCAGCCATGATAACCTTTTCAATCAAATATGTGTGAGATTGCCCTAGGATAGGAAAGCTAGAAGATGCATCGGAAGATCGAGGTTCTTCTTCTGGAGTTGCTACTGCTTCTAATTCCTGCAAAAATTTTATAATTCTCTCTGCATTGCGCCTCCTGCAAGTAAGTTCAAGGGAAATCCGATTCACCAGAAAGCACACCGAGTCGTCAAGTATTTAAAATTAAAACATAATGATCTGAGTATCGAACACAGTGAACTTACTTATTAGACAGAGTTTTGTTCAGAAGTAAAGCATTGTTGAAACAAACATTGATAATTGATGGTTAAAACATAAATAAACTAATCCTATGGTAAAACAGTAAATGCAAGTAAGTAAAAGTTTGATAGCAATAGGTAAAAGGCGTTGGGTCTTTCTAACAAACAAGTTGATGCATATGAGGATATTTCTCTAATTAATCATGTTCTTGTGTTCTATGTTGTAGCCTAAAATACTGAACCTCGATCCCTAGTTAGGTTGAATTAATCCAAGCTTCGTCCTCAGATCCCTCATGTTGGACTAGGCTTAATTTAAACAGCCCTCGTAGGTTTAGACTAATTTAATCCAAGCTTCATCCGTAGATCCCTCATTTAAGACTAGGCTTGACTTAAACAGCCCTCGCAGGTTTAGCCTAATTTAACCTAAGCTTCGTCCGCAGATCCCTCTTGTAAGACTAGGCTTAACTTAAACAGCATTATCATCACAACATATTCAGAAAACCAAAACCCCACAATCCATCCCTAGTAATGTAGTTATTTAGTCCTGCTTCTATCAAGTTCTAAGGCAACAGTACATTTCCCAATGCTAAAGTCACCTAACAATACACACAAATGGGTGATCAAACCAAGAGCATGCAAGAATTAAGCATCGAAAGAAGCATTGAACACACAAAACACAATTAATTAGATATTAAAGATAATTACAACAATTGTTCCTTAGAAATCGCCAACAAGGGTGTTTAGCCAATCATTACAGAAAAATCCTAACACAAATGAGATTGAGAGTACAGAATAATTGTTCCTTACACAAGAAGGGGGATCCCTCCTCCTCTTCTCAGCACCTCACAATCCCTATACAACTCACTAATCTCTCTCTAATTGAAGAACCCTAGGCTTCTCTGCAAAGCTGCTTTTCTTGCTGCCTCCAGAGCTTCTATCTCGAAATTAGCACTGTGGTGTCAATTTCGTACTCTGTGTTGTACAAGCTGTTACCCTAATTCTGAGCAAAATAAGCTTTAAATAGGCTCTGAAATCACAATGTCGCACTTAGCGCGAGTAAGTGGATTTGAGCTTAGCGCCAGTCATGCGTTGAGCCTGGCTAAAGACAACCATCGCGCTTAGCGAGCTGATCTCGCACTTAGCGCGAGGCCTTGACTCTTGAGCTCTTCCAGATTCCTTTGTCACACTAAGTGCGCTGATGCTGTGCTTAGCGGTGGATGCGCGCTAAGCCCACATGGTCCGCTTAGCGCGACTGCTCCTTTTAGCACTTCAAGAATCAGCCTCATTTAAACTTGAAATTATGCAAATTTTATCATTAAATCACATGGGAAATACTCTAAAGACAACTATTCAAACAAAACAAGATTTATATGCAAATTCCTACAAAGTAACTATAAATTGGTGAAACTATACAAGTTTTGGAAAATATTTTCTATACAAAAGTTAGTCGTATAAGACGACTAACAAATATCAAATAACAAATTTATCTTTTGATGTGACTTATCATTCACATGCAAAACCTCATAATTATCACATGTTTAACATCATTGGTGTGTATGTAACTTAATTAAATGATAACTTTCCTTTGGGCCAATCACCATTCATATAAAAAATCACACACGTTAACATTTAACATTCCTCATGAACAATCTACACAAGAGAGGTCACTTTGGTGATATCTTGATTCAATTAGTTCATTTAAATGCTAAATAATTAATATGATATACCATAACATAATTTTGAACATTGATGCATCAAATCCAAAATTAAAATGTTTCTTGAGTAAGTTATTTTAACTTTATTTATTTATTTTAAATTTTAGAAGCCCGTGATTATTATTTTAATATACAGCAGTGGCCTCTAAAAGTAACAACAAACACACAAATGATGCATTTAAATTTATACCTATTATCCCGCATGAAATATGCGCATGTTACTCATAAAATGCATAACCCATTAACATATCAAATTGTTATGCCTGCACCGTAGTGTTACTCTACATGTGTTACATTTGTTATATTAATTTGATGTTATCAATCACCCTTTATATCATTGTTCATTCTGCAGTAACGTGATAATCTTATTTTGTTTCCTCAGAACATTGTACCTAATGTGTGTATGTTGTCCTAACATCATACATGAATCAAGTATGGGTGACTCTGATACCAAATGTTGGGATTCAATTCCAAATATTGGGATTCAATCAATCAGTCGAATTTCATTCTAACAGACAATCATTGATATTCATGTAGAGAAATTATTGTACAGAGATGAGTAGAATCCCTTTGTGTTTCCATACTCAAAATCATGATGAAAACTAGATGCAAAAGCGTACCTGGATTAGCCATAATGGTATGATGATGATGAAAGGTTGATCAGAAAATTGGTTTTATGATCTTCCAATTGTAGAAAGCCTTTTCCCTTATCTTTTCTTCTCTGAATGTGTCTCTTCTGATGGGATAAAAAGGAATGGTACGCGTTGGGTTGGGTTGCGTTATGTTGCTCTCTACAAATGGGACCATAACCCCTTATATGGGTAAGTTACCCAAACTTAATAATTATAATTTGGCCTCTCATCAAATTATAATATCACTAGTATCTACACAACTAGCCTTTCATGACATATATGCCCTCATCCATACTTTTGTATTGATTAGAACACTTTAATATTTTGACTAATTATATACTTTCATGACATATATATATATATATATATATATATATATATATATATATATATATATATATATATATATATATGTGTGTGTGTGTGTGTGTGTGTGTGTGTGTGTGTGTGTGTGTGTGTGTGTGTAGCCTAAGGCCCCAAAAAAAAAATTTAGGCCCCTAAAATTTTTTTATTACTAACTATTAACAAATTTTAACTGATCAAAATAAAATAATTTAGAATCTCTCTCTTCCCTAAAAATTAGTCAATCAATATCATCTTTTTAAAAATTAACCAATATCATAATTAATGTCATTTAAAGTATTTTATTTATCCCAAAAAAAGTAAATCCCTATTAACTTTCCTTTAACCCATCCCAATTCCTTAATTAACGTATCTCACTCTTCTGACTCCATTCTTCACGTTTTTTCATCTCCTCATCTTCTGTTCATAAAAAAAATATATTCTTCTCCTTCCCTTGAATGAAACTTATTGTCTATTGATCAAACTTTGTCTCCATGGATCAACCTCTCTGGATTTGACATCGTCTGGATTCTGAACGCCTATAAACCACATACATCCCGACGTCCCGCGTTCGGAGCCTTTCATCTCCATCCTGGTGGATTGGTGGACAATTCATTTCACGGGCATGACTCTGGGTACGCAGCAATACAACACGTATCACGTAGCACCCTTGCGCCTGACACAACATCTAAACAACAAAATCTCTGTCTGTTTCCAATTCCAGGTTCTATCGTTCTGTTCATCGATCATCATTTTCTATATTTATTTTAGAGTTTAGTTTATTTAGATTTCTTTAATATTTAGTTAATTTTTTTTATTTTGATTATTTACAAAAGAAAATGTCAAATAGAAAGTATGAATCTGGTTATGAAAAATTGAAGAAAAAACGAAAAGTTGAAAAGCTAATTGAATCTCAACATGGTGCCCTTGATAAATTTGTTATTATTCATAAAAATGACGCAGAAGCAAGTTCAATAGGTGAAAATGTGATAGAACAACCACTGATAGATCATACTGACAACGAGGAAAATGTTATAGAACAACCACCTATAGATAATACTGACAACGGTGTAGAACAACCACCTAGAGATGATACTGACAATGGTGAAAATGTGATAGAACAACCACCTATAAATAATACTGACAATACAAATAGCCATAATTTCAATCAAGAACTAGAAGACAATATTTTAGAAATAGGAGTAGAAGGGAATGTTGAGCATAATAACACTTCTAGTGAAGTACCTACAAATATTTATGACCCAGAACTATGGAAAAATATTGATGGAAAATTTAGAAATTTAATGATAGAAAAGGGTCCTATCAGACATGACAATTTTTAATATCCAAAAGATGAAAATAATAGATATTTCTATTCATCATGTTATCAACGAACACTGTCAAATGGAGAAAAACATGATAGAAGATGACTAGTTTATTCTAAAGATTTAGACAAAGTGTATTGTTTTTGCTGTAAGTTATTTGGTTCAACAAATGTTAGTCAACTAGCAAATGAAGGGACTAAATATTGGAAGAATCTTGGTTCCAAACTTAACAGTCATGAAACAAATTGTGAACATATAATTAATATGACCAAGTGGATTGAACTAGAAAAGAGATTGACACCAAAACAAACAATTGATAAGCATATACAAGAACAAATTAACAAAGAAAATGAACATTGGGAAAAGGTTCTACTTAGGATTATAGCTATAGTCAAATATCTTTCTAAAAATAATCTTGCTTTTCGTGGAACAAATGAAAAGATATATGAAAAAGGTAATGATAATTTTTTGAGTTTGATTGAGATACTTGCGGAATTTGATCCAATTATGCAAGAACATGTTAGGCGCATAAAAATTAATGAAACTCGTAATCATTTCTTGAGTAATACCATACAAAACGAGCTTATAGAAATGATAGCCTTCCAAGTTAAAAAGTCAATCATAGAGAAAGTTAAAGATGCAAAATGTAAGTCATCAAGAACAAATGACTCTTATCTTGAGATGCGTTGATACTTCTAAATCTCCAATTAAAATCGAGGAGTATTTTTTAGAATTTTTAAAAGTTGATGACACATCAAGAAAAGGTCTTTTTAATGAGCTTGTTAATGTTTTAAAAAAATATGGCCATAATATTGATGATATAAGGGTATGAGGTTATGATAATGGTTCCAACATGAAGGCTAAAAATCAAGGAGTGCAAAGAAGATTATTAGACATAAATCCTAGAGCATTTTATACATTGTGTGGGTGTCATAACTTGAACTCAGTTTTATGTGATATGGCTAGTTCGTCTCCTAGAGCTATTTCTTTTTTTGGAGTTCTACAACGTATTTATTCTTTGTTTGCTTCATCTACCAAACGGTGGAAAATTTTGCAAGATAATGTATCTAAATTTTTTGTTAAATCATTATCTCAAACTCGTTGGGAAAGTAGAATAGAAAGTGTCAAAGCTATTAAGTTTCAAGCTCCAAAGGTAAGAGATGCTTTGACTGAATTATCAAAAACTTGTGAAGATCCTAAATTAAAAAGTGAAGCCATGTCTTTAGCAACTCATGAACTTGAAGATTTTGAATTTTTATTAGGAATGAATATTTGGTATGATATTTTGTTTGCTGTCAATTCTGTTAGCAAGATTCTACAATCAAAAGATATGCATATAGATGTTGCTATAGATCATTTAAAAGGTCATATCACTTATTTAAAACATTATAGGGAAAACGGGTTTGCATTGGCTTTAGAATCCACAGAAAAAATGACTATCGAAATGGATATAGAGCCAAAATTTCATGAAAAACGTAAAATTCATAGAAAACCTCATTTTGATAAAAAAAAATATTAGTAATGAGATCACACATTCACCTGAAGAATCTTTTCATATTGAGTATTTTTTATACATATTAGATCAATCAATTAATTCTATTGAGACACGATTTGAACAATTTTTACAATATGAGACTATTTTTGGTTTTTTATTTGATTCCAAAAAAATTAAAGCTTTAGACGAGGATGAATTGAAAAAATATTGTATTAATCTTGAAAAAATTTTAAGGTTTAATAAATACTCTGATATTGATGGTCTTGATTTATTTTCAGAATTGAAAGTACTAAGAGAAGTGTTAAGAGAAGAAATTAGCACACCAATAGAAGTATTAAGTTATATTAAAACTTTAGATTCTTTTCCAAATGTTTATATTGTATATAGAATTTTATTGACAATCCCTGTAACAATTGCTACTGCTGAAAGATGTTTTCCAAAATTAAAATTGCTTAAATCATATCTAAAATCAACAATGTTACAAGATATATTGCATGGGTTAGCTATTTTATCTATTGAAAGTGAAGTGTTAGAATTGCTTGATTATAAAACTCTGATAAATGATTTTGCAGCTAAAAAAGTTAGAAGGTTAATATAAAAATTGATATTTTATATAATATACTAAGTCTCTTTAAAATTCTTGTAAAAAAAAGACATTTTTAATATGGATGAGATGTTTTCATTCTTGATAAATTTTGTTCAGGGGGCTTCTTGTTTCATTTGTTTCTCCATGAATTTAATGTTTAGCTGGAAATGTGTTTAAATCACTTGACATTTATTTATTCCCAATTGAAATTTGAAATCTAATTGTTTAGCTAATAGTTCTTTGAAATTAATCGCTTTAACGGTATTGGTGGATCAATTTTTCTTCTTAAAGTCTGGTCTTTTGCATTGCCTTTCGGCTGGCACTGTATTCTACAATTATTGATCATAGATGGAAGGCAATTGATTAGTGCATTTAGTAAATTTTTTGTAAATTCTGAAAGTACTCCCGTTAATATATGGATTCACGATTAAATTATTTTAAAAAAATATGTTTTATAAATTAAATTTAAATTAATAGCTCATGTAAGATTTAAATTTGTGATTTTCACATTAGTACAACACTCTAACCAACTGATCTAATAAATTAATTATATTATAAAATAATTTATGTTATTATATATAATACTAATTTTTTTAATATATATTTAATGCACATATAAACTTACGTAATAAATTTTATGTTAATTCATTTTAATCTAATAATTAATTTTGTTATATATTTTTTTATTAAACTTATGATTTTTATTTAAAATTGATATATATAAAAAATATATTAATAGGTTAAAGCTAATTATAATAACATCAAAATAAAAAATCTACTTAATTATAAAAAATTATAATTAAATTTATTTAAAAACATTAACTTTTTTTTATAAAAATATTAGAAAACGAATGTGTAATTCGTATGATTTATAAAGATTCTCAATATCTAAGATTTATACGGAATCGGTATATTAGGAAGGGTACTTTGAAAATAATGTATGGTCCTACGAAGCAATTGTCTAAAAAACTAGTTCTCTCAAAAAAAACAAAAAAGCTAGAAAACTAGTGAATCTGCTAGATCATCGGCGTGGACAATTCGGGAAACTCGTGAAATGAAAACTAATCAAAGCCTACTCAAATAGGTTTTCATTGTTCTATTATAGATTTTTTAATTTTTGGTAAGACATAATTTTTTTATATTAATTTAAAATTTCCTATCGTGAATTTCTTGTAGTTTTATTTATTTTTATTTTATCAATATTCGATACTTAATGGGAAGAATCTATTTTAGCATCACACAGATATAGATGACCTAATGCTCATAGATAAAAATATATATGACCTAATTTATTCTATAATTAAATAACTTATAAAAATTTTATAATTTTTTATAATTTCGTTTTAGTAATAGAGGTTTAGAAGAAAAATAACTTTTATCCCAGAATCTATGAAACCAAACGTGCAGTTATGCTGGTAAAATAAAAACTCAAGGGTCTAAAGTTGTCTCCTAATGCGTCCATATTAAACTATTATCAAAATAAACATTAATATATAATATTAGGACTAGAAGTTGCATACATATTAGTCAAGAAAATTTTGATATCATTATTTCACTTATTTGAGAAGTTAATTTCAGCTTAAACAGGCGTCATTTTCGCCATCTCTGCAAGCTAATTATGGAGCTCCAATTAATAAATTAAATCCGTAGTTGTACCCAATGATGTTTACTGTATATGGTCGCAATTACACAGCTAAACCAAACTAAGTGGTGGAAGTCGTTGCATTTTAAAATAAGTAGAGTATGCTTTGTAATAGAGCTGGCAAAATGGGTCAGCCTGGCCCATGTGGGCTGGCCCGCAATGGGTTGAGTTAAAAGTGGGTTAGCTCAACTCGGTCCACTTTTATGTGGGCTAACAAAATACCAGTCCGGCCCGATCCACCACGGGTTGGTGGATTATGCGGGCTGGCCCACTTTTCTGTCTTTTTTCGTAAAAAAAAAAAGAAATTATTCCAAACAACTTAAATTTAATTCAATATAAAAATCAAACTAAATCAAATCCAAACATTCAATATTAAAGTGATTGAAGTCTTCAAAATAAACATTCAACATTAATATAATTGAAATTTAAATGTCCTAAAAAATAAACTTTTAAACTATTGAAATTAAACATTAGAGTCATGGATTGTGAAATCCAGAACAACTTCCTCTTCTTTCTCAACATCACCATTAATTTCATCTACAAAGACAAAAAAAAAATAAACAATATCATTAATAAGTCAAATAAATAAAACAGCACACCAATAACAAACTAAAAATTATGGAAAAAGAAATGTAAATTACCAATATCTTCAAAACCATTTATCCAATTTTGGGTTAAAATTAGTGCTTGAACATTGGAAGGAAGAAGACTAGTGCGATACTTGTTTAGCACATGAGCACCAATGCTAAATGTCGATTCACTAGCAACAGTTGTTAAAGGAATGCTTAACACCTCACATGCCAATCTACAAAGATTTAGATAACGTTCTTGGCGGTCCTTCCAATAATTCAAAATATCCAACTTAGGAAAAAACTTTGGCTCAAGCGGTGTCTCAGCCAAATAGAGATCTAATTCAGACTTGCCATTGACATTAACATTTTGGCTCACATAATTGATATATTCCTATGACAATATAAGAGAAAAATTAAATTAAATAAATTGAATCATAAAACAATTAAATAATTAAACAAAAGGTCGGTGTCGTGGTGACGGACAATCGAGCGTTTGGAGGTCACTGTCACCGTCGGTGGCTCGTGTGGAGGAGGTGGCATTCACAATTCACATTATTAGGGATTTAGGTTTCGTTGGCTTGTTTCCGTTTAGGTTTTCTACTTTTCTCTTTTCTCGCGTGGAGGAGGTGCGGACCATTAACAAATTAAAAATTGCTAATTTAATTAGGCTTTGCTGTTGTTTGGACTTGCTCTATACCTGAATGTGAATTGCCAATTAGGTTGCTAACTACAAAATAAAAATTTAATTTCTTAACAATTATCAATTTATAGTAATAATAAAATAAAATAATATATTATTTAAATTTGGTGGATTGACGGGCTAGCCCACCAACCCATGAGTTGAGCCCACCAATCCACGGGTTGAGCCCACCTAATCCACGGGTTAAGTGGGTCGGGCTGAAAAGTTGCCAGTATCAATTTTTTTAAAAAAATTAAGCCCAGCCCACCTCTAGCCCGTAGTGGACCGGGCTGGCCCACGGACCGGAACCCATTTTGACGGCTCTACTTTGTAATGACACATGTGCAAGTCTTGCAAAATAGCTTCACTAACAAACTAATCATGATATAGACTGAAATCATAAGAACAGAATTTTCCATATCATCACCCCTAAATAGGGACCAAATTAATTTGTTGTTGTCGTTAATGCAACAATATTATTCTCCCTTCAGCACATCTCTTATTTCCCTTTGCTTACGCAGCCCACAAACAATCTCCTTTCTTTCCAACATTAAAGCAAAAGAGAGCTTGTAATAAACTTGAGCACAAATACTTCATTTCCATTAAACTCTTGTTCTCGTTGCAATTACTATCACTAGCTTGAACAAACCTTGCATTTCCAATTTTGCTCATAGTGTTGGTGCAATTTCATTATCCTTGCTAGAAGTGGTATCATGTCTAACATTTTAGCATGTTATCAACTCTTGGAACTCAATGTCATATCCGCACAAGACTTGGCTCAGATGGATCGTTCTATGCAGACCTATGCGGTTGCATGGATTGACCCAGATCACAAACTCTCCACTCGGGTTGATTCTCAGGGTGGAACCAACCTAACTTGGAATGACAAGTTTGTCTTTTGAGTTGACAAAGATTTTTATGCAATGAGGAGTCAATAATTATAATTGACATTTATGCTGTTCATTGGTTTTGAGATATTCACGTGGACACTGTCCACATGCTTTCGGGTGACCTTTTCCCACCATCAACACAACCCCAAAAAAAATACATACAAATTCACGGCTATGCAGTTTATGGGGCTCCAAGTCCAAAAAGGCCCTCGAGTTGCCCCAAAGGAATTTTGAACATTGGTGCAGCTATAATTGACCGCTCCATGAAAAGCAAGCCTCTTGGATACAATCACGACAATCTCATTAAGCCAAGCCATCCAGTCATGCTAGAGCTTCACCACACAAAGAGCGACTATAGCTCAATGCTCAGCTCAGAAGCCATAGCTCGCAAACACCAAGCCAAGGCTAAAAAGGGATAAACAAGCTCCCAAATTACCCGATCGCGGTCTCCTTTGTTTTGCAGAGACCAAGATTTCTCAATAGAATTTGGGTAGCTGAATTTGTATTGTAAATTGAGTTTGTTAAAACAAGAAAGTGCATCCACAGAAAAACTACATTCGAAGCAGAATATCTAGAACGCTATACACAAAAATTACAGCCTTCTTCAATTCATGATGCTTAAGACATGAATGATACATCTATCAGTATGCAGTGGTATACCTATACATAGATTTAAACAACTTTAAACTAAGATTCAAATTGCTAGTAAACCAAGACATTCACTCTCAAGTGGCAACATCATATTATGACCATAGGACAAGACGCTGAAAATTAACATAAATCGTATCATTTCCATGAAACAACATGAGCTAGGCACCGGAATGCGGCCAATTATGACCTCAGGACAACAAAAACATAATTCAAACTCAAGGATTGGTTGCTGGAAATGAACTAGGAACTTCAGGAACTTTGTAGAATTCGGGGACCTTGGGCCTCTTAAATAGCTTTGGCAAGTCAAGCTTTTCTTTTTTTCTTGCTTAAATATGCTTTTTATTTTTAATAAATATATGATTTTGTGTTTATTTTTTAATAATTTTTTATTTTGTGTCGAGTCTTTAATAATAATAATTTTATTTTTTTATGCTAGATACTTAATTTTAATTGTAAATTAATAAATTTATAAAAGTCTGCAAGATACTTAATTTTATCTTTAATAATTGTAAATTAATATAAAAGTCTGCAAGATAAATTAACTGTCAACACATATATGATATTAAGAAGAAAAAAGATAAAAGATGCGTAATAACATGTACACTCCAAGCAGGATATGATAAAGGATGCATATTCTATTGTTACTATTGTTCTTGTTCATCTTCAATTCTGAAACAAAGAAATTTCACCATCAAACTATCAAATCCAAATGGAATAGACTAACAAACAATAAGAAACCAAAGTGCTTAACTTTCCTTTCTATTGAAAAACTAGTTACCCGATTCTTGTGAATCTAATTCATAGAAAATGTGCAAATTATAAATCTCCAAAATAATAGATAAAAATATCGCAAATAGAGTCATTGCAACACTCATCAAAGGAATAGTTCCCCACCCTTCAAAGCAAAATGAAACAAATGTATAAAGATAAAAGATAGAATATAGGAAAAAGAAAAAAAAAATAGTCACTAAATGAAGTAATTGGACTTATAAATAGATAAATAAATTACCCTTATTGAGGTGTTTTTTTTAAATGTTTCTTATTATTTTTTATTTTATTATCATTTCTTTTTAATACCAACTCGCTCTTTAGTATTGTCAGTTACTAATCCTAGTTATTTAATTTATATACTTTTTTATAGTAAATACATGACATAGAATATTCAAAATAGAATATTTCTATTATTTTATTCTTCATTCAATGACAATACATTCATTATATTTTTGTGTAAATAGAGTAAAAACTCAATGGAAAAATGGTGGCTCAATTCTATGTTAAAAAAAATGAGCGTTTCTTATCACAACCTTTTTTCGTAGCAGAAAAATGGAACAAACTTTGTTGTTCTTGTTCCTCTTCAATTGCTTGTATGGGAAGTGGTAACAAACTCTCTCTGTACATAACAAATTCCCGATGCATAAGGGGTCCCATTTTTTCATACACACGACGTTCAAGCTGCTCCCCTTTGTCATTAAATCTCAATAATGCTTGTGTGCAGTCCACAGACCAAATTTCATCCTTTCTTGTGAAGCATATTGGAATAAAAGTGGTATCATAATAATCATGAGACAGAACAAATGATGACTTGGTCCAAGATGACTGCACTTTGTATTCCTTTAGTGTCCACACCTCAATCTCAAGCATGGTTGGCCACCTAGACTTGGAATAAATGCACAAACATCCTCTCATGACACCTAAAGAATAAAATGTAGTTTCCGCTGCATCGTCTGGCAGTGGAATCTCTGATAAAATCCTTTTCATTGTATCATAGGCTATAATAACTCTAGGTTTATTATAGTAACAACTACGAACCAACCAATGAAGAGCTCCATTAATAAACAACCCGTGGCGTATTTCGTGATAGCAAGGATATGGAACAGTACTTTCATAAGAGCTCCATGATGAAGTGCTCCATGTATTGGTTCTCCAAGAGAAACATTGGATCATCGTGTTGTAGTTCCATATTGTTACGTTCACTATCACGTAGTCATCAGTTGATGAGTCATACCCAATGCCACATAGATGTGGATACGTCGGCAAATCTTTAATTCGTTTAAAGAGACCAGTTGACGGATTCCAAATGGCAAAAGTAGGCAAACGACGGAGGAACGTATATTTTAAGAGTAAAAATCCTCTGCAAGAACCCACAAGCACAAATCCCCAGGGTTGAAATTCATGAAACCCTGAAGGAGGTGGAATATTGAAAATCACATTCACAGTATCATCGTGAAGTGGTGCCTCTGTGTCCACGGAATTAACTTGAGCAGAGAATGTCGTCAGAAGAAATCGGTGTGTGGGTGCAGCCGCTAAGTCAAAATGGGATTTGGTAAATTGAGGATCGGAAATTAGAAAAAGCCATGACTTACGCACACACTTGAAACGCAATAGAGTTCTTACTGGCAATCTTAACAGAATTTCTACAATCTGATCGTCAGGAAGAGTGATCTTCATCTTCTATACCAATCACTCAACAATGGAATGCATACACAGGAAGAAAAATTAGAATACACCGCATTTTTGGGTGAATGAAGGCGGTGGGAGGTGATGAATGAATGAATGCGTTATGCATGTATACCATGTATATATATAACCGATCGAGGTAATTTCTATCTTTTTTAAATACTATCTTTAAATTTATTTTAAATTTAAATTTCAAATCTTAATTATTATAATCTAAACAAATACTAACAAAATTTATTGTAATCTTAACAGAACCGTGTCAACATTTAAAATTTCGGATTGAGTTCAAATTAAAATAGGCCAGCATTACAATAATCTTATTTTGTCCAACATAATCTTGAATTATAAACAAGTTTTTTTATCCAACACCTAAACAAGTTTTTTAGCTTATAATTAAAAAACTAAAATCTACCTAAAATATTTTGTCCAACATAATCTTGAATTATAAATCAGGCATTATAGTATAATATGAATTGTGAATGAACATCTTGAATTTTGATATCTTCCAAATACTATTTCAAAAATTATTTTAAATTATAATTTGATTTAAATTTAAAATCTTGATATATTAAGTTTAGGGATCATGGTGTCAATGAGTAGGGATTAAAATGATACCAAATTATTAAGTTTTATAGACCAAAGTGAAAATTTTATTGGTAGACATGTGAAAATGATTAGTTGTTGCATCGTCACCAAAAGTGTCAGATGTATTTAACTCTTTGAACCTCTGAGGATAAAATTTTAATTTTTTATGTTTCAACTTTGAGTGTCTAGAAAAATCAATGATGAAAATGAATGTTTATTATTTAAATTATTATTAATCAAATTACTCTAATGATGCTTACTTTATTTTCTGTCTTTTCTTTTCATTGCATCAAAAAAATCTTAAACTAAGTTTATCTAAAACTATATCTAAATTTTAATATTTTTACGATTATATTATTTCATGATTGGTTACGATTTCTGTCTGAAAAAATAATTACTTACAGTTATATATTCTCTTAGGAATATATTAATGGAAAATATCTGATTCCATATCTGTCAAAACAACATGTATCTTCATTTTAATATCTAAATGAAATTAAAATTATACTTTAATTTTTATTCACTATCAACGTAAAGAATTAAAATTAATTTCAATCAATCAGACATTATAGTTACTATTATTTTTAAAATACATCTTTAAAAATATGATAATTTATGATTGAATAATAATGTAAAAATTTATATAATAAATAAGGAAAATGAAAATTTTCAAGGCATAATCTAATATAAAATATTTAAAACTAAAAAATGAGATAATTGAATAATATGAATTTTTTGTCTATATTTTTACCATTTCTAAATACTATTATTAAATTTATCTTCATTTTTAATTTAATTCAAAATTTAAATCTCGCTTGACATACTGTGCCGATTTGATGACAACTTTTTTCTTATAGATAAATTAAATCTTAATGTTTATTTAGAGGAAAATCTCAAATTTATTATAGCTAATATCTTAGCCTCTTAGTTGTATAAAATATAATTTTTGTCTCTTTATTTTTTTAAATTTGTGATTTAGTTTCTTTATTTTTTTAATTGAGATATTTCATTCTCCTTTTTTAAAAATTGTACGATTTTAGACCTCTTATTTTGAATTGAAATATTTTGTCTCTTACTCTTAAAAATTGTGATTTTAGTCCTGTTATTTATTTTCATACTTTTATGTACTTTTTTATTTATTTTTTAATAAATTAAGGGTAGTGTATTGGATTAAAATTTTAAAAGACCATTTTAGCATAAAATTTATTGTGGATTTTAAAGATTATGTAGGAATATTATGACTTATCAGATTTCTTTTTAAGAATTTTATGATAATTTAGATTATAATGAATTTACATCATAAGAATTTAAAAGATTTGAAATGACGGTATAGATTTATAAGATTTGAAAGGATTATGTGAATTTTTAAAAACACTTTCAAAAGTACAAGAATCAATGAAAAAAATAATAAAAAAATGATAATGTTTGGATAAAAAAAAAAGTAAAGCCAATATGATTTTTTAATCTTTTAATAGCTATATTGATTTTAGCTTTATGTCCTTCTATACTAACATTTTTTTACAATAACATCTTCTTATTCTCACTTTTGGAATCGAATAATAGATTTAAAATTATACGTTTTTTCATAATTTTTTTAATTACTACAATTATTTCATGATAAATCTAATGACATGTTTAAATGGAGTATAATAATAAAGATATACTAGAAGGGGTAGTAAGGGTGAAAATTTGATGAAACCCTAATTTATAGATCTAATTTTTACCATAAACAAACTCGGGAACCTATTTGTGACTCTCTGGAATGAGGGAAAATAAAAAGAAAAAAGGAAATTGGAAACAGAGATGTAAAGAATAATGCCACAATATTGGAAATTGATAAGTTGAGGATGATTCGTCACAAAAAATTAAATTCTTTCATAGGAACTTAAAGTTTCACATAAGAACCAAAAGAGACACTTTTTGTCTAATATGAAATTTCATAAAAAAAAAACTATCAACAAAATGTTTAAAGAGTCTATTTATACCTTCTAGTAATAACCCTGAATTAGGCCTAAGGCCTAATAACTAATCTAATAATTAAAAGACTTGAAAATAATAATAAATGTTCATGCTACCCATTACATGTACAAAAATAAGCCCTAAATATAATTAAAAATGAAAAAAAAACTTATTCTAAAACTTGGCTAAAATTTATGGGCTTCATTTTTTCTTCTCTTTCCTCCATGAGATAACTGAGTCTCTTATCAAACTCTTCTTGAAATCTCTTGTTCCTTACTCTAGTGATTGATTCATCCATGTTGAATCCACCTAAGTCAAACTCTTTCTCTTTGGATAGTCCTTTATCATTCCCTCATTCTTAGGAAGAATTCGCCCTCTAATTGATATCAAAGCTACCTATATCACAAAGAGTCAAGCCACTAACATTAAAAGTGTTGCTCACACCATAGTCAAGTAGTAAATCAATTTTATATGCATCATCATTTATGCGCTCCAAAACTTTAAAAGGACCATCTCCCCTTTGTTGATGTTTAGATTTCCTTCCAAAGGAAATCTATTCTTCCTTAAGTGAATCCAAACCCAATCACTCGATTTGAAAACCATCTTCTTTCTACCCATATTGGCATATCTAGCATATTGCTCAATCTTTTTCTCAATTTGTGCTTTCACCTTCTCATGCAAACACTTAACAAAATTAGCTTTAGAAAGCCTATCCATATTCATCATAGCAAAAGTGTTAGGCAAAGGTAACAAATCAAGAAGAAATAATGTATTAAAACTGTAAACTACCTCAAAAGAAGAATAAAAAACAATAGATTTTACTACCCTATTATTTGCAAATTCAGCATGAGGTTGGCATTCCTCCCAAGTTTTCAAATTTTTACCTACCAAGCATCTTAGAAATTGAGATAGTGTCCATTCGTTTGAGGATGACAAGTAGTAGAAAAAAGGAGTTTTGTGTCCAGTTTGCTCCATAAGGTCTTCTGAAAGTGGCTTAGGAACTTAGAATCCCTATCCGATACAATGTATGAAGTGAGTCATCACATAAGCATCATTTTCTTTATCACAAAGTATGAAGTGAGCTGATTTGTCATTATTTTCTCCTATTTCTTAACCATTTGTCACCATTTTAATTACTGATTAGCCTTAATTGTCAAATTAATTATGCAATTTTGTCATTTGGGTCTACTGGACTAATTTTGTGTTTTTAATTTAATTTCAGGAGAATTATAAGCAATTGGGCTTGAATCCGGAATTGGGCTTGGACTTGAAGAGAGCAGACAATTTTATTTTATCAAATCTTATCTTATCCAGATTTTATCTAGATATTATTTCATCCAATCTTATCTTATCTTATCCGGATTTTATTTCATCTAGATTTTATTTCATCCAATCTTATCTTATCTTGTCCAGATTTTATTTTATTTATGGACTTGGACTTAAAACAGATTTATAAGCTTTGGGGCTGAGGACTTATATAACAGTATCAAGGTTTTAGTTTTAGGAGTTTTTGGAGAGGAGAATAATTCTAGGATTTTAGAATTCCAGTTTTTACTATTCATGCGCACTATTTGTGAATGTATGTATACATGATTTTGATGATGCCAAAGAAGAATCTAACAAGGCTGCTTCAAATGATAAGCATTTGCTTCAAGAATAATTCAAGATTGCTTCAACAAACAAAGCCCTTGTTTCAAGATTCACTAAAGACCAAGCCTTGCCTTAAAACAATGTGCTTTCAAGACATGCAAGGCTCTGGTAATCGATTACCAGGAAGTGTAATCGATTACCAGAAGACAGGGTTGAGAAATAGCTGTTGAAAAAGGTTTTGAATTTGAATTTTCAACATGTAATCGATTACCATATGTCTGTAATCGATTACCAGCAACGAAACTTTGGAAATTCAAATTCAAAAGTCATAACCCTTCAAATTATAACTGTGTAATCGATTACACAAACATTGTAATCGATTACCAGTGGAAAGTTTTCAGAAAATCTGCCAACAGTCACATCTTTTCATTAGATTTGTGAATGGTCATCAAAGGCCTATAAATAGGTGACTTGGGCACGAATTTTAGACAGAGAGAGTATTTTTGGTCCAAAATGTCTTATCCTCTCAAAAGACAATGAGAGAGATTCCAAAAGAACTTCATTGTCAAATGCTCTCTCAAAAGAAATCCTTGACCAAACACTTGCAAAATCTATAAGGATTCTTACATGATCTTCATTGTAATATTCTTCTCTTGAAGAGAGAATTCTTCTTCTATTCTTCTTATTCAATGAGATTGGTTAAGAGACTGTGAGTCTCTTGTTGTAAAGGATTCCTGAACACAAGGGATGGGTTGTCCCTGTGTGGTTCAGACTTTGTAATGGATTTTACAAAGATAGTGGAAATCTCAAGTGGGTTGCTTGAGTACTGGACGTAGGCACGGGTTGTGGCCGAACCAGTATAAAACTGTGTTTGCATTCTTTCTTCCCTTATCTTGTTTATGTTATTGCAATCAATTTTGCCTTGCATGTTTATAGAACATTATTAAATTGATTGTTGTTGCTTCTTTTGCATTCTAAGCCTATCCCTCTTAAGATTATTGAGGCCACAAGGTCCAACACTATTCACGTAGAATGAAATTCATTTTCTGCAATTCCATTTTTGCTTCAATCTACAATTTCGTTTTCTACTGATTAATGGAAGGCTAAGTCTCCAGCGTTGTTTTCTCTTGAGGATCAAGCACATCTCTCTTTGAGGTTTTGTTATTACTATTGAATTCTAATCAGTTTTTTCTTCTTCACCAATTACTCTGTATTTGTTGCTATTAATCCATGCATGCTTAATGCTTGATTAATTTTCTCTGCGCTTAATTTACATTCATGCTTAATGATCAGTTTCGTTCATGATTAATTGGTGTATGTGTTGCTTAATCACATAATGACAACCTTATGTTAATTTTCGCTTAGTAATTTAATTTAAGGTTGGATTAAGTGGTTAAACTGATTAAGGATAAATTCTTGTAACCTAGGATAAGAGACTTGCTTGTGAATAAAAGGGAAACAACATATTCTAATTATGTTATTTTCTAATTCAAATTTGTTTGTTGTTCAATTTACAAAAACAAACAACCCCCCAATTCGTTACTGTTTTATTACTATCTGTTATGAACGTTTGGTTGACCATTGCTCGTTGGGAGACGACCTAGGATCACTTCCTATATACTATATTTTTAATGTTTATTTGATTCAGGTACGGCCTCGATCAAATTTGGCGTCGTTGCCGGGGAGCAGTGGGCCAAAGGTTCATAATAGTGTTTAGTTGTCTTGTTTTGTGTAGCGTTCTGTTTTGCATTTCAGTTGCATCCCCTGTTTAGCAACTATTTTTAGCGACTGATTCAACGACTGATTCAGCTTTGTGTTTTGCTGTGAACAGACAACAGTGATGAACAGTGATTAGTGACTGGGATTTAGCGACTGATTTTGCAATTTAATTAGCAATTTTTGTTTTGATAGTTAGAGTTGTTATTTTTGGCTGATTTTTTGTGTGGTAGCTTCTTTCGATCCATATTTTGTGTGAAAAATACCAGGAGCACTTGGTGTGACAATATTTGAGAGACAAAAATTTTGGGAACTTGTTTTTAGCAAAACTTAAAACGGCCATAACTTTTGCTCCGGATATCAGAATGACTATTATTATATATGCATTTGGGGTAGAAAAAAATTTCCCATGCTATGACAACCGCTTTAGAAGGTTGGGGTCTCCCAAACTCCAAAAATCAGCCATTTACTAAGTTTTTTTTTTTATTTTTCAAGTATTATTGTCCTATTTTTCTAAGCTTTGCTTAGTTAGTTTTCATAGTTAGACTCTGAATTTTTGTTTTAAATTTTTTGTGCTATCTTTTCATGATTTTAGGGTGTTCCTCACAAAATGTTAGCTCATTTTGATATTGTTTGAGTATAGCTGTAGTTTTACCCCCTTGTTAGGTGCTTGTTGAGAAACACATTATTTGCTGCATATAGTGCATGACTAGGGGCAATCCAGGTGATTTACAACCCTTTAATCCTGAAATAGATAGAACCTCTCATAGATTAGTTAGGCATAGTGTGCATCCTGGTCATTTTGAGCATTTTGAGCATTCTGTTAAGGGTGATTCTGAATATTCTGATTTTAAGCATTCCAGTACTAATTTTCATACTGACAACATGGATCAACCTCCACCTCGTGAGAGGACTCTTAGGGAGATGGATGCACCTGATTTCACTAATGAAAGCTTGTGCATTCAATATCCTGAAGAGGGTGTTCCATATGTTCTCAAGACTGGACTAATACATTTGCTGCCCAAGTTTCATGGTCTTGCAGGTGAAGATCCTCATAAGCATCTTAAGGAGTTCCATATTGTTTGTTCCACCATGAAGCCCCCTGATGTCAAAGAAGATCATATCTTTCTAAAGGCTTTTCCTCATTCTCTAGAGGGAGTGGCAAAAGATTGGCTATACTACCTTGCTCCTAGGTCCATTTTCAGCTAGGATGACCTTAAGAGGGTGTTCTTGGAGAAATTATTCCTTGCATCTAGGACCACTACCATTAGAAAAGACATTTCAGGCATCAGGCAACTTAGTGGAGAGAGCTTGTATAAGTATTGGGAAAGATTCAAGAAATTGTGAGCAAGCTGTCCTCACCACCAGATTTCTGAGCAACTCCTCCTTCAATTTTTCTATGAGGGACTTAGCAACATGGAGAGGAGTATAATTGATGCTACCAGTGGTGAAGCTCTTGGTGATATGACCCCTGCTGAGGCTAGGAATTTGATTGAGAAGATGGCTTCCAACTCCCAACAATTCAGTGCAAGAAATGATGCTATTGTTCTTAGAGGAGTCCATGAGGTGGCCACAAATTCATCTTCATCTACTGAAAATAAAAAGCTTGAAGGAAAACTTGATGCCTTGGTCAACCTAGTAACTCAGCTTGCCATGAATTAGAAATCTACACCTGTTGCAAGAGTTTGTGGTCTATGTTCTTCTGCAGATCACCATACAGATCTTTGTCCTTCTTTGCAGCAATCTGGAGTCAATGAGCAACCTGAAGCTTATGCTGCAAACATTTATAATAGACCTCCTCAGTAGCAAAACCAACAACAGCAGAATAATTATGACTTTTCAAGCAATAGATACAATCCAGGTTGGAGGAATCATCCAAACAGAAGATGAACAAGTCCTCCACAACAACAACAATTTGTCCCTCCTTTCCAGAATGCTACTGGTCCAAGCAAGCCATATGTTCCTCCTCCAATGCAGCAACAACAAAGACAACAAGCAATTGAGGCTCCTCCTCAACCTTCCTTAGAAGAGTTAGTGAGGCAAATGACCATCCAAAATATGCAATTTCAGCAGGAGACAAGAGCCTCCATTCAGAGTCTGACAAATCAGATGGGGCAGATGGCTACTCAGTTGAATCAAACTCAATCCCAAAATTTTGACAAATTACCTTCACAGACTGTGCAGAATCCGAAAAATGTGAGTGCCATCACCTTGAGGTCTGGCAACCAAATTCATGTGCCTCCACTAGTAGCAGCACCTGCACCTGAACCTGTCAAGCTTCATTCTACACCTAAAAAAAAGGATGAGATAGTTGCACAAAAGAGAAAGCTTCCTAACAAAAAATTTCATTCAGGTGGACCTTCTTCTAGTAATTATGACTTACCGTAACCGCCTATCCCTCTTCCATTCCCACCTAGAGCAATTCCAAACAAAAAAATGCAAGAAGCGGAAAATGAGATCTTGGAGACCTTCAGGAAAGTAGAGGTGAACATACCTCTGCTAGATGCCATCAAGCAGATTCCAAGATATGCCAAGTTTCTAAAGGAGTTGTGCACCCACAAAAGGAAGCTCAAGGGCAATGAAAGGATTAGCATGAGCAAAAATGTGTCAGCATTGATAGGTAAATTTGTTCCTCCCATTCCTGAGAAATGTAAGGACCCAGGTACTTTCTATATACCTTGCATTATTGGGAATAGTAAATTTGAGAATGCCATGCTAGATCTAGGAGCATCAGTTAGTGTCATGCCTCTGTCCATTTTCAATTCTTTATCTCTTGGACCTTTGTAATCTACAGATGTGGTGATTCATTTGGCAAATAGAAGTGTTGCTTACCCCGCAGGTTTCATAGAGGATGTGTTGACTCGGATTGGTGAACTTATTTTTCCTGTTGATTTTTATGTTCTTAATATGGAAGAGGGATTTCCCCATGGTTCAGTTCCAATTATTTTAGGCAGGCCATTTATGAAAACAGCCTGAACCAAGATAGATGTTTATGCTGGCACATTGTCTATGGAATTTGGTGATATTGTTGTTCATTTTAACATTCTTGATGCCATGAAACATCCATCTGAGGATCATTCTGTTTTTCATGCTGAGATAATTGATCAGATTGTTGATTTTGATTCTGTTCTTCATGGTAGGAAACACCCATTTTTATCTGATTTGCAAACTTGTCAGTCCTTATGCATTGAATCTGAATCTGAGTGTGAATCTGATCCTATATCTGATTTTTATGCTGAGAGTGAATTTGAATTTGAGTTTAGTTCTAATTCTCTGGGTGTTGTACCTCTTGATGTTGATTTTTTAGAATCAGAATGCACTAACCATGTTGTAGGAAGTACATATACTTCTGACTTGCTTTATGAGGTACAAGCTAAGGAACCTTCTTCTTCTCCTACCCTGGTTCCTCCCACTGTTCAGCCACCACCCACACTAGAGTTGAAGCCCTTACCAGCAACCCTCAAATATGCTTACTTGGAGGACAAGGAAAAATTCCCAGTGATCATCTCTGCCTCCCTTGATGCTGAGCAAGAGGAGAAGTTGTTGCTAGTGCTCAAGAAGCACAAGAAGGCCATTGGATGGACTTTAGCAGAGATTCCTGGTATTAGTCCATCTACTTGCATGCATATGATACTTTTAGAGGATGGAGCTAAGCCAGTGAGGCAGCCACAATGATGACTCAACCCCGTCATTCTAGAGGTGGTGAAAAAGGAAGTGACCAAGCTCTTACCAGCTGGAATCATCTACCCCATTTCTGACAGCCAGTGGGTGAGTCCAGCCTAAGTGGTTCCTAAGAAGATAGGCCTCACAATGATTAAGAATGAAAGGGATGACCCCACAAGAGTGCAGAACAACTGGCGAGTCTGCATTGATTATAGGAGGCTGAACCAGGTAACCAGAAAAGACATTTTCCCCTGCCTTTCATTGATCAAATGCTTGAGCGCTTGGCAGGTAAGTCTCATTACTGTTTTCTTGATGGTTTTTTTGATTATTTATAAATTCTTATTGCTCTTGGGGATCAAGAAAAGACCATATTCACTTGTCCCTTTGGCACTTTTGCCTATAGGAGGATGCTCTTTGGCCTATGCAACACCCCTGGTACCTTCCAACGGTGTATGCTTAGCATTTCCAGTGATTTTTTAGAGACTTGCATAGAGGTGTTTATGGATGATTTTACTGTTTATGGATCCTCTTTTGATGCATGTTTGGATAGTCTGGATAGAGTTCTTAGTAGATGCATTGAAACTAACCTTGTGCTGAATTTTGAAAAATGTCACTTCATGGTAGAACAATATATAGTTTTAGGGCATATCATTTCCAGTAGGGGCATAGAGGTAGACCCTGCAAAAATAGATGTTATTTCACAATTGCCTTACCCATTTTGCGTGTGAGAGGTTCGTCTTTTCTTGGTCATGCAGGGTTTTATAGGCGTTTTATCAAGGATTTTAGCAAAGTGGCCCTTCCACTATCCAACCTGTTGCAAAAAGAGGTGGAGTTTGATTTTGAAGACCGGTGCAAAGAGGCTTTTGATTGCCTCAAGCGTGCGGTGACTACCACCCCTATCATTCAGGCACCTGATTGGACAGCCTCATTTGAGCTAATGTGCGATGCATCCAATTACGCATTGGGGGTTGTCCTTGCTCAAAAGATTGATAAGCTGCCTCGGGTGATCTACTACGCTTCCAAAAATTTGGATGCTTCTCAAGCAAATTAGACTACCACAGAGAAGGAGCTATTAGTGATAATTTTTTCTCTTGAGAAATTTCATTCATATTTACTTGGTACTCGCGTTATTGTTTATACTGACCATGCAGCTCTGATCATCAAATAACAATCATCAACACATATCATGGTAATTATTTACTTAATTCAATTATTCTAACATGTCAAAACATTTTTTATTTTTTAACATAATCTAATCATCTTAGAAACAAAACATAAGCAATTCAAGCATTAATCAATTCAGACAAAATTCAATTCATCATACATATTTAAAATTAAAACTAAATATAGTTATTTAAACATTGTAAACATAATCAAACAATTTCAACAATTATTTTCTATTAGCCACAAAAATAACTTAACTGAAAATACTAATCATACCTTAATTAATAGAGATGGCTTAGATGTTACCTCTTTTGAGATTTTACTGATATTGTTGTCGCCGTATGTAACATGTCCACTTTTCTTGGGGGAAATGGTTGTAAATTTGGATACATCTCCCATCATATGCTTGGAACATCCACTGTCGATGTACCACTTCTTCCTTACAGATTCTTCTTTGTTGTTTTCATGAGATTTTGTCATGAGACACAAGTTGGCTTGGTCTTCATCATAATCTTGAAATGATTTTAGATTTGACCTGTTCCTGAAAATACTTTTGAAAAACAAAGAATTTAAAGAGGCCATGAATCTTGAAGTTGTTAAACTTTCTATAAGATACCTGCTCTGATACCACTTGTTGGATCAAGTGGCCTCAGAATAATTAAGAAAGGGGGGTTGAATTAATTATTAATGAACATTTACTAATTAAAAATCTATCCTTCTTAATGTTACTAAATTCAATTAGGCTTTTACTATAATGTTAAGAAAGTAAAGAACAGAAATAGAAACTTAACCAAAAGTAAAAGCGATAATTAAAGTGCACAGCGGAAATTAAAGAGTGTAGGGAAGAAAAAGACAAACACAAGAATTTTATACTAGTTCGGCAACAACCCGTGCCTACATCCAGTCCCCAAGTGACCTACGGTCCTTGAGATTTCTTTTCAACCTTATAAAATCCTTTACAAGCAAAGATCCACAAGGGATGTACCCTCCCTTGTTCTCTTTCTAACAACCAAGTGGATGTACCCTCCACTTGAACTGATCCACAAGAGATGTACCCTCTCTTGTTCTCAGTCACAACAACCCAAGTAGATGTACCCTCTACTTGTACCACAAGGGATGTACCCTCCAATGTGTTAAGACAAAGTTCTCAGGCGGTTAGTCCTTTGAAATTTTGTGAAGGGGAAACAAAAGATATCTCAGGCGGTTAGTCTTTTGAAATCTTTTGTGTAAGGGAAAGGGAAGAATCAAAAGAATTCTCTGACTGTGTCATTTTGAATTCTTTGAAAAGGGAGAAGGGAGACACAAAAGAATTCAGGCGGTTAGTCCTTGGTGAATTCTTTTTGACAAAGGGAGAAGAGAATGAAAAAGATGAATAGCACAAGTTTTTGAACAAAGAACTTTTCTTGGAAGAGAAAGTGTTGATCAAAAACTTTTAGAAAGATGAAGAGAAAAAAAACCAGAAAGTTCTGATGAAAGAGATGAAAGATAGATTGAAAGAGATGATTGAGATGAATGAATAATGTTTCATGCCAAGGTCACATATTTATAATTTCTTGATGACTCAAGTCAAAACTTGTAAATCTTGGCAATTCCTTTAAAACTAATTACTTAAAAAGTTATGACTTTTGAAAGAATCTTCAGAAACAAGTCACTCGAAGAATTGTGACTTTTGCAAATGAATTTTTCGAAAACAATCACTGGTAATCGATTACACATCAACAGATGTGACTCTTCATTTTGAATTTTGAAAATCTTAACGTTTTGAAACACTGGTAATCGATTACATGTTTATGGTAATCGATTACAGCTTTGTAAATCAGTTTGAAAAACAATGTTGGCTACTGGTAATCGATTACTACCTTCTGGTAATCGATTACCAAAGAGTAAAACTCTTTGGTAAAAGATTTTGTGAAAACTCCATGTGCTACTCAATGTTTTGAAAAACTTTTTAATACTTATCTTGATTGACTCTTCTCTTGATTCTTGAATCTTGAGTCTTGAATCTTGATCTTGATTATTCTTGAATCTTGATTCTTGAAACTTGATTCCTGAAAACTTCATTCTTGAATCTTTGGCATCATCGAAATAATCGTTGAAGGCATTGCTTCCACATGTCATTCTTCCGCACCAAGTGGCCATCTTGGCATACAGAGGACAGCTCGTAAGGTGCTTGACTGCGATTTCTATTAGCCCACCATCTTCAAGGATGCGTGTTGAATCTGTAGCACTTGTGAGCCTTGTCAGAGAGCAGGCGGCTCACCTTCATGGAGACAGCAAATGCCTCAACAACCCATGTTATTCTGTGAGGTGTTTGATGTCTGGGGTATATATTTTATGGGGCATTTCCCTGTCTCTTTTGGTTTTGTTTATATTCTCCTTGCTATTGATTATGTTTCAAAATGGGTGGAAGCCAAACCCACTAGAACTAACAATGCTAAGGTTGTTGTGGATTTTGTTAGATCTAATCTGTTTTGCAGGTTTGGAGTCCCTAGAGCCATCGTTAGTGATCAAGGCACCCATTTTTATAACAGGTCCATGTATGCCTTACTCAAAAAGTATGGGGTCGTGCACAAAATTTCCACACCTTACCACCCCCAAACTAATGGGCAGGCTGAGATTTCAAACAGGGAGATAAAAAGGATCTTAGAGAAGATTGTAAAGCCGAACATAAAAGATTGGAGCACCAGGCTGGATGATGCTCTTTGGGCGCATAGGACTGCCTACAAAGCAACCATAGGAATGTCTCCTTATCGGGTTGTCTTCGGCAAGGCATGTCATCTTCCTGTAAGGATAGAGCACAAAGCCTACTGGGCTGTAAAGACCTACAACTTCTCTATTGATCAGGCTGGAGAGGAAAGGAAGTTGCAACTAAGTGAGCTAGATGAGATCTGTTTAGAAGCCTATGAGAATTCCAAATTCTACAAGGAGAAGACCAAGAAGTTCCATGATAGTTTGATAGCTAAGAAGGACTTCGTGGTTGGACAGAAAGTTTTATTGTATAACTCTAGGCTCGGACTCATGAGTGGTAAGTTGAGGTCAAAGTGGATTGGTCCTTTTGTTGTGACTAATGTTTTTCCTTATGGTACAGTTGAGATCAAAAGTGAATCCACAGATAAGAGCTTCAAGGTCAATGGACATCGGCTGAAGCCATTCCTCACAAATCCCTCCTTAGTGGATGTAGTGGTGGAGGAGACCTCCTTACTTCACCCTACTTCTCTTCCGCCATGACTTAGGGAGTTTTCTTTTTCTGTCTCCTTCTTTACTTTTATTGCACTTGTCCAAATTTATTGATTGTTCTTGATCTTATGATTGTGCTACATTGAGGACAATGTGTTGTTTAAGTGTGGGGGGGGGGGGGGAGATTGTTCTTTAATTTTGTTGGGTAGTCTAGTTTAATTTTATTAGGTTTTTCTAGGTTAATTTTGTTATTTTGGTTTTATGTTTTGTGTACAACATTGCATGTTTCTCTTTCAATTTTGGGTTATGTACAAGTAATGGGTAATTGTTTTTGAAATAGGAGTTTCTTGGCATTTTGTGAATTGAAATCCTTGTTTTTCTCTGCATGTCAAGTTAGTTCGAATTGGAAGTGATAGATTTACCCTTGGTGAGAATTTAAGCCATCATCATCTATTTTATTCGGTGTGTTTTGCCCCATTGATTGCTTGCACAATAGCCTTGGCTTGACTCTTATTGATACTTCTTGCTTCACATGCATGTTGGGAGATGATTTAGGCATTTTGTTCTTATAAGCCTCTAGCCAAATGAGCCAACCTTGAATTAATTCCTTTGATAGCCCCTTTGAGCCTACGTTCCCCTTTTTTTGTTTTGAAGCTCATTACAAGCCTTAAGTGAAAAACCATGATCTCACCCTACCCTTAAGGAATTTTGGAGCTTTGGAATTGTTTTGGGAATAAGTGTGGGGGGGTATGTTTCATTGGATGATATGTTTTTGTTGGCCATGCTTGATGATGTATTTTGGCCATGCTTGATGTATATACATATATTGCCTAATTGTTGCTTTATTTTTCAAATGCTATTGTTCACAATTTAAAAAAAATACAAAAAAATGAGAAGAAAAGAGAGAATGAAGTTGAATAAATGAGGTCTTGGTTTGAAGACTTGGATTGGTTTAAGGACTTGGTTGATTTTGTTTTGGGTTACTTTTTATGCTTAATTTTTAATTTTGGTTTTGGGGTTTACTACTTTTTCTTACTTCCCACTTATTCCCCATTGCTCCTCTATTCCTTTGGGTTTTAGCTACTATCCCATACTTTCCTCTACCTTGTCCTTGGCCCCATTACAACCTTAAAAGACCTTTTGATCCTCATGTACATGTGTTTGTGATGTGGTATTCAATTTTAGAGTCTTGCCAAGTTTATGTGGTGTTTGTTTTCATGGGTGCTCTGAGAGTAAACAGTAGCCTAGACACTTGAGAGATAGAGTGCATATCTTGTGAGGCTTTATCACTTTTCATTCTTGAGCTGATTGACTATCTTGCCAAGTTTGAGATGCTTGGATGATTTTCATGACTGTCTTGATTCTTTAACTCTCTATGTGTTGGATGTTGCCCATTCCTTTCATTCCTTGATATTCATTGAGAAATATGTAATTGTTTTTGTGTTTGTTTGTTTCTCTTTAATGTCTCTGGATTTGTTCCTTGCTTTGCTTTTTTATTTTGCCCAGGAGTGCAAAAGGCTAAGTGTGGGGGCATTTGATGTGTCATTATTTTCTCCTATTTCTTAATCCTTTTTGTCACCATTTTAATTACTGATTAACCTTAATTGTCAAATTAATTATGCAATTTTGTCATTTGGGCCTACTGGACTAATTTTGTATTTTTAATTTAATTTTAGGAGAATTATAAGCAATTGGGCTTGAATTCGTAATTGGGCTTGGACTTGAAGAGAGCAGATAATTTTATTTTATCAAATCTTCTTATCCAGATTTTATCTAGATATTATTTCATCTAGGTTTTATTTCATTCAATCTTATCTTATCTTATCCAAATTTTATTTCATCTAGATTTTATTTCATTCAATCTTATCTTATCTTGTCCAGATTTTATTTTATTTATGGGCTTGCACTTAAAACAGATTTGTAAGCTTTGGGGTTGAGGACTTATATAACAGCACCAAGGTTTTAGTTTTAGGAGTTTTTGGAGAGGAGAATAATTCTAGGATTTTAGAATTCCAGTTTTTACTGTTCATGCGCACTGTTCATGTAGAATAAAATTCGTTTTCTGCAATTTCGTTCCTGCTTCAATCTACAATTTTGTTTTCTACTGATTAATGGAAGGCTAAGTCTCCAGCGTTGTTTTCTCTTGAGGATCAAGCACAGTTCTCTTTGAGGTTTTGTTATTACTATTGAGTTCTGATCAGTTTTTTCTTCTTCACCAATTACTTTGTATTTGTTGCTATTAATCCATGCATGCTTAGTGCTTGATTAATTGTCTCTGCGCTTAATTTATATTCATGCTTAATGATCAATTTCATTCATGATTAATTGGTGTATGCGTTGCTTAATCATATAATGAAATTCTTATGTTAATTTTCGCTTAATAATTTAATTTAAGGTTCGATTAAGTGGTTGAACTGATTAAGGATAAATTCTCATAACCAAGGATAAGAGACTTGCTTGTGAATCAAGGGGAAACAACATGTTTTAATTCTGTTATTTTCTAATTCAAATTTGCTTGCTGTTTAATTAACAAAAACAAACAGCCCCCTAATTCGTTACTGTTTTATTACTATCTGTTATGAACGTTTGGTTGATCATTGCTCGTTGGGAGACGACCTAGGATCACTTCCTAGATACTGCATTTTTAATGTTTATTTGATTCGGGTACGGCCTCGATCATGAGTCATCTTTGAGAACCTATCAACCACAAAAAAAATAGAATCCTCCCCTTCTTGGATCTTGGAAGACCAAGCATAAAATCCATAAAAATGTTGATCTAAGTAGAGTTAGGAATGGATAATGGAGTATATAATCCACGATGCATGACCTTTGATTTAACCTTTTTACACACTAAACACCTATCATAGAATTTATGCCCACCATGTTTTATATGTGGTCAAAGGAAATGTTCATGCAAAATGTCCAATGTTTTAGCAACTTCAAAATGTCTCATCAAACTACCTTTATGAACTTCTCTAATAAACAACTCATGCATGGAACTGTTAGGCACACACAATCTCTTATCTTTGAATAGGTAACCATCATGCCTAAAGTATTTGTTATGAGCAACCTTTTCACATAATTTAAACAGATTAGAGAAGTCATCATCACAAGCATACAACTCCTTTATATGATCAAACACAAGCATCTTAGTTTCAAGCATGGAGGATAAAGAATACCTCCTAGAAAGGGTGTCGACCACAACATTAGTCTTGCCTTGCTTATATTTGATCACATAAAGAATACCTCCTAGAAACAAAATATAGTAGTTCAGATTGGCACCCTTTAGTGTTCACTGAAGTAACCAATGGGATGCCCCTATTGTAACAAAACAACCTTTATTCCAAAATTCGATGCATCGCATTAAATCGCAAATGATTTGGCAAAATTGGGTAAAGCAAGAATAGGTGCATCTGTCAATTTTTCTTTCACTTCCCCACTTGAACCCCACATTTTTCTTTACAATTTCATTCAAAGGAGAAGCTAGTGTGCTAAAATCTGTAATAAACCGCCTATAGAAGCTATCCATCCCTTGAAAACTCCTTACCTCACTCACATTTTTAGGTGAAGGCTAATCCCTAACAGCTTTTTCTTTTTCTTCATTAACCTGCACACCCTTAGAACTCACAAAAACCCTAGGAACACTACTCGATTAGTGCAAAATGTGCATTTGCTTCTATTGGCATGCAAACTTTCCATCCTAAGCACTTCCAAAACACATTTAAGTTGTTCTAGATGGTCATTGAGTGTCATCCTATATATCAAAATATCATCAAAGTAGACAACCACAAATTTTCCAATGAAATGTCTTAAAACATGATTCATAAGTCTCATGAAAGTGCTAGGTGCATTGGTTAGTTGAAAATGCATCACCATCCACTCATATAATCCAAACTTAGTTTTAAAATTGGTTTTCCACTCATTACCTTCTCTCATTCTAATTTGATGGTGACCACTTTTCAAATCAATTTTGGAGAAGTAACTAGAACCTTGAAACTCATCTAACATACACAAAGTAGTTGTAAGTAGAAGTATTTTTCAGTTTTAATGAATTTACCTACACCAAATAATGGTAGGTATAAGTTGTCGAGTTTTACCTACATTAGTGAATTGTAGGTAGAAATATTTTTGAATTTTACCTACATTAATTCATGTCTATAAGCAAAAGACGTCCGTAGGCACATGTCATTTTTCTTGTAGTGTTTCAAAGTTAATGAATTGTTTTGCACTTTTGTATTAAAAAAAACATTTGTCATATAAATAATAAAGAAATATATGTCAGATAATATTTATAAAATACATAAATTAACGTTTGAAATTAATCCCATGAACGCAAATTATAAATTTTTAAAAAGTAAAAGACGAAATGTCTCAATTAAAAAATGAGAGATTAAAATTATTTTTTTAAAAAAAAATTAAATGCCTCAGTTAAAAAAAAGGAACTGAAAATACAGATTTAAGAAAATAATATATGTAAATTACATTTTAGACAATTAAATTTTATACAACTAAAACTTATATAAATATATGTGGAAATTATGGTGACCCCAGAACCTTCCTGTCCTTTCTTCTTGGTGGAGGGATACGCCAGTATTTTCACGATCTGGAATTTATTGTACTATCTTTTAGCTACTGATGAAGGTGATGCTACACTCTACTAACTAATTAAAGTAATAATAAATTTTAAAATATACCAATATTGGTGTTAATATTAGGAAAAGGGCATACCATAATAATATTTATGTTATTAATTATATGCAGACGTTGGCAATTTTAAGATTAAAGTATATAACATCAGAATTTCTTGAAGAGGAAACCAGTTGAGCTAAACCCTGGTATGCAATGTGAACAATAAGAAAGGGTCGTCATTATTCTATCTAGCCATTACTTGTTACTATTCTATGTGACAAACGCAAAATGAACATTCTATCTAGTCATTTTAACTACAAGAATGATCATCTGTGACGATTTTTAATCGCAAAAAATATAGTTTTTTTTTTTGTTACTTACATAAACGTATATGGTGCTGCTATAATGGAGAATGGAGATTAGGGATGAAAAACGGAAGATAAATGTTTTTGAGAAAAAAAATTAAAAAAGTAACAATATAAAAAATGGAAAAATTATCAAATCAGCATTAAGGGTATTAATTAGTTTTCAAGTATTCATTTGCAAACTTTTTAAAACTATAAGGATTTCCTATGTTTTGTTAAAAATATGGTAGTGCACATGACCAAAAAAAATAGTACAAGACAAAGATATAAGTTTTTGGACAATTTTTTTATCTTATACATGATTTGACAAATAACTAATTGCACAATTAAAATAATATAAAATACGTTAAAATACTTAATATTAATTATCTTAATACAATTTACATCAAATCAAATTTAATGTATTTAACAAAATAAAAATAGAGAGATTAGAAATAAGGATATATGTGTCTTTTTAATATTTTGTAATTGAGAAAAAAATTATTAATGATTTTCTAAATAACAAAAATTATAAATTTATCATGTCATCTCTGCTTGATTTGCGTTATTCTTTTTTCTGATCAAATGTGAAATACAAAAGATTTATTTTTTCCAGTACCATAATTTTTAACGAATAAAGCAGATCCTAAAACCTTTATATGCATAGATCGATAGAAACATATATAGTTATGTAAAGTATGTGAAATAAATTCCTAATTTGTTATACTTTTTGTTCTTTTTTTTTGTAATTTTTAAGCTATCTAGATTGACTTGTGTTTTAATGTGTTATGTTTGGATGTAAATAAGTAGGTGAAATAGTGAAATAATGAAAAATCAAATGCTGAATTAAAAAGGATTTGATTAAATATTCATAATTTTCAAATATCAGGCATTCCTCATATTAATTTGCAAACTATTTAAGTTTCTAGTCTTATGATCATATTATGCAGATAACTAATTCTAATCTCTATTTAAGAAGAAAAATATGAATGAAATATATATGAAATTATTTTGCTGAAGAGCTATAATTTCTTCATTCACTGCACTAGCATGTAGCACCCGCGTCGTCAACTTTAATTTGAAGATCAAGTATTAATTCATCAGGATGCTCTTTTTGTTTCAAGAGCAGGGGATATACATTTGTGGTAGCATTTGTGTATCAATGTTATGTTGTCTAGCAAGGTTGGTTTCAGTGGCGGATCTTATTATGACCAAAATAATATTCTAATGGGTGAATGCGTCAGGCTGATCAGACACTAATGTGGTACATAAATTTTTTTCATTTTCAAGAATCATGTTTTCTAATAATCATAATTTTTAAGAATTTATTTTCTGGAAATGTTATAAATATATATGATATGTCTTAGATGTTTTCGGGAATGAGACACAAAAAAAAAAAATCCTTTTCATGGAAATCTTGGTCATAAGAAACTTAATTTAAAAAAATGATTCTCAAGAAGAATGCTCGATTCGTAGGAATGATTTTTAAAATATTCATACCAAACATAAAAATTTAACATTATTAACCTAAGATTTATGGAAAACATAAAAATAATTCCCTACCAAACACCCTGTTATGGCCGAATCCCTAATCTGCAAATTCTTAGAGTTTGAGAGCTAGGACTCTCCAGAAGCAATAGAGGTAAAGATGAGTTTTATTCATTCTGCCCTTTTTCATTACATGGTAATAGCTTTATATAGAATTTTGTGAATTGATACTAACATAATTGACAAATTCTAGTAACAGGGCCTAACAAGAAAAAGTTTCAAAAGATTCAAGAAGATTCCATCATAATAGAATTGTAAAGCTAGCAGATAGGATAATTCTATAATGGGTCATCCTCTAAGCCACGTTAGCCTTCCTTCTCTTTTAGACAATAAAGTCCTTCAAGTATTATGGTTTGATCACCATTCTTCTCTGCCTTTGGTTCTTCTCTGCTAATAACTGCTCTGTTGCTTGCTCTGCTTGTGTTTCTGTTAATGGTGATTGTGGAGCTTTTGTGCCTTTTGTAACATTCCCCTGTGCTTCGAAAAGCACCTTGTCCTCAAGGTGATACTCTGCCTTGAGTTCATCCCAGGACTCCCAAGTAGCATCGTCTGGATGTAAGCCTTTCCACTGAACCAATACCCTCAGCCTTGGAGGGTCTGCTTCTGTATCCCATTTGGTGTTGAGAATGACAAGTGGAGAAATAACAGGGTCATTATCAATAGAAGATGGCGGTAGTTCAGCGGTGACTCCGGCATCAGAAGGGTTATGGCATGGTTTGAGAAGAGAGCAATGAAACACTGGGTGTATGCAGGAGTGCGGAGGAAGTCGAAGTTGATAAGCTACAAGGCCCACCCTCTGTGTAATCTGAAATGGTCCAAAGAATCTTTTGGTCAACTTAGGATGAGAATCTCCAGTTACTGACACTTGTCGACGTGGCCTAAGTTTGACGAATACCCAATCGTCCACTTGAAACTCAACATCGCGCCTGTTATGGTCTGCAAAGCGTTTCATGGTGTCTTGAGCCTTGAGCAGCTTCTTCCTGAGGCTTGCAAACATTTCCTCGCGATTACTCAGAATTTTGTCCACCGCGTCCACACTAGAACTTCCTGCAATATATTGGGGAATGGATGGAGGTGGCTTGCCAAAGGTTACCTCATCTGGAGTCATCTGTGTTCCTGAATGAATGGACATATTATAAGACCATTCGGCCCACATGAGATACCTTCCCCACGTCGCCGGTCGGGAGTGCACAAATGCTCGAAGATATTGCTCAACCACCCTGTTCATCACCTCAGTCTGCCCGTCGGATTGCGGGTGATAGGCCGAACTCATATGAAGTTTTGAGCCACTCAATCGGAACAACTCTTGCCAGAAGCGGCTGATGAATAATGGGTCTCGATCGGAGACTAAACTGTGGGGGATCCCATGAAGTTTTCCCACGATCTCCATAAAAAGATGAGCAACATTGAATGTTGTGTGATGTGAAGGGAGCGAACCCAAATGGATTCCTTTAGAGAACCTGTCCACGATGACCAGCACCACTGTATGGCCCTTAAGGGCCGACAATCCCCCTATGAAGTCCAAAGATAAGTCTTCCCTGTAGAAGCAAAGCTTCATGGTGAATCAAAGGTAATTCAAAGTTGTTTTGATGATAACAATGATGATGACAAATGTGATGACAAAAATCTCAAAGATCAATCAAAGAACAACTCAAGAGAGTCAAGAACAATTCAAGAGTTCAAGAATCAAGAAGAATTCAAGACTCAAGAAGAAAGCCTAGAATCAAGATTCAAGATTCAAGATCTCAAGAATCAAGATCAAGATTAAAGACTCAAGATTCAAGAATCAAGAGAAGGTTCAATCAAGATAAGTATGAAAAGTTTTTTCTCAAAACTTTGAATAGCACATGAATTTTTGACAAAACCTTTTACCAAAGAGTTTTTTACTCTCTGGTAATCGATTACCATATTGTTGTAATTGATTACCAGTAGCAAAATGAGTTTAAAAAAGTTTTCAAACTGAATTTACAACGTTCCAATTATTTTCAAAAAGTTGTAATCGATTACAATGTTTTGGTAATCGATTACCAGTGCCCTTGAACATTGAAATTCAAATTCAAAGGTGAAGAGTCACATCCTTTCACTTAAAAGCTTTGTGTAATCGATTACATTAATTTGGTAATCGATTACCAGTGATTGTTTCTGAAAAAATCAAAAGATGTAACTCTTCAAAAGGTTTTTGACTTTTTCAAATTGGTTTTAAGTTTTTCTAAAAGTTATAACTCTTCTAAATGGTCTTCTTGACCAGACATGAAGAGTCTATAAAAGCAAGGCTTTGATTTGCTTTTCAAGATACTTTTGCTTTTCCAATCAATCCTTTATAAGCCTTGAATCTCTTTGAACTTCTTCTTCTTCTTCTTTGTACCAAAAGCTTTCTGAAGTTTTCTGGTTTTCCAAACCTTGAAAACTTGTGTTATTCATCTTTTCATTCTCTTCTCCCTTTGCCAAAAAGAATTCGCCAAGGACTAACCGCCTAAATTCTTTTTATGTCTCTCTTCTCTCTTTTCCAAAATGACACAGTCTGAAAATTCTTTTGATTCTTCCCTTTCCCTAATACAAAAGTGTTCAAAGGACTAACCGCCTGAGAATTCTTTTGTATCCCCATTCACAAAGTATCAAAGGTTTAACAGCCTGAGATCTTTGTCTTAACACATTGGAGGGTACATCCTTTGTGGTACAAGTAGAGGGTACATCTACTTGGGTTTGACTGAGAACAAGAGAGGGTACATCTCTTGTGGATCAGTTCTAGTGGAGGGTACATCCACTAGGTTCAAAGAGAACAAGGGAGGGTACATCCCTTGTGGATCTTTGCTTGTAAAAGGATTTTTACAAGGTTGAAAGAAATCTCAAGGACCGCAGGTCGCTTGGGGACTGGATGTAGGCACGGGTTGTTGCCGAACCAGTATAAAACTCTTGTGTGTTTGTTTCCTTCTTCCCTACTCTTTTACTTTCCGCTGTGCATTTAATTTCCGCTTTTACTTTCTGTTAAGTTTCTCTTCTACTCCTCATTCTCTTAACAATTTAGTAAAAGCCTTAAAAGAGTAATTTTTTAATTGGTAAAGGTTTAGGAATAATTAATTCACCCCCCCCCCTTCTTAATTATTTTGAGGCCACTCGATCCAACAAGTGGTATCCGAGTAGGTTTCTTGTAAAATGGCCTCTTTAGATTTTGTGTCTTTCAAGAGTATTTTCAGGAACAGGTCACTCAAAGATGATGATGAAGACCAAGTCAACATGTGTCTCATGACAAAATCTGATGAGAATAACAAAGAAGATTCTGTAAGGAAGAAATGGTGCATAGACAGTGGATGTTCCAAACACATGACGGGTGATGTATCCAAATTCACAACTATTTCCCCGAAGAAAAGTGGACATGTTACATACGGCGACAACAACAAGGGTAAAATTATTAGAGTCGGCAAAATAGGTACGAGTTCTTCTACTCCCATTGAAAATGTGTTGCTTGTAGAAGGTTTGAAGCACAACTTATTAAGTGTTAGTCAATTATGTGATAAAGGATATAAAGTATCTTTTGATTCTAAAAAATGCGTTATTAAGCATGAGCATGACAAAGATATTGAACATATAGGTTTTAGAGAAAATAATGTTTACATGATTGATCTAAAACAAAAATTTGTAAATGATAGATGCTTTTTAAGTAAAGATTGTGATCCATGGTTATGGCATAAGAGAATTGCTCATATTAACATGGATCATCTAAATAGGTTAATTTTAAAAGATCTAATTATTGGATTGCCTAAATTAAAATTTGAAAAAGATAAGTTATGTGATGCATGCCAAAAAGGTAAACAAACAAAAGTATCCTTTAAATCTAAAAATATTGTTTCTACCACTAAGCCATTGCAATTATTACACATGGATTTGTTTGGACCATCTAGAGTCATGAGTTTTGGTGGAAGTTACTATGCATTAGTAATTGTTGATGATTATTCTAGATATACTTGGACTTTATTTCTTACTCATAAGAATGATGCATTTCATGCATTTAGAAGACTTGCCAAAGTCATTCAAAACAAAAAGAATCTCAAAATCATCTCCATCAGAAGTGATCATGGAGGTGAATTTGAAAACAATGATTTTGAAATGTTTTGTGATGAGTATGACATAGAACACAACTTTTTTGCACCTAGAACACCCCAACAAAATGGAGTAGTAGAAAGGAAAAATAGAGCCCTAGAAGAAATTGCTAGAACTCTTTTAAATGACACACCTCTTCCAAAATACTTTTGGGCAGAAGCAGTTAACACCACATGTTATATTATGAACAGAGTCTTAATTAGACCTATTCTTAAGAAAACCCTGTATGAACTTTTTAACAATAGAAAACCAAATATTGCACATTTACATGTTTTGGGATGTAAATGTTTTGTTCTAAACAATGGTAAAGAAAGTCTAAGAAAGTTTGATGCCAAGGCAGATGAGGGTATCTTCCTTGGGTATTCCTTACATAGTAAAGCATTTAGAATATACAACAAAAGAACTATGACAATCGAGGAATCAATACATATTACTTTTGATGAAACTAACATTACCTCCCCGAGAAAGGAGTTTGTTGATGATATTGCAGATACTTTGGAAGATACTCAAAATAAAGAAAGAAATCTGAAAAGAAAAAGAAATGATGAAGACAATGATGATCAAGATGACACAACACAAGAAAATGATAATCTTCCTAAAGAATGGAAAACTTCAAGAAATCATCCTCTTGATAACATCGTCGGTGATATCTCAAAAGGGGTAACAACTAGACACTCTCTTAAAGATTTATGCAATAATATGGCATTTGTTTCATTAATAGAACCTAAAAACTTTAAAGAAGCTATTATAGATGACCATTGGATAGTAGCTATGCAAGAAAAATTAAATCAATTTGAAAGAAATGATGTATGGGAATTAGTAGAAAAACCTTCAGATTATCCAATCATAGGAACTAAATGGGTATTTAGAAATAAATTGGATGAAAATGGTATAGTAATTAGGAATAAAGCTAGACTTGTAGCAAAAGGATATAACCAAGAAGAAGGTATAGACTATGAAGAAACTTTTGCACCTATAGCTAGATTAGAAGCCATTAGGATGTTATTAGCATATGCATCTATTATGAATTTTAAACTATATCAAATGGATGTCAAAAGTGCTTTCTTAAATGGTCTAATTCAGGAGGACGTATATGTGGAACAACCTCCTGGGTTTGAAGATTCACAAAAACTAGACCATGTCTATAGATTAAAGAAGGCACTTTATGGCCTAAAACAAGCACCTAGGGCTTGGTATGAAAGATTAAGTAAATTCCTATTAGAAAAGAATTTTACTAGAGGGAAAGTAGATACTACCTTATTCATAAAAAGGAAGGATAATGATATCTTGTTAGAACAAATTTATGTTGATGATATAATTTTTGGATCTACTAATGAATCTTTGTGCAAGGAGTTTTCTATTGATATGCAAAGTGAGTTTGAGATGTCCATGATGGGTGAGTTAAATTACTTTCTTGGACTACAAATCAAACAAACAAATGATGGGATCTTCGTCAATCAAGCAAAATATTGCAAAGAACTCATTAAGAGATTTGGAATGGAAAACTCAAAACACTTGGCTACCCCTATGAATACAAGTTGTTATCTTGACAAACATGAATCCGGTCAACCTGTTGATCCAAAGCAATACAGAGGTATGATTGGATCTCTACTTTACTTATCTGCAAGTAGGCCAGACATTATGTTTAGTGTATGCATGTGTGCAAGATTTCAATCAGATTCAAAGTTTTCACATTTAATGGCAGTAAAAAGAATTATAAGATATTTATTAGGAACAATTAGTTTAGGATTATGGTATCCTAAGAATTCTTTATGCAACCTAGTAGGATACTCAGATTCAGATTTTGCTAGATCAAAAACAGACAGAAAGAGCACTAGTGGTACATGTCAATTCATAGGATCTGTTCTTGTTTCTTGGAATAGCAAGAAACAAAATAGTGTAGCATTATCCACAGCTGAAGCAGAATATATTTCTGCTGGTAGTTGTTGCGCACAGATTTTATGGATGAAGCAACAACTATCTGACTATGGAATAATATTAGATCACATTCCCATAAAATGTGACAACACAAGTGCCATAAACATATCTAAAAATCCAGTTCTTCACTCTAGAACCAAGCATATAGAAATTAGGCATCATTTTATTAGAGATCATTGTTGGATTGCTTCCACCTTCGTAGAGACTGGTTGAACACCAAACTGAGAGACCAAATGTCCAAGATACTCTACTTGCTTCTGCGCAAAGGTACACTTGGATAATTTGAGAAAGAATTTGCCAGCAAGCAGAATCTGAAAGGCTTGTTCCAAGTGACTCAAGTGCTCCTGAAAGGTTCTACTATATATTAGAATATCATCAAAGAATATGATAATAAATTTGCGTAGATATGGCCCAAAGATACTGTTCATAGTCGCCTGAAATGATGAAGGCGCGTTGCAGAGGCCAAACGGCATAACGTGAAACTCAAAGTGGCCGTTGTGAGTCCTGAAGGCGGTCTTGCCCACATCTTCCTCCTTCATCAGTATCTGATGATACCCTTGCAACAAGTCTAACTTCGAGAACCAGCATGCGCTACCTAATTCATCCAGTAATTCATCGATAGTTGGAATCGGAAACCGGTCCTTGACGGTGATAGCATTCAGAGCCTTGTAATCAACACAAAAACACGCCATGAACCATCACGTTTCTTGACAAGCAAAACAGGGGAGGAAAAAGGGCTTGTGCTGGGTCTAATAATTCCCTGTTGTAGCATGGTTTCGACTTGGGCTTCATTTTCGCATTTCTGAAAATATGGATATCGATAAGGTCGCACATTCACAAGCTCAGACCGAGGAAGCAAATGGATGGAATGATTGGTGGAGCGTGAGGGAGGTAGGGTGGTTGGTGCCTGAAAGAGAGTGGAAAAGGTACTAAGCAAGGCATCAATTTCGGGGTAGGTGTTTGGGTTGAAGGAAGCTCAGGTGGAATTAAGCTGATATGGAAGTAAGCACTGGCACTAGCAGTGCGAATCATACGGCGGAGCTGTGGAGGTGTTACTGAATGCAGGGTATCATCTGCATCTCTTTTTAATTCAACCATGTGCCCATTCGATATGAACTTCATGGTGAGATCATTGTTGTCTGTCAAGACCGAGCCTAGTGATTTGAGCCATTGAACGCCGAGAACAATGTCGGCACCGCATAATGGCAATGCGTGAAAATCCATGGTGAAGTCCTGGTTCTGAATTGTAATTGTGACTCCTACGCAAAGTTGTTGGCAGAGCACCTCGTTGCCATTTCCGACCACCACGCGAAGGGGATGAGTGGGCTGTGCCGTGAGACCCAATGGACGGACGAGACGGGTTTGCACAAAATTGTGCGTGCTCCCACCGTCGATTAGCATGACCACGGGTTGATTTGTGACCCGGCCCACCATTCTCAGGGTCTTTGGAGCCAGGTGACCCGATAAAGCATAAAAGCTTATTTGGGCCTGGAGTGGGTCAAGGTTTGTATTTGTAGCTTCGTCTTCGATAAGGTTCAAGCTTGTGGCCACGTCGTCAGCTTCAGCGATGAGAAGGAAGAACTTCTCATCGAAGTTGAAGCACAACCCCTTTTCTCGGCGTATTGCCATCTCTTCCAGGGAAAGGCGTTTGAGTGGAGGGTGTGGAGGTTTAGCTGGAGGCGGCAGGAGAGCAGGAACCACAGGTGGCGCGGGAAACGTGGGTGACATGGTTGTCGACCGTGGTAGTGCTGGGGCGTTGAACCTCCCACGACCAGATTGGTGGTGGTCCGCCAATTTTTCCTCATGAAGACGAGACAGGGTCGCGGCATGCGTCAGGGTGAAGGGTTGTGATACCTGCACTTCACAGCGTATCTCTGGTATCAAACCCGAGATAAAGCAGTTGAGTAGGAAGGAGTTTGGAAGCCCTATAGTTCTGTTCGCCAGAGTTTCGAATTGAGATAAGTAGGCTGCAATCGTGCCGGTTTGGGTGAGCTTGGAAAGGATCCCCGTGGGGGCTTCATATTGTGAAGTAGCAAATCGACCTTCGAGGGCTTGCAAGAACCCCAGCCAAGAGGAAATTTGTCCACTCCGCAACATCCATTGGAACCATGCGAGAGCTGGGCCCTCCATGTCAAAGGCAACAACAGTGAGACGATCGGGCTCGAGGGTTGAATGGTAAGCAAAGAACTGGTTAATTTTGAACATCCATCCCGAGGAGTCAGACCCATCGAAGTGAGGAACATCCAATTTTATACGAGGTAAGAGATTTGTGGTGTTGGAAGAGATTGGGTTAGTGGAAGAAGACGAATGGGAAGGGGTGTTGTGTTGATTGGCTTCAATGGTGGAAACACGGTTGAGAAGGACATCAAACTTATTGGAAATGTGAAGGTGGTTGGAGGCTAATTTAACAATGGCTTCCTCGATTCGTTCCATGTTGGACTTGGATCGTGTGGAATCAGCCATGGACAACTCTCTCAATGAAAGCACCAAAGTTATTATGGCCGAATCCCTAATCTGCAAATTCCTAGAGTTCGAGAGCTAGGACTCTCCAGAAGCAATAGAGGAAAAGATGAGTTTTATTCATTCTGCCCTTTTTCATTACATGGTAATAGCTTTATATAGAATTTTGTGAATTGATGCTAACATAATTGACAAATTCTGGTAATAGGGCCTAACAGAAAAAGTTTCAAAAGATTCAAGAAGATTCCATCATAACAGAATTGTAAAGCTAGCAGATAGGATAATTCTATAATGGGCCATCCTCTAAGCCATGTTAGCCTTCCTTCTCTTTTAGATAATAAAGTCTTTCAGGTACTGTGGTTTGATCACCATTCTTCTCTGCCTTTGGTTCTTCTCTGCTAATAACTGCTCTGTTGCTTGCTCTGTTTGTGTTTCTGTTAATGATGATTGTGGAGCTTTTGTGCCTTTCGTAACACACCCTTAATATAATCTAAACGAAATTCATTCAATAATATAATTGCGAAGAGTGTGTGAAACAAGATTTTTGTTAACATTTCTCATAGTACTCAATCTAGATCGAAAACAAATTAATAAATGAACAATCATGAACAATGAATTAATAATTAATAATTAAATTGAAAAAACAAATACCTTTAAGCTCTTTTAGATGACAATGCAGGGCAACCAAAGACAGGCATAATATGGTACGATGGCTATGTATGCCTACCCAAGCGTGTGGCTAGTTTGTTCCAAATGTTGACTAGTTGACCGAGGATGATGCATAATCCTATCCTTCACATTCAGTAAAAAATTAAAGTTTGCTCAAATGGGGAAAAGGGTTCTGCATCAGGATGTGGGTCAAAGTAAAGCAAGAGTGCTTTGGTTGAATTGGGCTCACAAATACCAAATCAATTCAGTGCAAAGTGTGTAAAGATGGAAGAAAATGTGGGAGTTCTAATAAATTAGTAACGTACTTTCCAAGCGATATCATTATTGTCCAAATAAAGCTGGCATTAGGAAAACTGGTCGGCTATACCAAACGTTAATCTAATGTGTAGAATATCATATCAAGAATACAAATTTATTAGTTTGGTTTGCACTACGATTTTTTATGTCCTAAAGTTTTTGATGTTGATTGTTTAAGTGCTTGTCTCAAAATTCTGCCATCAAATTGATGATCGATCTATAGCATTCCCACTTTTTTTTTATATATATATATATATAATGGCGTTAATAATGTTTGAACTTAAGATTTTATACTATTATTCAAATCTCCTGTCATACTAAGTGGACTCTAATGAATTACTGCATTGCCACTTTAAGAAATGGATATAAATTTCTAAATAATAACTTGAGTTTCTCGCGTCTTTTTTATGGGACTATTTAAAGCTTGATTTGCTATCAAAGTAGAATAAAATCTCAAGGATATTTTTTTTATATTGAATTTACCACTGCATTTGCTTAATCATGATAAACTTCATTTTTGGGTAATCAAAATATATTTTCAATTAAGTTTAGACTAACATGGATCAAACATTTTTTTTTTTAATAAAGAGAGAGCTGTTGAACTTGAATACTAAAATTATTATGATTCACATACATTATTCAATCAACTGAGACGTGTTTGATATAAATCAAACATGTTGATCACAATTTTATTGCAAAGTTAATGACTTGGGCTCTGTTCAATTCCAGCGACAGAAATAACACGCTAAAGATGAAAATGCGAAACAACAATTAAATTAGGTAAGCACGATTTCAAAGAGAGTTAAGTTACAAATATGTTGAGGCCCACAACTTTAATTTCTATCTTCGAGCAGGAGGTGGGATTGAGCGGGAGTCATCCGATTTTTGGTAAAAAGACTTTCTTAACGCTGCCTTTACTCTTTCAAGGTCACCGGCAAAGATTTTTCTTATGCACAATGGTATTTTTGTACATTTATCTAATTTTAAAACTTTATATCCTGCATAATTCATTCTTAAAGAGGAACGACAAATTTTAAGTGTAACTAAGTCTTTGATGATTAGTTTCATATCTAATCCAAAAAATCAAAATTTGTAAAAATATTTCAAGATCCCACCAGAAAGTCACAATGGTAATTAAAAAAAACAATTATTTTAATTTTAATTATCTATGCATGTAAAAAAAGAAAAAATAATGTTCGCAAAGTATTCTTAATACAAGATAAAGTTAAACTCTCAACGGGCTTAAGACATTAATATATTTCATGCACCTACTATTTATTAAATTCATAGAAATAACTCATAATTAAGGATATTTTTGTAAGAATAATTAATGTAAGAAATATTATAAATTGATTCTTATGTAAAAGGTTAAACACAAAATGTAAGGGAACAATTTTTAAATTTTGTTATATTTAATGACACTTCATTTAAGTTTTTCTAGTGAAATTACTATGATATTTGAGTGAATTATTTATCGGGATTTTGCTTATGATAATATCTAGCAATGAACTTGGTTAGGTTACCTTTTAGGCCTCAGTCACAATTTTCCCTCCACTTCTTGTTAGTTTATGAATATAATATTTCGTTCTAGGGTTGATGGCCCTTCGTAAAAGAAAAGGAAAAAGAGTGATGTTAGTTCACAAAGTATTCTTAGTTAAATAATATAGCAAGTTTATATTTCGAAAGTTGAAAAATGTTTTGAATTTCAAATATTACGTGAAAAATGGGTATACAAGTTAACATTTTCATAATTGGGTGATAGATGCGACTAAATGACTAACCCACTTATACTCAATATTAATGATTTTCATATGGGATCTTGTAATTCATGTGAATCTCGGTTGTTTCTAGCTCCGAACTATAGAAGGCTGCGCAGAAGAGTAGTGTTGCAATATAATGAAGTGTTCCTTTCCGTGAAAGGAATTTGCAGCCATGTTTTATTTGAAGCTTCAAATTAAAAACTGAATTTGGAGATTTTCTTTTAGAGTTATTGGTCCATGCTCCCGCTTCATCCACTTTAAAACGTAAGAGTAAGTATGCAAAATTAACTAAAGATAATGATGCTAGGCATTGGGTTCCGAGAGAAAATACAATCATTTATCATTAATTAATTCTAAAAGGTACTACAAGCCCCACCTTGTTGGGGGATTGTTTGGAACATAAAATGGGAGCACTATTAAAAAAATTACATTCTATGACAGCAAAACGACAACGGTTTTTAATAATCATCTTCGAATGTGTGTGGGGTGACAATTTTGTTATATGATCAACTTTGACGACGATGGTATTAATTATATTTTATATCTTCATGCCATCTGGTATGGAAAAAGGAAATTTCACGGATTTCAGAATATCACAAAGCCATTGGCTATAATGCATTATTGTAAACATTAGTGTGCTATGTACGTGAGACGTATGATTGAGTAGTGCTTCTTAACGAGCTTCTAAAACTATAATACTAATCAGTTGACAAAATGTAAGTCATTCTTAAATGATGAAGATTATTCCTGATGTGGTGAACCTTCTCCAACAAATACAGCTGGCAGCTTGGGCCGAGGCAAGCCAATTTCACTACCTAACATTCAAATAAAGGGGGTAAAAGTTTAGAATTTTTTAACAGAATTTGAACTGAGTCAGGTATAATACATGTGAATGCAGCTTGACAATCCAGAAACCAACTGATTCAGGTATAAGCTTTTCAAGGCAGTTGTTTTCTTCTTATGAGGTTATGTATTATATTATAAAAGCTTAATTGTTGGGAGTTATTCTATGATAATTATATTATAAAAGCTTAAAGCTACATATCCTTAGGCTAGTTTTTATTTATTCATGCTTTGTTTTAGGTCTCTCATTCATATGGATGCCCAAGCTTCTATTTTTGTAGCATATTAGTTTAAATTCTGAAAAAATGAGTGCTCTAAATGTGAGCCTGATGCTTTGTCTAGAAATGCAAGTGCATCTTGTATTTGTGCATGTCATGTCCTAGAAAATGGAGGAAGTGGAAGTGGAAATGAACATAGTTTGCTGCCCAAGGAAGCAATTTTCCCTTCCTCGTTACCGCTTCTCTATGCAAGGGAATTTTTTCTATTAATTAGCCTATGAACTACATAATTGAAGTTTATATAGACAGCTAACTGAAAGTGGTTATCATTTGTCATTTGGAGTATAATTACAATTTGCAGTGACCGTCATATCTAAATTATGCTAAGGCATGTTTTGAAAGAAAAGAAGTGTATGTATGATCTTCTATTCACTTTAATGTGAATGTGGAGTTTTTGTATTCATATTCATCTTTTATAACATGTTATTCATTTGTAATGTTACAAATTCAAGGTGTGATTTAGACAGTTAATAACACTTTTCTTCCTATCATCTTAAAAAAGCATTGGAATATAATTACACACTTTTATCATGACAATTCAGGTATATTGAAAGAGATTAACTACATATATCTTGCCACTTTTTCTTTATGGTTCTAGAGTCACATTTTTTTTTTCTTGGGTCATGTTGATATAGCTTTTTAATAATTAAGTGATTTGTTTAGAATATAGCTTTGTGTCCCTGCAAATCATTCCAGGCTTACACTTGCACTTGTGTTTTCTTTATTCCATCTCAAACATGGGTTGGTGTTATTCTTTGCTTTCATATATATATATATATATATATATATCTTTGGAAAATGGTGCAACATGTAGTTAATTAGTCTGTTTATGTTTTCTTGATTAGCTGAATTAAGAGTATTGAAATTTATTTTATGGCCATATCAATTTGAACACTTGAATCATATGTAAAAGAAAAATAAGTTTGGAATTAATAGAAACAGAAGCATAAACATATAAGAGGAATTTTTTTTCTCTTTACAAGGGTTTAGTACCATCAACTATAAGTATGGCACCTTCTGTGGAAAATTTCTTGAATGGGGCTATTGTTTGTGCATGTGCAGAAGCTGCTACATACCTATTTGAAGTAGTGAGAAGGAAACTTTAATTGCAATCCCAACCTAAAAAATTAAGTTTTTTTGCAAAATTTGCCACAGTAGTTGAGTATTGAGGGATTCCAGCTCTTTATGCAGGACTTATTCCTAGCTTATTACAAGTATTTAAATTCTAAACTTCTTGGCATGCTCTACTTGTATTTAACTAGACTTACTGGAGTCCCTTCTCTACGTACCCAAATTTCAGTGTTTGCCGATATTGTGGTTGGGTGGCACATGTTATAAAGTTGATGAACTCAATCCTGAGTCTAGTCACTTGCGGCTTCAGTTCTCTCGGTTTGTTGGTCCCAAATTTGGACCTAGACCTTATGGCAAGAGATGAGTTGGTCTACTAAAGGCATTTAGGTTTTATGCTTGTGATAATATTTTCCTTTACCTGTATCATTCGGGGGTGAGAAATATTCATGAATCAATGTTGACATGCAAATGAATCATATGATATTAGCTACTTAATATGTTGTACATATGCATTGAATCATTTTCCATTAGGATTATATTGTAATTGTTGTGCTTAAAATACTTCATACAATTGAAACACACACACACACATTAAGAAATTGAACTATGGGATCCTGATTCTTCTTCAATTTCCTCTTACAATGCAGGATGGGTACAACTGATGAAGTTTTGAAGACTTCTAAGAAGGGAACTATTTTTGTTGAAGATCTTCTAGAAGAAGAAGTTGTTGTTGTAAGTTTCAACTCTTAATTACACATACACATATGTTACTTGGTAAACTACAAAAAGTTGTGTTTTAATTTTTATAATAGTGTAGCTCTAAAATAACATGCATGAGTCATAAGCATCTTGACTGGTGTATACTCTAATAATCTTATATTTTTTTTCATTATGTTGTCATTCATTTATAGAAGATAGAAGGAAAATAATTTTTTCCTTAGTTTAAAAGTCAATACTTGCCAATAACAAACTCTTGAATCTGAGAAACAGATTGACAATACTCCCTTTGTCTTCATTTTTGTTGTTATTTCCCTTCACTTTTTTCTTCAATGGAACATCTTGGGAGATGGATGAAAAGCTTGAGCATGTCAAACATTGCATGGTCTATACTTTTGAACTTTGATGTGAGGCCCAACATTGGACATGAAAGTGAGCTTATTGCAGTGGTGTTCAGACTCTGCAGTTAGCACTAACTTTTTCTTAGGATTGCACTTTACTTGATTTAGCTATTCTTTTGAAAGAAAAAAAGTATTTTTTTTAATTGAATAATATGTTTAAAAAACTTATAATAAATTATTTATGCCCCCACCCTCAAAAAGGCAATACCTCAGTAGATGATCCAATGCTTATGAAAAAAAACACTGTTATAAAATTACATTTTTAACCGCTTAAATGGACCTTTATTGTCTTGTCCATATCATATTTTGTGTTTTGTCCATCAAAGTTTTTTTTATTGGAGATATTATAGTGCTTGACTCACGTGTTCAATGGGTCTAGGTTCTACTAGATCCTCTATATACATGATATTGCAATATGTTTTTGCTTAAGAGTTCTATTATTATTATTATTATTATTATTATTATTATTATTATTATTATTATTATTATTATTACCACATTTATGAAAATTGTGATGTGAAATGAATGCCCATAATAATACATTGTGTTATGCTCAAATTCATTATCTTTTTTTAAAAAGACATTCTAAGATGATTCTCTCCAAAATCGTCTTAGAATCTTTATTTTTTAAAAAAAAAATATTGTAAGAAGGTTTTTCATGTATAGATTCTAAAATGGTTTTTGGAAAAACCATCTTAGAATACTCAATATGTTTTAATTTATTTTAGAAAAAAAACATTCTAAGACAGTTTTTTAAAAAATCGTCTTAGAATGTAGACATTCTAAGATGATTTTTGTTATAATTATTAATTCTTTTAATTTTTTGTAAAAAAGAGATTCTAAGATCCTTTTCAGTGAAAATTGTCTTACAATGTCACTATTCTAAGACAGTTATTTGCCTAAAAACCATCATAGAATAACGTTTTTCTAAGACGGTTTTTTAAGAACCATCGTGGAAAGTCTTGATTTTTCATGATGTTGCCTTTAAAGATAGTTCAAAACCATCGTTGAAATATTTTTTTCCAGTAGTGCAGGTTCCTAACTTAGGACCCTACAATTTCCTTTTAACATCTCACGCATTACGCTACAATTTAACACCTCAGGTTCCTCCTAACTTGGAACCCTACGCTTTCCCTTTTAACACCTCGCAAATAAATATTTTTCTCAAGGTAAACACCACTCGAGATATTGTACAATTCATAACTCACAACATAAGTAATATCACCTCAGGTATTAAGCACACACTTATTCACAACCAAATTCCATGTCCACAATTTTAACATCTCACAACGTCACAATCCATTGTCACATGTCTACGCGTATCTCACAAATTTACACATGTTCAACTTTGCACTTATACTCAATCTCAATAACAATGTTATAATCTCAAAGCAGCATGTTATCATACCTCATGAATCATATACACATCACATAGTATTAATATATACATGGCACAAACATAGACTTTACCTATGAACTATGCAATACACACAATTACGCAATTATTTTCAAAATCATTTTAACTCATTGTGCTTCAAAGTAATTTAACTCGTTGGGTTCTCATAGTGGATCCCATCACAATTCTCATCACGCAAAAAACTCTTCTCCCTTAAAGGGTCTTACAATTGTGTGATTGCATAGTTCATAACTCACAACTTAATGCATACAATATCTTAATACATATGTGATGTGTCATCGTTTTCTCTTATTTCTTAACACTTTTTGTCACCGTTTTAATTACTGATTAGCCTTAATTGTCAATATAATTATGCAGTTTTATCAATTGGGCCTACTGGACTAATTTTGTGTTTTTAATTTAATTTCAGGAGAATTATAAGCAATTGGGCTTGAATCCGGAATTAGGCTTGGACTTGAAGAGAGCAAACAATTTTATTTCATCTAGATATTATCTTATCTTATCTAGATTTTATTTCATCTAGATATTATTTCATCTAGATTTTATCTTATCATATCTAGATTTTATCTCATCTAGATATTATTTCATCTAGATCTTATCTTATCTTATCTTATCTAGATTTTATTTCATCTAGATTTTGTCTTATCTTATCTTATCTAGATTTTATTTTATTTATGGGTTTGGACTTAAAACAGATTTGTAAGCTTTGGGACTGAGAACTATATAACAGCACCAAGGTTCTAGGTTGAGCTCTCTCTCTTCTCTTTTCGTTTTAGTCTTTTTCGTTTTATGAAGAAAGAATAATTTTAGGTTTTACAATTCCAATTTTTACTATTCACGTAGCAATAAAATTTCTTTTTTTGCTTCAATCTGCAATTTTGTTTTCTAATGATTAATGGAAGGCTAAGTCTCCAGTGTTGTTTTCTCTTGAGGATCAAGCACAGCTCTCTTTGAGGTTTTATTATTTCTATTGAATTCTGATCAGTTTTCCTCTTCACCAATTACTCTATATTTGTTGCTATTAATCCATGCATGCTTAGTGCTTGATTAATTGTCTCTGTGCTTAATTTACGTTCATGCTTAATGATCAGTTTTGTTCATGATTAATTGGTGTATGTGTTGCTTAATCACATAATGATAGCCTTGTGTTAAATTTCGCTTAGTAATTTAATTTAGGGTTGGATTAAGTGGTTGAACTGATAAAGGATAAATTCTCGTAACCTAGGATAAGAGACTTGCTTATGAATCAAGCGGAAACAACGTGTTTTAATTCTGATATTTTCTAATTAAAATTTGCTCATTGTTTAATTTACAAAAAAAAACAACCCCCCTCCCCCCAATTCGTTATTGTTTTATTACTATCTATTATGAACATTTGGTTGACCATTGCTCGTTGGGAGACGACCTAGGATCACTTCCTAGATACTGCATTTTTAATGTTTATTTGATTCGGGTACAGCCTCGATCAATATGTATCTCACAATTCATAACATATTCAATTTATCACTTACACACAATTTCAATCACAATTTCATGATCCCAATATAGCAATTTATCATGATAATCTAATAAATATTGTGCAAAACGCAAACAAAATATACAAAAATGTTTCTTAAGACATGAGGAGTAAAACCCTTCAAATAATTTCACACTATTAGACCCTAATTTCGTCCGGGGACTATCATTCAATGATGTTTTGATTCTCGATAGCCGAATTGACCTATTCGACACCAGTTACCATGTAAGATGAAAGATCATTCGATGTTTTGGTGAAGAATGTCAAAAATACCCAGAGGGGAGGGCTAAAGGGTCATTTTAGCTTTTTTCTGGACCCTGGCTCACCTGGGTGCCCAAATAGCTTAGGGGTGAAGTAACCAACTCGCCAGGGCGAGCAAGGTTACTTTAGGTTGAATCAACAGCTCGCTTGGGTGAGCTGCCAAAGTCCCAAACCCCCTCATTTCCTATAAATAGGCATGAGGGGGGCTAAAGAAAGGGTCAGCTTTCAAAAATTGAGAGGTTTCAGTGAAAATCAAAGAGAAGGAGAAGAAAGAAGATAAAAATAAGGTGAAGAGCCCTTGGACCACACCCTAGGAAAGTTTGAGCATGTGCCCAACGAGAACGGCAACCACTTTGTTCCCATTCTCCTTGAAAGCATCAACCCCAGTTAGGGCATGCACCCTTTGCTCAACCTATGGGCGAGGCCCGTGAAGAGCCCTTGGACCACGCCCTAGGCAAGTTTGAGCCTTACCCTGCATATGCCATTGAGGGACTACCATTTGGTGGCCTGCCTCAACCCAATACCTCGGGGGCCCTTTAACATCAGTGGGGAGACTATCTCCTGCCATGGAAGAAAGAGAGAAATTTGATCTTGTAGAAGAAAGGCAGAGGGCCATTGAGGGGATTAGTGACTACCCTTTTGCCGACAAGGCAGAATTATGCCTAGTGCCCGGCGTCGTCCTCCTTACCAAATTCAAGGTGTCAGACTTTGACAAGTACAAAAGGACCACTTGTCCCAAGAACCACTCGAAGATGTATTGTCGGAAATGGGGGCATACTCAAAAGATGAAAAAAAATTGATGCATTTTTTTCAAGAAAGCTTGGCCGGGGCAGCGATCAATTGGTATACTAACCTGGAAGCTTCTCGGATCCGTTCTTGGAATGACTTAATGGCTGCTTTCATTAGGTAGTATCAATACAACTCTAACATGGCTCCCAATAGAATGCAATTGCAAAACATGTGCTAGAAGGAGCATAAGTCTTCCAAGGAGTATGCCCAGAGGTGGAGGGATTTGGGAGCCCAAATAGCACCTCCCATGATGGAGAGGGAGATGATAACCATGATAGTAGACACATTACTAGTGTTCAACTATGAGAAAATTGTGGGTTATATGCCTTTGATTTTTGTAGATCTGGTGTTTATGGGCGAGAGAATTAAAGTGGGCTTAAGAAGGGGAAAATTCGATTACACCGCTTCAACGAGTACAAGCAATAGGAGGTCCGAAATGGGTGGAGCTAAGAAGAAATAGGGAGATGCCCATGCCATAACTTCAACTCCCACATGGCCAAAATCCCACCAAACCCCTCACAACCCCATTTACCCATATTCCCCGCATCAGCGCAATTATTTAGCCAAAATCAGAACTCCTCCCAAATCGGCGCCCATCGAACAAATATTTCCCACTCTACCACAAAGACTTCCCCCACAAAACCCATTTCTCGTACAACCTCGACCAATTGGAAACACCAATCCCAACACAAACACAAACCCGAGGAGGAATTTCCCGAAAAGAAAGCCCTCAGAGTTCACCCTGATGCCGATGCCTTATGCCGGCCTACTACCATCTTTGCTCAGCAACCAAATGGCTATGGTGAGCCCTAGGAAAGTCTATCAGTCTCCTTTTCCCTGATGGTACAATCCTAATGCAACCTGCGCCTATCACGGTGGTGCTCTGGGGCATTCCATAGAGCAGTGGGTGGCCTTCAAGCACAAAGTACAAAGCTTGATTGATGCAGGATGGCTGACGTTTCAAGAGGATAGTCCGAATGTGAGGACCAATCCACTCGCCAGTCGTGGAGGCTCAACGGTTAATGCAGTGGAAGAATGAAAGCCCCGGGAGCTTAAGCAGATAGGGGACGTGTCAACCTCTAGAAGGTTCATTTGGAAGCATTGTGCGAGGCTAGTATGATCTGCCTTGATGGTGACAAAGGAGATTTATGTTTAATGCATCCAGGGGCATCGCACGATATGGAGACGTGTCCAATGGTGGAATAGTTGCTACAGGGAATGATGAACAAGGGCCAGATTGAAGTCTATAGTGCGAAGAAAGGGAAGGGGGATGTATGCATGCAGTCAGATGATAAAAACCCGAGTAAACCCAAGTTATTGGTGATCCACTTCACCAGGGACGTCACCACTCAGAGGTCCTGAGGTTTCCAGCCCTTTACTGCTAAGAAGCGTGTGCCCTTCCCTTACAAAAGTGATAAAGCGGTGCCATGGAAGTACACTGCACAAGGGCCTGACAGAAGGAAAGGCGCGTTTGTCATACATGTTAAGGATGATATACCTTTCGCTAATGTTACAAATATATCTAGTATGAGTGACATGACTCATAGTGGATGGATCTTCATGGCGCCCGAGCTACCAATGTGGTCCAAAGACGAAGAGAAGGCAAAGGTGGATATAGGCGAGAAAGATAAGGTGGGCCTGACCTCGAATGATGAGGTCCCAATTGGAAAGATTGCAGAGGAAGGGGATGACTTTAGCAAGAAGGGAATATCAGCTGAGGAGGTGACTGAGTTCCCAAGGATCATCCAATAAAGTCAGTTCAAGGTGATTGAATAATTAAACAAAACCCCAGCTAGGATTTCTCTGTTGGGGCTGCTTATGAACTCTGAGCCTCATCAGGAGTTGTTGGTCATGATTCTGAATGACCAATGTGATGGACTTCTTGTAAAGGCAGGGGTAGGGCCCCCAGAGGCCCCAGGAGATGAAGATGGAGCTTAGGATGATGATGACATGACCGATGTGATGAACTTCTTCCTTTGAGGAGATTGAGCTGCTTGACCAGGATCTCTTAAAATTGTGAACTTGTCTTTATTTTATTTATCACTTTCAATATTTTGTTTGTTATTTCATTGTGATGGAACTTGTCTTTATTTTATCGCTTCCAGTATGTTGTCATGTTATTTCATTGTGATGGTTTGTTTGAAACAAGAAAAAAAACTAAACAAAAAGGATTTGTGTATGGTTTCTTTTCTTTCACTCGCCATTTGTCCCTTTAATAAGTGCAGTCTCGGGTTACAACTTTGCCTAGGATTCAAACTTTTTCTAAAAAAAAAAAAACTAAAACTAACATGCTTTTTAAAAAGGAAATAATCGCCAGTTTCCTTTGGAAAGTTCGCGGATCAAAACACAGGTTTTTTTGAGAAAAAGAAATGTGCACCTGGAGGGTGAAAACAATGAAAGACTTTCCTGAATGCCAAAATGGACTCGGATGTTTTGTATGACTTGATAAAAGAGCAATCATTGAAACATTGGTTTAGCCTGAATGTGGAAACGAACCCTAAACCTTAGTGTTTGTGTGGCCACAGCCTTATATTTGAGTGTTCGCATGGATGTGAGCTATGATTGATTTTGCATGAATTTCTAATTATCATAATATGCATTTCATGAAAATGATATGGGCATTCCCTTTTTCTGAGCCATTGGCCAAACAGATGTCCCCATATATATTATGTTTTGCCATTTTCAAGCCTTTTGCGCCAAACATCGACTTTTTGCCATCACCTAGGATGAGAGAGCAGGGGGATCTTCCAAGCGAATCTTTTATTATCTTTGGTTAGAGGTGTTCATCAAAACAAAAAAAAAGCACAAAGAACAAAAACAACAAAGAAAAAAAGCAAAAGAAAAATAAAAAAAGAAAGAAAAAAATTAATCAAAGACAGAAGAAGAGTAAAGGAAAATAGAAAAGAAAAACAAGTTCTTTGGACCAGACGATGTCTGAACAATGTGCAGAATTGTCAAAAAGAAAAAAGCAAAAGATAAGAGCAATATTAACTTGGTTAAGACACGGGGGGGTGTAAAGTGGTCGCCTGTTTTAGTTACTAACCAAATCTTTGTGTCTGCTCTCCTGTTCCACACCAAACAAAAGATAAAGGGAAAAAGGAAGGGGTAAGGCCAGAACAACCAAAGCCAAAATTTCCTACAAAATACGACCTTATAAAGTCTTATTGATCCCTGATGATTAAGCATATTATCTTTGATTTGATGGGAAATAACTTTCAAAGTCAATTTATGACATATTTGTGATTTGGAATTGAGATGAAACTCTTGCCTGTGTGAAACTTTATACACCTTAAGCGGTTTTCCTCTATTCGATTGGACCTAGTATTTCTTCTAATGTTCTCTTAGAAACGAAATGTTAATGTCTTAAATCTCATTTTTTTTATGATCAATTCTATCTACATGTTTTCATTCCCCATTAGTCACATTGTTTTTTTTTCAAAAAAAATGTATGTTGTTCTGATCGGTTTGGGGGTTTGTGTCTTTACCAAGCATGTTCGTGTTTTAGTGAAAGGTTTCAAAGACTTCAATGTCTTTCTTTACATTTCAAAGACTTCAATGTCTTCTGTCAAGACTTCAATATCTTCTTTACATTTCAAAGACTTCAATGTCTTTTGTCAAGACTTCAATGTCTTCTTTACATGTCAAAGGCTTCAATTTCTTTTGTCAAGACTTCAATGTCTTCTGCCAAGACTTCAATGTCTTCTTTACATTTTCAAAGACTTCAATGTCTTTTGTTAAGACTTCAATGTCTTCTTTACATTTCAAGACTTCAAAGTCTGTTGTTTGGTACTCTTGATACTTCATACATTTATTCTTTTGATAGGTTTCACTGCTTTGGTTTTTGCCAGTTGTCAGTCGGATAGCAAGATCGCTTGGATGAAATTAGTGTTCTTATCTTTACTTACCTTTTCATTTTCAATAAAAGATAAGTAAAGAGGGGCAACTGTCAGACCCTAATTTTGTCTGGGGACTATCATTCATTGATATTTTTATTCTCGCTAGCCGAATTGAGCTGTTCGACACCAGTTACTGCATAAGATGAAAGATCATTCAACGTTTTGGTGAAGAATGCAAAAAATACCCAAAAGGGAAGGCAAAGGGGTCATTTTTAGCTTTTTTCTGGACCCAGGCTAGCCTCTAGCTTGACTGGGCCCCCAAATAGATTAGGGGTGAAATAACCAGCTCGCCTAGGCGAGCAAGGTTACTTTAGGTTGAAGTAACAGCTCGCCTAGGCGAGCTGCCAAAGTCCCAAACCCCCTTATTTCCTATAAATAGGCATGAGGGGGGGGCTGAAGAAAGGGTCAACTTTCAAACATTGAGAGGTTTCAGTAAAAAAACATAGAGAAGGAGAAGAAAGAAGAGAAAACAAGGTTGAGGCACTACCGAATCATGACCATGATCAATTTCTACATCGTTCTTCATTTGTCATCCAGTTAGTATTTGTTTTCATAATTTGGGTATGATCTATGCACCCTTAAGGGGTACCCTTTGTTGCTTTGCACATCTTCATCTCATTCTTCTACCATCAGTAATCTCTTTTCTTCTTGTAAAATGAATTTTGACCAATCCTTTACATCACAAATCATCTTTTAAAGAGTTTGAAAGCTAATGAGTAAAACCAAGATGAAATTAGCATGTAATTGAGTTTTTATCCCTAAAAGTCGCTTGAATCCATTCAAGGTCCAATGCCTTAATGGTCTCTTTTGTTTTTGTTGGTTAAAATGAACCTTTCAAAAGTTAAAATCAGCTCAACACACAACTTTCTCACTTTTAAAGAACTATGTAGGTCTGAATTTCTCATCGCACTTGAGGATACGTAGGAGAAAGGGCATCACCCTTGTCGACCCCAAAAAAATAAAGAAACATAAAAAGGGAAAAATAAATAATATTGAAGTCAAGTTTTTGCACACTCGATTAAAGGTTGTTGTCCCTTGTGACGGACGCGTGAGGTGCTAATACCTTCACCGCACGTAAATAACTCTCGAACCTTTTTCTTTGAAATTCGTAGACCTCTTTTTTTTATTTTTTCTAGCGTTTTCCTCGAATAAATGTTGGTGGCGACTCCCACGCATTCTCCTTTTTGGAAGACGACCTTTTTATCTCGCCTCACCCTCCCACCGAAGGGTAGGTTGCAACACACATAATCATATCAAAATCAAAGGAATCAAAATCATAGGTCAAAACACAAAAACACCAAGAGCACTTAATTTTATCTACCAATTCACATTCAGGCATCAATTGGTCCATCAAACACAACAATCTCCTAATTATAATCATAAAGGAAGAATTACAATACAATAAATATCTCGAAATAAACCCTAATTTAATCCTCTAACGATCCCTACGCATATTCATTGTAATCCCAATTGCAATAAATTCATCTTTTACCTCTAAGCGGGCTTACGAGTGTAGTCCAGTAGTGATATTGACATCTGTAGTGGTTCCTTAAGATTCCTCAAGCTTTTCTTTTGGTTGCTCTACTAGGGTTTCCAAGCGTTAGACATAAGGAGAAGGGAAGGGATTGGAGTCTCAATTTCATTGTCTTTATCAATCCCAATGCTGGGAATGTGCAAAAATGAGTTCCGAAGGTGGTGTCCAAATTTCACGATGACCCAACGGTTAACAAGTCTATGATTATATTTTTACTGGGACATGTTTGGTTGCATGCAGGAAAAAGATAAGGTTTTGGGAAAGGAAGAAAAGGAAAACAAATTAGAGAGGAAGAGAGAGCGTAGAGACGTATCATAGATGAAAAAACTGACTTAATATGTCTCTTATTCTCAGTCTATCATTTACTATATTTTTCTTTATTTTATTATTTTATAAAAAGAAACTCTATTTTACTCTTTTATTGAATAAATAACTAATTAAAACATTTTTTTATTTTTTAAAACATCATTTTACTCTATTTATTTTCTAATATTATGAAACCCTTATTTTAATTAACAAAAATCATTTTCTCTCATTTATTTAATGTCTAAAAACTATTAATTTTTAAAAAAGACTTTTTTTATTTGACGAAAAATGGGGTATTACACTAGTTATTAGGTTCATGGCAAAGCACTCTAGCAAGCCCTGAAATGGATACTCAGTTATATCAGAGGATCACTTGCGAGAGTTTTGGTTTATGGTGGAGCTAGATATAGCAGAGGAACAACTGATATTGAAGGTTTTGTAGACTCTAATTATGTTGGTTTTTTAGATTTAAGGAAATCCCTCATAAGATTTGTGTTCACTGCTTTTAGCACTGCATTTAGTTGGAAAGCTAGCCTTCAAAAGGTACTGGCTTTATCAACCACTGAAGCTGAGTATATGGCTCTTACGAAAGCTATGAAAGAATCTCTATGGCTTGAAGGCATTGCAAAGAGGCCAAAGATACAAGATAAAGTGATCGTAGTACACTATGACAACCAAAGTGTCATTGATTTATCCAAAAAATTTGTGTATCATGAGAGGAAATAACACATTGGTATTAAGCTAAATTTTGTTAGAGAAGTTATTGGTCAGGGATCAATTATAGTCAAGAAGATGTCCACTAATTACAATCCTTCTTATATAATCACAAAGGTTCTTCCAAGCAACAAATTATTTCATTGTTTGGATTTAATTCAACTGAAGCGTGATTGATTCTTGTTTTCGTAGCCACTATTTTTTTTTTGTTAATTTTTTGCTATTGAATCAAGATGGAGAATTTTTGTATGATGGTTCATTAACAATCATTGATTTCTCTTTATTTTTTCAACTTAATTATTTTTCTTACCCTATGTTATTTGTTGCAAATAACTAGGTAGTTTTAGTTGATTAAGTCAATTAGACTTAAAATAGTACTTCTATTTTTTTTATTTTTCTATGTAATCTAGCCGTAGAGTTTTGGTTTTCTCTCTCAAATTATATTTGGTTTTTTAATTAGATCTGACTTAATTAAAAAATAGGATCCAATTAAAAAAAATTGAAGGACTCAATTAAAACGGAAAAAAAATCAATGACCTTATTAAAAATTTGATAAAAATTCAAGGAATCAGCCGAGTAAATTTATACTTATAATGTCTGTCGTCATTAATTTATTTTGTCTTAGTAAAATAGTGGCAAAATGTAAGAAAAAGTAAATCGCAACACAAAGGGAAATGAAATATTTAATCTTCATGTTCCCAAATGCATAAAGCTGGACAGCGTCAGTGGCTTAATTAGTGGATCACGGATATCACATAATGCTATTTCTTTTTTTTCGGGAAAAATGTAAATTATATTAAACTCAAAATGATACAACAATAAACGGGGCATACCCCGCAGCTAGAGAAAATCAAAAGCCTCCCTAATAAAAGAAGGCCTATATCAAGATGCTAAAACAAATGCAACAGGTGCGCTTGCCTATACATAAGAAACTTAATCTTGCTAATAACCTCTATTACAAAAAATTGATAATCTTCAAAAATCAGCTTGTTCCTAGACAGCCAGATGCAGTAGACTGTAATTGCTACAGCCAGACAACGTAATTTTCCTTGAACACCTGATGTGGATCTGCCCCTAATTAAAGAGTAAGTAATACGCTGTAAAGAAGTGAAACGCCTGCGGAAAGGAGCCAAATCACGAATGTGAACCCAAACTTGGAGAGATTTCCTGCAAGAAAAGAACAAATGAGCATTTGACTCAGCCTCATTTGAACATAAAGGGCAGAGGGAACCCTTGTTCAAAAAAGCAACTTTGTCAAGAGTAAGCAGTCGGTTCCTTTTAGCAAGCCACAGAATGAAAGACATCTTAGGGGGGATTGCTGGGTTCCATATAACATAACACCAACTAACAGTAGGCTTGACACCTCTAATGTATTCATACACTTTGCCAACAAGCAATTGGTCATTGGTGCTCCAAGATTGAATCATCTTTTTGGTCTCTTCTGTACTTAGCTCTTTGGAGATAATAAAGTCCTTTATTTGAATGATTTTCTTTATCAAAACTGAATCTGATGAAGAAGTATTGTAATTCCACACATCGCTCCCTCTGAAATAGTAATGGTGAACCCACCGAACCCATAGAGAATCTTTCTTACAATGAAAGTCCCACAGGATACGAGAAAGAAGCGCAAGGTTCCAGTCCTTGAGATTAAAAAGGCCTAAACCCCCTTCTTTTTTTGGAGAACAAACTACTGACCAAGCAACCAAGGGCTTGTTTTTGCCAATATCCGCTTTGCCCCACAGAAAATTACGGCATGAAGCATTGATCCGGTCCAGAACAAATTGCGGCAAAGGAAAATCCCCATCCAGAAATTCACAATTCCTTGAATAACTGCTCTGATCAACTCTAACTTACCTGCATAAGATAAAGACTTCTTGCTCCATCCCTGAATCAGGCCAGTAATCTTGGAAAGCAAGGGAGCATAATGACATACATTTAATCTAGATGATAAAAGGGGAACACCCAAGTATCTAAAAGGGAAGTCACCCAAGCTAAATCCAATAAGCTGCTGAATATGCGAAAGCTCATGACGCCTAATACTGGCTGAGTATATGGCAGATTTATCAGAGCTTATGGAAAGCCCTGAAACCCTACAGAAGTGCTGAAGCTTGGCAAACATAGTTGACACAGAAGGGATATCTCCTCTAGATAGAAGCATAATATCATCTGCAAAAGCCAAATGAGATAACTGAATACCTGCACAGCTGGGATGAAATTTAAAATTGGCATCATCCTTGAGGCTGCTCATATCTCTGGAAAAGTACTCCAAATAGAGCACAAACAGATAAGGGGAGAGAGGATCCTCTTGTCTAAGACCTCGCTGCCCTTTGAAGTGACCATAAATGGATCCATTGACTGCCACACTAAAGGAAGTGGAAGAAACACATTCCATGATACAAGTATAGAACTGGGCTGGGAAGCCAATGGACTTAAGCATCCAATCCAAGAATTCCCAGGAAATGGAATCATAAGCTTTATGTAAGTCAATTTTCAGGAGGCATCTCGGAGAAGATCTTTTTCGGGCATATTTGCACAAAATCTCTTGAACTAGGAAGATGTTGTCCATCATCTTTCTGTTCTTAATGAAAGCAGTTTGAGTTTCCCCAGTAATAGTCTCAAGCACTAGGGCTATGCGGTTGGCCAGAATTGTATAACAAATTACAACAAGATATGGGTCTAAAATGGTTAACCTGGGAGGTCTGATCATGCTTAGGAATAAGCGCAATAATAGCATGGTTGAGCTGCTTTAGAATTTTTCCAATTGTAAAGAATTCATTAACCGCTGCAAAGATATCATCACCAATGATATTCCAAGCCTTCTTGAAGAATAAAACATTGAAACCATCTGGCCCAGGAGCTTTATTGTTATCCATCACAGAAATAACGTTCCAAACCTCTTGCTTAGAATTAGGACAAAGTAAGGCCGCAAAGCAATCGGTGGGAACCTTAGGACCCCTATTGCAGATCAAAATGGAAGGAGTTTGGGTCAGCTCATGGGCACTAAACAAATTTCTAAAGTGATTCACAAAAGCAAGGGCAATTTCATCTTGGGAGGAAGTGTTATGCCCGTCCTCTAGCCTTATGGCAGCAATAAACCGACTGTGTTTGTTGCGCTTGATTAAAGCATGAAAGAATTTGGAGCATTTATCAGCCTGCAGGAGATATTTGTTTTTTATGAGCTGAGAAAATTTCTTAGACTCCGCTTTTCTAAGCATAGTGGTTTGTCCTCTAGTGCGGTTTGCCAGAGCAAGAAGGGAAGGATCCTGAGGATTTTGCTTTAGAGAATTAAGCACACTATTATATTCAGCCTCAGCTAGCTCCACTCGGTTGGAGATGTTGCTGAACTCCTTCTTAAAAAGATTCTTCAAGGGAGCTTTAAGAGCTTTCAATTTCTTACAGACCTTGAACATGCTACAGCCATGAATATTTTGCTTCCAGCCATCTGTAACAATTCTTAAGAAATTTGGATGATCCACAATAGCATTGTAGAATTTAAATGGAGAATTACCTCTACGCACTACCAACTCAGTGGTGACAACTAGAGGAGTATGGTCTGAAATAGAAATAAACTCCATAACTTCACAAGCAGAATTTCCAAAGGAATTGAACCAGGCCTGGTTACATAAAGTTCTGTCCAGTTTGCTCCACACCCTGCCATTAGTCCACGTGTACAAGGGGCCATGAGTGTTGATGCTCCCCAACCCCAGGTCACAATAGCAATCAACAAAATCTTGCAACTCATAAGCATTGGGCTCAGCTCCATTGAAACAGTCAGTGGGAGACAGAATGGAGTTGAAGTCACCAATGAGGAGCCAGGGGAAATTCATATTAGCATTGATACTATTCAGATTTATCCAAAGAGTTCTTCTTGCCATAATGGAGTGAAGACCATAGATGAATGAAACCTGAAAGCGCTTGGCAGTGGTTTTACAATCAATAGCACAATGAATCAATTGGGCATTTGTCTCCAAAACAGAAAGATGAATCTTATCCTGCTTCTAGAGGATAAGAATTCTGCCAGCATTATGAGAAGCAAAGTTATGGGTGAAGTGCCAGTCACCAAACTTTCTTCTCATGATTTCCTCAACTGAAGCCTTATTCAATTTAGTTTCCAACACATCCATGACGTTAATTTCCTTGCAGCGAAGGAAGCTCTGCATCGCATGATGCTTCAGAGGCAAATTAAAGCCTCTGATGTTCCAAGAGGCAATGATCATGGATTCGGACGGGAGGAAGCCTCCTCGACCCTAGTTACAGCTTTAAGATTTCTTCCTCTTTGGACATCAGCTTGCATATCCTCAATACGGGTTGTCTTTATGAGTTTCACTTTTTTACCTTTTTTTCTGGTGTTTTGTTTTCACCTGAACAAACCCCTCTTCTATAGGATCATCCAACTCAGTGTTCCCTGTTTCTTTGAGGTCAGAAGAATTCTGAAGGACAGGAACATGATTTGCAACCAGAACATGTTTTCTATGAGGAGGGACAAACAAATTAGTCTGGACATTCTTTGGATTATCAGAGGGGCCTGCTGTATTGGTATGTGGGGGCATTGCTGAATCACCCACTTGTGGCTGATCCGAGGTGCGGCAGGCTGTGATGAGAACAGGCTTATTTGCAGTGACAGTTTTACAATTAGTGAGGCGGTGCCCAATCATCTTGCAGTGAGTGCAAAAAGAAGGTCTATTTTCATACTCGATCTTTTGCACAAAAGTCTTCCCTATAGGAATTCTAAATTGCACTTCATCGATGAGCTCCAAAGAAGCATCAACCTCAACTAAAGCTCTAGCAAAAGAAATAGACCCCTTAGAAGCAGTAAGATGGTCAGATCGAATGGGCGAACCAATCATGGACAGGATTTTCCCTAAGGCTTGAGGATTCCAAAGCTCCAGAGGTAGATTTCTGAGTTTAACCCAGATAGGGATCTTGTTGAGCTCCTCATTGCCAAAGTCAAAGAATGCTGGCATAACCTTCAGCAGTAGGGGTCTTTGAAATATGAAGTAAGGGCCTGCAGAGAGGACTTGGTTTAGATCATCCTCAGACTCAAATTTAAACACCAGCCAACCACTTTCATGAGTTGAGTATGAAAACTTGACTCCCCATTTTTGGCAACAATCCAGCAGAGCTTTCTTTCCTGGGAATCGACCAGCCACATAGCCAATAAGGCTATGTCCCCAAGCCTCTTCTTGGGGTTGCAAATCAGTTTCTTCCAACAACACTTCATCATCAGAGGGTGGAGGGGAGAACTTCATTCCAAAACCTTTGGAAGGGCTTCTGTTATCTTTGAATAGATTGACCCAAGGAGTGGGAGCCTTATTGTCGTCTAGCAGTGGTGATGACTTATAGCCACAGGAGTGAGATGAATCATCATCAGTGGTTGAATCATTGTCCCCTAAGGTGCAACAAACCTCTGGGGAAGATTCAGATTCAGCACTGCATTCCGACAAATTATCAAACACTTGGTGTGCGACATCATCAGTTTTTGAAAAACTTGTCCCTGCCTTTTTTATGAGCACCTTGCCTACAAGATTATCCTGTGAAGCAGTATAAGCATTTTGATTTGCTTGGACAACATCCAAGCAACCAGCCAGACCAGAAGTAGCAAATGTTTGGGATTTACCTGAACCTGAGGTAGTACCCTTCACCATAATTTGCTTTGCAGCTGAGTGCGATTGACGACCCTTGTCCTTCCCCATCAAGAGCAGTTCAAACTGACAACTATTTCATAGCCCAAGATGAGAAAAAGTGATAGGGCATGCGATTGGGAAAAACAAGGAAAAACTTTAGAGACCGAGGTAGTTAGAACTCCCTAGGATCGAAGAAGGAACCCCATCGTTTGTAGAGAGCAAAGACCCACTCCGTCAGTGGCCAAGCCACTGGGCAACACCCAAGGACGGAAGGAACCTAGGTTATGCTTTCTTTTTTTTCTAGTCAACTAACTTATTGTGTACATAATAATAATAATAATAATAATAATAATAATAATGATATTTCTGGTTAGACGGACGTAATTCTGTGAGGTTTATAAAGATCATAATATCTTTCCAAAATTGTAAAATTCGTGTTTATCATTTAAAGAAGAAGAATACAATATACTTGACAGCAAATAATGTATTCTAGACTTATGTACCCGAGTGTGATGGTGTATGCATAGAAACTCATCATATTGGTTCTCATTAAAAAAAATTCTTCACTTTCATTATGAATCTTAATTATCTGATTCAAAGTATCCAACTATATAATAGTTGTAGTGTGATCAAATCTTTATCACCAAGACACATCTTAATTTTCACTCTTCTTTTTTTTTTCCTATATATACAACCACTTCTTTTGTATTCATAAGGAATTAAATACGATAATAAAGGATTTATAATACACACATATCTTGTACAACCAAATGAGTTAGACTTCCTTGATTTACAAGACAACCATTTATTTATTTATGCATGAAGATTTCATTTAAATTAATATCAATGCACACAATGTTTAATTAAAGGCTTTTGTTAATTAATGTTCTAAGGGTCTTTTTATTTTTTATCTTGATTCAAAAATTACCAGTGTCTCACAACCTATTGGAAGTTTTGTTTATCAAGAAATGGCTGGGCCAAAATACCTCTGCACTTTTTTTACCCAGCCAAACAAAACTCTAGTTGGGTTGAACCACCTTGGAGCTAAAAGCCTATTCTGGAACTTTTTTGGGCAAACTGAAAGAACTTTAACCAAGCTAAAAAAATGTTGTAGCTAAAAGCCAATTTTGTCACACTCTGATCCAACCAAACCAAACTTTGGCTAGGTCAAAATACTCTACAGTTGAAAGCTCCATACTATCATGTGTGGCCTAGGTCGATTTTTCCATTTGGGGGTCGATTTTAAATTATTATAAAAAATGGGATAAGTCATGACAGGTGTTACGACTTTTTTTTTTTTACTTTTTTTACGACTTCGATTTAATTTTTTATTTTATTTACAACTTCAAAGTCGAACAAGCTTTTTTTTTACGACTTTGAAGTTGTATTTTTTTATTTTTTATACCTATAAATATTTTTGTTTTTGCATTTTTTTATTTACTTTTATTTTCTTTTGTTTTGTTTTTAATTTTCTTTTAAATGTAAATAATTTTATTTATTTAATTATTAAATAAATGTTTTAAATTTTACTTGTTATTAAAAAAATATTTTTAATTTTGTATATTTAACATAATTATAATAATTATCCATACAAACAAGTGGACAACCAATGTAATTTTCACTTTTTATGTTTCTCTTTAATTTGTGTTGTTCATTTTATATTCATGTATTCAGTTCTTTTTAATTTAACAACTACTTTTATTACTAAATTGTTAGATGTTGTTAATAATAAATTCTTTTATACAAACTAAATAATATTATTTCATAAATTGTTATATGTTTTTATTTAACATCTTGTTATTAAAGTCTTTTGTTGCATTTGTTGAAAGGCAATTTGATACAAAAGTGAAAATGATTCGCTCAGATAATGGTTTAGAGTTCATCATGAAACAATTTTATAATGAATCTGGTATCATAGATCAAACTTCTTGTGTTGAAACTCCCCAACAGAATGTGATTGTCGAATGAAAACATTAACATTTACTTAATGTCACTAGATCTCTACTCTGTTAGTCTAACTCGCCTCTTGTCTTTTGGTCCTATGCTCTTATTCATTCCGCTACTCGTATAAACTGTATGCTTACTCCCTTCCTTGACAACAAAGCTCCTTATGAGGAACTCTATGGACATCCCTATGACATTACCATTATAAGAGTCTTTGGTTGTCTTTGTTTCCCTAGCACACTTTCTGCAAATAGGAAGAAGCTTGATCTTAGGGCTGCAATTTTTGTTTTTCTAGGCTTCAAGTCATATACAAAAGGTTATGTCACTTTTGATCTTTTATGAAGATTGTTTTCCTTTCAATGTTTAGGATTCTCATGATTCCATTATTGTTTTGCCTATACCAATTTCTTCTTTTCATGATGACATTGAATTTTCTACCTCCCCTTTTTCCATATTACCATTTGTCTCACCTGATTCATTTCCTGCAGCCTCTATACCCACATAAATACCACAAACTCTTAGAAGATCAGAAAGAAAAATTCAAAGACCAGGCAAATATAAAGATTTTCATGTTAGTTATTTACCATCAATTGTTGCCAGTCACTCTACAGGTAGTTTTTATCCCTTAAGCTCTGTACTTTCTTATAGCTAATTATCTCCATCTTATCGTAGTGTAATTTTATCTGTCACTCAACAAGTTGAACCTAAGTCATACACTGAGGCATCCAAAGATACTAATTGATTCAAGCCATGAATGTTGAGATTCAGGCATTAGAAGCCAATCATACATGGATACTTACTAATCTTCCCCCACATAAGACTCCCATTGGTTGTAAGTAGATCTATAAAATCAAACATAAATCAAATGGTTCAATAGAAAGATACAAGGCAAGATTAGTTGCCAAGGGATACACTCAAGTGAAGGGTAAGGACTATCTAGACACTTTTTCTCCAATGGCTAAATTGACTACAGTCAGACTATTACTTGCTTTAGCTATTATTAGTAAATGGAACTTAAGGCAGATGGATGTAAACTATGCGTTCTTACATGGAGATTTAAATGAAGAAGTTTACATGGTGATTCCTCAAGGTATGAATCCAAAAAAGCTAGGTTTAGTGTGCAGAATTCAAAGGTCTTTGTATAGGTTGAAACAGGCCAGTAGGAAATGGTATGTCAGGTTGTCCTCTTTTCTGATATCTCACGGTTACAAACAATGTGCTTCTAACTATTCTTTATTTATAAAACATCAACACAATTCTATCACTACTTTGCTAGTTTATGTGGATGATATAGTCTTATCTAGAAACAATTTTACTGAGATTCAGAATATTACACACCTATTGGATAATGCTTTCAAAGGATTTGGGTGATCTAAGGTTCTTTCTATGCCTTGAAGTGGATCGTACTTCTACTGGTATCAATCTTTGCCAGAGAAAGTATGCATTAGATATTCTTACTGATACTGGCATGTTGGGTTCTAAACCAGTATCCACTCCCTCTGATTAGACTACCAGATTGCATTAACATTTTGGTTCTCCTCTCTCAACTGAATATGCCTCTTCTTACAAGAGATTGATAGGTAGATTAATCTACTTAACAAACACAAGGCCTGATATAACATTTGTTGTTCAACATTTAAGTCAGTTTGTGGCTCAGCCAACTTTGGCTCATCAGCAAGCTGCTTCCCGAATTCTAAGATACATCAAAAGGTCTTCAGATGCACGCATTTTCTTTTCAACAAATAGTTCTATCCAATTGAAAGGCTTTAGTAATTCAGACTAGGCTGACTTCATTGACACTATAAGATCTATTATAGTATTCACTGTTTATTTTGTTCTTCTTTAGTTTCATGGAAATCTAATAAGTGAGCTACTATTTCTAGAAGCTTTTCAGAAGCTGCATACAAAGCTCTAGCCAGTGCCACTTGCGAGCTGCGGTGGCTAAACTTTCTGTTAGAAGAATTGAAAGTTGCTTTCCATCAACCTGTTATTTTGTACTATGATAGCAAGTCAACTTTACATATTGCTACAAATCTTGTGTTTCATGAAAGGACCCAACATATCAAAATTGATTGTCATTTCGTTCGAGAGAAGATCTTTGTTGGGCTTGTCAAATTGCTTCCAATAACTTCTGCCAATCAACTTGCAGATATACACACCAAAGAACTCATGCCTAGTGTTTTTCAGTTCTTATACTCCAAGCTAGGAATGTCCAACATCCATTCCTAGCTTGAGGGGGGGATCTTAGCATAGTTAGATGCTTAGTTTAGCTTGATCATGGTTAATGGTTAGAACTATAGTTAGCTAGTTAGTTGTTATTTAGTTAGTTAAAAGTTAGTTATTCCAAGTAACTTGTGTATATATTGATGCCATAACAACATGTAACCAATTAATATTTACACTTCAATAACATGTCAAGCTTTCCAAGCTTGCATTTCTCTCCCATGGCTGATATCAAATCTATGAATGAAATATCTTTGTCCTCAAAAATTGTATTTGTGCTTGCATTAGTGCATGCATCTACTGCTTCAAAAGTGTATACTTTTTTGCTTGTGCCTCCGTCCGCATTTGCACCTTCATTTGTATGTTCACTTGCACCTTTAATTGTGTCTGCATATGTTGCACTTGGGCCTGTAGTTGTGTCTAAAATTGCATTCCAAATTATGTCTATAGATGCAACTATGTTTACATCTTCTCTTGCATTTGAGTCATTTGTGTAGTTATTTATTCTAGTGATGCCTTTTGTTGGAGGTGCAGTAGGATTTGAATTTGTGGAAGAGAGACCTACAACTATAGAAGATGAATCATGTTTAGCAATTGCAAGATCGAAGCTATGATTGATGTTTTGGATTCTACCTTTCTTATTTTCATTTCAAATCTTTAACCAAACATCAAAGTCAACTAAAGGATGATTCAATGTATTTCCCATATTTTTCTGCCATAGCATTTTCATATGATTCTTACAACAAATCCATAATTTAGTAATATAGCAACAGATTAACAAAGTTTAATCTTACATTTAAAATATATACTTACCATGAATAATTTTGATTTGTTTAGAGACATATTGATCATCTTATCTTTTAAATATGAACTATTTGTTGTACAATATTCACCATAAAGAACAAGACCATTACACTTTTCCTCCTAGACATTATGTCTAATTTTTATTCTGTAAATTATGTATTGAGTAGAGATCCTCACATCAAAATTTAAGATCAAATTAAATTTAAGTTCAAACAAAAAATAAAAATATGTGATGTGTAGATACAGTTACAAATAATGAAGAATTGTTTTACTATATAAGGTTGGAAGTTATTCTATCTTTCATCATTGACCCATTTTGGCCTAATATAATAATTTCTCGTTTTTAACTATAAGACTTTTTTAACTAATTCACACCCTTTAATAAAGTTTATTGATATAGTTAGTAACATTAAATTTGTCAACAATTTATATTATTTTACTAAAATTGGACTTAAAATTATTGAGCATCATAATCTCTTTTTTGAACTTAATTACTTTTTCACCTAATTAAATAATGTATGTTAGTTTTCTTATTCAATCTTATAAGAGAGATAATCTATTTATTTTTAGTGCATAACGTTTATTATAAAGTGATTAAGGACATTAGGGTTGAAAAATAATTAATGCAAAAGATAACTTATAAAGAGTCTTATAAAAATGAATAAATAAAATTAAAGAGTCATATAGTTAGATAAGAAGAAAATATGTTAGGGATCGGGAAAACCACAATTTGGCAAGCAAATGTTTTCAGGTAAAAATACGTAGAATAAATATGTCTCAACATTATCAAAACTAGCAACAAACTATGAACATATCAGAGTATAGCACAAGGGAATATCATAGTAACATAGCAGCATACTAGCAATACTATAAAACTAACAAAATTCAAAGAACCAAAATAAAGCAGAGTATAGCCCACAAAACCGACAGATGGGTTGTGCCTTCTTAATTCTTACATTGTGAGTTTAGGAATGTTTTGAGTTTACAAAATTAGAAATTTAGATCAAGGGTGCAACTCATAAAAGGAAGGTAGTATAAGACAAATAATTATATCTTTGATTTTATTTTTGTATTGTTTACTAGGTCAACTTGATTAGACTAAATGAACTAGGTGGAAAAAGACTTATTCTTATTTAAATTATTTTTTTAAAACTTTAGCCTAACTCTATTTGTGGGTTAATTGGATTGATCCATTCGATCAAGTCAATTTTTTCATCTCTAATCCTATCAATCTAAAAATATCCAAAAGGAACTAGATATCGTATACAAATGAAAATCCAATCCAAATCCTTAAAACACCCCAATTGAGATATTAAATTTGGAGCACAAACTAAATTTAATTAGGTCTCTTTAGTCAATTTCAATTTGGACTTATCTCTTAAATTAAAACACTTCTAAGCAATATGTAAAATATAACAAGATAATAATTAATAGTAATAAAAATTAACATTATATATATATATATATATATATATATATATATATATATATATATATATATATATATTTATATTTAACTACTTCGTATGTTATATATTTGATGTTTTTATAATATTGAGTTCATTGAAATTATAGTTTTATGATGGATTTACGAGGAATTAGTTCCCTCGATAAACTATTTTTTTCTTTTTCTATGATGTTTTTGTGATGAATTTATGAGGGAATTATTTTCCACCTTTAATGACCTTGTGGGCCACTAATTTGCAACAAAACTTTTGTCTCGTAACTTAGAAAAATTTATAAATTTTATGAAGCCATCTCTTGCAAAACAATTAACCAAATCAGCCCAGGATTAGTGAGGTTTCAACTCTTCCTCTCTAATCTTGCAAGCGAAGTTTTGTCCTCGCTAATCCGCTGCTATTTAGTGGGGGAGTAGCAATAGAACTTTTTCATTGCTAATTTTTGTCACTAATTCTGATTTTCTTAGGGTGTATAAAGTTATATAAAAAAAATTGTTATTAGATGGCAATGTAAAATTAATGTCACCAGTAAAATTATGTAAAATTATGTGTTGTTTTTGTTGATGTCATAATATATTGAGAGAAAAATAAAAATCAGGAGATTCTAAAAACATATGAAACAGGGAGAGAGAAGGATTTTATGTTTATCTATTATCACATATGTTAAATTATTATAATGGATCTTTTACTTTGTTTAAATTTACATTAGAAAACTTCGCTTGATCCGACCAAATCCTAAAAACCAAAAGATCAAATTCAGACATGATATGCAATATATGTGGATCTTCTTCAACCTTATCTTGTGAAAAAATATTCAAGCAGAAGAAGCAACTCAAAGAATTCCCATATCTACCGATGATTTTCCATTCAAGAAAATCTTCTATGTGGATACAATCATATAATTAACATCTTGCGTCACTTTTCGAGTACTATCACCTATGTAATCAACTAAAAGCTAGCTAAAACATTTAATTATTGGCTTCATGCACTTTAGTGAGAATCCAACTCAACATAAATATCAAGTAAATTTTAGTGGGTTGTGTCGTGGATTTAACTCCGTCTAGTAAGCGTTGAGTTGATGATGGAAGAATTCACATACTATTCATCAAAAAATCCCATCTAAAAAAACATAATTTTAAACTTCATTTCAGTAAAGCTCAAATTAAGTTTAGCGGATAATTGTCAAAGTTTCTTAATAAGAAATTGTTTTCTAGAAACACTAGGCATGCCAGAACATCGTCACTCTATCCATGTTAATCAATTTAAGCCGAAAGACAAATTAGTTTAATTTAAATACTCTTAACGTGACCCCACAACATCCTAAAACCTTGATCATAATCTATATTGAAAAGACACCCAAAAGGAACAAAACATTATATATTTACATATCATATCATATTGTTAACAGCACAAGGAATCATATGTGATCCTTTTTCAACTTTTATTTTACATTAATACTTCTTTTAGTGCACATACACGCTAGGTGTTAAACTACTTGTTTTAGTAGAACTGGTATACATGTAGTCTTCCTTTTGAAACCGTTTAAAGTTTTAATTAGCATAAAATTGGATTGATCATATTTGCTTGTATATATGTCAGAGTTTTTACTTTAGTTCCACACTAATAATAATTACGGATTACTTGTAGAATCTACCAGATTTAGTTATGTAATTAATTAAATAAAAGGTAGCGGGGGAGATATAATGGGGTTATGCGCTCAAGGTTTCTTTCTTTTTCTTTTTTTAAAATACTGTAGTATTTTTTTTAATTATTGTTTTCTTTTTTCATTTTGTTTTATTGTATTTATGCTATTAAACATTTAGAAAATGGCACAAGATCGACGATGAATGTAAATGGCCTGTATGAAATTCCAGTGCACAGTTGCAATTCGTGTGCAAAAATTGACTGCCCATGAAAAATTACTTTTAATCTAAATTATAATTTTGATTTTTTTAATTCATGATTTTAATCTTTCTAAATTTTAATTTTAATATTTGGTCCTTCTAATCTAATAAATTAATAATTTTGATCATCCTGATAGATTATTAATAAATAATTCTTATTAATTGAGTTATTAAATTAATCAAAATAATTAATTATTAAAAAATTAAATAAAAATTATTAATCATAACTTTTCATAATATTTTGCTCCTCTTATCCCTAATTAAATACCTCTTCTATCTCTATTATTACACATGACTATAATTTTTATTTAATTTATAATTAATTTAATATCTCTAATAATTACAATTATTAATTAATAATCTATGATGCGACCAAAATTATTAATTTATAAAACCAAAAAAAGTAAATGTTACACTTAAAAATTAAAACAACCAAAATTATAGATCAAAATTACAATTTAACCTTAATTTTAATTGAGATTTCACTCACGAAGTTACATTTAGAGTTTACAAGTGTATATCTATATTATATAGTATTTCATTAAAAAAAAACTAATATATAATAATCCTCATCGCCCTTCTCCTTGAGTTAATTTACAGAGAGTATGATTCGTGAGCTTCTAGAGTTCTGCAAGGAAATTAAAATTAGTTTATCCTTGACAAAATTAAATGGCAAGTTAATTGAAGTTGGAAAGTAAATTTTAAAAATTATATTTTGAATTAAATTTTAAAATTAACTTAAAATTTCAATTATAAAATTGCATAACCAATTTATAATTAAGTTGAAAAAAATACATATTATTTGTTGAAAATGTATATTAAAAAACTTAATATAATACAAATGTAAACAATATCATAATCACATTTATCCCTTGGTCAGGTGAAATTAGACTCAATCCTTTGAGTAAGGTTCAAGTCTCGTAGTTAGGAGAGAAAAAAAATATATAATTGATAAATAAAGTTTTTTAATGGTATGTAACTGAATTTCTCAATAGAGATAATTTTTTTAAGTCAGTAAATATTTTATATGAATAACGTAGTGATAACAAAAAAAAATTCATAATCACGTTTATCTCTACTTTTAAACAACTACTGTTGTTAATGTATGCCTACCTCTTGAATCTTAATTTTCTCTATTTTTATTTTATCATATATTTGAGGTATGAAGAATGTTAGTGAGTCTTTTTGACACTATTTCTAATGTATTCTTTATGAATGATTGAAATTTATTAAAATTATTATATTTGGTGTGTCTTACTTTTAAATAAGTAAAAAGTTTAATTAAATAAGGAGTGAGACCTATCAAATTTGATAATTTAATAAATTTTAGTTGATAAAAAAGTGTTGAAAAGATTTGATAATTTTTAATAAATTTTAGTTGATAAAAAAGTGTTGAAAAGAAAATATATATAGTGATAGTGTTGCTAGAAAAAGATATTTTGAGGCGTAACTCTTTAAGAATTTTGCAAAAATCTCAACAATGAAAAATAATTTATTTTATAACACAAAAATAAAATAAAAGCACAACTCAATAAATATGACTCGTTGAGTTAGAAATTACACATTATCATGCAGTTACCTTATAAACAGAAACAGCAGAAGATCCAATATCACTTTTGAAACATTACCTTACCTCTTTTTATTTTAACAGAACATTATCTTACCTTAAGGCATAGACGCATAGTATATATTATAATAGGCACATAGGATTTTTTAGGGGATTTCTTTTGTAAACGTGAGAAAAAAAGGTTAAAAGGATTGCAACAACAATAAAAATAACAGATCAGTGCCATAAAAAGAAGAAAGACAAAACAGAGAAAACTTTTTAATTTCACAAACTACGTACAGAATAAAATACACATCTTGCAGCAGATAGGAAAACAAACACTTAATAAATTGATTGTTTATTATATAACAAGAAAAGAAAAAAGAAAAAAAGGTTAACACTCTCTTGTCACTGCATGACAGATCTTGGATTTATATAAATTAATTAATTAATTGTTTATTATAGCATGAAAGACTTGAAGCGTCTAGGCTCCAGCATTCCACCAGCAGCATCTTGCCATAAATATGATCATTGATCACAAGACAACACCTGTCACCTTAGATGACGTCCAAGGCATGATAGCCTTAATATTTAAAGATCACACAATAATCAAAATGGTATCCAACAATATTATAATTTAATGAAATTTTAGAGATTATAGTCTCCTTGAGAAGTAAGCAAATCCAACAGCTGGGGAAAGACCATTAGTCCTCCTGTAAGTTTTAGTTTTTAAAAATGCCCTCCATTATATTTTATGTGTCGTCCTTTGGATTATGCCTCTTGTAGTTGTGTCCAGGTGGAATGCCCTAATTTAAAGGTGTCCTCAGGCAACCACATTTTTCTTTCTCTTGTCTCATTTTGGTATCAACCTTAATAAATATAATCTATTTTATTTAATTAGAACTTTAGTCTTGTCACCTAATAGCATAACACGTTATTCCATTATTGATTGATCTCTCAATCTTCTAATCCCTTCATTGGCACAAAATTTTCCTGGGAAGAAAATGGATTTTGCTCAGAAGTGCGAGACAATCACAAGGGCACAAGACCAACATTAAGTATTAACCAAATGTAAATAATATAGAGAGGGTAAAGGTATTTTGGTCAATTCACACTTGACGGACAAGCATGCAACATTTTTAGTGTCACTTAGTCCCTTTGGTTTATTTATTTATATATATTCTTAAAAAAGTGTTACCCGTAGTACCTTAACAGTAAAATGGATAGAGATCATAAGATGTTAAGAAAGTGACCTTTGATTGACCGATAGAATCAAGTGGGGGAGCAAAACTGCAGGTATAAATATGCAACACTAGACCCAAAATATGCAACAAACACTAGACTAAAAGCAGTGTCACAGAAATTGGAAGAAAATATCTTATTCAAGCACAAAACTTGAAGCCTTATTCCATGTATTGGGGGGAAGTTATGGCTGGCCATGTTGGTAGAGGTGTCTTAGAGGAGGAGGTATGGAGGAAGGGACCTTGGACTGCTGAAGAGGACAGGTTGCTTGTTGAGTATGTTAGGTTGCATTGTGAAGGCAGATGGAACTCTGTTGCTAGGCTTGCAAGTAACAATCACCAAATTTTTTCATTGTTTTCTTTCTTAATATATATATATATGATTGGATTTCACATAAATAAGTTACTATCTAACTATAAAAGAAGAAAAAACAAGTGAAATTGTTTTCAACTTCAACTCTTCATGGTGGCCACATTAATTCATGTGTAGCTTAAGTTTTTTATTTGAAAAATTATACTATGATCTGATATGTGTGTATGGTCTCAGTCAATCTTTTCGTGATACGTAATTGAATTTTTCAATTCACAAGAAAGAGATAATAAAACTCAATTAGGTATTACTTGGAGATTAATTAGAACCATTATAATCTCAGACCATATAAAAATTTCTCATGGCCTGGAGGGTCTTTCACTCTTTCCTTTATGGCTTTTTTCTTCCTATATTAATCATATTTTTTTCTTAATATTAAGTGATTATATGTATTATTGTGATTAGTTTTATAGTAAAGTGATTATGTATCAAAGTGATTAATTATGTATCATTGTTGTTGTCCATTAACAGGATTGAAAAGAAATGGGAAGAGCTGCAGATTGAGATGGGTGAATTATCTGAGACCTGATCTCAAGAGGGGACAGATAACACCACAAGAAGAGAGCATAATTCTAGAGTTGCATGCAAGGTGGGGAAACAGGTAAAATTTATTTTCTCATTCTCTTGAATTTGCATGTTTCCATAAATGGCAACATACTTATTCCAAGGCCTTGATTGCTAAACCAAAAACTTCAGGTGGTCAACAATTGCAAGGAGCTTGCCAGGGAGAACTGACAATGAGATAAAAAATTATTGGAGGACTCATTTCAAGAAAAAGGCAAAAAGTCCCTCTGATGCAGCAGAGAAGGCTAGAAATAGACTCATGAGGAAGCAGCAATTTCACCAGCAACAACAACAACAACAACAGTTGCAGCAGCAGCATCGGGCACAACAACAACAAATGCAATTCAACTTTGACATGAAAGGCATCATGGCCATGCTTGAGGACGACATCCATAGAACACCTTATAAATCTCAATCAAGACAAGAAATGATCAACATGCACCAAAACACCACAGAAGAGCAAGGATACTTGTACTCTATGCTCAATGACAACTCTTCTGCTTCTTCTGCACCAGAGACCTCTGCAGAAGAAGTTTTGTGGGATGGTCTGTGGAACATAGATGATGTTCATGGCAATTTCAGTGTGGCTAGTGCAGCAAGCAGATTTGGTCTATACAATTTAGTTGCTCCCTTCTGTTAATGTTTTTTTGGTTAAGCAAAGTAGTCCTAGGTAGCTAATCTAAGTCATACTTTCATCATAAGGCTCCAAAAGCCAGGAGCTTTGAAGTTTGGATTAGTTATTATTGCATAAAGTGTGTACTAGAGGTAGTAAATGATTTTATATGAAGGAAACATATATACTTTGTAACCTGTCAATAAAGTCTCATTTTTGCTTATATAAACTAAATTGAATTTTGCTTTTTTGCTTTGGTCATTGTTTTGGATATCTTGGAAAAATAATAAAGAAACAGGAAGAAATAAGAAGTTGAAAAACGGGACTATCCCTTTGCATTTATCCCAAAAGTTTAATTGAGCTGTCAAGTAACCCCACATGAATAATTTTATATTAAGTTTTTTCTTAAATACATTTTTAGTAGTGTTTGTAATTTAATGGTTTATTTTTATTTTTCATCTTTGTAAAAATAAATTAATCTTTACAAATTATGTTTGATTTGTTTTTAGTTTTTAAAACATTTTAGATGATATTTTTTTCACCATTCAAAGAATTGTATAAAGTGTCTTCAGGACTAAAAATAAAATAACTATAATTTACAAAGATTAAAATTAAAAAAATAATTTTATAAAGAAAAAAAAATAAAATAAAAAACGTTTAAATACAAGAACTAAAAATATATTTAAATATATTTTAAATAAATCTTCTCTTTATATCTTAAAAATAATATAAGTGTCACATCTTATTTAATAATTTTTTTAAATGTATTTTTAATACTTCTATCAAAGAGATTTTTTTTTATTAACAAAAATCAAATTTGACAACAAATCGTGTACATTATTCAAGCAAGCGAGGTAAACTTGATTCTGTAATAAGAGAATTATGAATAGGTGGTGCACCTATCATATGTCGAAATTCAACTTTTTGTTAAAAAACATGGGAGGAGGATCTAAAATTTATTCTTTTTATTAAAAGAATACCAAGCAAAGAAGTGACAGATTTGTAAATCATTCGATCGATCACAAAGGTTCTAATTAATGATATGTCAAACCATTTTGGGATAAAAGCGTATCATGCTAAGGGAAGGCAGGAGTAATTTTATATTTCATCTCTAACACTTGCCAGAATCTTAACAATGATTCTCAGCATTTTTTGCTTTTCTTACATTTGTCAGAAATTAAACAAAGTCCAACCAAATGATATAAAAATTATACTAAAATTCCGTAAAGCACTTATAAAGAACTAACGAAGTAACCGATGTTTGATTTGGATGGGAAAGATATGAAATTAAAATCAAAGCATGACATTAGAGCATAAAGAAATCCCTTTAAGCATAGATTATGGGACACTTTTCGTGTTAGTACAACTCAATACATCTTTGTCGTCATATTCTTTGTTTTTTTAATCCACACATAGTAATACAAATGCTTTCTTATTTCTTTTTACATTGTTTCAAATTAATCAAGTGAATTTAGGCTTGAACTAAGACAGAACTAGATTCTTGAAACGTCACATATCTCACACAATATCTGTTTAATTTCACAAATCATCTATGTACGACGTGTTTATTATGCTCTGAGAACTTATCAGCTGAAGTATCATGGATTCCAATATTCTGTGATAACTATATTTTAATTACTTTTATTCAATGATGGTTTTCTGAATCTGACATTTATTTAAGAAGGAATACAAACCCTCCCCACTTTCCCGGTTAATAAATTCTCACTTAGTAAAATCCTAATTAGACCAGGTCTATTAATTTTACTGTTAAACATAGTATGAGTCCCTGTATTTTAAAAACAATGATTTTCGTTTAGGTATTTCTAATAATTGACCAAGTTCTCTTATATAATTATTCTAATGAGAAATTTCCTATAAATTAACTTATACATAAATTAAAATTATTTGAACTCGTTTTTTTTTCTTTTAAAATTTTTTCTACGTAAACTTACCCAAACAAGACTTAGGCATGTTAATTCTCACCCCCACCCAACATAAAATGAATGAATTAGCTTGTTGGCCATAAAAGAATATGATTATTAAACAAAACAATTAAGATATATAAACTCAGCATTCAAAAATAGATACATTTGCTCTTCCTCAGACAACCTGAACGTGAAACACTTGCACTTCTTCCCCGGTTGAGTGCCCCCAGTTCGGCGTTCAATGAGATTGCGAAATCCAATTCGCATTCCTAAAACCTGTTTTACGGTTCATATATAGAGAGAGATAATCCGTTAATTAGAAATTTTAATTTCACAATAATTATTGATATATGTAAATTTCATTAGAGTCATCAGATTCACACTAGACTTTGATTTAATTCACTCTAATATAACATTATAGTAATTTAAATTTTATCATTGGAGAAATGATTTGTTAAAAGAAATAATTTATATATTATAATAATTTAGAAGTTATAATAATTTGGATTATTAGAAGTAATGATTTTATAAGTATGTGAATAAATTGTAAATGTTTTATTTTATATATTGTAATTAATATTTTATGAAATAAATTGTTGTTTATATAAATAATATCTATCTATATACTATATGTAAACTTTACTTAAATCTTTGAGAATTAATTCAATTACGTAACTTTTATTGGACCAAAATTTTTACTTCTCAATAGTGATTGATCTAATTCAATTACGTAACTTTTATTGTAACATGGTTGAAAGATCAAAACTTTAATTTCACAGTAGTCGTTGATTTATTTATCTAACAGTAGTAGTTGATTTGTTTATCTAACATTAATGGAGGATTATTAATTTTTAAACTAATGATTTAATATTGTTATAATTGTTATCTTTTGTATGTTTATTAAATAGGAATAGATAAAACTAATAAAATAAAATTATTAAATTAAAAAATAATTTTTAAAAATATAGAGTAAATTAAATTCCATTTATTATTAAAATACACATACCTATAGATTATCTATGTCTATATCTATTTATCTCTCTAGAGAGAGAGAGAGTAAACTGAAATTATGTTCATGAACAATAATGATTAAAAATAAGAATTTTATAATTAAAATAATATTTTATTATTTTTTACCAAGTAATAATTTTTTATTATTACTGATGATGAGTATATGAAAATATTTTCATAAATGATTTTATAATTATATAATTAAATTTCAAATAATCCATAACTTATTTTTTTGATGACAAATAATTCATAATTAGAGCTACATATTTTAATATATATATATATATATATATATATATATATATATATATATATATATATATATATATATATATATAAAATAAGATTTTACATTTGATATATGAGACCAAAATTACACTAAATAATTTATTACCTAATCAGATTTAATATATTTAATTATATTAAATTACTATTTAATTATATTAAAGTTAAGAATGAAACTGCTTTTAAATTCAATATTATTCATAACTATTAATTGATATTAATACTATTTTTGAGTTTTAAACCGTTGGCCATTAGATTTGTGAATTTTATTCTATATATAAAACTTCAGCTAAATGCTACAACAGCAAGCATTTTAGTCTTTTCTATATATTCTTATTCCAATAATATATTATTTCTCTCTCTATTTTAGTTATCATTAACATTTTATTATTGTTTCCGTTTTCTTCTATTCACCGATCGAGCATATACTGAGCCTCAACTCTCAATTTTAGGTTTAATTTTCTCAAGAGCTTAATGCACTCTAAATGTATTCCGAATTATTGCTAATGCATTTGTATTGTTGTACCGCATATAGTTTGTTTCGTTGAGTGAATCTCAATTTCAAGCTCTTTTTTCTCAAGAGCTAAACTAAAGTTTGAGTGCGAGTGGGAAACGAGGAATCTGCTTTTGTTTGTAGCAATACTAAAGTCCACAACAATATATTCACCCAAAAAAAAAAAAGAGCGCAACAAGACGACTTAATTGTACGTTGACTATTATGTTTTTAAAAAAAATATTATATTGAATTAAGTTTTATAAGGAGTTTGTTTGTTGCTGATAAAATAATAACAAGTTTGATGTCATAACAAACTTTCATTTTTTTCCTACTTTTTTTATATAGATAACATGTATTAAACTTGATCTTAGATGTAGAGATTGAAAGCAATGTTATCAAAATCATGTGTTAAATTGATTGATCCCACAATCCTGTAATTTTTATCCTCTATCATGTCCTGCAACATCGTGTGTTAGTTTGAACAAAGGCATGATCCTACAACTTTTATCCTTCATCATGTCAAAAGAAATAATAAACTTTTACCGTATCACAGTCTTCCTCTTACGTAATTGCATTTTACCACCATTCATGTCATGTCGTTTCATTTTGAAACTCATTCAGTTGACTCTATCCGGTTCAAAAATCTAATCAGATTTTCAATAATTTTGGTTTTCAATCGCATGCAACTCCTTTTTTTGTTTGCTTATTTTCATGAAAGAGAGTAACAATAAACTACCTCTCCAACGCATATAATGAAAATATAATAATAAATAAATATGATCATTGATATTTCAGAGAATATCAATTTATTCATTAAACTAAAAAATATTTTAATATTTGATAGAATATCAATATATATTTTGTATTGTATGAATTTATATTTGATTGGGTGTGAAGTATGTTAGTTTATTGAATTATACTTAAAGTTTGTTATTTTGATTTGTTTTAGTGTTGAAATATTTAGTTATGATTTTATATGTAGGAATATCAATATTTTTTTTTTATATTGAGTAAACTCTTGTGAATTTATGGGACCTTCATGAGTTTATCTAGAATTGTGAGTTTGACAATCTTGATTGTATCTACGTATTCATCAACTTAAGGCACCAAGCAGTGTTATTAAGTAGCAGCCATGGCGGAATGGCATCGAGGAATTTTGAAAAAACGCCACCAAATAGAGGTGGCATTGCGGGTTGCGTATGACGACGCCATGGCGAAATTGCGAAAATGACAGAATAGCGCCTTTTTTTGTTTTTTGGGCGATAGGTGTTGGGCTGACCCGACCCAACCCTATCCAATATTCTATTGCAAAAGTGCAGCCCACAATAGCAAGCACCCACAAAATAGAGCACGAACAGAAAAGTCTCCTGCATGACCAGCAGCCACGGCGAAGGTGATGCACACAACACCCACACCCGCACTTGACCAGTAGCACGACGACGATGAACGATAGCGACGCACGCGAGGACAACACATAAGCCATGACGCACAGTACCGACGAATAGCGACGTCGACGGCGAACAACAGCTTCAGTGGTGCATTTCTTTTGTTGTTTTTTTTTTTGTTTGACACTTGTTTTTTATGTTTGGAGCTTTTTTTCTTTTTCTATTTGACACCCTTTTTATTTTTGACACCCATTTTTGTTTTTTGACACCACTTGATTATTATATGAACTCATGAAACTTTTTAATTTTTTTAGTTTATTTTAATTCAATCCATTGTTTTTTCAATTTGAATGAGTTTATTTGATGTTGATACTTGGTTATTTATAATTATATATATGTATATATATTATTTTTTGTCCGCCATTTTTTCGCTACGTCATCTACCATATTTTTATGGCAGATTTTTGCTTTCCGCTATAAATCGCCATCCGCCATTAATAACATTGGCACCAAGTAATTAGGCTAGCTCAAGTTTGTGTATGTCTATTGCTTATGATGCATATGAATCTTAATATGTTCTAAAGTGTAACTGGAAAACAACGTTTCACTTAATATGAATCTTAATATGTTCTAAAGTGTAACTGGAAAACAAATTTAGTAATTTTTGTGTGTTTTGTCATGGTGGTTAAATTTGATAGCCAAATGACGAAGTTGATTAATATGATTTAACAAATTTTGTATTGTTAATTTTGCACAATATTCTTCTTGAGTGTACTTGTAGTCTCGATATGCTAATATGGTATGCCATTGCATAGATGCTATTCCACTCATGGTTTAGATGGGTTCCTTTTATACCATTCCAGTAGTGACACTGAGCTCTACAATTGCGTCTCTCGGCAAACAAAACTGGGCCTTTTGAAAATCCACATTTTGGCGGAGTAAGGTTTCTCGTTTGTATCTGCATTTTTTTGTTTTCTGTTGAAAAGCTTGAAAACCAAAACGAGAAATAGAAGTATCTTGTTCCCAAAACTTAAATTTTACTATAAGTATCTTATGCAATACGTAGTTTAATCTTACTGGAAACTGCAGAGAAAGAAAACATGCCCCTTTACTCCTTGCTAGAGCGCAAACAGTCAATGTTCCAGCTGCAAGATTAATTTTAAATCTTCCTATATCACCTTTTTACCAATTCATCTACTTGTTAAATATAGAATAAATTTTACAGTTTCAAAACATTAAGTGTATTTTTCATTTAATATTTTATTTATAAAGTACAAAAAGATATGGTAATATTTTTTTAATTAAAGATAAGGAAAGTAGTTAAAGAAAGAAAAGTAAAAAGTTGTTATTAAGAAACATGCACCCCATACATTATTCTTCCCCTAATTAATATAGTTTACATATTGGGTTGTTCATCAAATTTTAGTGATCCACCTTTTTGATGTATATGGAATCTCTTTTTCAGTTGCAAGAGGAAGCTAGGAAAATGAGCTAGAAGTTCTTAAAAATCTCAAAGATACATCTTTCATGATATATATATATATATATATATATATATATATATATATATATATATATATATATATATATATATATATATATATATATATATATATATAAAAAAGCTTGAATTATCATTATTAGTAAAACTTTTTAATCAAGGTCAATTATATTATAAAATAATTAATGTCCTTATATATAACACTAAATTTTTTAATGTATATTTAATGTACATGTAAGTTTACGTAATATATTTTGTGATAATTAATTTTAATCTAATAATTATTTTATTAAACTTGTGATTTTTATTTAAAAATATATTATTAGATCAAAATTAATTATAATAAAATCAAAAATAGAAATCTACTAAATGTAATAATTATAAAAAAAACTATAACTAAGTTTATTAATTTTTTTAATCTTTTATAAAAATCTTGGGTGATACAGATTCACAATTCATATACGGATTATAAATCCATATATTTATTAATAGGGTTAATTTTGAAAAAATTTCAGAAATGTTGGGTGTAAAGATTTTTCTTCCGGAAGAAAATCCCATCAGTTGGGCTAAAATTGGCCATGGACTTTAAAAATACACAAAGACGAATTGTCCACTCCGTTTCAATTAAAATTAAAAAATAAAAAGAAATAATTGTAGGCAAATTTGAGTATTGGACTAAAATTGTAAAAAATTTAAAATTGAGGGAGTAAATATCTCTATTTTATAGTGGAATCCAAAATTGCAGATTAGGCATAAGAGGAAGATTAAATAGAAAGACCAAAGTGGTATTTTAGAAGGAACAAAATGCAAAATATACAAAAAAAAGAGGGGTATCAATAAACAAGGGTCGTACAAATAACAATTATCTAAATATGAGCTACAAAATAAATTGTGCCTAGCCCAACGTGTTTGAAAGGAGGAAAAGGGGTCAGTCAAACCCAATTGACAACTCCTTTCTTTTAGCATGTAGCTGACTCTTCCATCCATAGTTTCTCCTTGTGGTTTTTAGGTGTTTTGGGAGTTAAACCTTGTATATTTAGCAAAAAAAAAATAACGTAATAAAGGAAAAACAAAAATAAAAATTGTGAACTAAGCCTCATTTGAGCCCCATGATACACGAAACTGCTAGATGGAAAAAGGGAATTGCTATTGGCACAACAATCATTTCTATCGATACTACCAACCATAGCCAAATTATCTGCTTTACCCTTCGAATTTTTTACTACATCCCAACCCTTCTCCCTTCCTCTTTCAGACCAGCCCCAACACTCCCCCCTTCCTAATTCTTCTTCTCTTCTCTCTTGTTAGACCTAATCCAAAACTAGGTTCATTTTTAAAATATATATATATATATATATATATATAACAGAATTATGATTTTGTTGTGCCAAAGGCACTGTGGGATCATGACACAACGGATTTCATGATTCCATTTTTTATTTTCAAAACCCCCAACGAAATTGTGATTTCACTATTGTATGGGTTTTGACACATAATAGAATTATGATTTTTTTGTTGTTTGAGTTTTATCTCACAATGGTACAACGAAATCATGATTCCATTTAATATAAATTATAAAGTCTGCTAATTGTTGTAAGGCATGCATATTGTGTTGTTAATCAAGTTGAGGTCCTTAAACATTTAAATATTTTGGCTGAAAGGCAAAAATAAACAACAAAATCATATTTTTGTTGTTTTTTCTACATACATTTTACAAAATGAAAAATGTTTATGTTGTGCAAGTTCACACATAAATGTGTTTCAACTTTGTACCATGTATGCGGAAAAAAAAGGAAAACATGATTTTGTTTCATAATTACATAGATCAACAATGAAATCATATTTCCGTTGTATATATGAAGGTTAAAAAATAAAACAACAAAAATATGATTTCGTTTTATAAATATCCAAGTATGTAACATTATGGAATTTTTGTTGTGTTTTGTTTTTTCACCCTCATTTATGCAACGAAAACATGTTTTTATTATGTTTCCATCCAAGGGACAATTTAGAAATACAACAAAAACACACCCACGTAGATAGTGTCAATAAAAAAAGTGGTAGTGCCAATAACATCTCCCAAGCCCATGTGGCTTGATTTGTTCGGCCTTGTGGATGGTTCGTGGTGGTCGAAATTCGGGTTTCAGTCATCTTCGTTAAACCAATTATTTTGACACACCCCAAATATAACTCAAATATTTTTTATGTTAAGTTTTTGGGAACTGCTAGGCACACCCAATAGTTTTGTTGGTGCATCATAGGATATTTTTATTTATTTTTTAAAAAAATATAATTTTGAAATTAATTTAAAATTAATGATTCAAGCAGGAATTAAACTTGTAACTTTTGCATTATTAATGCAACATTTTAACCAACTTAACTAATAAATCAATTATGTTATAAATTAACTAATATCACTATATATAATACTAAAATTTATAATGTATATTGAATGCATATGTAAATTTACATAATAAATTTTGTGATAATTAATTTTTATCTAATAATTAATTTGTTTACATATATAAATTGTAAATAAAAATCACAGATTTAATAAAAATTTACATATGTAAAAAAACCCAAATTTATTTAATTATGAATTATTGTAATAAACATCTAAATACATCATTCAATTAAATATCATATTTGTTTATTTTTCAATCACTTGTAATAAACATACAAATACATCATTCAATTAAATATCAAATTTATTTTAATATTAATTACTGTAATAAACATCTAAATACAACATCCAATTAAATATAAAAAATAATAATTATCAAATTTTGTAAATAAAATAATGTATAAAAAATTATAATTTTAAAAAAATTCAAAACATGCGGATTGATAATCTGTATGTTTTGAATTTTTTTTAATACCCATTTTTTCTTCTCCGGCGATGAAAAACTATTGAACTTCACTGTATGAACCATACGGATTGTCAATCCGTATGTTTTGAATTTTTTTTTAATTATATTTTTTGTACATTATTTTATTTATAAATTTTGATAATTAAAAAATTTTGATATTTAATTTGATGTTGTATTTAGATGTTTATCACAATAATTAATAGTTAAATAAATTTGATATTTAATTGAATGATGTATTTGATTGTTTATTATACTGATTGAAAATTAAACAAATATGATATTTAATTGAATGATGTATTTAGATGTTTATTATAACAATTTATAATTAAATAAATTTGGTATTTTTTACATATGTAAATTTTTATTAAATCTATGATTTTTATTTACAATTTATATATGGAAATAAATTAATTATTAAATAAAAATTAATTATCATAAAATTTATTATGTAAATTTACATCTGCATTAAATATAAATTAGTAATTTTAGTATTATATATAGCGACATTAATTAATCTATAACATAATTGGTCTATTAACTCAGTTAGTTAGTTAGAGTATTGTCTTAATAAGTTGAAAGTTGTAAGTTTGATTCTTGTTTGGACCATTAATTTTAAATTAATTCCAAAACTATATTTTTGAAAGAAAAAAAAAATTTATGGGCCTCATATGGATTGACAATCTTTATGAGGACACATGGAAGGGTAAAATCGACATTGGTGGGTGTACCAGCTAGTTTTTCTATTTTCTTTCCTGGATTTTTCAGATTTGGTTGGCCAATTTCAATTTTCTGATTAGGGCTGAAATAAATGTAGGCACTTGCTATTTACATCCTCCAAATTTTCTTAGTACACTCACATTTATACTACTTAATTTTATTTACGCATCATATTCTTTTTCCTTAAATCAGTACACCCCTTTCAAACCCCCTTAGAACCTCCCTTCATCTCTTTATACATCTAACTATCATGATATTTCATACTCACATATAATGATATAAAATTAGGAAAGAAATAAAGTTATGATGAAGATGAAATAAAATATCAGAAATAACATTTTAGAATAACATACACTTTATTCCATAAATATATTTCTGAAACTAAGATACATAGTTCTAGAGAATAAAGTAAAAAAGATGAAGTAGGATGATGTATAATTATTCAATGGAATATCAAATAATGCACAATTATTTAAGACGACTTGTGTTGTCTTTGTCTATCACACCTTTTTAGTGTATTCATCATTATTTGGGTCTTAAACGTCCTTGTTATATCTCAAGTATTTATATAAGTTTTGTTCTTTTAGATTAACTATCAAATTAATTCTTATCCTCTTCCAAAAATATATTCTACATGATTTAAACCAGATCTCTCTTGCACAAAATCAACTATGTTATCAAATGAGTTTACACTAGTTAAGTTTTGTCCAACACACTAAGTGATTTTGGATCCGTTCATTAATAAAAACATACCCCGCCCACACCCAAAAAGACAAATAGTCCTGAAATCAAATCAAAGATAAAAAGTAAGGTTTAATTGATTTTGAGTTATTATAGTCTAATTTATGTGTAATTTTAATGCTTTCAATCTAATTACATTTTATAATTTTTATTTTTTGAAAAAAGATTAGATATTCTCAAACTCTGCGTCAGAATTAATGAAATCATAATAGAGATATGATGTGATACTAATTTGAATAAATTGATAACAAAAAGTATAAAATATTTAAATAAAATTTAATCTTGAAAATTAACACTTCTAAAAAAATTATTTGAATATTTTATGTATTTTTCCTTAATGCTACATTATAATTTCATTATATATTTTTTATTCATTATATAAAATTTAGGATGAGAAACTTAATTTCAGTAATTAAAAGATTATAAAAACTGAATTAATAGTGATAAAAATCATAGATAAAATATCAATCATTAATTATTTTCGTCAAGAGATTACTTATTTTATTCTTACTCATTTTAGAAATTCCAAATCTCTTTCCTTTTTTTTATTATACTCTCTATCTTGTTATACACAATTTCTATTAAGATATGTCAAATATTCTATTCGCTAATATTAGGCAATCAAATATTATGTTAGCTGTAATTTAGGCTTTATTACAGCTGAGGTAATTTGTGTAGCTGTCATTCTTTTAATAGATGAGAAATTATGAGACCCTTGTATATACATATACTACACTATTCTATGAATAAAATACATTAGACTTATTCTTTAAACCTTTCTATATGGTATCAAGAGTCGAACACCGACATCCTCTCCAATATAGGAATCAATGCTTCTTTATTTCTTTGAATATTTCTGATGGCTCCTTCTTATAAAAATCAATCAGTGAAACATGATTCTGGGACTTCCCCTGCTACCCATATGCATGAAGCGCTCACCCTTGAGTGACTTGATGGCACCAACTATGTCGAGTGGTCGTTGAATGCGCAAAACAAGATCAGAGGCAGAAAACGTTGGGGTTACATCTCTGGAACAAAGGTTGCACCAAAAAACAAGAAATCTAATGAATATGAAGCATGGGAAGATGAAAACTGCCTAGTCAAGTCTTGGCTTCTGGACTCCATGATGAAGGAAATCAGATCCCTCTTTATTCGCTTAGCTACGACAAATGACATCTGAGACACTATTCAACAAACATACCCAGTCAGCCAGGATGTGTCCAGATCGTATCAACCATATCGTGAGGTAATCTCTACTCAGCAAAATGGAAGCTCTGTTATTACATACTTTGGTAAATTGCAAAGATTTTGGTTGGAGTATGATACTATCACAAATTGTACCATGGAATGCCTTAAAGATGTTGAGAAGTATAACAACATGATTAATTCTTAACGAGTTTATGTCTTTTTGGCTAGCCTGGATTCACATTTGATTGTAGTTCATGGTCGTATCCTTGCTACCACTCCCCTTCCAAATGTCCAATCAGTTCATGCAATTGTTTGTGTCGAGGCAAATCGCCAAGAGCCTATGCTTGATAGTGAGTCTACTATGGGAACTGCCATTGATGTTAAGAAGTATTCTAAGAAAGGAATCCACAAGTGTACCCGTTGCAATGGGGATAATCATGTCGTGGAGACATGTTTTAAACTCCATGGCTATCCGAATTGGCATCCAAAAGGCAAAACTACTCCCAATACCAAGGTAGATGCTACTTCCAAGAGCCATATTTCTATTGCTGCTGGATTTGTGACCAAGTCAGGTATATCTAACTCTGCTTTTAATCTTTATGTTGTTACAAGAGGTAGTGAGTGGATAATTGATTCAGGTGCTACTGATCATATGACTTGTGATCCTCATAAATTTACTAGTTTTTCCCTGGACTATTCTAAAACTTTTATTATTAATGCCAATGGGGTCTTATCACCTATTGATGGTGTAGGTATTGTATGTCTCTCACCCTCCTTATCGATTCCTTATTTTTATTTGTTCCTACATTAAACTGTAATCTTCTCTCTGTTATCAAATTAACCAAATCACATTTTTATGTTGTCTCCTTTTATCCAACCCATTGTCTTTTTCATACCATCCATTCCAAGGAGAAGATTGACAATGGTAGAGAGAATGAAAAACTGTATTATCTGAAAAATGTCTCGCAACAAACCCATAAAGGAGCATTGGCTTGTCTTGCGAATGAACACATACAAGATAAAAACAAAAAGGAAATATGGCTATGTCATAGACGATTGGGACATCCCTCTTTTGGTTATCTAAAAAAATTATTTCCATCGCTATTTCATAAATGCAATATTTCTAATTTTCTTTGTAAAACTTGTGTAAAGGAAAGAAGCCATCGTGCTGTGTTTCCTTTAAGCAATAAACAAACTGATTTTCCTTTTTCATTAATTCACACAGATGTTTGGGGCCTTGTCCCACAATCTACGCATAATGGAAAAAAATGGTTTATCAATTTTGTTGATAATTGTACTCGGATAACCTGGGTGTATTTGCTTAAACATAAAAGTGATGTGTGTGTTGTGTTTCGTTCCTTTCATCATATGATAGCTACACAATTTAACACATATATTAAGGTCATTAGATCACACAATGGAGGGGAATATTTTAAGATTGAATTAATAGAGTTCATGAACTCTAATGGAATCTTGCATCAAACAACATGTCCTTATTCACCACAACAAAATGAAGTGGCTGAGAGGAAAAATAGACATATATTAGAGGTGACAAGATCACTTTTGATAGATGGTAATGTCCTATCTCATTTATGGGGTGAGGCTGTGCGCTCTGCAATTTATTTGATTAATTGAACCCCTTCTAGTGTTCTTAACTTTAGAAGGCCTCTAGATGTGTTGTCTGATCATTGTATCCTTCCTTCCATGGTTTATTTACCACCTCATATTTTTGGATGTGTTATATTTGTTCACTTACATCCACATCAACATATAAAGCTTAAAGAACGAGCTATCAAATGTATTTTTGTTGGGTATGGATCAACTCAAAAAGGTTATTGTGCTTACCATCCACCATCAAAGATATTTTATATCTCTATGGATGTGACATTTAATGACCATAATTTTTTTATGTTGATTCTACACTTCAGTGAGGAAATGAAAGTGAAGTGCATAATCATGATATTAGTATGTTTGATATCTCGTATATAAAATTATATTGTGAAAATAAATTATTGTGTGAGGATCATTCTGTAGGAAGTGAGCCAATCCCAAAGATGGACAATTCTTTTTTGGATAATATAGTGTCTTCTGATCATAACCAATTGGCTCAATCTTCTCCACAGGTTCGACTTGACTCTTCAGAGGTATCTTCTGATCCTATCTCTGATAATACTAATGTAGATGAAACTGATTGTGAAATTGTTTCTCTTGATCCTACCCTTGATAATACTAATTTAGATGGAACCAATCATGAAATTGATCCTTGTCTGTGTGAGATCACCAGCAATCCAAACAATGAGTCTACTATTGTCCAATATAATCTTCCACCCTGCTCTAATCGTGGTCAACCTCCAGCTAAATATGAACCAGACCTCCAAGCCAAAGTTAAGTATCCCATTAGTAAATATGTGTCATATCACAAGTTATCCCAGTCATATGCATCATTTGTATCTCCATTATCTTTAATTTCTATTCCTAGTAATATACAGGAAGCTTTGGCAAATCCTAGATGGACCGAAGCAATGGTTGATGAGATGGCAGCTTCAGACAAAAAACAACACTTGGAATCTTGTGTCCTTACCAAGAGAGAAGAAAATTGTGGGCTGCAAATGGATATTTACAATTAAACGCAAAACTGATGAAACTATTGAGAGGTATAAAGCATGACTTGTGGCTAAAGGTTACACTTAGTCTTATGGTGCAGATTACCAAGAGACGTTCGCATCGATAGCCAAGCTCAACACTGTGAGACTACTTTTGTCACTAGCAACAAACCAAGATTGGTCTCTTCTACAATTTTATGTGAAGAATGTTTTCCTACATGGAGAAATTTTAGAAGAAATTAATATGGATCCCCCGCCAAGCATGAGAGATTCAAATGGAATGAAGGTTTGCAAATTAAAGAAGGCTCTATATGGATCAAAACAATCCCCAAGACCATGGTTTGGAGAAAGGAAAAATTATAGCTTTGATTATATATGTAGATGACATGATTGTTACAAGAAATGACCAAGATGAGATTTCTAGTTTGCAACAATACCTTGCATCTGAATTTGAGATGAAACAACTTGGAAACCTCAAATATTTTTTGGGTATTGAAGTAGCTAGATCAAAACATGGTATTTTTCTATGCCAAATAAAATATACTCTTGACTTACTATCGGAACTTGGGCTGCTTGGAGGTAAACCAGTTGATACACCAATTGAACAAAATCATAAACTCTTTCAATGCTCAAATTCAGCAAGCATAGACAGAGGGAGATACTAAAGGCTGGTAGGAAAATTAATTTATTTGTCCCATAAACATCCACATATTACCTATGCAATGAAATTCGTTAGTCAATTTATGCATGATCCACGGAACCTTCATATGGATACTGTCGAGAGGGTTTTGAGATATTTGAAGTCCATTCCTTTGAAAAGGAATTTTGGTCTCAAATCATGGAAACGTAAAGGTAGAAGGGTGTACTGATACAGATTGGACAGGTTCAAAAGATGATAGAAGATCTACCTTTGGATACTTTACTTTTGTAGGAGGGAATCTTGTAACTTGGAGGAGTAAAAAACAACCCGTAGTAGCAAGATCTAGTGCTGAAGCAGAATTCAGAGGCATGACACTCGGTGTATGTGAACTTCTCTGGGTTAAAAATGTACTATCAGATTTGGACTTTAAACTAAATGAAACTATGAGTTGAGTTGTAATGTGACAATAAGTTGGCTATAGCAATTGCTCACAATCCTGTCCAACATGATAGAACAAAGCATGTGGAGATTGATAGACATTTCATCAAAAAGAAGTTTGAAGCTGGAATAATTTTCTTTTCCTTTGTAAGATCTGAATTGCAATTGATTGATGTTCTCACCAAAGGAGTGTCAAGCAGAGTGTTTAATGAGTTTTTATTCAAGTTGGAAATGTGTGATATCCATGCATCAACTTGGGTGGGAGTGTTAAGATATGTCAAATATTCTATTAGCTAATATTAGACAATCAAATATTTTAGACTTTATTACAACTAAGATAATTTATGCAATTGTCATTCCTTTAATAGATGAAGAATTATAGGACCCTTTTATATATATATATATATATATATATATATATATATATATATATATATATATATATATATATATATATATATATATATATACTATTTGATAAATAAAATACGTTAGACTTATTCTTTAAATCTTCCTATAATTTCATCATTATTTAACACTTTTTTTTACATTCTTGAATTTTTAACTATTTTAAAAATTCTTTTTACATCAATATCTTGTTTCTCTCAAATCTCAATTTAATAACGTTTCATTTTTCGTTCCAAAATTTGATTACGTGTACTCTTAAATTATGATTTTAATTTACCATTTTCTCTATAAATTTTATGCAAATTATATTTTTCATTTTTGTTTGCGTACATATTGTTGGTTTAAATTAATTATTTACTTATATATTTATTTTTCATTACCTTAATTTATAAATTTGTCTTTACGTAAATCAACTAAAACTTATAAAATTCACAAAGTAGTTACTATTATTTTATGATCAATGGATAGTTATTTTAAATGGCATATACTTAGTTCTCCATAAATAAGATTAAATTCAAGACTCATGCAAGAAAAGAATCTTCACTTAAAGAATTATTCTCATCATGGGACATATTTTGGGCTTGCAAATATTACTTTCTCCAGAGAATATGTGTGACGTACTGACGTAGACGAAAGAAGAGAAAACTACTTGCTATTTTTATTACATATAATTGTGGTTGAAGGCATTTATTTCTCTTGATTTCCACGGGCCAATGACGTGGGTGTGAGTAGGATGGAGAGTTGCGAAAAGCAAACACATTCTATATTTTATCTTGAATGGTTGACGATTTAGATTATTATACACTATACAAAATAAATAAAAATGAAAGTAATAGAAATATAAGAAGAGTTCTCTAAACACCAAACCCTGACAAAAGCACGTGGGAGAGACATTCCATGAGTCAGCCCTGCTTGGGAAGCTTAGCACACAGAGTTTGGAGCCCAGGCCTTGGTGAGGGTGTTGACTGGGTCAACATTAACGGCACAGTTTGATAGGATATTTTGAATGTTCTTTTATTATGATATTCAAAAGAAATTTTGGAAATGGTGATTAATTTACGTTATATAATATGAGTATGTTTCTTATAATAAGATTTATTTCATAGTTTTAAGCATTAATTAAGATTTAAATTTTAAATCATTTAGTCAGGTTATGTTAATTGTTATTATTAGTTTAGATGTATTTGATTTAATATTAGATTAAATTAACACATATTTTCATGATTATTTTTGTAAGTAAAAAATTTAGAAAGTGTGATTTAAGAGTCTCTTAGTTTAAATCAAACTGGCACTTTATCTTTGGTACTTGCTCGTCATCTTTGGCGAGCCACGTGAAGTACCTCGTCCCATTGTCTAGGTTAAGGGTGCAACGTATTTTTTTACCATGATTGGAGATTCTTCTCTATGCCTTGTTTTGTTGCCCTAAAAAATTAACTTTATTCCGAGATTTTGACAAGCTCTAAACAATCTTGAAAAGTAATTGACTTGCTTATATATTGCATCATTAGAAACAGTATGACTGCATTTATATCATTGAAAATGAATCAAAATTTTACCATGACTGCATTTAGAGAGATGCGAGAGCAAAACCTATGACTGATTGCTTATACATTGTATCGTTAGAAACAGTTTGACTGTGTTTCTCCACCTAACATTCTTATGGAGGTGGTAAAAATCAAAGATTATTATAAAGGAGAGAAAGTTTTAGCCATATTCATTGTAATATTATTTTGCAAGAATCTTTTAAACCTACAGAACATATTTGTAACATTTTCTAAAAATTCTTGTTTCTGAAAGATTAATTATGACATGGTGTTAATATAATATATATTTTTATTTTATTAAAGTTCTAAATTCTTAAATAAAATCGTGAATATTACGAGTACTCACTGACATAAATAAGAGAGAATAGATACGGAAAAAACACTACCCGCATATTATCATCCTTATTCCAATGCAATAAATTGAGCTAAATATCAAAATGTGTAATGATATTAATTAACAATTCATTTTTGTAGGACCTCAATAGTCCAATTCAAGTCCGAATTTTAATAATGGTCTCTATTAAAAATTCCGTCTCCAGACTCCAGCTTCCATAACCTAACAACAATTATAGAGGAGATAATTATAAAACCATTTAAGGGGCTGATGTATGTGGGAGGGACATTATATTCTTGCTTCCAATGGAAACCTATATATATATATATATATATATATATATATATAGCAGGCAATGAAATGTCTAAAGAAACAAAATAATAGTACTACGCAAAATATTAAAATAATTGGCAAGTGCAAAGATCAGCATTGTATTTGTAAGAAGCATCAAAAGGAAGAATATGAAAAAGGTCAACATGAGGAGCAAATCAGCGTGCGCAACGTCGTCGGCAATCCCTTTCATGTAGACCCAACAAAGGTTGCAACTTGTTTGACAACTTGCAATAACATAAAATCCAAAACATTAAAAAAGGACCATCGATCGTACCTTTCCCCAGTGACCCGTATTCTTGCTGATAGTAATAGGCAATCTTATGAGTGAAGACTCGGAGATAGATGGAGCATTGATTAGATGCACTCATACTCATGATCTCCATATAATTTCCACTACCTATCTCTAAATCATCACTCATCTTGTACAATGACTTCACATCAAAATATACGGCAAGAAAGTATATTGAAGCAAATGTTTCTTGTAGAACGTTCAACTTCATGATCATCATTCTCACCTTTTAAAAAAAGGTTCACGCGAAAATTAAAACCTCTAACCAAAGCTTGATTTGCGTCTGTAAATAAGATAGTAATGAGTTTCATTAAAGTTTCATTCAATGACACTTTACTTTAAGAAATTCAAGTCATGACAGCTTATGTTATTCTCTTTCATTTCATCTATTTCAAAAGCTCAAACATTAATAAACATAGTATTAACGTTAAAGCCTTCATATAATAATTAAAAGACTACTAATTTACTTTCTTATTTGCCATCATATCATAAGTATAAAATATCTATTAATTTTATTAATGATTAATCAGTATTACACTTATAATTTTTAATAACATTTTAACACTTAATAAAAATATTACTAAAAAGTTTTCGTAACATTTAAAAAATATCATCAAATATAAATAAAGGTTATTAATATATTTTTATGATATTTTATTAAATATTATGTTTAGGATTAAGCCACATGAAATATACACAATATTTAATAAAATGTTACAAAAATTTATTATTAATATTTATTTATATTTAAAAATAATTTTAAATAATGTCAAAAACTTTTAGCAATAAATGTTAAGTTAAAAAGTATTATAAAAGAGAACATGTGGAGACGTGTTCTCGATCCAAAGAATGTAGTTGACAATCTTTTTCATGTTGTCTAACAACGCTATTATAATTTTTTATTGAAAACAAAAAAACTAGGGACTTCAACAATCAGATAAATGAGTTTGATCTTTACTCAATATGAGAAATAGCACGAAACAAATAACGTATTAATGAAATATAAACTAAAATATAGATTTTTTATTTTTATTTAATTATCTTAAACTATACTACTATAGTATTTTTTATTATACTATTTTTTCTTCTTCTTCTTTTTTTGCATAATTACTCTTTTTTTTGTTTAAAATAATATCTTTCTGTCCTTGACATTCATCCACTATTGTAGTTAATGTTTTTTAACTACTCTATTAAAATAATTGTTAAATAAGAAGCAATTAATGTTTCTAAAATGACATAAAAGGAATCAGCTGACTAATTAATACGGGTGTACTTAAGTAGATGCAAGCCAAAAACACTAAGATAAAACGTGACTTATAAAATAAAGATGATTTACCTCAATTATTTAAAGGAATCAAACTTAAAAACTCTAGCTTGACTTATTCAAATAAATATGAAGTCCGATCAAATAAGTATGAAGTTGTTATTGGGTTAAATTATAGTTTTTCATAGCTTTTTATCATATTTATTCGGAAAAAAAATTAAAATTTTATTATTTTCCTTTGAAGATAAATAATTAAAAATATTTGAATGTGAAATTTATATAATAGGAGTAATTACTATGCCTGTAAAGTTTACATTTGAATCATTTATATAATCAAATATAAAATCAGTTAAGTAAAACAAATGATTTTGATCAATTTAATGAGGCAAGCTCATATAATTTACAAATATCTCAGTTCATTTATACTTTTAATTTGAAGTAATTTATATAATGTATATGAGTTTAAATGTTCAATTTTTATATACTATTATCTGCGTGATAGTTTTCAAAATAATTATCACACTATCCATTATTTCCATTCAACTACAATGATATTTTACGAGCAGTGAAAAGAAAGTGAAGAATTGGAAGTTGGAACAAACATTGTGCTTCTGTTAAATAGTGAGACTGCATCCGCACCAAGAAGCTTGGAATTTGTCGTGCTTACCTAAATATATTGAAAGGGAGCGTTGGTGAAATCCGCGTCACACCTTTGCTTTGCTCTCTTTGTCCTCCTTTCGAATAATTGTGCTGGCCACCTCCACTTTTCATGTATATTCCGTTTTTGCTCCAACTCCCACCATTATATTTCCCTTTTGCCCTTTCTATGTTCTATAACACATATTGCACTTACTACTTTTCTTTGGTACCTCTAATGTACTTCTACCTCAATTATTAACTTATGAATTGATAATATATAAATTTTTTTTACCAAATATATGTTAATATTTTTATTTGTTTACATTTTTCGTTCACATCTGGCAAAAAATATTGACTGTCGTTTAAATAATTATATACTTATTTATGTACATGGTTTATTTAGAATTAAGTTTCGTTGAAATTTTTTTATCTTCATATGTTAAACTTAATCATGGAATTTGTATATAATTATTTTGTCAAGTAAATAATGAGAAAAAATTGTCAGAGCTCGACTATTATTATTTCGGGGTTTCAAATTAATGGCATTGATATAGTTAATTTATTGATTATGTAAAGTAACATGAGTTTGATCTTCAATTCTTTGGAAATTTATATAACTTAAATCTTTCAACAATTAAACTATTACTACTTATAATTTTTTATCTGTTAGAATTGAATAAAAATATAAGAAAATTCACAATAAGTCACGCTCACTTTATTCAACCAACCAACCGAAGTAGATCTCATGATAAATATTATTATTCAAATTCTTTGATCATTAATCTAAGTAATTTTTTTGGAAATGCTATATATATAACTTAAATCATTGAACAATTAAAATATCACTCATCTAATTCCTTTTTTTTTACTGAATAAATCAAATTCTTACAAATTTAATATTTTTTGTATATTCATAAAATTATCTTATAAAGATTATGTTATGAATATTTTATATAATCATGCATAGGTGAGTGAAAAATTTAAATCCTTGCATATTATAAATGAAAACTAATGGAAAAAGGAGGAAAATATCCCCTCAAATCTCAATTATGAGGTAAGGGCCAACATGTAGTAAACAACTGTTAATTAGAAGACTATAGAGTATAGAGTAGAAAGAAAAGAATAGTTAATTAGAGAGCAATGCCATTGGCACGAAGGAGGAAACGAGACGCATGACAAGGAGAGTGGGTAGAACCACTAGCTAGTGTGAGAGTATCAGCTGAGACATTGAACAATTAGTGGAAGCTGAGGTATATGTGGGGACCACAATGTAAAGTGGGGGAAGGTTCCGTGGTGTCCATGGCAAATGCGGCGAGACGCAGCATCGCAGAAATAAAAAAGAAAAGATAATAAGCCATGTTCTGCACTGCACTTGCTTAGTTGCGTTGCCTTCTTTCTTTCTTTCTTTCTTTTCAACTCATCAACTTCAAATGGGATCTGTTTTTTGCTTTTTTATCTCCGCATTTTTATTGGATTATAATCCGGGATTCCCAAAATATTGTAATGCTTATTTCTGTGGCTAAGTGGTGATGAAGTGGATCCCACTCGCCTCCCCGGAGGAGAAACCAATGCAAGCCTCAGTAGAAGATATCGATTCAAACTCTAATAATAACAGACTTGAAGTGCCAAGAAAGGTTTATAAATTATATATTAAATTAGTTTTTTAATTTTTAATTTATTTTTTAGATTTAATGTAGTCTTTTAATTTTTTTTTAGGTTTAATTTGATCTTTTAATTTCTTAAATTCATTCAATTTGATGCTTCAAACTAAATTGTAACAAATTATATTTTATAATAGTTCATTAAGTAATTTTAAACTGTTATGAAATATATATATTTTTTAAAATAAATTAATTTTAAAAATTAGAGTATTAAATTGAAAAAAAAAATTAAAAAAATAAATTGAATCGATTTTAAAAATTAAAAATTCAAATTGAACATAAATAATAAATTAAAAGACTAAAAAACTAATTTAACCTAAATTATAATACTTATAATTTATATTCATCTTATTCTCACATATAAAATATTCTATCATGAGTAACATTTCCTAACTCCTATGCTATTAATATAAAATATTATCATCTAATTATAAATTATTAGTTTAATTTTTAATTTGAATATAAAATTGCAAGTGAAAGTATTATTTTACTTTTAAAGTTGATTGACTTAGTGAGATGACAAACAAAAGTCTTAAATATCTTATGAGTCATGATTATATAAAAAAATATTCTATATATATATTTTAAAATAATGCACCTCTTACGAAAAGCATTATACAAATTACTTTGATGTTTTTTTTTATTAAAACATCTTTATTGATAGAGTTAGAAAGTAATTATATATTAATTAAGTATTAAAGTGAGATATCAATAAACATAGATATAATTAAAAATAATTAATATTTTATAAATTAAATATTCTTAACAAATATTTTGAGACAAAATAAAATTGCTAAATTGACAAATAATGTGAAACAAATGAAAAAAAAAATTCCTTCAAATTTCGTTTGCTTAAAATCACTAAAGATTAACGGTAAGAAAAACATAAAAATTGATTTATAGTTGTAAAACCCAAATTTAAAAATGCATAAGAATTAATATAAAAAAAAGTAAACCGTAAGAATAAAATTTATAATTTATTTACATCACACTTTCAAATTTGAGTATAAATTTACTTATTGATGCAAGAGTGCTAGTAGGAACTCGTTACAAGATAGTAATAATTTTGTAATTAGAGGTAACCTTGTTTAAATGGAAGCAGGGTTAACCGTCACTAAAAATTTCACATGCAAAATCCAAAATGGAAACCGTATATAAAAGAAATAAAACACGTGTCACTTTAATCTTGTACTGGTTATAGTCATTACAAGATAAGATAAGAATAAATGGGAAATTGAATATATGAAACTATGATAAAATATGTAACTAGTTCACACTAGTAGTACTGTACTAGTACTTTCCACAACGAATTTAATTTTTCTACTGTTTTTTTTCATATTGTTTTTATATTATCTCATAAAAATAATACTATATAATAATTATATTAATATTTAATAATAATATTTAATTTTAAATATTATTAAAATTATATAATTTTAAAGGAAAAAAAAATAAAGAGAGACAACACATAAGTCACATCCTTCACAAACACAAGAGAGAATTGGACAACACAATCAGGACAGCTAAAACTCGACGCTGACGCGAGCCGTATACTTTGGCTTTCCCATACGCAAGAGGCAAACAGCAGCTTTATTGTAGGCCCTAAATTATTACTTAACAATATTTTTATTTATTGTATTTATTTATAAATAATATTTTAAAAATCCATCTTCCTTGATTCCTTCTCCTTCTTTGTACGCCACTTTGCATTCTCCAAAATCGCCTATGTTACTGCTTAGAGCTAATTCCTCTCTCTCTCTTTCTTTCTGTCTTTATCTTCCTACTATTTTTACTCCAACTATTTACCCAATACTTACCCAGACACGTGTCCTCACAAACCTCCATGCACAGGATCCGCGGCTATCATATAAATTTACTCTAAGTAAAAATTTGACTTTTAATATTCACTTCATACATCATAACAAGGCTGGGTGGGATTGACACCTTACCACAAAGTTGTTCCAACTAGCTACAGTATTGTATTATTTCCGATGTCAAAGTTCCAATATGCTCAATTTTTTATCACCCCACCTCACCCTATTGGTTCAATAGGTCAAACATTGTTTAGAATACTGAATCCTCTCGAGTCTCGACGGCTTCAAGTATAACGTCCCCGATCAAGGTTTGGTAAGATTTAACTATTCTTAATATGCTATCCCCTGATTTTATTTTACTAAGCTGGTTGTTCATTAATTAATCTGGGTTTTCCTTAAATGAATAAACGGAACTTCTCACTACCACCATTTTTTTTAATCAATGTAATTAGACCGAAATATTTCTATATACTTTGGTCTTTTGAATTAATTATGAAACTTATCATTGATTAAAATTTTAATCGTACTTAAAATTAATTTCTTAATTCTTATTTCATCCCAAGAGTATATTTTGTCATAATCTCAAGTATATTATTAATTGAGTTATCCTTGTTGAGTATTAAATTAATGTTCAATTTGTTTCATTCTGAAGGAAAAATCATAATAAATGCAAAAATTAAAAGGACTGATATTTACTTACAATTGCAATAGTAGTAGCTGATATACATAATTATGACTCGAGGTCATCATAATCTTAAATTATCTAATAATTCCTCCCATAAAGACAAACTAAAACAATTGAATATTCACCCAACTCACAGGTTCATAAATGTTTTCGAGAAAATTAAAAACAGCAATGAAAAACAAAGATATATATGTAGTCTTTACTCTTTATTCATATTTAATTAATAATACTAATATTCATAGTCCCACGACCATGGGACTGTTTACATATTTTCCATGTTTGGCAGAAATTATACAAAAAAAAAAAGACAAAGAGATCACCACCGACTAACTCTCATTTTTCTCTCTAGAGAAATCCTGTGCCAGTGTCTCGCCAAAAACTCGCCGGACTTTCAAATCCGGGAACAACCCCTCCAAAAGGACAATTACACCATACAACAAAAATCAACAAAACTAATAATAACTCGTAAATTAATTAGATTCACAAAAACATAACCCTCAAAGAACCATACAGGAAGAATTCTCAAATGAAAAGGTTGAGAACTTTCCAGTGACTCCACTGATCCCCAAATCTGTTCTCCGTCGTCGTTCCGGACTCCTCGGAGGTCATCGACGGAGACTCTGGCCGGCGGCTCTCCTCCTTCTGCAAGAAAACCGGCGTCAGCCGGAGATCGAGATTCGGCTGCTGCTCCTGAAGCTTTGCCAGCTCCTCCGACCGCTTGCGTTTACCACCGCCGCCGCCGGAGGAGGATCGCGAGCTTGTGAACCGGCAATTCGTGTTCGGGTTTCGGATCCTCCACGTGTCGGTGCATCCGACTTCGGCCTCCGATGTTTCGTCGGCGGCGGCCGCGGCGGCAGCGGCAGCGTCGAGGCCCATGAGCTCCGGCATGGGCCTCAGCGTGCCGCCGCGGAGCACCGTCTCGACCGCGGCCTGGCACACGTGCCAGTTCCCAGTCCAGAGAAGCCCCACGGCACCGTTCACAGGGTTCACCGTTCTGCCACACGCTTCGAAGAGCAGCGACTGAAACAGAGCTGCATAGAGAACACGCAAAGAAAAGAAGCATTAGTTAAGAATATTCTAGAAAAACGAGATATATAGGGAGAAATTGAAGGTTAAAACAAATTAAATTAAGTATATATATATATAAGGTTTGCTCAAGGCCGAAGTGAAAGATCACAGGTTCAGGTTCGAATTTCTCTCTTTGATATTTTGAACAAAACTAATGAAGCAATATTTGTGGACAGAAAAAAAAAATTGAAATTAAGTTTACCAGGTCTTTGATTTTCTGGAACGTTGGAAATGAAGGACATGAGGCCGGCGCGGCCAAAGAATTTGGCGACGAAGACAGTGGCGTGGCCTTGGGCTTCGGCGGTTTCGATCCACTGCAAACAAGGTCGCAAAATACAGGACTCGCTGCATCCCTTTCGAAGAACGCGGCACCCGTTGCAACTCATGCTTATTTTTTGTTCTTGTTATTACTGCAAAATGAAATCAATTAATGAACCCAGGGTGGTGTGTTTATGTTTGAATCAACTCAACACAAGAAGGAATAATTATAAGGGAATTTAGCAAGCTAGCTAACAAAGAGAGAGAGGATGCAAATGGTGGTTTGGGTGGGATATAAATAAGGGGAGGGGGGAAGTGTGGTTGGTGGTTAACTATGGTTGGGTTAAGATAGTGGGAGAGTGCGTGTGTTTAATTCTGCGGGTACTGACCTTTTCTGTTTGCATAAGGGTGAGATTCCAATGTCTTTGGCGTGAGCGGCTCCGTGTTTCCGCGCATGGATGTTTCCTACGCCGTTGGATTCTACACATTTCAACTTCAGCCGCCGAGATATCCATTATTTTTTAATTTAATCTTAGTTGGAATACAGTCATATTTCAAAGATCTTTTAATATTATAGAATTTGGTAATTTTTATTATCATTATTGTAAAGTTAGGTATTCCCCGAAGGAGACATTTTATTTTATGGAGTAAGATATTTTTATAATCAAAAGTTATGAGATTAATTTTTGAGATATAGATATTATTAAAATATACTTTATCTTTTTAAGTAAAATATTTTTCATATGAATAATCATATTATCAAACTTTTATTAACGTGTTTAAAAAATCTAATCATCCATTAATTGTGTTGAATTTTATTGGTTTGAGTAAGAAATACATTTTTACAAGAGAGTAAGTAAGAAGGGTGTATAAAGTTATACAATCATAAGTTTACAAGAGTTTAATGAATATGAATTCATTAATACAAAAGTTTTTACATTGTTGTCTAATAAAAAGTCATGTTTATGTTTAATATGATTTTTTAAATAATTATATCAAAGTCAATATATTTATCATATACAATGAATTATGATTGATTGATAATATAAAAATACTTTTCAGCATCCATACATATCTTATTTTTTAAAGGGGTAAACATAATGTCATGTAACTAATTATGTTACTTTTCTCTTACTAAATACATCCTCTTATTTTAAAAGTTCTGCAAGAGAAATTTAAGTTGTTGATATTTTATATTAATAATAAATCAAATTTAAACTCTTAATTATCATATAACATCTTTCATTTTCATTTCTATAATACAATATTACAAAAATATAAAAGTCATTTAGTATATAATTTTATGTTTTTTACCTGATAAAACATACATAGTATCTCTTGACCCAAAGGATTAACATAATGAAATAAGACACAACTACATTAATATGAGTGAGAATAATCTATTTAGCATAAGAACTTATGTTCGATTCTCACTGTGTGTAAAAATTCATTGGTCATGAACAATTAAGTACCACAAAATTAGTCTCTAACCCAATGGATTTGTGGATACTCATGATGTTTGATCTAGGACAAAAAAAATACATAGCATCTATTGTTTTAGAAGTGTGATGCAGTAGTCTATCAAGATATTCTATAGCTATGAGTTCTCCATGATTGTTTCTTGGTATGAAAGCAAAAGTTTGTTAAACCACTGTAGAATTAAAAATGGAGATTGTATCAACAAAAGTGGATATTTATAGATGAAGTGTTGGAAGGCTCGGTGGCACTTCATCAAGAACTTATCTTGTCCTTTATTAGGTCTATTGTAAAATGCGACAAATGCCTTCTCACACTTGAGACTTGTGGTCAATCACTCTTAAGAGTCATATGATTCACAATGAAAGTTGTATGACTAAGATGCCAAATGGTGGTTTTCCTTGAGACTCAGACCAAGCAAAGATACACCACTAACCTAATGCGAACCTGAACAAAATGTTACTTTACCTCCAAAAGTATTCAAGACTTATATTTTACCTCCCATCGAGTCGTCTATTTTAGAGTAAAGTGATACTTCTAGTCACAACTCCATCTCCAAGTTCAAAATCAAATCTCATACTTTGGTTAATGAACTTAAGTACTACATCTCTTATGTCAACAATTTGTGGTACTACCTATGCTAAACCTAATTGTTTTAAGATCTTAACACATTAAGCATTGTACTGATCGGACCAATAACTCTGTTAATTGAGTTATCAATGAAAAATAATCACTCAACCACCTATCTTACTAACTCACAAACTTTACTATTATAAATAAAGGGATACATTGTAAGAAAATTTATCTTCTAATTACATGTTAATTCTAATCATTCACTTATTAACTTGAGTATAAAAGTTTCTTTTGTGTCATCGCACTTAAATAAGAGATCAACATTGGAAAAGAGATGTAAAGTTGAACAACTTGAACCAGAGAAATATGATAAGAATGAGCGTTATACTTTTATTATTATTTTTACTTTCTTATTTTTTTAACAACTAAAATAACTTTAAAACATCAAACTAGGCTACAAGACTCGGTATTAACATGTCATGAAATAACCAAAATGTTAATTATTACAATTATAAACGTTACAATTATCACAAGACAAGAAATTAAACCTCTTTTTTTTTAAAAAAAGATTCCAAATTACAAATATTGATTACCAGTTTTATATGTCACAAAGAATTTTCATGAATTTTTATAATAAAAATGATATCTGTTAATCATAATTTTTTGTAAGAAAAGACCATTTTAATTATGTTCTAAAATTTTATTAAATTAGAAAGAATTGTGTTTTTGTTAGAGAAGAATGAATTATGATATTCATCATATGATAATATATAGTCTAGAGCCATTGAAAAAAAAATATTTTCAAATAGATGATAGACACGCATTTTTTTTTTTTTTTGAAAAAGGGAAACGAGAGTTTATTGATTAAAGCCGATAATTGGTACTAGTCATACCAATATGGGTAGTAGGAATGATAATAGACAAACTAAAAGTAAATTTTGATGGATATTATGTGAAATCTGATATTCATTTGATTATCTTAAGTTTTATACAATGACATATTTGTATTCATAAACACGAGCCTAAAAGCACATTGGAGCATCACAACCAATGCAGCAAAAAATAAAGACAAGAGAAGAAAAACTAAAAAAATATACAAAGAAATGAAAGGAAAGAGAGAATTTTTGTTAGTGCGGTTCAAATCTCAAACTATTGTTTCGTTGTATAATGTTGGTAACTAAGCTAATCACATTGAAAATAAAGCAAGCTTATTATTGATTTATTATTTTTCTTGTGAAAAAAAGCTAATCACATCGACAAAGGCAGGCTAATACATAGTCCTTAATTCTAAAATTATTTATAATTTTTTTTCTTAACATCATATTGGCACGAAATTATTTCTAATCATTCACTTATTAACTTGAGTATAGGAGTTTCTTTTGGGTCATCACACTTAAACAATAGATCAATGATGAAAAAGAGATGTGAAGTTGAACAACTTAAATGAGAGAAATAAGATAAGAACAAGCGTTATACTTTTATTATTAATTTTACCTTTTTTGTTTTTTTAACAACTAAAATAACTAAAACGCCAAACGAGGCTACAAGACTAGGTATTAACATGTCATGGACTAATAATTGGCTAAATAGTAATTGCAAGGGATGTATCTGTGAAATGTATGAATACATGATTTTGATAATGCCAAAGAAGAATCAAACAAGGTTGCTTCAAAGAATAAGCATTGCTTCAAAATTAATACAAGTTTGCTTCAACAAACAAAGTCTTGCTTCAAGATTAACTCAAGATCAAGTCTTGCCTCAAAACAAAATGTTTCCAAGACTTCCAAGGCTCTGGTAATCGATTACCAGGCAGTGTAATCGATTACCAGAAGACAATTTTGAAAAATAACTGTTAAAAAGGGTTTTGAATTTGAATTTTGAACTTGTAATCGATTACCAGCAATAGAACTTTTGAAATTCAAATTCAAAAGTCATGAACCTTCAAAATATAATTGTATAATTGATTACCAGAAACCTATAATCGATTATCAGTGAAAAAATTTAGAAAAAAACTTTTTGAAAAGACACATCTCTTCAAACTATTTTGAAAAGGCACAAAGGACCTATATATATGTGTGTCTGATTTCAAAAAGCAAGAGAGAGATATTCCAAGAGAACTTCATTGTCAAATGCTCTCTCAACAACTCTTGGGCAAACACTTGCAAATTTATTGAGAGTTCATCCAAAAACTTCAAATTGTATTATCCACTCTAAAGGAGAGAAATCTTTCTATTCTTCTCAGAAAGTCAATTGTAATCAAGAGACTGATTGTCTCTTGAATTGTGAGTTTCCTGAACACAAGGGAAAGGGATTCCTTGGGTATTCAGAAGTTGTAAAAAAGATTTTACAAAGATAGTGGAAAATCTCAATTGGGTTGCTTGAGGATTGGACGTAGGCATGAGAAGTGGTCGAACCAGTATAAATTGAGTTTGCATTTCTCTCTTTCCTTATCTCAGTTATTTTACTACAGTTTACTTTGTCTTACGTATTTGAAAGAACATTGTTAAATTGATTGCTTCTTCTTCTTCTTTTGTATTCTAAGCCTATTATTTAAAAGATGATATAAGTTTGTTAATGGGAAAATTTTGAAACTTAATTCACCCCCTCTTAAGTTATCGAGACCATTTGTCTAACAGTATCCCTTTAAGGAATGGTATAAAAAGGGGATGTAAATAGTAATTGTCTAAATCAAATGGGCTAACAATTGGTTGAATATCTCTACCGCGACATTTGTATCCTGCACCTCCCATTTTATATGTGTGGACAAAACTGCCCTTGGTGACTATATGTCTCACCAAGTCTCAACACCTTCCTTTCCCATTCCTAACACCTCCTTCCCCCTTTTTCATTTGTGCGCCACCAAATCCCCAAGCCCCCACCATGTAAGCACAACACTAGCAAAGGTTCATGTGTCATCTATGACTTCAATTGATGAGGGAAACACACCTTTCACTTACAGGAGGAAACCATTTGCATATGCTACATTGTATCAAATATGAGGTTTGCAGAACTGTGTCTCTTCCTCACACTTGTGTTTATCCTCTATGCACCCTTACACTTACACTTGCACAAAATGGAATTATGCCAAGACGATTGAATACATTCTACTTTGCTGCCTTCCACTTTTTCTTCTTCAACTCTTTTGTTGTTATTTTGGTTGGACATAAGTTTAAGTTTCCTCATTATTTTACAAATATTGTTTCATCGTCTTCATCCTCATCTTCATGCACTTACCCTTTACTCAATAGTCTTCTCTTTGGCCACATAATTTCTATTTCATAATATCTATTTCGAAACATAAAATTACCTTTTGGAATAGCTATTTTATAATAGTTTTGAATCACTTATTTTTATTTTAGAATGATCATTCTAGAAGATAATAATGCTCCAAAACTATTCTAAAAAAAAATTACCTTTTAGAATGAAAGTTGCTGATAAAAGGACTACTTTTATCTACATACATAAAATGAGAGATAGGTAATACGAATTAGGAGGTGCAGGATTCAAATCCCCTCTCCCACCCAACCTGCTTAAGAAAGTTTTGGGCCAAACCCATTTTGTTGCCCGTGTTCTCTCACCTATGTCCCGTCGTGTCTCTTCACCTCTCTTTCATCTATCTTGTCACCCGAGCTTAGCTTATCGTGCTGTCGCTATTTAGTTTCACTATCATGCTTATTATTTCTAAGATTCCTTGATCTAATTTGTGCTAATTCTAACTTATTCCATTCTTTATTAAATGTTGTCTTACGCAAATGGTAGAATCAAGTCCACGTACGTTTCAATAAATGAACGAGCACCGTTATTTTATCTTGGGGATTTTTTTGGGGGGCATTGTGGGATTGGCTAATGTTTACTTTATCTTAAAAGGAAGATGTTGCATTTGCTTCATCTGCGTTGGCATGTCATTCAAACTTCAACGAATATAAAATATAGAAAGTCGAATTGGAACACAGAATTCCACGATATATATTTTTAGTTTATATTTTTGTTTTCCTTTTATTTCAACTAGCGGAAACATAAATGTGTGTCGGATTTTTATTGTATTAAATTAGATATAAATTAAAGGAAAAAAAAAACACAGACATTGTCTATATTTGTTTTATTGTTGAAAAAATAATTTTCACATCTCTTTCAAAAAATACATTTCAAGTTTTTTAGAATAAAAATAAAATTAAAGGAAATTGTAAGTGGGATAGTTTGGAATTTTTTTTAAAAAAAAATAAAAAATGACAATAGTTAAGTGATACCGATTTATTTAAAAAAAAGTTAAAAAAATAGTGGGATAGTTTGAAATCTTAAATTAAAAAATAGTTTTTTTAAATAACTAGTTTATTTTACGTTGTTTTTTTTGTTAGTTTATGTTATTGATCTTTAAAAGGGTGGGAGAAAAACTACTGGTCAAGAAACTAGTTTAAAAATTGTTAACTGTTAGGTTTTAAAATTAAAAACATTGAATAGTTTAAAAGCCGAAGAGAAAAGTGAGGTAGTTTAAACTTTTAAAATTTAAAAAATTGATATTTTTTTTTTTTTGAAAAGCAGTGGTTTAATAAAAAATAAACAGAAGAGAATAGCGTGCGGTAGTTTTATTTGGTAGTGGGTGGTTTAGAATTTTATTATTAAAAAAATTTAGAGCTTTTTTATTTTATGTAAAAATTGAAATTGAGAGGTGTTAATAAATGTTTAATATAAATAGATGAAGGGAAATAAAACAATAAAACAAAAGTTATAAAAACAATGATTATAAGTGAATGAAATATTAAAATATCAAAATGAAGCAAAAAGTGAGCCAATTTTTTTTTTATAATCTTCTCTTGAATTCATTCTTATAACGTGTGTTCACTCTTTCCAAAACATGGTTGTTGAGGCAACTAAATTGTTTGTAATTTTATATTGGTTTACATAAATTTTGAAGAAGAAAATCTCTTCTATGTTCTAAATGAATAAATAATATATGATTAAATAGATGAAAAGAAACAGAACAAAGAGAATGAAATATTAGAGTTGTCCACCCTTTCCAAATCATGGTTGTTGAGGCAACTAAATTTATTGTAATTTCATATTGGTTTACATAATTTCAAAGAAAAAAAATGAAGGACGTATTAGAATTCCCGCATGAAGTGAAACTGAGGTAATTTTCCTTTGAATTATTTTATTATGTGTCCATCCTTTCCAAGACGTGATTTGTTGTGGTAATTGAGCATTCCATAAAGAAAGCATGCAAAAAAACAACCATTGAGAATTTTAGAAAACACAACACTAATAACAAAATAATATATGCATGGTTTCACTTGAAAAATATTAGAGTCAATAAATAAATGAGAAACTAATCATGATTGTTGCAATGGAGAAGGAATAGTAAAGATGTATTGGGAATTTTGTTTTGCAATTTCTACATACACTTATATATGAGTATATCAGTTACATGTGTACACTAAAACATGAACCTAAAATATTGTCATGACAGAGTATCCAATTATTCATTTTTTGGTTGCAATGAGCATCCTGTTTTTTGCGGCAATAGATATAATGTATTCCAATTAAAAGGGAGAGATTATAATAATGTGCAACAATGTCTAACAATGTTCAACTCAAATGATTTACCTATTGTGTGGAGAAGGTTGATGATAACTGGCTTGCTTTAATGGTCTCTCACATATGAGAATGAATTATAGCTCATGGATGGAAATAAGTGAAATTTGTCCTGTAACCATAAAATTAGTTTGAACAGTACATTCATTCCTTTAATGGTCTCTCACCATTTTGAGGAAGCATATATCTTGATGAAGACAAAATATACATATGCATCTTCAACGACATAGATGACTACACCTAAAAAAACTAAAAAAAATGTTGTATTTTTTCAAAAAACAACATTGGATGATTGGAGAAACCTTAATATGCTCTATTTAAAAATGCTAATTAGAGAGAGGTAGTTTAAAATTTTAAAATTAAAAAAAAAATATTTTGTCAAAAAGAGAGTAGTGGAGTAACTTGGAATTTTAAATTAGAAAAATAAAAGAATATTTTTAAATATCGTGGTTTACATTATTTATCCTTAGAAAGTGGTAGATCCTTAAAATATAGTAGTACACATTAATTGGTAGGCTGCATCAGAAGAAAAACAACATTATTCAAAGAAAGAAATAAACCAAAGAAAACCTCTTATTTGTTTTAAATAAATAAATAGAATAATGGCGGTAGTTTAGAATTTTAAAATAATAAAAAAATGACAATTTTTAAATAATAGAGGTTTTTTTAGAAAAGCCAAAAAAGTACCAAGGTAGATTGGAATTTTAAAATAAAAAATGACAATTATTAAACAGTATTTTACGTGATAGATCTTGAAAAATGGTGGAAAAAAAAACTTCTTTATCCAATCAAGCAATTTGCAATAACAATCTTATAAATTGAATAAAGAAATATAAAATTAAATAGATGAAGAGAAATTAATAAAATAAAATTTATAAAAACAATAGAAAAGTATAACATAAAATGAAATATGATTTATGCAATTATTATATTGTCTTGTTAAATATAAGGTAGATGAGTATAACGTAATAGAGAAAGAGTATGACATAAATTAAAAGAGATGAGCACAATAAGAAAAAATAAAACCTGTAAAATGAAATTTAAATAAATAAATATTTTGTTCTAAATTTCGGAACATTTTAATTCATTTTATTAAGGTGCCGAGCCATGGAGATTGAAATCAAACATTACATTTTTTTTTCCCGAGAATCAAGCATTATAAATGATATAGTCACGATGGTTTCAAAATAGAAATACATAAACCATTTTTAATTTATGTTATACTCTTGTTAAATATAATGGTGGATCAGCCTTGTAAAAAGTCCAATTAACATTGATTGATACAGGGACAGCAAAGGAAATGACTCAGGCAATGAACACAAAAGCAGAAAAAGAGGTGCAAGCAGCAAATAGGCCCAAAAGACAAATTACCAAACCTGCATATGGGAGATTACGTTTGAAGGAAAAAGACAAACCCGTCAGAGTGCAATGCAATCTTGCTTGATTCCCTTGAATTCGATTTTGCAATTGTCGAGTAAGGATAACCAAATTATGAAATTATGTTAGGAAAATATTCCTTCGAGGCACACACCAGCACAGAATTATAGGAGGAATGTCTATAAATATACTATGTAATAACAAGCAGATAATAATACAAATATTCATATGATCTTTCTCTTGCCTTTTCTCTTCTCTGCTTCTCTTGGAGGTACTGGATCTCGAATCCAGTAGGCATTCAGAGCCTATCATTTGGTGCTCTCGTTGTCGCCATTATGCCCGATCTTGCACACAATGCCTCCCCCTAACCGCCTTGAGGAGGCTCTTCTTCGCCTCACCCAACAACAACTCCATCTCACCTCCAAGATTGATGAACTCCTCACCCATGTCACACCAGCTTTCTCCCCTACACCACCCCCACCACCCTTCCCTCCCCGTCACCCTGCACCTGCACCCAACCACAAAATGAAATTAGAAGTGCCAAGATTCGATGGCACCGACCCACTTGGTTGGATCTTTAAGATCAACCGATTTTTTGAGTATCATGGCACCAGTGACCACGACAGACTCACCATTGCGGGTTCTACATGGAAGGAAGGGCCCTTGCTTGGTTCCAATGGATGACAAGCAACGACCAGTTCACTTCCTGGCCTGTTTTTCTTCAAGCTTTGCAAATAAGGTTTGTCCCGTTTCAATATGAGGACCCAACAGGCTCATTATTTAAACTTACACAGAGAGGTTCAGTCGCCAATTACCTGTCGGAGTTTAAAGATTTGGCTAATCGCATCGTTGGACTTCCGACCCTGTTCCTCTTGAGCTGTTTCGTGTCTGGCCTTGCGCTTGATATTCGTCGCGAGGTACAGGCCCTCCAGCCCATGACCTTGGTCCAGGCCGCCGGGCTCGCGTGCTTGCAGGAGGAGAAGCTTCACGATCCTCGCATGCCGCCACGGTCTCACCCTGTGAACCCATCACCCTCGCCGCCACCCGTGATTTCCTCCCCTCGTCTCTCACCCTTACTGCCACTGTAACCCTCTCCATCGCGACCCTCCCCAGATCCGACCGTGAGACGCTTGACTCCCGAGGAACTTGCCTCACGCCGTGAGCATGGGCTCTGTTTCTCCTGCGATGAGAAGTTCCATAGGGGCCATCGTTGTGCCCCTAGGGTTCATCTCTTAATTGTTGAGGATGATGACCCGCCAGACCCAGACTCCTCTAAAATAGATGGCACTGACCCGGCTCCAGTTTCCCCTGATGGGCCTGACCCGTACCTGGCCCAGATAAGTTTAATTCTCTCACGGGCCACGTCGCACCTGAAACACTCAGGTTGGTGGCAACCCTCGCTGGCCATGCTATCCTCTTGTTAATTGACGGAGGGAGCACTCATAATTTTATATAGCAGGCCCTCGTCACTCAGCTTGGTCTTCCTTGTCGAGCCACTTCTCCTTTGAGAGTCATGGTAGGCAACGGTCAACACCTTGACTGCTCCTATCTTTGCAAGGCAGTTACCATTGACATTCAGGCGACCTTATTTACGATGGACCTCCATGTTTAACCAATCGTAGGCACTGATGTCGTTTTGGGAGTGCAATGGCTCCAGTCCTTGGGACCCGTTCTTACAGATTATAATACACTTCGCATGCAGTTCTTTCATGATGGTCAATTAATCGAACTCTGAGGAAACCATGCGACGAATTCAGCATTGTTAACCTCTCCCCAGTTCCGGCGACTGTGTTGCAAACAGAGCTAGGGCCTTTGCTTTCACATTTTCGTTCTCTCTGAGGCCACCACGCCTACTACCACTACCACTCACCTTTCCCCTGAACTTCAAGCTCTCCTCATCCAGTTCGATGCTTTGTTTCAACCTCCACAAGGTTTACCGCCAGTGAGGGATACTGATCACTATATCCACCTTATTTCGCAAGCAACCCTTGTCAACATACGGCCTTATCGGTACCCGTACTACCAGAAGCATAAAATTGAGATTCAGGTGGACTCTATGCTACAACAAGGCCTCATTCAGCCCAGCACGAGTCCGTTCTTGTCGTCGGTGCTGTTGGCCAAGAAACATGACGGCTCATGGCATTTCTTCGTGGATTATCGCACCCTGAATGCCTTCACCATTAAAGACAGGTTCCCCATCCCCACTATTGATGAACTTCTGGACGAACTGGGCGGAGCACGTTGCTTTTCCAAATTGGACCTGTTACAGGGCTATCACCAGATTCAAATGCATGCGGCGAGCATCCCTAAGACAACTTTTAGAACCCATCATGGCCATTATGAATTCAAAGGAATGCCATTTGGGTTGTGTAATGCACCCTCTTCTTTTCAGGCGACGATGAACCTCATTTTTCGACCATATCTCCGGCAATTCATCATTGTTTTTTTTATGACATCCTTGTTTATAGCGGTTCAATTGAGCAACATCTCCAGCACTTACAAACCACTTTTCAGGTGCTTCTCGCAAACCAATTTGTTTTGAAATTATCTACGTGTTTGTTTGCTCGATCTCAGGTGGAGTACCTGGGTCACATGGTCTCGCACCAAGGAGTAGAACTTGTTGCTTCGAAAATCGCTGCAATCCACCAATGGCCCCAACCACGCTCCATCAAAGCTTTGCAAAGCTTCCTTAGTCTGGTAGGATTTTATCGTCGCTTCATTCGTGGATATGCCACGATCGCAACTCCGTTAGTCAAGTTCACCATTGTTGATCCCTTCCACTGGACCCCACAAGCTCAATTGGCCTTTGACAATCTCAAACATGCCTTGTCGACGGCGCCTGTGCTGGCCTTGCCTGAGTTCAACCTTCCATTCACAGTGGAAACAAACGCGTTGAGAGTCGGAATGGGGGCGGTTTTGTCACAATAGGGACATCCCATCGCCTTCTTTATCAAAGCTTTTACTCCAAAGCTTCTTCGAGCCTCCACGTATGTTCGAGAGCTCTTTTCCATCACCTCGGCGGTCAAGAAATGGCGACAATACCTCCTCGGCCACCGCTTCACCATTATCACAGACCATCGCAACTTAAAGGAGCTTTTAACCAAAATCATCCAAACTCTAGAACAACATATGTACTTGGCGCGTCTAATGGGATACGATTACACTATTCAATATCGTTCTGGCAATTATAATCGAGCTACATACGCACTGTCTTGCTTACCTGAGCAGGAATCCGTGACATTTTTGATCCTATCGATGCCATGTTTGACTTTCATTGAGGAATTGCGCCGCCAACTCTTGGACCATCAGAAGTACCAACTTCTGTCCCAACAAATTCGTGCCTGCCTAGATGACCACCAGGGATACTCCATCTCCCAGGACCTTGTCATGTACAAGGGTCGACTTTGGTTACCACGAGGACTACCCTTGATTTCCACACTACTCACTGAATTTCATGCAACACCCACAGGAGGCCATGCTGGCGTTGCTAAAACCATTGTCCGCGTATCTGAAAATTTTTATTGGGAGGGGTTACACAATGATGTTGCTCAATTTTTCGCCAAGTGCGTGGATTGCCAGGTCACTAAATATGAAACTAAGAGGCTCACAGGGTTGTTGTGCCCACTTCCTGTTCCTTCCCGCCCGTGGGAGGATTTATCATTGGACTTCATTGTCGATTTGCCCCTTTTTCATGGTAACAGTGCTCCTCGTGGTAGTAGACAAATTCTCTAAAGGAATCCATTTGGGTATGTTACCTATGTCACATACCGCTCTCACAGTAGCCTCTTTATTCTTTGACATTGTGGTCAAACTACATGGAATCCCTCAAATTCTGGTTTCTGACAGGGATCCTCTGTTCGTCAGCCGATTTTGGCAAGAACTTTTTCGGGCAAGTGGCACACAATTACGGATGGGCTTTGCCTACCATTCACAGAGTGATGGTCAGACCGAAGTCCTTAACAGGGTGATTGAATAGTATCTCAGGGCCTTTGTGCATCGTCGGCCAAACATATGGGGGAAGCTGCTGCCATGGGTGGAGTGGTCTCACAACACTTCGTTGAATGGAGGTTCCGGCACCACCCCTTTTGAGATTACCTTTGGCCGTAAGCCTTTCAATTTTCCAAAATATGTTGTCGGGACTTTGAAGATCGACGCTGTTGAAGAGAGCATCTCAGACAGGGAAACCACGTTCCAAGCCATTCGAAAGAAACTCATAAAGGCTCAGGAACGCATGAAGCTTTATGCTGATAAGAAACGACGCGAAGTCACTTATGAATGTGGAGAGTGGGTGTTGCTCAAGCTTCGCCCTCACCGACAGACCTCGGCTAAGGGAAGTCAGGCAATTATCGGCAAGTTGGCCAAGCGTTTCTACGAGCCATTTCAGATCACGAAGAGGATAGGCCCAGTCGCCTATCGCCTGCAGCTGCCAGAGAATGCGCGAATTCACCCAATCTTTCATTGTTTCATGCTCAAGTCGTTCAAAGGATCACCGGAAAATATCAAACCAGCGGAGCTACCCCCAAACTTTGCTGATGAGCAACCCCTTCTTTCTCCTTTAGCAATTTTGGGCCGACGACGCACATCTTCAGAGCCAAACTCACCGTGGGAGGTTTTGGTGCAGTGACAAGGCTTATCCCCAGATGACACTTCTTGGGAGGATTGGTCTCAATTGTGTCGGGACTTTCACCTTGAGGACAAGGTGACTCTACAAGGGCTGAGGGATGATACAAGGGCAACAAAGGAAATGACTCAGGCAATAAACACAAAAGCAGAAAAGGAGGTGCAAGCAACAAATAGGCCCAAAAGACAAATTACCAAACCTGCATATCTTGGAGATTACGTTTGAAGGAAAAAGGAAAAAGACAAACCAGCCAGTCAACAGTGCAATGCAATCTTGCTTGATTCCCTTGAATTCGGTTTTGCAATTGTCGATCCTAGGGGATAAGGATAACCAAATTCTGTTAGGAAAATATTCCTTCGAGGCACACACCAGCACAAAATTGTAGGAGGAATATCTATAAATATACTATGTAATGACAAGCAAGATAATAATACAAATATCCATATTACCTTCCTCTTCCTTGCCTTTTGTCTTCTCTGCTTCTCTTGGAGGTGTTGGACCTCCAGTACGCATTCAGAGCCTATCAAACATTCTCTGATTGTAGCAAGCTTTCTGTCTCAAACTTCCTTTTGCATTAATCTATCACCACGATGTGAGGAGTTAAAAGAAAAAATGAAATTAATTATACTGAAAAGTCAGAAAAATAAAATATTAGAAAAAGACATTCAGGTAATACTCTTCTGCCTAAATGTTCAACATTCATACTCTTATGGAAGAATAAACATATTTGTTTGAATTACTTGTATGATTTCATGGTCTTTGAATCCGAATTAACTTCTTTTGCCTTGATTGATCTCTTTTGAGTTGGAAAAGCTGATATAGTTCATATAAACAAAACAAAAGATTAGTAGACAATAAGATATAGAAAACCTAGTAACGTGAATAAACAATGAATCTAAAGATCATATTTAATTTGGTGAATCACAATGTAGATAAAAAAAATCCTAAAACTTTAGTTCAATTGAAAAAGATGAACATGAATCTGTAATATTTAATACAATAGAACAAAAGTCATAGTATAAGCTTTATATTTGCAGATTTCATACTTAAATACCACGTACACACAGAGGAGAATACAAAAGTCAAGGTATAAGCTTCATGTGAAAACCTTATTCACACCTCAGGGTTTTTCATATAAAGTTTAATAATGTTAAGCACCTTAATGACATGCAATAGAATTATAGAAGAAAAGGGAAACCAAAATTAGGGAGATGTTGACATGCTACAATAATACTTACATAGGATTTTCATTTCAGAATTCATCATGAAAAACCTTTATGAATTGAAAACAAAAATAGTGAGAATGACTCCAGATGTTGTGGAAATAGAATTAAAAAAAATGAAGGGAAGAAAACGATAGAGTGAGAGAGATGGAAATATAGAAAAAAATGTTAAACCAGATGAAAAACAATACAAATAATGAAGTGTACAATTACAAATATCATATTCAGAGAATGATTTTGCAGTTATCCCACTTCTTTAACAATGTGTAGTTACTCATTATTTACCAAATTTAAATTTTTTGATTAACTTATGGGCAAAATCGGGTAAGTGAAGGTGGACACCAAAAGGAGATATCCCTTTTATATATTATTATAAACTATTGAGAACAAATTTTTGTTTTGCTTAAAAAAAAAACTTAAATGCGATTTTGGATTTTATTTCTCACTTTTAAAAAAATTATGATTTTAGTCTCTCAATTTTTTAACTGAGACATCTCGTTCCTCATTCTTAAATATCTATGATTTTAGTTCTCTTTGTCAATTTCAGATTTTACTATATACTTTTCTAATTTTTTTTAATAAATTAAGCTTCTTAATAATTAAGTAAAAATATTTGTCATGTGAATAATAAATAGACATATATCAGTTTTACAGAATATATGAATCAACGTTTAAAATTGATTACAATAATTTTAAGAGTTCGATATGAAATATCTCAATAAAAAAAGACTGAAATTATGAACTTTTTTCTTACACATAAATATAATTAAACGGAGAGAGTATACTTTATATAGTTCTAAATATGTTCTTCTTAGCTACAATTTGTGCATTTATAACGAGACGAAGGCAATATACTTTATATAGTATTAAAATAATAATTATATTGAGATGATTTTTTTGTTAATTTAATTTTTTTTGAAGAGTTAATTTAATGATAAGTACTAGAATTTGTGCATTTATCTATTATATTTATGAATTTAATTTTAAAAATAAAGTAATATGTTTTTTTTTTATAATTACTAGTATTTCAAATTCATGTATTCATTTATTATTTTTTTAATTTATATAAAAATAGTATCGTATTAAAAATATTTTTATTCTTTAATTTTGAAAATAATTAAAGTTAAAGTAAAATAAAATAATATTTTTATTATCATTAAATGTAAAAATAAAAAAATCTTGTCAAATTAGAAACACTTTCAACGTTTCATGTTTAGTTATGTATTAATTACAAGGACATTTAATAGATAATGATCTTTTAATGCATACATTATACATGGAGTAAAATATTTTATTTTTATTTTTTCCCATTATTAAGTATTGAGAGTCTCTAAAAAATGTATTGGGAGATGGATAATACATTTTGAAAATAAGTGTCATGAAGTAACAATCGAAAAAGTTTTACTGTATCGTCCCATTATAATTTATGATGTAGGATTTTGTTAACTTTTACAATAATTATCTTAAATTAATTTAAATATGATTTGTGATTAAATGATACCATAAAATTATTTTACACTATCAATATATAAATATTAAATTCATAAATTTTAATGTTTCTTTTTTTATATTTGTGAATTCATTTATTAGTTACTATTATGCCTTCATTTATTATATTTACATATTTTATTTAAAAAAATCAAGATAACATATACAATAAAACAAAAATACTTTTTTTTACTAACTTTATTAATAAAAATCCAAATAAAAACATATTTTTATAATTATAATGTTCAAATATATAAATTCATTTATGATATTTGTGTTTTTTTTCTTCAGATAATCAAATTTGATGAAAAAATAAAATAAAAGGAATGTTTTAATTGGTTAAATTAAAATAAAATCAAGTAAATTATTGTTTGAATATTTCTTGGCATGTTGTTTAATGGGTCATTGGAAAGTCTTCATGATTGCAATTAATTTATTCCATTTTCAACAATTATTTTAATCCCGTAAAAAACAATTATTTTAATTTTTTTTTCAAATGCCATGATTAATATGTATTTTATTGTTTAATGATTTACTAAAAAGTCTTCATTGCTTCTTCAAAAAAAAAGTCTTCATTGTTGTAATTAATGATTCTATTTTAATATTAAATTATTCAATACTAAGGAATTTCAATAATTGAGAAGTCTTCTAATATTAATTTGTATTTAACCTTTAACAAAAAATTGTGTGACCATGGCTTTATAATAATTAATTTAACGCTAATTACTTTCAATAATTGAAAAGTCTTTAAAAATTTGTATTTAATCTTTCACAAAAAATGTGTGACCATAACTTTGTAATAATTTAAAATATATTTTAAATATCACAATATTATTAAAAATATGTGCACTTGTATTTGAAATATGTTATTGTAATATAATATTTCCTTAACTATTTTTTGGTTCATTTTTTTTGTTTTATAACATGTTTAATCAATTGTAGTTCTTGTTCTTTAATTTTGTGTTATATAAATGTTCACAGTTGTTACGTATATCTTATACTCATTATATTTGTTTTTTTTAGAAACTTAAAGCAATATATTTTGTATTTCAATGTTATTATATTAACAAAATCTATTATTTTCTATATGATTTTTTTAGTACAACGTTGTCCACTTCATTTCATACTATCTCTTATACAAACTTACTGAATAGTGAATATTCTTTTATAATTTATTTGTTTACTATATGCATTCTCTAAGTAGAAATCTACACATTTTTATTTATTTATTTAATGTATTATTTATACCTATTAAATATAAATTATATTTACTTAATTATTACTTCCTCCATTCTCTTTTTATAAGAAAAAATATTTTTTTCTTTTTTATAAGCATTTTTTACTATTTTTTTTCATTTAATGAAATTATGTTTAAAATACCTTTTTTTTAATAAAATATTTATTCTTAGGGGTGTATTGGATTAGGATTTTAAAAGATAATTTTAGCAAAAAAAGGTCTTGTGAATTTTAAAGATTATGTAGGAATATTATGACTTATCATATTTATTTAAAGACTTTTATGATAATTTGGATTTTAGTGAATTGGTATCATAAGAATTTAAAGAATTTGAAAGGAGTTTATAGATTTATAAGATTTGAAAGGATTCGTTGAATTTTTAAAAATATATTGAAAATTATAAGAGTTAGTGAAAAAAATAATAAGTAATGACGAGGTTTAAAAAAAATGATAAAACCAATATAATTTTGTTAATCTTTTAATAGCTATATTGATTCTAACTTTCCTATACTAACCTTTCTTGCAATAACGTTTTCTCATCCTCACTTTTGTATTTGAACAATAGACATAAAATTATATGTTGGTTTTCTAATTTTTTTAATTACTACAATTATTTTATGATAAATCTAATGACATTCTTAAATGAGATACAATAATAAACATGTACTAGAAGAGAATACTACTGAGAATGAAAAAGTGGTAGGGGGTTAATGAGTTATATGAACGACAAAATTAAGGGTGACAATCACAAATATTGTGTGAGTAGGTAATGAACATAGTTAATATAAGGAAAATATGATTAGTGTTCATTCATAAGACAAACATGAATTTAATTTAAAAAATAAAGGAAAAAGTGTAAAGGAAAGAAGTAAATTTAATATTATTTTATTCCAAAAGAATAAGGGAAATATACGTGAAACATTATCTTGTAGAATATTAAAGAGAGAAGAGAGTACGTGTGATGAGAGAAAAAAGAAAGTTTGGTAATCAATGAAAAAAAAGAAAAAAGTCCAGTAAGATTGTTTGATAAATATTTTAGACTAAAAAATTTAATGAAATTCATTGAAATTCTTCATAAAAAATAATTCATTAAAATTTGTATATTTTTTAATACCAAAAGACTCTTTATAAATTATAAAAAATTTTAATTGAATACCAAGAGATTTTGTTATCTTCCATAAAAAATCTTGAAAGTCTTAATTAAATATTATAAAAATTATTTATACTATTTAAAAATTATAATTAAATACTATAAGATTTTTTTTATAAATATTTTAAAATCCTAATTCAATACCTCCTCCTTAATATCAAATTTCAATGAAAAATAACTTAAGAAAAAAATTATTTTTTAATTAAAAATAACATAATTTAATAAAATTAACTATTTTTCTAAAATTAACTAATTTAGATTGTTTTGCTTATAAAAGAGAAGGATAGAATATTTCACTTCCAATATATAAAAAAGTATCTAGACCAATTATTTATTTATAAGAAAAAAAAAGGTTATAATTGACACTATAAAAAACTTTATACAATCATTTAATAACATCTTAATCATAATCCTCAAGATATAATAAGTAAGTTTATAGAATTTTAAAACAATTATCTTAAAAATAATAAATATATTTTTTAATATTAATACATAAACATTAAACTCTTTTATTTATTCTATCCCAAAGTGTAGTTTTCTTATATGAGCCAAATGAATGCACGCCTTTCATCGGTGACCAAAGTGTGATCCATCCACAAGTGGAAAACCGATCCCTTTCCTCACAGTAATGCTACTCTAATTAACACTGTCTATCTAGAGTGTTTGTCCGATCCATGACCCATGGCGCCAGCAACTCCAAGATTTGTTGTGCCAATAGACTTGAAGAAGAATCCATGGGAACAAAACGCTCCTCTCCATAACCGATGGCACCCTCACATACCGCACGTGGCGGCTGTTAATACCGGTGAAGTCTTCAGGGTAGAGATGGTAGATTGGACAGGAGGTGCTATTAAAGACAACGATTCAGCACTAGACATAAAATTTCTAGACCTCTCAACTGTAAGTATAAATGTCATCACCACTGTGATGTGGATGCTAGAAATTGAATTCTTTACACAACTCCTATATGAGTTTTGTTCGTACACAAATTAATCAAGTCGTCCTTTTACTTCTTAGTATTTTTGAATTTTATGTTTCTGTGTTATTTTTTTAGCAACTATAATTAAGGTCTTTAATTTTCCCACAAGATCCTGGTGTATTTTTTAAGTTTCTATCTGATTATGAAATTTCTTAGTTTGAAACTTAGTCACATCTAAAATTATCAGCTTTCTAAAAGTATATTTTGCGAGAATCAAATTTAAATTTTCTCTCACAAATATATCGTATATTATCCACTAAGCCTCCTCAATGTTACTTTGATTTCATTCCATATTGAATTCATACTATATTTATGAATGAAATAATGAGCTTCTTGATGTCAAAAAAGAAATTGAATTCTTAAACCTGGTTTTAGTTGGATAGAAATGAACAAAGAGGACCCAACAAAATTATAGAAACCAAACACTTTATAGCATATGAAGTGAATTATATTTGTATGTTTTTTTTTTCAAGTAACACTAAATGATTTTATGTAATTAATCAATTTTGAATATGCTGGGGTAAATGGGCCAGGTCCATTATCTTAGTGGGCCAATCAGAATTCTGGATAATGATGGGGTCCCAGCCCAGCCTGGAGATCTGCTTGCTGTTGAAATATGCAACTTAGGTCCTCTACCAGGAGATGAATGGGGTTTTACAGCAACATTTGACAGAGAAAATGGTGGTGGCTTCTTGACAGACCATTTTCCTTGTGCCACAAAAGCTATATGGTACTTTGAGGGAATATATGCTCATTCGCCTCAGATACCAGGTGAACATAATAATGGATCATTTTAATCTAATAATATAATACAATTTTATACATATTTTTGTGTTGCTCTCCAATTAAATTGAAGTTTTATTTTTATAATCTACATTGACTTTTATTCATATGTCTCTATTATGCAAATTATCAAAGTAAAACACCAATTCTAATCAGAAACCAAATACCAAACATACTGCATCTAAATTTTGTCCTATAATATATACAAGCTTGGGATGGATACATATACAAGGCATTTTCAACATGCATGTTTTGCTGCTCCCATAATTGTTTATATATGCTGGATAGGAGTACGATTTCCAGGTTTAACACACCCCGGGATAATTGGAACTGCACCATCGATGGAACTCCTGAACATATGGAATGAAAGGGAGAGAGATGTGGAAGAAAATGGCATTAAGTCTTTCAAACTTTGTGAGGTCTTGCATTCACGACCCTTGGCAAGCTTACCCTTAACAAAAAGTTGTCTCCTTGGAAAGGTAATAATTTATTGATCAAGATAATGTCTCTAAATTTAATCTGATCATAAGTCATATTCCTTCAGCTTTACCACACATTGAATCCAAATTCCAGCATTATTTTAGATTTTCGACATGCATATTTGCATAGTAACCTGCCTGGTGCTGATTTTTTTTAGAAAAATATTGTTTTATTTTCTATTTATCGTTTTAAAAAATATCGTTTAAAAATTTAAGATAATCTAATTATGATTTTGTTATTTGTAATCTTATCGTGACCTAATTTTTAATTATTTTAGACATTTATTACAAAATTGAGAGAAATAAAAAACAATAAATGTTAGAACAATAATCTATCAAATAAAATCATAATAGAAAGTTAGATAATAATTTAAAATAATAATTATTATATTTTTAATTCTTTTGTTAAAATGCTGTAAAAAAAAATTCTTACATTACAGTCTTAAATATAAAAATAAAAAACAAAACGGAATGAGTAGTTCAAGAAATAATAACATTTTTTATACTCAACAGAACACACTAATCTTGATCCAAGTTCACAAAAGCTATTTAAGAATTTCACCAATGCTTCGTTGGCATGCTGAGAAATCAAAACAAGATTTCCATTGTGTTATTTTAAAACCCTTTTCTTGACATGGTTATAGATTCGAAAAGGCACTAGTGAATGGGATAAGATTGCAAAGGAAGCCGCAAGAACAATACCAGGACGAGAAAACGGTGGAAATTGTGACATAAAAAACCTTAGCAGAGGTGCCAAGGTATACCTTCCAGTTTTTGTAGAAGGAGCAAATCTCAGCACTGGAGACATGCATTTTTCACAGGGTGATGGCGAGGTCTCATTTTGTGGTGCAATAGAGATGAGTGGTTTCCTAGAACTCAAGTTAGTATAACTTTATAACTCAAATATCACCTTACTCATGCACCTACCCCTGCCACTGTAAATGTAGTTAAAGCTCTTCTTAAGAAATAAAAATAAAAGAAAAGTATTACTAACATATTCTTTCATAATTTTCTATATAATTCTTAGAATTTAATTGTTGATTATGGACTGAGGGATCAACTCAATTAGTTAAGTAGAGTGTATGAATTGTTATAAACCTCTTGATACTTGTCTTCAATTTCTATGGATAAGAAAAAATTATTGCTTATAAATATCATTGTACTCTTAAATATTCCCTAAACAAGAAATAATTATTTGGTAGTCCAAACTCATGATTTATGTACTTTAATGTATATTAAACACACCTTAGTGTTATATAAAGATTGATAGGAATTATGATGGTCTAAAATCACTTAATAATTTCGTACAAGAAGGTAACATATACTTGAGCAAGCTGATAACATTTTTCATGTCATATAGGTGTGAAATTATAAGGGGTGGAATGAAAGAGTACCTTACACCAATGGGGCCAACTCCCCTTCATGTCAACCCAATATTTGAGATAGGTCCTGTTGAACCAAGATTCTCAGAGTGGTTGGTTTTTGAGGGCATCAGTGTTGATGAAAGTGGGAGGCAACACTACCTAGATGCAAGTGTTGCATACAAACGAGCAGTGCTCAATGCCATTGACTACATATCCAAGTTTGGATACTCCAAAGAACAGGTTTAATTAGTTTTCTTTTCATTGTTATACCAAAATGCAAACTATGACTAATTGCTAAGGCTATGATTGGTTTACCTTTGGCCTTTTCTAACTTACATTTGTAAGGTAAATTCAGTTTGGTGATATGTTTAGTTTTTTTTTTTTCTTCTGAAAAATATGTTTGCACCTTTATATTTAGTTTGAAACCAAGTTTCAATTGAAAGTAATACCATTGTTTTTGCAAATTAAATTTGCAAAAACAAAATCTATTCAAATTTAAGTTTGTAAACTTTATTCTAAATTAAACATGTGTACTAATAATATGTTGAACATCAGGTGTACCTCCTTCTGTCTTGCATCCCTTGTGAAGGAAGAATATCTGGAATAGTCGATGCCCCCAATGCTGTAGCAACTCTGGCCATTCCAACAACTATATTTGACCAGGTAAATACTCTTAATCAATAGATCAAGCATGAGCCTTATTATTGACCTCTGTGAGCTATATATTACAATGGCTATTTACAACAATACTTTGTCTCAATACTAAGATTATCATTTCTTATAAGTTTCTTAAACTTAGGAGGCTCAAGACACATCCATCTAACCACAATATAATTGTATGGATTGAAATTATTGACATATTTATCACAATATTTTCTTATTTTTTATTTTTATTTTTTCACATTAGTAAAACACTCAATCAACTAGAAGGAATATGATAGAATGGCCTATCCAAATAGGTGTCTTAACTTAAGACAGAGATGCTATCTTTTGATATTATTTAGTTTTATTTTATTTTTCTAAAATATTAGATGATGTCACTTGTGTGTTGGTATTCTTTGTAAACCTCCATTTAGCATAAGGTATGCATGGATCATCAATTTTTTATTTATCTCTTTGTAACTCTTTAATGATAAATTTTTGGAGTAGTATAGAATAGTTTCTTTGAGCCTATCAAATGATGCTTTCATTGACATTTTTATACAACAATCAATTTCTTCATTGTTACAACCCCTCTAAATTCATTCACGTATGTCTTTCATTTTTCCCCCTCATACCCATCCATATTCCATTCTTCCTTTTCTACAACCAATAATAAAAAAATAAAAAAAACCAAGCTCAAGCCCAATTTTGTTAAGGATCTTGAGGATAAGATTCAAGTGAAACGGATGACAATAATAGGATGAGTCTAAAAATATTCAAATAGGTGACTTAAGACCTAGATATTATCTTTTGATATTACTCAGTTTTATTTTATTTTCTTAAAATTATTAGATGATGCAACTTGTATGATTGATATTCTTTGTAAACCCCTATTTAATTAACATAGGGTATGCATTATGTAATGGATCATCAATGAAGAATTTTAATTATATGTTTATCTTTTTGTAGCTTTTTAATGGTAAATTTTAGGAGTAACATAAAATAATCTCTCTGAGCCTATGAGAATAGCACTACAATCATCATTTGCTCGATCAACACTATTTTATGTGAACTTCATGCATTGTCAAAGCTAAAAAGCTAGAGACCGTTTCTTATTCTCAAAACATTCATATTAGGTTACCTGATTCACAAAGTCAAGGATTATAATTTTTTAATCATGGGGATTAAATTTTTATGTTGTTTCAGGATATTCGTCCTAAAAATAACAAGGTGCCAGTTGGACCCCGCCTTGTAAGGAAACCAGATGTCTTCAAATGCACTTATGACGGGAACTTGCCCATTACAAGGAATCCAAGTGCCACGTCATGATTCATATGAATTGCACAACATAAAATTAAGTAATTGAATACACGTGGTTAATGTAATGGAATTAAAATTGAATCGTTCGAGTATTACCGAGTTTAATCTTTAGCAAAAATAATTTTTAATCAGATTTTACTTACTTCTCGGGTCAAACTCCAGATAATTTTATCGTATGCTACTGCTCGCTGGACAAATGAAAAAACAATGTTAGTATTATGAACAAATCTAGAGTTTAGATAGAGTCTCCTAATTCAAATAAAGGGTGAATTTAGATAGACTATGTTAATTCAAATAAAAGCTAACCTCATGTTTGGATGAGGAATTTGAAACGTCTAAAATTTGAATTGCTTTAATTTTAATTTCCTTCATTTTCTAAATACTTTGTTTGGATAAATCAATTCAAATTTCTTAAATTTTAAATTCTTTGTTTGGATAAATCAATTCAAATTTCTTAAATTTTAAATTCTTTGTTTAATTTTAATTTCCTTCATTTTCTAAATACTTTGTTTGGATAAATCAATTCAAATTTCTTAAATTTTAAATTCTTTGTTTGGATAGAGCAATTCAATTTCCTCCATATGCAAAATTTCCTTTTTATGGTGATCCAATGGCTCCATTTCTTTTCATGGTGGTGGCGGAAGGTCTTTGTGGACTAATAAGGGAAGCTATTGAGAAGGATTTTTTAGGAGTTTCCAAGTGGGTGGATATGGGGTGGAGGTCAACTTGCTATAATATGCAAATGACACCATTTTCATTGGGGAAGCTACTTTGACCAATACTAGGACCGACAAATGCATTCTTTGATGCTTTGAATTAGCATCGGGGGTGGACGGATCCTTTGAAGAAAGACTTATGGGGGTTTTGAATTGCAAATTGATGAAGTTTCCTTTTAATTATCTTGGTATCCCAATTGGTGCTAACCCAAGAAAGGAGGAAATGTGGAAGCCCATAATCGAAAAAGTAAAAAAGAAATTGTCTTTGTGGAAACATAAACTCATCTCTTTTGTGGGGAGGGTGTGCCTCATTAATTCGATCCTCAATGTTCTTCCTCTTTTTTTCTTCTCTTTTTTTAAGATTCCTATGGTGGTTTTATCTAAATTGGTGAGTTTACAAAGAAATTTCTTGTGGGGAAGTGAGAGTGATAATAGGAAAATTGCTTGGGTTAGTTTGGAAAAAATATGTCTTCCAAAAGAAAGTGGGGGCTTGGGGATAAAAGATATAAGAGTTTTTAATGAAGCCTTGCTAAGTAAGTGGAGATGGCTCTTGTTTCATCAACAAGATTTGTTATAGGTGAGGGTCTTTAATGAGAGATACAAGGGGTGGAAAGGTTTAGTAGAGGCCACAATAAGGAAGGCTCTTTGTAGTGGAGGGGCATTTTCTTGTGGTAGTGGGAGTAAGTTTAGATGGTGTGATAAGGGCATGATTTAGGATATTAGTGATGGGAAAGTGGCTAGATTTTGGTTAGATTGTTGGTTGGAGGCGGAAACTTTAGAGAAAAAATACCTAAGATTATTATTTATTTCTACACAACAAAATGAGGTGGTTGAGAATATGGGAAATTGGGTTGGCGAGGGGTGGGTTTGGGATTTGAGGTGTTGGAGCATGTTATTTCAATGGGAGGAAGAACTTGCACAAAATTTTAAGTTAAGATTGAAGGGTGTGGTTATAAAAAAGAATGGTGTAGATAGTTCGAGGTGGTGTAATCAAAACTGGGGGTATACTTAGTGAATTCTGGCTACAATTTCATATCAAATCTTTCTGGTGTAATACCAAAGGATGACTTCTCAGTGGTTTTGTGGAAACTAATGATCCCACCCAAGGTGTAACGACCCGCCTCGTTGTTACGATATCACTAACTCTAAAATGTGAATTTCAATTTTTAAATAAAATCTCAATTAATTTGATTATGAAAATGGGAGTAAAATTTTTGCGATACACATTCACCAAACAACACACAAACACTTAAATAAACATCTATATATGTATATCTTAAACCATTATACACCATTCACATGACAATAATTTAGTTTTTACATGTATCTAAATCCATGATTTACATGCTCAAATCAAAAAACATTATGGAACCACTATAAAGGAGTTATTAATAAAACACAATTATCTCCCAAAATAATCCCAATGTCATCACGTCAACTTGGCGGCTCCCACAAAAAGAATCTCCCTCCAGGTCATCTATTATTGTTTATCTGCTCTCATGAACAAAGGTTCGCGATCATTGCGGGTACCAACCACACGGTACAAAATTGCAAGGGTGAGTTTATTATAAAAGAAATCAATAAGCATCAAATGACCATGATTAGTAAGAAAACAATAACAAATACCATAATCATACACAAATATTCATCACTCCAACATACACTTAACAACTAATCATCAACTTTTCCACAATTCCAATCAATCATACTTAGTATGATGCATGCACCAGATCTCAACTCTCAAATGTAATGTGGTATCATTCGTCAGAAAATAGTCTAAGCGTATCCACGTGACACTAACACTTAGGAAAACTAGACAACAAGTGTCGAAGTCACCTTATCGTGTACAAGTAACTCCCCCCCATAGTGATCTCCCTGAGTCAAAAGGGAGTTCCAAATCAAGTGACATGCTCTCAAGTACAAGTATTTTCTCTCATGAAAAACTACAAGTACAAGTATTTTCTCTCATGAGTCAAAAGGTTTATTACTTTAAGGTTTTTATCTATCAATAATTTATTTTTATATCATTCTATTGAATTTATGATTCTACTCAGTTAGATCTAGATTAATTAAAAATTCAATGTGATATATGTGAAGAGATATAAGGTCGGATGGTTAAGAAAAATGGAAAGGAGAAAAGTATTATGGGTTTGATTTGATTCTTCATTCTAACAAAAACTAATAATTAATATTTATCAATAAAAAAAAGTGATATTGATGATGTTTTTATACCAAATATGGGAAACTTTTTTTTTAAATCATCGGGATACTTTTTTGAATTTATTACAATAGATAAGTCGGGTTTTAAAACACGACTTTGAGAAATATTCTCTAAAATAAAATTATCTAAAAACTATCATCTAAAGTTTTTTGTTGTTGCAAAGTTGTCTAAAGTATATACTCAAATAAAAGTCCAAATACAATTATATTCCATGAGATAGGTATAAATAAAAAATATATAAAGATATATTTAAGTGTTTTAATGTTGTCGGGTAACACATACACGTGGGTATGAGTACTAAGATATTCATCCCTATCTTGTTGGTAGTAAAAACGCTCATATCCATTACCCGCAATACCTCATAGAGATATCCATGAACTTCTCCGTTGCACAGATGTTATTTGCACGTGCAAATATATTTGTTATCCATAAGCATATCATATGAAAATGATTGTATGTATGAATGATATACTTTTCGGCTAGTTTTTTAGCTAATTTTGCAAAACATGGTTTATATTTGGCAAAACTAGTAGTTGAAAGCTGGAAAATTGAATAATTATCTTATTGAATCACAAGTATTTGATAAGATTATATGTTGAATTAGCTGAAAAATATAAATTTACATAAGTAGACCTAATATTCTACCTTAAATAAAAAGATTAAAAAAAATCTAATATGTTCAAGAACAAGAAGAGAATAAATATAAAAAGTTAAAAATTAGAAATTAACATTTTAAAAAATGTTACTTTTAGAAGCGTCTCAAACAATGCTAAAAACTGGTTTACCAAACAATCATACAAGTTTTCAGCTACTAAAAAAAAAGTTAACAACTAGCTGAAATCAAATACATTCTTAACATACACTATTAAATTAAAATGTTAATTAAAATAATTCATATAGTAACAATAAAATCTCTAAAAAAATTAACAAAACAAAAGAAAAACAAATCTCTAAAAAATCTAAATTATCAATTTGATAAATATCTTAAACTCATCATTACCATTATGACTACTACTACACCATTATCATATTATTGTCATCATTGTTACAATCATCTCAGTGTAATTTATGTAATTTCTAAGAAAAAAAATCAAGTTTATTACATTCAAATCTCATATATTTCTTCTTGTTTTAATGCAAGAAATAAGAAAAATTAATAATAAAAAGGAGAGAGAAGTAAAAGAAAAAGAAAAAAAGAGAGATATTTTTAATAAAAATTAAAAAAAATGAGAAGAGGGTTTGAAAATTGCGTCCGAAGGCATCAATTCATAGGCCTTTTTTTTTCCCAGCTGCAACTTTTACTTGCAATTTAATGGCCCTAAGGCCCTTCTTCTATTTCAACTTCTCGCGCGATAGATTGCTCTTTTCTCCTTCGCTCTTCCCTTTCCCATTCCCATTCCTATTCCTCCTTTCCCTCTCCTCTCCGCTCCTCCAATTCCCCCCAAACTTTCTCCCTCCGCCGCTTCGCCGCCGCCTCTCTCGCTTGCCCTCCACCGCCGCCGCCGCCCCTCGACGCCATGGCCCAGAAAATCGGAAAGTCCACGCGCCGCCCCGGTGCCTCCTCCAAGGCCCGCGTCTATGCCGATGTCAACGTCGTTCGCCCCAAGGAATATTGGGACTACGAGTCCCTCAACGTCCAGTGGGGGTAACATAACAGATTCTCCTTCTTCTTTTATTGTTTTTCCCCCCTTCGATTTTCAAATACCTTTAACCTTTTTTATTTTTTATTTATTTTGGATAATATAAATGTTTTCTTTTTTCCTTTTCCAAAGTAAAAGGGAATTTAGGGTTGTTGTTGTTGTTATTGTTGTGACTCTTTTTTTTTAGGGAGCAAGATGATTATGAGGTGGTGAGAAAGGTGGGTAGGGGGAAATACAGTGAGGTGTTCGAAGGTGTTCACTGCACCGACGGTGAGAAATGTGTCATTAAGATCCTGAAACCCGTGAAGAAGAAGAAGGTGAGAGCCATGTGTGAGCGTTGACGTTTTCTTTATTCTTTTGTGAAGTTTTGGATTTTGTTCTTATGTCTTGGTTGGGTTTACTTTTTCGATTCGAGTTTCGTAAATGAATGTGTTGTTATGCTTGTGCTGCAATAATCATAGACAAGACAAGTCATGTTATTATATTGAGGGATGCTTACAATTTGTAGAGTGGTATGCTTATGTTGATTTTGCAGTTGAAACGTTTTATTGTGTGTGTGGTGGCTTGGGTTATTTTATTTTCTGGGAAATAAAATTGACCAAAAGTATCACAAACTTGAGAGAAAAACTTAACATAATAATCAAATTCAAACACAAAAGCATAGCATCATAGTCTTTTGACAATTCTGATGATGTGGGTGAAGGTTCTGGCACAGATGATGAGCTATCCTTGATCACCAAAAATGCATAAAAAAGATGTGGAAAAGAAATGGCAAAGGATAACGACCTTTCAAGAAGAATTTCAAGGGAAGGATAAAGTTAATTTGTGTGTATTATAGGCTGTGAATGTGAATGTCATGCAAGTGGCCTTAGTGCTACAGAGTAGTTCTAGTTGCTTCCATTTGGTTACTCAGAATAAAGATGCTCTAGTAGCAGAGGGCTGTCTAGTTGTTTATTTTAAAGTATAAAGTATATATATATATATATATATATATATATATATATATATATATATATATATATATATATATATATATATATATATATATATATATAAATGTAACTCTGACAATGCTTCTGTTTCTGAATGCAGATCAAGAGGGAAATCAAAATATTACAGAATCTTTGTGGAGGGCCTAATGTTGTAAAGTTGCTTGACATTGTTAGAGACCAGCAATCGAAGACCCCAAGTCTTATATTTGAATATGTCAATAACACTGATTTTAAAGTGCTCTATCCTACATTGTCAGACTACGACATACGATATTATATTTTTGAACTTCTGAAGGCAAGTTCTATTCTCTATTGTTTAATAATGAAGTACATGAACTTGGCACAACTGATATTGTTTTTGCTTTTACTATTTTTTTAATCCTCACATCGTGTTGGACACAAGATATACTTGATGCTTCATAATAAGGTTGAATGTTAATGATTTCTGTGATCTTCTTGTTGAATTAGATTGAAAGTAATAAAGACTTGAGTGCTTTGCTATATAGATTTGGTAAATACTTCCGTCTTAGGTGTAGTGTAGATGAACTATGATAATGGTTGGTATTTCGGATCTGATATTGGAGGAAGGTTTTGTATTGTATAAGGGACTTATGGAACTTAACTGCTCCATAGATTCTCGTGATGCAATACATATCACCTTATCTTGTACAATAACAGTTCAAGAACCAGTTCCTTTCTCTTGAAATTGTGTGTTGAGTTTAAGAAAGCATCCTCGTCAGTATGGTTTGTATGCTGTCATCCTCAGCCATTTGTCCTGTGAGATAATGCAGCTTGCTTTCTAATTTCTATGTAAAAATGTATCTTATTATTGTTCTTCAACCATAGTTAATTGTGTGCAATAGCGCCACTATAGTGGTGTTTTGTCATGACTTCCTGCTGCTCAATAGAACCTGTTGTGGAACAGTTTTTTTGTGTCGTGCTCATTGCAGTGCTAATCCTGGGAAATCACGGATATCTCAGCTGCTATTTTTCCATGTTCAAAATCCCTTGTTTATGGTCTGTAGTTTAATCTCAAAATACTAGTGCCATTTTGAACATGGAATGAGCATATAAAATTAAAGAGATATTCTTCCCCTTACATATAAAATTAAAGACATATTCATAATTAGCGCCACTATAGTGGTGTTTTGTCATGACTTCCTACTGCTCAATAGAACCTGTTGTGGAACAGTTTTTTTGTGTCATGCTCATTGCAGTGCTAATCCTGGGAAATCACGGATATCTCAGCTGCTATTCTTCCATGCTCAAAATCCCTTGTTTATGGTCTGTAGTTTAATCACAAAATACTAGTGCCATTTTGCCAGGTCTTAGGGGGGAAATTCCCTCCCTTTTTCTTTTAATCAGAACAGAAACTCTATTTTCCCCTTCTTCATTTGCATGCCCAACAGTAACGAACGCAGGCCTTCTCCTGTCTGACAAAGACTCACCTATCTCTGGTGACATTGCCAGCCATCTCTTGGTGAACTCATCAATGATTTACTGAACCTGTGATCCATAAAGCAATGGCTTCATCCGCTCAGCCTCAGGGAACAACACCAAGCTCTGGCTCTACCTCTATATTGGTCTCTTGTTTGATTTCTTTAAGTTATTGATCGGTATTTAATTAAATCTAACTTTTGATCATTAATTATGAATATCTCTTTAATTTTATATGTATATTTTAAGTTTTCAGCTCATATATATGTCAATATAACTTATATAATGTGTGTCTTAAAAATTTATAATAGTGGTCATCTCACCACCTACTATATTGATTTTGGGGCGGTTGCTTCATGCCACTATTTGGGATTGACTATGTCTTCAACCCTTCTTGAACTCTGAAGCTTATGTTTTTTGGTGTTCATTGTATGGTAATGGTATTGTTGATCTGTTGTATCATCCAATAAAGATAATCTTTGATGGCGAAACTACATGTCACTCGATTCTATTTGTATTTATACTGAAGTAGCAAACTATAAAGTTTTGCCTGGAATAGTTAAAATACAAATAATATAGCTGCATCTAATGCCTATATGTCCTGTAGGTTTCATTGTTGGCATATTAGTTATTCTGTCCCTTATATTGTATTGGATTATTATGTATTGTCATTACGGTGATGCTTTGCTCAGTTTGGGATCTATAGTTTGCATTAAATTATTTTTTCAATCCAACCATTTCGTATTGCTTGTGGCTATCAACTTGGAAGCGCTAAGTTATTTGGAATTTCTGCCAGGCACTGGATTATTGCCATTCACAAGGAATCATGCATCGTGATGTGAAACCACATAATGTAATGATTGATCATGAGCAGCGTAAGCTTCGCCTTATAGATTGGGGGCTTGCAGAGTTCTATCATCCTGGGAAAGAATATAATGTTCGTGTGGCATCAAGGTACATTTGCTCTTATGTCTCTTTTTTTTGTTTTTTTTGGGAAGCAGGGGGGAGGACGATTCATAATTGAGGTGGGCCTTGGGGGGAATCACGAGGAGGGGAAAAGGGGATATAGTGCATTATGGCATTTTAACTTGTGCACTCTTGTTGCATGCCCTCATGACTCATCCCAAGTACTCAACCAGCTAAGCCATCTTTAGGGGAACTGCACTTATGCTTCTTTTGTTGCTTTTTCAAATGATTTATAAATTTACGAAGTAATTACTCAGGCTACATTTTCATACTTGTTGCACAGTCTGGTTTCTTTCCTTTTGGTTATTGTAATTACTCCTTCCATTTGCCTCTAGGCTTGGTTATGTAGATACTTCTTAAACAAAGTGTCTAAGCCCATGAATACAAAATTTTAAGTTAGAAGGTTATGAGAGATTTCTTTTTATTTAAAATGATCATTTGGTAAGCCATGTTTGTTATAGCAAGGATGAGGGGCATGGGGTTTGGAAATTTAGTGTCCAAAGTCAATGCTTTAGTTGGTAAATCTTTAATGGTGATTCCCCTGCATAGACACCTTTAGCCATCAGGTAAAGAACAAATATGGATTTACATGTTTTTGGTTAAAAAGGAACTTGATTATGGCTACTGAGAGTTTTTATTCTCTCATTTATTAGCAATCACAAACATTTTTTGATCTCCTTTATGCCTGATTTGCTTGTAGATATTTCAAAGGTCCCGAGCTTCTTGTTGATCTTCAAGACTATGATTACTCTCTAGATTTATGGAGTCTTGGTTGTATGTTTGCTGGGATGGTAAATGGTTCACTTTCCTTCAAATGCAATTTTTTTATTATTACATTGTTTAGGCCTGGTTCTTCCTTTGAGATAAACCTTAGAATCTTTATCTACTTCATGATAGATCAATTTCTCCTTTTGAAGTCATACAGATTTAAATCTCCTCCCCTGCTTGCCTCATGCTTGTGTATTTACGTTTTACAGATATTCCGTAAGGAGCCATTCTTTTATGGACATGATAACTATGATCAACTGGTCAAAATAGCTAAGGTAAGGGAAGCCTGGGAGGTGGACTTGAGTTTGTGCCAGATTGTTAAGTTATGTATGTTTGAGTGATAACTCATTGCTGCTTTGCTCTGGCCCTGGTGTTTTTTTATTTGTAATCGTACATTTCATGCTGGGGATTTTGTGTTGCAAGTGTGCATTGTTCTTGAATCTTGTATTGTTTTTTGCCTTTCCTCTTTATTGAATGGTTCCAAAGTTTGCTTCTCTCAATATTTGGCCATTTGATACTAAATTTTGGACTTTGGAGCTTTAGATCATATTATTGGTAATCCATCATGAAAACTTCACACTTCATCACCCTTGCAGATGGTTCTAAAGTCAAAGCTTACAATGGTCAAATCTCCTGTCTTCCATCCTTGACTTTAGAATCAGTTCCTATTCCTGTTTCACATTCACCATTCAATAAAGATTCTATTAGTAAACCAAAAAGCATCTTAATTGTTCAACAGCCTTCTTCTCTGACTCTTTTCATATACATGACTGGAGTATGAGATAGGTGTTTGGTGCCAGGCTCCTTTGTTTCCAACTTCAATCTTCCACTGTTGTTGCAGCAGCTGCATCTCCAAATACATTTTTAGGACTATGGGGAAGGGATAGTTAATTAGGATAGTTAGTTAAAGTTAGTGACCTAAATAAATAGGACTGAAGCTCTTTGTGAATTGAGGGAATTCAGGGGGATCTTATATCATTTGTAAATTGAGCATTAGCTCTTTGTGAAGGATTAATCCTTTGAGGAGGTCTCCTATTTTGCTTAGTGCCAAAATCCCTAGCATTTAACTCAAATACTATAAAATATGCATCCCTAAATCTAATCTCAATTGTGGTCTTGTGATAAAATTATCTTTTTGTGAAGAAATATGATGGGTTTGGCTTTTGAGAATGCCTTCTTCCGTTTCCTACTTGCTGCCTTATTTTTCTGCTACTGATCTTTGCAGAACTCTGTGTGTGTTATACTTATATTTGGCTACAGTATTGGTGTAGAAGCAACTAAAAAGAGATGATGATGGGGAATTTGATTGATAATCTTTTTTCCCTCATGCAATAGGTACTTGGGACAGATGAATTAAGTGTATATTTAGATAAGTATCGAATAGAGTTGGACCCTCATCTTGCAGCACTTATCGGGAGGTTTGTCTGTGCTTACATAGTTTAGTATATATGTTGCTTTTGTTAAATAAAGCTATTTTTTTAACTAAGAAGACACTCCAAATATTGTGACAGGCATAGCCGCAAGCCATGGGCGAAGTTCATTAATGTAGAAAATCATCACTTGGCTGTTCCTGAGGTAGTATGCATTTGTAATTATTTATTTAAATGTACATGTATATATATTATGATTGATTCTCATTCTAAATTTACACTATTTTTTAAAAGGCCGTTGACTTTGTTGACAAGTTATTACGCTATGATCACCAAGAACGTCCTACTGCAAAAGAAGCCATGGTAAGAACTCAATCTTTTTAGTATTGTTATTACTGCTCTATGTTTTATTGTGACACTTTCAAGATATATTAGCCCAGCTTGGACTTGCATTTGGGAATTCAGGCTTCTGATGTGATTTTGCTGTGACTACTGGTTCTCATATGATTGCCGTTAATCCTGCCTTGTTTGGACTTTGGAGTTTATTTTTAAATTTTAGAAGAAAAAAATGGTGGGAAATCCATGTTAAGTAGACCATTTAATGGTTATAACCAACCTTTATAGTTGGTTTCTAATTCTTTGCTTGGTATCCTAGGTGATTGTAGGTAGAACCTGGATTTTTATTTGTTTGTTTGCCTTTTTAACCTATTGGTTTTGGTAACGAGTGCTCTATAATAAAAGATGACAAAGTATTAAATGTAAAGTTAAGCATTTAATATATTAGGAACTTGTTGACACAATTTATTATTTTTGCTCAAATTGTATAATAGGCTGTCTATGCCCTTCCTAGCACCCAAATATTTGTTAATATGAACTTGTTTTGCAAAATGTTTTTAACAGAATATTTATTGATATGCAGGCCCATCCATACTTCAATCCAGTTAGAAATGCAGAAAGTAGTAGAACTCGAGCACATTGAGTTGTTGGTGCTTGTTGAGATATGGTGTTCGTTCTTGACAGGGGGGCAACAGTCTGAACTGTTATTTCTGGTGGAACTTGCTTTTAGGTGATTCCCCTGTTCTGTTGTAAAACTCATTTTAATTAGCTTTTTGCATAATAGTTTTGTTTCTGGTTTTTTAAAATTATTTTTGGGTGGAAATTCAGCTCTCTACAGTTTTATTTGATTGTGTGCCAAAATTTGGAAATGAAATGTTGATTCAATTTCAGAAAAATTATCCGCGTGTTTTTTTATGTAACATGTTGAATCATATTTTTAAGGTTCCCGATACATTACAAGTGTTGGCACGTGATAACTATTACAGCCATCCCATTTAACTTCCGGCTGTAAGGGGGATAATGTAGGTATGGGTGTGCACCATGGTTTTGAAACCGGATTGGTTGGTTCGATCGGGAATTGTTCACGCGTCTGGTTCAATGCTTCCTAAAAAGTTGTGTCCTTTAACTGATTTAAAATTGTTGAATTGGTTGAAAATCGGTAAAATCTGCTAGGTTAATTGGTTTCGCCTAAAACTTTTTAAATTTTTTTTTTCAAAATGTCATTTTGATTTTAAAGAAAAAAATATTATGACTTAGAACACTTTTAAGTAAAGTTTATTTTTTATTTTTATCAATTTATACAAATTATGCTATATTAAAATATAAAAAAATGTTTTATTAAGACCGGTTTGACTTTGATTGAATTATTGATCCTTAAATTAGTGTCTTTTTCGGTTCGATTCTAAGAACACTAGTATTTGTAATTAGGGCCTTGGTGGGACTCAAGGTATTCTTACAAATTTTGGTCCTTAAGGTTAATTTTGAGACTAATTTTTAGTTTGACATTTAGTGACATTTAAAATTTTTGGTTCTTTTTTACTGATGTATTGTGTAAATCAAATTTAAGTCTTTTTCTATCATTTCAGTTTGAGTAGTTAACAGAGCTATAATTCATTGGGTGTAGCTTATAGCATTTGATTACTCCTTGCTATACTTTCGTAGAAGGAAGGAAAGTGACTAGGACAGAAAATATGGAAGGTTATATTATCGTATTTGGTCAAAAACAAAGTGAAAAGAAAAAAAATTCTTGAGCTTGGTTGAGAAGAAAGTGAAGAAAAAAAAAATCATGTTTGGTTGAGAAAACTTAAGAGAAAAGTTGACTTTTAACTTTTTTTTTTATTTCTTTAAATTTAATTTTCCCCTTTCATTTCGCATCAAACAGTTAGTTAAATAAAATATGTGAATAAGTATAATTGGTTCTTGAAATTTAAAACTAAACCAAACATTACAATCTTACTAATCTTTCCAAGATTTGCAACCTGTTTTCTAATGTTAGTATTAGTACATCATTTCCAAGTTTAATTGTCGTCTTTCTTAATTTGATAATTGTGTGCATTTAATTCATAAAAATGCAGATAATTGAACTCTCTTTTGGTGACGGTTTAAAATGTTACAAGCCGAACGAAGAGTTACTTAGTTGGGTACGGCACTTGTTTTGTGTCCAGAACAAAAAGACTAGTCTAGATTAGTCAATGCACCTGGGCCATTTAATCTATTCAACCAAATACTTAAACATTTGAGATTAAGCAATTGCGAACAATGGCAGCATCAGCAACCCACTTCTCTGGATTTTCCTAGCAAATGATGAGTTGATCCTCTTATTTCTATTAATGTTGTGCCAAAAATGTCATTGTGTATACACATCAATTTCCCCGCAACGTTTATCTTCATTTTTCTTTATTTGATCTTGTTTAGAGGTTTCCTTTTTTTGAGGAACTCGCTGACCTACGTTTCGTTGCGAATTGAGCACTTTTTTGCCGCCATATTACTCGCCCCAACACTCTCCTCAAAGTCCTCGCATTAATAACAGTCATTCCGTTATTAGTAATAAGGCTCAGTCTTCGGATAGTTCTTTTCTTTTTCCTTGTATTTTGGGTGAGGGGTAGTAAAATGATAATTGCCTGAAAACACTCAATTGTTTTTTAAACGAGCTTCTACATTACGCATGTCAAAACAGGTTCGGCTTCACTGATAGTGATAGACCTGGGTAACCGGTCCAACAAATTAAGTTGGGTTAATAATGTTTAATCCTTTAATATGTACAATCCACCAATTCAAATGGGTCCAATGGTGGATTGAGTTAGGTCAATGCGTTAGGTTGAATTTTCTTTTTAAGTAAATTAAAGTTTTTAAAATAAATTAATATTTTATTATTGTTTGATTAATTTCTTTTGTTTAAAATTGTGAAATCTCATAATTTTGGTTATCTTATTTTAAAATGAAGATATTTGATCTATTAAGGAGGAAATGCAATAACATAGAGTGTTAATTGAGCATATTGCTACAAATTTAATGATAGCAAATCTATTGAAATGTTTACTACCTAAGATATTCATTGATTATGTTAAAAAATGAGTGATATGAATAAGTCATTATTAACAATATAATGTAACGTGTATTAATTTTTCTTTTTGTTATTGGATTGGTAGATTAATCCAATTCATCCCGATTTAAGTTTAGTTGGAATTTTCAATCCAATGCAAAAATGGGTCTAATCCAACTCAACCGATTTGTTGAGTTAGGTTAGATTGGATTAGGTAGTTCACATTCTTACTTTTATTTACAACAAGAAAAAAAAAATTATTTTTAGTCTTTTTTTATTTCTTTTGAATATGAAGGTACACTATTGTATAGAAGAGAAAGACAAAACTATTCATTTTTCGGTATTAACATAATTAATAAAAAAGTCTTTCTATATCTGATCCTTATATGGAAAATAATATTGTAGTGCTAAATATAGGTAGGGTAACTAACTCCAAGAGCATGTTTTTCAGGAAACTCATGAAATTGACAAATTAGGAAGTGCGTATTCACCTCACTGTTTTACTATTGTTATTATAATCAACAAATTAAAGTGAACAGACCAGAGTCTCCCAACCCAACTTAATTTTTATTAATGATCAAACCACTTTCGATTCAATCTTATGTTGTTCACTTTCTAGGAGAATCCAAAGATTGGGATCATATAAATATATTTTGTTATATTTTTAAATAAATAAAAATGCTACCGTTTTTCTAAAATCTAAATAGATGAGACCTAATTGGTCAGAGAGAAGAGCTCGACATTCTAAAGATAAAGATCCCCACTTCAATAGAAAATGAACAGACCACGGTCTCCATTCCACTCTAAAGGGTCATATATAGTGTTCTCATTTTTTGTTGGATCCTTGTCTCCTCACATATATTATTTCCGCACATACATTACTTGAATCATGTTTACCCAAATGTTTCCCTGGCACATCTACCAAACACATTCCATAATATTATTGTCTATGGCTATTACTAAGATGTTATTGTCTTCCCACTCAGGTTCACCAACTCAAGGGATGTATCATGTGTCCCTTTGTTTTAAAAGGGTATTGCTCTCTCCTTGGATTATCCTGCTACATAGTACAACACTCCTTAATTAAGCATAATCTTTATATCTAATCATTAGATTATACAAGTTTTCTACCCACCTTATATCACTTAAAAAGAGCGTGCGAGCATATGTGGAAATTAATGAAGTGCCACATAGTAGCTGGAGACAAAGTTAAGACATAAATCCCGGAATCTTCGTGCTTATGGCACATATTTGGCATATAATCCGATATTATGGAACAAGTTGGTGGGGACCATCAAACTCGCATAAAGAATATGCATGTTAATCTATTATTTGTAGGATTTGATTTGCTCTTCTAATCAACTTGAAAAAAGTCTAGTTGATAACAATATGTGTTATTCATACGATAATTTATAGTATAATAATATTGTCAATCTTTATTCTTCTTTATCGTATTATTCATTACATTTCATTCTTTTTTATAGTTTATATGTAAAATATTATTTGTTGTACAATTTGTTTTATGAATAACATTTTTTATCATACCAAAATCGTGATGAAAAATTAAAAAAAAAAATTCTCTTTCTCGTGTTCAAACAAATTCACGTAGAATTAAATATCAAGCAACATGGGCATATGGTGATCTACCACTCAGCGTTTTTCAACTTTCCTCCCTCTTTTTAAATGGCGACGTTTCGATTTTAGCCACTAAGTGCTGAAAAACTTGGAGAAGAGAAAAGATGCCTAATATTGTACTACTGTGCTATTGTAGTCCCACCAAAAGATAAAAAACTTACAATAAGCGACGAATTAACAAAAGTTACAAGAGACATTGAAGTTTAAAAATATGACACTTGGAAGCATGAGAAAAAGCATGACTAATTTATTAAGATATGATATGTGATATGCGCCGAGTGATGATCATTTTTGGTTTTGTTTAGACGATTAATTAAGAGTTTGCCATCACCAAGCAAATGGAATGATGTTACCGCAAAACCCTTTAATGTATTAATTATTAATAATGAATAATATTGTGTGTATACGAGAAAGAGATGCTTAGTGGGTATTCTGTTGCATACTTGCAAATCAACCAAGTGGGTTGAGAATGGATTCTCTGATTTGATTTTGTAGCTAAAACAATGCGTTTGATTTTTTGTTCTTTTCAATAATGATTGCATTCTATTTCGACTTGCAGTGTTCTGAATAATGCATAAGTAATCATTAAATACATAAATCAATTAACATAACATTATTTAAACGTTTTAAATTGAAGTTCTGGATACACAAATATAAGATTGTCACCATTAAACAATGCCTCTGATTTATCCCAAAAACAATGCGCAAACAAGCAAATATTATTATTATTATAAATGCGATGAATCATGCATGTATGTATGTGGATGATGTGAATAAGCATAGGTGCACATGATGACGTGCTACACTATGCTAGGTGTTGTGATTATACTATATATTTTTAGGGTACAGTTGTGGAATTTGTTCTTATCCTACACAAACCCGACCAATGCTTTCCGTTTCAGTGGTCTTGTCTTCTTCTACAATTGCCGATGAATGTAGCAAAAGGGATACATGGACATTATGGGTGTTTTTGGTTGGAAGGATGGTAAATACATTCTCCAGTTGACTTGACATCCACGCCGCGGTCTTGTCAGGATGGGTTCAGATTATAATTGCCAATGCTTTGATTTGATATAACAGAAAAGTAGCTTTGTTCACTTCTACCCAGATCATAATTTTCAAACAAAATTATAACCTAAAGTTTAAATAATGTTTATTTCATCTCTATCAAATAGAGTATTTTTTTTTAACCTTTTAAAGTGTAAATTTTTAGTCTAGGTCAAATAACCTAATTAATTGGGACTGAGATTCTCTACGGCACAATAGCTTCCTAAGTCTATACAGCTAACATATTAGCCTTTCAAAATTAAACAGATAACTATATTTTTTATAGTTTTTTTTTTTTTATAATCATTAGATTTAAATCCAATGACCAATATCACTGTTGTAAGAACAGCATGGCGGCAGAGAATCCATACAATTATTTGATTAATTCTGTAATAACAATGTTAGCATCACATTAACTTTCTACGTTATTAAAGAAGACTATAATAGGAGAATCACATTTGATAAACTTTTTAAAAATTTTCATCTGTTGACATGTGTCATCAACTATTTTGAATATAAAAGAATTTGAAAAATCAAATTTTAAAAAAAATTAAATATGATTATCCCATGAAATTTCTTAACTACAACATATCTCAATGAACTACTAATGAATTATTAAAATTGTTACAACGTTATTATTTGATGACATGAATTTAAAAAATTACTTAAAATAAATAGCTTCAATTAAAAGAAATATTTAAAGAACTAAAAAAATCTCATAGAAATTAAAAGATTATTTAAGTCTAAACTAAAATAGAATTTTAATTTCTTATTTATTTTTTAAGTTTTAATTTGATTCTTTAAATCTTAAAAAATAATAGTTTTAATTTATAATGTTTTATGTTAAATCAATTTCGTTCCTTTATTAATTTTTGACACTATAATGTCAATTTTAGTTACATGATATCTTTCATAGTTTATCATGTATTATCGAATTGATCAAGTAAATATGATAAATTATCACAAGAATAAATTTGTTCTAAAAAACTTCAAAATTTAAGGAATCAAACTCAAATCTAAAATATAAATAAGGACCAAAAATTTATTTTAATCAAATTTATCCTTGGGAACATTTAATCATGAATTTAGCAAAGATAGGTAAAACTCATAATTCTTTCCGATCATGAATTTTAAAATTTTCTAAAATAGTTTCAGTTTTCCTTAATAAAAAATTAATAATGCAACTTATATTTAATTATTTCATATTACCTTAGATAAGTATTAAGAACGATTCCTTTTTTATAAATTTGTTCAGTTTAGAATAACTAAATTTATAATCAATAAGTAATCTTAAGACTGCTCTAAAGAAAAGTAATCTTTAAGACTATTTAGTTGAGAATAAGAATAGAATAAGAATGGAATATGAAGAATGAATTAAAGCCAAAACTTTTGCGGGAAAGAGTCATGCACTCAGTAATGATATTTTTTTTCTCCTTCATAGGCTTATTCTTTCGTCATCTCGTATCAATTAGTAGGTATTTTGGATATGATCCAAGTTTGTTCAATGAACGATTAAGCAATTATTATGAGATAAAAAAGTTCTTTTTAAGAGTGAGATTCCAAAATAGCTCGAGGACCCAAAGAATGAACTAATGCATAGAAATTATTCTTCATAATAATCAGTCAAAAAACTAAAATCTAACATTTAATTACGATAGAAAATCTTTTGAAATGCTTTCGTGATTCCAAATCTATGGAGTCTTGACAACCATCTAGTAAGAATAACATGATCAGCAAAATCATGGTGGGTTCTCAGAATCACGCTTTAATGAGAAAATGGTTCATTTCAATTATAAATGAGCAAGAATATCTCATCTTGTCATTTTAAATTTATCCACTTTATTCTACTCCAAGTATGCATTGAGAGGGTATATATATGTAATATGCTTCTATGTTGACCGCCAATTGTTCAAAATAAGAGATGAATCTTGACATCTACGATGATATTCTAAGTATATCTACTTAATGTAATGAGTAATTCAATATATATAATAGGATGTTTAATATGATATTTAAATCACGAGATTCTCTCAATTAATAGATTAGACATTGAGGTTGAACTTTCTGCATGTGCTTAATGCTTTTATTTAGAGTTGGATTAGAAAAATTCTACTTATAAACAGGAGTGGATTCAGAAATCAAATTGAAGGAGTGGATGAAATTATCTTTCCTTTGAGTTTAATGATTGTGGATCGATAATTTTACAATTCTCATTTAATTAAAAATCACTGTTTTTATATAACTTTTAAGTTAATTATTATAAAATAAAATAAAATTAACATACACAATAATTTATAATTAAATAATTGAGTAAAATTATTTTATATTATTAGTATATATCTATTTTTCTCTTCTTCTTTTTTACAATTATATAAACATTACACTTCTAATAAATAATTATTCAATAAATAAAAATAATAAATATGTTTGATAAGATATTTTAATTAGTTTTTAATTTTTTTATTAGCTGAAAAGTTCATTTGACTTGATTGTTGAATAAATAAGCTTTTTATAATAAATTTTCAGTGGTTTTTTATTATTTTTGAAATACTAATTTCTAACTTCCAACTTTTTATATTTTTTTATCTTTAATATATTTATCAAATTTTATTTTCACTTTTTTATAACACTTTTTAAGTACTTCAATTAGTTTTACTAAACATTTATAATTTTATAAGTTTATTTTCAGTTTCCAACTAGTTATTTTAGTTAATTAGTTTTGTCAAATAGTCAATGAGTTCAATAAAAATATTTATTGGTTTTAACTGATTGTTATTTAAATGAAAAAAACAAAAAATATAATAAAAATTTCTATTACTAAAAAGTTTTCTATTTTAAAAGACAATATTTCTGTAGTTCATGTGATTTTTATTATTTTTTATAAAAAAAAACTATTAAAATGTATTGATTATTTCTTGAAAAAATATATTAGAATTTTGATTCAAATCAGGAAGGAAAGATGCAAGGGAGCATGCGTGGACTTTCAAAGTTGCAGATTTCTGAAAGAGTTAATTTGGCTAGTTGCAGGTTTCATGCTTATTACTTTGGATCGATAAACGAGAGGGAAAATTAACAACGAGATAGGAAATTTGCTATTAACGAAGTCTTGAGAGTGTTGTATCAGTATGACTATTATACAAAGAACGCTTTCTTATTTAGATTAAGACGCAAAAATAGAACTTATAATCATGATTCATGAGACGACTCTCCTACATTCGCCTATGAAATATGAATGTAGCAAACAAAACGGATGCATGGAACCAAATTATGTCAGATTATGATTGGCAATGGTTGATTTCATATAACGGAGAAGTAGCTTTTGTTCAGTTCTCCCAAGATCGCAATTTGGAACCAAATTATATTTCAGAACATGTCAATGGCCGGATATCTCATGTTGATAAGTAATAAGGTAAAAATAGCATATTGGATAATTTTTATCTTTTAAATCAATTTTATAGTATTAAATTTTATAAAAATTTACATTTTAAGTTATTATCAAAACTTACTAGAGTGACTATTATCAAGTCTATTGTGTTACCCACTGTCAAATCATTGTTGAATTATCACATAGGTTTAGTTCCCTAAATTACACAAAGTTGTTTAGTCCTCACATAAGAGAGTGTATTAGAGATTCTACATTAACTAATAATAAAATTAAAATAATATATATAATTAGAAACAACCACATCTTGTAGGATTCAGTTATTTCAAACTCACATTCTAAGATCAATCATCAATTTAACAAAGTAACAGACATATTACTTATAGATAGTATTGATATAAGAGAAAAAAAAGTTATACACTAATAATGTAAAAAGTTTTATACAATTATCCCATCATATCTCATCATGTATGATAAATTTATTTACTTTTAAAATAATTATCTTAAAATAATTTAAACGATAATTTATGATTAAATGATAGTGTAAACCTATTTTTATAGTATGAATGCATAAACATTGAACTCTTTATAAAATATTTTCGGAATCAAAGTTTAAATAGTAAATTGACTCATTAGTGATTATATAATTTACTTAGGTCTAAAATAAGCACATTGTAAACTAACACATGCATGGATTCAATAATATCACGATTATTTCCTTTGTCCCTAGTTATAAGATAATCTCAACTAATTTTTGTCTTTAAAAAAAATAATTAATTTAATTAATCACATTAAATATGTCAATTATGTGTATTATCATTAAAAAAGTTATTCTTTTCTTATCTCTTTATCCACTTAATTATTTCTCATTAATGTTTAGAAAAAAAATAATTGAATAAGAGTATGTAAAGAAAAAAAATAATCAATACATCTAGAAATTACAAAATGATCTTATAAAAAGAGACAAACATGTTTCTGAAAAAGATATTATAGTTAAGGATGGAAGGAGTATTTGTTATAGATAAAATATGTTTCTAATCTAAAAAGTAGAATTTTGTTTAATTTATGCATTCAAAAATATTTCATTAAATTTATTTTATGTCTTTTAAAATTTTCAAAAATATTTTCTATTTTCTTTATTGATAGTGTAACCTACATTCAATTATATTATGTTACATCCAGTAACATATCTATAATGGGACAAAAATATAATCTGCAATATTTTTATAAAAACAATTATAACCTTTTACAAAATACATTATCTTATACTATCAAATGCTTGGATCAACTATCATGAGATTGTTCAAGCTTAAGATTATGTTTGATAAAACTTATTGAAAAACTAGTTGAAAATTGAAAAATTAGTCGAAAAATGAAAATTTAGCTAATAGTTGAAAGTTGATAACTATAATTGAAAATTTTTAAGTTAACTTACTAAATCATAACAATTTGGTAAACACAATCCATTAAAGTCGTTGAAAAATGTAAAATAACATAAATAAACATAATTATGTGATATTTTAATATAATTTTTAATTTTTTATTGATCAAAATATATTTTATGGGGTTATAATTTTAGTGTTTTAATTCATTTTAAACTCTTGTAATCTTTTCATTTATAGATAAGTTATTTTCATTAATTTTTTTTGTTTAAATTATTATATTTTTTCATATTATGTATTCTACTATTAATTTTACATTATATCTTAAAATATCTTTTAATCAAGTTTAAAATAAAATAAAATAAATACTCATAAGTAGACATTATATTTTTATTATGTTAATTAGGGTGATAGTTAAAATAAATCATCTAATGTAAAATAATTAAAAATAATAAAATAAATAAGATAAATTTAGCATTTATCATGGTCAATTTTATCAAGTATAATATTAAAATAATAAATTAAATATTATAAATAGTAGAATGGCTAAAATAAAAATAGTTTAATATAAAAAATGCAAAATATAATAACAAAATTAAAATTAAACAAACCTATCATCTATCATCTATCATTATCAATACTTTATGTATAATGTTAAAATAATAAAATAAATAGTGTCAAGGGAATAAGAAAATTTAATAAATAAGATAATAAGGAATGGATATTTTAAGGATAAAAGAAATAAAATATAAAAAAGATAGAAGTTAGAAACTTTTTTTTTTTAAAAAAATACTACTTGAATTAGTGTTAAAAAAACGTAAAAAATTACTAAAAAAACTTATTCATCGGGCAGTGAAATAAGTTTTTTAGTTAGTAAAAAAAAATAAAAAAATTAACTAAAGTATTTTGATAAACTTAGCCTAACTAGTAGAGGATACCCTTGGTTTATTAAAAAAAATATTATGACAAAAAAATTCAAAATACCTAAGACTTTGCAAATTAAAATTCTCCTCACGCATTCTCATACTTTTAGAATGTATGATTTTTTTTGTGATTATAAAGATCAATAATTTCATTAACTTTAAAAATTGATCATCAAATAACTATACAGGTGTCAAGATGACTACCAAGACCCATAAACTCCACAAGGGGAAGGGTGAACGAAACTTGACATTCTTCAATGGTGAGGGTTGTGATATGCGATGTGATAGCAATGGTGACGATGATGAAAACAAGATGTGGTGGTAGTGGTGGTGTCGCAATACATTTTCAATGGTTTGGAGAGGAGAGAAAGAAGAAGTTTGGAAGGAAATTTGTATGGTTGTGGTGGTGGCAAGATGTGATGGCGGTAACAATAAAAATAAGATGTGGTGTTGGTGGTGTCGCGATAGTGTTTGAGGAGTGAGGGTGAGAGGGAGTTTGAATGGGAAAGGATATTGTTGTTGTGCTGGTGGTGACACAATGTAATGACAATGGCGATGGTAATGAAATATGGTGTCTCGATAAGGTTTTAAGGGTTCAAGGAGTGAGAGAGAATTCACAAAGGAATAAGGTGAGAATGAGAATGAAAGAATTTAAATTTACAAAAGTAAAAATAATTATACTTCGGTTATTTTTGAATCAATGTAGAATATAAAATTCTACATTGATTTACATTAGAACTAATGTAGAATACTTTATAACGTTATTTTAAATATGATGTTGTGTATTTAAATTTATTTAAAAAATGTTATCGATTTATCATGCTTATGAACCGATTTCAATAAATGAGGCAAATGACCTTTCATGTAGTAGTGTGTATCACTCATTCACTCACAAATTACACCACTTCAACAATGAAGAAACCAACAATATAAAGTAGCCATGAGAAACACAATGTACACATTCACTCTAATTTTAACTTTATTGATAATCTCTTTTTATTACTAACTTAAAAGTCATCGTTCTTGTATGTAACTACATGTGTACTTCATGCAAAAGTTTCTAGAAGTTCTCAGTCAAGATTCTAGGTACTCTAGCAAATATTCTATTCCTTTATACCAATGCAAAATGATAATACAAATAAATAAAGAAATTTTTATAAAAAAAATTGTTTTAAATATAAAATCACTCTTCTAAGAATAGGTTAACATTGGCTTCCTAGAAGTTTCAAGTGATCATTCCTTCTAACAAAATATCACCCTCTCCTATTAATATGTAAGTACATGGGTAAGACACTAATATAATGAATTAGGTAAAATATCTCTCCCTTGTCCTCCTATATATAGATAACCACGTAAGAGAATTGGGGGATGGGGTTGAGTTCTTTGCTATGGAAACCTAGGTGGATATCTTCTCTCCTTTCTTCAAAAAACGCGACCATGCACGGACCTCTTCTTGCTTCAGTTTTGCTAATTTTTCTAAGGTGAGTGGAATGTTTTGAGGTAAACATGTCTTCCTTTTCCTCCTCAACTAAAGTGTGACAATCTTTTGAGGTAATTTGCAAATTTTAGAGCTTTGAAGCAAGCCTAGTAGTGTGTGCGATCTTTGAAACTCTTGGCCATTGCAAGAATTTAGAGATCTCATGCTTTAGGTGACCCTAACATAAATGCACTACGATTTATCTTGTTGCCTTTATGTTTTTTTTCTTCATATTTTAAGAGTGAAAATTGGAGAAAAGTCTTTATAGGTATATGAACTATTATTTTGCTTTTTTGTTTTCTGCTTATTCTCTTGTTCTTTTTTGCATAATTTGATGAACTAGATCTCTCATGTTTAAGATTAATGAAAGTCCAATTTTATGATTTACGTTAAATTAAAAACAGCTTCTACATGTGAAACAATGAACTTGGTAAGCTAATATCTGTAAATCTCGTTGTTTTTCATATTTTTAGAGACATGAGCTTCAGAACACTTACATAGTTATTTTTTCTTTGCTTACTCCCCAAAAAAAATGATGAAAGAGTGTGGTTTGGCTCATTGGCTGTGCTACATGGAGAAGAAGAAATTAAAATAATAAAATCTAATATAAAATAATGTAAATTTAAGATAATGATTGACAATTTGATAAAAGGCATTTTCAAATCAATTTATTCATGTATAATTCTGTACTTGGATATTAATGTGGTGGATGCAGGTCATTTTACTTGATGGAGGCTGTAACATCAACTTAATGTTGTCATAGAGTGGGTGGTGAATTGACTTAAACCAAAATGAAAATAGAAAAATTAATAAAGGATTTCATAAATGAACAAGACAAAAATAGTTGAGATAAGAAAAATTAATGTATTCCGTGGCACTCTGCCAGTAGTACCCGCATAATATAGTGGTTGGGAGAGTAATGAATTGTTTTTATTTTGGGTAGTTCGTTGATGTTTTATTAACAAATACTATGTGTCTTATGAAAAAATAAATAAATAAATTAATTTAGGATTAGATAGATAATAAAATAATAAAATAAATAGATAAGACAAGTACAATGGGTAATAAAAATCTATACTCCCCTTTTTTTTAGTTAGAGTTAGTCGAGACTTACTCCTAGGTTATGATATAAAGTTTTATTTTTTAAATATAGAAATATCTAAATCTACCTAAACAAAGATTATTATATAGAAAAATTATTTTCTAAATTGAATAACTTAATTAGTATGGTTATGGAGGTAAGGTAATACAACAACTATATTTTTAGTAGCTAAATTAGTTACAAAATTAAATTAACTCGATTGCACCCTCGTTGGACATGGTTGAATGCCAGTAATAAAGAATGAAAAAATGAATATAATTGTTGAGATTATCTGTGAATATACATGAATTTGCATATTAATAATGATGAAACTGAAAAGAATTATTTTGTAATTAATAACCTATGCTAATGTGTTGGATTATATATGAGGATTGAGATCTTGTTGATCAATTGATAGTTTTATTATGAGGATCAAGATTTCATGTATTGAGAAAGAATTTGCGATAAGTACTTGGTTGATATTAAATCAAAGTCGATAAATGCGAACTTTAATTTAATAGATATAAAAAAATATTAAAAAGAGTATATTAAAAAATATATTAGTATCGTTCTTATTTGATTATTAATGTGATGATCCGATCCATGCATTCATCTGTATCTTGGTATTGAGAGATGATGCACTTAGTATGGAGCTAAACTTTGGGTCATTTAGATGAGTGTGAAATTGAAAGTGGGAGTCTATAGATAAACCTTAGGGATGCAAATTTTCCATGTGACTCTAAATTGGCCAACAGTCACTTTTTGTGTTGAGGTGCTATTTGTACTTGCAAATTAATTATCTTAAGGTGGCATTTTCCATTATCATTGGTGGGTGGAGAGTGTTTTTTTATGAATTAATGAGAAATAAAATTGAAATGACATATGACATGATAAACTGGATAGGAACATAAACTCTTGACGAACTCAATCCATCGTATACGAAGGTTTCCACAGAATATTATTTGAGGGTAGGTCCCGTGCATTTGCATCGACATAATTAAGCATTGAGATATGATGTCTTCATCGATTTATGTTATTCATCTTACTTAATAGTTTGTTTAAATGTTGCTTCTAAAATTTAATTTATAGTTTTCATGCATCATTGAATCTCACCTTTAAAATGGTGATCAGAGCAATCACAATCACTATGATGGACATTTCCACGGAAGAGGAGACGTGGAGGGTGGACCCAAAGACCCACGAGCTAGTTTAATGGTTTCTCCCGATATGTCCATCCTTGTGATCCACGTGCAAGGCTAAGGATACTTTGGGGTATATGCAGTCCTTAATGCAGATTTTTTTTATACATATAGAAAAATAACACAAAATATAAAAGATACTATCACTTTTAATGTTCATATTTATAGTATACAAATTTTATATTAAAAATTAGGCTAAACTGTATTTTTTGGTTAGTTTTGCTATTTTAAAATCAAAATATTTTGGGTCTGTTTAAGTGATTGTGAATTTTTAATTTTTGGATTTTAAATGTAATTTTTAAAATAAAATGTATTGGATAAGAATAGAATTGAAATTATTTTTGAAATATTTTATACTCATTTTTAAAATTAAGAAGAAAAAAAAGATTGTGTGAATTTGATTTTTAATTTTGAAAAACACATATTTTCTTTATCTCACAATGACACTTTTTACTATCATCATTGTTATTATCATTACTACCATTGTCATTATCACCATCACCAATATCATTGTAGTCATGGTTACCACCACACCAGTATCGCTGTCACTATTATAATTGGTTGTCACCAGCTCGTTACCACCATCGTCATCGTTATTATCACCATCACTTGGTGTCACCACAATTACCAACGTTATTATCATCACATCAATGTTATTATCAGTGTCATTGTCACCACCACCATCACCACTACCAACAATACCACATCTGTCATCGCCACCATAACCACCACTAATGTCACGGCAACCACTACCACTGCCACCACTTATTGTCACCATCACTACCACCACTATCACACCACTGTCATTGTTATCGCCACCACCATTAATACAACCTCCATCACCACCAACATTCCTGTCACTACTATTATCATTGTCGTCACCACTACCATCACCATCACCACCGACATCACTATTACCATCATCATTAGTGACATTGCCACCCTTATTATCACCACCACTACTGTTATCACCATCACTTCCAACACTGCTACCAACACTATCACCATTAATATCACCTTTGTCACCACCGACGCCGCCACCATTGGTTACCACCACCAATACCGCTACCACACTATCACATCGTCATTGTTATCACTATCATCACCACCAGCATTGCTAACACCACCACGATTAGTACCATCGTGACCATTATTATCATCACCACCAATATTACTATCGTCACATCACTATTATTGCCTCTAACACTACCAACATTTCTACCATCACCATTGTTGTCGTCACATTGTCACTGTCACCACCATTGCCACAGTCATTGTCACTGCGATCATTGTTGATATATCTATTGTCATCATTGCTATTAAAATCATCACCATCACCATCATCATTATCATTGTCGTCACCATCACCCAAAAATACTCTTAAACTAATTTTAATATGATATGAAACTTTTAAAATGAGTTTACTTAAAACTAATCATATTTTAAAAAAATTTGGTTTTAAATTTTTTTGAAACTAAAACTAAAAATTAATTGTTATTTTTAAAATTTTCATAACTCAAAACTAAAAATCACCCAAAATGGGCCCTTAGTCTCCAAGTTTTTATAAATTTAAAACCATCACTAACAATACCATCACTACTAGCTTGTTGCTACCACCACCACCATTAGTGTCATCGTGATTGTTATTATCACCACCATCAACATTACCACCACCACACCATTGTCATTGCCTCTAACACCACCAACATTTCTACCACCACCATTGTCGTTGCTACATTGTCACTACCACCACCATTGCCACAACCATTGTCATTGCGATCACCATTAATATATCTATCGTCATCATTGCTACTAAAATCGTCACCATCACCATTGTTGTCACCACCACCCAAAAACATTCTTAAACTAATTTTAATATGATATGAAACTTTTAAAATGAGTTTACTTAAAACTAATTGTAATTTAAAAATTTGGTTTTAAAATTTTTAAAACTAAAACTAAAAATTAATTGTTATTTTTAAAAATTTCGTAACTCAAAACTAAAAATCACCCAAAATGGACCCTTAGTCTCATAGTTTTTATAAATTAAATATTTTAGTCCTTTATGTGATAAAATATTAAATAGTATGAAAAAAATATCCTACTGAGAATTAAACCCAAGATCTCTTGAACAAAAACAAGATAATGGAACACTAGGTTACACAATTGGTTGAGTTAACAATACAAATAATTTTTGTTATAAATAATTACTACACGAACTATTATTTTTCTTCTTCTTATTTTATTCTAATTATAAAAATTAATTGTATAAATTAGTATTAAATTATTTTATGAAATTTACAAAAAATATATCAATTTTTATTCATATGTAAATTATCGAAAATTATAAATATGTAAATTATCAAAAAAAGTATTGAAGTTTTATTAATTTGTATAATTTAAATAAAAATAATTTACATATAATTTTTATGTAATTTGTATAAATTACATAAAATTATTTATATAAATATTTTACATATTAGTTTATGTAGGTATATTTCTATATATATATTTATATATATATATATATATATATATATATATATATAAAATTAAAATAAACATAATTTATCTATTAATTAAATTTTTTATACATTTTTCAATAATTAACATATTATAATCACACGGAATTATTTGGGGTAATTTACAAATTTTAGTTATAAAAATTTATTTTACGTATCAATGTATATATATATAATTATAAAATTTTAATTAATATATAAATTTAATTTAAAAATAATTTATATATCAAATAAAATTATTTTTAATATAAAAATTATTTTTTATTTTGAATAGTTTACATTTTTAATTTTAATTATACAAATTTATTTCACACATTTATATTGTTATTTTACTTGTGAAACATTGTTTAATATATAATTTTTTTTATTCTAATTATATAAATCAATAGAATTACATAAATTAATATGTAAAAAAATTATTTTAGGAAATTTATACAAATGATATATAAAAACTATTATTTACAACATTGAGTATTGAGAACATGTAGCTTGGTGGTTTGATGACTATGTTTTTTTAAGAGGTCTTTGTTTCAATTCCCACATGGACTCCTTATTTTTCACGCCTCAATTCACATAAAAGATGAAAATTGTCAACTAAATGTCTTGCTTTTAAAATAGGGGATAAAGTGTATTTTAGTCTAAAAATTATTTTAAAGTTATCTTATATATTTTTAAAGTAATTATTTAAAAATTAACAATCATGTGTTAATGTAATTTTTAAAGTTATATATTTAAAAATTATTTTAAAGTAGTTATGTATTTCAATTTCTTTATGATTTTTTTAATGGATATATTTTCTTTATGATTTTTTTAGGGAAAATATGATTATTTCATTTCATCAATAATAGTAGAGAAAACATGTTGAGGAATACAATGGTAATCATCATGAGAGAAAGGTTGTAAGTCTATAAGTCACAAGCTTTGTTTGCCCTTGTAAGTCTATAAGTCACAAGCTTTGTTTGCCTCTTAACTAATTAAACTTACCTCTCAGTTTGGTACAATAGAAAGGTTGTGTTGACGACTTGTAAGAATCTATTAAAATCTGAAAATCCTATTCTACCCGAGCCCAAGTGGTCCTTTATCATCTTAATTAGAATCAATTTCGAAGATCACATGGCTAAGGTGCAGTGATTGAATCCACTCAATGCTCTTTTAGAGGGCCACTGCTTCAGCTACTGCAAGCCTAGGGATGTCATGAAAGAGCCATTGTCATCACGAAGGCACATACCTACTCCAAAGGAGGTTTGTCCCGTGAATATCACTGCGTCGAGATTACACTTGGCATAGTTGTGTGGGGGAGGAGACTAGGAGGTTGCTATTAAGTTCTCATTGATTTCCATTAGCTAGTTTGGATGCCACATCTGGTCTAGGCTCCATGTTATGTGCTTCTGTTTGAGTCTCCAAGAGGTTGAAGATCAGTTCACAAAAACCTTCTGAGGAAAGCATTAATGGATGAGTTTTGTTGAACAAATTTGCACATTGCCAGAATTCTTGGGCTTTGTCACACGCAACAAAAATATGCCATTCATTCTCCAAGTGGTTCGAACAGTGGCAACAATCGTAGGGACATTGAACTCCTTTCAAAATAAGCCTTTGCCTTGTAGGTAAGCATCCTCTAAGTGCTCTCCAAAGAAAATGTCTCACTTTCGGTGGAACCCCTAGCTTCCAAATTTTCATCCAGCTCCCATTAACTTTTAAATGATCATTTTCTAGGATGGTATCCATAAGACAATGATATGCAGAACAAACATTGTAAGTGCCATTGGGAGTGAATTTCCAAAACAACGTGTCATTATCATGCGGATTCAGCAATGGTTTAGCTTTGATAGAATCAATATCTTCTTGGTTGAAGATAGTGGTGACAAGGTTCAGATTCCATGTATGAGAAGAAGGATCAATTATGTTACTATCTTGAGATGCTCTATACCAAATAGTGGTGTAGTGGAAATAGGAGTTTTGTCCTCCACTTCAAATTCTCCAAATGTTTATAGTCCGCCCATTTCAAATTCTCCACTTCATTGTCTCATAACAACCCGTGAAACATAAATACTACGCCAAACATAACGGGAATTTTCCCAAGATTAGCATCCAAAAAATCCTCTTTAGGAAAATATTTTGCTTTGAAGACTTTAAAAATCATAGTATCTTGGTTGGATATGAATCTCCAATCTCGCTTTCCTAGCATAGCAATATTAAAAGAATGAAGGTTTCTTTATGATAAGAGTAATAACTTCAGGAAATATATTATCTTTATTTACTACTAAATAAAAGCATGATTACAATAATTTTACCTAAATTAAATATAATGTACCAATAATAGTTGAAATAAGTGATAACAACTTATATCTCTTAAGTAAATAATCTAGAATTTGAATCCTAATTGACTTTTGGATATAAAATAAATCATGTTAACAGAAAAATACTTATTTTATGTGTGCTCACAATTTTCGTTAAAAATTTATTATTATTTTTTATTGTAACAACTTCGTATTAATATCATTATCAATAAAAATAATAAAATATAATATTTTTTAGTAAAAGATAGTGTGGTCTATATAAAAAAAGTAATAATGATTATTTTTAATAAATGGGTGAAGTGTTCAATAGACAGATTTTATAATCCCAACTATATTGATACAATAAAAGCAATAATAAATTTATATTGATAGATTGATTGATGAAAAAATAATTTATGCACTAATAATATAACATAATTTATATTTCCGTACAAGGAAAATGATAATATGACATTTTAATTAAATTATGATGTATCCCGTCAAATCCTAACTGCATAATGCTATTGGTAAAAAAAAAAAAGAATTTGTGCAGTTCGTGCTATGAAAGTTTCATACCAAATAACAGTTCTCTTTTTATACCATTGCGAGTTATCATATATATTAAAATTATTAATTTTTATAATAATTATATTAAAAAAATACTCAGAATGATTTTTTTATTAGTTAACCATGTATAATTATATTGAAAAAAACTAACAATGATTTTAACAATAAATCAAAATAAATTTTTTGAATTAAACTAAAGTATAAAAGTTTCAATCTTCCTTTATTTTATTATTTTTCAACTTTCTTTGACTGCAAACAAACAAAAGTTTCTTGACTACTAAACAATTGAAGTTCGTACAGTTCTATTAACTTCCAATTATTTCAATTTACTTCCACTTTATCTAAATAAATGATCCTATTAAAATTTTGAAGTCAGATAAAGACAAAATTAAATTCCTTACAAATCATCCCTCGTTCATTTTCTACTCCAGGTTTGTTTTAGCAAGAAATATGAGGTTACATGCTCCTTAAAATCTGCATAAACATACTATTGTAATTGAATGAATGGGATGGCCTACTAGTACTAGTTGTGTGTCTAGTAGTACTAGCGGTGCTGGCAGTGTAGAAATATGACAAGTTCTCTTTCAATATATTTTTTTCTTTTTTGTAAATACAAGCTTTAATAAAGTGCAGAAATTCTTTGCTTGCTGCACATGACTGAGGGCATCCGGACTCAGTTATTTGGATAATAATAATAATAATAATAATAATAATAATAATAATAATATACTCGAGAAATCTATGGAAACGTAAGAAATTAAATCAAATAATATTAATTCCATTATTAGGTTATTTGAAATAGAAATATAATAATAAATTTTGTTTCATTTATTTATTTAGAACTTTTCATTTAAAGACATGAGATAAAATACGATAAATTAATTAATATTATTTACTAGTTCTTTATCTTAGATATATTTTCCAAATAATAAATTAAAATTTTTTATTCTATTTTAATACTACTATGAATTATTTAAAAATAATATGATAATTTTATTAATTACCCTTTTATTTTTTGTTTCAGTCATTGCTACATATAAATTTTTTTAAGAAGACAAATTAGCTAAAAAATGACATTCTATATGTTCAATCACATACATGAATATCAACTATAATTTAATAAATAAGAATATACTATTATTATAGTTATTATTAATTCACCTAAAACTTAAGAAAGCTTTATCTATGAATTTAACAATTTGAGGGGGGGAAACTGCTTATTAAAAGATTCAAGAATGATGTTTCTTCACCAGCTCAAAAAAAAAAAGAATAAAAAAGAATGGTGTTTCTTTCCTAAAAAAAGAAAAAAAATTAAATAGAATAATGTTTATTAGTCTTTAAAAAAAAACTATGGTTCTTGTATATGATCGAGTGAGATATCATTTTGTGGAGTCTTTACTGTGGACACGCGTTTCAAAATAATTTTGTTAGCCAAGTTTTTTTATATTCCCCTAACTGAAAATTTGGTGATAAACAAACATAATAAACGGAAAAAATAGCAAAATGATAAAAATTTTATTTATTTATTAGTAAAGTAAAGTACTAAGGTGTATAAATAATGTAGCTAACTTTTATTCGATTTAAGAATTTTCATATCAAGTTGTCTTTGGAGAGGAAAAAATTAAAATAAAACCTATCATTATTTATATAAGATTTGTTCTTTAAGATTTATATAATGTAGTTATTTAATATACAATTATTTAACAACATCTAATGATGAAAATCATGGTCTATATTCCACTCAAAAACTAAGTACTCAACGATCAGAATTCAGAACTGAAACAAAAAAGAAAAATAATAAAAGTAACGGAGAGTTGGAACACAAGTCATGAGAAAAATAATAAAAGTAACACGAGATTGGAACACAAGTCATGAGAAGTTGCTAAGATAAACAGGACAGTTTCAATTTCACCTCGTCAATTTCATAGTTTTTAAGTCATCAGTCTCGTTGATTTGTGTTCATATTTTACAGTTTTATTTACAGTTACTCGGAAAACATGCATGATTGGTCACAATAAGTGTAATACTAGTAATTGCATGCATTTATTGCTGGGTTAAAGAACATTTATTTATAAAATACTACTCTTAAGTTTGGTAATCATCATTGTTTTTAAACCTATAATTAAATAATGAAACTCTCATCGGTAATGATAATTACAGTAAGAAAGTGATATTTATAAATAATTTTGTTTTATTTATTTACGGTTACTGGCCAATTTGAATGAAGAAAATACTAGTAACCAGTAAAAATGGAAAAGGGCGTGATGGATAATATGACACTATTGCTATCTCACATGAAATGTGCATGTGCATCCCATCACACATGATAACTGTGGATGTGCATCATGGGACCGAACCCTAAGAGGGGAATTGAAGAGTGTAAAGGTAATGATTACGAATGGGGGAGATGATGGGAATAGAAGCCTTTTTATTATTTTTAAATTTTAAATAAAAAATGTAAAATGATTAAATTGAAATAAGAGGAAAACAAAAAGACTACACAGTACTGCGCAGCCATAGCCGCCATTTCCTCTTTCCTTTCTCCTACTTTTTCTGCTCATTATTGCTTTTGTTTAAATTCATTTATTTCCTTTTATTATCACCAAACTTTAGCAAAAAAAAAAAAAAACAGTGCGTGGAGAGAGAAAGCCAAATAAAGGAAAGGTAGTAGATAAAGACATATTCTTAAATATATTATTTAAAAATAAACCAAGGAATTAATTAAAATTAGAGGAAGTGGTGCGGATTCTGAATAGAGAAGAGAGAGAGAGATAGTGTGTGATTAAAAAAACGGCAAAAGAAAAAGCTGAAAAGATCGAGCAGGTATTTAAAGCTCCATTGGAGAGTATTTGGATTTGTGTATATCAAGCAAGCAAGCCATGAGACGATGAACATATTCATAGGCATTACTCATTAGGCTCTATCTATATCCGTTTGTTCCTTCCTTTTTTTCCCTCTCTTTATTACTATTTTTTTTTCTAATTGGTGCGCTAGCGACAGTGATCACGTTAATTATGAGAGTTACTCCATTAATGTAACATTCATTGTAGCCTCTGGTTTTATGGAAGGCTTTCCCGAGTTTTAAGCTTAGGTTACATACTAGTACATGCGGCATAGGCCTCGTTTAATCGCTCTCTCTCTCTCTCTCTCTCCCTCTCTCTCGAAAAAGCTGCAATTTTTGCTCACTCTGATAAGCTTTATCTCCCCCGGTCCCCTCTATATAAAGGAAAGCTTCACCCTATTCTATTCCCTCACACACACTACTCTCTCCTAATCCCTTATTCTTCCATCGATTTTGCTACTATTGTTGTTATCATGGGAGAGTCTGAGTTTGTTCCTTCGGTGGCTGTGAGTGTGAGAGAGTTTGATCCAACTAAAGACATAGAGAAAGTGGAAGCCGTTGAAAGAATATGTGAGGTTGGACCCAGTGGAAAGCTTTCCCTCTTCACCGACCTCCATGGTGACCCAATTTGCAGGGTCCGCAACTCACCTACTTTCCTCATGCTGGTAGTAATTTTATTATATATATTCAACTAATCATCAACGTCTTTTCTTTCTCTCTTTTCTCTTCTCCTTCTTTCTTTCTATCAACACCAGTAAACACCAACAGTCTTTCTCACCAACTTTTTAACTCAAATAAATCAAGCAACTAGCAATCATAGTTTTTTTTTTTATTATTATTATTATAAATATAACAATTCTCATTCTTAATTTGTCCTTTTCAGATAGCCGAAATTGGCCAAGAGACAGTAGGAATGATAAGAGGTTGCATCAAAACCGTTACTTGCGGAAAAAAGCTCCACAGGCAAGGAAAAAACAACACCGAGCCAAAACAAGTCCCTATTTACACCAAACTAGCCTACATATTAGGCCTTCGTGTTTCTCCACATCACAGGTACCTTTTTTTTTTTTTTCTCTCACTCATGTACTCTGGAGAGTGTGAGTTTTGATTAGGTGTGCGTGCGTGCAGGAGAATGGGAATAGGGATGAAGCTTGTGAAGAAAATGGAGGAATGGTTCAGGGATAACGGGGCAGAGTATGCATACATGGCTACGGAGAAGGACAACGTTGCATCCGTCAAGTTGTTCACCGACAAATGTGGGTACTCAAAGTTTCGTACCCCCTGCATTCTCGCGAATCCTGTTTTCTCGCATCCTGCTAGAATCTCTCACAAAGTGACTATCATTGAACTCTCTCCGAGCGATGCCGAAATACTCTACCGCAGCAAGTTTTCCACAACGGAGTTCTTCCCGCGCGACGTAGACTCCGTTCTCCGTAATAAGCTCTCCTTAGGCACTTTTCTTGCCGTCCCCAAAGGCTTGTACCGGGCTGACACGTGGCCCGGCTCAACCCGCTTTCTTGAGGGTCCACCACCCTGTTCTTGGGCCCTAGTCAGTGTGTGGAACTGCAAGGACGTGTTCACACTGGAGGTAAAAGGTGCTTCGCGCGTGAAGAAGACGCTCGCCAAGACCACTCGCGTCCTCGATCGTGCCTTCCCCTGGCTGCGCTTGCCCTCCGTTCCTAATTTCTTTGAGCCCTTCGGGTTTCATTTTTTGTATGGGCTTGGAGGAGAGGGCCCGCAGGCCCAGAAGATGATCCGGGCTTTGTGCGGGTTTGCCCATAACCTCGCCCGGGATCGCGGCTGTGAGGTTGTGGCCACCGAAGTTTCAAGCCAAGAACCGTTACGGTGCGCTATCCCGCACTGGAAAATGCTCTCATGCGAAGAAGATCTGTGGTGCATTAAGAGATTAGGAGAAGATTACAGTGATGGCTCTCTGGGTGATTGGACTAAATCCCCTCCAGGCTTCTCAATTTTTGTTGATCCCAGAGAAGTTTGATTTTAGAATATTAGTTAACATCTAATTAGGAAAGTAGTAATTAGAAAAAGGAAAAATATCTGTAGTTTTATAATTTTGTAAAGAAAGAAGGAATATGAATATCCTATCTTTTTTTAGAATTTTGTAAATAGAAAAATGAATTTGACTTTCTAGATCCCTTTTTCTGGCAGAACAAATTAACCTTTTTGTTTTCTGGTGATAATATCTTGATAATAATTTTGGATTTGGACATGTGAATGCAACATTATGTTCTTCTGATAGAAGATGATAGGAGAAGATGTGAGTAAATATTGAAATAGTGAGAATGAGATAGATATTGATGCCTGATGAGGTCATGCGTGAATCCGAATATACGTTTGGGATTGTGCATGTCGTGGAAGCTTTTCTTAAAGGAGAGAACCCAATTTACCTTGGTTAGACTATGTCCTTGATAATAATATGCAAGGGTGGGGACCGTGAACTTTGTTTTATTGGGTTCCTAGTATCTTTCTTATTGAGGGTAGTGGGAATCAAATTGTGCCCAATTAAGTGCGAGTCTAAGGGTCCTAATATAGGCAATTAGCCTTTTTTCACGCTATCTATCTTAATATACACACACATACCCATCGGGGGAAGACATTAGTTGGAGATATAGATTCATCATGAGACATACAGTCTCTCTTGTATGTACGTATGAAAGTTCCAGGTGTTTCATCTGAGATTCATTTTTATTAAGAGTACTATTTAACGAATTCAATGATAATTTCCACTAGCTTTTTTTTTTCTGCGTTATTTACACGCATTAACATGGGGGTTTTATATGATAATCTTGACTGGACTGGAGTTTCAATAAACTCAGTCAACACTCAACATGGAAAACTCACTATATACTTGCTTAAAAAAAACTTCTCAAAACAACACTACCAAAGTATTTGGTTTTGCTTACTATATTGTTTGAATTAAAGGTTTTAAATCATGGTTAAGGAGGTGTTGAACAATTCTCGGTTTTAAAAAAAAAGGTGTTAAACAAAAAATTATGTACTTTTAATAATCCTGCAAATATTTGTACTACATGCTAAGGAAACTAATACAGGCCCATATTCTAAAAGGCTAACAGAAACTTTAGGATATCCATCCTTTTCTTATAAAGGAAACTTTTTTTTTCACGTTATATTTGATTTTATTAAATAAATATTAACTACATTCAACCAAAACAATATTAAAAAAATGTGGAATATCATGATTCTTTTAAGACAACCATCAACAATTAAAAATGTTTTCGTAAAAAAATAAACATTTGAAAATGTTGTCAACTAAAAATTACCACGAGTCGAGGTTAAGTGAATTCATTGAGCTATTTTTGACACCTGCCTTTATTTTCATTGAAAATAATAGATTCAATACCAATTAATACTCAAGATAAAGATAATAAATTTTCATAAATTCACACGATTAATACTTTATTTTGTTGTATTCTCTTAAAATATATGATGTGGCTGCGCCTGCTCATTCAACAAGAGCAATTTTTTTATTTATTTTGTTTTTGTGGGCAAAAGGAGCCAAAAGCCCCACCCCCGCAAAAACAATTTAATTACCTCCGGAAAACATTAAACCTGAAGTAAAAGCAACAAGGAAATAAAATTTGGCGGAAAGTTAAAAACATGATTAACAACATTAAGTCTCAACAGATTTTATTTATTTATTTATTTATTTTTGGTTCACTATTTCATCTGTGCTTCATTTTCAGTTAAATTGAAGTTTAACCTATGTAAGTTTAAATACAATCAGGTGTGACTGTATCACCAAAGGGGGAAAAAAAAGGTACGAGTGAGATAATATTTTGGTTTCTTTAAGTTGACCTTTATAATGATGAGTCCCTCTCAATTTGATTCCGTTTCCTTCTGTGGTTGTAGTTTGGGACTTTAGCAAATGCACGTTTTGGGATAGTGAAATAAAGATAACAAACCATAGTTCAATAATAGGAGGAAAGCTGTATTTTCTTGGGTCTGCACTTGCCATTTTGTTACTTGAGAGTGTACATGTATATTTTTTTGATACAAGCTAGTGGACGTGTATACTTTTGAAAGAGTTTTATAACTTAAACATAAAACAAGTTAAGGCTGTAAATATTTTTTTTTTTATTTCATTTGTTGTTTTCTTTTTTTTATCCTTTTTGTATATTCATATATATCTCAAAATCAAAGAAGACAACTTTTTGTCGTCTGACTTGTTCACCAATCATTTTCCATATTTGGAAACGTGTTATCTATTCAAATGTTATATGTGGGTAAAAGGTGATAATTATTGTAAATGATTTTTAAATCATATATTAGCATAATTTTTACAAAAAAAACTTTTTGAAACATTGACAAAGAGACAATATTTTGTTTGCATTTCTTTTCGTTAAATAAATTGAAGGGTATTGTAATTTTGCATAGATATAATAGATTAGTTGATACTCTCTTTATAAATCAGACTTAATTACCTAATTAATCAAATTAATAAAAATAGTTAATTTAATTGATAATAATAAGTTTGTTAAATTTTTATTTTTCTATTCTAATTGTTTGCTAGTACATGATTAATTCACGTGCAATGCACAATAATCTTAAACATGGCCAAAAGAAATGGGAAAAAATTAGTATTTGTTTCTTTTTTTATAAGATTCAGTCTATAATATTTTTTGTATTATTTTTTTTAAAAATAAAATATCATATAAGAAATATTTAATGAAACAGAAATATTATTATATTTTTTTTTACTAAAATGGTTTTATTTAATACTTTACCTTTACCTTTGATGTGTATTTCCTTCGAATTTAAATATTACAAAAAAAAAATTGTTTCACGCTGACTATGAAGATTGACTAACAACATTTAATTACAATAATCTTAATTAAAAAATAAGTTATTTCCTCTGATCTCGATTATAAGAAAAAAAAAACATATTTCACATTTATTAAAAAAAACTAGATAGCTTCATCAAAATGTGTCATTTCTAATTAAAAAATAATCATTTTTCCTAAGTTATTCTTTAATGGAACTTGATATCAAACATTAAAAAGTCTTTGGCCTTATTAAATGAAAGGTATTTTGGAGGTAATTTTATTAAATATGATATAGGTAATTGAGTTTTGTTTATATATATTTAAGACAAAAAAATAAAGAATTTTTATTGTTTATGTTTGAGACCGTATGAAGTACTTTTCTAAATTGTCATTCATTGAAATTCGGTATAAAAAAAGTCATTAAGATTAAAACTCTTAATAAATGAAGGATATTTTAAAGATAAACTCATTAAATAAAATAAAAAAAATTGAATTTTGAGTGATGCTACGTGGAAAGGAAAGTTCAAAATCTTTTAAACAAGATAATAAATGTCATACACTTGTTGTGTGTTTTTTTTATTGAGATGGAGATAAGGTAAAGGAGTACAAAGATGTTGAATGACTTGATTTACCGGCTGACATAGCCTAAAATGCCACAATTCAAAGAAAAAAGTATCATTTTGGTGTATTCACATTATTTACAGAAAGATGAGAAGCACTAAATGGATATCCTAGCCCTTTGAGATAATACAATCGTTCATGCATTGATAATTAAGAGTTGTTAATTATTAATTGATGGACAAAGATTAGATTGAGACTTGATTTTGGTATGAACGAAACATTAAAAGGCCAAAATTGGTATCAAAATGAATCATGGCCGAGAATTTAATCAGCATAAGCAAACCATTGGTAATTAAGCTTAACATATATGGGATTGATAAGATAACGAACTATAGATTTAGTGTAACAAACATGATTTGTGATCCTTGTATCTACAATCAATTCACATATATTGAAAATGACTTTAAACTGAGTGAATTGTTATATATGTTTAGATGGTTGATGCGTTGATGACTCACCAACAAAAGAACTAACTTGGTTGTGCTGTGTCGGGAAGTGTTGTAGGATTGCTGTAATAAGTGCAAAAAATTTGGTGTGGTGCTCAGGATTGAATAGTTGAATTGTGTTTTGTATTTTGTTTATCTGTAAGCATCAACACACCTCTACCATGTGTCTGTCAATTTGAATCACTACTAGTGGTAGCATAAGTAACTAGGCGATTGTTTCTTGTTTCTTGATTTATAGCCTAGAGTAGAGGGAAACCATGCTTGAAATAACATTGGTGCTTTATATGATTGTTTGAATGGCAGTAAGTATATTGTTTCCCGGTATTCAACTTTCTAGTTTGGGCATATCTCTATCTATTTATCTCCCATTATTATAGTGACTACCTCTACCGCGTGGCTTATATATATCTTGTGTCTCTCTCGCATTGAATAAGGCTTTAAATTCTCCAACAATACCTCCAAAGTCCAAAGGTTTGGAGCATGGTTTACAGGTTTGGAGGTTGCACCAAGGGATACTCAAGGATTGCTTTTAGCATATACTTTGCTTTTGCCTTTTCCGATATTGTAATCTGTTCCTTCTTTTTTTTCTTTTTGTTCTCTCTTCCATTGCCAAAAAAAACTCCAACAATACCTCCAGTGGGTTGACTATATTGATGGAAGCCAAGGGATCCATAAATAATATATAAGTCTTAATATTACTAAAAATGTCTCCTAAACCTTTCAAAAAACACATCACATACTCTAAATGTTTGTGTTATTGATTCTTTATTAAGTCACAACAACACTTAATCGCATAGATTCGTTAAGGCGAGGGTCTTAAAGAATCTATTTCTTCTCATATTGTCTCCATGGCTCAAAGCCAAGATGCTAGGGTTGTTGGAAGTATTCATTAGGGTTTTATCTTTGACGTAGATAATATGGACTTGAAGGAATTTATGACTGATCAATATAGATAGTCCCTTGTGCTTAATTGTATTGAACTAATAGATTCTAAATCCTCAATATTCAAGATTAAAGAATAATAAGAATTACAACTAGAAGAAGCAAATGAGGGAAAAAAAGAGAGGCAAGAATTGAAGAAATAAGGAAGAAAATCACAAAGAATTAAGGGGCCAAAGTATAGCAAGAAATTAAAAGATCTCTCTCTAATACCATATATGATTTAGAAACAACATTACAATTTGAAAGAAAGAAATTTATGGTTGAACTAACTAAATACATTTATTAAAAAAAAAATTAATACATAGATCATGTATATATAAGTGTCTCAAGAGTAAACCACCTGCATTAAGTTGGTATAACTAATTAATAGAAAAGAAACTAATTAATTCTTAACTAACAAAAAAATTGTTATTCATTTTCCAATATCTATCTTCATTGATCTAAAAATAAAATTTAGTCTTCAATTATTAACTAAACACTTTAGTATTTAGGTTTGAATTTCCCTTGTGAATTCAGTGAATAAACAATGTAGACTTGTAAAAAATAAAATAATATAAACTATTAAATTTGTAAAACATACTATGGCAAAATCCTTAGCTATGTAAATAATTTTACTAAACCATTTTTTATATGTTTTAGTTTTTTCTCATTCATATTTGATTGGGTTAGGATGTTAGCTGTAATTGTACCTTAAAAGTACTTTGAAAGATGAGGCAGAAAGATGAGCGCTTAAAAGAAAAATAGAATTTTGTTTAGTATTTATGTTAATAATTATCAACTGGCATTCATCATGAGATAGGAAACAGGGTGGGCTAGTTGGAGCATCAAATAAATGTGAATCCATGTGGCACTATCTTGATTTCACATTTTATCATCATTTGGGGGTTCATTTCTTTTTTCATGTATTTAATAAATAATTTTTTTATTAAAAATTATAGTAGAATTTGTATAAAAAATTACAATAAAAGTATACTAATAGTCTTTTTATATATTTTTAATTCTTTAATTAATATATTAAAATGCACTTGTTGAAATTATAATTATAAAATGTGTTAATTTAAATAAATTTATTTAAAATATATATAAAAAGAAATCAATTTTTTTGTATAAATAATTAAAATTAATTTACACACCTTAACTTTAAAAAAAATCTTCATTTAACTTCTTTATGCATAAGTACTTATAAACCTCCACATTTTGACCTCAGAATGTTTTTTATAGTATGGTTGTTTTTTATCCAATAATAATAGGGTTTTGTAATTTAAAAACTCCCATAAACTAAAACCTAATCCAAAGTGGGCATGTAAGAAATGTTGGTGGGAATGAGTAATGCTGGGTATTATTGTTGTTATACTTGTACCTATATCCAATCACTCTTTATACATAAACGTGTATAATTTATGTATTGATGTCCTTATCTGTCAAGTTTTAATCTTTTAAAATAAATATCTATTATGTGATATAAGTGTAGGATATATAGTTTTATGTATAATTTTTATTTCTTTATTAATCATATTAATATTTATGCTTACAATTTATATATTGATTGTTATTCATTTTAATTATATGATGTGAATAATTTTTAAAATAATTAATTGTAATAATATAATTTACATAATAATAATAATAATAATATTGTTGTCTTTCAAAAAAATTATTATTGTTATTATTATTGTCTTTTAAAAAAAAATTATTATTATTATTATTACAACAAAACATCTACTTATGCACGAAGCAGTGAAGGAAGGGGCCATTAATATAATCGATTAAGGCCAGCATATGCCACTTATTTTTGCGCAAGTCATCCAATCAAACAGACTGTAATTTATAAAAAGTCTCTGCTAAGTGATGCATTAACTTTAGAATAGTCTTTTAAAGTCCTAAAAGGAATTCGGGTAGTTGTTACATTCATGATTCAACCTATTAGATACAGATCCTGAACAAATATCATCATCCTCTTTAATTTATATGATAAATAAATGATTGAAATATATTTTAAATCTTTAATAAATGATTAAATTTTATTTTAAATCTTTAATAAATTTCTTTTATTGCATTTGAAACTTTAATATATGAAATTTTTTATTTTAAATATATGTTATTAATTAAATAATGATATCACATCCTATAAACATATATTTTTAATAAATATATCTTTTCAATGATTAACATAATGTGATATCTCATTATTTAATTAAAAATAAAGATTCAAAATAAAAAATTTGATATATCAATTATCTAATGTAACAAATTCTTTTATTAAGGACTCAAAATAAAATTCATCCTTAACGGTCCCCTAAAACATATTTAACTCTAAATAAATCTCAGTCAAGAAATAGAATAAAATATTTGAAACTATTACCAAATATAAATACAATGTGTCTTTCACTCGAAGAACCAAACACCAAAATACTCACGCTGCATAAATATCTCGAATCTCATAGCATTGAAACTTTACAATATTTTAAATTTTCTAGGGCTGGTTCAAACTTCCTGGAAATTATAGCAGCAGCTTTCATTCCATTGGATAAATAAGTTATATTTGGTAAAATTAATTAAAAATTAATTAAAAATTAATAAGTTAATTAGTAGTTAAAAACTTTTAAGCTAACAAACTAAATGATAAGTGTTTGATAAAATTAATTATTGAATTACCTAAAAAATGTAAAATATCTTTAAAAAAGATAATAAGAAAATTAAATAAATATTTTAAACATAAAAATAAATAAAATATAAAAAGTTATAAACTAACATTTTAAAAATATTACTTCAAGTAATATTTTCAAAAACATTACAAACTATTAAAAAAAATTAAAAGCTACTTAAATAAATCTATTTATTCAACGGTCAAATAATTTTTTTGACTAATAAAAAATTAATTGAAATAATTTATCCAACATTTTCATTTACATTTGTTCCGGTTTCAAAGAAATTGAAGAAGTGACTCTAATTTCTCCACGTCTTGCTAAGGGAAAAGTGAGTATGTGATGGATTAGCTGACTTATATTTGCATTAGTACCAGTGTTTTCTCATTTGGTGGATACGACTAGCAAAAGTTTTATTATTCTTTATCCAATAATTAAATCACCAACACTCACTGTGTAATTGGGATCGTGGGTGGAGATGTTAGGCAAGGTTCGAACTTGTTTAGTTTTGGTTAGTTTCAATGAGGAAATTCTTTCTCCATGTCTACATTTTAAATTAAGTTTGATAAGATAGGCCACACATATTGCGCTGAGACAAGAGACTAGGAAAGCTCTACGAAGAAGGAAACTGATTTCCAATAAGTTCGTCCCTTAAGTTTGAAATATTTTTAATTATAAAACTGTCACTTTAATTTATTTTTATGTTATTTCTTATTTTTAAAGGTTTAATTTATGGTTGAACTTTAATTTATTTTCTAGCAATATTAACTGCAATCACAATCATAATTTAAAATGATCAGGATAAATAAAATCTACTTGGATCTTTTACAGTTCAAAAAAGATTTGTTCCAACATGGCCCAAGGCAGTTTTAAATTTATGATTAAGGAATCATCTTAGATTATTTTATCAAGGATATCCATGATTCGCATTAACAAAAGAGAGAAAAGATTGAATGGTGATTATAATTATCATTTTCCGAAGTAAAGAAAGGCTAATTGCTGAGTGCTTGCCGTGAGTGTTTTTCTTCATTTTACCCCATGTAAAGTTGAATTGTGACTGGTTTGTTTTAAGGACAAGGACAAATAGCAAGTTAAAGTCAAATTTGGCTGGCATTAATTTTGTTTTTTCTTTAGTTCCTTTTCACGTTTACAGTTAATAAGTGGGATCATATATCAGTTAGCACGCTTTTGGAGGACAAACATCTCTTTTCTCTAGCTACATTAAGGTATGATTAGATTAATGTGATGACCATAGCTGCCGAGAAGTTAGTGTGACAATCACCTTCTAATTAAAATTATCCTTAAGAGCTCCACCTGTTGTAATTAAACGGGGATGCAAATCATTTTTTATTGGCATAAGAATCACATGAATGTAGTGAGGAAAAAAGCTTACCACATTGACTACATTGTTTATTTGTCTGTCCCAATCATGCATCCCCTACATTACAATTAAACTTATGGGAAATTACTTATATATTTTAGTTTACCATTACTGGTTAAATGATAAGAGAGATCTAAAACAAATTTAAAAAAAAAATTACTTTAAAAAAAGAATTATATGTGTGATCATGTGATGTTTTTATCAACATATGTGACCTTTTTTACTTGATAAAAACCAATAACAAATATTTTTTTATTAATGTGCCTAAAACACAAGCTTAGTTATTCTACCCTTTATATCGATCCTCAACAATATCAATTGAATTGACACTTTCTAATTTGAAGGCACAATGAGAATGTAGAAGAGTGACGCATATTGAATTTTATTAGTGCATGTTTGAATATTCAATAAGAATCAATTTTGGCTCCAAAAATCACGATGAATAATTGAAAAATCAAAAGCAACAAAAAAATTGTTTTACCTGCACCGTAAAAAATAAAGAGAGAAGTAGTCACCACACCGCTCAACCAAACACACGCTTGAGCCCAGCAAAAGTTGTTTCATTATTATTATTTTATGAAAAGTAATATAAAATGTTAACAGAAAGAAAGCTAAAGTATGAAATGATTTAGGCTTGGCTAACTAAAGAAAAATAAAAAGCCTAACCTATTAGGTCTCAAATGATCTGGCATGTGGTGTGTTTAGTGTTTACCCGACTCCCTCAATATAGGTCAAGCCTTATCTAATGCAGAAAGTGTCAAATTTTGTTGTAGAGCATTGTAAGCCCATGTTCATTCCAGAGGGATTTTTCTTTCTTTTTTGGGTCTGGTCTTATCAGGTTTCTACATTTGACCTTGTTGGAGTACTTTAGTCTAGTTAGTTAAGTTATGATGTGAAAAAGTGGGTTTGAATTTGGGTTCACATCGAAGGCTACGTACAGAAAGTGAATTTGAATTTTAAGTAAATTCTACAAAATTGACTTATAAAGTAAAGATTATTTTTTAATTATATAGTTTATCTCGGTACTATCTTTATTCGATGTGGAATTTTAACATATTCTATTTTTCTTATGATTATCCGTCATATGAAACTTTCAACACATCTCTCTGCATAGATGTGACCACGTATGCCTTTGTAGTATTTATGTAGTATTTCTCTTTTAAACTTTTGCTGTTTGAAGTTATTGAACCACGTGGAATTCTTTCTCTTGAGGTACCTTTCACTATTGTTATGCACAGGTTTTTGTTCTTCCTCCTTTTAGGCACGGGTGTACAGAAGTTTAGATAATTCCAACGAATTCACCTATATATGACTTAAACCAACTAATTTGATTTAGTTTTTTTTATCAAACTCAAATCAAATCCATCAAACTTTAGTTACATTGATTAACAGGTTTTAACTTTTAGATATGTGCATTTATTATCCAACCCGATAACATGTTTTTTTTTTATAAATAATTTCGGTTGATCAATAACCATATGCTTTAAGCACAACCAATACTTATTAAAATGTTTAACTTCCAATTATCAAGTATTTAGTCTTTTTAATGAGTCTAAAATTGAATGCTGTTAAAGAAAGGCATGTGTATATAGTTTTAAATTTACTTTTCTTGACATGTAAACTTGATACAAATTAACTTGCTCTTGATTTAGTTAGTCTAATTCAAACTTGACCAAAACAAAATAAAAACTTTACCGAATAAAAATAAAAATAAAAACATGAAATCAATTTGGGTAAATAGTTTACCAAAATTCAACCCATGTACACCCATTGTTTTAGGGGCTTCAAGTCTTATGTTTTCTTTCGCTATGTTGTTGCTCCTTTTCTAAGGTTCTTATTTTATTTTTTCTGGGGATAAGAGGGACTTAGGCCCCAAGGAGAAACTTCAAATTAAAACCCATGAGGGAATGAAGCTGCGGATACATGACGCAAAGAATAGCACAAAATAAAAAATAACATAATAATCTATGCTAAGCTAAAATTCATTTTGTAACCACAACATATTAATGAATCAAATCACACGATAAATAATCAAATCTTATTAGATATCTGCAAACATATTTTACATTAACAATTTATATAGACAGACTAAATTTTTTTTTACTGTATAGTTTTTTTTTTTCTTGAATGGCTTGGGGCAAAATAGTCCCAGACACATAATCAATTAACCTCCACTAGGGAAATCATTAAAACGCAAGTCACCCTCGAAGAGGTCCAAAGCAAAGACAGAAACATTACAAAATAACTTACCTCTCCCCTCAACGCCACTGTCCTCTGCAACTACACCTCCGAATGGCTCTCCTACATCTTCCACCACATGGCCATGGACCTCAACAAAATTGGTGGGAATCGGGTGTGTACTTGCCTATAATAACCATTTAACCTAATGACTAACAATTCTTGTCCAAAATGGACCACATATCAAAGTAGTCCACTAGAGCAATGACCCTTTAGAAATAGATAAACCAAAGTTCGAAAATGCATCTGCCAATGTATTTGTTTCACTGAGAACATGTTTTTAGTTGCATTGATGGAGATTCAAACCAATACGCCTAACCTCATTCACCAAATCAACACAAGGATGAGTATTTGGGCACCCTTTTTGACTGCATAGATAGACTAAATTAACTACATAAATGAAATTATTAATAACTAATAATAATAGCAATAATAGTGGAGAAACTATTCCTTACTATCTTTAAGCTAGCACTTCCTACAAAGAAGGGTGGGCAAAAAAAAAATCCATTTTCCTCGATCCATTCCATAACCACACCTTTTCAAACCATTTTAAGTCCAATTTAGTGGAACGGAAGTTTTGTCCAATCTGTTTTTTATAGTATTATATTTGGATTTGGAGTCGGTATTTAGATAGAGTCTCAAATCTAGAAATTTGAAAACCGCTTCTCCCATAAAGGCACATATGTACAAATCCAAAGACCATTTCTCCCATACAGGCACAAAATAAATACTTATATTATATAACTCAGGATAAAATAAATAAATACTTTTAAATGTATAAATTATATTATAATTAAAAATTATCATATATAAATATTTTTGAACATATAAATTATATTTTAAATATATGATAAATAATTTATATTATTATACAATATTTTTTTTGTATGGATCACATCTATTTTTTATTGGAAGTAATTTTGTTCAAAACGGTTAAAACTATTATGATAACAAAACTCTTCATTATAATTTTTTAATAAAAGAAAAAGAAATATAATATTTTGTTTGAAACCGGTTTAAAAACCATTTTTTATTTGAAACTGGTTTTGAAAAAAAACAGTTTAAAAACCAATTTTAAAGGGGTTTCAAAAAATTCAAACTGTTTTTTTTAGTAAATATGGATTTGGGTTTAAAATTCAATCAATTTATTTGGATTTGGATTGATTTTTAACAATCCAATCCATGCCCACCCATAAAATTTATTATTTTGCACAAGATGATAATGATGATTTAGTATCATAGATTTCTAGCTCTCCAGCTTTTGGGTTTGCATAAGTATGTTTTAATATGTAAATCATTGAGTTCATACTCTAGTCAAATAGTACTTCATATCTTTAACACATTGAATGCTTATTCCTGTTTAATGATTTTTTTCAAAGTCAAATTATCTTTTAAGAACTTTGACTAAAAATAAGAGAAATTCTTAGCCAAAATCTCTAGTTTTAGAAGAAATGCTTAAGGTGATCCCATTACTTAAACTCCAATCAAAATTGGAAGAAAATCTTTTTTTTTAGTTTATTTTTCTTTCCTTTTCAAACTCAAAAGATAGATTTGGTAGACCATGACACACATCACAAAAACAAACACCCACCCACCCTTCGCCTATATTTAGTCATACTTTCAAACTCAACAACACACACTCTGATTTCTATAGATTCTATTTTATTTTTTCTTTCTTTTGAGCATTTCCCTTCTTATAACGTTTTCCATGTAGTTCAAATGTCGTGTTGATCAAAACCAAATGACATGATCACAAATGCCACACCATTTTCCCACTGTTGCCTACATATCTAGAAACTCATTAGGAGGTAACATTTGCTTTTATTCATTTCCTTTCAAGATACTCATTCATTTTGTTGTTAAAAAAAAAATCTAACATTAGTTCATTTCTAGGGTCGGAGTTTGTGCCAAATTATTTTTCCAGTAAGAGTCCAACACCTAATGTTTTCCCAACACCAATATCGATCAATGTTGACGAAGCATTCCAACAAGAGTTGCAAAAAGAGCAAATGCAACAGGAATTGGAGAAGGAAGAAATAAGGAGAAAGATATTTGTTGATGAGATGACATTGGCACGACGGTGAGAGTTGGAGGAAGAAGTCAAGAGAGAAATTGCATTGGATATCCAATTAGGAATCTCGTTTCGCCAACAAGTTCATATGTCTTCCAATCGAAGACTAAACAATCGGGTTGATAACTAGCGCCCCAAGTTGATACCAAACAACCTTTTACGCTGACCAACAACGATAATAACGTGTTCACACTGGTTAGTATACTTGCATCATGTTTGCTTGGTTGACCACTAATCAACGATACATTTTTCTTCATGGTACACTTGCATTATTGTAACTATGTTGCCAATGTAACCATGTTGGGCAATCATAATATGTTTGTTAATCCCATTGTAGGATAAGCCAGATGTTGGTCTTTATGGTGCAAAGCGCAAAGTGGTGACACCTCCCAAAGTTGATGATAGTGACAATTTTTTTCGCAATTTGCCGAAGAAGTTCAAGCAAGAATGGAGTTGTAGATTATGTAAAATTACTACTACAAGTGAAAAAAGATTGAACTATCACATTCAAGGCAAAAAAACACAAGGCTAAAGAAGCCTCTGTTAGAAGTTAACAAATTAATGAATTTATATTTTTATTAGATAATGAATTTATATTTATATTTCTAATTATACAAAGATGATCAAAATATTTTTATTTATTTAAATCTCGAGAAAACTTTACAAGATTAAATGAATTAAGATTTCTTAAAATTTGACTCTTCCAAAATTACCTTTGTTCAATTTTATGGGAGAAATAGTCAAAACATGGATGTGTCATTGATATAGGATTTTAATACTTTATATAGGTGGAACCAGCTGCATAGCATGTAGCAATATAACTCATTTCTAGTTTATCCAAATACTAAAGATATTTGATTAAAGATTAATTTTCAAGAAACTAAGAACAACAAACTATCTTTTGTATGGAATGCTCTTATTTTCTTTTGTCCTGAATGCTCCAAGAGTGTGTAAACTGCGTCTAAGTTGTCTCTTACTTCTTTCCAGTTTTGAGTTAATGATATGCATATGAAACTTTTAAAAAATAATGATTTCCATTTCGATTTGAAATATGGATTTGGATTTGAAATTCAATCCATTTGAAATATGGATTTGATTTACTTGGATCTGTATTTAAAATACAATCCATTTAAATGGATCTTGATTGGAAAATCCAATCCATGCCCAGGCCTACCTACAAACTGCTTTTCAGTGGATGACCGTTAGATTACGGTTGAAAACTACTTAAGAGAATCATTGAATTAATTGCGGAACCGATTAAAATTTGTGATTTTTGATAAATTCCCGTCAATCATAAAAATTATATTAAAAAAAAAATGTTGTTAGCATTTTTCTTACAAATCAAGGCATGGATTACAAGGTAACAGAGAAGAGTTACTAAGACTTACTAGCTACAAATTGAATGTAGGGTGCAAATCCACAGGCAATAAAATGTTTGCAGATGAACGTCTAGTTGGTACCAAGCACAAGCGTCACAAATTCAAGACAATGGTAAATGATCTTCAGTTGTAACACCTAAACTAATGATTTTTAATTCTCTGATCTCACAATCTCTCATACAAGATATCTTATCTAAGATATTTGGAATATTCAAACTTACCATACCCATCGTCTCCTGTGTTTCAAGAATGGTAAATTTTAAGTCCAATAGGTTTTGCATCCCATACTAGTGCTCAAATGAACATTAATGACGGATCAAAATGCTACGTAATATTCCCAAGACAAGCATCTCAAACTCTGCACCCTCATTAGTCCTTATGCGATGGTTCTAACTAATCCTCCTTGTAAGTCCTTTTTCCCTTTAAAACTAAGGTTACAAATTCTGGCAGTCATAACTCATAAGCCAGTCTCCAATAATCAAAACTGGGTCTCACTACAAGAGCCATCTAACCTAAAGATCAGTAATGGCTGATTGGCAGTAGCAACCCTAGGAGTATGATATAGGCACAATTAAAATATACTTTCGGTGCTTCCTTTTTAACCCACATGCCAATATTTGCTCACAGTTACATTGAACTGATTGAAGAATCAGCTGGACGATGTCAGTGTCCTCCAACTCCTGATGCCTACTTGAGTGAGATGATTATACAATAATTGAATGGCCCTCTAAAGTCTGCATAACATGGTCTAAGATACTGAATGCCTCCTACTTCTAGCTGGAGTAGATTTTGTTTCCTCTACAACAGTAGAAGCAGGGCTCTCTGACGTATCAGAGCTACTTATATCAACACTTTTTTCTTTGCTAGACCAAATCTTAGAGAGTATCTTCTTTGACATGAAACCTTTCATTTTACTGGCAGCAATATTGTCGGCATTGCCTTTACCACTGTTATTGTCTTTTCCGCTGCTGGCCCTACCGGTTCCACCTGATAATTTTAGTGCATCAACTTCCCCTTTCAGAGATTTTATGTCTTCCATTGTTCCCACAGCATCCCATTCTTCTTCTGTGTTTGTTATAGTAGACCTAGAGCTCCCATGAGATCCACCAGGAAGAAATGACCTGAGAGACCCAGGATGATCTGGTGTGCTGTTGCCCCCTGAAGATGTTGTAGTTCTCAGTTGTTCAAAGAATAGAACCTGCACAACAACACGCATGGGAAGCCGCTCATTCTGCACAGCATGCATGCAAGCCTCTGCAGATAAGCTCCTGCAGTTCATCAACCTACATATTCTTTTCCTTTCGCTCTTGCTGATTCCAGGATGCTCCTGTAAGACAGTACACTCAGTCAACCTTGGAAATATGGTTAAGGACCTTAGGGCCAATGGAATTAATCCTTTTGTTATCATATAATCAGCAAGGATAGCCAATTTGGAGGTTTAGATGTTGAGATAATATATCAGGACTACTTGAAAAGCCATCACACTAAACGACCGTCAAAATTTACAGAGATGAATATGTAAAAGACAATGTCAGTTGAGAGTCATTACTGTATTAGCCTATTTGCATATCTCCTTAGAGGCGGTAATATGAGAGATAAAATGTGTATAATTATTAGCATATTGGAAAATCTCCTTAAATAAATATGAGGAACGTAACATGTCTCAATCTAGCAATGCACTAATTGTGTTTCCAGCTTGTTGATGTTTAAAATTTGAGTTGTGAAAAAGTAAAGGAAAACCTGAGCAACTGATACTTGATTGAATGTAACTAGTATACACTACATACAGAGCTTACAGGCTAACTTAAAGTACAAGGGATTTACCTTTAAATACATGTCAATGGCACGATAAAGGCCATCATGAGATGCTCTAGGGAAGCTTGATACTAATTCAGCAAGATTAACAAATTTTGCAACAGGTAAATTTGGATCACATGCAATCTCAGCAAGGTAGCCATCCACCAGTTTTGCCACCTTAGCCTTTGAAGGGTCTGATACCATCCCAGGGCTTCTGATCTCCTGAAATTCATCTTCCAACAGGGAGTCCGTCTGAACCTGTTGATCACATGCTACAAACTCTTCTACTATCCTTTGCACAATATCAACATCAAGAATTGCATCACCAACTGGGGCACAAATTAATAAATCAGACACCTTAGCTTCCTCAAGGCACATACCTATTCTCCTAATCAGTTCAGATCTCTCCAACTCTTCACATTCCAACTGAATAGCTACCCTTAATAACTTCACCAAGAAACTGAAAGAGGCAATGCCCATGTCCACAGGTAATATTCGGAGTATGGTCTCCAACAGTAATCTATTCTTTACAATATCTCCTCCTTGGATCTCACCCTTGTTGAAGCCAGGCATCCTTCTTGAGGCATAAGCATTTAGAGCTTCTCCAATTACAGCACCAGAAACATTGCCTTTTTCTATAATTGCTGTTATAACCCGTTCATAAAGATCAAGTTGGAGCTCACAAAGGTCCTCCACCCACCACCAGTCCTTTGGAACCAATTGTTGTTTCCTTGCATTATTAGACTGAGGATCGTTACTATTTTCAGATGGTAGCTTTTTCCTGTTATAGGTGTATGACCACTCCACCTTTGATGTATCAAGTGAAGCCTTGGTAGCTATGGAGTCAATGCCATGGCTCACTACCTTAAGTTCCTCAGACCATTTAAGAAGAGACTTGGTAGTTTGAAGAACAATAATCGAGTCTTTCCAACTCCTGAAAATGCTCGAGTTGAGGAATACTTCAATCTTGTAGATAAGATTTCCTTTCTCAACAGTTTCGTACATCTCAAGATATTCTGCTGCACAGCGAGCTGCAACGACATTGTATGCATTAAGAGTGACTGTCATACCATAACAGAACTTGGTACATATTTCAAAAGCAGCAGATCCGCCAGGAATGTCATGGATATGGACTTCATCATTGTTCTCTTCATTACTGTTTGTAATCAGCTTTTGGAAGCGTGCACTTTTTGACAAAAGAGGAAACTGCATATATAGAGCAGCTTAAGGTCACAGACAACAATAGAAAATATTATAAAGTTCATAACCAGACTTGTGGGTTTGGATTAAATTATTTTGAGGAAATAAACACTTTTTTTTGCCAACTTCCTTACAAGGCTTTTGAAAAAAAAACAGTTATTTCTCAAAATACAGAAAGAGAAATACCAACCATGTAAACAACGTTGTATTTAATAAACCAATCACTTATTCACTTAGCACAGTAAAGTAGGTAAAATTGTAGTGGAAATTGGAATCCAATTAAGTCTTTTTGACTGACTGTTATACACAATACGAGTGTTCAACTACCAAGAACAGTTTGTAAAATGTAAGAAATTCAATCAACTTGGTTACCTGAAGAGTTTTACAACACGTACTGGCATACATAATCTTATTCTGCCTGAATTAGTATTTCATAATACATTTAAGAATAAAAATTTCCACGCTGTTCAAGATGCAAGAGCGGATTAGACTAATTTAAAACAGCATTTGACCCCACGTTCCCCCTTTTAGTAGTATTGAGAGGACATATGAAGATGATTATCCTTCATATCCACAACAGCAGGATTGAATTACATACTTTTCTTTCTATTTAAGGATCAAGAGATGCCCTAATTAACATGAAAAATGTGAGCTATATACTGATTACTACATCACCACAACGTAAGATTGAATCTTACCTTATGGAGATGAAATTTTACATTTCCAACATTAATGACTATGTCAGTTGCCAACTCAGCTGCGACATACCTGACAAAAATATGCTGGCACATGTTAGTTTTAAATGAAATAAACAAATCAAGAAGAGGAAACAAAGTAAGAAAAAATCACAAGAAAAATCCATTGAACGTATAAAGAAAAATATGGCATGCAAATTATTGTATTTAAGATTCTCTAGGATGTGCAATGGAATGATCATAATATCTATTTTTTATTGATATTACTGAAATAATAATATACATGGATTTATGTTGTCCATTAAATATGGTGCAAGCATAGAACAGATAACCAAATATGGCCACTCAATGCAAGTTCTATATATTAATACCCATAGACGAAGGTGGATGGGATAGAAGAGAAGAGTATAATTCATTGTGTCTGCATAAAAGTACAAACAGCATATAAACCATACATTGCAAGGGTGGAAATTTTTATGATTTCTAGATAAGTTTCCAGTTGATAATTTCATTAAAAGACCAAGACTCTTCTATAGGCATTGAAGGTACTCAGACTTCTGACATTTGCTCCAGAATTAACACCATGAGTAGAAACAAAGAAAGACAAAGTTCCTATAAACCTGAATGATTTCTACACAAAGAAAGACAGTTCCTATTAACTCTCATGATTTTCAGCTACACACACAAGCATATGCATGTGTGTGTGTGTGTGTGTAAGCATGCACATTTGCATGTGTGCAAAATCTCATACATAACCGAAAAGCTTGCAGGCTTATGTTAATCATGTTTCTATTATTTACACCATTAACTGTAGCATCCATGTAAACTGCTTACTGATATATATTTATACATGTTGGAAAATGCATTAGTTATTCAGCTATGGATGTTACTAAATAATTAACTGTCAGAAGACTGAATCTTTAAGGAGTATAGTGATGTTTTTTATTATGCTATGCTTTTAAGAGCACTGATTTGTGGTGTTTTGATAGGGTTAAGAGAATGCGTAAACCTCTTATTACCAAAGTGTATGTTAGGCGCCAGCCTGACAGTAATAGGAATAACTAACTGAATTCTGTTAGGAATAACTAACTGAATTCTATTAGTTAAAGAGTACTATAAATAAGAGTTCTAACTGATTGTAAAGGGTTTTCTTTTGGCATATTGGGATTTGGGACTAACTGAATTGGGATTCAGTTAGAGTTGGTTACAGAAGTTCACTAAATTGGGATTCAGTTGAACCTTTCTCAGTTGTAATTCTCTGTTCTGAGTTCTTCTTCTATAAGCAATAAAGATTCTCAGTGATTTACTCTCTGTTCTTGGTGTTTGGCTTTGTTTTCTTCTATTTTCTTTATCCGTGATTTGCCAGTGTTAGCTGATTCTGAGGATTGGTTTCAAGAGGTGCAACCGGAACCAAAATGGCAGAAGGTTATTCAGGATCTGGCTGGGGATCCTAATTCTCACCCTGGATTCCAGTTTTAAACTGGGAGGTTATTGTACAAAGGAAGATTAGTGTTGTCAAAATCTTCAAATAGAATTCCTCTTATTCTGGCTGAATGTCATGATAGTGTTGCTAGGGGCCACTCGGGTTTCTTCAAAACTTTCAAAAGGGTATCTAGTTTTTTTTATTGGGAGGGCATGAGGAATTATGTGAAACAGTATGTGGAGGCTTGTGATGTTTGCCAGAGATACAAGCATTCGACCTTGGCTCCTGGAGGTCTTTTACAGCCATTGCCGATACCAACTCAAGTGTGGCAAGATATCTCCATGGATTTCATTTCAGGTTTGCCAAAATCTAGGGGAAAGGACACTATCTTTGTGGTAGTAGACAGGTTAACAAAATATGCTCATTTTTATGCTCTCTGTCATCCTTTTTCTGGTAAGGATGTGGCTGCTGTGTTTGTCATAGAAGTGGTCAAACTCCATGGTTTTCCCGCTTCTATAGTTTTAGATAGAGATCAGATTTTTCTTAGTCAGTTTTGGCAGGAATTGTTCAGATTAGTAGGAACACAATTGAAGTATTAGCACTGCCTACCATCCTCAAACCGATGGACAAACAAAAGTGGTTAATAGGAGTTTGGAAACTTATCTCAGATGTTTTGTGGGTCCAAAGCCAAAACAGTGGGTTGATTGGTTATTTTGGGCAGAATTTTGGTTCAATACTACTTTCAATATTTCTGCTGGCATGACACCATTCAAGGCTTTATATGGAAGAGATCCTCCTACTTTGATTAAAGGGTGCACTTTTACTTCCAAGATTGACGCAGTGAATCAGCTACTAGTAGCCAGAGATGTGGTCTTACAAGAGTTAAAGCAGAATCTTTTAAAGGCCCAGAATCTGATGAAAGCACAAGCTAATAAACACAGAAGAGAGATTGATCTGAAGTAGGTGATTAGGTATTTTTAAAGCTTTAGCCTTACAAGATGAGATCTTTGGCTAGAAGACCAATAGCAAAGCTATCTCCTAAATTTTACGGGCCTTATAAGATTCTGGAGAGGATTGGTCCTGTAGCATACAAGTTGGAGCTCCCTGCTCATGCTAAAATTCACCCTGTATTTCATGTATCCTTGTTGAAAAAGTTACTCAAGCCTCTTCAGCACCCTCAACCATTGCCTCCTTTACTTTCTGAAGAAATGGAACTACAGGTTCAGCCGGCTGAAATTCTTCAATGGAGAGAGGATGCTTGGGGAAATTTGGAAGTTTTGGTTCAATGGGACCAATTACCAGCTTGTGAGAACTCTTAGGAGTCAGCTACTTAAATTTTAGAGATTTTTCCTTAGTTTCCCCTTGAGGACAAGGTGGTTCTTTTGGGGGGGAGTATTGATAGGGTTAAGAGAATGCCTAAACCTCTTATTACCAAACTGTATGTTAGGCGCCAGCCTGGCAATAATAGGAATAATTAACTGAATTCTGTTAGGAATAACTAACTGAACTCTGTTAGTTAAAGTGTACTATAAATAAGAGCTCTAACTGATTGTAAAGGATTTTTTTTGGCATATTGGGATTTGGGACTAACTGAATTGGGATTCAGTTAGAGTTGGTTACAGAAGTTCACTGAATTGGGATTCAGTTGAACCTTTCTCAGTTGTAATTCTCTGTTCTGAGTTCTTCTTCTATATGCAATAAAGATTCTCAGTGATTTACTCTCTGTTCTTGGTGTTTGGCTCTGTTTTCTTTTTTCTTTATCCGTGATTTGCCAGTGTTATCATGTTTCTTTTACTAATTTTCAGTATGCTTTAGCTCTATATAAGGAGTAGTAACATGCTTGTAATAGTGTGCTTGCAGTTATAAACTACAGTCTACTATTTTTCAGCTTGTTCATATTTTCCTCAGTTTGTTTTTGCTTTGTCCTTCCATATAGAAATACATAGACATATATGGATTTGTTCCCTTATGTTAGAATCCCACTATATATTTTATTTCCTTTTATAGATAGGATTTAAATCCCATAATTAGGATATTTGATTAGCTGCATATTTTGTATTTATGACCAGGAATCATTGACCCTTAATTATAGGAATTGACAGTGGGTACAAAGATGAGCATTAGTTTAGGAGTTTCCTTTTTTAGATTACCTTGTATTCTATTTAAGAGCACATGCTCTTCTATCAATAGGAATCAAAAAGTTATCCTCTTACATGGTATCAACGCTCCAAAATCTGTGGGAGCTTGTGTAAACTCGTGGCTTACACTGTCACACGTTTTTTTTTCTTCTGCTGCACGGCCTGCATTGCCTTTTTTTTTCCCTCCCTTTGACGACCTATATTGCCAATTCTTTTTTGCCCTAAAACACCCTCCACGCCTTTGAATCTCACCTAACAAAACTGAGAATGTCTGCAGCAGCCAATAACCCCGCTCAAGCCGAAAATACTGGCACTGTTGAGCTACAAAATATTCAACCCAGCCTTTGTCTCAATGGCAAAAACTACCTCAAATGATCTCACTTTGTCCAAACCTTTCTAAAAGGCAAGGGCAAATTGAATCATCTTACTGGGACAGATGCCCCAAAATCCACAGACATTGGTGCATGGGATGAAGCAGATGCAGTAGTGATGTCGTGGTTGTGGAATTCCATGGTACCAGAGGTGAGCGATGCTTGCATGTTCATGAAGACCACCAAGGATGTATGGGATAGCTGTAAACAAAACTATCCAAGGTTGGTGATGCTACTCAAATTTATGAAATAAAGATGAAGATCGCAACTACCAAACAAGGAGACCGATCCATTAGTGAGTATGCCTAAAATCAGCAAAATCTTTGGCTGGAGTTAGACCATTATGAACAATTTGAAGCAAAATGCACAAAAGATGCTAATTTACTCAAACGTTACAAGGAGAATGACAGAATCTATAAGTTCTTGACAGGACTAAATAGTGAGTTTGATCCTATAAGAATTCAGGTGCTAGGCAAGGAGTTATCCTCACTTAATGAAACCATGGCTGCCTTCCGAGCAGAAGAAGCATGTAGGGGGGTGATGATGGAGCCTCAATCCACTGAAAGTTCTGCCTTAATTGCACAAAAGGGAAAGAAGATTGATCAATGGCAGACCAGTCAACCTAGAGGTGTAGCCCCCAAGATGGAGATCGACAAAGGGGAGAACAAGGATTCTCTATGATGTACCTTTTGTAAGAAGTGAAGACACACCCAAGATAGATGCTGGAAACTTCATGGTAAGCCTCCAAATCCGAACCGAAATTGGACCACCAAAGGTACTCAATGAGGAGAACCAGCACAAGCCCACCTGGCTCAATTAGGTGCTGCAGCGGGCAGACCTTCCAGACCCCTTACAAATTACAATACAAAAAAAATTAAAAAATTGAGGGAAGTCCTAGAGACTTTAGTCAAACCCACAAACACAGGTAGCTCTTCCTTGGCATTCTCAGGTACTTCCCAAGCCTATGCTCTCAGCATTCTACAATCTACTGCACAAGGAACATGGGTTGTTGATTTTGGAGCTACGGATCACATGACCCATTCCTCTACTGAATTTATCTCATATAGACCTTGTCCCAGCAATAAAAAAATTGCAACTGCAGATGGCACATTTATTACAGTTGCTGGAAAGGGAGACATTCTCCGAAGTTAGGATTTAATTTTGAAAGATGTTTTACATGTGCCCAAATTATCTGTCAAACTGCTTTCTATTCAAAAACTTATAACGGATTTACAATGTTTAGTGGCATTCTCTCCCACACTTTGCAAATTTCAGGGTCAGGGAACGGGGAAGATGATTGGACTTGCTAGGGAGGAAAATGGACTCTACCTTCTTGAGGAAGCTCGTGGGACATGTAGCACTAAGAGTCAACTTCCATTGTCTTTGCTGTCAAAGTCACTTCCTTCCCACAATAAAGACATCGGGTTGTGTCACTATCGTTTAGGTCAACCTTCATTTAGTACTCTAAAAATTATGTTTCCTAGCTTGTTTCAAGGACTAAACATAGGAGTGTTTCATTGTGATGATTGTGAATTTGCAAAACACAAACGTGCTAGCTTTCCTATCAGTAATAAAAGAATGTCAATTCCTTTTTCCTTGGTACATAGTGATGTTTGGGGTCCATCCAACATTCCAAATATATCTGGGGCCCGCTGGTTTGTCATTTTTATTGATGGTTGTACTCGGGTATCATGGGTGTATCTTTTGAAACAAAAAAGCGAAGTCAGTCAGATATTCCAATTTTTTTTCAGATGATAAGAAATCAGTTTGGGACAGCCATCAAACGATTCCGTTCTGATAATGCCAAAGATTATTTTAACCAAACATTGTCTTCCTTCTTCAATGAACATGGAATTATTCATGAATCATCATGTGTCCACACCCCACAACAAAATGGGGTGGCTGAACAGAAAATTGGGCATCTTCTAGTTGTTACCCTAGCATTTTTATTCCACACAAACGTTCCAAAACAGTATTGGGGGAGGATGTCCTTACTGCTGCCTACTTGGTTAATCGTTACCCTCTCATACTCTTCAAAACAACAGTCTCATTCAACTGTTCTCCAAGTTTTACCCACACTTTAAAACTTCAAATAACCTTGTTCCCAGAATCTTTGGGAGTGTGTCCTTTGTCCACGTTCATTCTCCTCATCGAGGAAAACTTGATCTCCGAGCTATCAAATGCATATTTGTTGGTTACTCCCCTACCCAAAAGGGATACAAGTGTTATCATCCTGCCACAAAAAAGGTATTTGTGTCTATTGATGTCACTTTTGTTGAAACTGAATCTTTCTTTTCCCAACCTTATCTTCAGGGGGAGAACTTAGGCATGGAAGATAAGGATGATTTGTTTAATAATCTTTCATTCATCTCCCCAAGAAAATCCAATATACTTGAGTCAAGTCCTATACACATTTCTTCCAGTTCTATACACACTCCCCCTGCCCCTGCTTTGAGTCCAAAGACAACCGGAACACAGACTCCAACTGCTGCCTATCCACTACAAGTTTACACACAAAGGGCAAAACCTATTATCCAACCTGTGCAAGTTCCACATTTTGAACTAATACCTGAAACTGAAACTAATGAGACTGTCTTGAAAGAGCATAATATACTCCCTGAAACTGATGGGATTGTTTTGGAGGAGCAGAATATGCCCAGTGATGCTGAAGATTTTCCGATTGCAATAAGGAAAGGAGTTAGAACATGTACACAGAGGCCAAGGTATCCATTATCTCACTTCATGTCCTATGATAAACTGTCCAGCAATCGTAGAAGTTCTTACTCATTTAAACACTATCACTATCTCAAAAACTGCTAATGAAGCACTGGATAGCAAAGAGTGGAGAGAAGATATGAAAGTTGAAATGGATGCACTAGAGAAAAATGAAACTTGGGAGTTGGTAGAACTTCCTAAAGAAAAGAAACTTGTTGGCTGTAAGTGGGTATTCACTGTTAAATATAAGGCAGATGGGACACTAGAAAGGTATAAGGCAAGGTTAGTAGCTAAGGGGTATACTCAAACATATGGGATTGACTACCTTGAGACTTTTTATCCAGTTGCAAAAATGAACATTATTAGACTATTGTTATCTCTAGCAGCTAACTATGGATGGAGTTTGCAGCAATTTGATTTCAAGAATGCTTTCCTACATGGCAACCTTGAAGAGGAAATTTACATGGAGGTATCACCTGAGTTTAACTTTGAGAAAGGAAAGGTTTGTACGCTAGGGAAGGCTCTCTATGGAATGAAACTGTCCCCTAAGGCCTCGTTTGGCAGGTTTGCTACGGTGATGAAGGCAATGAGATATAAACAAAGTCAAGGAGATCACACTTTGTTCATTAAGCATTCAGCTTCAGGGGGAGTTACTGCATTAATTGTCTATGTGGATGATATAGTTGTAACAGGGAATGACTAGGCAGAAATAGACATCCTAAAAGAGTGTTTGATCACAGAGTTTGAGATTAAAGAGCGAGGCAGATTAAAATACTTTCTTGGCCTTGAAGTGGCACATTCTCGTCATGGTATTTTCATCTCCCAACATAAATGTGCTGGATTTATTATTTGAAACTGGTAAATTGGGATGCAAACCAGTAGAAACTCCAATTGAGCATAATCACAGACTGAGTGAATATGTTGAAGACGCAACCGTGGACAGAGAATCCTATCAAAAACTAGTTGGAAAATTAATCTATTTTTCTCATACCAGGCCAGACATAGCTTATGCAATGGGAGTGGTAAGTCAGTTCATGCATAATCCCAAAGAAAATCATCTTAGAGCTGTTTACCGCATTCTGCAGTACTTGAAAGGTACTCCTGGAAAGGGAATTTTATTTAAAAAAGGGGAGGAAATGACTTTGGAGGCCTATACAGATGCTGACTATGTTGGATCTGTAGATGACAGAAGATCCACCTCCGGATACTGCACCTTTCTTGGAGGAAACTTAGTAACTTGGAGGAGCAAAAAACAAAACGTTGTTGCAAGGTCAAGTGCAGAAGCAGAATTTCGGGCTATGGCCTTAGGAATTTGTGAACTCCTATGGATGAAAATAATTCTAGATGACCTAAAGATTGAGTGAAATAGACCTATGAAGCTATACTGTGATAACAAGTCAGCAATAAACATTGCACATAATCCAGTTCAACATGATAGGCCCAAGCATGTTGAAGTAGACGAACACTTCATAAAGGAAAAGTTGGATAATGGGACAATTTGTACACCATTTGTATCCACAGGAAATCAGCTAGCAGATGTTCTAACAAAAGGATTAAGTGGCTCTATATTTCAATCTATTGTTAGCAAGTTGAGAATGGATAACATCCACTCACCAACTTGAGGGGGAGTGTCAGAATCCCACTATATATTTTATTTCCTTTTATAGATAGGATTTAAATCCCATAATTAGGAGATTTGATTAGCTGCATATTTTGTATTTATGACCAGGAATCATTGACCCTTAATTATAGGAATTGACAGTGGGTACAATGATGAGCATTAGTTTAGGAGTTTCCTTTTTTAGATTACCTTGTATTCTATTTAAGAGCACATGCTCTTCTATCAATAGGAATCAGAAAATCATCCTCTGACACTTTATTTATACTTGAATATGCTCTCTAGAAAAGACACTTTTTTTGTGAAAAATGTGAAAGAAACTCAGAAAATTGATATAACAGGAAAAGTAAAGTGGAAAACTATAGAGTATAGCCTGTCAATTAAATGACAAAGGAAGCAATGGCTTATACCACATCCAATTCACAGCCACTGGAAAGAATTGAAAGAATTGATTATAAGAAGATGTGAGGGGATTGGCATATCCTCAAATATAACACATTATTTGCAAATGAATTGAAATTGAAATCTTAAATTAATATCATTCCGAAAATGGATAACAACTACTAAGTATGGACTACATCCAGTCAATTAAATGACAAAGGAAGCAATGCCAGATACCATATCCAACTAATGGAAAGAATTGATAAGAATTCAATTTCAAATGATTATAGAAAATGTGATAAGTGTTACAAATCCTAGAATATAACACACAAAATTAAGTGCAAATGAATTGAACTCCTAAAATAATATCATTCCTAAAACTTTCATACTAGAATTCATTAGTATATGGAATACTAGTTTATTACTATATTTTTTCCTCAAAGTCCAAACACACGGCATCTGACCAGAACTAATACTAGTTTGATACTATTGACTGAAAATATTAATCAGTCTTGTCAGAGAAAAACCTTATTCCCATGAATTTTAGAAAGGTTATGAAAATTAACTGAAGAGATGGTAGCATATCCTCCAGTGATATATAAAAACAAAGAAAAAAGAGGAGTTCAACCAAATCCACCTTATATTCAATTAAGCTGATAAATCACAATCTAATAAAAGAATGATAAATGCAGGAATAGCAAAGCAGAGATCAAATCCAGTATAAATCTGGAGTCAGCAACTTCATGCTAGAAAATGATAGCTTCTGATTTAAAGAATCACTATGAAGATAAAGTTATTACCCAATCAACTTTCTAAGAATAAAAGTTCAAAACTGACCATTTTTCTATGTACATGAAAAGTCCAAGTCTTGAAACTACCAGTGATTTGATGCCTATTAAGATTGATTGCATAGAGTAGAGCGGAAAAAAAACACAATAATGAAATATTATCAGAAACCAAACTGAAAAGAAACCAATACTGAGATTTGGAAGGAAAATTAGTAAGAAAGCATCAAACACAAGAAGGCCAAAATACATATATCCCAAGCAAGAGCTAAAAAAAGGGGAAAAGGGGGAAATAAAGTAACTAACTTTTGCATATACATGCATCACATGTGAAGTGGGGTTCTAAGTAGAGAAAAGAGATTGAATTCATACCTGATATTATTATCCCCTTCACTCTGAAAAGAATCTGGCTTAGATCCAAGTTTCATAAACTTCATCTTGGTCAAAGGAAATGACTATGTTGCTCCTTTTTTTTTCTTTTCTTTTTTATATCTGAACACAAATCTTAGGTTCTACTGCAACTGCAAAAAAACACCTCTGATAGACAAACCACCGACCAAGAATTAATATTCTTAAACAAATGAATGTGAAATCTTGCTAAATTGCAGAGTAGCGAAACGAGGATCATATAGAAAAAATATGGTATTTTTTTCCTATTAAAGACTTGTTTTTTTCACAAATCGAGGCCATAAAGCGTGCAAAGAGAGTTTTTTTAAATACATTTTTCTTTCTTGGATGTTGCTACACCCACACAGGCACACGAGCAAGGCTCAGTTTTAATCAATGAAGTTAATAGGTCAAGGTTTAATTTTAATCAATTAAGTTAAAAGATAATTATGTTAATTAATATTAATATATATGTAAATTTAAATAATAAATTTTATGATAATTAATTTTGATATAATAATTAATATGTTTACATATAAAAAAATTTATAAAGTCTATGATTTTTATTTAAAATTTATATATATATATATAATATATTATTACATCAAAATTAATTAAAATAAAGTCAAAAAATATATTAATAGATTTATGTTAATAAATATATGATTTTTATTTATAATTTATATATTTAAACAAATTAATTATTAAATCAAAATTAATTATCACAAAATTTATTATCTAAATTTACATACTCATTAAATATACATTAAAAAATTTAGTATTATATATAACGATATTAATTACTTTATAACATAATTGATCTATTAGTTTAATTGATTAAAAAGTCATACTAATAACGCAAAAGTCACCAAAGTCACCTATGTTGGTCCTTGTCTTTCTACTATTTTCATATAAAAAATATTTTTAATTATTATCATAATCTTACAATTTTAATGAATCAGTGTTTATCTAATGCATGAAATTATTGTTTTTTTTATAATTATGTACAAGTTTTACTTAATTTTACGGTGAACTCACAAAATAAATGAAAATAAATAATTTTTACTTAATTTGTTGTAAAACACTTAAAATTTTAATCTTGATAAACAAAGTGTCTAAATTACTATTTTTTTAAGTTATCTAAAAATAAATGAAATCAAATTATTTTTACTTGAAATTTCAATTTAGCATATTATAATAGATTGAGTATAATTAAAAATAAATAAATTATCATGTTTTCTCCATTTTTATGAAAAAAAATAGGATTAAGAACGAGGTAGAGGGAAATTCGATTCCCAAGTGGGGGATAGAGATGTGTCTAATTTCTGGACCCCTATAAAGATCAAAGACGGGGGCGAAAAGAACTTGAGAAATCAAGGACATAACGAGAAGACTAAAAGTATTATTATTATTATTCTTTGTCTGCGCTTTCCATGTGAAGTGGCATCTACACTCAATTGCTTCTTTCTTGACAACTTTTCATTTTTTTTTATGCATGTCGTTGATATGACCAAAACTAATTTCCCTAATGTCAAAATACACAGCAAATAAGTTTTTGTTAAGTATTTTGACAAAAGGTACTCAACTAAAACTAGTTTCTATCAATAGTATATGTTTATAAAAAAAAATTACAAAAACAGTAAGGGGTAAGATGATCAAATAGAATCTTAAAAAAAAAAAACCATATCAAATAGAGAGTACGAGCATCATGGGCCCCTATTGGAAATTGCTTCGTGCACCTTTTTACCCTTCTGAATAGCCTAAAATTAGGGATTAGCCTTTCTAAAATGTAATCCAAACTGTTAAATTTTGCATTCCAGAATATAAATTACATTCCAGAATGGGATGCAGGAAGAAAAAATTAGAGGTGCAGTAAGCAGCTGCCTAGCAAAAGCCTACAGCCTACTGACTTAACTTCTCCTTAATCCACTGATTTTTTAGCCTCTTTATATGTGGGCCACTTTTAACTCCAACCCACACATTTAATTGGTTTTTATTTCAAGATTAAGAGTAGGACTTTTTGTGGATCAGTCCACCCCAACAAAGTTAACTTTGTAAAGTCTCAATCATAGTGCCCTTTGACCAACTTTTCAATTATTTTTTAAGTAAACCTTCATAGATAAATTAATAATTTTTTATGTAAGTACGGGTTTTGTTTTTCGTACATGAGGACAATGGTTAACGCAAAAAAAAAAATTGTTTGATACTTTAGAATAGATATCGTATAATATGTTTGGCATAAAAAGGATGCATCAAACTCAATTTATGTGAATATTTTTTGCGATGTTTACAGTTAGGGCCCTTTTGGGATGGTACGTAAACTATGCTTCAATGCATTAGATTTTTTTTTTCATTTTTATGGACATTTGTCTGTCTAAAGTTTCTAAGAAGCTTGTGTCCAGCTCCGCAAAGCATTAACCATATAGTCCTCTTGTAAATTCTGTATCTGGATATCGACAAATGTGTTTTTTTATGCCATTGATTAAAAGTTGTCGAGAAATAGTGAATAATTTTCTTTATTCTATGGTGTGACATAGACAATACAAAGATTTTTTTATAAGCAAGAATTAAACATGATATCAGAAAAGTTTATAATATTTATACATTTTATTTAATAAACTGGATTAGATCTCTTAATTACAATACAGAATTTGGATCAATATTATGGTAACTTAATTATAATCTCCCATCCGTTAAAAAAAATTATAGTCTCTCAATTAGTTTTCATTGAATAGTTAATATATTTCATTGGATGATAATATGACAATTGAAGTATTCCTTAACACTAAGAATTTTTTTAATGCTTAACTCTAAGGTTGACAATAAAGCAAAGTCAATTAAACATAATTCAATACTTTATTCAACAATTGATTCACAAATAAAAAAAGTTAAACTTTAACTAAAAATTGATTTAATTAAATAAGTTGAAATTGAAATATGTATACTTCAATTCAATTGATTCACGAATCAATTTGATATATATATATATATATATATATATATATATATATATATATATATATATATATATATATATATATATATATAAAATGATATTTTATATTATGAATTCATATCATTGATTTTTTAATTAATTTCACATTGATTTTTTATTTTATATGAAATGAATAAATAAAAACATGTAAATTAATATAATTCTAAATCAAGTTGAGCTAACGAGTTAAACAGATCTGATCACAAGCTCGATTCAAGTAATGAGTTCAAGGTAAAAAAAATCATTTCAAACTCGAGTCGAAACTTTGAGTTGAGTCAATTCATATCGAGACTTAAGGTTGACAAAATGGTCGGATTCGACTGGTCCGATCCATTGGACCAAACAATAAAAATGGATCAAATCAGGGCCAATCCATATTCTTCTAGGCTACAATTTCTTAGGCAGCCTAGTCCTATGTCGATCAGCCAGACCATTGGGCCTATTTGGGCCAATTTAGAAATTAATAAAAAAAGTTAAAATAATTGATTATGTGTAATATATATATATATATATATATATATATATATAAAGTTTCAAAAGAATTTTTTTTATTATGCATTTATGTCGCCTAATAAATATTAACAAAGTCATTTAAATTATGTTTAATGAATATTCAAATTAATAATATTTTTTGGGGTTGTCAGTTCTTGTAGACATTTATTTTATGTTTAATGAATATGTTATGCCTTTTAAAATAAATATAAAGTATAATATACAATTATAAATTATATTAATAAGTTACTATATTTTATTTAATATTTAATATATATTGCTAATTGGGCTAGCCTGTGGCCCGCAAGGTTGGCCCGACCCAAGTCTATTTGTCCTATTGGGTTATATGAACCAAGTAAAAAAGACTCATTTATATATTTGAGCTGTACTTAGTCTGATCTTAACCTTAATTGCGAGTTTGATTCATTTTGTTAGTCCTATATTGAGTTAAGTTTGACTAAACATGACTCGATCCATTTTCAACCATACTTAACATATATGATGACATGACTTAATTATACTTTGGGTTCTCATGATTTTGATATTAGAAGAACCAAAAGTGTAATTAAGTCACATCAACATATGTGTTTGACAACACTTTAATTGTCATGCCATTTACACATAATTATTTAGTGCTACATCAAAAGGATTTGTTGAATATTTAGAGGAAAATTGATGGAGGAACAAAAATCATATAATTGGAACATCTAGAGGACCTAATTTATACAATTGGCACTTAAAAATACTCATCATTAAATATTTATTAATGACAAGGATAGTTTTGGAAAAAAAATTATAAATTTAAGATAAATTTATTGCTATCAACTAAATTAACCATTTTCTTTTATCTTAATGAATTAGATGATTGGATCCATAATTGTGAGAATCAGTCTGCCTCGGTCGGTCGGACTGGTGATATCACCAGAATGAGTCACATATCTTATCAGAAATGTACTTAACTTAGTATGACGTCATCGACCCAGTTGAAAATTAGTATCAACTCAAGTTTAACTAGTGGACTTGGAGTTGGTCTGATAAGATTATAATTTCATAATTATAATTGAGTGATCAAGAGTATAATTATCCCTATGATATTTTTTTAAAAAAAAAAATTGGTCTAAAAAGTTGTACATTGCAGTTCATCTATACTCCCACTGGTCTCAACTATAAGAGAAAAAAATGTTAGATTAACTAAGAAAGTTACTTAATCACATTTAATTACATTAATTTTAATAAAAAAGTATTCTTTTTCCAACTTAATTTTTGTTGAAACTTGATATCAAGAATAAAAAAAACATTGAAACTAACACCTTAATTAAATAAAAGATATTTTAGAGATAATAAGATAAAATTAGTTAAAAAAATTTATATTTGAGACCAAGAAGCAAATATATATATATATGGCCTTTGCTTCACTTGTATTGAAATTGTATGTATGAATTTAGCAACAAAAAATTGAATTTGAATATTTAAATGATCGATAAAAAGATAATTTTATTTTAAAATAAATTAATCTTAATTTAATGATTTATTTATAAAAATAATAGAAGTGGACTAGTTGTAGCATTTGGAATTCACATTTACCATACTTAATATCTCCTGTGTTTCAAGAATGATAAATTTGAAGTCCAATAGGTTTTACGGCCCGTATTAGTGCTCAAATGAACATTAATGACGGATCAAAGCTAAGTAATACTCCCAACACAAGCCTTTCAAACACTCTGCACCTCCTTTTCCCTTTAAAACTAAGCTTAAAAATTGTGGCAGTCACATATCAGTCTCCAATTATCAAAATTGGGTCACTCACTACAAAAGCTCACATCTAACCTAATAATATCAGTAATGGCTGAATAAAAGTTGCATCCCTAAGGGCATGACATAAACCTCAATTAACATATACTTTTGGTGCTTCATATTTTAGCCACATGCTCACATTAGTTCACAGTTACATAGATTTCTGATTGAATTATCAGATGGAATATGATGTCAGTGTCCTCTAACTCCTGATGCTACTTGAATGAGATGATTATACAATAAACTGAATGGAGCTCTAAGGACTAGGGTCTGCAGAACATGGTCTCTAAGACAATGAATGCCTCCTACTTCTAGATGGAGTAGATTTTGTTTCCTCTACAACAGTAGAAGCAGGGCTCTCTGATGTATCAGAACTACTTAGCTCACCACTTCTTTCTTTGCTTGACCAAATCTTAGAGATTATCTTCTTCGACATGAGACCTTTCATTTTACTAGCAGCAACTTTCTCAGCATTGTCTTTACCGCCATCGTTGTTGTCGCTTCTGCTGCTGGCCCCGCTGGTTCCACCAGATAATTTCAGTGCATCAAGCTCCCCTTTCAGGGATTTTATGTCTTCCATTGTTCCCACGGCATCCCATTCCTCTTCTGTGTTTGTTATAGTAGACCTTGAGCTCCCATGAGATCCACCAGGAAGTAAGGCCCTGATGGAGCCAGGATGATCCGGTGTGCCATTGCCTCCAGAAGATGTTGTAGCTCTCAGCTGTTCAAAGAAGAGAACCTGCACAACAACGCGCATGGGAAGCCGCTCGTTCTGCACAGCATGCATGCAAGCCTCTGCAGACAACTTCCTGCAGTTCATCAACCTGCATATTCTTTTCTTTTCGCTTTTGCTGATTCCAGGATGCTCCTGCATGACACAGTACATTTAGTCAACCTTGGAAATACGGTTAAGGACCTTAAGGTTAATTGTGTTAATCCATTTGTTGCCATAAAACCAACAAGGATTGCCAACTTCGAGTCTATAATGTTGAAATTATAATATCAGCACTACGTGAAAATCATAACACTTAATGACCAACAGAATTTAGAGAGATGGGTATTATAACAGATAGTGTCAGTCAAGATTTCATTATTATAAGTCTATTAGAATATCTCCTTAGAGCAGGTAATATGAGGGAGATAACATATCTCTAAATGTAGTAATGCTGTAAAGTACTAATTTAAGTTTCATTATTACTACCTTACCAGAATATCTCCTTATATTGTGAGTTTGTATTAGATTCATAATGAGGAGGTAACATAACTTAAATTAGTACTTTACAAATATTCTTGATATATTCAAACTCACAATATATACATCCAGCTTGTTGATGTTTAAAATTTGAGTTGCAAAAAAGAAAAAGAAAACCTGAGCAATCGATACTTGATAGGATGTATATATTGTGAGTTTGTATTAGATTCATAATGAGAAATAATCAATTAATTTTTCATGGTTAAGGAGAGCAACAAATAGTTGCTTATACTTTTTCATGATATTACTAGGATTTTGTAAAATAGAATTGATTCTTATGCTTTATCCAAACACACTAATAGTATATACTACTTACAAAGCTGACAGGCTAACTTGAAGTACAAGGGATTTACCTTTAAATACATGTCAATGGCACGATAAAGGCCATCATGAGAGGCTCTTGGAAAGCTTGATACTAATTCAGCAAGATTAACAAATTTTGCAAAAGGTAAATTTGGATCACGTGCAATCTCAGCAAGGTATCCATCCACCAATTTTGCCACTTTTGCCTTTGAAGATTCTGAAACCATCCCGGGGCTTCTGATCTCCTCCTGAAAGTCATCTTCCAACAGAGTATCCGTCTGAACATGTTGATCACATGCTACAAACTCTTCTACTAGCCTTTGCACAATGTCAACATCAAAAACTGTGTCACCAACTGGGGCGCAAATTAATAAATCAGACACCTTAGCCTCCTCAAGGCACATACCTATTCTCCTAATCAGTTCAGATCTCTCCAACTCTTCACGTTCCAACTGAATAGCTACCCTTAATAACTTCACCAAGAAACTGAAAGAGACACTGCCCACGTCCAAGGGTAATATTCGGATTATGGTCTCCAACAGTAATCTATTTCTTACAATATCTCCTTGGATCACACCCTTGTTGAAACCAGGCATCCTTCTTGAGGCATAAGCATTTAGAGCTTCTCCAATTACAGTGCCAGAAACATTACCTTTGCTTATAATTGTTTTTATAACCCGCTCATAAAGATCAAGTTGGAGCTCACAAAGGTCCTCCACCCACCAGTCCTTTGGAACCAATTGTTGTTTCCTCACACTATTGAAGGGAGGATCATTACTATTTTCAGATGGTAGCTTTTTCCTGTTATAGGTGTATGACCACTCCACCTTTGATGTATCAATTGAAGCCTTGGTAGCAATGGAGTCAATGCCATGGCTCACTAACTTAAGTTCCTCAGACCATGGAAGAAGAGACTTGGTAGTTTGAAGAACAATAATCGAGTCTTTCCAACTCCTGAAAATGCTTGAGTCGAGGAAGACTTCAATCTTGTAGATAAGATTTCCTTTCTCAACAGTTTCATACATCTCAAGATATTCTGCGGCGCAGCGAGCAGCAACGACGTTGTATGCATTAAGAGTGACTGTCATACCATAACAGAACTTGACACATATTTCAAAAGCAGCAGGTCCGCCAGGAATGTCATGGATGTGAACTTCATCATTGTTCTCCTCATTAGTGTTTGTAATCAGCTTTTGAAAGCCCGCACTTTTTGACAAAAGAGGAAACTGCATAATATATTGAGCAGCTTAACGTCATGATCAAAAGTAGAGAAGATTATAAAGTCCACAATTAGACTTGCTTGTTTGGATGAGATTATTTTGAGGAAATAATCACTTTTCTTTTGTTTGCCAGCTTCCTTACAAGCCTTTTGAAAAAATTACATTATTTCTCTAAACTCAAAAAAAGAAATACATAACATGCAAGCATGGATGTATTTAACAAACCAATCATCTATTATATTTACCAAGTGAATTTTTCAGGGTAGTAAAATAGGTAAAGCTGTATGAGATAAGATTTTTTGACAGACTGTTATTCGCAATTCAAGGGTCCAGCTACAAGAACAAATAGTAAAATGTAAGAAATTTAACCAACCTCTGGTCACTTGAATGGTTAAAACTTAAAAGTACATACTGAAAAATTAGCAGTTCATATACATGTGAGCTATCAGATTACCATATCACCTCAACGTCAGATTGAATCTTACCTTATGGAGATAAAATTTTACATTTCCAACATTAACAACTATGTCAGTTGCTAGCTCAGTTGCCACATACCTGACAAAAATATGCAGGTACATGTTAGTTTTAAATGAAATAAATAAATCAAGAAGAAGAAACAATGAAAATAGAAAATTTTACAAGAAAAATTTAATGAACATGCCACAGAAGAAAAATATGGCATGCAATTTATGCTATTTAAGATTCTCAAGCATGCACAAAAGGAAGATCATTATGTCTCTTTTTTGTGCGTATTACTGAAACAATAATATTAGTATAAATCCGGAGTCAGCATCTTCATGCGAGAAAATGATAGCCTATAATTTCAAGAATCACCACACAAGGAAGAGAAAATTAGTCCCTAATCTGTTTTTTAAAATGAGTAAGATCAAAGGTCCAAAACTGATTATTTTTTTAAGTACATGAAAAACGACGAGAACCAATACAAAAATCATGAAACTACCAGTGATTTGATGCCTATTAAGATTGATTGCACGGACTAAAGGAAAAAAAAACACAATAATAATCAAATCTTATTAGGAACCAAATTGAAAAGAAAATAATACTCGGATTTGGTAGTAAATTAGTAAGAAAGCATCAAACACAAGAAGCCCAAAAGACATATCCCCAAGCAAGAGCTCAAAAAATAAGGGGAATATGGAAACAAATTAACTTGCATATACATAAAAAATGAAGAGATTGATCTCATACCTGATATTATCCCCGTCATTCTGAAAAGAATCTGGCTTAGATCCAAGTTTCATAAACTTCATCTTGGCCAAAGGAAATGACTATGTTTCTCCTTTTTCCCTATGTTGTTCTACCTCTCTGAAAGACAAACCACCGAGCCTAAGTTCAGATTTTTAAAAAGAATGAGATAACTTGCTAGAATCCAGAGTGAGGAAAGGAGGATCAAATAGAAAAATGGTATGTTTCCTATTAATACAGAATCTTTTTCACAAATCGAGGCCATTAAGAGTGCCAAGAAAGTTTTTTAATTTTTTTTTTCTTTTAGCTAACTTGAAATGGGAAATCTCAAAGATAAGATTTTACTTACTAAAATGGTAACACAGTCCTAGGACCTCAGAAAAAGATGGTCATGTTAGGAGACATTGCTAACGGAAACAAGACTATCTCAAACATAAATATAATTTTTTTCAAAATCAGAATCAGGGACAACCCCATGCTCAAATCTGACACCACCGCCTGAATCATGTTAAAATTATGTTTTTGATTCTAGATATTTGGTTCATTGTCTCTTTTTTCTTTGTTGGTTCCAATAACTTGTTCAGACAGTAAGAGCAACACCTTTTTCCTTTGCTAGCCACGTTTCAGCTCTGTCCCTCCTTTAAAGCTCAGCACCTGCCACAACACAAAATAGCATAAGAATTAAGTTTTGGTTCCTGATTCAATGATCATTGCACATGTTTAACTAGGATAAAAAAAAGATCATTAGTTCAAAGACAATATATAAGTGGACAGCAACATTTTTTTCCCAAGATTTAAATCTAGAAAACTGCATAGACATAAGGAATCAAGCTTCATAATGACTAACTAACTGGTTTTAATTAACAAAAGAGCAATCCGCAACAACAACATATTTTCATGTTCAGCTTAATACACAATACACCAAACAAATTAAAATAAATAAAAAGCAGCAAAATAGAATCAAGCAGACCCAGTTCACAAATTGGCAAAAGTTTTAATTTTTTAAAAAAAATTAAAAACCTTGAGACCCTTTATATAATAATGAAGCAAACTGTAACGAGCAAAGAGAATAGATAGATAAAGAAGAGGAATATGAAGGGACAGGAATAAATCTCAACAGAAGCACAGTAGTATACGTACAAGACCCTGAAATGTTCTTCTTCTTCTCTTTCTCGCAATAAATATTGGAGAAACCAGCCAAACTGGATTGCACGACAAGGTGAGTAAAAACAAGCAGAAGAAGATAACAAGAAAAGGAAGAGGAAAGTTGTAGAAGAGAGTTAAAGAGTCAGAGCTTATTAATCAAAGAGATCTGAAGAAATCAGTGGCTCTGCCAGGTAAGAAGAATCTAACATGGGAGTGGCCACGACAAGAAACTAACACAAAGTTTCAGTGCATGAAGTGAGTGACACTATTACTATATCATGAAAGAGAAGAGAAGAGAAGAACCCCACATATCACACAAACTACCCAACCAAACCCAAAAGAAGACCCTTCAAAAAAGATAAGTTGTTGCTCATCTTTTTTGGCAGCCACCGCAGCTACACAAACACAAAAAGCCAACCATCATTCATATCACAATTTTCCTTTCTCTCTCTCTCTCTCTTTGATATCAAAAAAACTTTTGGATGAGTAACACCCTCATCAACCCCACCACCACCACCACCACCCTTCTCTCTCCTTTCCCATTCTCATCTCGTAGCCTCTATAATGCTACCAAACAAAAGCATTCACGAAATATGCAACAGTCCAAGTTGTCCATGATTTATAGAAAATGGAGAAAAGGTTTTATAGAAAGAGAGAAATAAATAATTGATTTGTGTTGTGTGTGTGACTTTATAAAGTGTGGCTTTTAAAGTGAATAATAATAATAATAATAATGAGCTTTATTGGTAGTTCAGTTCAGGCTTGGAAGTAGTAATAATAAAGTAAAAGTAGGTTCTGTTAAAATGATGGTCATGACCATTAGGACCCTTTTCACTTTCTTTCTCTTTCTTTTACTCCGTGTTTTCAGTGTTCACTGTGTCAGTGTATGCATGCAGTGTATGCACGCCCATCTGACAGGAACCACTTTGTTGCTTTCTTCGCCAAACACAAACAAACGGGCTTCGTTTCGTTTCGGGACGTGAGGGAAACCAGAGAACCACGAAACTCTAAGAGCATGTTTTGTTTGTAACAATAAAATTCCTTTTGATTGCAAAAATAATTTCATCAATAATAGATTAAAATTCTTGTTTTTACATTTATTTTACTTTTATCAATTGAATTTATATGGGAATATGTGTCGTAACATTTCCAACGAAACACACACCAATAATGGTCCTATTTGTTAAACATAATCAGTCTTTCATAATATTTTTTGTTTCGATAGAAATTACTGCAAAATAATTATATTCAATATTTTTAGGATTTATAAGAAGGAAAACTCTTTTTATTACTACTATTTACTATGGAAAGGAAAAAAAAAACACGTCCATATCTTCTCCTTTTCCTTTGATAATGGTGAACACGAGCTTTTTAAAACTGTTCTTGACTGTGATTTCGGTACTACGTCGAGATTTTTAGAATTTTAGAGTTTCTATGACTACAATTAAGACCGAAAATATGATAACAAAAAAAATCAGTGGAATGAAATTATGACTTTAATTGCAATTTAAAATTTTGATAAGAAATAATGATATTCATATATAATTTTACCCATGAGTGTAACAAAAGAGAAGAAGATAAAAAGATTTTATGATTTTAGCATGTAGATTAAATTATTGGTTTGATCTCTATAATTTTACTATTCATACTTTTAGTTCATATGATTTGAAAGTGATATTTTTAATTCTTATAATTTACATTTTAATTCTCTTTTAACCCATATAATTTAAAAGTGATCTTTTGAGTACTTATTGTTTATATTTTAATTCTTTTTTAATCTCTATAGTTTTAAAGTAATCTTTTTAGTCCCTATAATTTATATTTTAATTATCTTTTAGTCCTTATTATAAAAATATGTATAAAAATAATTAACTACAAATTAGTTATAAATTATCAACTATTTTTTATTATAAATTATCTTATAATAAATTAGTTATGAATTACTTGCTAATATTTTTGTAGTTAATTATAATTGATAATATTACTCATATTTTGATGGTAAGGACTAAAAGAAAATTAAAATATAAAGTATAAGGACTAAAAATAACACTTTCAAACTATCGGAACTAAAATAAAATTAAAATACAAATTAAAAAAATTAAAAAATTATTTTCAAACTACAAAAATTAAAAAAAAATAAAGATTAAAAGAATTACTTTAAAATTATAAGAATTAAAAGATACAAATCATAAAACTATAAAAAAACAAATAAGTAATTAAAACTAACATCTACTATACTTCCGGTCCTTATTTTAATTTCATTTTCATTTTTCACTCCAAACAATTAAAGCCAAATAAGTATTGATAAAAAAAATTGAATTATTAAAAATCACTTTCATAATTATAAATATAATAATTTCTGCTTTTAATTTATGTAACTTTTTTATTTTGATCAGCAATATTTGTCATCATCTATTTTTAGTTATAAAAAATAACATTTTGCACTCTTACAAATTTAATAATTTTAGTGTTGTGCCCGTACAGGATGTAATATTTTGTTTTTATTCCCTAACAACGTTACCACAAGACTTAAACAAATGACAAGAAACATTATAAATATCAAAACAAAACAAAAATTAAGATTTAAAAATAAATACTATATTATATATATGGAAACATAAAACATATTTAAACTTTATTTTATTTAAGGGAAGGCTCCAGACAAGACTAATAGTTTACTTCTATCTCTTTTGTAGCTGAATGATCTGAATTCTGGTATAGCAGTTTATATGCAGTCCCTCTCCTAGTGGACAAATTGTGACCATGATGCATTCTCAGCCAAATAATCATTTACTGTTTTATACCATCAGTCCCACATGCAATGTTTCAATCTACCATTTCTAATGTCAACAAAAAATCAATTAATATAGAATATAATCGCTGTTTTATCGTATCTTTTCCTCAAACACATCCCTATGATAATGCTTACAGTTGTTATTAATTTCCTTACCGGCCTCAAGTTCAACTTTTTCCACTAAATCAGAAAAAAAAAATGCTTCCAGAATCTCATCCAACGAGCATTAATTTAGGAATATGTTTTACACACCTGGTGCAGATAGTGATGCAAGCAAGAACACCCTGAATTATAAAATTAGAGCTTGGTAATGTCACAGTCTTTCAAAGATTATATTCTTGAAAGATTGCCGGGCTGATTATCATTTCGTTCATATTATTCTAATGCTTTTATTTTACAATTTCAAATTAAAATATAATGTTATTTATTACAATAACAACTCATAATAAAAATATACTTTAAAATATCTATAAAATAAAAATTTAAAAATTTCAATGATTTGAAATACTTTCAATATTATAAATAAATAAGTCCTTACATAAATAAATAATTTTATTTTATTTTCAAAGCATCTACATAATTGAAGTAACAATAAATTAGATCTTTAATTTTTCGAATCTCAAAAGTTTATTTCTCAAACTCTAAAACAACACTTCTAATAAGATAATAATCTCCCGTAAATAAACATCAACATTTTACTACATTCAATTCTTTCTTAAACAAATAGTCATCACAAACATAATAATTTTCAAAATCATTAGACTCAACTCCTCTTTGATTTCTAGAATTGGCGTGGATTTCATATTCTTCATATGAGCTCATATCATGTAATTATGTCTCATTATCTTTCACATCTCATAGATGAGGGTATTTAGAATCTCTTCCCCATCCAAAATGAAGGAATCTCATGTATACTCAATTCTCAAAATAAAATATACATTGTCGTGACCCCCAAAAGATAATGACCAATTCACTCATAATTACAACACATCATTCCAAATAACTATCAAATAAATACTCTAATTCCATATACACTAATAACTCACAAAGTCATACTCAAATTATAGCATCACATGAGTCAATTAATAATTAACTATGAAATAAAACACACACGTATTAAAATATATTTTAGTTTATATATATAACTAAACACGAAATGCAAGTTGATTCATGAATTTTCAAATAAATTTCAAGATTTAATATGCAGCTAGTGAAGATTTGTACATTACAATATTCCTTTTTGTAAAATTAAATTAAACCCCAGGAATAGTAAAAATTACATGTTGGGATGATTATATCAAACACTTAAATAATTTCACACAAGAATATTATGGAACCTAAATTATTCATATAAGGATTAATATATCAATTTATCACGGGTAAACTCAAAAGGATGCGTTTCTAAAAATCTATACCATGAAAGTTTAGAAGAAGAAAAAGTTGTTTTACTCACCTCTTGAAGCATATAGTAATTCATGCATCCTTTGCTTATTATTCATCTTCTCCATTTAGTGGGTCAACAAGATTCTTTTTATTTTTATTTTCTTCTCAATCCTATATTTTCAGAGAGAGACCGTCTATAAAATTATAGAAGATAATTGTCTATCCTTGTATAATACAAGAGTATATCATTTAAAAATGAATTAGATGAGATATATTATCAATATATAGATTTTGTAATCAAGTCTTTATTTTTTTTTCTACTCCATTATCTAAATTTATCTAATTATTAACTCCATCTAATATTTTATTTTCTTTCAAGATATATTAAGATAAAACATTATAAGATTTAAATTGTTCTAAATTATCATAAATTCAAATATAACAAATATTTTATCTAAACTAGATATACAATGCTATATTATTAATATAATATTTATCTTTACAATACTAATAATTTTTTTAATCCATTTAATTAGGATATGGAATTGCCATGCTTTTTTTATAATTATAAAATACTTATTTATCTCGATCAATTTTAAATAAAATAAAAAACAAATATAATTTTTTTAATTCAATATTTCAACGATATTTAATATATCGTAATACAAGCATTCCAAAATATATATATATATATATATATATAATCATTTTAATTCCAACAAATTCTTATATTAATAATTTTTAAATTAAAACTAATAAAAATTATTAAAATTTAGGATTTTACAAAAATTATTATACAATTACAAGTGATTTTTTCTCCATAAGTAAATTTAAATTATGACGGATTTCTAAAAATATGAAAGGACAGCTAATGATGCATCTTGAATACGTGCAAGTTTTGGAGAAATATATTTTTATAATTTTCATGATTAAAACTATAAAAATAGTTGTGTCTAATATGTTTGTTAGTCCTTGATAAAAAAAATTATTATTTAAGTCGCTACAAAATTATTTTATAGGTTTTGATATTTAAAAATTTTAATTTTTTAAAATAATTTATATGCATTTAGATATATCATGTCCTCAGAGTGCTAATATGTTATGTCTACGTACGTGCTTTTTTTTTTTTTTGTTGAATCTATGTACATGATAAGAGAAATGAAAGATAAATGATTTTTTAGTTGTTCGATAGAAAAATGAAAGATAAAAATTTAACATTTTCTCTTCTTTTGTTATATGATTGCTTAGAAAATGAAAAAAAGGGAAAAATACATAGAATAAAATGATAAAAACATTCTTAATAAAATAAATAAGTGAGTAAAAATATAATAAGAGTAATTTATGCTTTGGAATCTCTTTTTCGTATTTCTTTTCTATTCCTTCTTCTAAAGATTGTCATAATTTTTTTGAGATACTAAAGAAAAAAAATCTAGTTTAAGAAGTTAGTTTTTTTATAATGTAATGAATGAAGATTTAAATTTATGTTAAAAAAGACACTTACATTTTAATGTTATTCAATATCTAACATTATTTTAGATAAAATTATTTTTTAATTTTACTTATTTTTCGGTCAAATTTTAGATAATGAAAGAAAATATATTAAATAATACAAGTATCTTATTACCATACCATTGTGTAGAAATTTGGGAGTGGGGGAGTTTCCTATTGCTCTACTCATCCGTGATATGCTCCATGTATTCCGATGTGCATTCAATCTTAAGCGTCCTTAAATCAAGGACAGCCTCAATAGCTATAGTTTTTTTTTTTTTTTTGTATATATTAAGGATTCTTAAAGAGCAACTTCTATAATTTTCTAATTAAAAGAAGAGATCCCAAAAAGCAATGTTAAAAGCATGTTGTGAGAAGCTTTTGGTATACAGAGGACCATTTCTATATGATGCTTGATTTCAGTAATGATTACAAGGCACGTGGAAGTTGATTCTCGTGGACTCATGGCCTAGTAAACTGCATTGGGAACGTGTATGCATGTTTTAAAGTTGCTACGAACATGAACTATAATCATGAGGATGGAACTTATCAATCTTGAGCAAACAACAGATTAATTAGTTAATTATGAAAGAGGGAGTACCCAGAAAGAATTATTCAATTCATTGAATGTGTGACTTACATTATCTATCTTATTTCACTTCATCAATCCTTTCTTATAGTAATATTTATTTTTGGGGTCTAGCTGATTGGTGTCCTTAGGATTAAAAGAATATCAGTTAGAGAACTAAGAAAAAAATTTAATATAAAAAGTATAAAATAATATAAAAAAATTATGAATAATATAATTTTCTATCTCATAGTAAAAATATTTTAATTTTAATTTTTTTTAACTATTATTCTAAGACATTAATTAGTGTTTACCTTATTTTAAAGCCAAGACTCACCTTGTGAGTATGATGGAGGGTTTTCCTAGATGGCCCCCTTACAAGACTACAAGAGCCTAAGAAGGAAGTTGGTAAAGGAAGAGAAAATGAGAATGAAAAGTATTGGTAGAAATCAATTAGAGATAAATCCCACTCTACTCTCGTTTGATTTTTTTTTATGATGAGAATAACTACACATTTTGTCTAACACGTTTTCTATAATTAGAAGAAAAAGAATTGAGTGTCGCATTCCTTACTAAGGAGTTTTGTTTATTACTATTTTATGAACCTTACATCACCTAATGATAAAAATATAAAAAATATGCATTAAAAAATATTTCTCATCATTTAATTTATTCTAATTTGAAAAAAAATAAATTAATGATTAAAACACATGTATTATGGCTAACATAAAAGGACGGAGTCAGTTGACTAAAAAAAACGAACATTAATAAAAACATTTCAAGTGTAATGATTATTTTCACATACATTATTTTTCTGACTCAATAAACTAGTCCAATAATTAAAGAGGGTGTGCTACTAGAAGAACTTATCTCCATGCATATAAAAGATTTGAGGGCGCACCCCTAATATCACTCAAGAAGAAATTTAGAGTTGATTGATGTAAGAGTTTGTCCAGTATAACCTTACCGTATCAATAAAAACAAGTCATTTTCGAATCTTCGGCATAACAATTTAAATGAGGAATGGCGTCATTTTCAATTTACTATTTACTTTATAGTGATCAAATTCTTTGCCAAATTTATTCTAGGTCATCACTTAGGATGAATTAGGTTTTGTCAGTCATAAAAATATGGAAACACCAAGTCAACGTACACATATTGCTCTGATTGCAAGAACATATTTTTAGTTGATTAAGAGAGGTCCATGAATTGAAAATAATTTGTAGCTTCATGGAGCACTTAAAATAATTATTACATACATTTTCGGATAGGAAGCAAGAAAAAGCCTACTGGGATATGTTTGTGTCTATTGTTAGGGGCGAGACTACGTTAGATCTAATAAGGGACATTTTCTACCAAAATAGAGAATTTTACAAAACTATTTATTAATATTAATATGGATGTTTTAGAAAATTATTTATTTGTGGTACTAATTTTTTACAATTAGAATTTAGGAGGTGTTAGTCCGAGTGTTGTAACACTTTAATTTCTAAGATTATGATTATATCTTAATTGATTAATTTGTTGATTTTATAAAATACATTAATCTATTCAATTTTTACAAACATGTAAAACTAAGAAAACGCAAATTAGAATTTTAGTGAATTTTTAAAACTTTCCATTAGTTGTCTTCTAAAGTTAATATCATGTAATAAATAAAATGATTCGTCCATATTTTTGGAAAGATCGTGTAACACAGTTTTGCTTAGAAGATTACTTTACAATTAACAGAGGTGAAATAAAAGAAATAATACATATTTGAATTATGAAATATATAAACTTGCATAAGTTTTTCCCTAAGTAAAGTAATGTGTACAACCTAGGGTACAATTATATATGAAAACAAGGTAAATGATTGAATGCATACACATAAACGAAAGGGCAAAAGTCTAGGCCTACCCACATCAAATACATATAAAAGAAAAAGGTCTTAGTCTCACATCAGTCATTTCTAATACTCAACCTGGTGTGCAAACTACACAAAAGCATAAGTTAGCAGGCATTCGTGCATATCATAGATACCCAAGAAAGTAATCCATGCATCTAGTTGTGTTGGGTATCCACCACCTCCAATTGCCCTCATCCTCGAGACGAAGTGTCGGCTCCTCCCCTGTCATCTGATCCTAAATAATAATAAAATGTAAGAGTGAGTCTTCCTGCTTCATCAAACAGACACGTAAAGACTTAAACAAAATGCACATACCATTAGGGGTGCGCAGATGGCGAGTTCGACCCCAGAAATCCCAAACTGCATCAACCTATTAGATCCTATAGTTGACTTGTTTTTGCCTAACAGATCAATTGGGTTCGGGTTTGAGCCGTGGGCAGTCAGATGGATTAATTTGGATTGGGCCTATGTTGGGCCACATTCATTTTTTGGGTCCAAATTATTTTTTTTGCCCAAATTTGAAGATTTTTTTAAAACAATTTAAAAAAAAAGTCTATTTTGAGCCTATTTAATTTTTAGGCCCAAGATAGAATAAAAGCAATTTAAATATTTCAATCCTTTTAAAAAATAATTAGAAAAAATATGAAAATAACAAATAAATTACATTTTTTTGTCCAAATGAGTTTTTGCTTGCCCAAATTTGAAAGATAACATAGTTTTTTTTTTACTTTTAATCTATTTAAAAATTGTCTATTTTGAGCCTATTTTAATTTTTAGGTCCAAGACAAAATAAAAGCAATTTGAATACTGCAATGCTTTTAAAAAACATAATTGGAAAAAAAATGAAAATAACAAATAAATAACAATGTTTAAGACACCCAATCGTTGCATCTCATCCATCATCATAGTTCATAGCTAGTAGTTACTAATTACAAATTCAAGGCATCCATTCATCCACCATGTGATGTCTAAGTCATCAAAGCTATTACAAATTAGACAACTTAAAATAATAATGCACTAGTGTTCAAAGCAAAATAGCTCAGCAAATGTCATTGTATCAACTATCAAGTATCAATACTTCCCTCTGATACAATAGTATGCCAAATTCAATATTTGGGTCATCCAAATTTTCATATATCTGCAACTACAACTACAACTCTCTATATTTCATTTGACCAAACATGTTATTATCAATTCAAACATCAAAGTAGTAAGTCTAATCAAGGGAGGGTGATATTTATACCTTTTGATAATTACTTTTCCTTGTTAAATCATCCTTCCTTCTCTAGTTCTCTTTGAATTTTCTTTGTTGTCTATAAAAATACAAATCAATAATGTCAACAAAAAAATAAACAGTAACTAATATTGATAATTTGGGACTTACAACTTACAAGTCACTAATTGACATAATAAAATTAGCTTTCAAGCAAAAGAGAAACTTATGTAGTAACACACACAGAGAAAAAGAGAGAGTAAAATAACCATACTAAGACAAGTAAAGTAGCAATCTAGTTGAATTACCCAAATTTGTCCAAAAACTCATAAGCTACACCAAGCTGGATTCTCATTATCCTAATGTCTCCATAAATTCATCCATTATGAAAATCTATGGAGTTGGGATGGGATATGAGTACCAACCGAAGTTACACCATGATAACAATTAGAATCTCTATTTTCATATTGCTGAAAGACACATTTATTTGAACATAATATATCCATACTATAAATATGAATTCATACATATATACATATCAAAATCAATATAAATTCATCCAACCTTTTGTTGCTCATATTGACGTCTATTAGTTATGTTACGAAAGAGAAAAAATGTATGATCAAGATCAATAACAATTTGTGTGGGACTGTATTGAGCAAAAAATTACTAATTTAATACATCAAATATACATATCAAAATTCAGAACAAGTTTTGCCAAACAAACCTTTCAAAACAAGTATATATGCCATTCAAGAAATTCAAATAGCTTAGTGGATGCACTTCCAAACAATATGAAAAGTGTCAAAGCTGACCTATGAAGAAAAACATAAAAAGGATCAGTTCCAGTTTATTGTAATTAAAAGTAAATAATAATGACTACATTAGAATTAGATGCAAGTTTTAGTTTATTGTAATTAAAAGTAAATAGAAAAAGCTACAAATTCAGCAACTTATGGGTTTTGAGTGAGATGATCCAAGTCCACCATCTCCACTTTTAGCTCTTGTTTTAGCTCCATTAGATGCAATATTCAACCTTTCAAATCCTAGGCATTGACAACATGACAAGAAAAAGTGACTTAAATAATTTAACAAAAATATATATATATATACAACTGAGCAAATAAACAAGAGGAAAGGTAAAATTAGTACTTAGCATAATATTTTCAGAAATTTCCAATTCTTCACTTGGAATGACATCTCTAGATTGCATCAAAGATGGCCTTAATCATCTTTGTGCACAAATTAATCCCTCAACCATTTTTAGATTAAGGGAGCTTTGGAATGTGTTCAAATTCTCCCACCAGTACTAAAAGCACTTTCTGATGCCACCATAGAGACAAGTGTGGCAAACATAACCCTCAACATGCACAACATTATTGGAAACCGAGATGAATTTTGTTTCCACCATGAAAGTATTTCAAATTTGTCATCTGCATCAATATTTTTTTTCTGCCAAGTATGTTTCAAACTCATTTTTTCGGTCAAGGAAACTCTTCTCCATCAAATATGCCTTAAAGGCATCTCTCCTAGAAACTTTAGTAGGTGCAGTTGTTTGTACATGTGAACTAACAGGTTGTTGAACATGAGCTGAATTGGTTTGCTTATGTTATTGCTCATCGGCAACAACATAACAATCATACATTCTTTTAAGATTATCTTTCACATCCAATGTCAATTTTTTTTTGCAAAAATAATGTCATTTGGTTACATGGTAATAAATGACTACTCAATGTATGTTAATTTATACTGAGGATCCAAGATAATTCCAAAAATAACAAGTTGATTAATTTTCAGCACATCACCCTAATATTTGTATTTTTTTTCATCTCACACCTCGTAGATTTAAAAGCATCATTTTCATCAATATAAGCCTTTTGAATCTTATCAAAGATTGAAGCCAATTGATGAAAAGCAATATGGATAGTCACATGAGAAGATGATGAGAAAATTACAGTAGCCTCCTATTTTTTTAAAGAAAAATTACAAAAGCTCTTGGAACTTCCCAATGTTTAGATAAAGGAGGAGTAGGAACCCCAAAAATACTTTACATATCCTACACCCTCAAACTCAAGTTGTTTAAAAGGAGCTTCACATTTTTCTTCACTTTCTAGCATTATTTAAGTTGAATTCCATCTAGTGGAAAAGTCTAAAAAGACTAGCTTATTATATAAAATTCTTGTAAATTCAATGCACTTTTTAAACTTTTCCATCCTTTGAAGTGAAAACTTCATTGCATTGCGGATGCTTGAAATAGAGTCATTTGAGTTTTCAAGCCTTCGTTTACCACAAGATTCAAAATGTGTGCAAATCATCTCATATGGAAAAACTCTCTATCCAGGATTAACCCACCCAAAACTTTTAAACCTATTTTTCATAAAAGTGACAGCCACATCATTTGATGTAGACAAACTTCTTATACCCTAATCCCTTAAGCTTTCTCAATCTGCCTCTCTACGATCTCTCCCTTTTGGTTTGGGACTATGTAAAAACTAATGATTCTTTTTTTATACTCCTACTATTTGTCTATAAAAAAATGCAATGATGGTCATGTAGTTAAAATTCTAAATGGAAGTTCAACAATCACTAGTTAATGCAACCTACTACTGTTAGACTTAAAGAATGTCTCAAGCCTTTTTTTCATCTGCACACAACTAATAACAGTCTCGTGCAATAGTAGTTCTTGACAAAATAGTAAATTGTGGCTACAATTATCTACACAAGTGTTTAAAACCCTTTCCTTCAACTACCTTAAAAGGTTGTTCATCTAGGATGACAAAGGTAGCTAAAGTCTTCCTACAAGCCCCAACATTAAACCTATGGATGGCCAACACTAAATTATCCTCACTCTTACCAGGTTGAAAAGTTAGGATTGTTTGTTTAGGATCATTAGCAAGATACCTAGGCTTTTTAGGACATTTAAGCAAATGGTTCAACAAATTAGAGGTGACATATCTCCTAGAGTTGCATAAATACTTCTTATAGTATTTATAAGCTGCAGTTGGTTCAAAAAATTCATATTCAGGCAAATTTCAAAATGCTCCTAAACAATTGAAGTTTTGCATGGGCCATTGGCATTGGGCTTCCTCTTCTTTCATTTTGGTGGAAGAGAAGTTGCAATCTTAGGAGAAGTTGTTGGTGGTTTAGTGTTGGTGAAATTTGGTACAATAGCTTTAGGAGTTGATGCCGATTGACTGTCTAAAGGTTGCATATAAGGTAGGTGTTGACTAGACTGCTCCATCACTAATTAACAAAGGTGTCTTAGTGATAATGATTGTCGAATTGCTCCAAAACAAATAAAATTAGGAAATTCTACAATACAGGATTAATCTAGGTTGACTCAGAGATACAATTCATTTTGGTTCGTACTTCAATTCACTTATAAACAATAGGGGGATTTTCAACAAATAATTTGTAGGCAAAGTAAAGGAATACGAAAACACAAAAATAGAATTGCAGAAATAGAACAGAATTTTTGGAAATAGAATAATAGAATATGAATCAAGTTTAATAGCATCAATCCAATTCACTAAACCAATGCAAACGAATTATCATAGTTCTGTAGAGAATGATCATGTTATGAAAGTTCAATCAATGTCATTAGAGTTAGTTCAATTGAATTAATCCCTAAATTCATTGAGATCACACATTAGGTTAGAATATCATCCAAACAATTTGTGATTAAATTTCAAAATTAGGAAATGAATCCATAACCTAATTCATTTTCAATCCTAAGCTTATTCATAATCATGAAAATCAAAAATAAGATTGAAGAAAAAGATCAACATTCACACAAAATTGAAATACTAAACCAAAACTCAAATTTAGCCTTGCTTAGAGTGGATCCTTGGATTGATTGAGTGTTTATCCTTCCATGATCATCACCAATGGAGGAGCCACGAAATTGGTGCAAGAAAAAGGAAGAACAGAAGTGAAAAGAGGAACAAGAATGAAGAACAATTGAGAGAAAAAGAAAGAAAAAAGTTTTGATCCTCAAGCTTGCACAATACGTAACTATTTTTGGTACAAAATGAACTAACTAACTTCCACTAATATATACAATGAATACTTAGAAGAAAAGGATGGGCCTTGATTAGGTCCATCTAATCTACCTAATTAAACAAGGCAAAGTCCAAATTCATAGCCCAATTATTCAAGTGCAGAGGTTCTTATTTCCAAGCCCAATTTGACCCTCAATACGGCAGAATTGACCTAAGCATATTTTTGACAAAATTGAATATATTTTTCTAAGCTTTTTAGGGACTACTCACATGCTCCATTTGTAATTTTGTAGTGTCCTATAGTTTCTTCACAAGGCAGATAGATCAAGTAAGCACAAAATCTGAAAATAAACAACAATTATCACTTAAGCTTAATCATTTGCTTAAGACCAAAATTGAGTTAAGGTGAGAAAATAATGGTTAAAGAGATGTAAATTGAGCTAAGATAAATAGAAAAACACTAAACTATAAATGCTCAATCACTTAGTCAATAACTACCAACTACAAGGCACTTAAGGGCTAAGACAATTATATGTAATTTATCCTCTTCAATCTCAATGAAAATAGGTTATTATTATTAATTTTATTGAAAATAATTAGAAGATGTCAATAATCAATACTACAAAAGCTACAAAGATAATCTTAGAACTAATAATAAAGGAACAAACAATAATGATCATATATATTTTATACAACTTGTTAGTCATAAATTAAGGAACAAACAACAACAATCCTAATTAAATATTAAATAATAATGAAGTCACATAAAAAATAAAATAAAAACTGTATGAAAATAATAATGAAGTCACTTGAGAACTAAATATTAATTACTCATATTTTGGATAAGTAGACAAAAGTCAAATGCAAGACAAAACAAGGAGATACCAATGAATTATCAAGGAAATGTCTATATGAAATACTAGTCTATATACTCTATTGTTATAATATGTGTGTAAATTACTTAGGAAAAATGTTGTACTCATCATCACTATCAAGAAAGAACTATAACATGTAATTCTAATGCTCAATGTATGGTTGGAAATTTCAAATGCTGCTACCTTGATATATGATGATGTTCTATTGCTTAAATTTTGGTTAACACTTAAATTGCTCCAAAATTTATGCAAAACAAGACAAAGAAACATTGACATAAAACTAAAAAACAATTTGTTTCTCTATTTAAAATAATTTAACTTTATAAAAAAATAAAGAAGATTAAAATTGACAATATAAAGCTAGTGGCCAGTGTTTCTTTGTTTCTCTTTAGATGCATGAAGATACATTTGATTTCTTATGAATTTAAAATAATCTAGTGGATATACCTTGCTATCTTAATTTTATATTCAGAAAACATTTTCCTTTACTCTATGATTGGACCTTTTTTTTTAATCCAAATATCTTCACATTACTTTTTAGAGTATTTTTTTTATACTATAGGTTATCTTATTTTCATATTTGTTCTAAGCGCCTCCGCAAATCAAATTTTGCCATATTGTTAGATTGACGATTGCAAATCAAATTTTTTTGTGTTGTTAGATTGATGATAACAACTCTGCAATGACTCAATATCTTTTATAAAAAGAGGTATAACATAAATGCACAATGAAAGAAGTGTGATATTATTCACTTCTTATTTAATTGTTTTTAATCGCACACACTTTTTAGTTTTATAAAAATGAAGTTGAGAAAAAGAGTTACATAAATGAACATGACAAAAAAAATGAATTTGGGAAAAATCTTTTACCTTTGAGACAAAGCTTGGGGATTACAAAGCTAAACGAAAGATCGAATTTTCCAGTTTCCAGCACCATAACTACCTTTCAAATACCAAAACCTTCACACTTAACAACGAAAACAAAATAAAAAAAGAAACACCTAGTGGGAAGAACAATTTAACTGAAGAAGAATCTCACATTAAAAGACGTTTCGAATGCTCAAGGAAAGAGACATGGACTTACAAGACTAACTGAGACCGAGAGAAAGGAGGATGACGAATGATGAATGAGCCTAAGACTCAATCTTAGATGAATTGAGACCAAGAGAGACTGAGAGAGAGAGATGAGAGTAGTGTAGTCGTAATGTGCTTTAGGTTAGGGTTTTCATTTTGAATGTTTAAGAAATGAAGCAAAGCGTAAGTGTTTTAGGTTACTCAGTCGCGTATCGTTGTTGGATTTGGATATGGGTTGTGTTATAGACTTGTAGTGACTAAGAGGAAGCATTGCAGTGGGCTTGGTTTTGGGCCTCTATTACTAACTATAACTAATAATTATAATTATATTTAAATACAAGCAGGCTATGTCAGGTGGGTTGGGTTTCAACAATTCCACATTTTGATATCCGAACCAACTTGAACTAACCCATCTCAATCCAAATTTTGGACCCGAATGAACCCACTTACCTGCCCAAAACCACCCAAAGACAACTTTTTTGTTTGGGTGCAATGGGTTTGGGTTGGGTCAGAAAATCTGCACTTCCTTACATATAATCTATCAACCACAACAATGTGATTATCAGTCAAATCTCACTCGCATCGTAAAACATTTAGGTTTCTATCTTAACATATATTTCTTATTGGTTAGCTGCCACTAGAAATCCCAGAACTCAATGGTCTTACATGTTTTGGTTTTCGATGACTGTTGGGAGTATACCTTTTACCATGGTACAATGGCAGACTCTCACGAACTAAAAATTGGTCGTAGTCAATCAGGGTTGAAAAAGATGATGGAACTCACAAACCAAGAAGGGGTGAATTGATTTCTAAATCAAAACAGACTTTTAAAAACCATAGTAAAAAAAACTTCTTTTCCAAGGATCGCATCACAAAGTTTTGATAAACCAATATTTAATCAATCACCCTTTACACAAAATCTTTTGATAAAGTTCTTTCCTCAAGAATACATTTTCTTTAACCTTCAGTAAATTGATCAAGACTAGAATAAGAAAGAAAGGTAAGGTTAAGAGAAGATGTACACCAATTTTATACTGGTTCACTCTCTATCTTAAGAGAAGCTAATCTAGTTATCTAATCCAACCCGAATTAGATTTTCATTATACATATAGAATTATCACAAGCAAACTCAGTTCCTACCCAAGAAAAAGAGACTAACGTACCTAACTCTAGGGTTCTTTGTGAATAAGAGCCTAAGAGAAACTTACCCTTAGCCCAAACTAGAAAAGCCTATTCTAGCATGCCTTCAGAAATTCATGCATATACTAACAATGTACACGAAAAATAGAGTCAAAGAAAGACACAACCTAATCAATCACACGCAAGATCCTTGTTTGAATGAATGAGTGCCATCTTGAACTCAAGAGAAATTCAAACTTGTTTTTCACAATTAGATCTTTATAAACACAATTTAGAAGTTGTGAGTCACACTGTATCTAAGCACTTTATCTTTTCTCTCTTTATCACTTACTTCAGTTCGCACTTTTTCATATTATTTTCGGACTTTAAAGTGAGAACACAAGGTGGTTATTTGTAGAGAAAATAGTTATGATCATCTGTAATCGATTAAATATATAATGTAATCGATTATTTTGAAGAAGTAATCGATTATATTACTATTTCAATCGATTAAAGTGTTCTTTCCAAAAAATAGAAAACTTTCAAAAACAATGTAATCAATTAAATTCTTGATATAATCGATTAAAGTGTTATTGATCACTTCTGAAACACTTTTAAGAGAAAAGTAATCGATTACAATCACCTGGTAATCGATTAAAGCAGAGACTCCTGAAAAACCATTCATCGTCTAAAAAAGAATTGTGTAATCAATTACGATTACCTTGTAATCGATTAAACCAATACGAGAAACTTCTCTGCAAACTACAAACACTTGTGTAATCGATTATGATCATGCTTGTAATCTATTAAAACAAAGATTTTTACAAATTGAAGAAATTAGAGACTTTCTTTTTACTCCTACATGATGATGCATGATGGACATATGAAAAAGTAGAGACTAAGATGCTACACACAATGCAACAATCAATTCAAATTCCACTCAAGAGAGTTGGACATGTAAAAGACAAAACTTCTTCAAGCTTCAAGGCTTAGTCTTCATGTTGCTCTCTTATCTCTAACAAAGGTTTCCAAGCTGGCTCGGTGACATCAGTCACAACTAGGCACCTCACCCCCAAGGACAATACATGTCCTACTATCATTTCCCAGATACCAACTATGGTCATCCAACAACAGTGAGGATGGTCTCCTCAATGAACCTCTGTACTCATAGCATTATTTTCTTGTCCCAGTGGGGTTCCTCTACTTTTGGTACCACACGACGATGAATTGGCACATGAGTTTGATCCTTAATCATATATTTTTAAGGACTCATATCCCCTTCATCACTTTAGGTGACATTGGCATTTGACCTCCACTTCATCAATCATTGACACGGTCAAAACGTCTTATGCGACTTTCTTTAACTTGCATGTTTTACATTCCACTGTGTATTCACATTCACTTGCACGTCTCTTAAGTGCATTACTCTCTCAAAAAGAATCCTATTCACACGAGTACTCATGTCCAAATCCTTGTGAACTATACACAACATTGCACATCGTTCGAGACATACAATGCACATGACAATAATAATTGCCCGAAATTCACACTTCCTGAGTTTTCATAGAATTCAACATAGAACACAAGACATATATGAACAAGCAAATTCAACGTGTTAATACTTAGTCAAAAATAGGAAATTTAACACAACAATTGTAATAAGCATTAGAAACCCTAACCCTAAAAAACCAGAGCAAATTTAAGGCTCAATGAAACTTAGCAAATAATTTTATTCAGAGAAACTTTTCATAGAGCCTTGAAGACAATTATCTAAGATTTCTAACATTGTAAGCCAATTTATTAGCAAAAATATACAAAAAAAATCCTACAAATTCGACAAGGCAACACGATAGAGTGTTTCCTAGTTTTTTCATAGTTCAAAGATTTGTAAATTTCTTCATCTTCCCAAAACCAATTTGAGTTATACTTTTTACAGTTTAAATTTAACAGAGACATCTGTCCAAAAAGGTAAATATTATTCAATAATTAATTTTGTGTCGTTCCTAATAAATTTTTTCATTCAAGCCTTCCTAGACTTCTCGAAAGGTCCTTCCAACCACCACTCTGTTTTTCATTGCCCTTTAAAATTTGAAGATAACCTCTATAATTTTTCTAATATACATGGTTAAAAATTATTTTCTCTCTAGTTTAATAAACTATAAACAAAATTTTAATTTGAAAACCACAAAGACTCAAAATTAAGGAAAATCACACAATGTTAGACCCAACTTGCAAAATAGTACAACCACCTTGCATGTCACAAATAGACCTTAATTTGACCTCATCTCTCAAGGGCTCTAACAAAGAAGTTGTTGCAAATTCATCTACTATAAAACAAGACCAATTTCATGAAAAAATGGGTTGATTTTAAGATAAACTCAAATTACTAAGATTGGTCCAGATAACTCAAATTTCCATCTAGTCTCACCATTTTGTTGGCTCAAATTTTCGAATTTCACACTTCTGCAAAAAATTTGGGAAAAATTGGGAAAAGTATCCTTTGTATTTAGAGCTCTCCTAAAAAACAAACAAAACAAAAATAAGAAGAAAAACATGCATGCATTTAGTTTTCAAAACAAATTTCTCAAAAACCTTTTCATTTCTCTTCACAAAACCAAAAGTTGTGCAATGCATGATTATGGAGGATAAATACACCAAGGTTGCCTCCTCCCAAAAGCAATCAGTTAAGGTTGAGTTGAAAAAGAAGAACTACCCACTTACCAAGGGCAAGCTGAACACAAAATTAGAAGAGAAAAGGGTGAAGGTTGCAAGCTTATTTTGAGCTCCTAGCAATGGCAACACAAGAAAGCAAGGTGCAAAATTTATGCTTCTTCTTCTCCTCCTTGTCTCTTGACCAGACCACCAAGGAAGAAGGAAATTGTTTTGTTTTCTCTCTTTAGGTGTGGGTGTAGCTGAATGTGTGTGAGAGAAGAGAGAATTGGAGTGTAAGTCACCAAATGGGATTCAAAATGTGAAGTTGTGTGGTGGTGGCTGTGGGACTCAAGGAAGAGGGAAGGTAGTGGATTCCACATGTCCACTTGTGGGCATGTGGAGTGACATTTGTATTGTGAGGTGTCACCGAGCGAGGGTTTAATTGTGCAATGTAATTTTACACTATGTAATTGTACCACAACATGGTTAAATTAAAAAAAACACTATATTAGTATTTTGTATTAAACTTCCATTGCACTTGTGAGAGATGTGTATGTGTTGTATTGTAGCAATTTGTAATATACATGTGTGTGTATGTGATTTGGTACAAAATTATTAGCAAAAAATGGTTTGGTCATGTTGTTGCAAGAGAAAAGCTCACAAGGTGCTACTTAAGTTGGCGTCTTCCTTGGTGGCAAAAATTGAACTTGTAGCAAACATTTAAGTGGCGTTTCCCAACCTGACAAGGACATTGCATGATTGACAAATTGCAGAAGTTGGTGACACCAAGTAGGGTGACGCTTCTTGTGTACAAACAAATGAAAAACACAAGGCGCCACTTACTGTGACACCTCCTAAATCCTAGTTGGAAAAATATCCCTACAGGTAAATAGTTTTCTAAAACTTCCATATTGGTAAATAGTTTTGCGAAATTACCTAGGTAAAAAAGTCTAACAATGGATGCCTCTCACTCCCCTCAATTTTTCTTAGTCATTATTGAATCTAACCTTACTTTAACTATTTTGTCCTTATTCATTGTTGTTTTCAATTTTGGGTTGAGCTAAAATATAAAATTACTTTCTACAATGATTTACTTACCTAAATGTTTTGACCAAAAATACAAGATTTGATGGGTTTCTTAGAAACATTCATTCACTTGAATTCGATGTGTAACTGAAAGATTGCTTTCACTTCATAACACTACGGTCTTATGGTACACATGTGACATGGTCAAACTTCAAAGTTTTCTTTCCCACTAGTGTTCAAACTTCTAAGTTAAACTCCCTAAATTGACCAATTCATTTTAATTTGATCATATATTTATCTTCATGTCAATCAAATGTTATAAATGAGAGTTGGTTTTATTTTGAGAAATTTTACATTTACAATGATTTATACAATAATATATTTTGTGTTTATTTTTTCTTTCATGTCATTTATTATATATCATAATGATAGAAAAGGATAGAAAAATGATATTATATAAATTACTGTATATGTATCAAATTTCTTATATTTTTTTTATAACTTTTCAATTTGAACCACATTAGAGCATATGGTTTGTGGAATGTTATTCTATTTTCAGGAGTATTTGCATGAAAATGTTTTTCAATATCGAATACAAAACTCAAGAAACCATTCTCATCCAAAAATTGATTTTTTATGTGAAATATTTGAGCATGTTATATCTAGCTTATTTTTTTAATTAAAAGTTATTTTTGACTTAAATGAAAATAAGATCTTAAAAAAGTATAAATTGTTTGTCAATTTTTATTTTTATTTTACTGAAAAGATCCCTGTAAACTTTTTTTTTGTTCCGAGAAGAAAATGAAAGAAGTGAAAGAGAAATGAAAGAAAGAAAAAAAGAGTATAAAAATAGATGAATTTTTGGGTTGTTTGGTTGGGATAGAACCTGTGATACTAACTTTAAACTAGGTCTCGTTGCCAGAAAAAACTTCAACCTAGGTCTAATAGCTATATATATTTCAAATGTCATTGCTACACGCATGTGCATTTTTTACAATATATATGATCTTTGTCTAGATACCTCCATCTTTGTTCATGGATTTCATATCAAGCCCATCTCTCTTTGAGAGTATATATTGTTGTAACTTTCGCAGGTCATTTGAGTTCATACCACTATCTTCCACATTTCGAAAAGAACAATTTGTCACATATAAAGTAATTTTTGAGTGGTCAATAGTTTTTTTTTACATGAATAAAGTGTTACAATTAAATTAAATTTATTATTTTATATTCTAACAAGGGAATTAGGCTAGGTCCTTGGGTAGCTTCTAGCTAGTTCCATAATGATTTCTTCTTCTTCTTCTTCTTCTTTTCCAGCAACCAATCGATTTCTTAGCATAAAAAATACTAAATTAAAAAAAGGCCTTGCAATAATTAAGAGACAACTGTTTGGGGCACCCAACATTTTTGTTGGGACACCCAACAGTTTCTGAAAATGCCGAAAATACTCTTATGGGTATTTTTGGTTACAAATAGGAGGTTTGATTTTTCATTTATGTAGCTTTTTTTTTCAGCAAAATGTCACACCCTTAGTGTAAGTTGTTTTCATTAGCTTTTGTTAGTCTCCTTTTCTGAGCATTTTTTGTCTCCGATGGTGTACATGCGTTGTTCAAAATGATACAGTGAAGTTGAGCGATTATTCGTCGTCAGAGAAGAAGAAGTACGTAAAAAAAATTTAGAAACATACGGATTGTCAATCCGAATGACTCATGTAGATCATCAATTCGTATGGCCATATGGATTGAATTCATATGGTTCATATGGATCAACAATCTGTATGGCCATACAAATTGATGATCCACATGAGTCGTATGTTTCTGAATTTTTTTAAAAATTTTAAATCCGCATGGATTAATAATTAAATTTTAAATCTTAAATTTTGGTTTCAATATTTTTTTATAACTAACAAAATTAATATATTTTAAAATTTTATTTCAATCATTATCTGAAACTAACAATCTTATCATATTTTAAATTTTGGTTTCAATATTTTTTATAACTACCAAATCAAATATATTTTTAAATTTGATTTCAATAATTATCTTAAACTAAAAATCTTATCATATTTTAAATTTTAAATTTTGGTTTCATAATTTTTATAACAAATTTATTGTACAATTAAAAATTATGTTTCAATATTTTTATAACAAATTTTAATTATTAAAAATTTTCGTTTAAATATTTTTTGTAACTAGCAAATTTAAATTATTTTTAATTATGATTTCAATATTTTTCATAAGTAACAAATTCAATATCTTTTAAATATTTGTTTCGATTTTTTTTAAAAGTTAGACAAATATAATATAACAATATTAAAAATTAATTGTTTTACCAATCTAATCTTAATTTTAGCAATCTAATCTTAATTTTAGCAATCTAATCTAGTCTTAGTAATAACTAATATATTTTTTTATAAATAAAATCAATACTTAACATTTAAATAAAAAAATTATAAAATTTTACTAACATTATAAAACAACATTACACTACGAAACAATTTAAATAATAATTGAAAAATAAAAAATTAAAAAAAATAAATTTAGAAGAAGAAAAATAAAAAAAAATATTCAACAAAAAAAATCATATGGATCAGTAATCCGTATGACACATACGGAATCCGTATGGTTGCTGATCCTTATGGTTCATACGAATTGACAATCCATATGAACCATATTGATTGATGATTTGTATGAGGTTTTTGCAGAAAAATGTCATTTTTTTTGTTAGAGAGGAAGAATAAGAACCACAACGGCACAAGAAGAGGAGGAAGAAGAAGAAAAGAAGAAAAACCACAGCCGCACGAAAAGTGGAGGAAGAATCGCAACGAGGAAGAACCACGAACCACCAAGAGAATGAAGGAGATCACGAGGGGAATGAAGAAGATCACAACGTGCGTGAAGGAGAACGAAGAAGCAGAAGGAGAATGAAGGAGACCACCATGAGAAGGAAGAAGCACTGCGGCGGAATCGTACGGACGCACACTGTAGTCATATTTATATTAATAGGATGAAGGGCATTTTAGCCCTTTCACCTAGGGTGCTGGGTGTCCGAACAAAACTGCTGGGTGCCCAAAGTAACACCCTAATTAAGAAGTAAGGAGTGAAAGGTATGAAAATGGTGGTGAGGTTCCCATTTTTTTCCTCTGTTTCAACCGTTAGCCCAGAATTATAGCTTGTGGATGATCTTAAATAATGAGCCAGGTTGAAGAAAGCTAGGCCCATCTAAACGCACATATTCAAACAGTAATATTTGTGGAGCCCAGTACCTGGAAGTGGAAGCCCATGCTATATTTCTTTCATTTGTCTTGTTACTTGGGCAGCATTTGGCAAATCATGTTAGAATACAACGAATAGCTTTTGTTTTATATTTTAAAAATAAAATAAAACATGAAAAAAAATCAAAGTAGAACAAAATAAAAGAATAAAATGGATTAGTTCATTTCATTCTATTTATATTATTATATACCGAATACTTTCTTAGTTTTTGCTTTAATAATATAGTTTATTGTAATAAAAAAAGAACAATAAAACTTAAACAAAAGCAATCTAAAAGGAAAAAAGAAATTGTTGTACATGAATTTTAACTTTTAATAGAAATGGACAAATGGTGATATAAATATTTTTGTTTCGTCTGTTTAGATTTTTTTAAAGGGTGAAGAGGAACATAAGTGGGGGGCCTAGGAATGGTAACAGGTGAGAAAAGAACTATTTGCCCACCTGATCCCCACATTCATCAAAGATCAGGATAAGTTTGGGATTAGGTTTGATGAAGTGAACAAATTAAACATAACTTTAATCTTCATCGGAGATGAATAGACTTGCGAAGAATTTGTCTTGCGTATTTTTGTCCTTAATTTAATACTACATTTATATATGTTATTAAATAAGTTGTACATATCGTAAAAAAAAAGTTGTACATGAAATGTGTTCTAATTCAAATTACATATGAAAAAAAATTAAAAATCTTAAAAAGTGAAAATATTAAGAATTAAAGTTAATTTTTTGATAAATTGAGTGATTTTAATCTTATTATTTAACTATTATTATTAGGTGAATTATATAAATATTGTAATATTGTTATAGTGGAGCCAATAGAGAGAAAGCGGATAGGAAACAAGTGATAATAAGTCCCGCCTTTAATCATATGTATACCCCCAAAATAGTCAACGTAATATTAAATAAATAGAAAAATAAAATTAAAAACAATTTAGATTAGATCTATAAAGAAATTAAAGTTGACACTTGCAAATGTGATTGGGAATTTGAAACAGAAAAAGCCATGCTTTACATTAGATCTCAACAAATATCTTTGCTACATTAAATCTAATAACAGCTACATATTATAAATATTTGGAAACCTCAACTTACAAGTCACAACCAATCATATTTATATTCCTTTTAAAAAAATCAATCATATTTATATCAACTCATGATATTTATGTAATTTGGTTCTATAATCAAAATGTGAGAAGACAAATTAACACTCGGACAAAAGTCACATATCATATTCACATCGCATGATTGAATAATCAATTTTGGAGCACCTTATTGGTAAAACCAGCCACGTGGAGTGGGGCGAAAACATTTGTCATCTGATTGAAATGTGGTGTGGCAAGATGCCTTTCACAAGGCATAATGTTCTTGTCCAGAACCAAAGAAGTGAAGGAGAAACCCCTTATGGTATATAGTCCAAAGCATCTCCACATGCTTCAGAACGTTCAAGGAGATAATGATGCCAAAAAATAACATAACAATTATGTGGAATCCAATCAGCCAATAATGTCATAACAATTATATTCTTTATGCGATAAACTGTAATTTATAAAAAATTATCTTGATGTTATTTTTTATTTAATGATTATCTCTTCTCATTTAAATATAAAATTCATCAAAACTAATTATTTTTAATAAATTTTAACCAACTACAAATAAAAATGTCTTCAACATTCCTCATAAAACATTATTGTAATTGTATCAAGATGAACCCTACAAGCTCAATGTCACCTTCACTGTCAGCTAGGTAGGGTGTGCAAATTTTATATAGGGAAAAGGAAAAAATAATGCGTGAGGAATATTTCCCCCAAAGTTCAGCACAGAAAATAATGAAATATATAGATTAAGCACCAATGAACAAGTAGCTAGCCGAAAAGTAAGTAAAAATAAAAAATAAAAAAATCCAGCAAAGTAATAAAAGAGAACAATCACAAGCTGGAATGCTATATTCAAGGGGAAGAGACGTTGTCCAGTTAAGTAAAGCATCAAACTTTTGATCACGGCTCATTAGGGTTATGATGAGTGCACAGTGTTAACACTGTTACTTCTTTTTTAAGTTTTTATCTTTTGTCTCTCATCCCCTCAACTATGAAGTGCTCACCCACAACCCTTTATCTCAACCGTTGGCATGTTCATCTTGTAAATTGTTGCACTTCTTTTTATTCTCTATCCTGATCAACACTCACCTTTTAGAGAAAAAAGAGATATTAGTATACTATGAAAGGAAGAAAAGACTTAGGTGGACCACTTTATCAAAGGTTAGAAGATGAATAAATCGTAGCATCGTGTTTTATACTATATATATCTTATTGCAACCATGTTTCAACAAATCAGAGTGGCGCAGCGGAAGCGTGGTGGGCCCATAACCCACAGGTCCCAGGATCGAAACCTGGCTCTGATATAATAGAGTGGCTTCCGATTGCTATGAAACTTTTTGGCCAGTGACAACGAATCAATTGAAATTTTAATGAACAAAAAATACCGGCATTAATTATAAATTTTGTTGTATTATTCATATTTTTTTTACTGCATCGTAAATTATTTTTATACGTAAAACATTTCAAAAAAATAAATAAATAGAAGCGTAAAACATATCTCTACGCAATGACATTTGAGTATAATAAAAAATAGTTCTGCAGGGCCTAGCATTTCAGTGTGTTATATTAGGTTCCTTACCACCTTACCAAAAATAATATTAGTTTACTTACCAGTTAAATGTTATTAATGTGAGTGGAATTTTTCAACGTATATTCATATTTTCTATTTGTTTATCATTTAATTTTAATTTTTTAAGTAATTTCTAAGTGAACCACATCTGAAAAATTATACTTGAACAAAAAGATATGTTTTACTATGTTCATATTTTAATATTAAATTTTCTAAAATCCATCTTTTTAAGGGATAAAATCCATCCTTCTTATGTGTAAAATTGTGCTTTTTCAGATACTTGTGATCGCACTTTAATTATTATTATTGCATGCGTCTTTATAATTACATATTCAAGCTAAAAAATTCTTTATATTTACATATTTGGCAATTGCACATCAAATATTTTTTTTAGATATGAATATATTAAAATATTACATTTAGTTGCACACATGACACATTTAATTTATACATATACTCCACTTCATATTTATAAATATATTTTTACAATATTTAATTATAATTATTCCATTTTTCTATTTAGATAAACTCAAGATTTTGTCCATACCTCATATATAAGGGTGGTATTCCATTTAACATTTCAAAATGATGGGTTAATTAACAGTTATTAGACTGATCAATATTACTATTTTTTAAAGGTAATATTACTAAATTTTGATAAATGTTAATATAGACTAATTTCTAATAACATTTACTATTTTTATGGCAATTGACCAATTAAAATAGTATTGACCAAGTTTTATGAATAATGAAAAATTATGTAATTAAATAATTAATAATAGAACAAATTGACTAATTTTTGTGAACCATTAAGTGTAATGAAAGTCTATGATTTGTTCCTCGGAAAAAAACCATGATTTGAATGGAGATAATGTTAGTTGTAAAGGATAAAAAATAGTGTGCATGTGTACACAGTAAAATTATAAAATAAGGGATAAGATAAAAGAGGCATGCAATAATGACTAATAAGAATTTGGGGAGGGAAAGTTAAAATACAAATAGCCACTTTTTTATGCAATGTGATTTGTGATAAAGGACCTTTGGACAACATTAACAATATCTTTCTTACATTGATCCAATCGTGCTTTTCAGCTTTCACTTAATTTCATATATTTATTTTTGAGAATTCACGATCTAGCTCCAACTTTCCAATCGCCGGTGGGATTTGGGCTGCTATACATATACTTTTAGATATTAAATATATTTGCTTTTTATTCAATACTTTTTCTATATAATATTAAGAACATCAATAGGTTATGCCATAAAAACTTATTCCATATAAAATAAATATAATTAAACTATAGTAAATTGTTCGATTAAAAATTGAAATAAAAACTTATGAAATTTGACTTCTTTTAAGAAAGTAGTTCAATTTATAAAAAAATAGACATCTCTGTTAGAATTGGTAGTCAGGATTGAAGAGAACGGAATAAGTGTTAATTTATTATTTAATCTGAAAACTGGTCCCCTCAAACGGACCTCTCACCTGTGTTTTTTTAACATGTTATGAAATCGGCTAACATCATTTTTTTTAAATCACCTTATGAAATTAGTTCCTGGTGTTTTTCTTTTTTTTTAAAAAAAAAAAATCTCAGTTCAGAAAGTTTTTTTTTTGTTAAATTGTTTTTGTATTTTTTTTATTAATCTTTTTAGAAGAATCTTAACTGTTTTAAAAAGAATTTAAACCTTTTTTTAAAAAATGTATATTTAAATACTCAATATAAATAAAATTTAGTTAAATATTTATAAAAAATACATATATTTAAGTGATTTAATTCTTTTACCTAAAAAAATTAAATAAATAAATTATGTTCAATTTTAATAGTATGCGTTGATATAAAACTATGAATACTTGAATATAATTTATTTAGAATAGTATTTTAAGAAAAAATAATTAATCTTTAAATGAAACCAAACAATTTTACTATTGTGTTATCCCTCTCAATTTTTAACTTGAATTAGTTTAGAAAGGCTTTAAAATCATGTCCAGAGTTTGTAAAAATTAGACTTTAGACTTAATAAACTCCTTTTATAATATAATTAGCTAATTATGAGTTAATATATTATATTAAATAATAAAACTTAATGTAAATTGGAAATACTACTATTATTAAAAAGACATTGTAATTGCACTTAAATGATAATCCATAAAATAAAAGAAGATTACACATAACATTCCTAAAACATACATAATCAAAACCATAAAAAACAAACATAAACGATAAAGTCATTGCTCAAACATACTTCATGACATGTTACACGCACAAAATTCTCTTTCGGAATACTTGTATCAAATATTAACAACATATGGGCATACAATGCAAAATTGTGAATACCAAAATTATTGGTAACCTAAAATGCAAAAACATTACCTTGACAATATTTTGCAGTGTAATATTCAAATAACATTTTGAGTGAAGAGGAAAGGGACAAAACACAACTGCCGGTAGAATATACCATTCAGTTCAATACAAAAACAAACTTTATACGACACATAAAGTAAGAAATTAGCAACAAGAGTAAGAAACTTACCTCTCATAGAACTAAGACAAAACCAATAGCTATATATTGGCCAAAACCTTTATCTTGTATGATTGTCTATCGCAAAGTGGAATCAATAGTCCTTGTAGGATCCTGAAATTAAAATTCTCACAAACCAATATTCCAAAAATAGAAATGTAATTGTTAGAGACCAAATTAAACTTGACTACCTTGAGTGTAACTCTCATGTTGTCAAAATCGTTGGGATATAAGTTTTGACAATAAAAAATGTTAAAGGTACATGATCAAAAGTATAATCAATGGATCCTAACAGTGTCTCGTGAGGTGTGTCATCAAAATTTACCAATCCTATAATTATATGAATTCAACAATCAATTGAAAGTTTATGTGTATCAAATACAATAAATGTTTTAAGGTAACTGATTTTGTGATCGAACGAAATCTAAAGCACATAACCATGGATTCCTATTAAATTCATGTTGAGTTTCCTGGTGGGCACACATTATGAATTCTTGAGTTAGGAGTTCCCTAGATATTTGATTCATTATAACAACTTGTATGAACCCCGTGGGACCAAAAATAAGTGTTGTTGAACTGGAGGATGACAAATTTGGGTTAGAAGGACGAACAAAGGATGGGAGGTCTAAGTCATCAATGTTGAGAAACTCCCATGGATTATTGTCCGTGATGAATGAGACTTTGTGAAAAATAAATGGTTTTAAGATGATGAGATATTAAAGTTTACATCTATACACTATCCATATTTATACAAATAAATGAGTTGAGCTTTGAACGGAAGAGATAACACAATAATGGTTTGTTGATTGTCATCGATGTTATCTTGACCACTCCTTTTCTGGCACAAAGGATGAAACTCTGCAGGATTCCTGATGGATGAACAGTAACCTCGTTTACATCAATGCATTATGAGTCATTGATTGTCGTCGATGCTATCTTGGTTACTCCTTTTTTGGCATAAAGGACAAAGCTATGCAGGATTCCTGACGGGTGAACAGTAACCTCATTTACATCAATGCATTATGGGTCGTTGATTATCGTCGGTGTTATCTTAACCACTTCTTTTTTGGCACAAAAGAAGAAGCTCTGTAGGATTCCTGGCGGGTGAATAATAATCTCGTTTATGTCAATGCGTTATAGATCATAAATTGTCATCGGTGCTATCTCGATCACCCTTTTCTAGCACAAAAGATGAAGTTATATGTGATTTCTGACAAGTGAACAATAACTTCATTTACGTTAATATGTTATGGGTCATGACTCGTACCAACGCCTAAGATTTCACCGACAATATAAATGGTTTAGATTGAATCTTAACTAATTACATTTGATTTGTCCTATTAAAAAAACAATGTTTAGTCAAATCATCTTGTAGAAAGCATTGGGTAGTCACATCGTCTCGAAACAAGCAATGTGAGGTCAAATCGTATGAGGAAAAGCAATGTGGGATCAAATTGTCTAGAAAAAATAAATGTTCAGTCAATTTGTATTAGAAAAATGCAGTGCTCAATCAATTAATACATTGTTCAATGTTGATTCAATTAATAAGGGAAAATTGACAATCAATCTAATAGGACATAATTAATAAGGGCAAGTAATTAATGTTGTCTGTGTCAACTAGTTCCTCATCTGGGAGGTTGCCTGTTTCTTGCCGGCTGTCGATGTATTCGTCTATGTTCTTGTGGTTGAAGTTGTTCATCAGGAACAAAAAATTGTTCTTCCTGGACGAAGTCATTAGTTGAAGAACTATCGACAATACTTTGGTGAAAGGATGCAAACAAAGGTATGAACATACTTTGCATGTACGCATAAGCAGACTCTGGTGTTCAAAGATTTGTACCCATGAGATTGCTCATAAAGTCTTCTCCGCTAACACTGAAGAACTACGGATTGTACCCATAATCTTTTTAATGATGATGAGGATGTGACATGAATTCATATGATTAAGCATGTGGTTGTAGTCCTTCATCATGTATGCTGGCAACGACTGGTGGACTTTATTATGGAGGACATTGTCCAATTTTTATGTATGGAGCTGAACAAGATGTGGCAGCAACGTTTAGATAAGTTGTAAACCTTGTTAGAAAATTTTTGAATTTGTTCGGTAACAATTCATGTAGTGACTTATGTTCAATCTTTCTTAGAATTGGTTGGTCGATCAACACATATTTGCGTCTTTCCTTCTAAATTGCAATCCACCATTGGTGTTCCTCTGCCTAATTTGTGTCACGATGTCCTCTCATGTCAGTATGATGGACTTTGTCAAGATTATGCGGTGGATTTGGTATGTCTTGAAAAAGTCCAAATTGGAGCATGACCTTGTCAGTTTGATGCCATACTACAATTGGAAAACAAATTAAAGCCACACAAGCACTCCATATTTAGGAATCCTTGTATGCATTTTCTAGTAGAAAAGACTTAAAACCTTCGTAAGGCATCCAATGGAATTGAAAAATAAGTTATGTTAGTAATTTTAAAAACAATGTAATTAATGTTTGAATAAATAAAACAAAAACCAAATGGTTCAACAACCTCTTTCCTATGCATGTTGTTGAATCTTGACTTGTAGCCTATCACATCACCGCGTGGGATTCCAGAAAACCATAGCCCTCTGTCGCTCCATCTTGTGAAATGTAATATGCTAGTGTAAAATACATTACTAAAAATGGATTTTGTTTGAGTGATAAATTTTTGTTTACCTAGTTACAAGTGGATATAACGGCTGGTGCTTGACCCTCGGTTGAATGAATGCCATACGATACGATGCCCAAGACTTTAACCATATTGTACATCCTCCCATTTTTTTGGATGTGAAATAAATAGCCTTACACATTTCTCTATACAAATGTGCTAAACATGTCAAACCCCAGCTGTACTAGCCAGCCCGATCAAGATATGCTAATAGGGGTAGATACATCAGGTGAACTCTGTCCCCTGACTTGTTTGACATCAACACCCCACCAATCAATTCTAAAATGTATGTCCTACAATGGACCGCTAGTTGTTGTGGTATGGGTTCTACTGGGAGAGTCAACATGTTTTCTTTTAACAATTTTAATTTAAGTGTTGATCCCACAGTGCATTCTCTAGGGGAACATCACCTATATATTATGTGCACATTTCTTCCCAATCATAATATGTTGGGCCAGTAATTGGTCTTCCATCAACGCGTAAGATGATTGTGCATTCACGAACAGGAAGATTAAACGTGTGACACATGTCTCCACCTTTCAAGCAAAGCAGTCACTAATGCATTGTCAATTTTAACTTGTTCGAGCTTTGAAATATATGAAAACCCAGCTTGAACCAACAAAAGTTCAATTTTAGGATCAGGAGAAGGCATAGCCTAAGCATATGACTGGATTACATCGTCTGCTACCTGCAGAAATCAAAATAATAACAACAACATTATTTGTTAATCATAACATAATTAACATTTAATTAAGCAGAATGTATTACATAATTCTCCAGATCTATGAATGTGTTGTTTCCAAAGAAGAGGAGCAGTTGTAAATGCCATTGTTTAGGCTTTGATACTAACGTCAAGAAGAAGTTAAAAAGGGATATATATGAATGAGAGAAAGTGAGTCTGTGAGTTAGTGTATATGATGACAGTACATGCATTGTTCTAACAGTAACATAATTCATTCGGTGGGATCTTGGTCATTCAACGTGCATTGCTCTAATCGGTTATATCTTAGCCGTTCATTTAGTTGGTGGGATCTTGGTCGTTCAACGTGTGTTGCTCCAATTAGTGATATCTAGGCCGTTCATTTTATTTGTGGGATCTTGACCATTCTTTTTGAAGTGTATATGATAAGCCATTAAATGTTATAAATATGGTCCGCACTAAGGCAATCTGATCCATCACCTTAATCAGAAACCTTTTTGCTACCCTAAACCCTAAACCATGACTTCATCATCAGTCAATGTGATTGTGTATTATGATAACACCATCATAAAAACTAAATATGGTTTGATGTTTGTAAGCAGTTCACCAAAGATCGTTCAACTTGACAAAAAATGTCATTTGATGCCTTGAAGCAAGCTATTGGAAACATGATTAGTCTACCAAATGGTAAGGTGACCAAGGATATACATTTTCGATTACTTGCATCATTTGTTGGTGATTGTGGCCAGTACAGGGGATGCATGTTGCATGATGATGAGGACATAATGATTATGTTTTTTATGTTCGCATGAATCTCCAAGCTCACATGCCTGGAGTTATGTATTGCCACCCCAGACACACCCACACAAACATGTGCACACCCACCATCAATTTATGTCAGCTCTTTGAACTTAGAAGATTTGGATGAATACCTCGATGAAACAATGAACCTTGAATCGAGTTTTAAAGAAATCCCTCCCCCAACCCCCAATTTATTTGATCGTTATTTTAGTATTTAATGATTTGTATTTGTCATATGTGTTTTTCATTGTTGTATTTCCGAGTTTTCGTCATGTGTGTTTTAATGCCAAAAGATTGAAGTATCGATTGAAATCTTCAAGTGTTAGTAATTTTTTCTTGTTTTGGCCACTTCGTTAATGCAATTGTGGGTCGAATTAAGACTCGAAATTTGTCTTAATGGCTAAATTAACATGAAAACTACAGGAATGAAACATTATTTTAATCAAAATAGTTGATACTAATAACAATCTAAGTGCCAAAAGTTGTCCTCATAGATTGATATCTTCAAGTCTTAGTAATTTTTTCTTGTTTTTGACCACTTCGTTAATCCATTTTAGGGTTGAATCGAGACTTGAAAGTTATTTTAATGGCTTCATCGACATGAGAGCTATGAGAACGAGACATTATTTTAACCAAAACAACTGATGCAAATAATAATCTAAGTGCCAAAAGTTGTCATCATGGACTGAAATCTTCAAGTCTTAGTAATTTTTTCTTATTTTTGCCCTAATTCTCAACCCCGATCCATATGTTTGTCGCAAAACCCCTAACCATAGTATATTAACTGATCCATGGACACTAAATCCTATAATCTAGCCCTAACCCTAGGTTGTAAGTCCTTAACTCTGACCTTAGACCCCACACTTAAGAGGAGAAAAAACTTCTTTTCTCTGATGTTTTTTTCTTTTCATCTTTTTCTCTCACTCACAGGTTCACAACTTCATCCTCATTTATTCACATAAGGAAATTCAATTCTTCAAACCCTAAATCTTAGCCCTAACCCTAGGTCGTAGACCCTTTACTTTGACCCTAGACCCTACACTTAAGAGGAGAAATAACTTTTTTCTCTAATGTTTCTTCTTTTCTTCTTTTTCTCTCACTCATGGGTTCATAACTTCATCCTCATTTATTCATGTTAGAAAATCCAATGCTTCAAACCCTAAATCTTAGCCCTAACCCTAGGTCGTAGACCCTTTACTTTGACCCTAGACCCTACACTTAAGAGGAGAAATAACTTTTTTCTCTAATGTTTCTTCTTTTCTTCTTTTTCTCTCACTCATGGGTTCATAACTTCATCCTCATTTATTCATGTTAGAAAATCCAATGCTTCAAACCCTAAACCTTAGCCCTAACCCTAGGTCGTACACCCTTTACTTTAACCCTGTACCCTACACTTAAGAGGAAAGTGAACTTCTTTTCTTTAATCTTTCTTCTTTTTTTCTTTTTCTCTCACTCATGGGTTCACACATTCATCATCATTTATTCACGTTAGGAAATCCAATGCTTCAAACCCTAACCATAGGTTGTATACCTTTAACCCTGACCCTTATATATAGAAGTCATATTCACCTTTGTTTAACACATCCGCACAACACCCTTTGCCACATTTCTTTCTCTATTACACAACATGTCTTCCTCATATGTCAAATGGTTAGTGCACTACAATGGTCAAATAATCAAAATAGATGAAGGAAATATGTTTCAATGTCCCCACCATTGTTTTTTCAAACAAAGTGAATCCTCACACTTCAAGCCTTGAAAAGAAAAATCCATGAAAGGCTCCATTTTCAACCATTGGACCAAGTATACGGTATTTCATGACCATACCCACACGTAGTGGGGTGTGGAATGCTCAAGTTTATCGCAATGCAACTTGTTAACGACGAAGAAGTCAAAGGTATGATTTCTAGTGTTCGCCAAAGTCAGATTCTTCAATGCTCTGAATTGTATGCAAACATTAAGCTACATACACTTCCCACCCCAAACCCTTAACCAGTACCTCATCAACCACAATATTATCCTTAATCCCATTATTCACACACATCCGATGCAACCCAAGACACTTTTGCTTTAACCCAACCACAATAAAATTTATTTGAACTAAACTCATATTCTTTTACCCAACTTCTTTCTGCACCATTTTCCACCAATTTTTTAGACTCAAGCATTTGATGCTACTGAGGATCAACCTCACCCATACTTGAGTACCCCTATAGTAGAGCCTACCTCACAGTAGATCCTACCTCATCAACCCAAACAAACGAGCCCGAGTTTACAATAGAGCTTGGCTTACCTAACGAAGAACTCTGTCCCTTTATTGAGGATGAAGACAAAGTTCTACAAAATCAACCACAAGAGGATGATGATGAGGAAGAAGTTGAACATGTTCTACCAATAATAACCATACCACCATACTACATACCACCACACATGCAAAATTTTGAAGAATCAAATTTTCAAGATTCTGAATACAACCATAGCTTGGATCACAAAGAAGTCCAACGTGCTTTGCAGTAGTATCATGTGAGCAAAAGAGCTAACTACAAGACACAACTATTGAACCCAACAAAACTAATTATCATTTGTAATGACGATAATTATGCTTGGAGGTGCAGGGCATCAACATCCTGGCAAGTAAGTGGTGGGGAATAAGAAAGCTCCGTGAACCCCATACATGTTCGAATCCATCAATCTCACAAGATCTTACAAAAATGTCATTTGTTCATCAGTAAAAGCATTCACAGCTTGATTGAAAATAATCCATCAACTTCAGTGCGAGTATTGATAGCACACATCAAAAGCATTGAAGGATACACCACCACGTACCACAAAGCATGGTTGGCAATGCAAAAGGCTATTGAAAACATCTACAACAACTAGTGCAACAATTTCTTCTTGGTATGGTTGTGGAAAAGGAAACACTGCCAATGCCACCAAAAAAAGGTCAAGCAGTAGAGGGTTTCGTGATGTTTCATTGTCTTTTTTGGAGTTTCATACTATGTATCAATGAGTTTCAATATTGCAAGCCCATGGTTTAGATTGATGGAACATGGTTGTACGGTAAGTACAAGGGGACCCTTCTTGTAGCAGTTGCACAAGATGGCAACAATAAAATCCTTCTAATAGCCTTGGTTGTTGTCGAGAGTGAATTAGCGAGAGCATGACTTTTCATCCTCCAAATTTTAAAAGGCTTGTCACCCCATAACATGGTATGTGGTTTGATTTCAGATAGACACGCGTCAATAAAAAATATCTACTCAAGACGTGATAGTGGATGAACAACACAAAATTCTACGCATGTGTTCTGCATTCGACAAATTGCACAGAATTACATGAGGAGTTATAAGAACAATGTCATCAAAAAACTAATTATCAATATGGGTGAGTGACAAACTTTTTTCTCTTCATATTAAATATCACTTCATTTTGTATTATTCACAATATTGAAATTGTATGTTTATCACTACTCAGCATATGCAAGGATAGAGCCTACGTTCAATCACTACTACAACATTATGAGGGAGGAAGCAGATGCTAATCGAGCAATTAATTGGCTCAGCAAGATTTCGCGAGAAAAATGGACTCTCGCAAGGATGGTGATCGGCGATGGAGGCACATGACCACCAATCTTGCTGAGTCGATTAATTCGATACTCAAGAAATCAAGAAATCTTCCAATAGGTGCGCTAGTAAAATTAACATATCTAAGGTGTAATGCATTGTTCAACAAAGGAGGAAGAGAAGTCGAAGTAATGCTTGCATGTGGCCAAGTTTATACTCAAGTACTAAAAAAAGCCATCGATGACACACAAAGAAAGACAAACACTCACATTGTTCTTGAGTTCAATCAATGCGACACACGGTTCTTGGTCTAAGAGACAATAAACCTGAGAGAGGTTCGGTCCGCTGGAGATTTCACAGTTAGGCTGAATAAAAGGTGGTGTGACCGTGACAAATTCCGGGAATTGCCACACAGTTCTTGGTCTAAGATTCCTTTGTTGTTTTGTTTCAAATTTAAATATTTTGTTTTGTTGTTGGTGATTTTAAAATATTTTGTATTTTAAATATTTTAGTCCAATTCAACCTGTTGGTTACATATGTTTTTTTTTTTAAATTTCAAATATGTATTTTAATCATCGAATAAAATGAAAACACAAAGGAATAAAAACACTCATGTGGTCAGTGTATGTGTTGTTGAGGGAGAAATTTGCACGTGATCCCTATTTGGCTTGTAGTTGCAATTGTAGGAGCTATTTTTACTTGCTTTATGGGCAAAACAAGTCAAGCTATTATTACCAACCTTTAATTCCAATGAAACTAGCTAATGCTTATGGACTCATGGGAATAACAAAATACAGAAACACTACACATGTCGAGTCCCATCTAGTGAACCTACTAGTGTCCTCTGCATTGATTGAACACACTTCCAACCTTTGCAAAGCGATGGATTCTCGGACAAACTAAGCCAAAAATCTTTTGAAAAAGTTCACTTCAACTTTTATTGAAAGACGTAACTTGTACTATAATTAGTTGAATAAGGTTAATTGTAAAAGGAAAAATGCTGCTAACATTGTCAATACATGAACTATATTATTTTATTCAATACTAATAATGAGCAGTTGAGCACACTAATTTAAACCATTTCTTATATTTTTTTTATCATCTTTTGCTCATTTGCTAGTTTCTCTTTTTCTTTTTGTTACCATTTCTATTTTTCTCCACTTATTTTTAATAAGCTAAATGTTTTTATTTAATTGAAAACAATAATAAATAAATATTTTTAATAATTCATAATAAACAAACATATATTTAAATAAATAAATTATATTTTAATTTTATAATGAATAACTAAAATTGTGATAAAAATTTATTTTTAACTATAAAAATATTAAAATTTAATTTAAAGATGAAAATAAAAATAAATAAGTGATTTAAAAGAGAGAGACATACAATAAAATTATGAATATGCAAGAAATTACTTTAAAAATTTCTATTATCTGTTATAGATTTTATTTTTAAGTTTCATTTAATCTATTTAAAAGTTTAGTTTGGTTTATTAATCTATTTATAGATCTATTTTATATTAATTTTATTATTTAAATCTGATTTTTTTTATATTGGATAATAAACTCATAAATCATTGGAAAAAAAATCTATGTAAAATAAACTATAATCTATAAAAATTAAAATTATTATTACTCAAAACATGATCAAGATGAAAATACATAAGAATAAAAAATAAATAATATAGTAGAAGTATTATCTTAAAATTGTTTTTAACAACATTTTCTTTTAAATTAACTTTATTTCATTTTAAACTACAAATAAAATTAAAAGAAATAACAAAAATAATATAAAATCTTCTCAAACTACAAATTATTTTCAGTTTAACCAATTTAAACAAAAATATAGATAATTAAAAAGGAAAAATTTTAAAAAACAAAAATATTAAAAATAAATAACAAAAAAATAAAAAGAAAAATCATGTTATGAAATCGGTTCCTAGAAAACTGATTTTCTAACATTGATTAAAAAATATTAAAAACACATTATAACGTGTGTTGTAAAAAAACCTTAGTTCAAAAATCGATTTCTAAGAACCGATTTTTAAACTAAGGCAGACAAAAAAATTATTCACGTTAAGAAATCGGTTTTTGAGAAATCGATTTCTCAACGTGAACAATAATTTGTATCATCCACGTAAATAATTTTTTAATCATATTACTTGTGTAAATAATTAATTTTTTTTGAATTATTTGTGTGAAAAACTTTTAGATCTAATCTTAACTATATTATTTCACTATTCACAGTGTTGATCACAATCTCAATTATAAATTCAAAAATATATTGTAGCAAATTTATAGCATATTAATGTTTTTTATTCGACAAATATTTATTCTTAGGTTATCTATTTTTATGTTGGGATCCCTCCTTAATTGGAGTGGTTATAGAAAATTCTAGAACTTTCTAGAAAAGTGTAGAATTTTCTAGAACGTCCTAGAAAACTCTAGAGTAGTGTAGAACTCGCTAGAAGCTTGTGGAAGAAGATGGAAACCTCTGAAATATTCTGGAGATGTGTGAAACCTTATGGAAGAGTATGGAAGGATATGGAAGGGAGTAGAAGAGTGTAGAGACTCCTAGAATGTGTGAAGCATTCTAGAGAATTAATCTCTACCTTAGGATACAAGTAATCTCCACCATTCATTGTGGAGGTGGAGTAGTATAAATAAAGGTAGGAGCCTTCATTCCTAACCATCCAAGACAAGAGTGAATCCAATTTTTAGAGTGAGAAAGCTAGAAAGTTAGAGAGCCTCTTTGAGAGAGAAGATAAATAGCTTGGAAAGTCTCTATCCTCAAGCTTGAGTGAGCCATCGTAGAGTGAGTCAATTTAGTAAACACATCCTTGTAACCCTACTATTTTTTTTGTATAGTGGAAGAATCTTCATATTGGAGAATTATAATCATGTGCTCCCATTACTACCTTTAATTACTAAGTGCCTATCTTAACTTCATGAAACGGGAAAGTTCGAGTTTTCCCAATAGTGGTATCAGAGCTAGGTTCATCCAAAGTCGTCATTAGCTCGTGCAGTTCAAGATGGAGGATAACGTCGCTCATGATGAAGACATGTTCAAGCTCATGACTAACAACTACTCATATTGGAAGCCGATGGTGGAGGATCATCTATACTGCAAGGATTTGCATGAGACCATCATCTACATAGACAAGGTAGAAGGTAAGAGTGATGCTCAGTGGGAGTTACTAAATCAGAAGGTCGTTGCTATGATTCGTAAGTACATTGACAAAACTCTCTTTGAGCATTTTTCTACTTACACAAATGCTTATGAATTATGGATAAAGCTTGAGTCCATGATTCAAAAGAAAACACCTCGTAATAAAGCCAATTTAGTTCGACGGTTGGTGAAGTTGGAGTATAAGGATGGTCATAGTATGATTGAGCACTTAAATAATTTTAAAGAGCTCGTAAATTAATTAACCAAAATTGAGATGAAGATTGATGATGAGTTGCAAGCCTTTCTACTCCTTAGTTCCTTGCTGGAAAATTGAGACACACTTGTGGTTACACTTATTAACTCAGCTCCGAAAGGAAAGCTCACCATGGATAAGTCAGTGACAACCTTCTTGGTGAAGAAGCAAAGAGGTGAGTCTATCCATCCCGAGGCTAATGTTATTGAGAATCGGGGTAGGAATGAGACTCGTGGATGTAATAAGAGTCGAGATCCACATCAATCTCGAGGTAGATCCAAATCACGCTAAAAAATTACATGCTACTACTGTGGAAGGATAGGCCACAGAAAAATAGAATGTTGATCCTTCAAGAGAGATCAAAAGGCCGGTAACGTTAAGTCAGACCAAGTCAGCCCAACAAAGAAGCAAGAAGAGAAGAATACTACTGTCGTAGTTTCAAAAGAAGATTTGTTATATCTCGTTGGTGAAGGTAATATCCTAAACATTGCTTGTGATGATAGTTCTTGGGTTGTTGATTCTGGTGCCTCTTTCCATGTTACTCTACATGGAAATTTATTCTCATCCTACCAAAGCAGTGACTTTGGCACGGTGAAAATGGGAAATCAAGATAGGAGCAAGATCGTCGGGATAGGAAACATCACCCTAACAACAAGCACCAGATGCAAGCTTGTCCTAAAAGATGTGAGGCATGTCCCGGCTATGCATCTCAATCTTATCTCCGCTGGGAAGCTAGACGATGCTGGTCTGATGAACTACTTTGGTGAAGGAAAGTGGAAGCTCACCAAAGGAAGTATAGTCATGGCTCGAGGAAAGAAGGAAGGATCATTATAGTGATGCAAGCTAAGCTCTGCAAAGGAGAGGTAAACATAACCACTAATGATATGGAAGTATGGCATAAATGACTTGGGCATATCAGTGAGAAGGGTCTTCGCATGCTAGCTCGAAAAAATCTCATCCCTAACGTGAAAGGTAAGCCACTTGATCCTTGTGCTCACTGTTTAGCTGGAAAACAACACAGAGTTGTTTTCAAAAGATCTTCTCCGCCCACAAGGAGAAAGAACATTCTTGACCTTGTACACACCGATGTGTGTTCAATGACCGAGAGATCCATTGGTGGTGCATTGTACTTTGTCACCTTCATTGATGACCATTCAAGGAAGGTGTGGTTGCACCTGTTAAAATCAAAGGATCAAGTGCTTGATGCCTTCAAAGAATTCCATGCTCTAGTGGAGCGTGAGATTGGAAGAAAGATCAAGAACATACGATCTGACAATGGAGGTGAGTATAGAGGTCCCTTTGAAGCCTATTGCAAGAAATATGGCATTAGGCTAGAGAAGATTCCACCCAAGACACGAAGTTGAATGGGCTAGCTGAGAGAATGAATTGAACAATTGAAGAAAGAATTTGATGCATGTTTTCTCATGCTAAATTACCTAAATCATTTCGGGGAGAAGCTATAATGGCCGTGGTTGACATTGTCAACCTTACACCATCAATTCCTTTGGAAGGGGCTATTCCAGAGGAAGTTTGGACGGACAAGAAAGCTTTATACAATCATCTCAAGCTGTTTGGGTGTAGGGAATTTGTTCACATCCCTCAAGATGAACGAGCTAAGCTTGATGCAAAGACGAAGGAATGTATCTACCTTCGCTCACCCATTGGCTATCGGCTTTGGGATCCAATCAATAAGAAGGTTGTCCTTAGCAGAGATGTTGTATTCTTCAAAGACCAAACGATCGAAGACATTAAAAATTCAGAGAAGCTAAGATTGAGAAGCAGCAAGAACACTGAACTAACTCCAGTTCGATGTGAGGATAATGACACGACAGAAAATAGTGATGCTGAAGATCATGAGCCTGTGTTAGAGTAAAACAATCAGGAGACTCATGATGAACCAGCTCAAGAAGATCCTCAATCTAGCTCTCTGTCAGTGCTAGAGTCAAGACAATCCTCTAGGGAAAGAAGGCCATCCACTCGATATAACACAGAGGAGTACGTGATGCTCACTGATGAGGGGGAGCCTCAAAGCTATAAAGAAGAAATCAATGATATTCATAAAGAAGAGTGGAGAAGAGCCATGCAAGAAGAGATGCAATCCTTGCATGAGAATAACACCTATGAATTGGTGGAGCTTCCAAAAGGGAGAAGAGCCTTGAATAATAAGTGAGTGTATCAAATCAAGACCGAAGGTAGTAAATCAAAGCCTCTCTATAAAGCTCGGTTGGCCATCAAAGGATTCGGTCAAGAAAAAGGCATTGACTTTGAAGAAATATTCTCTCTCGTGGTATGTTGAGAAGGTGTTGGAAAGATTCAACATGCACAAATCAAAGTCAGTTAACACACCACTTGCTGGACACTTCAACCTGAGTTCGAAGCAAAGTACCACAAGTGAGAAAGAAATGGAGGAAATGAAGAAGATTCTATATTCATATGTAGTAGGCAGTCTCATGTATGCAATGATATGCACAAGACCAGATATCGCCTATGCAGTTAAAGTCCTCAGTCGCTTCTTGGCCAACCCGGGGAATGAGCATTGGGTTGCTGTCAAATGGATCCTTCGATATCTACGTGGAACTTCCAAAAGATGTCTATGCTTTGGAAAAGGAAAACCTGTGTTAGAAGGATACACAGATGCAGACTTGGCCGGTGATATTGATTTAAGGAAATCAACATCGGGATACCTAACTACTTTTGCAAGGGGAGCTATTTCCTGGCAATCAAAGCTGCAAAAGTGTGTTGCATTATCCACCACTGAGGCGGAGTATATCGCATCCACTGAAGCTTGCAAGGAGATGTTGTGGATGAAGAACATGTTGCAGGAGCTGGGAATAGATCAAGATAGGTATGTTTTGAAGTGCAATAATCAAAGTGCAATTTACTTGGCAAAGAAATCAACATTTCATTCCCGCACAAAGCACATTGACATAAGGTATTATTGGATCCGAGATGTCCTCGAGGAAAAGAAAGTACATCTTGACAAGGTTCACACAGACGAGAACTGGTTAGACATGATGACCAAAGTACTACCGACAAAGAAGTTTGAAGATTGCTGTCAAGGTGTCAGTTTGCTACTACCCCCCCAATTAAGTCGGGAGGGGGAGATTTGTTGGGATCCTTCCTTAATTGGAGAGGTTCTAGAAAATTCTAGAGCTTTCTAGAAAAGTGTAGAATTTTCTAGAACGTCCTAGAGAACTCTAGAGTAGTGTAGAACTCGCTAGAAGCTTGTGGAAGAATGTGGAAACCTCTGGAATATTCTGGAGATGTGTGGAACTTTATGGAAGAGTATGGAAGGATATGGAAGGAAGTAGAAGAGTGTAGAGACTCCTAGAATGTGTGGAGCATTCTAGAGAATTAATCTTCACCCAAGGATACAAGTAATCTCCACCATTCATTGTGGAGGTGGAGTAGTATAAATAAGCTAGAGTAGGAGCCTTCATTCCTAATTATCCAAGACAAGAGTAAATCCATTTTTTAGAGTGAGAAAGCTAGAAAGTTAGAGAGTCTCTTTGAGAGAGAAAATAAATAGCTTGAAAAATCTCTATTCTCAAGCTTGAGTGAGCCACCGTAGAGTGAGTCAATTTAGTAAACACATTCTTGTAACCCTACTATTCTTTTGTATAATGGAAAAATCTTCATATTGGAGAACCGTGTGTTCCCATTATAATCTTTAATTACTAAGTGTTTATCTTAACTTCGCGAAGTAAAAAAATTCGAGTTTTTTCAACATTTTATTAATAAGGAATTAAACCCATATGATTTCTTTTTTCTTTTCTTCTTTAATTGGGTATCTAATGGTGAATCTTATATGTCCTAATTTATTGTGTATGTATACGTTATGTTAAGCGTTGATCTTTTTAATGGCCGTCTTTCTTTTGCTCTCTAGGAGAGCTGGAAATTCAGATCCAATGTTATGATTGTAAATTGTTTTTTATATTGTTACGTAGTGAAATTATGGAATATGCCTGCTTAATCTGTCCTAATGTGCCCTCAGTAAGCACATGTATGTGTAAGTTGAGCTGGAATTTACTAGACAAGTATCCAAATTGGCAGGAAAAATCTGCCACTAAAGTCTACCGCCAGCATATTCCTACTAAAATACTCATTTAATTAAGGGCTAGCCGTTTCTTTTGAACTAACAACTGCAGTTAAAATAATTAATCAACGTGTTTTAGAGTAAGTCTTCTTAATTATATTATATCTTTTAAATAGTTCGTGGCAATTTCAGATTCTGGTAATTTTAGTTATCGAAAAAAAAAAAAAGATTCTGGTCAATTTAATTAAGTATCATTCTTCTTAATATATGTACCAGTACGTTGTCTGATTCTACCGACGGTTTCAACGGGAATGAAGGGTTCGATCGGTTGTTAGCATCCTCAAGGTATTGTTGCACTGTCCAAATCCATATAGTAGTAAATAATAGTAATAGAGAAACTAAATTCTGATCTGAGTACAATCCTGAGTACTATGAGTTGTAGTAATATAATGGCTGCTTTGTTACATATATATATAAAAGTTGACGTTAAATAATTTAGTGATTATTTTAATTAAGAGATTTTAAGAAAAACATAAATTAATTTATGTTTATTTATATTATAAAGATCATTTCTTCTTTTTTAAAAGAATTGAAATAACTTAATATCAACCATCAACTTTTCTACTAATTATCTTCAAATCACTTTTTAGCATACTTACTCAAACAAAAACTAATTCTAATTATAATTGATTATTGAAATAATCTAATTTTTGTGGTTATAATCCCAAACACAACTTAAAACATATAGGGTTATAGGAATACCTATTCCTCTCTCTGTACAAGAATGATTTAAACACTTGTCTAGCTCTCCAAACAAAATCCAATGCTTTTTTTCACTTCCCTCTTCCAAAACTTAACCCGACCTTTCTTTTAAGAGAAATGTTATTGATACATTGTCTAACAAATTCTTTCTTATTTACTAAAATTTCTCAAAAATAACAAATTTATGTGGGTCCCACTATTTATTGATAAGTCTCTTCAAGCTCTAAACAAAACAAAAGAAAAATGTAATGTTGTATTCCCAAAAATATTATGCTCATGAATATTCTTTTCCATGAACTTTTTTGATGGACACTTATAATGTTAGAAAAAAATATTTAATAAAATAAAAAAACAAAAGTGGAAGAAAAAAATCCAAAAGAGTGGAGGGAAGATAAGTAGCTAGTTAAATAGGAAATAACTTAGATATTCCCATGAGAATATAATAAATCCACCTTTTACAATGAGAAAAAAAGGTAAGGAAAACACAATACTTTATATTCATTTGAAATGACAATTTCTAAGAATATTTACTTAAAACTTGTAAAAAAAAACATGAGAATGTATTTTTTTTTTCATTTTTCCTGGGATCTTCTTTGATACTTGAAACAAACACAACCAAATGGCTGAACTAAGTAATTTTTATTTAATTTTTGTTTTAAACAACAATCACTCATCATTTTCAATGCCTAACACTTTTAATTCCCATAATAAATTCTCATATATCCTACGAGACTATTGAGTGTTGATTATGCTATTAGGAAATGAAACTTTTTCATTCCCCTTGGATCCTTAGAAGATAAAAATTTTGTTTTTAAGACGTAAAGAAGATATATTACTTGAACATTTTTTTTTTCATACTCCAAAAATGTATATGCTTTGGGACATAAGGAAAGAAAAGAAGGAAAGAGAGGAAAAAAAATAACAATTTGATAAGTGATGTGATAAAAATGTATGAAGAGGTGCAAAGTAATGTAGAAATAAAAATATAGAAAAATCAGCTATATAATTTTCTAATTAAGAAGTGTTAAGGGTTTATTAGTAATTAATTATCTCCCCTTAATTTTCCTCCTCTCATTTCTGAAAAATTAGTGTATTGAGAAGACAGTTTAAGCAGCAATGCATTCTTTCTTTTATGTGATAAAAATGTATAAAAACATGTAAAATAATGTAGAAATGAAAATATAGAAAATTAGAGTTAAACAAATTTCTAATTAAGAAGTGGATTCTTTGATTAACTATGTTCTCACAAAGATTGATCACACATCCACTTAAGCATTTACGTCAATATATAGATAGATGATGGATTGTGAACCGTATGATCTTCTTTGTCCTCACAAGGACTGACTCACACTTAAGATAAAAAAGACTTAATAGCTAGTGATCCATAAACCACCCAATTCACCCTAATATCTAAAAATTAGTCCATGTTAAACCCATCTGGTTCATGAGTCATCTCATCGATTCAAGGACTAATAGACTCTATCAATCATTTACCATATTAGAAAATTGACTATATTGGACAAGTATTATATATAAGTATCATGAAACATTTTCTTGTACTATCAAGTACGTACTGTACCCAATATCGTATGGATGTAGTGACAAGGTTAGACAACACATCACGTCTTTGACATGTTAGGGACGGACAATAACACATCCATCCTATACAAAGTTGACAAGGCTACACACATTAAACACATGACTTAGAAGACCTAATGTAAGAGGAACACATGTACAAGGTTGTCAGAGGACACCGCATATAAGTAGGAGGAAGGATTACATGATTCTCCTTAGGTTCATGGTTGGACAAAGTTAGAAGGAGACATTAGTAGAGACTTTAGTTTGGTGTTCTCTAACATGAACAAAACATGTTTAGAATTAATTAGTAATTAATAATCTCCCTCTTTCTTTCCTTCTCCTTATGTAATGCTTTATTTTTTTCCAACTTTCTAGAGAATAAATAATAAATAAGTCTCACTTATTTAATGTCTATTAAAAAAAGATAAATATAAACATTAACGTGATTTTATCATATTTAAATTTGAAATGAAAACATTTATTTTGAAACATAAGAGTTAGCATATTCAAATCACCAATCTCATGAGTGTGTCTCACTTCATGCACCACCAATAAAAACATACCATGTCATTTAAAATATCGAACTAGACTTTTCCGTTTTTCCCACATTGCCCTTAACAATTCCCTACATTGTTATCCCTCTTTTTCCATCAATTATTATCGTTTCAACACCATTATCCCTTTTCTTTCTTCATCATCATCACATCACAAAATCTGATAAAAAAAATAAAATCATCTCATTACAAAGTTGTCTTCCATTCCCAATTACTAATAAAACAAAGCACTTAATTGTTTCAAAGCTCGAAAATTTCAACACAAAATTTCTTTTCTATTCCCGACTACACCAATTCAAAGCATTGAAACCCATTGAGATTTTCTCAATCAAGATCAAAATAGAAGAAGTAATTGTTTAAACGCAAACAGAGCAAGATTTTGGTTTCTGGAATTCAAAAAATTGCAACATTCTTTTATGCATCTGAAGTTGCTGAAGAAAGTGAACGGAAGAGGAGTGAGGTTGGAAAGCGTAATTGAACTTGAGGCCTCGATCGAAGAAGCAAATGAGGCCATCGTCAAAAATCGGATGACAACGAGGTGGATATTTATTTCATGTACATTGGATGGGTCTTCGATGGTTGTTGTAGGAGCCACAAGGTGCAAATTAATTTTGGAGAAAGGGAAAGATTGATTTGTGTTGAGGAAATAGATAACGATTCATTTTCTTCCTTCTTCACATCTTTGTTGCGACTCTCTTCCTTCCCTAGTTTCCGAATCTGAAACTTGTTGTGGTTGGATCCGAAATGGCTTCGGAGACTGAACAACAAGTAGGGCCCGCTTGGAATGGAAAAAGAAGGTATAATAGTGTAGGGAATTGTAAAGGTAGAGAAGTCTAGTGAATATTTTAAATGACATGACATGTGTTTTTATTGATAGGACATGAAGTGAGACACACTCTATCACTGATAATTTAAATCCAGAGTTAGCTGGTGCGGTATGTAATCATAGACCAACAACAAAGGATAAACAAAGCATTTTTTTTTTTTTTTGCTTTCTATAAGCATGCTTGTTTTTCCCACAAAATAGGGTTAAGGACAAGTCTCAACACAACAGCTTTTTAAAAGAGACTTGTTTCTAAATTATAGTTCTATTATTCAGGGATAAACGAGAGGGGTGCTTGAAAAATTATGTAATTCACTGTTGGAGGGTAATATTAACATATGGTAACATTTTATTTTTTGCCATACCCTACATCAAGTAGGTAACGTGTTATAGTCGCGATTAAGGATTCCCTTCCATTAACACGCCATCCGCTACCCTAACCTAATACCATGTCCTTTCCTTTCCTTGTAGCACATAGCAGGCAAGCTTATATAATGCCTCATTCCGACACGATCTTTGTATTTTTTTTTTCCCTCTAAAACAATTTATTATTTATATATTTAACTGAAAAGTGTAAAAGCAACTACTTAGCCGTAGAAAAGATAAAGTGGCGAGTGGCCACAGAATTTCACGGCATCTCCCATAGAGTTTATGCTTTGCCCTCGTTTACCAACGGAACACAACAACATGAAACAGACGATAAAGGTCGTCGTCGTTCGTTGTTATGCCATAATGTAGACACCCATGTTGTTTCATTGCCACGTCACATTAATTCCTCATTGATTACAGTGATTAGGATTTACTCTTACTTACGTAGTTAACGTTACAACCCAAAGAAGTTTCCTCTCTCTTTATTTTCTTTTTTGTTTGTCTTTCCGGCTAAGGAATTTGCGGAAACAAAAACCAGCGATGTATTATTGGGTGGATGATCATAAGGAGATAATAAGCAGAGAAGTCCACAAAATTCACCATGAAAGCTCATCATCATTTGAGCTTCTTTTTTATAATATCATCGTTCTCTCTATTCTTCTCCACTTCCAAAGCTACTATTACCAACACAACTCAATTATCCTCTTACAATGAAACAAGAACAAGAAGGATTCTCCACCAGCCATTGTTCCCGGCGGTGTCGGCTCCACCGCCGGTTACTCCACCGCCGCCACCACCACCGGACATTCCGTCCTCTCCCGACATTCCTTTCTTCAACGAGTATCCCGCCGGGCAGCCGCCTCCCGTGCAGAACCTGCCGCCGGCGAAGACCTCCGGCGGCGTGATTGCGAACCCGACGGCGACGCAGCCAACGAAACCGGGGAAGAAGGTGGCGATTGCGATCTCCGTGGGCATTGTTACACTTGGAATGTTCTCCGCATTGGGCTTCTTCTTATACAGACACAGAGTAAGACACCCGGCGGAGACACAGAAACTTGTTTCTCGCAGGGTTCTAGAAGATTCTCCGCGGGCCCCACCGCTGCCACCACCCTCGAGTTTTCTCTACATTGGCACGGTGGAGCCCGCCAGAACTTCGCTGAGCGAACCCAACAGAATGACCGTTAACACTTCCCCTTACCGGAAACTTGATTCCATTAAGCTTAGCTCCGATCACCGTTACCGCCCCAGCCCAGAGCTGCAGCCGCTTCCGCCGCCGCACAAGCCCCCGGACGAGAGCCACTCGCCGCCGGCGGAATTCTCTGACTCGTCATCGTCCTCCGAGGAGGAAAGCTGCGAGACGGCGTTCCACTCGCCGCGCGGCTCGTCGCTCGGCCGCGAAGAGAATTTCTTCACGCCGGTCTCGCGCCACAGCTGTCTCTCCGCCGCCGCGTCGGTGGTTCCTTACTCGAAGAGAACTTCGCCGAAATCCCGGTTTTCGGCCCCGTCGCCGGATATCAGAAACATGGTCGTCCCGTCCGTTAGGCCTTCTCCGGCAGAATTACCGGCGCCGGCAGATTCAACAACATTTCATCCCGTGAAAAAAGAAATGACTTTGGGTCCATCTAGAAGACCCAAATTCTCATCGCATCCCCCAGCACCGAATTTGACTCATCTTCATTCAAACGAGTCCACTACTTCACTTAAACCTCCTCCTCCTCCTCCGCCACCGCCGCCGCCACCACTTCCGTCGCGAAAGGGTTGGTCTCCGTCAATTAGTTCATCTTCTTCCTCTGTGTCGAGGAAGAACCGAGAGTCATGGTCCCCATATGAAGGAGAATCTTCTGGTAACAGTGTTAGTGTAAGGAAAGGTCCTTCTTCTGAGGAAGTTTACAAAAGGCGTGAAGGTGATGACGTGGATGGAGCAAAACCCAAGTTGAAGGCTCTGCATTGGGATAAAGTGTCTGCTACTTCGGACCGTGCCACTGTGTGGGACCAGTTAAAATCCAGCTCCTTTCAGTAAGTAAACCGATTTGTGATATGATTATAATGATAACTTGAGTTAGTTAGTTAATGTGAGTTTGTGGAATGTGAACTAATGTTGTTGGTTTTGTGGAATGCATATAGGTTAAATGAGGACATGATGGAGACACTGTTTGGCTGCAAATCCACAGGTTCTGCTTTTAAAGAGAGTGTTACTAGAAGATCAGTTCTTCCTCCTGTTGAACCGGAGAATAGGGTGTTGGATCCCAAGAAATCTCAAAACATAGCTATACTTCTCAGGGCACTCAACGTGACAAGAGATGAGGTGTGCGAAGCTCTTTTAGATGGTAAGTTTATTCATTTGTTCTTTTTTCTTTTCTTGCCTATTTCTGGACATAGATAGTAATCAGGCTTTAACTGCAACACAAACACACAATGTCCTTGGTCATCTATTTTTTTTTTTTTATCATTAATTTGTTAGTTTTGTTATAAATATCAGTTGGGAAGATTTAAACCCACTATCTCTCTCCCCTTCCTTCACTCTTTTTCAACGGCTGACTCAAGCTTATATCTCCTTGGTCTTTGTTGATAAATCAATTTTGTTAGATTATTTATTATGAGTTATTTTAGGGAGATTAAAAGAAAATGTCACATAAGATTCAGATCTAGCTCATTAAACATATAGCATGGTCTTGTCTTAACAGCCTTACAAGTATTGAGCAATGGCCAAACATCCACCAGTGTCATCATGCTGGTTCTTTCTATAAAGTTCCATCCGAGAAAGATCTTAAATTCATTATCAAACTTTTTTTTCCCTTCTTTTTTCTGAGGAATTAATGTTATTGAACTTCATATTGCCCTTTCCATCTTAATGGACCAGCCTATTATTGTAACAATCCTTATCAACCACCTAGCTTTGCCTTTTTTTAGCTGTAATGGTCAAACTTACCCTAAAAGCAGTGCCATCCTTGTTTCATGATGAGCCATGATTGTGTCATCATAAAGACAGATGATTTTACCGTTTTTACTCCATTCTTGTAACCCAAATATATTTCTGTCTTTTATTCCTTAAGTGTATCATTTTTTTATTTTTTTTAACCTTTCTCTTGCTTCTGTGGCAGTGTTCCTTTATCCTTTCTGTTTCCGCAAATTGGGTCATCTAAGTACTAATTTACATGATATCATTATCAACTGAAGATAAACCAGCAACTCTCCCTTATAGCTTCCTTACAGTCCACGTGCCATAATTCCAAGAAATACTTATAAACTTAAATATAAATATATTGATGATGAATTAATGGCATGGATATTTATGATCTACTCATTCATATTCTATTAGAGGAGGAACTACAACTTTTGTGGCTCCACCTCAAATGACATATATAAGTGTAACTCAGAAGCAAAATCAGAAGAGACAATAATATCTGAAAGGATCTGCCCATAATGTAGTTTTTCATAATATACTTTCACTGTTCCAGTTGATAATACTACTTCATATAAGTAATAAAGCTGTAAAATATATTTCTTTGGTTGTTTCCTTGGCATAGACATTGTTTTTACCTTTAACTAATTGCTTATCTAGAACCAGTATTTCCACCTGGCAAAACTCATCTTTGGTGGTAACGCTTTTTGAATAACACAGGGAATCCTGAAGGTTTGGGAACTGAGCTATTGGAGACTCTAGTGAAGATGGCTCTAACAAAGGAGGAAGAAATAAAACTTAAAAATTATGATGGTGACCTCTCAAGACTTGGATCTGCAGAAAGATTTCTTAAAGCAGTGCTTGATATCCCTTTAGCTTTTAAGAGAATTGAAGCCATGCTGTACAGAGCTAATTTTGAAACTGAAGTTAACTACCTTAGGAAGTCCTTTCAGACCCTGGAGGTATGGCTGGCTTATATTCATCCCTTGATATCTTCAATGTCTTGCTTTTGATTGCATTTTGTTCTGCCTCCTTATAAACTAATCAATCGGCTGTTGATATCTGTCAGGCAGCAAGTGAGGAATTAAAGAACAGTCGGTTATTCCTCAAACTTCTTGAAGCTGTTCTAAGGACAGGAAACAGAATGAATGTTGGCACAAATCGCGGTGGCGCTAAATCTTTCAAACTGGACACACTTCTAAAACTTGTAGACATAAAGGGCACAGATGGCAAGACAACACTGCTCCACTTTGTGGTTCAAGAGATCATTAGATCCGAAGGAACAGGCGGAGAATCTGCAGACGAGAATGTTCAAAACCAATCAAATTCCCAATTCAACGAGGATGAGTTCAGAAAGAAAGGATTGCAGGTTGTGGCTGGACTGAGTAGAGACCTTGGTAATGTCAAAAAGGCAGCAGGAATGGATTCGGATGTTTTAAGCAGCTATGTCTCAAAGCTTGAAATTGGACTTGACAAAGTGAGATTAGTTTTGCAATGTAGAAAGCCAGATATGCACGGGAATTTCTTTAACTCGACCGCACTGTTTCTGAAAGATGCTGAAGAGGAAATTGTTAGGATCAAGGCTGATGAGAGAAAGGCCTTGTTCCTTGTGAAAGAAGTTACAAAATACTTTCACGGGGATGCAGCAAAGGAAGAAGCGCACCCTTTCCGAATTTTTATGGTTGTAAGAGACTTTCTAAATAGTTTGGATCAAGTCTGCAAAGAAGTGGGGAGGATGCAGGATAGGACTGTGATTGGTTCAGCTAGATCCTTCAGGATAGCCGCAAGTGCATCCTTACCTGTTCTCAACAAGTACCATGCAAGACAAGATAGAAGTTCAGATGAGGAAGGCTTATCCCCCTAGTGTTGTGAATATGAAAGGAATAACAGTGTCTTAGGATAACAGTGAAAGTAAAATGAATGTTTTCCCAAATTTAGTGCCAAAGGTATAAACTTCAACAGGATTTCTACCATTACCAAGAGAATCTCATCCACAAGCAATAGTGAAGGAAGCTTTTCTTGAGATTGAACATCAAAAACTTGCAGGCATGGTGGGGGAGAGAATAAACTGTTGGCAGAATCTGTTGCTTGTTTACCACTTACACTCAATTTCATCATAACCAGAAATGATTTTTTAATGGGGAGTGCATTAGTGCAAGACATGCATATCTTTTGTTAATTCTAGTCTAATTCACATCCCATAGTTAAGATAGGTTTGATTAGATTAGAGTCCCACACATTTTCATATTATAGAATGTTTCTATTTTATGTATTTTTTGAATCATTTATTAATAATAAATAACAGTTTTTTCAGCAATTCATTTATGTATATGTTGGTTTGGGCGAAGAGAGATAACTTGAATTCTGTTGATTGATTGGTATTTGGAGTAACAGAGTAACGCAGGAAGTTTTATTACACGAAAATTGATGAACACTTTGGTGACATACAAGGCTATGATTTTTGCTTACATCATATGAGAGGTTACAATGCACATTACAAGTTCACCTTCAACTCTTCAAGTAAAATGTTAAAAAAAAATGTTGCAGTGAACCGAAAGAAACGGCCAGGAAGTGAAATCAGAAATGCTACTTGGAAAGTTCCACATTACATCCTATACAGCTATGACAATTAACACATGCAGCATTGAGCAATGAAGCGTACATATATCATATTATCCTGAACCTTTTAGTTAAAAAAAGAAAAAAAAAAAGGTCATTAAACTAATTACCTGCACCGGTTTCCTGTAGAAAAATGAACCAGTTAGCAGAATGCTAGAGGATAAATGAAGCTTACCAAATCCTTGATGAGATAGTTGTAAATCTCCACCATCTAATTGGTTAGTCGTCCTCTTCATTCTCATTGTTTGTTGGTAAGTGCAGAAATAAATATGGATAATAGTTTTCAATTTTATTAAAATTATGCCAACAGTTTTAACCATTAAAGCATTTAGAAGTTCACAAGGTTAAATTACTCATTTGGTCCCTATAGTTTCATGATTCTTATTTTTTTAGTCCTTATAGTTTGAAAGTGGTCTTTTTAGTCCCTATAGTTTACATTTTAATTATCTTTTAGTTCCTGCAATTTTGAAAGTGGTCTTTTTAGTCCATATAATTTCATGATTCTTATTTTTTTAGTCCCTATAATTTTCAAATTACTAGAACTAAAAGAGAATTAAAATATAAACTATAGGGACTAAAAAGAACATTTTTAAACTACATGGACTAAAAGAGAATTAAAATATAAATTATAAGGACTAAAAAGACCATTTTCAAACTATAAGGACTAAAAAGGTAAGAACCATGAAACTATAGGAATCAAATAAGTAATTTAACCCGTTTATAATAATATAACAAAAACAGTTAAAAAGATACAATCAAATACATATATTTTCAAAAAAAGAAATCTTATTTGTTTTACAACAATAATATTGAGGTTACCTCATATGAATTATCTAAGTCTAGACATATGTATTGGTTAGACCAAACTTATAAGTTTATTGATTTTTACTATGATTTTACAATACTTGCAAGACAAGTTATTGATTCTCACATTCAGCAAACGAAAATATCATAGAAAATAACAATTTTATCACTAGTAACTGATAGTGTGTATTTGTTGCTTTAGAAAACCATAGTGAGTTCAATTCATTGTGTTATCGAACATGCATTGAAGTTGCTACATGTCAGCTACAACAAGAAATAAGGTGTAATATTTGAAAGCAACTTGTACAATTATTTTCAGTCTAATCATCAAAAGAGTCAACATTATCCACTCAGCAAAAGCGTCCAGGTTTACATTTTGTTCTCTAGCCTACCTTTCTACTAGCCATGAAAAATAAACAATTTGAACTAAATAAAATGGTTAAGCAGTGATTTGATAGTCACTTATACAAGACTAACTATATATAATGGCTGTGAGACTCCAGATTTCTACTTTATTTTTCATGCTTAACTTGTGATTCTAACCCGAGAAAACCTCAACCAATACACGGCCTATTAGTGAATGTACAAAAGAATATAGGGAACCTCGAAGCAAGGTAACATAACAAATCTGAAACTGTGTTTTAAAAACTCAATATCCCTTCACATGCATGCTTCAGACTGGGATCTGCTTTAAGCGAACTGCAAGTGGCAGACCCACATACCCAGCTCCTAAGCAAAAGATCCATTGTACCAGACTTAGAGGGGTTGTGTTGGCAAAGGTTCCCAAGTACTCAACTATTAGGATTTGAAAGAAAACCGTTGCACCAAGGACACCGATGAACACATGATTATCCCATATGCCTTTAAAAACATCTGTATCCTCCATCTCGCGAGAGTTGACCTCATTGAAAACCTGCATAACCAAACCAATTAATCCGCATACCTAGTAAGGCAAATGTACCCTGTTCCAATTCATTATCTTTTTCAAGCATCTGCCTAAGCAAATTGGTTATATGAACCTTAGGCTACTACAAATCCTGTTAGAAAGTCCCACGTTGCCTGGCTCAATTCTCAGGGTGCACAAAATGTGGGACGTCTTAACTAATCCCTGCTCTCAAGAGGGGTGTTTAAGAAGACTTACCTGACAGAATACAAATGTGTTGAAAATAAGTGTGTTTAAGACCACTTCAGCATTCGGGCCTCGGAGAAAAAAGACCCATTTTCCTACTGACTGAAGGAACCATATCACCACAAACTGATACAATGCTTGTCCTAAGATATTCCTCCACATGACATTGTTGATGAATTCACCCTTCCTCCCCACTGGCATGCGCTTCATTAAATCATCGGTTGGAGGTTCAGTTGCAAGTGCAAGTGCTCCCAGCGTGTCCATTATCATGTTCACCCACAAAAGTTGAACAGCTGTGAGGGGTGCACTGCCTGAAGATCAAAATCAAATACATGTAAAATCGTGAGATAAAAAAGTTTTATTTTTCTTATAAACACATTTTACCACTGCACTTTGAACGGAATGAAAAATGAATGAGAGGATGCATGTAAGCTAATTAGGCAAAATTTTTTAACCTGTCATGCATGCTGATGAGAAGTTTACTAGTAATGCAACCACATTTACAGTAAGCTGGAACTGTACGAATTTTTGAATATTTATGTAAACTGAACGTCCCCATTTGGCCACTGTCACTATTGTGGAGAAATTATCATCCAGAATTATGACATCTGCACTTTCTTTAGCAACCTGCACACAAATTATGAAATTAGCCATTCTCCTTGCTTTAGAACAATAAGATCATTTGATCAAAATTTCCCTTTCTCTTCTTCTGGTTTCAAATAATTGGCCAGGAATGAATCATTTATAGATTTTCACATGATATATTCATATGAAAAGAGAATGAAACAAATATCTTAAATAGGATTCTCTCTTCACATGTGAATATCTCAAATGAGATAGATCCATTCCCTATTTAACCATGCTTATCATTGCATTTCACTCACCTCAGTTCCAGCAATTCCCATTGCAAGTCCAATATCAGCTTCATGAAGGGCCGGAGCATCATTTGTTCCATCACCAGTTACAGCTACGACTTCCCCGAACGTGGTACGTAGGTGTTTCACCAGTGTATGTTTGTCTAGAGGTGAGGATCGAGCCATAACCTTAAAAGAAAATCAAACACATTATATTATTTAAAGCACCAATTATCTCCCTGTTTAAGAATTGAATCAATCAAAGATGTTTTTCATATAGCAGGTATATGAAGTACCTGAATTTTGGGAATCAGTTCAAACAATTCTTCCTGAGTCTTCTCTCTAAAGTCTGGACCCTCAATGGCTATTCCATCATCTGTTAAAATCCCACATTCCCTGGCTATGGCCTTTGCAGTATTAATATTGTCTCCTGTAACCATTCTCACCACGATTCCAGCCGAACGACACACTTCAACCGATTCCTTAACGCCAGGACGAACAGGATCTTTGATGCCAACAATTCCTACACACGTGTAGCCAGAAACAGGAATAGGGTCTTCCGTGGAAAACCCGTTTTCCAATTCCAAATATGCAAGGCAAAGAGTTCTAAGTGCCTCACCAGCAAACTGGTCGATTGTACTATTCAGATAATTACTTGATTCTTCATCGATGGAGACAACATCGCCGTTCGAGTTGATCACCTTGTCACAAGCAGCCAAAATGATTTCCGAAGCACCTTTACTATGAGCCCTTAAACCTCCTCCAGGGATCTCCAAAACCACACCCATTCTTTTCCTCTCAGAGTTGAATGGCTCAACTTTAACAACTTTACATGTTTGTCTCTCTGCATGAAAATCCCCTCCCAGTGATAAGCCAAACTCCAATAGTGCTGACTCTGTTGGAGTCCCCAAGATTTCGCGCTTACCCTTTTTGTTAACCACAACCTCTCCTCCAGTGTTACTAAAGATTGACTGAAGCAACATTTTCAAAGTAGAATCTGGGAGTTCACTGGACAAAGTGGAATCATTACTAGTCACTTCCTTGATATTCATACAGATGCATGTTTTCACCACAGTCATGCGGTTGGTTGTTAGTGTCCCAGTCTTGTCACTGCATATAGTTGTGGCTGATCCCATGGTTTCACATGCTGCCAAATGCCTCACCAAGGCCTTGTCATTCATCATCTTCTTCATTGCGAATGCAAGACTCAATGTCACAGCTAAGGGTAACCCCTCCGGAACAGCAACAACAACAATGGTAACTGCAATGGCGAAGAATTCTAACATCTCCAGTGCATCGTCCGCGGACCACCACCAGAATCTTCCTTCTTGGAGTTTGCGGCCCATTAGTCCTTTCACCAAAACTGCAAAGGTAATTACGGCAAAGACAAGTCCTATCTTCCCAATGATGGTTGCTACTCCATTCAGTTTCACCTGCAATGGGAGATATAAGGTTGGTCTGGTGGTGAAGGAAGAGGTTGCGTGTTCGAATCCTCCTACCAACAAAAACTAATAATACTAATAACTAACATTTGCTGATAAATATTAAAAAAAGATTCACCTGCAATGGGGTTTCATCATCTCCACCTTCACTCAGAGTTGCCATCAACTTGCCCCATTGAGTCCTCATCCCAACAGTGGTAATCAACATGGTGCAAGATCCATCTTGGACCTTGGTTCCAGAGAGAAGAAAAGGATTTTGGGAAGTCACCATCACCGGCTCACTCTCACCGGTTAAACTCGACTCATCAATCAACACAGAAAACCCTGAAACAAATAAACCATCTGCAGGGACTTGGTCTCCAATAGAAAGATGCACAAGGTCACCAGGGAGTAAACTATATATTGACATTTTCTGCCTGTAACCGTTTCTTGTGACCTGAATGGAAATCTTTTTCTTCTCCTTGTCTAAGTCCTTGAATTGCAACGATTGGCGATAATCGCTCATTGCTGTCACGAAGACAACTAGTAAGATACTTGCAACGATTCCAAGTCCATCATGAGCACCTTTAGGCCATCCTTCCGTTGCTATGCCAACTATCAGAGACACAAAAGCACACACTCCTAGGATCATGAGAGTCATGTCTTGAAGGGCTTCATAAACAAAAATCCAGAAACTCCGAACTTCGCTTTCGGTGAATTTATTGACTCCAAAAAGCTCTTGTCTCCTGTGCCGTGATTCAGAATCACCGCTAAGCCCCGTGGTGGTTGATGTTGAAAGCTTTCCTGCAATGCCATCTACTCCACCATGAAACTTAAGCTTCTTTACGTCATGGCCTTCAACAATAGACCCCAGTTCTTCAGCACAGATTTGGAAACCCGCAGCTTTTACTTCGTCAGGTAACACATAATCGCTCGGTTGAACACCTGCGGGTATGATCACAATTCACAGGTAAACAAATTGATTTTTAAATGTAGGAGTTTAATTTCTATACATTGTTAGGATAAAAAGTTTTACATTGTCAACCAATCAGAAACCATGATAATTATGACTTAAATAATTATTGTGGAAATCAACAAACTTTTTCACAAAACAAATTGTGATTAGATGATGACATACAAACTCAAGTACATGGACTATTTACTCTAAATTTTTAGATTTTCCAATGATTCTGAATAAACTTACCTTGGATAAATTGAAATGCAGCTTTGGAAACCAAAACAGCAACCCTTAGCTTCTCCTGCATTAAGGACAGAACAAGCCTTTGAGAATCCGTATCAACCTCACATTCTACGTGGTATTACTTTGAGGAGGGAATAGAGGAATCATATTGTTTGCGACTTACAAATATTATCAAAAGAAAAATAGTTTATTACAGAGTTGCAGAATCATCAGACAAGAATGAATTTGCATTATCAACAAACAGATCAGAAATCCACCCATTTGAAATCTATATTGAAAGATACGTAACCTATATTGAAAGCTATCAGTTTGAGGTTCCAAAATCCAAATATATTGGAAAAAAACATATAGAAATTAATCCAAAGGATTGGCACAGTAGTCTAAGACTCTGCTGCATTCACATATGTGAGAATGATCTATTAAGCGGGACAACCTACGTTCAATTCTCACCATGTATAAAATTTCCTTTGGGGGCCAGCGACAGTCACGCTCCACGAGCGGGATTAATCTCTGACCCAGTGATTTTTCAGTGGTCTCTAACCCTAAACAAAAAAAAAATAGAGATTGATTACCTGATTGGTACGACGCATAGCAGCTGCTTCGGAGCGCTTGGAGATGTTGGCAGTGAAACGAAAGCGTCGTTTCGGGTTCTTTACAACCCCACATACCTTCCTCCATTTCTGAAGAGCCTCTTCAGTAGTGTTTTTGGATTTCACTCCTCCAAAATTCTCATGCAAATAACTCTCCATCACCCTTTTAGTTTTCTTTGATCTCTTCCTTCTTTGATGCCTTCTCTGTTATCAATTCGATTTTTTCGAATCCCGGGCTTACGTTAAGAAAGGCATGCTAATATGAAGTAACGCTGAAACAGCGACCAATGGTAACAATGTAACATTCTTAGGAAAATGAAAGGGAACAGAATGAGTGAGGAGGGAACCTCCCTAAACGCAAAGTTGCTATTTCTTAGTAGTTAGTTAGAGTCGAAAGGAAAATGAATGGAGAGGGGAGAGATGAAGAAGCAGAGGAGGGAAACAAAACGAGTGAGGATCCGAAATTTTGTAGTGTTTGAGAATGAATAACGGTCGGTTTCTTCTGTTGTCTGTTATTTCGGGAAAGTGGGGATGAACGAATTGGGCGGGGTCAACTGAATTTATTTTTTTCATTAAAACAATAAAAAATTGCGAAATATAGAATGCATTATTCATTTATTCGGCTCTTGTACCTCCTGTAAATAGGTAGGTTATTCATGATTGTATAAAGTAATCTTAAGCTTATTAATTAATCCACTAGGGTTGCTTGCTTCCAGTGGTGGGGATTTAGATCATTTGTATAAGGTTTAAGTTTAAATTTTGGAGAATCATTAGAATTGATCTGGTGGTTGTGAAGAATTTGAGTAATAACTAATAATAAACATATAATCACATAGGTTTTAATTTCAATACGATCACTAAAAAAATGATGTCAAAAAATGTGCTTATTTAATTGTAATTGTATGAGAACAAAAAAGATAAAATGACTTGAGTTATTTTATAAATTTAAAGTCAGTTTATATACTTATTTTTTATAAAAAAATTAATGTGTATAAATTAATTTTAACTTATAAAAAACGTTTAATTTATTTTAGTTTTTTATTTTATTTTTTTCACCTATAAAATAGTTGTAGATAAATTTTTCCAAGTCTAATAAAATATTATTTCTGTCAAAGTTTAAATTCGAACAATATTTAAACAATTCAACTTTAAGTTTAATACATTAATTACTTATGCTTAATTTATTGATTTATTAAAGTTGAGTTTTATTCAATATATTTAGTTTTAATGATAAAACTGAAAATCAAACTAGATTACAATTAAAAAAAAGTTTCTATATACAATATCAATTTAATTGATTTTCAGTTTTTTTTAAAATTTAAAATTTTGAAATAATTTGATTCAATTAAAAATACCTTACTTATTACTACTGCATGACTCGATCGAGAGTAAACAAAGAAACAAGAAATTGGTTATGACTCGTAGTATTTATTTTATCAATCGGTTATCTTCATGCTATACTAAAAAAGCAAAACATCAACAAATTTTCTTACATAGAGTTTTCTGTATAAAGTGAGAAACATAATAATATTGAAGAATTATTTGGTTGCAAATGTTATCCTGCTATAGAATTTGGGTATCCGAGGAAGTTGATGGTACAGTATTTTTCACGTAAACATAAAAGAGAGAGAAGGGCGAAATTAAGGTGAGCATTTATGAGTCTCACATGTGCCATTAAGTTTCCTTCCCACCCCCAAACAATATTTATGACCTCCCCGAAACCTTAGTAGGTAGATGTTAAGCGGTGCGTATTGATTAAAGAGTTAAAAATAAAAATATGATAAAAAAAAATTCGATTGTATGATTAATGCTCTTATTATAGTATTTTTTTTATATTTTCAGATTGGTACAAAATAATTCTGAAAAAAATAAGATATAAAATAAATATTTTTCTTTCTTTTAATATAATTTTTTTCATTCTGAAGATCGAAATTTCAATATTGGACCGGGAATACGTGATGTTATTATAATTTTTGTCAACCGTTATTTTTTTAAAGAATCTCATAAAAAATAAAATACAAGGTAAGTGTTTTTCTTTTAATATATATTTTTTCATTCCCAAGGTCAAATTTCTGACTGTTAGACTCGAGGGACACCTGCTATTTCCAGTTTTCTCACCCGTTATTGATCTTATTACAGTGAATAACAATACCTATGAATATGATTATAATAAAAGCATTGAAAAATCTTTTCAGAAGTGTGTCCTGTGCATAGTGCATAAGAGCGATTCAATTCAAAGAAAGAGAAGCGAGAGAAACAGATGAGGGGTTTGAATCAATTAGGGGCAGTAGTTGAGACCATCTACGAGGAAGAATGCGAGTTTTCTTCCTCTAACTCCTCTCCTTCTTCCCCTTCACCATCATTTTCCTCTTCTTCTGCATCTCTCCACTCCAGAGTAAAGGCCTGGTAATAATTCCTTCTTTCCATTATTAGCATTCCATTTTTCTCATACTATATAGTTTTCTTCATATATTAGTTTCCAGCACTGATTTCAGTTATATTTTTTCTCATATATATTAAAAAAAATATTCGATTAATTAGGTCTCTGAAAATCGGCCGCGAAACAGATGTCTTGATACGAGTTCAAGGAATATGTTTTCGTCTACACAAGGTCTCTGTTGATTCACCATTGTGATTTGTTGTTTGATATGCTCTTGAATCCCTGTGTTTCTCTAAATTCTTAATAAGTTTGTGTTTTTTTCATTTTTCACGAGTTGTTGCCTTGCTTGATGTTATAGTGTTTGTTTTGGAGCAAAACAATTTCTGTAACAACTTCATTGTATGGGTGATCATGAGCCTTCTATGCTTAGTTAGACACAATCATACCCGCATCCAGAATTGTATACTTGTAATAACAAATTAATTAACATAATTACAATATTATCTAAGAAAATTGCAAGTAATGTAATCTAGAAAAATTGTTGGCTGAATTTGCAATTTTCTTACTTGGAATTACTGGCGGTTGTTTGAAAGTTAAAACACAACCTAGATTATCGGCAGTGACATTAGAGGAAATTCATGTTTTGTTTCGATTATATAGGATAGGATTTGCATGATTAAGGACCCATTAAAAGGAGAATAACCTATGAACAGGGTATATGAATCTACTCTAGCTAGGCAAAATAACCTACCATTATTTTTCATCATTTCAGCTCTTAATGCTGTTAAAATGCATACATTAATAGTCAATTCAACACACATGCATGTATCAGCCACTTATATATGGTTGAACAGTTCTCATCTCATTAAAAACACAGAGCATTGTCATTTTCCTATACCTAACAACTAGAGGAACCCCAGCAAGTCATTTTCTTTTTGCTTACCACCAAGTTAAAATCTATCCCATCTCCTTTCCTTTTATAAACCCTACTCAAATGAGAATACCGAACAGCTAGTGTTCGCAAGATATTTACACAATCCTCAACCAAACTTCATATGAAAATTGGAGTTATGTCTCAAACCCCATCAACATTGTAAAAAGAATAATTAATAGATTGTAGAAACAAAATATGATTATACATTTATACCAAATAGTACGAGAAAAATATTGTATTGGCACAATATTCTATATATATATATATATATATATATATATATATATATATATATATATATATATATATATATATATATATATATAATATGAAGAGAAGAGAAAAAACAATTGACTTAATAAAGATTAAAGAATAATATAATAAAAAAACTTATAAAAATTTATTGTATGATTAAACAATCATGATATAATTAGTTTAGTGGATAATAATCCATTTCGTGTATGCTGTGCGAAACTTCATTGCTCTCTGTTTTGTCTTTCATGATCCTTTTAGTTATGTATGCTTTTCATGGTGCTGCTTTTAAATCCTAACACGTAGGGACATTCCTTTAATTGAATTAATTAATTAGCAATGATTAACAATTACTTACGAATAAGTGAAGCACTTTTTGCGCTGTTAATGAAACTATATACATGTTCTCGATTTTTACTTTTTCTTATATTCAGGACCGCGTGGTATCACAAAGCTCATACCTAAAACGCCATCTAACGGAAACCTCAGACCTCACTCTCTCTCCGCCGTTAAACATAACGGCCGAGACCTTCGCCGCCGTAGCGGAATTCTGTTACAACGGCGGCAAAGTCCAAATGACGCCAGCAAACGTCGCCGTAATCAGAACGGCGTCGGAGCTACTGGGAATGACGGCAGGAGACGGCCTAAGCCACGTGGCGGAAACGCGCTTCCGCGAAGTCGTTGGCACTAACCAAGAGCACGCGTTAACGGTTCTCCGTTCTTGCATGCTGTTACTTCCGGAGGCCGAAACGACGGCGTGTCTCGTTAGCAGATGCATTGAAGCGCTCGTTTCAGTTCACGGCGTTAGTCGTTTAAACGACGTGAATGAAATGCAGCCAGGAGATTTTCAAATCGTGGCTGAATCCATGGGTAGAAGATTGGAGGAGAGCCACGACGTCCTCTATAAGATGGTTGATCTGTATCTTAAGGTACGACACGTTAAAATGGTTGTTAGATATAGGGTTATTGACTTTATATATGTTTGGTGATTTTATATATATTTGTGAAGGAAAACAAGTTTGAGAAAGTAACCGAGGAAGAGAGGAGTGGAATATGCAACTCCATAGACTGCACCAAGCTTTCAAGTGAGACCTTGGTAGAGTGTGTTCAAAACCCGAGAATGCCGTTGAGATTGGTGGTGCGAGCGGTGATGCTAGAACATCTCAACACTCGCCACTCCATCGCCTTAGCTGGTGCACAACGTCATCAACTCCGATTCGAGAACAACACGCGACGACAACGACAACGACAACGACGTCGTTCCATGACGCTAGGGGACTTCCTCTACCGCGACGCAACTTTGCGCGAAACGGCGAAACTAAAGACAATGATGGATTCCACAGATGCTCGCATTCGAAGCCTTGAAGAAGAGGTTAGGTGCATGAACAGAGTGTTGTTACGAGAGTGCCAAGTGAGTGTGTTGGGGTCAGAGCGTTCGGCGAGTTTCCATTTTGTGACGGATGAGAATGTTGGGAGTGTGAAGAATGGGACTTTTCGGCAGAGGTTGATGATTGGACTCAAGAATGCGTTTCGGGTGCCAAATTCAGTGTCAACTTGATTGAATGCATGCATGAGGGGAGATTATTTTTAATTTCTTATCTTTTATCTTTTTGTTAATTAACTTTCATAAATAATTAAGTAATTCATATATAAACATTTTATTATTATTGTAGTTTTAAGCAACTCACACACTCTTAAATGACAATACAATTTTTTTCAAGCATAAGTTACCGGCCGTTACTTATAGAATTAATAAAACTTAATTTTAAGCAGGTTAATATGATGCTTAATTAAATTTTCTTTTGATGGTAAAGAAAAGCTAAATAATAATATCTCAAAATAAACATCTCATTAAGCATGTCTAAAGATGCTCTAACACAGTTAAAAAGAAATACATTCTTTAAATAAAATGTAGGACTAACGTACTTTGAGAAGCTATCAATATTTTAGACCATATAATTTATATATAAATTTTAAGGGTACTAAGATAAATTTTAAAAGTGTAATTATGCTTGATATAACTAATTTTTTCCCCTAAAAAAATTATTTTTTCAATAAAATAAACACATTTTTAAGAAAATTAAAATAATCATGCACTAAGTTAAAAATAATTTATTAAAATAATTATTGTCACTTTTTTTCATAAATATTATTATGACACTATATATTTTGACAAGAAGCATGTTCATTACTTTTGACAATTAATTTTGTTGTGTTTTTTTATTATTGCTTTATGTTTTTTCTATCTTTCAGCTTAAAAAATAATTAAAATTAAGTTGAAAAGTAGCTTATATTTAACTTAAAGCTAAAAAAACTAGCTAACTGAATCATAGATGTTTATTGAAGTTATACGTTGTGGCAGCTGAAAAAAAAATTGTTTCCAGAGTTAAAGAATTAAACTTCTGATTAATTTGTTAAACTTTTAATGAAAACAAAATTATTTTTTGGAATTAAACCTCTAATTTTTTTCTAGTTTGTTAAATGATGCCATAATAACAAATTATAAAGTGTAATGTAATATTTATGAACAAAATTATCCACTAATTTAAATAAATGTTTTATTATTTTTCTTTTATTGAAAATGATATTTATATATAAATGATAATTGGAAATATATTTATTATTTTCTTTTTCAATGACTTTTGCTGGAATTTTTTTCAGTATATATTACTTTAAGTAATAAAAAAATTATTCATTATACATAATTATTATTATAAATATATTTTATTTCCCTTTTTAATTTGACTTAAAAATTTATGACTGTTTAAATAGATTCGAAGTTACAAATGAACTAAGATAGGTGAATGAATTATAAATCAAAGAAATATTTGAAGATCATAAAAAATAACAATGAACAAAGTCAAAATTTGGAATTTAATTTATAATTATTTTCGTGATATTTTTTTTAAAAAATAAAACAAGAGTACAGATTAAAAAAAAAACTACTTTGATGAAAACAAATCATTTTGAATAGAAAAATAAATTTTGACGCAAATGAAAAAACAGAATAATAGATTATAGTAACAAAATATGATTATACATTTATGCCAAATAGTACGAGAAAAATATTGTATTGGTATAAAATTTTATATGTATAATAAAGAGAAAAATTAGTAAGAGAAGAGAAAAATAATTGACATAATAAAGAATAATATAAGAAAAAACTTTTATAAATTTATTGTACGATTAAACAATCTTATGATATAATTAATTTAGTGGATAATAACTATATAATAATCCATTTCGTGTATGTTGTGCGAAACTTCATTGACTCTCTGTTTTGTCTTTCATGATCCTTTTAGCTATGTAGAATTGCTTTTCATGGCGCTGCTTTTAAATCCTAACAAGTAGGTACATTCCTTTAATTTAATTAATTAACAATTTCGTGAAAGTAGTACTTAGAGAATATTGAGTGTAACCGCATGGGGAGGCTTTAGTAAAGAAAGAGTATCATATTTAGTGTTTGTGTTAGTGAAAATCATATAAGTATAGGAATGGGATGTAATCTAAGATTGTGGGTGAATTAAGTATAAATCATGTGTGTTTTATCTTTTTACTGTTTTTGTATTTTTATTTTGAGAACTTTGGCTTTAAAAAGTTATATATTTATCAAAAAATTATGAGAAGTTTTCTCAAACTACTTTCAAAGTCTAGAAGCAACTCCTACTCACAAAAATTAAAGATAAAAACATATTCTACCTGGCCTGAGTCTAACCGTTCTTGAGTAGCTTTTGAACCAGTATATGAGAATATGTTTGTATGATTTTTACTAGAAAATTATTTTACACAAAATACTATCAAAGAATATTACTACTAACAAAGCTTCTAAAAGTTAATCACTCTGGTATATTTTTAGAACTTAAGAACTTGTGTATTCTTTAGCAAAAAAAGTCATAATCGATTAAGAATTATTATCCAACTCTTCTTAATGACTTACTGATCTACTTCAATCGAAAGTTTGTACCAATTCATATATCATACTCAACTAACTGAACTAATCCTTTGTTAAAAAAAAGAAAATGTTTTAATAAATAGGTGGAGAGAAGATGAAATGAGAAATAGATAAGTAGAGAAAAGTGATTAAAAAAATCAAATAAATGTCAATCTAATGATATTTTCTTCTCAAACACATAAAGTGGTAAGGAGAGAAGATGAAAATTCAAATTCTTCATTATTAAAACTCATTAATTAGACGACAAACACATTGATAAATTAAAATATTTTCTAAAATCTGTATGGATTGAGGTATAGAAGAAGTTATTTCTTGAGACCTTGGCACTTGTCAAAAATAGATTTTTAATTTTTTAAAGAAATATACCCATTAAATTTATTACTTTAATTCTTCCGTAAAAAAAGAAAATTATTATTTTAATTCATTTAAATGCAAAAATCAGAAATATACTACTAATTAAATTATCATTAGTCTTTTATCTTCTTTCAGTTATTTGCATTGATAGACAACTCGACACAAAGTAATTGGTGTGCCATCGCAAATGAGATCCACACTGCGCACACTGATTAGCACACTGATTTGCTGATTGTTTTGGTGGAGGACGCATTGTATCCAACTTCCAAGAGCTCGCTTATTGCATTCTCCAATAGAATTATTTTTTTTAAAATATTAATAAAATTTATTATTTTTTGTTAAAAAAAACTGAATTAAACACTCAAGTTCGTTATCATTCAATCCAGACATTCTTTTATGAATTTTGTTATACGGAAAATTTGTATTCTGTAATTTGTGTGATTTTTGTTTATTCTGGAAAGTATTTGAAAATTCTATTTGACACCTAAATACTATTCTTTTCACAGGATCAATCCATTTTTGTGGTACATTGGTATCTTCAATCATGACTTTATGCGAGGTTTGAAATTGAATCTCGGACTTTGATTAAGATATTCAAGTATAATCGAATCACTTGTGTTAATATTTTTTAATAATAGACAAAATGTACTGAAGTTGTTTTTTTATTTTTATTTCAATTCTTAATAAATAATGAACTAATTTTTAAAATTATGTCCCACTTTTCTGTAAAAAAGTTACGTCCCATTCTATTTTATATTTAAAATAAATTTAATTTGAATGTATTCATGTATTAGATATGTTTTGTCTTTTTTTTTATATCTTATTTATCAAAGTTACATATTAATTATCATGGATATATTAATTTGAGAGAATTCCTTCTGCATAGTTAAACAAAATAATAAATAACAAAAGTATTGTTATTATCATTATTATTTTATATCAAATACAATTCTAATTGCATATATCATTTTAAAAAAATAATATTATGTTAATTAATTATGTGGTTAACAAATAATATAATATATTGGTTGTAATATGTATGATATATTGATGTAATTTACTTTTAAAAAAACTTAAATTATATAATATGAAGCATACTTTAATGAGTTCTTTTTTTTAGTTGTAGTAGTTGCACTACTCTAGCATAGGCTATTCTTTTAGTTGTATATAGTGGGTGGGTAAATAGGTTGACATTATAACCTAACTACTCTTGTATTGGGGTGATGATATTCATGATGTATCGATTTCCTTCATTTAAATATAAAGAATAAATGAATAATTAAATTAAATATTTAATATTTCTTTTATTTAAGAAGGAAAAAAATGTGAAGGTTAGTTAAGTGTAAGAACTAAATAAGTAATTAAATTAAATATTTAATATTTTCTTCACTTAAAAAGATGAAAAAAATGTTGAAATTGAATTTAACACTCAACATGATATATACAAACTTTTTTGTTTTCATACATGTGGTGTATTTAATTTTTAACATCATAAAAATATTTAATATTTTCTTCACTTAAAAAGATGAAAAAATGTTGAAATAGAATTAAGTATCAAAATACTATTAATGTTTATACAATTTTTATGTTTCCTTACGTGTGCATGATAGTTTAATGTATTTAACATCTTAAAAATATTAAATATTTTCTTCATTTAAGTCTGTAGAAGAAAAGTAATGTTGAAGTAGAATTTAATTTGCAAAATACTATTAATGTTTATACAGGCTTTTATTTTTTCAAACATGATGTTCAGTGTATAATGTATTTAACATGTTAATAATATTAAAATTATTTAATATTTTCTTCATTTAAGAAGAAAAAAAACGTTAGAATATAATTTAACTCTCAAAATACTATTAATGTTTATACAAGCTTTTTTTTAAGAAGAAATCTTTTTTTCATACATGTGGTTTAGTGTATTTAACATCTTAAAAATGCTGTAAAAAAGCATCTTAAAAATATGAAAATTATAAAATACTTTTTAAGAAGAAAAAAAATCTAAAATACATTTTAACTCTCACTCTCACAATACTGTTAATGTTTATACAAGCTTTATTTTTTCATCCAGGCGGTTCAGTGTATTTAACATCTTAAAAATATTAAATATTTTCTTCATTTTAAAGGAAAAAAAATGTTGGAATTGAATTTAACTCTCAAAATGCTACTATTTTAACTTAAAGGATTAACTAGTGAGATAAGATTCTGTTTGCATTTACATATATTTAGTAAGAGAATTTGTGTTTAATTCTTACCTTGTGCAAAATTATTTTATGACAGAGACAACTGAGAGTAAAAATAGGTTAAGTTGAACTAGGATTTGTCGGACATACGAGTTAAAAGTATATGGTTATAATCTAACTTGATTATCCTTCAAAATGTTTTTAAATAACATGTGTCTTACCTATATAAAAGTCTGATATGATTTATAAGTTTATTCTAAGGATCTATTTTGTGATAATTTAACAATAAAATAAAGATAAAAATATGTATATAATAATTTATAAAAATCAAATCTAACTTATTTATATGATATACACATAATTTTAAGGTTTGTATATAACATTAATTATCTTATTTTAAAATATATTTTGTAATAAGGTATTTAAATATGACATTCTTTTTTTTATGTAAATGGACATGATTAACATTTAAAAAGATAAATAAATATAAGATTTAATACTAATAATGAATAATTGTTCTTTATAACAAATAATGAATAATTATTTATAACTTTTTTAAATAGGTTAATTTGTTATGAGGCCTAAAAAGTTTTTTGAACATAGACTCTGTTTAAGTAAATAAACTTTAGTAAAAACCTTAAACAAACTTCCTAAAAATACATGACATGATGTGGACTTGATGTAGACTAGATCATAAGTCTTTGTCGAACAGTTTGATCTTTTTCTACCCGTAGTATTAGTCATGCACCACATGCGGCTTAATAAATTAAAATATACTCATAGTGTATGATATTGGACAAAAAGAAAATCCTACCTATTTTAATATTTATACAAGCTATATTTATGCACACACGGTGGCTCACTGTATTTAACATCTTAAAATTATTTAATATTTTCTTCATTAAAGAAGAGAAAAAGAAAATGCTGGAATAGAATTTAACCCTGAATATACTACTATTAACGTTTATACAAGCTTTATTTTTCCATATCGAACCAAACACAAACAAGGGTGGCGAATACCGTCAAGTGTATATTTGTTATTTATCCGACACTGCTTTCAATTTTCATTGCCTTCGCTATTGCTAACGAGTAATGCCAAATCGAATCCGCACTAAGCTTTATACTATAAAGTATAAATATAAATATTACCCATAACAGAAAACGGTTACGGAGAGAGAGACTCACTTTCTCTCATTTTTTGCTTTTTCCGCCGCCTGATTCTTCTTCCTCCGCCGCAGATGACCACCGCGAAGGCTCTGCGACAGCCCTGCTACGCCGGAATCTTTCGCAACATCGAATGCGGCCCGTCGCCGGCGGCGGAGTCGCTAGGGTTTCCGAAGCTCCGCGGAATCAACGTCACTGGATTGCACTGCGGCCGCCGAGGCCTCGTCCTCGTCCTCCGTGCAAAATCAAAGCCGATTAGGGCGAAGGAGAACGCAAGCGTAAGTGCTTCTCTGATCGATGACTGGTTCAAGCCAATTACGGCGAAGGAGGATTCTAACGCAGAGGACCGTACATCTTCGTTTTCTGGTACTGCGATTTTAGTTTTCAATTCACAAACAAGATCTGGAATCTGGAATCTGGAATTGATGTGTTTTCTGAAATGCAAATGTTTAAGTGTCGTTATTATGGGTAATTTTCAACGAGCTTCTTTATACCATAGAAGACCGTGCAGGGAGGAATTTTGATACATTCGGAATCTTTAATCTTAAATCTTTTTTTTATTATATATAAAAATGCGTCTGTTTCATTTGGTCACGCGCAAACAAATTCAACGATATAATAATTATTGGAAAAGACAGCGAAGTAAGAGATTCGTGTTGAACCATTTAAAATTTGTACACCTCAGCTACGTGAGTCATAATCATAATTCAGTGCCGTGTAGATATAGCAAGCAACTTTTTTTTCATTTCTGTTGTGCCGAATCTTCAATTTGAAATCTGATGCATCTGTTTGCCCAAAAGAAAAAACGAACAGATTCTTGTTGAGTGGTTCTTGATAGCTGATAAAGCCTACTAAGGTGACTTTTCTGGTAAGCATCTTCATCGTGCTCTTAAAAAATAGGAAGAAAAATGGTGATTTTTACTTTTTTTATCCTATTCGTCTTTAAAGGCTTGGAATGTTAATTTGAGTCTTCTTGAGGTTAACTGAAACAGAAGATTTCTTTGTGGAATTTTGTGTGAGTGGAACTGGAAGTCTCGTTGATTTTGTTGAATTATTGTGTGAGGATTGAATCTTGATGCATATGTACGAATAGTTGACATTTTTTTGCCTCTTCATTTAATGTCTACCTTTGAAGCGAATGAATATATGATTCTTGAGGGAATTAGGGCTCAAATTGTTCAAAGTTAACCAATCTATTATCTAACTAGGTAAAAATCTCACCCAGATGTCAAATGTTGGGAACTCGACAAACATTATGTGGCATGACTGTCCAATTCAGAAACAAGATAGACAGCAGCTGCTTCAGCAACAAGGCTGTGTTATATGGCTAACTGGCCTCAGCGGATCAGGTTTGTGGCATTTTGGATAGTTATTGTATCTGAATGTCTGATTAGTTCATTTAATCAAGAGCATGGTTGTGAGCAAGAATAGAGTCCACACTTCCTATTCCTCTAGGTTTGTGGCATTTTGGATAGTTATTGTATCTGAATGTCTGATTAGTTCAATTAATCAAGAGCATGGTTGTGAGGAAGAATAGAGTCCACACTTCCTATTCCTCTAGGATTCTAAATTCTATTGGTGATTTGGTTTGTTCCTCTGGTAGGCTTCATGTAATTTTGTTATATGTTGTCTGATATCTTACATTCAATGATTGGCAGAAACAGTGACCATTCTTTTCAGTTTATGCTCCTTTTTTTGTCACTGTTTATGTTGTACAAATTACAGTTCAAATGTTGCAGTGTCTTGTTTCTCCACCTCATTTCTTCAATCTATTTGTAGCTACAATTGATAATTTTTCCCTGACAATTGACATGATGAAAGTCATCAAAGAAACACACTAATTACTCTTCAATTTTTCCAGAATATATATATGATAATGCAGAGGCCGACTTGCAGACCTATTGCTTGTAACTAATCTTGGCATATGCTAATATAGACCCATAATAGGCACTTACAATCACCCACAATCACCCAACACATAGTTCTACTATTTTTCCATCAAATAAATTAGTATATCTCCTATATGGAGTATGTATTGGCATTGAAAAATTACCATAGAAAGTTATGCTGTTGAATCTTCATAGTGCAAATTTTCACCTGCCTACCTTACAACCAAGGTCTACTACTTTTGTGGTTTAAGCTCACTCAGCTTTAGTTTAACACTTGTTCATGTGAAATAAAAGTTGCAGTTGTTTTTGCCCTAGATCAGATACCCAGTCAGAATTAATTTTCTTTGCTTATCTAATACAAGGTATGGAGTGTAATACATGGCAGATCCTTGTCGAATTATGCTTACTATGATTTTCCCTGATTTCTTAACATAATGTATTAGTATCAGCAGCTAGATTGCCTGCAAACATCTGCTTTTATTTTTAATTTATTCTCTTGGTGATTTTATATTTATATATAGATTAAAATCCATACAAGTTAAAATTTTGTAATGATATCTTGAAAATGTGTAACTTGTAGCATGGCATTGGCTGAAGCAATTCATGTTTGTTATCAAATATAATTCTACAGATGAATGAGATGAAAGCTTGTGTGATGAGTTTCTACTTTCTACATATATCAGGATACACCATTACTTTGAATTCTTCTAGAATAGAATCCAGATACCATTACTCCATCCCTCCTGCCCTCCATTCCAGACTCATTAATCATTTATATTGATTGCAGGAAAAAGCACTATTGCATGTGCTCTGAGTCAAAGCTTGCACTCCAAAGGAAAACTGTCTTACATCCTTGATGGTGACAATATTCGGCATGGTCTAAACCAGGATCTTAGTTTTAGAGCAGAAGATCGTTCTGAAAACATTAGAAGGATTGGTGAGTTTATCTATATTTTTCTTATTTTGCTTTAGTAAATTTTTCCCCCAATATCTTCCAATCATATATTGTTTTATTAATAGTCAGGCATCACGATTTAAAAAATTTCAGGTGAGGTGGCAAAACTCTTTGCAGATGCTGGTGTTATTTGCATCACTAGTTTAATATCACCATACCAAAAGGATAGAGATGCATGCAGAGCACTACTTTCAAAAGGAGATTTTATTGAGGTAATATTCTTATTTTGGTGATCCAAATAATACACGTAGTTTGGCATATGCTAATAGGATGTTGTACAATTATAGAACTAGAAGTGGTTCTTCATAAATCATAGCTAACACAATGCTTATACATTGCAGGTTTTCATAGATGTTCCACTACATGTGTGTGAAGCTAGGGACCCAAAGGGACTCTACAAGCTTGCTCGAGCTGGAAAGATCAAAGGTTTTGTGATATAAATTTTCATATTACTGCTTGTAATCTAATTTGGTATCATGTACTGTTGGATTCATTATCCAACTACATTAACATCAATAGTTCAGCTACAGCTACATATATCGTGTTTATTTTTCTCTTTTTCTAATCAACGTCATGGGGGTATCATTTCTCCTGATGGGACTGAATTATTTATTTGGTATTGTGCAGGTTTCACTGGTATAGATGATCCATATGAACCACCGTGTAGTTGTGAGGTGTGTATTTGTTGCTTTGTGCCTGTTGGCATTATTTTCTTACCATTTTTACACATGTTAAATAATGCCTCAATTATTGGTTTATACTTTATATAATTTGGTTAAGGAACAGAAAATCTGTTACTGATATGTAGTAACCCTGTGTGAACCAATAATTGAATCATTATCGACATTAACCATACAATTTGTTAATGAATAACTGAGTCACCATTAACCAGTGTAAAAATGGTGTAAAAGTTGAGGGAAAATTTGTTGTCTTCTGGATGGGGTAGTTTACTCTGTTTCATTTTCTAATTTCTTTTCCTTTTCTTTGGGTTCTCTAATGTTTGATAGATAGATCATAAGCTTACCATATAAACCAGATGTCGTAGTAAACGAGACTCCCAGTTTTCCTTTGAAACTTCTGCTGAATTTTCATTTCTGGGATTCTCAATCATTGTTTTCCTGTTTTCATTGTATTGATTCCACTTTTCATTTTCATTTCATAAGACTGAGCCTTCTTAATCTTGCAGATAGTATTACAACAGAAAGGAAGTGACTGTAAGTCTCCCAGTGATATGGCTGAAGAAGTGATATCCTACTTGGAGGAGAACGGATACCTGCGGGCTTGACTTCATTTTTAAAGCCTTTCTTTGTTAATTGCTTTAAAGGGCCCTTTCTTGTAACCTGTAGTTATGTTGTGTGAAATGTAATTTTTGGCACATAAAAACTTGCTCCCTCCATATTTATCATTCTTTACGTGACACAGTCGAGTTTTTCAATTAAAAAAAAAAAGATAGCACTCGATAATATGTCATGTAGAGATTAGCTGGGACCATGGTAGTCCCAAATCATGTAATAATTTCTCCCTTCCAGCAGTAAGGAAATCATCGTTTCCTGTGCATCTGCTTTAGTCCAAAATAAGAAAAAGGTAGAGCCTTGAAGAAGGACTAAGAAGTTAGCGCAGCTTGGTACAGCACCTAGGAAGAAAGTATTACTATTAGTGAATCAAGATGTTGGGCAAAGCCCTGTGTTCATGGATCATTGAATGTGCGGCATAATTTAACGAATTTAGTCGGCATTTGACTATTTAATTTGGAAAATTGGCAGGGAGTTGCAAGTTGAATGCTTAGTTCACTTCATCCAGAAGAAAGAGAAAATTGTGGGCGCACCGCCCTAGCAAATGCGCAGATGGATTAACAAGAAACCGTACTCTACCACCTTTCCTTATCCGATTGTAGTTACGAATATGCCTTTCATGCATTGTTCATGCCGTGGATGTGTCATGTGTGTGAATCATTAATGATACTACATGACTATAGAACAACGACGTGATATCGATATGGAATTGCAGATCTACATTTGCGCAAAAATAGACTTAATTTAGCTAGGATTCAGGGATTAGCCAAACTAATAATACAATACAATGATGAATAAAACACGGCTAATCCATCTTTATTGATATCATAATTCAGAATTTTTGATGAAAATTGCTGAGCGAATAAGAAGAGAAACATCAGAAAGAGGCAAATAACATATCGCCTCGTCTATGTCTATAACTAGCACGAATAGCCAACAAGCAGAGCACCAATGCCATGGTTACGGACACCGCAGCAGAGGCCACAGCGTCGAAAGTGTAAGACCATCGCCGCTCTTGCAGAGCCCAAAGCGTTTTGACGAAGCCTCCAACACCGTCCACCACCATTGCCAGCACATGCGCCATCTTTGAACAGCGATAATATTGCAATGCTGAGGGTTCTTGTTGTTTGCTTTGGGAACTTGCAGGCAGCAGATAAAAGAGACGTTGGTTGCTTCCGCGATGTTTCCTAAGTTTTATCTTATTCAACGAAACCAGACTTTGGATTTTGGAAATCAGTGACAGGGCGAAGTGGGGACAGGACAAGGGATGGGGCAATGCAAAACGGGAATTTACCAAAGCAGAAGAGTAAAGTTTAGAAAATCTTCAAACCCTCTAATAAACAAATATGTGCTGGTTATGGGCTTCCCTTGATTGGATTTAACGGATTGCATGTTGGGGTGATGATTTGGTTACATTTATTACAATTACAAATAGACTTCATAAACTATAAAAGTTGGGTCATTCAAAATTCAATCCATTCATTTACTTAGGAAACTAGTGGAGTAAAGAGAGGGTATGTGCAATGAACTCTATCTGTTGTCTTGTCTGAACATGTTGTGATAAAATGCTAACAGTTCACGTAACAGGCTAGTATCCCATTAGCTTGACTCAGGATTTATGATGTTCGCAACCCTCATATTCTCCTCTACGAAATTGCTTTCATGTGGTGGAATTTTGCACCCAGGTAAGTTGAGCATTATATCACGTCCATTGTCAACTCTCCAGTATGTGCCTTCGTCAATTATCCATTTGGCATTGAAAATGCTAGACCACATAAAGCTTGGTATGTACCCCTGTGAGGCTTCCAACACTGATTTATTTGGAAAATAACAGGTTGGACAATCAGTCTCCACCACTTCTTAGCAAGCAAGGCTAAATTAAAAGAATGCACAAAAGGAAAGCCCAATCCTTCTTGTTTTTTATTCCTAGACAATTTTTTTCCAATTCATCCAATGGAGTTTCCTTCCATCTGCATCTCCTCCTCAATAAAAGCAGGCTGTCAGACTTGCAATTTCATGGCAAATGGATTGTGGTAGCAAGAAACAATCCATCACATATGTGAGAATAAATTGCACAACTGATTTGATCAATACTATCTCGAAAAAACTTGAAAATTTGGGTTTTTGATCTTCCAATAAGGTGGAAAGACCCAAATATTTATCATGACTCTCCAATATCTTTACTCCAAGAAGCCTAATCAACTCATCAACTTTATAGTAAACACATTTGGACTACCTAAGAGAAGAATTATACATTTGTAAAAAAAATTTATACAGTCGTTCAATTACAATCCATCATATATGATAAGTTCGTTGACTTTTAAAATAATTATCTTAAAATAATTCAAATAGTAATTTATGATTGGATAAAACTGTTTTACATTGTTAATACATAAGTATTAAACTCTTCAGAAATAATTTTCTGAAACACTTTTGTTTTTGTTAATATTTCAAAAAGTATTGCTGAAACGGTGATTATATTGCATTTTGGAAATTACTTTCCAAAACACATTTTTATTTTTAAATGAAATAGTGTTTCAAAAAATAGTTTCCAAAATGATTATATTTGTATAATGAAATTGAATACAGGTCGTACACATTATCAAGATTGAAATAGTGAAGTTGAACATAGGAGTGCAATGCAATGTAAATAAGGTTAAAATTTAAAACCTTGGATAGATGAAAAAGGGAAAGGGGGAAATTATTTAGAGAACAACGGAGATGGGATATAGAGAATAGGGTTTATAACTTTCTATATATAAAGGGTAATTTTGGTATAAAGGTATTTATAATAAGAAAATGCAGTATTTAGTAAATAGGAAGTGTCAATAGAAAAGCCCAAGCATATATACTCTCACTCTGCTTTCAAGAGACTAATTAATGGACCCAAAAACACTCCCGCGGAACAAAAGAAATAAACGTTTCAGGTGTCTTGATCTGAAGACTAGAGAGAGAGAAAAAAGTGCCTCTGTCCTTATAGTACACAGCAACTGATAAACATTTTCTGATATTTCAATATGTGAACTTGTGAACGGTAATGTAACAGAATAGTTAAGTTAAAGAAAAAAGAAGAAAAAAAAATTCATAACCAAGTTATAATTCTATAAAATTATTGTGTACAACAAGCTCAAGTGCTCAACTAACAAATAAAAAAAGCTAATCAGTTATAGAGTTACACATAAAACTAGCATCGAAGTTAAGAGCATGGAAAGACATAACATGTCAGTGTCGAATTTTAACCTGCATCTCCTTGGCCATGGAAGGTAGCCACCTTTCTCCCCTAATCTTTTTCAAATTTTCAATTCTTTCCTCTTCTCTCTTGGCTTTAGCTTTTGCTGCGGCATCTTTAGCTTCTAGTCTAGCTAATGACTTCTTGTATGCATCATTTGCTGCAGCTATTATATCTATCCCGTTAACAGCAACAGATCTAATCTGTTTTCTAAACTGCTGAGGTAGCACATAATCATTAAGAAAATAACCAAATATATATATACAAAAAAGAAACAATATGCACAAAGACATTTTTAGGTTAATTAAGTAATTAACTATTAGACCTTCTTTGATTTCTCATCAATATCTCCTCCAGGAAGTAGTCTAGGCCGTTTCCTTGGTGGTTGGAGTTCATCTGCAGCCATATAATGTAAAAGCCTAAGTCACACATACAAATGCAATTTGGTAACATCACAAAGTTAATAATTTTTTAACCCTTTTGCACAATGTTTTATTTATAATAGACTATTTAGAATTTCAATCATTAAACTCATTTTAATAGATCCTAATGTCAAAAATAAATATAAGTCTTGCTCCAGTCCAGGCCAGACGCCACATCATGGCAAGATGTGTGGGATCAAATTCAACCTTCAAGGGTGTGTTTACAGTTCAGTTCCTCGAACCAATAACTTGCGAGAAGATGTCACAATTCACAACCAGTAAACCATTTTTTTACTACTTTACTCAACTACAATGGTTTATTTATAAATATGTGCTAGTATAACTCTGAATTTCTTCATACTTCATAATTACATGGTCCACTTGATAACCTGGACCAGTAATTCTGGTTAAGTTGGCCAACCAGCTGAGAAAGACCATTACCACAAGTCATGGCAGAGGCCCCAAGCATGCTGCTCTATGGCTAGTGACTAGCGCACAATGGCTGACAAATTCCTCAGTGGTTAACGACCTAGCGAATGGATTATTGCAATTGCAGTATCACACAGCAATATATATCACAAAGCGGTGCTAAAAAAATTCAAATCTTCTGAATTTCTCTGATGTCAACAAAAGATTGCAGAGTGAAAAAAAGAGATGCATGGCATGCTGATCTGGGCTCCACTTTCTTAACAACTGGCGCTGATGGGTGCGTGTGCACTATTCTGAAAAAGTAGTACTTTTTTTGCTTAACACCAAACTACCAGCACCAGAAGCTGCTTTTACCACAATGCAGCTTTTTCATATTTCAGAGTAGTTCTCAAATTTTTCATGTTCAAGTCAAGAACAATGGTGACTAGTGACCTACTGCCACCACCAACAAAATTACCACATAAAGCCAAGTTACCATAGCAAAGTAAAAGCAAACAAAACTACCCCCAAATCTAAAATCAACCCTTTATAGGCATAACAATCAATTGCAACAACAGATATATCTTAACTTAAGCCAAAGATGGTAAGACACACTTACTTACCTACGTGATCAAACACTATTCCTGGCTGAGCATGTTTAAACAAGCGAATGCCGCATTCATTGCTCTCGGGATCCTCATCCACGACAGGGACAGGTTTTCTCACTATCTCTATTGAATTTTCCAATATTTCATTCAGAAGCTTTTGTGCCTGTCAAGAACATCCACAGTATATATATACATATACATACCATCGAAACGAAAGACCAGAAAAAAAAATGGGGACAAAGGTACACCACATAATCAGAGCTTCATAGCAAAAGTCCAAGCTGAGAGTTGTAAAGTTGTAACGAAATGATGAGAAATAATTTGAACCAGAAAAAAAAAAAAAAGTTCTGCAACTGCAACAAAGCAGGCCACATGTTCAGAAATTGAACCACCCCATGAAACTAATTTTAGCCCCATTTGCAAAAAGATGCAAACTTTGTAAACAAATCTACATTTTGTGTTGAGGGCATGGCTAATCAGAGAAAAGGGCAAATTCCCAACTTTTTTATTTTTAAAAATACTAATTGGCAACTTTAACATACCCTCTCTCTCTCTCTCTCTCTCTCTCTCTCTCTCTCTCTCTCTCTCTCTCTCACACACACACACACACACACACACACACACAAACCTATAAACAGAAAAATAAGAAATTGAAAGTGAGACCTTGAGTTGGTAGTGCTTAAGCTGTTGTGTGTTGGGTTTGTGGTCATCATCATCAATATGATGATTTGGGTGATTGTGTTTGGTGGTGGAAGCGACATAGGTGGTGGTTTGAGCAATGGAATCGATTGCTGCTCTCCAAGCGGCGTCACCGTCTTCTTCGCCACTGCTGCAGTAACCATTGGTGGATTCTCGTTCTGGCATGGTTCGCTTTCAGGTTTCGACGTTTCCTTCAACACAGGACAGAACACCATCATCGCTTCAGTTCAGTAAGCAGGGTGTGCACAGCATAATTGGGCTTTCTTCTGGCTATGGATTGTTAGGCCCAGTTTAGAATGAATTTTTGGAAACTCCTTTTTCTGACCCAATTAAAAGCTGAACAGTAAACAATTGTATCATGCACTCTGAATCTCTGATTATTATTTGTTCCTCTTATTATATTTGAGAAAGTTTATTCTGGAATATAAATTTAATGGATTTTCCAAAATGTAATGAGAGGTGTCCGATGCAATAGTGAGAGCACAGGATATAAATGCCTGATATGTTGTTAGTCCAATAATTTTCGATAAAATTTTCTTTTGATAAATTATACAATTTTTTTTTTAGATTTAAAAAAATTACACATAATTCTTCTTAATTTTTAAAACCTATACAAACTCTCCTAATTCTAAATGTGATATAAACATTTGATAGTAAAAAGTCAATGCACATGACATTAAATGAGTATTTTTTGCCAAAAATATCTTTGTCTTTCTCCTTTCAAGCATGAGACAATTGAATAAAAAAAATCAAGTTGCAAAAAACTTAATCAAGTTTCCATACCAATAAACCTATAAGTCAAATGAAAACTACTGAGTAACAAAACCATTGAACCAACCTCATTTCAACAAAACAACAAGCCAAATCAACAATTATAGATTTCAGAAAGCAAATGAAATTACCACAATCAAGTCATCAATGATTCATTACACAAAATCACTTGAACCAACTCCATACCAACAATAATTACATTAAATCTATATACATTTTAAAAATGAGGGGAGTTGTTTGTGATTTTCTTAAATCTCATGAAAAGTTTGTGTAAATTTTTTAAAAATAAAAGATGGGCATGTAATTTCTTTAAACCTAACTTAGGAGAGGTTTGTGTAATTTACTTTCTTTTTTTTAAAAAAAAATATTTCATCTCTCACTAAACAATTTTGGATTAATTGTTGATGTGACTAATGAATTATCACATTATTATCTATCTCATAGCATTTTCATTCCATTTAACTTAGTGGTGTCATATGTGGGAATTAAAATCACATTTTTATATTTTAGAGGGAGTAAAAGTGAAAAAAAATTTACACAAAAATTCAAGACATATTTAGAGAGACTAAAATTTAACTTTTAGATATTTAAAAGGAGCAAAAATATTCTATCAGTAGTAAACATCAACTTAGCTATTAAGTTGCATAGAGTTTTAACTTTTGAAATCAGTAGTCATCTATTGGAGGATTCCCTTTCAACTTTCTGTTGACCCATGGTATACTCCGTACAAAAAAAATGTTATATCTTATCATAGAAGTGGCAATATAAAGATAAACGGTTAAAAAAAAAAAAAAGATAAACTGTTCAAGCTCTTTATCATTTTATTACACAACGCACACCTTATCGGCTAAATAATGCCATAATTGCATACGTGATCTTGAGTAGAATTTTTTTTTTCTTCCAAATAAGCAATCAAAGAATAAACGAATGATGGATGATATACTTATTGTGTCACACTAGATGATATTAATTCACAAGAAGGTTGGAAGACCAAATAATATCATCCCAAGGAACATTATATTAGTTGTCTACAAGATTTAGGAAATATTCATCATCATAAGCCTTTATTCCCTAGCTATCTTAGTTAATGCATATCATCTTTCCTAGCAATAATTCATTGTCTTAACCAAAGACTACAAACTACTACAATTATCTTCCCTTCCTGACAAAAAGAATCTTAAGCCCCTTTATAATCTCAGAACAAATATTCCTTTACCTTTCTTATAGATATTCTTAATCCAAAAGGAAAGTTTTATGCATCTATCTCATCTCTTCTTTGAGATAAATAACAAAAGTAAATAGCAATACACTTTGGTGGAAAAATAATTTTTAAAAAAAATCAAGATCAAGAAGTGGACTAGCAAAGCCCTCTCCTATGTTGGTAGGTTCTAGTTAGTAATTTCTTTCATAGATGAGAATTCTATTTGTTACTACATCATATTAATGAAAAGGATGATGATATAAAATTATGAAATTTCACTGAATGTTTGTGTAAAAAGAATTACATTGAAAGGGTATATAAATTAAGTTCTTAATTTAGTTTTGTTATTTTTTTGTTACCAACAGACTTGTTTTATTTAAAGATCTATTTTGATGTATTGTATTAAGTGATTAAATTGACATTAATTTTTGAAGGCTAGACATTTCTATACATTTATGTACCAAAAAAAAAATTCTATACTCTCTTTAGACTTAAGGCCTTTGGCTCTGTGGCAAGATTTTAAGGTATCTCTACCAAATTTAATTTTTTGGGATCACTATAGAACTATTCTATCGTGTGGACTTTAATTGCATTACTAACTTCACGTGTGTTTTGTAAAAATTGATCTAGATCTTTTCCTCAAACTCAATACATGTTGTCAATTAATCACATCCTTCACACAAATAATCTTAGCTCATACCCAGCAGCACATTATATTTTTAAAGATCAACATAATCTTAGCTCAAATTTGTTGAAGAAATAAATTAAATTAATAGTTTATTATAATAAATGAAAAATAAACATTAGTTCTTACATGAGATATGTGCAAGAGAATTTGAGAGATTTATAGCTTTAAATATATTGTCCATAATGAAAATCAATGGAAGTCCCCAACAGCAAGAAGACCCAAAAAGAAAGGGCTAATGTTGCACATAATGTCATCTTAGCTGTAAAGTGGCGTGATAAATTAAAGGGATACCGAATTCAAATGGTTAGGCCAAAGCCCTCTAAGAATTAAGCATTAATATTTAATAAAGAAGATGCTGCGTCTACTTCGATCAGCACACATGGAAAGGGTGCAGCTGTAGCGTCTCACTGTCTTTTGGACCATGTAATATATATATTGAGAAATCTTTAAACATCGATTATTTTTGACTTTTTTTAATCAAAACTCTCCAACCAATCTATTAAATTTCACTAAAAGTAAAATTAAAAAAATCAAATGTTTTTCTTAAACCCTAATATCACATTCTACAAAATTATTCAAAATTTCACTAAATTTCTGTTTTTTAATCATTTAAAATTATGTTATGTCTTAAATCAACCATAAATATCAAATATTTGAATATAAAATGATAGTTAGAAGATTATAAATAGAAGAAAATTGATAGAGGGACCAACTTTGCTTGGTATTATAAATAAGACTTAAAAATGGCTAAAAAATATTAAGGAAACCAAATATCACGCACACATAATTCAAACTATAAAATTAATGTGTAAATAATTAAAGTCCTATCAAATTCTATTAGAAATCCTCTAATTCAGGAAATTAAAAATGGGCATTTTCAAATTCTATCAAATTTTGTTTTAATTAGTCCTACCAAATAATTAAACATTGTTTGATAATATTAAAAGTTGAATTCGAATGTGAGTGTTGTTGCATTAAACACATGGTGATGTGAACATTCATCTGTAATGTGATGCAGGGACACGTCACAGGATAGAACTTTATCACATTTTGTGACACAATAATGGAGTTTCTTTTCGTGGAACATCAGTATGATGGCAACCTTGGCTACAGGGTGTGGATCATAACCTTGCTCCTTCATTATATTCTCCCTAGAATAATTCTAGACTCATTTATAGATACCTGATCATCAATTTTATGCAGGAACTTTATAATACAAGGTGGTGATATTGTTGGTACAAGTAAAGGGAAGTGATCAAAATGAGGAAAGCCCTTTCAAGGCCAACTATATATAAATTAATTCACTTTGGAAAGGGATGTTGCTACTTGCTAGCTAGCCTGGGCCACACATTAATGATTTCCATTTTTTCACTTTATACAAGTCTGCAGGTCATTTAAACTTCAAAGATATATGCATGCAGTGATTCACTAGTGGAAAGGATTCCCATCTTGCAGTGCAATTGATGATCGAGAATGATCAACATATTTATTCAGTACAAGAAAATGTCATTTACTAATTAATAGATAAAAAAATGTTAAGCATTAGGTTTGTTTGTGTCGGTATAGTCTATCTAATAGAAATTAAATTATTATTACAAATATTATGAGTTTACATTAATAATATAATATATCATACACTAATATTTACCGTAAAAAATTATGCAATATTTAAAATATTTATAATATATATAAAAAAATCATTAATTAATATGATGTACTATACTAAGAATTAATACCTGCAATATTAATGCCTACAATAGTTAATTTTTTTCTTAGACAAATTATATACTCTAATAACAAACTATAAGTATATGTCCTTTTTATGATAATTAGTTAAGTCTTTTTTTTCATTATTGATAGTGAGATTTGTCGTTGGCTCATTGCTTTATTTAATTTTGTTATCCTCAAAATTTGTTAATTTGCAGCCTGAGTGACAATTTTTTTTTTTTTTTTGTTATTGGAATGACAAATATATATTAGATAACAAAATTTAGATTTGTTTAGACAAGTATTTTTTTAATACTGACTTTTTTTTACATAAATATCTACAACACTTTTTTCACACCCATTAGAGTATTATAAGACAATTAATCATCCTCTTAAATATGTAGTAAAAAATTGGATCTCTAAATCTATATATATGAAGGAATATATGTAAAAAAATGTTAAAGTATTTCGAAAAATTATTCTCTATGATTAGAAGATACTCCAAGTTCACCAAAGACTTGAACTATTTTTAAATAAGTTAATTATAAGCTATAATCAATTTTTAAAAATTTATTGAACTAAGTTAAAAATAATTTATAAACATATCGTTAGTTATTTTTATAAATTTTCTCGAACACTTGCTATTTATATGATAAGATAAATTTAAATATATTGTAAGTAAATTTTCCCAATCAAACTTAATCAAAGTAACAATGCTTGCTGGAACAATTAATGGCTTAATGGCTTTCGAGTCATCCATTACCAATTGTGTCATGCTTGATGCTCCCACTTCATAAACCTCATGTCTGTCATTGTTGAAGGCAGAGCTAAACAAGAAAGCTTGCAAGAAAAGTTAGGAAGAAAAAAAAAATAGGAAATGATGAATGGAATTCTGTATGTTGAATCAATGCTGAAAGTTGTACAGATGGTTATATATATAATCATTTACAATAACAACTAACTTTCAACAAACTAAACTAACTACTACTAGTTCCAACCAACTAAACTAACTTCTAATTAACTAGCTAACTAACACTAAGAGCCCCTCCAACTAGGAATGGATATCAAATATTCCTAATTTGGAATGCAGAAATTTAAAAGCAATAGGCATTGGGGCTTTAGTGTAAACATCAGCTAATTGATTTGCAGAAGGAATAGGAAGCAACTTCACAAGATCACTTAACACTTTTTCTCGAACTATGTGGTAGTCAATCTCGATATGTTTTGTTCTTTCATGAAACATTGGATTCACAGCTATGTGAAAGGCAGATTTGTTGTCACAATACAAAGTAGCAGGTTGCTCAAAGTCTACTTTAAATTCTTCCAGCAGATAGGTAAGTCATTGTAGCTCACAAATGGTACAGGCTAGTGCTCTGTATTCGACTTCTGATGAGCTTCTGGATACAGTGGCTTGCTTCTTGGATTTCCATGAAATCAATGAGTCACCAATGTACATAGCATAACCAGTGATAGTTCTTTTGGTGTCAATGCAACTAGCCCAGTCAAAATCACTAATCCCCTTTAAATGAATTTTACTTACAGCAGAAAGGAAAATCCCTACTCCTGGGGATCCCTTAATATATTTGAGAATTTGAACAACAACCTGTTGATGAGCTGAGGTGAGAGCAACAACAAATTGGCTTAGATGTTGCACAACATAAGTGATATTTGGTCTTGTATTAGTCAAGTAGATCAGCCTTCCAATTAACCTTCTAAAAGAGGAAGCATCTTCCATTGAAAGAGGAGTTCCTAATTGTTGATGCAACTTAGTAGAGCATAATCTGATGGAGTAGATGCTGGCTTAGATCCAAGCATACCAGCATCACTGAGAATGTCTAAGGCATACTTCCTTTGACACAAATTGATACCAACATGTTTTCTGGCTACTTCAAAACCTAAGAAGCATCTCAACTCACCTAAATCCTTTATCTTAAAAGCATTGTCCAGCAACTCTGTAATACCTTGTATTTCAATCAAATCATTGCCTAACAAAACATTATCATCCACATAAACAAACAGAGTAGTGATAGTGTTGAATCTATGTTTGAGAAACAAAGAATGATTTGAAGCACACTGCTTGTGCCTATGTGAAATCAGAAAGGAAGATGGCCTAGTATACCACTGCTTGCTAGCTTGTTTTAGTCCATATAAGGACCTTTGCAGCTTGTAAACTTGCCCAGGCTTGGCTACCTACATACCTTGAGGAAGCATCATGTACACCTCTTCATTCAAATCACCATGTAAGAAAGCATTATTTACATCTAATTGCTTAAGGTACCATTAATTGATAGCAACTAAGGCCAATAGAAGTCTCACTGTGGTTAGCTTGGTCACTAGAGAAAAGGTGTCTAGGTAATCTTGCCCTTCCACTTGAGTGTATGCCTTGGCCACTAACTTGGCTTTATGTATTGGTAATTTTGATGAGAAACCAATCAAATTGATCAATGGAATGAGAAGAAGAAATAGAAAGGACATGAACAGGATCATGTTTGTATTGGCCAATGAATGGAAAACAATCCTCATAGAAGATCACATTCCTAGAGACAAATATGGCCTTGGTTTTAAGATAAAAAATAATGAATCCTTTGGGGTGTTTGGCTTAAAACCCAAAAATATAGAAGTGACAACCCTAGGATCTAGTTTCATTATGTTAGCTACTAGAGTACTAGAAAAACATAAACACCCAAACACTCTTAAAGACTTAATATCATAGATGCTTCCATGTAATTTTTCATAGGGAGTATGATAATTAAGAAAGGGAGAATGCATGCAATTGATAAGAACAATAGAGTGAACCAATGCATAGGTGATAACTGCTAATTATAAGTATATTTTGGGGTTAAATTATAGAGGAATTTGTAATTTTTCTTCTAATTTTTCCTTTTTGAGAAAATAATTGTTAGATTAACATGATTTAAGTTTTTGTGCAGAGAATATTAAAAGTGATGATTTATGAAGCTTAGTGAGTAAAATAAAGCCCAGAAATGCAAGAATAATTAAGGAAAACAAACTAATTAAGGAAAGAATGGTTAATTAAGGAAAAAAGACTAATTAAGGAAATTAGGAAAGCATAATAATTAAGGAAAGAAAGACTAATAAAGAAAATCAAGCTAATTCAGAAGTCCGCTAATCTGCATCTATAAAAGAAGAAGAGAGAAGAAGGAGAAGACACATAGAAATTCCAACAGAATATAATTCCTCATAGAAGGCAAAGGCTAGAAGAAGGAGAAGCAAGCAATAAGAGTCATTCTTCCCCTTCATTCCCTTTCTTATCTTTTCCCCCTTTACTAAATATTCCACTTTTGCAATTGTAAAGTCTCCATGAAAATGAGAGGCTAAACCCCATTTGTTAGGAACTTGACAGTCAACTACTTTTGATGTAATTTCTCTTCCTATCTATTTATAATATTACATTTGCATTATCCTTTTTTGTGCTTAATATTATTGTTTGTGACTTGATCACCCATTTGCATGATAAGTTTTAGGGATAGTGTTGGAAAACGTTATTTTCTAATAGAGTTAGGAAAGAGTATCTAAATAAAGTCATCACTAGGGATAGGTTGATATTTGTTTAGTCTGTTATACATCTTTGTTCTTAATGCAATTTACTATTTTAGCTCTGCAAAGGAATTTGGGAGAGAAAATAGATAAACTAGGTTCTTTTGTGCGGGAGACCAAAGTTAGAGTATACTAGTAGATGCAAGTGTAAATTAGAATTATAAATAGAAAAAAATCATTAACATTATATCAAAGAGTAACTCTGGTAGGCTAAATTCTCAATATTCTTATCTTCTGAATTCATCTTTTTATCATCATTTTTATCTTTTATTTTTTCTTATCTTTTACATTAAAATTTCTTATCTATTTTATCTTCTACTTTTTTATCTTTATCATCTTTTAATTTAAATCTTTATCTTATCTTTTATCTTTCTTTGTCATCTTTTAATTTAAATCTTTATCTTATCTTTAATCTTTATTTATCTTCTTTTTTAAATTCCTTATATATTACTTGTAAATTAAATATTCATCTACCTAAATACAAACAAAGTCCCTATGAATATAGTACTCGGACTTCCATTTTAACTTTACTACTTGAGAGAAATTGGTACACTTGCCAATTCATCAACAATAGGACCAGAAGACAGTTGGAAGATTTGGTTGAAATAACAAAGATCGAGTCACATTGAGCAAATGTTGATGTTTTCTTTCAGCAATGCCCTTCTGTTGGGGTGTTTCGATACAAGTAGTTTGATGCACAATGTTAGTATCATCATAAAATTGTTTCATGATAAACTTTTATCCATTATTTGATCTTAATCACTTTCACTTTTGACTCAAACTACCTTTCAACATTGGCAACAAAATTCTTTAAATAAGACTATGTCTCAGCCTTTGAATGCATGAGAAAAACCTAAACAAACCTTGGGTAATGATATATTATAGTAAGGAAATACTTGTAACCATTTAATGAAGTTACATTGCAAGGACCCCAGATATCAACATGTATAAGAGCAAAAACACAAGAAGAATGTGATTCACTACTAGGAAATAATAATCTTTTCTGTTTTGAATGATGACAGGTTTCACACACAAATTGTTTATCTGATGTAAGTATAGGATAATTTTTTTTAACAACAACAATCTTTCTAAAGATGGATGACCAAGTCTATAGTGTCATAGATCTATAGGTATTCTATTACATGAAAAGGCAAAAACATTGGAAATGCTAGAATTAACAAAATCAAACTTGTACTTAGACTTGAATGGAATCTTCTTGAGTCTATAAAGTCTTTCTGCCATCTCAACTATACCAATCTTTTGTTGGTTCATATCCTAGATAAAACATTTATCATTAATAAATGTTAGTTTGCAAGGCAAGGAGGAAACCGGTTTAGATACTAAAATCAAGTTATATTGAAAGCTAGGAGTGTATAAAACTTCTTCCAGATGCAAAAATTAAGTAATTTGGATTCTGCCTACAAGGGTTACAATAACCGTATGGCCATTTGGAAGCTTAACTATTATAAGTTTTATTTTCTTACACAAAGAAAATAAATATGGGAAGCCTGTGACATGATCTGTGGCTCCAGAATCAAGAATCCACTAATCTTGCTAACACTACAAGTAACAAATAGTATACTATCTCTGTTAGTAACTGTACAAATCTAATTTATTTGTGAATTGTTTTGGACTGGAGCTTGTTGTTGCAGTAATGACATCAATACTTTATATTGCTGAGTAGTTAATATCACATCTTCATTTTGTGTCTCTTGATTTCGATCTAAGGGTGAACCATCACCTTCTTCTCTTACAACACTGTCATTATTGATGTTTGGATTTTGAACCTTATAAAGTTTGTGTCCAGGTGAGTACTCATGCTTCTTGTAACAATCATCAACAGTATGGTTAGAAAAACCACAATATTTGCACACCTTGTTTCCTTTTGCTCCTGAATTTCCTCTGCCAGGATTGCTTTGAGTTCCCTTTCCTTCTTTGGAAGCATAATTTTGAGGAAAACCATTCTTCCTATAGCATCTATCAATAGTGTGATTATGTTTCCCATAATAAGTGCATGAATGCCCAGAATTCAATGGATTGTTGCCTACTACATTGATCAGACTCATGCTTCCTATTAATTTATTGCCATTGATCTATTTTTCCTACTGAACAACATATGAGAAAACCTTGACTATGTTTGACAATGGATCTATCATCAATACATTGGATCTCATAGTACTAAATTGATCATTTAAACCTCTAAGGAACTGTATTACATGATCTCGTTGCTTTCTTTCCATGACACTAGTAAGAGCATCACATACACACTTTGGATCACATGAACATGTGGGATCAGGCCTGTAACTTTCCAATTCATCCCAAATAACTCTCAATTTTGTGAAGTAATCGGTAATGCTTTGATTACCTTATCTGATAGAAGTCATTTCTTGATGCAACTCTGAAATTCTCAACAGATCTCCTTGTGAGTATCTTGACTTTAAGTCCTTCCAAATGTTTCTAGCATTATCCATCCATAAGATACTCGCCCTTATCGAGGGCGAAACCGAGTGGTCAAGCCAAGAAATGTTGCATCTCCTCCAAGCTGCATGAAGATGATTCGATGTACATTTCTGGATTGATCCATCTACGAATTTGACTTTATTTTTCGTGCTTAATGCAGTAAGCATTAAACGACTCCATCAGTTGTAGTTTGTCAGATTAAGAACTAGAGAAACAATTGCAATTGAAGGATTTTCTCCTGGATGAAGGTAGTATGGGCTATGAACATTCAGGGATTGGTCTTTTGAAGAAATCTCGTTTGTCATGATGAAGGAATCGAAAGAAAAAAGAACTTGGGTTCAATATCAGGGAGTTGCGCAGCAAAGCATGCCTGCCATTGTTGAATGCAGAGCTTGTCGAGAAAGCTTGCAAGAAAAGCTAGAGAGAAAAGAATATAGGAAACAATGAATGAAATTATGTATGTCGAATCAATGCTGAAAGTTGTATAGATGGTTATATATATAATCAGTTACAACAATAATTAACTTCCAACCAACTAAACTAACTTTCAACTAACTAACTAACTACCACTAGTTCTAACCAACTAAACTAACTAGTTAACTAACACCAAGACCACTTGAAACAATGCCTTGTGCTCTCTACATATATATCCCTCTATCATGCACGAGGAGGAGGCTAGATAACTTTATCACGAGGGTAGAGAAGAAAGAACAATGCAAGACAGAGGAATGCTGATGAGGAACTTTGAGATATGTCTCAGCTGTTCTTTTATAATATTTTTTTTATTGGTACCATGAACTTCTATTAATTGGTTTATATACCATTGATTGATGATAGGGTTGGTTCACAGTATTGAAACGTTTGAATCTGTGTGCATGGGTGGTGGGGTGGTGGCAAGTACTTGAAAACTAGGAATGCCCAAAGCGGAATATGCTAATGTTGACTCGAGTACACTGCTGGTAGGGATGAAATAATTAAAAGGGAGAATCATCAATTTTAAGATTATCTTCAATGGTAGGAACCCAATCAATCTTGTACCATTTCTAAAGAAAAGGGTTCTAGGTTTCTTCTATAATATTATTATCTTTACATTGGAAAATATGACAAACAGTAAACAAAATTTGTGCCTCTTCTTTTTATGTCAAGAACTGTACAATATTTAATATAGAAAGAACTAAGTGTATTTAATTAAGGCAAGTATTATAGTGTCTTTAAAAGTTTCTAGTGAATTTTTTTATGAAAAACACTTCCCATATTAAAAATTAAAGTCTAATACATATGTATTATCAATATAAAAGTTTTTAAAGATCATTCTTGGTATTATTTTTAAAAAAATTATTATAAAAATATATATTAATCTAATTTGTGATTTAGACATGGTATAAAACACAACGTATTTATTTTTTAAAAAAAAATAAACGAGAATGTTTTGGTTTTACGTGAATCATGTTGTCCAAGGTGTGTTCTCCATCCCTCTGACCCTCCCCACAGGAAATCGCAGGTTGCAATCATGTTATGTTGCTGGCTTGTCAGAAATTCATAATTTGCTTCTGAAGTTATAATTGATGGAATGGCTTCTCACAAATAGTATTAGAAACCCTTTCAACTTTATTGGTTTGAATAGCAGAGATTAAAGTTTACCAGTATGCAAATATATCTATCTTTTAACCGCAGTGTGCTGCTCCTCGCTTTCTGGGGCGTTACCAATCCAATCGATTTATGCCTTCAAGAGAATTTTCTTCCCCCTTCCATTCCTGCTCACTTGTCTGGCGTGGATACTAGATTCCGGCAAGCTTGTCTTAAACTCAGCTACCCTAGTTAGCTTTATTTTTTTAGTGGTAATAATTACACCCCAAAATGGAATTATATAATGGTTTTCTACATAGATTTATCATGCCCATATTTGGCATGCTCTTAATTTGAGAGTTTTAGAACTTCTAGTGCTTTTAATATGATGACCAAGGGGTGTTCAATTTGAATTCAATTGGATTGAAATGTGGTCAATTGAATTCATCGGTTTGAATTAAATTATTCTTTGAATTGTACTGAATTGTTTAGAATTATTTTAAAATATTTAGTCTCTTTTTTTAAGTGTCTTTTTTCCTCTCCTTAAATTTTTTAATATTCGTTATTTCTTATTTCTATAAATAATTACATAAATATTATCTATTTTTATTTTTATATTTTCTGTTTTAAAAAATAATTCAAGTTAAGGATTTTCTTTTTGACATATGTCAACTATAAATTTTTTTATCAACATCAAATGATATTTTTGGATCATCATTATTTTTTGATCGACATTGGTCAGTAACTATTTCTTAGTTAAAGTCAGTTGAAGTAGATTATTTTCTTTTTTACAACATTAGTTACATTTTTTTTCAATATCAATGGATGATGATGTTTTACTGATGATTTCGATAAATGATGTTTTATTTTATTGCCAACATCAGTCAAGACTATTCTTTTGTCATCAAGATTATTTTTGGCATTGTCGACAAAAACAACATCAATTTGAATGTGGTCCATTTTTTTTTAAATTGAACTGAATAATAGTTTAGTTTAATTCTTAATAAAAGAGTTCAATTTTTTTTAAGCAATTTACTCCAATTCAACGTTAGTTTCATTCAATTCAATTTATTTGTCCACTCTTATGATGAGTTTTAGCATAATATAGAGAAAAATAAGAAATAAATCAAACCATAATAAAATGAGTTTAATGGTGGAACATTGTGAATATAAAATAATTTTATATTATTAATCAGACTTTGTCATTGATATGATTTTAAAAATAATTATTATAAAAATCAATAAAATTAATATATCTAGGTTATGTTCGGAAAATCATTGACAAATTTCCCATCATATGTTGAATCCAAATTCCTTCAAAGTTCCTTCAGGATGAATGCAAACGGAGAAGCAAACATATACATAATACTTTGTGATTAATAATTAAAAAAAATGTATAATAATCTGTGATTAGAAAATAATATCCGTTTATAAGTTATCTTTTTAATAGATTGTGAATCAGTTGTTTATGATAATTAGGTTCCATGTTAGTGTCATCCGAGGACTTTTTAAGATGACACATCACATTGATGGGTATTATTATTAGTGAGATGAACGTGTTTGTATATATGGGGCAACGTACGGTCCATATGAAAATACCCAATATTATTGTAAGGAGCTGAGGCATTGACACTTCAACTGTATATCCTTTCTATATGTTGAATAAAATAAAATAAAATGGGGCACACAGTCACAACTCACCTCAACAAAGAAAGAAAAAAGTGAAGTTACCAAAGTTGTGAACCTCAGTCAATGTCTTTTTTTATTAATTTATTAATTGAAACAAGATAAATAATATATACAGTGTAAAATATGTCCAATCACAAATTATTATCTATAATTAATTTATTGAGTTTTATAAGAATTATTTTAAAAAATATTTATCATGATTTCTTATTATCGATTGCTAGTATAAATATTTTTACAATTATAGAACATAGATACTAAACAAGGAACCTTGATACTAGTAGTTAAACCCATGAGGTGAATTAAAATATAGTTCAGCTGATGGATGCTAATTGGGAACTCTTCACTACTTGTTAGTTGAACATCAAAGAAAATTGTGGATCCCTTTCACTCTCACCCACCATCCCCACAAAACAGGGGAAGTAAGAAAATAGAAGATGGAAAAAGCAGAACAGGAAAAGCAAGATGAAAGAAAGAAAGGCCATGAGTTTCAGTATGGCCGTAATAACCTGTCTCATCCTGTCTGGGATCAATGATGCTTAGAAGCAAATTAAAAATATGGATTCAACTTCTGGGCCCACTTCAAGACATGGGGACCAAGAGTTTCAAACATGGATTTTGCCCAATGATTGATGAAGTGAAATAAAGAAACACTACTTAACATTTCCAACCAATATCTCCTAATCTCAATAATCAATTAGCATGAATTAATACATCATTAAGAAAATCTTTGGTTTAATGTACACATTTTACTGCTGAACTTTGATTATTTGTAAATTTTATTATCCAACTATTTAATTTTTACAAATTTTATGATTTCACTCATCTTCTATTTAATGTCTAATGGAATAATGATATCATGTGAATGAGTCGGCGCCCAAGTATTTGCCAATGAATTATTCCAATTTTTTTTACCGTAAACGTTCTTGTTCTAAATTCAGACACACATTTCCAGGTTTATAAAACAAAATGATTTATAGTTTTCAGTTTTTTGAATTATATTTTTCATTTTTTTATATAAACCAAAAATAATTAAAATTTATAATTTTCAGTTTTCTAAATTTTATTTTTTATAAAAAAATAATTACAATTTATAATTTTCAGTATTTCAACGTGGCAGTCAAGCTCCAACTCATGCATGGTCCATCATTTTTCTTTAGACATTAAACATAAGATTAATGGAATGGTAAAATTTGAAAAAATTAAATTAATAAAAATAAAAATTAGATGATAAAATTTATAAAATAACAAAGTTTAGTAGTGAAATGTGTCATTAAGTAAAAAAAATTATATAGGAAAATATATGTCAGTTATTTTTTTTAGAAATGTTTTCAAACTCATAATATTTTCCTTTTTCTTCCAATCATTGAATCAACTTTATATCTGATTCAGAAAATCTAATTAAACTCTAAAAGAATTGGGATGTTAATTTGTGGTTGTGATGATATAGACTAAGTTACATAATTAGAAGGGGAAAAAAGGGAAGCATATATAGATTTTGGTAGAAGCTATATGCTATGATTATGAGAAATGGGGTTTAGATTTTAGGGGATATAGGTATACGTAAAACAGCTGAAGGTCAGGTTGAATACAAAGATTTCGAGATTATGGGATGGGATGAGAGCACTGTTGTGTTGCCTTGGTACTCAAAATTCAAAGACATCATAGAGTTTTGGTGCTAGCCGAGGATTGAGGTTGTGAACTGCGCGTACTTATAAAACCATTGGCATGAAATAGGAGTGGTGAAAAAAGTGAGAAGGCATGCCACCCTAGAATTTGGAGAAGGGAACACTTTGTATTAGTATAATAAAACATTATCATTATGTATATGGGTTTTTTCAAGGACTAAATCTTTAATTTATCATTAAGATATCAATGTGTCAGTAGTAACACAACATTGTCATTTCACGTAATTATCTTTGTAAAACGTTTATTAATTGAAATAAAAAATGTTTGTAAAAAAGTTTTTTTAAAAAATAGAAAATAATTCCTAATTTTTCATGTTACTATTTTAATTCTTTGCAAAAAAAAAAAAAGCATGTGTAGTAGTAACATTTTATGTTTTCTTGGCCTTTCGGCCCTATTTAAGAAAATCAAGTTTTATAAACTAAAATAATTTTTAAACTCAACATCTATTTGACACCTATGAGAGAAAGAGAGCGGGAGAAATATAAATATAACATGTAATATATATGATTTGATTAAAAAAAATAAAGAATAATAATAAATGTCAGTGTATGAGATATAAAAAATCTCAGATTATTTCTTTTTAATAAAAATTAATAAATTAATAATTAACTTGTTTGCAAAAAAATAAATTATTGTTTTGTTTGATTTAGAAGATAAAAATAAAAGTAAAAATAAATCTTTAAATTGTAGAGTATAGAACACGGTGAATTTAAAAAAAAAATACAAAATTTTTCTTATATATTATTTTTATCTTTCCTTCTGAGCACACTTTATAAGTGTTCAAATATTAGTATCTTAAAAATTTTGATTTGATTTATTAGATATTAATATAATAATGCTATAATTGGCAGAGGACGAATTTACCATTCTGGATTTGACAACATGAAATTCTTGATTTGCTTAATTTTGATAGAAGTGTAAGAAAAAAAGTGGGATTGGAAATTTGGCAGAGTTTGGAGAGTGATTAGGAGGCAAGGAACGTGAGTGGGTTGTGCTACTGCTACCAGATGATAGTGGGTTTGATGATGATGACTCACGCCGGCAGCTTTTTACCTCTCTCTCTCTCTCTCTCTCTCTCTCTCTCAAACCTCAATCGGCAGTTGGGCACGCCTGCTCCCACTCATCCAATTACTCGTAATTCCCCTCTCTCTCTCACACACTATATTTTTCTTTTTTATGTGTTTGATTTATTTTTCTTTCTCTCTCTCTAAAAAAGAATGAAAAGCTACTACCACTATCTCTTCCTCTCCTTTGCTTTTTCTCACACTTTCTTATTTTTCATCTTTTGTCAGAGAGAATTCTATTCTAAGGCATCACCTAGCTAGCCCAAGACCCCACTAGATTTTTGAAGCTATTGACCAACATGCTCACCTCAGTCAATCCTCCATCCTCTCCCAATGAAAAGAATCACAACCCAACCCCACTTCCATTCCCACCACGTCGACTACACAAACTAAAGGCAAACCAATCCAAATTACACCGCACCATAAAATTGAAATACATATAAAATAAACATTAAAATTGTTTTTTTTATAGTAAAATTAAACATTTAGTAACATCATAAAAACTCCTTATAGAAGAAAAAAAAGTGATCGATCTCGTAAATTAACCAAGTTGGTTTAGTATAATTTTGTTTCTATGTAAGGTTGGGCGACACATAAACCCCTTCACCCCCACTATCTATATTATATATATATATATATAGAAAAAATTAACCTAGTTTGATAAGGTAAGTAGAATCTATCCAAATTGACCAAGTTCTTCCCCCAATCATTCCCCAACAGTGCCCCAATTCCCACTTCCCACTGTTAAAAACACGTTTGGTCGTGAGTTGGTGTTAAGAAGCAGCTACCTAAAGAGAGACTCACACACTCACATTGTTTATTTGATGTGGGTTAAATGGATACCTTGTTTAGACTAGTAAGTTTTCATCAACAGCAACAACCACAACAACAACCTGATCCATCCCTCAACTCCACCACCAGCAGAACCTCCAGCAGCTCCAGATCCTCCAGACAAAACTACTACCCTTATTCCCATCAAGAAGAAGAAGAATGCTTCAACTTTTACATGGATGAAGAAGACTTATCCTCGTCTTCTTCCAAACACTACTACCACCCTTATCAACCCCATCATCATCAACAACACAACGTATCCAACATTTCTACAAACACCTTCAGCACCACCCCTAACACTGATTACTCCTACTCCTACTCCTTCTCTCCCACGCAACCTGTTCAAGACTTCAACTTCGAATTCTCCTCCCCCAACTGGTCCCACAACCTCCTCCTCGAATCCGCACGCGCCGTCGCCGACAACAACTCCACGCGCCTCCACCACCTCCTCTGGATGCTCAACGAGCTCAGCTCCCCCTACGGCGACACCGAACAAAAACTTGCTGCGTATTTCCTCCGAGCCTTGTTCAGCCGCGTCACCGAAGCTGGCGACCGAACCTACCGAAGCTTAGCTTCGGCGTCTGAGAAAACATGCTCATTTGAATCCACAAGAAAAACGGTCCTGAAATTCCAAGAAGTTAGCCCTTGGACTACCTTCGGACACGTGGCATCCAATGGCGCCATCTTGGAAGCCTTGGAGGGAAACTCCAAATTGCATATACTTGACATCAGCAACACTTATTGCACCCAGTGGCCAATGCTTCTGGAAGCATTGGCCACTCGGAGCGAAGAAACTCCACACCTATGTTTAACAACAATTGTTACTGGTTCTAGAATCGGTAACAACGTCCAGCGCGTGATGAAGGAAATCGGAACGCGAATGGAGAAATTCGCCAGACTCATGGGCGTTCCTTTTAAGTTCAACGTCGTTCATCACTACGGCGATCTATCCGAGTTCAATTTCTCAGAGCTTGATATCAAAGACGATGAGGCTTTGGCTGTGAATTGTGTGAACTCGCTGCATTCGGTTTCCGCGCTAGGAAACAACCGCGACGCGTTGATATCGGCGTTGCAAGCGTTGCAGCCGCGGATTGTGACGGTGGTGGAGGAGGAGGCTGATTTGGACGTTGGAATCGACGGTTACGAGTTCGTAAAAGGCTTTGAAGAAAGTTTGAGGTGGTTTAGGGTTTACTTTGAGGCTTTGGATGAGAGTTTTGTGAAGACGAGCAACGAGAGGCTGATGCTGGAGCGCGCGGCGGGGAGGGCGGTGGTGGACCTGGTGGCGTGCTCGCCGGCGGATTCCGTGGAGCGCCGCGAGACGGCGGCGCGGTGGGCGGCGAGGCTTCACAACGGAGGGCTAAACGCGGCGCCGTTTAGCGACGAAGTTTGCGACGACGTGAGGGCGCTGTTGAGGAGGTACAAGGAAGGGTGGTCGATGGCGGCGTGCTCCGACGCCGGAATATTCCTCTCGTGGAAGGACACGCCGGTGGTGTGGGCCAGTGCATGGAGGCCATAACGTAAAGATCGTATCATAATAGTATCATTTGGCTTTGACATGGGTGAATCCCTCGCACGTGTTCTCGGTTTTTTTGGCACGTGCGGAAGGATATATATTGATGGAGTTTTTTTTCTTCTTTTCAGTATTATTAATTATTATTATTATTGGGCTTTATTTCCTATTTTTGTTCTTTTGGTTAAATATATATAAGTTTGGTAAGACACCGGGATTCATGGGCGTTTGCTTGTGTTGAAAAAGGAACTAAGTAAATTATTATTTTCTTAACTTTTTATGATTGATTTTTTTGTTTACCAAAGAATAGCTTGTGTCTTTGGATCGATATTTGTATGACATGTTTTTCAATCGCTTCAATATGTATGTATCATCCATCAAGTGTCATGAAAATTATTTTAACACTAAATAATTAATAATGTATGTAAAATTGTGTTTGATTTTATCTTTTATTTGTACTTATTTTTTATTTACGTATTTTAAAAATATTCTCTCAGAATAAAAAAGATGCCACACAAAAATTATAGTAAAGAAAACATTTCAGAAAATTATTAGCGTGGACGAGACGACACTTTTAGTATGATTATATTTAACTTGCTTTATGAAACATGTATGTTCATATTTCACATTCGTTCATATATAGTTTCGTCCCAAGTTGTACAATTTTCGTGGTTTACTCTTATGGCTTTAAAATATTAGTAAGTTTAAAGAAAAAATTACTTTGCTTATTTTTAAAATTACAAACCACTAGTATATTCTATAATAATGGACGTAAGATATTGAAGCTTATTGACTTAGTTCAAGTAGCGTTTTCCTTACAGGTGTTTCTGGTCCCAATTTGACCAGAGATAAGGTGCATAATTGTTTGTGTCCTTATCTAACTGCAAAACCTACTTTTGCTGGCCAATTGCTCTTATTATCTTGTATTTTGACAACATTCAATATCATTTTTTAGTGGTTTGTCTTAGCCCAACACAACGATGTTAATTTTCTTTCCACAGATGCCTCCAAAATAAAACTGAGTTTGGTTTGTGTTGTGTCCATAACGAAAAACGTAAATGATTAATACTAGTATAATCTTTAAGAATATTAAGAGTTTAATAAATAATCAAAGTTTGGGATTTGGGGACCACCAAATCTTAGGAAGTAGCACGGCCACCTCGACTTAGGTTAATAGTTTGGGGAATCCATTAAAAGGCGTACAGTGATTAGTGGCTTTAAGGGTTTTAGTGGGCAGCACGTTATGTCTGAGATGCATGGCCTTCTTTTTCTTTTTTTCCATTCTTTCCCATTCTCTATACTCAAAGTCTAAAGTATATCATCTTTATATTTGACAAACATTTCAGCTTTTTACCCTCTTATGCCCCCCACATAAACCTGACCCCTTTTTCATGAAAGCAAGGGTTCATATATAGGAGGTGTCTTGTGCATGCCCATGAAAACCAATCTATTCTAAGTACATAAACAATGAAAAAAAAATATGTATATATTAATATTATTATTGGGTTCATCTTTTTAGCTTTGTGTATCTTATTAAACTTCTATGATGGTACTTGCCCCCTCCAACTTATAACATAACAACTATCCTCCCTTTTGCACCTTTTTCCCTCCTTGAGTTATAAAGAATTGTAGATGCTTTTGTGCAGTGTTTATTTAAAGAGAGTTTGATGCTGGCCCATACCTTCTACATGTTTAAGCTTTAGTCTCCTTTTCTAAAGAATTGACAACGACCAGCTTACGCCTTTTTTGTTTCTATGGGACCAGGTTCAAGCAGAAAGGTAACTTAAGCTTAATTTCCAACTCATAGTACTTCAGGATTTTGTCCCTCTGTCTTTGTTTTCCATTTTGAAACAAAACCCCTATAGTTTTTGTTTGTTAAATAAATTTAGAGAGACAAGAGATTATGCCCTTATCCCGGAAAAACCTTCAAGCTCAAAAAATAATTATAAAAGTATTTAAATTTATCTCACTTTAAAAAAATGAGTAAAAATTTAAATCAATGATATATCAGATGTAAAATCTTGTCTTGTTTTACTCATCCAATTCCTTAAAATTACATATGTTTTCTTTCCGACAATAATAGAATACTTTTATATTGCTAATTCAATAATAGAACTGCTGGGCAATAATGAACAAGAAAGAAATTTGGGATAAAACTCAATCTTAAAAATAAAATAAGGGGGAGGGTTGGGATTTGGGACTTGCAATTGAAATTATATTGATGTGACATATCCTCTGATTTTTGGATCACAGTTGAATCTTTGCGTAGTTATGGCTTTATGCAGTTGAAGAGCCCACAACAAATCTAGGGTCAGTTACTTGGAAAACAGCCTACTTGCTACCCCATAACTAGGCCCACTATAAGGCCTGCCTAAAATCAGGTCAGCATATCTTAGTTTAACAAAACTTGGCCCAAATTTCTTTTGGACAAGAGAAATAAATCAATAATTTGTTTGCTGAACTGGTCGCCAATAATAGAACATAATAATTAATACGGCACCAAAATAAAAACATAAATATACTTTTGCAGTAATATTTAAATTTGTTTGTAGAAAAATCATCTGTACTCAAATTGTTTAAATAAATAAATAAAAGCTCCACCCAAACCTTGGATTGCTGATGACGACACTCTTCTATGTTTCCATATTCTTTATGGGAAATTCTTTCTTTATTACTGTGCAATTTCAGAGGCTAATCAATAAAAATTAATAGCTTCTTTGAGGTTTTTAGGTCAAATTACACCTTTCACCCCCTATGTTTACTTAAAATCTCGGTTTATTTTTTATCCCCCCACCCCACCCTCAATTTGATCCACAATATCAATTTTTAGTTGCCACATTTTCCTTTCACTCAAGTTAAAAAATTTAATTTTAATCACTAGAATTAATAGAATGAAACACGTTATCAAAGAAGTTTAACTTAATTGGTTAAGAAGAAAGAAAGACATTATAACTAAAAAAAGTGAAAAAAGAGAGAGAAAAAAGATAGAGTTAAACTCAATTTTTAAATAAAAGATAAATAGTCAAATTTGTCTTCGAAAGTATCATACTACAACAAATTGATTTCTAAAAGATAAAAAATAAAAATTTAATCTTTGAATGTCTAAAAAGTGCGACGATAAGTCTTGTTGTCAAATTTGTGAAATTATTTTGTTATTAAGTTGTAATGTTCAAGGATCAATTTAATTATAAGTTATATTTTTCGATAACTAATTTGACATTAAGTTGTAAAACTTAGACACTAATTTGTCATTAAATTGTCTACATGATTAATTTGTCACACTTTTCACACATCTAGAAACTAAAATTTAATTTTCATCAACATCTCACACTTAAATACACAAAAAAACTATAAATCCCCATCCCACCTCCAAATAATAAACATAAAAGATTAATGTTATATTTTACCTAATTTGTATGGCCTTAAAAGAATTTTAAAGTTAAAACTTGAAATAAGAACTTCAAAATTATAGTAAAAATTATTTGATAAATTTAGTTTAAAAGTTCTTTTAAAATTAAAAGTTTTATTTTCTTTTTTCCACATTGATTACTTCAAGATGAAAAAGATAGATGTTGAAATGCACAATTTATTTTTAAAAGATATTTCAGATAATTAAAAAAAACTACTTTTTCCTTCTTTTCTTTATATATTTAGAAAATAAGCTCTTTTAATTTTTTAAAAGAAATTTTCAGAATGTGATCGATTCAACTTTATTTAAGGCAATGAGAAGTTAAACAAACTAAGCTAAACACTAGCTGAAGGTGTAATTCGACCTTCTTTAAATTTGAGTTTCGTCAACCAGATTTTGTCAAATCAAATCGTGTTCTTATTATAATCTTATGAATCTCGAGTAAACTACCATACATTGAACATCCCTACTGCAATTTAAGCAACTGCAGAAAGAATAGCTGGTCCCCCTCCTCCCAAATAATAAAAAGTCAACATACAGTAACAGTGTAACACAACAAACTACACATAAGGTCATGATGTAGCTGATCAACAATGCTTGATTATTATAGTTAAAAATTTCTTAGCAAAATCCATATCAGTGGATACTCTTTCTCAATTTTCAGTATACATAGGCTCCCTCGAACTAAGTTCCTTTAATTGAAAGATGTCAAGTGCACTGCATGTTCTTGAGACTGAATTTCTATGTCCAAGACCTCAAAGAGTGAGTGAACTTTCTATCAAGTACATGCAACTTGGTAAGATGTATAGTGGGTCTTTCAAGCTAAAAGTTATACACGACATGGGACATAGATACAATACAACCTGAATATGAGAATATAACAAATGCAAAATATTTGAGCACAGAAATGACTGCAGAATATTGTAAACATAATAAAACACTAGTATCATTTATCTAATCTAGTATTTTCATTTGTACTGATCAAAATTCAGAAAAAAAAAAAAAGAAAATTATAAAATGTAGCCTAAGAGTATCTGAAATATATGTAAGAGAAGTTGTAGTATCCCACTCTCTAAAACCCTCTTTTTAAGACCCTCTATTATTTGTTAAAATTTATTGAAAACTATAAAATCATGAGTATGACTCATTAAATAAGTATGACTACAAAATTTTGTGATTTTCAATAAATTTTAGTCATTAGTAGAGAATATATTAAGAAGGGTGTGTTAGAGCGTGGGTTACTATCATTTATCATATCTGTAAAGTCGGAAGAATCAGTACTTCTTTGATGGCCACAAATGTACAACAAAGTTTATCAAAAAAACAAATGTACAACAAGAATTACTTGAATGTGCTCCACCCCTGAGGCAGCCTCCATTTTCTATGCCAATAGATAGAAACTCTTGACCACAGTGGTAATCCAGAACTGTACTCCAATGCATGATCAGCAGGTCCTTCCACTATCAAAGGCAACCAAACATATCTTGAGTCTCTTAAGTTGGCTGGATTCCATCTATCAGCCATGAAAATAAATGAACCGGGGAACCCAGGTAGAGGAAGCACAAAAGTGCTTTGAGCGAGAAAGGTAGCAATTCGAAACATTTTGTTCCCTCCAACACATGGATTTCCCATTGTTTCCCAAGGCCCCAGGATTGACTCAGCTGCATGAACCAGTGCTTCATTCGGGGCCCATCCCGTGCAGCCGGATGTGATCATGTAATATGTGCCCTGGTGCTTGAACACAGCTGGTGCTTCTCTGCGCTGTCCCACAAAAAGTCTTCTCATGACAGGAATCACATTCAGATAATCTTCGGTCAGGGGTCCAATGTGCAGTACGTTGTTTTCTTCAGAAGAGTAGATAAGGTATGCCACACCATCCTCATCTTTGAAAACTGTCATATCCCTGCTTTCATATCCGTGGGGCCTTTGGCTACCAAGATATTCAAATGGACCATCAGGTGTGTCACTAATTGCTGTGCCAACAGAAGCTTTTGTATAATTGGCATCGTCGATGTGCATCCACATCACATACTTTCTGATTTTCTCGTTGTAAATTACTTTTGGCCTCTCAAGCACATTAGTCTTGTACAGGTCATGGGTTACATTCGATTCCTCTGCTGCCAATACAATACCTTCATTTTTCCAGGACCACAAGTCCTTAGAAGAATAGCAACCAACTCCTATAATGTCCACCTGATGGAGAGAAAGAAGATAAAGTCTAAGTTCCATCACAAGGGTATGCAGATAAGTAAAGATAGATGCTTCGTTGATAAAAAATAAATCCCTTTGAAGCTACTAGAAAATGAGATTATAACAGCAGGGCATAGGCTCATAAAATAGTAATAACAACATTACTATCACAAAACTGCCTTCAAAACAGGTATCTATAAATCTTCCAGTAATCAAGAATATTTTAATGTTAGAGAAACAAGTTTACTTCATGTCCATAAAGTAAATTGATAGAAAGCAAAAGCACAGATTAAAAGGCAAAAGTATAATTGACAGTTGACATGGGATCAAAACATTTTGCAATAAGCTCACTGGTGTTACGTTACCATATAGGTTTTTTTTTTAAAAAGTACCCAAGTTATTTTGATGCAGAAACAAAATTTTTCCTATGCCACTCCATATATGAACTTGCTATTGACAAATGGAAGATCAAAAGAGCTAAAAAAATTTCCGTTTTTATTTTTTTAATATAATGTCATGTAAATTCTTCTCAGGCTTGTGCAAGTATTCAAAGGGATTGGAGAATTTAGGAGAAACAAGTTTTTGACAGACCATCAGCATTTCAGAAAACTTATATGTCTTGGCAGTATAAACTTATTGTTCAGTAATAAGAAAAGAACCTATATTCAGTGGACTTCAGAGATTTGATGGAACATATAGGCTGTAAAGTATAATGAAGGGAATTGTGAGCCCAAGATTGGTGAAGAAAAGCCATGCAGATTCCTGTCATGACAGATGGTCTCATCTTGGGAAAGTACTTACCATCATGCCTTAGCCCAAAATTGTCAATTAGAGTTAAAGTGTATCATCTATCATTGACTTGATTGGCAAGACTGGTTTACTGGAAGCTAAGCCATGTTAGATTCCAACAAATCCTACTGTGAAACTTTCAGAAAATGATGGTAATACTCCTACAGATGCAGAACTGTGAAGAAAACTAGTTGGGAAACATAAATTAACTTGCAGTCACACGGGCCTTGACAGATATTTCTGTCTTGGTTTGGTGACTGTGTTCATTGTGAGGTGGAGGATTTTGTCTGACACCATTTGGGCTGGTTCTATTGCCATGGAAGAGTAAGATACAGACAGTGGTGCATTCCATTGCAGTATTTCTATGTCCATCTCTATCATCAGTGTTTTCTTACAAAGATATTAAGGCCTAAATCTCTTGGTAATTTTTTTTTTCGTTTGGTAAAAGCTATCAGCATGTTATTATGTTAGTATTTGCGTTTGATCCAAACTGAAAAGACTATATTAGCTTTATTCCAACATTAACATCTCGACAACTAAGTTGACATAAGAAACATACAATTTCTCTGCCAAAGACTTCAATTAATAATGATATAATAAGAATGTTAGAACTCAAGGTATAAATAGGAATTATATAAAATGGGCTGGGAGCATAAAGCCTCTTAAACAAAATCAACAACAATAACCATTAAATGCATGTCTAAAGAGGTAGGCTAGCTAGGGAAAAAGAAGGATCAATGCATGTATGAAAGTCAAATGTGCATCTTTAATCTAGTGAACTTTTTCTCACTAAGAAATTATCTTCTTATTGGTTTATTTTCTTTTTAATAAGCAAAGGATGCAACCACAAGAAATTTGCACCAACATAAAAAGAAGCTAGACATTGACAACCATTAGATTTATTTAAAGAAATAAAAAAAAAAACTAAAGTAAAAACTCACATAACCATAAGGCAAATATGGACTAATGGTTAAAACAATTAGTTTCGATTGAAATGACTTACCCTAGCAGATGCTCTCTTGTGAGCATGGTACGTGGGCCCATCTTTATATTCACCATACCAATAGTATGTGTGTGATCTTTCATCATATAGAATGCCCCCTCCATGAGCTTGAATAGGATTTCCATCAGTATCCAACCAAATTCTCCCAGGGTAGTAGTAATAACTATCATTCCCCGTGACCCTCATTGGATGAATAGCACTCTTGTTACCAGGGAAGAAAACATGTCTCAGTCGCGAATCTTCATCCAAGAATTCATCAACCAGTGGGGTTACCCGCTTATGCCTGCGTTTTGCTGCCCGAGGGGACCTCTTCCCCTTTGGTGGGAGTTGGATGATCTCCCCTTCCACTTGTTGGAGTTCATGCAATTGAGGATGATTAGTCACACGCAATTGCACTTCTCTACCTTCCCCATGTTTATGGTGAACATTGGAATATAGATGAAACAAAAGCAAGCACCCTAACAAGCTCCATATCACAGCCGACGTAGAATAGCACCTGCTTCCTGCATTGCAACGTAAAGCAGTTGGTTTCCTGTATAGGTTCCTCATCCTCATTTTCTCTTCCTTTATATCTTCAAAATCATGCTGGAAATTGCAATTAACAAAATGCAACCTATTGAGACTCAATAACCCAATTAAAAGAAGTCACAAACATCTACCTCTACATGCAAAGAATTATGCGCAAACCTGAAAATAGTAATGTATGTGTGAGTAAAAGGAAATAGAAACAGTTCCTATCTCTGCCTACAGACGTATAACTCGATATTTCCATCATTAAGAGAGCCATAAGAAAGAAATGAAAAAGATAGAGAAGAGTTTCAATTGTTCCTAGCAAGTTCTTCAAGATTGAAGGCATCAACTGTAAGCACGGATAAAAGGTTAGTATTTCAATCCAATATATTTATGTGAAAGCTACGAATTCTCAAAATCTTATTTGATGGTTCATAAATAAAAACTTTAACCATAAATCTATTTTTGCCAGTGATAATAACATGTATCTTCATTGCAAGATGAAATTGTAAGCAGCGCTAAAAGCCAATTTTATACAAGTCACCTTTCTCTTACTGGTTTCACTATCTTAGTAGTAAATTAACTTCAACATTCAAATCTACAAATCAATCACAGTAAATTCATAATGTTAAACTTTATTAGGCGAAAAGGGTTTTACACGCAAAGCAAGAATCAGAGTTCAACACCGTGTATCAGAATTAAGAGGTATTCTCGAAAGACTCAATTTAAAGAGAGAAAAAAAAAACAATAAAAGAAAGGAATGATTAGAAGGTGGAAAGCGAAGTTAAGTATGAGTGAAGTAGAAGAACACTCACTCATCAATAATCACTGACCTGGTACAAGGCGAAGAATGAAACTAGCAAAACGACCCGACATAAGGTGGTTCTCTTCTTCGTCGATACAGACACATTAGGGTGAATCGAATAATGTAATGTATTTGGCAGTCCAAAAAAGAGGAAAATTGATAAGACGACGTTGTCGTTGGGAAGTTAACTTCGGGCGCAGTTTGGATCTGAGTTGGTGACGTTGACTTTACAACCACACAAACAGAAAAGATGCCCTTGTGTTAGTGCCTTTTGTCTTTAAGTATTAGAACAGCTATGTATGTATGGTTGGTTGGTTGGTTCTGTTCTGCTGTTCTTGCTAAGACCATGTTCGCTTTCTTTCTCAATCATCGATGGAACTATGAGTCTTATGACTATTAGTACTAGCCTACTAGGTCCATATTGTGTCCTACAAGTTCAAGGAGGATTCAATTCATAGTTTGCCACATCTCAGCATTTAATTTAAATTCAGTACCATCTCTAGTTTAAATTAATGTGCAGGAAGGACTCTATAGTCTATACTTTCACCAATTTTTAGATAAAGTTTTTTATAATTTCTTTTCTTTTTTGTTACAAAAGTTTTTATAGTTTCAAAGTTACAATGAAGTTATGATAGTAATTTTAAAGGGTAAATAAAGTGTCTGAGAAATAAATTAATTTTTGAAAGATGTAAAAAGTTTTAATTTAATTTTGAATACGTAAAAAATGATAAATTAGTCTGAGAAATAAATTAGTTTCTAAATTTTATAATTTAATATTAAATCAATCCTTAAAAAATATAATTAAGTATCAAATTAGTTATTTAACATTACACTTTAATAATAAAATGATCTTATGAATTTAATCATATAATTAATTTTTCATATTTTTTTATATTTAATGGTTAAATTTGTATTTTTCATGTTTAATAAATCAATTTGTCAAGACATTACACTTTCAAAGATAAATTTAATTATTTATTCTTTAAAATATTTATAATTAAAACGGTTCAACTTCTGTATAGATATTTTTCACAGCCAATAAACTTTTACTAACTTTTTTTCCCACTCAATTTCCTTTTTTTTATTTCTCTTTACAAAATTTTATCTTTATCAAAAATAATTATTTCCGATTTTATAAATCCCTAAGTCACCTTGCACCGTCTAGGGTAAAAATACTGCATCACAGAATAGACATTGTGTGGATAAGGCTCATTCAGCCTATATAAACTAAGGTCAGAATTTTCTTAATACTCTTTTAGTTGTATCCATCATATTAGGATTTGATCTTGAGTGTTTTTATAAATAGAAGACTTTCTTTTTCAGTAAATTTCTAGTTAAAAAGTTCGTCTGTCATGTTATTACACCTAAAAACACTATACTTTTAATTAATGATAAACTGATTGTTACTAATATGGTGTATCGATTAGTTTAAGTACTAATAATAACTTTTTCAACTGACTCATCATTAATACATTACTCAATTTTTGTTATCATCACTTTTGAGAGTGAATCAAAATTGAGTTTTCCTTTTGTATTTAAGGATGGTTGTTCCTTAGAAGCTTATATGAGAAATATAAGTAAAAGTGTATCGGATAAAGTTGTCAAGGTGAGTTTTCTCAAGCGTAAAATGTTTACTATGGAAAAATCAAAATTCACTAACATGTGCGATCTCTAGGGTATAGTCAAGAGTGTTCAGAGAGAAGCGTCTCGGGTTAGGTTGTAAAGATTGTCTTGAATGTAAAAGATTTGTTGCTCCATAACTCATGAACATAGTGGAAAATGGGTTTCTCATAAAAAAAATTATTCTTTTTTTTAAAACAACTAACCGGAACCTAAAGGGCATTATGAACAAGGAGTTAAAAGTAATACTATAAAATGGAGGGATAAGGGGTGTAATAACTCGAAACCTCACAGGAATGCCTGTAATTTACTTAATAAAATATAATTACTTATTGGAGACAACTTTCAATTTTAAAGTCAGCTTGCTTAGTAATGTTGACCAGAGTACAACTTGAGCATTTTATTTTGGAACCTTGGAATGTAAAGCAATAGTAGGATGCATGAAAGGTTTATGAAAGCAAATCCAAGGCTCCTCAAATGTTACAATTGTAGGCAACGCGAATAATTAATCTTATAGATGAAAATTATTTGGTTTTGGTTTAGTTTTGTAACCTGACTATGGATTTGATGTGTGTAAAGAGAGTGTTTATTTATTAGCATGTTAGAGGATTCAAATCTTGGACGTAGGTTCTGTATTCTTGGTGGCTAGGTTCAGGGCACATCTTGTGCTTTTCTACTTGCTACTTTTATTTAATAAAATTTTGTTTTGCCTCTAAAAAAAACTATAATTGCTTTATTTTCAGGCATATTCATGGAGAACATGATGCATTTTGAAGTTTTTCATGAGGGTGATGTTAATTATCTTCCAAAATTTGGGGATTATTATGTGCATGTCTCATATGGAGTCCCTAAACAGTCTAAAGGGAGTTTGGATTGTGGCTTATCAGTTTGTTAATGGATGAGAGAGTATGGAAGAGGAGATACGTACAAGATTGAGGTAATTGATTTGATTAACTTATCAAAAATCCATTTTATAAGCAATTAAATTAGCATGTAACTTTTAATGTATCTATTTTTTTTACATTTGCAAAATAGGTGAGTTAGTTAACTAGGGTGAAGCTGGCTTTGGACTTGGTTATGAAAGGATACAACTCTGAGAGATATACAGTTAGAGCCAATGCTATGGAGAAAGAAAAAGCTAGTTTAACCATATAATCTAGATGATTTTGATTACCATGTTGGATGTTTTGGTTGAATGTGTTTTGAAATACTTATGGTGACTTCTTATTAGTGTTTTGATGTTTGATTTTCAACAATTTTATGGTTTGCTTTTGAATTATGTTTTGGATTGTAGCCTTTGGCTTAAACATCATGAAACTACTCTATTGAACAATATAGTAGGTTTAGGATTGTTTCTGAATTCTTTAGTTACCATTTTCTACTCATTTGAGCCCACTACACCCTAGTAATATTGCACTGCCACAAATCACTTTACACTCCATCCTAATTAGGCTTTATTGTTTGCTATCAGTTCATTATTCCTTTGCATGTGAAGCCAACCTTTGTACATAAGTCGAAGTCAATCCTCAATTTTGACATAAAAGTTCATAACACATCTCATATAGTTCCATTTCACCTGCACATATAATCACATGATTCCCCACTACGATTTTCAGGCACAACCTATTGGAAATGCACGTTACGTTCACGTTGCACGTTCTTTCTACATTTTATTATTTTGGAAAATTTAGTTATTTCTGAATCTGGTCCATTTTCCATCCACATTCAACCCATATCTTTGTAAATATATTTGCAACCACCTTCAGTAACAAATCACGTACCCATCCTTTATTCCACTTACTGATAACTTCTTATCTCACGTATTCATAACTTCCTATCTCACGTTCTGATAACAAGTTGTGAGCTCTGTGATGAACAGACTCTATAAATAGGATGGGGTGCTCTCAGTTTTGTATCACCAAACCCACCTCTCTATTCAGAAAAATACATCATCTATTCAGGGTGAGTAAGGGTCTGGAAGAATAAAACTGTGTTTGTGCGCCGCTTCCCGTTCAATTTGCAATGGCGGAAGGTACGCTCGTAATATTTAATTTCCGCTGTTTGATCTGAATATGTCATTTAATTGATTTGCATGTTTAGATCATTATATGTATATTTTTACATTTGGTATTAGAGCCTATTTGTACCTCTGTCTTGCTTATTGGGTTGTTCCTATTATGCGGAGTTTATTTTCTGAGTACATAGGTGTTATGTTTTAAGCCTCCTTAATTCAAAATAACATCAAAATTAGGAATGATATGGGTTTTCTAATTTTTCTATGATTTAAAACGTATTTTTGGGTGTCTAAAATGCATATAATGATGTGGGTTTTTCAAAATTGAGGTAATAATTTTTTGTTTTTTTTACCCACTGCTGGAGGTTGAAGACGAATTTTTGCAGGTTTTGTTTAGTGTCTTGGAATTGTTAATCTACATTTTAAACTAACAATTTTTAAACAAAGTGTGACTTGATCCAATGGTAGATGTGGTTTTTATTACCTCTTTGTTGTGGGTTCGAATCTCAGTGGAAGTTTTTTCTTCCTTGTTTTTGTTTTAATTAATTAAAAGGAATGTATAAATGAAACGAAAATGCCTTAGGCTTGCCTTGAACCCTTGCCTTGCAACATGAAAGAACTCCCTTTGCCACTAAGCTACTACAATTTAATTGTTTATTAGGTGTAGTTCATGTGCATTTATAACTTCTGAAGGATAAATCATTTATGCACAAATAGTTTAAAATTGTGTGTCTCTAAGTTATTATGAACATGCAATATTATGTTAAATACTGGTATGCATTGAATTTCATCCTTTAAAGTTTATTACATGTTGAATGGATATACGTACAATGTTATTTTGAATTGGTATACATGTAATTTTTATGATTCAATATTGAGCATATTTGCATTATTAAGTATGTTTATGCAAAAATTATTTTTGAATGTTAAGTGATTAATATAATTTTATTAAATTAGAGAATAGCCACGGCATCTTTAATTGAGTAAAATTATATGCTAAATTTATAATCACATTAGAAATATTAATTGTGATTAATCATATGTAATATGATGAAATCTACCCACAGGAATTTTGTTATATTTGTATGATTAATTAGGATAAAATATTAAATTATATTTCTTAATTTACCCACATGAATTAAGGAAAAAAACATGATTTAATAGTTTTATCATAAAGTTGCATGATGAATCTAATTGAGTAGGACTTTAGTCCACAAGCAAGTTTTGTGTCACTAGATTCATATATTGAGACATGATTTGCATTGGCAAAACATGGCATTTGTTTAGTCTCAAATTTTCTTAATGAGCATGTGTATTTGTTTGCAGTTTCACAATCTATGAATATTTCTTGTGACCTTCCCATTTTGAAAGGTGATAATTATAAGGTTTGGAAGGAAAGAGTTCTCCTTCATTTGGGCTGGATGGATATTGACTATGCTATAAGGAAGGATGAGCCACCAGCTATTACTGAAACTAGTGAACCTGATGTTGTTGATCTTTATGAAAAGTGAGAGAGATATAATCGTCTCTCCGTTATGTTCATAAAAACCAACATATCCGCTAGTATCCGGGGTTCAATTGACCAGCATGATAAGGTCAGAGATCTGTTGAAAGCCATTGATGAACAGTTTACGACCTCTGAGAAGTCGCTTGCTAGCACACTCATTATGCAATTCTCTTCCATTAAGCTTACTGGAACGAGGGGTGTGCGTGAACATATCATGCGCTTAAGAGACATAGTGACTCAGTTGAAAACCCTGGAAGTTACCATGTCTGAATCCTTCCTGGTACATTTCATTTTGTGCACCCTACCTCAACAGTATACACCCTTCAAAATCTCCTACAACACACATAAAGATAAATGGTCTATTAATGAATTGATGACCATATGTGTTCAAGAAGAGGAGAGATTGATAATGGAAGAGGGTGAAAAGGTAAATTTGACTACTTCTACTTCTGGAAAGGATAAGAAAAAGTCTGTAGGCACTAATAAAGGAAAGATTCTGACTCAACCAACAATTAAAAAGGAGTCAAAGTGTTTCTTCTGTAAAAAGAAAGGACACATGAAGAAGGACTGCCCCAAATTTAAAAGTTGATTTGAGAAGAAAGGTACACCATTTGCCTTCGTTTGTTATGAATCTAATATGATTAATGTGAATCATAATACATGGTGGATTGACTCTGGTTCTACAATCCATGTTTCTAATACCTTGCAGGGTATGGAAAGCCTAAGGAAACCAGTGGGAAGTGAGCAGTGCATCTACTCAGGGAGTAGGATGAGCTCGCATGTAGAGGCCATTGGAACGTGCGTCTTAGTTTTAAGTAGTGGCTTTAAATTACATTTGGAGAAAGTTTTTTATGTTCCTAGTTTCTGTAAAAACTTAATTTCTGTTTCTAAACTTGCACCTTTGGGATTTTATTTTAATTTTATAGACTTTGGTTTTAATTTACTAAATAAATATGAAATTATTGGTTGTGGTCAATTGGTTGATGGTCTTTATTTGATTGAATTGAAAAATGACGCTACTTCTATGCACGTTTCTGTTGGGTTAAAACGATGTATTGTGAATGAAGAATCCTCTATGTTGTGGCACCGAAGATTAGGACATATCTCTATTGATAGAATCAAGCGATTAGTAAATGAAGGAGTACTTAGTACTTTGGATTTCGCTGATTTTGAGACTTGTGTAGATTGCATTAAGGGTAAGCAAACTAACAAGTCTAAAAAGGGTGCAAAGAGGAGTTCTAATTTATTAGAAATCATACATACAGACATATGTTGTCCAGACATGGATGCAAATAGTCCGAAATACTTCATATTCTTTATAGATGATTATTCACGATATATGTATCTCTACTTACTTCATTCTAAGAATGGAGCTTTAGATGCCTTTAAAGTTTTTAAGGCTGAAGTTGAAAAACAATGTGGAAAACAAATTAAGATCGTGAGATCAGATAGAGGTAAGGAGTACTATGGTAGATTCACAGAGGATGGACAAGCACCAGGTTCATTTGCGAAATTTCTTCAAGAACATGGGATTGTTGCCCAATACACTATGCCTGGTTCTCCGGATCAGAATGGTGTGGCAGAACGAAGAAATCGAACCTTATTAGACATGGTGAGAAGCATGAGGAGTAATGTAAAACTTCCTCAATTTTTGTGGATTGAAGCTCTTAAGATGACTGCGTATATATTAAACCGAGTTCCAACCAAGGCTGTCTCAAAGACACCTTTTGAGTTATTCAAGGGTTGGAAACCAAGTTTGCGACATATACGCGTTTGGGGATGTCCGTCTGAAGTAAGAATTTATAATCCACAAGAGAAGAAACTAGACCCTAAGACTATTACTGGGTATTTCATTGGATATGCTGAAAGGTCTAAAGGGTATAGGTTCTATTGTCCATCCCACAACACTAGGATTGTGGAATCAAGGAATGCAAAGTTTCTTGAAAATGACTTGATCAGTGGGAGTGATCAATTTCAGAACATTTCTTCTGAAAGGGATCACTATGAAGCTGAACCTTCTAGGACAAGTAATAGGTTGGTAGTCATTCCCACCCCTCAAGTTAAAATGGGTGTTAGACAACCAGTGATTGAAGTTCCACAAGCTGTTGAAAGTGATCATGTAGATCAAGTTGTTTGTGAGGAACAACATGATGATATTGAACAAACTGGTCAAGAACCAGTTGAACAAGTTCCTCAGCAAGATGACCAAACAACATTAAGAAGATCTACTAGAGTAAAAAAGACAGCAATTCCTAGTGATTATGTAGAGTACCTACAAGAATCAGACTACAACATTGGAACCGAAAATGATCCTAAGACGTTTTCACAAGCCATGAGTTCTAAGGAATCAAATTTGTGGTATAATGCTATGAGGGATGAGATGGATTCTATGGCATCTAACCAAGTTTGGGATCTCGTTGAGTTGCCTGTTGGTGTAAAAGCCATCGGATGTAGATGGGTCTTCAAAACAAAGAAAGACTCAGAAGGCAACATTGAGAGACATAAGGCAAGACTTGTTGCTAAAGGATTCACTCAAAGAGAAGGAATCGATTATAGAGAAACCTTTTCCCCTGTATCTAAGAAAGACTCTCTTCGAGTAATTTTGGCATTAGTAGCTCATTTTGATCTTGAGCTGCATCAAATGGATGTGAAAACGGCGTTCCTAAATGGTAATCTAGAAGAAGAGGCTTACATGAAACAACCTGAGGGATTCTTATCTAGTGTTGGTGAGCACTTAGTCTGCAAGCTTAATAAGTCCATCTATGGATTGAAACAAGCTTCCCGCCAATGGTATTTAAAATTTCATGAGGTCATTTCTTCATTTAGCTTTGAAGAGAATGTCATGGATCACTATATATACCAGAAGGTCAGTGGGAGTAAGATTTGTTTCCTTGTATTATACGTAGATGATATTCTGCTTGCGACTAATGATAAGGGTATGTTATAAGAGGTGAAACAATTTCTCTCAAAGAACTTTGATATGAAGGATATGGGAGAGGCATCTTATGTCATAGGCATAAAGATCCATAGAGAAAGATCTCGAGGCATTTTAGGCTTGTCTCAAGAAACCTATATCAACAAAGTTTTAGAGAGATTTAATATGAAAGATTGTTCACCAAGTGTAGCTCCCATTGTGAAGGGTGACAAACTTGTTTTGAGTCAATGCCCCAAAAATGATTTTGAGCGGGAACACATGAAAAATATTCCATATGCTTCAGCAGTTGGAAGCCTTATGTATGCTCAAGTTTGCACTAGACCTAATATTGCATTCGCTGTTGGAGTCTTGGGAAGATATCAAAGTAATCCATGTATTGACCATTGGAAAGCTGCAAAGAAAGTGATAAGATATCTTCAAGGAACAAAGGATTACATGCTCTTGTACAAACAAACTGATTATCTGGAAGTGATTGGCTACTCCGACTCAGACTTTGCTGGTTGCGTTGATTCACGAAGATCAACATCTGGTTATATTTTTATGTTAGCCAGTGGAACTGTATCTTGGAGAAGTGCCAAACAAACCTTGACTGCTACTTCCACTATGGAGGCTGAGTTCGTTTCTTGTTTTGAGACTACCTCGCATGGTGTATGGTTGAAGAGTTTCATATCTGGCCTTAGAGTTGTGGACTCTATTTCTAGGCCATTAAAGTTGTATTGTGACAACTTTGATGCGGTGTTTATGGCTAAAAATAACAAAAGTGAAAGTCGAAGTAAGCACATCGACATCAAGTACTTAGCCATAAGAGAACGTGTTAAAGAAAAGAAAGTGATCATTGAACACGTCAACACTGAGTTGATGATTGCTGATCCTTTAACTAAAGGCATGCCACCAAAGAATTTTAAGGATCATGTAGTACGAATGAGACTTGGTTCCATGATGTAATTTCATTGTACGTACATTTGTTATTTTCAATGAAACTCTTATTCAGTTAGATATTTTCTCATATGGTTTTGTGCACATATTTATTTATTTCGAGAAAAATCATTCGGTTTAGATATAGAATAAACATATGGTTTATTTATTAAGTTGAGAGCTAGTGTTGAGAGACTTGATATATTGTGGTACATGGAAGATACTACTCATCATCAAAGGACCTATCGCCATGACTCATATATTATGTTTCTTGTTATGGTTGATGTTGGGTTAAATGGACCAAGTGGGAGAATGTTGGAAGTGCACGTTACGTTCACGTTGTACGTTCTTTCTATATTTTATTATTTTGGAAAATTTAGTTATTTCTGAATCTGGTCCATTTTCCATCACATTCAACCCATATCTTTACAAATATATTTGCAACCACCTTCAATAACAAATCACGTACCCATCCTTTATCCCACGTACTGATAACCTCTTATCTCACGTACTGATAACTTCCTATCTCACGTTCTGATAACAAGTTGAGAGCTCTGTGATGGACAGATTCTATAAATAGGATGGGGTGCTCTCAGTTTTGTATCACCAAACTCACTTCTCTATTCAGAAAAATACACCATCTATTCAGAGTGAGTAAGGGTCTGGAAGAACAAAACTGTCTTTCAGGTTCGTGTGTGCGCCGCTTCCCGTTCAATTTGCAATGGCTGGAGGTACGCTCGTAATATTTAATTTCCGCTGTTTGATCTGAATATGTCATTTAATTGATTTGCATGTTTAGATCAGTATATGTATATTTTTACACAACCTACTCAAGGTTTTGTTTGTGTGAATTGAAGGGGTATATCAATGCACTTGTCTCCCTTCTCAAAAAGTTACTATCAGAAGCAAATAGACCCTGAGTTCATTAATGCAAAATTCTTACAGATTGATCACAATACAAGGGAGATTGAAACCAATTGATTGGAATATTCAAAAAATTCAATCATGTATAAAATAAATATGTTTTATATTAATCTATAATAAAGGTTCTCTTAAAATAAATTATTTTCATTTAGTGATAAAGAAAGATTATATTATTGGAATTTAAAAAACAAAAAAAGGAGAAAAAATTAGTCATACACCCAAGGGAGGTTAGGATCAAGAAGAGAAGAATCCTCCTAATTAAAGGCTAAACAAGAAAATAAGTATGCACAAATCAATCCAATCTCTTGCAACAAACATGTGCAGGCCTCCAAAGAGAAGCCATAAAACAATCTTAGGAAGAAAAAAAACCGTAAGAGAATAGGACACTTACAAAAATAAGGAATTAGAGCTAAAAAAAGTTTGTCGGGACTAAAAGAAAATAAACTTATGAAATAGACTCTACCAAAATTGTACTCCTCTGATTCACCTTATCTCTCCCATATTCCAAGCAAATCAAATAAATATGCCTACAACTTAACTCATGCCAAAACTAACATCTCAAATAAATCTTAGCATGTCAGCAATTCCAAACCACATTTGCGAACTCCATAAAGACGTAATAATAACAAAATTTGCCCAAAACATAAAACACAACATTAAAAACCAAAGAAGTATCCTCTAGTAATAACAAGAAAGTCACACACACTCAGCAAAAAGATGTAATGGAATTGCATAAAAAACAAGAAACAATTGAGTTCAAGAACAATGTAATTAATGAAAACACGAGCATTAGAAAAACGAACGACTCTATTGTTGTAGAACATGCTAAGCTGGCTTGTAAGACTCCTAGAATTGGGGAAAACAATTTTTCTTGTAAATATAATGTGTAAACAATTGTAGAAGCAAAAACCAAAAACCTGAAAAGTAGACAAAATTTTATTGAAGTAATAAACACAAAAATAATGGAGAATTGAAGCTCTAATTTGATTTAAACTAAACTTAAGATAGATGAGGGAGTAGGATTGTCTTCGAATAGGCCTCAAAGCAAACAATAGAAAGAATCACTAACATGTGCAAGAGATCAGAGGATGAAACACAGAGAGCATAAAGAAGCCAATATATATATATATATATATAATGGGAGAATATGTAATTAGTAAAAATAAATAATGAGAGGAATATATAATTAGTAAAAGTTTTATGTATAAATAAACAGAAAAAATGAATCCAACTTGTAATAAAATCATTTCTACGACATTGATAAATCATAATGTATGCTACTGTAAAGTCTTTATGGAAATTAAAATATATATATATATATATATATATATATATATATATATATATATATAATTTGATTCTAATTTATTTTTTAAAATATTTTTAGTATAGTATTTATTATTTTTTACATATTATTTGAATGACTTAACTATTAATTTAGTTCCTAAATTATTTTTAAAAAATTTATTTAAATTTTAAATTTTGAAATGCTTTTATTAAGTCTTACAATTCTTAAAACTACATCAATTTAATCATTTTCATTCAACTGAGAGACTGACGACATTAGAATACATATTTTAACAGTTTAAAATTATAAATAATGACACTCCAATATCTGAATATTTTTAACGGGATTAACCTTACCCCATTTTGAATCAGTTTATTAAAAAAATAAAGAATTAAAATAATTTTTGTAGGAAATAAAAGATGAAAATGAAAAAAAAAAAAGAAAAAGAGAGAAGCAACAACTATTAATCTATTATTCATGAACTAAAAAATCTGGCAATTCCCGCTAGTCTCTCACATAACACATTATCTTGTAACCTTGTCATACTACTGAAGCCTCAACTTGTCCCATTCTACTCCCCTCGCGGCAATGGAACCTCTCCACCTGCATCTTCAGGGCCACCCCGCGGCTCAATTCCGACCAAACACCGACAAAATCCGCCGCAGACTCATCGAAAAGGGCGTCCAACCAACCCCAAAGATCGTCCACACTCTCCGCAAGAAGGAAATCCAAAAACACAACCGGAAGCTGAAGGCCCAACCCGCTCCTCCCCTCACCCAGGCCCAGGCCCAGGCCGCGGCGGAGGAGCAGCACCTCGAAACAATCAAGCGCGAGTTCCGAAGAGTCATGGCGGGGAAACCCTGGGAGGGGATTCAGAAGGTCGAGTTCTTGGAGAAGGCGAGGAGGCCAGAAAGGGACTGCGGAGGAGGAGAAAAGCTTAGGAGAGAGAGCTTGACGGAGCTTAAGGAGATGTTCGAGGCGCGGAAGATGGATGAATTGAAGTGGGTTTTTGATGCTGATCTTGAGATTGACGAGGTTTGGTTTGATGAAGGGTATGGGGCAAGGGGCAAGACTCAGAAACGCAGCGAGGTTGAGGTTATAAGGTTTCTCGTTCATAGGTGAGTTTCCTGATCAATCTCCTTAATTAATTGAATAAACCGTCAATTTAATTCCTGAATTATCACTGTTCGAGTGTATTTGGATGGAGAAATTTAAAATTCTACCAATTTTAAATTCTAACAATTTTAAATAATTCAATTGAAATTCTTTTATTTTCAAAATGTGTTTGGATAAAAAAAAGTTAAAATTATGAGGGTATAAAAAATGAATGAAAAAAAAAACAATATGATTGGCCCGATATTTTTTTTGAATTTGTATAAATTTAGACAAAAAAAAGTAAAACTGTCAAAATGGGCCAGGCCATTGGGCCACTGGGCCTGACTGAACTTTAATAAATGAGGCCCATATAGAATATAAACTGGCCCAGTCCAGCCCATTTTTCTCGCTTGGCCCAATGGACTGATTGGGCCGCTTATTTTGCGACCCCTAATACCCCACTAACATTGAGCGACTAGTTTGAATAATTTTTAAACAGTTGAGGGACTAGGTAGCATGATGTATAATACTCTAGAGGTTACTTGTATAATTTCATTAGTTTAAGGATTATTTAGGAAAGAGAGTGATACTATAGAGACCGAATTGATGGTTTATTCTTAATTAATATGTTTTTTTTCTTGGAATTCCATCAACTTAATATCGTTGTTATTGTTAACCAATGGGGATTGGGTCCAGCGAAAGGAGCTTGTCTCTCTCAACATGGCGAATCAACATTTGAATCCTCATTGAGACTTTAGAGATACTGACATTTAGTATCTGACTGTGCTTCAAACAAATATTGCACTAGATTTCTGTGGGAAACCAAAAAATAATGTCTTTGTTAAGTTATGCTTTTTTTTCTTTTGGATGTAGGCTAAGTGACAAGGAGATTACTATGAAGGATTGGAAGTTTTCAAGGATGATGAAGATGTCAGGATTGCCATTTACCGAGGGACAATTATTGAGGATTGTGGAGCTGCTTGGTTTTAAACGTTGTTGGAAGCAAGCTCTTTCTGTGGTTCAGTGGGTGTACAATTATAAGGATCACAGGAAGTTTCAAAGCAGGTGAGTTTAGATATTTGACTTGGCTTACTGGCATTGTTTTTTAAGGCTCCTTGAGAAATCTGTGTTGTGTGTGGTTTTAAATTTTGGAGGGAGCGAGATTGATGCCATGGAATGGCTTTTGTTAACCCATTGTGTTAATGAATGGAATGGGAAAGAAATTAAAAAGAATGAGATAGGTTTTAAGCACTCTGCTGGTGCAACATTCTTGTGCTGTATTGTTTCAACCTAAATTTGATGTGGTGCTACATAAGATGAATGTTTTTTTTATCAGTAATTGGTGTAAACTATGTGGATAGTACAGGGTGCTGATTGAGGATATCTTGAGCCTGCTATATCAAATTATAAAATAATATGCATGATTAATTCTTGACTGTATAACTTTGTTGTTTTGTTTACATGCTCATTGCTTGGCATTCTCAGTCCTCTCTTATGAAGAAGTTAATAATAATTTTGTAGGTTTGTTTATACAAAACTTCTTTCAGTTCTTGGGAAGGCAGGCAGGCCGAATGAGGCCCTTCAAATTTTCAATATGATGCGTGTAAGAATCAAGTGCTTATTTTATTTTCCACACGAAGGCTTGTCTATAATTGTTGTTGGAATGTTTCTCTATTGATTTGCTTTCAACTTATTCAGGAAAGCATCCATATATATCCTGATATCGCTGCATATCACAGTGTTGCTGTTACGCTTGGTCAAGCTGGTCTTCTAAAAGAGTTGCTGAATATTGTGGAATGCATGAGACAGAAACCCAAAGCATTTATGCATCGCAAGAACTGGGATCCAGTTCTTGAACCTGATGTGGTTATATACAATGCTGTAAGACAGCAACTATAATTTATCATATAACTTTCTAATGAATGCCGTTTTTCAGATTGATTGAATCATCAAATTTCTTCAATTGCTATTAGGTGCTTAATGCTTGTGTTCCATCAAAGCAGTGGAAAGGTGTGTCATGGGTTTTTAAGCAACTGAGGAAAAGTGGTCTAAAACCTAACGGAGCAACTTATGGACTTGCAATGGAGGTAATTACAGGATTACAGTATCTGACTCCTAGTAATTTATCAAGTGTGTATATACCGTAATATTGAAACAGGAAGATACAATGTTACTCAACTATTTTTATTTTTCTTTACAAGCTGAATCTAATTGAGAATTGCTATTCTGAATCTGTCGTTCTTGTGCTATCATCTTTAGACTGTTTTGTCACTAACAAGTAGCAATTTAGCTCAGTATAGTTAACTCAGTTTCATGCTATGTTTAAAAAATAAAAAAAATTAAGCAAGATCTGCTGTTCTTGGGAAAACTGGTCTCGCAAGATCTATTTCTCTGATTTGTTAAGATAATTATTTTGTTATAATGTGATTAATGCTATCTTCCCAATGTAGATGCATATTATATCCTTGTACAGTAGCTCAGATTTCCACTATATTCACAAATTAACAAGCTACTTTTAAGTTATATTTTGTCCCAGAGTCTTTATGGCTGAATGGGAAATTATTTGATGAAGAAAATGTTATTATCTTCAGATGTTATTACCCTCAAAGCATGTTTATATTCAAGTCTTATAGGTGGTGCTTGTTATAAGGTAATGCTGGAATCGGGCAATTATGACCTTGTCCATGAGTTTTTTGGAAAGATGAAGAGAAGTGGGGAAGTTCCAAAAGCCCTTACGTATAAAGGTAGTTCTTTACTTCCTTGGTATTATTTGCTACTGATATTTGGCAGCTGATAGCCTGATATATATTTTATCTCACTTCTGTAGTGTTGGTAAAAACCTTCTGGAAGGAAGGTAAAGTGAATGAAGCTGTGAAAGCTGTCAGGGACATGGAAAGAAGAGGAGTTATTGGAACAGCCAGTGTATATTATGAACTAGCTTGTTGCCTTTGCAACAATGGGAGGTGGCAAGATGCTATTCTGGAGGTACTGTGTTTAATCTCTTCGAGTAAACTGCCAAATCTGGCTTTGAGAATTTTGGTGGTGGACATATTAGGTGCTGAGAACTTAAAATCTACCCTGTGGTCGCCAACAAACCATGAAAGATGGCTACATTAGCCTTAGGTTCTGGACACATTAGTCCCTAGAAATGACTAATGTGGCCATTGGCCAATATTTGTTGTTCCTTAGGGTAAGTTTGGATAAGGGTTTAGGTGGGAAAAAGAGGGAGGGAATGACTTATGGTTAGGCTTTCTATTGTTTGGGAGTCTTCTAGAAAGAGGGAAAAGGAATTAGGATTTACAATAAAGTCTCCAAAACCCTCCCTTACATACTTTTGAGTTCCCCAAAGTGAAGGGTTCAGGGAAAAAAGTATACTAGTTTAGTTATGTCAGTTTTTGTTTCTTTTTAGAAAATGTGAAATTGTAAATTTATATTGTTATTAATCGTTGTAATTTACTAATCCTTCATTTCCTTCTTTTTGCATGTATGTGGTTAGATGAGCATGTAGCTAATATAAATCCTTATTAAGATGCATTGTCCTTGAATATGGCTGCAGGTTGACAATATTAGAAGTCTTCCTCATGCCAAGCCTTTGGAGGTTACTTTCACTGGCATGATTAAGTCTTCCATGGATGGTGGACATATTAATGATTGTATATGTATATTTGAATACATGAAAGAGCACTGTGTTCCTAATATAGGGGCCATAAACACAATGCTGAAAGTTTATGGCCAAAATGATATGTTTTCTAAAGCCAAAGTTTTATTTGAGGAAGTCAAAGTAGCCAAATCAGAATTTTATGCCACCCCTGAGGGTGGTTATAGCTCTGTTGTCCCAGATGTGTACTCATATAACTCAATGTTGGAAGCTTCAGCTACTGCACAGCAATGGGAATACTTTGAGCATGTGTACAGAGAGATGATTGTTTCTGGCTATCAACTGGATCAAGATAAACACTTGTCATTACTTGTTAAAGCTTCAAGAGCTGGCAAGGTAGAGAATGTACTTCCTTATATTAGATCTATGCTTATTTTATATTTCTGCTCATAGTGTCATATCCTATGAAGTGTGTTACATTCAAATTATATATGTACCTAACAGTGCAGGTATTTCATCCATCAATTCACTATCATGGTGAAAAAGACTATTTTATTTTTTTTATTAGTGTGAGCGCAATTTTCATAAATTATTTTGTACTGTGTACAAGCATATGTATAAAGCTTGAATGAATAGTTCAGCTTATACGTAAATATATTTAGGCTCCTGCCCATGATCTCAATAGAAACCTTTCTTTAATCCTTTAGAATCAGAGTAACATTTGTTGGATGATTTCCAGAATTAATTAAATTCAACTGCATTTCTTACTTACTACTAGTGGCCAGTCAGTCAATGGAACCACAAAAAATACGTCTCAGTGGTTTATTTACTTTTATGTGTTCTGCCAAACGTTGAATTTGATGACATATTTTGGTTTCAATGCAGTTGCATTTACTGGAGCATGCATTTGACATGATTCTGGAAGCTGGAGAAATTCCTCACCATCTTTTCTTTTTTGAATTGGTGATTCAAGCTATAGCCCAGCATAATTATGAGCGAGCTGTTATTTTAATCAACACCATGGCTTATGCACCATTCCGGGTGACTGAAAAACAGTGGACAAACCTGTTTAAAGAGAGTGAAGACAGAATTAGTCTTGAAAATCTAGAGCGGTTGCTGGATGCTCTTGGTAATTGTGATATTGTTTCAGAACTAACAGTCTCTAATTTAACAAGATCATTGCATGTTCTTTGTGGATTAGGTACATCCAGGAACTTCTCTAGTATAATCCCTTTTGGAAGTGAAAATTCTGTCAATGGTCTGAATGAAGGAATTGATGATGATGGAAATGTGCCAAAAATTTCCAGAAGAATGATGATTGAAGGTGTTGAATCTAAGAATGACATTCTTGTTGCTAGTTACCACACTGAACCGGAAACTATTGCCTTTAGTCGTGATCAGGTCAATGGAGGTGATAATAGTGATGTGATGGTTTTCAGGCCTCAAAACTCTTATATTGAAGATGGAAAAAGTTTATATGCTGATAGTCTGGAATGCACTGATAATCTGGCCCTTGACAAGTCTTCAGATGAATTGGATGAGGAGCTCTGGGATGATGGAAGCTCTGAAGATGATGATGGCGAGGGAGTAATTGACAAGCCCTCAGCATATGAAATATTAGAAGTATGGAAGGAAATGAGAGAGGAGGATGGGAATTTGTTACACTCTGAATCTGAACTTGGATGTGGCTAGTGATTGCAAGTTGTTTTAGTGTTTACATATGCTAGGTGAACTGTAAACAGGGAGAGGAAGATGCAACAATTTTCATCGTAAATTAGCTTGTTCTGATCTAGTCCAGTGACATTTGGTACGATGTTATAATTGGAACAAGGGAACAGTTAGAACTTGTAAATGTTAGCAAATTTTCCCTTGTCACAATTTTTTTGCATGAGATTGTAATAATGGTATCGTACAGTGATTCAAATATATTTTTAGTCTCTTGATTAAATATATAATAAATTTTAGATTTATTTCTTAATTTTTTTAGCTTTTGGTTCTTCATTATATTAAAATTGGTCAGATTCAGTTCCTCCCGTTAAATGATTGCTGATAAGTGTTGTGATTAACAGAAAGCCATGTAGACTAGTACGCACTACGCATAGCCAAGTAACATGTTACAATACACAATAGTCACAATTGTTTCCCTAAGCAGCATAGATGAACTACGATTGTTAATAAAGAGCAAAATACTATTCGCTCCCAAGGTTTTTCAAAATGGCATTTATCTACAACTTAAGCCAAAAAGTATTGACCATTTTCTAAATTTGGAACAGATGCTTCCATACACTTCACACATACATTGTCGCATTGGCCTTTGTATGGGCAAAAAATCAAGCCAATAGATCAAGGATGTTCACAAATATAATTTTGACAAACTTCAAAAGGAAGTCAATATATTACCGTAATATAAGAGTAATATGGCGATGTCTTAGAACAAGCATTGAATATATGATCTGCATGTCAATGACAATCCATATTGCTATTTGAACACCACTAAAAATTGTTTTCCTTCATTTACTCTACGCGGATGTCAATCATTCCATTACAGCAAAACATGGCTATTTCCACTCTTCCGTTACTGCTTTGTAGCTTTCCCCTCATTGTCTTTATAAGAAAAAGGTAAAATAAAAATAAAAAATAAAAAAGGCTGTTATTGATTCCTGACAAAATGTTTCATGAATCATCCTGCATATTCCAGATTTACAAGCCGAAAATTATGTACAGTTACGAAAAAACTGGCCGGAAGCATAGCCAGCAGCAGAACTATCATCTCAAAGCTAAGTCTGCTGATGATGAACATGAGTAAGTCCACACTATCTGAGAAGAATTCACAAATATTAAACAGGGTTAACTAAAAGAACTAATGGAAATTACCATGCAGCATTAGCAGATTATTGCTTAGAAAGAACTAAGAACTAACAGAAATTCCATCTATATAGGCATCAGAACCATGGGGCAATGATTATAGGTTTAAAACTAAACCGACAGATAACAGAAACTACTTTACAAATTACAGACATCAGAATAATGCTCATCACTAATTAAAGCTTAAAAAAATGCAGTAACTAACAAACCTAGGACACTTTCACAAGAGATGGACAGAGTTACTCCTGGGGTGTTTTTGTGACTGTTACGTTACTTTCAATTCCTAATCCATTCAATGAACAGAGTTTTGTTCCACCTTGATAAACCTATTTGGAAAGTCCAAACTCCCTCTGAAGGTTAAATCCTCCAAGTCATTCCATGTTGAAATGCAAAATCGAATTGGTAAGTAAATTATGATCTTGAGAAGTAATAATGCAACGGAATAATTTCCAACGAATTTTCATCATTTATGTTATCTCAGGGTATCTTACATGAATCAAAATACCCTTACATACCTCAATGAAATAAAGTGGCTAAGAAGAAAAATTGTCATCTTAACGAAATTTCTCATACTTCGTTGTTGCAGGCTAGCATGCCTTTGCATTTCTAGGGGGGATGCTGCTGTATATAGGCACACTAATTTAGGATAGAATATCTTCATAATACTCAGATTCAGATTATATCAGGATAGACTTTTCATATTTTCCATCTTTCACTTAATAGGTTTAACCTATTCATAGTTTCCATCTTTCACTTAATAGGTTTAGCCTATTCATAGTTTCCATCTTTCCCTTAATATGGATTAGAGCCTGTATTAAATCATCATCAAATAATTTTCATGTTTTCCTTGTCTCCACTGCCACCACTTAGGTTGGCAACCACATCAAAGAAGCACCGTCTCTAGATCAGACCGTTCTTGAAACCGCACAGCCAGCATCCTCCTTGTAGCACCACTCTCATATCGCTGCCAATGAGCACCCCTTTCAGGCCCAGTGGTCAACTTTCCCTAACCTTGTCCCTCTTGGGGGCTATTTGAAAGCTCTAATTTCTCCTCTTTGAAAAGGAAACCAACAATGCCCTTTTTTCGTCATCTATGAAGATAAAAGTTCCTCCTTCTAGTCCTTGGGTCCCAATAACCTCCTAACCTTGCTAGATTCATATCAGGTTGTGTTTTTCATTGCTAAGGATTAGGGTCTATTATATTACTTACAACATACGGAGACTAAAGGTGGTGCCAGCAAATAGGTGTTGCCTTCCTTCCTGTCATCGGGAAAACTAAGAAACTTGGGCAATTTCCCAGGTTTGGCTTCAACATAGGCGTCTTGGACATTTGTGTTTTAGTGTCTGTAAGTCTTTATTTCCTTACTTGTTTACAAAAGAGTCAGTCAAGTCTTTTTTTACTCTTTTCATTGTGATATTTGTCAATTTGCATAACACCATCGTGCAACATTTTTCCTTAGTAATAATAGAAGTCTTAAACCTTTAGATCTTGTTCATTCTGATGTGTGGGGACCAATTACTACCTCTACTATATATGGGGCTAAGTGATTTGTGTTGTTTATTAATGATTGTACTCGTGTCACGTGGATATTTCTCATAAAAAAAATAAATCTGAGATTTCTCAAAATCAATTTGGAAAGTATCAAAAAGATTGCAGTCTGATAATATAATGGCACTAAGTATGTGAATAAAAAAATTTCCAAATTTCTCAAATGGGGCTGCAAAAACGAAAAACCTTCATCTTGAAATTGCCAGAGCTCTACTTTTCCAGATGATTGTTCCCAAAACTTATTGAGGAGTAGCTGTCTTGACTGCTACGTATCTGATAAACAAGTTACCTTCTTGTGTCCTGAATGGTTAAGCCCAGTACAGCACATGTTATCATTCTTTCCCTCCTCTCCTAACATGTCTAGTCTCCCAACTCATGTCTTTGGACGTGTTTCCTTTGTTCACTCTCAGTCACACCGTGGAAAGTTAGGTCCACAAGCTATCAAATGTATTCTCATTGGTTATCCATCAAACAAAACAGGATATAAGTGTTATCACCTTCAAAATCTTTGTGTCTATGTCTCTATGGATGTCACCTTTCATGAAATTGAGCTTTTTATAAAAGTCCTCAATTTCACAGGGAGAGTAGTCTAAAAGTTGAGTTTTTTGTGGAATCATTACCAATATTTTGAATCCTAGATAGCGGCACATAGTGGCCAGCCTCAAAAAATGCTATAGTGGATAGTGAGATAGCAACTATTGTGAAATTTTCTACATAATTTATATAATCTATACTATACACAAAAATTCTCAAAAATGATAAAAATTACTCAAAATTCATGATATTCACAATCAACAATAAAAAGGCATATGTCTTGAACAAAACAAACAAGTAAATACCAATAAAAGTCAAATGCAAGTTTCCTAGATAGGAATCATCAATCACCACTGTCATCTTCTAAATCCAAGTTTTCTTTATAATGTTCACTACTATTGTAGTTGTAGATTTCATTTGTGGAAATTGAAATTCCATAGTAGAGACTGTTAGAAATTCATGATCAGTTTGGTAAAAAACTGTGCTATAAGATGTTCTGAGCAAATTATCCACTTGGAGAAAAGTCTAACCACAGACAGATCAGCCTCTAATCCAGTAACCAAGAACAAAAGGCAAAATAAATAAGGATGAGAAGATTCTAAAGGAGTGACTACTGAAGAGTGCAGAGAACCAGCATACTATCGGAATAATTATGATGTGATAAGCATTCTAAACAGGAAAATAAAATTTAGATAAAGTTATGACCATCTCATATTTTCATCCACAGGAATCAAAATAGATTTCTTGGTGAGGAAACTACCAAATATGAAGCATTTTGCATTTTAGCGCCTTCATTGCTGCTTTTGCAAACACTTGAGCAGCCTCAGCCTCAGCTTCTGCAGCCTCTGCCTCCCTAGCTGCTGCCTCAGCCTGTGCAATTGCAGTCTCTGCCTCCGCAACTGCTTTTGCAGCCGCAGCAGCTGCCTCTTGAGCTGTCAAGCCCTTCACTTTTGATATCTCTGCATCAATTTGGGATTTTAAAAGGATGTTGACATCATCATTCTTATGTGCTTCTGAAGGATCTTTGGGCCTGTCTTCCAAAAGTACCAATGAAGAGCATCTTCTTTTCTCAGAGACTGTTGAACTTGGCGCAATCCTGTACTTATGCTTTTCCTATCAATAGATATGCCATACACAGGATCAACTTATCATATATTGAATTTTATTACTTGCCAAATGAAATGTCACAAAGAAAATATGTTTACTGTATGGGGCAATTTATCAACTCAAATACAATTCTATCTCACAAAAGAAAATGCCAATATATGCACATTGGAATTGCCACAAGAGAATATATATCTAGTTATCTATTTATATCTATAATGATATGCTAGGCCCATTCTGCAAGTATATAGGAGAATGCTGAGGAGAGAGTTGGAGGAAAATGGGCCCCAAAGGCAGAGGAATCAATATTAGGAGGGAATAACAGAAGGAGGTTGTGCAAGAATTCCCTTGAGTGGTTGATGCAAGGGTGAGCTGAGGGGTATCCCAGTCTCAAGGTTATTGGGGGGCTTTTCTATCTTCTTTTATTTGTTTTCACCATTGTAAGGAGCTTAGCTCCATTCCATCACTGTTTTCAGATTTCACTCTTGTTTACTCTGTTTTAAGAGAATCTATCAATACACTATTCAGTTTCCTATTCCAATTGTTCAGTCATAACATGATATAACCAATCATTTTCATTGCCAATCATTTTCTTTTAATGACTTTCAGTAACATCAAATATTTGTCACTGTGATACATGAAAAAAAACTTCAATATCGCCTTCAAACCAGATTGACTATGTCTATTACACAGGTTTGCAGGAAGAGCTTTATGTGCTTTGCTACAACAGTAACAGATAGTGAAACTACCTTGATTATTTTGCCACTTGCCACCATATGCTTCAGTTTGGCTGGCAGTAGTTTACTGAGATTTGGTGGAAACCGATATTTTTCCTAAACACATGAAAAGTTTCAGAATTACTTGCAGTTATGCAGACAAGTATGTAAACAATCATTATATTGCTAGTATTACTTGTATTGACTATTCACCAATGTTCCAAAGCTAAATCGCCGGTCATTTTCAAAGAAAGATATCCAGCATATAGCATAGTATTAGTATGATTGGTTGAATTTATGATATTTTCTTTTAACCAATTGTCAATAGAAAAAAAATTAGCAGGTTGTTACTGGCCAGGTTAAAGCACATACAATTGGTTCATTAAAAATCAAATAAATAAAATGAAAAGATGTTACTTCAGTATTCAGTAATTAGTTTTACCATGTGATGTGAGTAACATGATCATAGCTAGTTGAAATTACTAGCAATTAACAAAAAATTATAGCACTTTATGGACCTAGGAGATAAATATTTCCAATTAGTTTCAAAGATTTATGATGCAGTGAGATCAATCACAAAGGAGGCTGGTACAGAATTATGTCTAATTTAAAACAGATAGATAATCCATCAATCAATATAAAAGTTAAATTGTTAGTTACTTTAGGGGAAAATAACATTTATTTATTGAGTCAAAATGCAAAGCAATTCATTCAGGAGGGGAAAGGAAGAGGCACACAAAGGCAAGAATTGAAGTAATCTATAATAGCACCAAAATTTTGATGATCATATGCTTATTGGGATGTTTAGATCTTATAATCATTTGTGAAGTGAAATAGAAATACCTCTATGAAAGAAGCAATGGCAGCCTTGTCAGAACCCTTTTGCTCCTTCATGTAGACAATTGCCTCTAATATATGATTATCCACCAACCTGCCAACATTACAACTTTCATAAGTCAAAAGTATATATTGCTGCATAATTTCAACATTCAGAACAAGACCTGTTTATCAACTATTTACAATTGCAACTTGCAGGTAGAGCCTATGTATAAATCAATGAATTTGTAATCTAGAATTAATGCACACTGGAATATGACAACATTAAGATAAATGTACCTAGCATGAATTCCTTTAGAAAGGAGTCAAAGTACAAAAAACATTGCTTTAGTATTTTCCTACAGCATGCATACAAGAATGGAAAATGTTTAGTGAACATCAAAATGGACAACAAAAACTTATTTCCTTTGATTTTGAGGTGTGTGTATAAACAAAAAATAAATAAAAAAGCAAGAGATAGAGATATTTGTATATGGGGTCACATACGGTGTCAATTTTCTGATATTCAAATAATAGAAGTGTCAAAGAATTGCAAATAAGCAAATAATTTATCTAACGATATAATATTTCCCCCAAAGTAGAAAAAGCAGTGGCCCATTGTGTAACATGGTCTATGATCTTTCTATTCCTATTTTTCTTTCTTTAATCCAGATAGGTAAGGAAATCATCTATTTCATCTGTGTTTTCCATGCTTAGAGCAGAAACAAACATCAGAAATGACAATATTTGTTAGGAACCAAGAATTGAAATGAGGAAGAAAATAAAAGATTTTATTGACTAGTAAGAAAATAACAAAAAATAAGACAGAAAACTCTCCTCCAAGGATTTCCCCTTCACCAAGGATTTCTCCTTTCACAAAGAGCTAATGCTTAATCTACAAATGAATAAGATCCCCCTCTCTCCTATCCTTCTTTCTCTATTTATATCTAATAAACCCCTCTAACTAACTAACTAACTAACTCATTAGTATTCTAACTATATTAACTAACTCTTCCTTCTCCTTATATCCTTACAATACACCCCTCCTAAAAATCAACCTTGTCCTCAAGGTTGGAATCTGAAAACTGGAATTGCACACGGAAACTTCCTAAAGTTTTGTCTGATTGCTGGAAGACAACTGCACCCCATGTAGCTTAACTAGGAACGACCCACTGCCGCTGCATGCAAACTGAGGTCCGATGGCTTCGGTGGTGGGAGGGACAAGGGTGGACTCCATATAACTTTAATCAGCTTGACTGGCTCAGTACATTCCTTCTGCCTTAGCTCCATGGCTAAGTTGTCAGCCATAGATACAACAAAATTTAATGCTAAAGGCTCACCCAACAAGTTGACATTCCAAGATTCCAGCACCATTGTTGTTCCAACCACCTTCATGAATGATTTTTGTTTCACCATAACAATCTTTTTATGGAAATCTAAATCTTGAAAACAATGTGGCTTGGTTGAATCACCAGCTTCGACTTCCTTCTTGTGTAATTGGGTTATCAAGAAAATCATCTTCGTAGCCCACATTTGTCACTCCATTTTCCTTGTGTTTCTCTCTCTTTATCGATGGATCAACTTCTTCCTCCATAACCTTTTCAATCTTTTTTTCTCTTGCTAACTTTGCTTCATCATTTTTGGTTTCTTCTCCACCACAAAGGGTGTGGTTCTTGATTACTGAACCTTCTTTACTTCTGTTTTCTGATTTCAAGAACTGCAATGGGTCACTGTCACACTCAAAACTGCTACCCTTTAAATTAGTTCCCCCTTCTATGCTTCTATCAAAGCTAGGTAGTTCCACCTTTCTTGCCCAAGAACTAGCCTTTGCTTCACTAAATTCTGACCCACTTCCCTCCATGCTATTTTTGTCTTGTTGAGAGGCATGGGAATCAACTTCTTCATTCAATATCTTGCGCAACATGTGTTTCCGCTCTGAAATGTTGGTCCTCCCTTTCAAGAACTCTGTAGAAGTCTCCCATTTTTTGATGTGGGTTTCTGTCTCAGTTGGCTTTTCTTGCTTCAAGATACTCAATCTTTCAAAGATGTGGTTACCATGGCGATCTCCAAATCTTTTGATCAAAGCTGGGGAAAATGATTCCCAATCTGAATCTGGGTTGTTTTGGCTCCAAATGTAGAACCAATGTGTCGCAACACCCTCCATGCTCATGAATGCATATTGCAACTTATGGAACGAAGGAATTTCTTGTACCTCAAAGAATTTTCAGCCCTAGCAATCCAACCAATTGGGTTTGTCCCCATGAATGCTGGCAGCTCCACCTTCTTAGCCCAAATTTGCGCTTACTCTATCTCTAACATTGGCTTCCCCTCGAAGATCCGGCAGGTCAGACCAATTTGTTAGGAACCAAGAATTGAAATGAGGAAGAAAATAAAAGATTTTATTGACTAGTAAGAAAATAACAGAAAATAGGAGAGAAAACTCTCCTCCAAGGGTTTCCCCTTCACAAAGGATTTCTCCTTTCACAAAGAGCTAATGCTCAATCTACAAATGATAAGATCCCCTTCTCTCCTATCTTTCTTCCTCTATTTATATCTAATAAACCCCTCTAACTAACTAACTAACTCATTAGTATTCTAACTATATTAACTAACCCTTCCTTCTCCTTATATCCTAACAATATTTGAATGCAAATTAGTCTAGAGATTATTCATTTATAAAAATTGGATGACAGCACACAGCTATATGCAATCTTAGAACCAAATACTTTTAAGGGATGCAGCATCTACAAGTTTAGAATCTCCGGATGCTATTCAAGAACAAAATTAAACAAGCACTATAATCATGAAGCTAATTTCTTTTCATTAGATAATAAATGGCAGATATATTTAACTTGATCTTTTGTAACCTAGATATTTGTTCTTTCAAATTGGTAGATTGCAATGGTCCACCAGAAACTGCCAAGGGTTTAGTATCAAGAACTTCATCATGTCGAACTACGGTACTCAAGGCCATATGGTTATTGTCAATTTTGGGGGCTGGCAGGTTCCTTTTAAGAGCAAGCTTTGCCTTCTGCCGGGATCCCCATATCGCTGTCACGTTTATATTCCTCCATTTATCCTGTTCACAGTTCAAAGCACATATACTAGTCAAACAATGGTATGCCACAACTTTGGAAATTTTATTGAAGCAAAGGACGGTAACATTATACTGATTTTATGATGCAATAGACATATGATCATTTGGCTAGTGCAATTGTAACCTACCCAACCTGAAAGAATAGAAATTTCCCACATCATGCTAGGCTGTTGAGAAGACATACCTTAAGATCTACATTCGAACGCATATGCAAAATGGCACTGAACTCAGGATCTGTAAGTATGGTGCGCCATTTTCCTGCCCCATGCTTGAGTACACCAGCTTTCAGTGCCGCTTCTTCTTCCGCAGTCCATTTCTGCTTAGGAGCACCCATTGAAGGAAGCCTACAGCTTTTTATGACACTTTACCTCTTTGCTTCTACTCTAAAGGAAAGCTTGGAAACTTGGTAATTCCCTCTTCTACTAGTGCATCTTTGAACAAGAAAAAAGCTGACTACTGTTGACCAACAAACAACACCAACAAGAAAAGAAAAAATCACTTGTCAACATGTGATTTTCAAGGTTCATAAATAAAACAACAAATCAATCAAATAAATAAAACTCCTTCCACAAATCCCAAATATTGACCTTAACTCCCATATTCACTTCAATCTCATCCCTAATATCCCAATGTTCAATTACGTAGGTGGCAAAGGGTATTATATAACATTGTAAGAAGCAAGTAGAAACATTTTTGCAATGTACTATTGAAATGCCTGTGCTATTACGCCTCATGAAAGCTCAAGGTTCAATTTTGGACACAACCCAGAATAATCTAGCATTATGCATTACGTAAAATGGAAAAATCTGAGGATTTCAACGTCCCAGGTTCAAATTTCATTGAATCGATCAAATGAAATTCAGGTTGAACTAAATGACAACGAAAAGGAACGGCTTTTTTAGCTCACAGGGACAAAGTAACAACATTTGAGTAAAGAAAAAAAATCACAACAGCGACAGCAACATAAACTAGAACCACATGCATTCAACTGGGAAGAGAAATGGCACACTACACTTCTGATGAATGGCAAAAATTACAACTTTCTTAGAGAGAAAAAATGAAAAATAAAAAACCAAAGGGAGAGAATGAAAAACAGAATCGGTGAAGAGAGGTGTACCAAATCACTGGGCGAAGGTGAGAATTGGAAACGTTAAAGTATTTACACAGAGAAATTGAATTAATCCGAATGATTTTGCCAAAAAACAAAACCAGAGAAGAATGAGACATATGAAACGAGTTCTATTCAATCGAGGCAAAATATAAAATAGAATAAAAATGTCTCTTTATTTATGTTTCTGATTAAAACAGGTCATTTAGTCGGGAAAATATAAATATAATAAATATTCTAAACTTTCTAAATTGTCCTCTGAATACATGAGGAGGGTAGACGATTAAGAAGGTTACTTTATTTAATCTTTTTAATAAAATGTGGATTTAATAAAAAAAATTGTGTAATTATTTTAAAAAAGAATCCAACTCAAAATGCACAAGTTAAAATTAGTTGATAAAGTATTAATTAATTTTTATATTATATAAGAAAAAATAGGTGACCATGTTATCTTAGTTGAGGTTGAGAAACTAATATATTGAAAGATAAAAATTTATTATTTAAGAATTTGACTCAATGTATGGAGATTTGTTTTATAAATATGATATATTTAATAATCAATTTAAGAATTAAAATATAGTTTAAGATTAAAAAATTGATATCAAACAAAAATAATTAGAAATGAGGTATAATTTAGTTGGTTCAACATGGTGCATAAGTGTTATAAATATCTTAATATTATCTTTAATTCTTACGATAAAAAACCAAAAAATAATTATAATAATTTAATAAGTAGTTTCATATTTTGAAAAAGGGGAAAAATATGTGAATGTTTTGGACTTTGGTATAAGCTTCATCGTTTAAGGGGTAAGAGTGACCTAAGCTCCTTTTTAGTGTTGATGTGAATGTTTTGGTATAAGCTTCATGGTCTTAGGATAAAGGCTGACAACCCAAAGCATTTAAGTGTGTGATATCCTCTTCATATTAGATTATGCCTACCTTCGTAATAAGTTTGTTCCTTATATTGTTGGACGATCCTATATCATGATATAGTTATCTTTTGTAATCTTTATGGTAGCAAGCTAAGTCATTACAACTTACAACAACAACAACATGTGTTTCCACCACAAGTGATACTATATTGGTGCCTCACATGCACATGATAAGAGTTTGTTAACCATCGAGTCTACAACTTAGAGGGCACTCAATTAGCAAATGACCCAAAGGATTTGTTTTGATATATCAAAATAGTCTTATTTTGCTTAAAAATCAAGGCCAAAGGTAGTTTATAAAAACCCTTCTCCTTAACCCAACAAGATGCATTTTACCAAGAACAAAATCATGACAAAGCCACTAAGCACCAAAGCGAACAATACCTTGGATAAGCTGACCTTAATGATGCTAACTAACTTGAGGGTCAAAACATTGACACTAAAAGGAAGGGCCTAAACTACACATGAGGGTTGGCAGGCTTCCTAGTCCCTTAACCTCGACTAGAGGCTATTGTTCCACTATACCAAAATAGTCTCTCATTGGTTATGAATTAAGGCTAAGAATAGTTTATAAACATCTTCCTCCTTTAACCCATTGAGGTTCCTATTAAGGACAAAATTGTGAACTCAAACCAACACTAAAGTGAACAATACCTTAGATGTAGTGCTCCTAACTATGTAGTGGACTTGAGTTCGAAACATTGAAAAATACAACAAGTTTTTGAAAAGAATTTCAAAATAAAATACGAATTTGGTTTAGAGACAGGACAAATGGAATTCAAAGGACCAAAATCATGATTTTAAAGTATATGGACTAAAACCAATTTTGACAAAAAAAAATTAGGAATTTAAAACATATTTTACCCAAATGTTTAAATTTTGAGTAAGAAAAAAAGATTTGTAGAATAAATCTAAATTGGAAAAAAATGTTTTTCGTTTCTATAGTTTCAAATCGAGGAAATTAGTCATTTATCTATTAGAAATTAGTGACAATGAATCGCCCCATCTAACCCGACTACTAACCATGCTGATATGGCAAACAAAGTGCAATTTGTGATAATTTATAGTACAATTTTGGACGATTTAGAACCCTTATAACTTGCATTCATATATTTTTAAACTTAACATTTACCAGTATTTTTTTACCACCATAATGTCATCACATGTCATGACTAAGCCAAAACAAATAAAATAAAGAAGATAAAGTCAACAAGAGACAAGAGATTACCAAAAGAAAATAATATTTAATTTAAAAAATAAATAAAAAACATAATAAAAAAAAGGAAGTATAAAAAAAGAGAACAACCATTATTGTCATCGCACGTGTGTTCTTGAACTCTTGGCAGTCACACCATTTTTTTTCTTTGTCCTTCATTCTATTATTTTCTTTTTGCTTCCATTTTCCTTTTCTTCTCTTTTTTCCCCTTTCTTTCCATATGTTTCTTTTTACAATTTCCCTATTTCTCTATATTTCACTTTTTCTCCCACATATTGTGCGTTAATGAACAAACATTTTGGAACTTAGCCACAAAAGCATTATGGTCTAGCTCAATTAAGAATTTCATTGCCCACATGCCATGAAGGGAGTGTTTGGCATGGGAGAAGTTTTTACTTTCCCAAGAATCATGATTTGAAAAACTTAGTTTCCTATGTTTGGTATGTATTATAAGAAAAATATTTATATAAAATTATGTTTCATATAAATCATTTTTGTCCCACTGCCCCATAAAAACATTCCCACAAAGAGGGGTAAAAAATCTAACTTTTTTGACTAAGGGGAAAGTTTTAAATATATAAGAAAAACCAAGTTATCCATTTTTCAAATAAATTGAATAGTTTAACAATCTATAACTAAATATCAAAAATCATTTTCAAATATATGTTTTATCTTAAGAATTCAAAAATGCTCCTAACAAGATGTAACTTCTTATCTATTTCAATCTATCATTTTCAAATATACATATGAAAAAAAATTTCTCATATCAAATGTCCTTGGAGAGTTTCAGCTTCATCTCAACCTAACTAAGGTTGAATTTTGAAATTGACTTTTAGGACCTAAAAAAGATTGCTCATCTTCTTTGTCACTATCGTTTATGTTAACATGATTTGAATGAAAGAGTAAGAGGTGGATTTGTTGAAGGTTACCATTTGGTTTTATGGGTGTCTTTGTTGTCATGGAGATAAAGCAGGTGGTATTTTTTATAATGAGTAAATAAGAAGTATATGAGGTTGAAGGCTTTGAGCTTAGCCTCCATGTCATTGAGCATGACATGGTTTTCGCTCTCCATTTGAAGTTTTATTTGCTCCAACACTTTGATTATGAACCCATAATGACATTTTCAATTACTAATCTTTGTAGTATTGTGCTTCAATATAACTCATAACCCAAGCTAAAGGAAATTTGAGGATAAAATATCAAAAAAAAAAAAAATTGATGTACATGTTTCACAAAAGAATAGTATAGATCTAGGTTTCACACATGCATGGGAATCCCCCTTCCTTTTGTATCTTTGCCCCTTACGAGGCACCTAATTTCTCCCTCTTTGCACACAACCCTTTTATTTTGTGATGGTAAAAATTGTTATGAAGATTTTATATCATCACAAATCTATTTTTTTACCACATAAACATGATCCCTAATTGAGTTAGAGATGAGGAACCCGAGTCAACTTTTTTTTTATAGATGGGGGACTAATTTTATCGTTTTGAAAATTCAAGCACCGAAACCAAGTTTGCCAAATATATGGAGACCAAAATACATTTTTATCATATAAATTTATATTGTAATTGTTTCCTTGGTTATAAATAATATCCAATTTTATGTTGAATAGGATGATTAAATTCATCAAATTTAAATGTATATTTTCAAGTACAAAAATACATAAAACTCATTGATGACAATGGATAATTTGATTTCATTGAATGAAAAATTTGTAAAACTTCATAAAAAGTAAAGATTTGTATGTTTATCTTCTCTTTGCAAATACCATAATTTTATACATGCTATTATTTTTAATAATAATATGCATCACAAAAGTTTAAAATCAAATATTGAAACAACTCAAATTGTATTTGAAATTGAAGAGAAAAATGACTATCATAGGTTAGAATTAGGGTTCATAACATCCATCAAATCAGAAACAAATCTTCATCGAGAGTGAAGAGAAAGTGATATCTTTATCTTTTTATATACAAATCTAATTGAATTTAGGGTAAGATATTATAAGGATAATTTAGCAAAAATTCTTATCAATATATTGTAGAATGTATTTGGAAATAAATAAAATTGAAGATAAAAAAAATATTTGACTTTTTAAAAATAAATATTAGCAAGTAACTCTGGTCGTTGACAAGAAAATCAATGATTGATATTTCATCATTTTTTATCTATGTTCACCTGATATTAACTATTGATTTCCTCATCAATGGTTTAGATTTGTTACTCTAATTTACCATCTAAAGTAGATTTCTTATTTTGAAGTACCTGAATTTGAAATTAAATATGATATTTCATTTAATATAATAAACGGGGGAATAAAAATGACAATTAAATGTGTGTATTACATGTTATTATATAAAAATAATAGTTTTGATACATTATCAATGTAAATATTATCAATCAACCATTTTTTAAAAGGCAAAAAATATTATTAACAAAGTTTCAAGGTGTGTCCAAAAGTAGTTCTTCCAAAAAGTACAAATATATCTTAAAATAAATTTAGATTTTAACCCGTCTTGGAGCATCTCAAGTGGAGAGTGCTCACATGAGTTACTTAATTTTAAGCAACATAGCTTAACTTTTTTTCTTCCACTAGAGTAGATGACTTGGAGTTGCTCTGTTGCTTATACAAACAATTGTTGCTTATACAAACAACTGTTGTTTAACAATGTTATTTCTCATTAATTCTTGACAAGCATACCAAGTCACGTAAAATAGTATAAAACGGGAAGTTTGAGTATCGTATCTCTAGGAATTTGCGTAATATTTGACAAAATAATAATGTTCACTAACTATCACTTTTGGAAACAACAATTATAATGATTGGATTGCGGAAATGTAAATAACAAGAGTATAAATAAACAAAAACTATTTTTGACATTTTTACGAATACATGAAGTGTGATAAAAAGTGTGACACCCTCTACCCTTACAATTATAACTAACTAATTAAATAAATCATACAAAATTTAATTAAAAGATTATAAACACATAATAATAAAAGAAGGAAAAAAAACATGCAAAATTAATTAATAATTTTCCTTTTTAAACACATTTAATTTAATCAATTCAAAAGGATAAAGGTTCACATCCACTTAGTGAAAACATAATAGAATATTACTTTTTTTAATAAAAGATAAGATTATCCCGGCTCAAAACAAGGCTGTCCACTCTAAATAAATAAAAAAAAAATCTAAAGTAGAAAAGTATAACACAATTATATCATTCAGTAAATCATAATCCCTATCACAGACTAAGTCTCTCCATCTCTAGCATGTGACTCATCATATGAAGGCTCACCTGAAACAAAGTGGCAATCAGCCCAAACACAAACACACACCGGGAGTGAGTTATCACATTCGTATATAATAAAACATTAGAGCATGTGAAACATATAATACTTAAAGCTGAATTTATATAAATAGCATTACTGCACAAAATCGCACACATTATTCACACCCATTCAAGTTTACACACTCCATAAAATAACATCAACCACAATTGTTAACTCAGTGAAATTCAAACACAAGCGTTATGCAACAATTACACTAAGACTCAAGCCTATATGCAATGTGGTACCATGTCAGTGAAAAACAACACTGAGGCGCTTAGGAGTACATGACAAAGCACACCACACAATGGGTATACTCGGTCACTCTCACTAAGTAACATCATAAGGTGACCAGTCAGGGTTACTCTGTTTTGCGAGAATGCCCCAACCACATGGGATCAACATGGGCTTAAAGGAGCACTCAAACCGAGTATCTTTACCCCCAAGGCCTAGACTCCGAAGAATCCGTTTGGGCCTCACCTTCCTGATTCAGGTCCAACCCCTAAAATATTATTTTTTTATTTGCACGCAGACACTGTTTATGAGTTATATAATACCCACGACCTTACTCTTATATTTCAAACATATTTAACAAATTGCGCTATAGTTTAACCCTTCAGGATCCTAACTAGGAATCCTACAATTTTCTTTAACACTGCGCATAAAAGTTCTCTCAAGGTACACACTGGTCGGGTTACTGTATAACTCATAACTCACATGACAAGTAATATCTCTACAAATATCAATCACACACTCATTCACAACCATGTTTCATGTCTACAGTTTAACATTTCACACTCTAACTAATTACAAAATATACTCAACAATTAGATAACAATGTATCATAATAATAATAACATACAATATTTAACTTCAAGGCTTATAAACAAGTAACTATAAAATACACATAAAATATATATATAAGTATATTATATTCAAAATATATAACAAAATATATATATTAACGTAAACGTAAACGTACATATCACATATAACATATAAAAAGTATTAAATATATATTAATATAAAGTAATCACAATAATATCAAATATATTATTAAGTAAATACAAATTATATATAACAATAAAATATATACTCATATTGATTTCTATGAACAACATGTATACCTATATTTTAAATATATTTCAACTAAGTTGTCAACATCAAGAAAATGCCTAATTACAATGTGAATACAATTTTAGTTAATTTCTTTAAATGATTTTAGTCAATTCAATTATCCAACAATCCCTACACCTATGAATTTCATGACAAGAAATTACCCACGTGAAATAAAATATACAGTTTGTAAAAAAACAGTATCAATATATATGTACACGTATACATTGCGGTGTAAAAATAATTATCTGGACACAATATACATTAGCACAGGAACAAGATTGAAAGGCCAACATATCTGGTATAAACAAAATCACCACCACACAATTTTTATGTTAATTATAAAGAATTCTAATTCCTAAGGTACACACCTAACAGAGAAACACATCAATCCTACAACAAACTCGCAACAGAACACATCAATTCTACAACAAACTCGCAACAGAACACCAATTGGTTCATCAAACACACTCAATCCGCGATTAAACATGAAAACATAATTAAATTCATAAACACCCCAAAATAACCCAAAAATTGATCCTCTAGGGATCCCTACACATGTTCATTCTAATCCCCAAGCGTGAGTAACTCATCCCTTACCTCGAGGTAGTCGCTTAAATGTTCTCTGTTAGCAATGGTGGCGTCTTTGGTGCTCTCTAGAGCTCCTCCTCTGATTGCTCTGTTAGGGTTCTTGTGCGTTAGAAAAGAAGAAAGGAACAAAATGTGTTTTCCAAAAAGCTGCTCTAGGTTAACATTTGGCTTATATATTGGGAATTTATGACCTAATAATTTTTATTTTATTTTTTCTTATTTATTTATGTATTAATTTATTATTTTCTTATTTACTTATTAAAGTTACGGCTGTTACAATTCCACCCCCCTAAAAAAAAAGTTTCGCCCCCGAAACTTACCGGTATCGAATAAGGTAGGATATGCATCACGCATCTGACCCTCTAGTTCCCAGGTGGCATCCTCGCCCGAAGCACTTCCCCATACTACTTTGACCAAGGGAATCTCTTTCCCCCTTAGCTGCTTAACCATACGATCGTCGATCCTCAGTGGTTGTGTTTCATATGTCAAGTTCTCTTTCACTTGGACATTGTCTAATTCGATCACGTGCGACGGATCATGGACATATTTTCTGAGCTGAGAGATATGGAAGACACTGTGGAGATTTGAGAGAGATGGTGGCAAAGCCACCTAATACGCAACTGGGCCGACACGCTTAAGGATTTCAAAAGGACCAATGAATCTAGGTGTGAGCTTACGGGACTTCAACGCCCTACCAACCCCAGTCCACGGAGTGACTCTCAGAAATACATGATCACCTACAGCAAATTCAAGATCCTTTCTTCTCTTATCATAGTAGCTCTTCTGCCTACTTTGGGCTACTCTCATCCTTTCTTGGATTAACTTGACCTTTTCTGTGGTCTGCTGAACTACCTCAGGTCCTAAGACAATGCTCTCACTGGAATCTACCCAACATAGAGGTGTCCTACATCTTCTACCATACAATGCCTCGTAAGGCGCCATACCTATACTGGAGTGAAAACTATTGTTGTAGGTAAACTCTATCAAGGGTAAGAAACTATCCCAACTACCCCTCTGCTCTAACACACAGGCTCTCAAGAGGTCCTCTAAGGATTTGATAGTGCGCTCGGTTTGACCGTCAGTCTGTGGGTGGTAAGCAGAACTCAACCTAAGCTTGGTCCCCAAGGCTTTATGAAGACTCTCCCAAAATCTAGAGGTAAATCTGGGATCTCTATCAGAAACTATGCTAGAAGGAACACCGTGTAGTCTAACTATCTCACTGATGTACAAGCTAGTCAACCTCTCTAAAGAATATCTGATGTTTATTGGGATGAAGTGAGCAGATTTGGTCAACCTGTCTACAATAACCCAAATGGAATCTAAACCTTTGGGGGTCCTAGGTAACCCCACTACGAAATCCATGGAGATGCTATCCCACTTCCACTCAGGTATCTCTAAAGGTTGCAACTTCCCTGAAGGCTTCTGGTGTTCTATCTTAGCTTTCTGACACACTAGGCATGCAAGGACAAACTCATTAACTTCTTTCTTCAGACCCGGCCACCAAAACATCTGCCTAAGGTCCTGGTACATCTTAGTCGCTCCCGGGTGGATACTCAGACTACTTCTATGGCCCTTTTCCAAAATCGTTCTTCTAAGCTTGGGTACACTAGGAACGCACACCCTATCCTGAAACCTCAAGACTCCATCAGTTCCCACTCTAAAACTACTCTCTCTCCCTGCGACTATGGACTCTAACAGGGCTGACAAGAATGGGTCAAACTTCTGACCCTCACAGATCTCGCTCAAAAGTTCGCTGGTGACTCTCAACATACCCAACTTAATGCTACTAGAGGTGATCTCACATGCCAAACTCATGTCTCTAAACTGCTCTAAGAGGTCCAACTCTCTAACCATCAAAGCAGACATTTGAAGGGATTTTCTACTTAAGGCGTCAGCTACTACATTGGCTTTACCTGGATGATAGCTAAGCTCAAAATCGTAATCCTTAAGGAACTCTAACCATCTCCTCTGCCTCATGTTAAGCTCTTTTTGATCAAACAAATATCTAAGGCTCTTATGGTCACTAAACACCTCAAATTTAGATCCATAAAGGTAATGCCTCCAAAGCTTAAGAGCAAAAACTACGGCCGCTAACTCAAGATCGTGTGTGGGATAATTCATTTCATGTATCTTAAGTTGTCGAGAAGCATAGGCCACTACCTGTCCCCGTTGCATAAGCAATCCACCCAAACCCATCTTGGACGCATCACAATACACCACAAAAGATTCACTCGGATTAGGTAACACTAAGACTGGTGCAGTGGTCAACCTTTCCTTAAGGGTACGGAAACTACTCTCACATTGGGCATCCCACACAAAAACTTGACCTTTACGAGTAAGCTTAGTCAAAGGTAAGGCTAGCTTAGAAAAACCCTCTATGAATCTACGGTAGTATCCTGCTAAGCCAAGAAAGCTCCTAATCTCAAACACTGACTTAGGACTCTCCCAACTCATCACTGCCTCTACCTTGGAAGGATCTACTGCTATCCCTCCCTTAGATATAACGTGCCCTAAGAAGCTCACCTCCTCTAGCCAAAAATCACACTTGGACAACTTAGCATACAGTCTATTGTCTTTAAGGGTTTGCAACACAACTCTCAAATGCTCCTCATGTTCCTCTCTCGTCTTAGAATACACTAAGATATCATCTATGAAGACCACTACAAAACTATCTAGGTAGGGGTGAAAGATCCTATTCATATAGTCCATGAACACACCAGGGGCGTTGGTCACACCAAAAGGCATAACCAAGTACTCATAATGACCGTAACGGGTCCTAAAGGCAGTCTTCGGAACATCTTCAGGTTTCACTCTAATCTGGTGGTAACCTGACCTAAGATCTATCTTACTGAACACACAAGCCCCTACTAATTGGTCCATCAAGTCATCTATCCTAGGCAAAGGGTACCTATTCTTAATGGTTACCTTATTCAACTGACGATAATCTACACATAGCCTCATGGTCCCATCCTTCTTCTTAACTAACAACACCGGTGCTCCCCAGGGTGACACACTAGGCCTCACAAATTGTTTCTCTAAAAGTTCCTCTAACTATTTCTTAAGCTCGCCCAACTCCACAGGGGACATCCTATAAGGTGCTATGGATATGGGTCCAGTATCGGGCACTAGGTCTATCGAGAACTCGACCTCTCTCTCAGGTGGTAATCCTGACACCTCCTCAAACACCTTTGGAAACTCTCTCACCAATGGTATATCACTCACAGGGGTTTTGGTCTCAACACTCATACTAGCTAAGATCATGTATACCTGTGCATCCTCCCTTAAAGATGCCTCAACTTGGTTAGCAGACAAAAACATATCACCTTCACTCACACCAGACTCAGGAAAGACAACAGATTTCTGAAAACAATTTAATAAGACATGATTGGAAGATAACCAGTCCATACCAAGAATAACATCAATCTGACTCAAAGGTAGAACAACTAAGTCAATAAGAAATTGTCTATCAGAAATTAAGACAGGACATTGCAAACACACATCAGAAGTTAAAACAGACCCACTAATAGGTGTATTCACAATCAAGTCAAATTTCAAGGAAGACACAGGCAAGGCAAGTTTTTCAACACAGACACGAGAAATAAATGAATGGGTCGCACCTGAATCATACAATACAACCAAGGGAACTTGACTTATGAAACACATACCTTGGATGAGTTCATCAGACTGTGCGACATCAGCATCACTAAGAGCAAACACTCTCCCTGTGGTCCTTGGTCGTCCACTCTGATTATTCAGACTTCCACTCCTCTTCTCCCTCCTCGGATATGGGCAACTGGTACTGAGGTGGCCCTTACCTTGGCAGTTAAAACAAGTCACCTCTCTATCTGTGCACTCACGTGCAATATGCCCAAGCCGACCACACTTCCCACACCTGAGTGGTGTAGTAACAATAGCAGGAGCACCACTACCACCACTACTTCTACCCGCAGATTGAGACACCCTGTTAATTGCCTGAGAACTCCCACCAACTGGTTGAAGTCCTCCACTAGTCCTCTGTCCTCCAGAATGGTTTCCATATTTCCCGGGAGGGGCAGAATATGGCTTAGCACGATTGTGAGTCACAGGCTTCTTATCTTTCCCATGACTAGCATTGGCATTCATGTAAAAAGCAGTCTTCTCCCGCTGATCTTCATCAAAGATTCTACACATGTTGGTCAACTGTGCAAAGTCATGAATACCGTGATAATTTACCATCATTTTTACTTCTGGTCGAAGGCCATTGACAAATTTCACACATTTGGACCTCTCCCCAGCTTCCCCCTGATAATGAGGAAAATACCTTACAAGGTTCTCAAACCTCGCCGCATACTCTGCCACCGTCATACTTTCCTGTTTCAGCTCGAGAAACTCCATCTCCTTCCTATTCTTCACATCTTCTGGAAAATACTTCTCCAGAAAAGTTTGTCTGAAAGTCTCCCATTGGACAACAACACCACCTGCTCCCTCTAAACGTGGGCGAGTGTTCTCCCACCAGTACTCCGCCTCATCTGCTAGCATGTGAGTAGCAAACAACACCTTCTGATGGTCCTGACACTCCATCACCCGGAAGATCTTCTCAATCTCCCTCAGCCAAGCCTCAGCACCCTCAGGATCATAACCCCCTTTGAAAGTAGGTGGGTTGTTCCTCTGAAAGCGATCTAACCCATGGTACATAGTTGCTCCTCCACCGCCTCCCTGATTGGCCATAACTTGCGCCAAGTTGTTCAAGGCCTCGGTAAGAAGTCGTTCTCGCTCATTTCTCGCAGCCATTACTTCCTATGTCACGCAAGAAACAAAACTTTGAAGAAAAAAAAAATAAAATAAAAATATACTACACAATAGAGTACACCTCTAATCAAACAAAACAAACACAACACATCAGAGTACACAAGGAAACACAGAAAGCTCATAACACACATGGCCGAAAGGTTCGACCTGCTCTGATACCACTAAATGTGACACCCTCTACCCTTACAATTATAACTAACTAATTAAATAAATCATACAAAATTTAATTAAAAGATTATAAACACATAATAATAAAAGAAGGAAAAAAAAACATGCAAAATTAATTAATAATTTTTCTTTTTAAACACATTTAATTTAATCAATTCAAAAGGATAAAGGTTCACATCCACTTAGTGAAAACATAATAGAATATTACTTTTTTTAATAAAAGATAAGATTATCCCGGCTCAAAACAAGGCCGTCCACTCTAAATAAATAATAAAAAAAATCTAAAGTAGAAAAGTATAACACAATTATATCATTCAGTAAATCATAATCCCTATCACAGACTAAGTCTCTCCATCTCTAGCATGTGACTCATCATATGAAGGCTCACCTGAAACAAAGTGGCAATCAGCCCAAACACAAACACACACCGGGAGTGAGTTATCACATTCGTATATAATAAAACATTAGAGCATGTGAAACATATAATACTTAAAGCTGAATTTATATAAATAGCATTACTGCACAAAATCGCACACATTATTCACACCCATTCAAGTTTACACACTCCATAAAATAACATCAACCACAATTGTTAACTCAGTGAAATTCAAACACAAGCGTTATGCAACAATTACACTAAGACTCAAGCCTATATGCAATGTGGTACCATGTCAGTGAAAAACAACACTGAGGCGCTTAGGAGTACATGACAAAGCACACCACACAATGGGTATACTCGGTCACTCTCACTAAGTAACATCATAAGGTGACCAGTCAGGGTTACTCTGTTTTGCGAGAATGCCCCAACCACATGGGATCAACATGGGCTTAAAGGAGCACTCAAACCGAGTATCTTTACCCCCAAGGCCTAGACTCCGAAGAATCCGTTTGGGCCTCACCTTCCTGATTCAGGTCCAACCCCTAAAATATTATTTTTTTATTTGCACGCAGACACTGTTTATGAGTTATATAATACCCACGACCTTACTCTTATATTTCAAACATATTTAACAAATTGCGCTATAGTTTAACCCTTCAGGATCCTAACTAGGAATCCTACAATTTTCTTTAACACTGCGCATAAAAGTTCTCTCAAGGTACACACTGGTCGGGTTACTGTATAACTCATAACTCACATGACAAGTAATATCTCTACAAATATCAATCACACACTCATTCACAACCATGTTTCATGTCTACAGTTTAACATTTCACACTCTAACTAATTACAAAATATACTCAACAATTAGATAACAATGTATCATAATAATAATAACATACAATATTTAACTTCAAGGCTTATAAACAAGTAACTATAAAATACACATAAAATATATATATAAGTATATTATATTCAAAATATATAACAAAATATATATATTAACGTAAACGTAAACGTACATATCACATATAACATATAAAAAGTATTAAATATATATTAATATAAAGTAATCACAATAATATCAAATATATTATTAAGTAAATACAAATTATATATAACAATAAAATATATACTCATATTGATTTCTTTGAACAACATGTATACCTATATTTTAAATATATTTCAACTAAGTTGTCAACATCAAGAAAATGCCTAATTACAATGTGAATACAATTTTAGTTAATTTCTTTAAATGATATTAGCCAATTCAATTATCCAACAATCCCTACACCTATGAATTTCATGACAAGAAATTACCCACGTGAAATAAAATATACAGTTTGTAAAAAAACAGTATCAATATATATGTACACGTATACATTGCGGTGTAAAAATAATTATCTGGACACAATATACATTAGCACAGGAACAAGATTGAAAGGCCAACATATCTGGTATAAACAAAATCACCACCACACAATTTTTATGTTAATTATAAAGAATTCTAATTCCTAAGGTACACACCTAACAGAGAAACACATCAATCCTACAACAAACTCGCAACAGAACACATCAATTCTACAACAAACTCGCAACAGAACACCAATTGGTTCATCAAACACACTCAATCCGCGATTAAACATGAAAACATAATTAAATTCATAAACACCCCAAAATAACCCAAAAATTGATCCTCTAGGGATCCCTACACATGTTCATTCTAATCCCCAAGCGTGAGTAACTCATCCCTTACCTCGAGGTAGTCGCTTAAATGTTCTCTGTTAGCAATGGTGGCGTCTTTGGTGCTCTCTAGAGCTCCTCCTCTGATTGCTCTGTTAGGGTTCTTGTGCGTCAGAAAAGAAGAAAGGAACAAAATGTGTTTTCCAAAAAGCTGCTCTAGGTTAACATTTGGCTTATATATTGGGAATTTATGACCTAATAATTTTTATTTTATTTTTTCTTATTTATTTATGTATTAATTTATTATTTTCTTATTTACTTATTAAAGTTACGGCTGTTACAAAAAGAAGTAAAATAACAAAGGATAAAAGAGTTGAGATTGATTTCACTAAAACATCTCCTCATGCAAACAAAAGTCACTAATCTATTTCAAAGTCTAATTAATATCATCAACTCACAAAAATACTCAAACATCGATCTCTTGAATGTAAATACTTTATGTCCCTTGACCAAACTATCAATCCCTTGACTAGTCGAACCAAATGACTTGCTTTAAGAACAAAAGTTAAAAAGATGACTAACAAGTTTTGCACTATCCCTAGACTTAAAACCCATCAGGTTTTCCTCTCTATTTCTAAGTTCAAAAGCATTTCTCAATGACAATTCAAACCACAACATCAAGCAAAGGGTGATCAAGCCAAAGCAAGCATTAATGCATAGAAGATAACATTTAATAATGAATCATAAACATAGATTAATAATCAAAATATAAACATAAGGATGAATTCAATTACATCAACCCTAAAATGGGTAAACCTAACTACATGACTACAATAAGAAAAGAAGAAAATAGATGAAAAAAATGATGAGAAAATGGTAGGGAAGCCATAGAGGGCAAGGGTGAGCTTTTCACCTGCAACCTAAAACCATAGATAGTTCTCCCAACCAAATATGTCTTCTATTTGCATCCTTGGTGCTTAAATAAAGTCAAACATATTACGCTTTCATTTCTGCATAATTGAGTTGGGTGCTTAGCGCACACTTGCTCACTGAGCGGGAATGCAAAAATTGCACTAGTTCAAGTGGTTGCAAGTTGAGCCTAAGGTGCGCGCTGAGCCTAACATGTCTGACCCCTTCAGCCTAAAAAATTTCCTTTGAAAGAGCCTTGAATTGGGTCCCAACACTAGCTCTTTTTTTCTTCATTTATTTCTACAACAAAACAAACTAAAATTAGATGAAAAATCAAACATTTAAACTATTTTAAAGTTATTCTAATTTATTCAAAATTTAATTATAAACAAGGCCAAACAAGCTTAAATGTAATGAAATATTGACATAATTGCCCACAAAATGTTCATTAAAATGACATTTCTAAGGCAATTATTAGTTATACCATACATAACATATTTTTCAAGTATTATAAGACCTGCAAAATTAATTTAAATACTCATTTTAACAACCTTAGTATTAGAGTGATTTTTTGTATAAAGTGGTTAAATATTTGTGGAATCATAAAGCCAACAAAATTAAGATAAATAACTCATCTGGACAACTATGTGTGGTAGATGCTCTTACACCATGTATGACCCTCCATCACATTCCATTACATTTGTGTTCAAAAGTGTCACACATGAGTACCAACTAAGCATTAAAGTGTAGTTGTCAAAGTCACCATAAATCAACCATAAATATAATTTTTTAAAGTAATCATTATTAAATAATCTATGGTTAGATGACAACATTTTTTTTACATTCCATTATACATATAAACTTGTAAGTCTATTTACTCTATGAGACATGTAAGTTTCTCTACTCCATGAGGCATCCATTCTCCCCCATATTCACTTTTATTTGAACACTTTCTTCTCATGAAATGATGAACTTCACTTTCCTAACATGCACCTGGTATGCTTTTAAATTTTACTAGTATTTTAGCTTGTGGGTTGCACATAATACATGTTTATTTTATACGAATAACTTTTTTATTCTATAATAAAAAATGTTTTAAATACATAAATTATATTATAAATAAAAATTGTAGTAAATAATTTTTTAACATATAAATTATATTTTAGAATTATGATAAGTAATTATTGTGAAGTATTGTTATTTTTTATTATTGATAATTTTTTTAAAAAATATTCAAATGAAGATATTAATAATGATAAATTGAAACAGATAAGAAGTTAATTAAAATTGTTCAGTTCATATTAAAAGTATAAGATGATATATCATATATATGTTAGGATCATATTCAAATTTTAAAGAACATATATATATATATATATATATATATATATATATATATATATATATATATATATATATATATATATAATTAGTTTTTAAATTCAGTTACAAAATATTGTTAAACCATATTAAAATTTAAAAGCATAATCAAATGGTGAGATGCATGCTAGAAGAGTGAGGTTGTCACTTTGTGAGAGAAGAGTATGCAAATGAGAGTGAATATGAGGAAGAGTGCCAGCATAAGGAAGCCGATCAACTTAGACATTTATCTATATCATTATATAAAAGAGATAAGATTTGTGGTAGTTGTTTTAGGTCTCCACTTTTGCTTAAGACTGTTTTACCTTTGCCAATTGCATATCTCACTTAATCCATATTGTTACCTCTTGATTAGAATAGTTTATGCATTACAAATTTTTTATTATCTATACCATCATACAAAACTCCCTTGCTAGGCCATCACTCACTTCAAGTTAGTTTCTCCCATCCATCTTCTTATCTCTGTAAATTTCATCATCTTTTGTCTCATTTGTCTTTGATTTTTCTTCATTTGAAACTACATATATTTTTTATCTCACAAAAGCATATTTATTAAATTTTTACTCTGTGCAAGTACATATTTGAGTAGGGAAAGAAGATTCCTTAGGTGGGTAATTTCATAGTCTTTTTTTCTCTTTTCTCTCAATTAATTTTCTTTATCTAAATTCACATATATTTATCTCATAAAAACATACTTATTTCTTAATCAGTGAACATAATTGAGTTACCTTCTTTATCTCTGAAATTAAGTGATCACCCTTATCTTTGAAATTTGAATTGGGAAAGAGACAATGGAAAAACAACAATATAGGCAAAAAGGTTGATTATTTTCTAGCTTCAAAAAACAAAAAGAAAACAAAGAGAGAAAAAAAACTTGATGCTTTGATCTAAAAAGAGAGACTTGATAAGCAGTAAGATAAGCGGAGAAAAGAAATAAACCATCTTGCGGTACCCCAATGTCCATGCATGCTCTATGATTGTGATTAAGTCCTAAATCTCAGTTGTCATAATAAATGAAGTACCCAATCTCTTGGACGAACCTACAACCCAAAACCCAACCTCGTCATGTAGACCTCCCATAAGATGATGTATGTCCACTGTTCCTAACAAAGCCATCAACATTATACTTTAGCTAGCCAGAAAATGGAAGTTTCCAACACACATACTCATCTTCCACCTACCTTAATCTATGGGCATCCTACACCAACCCGTGATTAAATTGCATACTAACAAAACTAGCCTTATTAACCACTTAAAAGTGTTCCAAACCTTGTCTTGGAAGACCACTTCATTTCGTTTTTGTGAAATAGCCCACAAAGCAATCCCATTCAAATTGTGCCACTATCTACCTCCATTTTGAATATTGCGCAAAATCCATCTTTTAATGTCTATGATATGAAAATCAACATTAAAACCAATAAAAGAGTTGTCAAGGCTATCCTAAATAGAACATACCAAATGACAATCCCTGAGTATATGGATGATTGATTTAGAGCAAGCACCACATATAAGACACCCATTGTCACTTGTCAGGCCACACTCCATTGTCTTGACATTTGTTTTGAGCCCATTGTGCAAGACCATCCAGAGAAACACCTTCACCCTATAAGGACCCTTCTAGTCCCACACAACATTCCACCTTAAAGTAGGGGCCTGGTGGTTAGGAGTAGTTAAAAGGTTGTAGGCTAACTTCACAGTAAAGACCTTATCGGGAGTCAATCCCAAAATGATCTATCTTTTTCAGCTTGAGAATCTGGTGGGGGATAAGTAGATATCTCATCAAACGCACTAGTTATTAGAAGATTAAAGAAAAATTGAACCTTCTAATTGCCATTGTGATCAACCATATCAACCACCTTAATGGACAAATCTTGCAAAGGAATTTGCATAAGAGTACTACTAGACAAACGAGCTCGTGCAATGGTAATCAAACATCCATCCAAAAACAAACATCTCGACCATTTCCAACAACCTATCAGAATCATTGCAACACATACTTCTAGATAGAGGAAAAACCTTTCCAAACTTGAGAATCATAGCCCCTACACAAACTAATTGGTATAATATTGTGATCACATTTATACTTCCTTCCCAAAAATAGAACCTATATTGTCGATTGGTTAGAAATGAGTTCCCACCCCATCTTCAGAAGGAATACCCCGTTGAAAGATAATAGATTGTGAAACCCCAGATCCCATGAGTGCCTTAACTTTTTAATTGATTTTTGAATTATTGGTAAATTAAAATTTAAAATGTGTTTTATGAAGTTTTATTTTTGATATGTTTATTGTTGTTGGCATGACATCTATATAAGCATGTGGTGTGACTTATCACGTGTAATATTGTTGCTGATGTGACAACCATGTGGATTTTTTTATTATAAAAAAACGTGTTCGCTTTTAAATTGCCAATTTTTTATTATCTCAATTTGCATTTTTAATCCCTCAAAAAAAGTTTAATTGTTTTTAGTTCCTAACCTTTTTTTATCGGTCATAGTCTTTAAATTCTTTTAATGTTTTTAGTCTCTCCTGTTAACTTATACCACTAAACTTAATAATTAATAAATCATTGTTTTTACATAATAATATTTAAGCCTAACCTAGGTTTCTAAGGATTGTGCCACATTTCAAATTCAAACATTTCCGTTGAAATTATCCATGGTAATGCATTATGTTATAACATATGATTTTACACAATGACATATTAAAGACATCTTATATAAGCCTAATCTTACATTATTGTAAAATAATCATTAATTAATCATTAAGTTTACCAATTTAAATTAACACGAAGAACTAGAAACACAAAAAAATATTTGAGGGACTAAGAAGTTCAAAATTTTGTTACACGGATTAAAAACAAAAATAGGATAAATTTTTTTGGTGGATTAAAAATTACCAAAAAAATTTTTTTTTTTTTAAAAATTCATTTAGTGTGTATTATTAATTGAGTTGAAATCACTAAATATCAATATTATAATAAGTTTTAACAATATTATAGGATAAATAGGTAAATTCATTCCAAAAGTATGTTATAGTGATAAATTAGTTCATGAAAATGTATAAAATATACGATAAATTAGTTCTGCTATTAAATTTGTGAGAAATTGATATATTTAAGGATCAATTTGACGATAAATTTATTTTTTAAGACCAATTTGATATTAAGTTATAAAATTTATAAATTAATTTGTTATTAAATTATATAAGATTAATTTATCACACTTTTTACACATTTAGAACTAAATTTAAATTTTTTATTTTTCAGGAATCAATTTATTAATCCTCCCATCTTCATAGCCGAATTTAACTATTTATCCAATATTATAATTATAATTACATAGGATTTTTTTTAACTCTACTTTTAATTGTAAAGTTTTCAGTTTTTTTAAATTTTTTTTTTTGAAGTAATAAACGGAAGACGAGAGAGGTTTCGCGATTCCATTTTCACTCGGTCCTGTTGTGTGTGCGCAGAATAAAATTTCTCATCGACGATGGCGAATACCTTACAACGCGCCCTTCGCGCCACCATGGCCCGGCCGTTCTCCACCGGCGCATTGGCCGAAATTAAGCGAGGCGAGATCGGAATGGTTTCTGGAATTCCTGAAGAACACCTTCGTAGGAGGGTATTATACTCCTTCTCAATTCTCTTTTTATTTATTCTTTATTTTTAATTCACTGCACACTCACTCGTTTAAAAAACCCTAGCATTGGTTCACCAATTTTCTTATCTTAGTCTAGTATCGTCTATTTTCATGTTTTTATGATTCTAATCGATCAATCTTAGCATAATGGTTATGACTTTGGTAGATTCAATTGCATTTGCAGTCATATTCATGTCTATTAGAGGATATCAATGTTCAATTGGGCGTATTAACTGAGAGTGTGAGAGGTGAAGGAAGCTAATCTTGACCATTCAATCTTAATAGGGATTCGGTGTTCGTGATTAGCTTCTTTCACCTTTCCCACTTTCACCTAATAGGCTCTCCCAGATTCTATTTACTGTCTTTAAAGTTTACATATAATAATTGAGGCATCACTAGATCGCTTATTGCTAACCATTGTAACTCAATTAGCCCTTTTGTATTGTGCTTACACTGCAATGCAGGTTCTAATTTACTCTCCTGCTAGAACTGCATCTCAACAAGGATCTGGAAAGGTTGGAAGATGGAAGATCAACTTCTTATCAACCCAAAAGTAGATTCTGTCTTTCTCTCTCTTGCTCTCTGTCTTTCTTTTCCTCATTGTTCTTTCACTGCTTTTTTAAAACATTATTGTCTGAGTTATAGAATTTGGGTCCTTTTGTTTCTTTCTAAAGTAATGGGTTTGATAACTGGTTGGTGGGATGCTTTGGATGTGAGTTGTCTCAATATACTGACTTATTTATGATTTAAATTTATTCATAACGGTGGAACTTATGCTATCATTGGCATTTCTTGTACTATGGCAATTTTCACAGGTTTTAGTTTCAAACTTATTACACTTATGATTCCAGGCATCCCTGGATAGTTTAAGGACTCGCTAGAAATTTCAGTATAATATTCTAAATTCAAACAATTATTTTGTAATCATTAATGATGGCTCAACAAATAGTAATTTTCAACTAATGTGTTTATAGGTGGGAAAATCCACTGATGGGCTGGACATCCACTGGGGACCCCTACTCTCATGTTGGTGATTCTGCCTTGACTTTTGATAGCGAACAAGCAGCAAAAGCATTTGCAGAGAAACATGGTTGGGAGTATTCGGTATGTCTTGTTGTTCAAATATTGGGTCAATGAGAATATCTTTTGTGTTTTTTGAGTCTTCAAGGTGTCTCTTGATATGGTTCATGTCTGTTCTTATTGAAATAAACTTTTTTTTTGCTCAGCAAAAATAGATAATATATTAATTGAGTACCAGAGGTACAAGCTTACAAAGTTTACATATTAAGATCACAGACCACTAGTTCCATTATGAAACATATGTAGTCTTGATAGAAACCAAAAGCCTAGATACAAGTGTCCGGTGCTCTGCAACTATGCACTGTACAATCTTCATCTAACACACTAACCCTGATCGAAGATTACTTGAAATAAACTATAAATTATAATGGAGCTGGATCAGAATATGGGAAGTAAACAGTGTTCATTAACAGAAACCTTTATCTTTGCCTCTGTGATGTATCATTATACAATATTAGAGATGAGGAAATGAAGAAAAAAAGCTAGTGCAGAATAACAGGTCCCTAACCCTCCTATTTTGAGAAACTTTTACTCTCCCCTAACTTCCTCTCAATCAAACAATAACTCCCTTAATTAAATCCACATCTCCCCCTCCAAAAAAATATTTGTTTCACCTCGTCCAATTCCTAAGATAATGTCCTCAAGGTGAAATTCAGCAGCCTATCCTCTGGCAGCCATACCATCTCCCTCATTCTAAATCATCCTATAGTAAAATTACTGCAAATTGCTTGTTTGGTACACATAATCCAGGCAATATTTCTTCTCACACTTAAAACATAGCCCTTCTTGTTATTTGCTTGTAATTTTGAAATCATAAAGTCACTTGAACTCCCTCCTTGACTTCTCCAAGTACCATTGGGTCTGATGGCTGCAAAATCTACCACTGAGCTTTCTGTTTGTGAGTTAGTCTGTGCAGATAACCTAGAACCAACTTCACATGTTGCTGTTTGGGATGATCGATAACTTTTGAATGTGGCTCCTCCTTGTCTGAAGATTCCCCTTTGTTTAATATTGAGTTCTTCTCAGTGATTTGCCGAGCATAATCCATCATTTCTGGTAAAAGTTCTAGTATGTGCTACTTCATTTTGTCCCTTCTTCCTTTAACCTATTCATGCAAAGGATGTACAGAATTCAAATTACTCTCCATAATCTTTCATGGATGACACTTGTTTCAAACACAACTTGTATGGCTTCTGCTTCATTGAGGGTTGAAATGTCCTAATCACAACTGTTTGAAACTCTTCCCAAGAGTGACACTTCTCTGTGAACATAATTCCCATTTCCCACCATTGGAAGCTAGAAAGTGCTCGCCCTTCTTTGCCCACCGTCACTGCTTGTAATTTTCCCCATCTGGTATCCCTTGGAGCTCTTAGTAATGCTCAACTGTTGGCTATCCATAACCAGGTTTTAAATAGTGTGCTACAGTGCCACTATAGTGGCATAGTGGTACGGAGCGGCCCCTGCCCACTATGGGGGCCTCTGTTGTGGAGTGGTTTATTGTAGCAGTCATAGTGGACCAAATAGCAGCAGCCTGAATAGTGATAATAATGGTGCTAATGTGTTGATTCCAAAAAAGACCTCTGAGCAGGGACATTAGGGCTTTTTGGGAGCTATTTATGGGGTTTCAATTTCCAAAAATGAAATCTGCAGCTGTAATAGTAGTGAAAATGATAAAGACTTGGATTTAGTAGATGATGAGTGATGATTCTAATATAAGAAACTTGTATTTGATTTTTGTTGGTATTTATTGTATGTTTTGTTTAAGACACCTATGGTTTTTTATTGTTAATTATGAAAGTCATTAATTTTGACTTTTGAGTATATTTTATCATTTTTGAGAATTCATATGTATATAGTTTACATTATAGAGTATAGACTATATAAAAAAAAATCAAAATGGTGGCTATCCTGCTAGAGTGTTTTGGAGCCCGGCACTTTGCGCTACTATTCAGGATTCAAACAATTTCTCCCTAAGCGTCTTCTGGAAACGGGGTTTTCAAGCTTCCTCTAGTGGTCCACTCCCATTTTCAATCCTGAATCAACCCTCAGGTTATTACTTCATCTCTTAGTCAAATGGCTGCAAAAAGCTCCTTTAGATCAGTGGTGATCTTCCTCTCAATAGCCCACCCATCGCACTGCTGCCTTCAGAAATATTGCTATCTTCATTGAAATGTTTTAAGATTGCATTTCCAAGTTCTGACATCTCTTCAAGCTTCTTTAATTGAGTTTCTTGAAACTTCAGCCCCTTTTTGCTTGAGCCTAGTCCTCTTCCACACATTTCATCAAGGACTCCATCCTAGTATGCCCTCTGTAAACTCCTAGATGAGGAGCTATAATGCCATTTAATAGAACTGGATCAGAATGTGGAAATAAAATAGAATGTTTATTGACAGAAACCTCTATCTCTGTATCAATGGGTCACACACAACTCACAAGATCAAAGATGAGAAAATGAAGATACAAATATAGTGCAGAATAATAGATCCCTAACCCTCCTATTCCAATTATTTGAGAGACCTGGACTCTCCCCTAACTTGCTCTCTCAAGTCTCATCCAATTCATAACTCCCTTGACTACCCCCCTTCCTCTCCCCATCTCCCTTGCTAATTACATGTATTTTCTAACTTATTAGGTGAGTTGATTAATCTTTTTTCTTGCTCATGGTTCAACTTCAATCACGATATTACTTAAAATTGTATTAGTATGGTACTGAAGTGACTGAACTATCTACCAATGGAGAATCAGCATATCTTGCTTTTCAAATGATTGCTAGACGTTTATAATTAGAGTTTGCTTGTTAGTCATTAATTCTGTTTTCAAGAATCAGGCCGCTGAATAGAAACATCCACTTGATTGTGCATTGGTATTCCTCATGTTTAGGCCTTTAGGGTTTTATTTTTTTTATTATTAACAAAAGCTCTGAACTTGTTGCAGGTCAAGAAGCCCCACACACCATTGCTGAAGGTTTGAACATCTTTTACTATTTGTACTTTAAATTTACTATTTTTGAATGACAGTGGCATTAGTTTCTTTTACAACCTTGTTTGTGACAGCATTGTGCTGTGCCTTCAATAATAATAGCTCTATACGTGTGTTAATGCTTACTTGTCTTTGCAGGTTAAATCATACGCGGACAATTTTAAATGGAAGGGCCCCCCCAAATCTGGTGAAGAGTGATTTGTTGGTTTGTATTCATGTTAATGTATTCCGTCTTCCGGAGTTTCAACGTGCAGCAGTTTTTCTCTGCATATTTTCTTGGAAAAAGAAAGTTTAATGTGAATTACTGATTGAAAATAAAAGGGACTGATCTGCCATTGGTTTAGTTTTCTTCTATGATGTAGATAGATACTGCATCTGTTTAAGATTGATTCGGCCTACCGTCTTTAACTGAACGCTGAATGAACAATTGAGCAACAGTTTTTATAAACTCGAGTACTAATCACAATGCCCTGAACTTTATTATAAAGTATTATCTAACTAATCTAACGAAGGGTATTTAATTTCGGTGTTATTACGTTTCGATTGAATGGACATGTTACTTTCAATGTGCACAAGATGTCACCTGAGAAATAAATGTGTCTGCCCCAAGGTATGGTTGTCATGTTCTCCAGTAATTTTGGGATGAAGGTTTTAGAGGAAAGGGAAACAAGGTTAAAATTTTCTTCTTAAGAAAAGATTTTCTAATTTTAAAAGAATGAATTGCTGTATTTGTTTTCTAATTTATAGTAACATGTTCTAAATGGGAAATTATCGTAAGAAATTTCAGTTGTCTTAGCAGTGTGTTGGATTAAAATTTTAAAAAAATATTTTGATGTAAAAATTTTGTGGATTTTAAAAGATTAGTAAGAATGTTATGGCATTTTAGACTTTTATGATTAATGAAGTTGTATTCAATTGAGATTTTAAATGATTTTAACAGATTTTTTTATATAAAAAACTCTGGTGATATTTAATCAAAACTTTTAAATTAGATAAAAAAAAATCTTATGATATTTAATTAAGATTGTTATGATTTTTTTAATGTCACCAAAATCTGATTGTATTAAATTAAGATTTTTTACAACTTTAAAAATTTTTTTCCATATTCAAAATAATACATACATATTTCAATATATTTTTTAGGATGGATTTCGTGTGTTTCTAGTAGAAAATATAAATACAACACCTATCAAATAATTTTATTCAAAACTTACAGTTTCCTGGACCTTTTTCCCCCTCTTTCTAACTTTCCTTACTCATCAGTTTGTTGCACTTCATAACTTTTTCCGAAAAAAATAATAATGAGATATGCACCGTCAAGCCGAGCCACCTTCTGTATAGTGAAGGGAAGGCCAAATTTCCCTTATTATGGTGACACATTTGAGATTAGGGTTTTTTATTTGTCACTCTGCAACTCAGATAGTGTGAATTGACGACTGGACCTATAAACAATCAAATTGCTTCGTTTGATATGAAACATCAGTTTTGTGAGAGCAAAATTGTCATTCGACAACAAAATTACTTGGCATAATTTAAGCACTAGTTGTCAGGCTGTCAGCCAAAAACTGCATCGTAAATAACTAATTGGAATCCAATGTTAAAATCATTAGAATTGTGAAGAATAACCTTTTATAACTAATTATTACCGATGGAAATTACTTGTTAGTATCAAATGTTTTCTCTTTCATGCATCTTTCTCCACACGTAAATTTTATCAGAAATTTATGCATTTATATATAAGCATTTGTAAGCAATACCGGAGTAATCTTTGTTCACTCTTGTCATTTTGAATTTTTTCACACGTACACATGTTTACATTCAGTTAGCCTAAATCCTGATAAATAATCAAATCACAGTTTTTTGAACTTCATCAAGCAATGTTTGCCAAAACTATTATTGGTCCAGCGGTCATATAAGTGGGAATTACACACACTTGAATACTCTTCTCATCATTATCTAGTGATACATGTAAACATAAAAAGACACTTGAATTAAACTAATGGAAATAGAACACGAATCTCATTTAAATCATTGTAAACTCTCCTTTGTTTCAAAATGATGGTGGTGATGATGATTGTGCTCTGCTGACTATCAAATGTCAATAATATAGTTTATACAACCATAACTTGTGTGCTTGCTTGTGGTTGATACCACCAGACTGCTATAATACTAAATCCTGATAGGCTGATATACAACAAATATGCTCACTAAAACCCTTTCAATAAAGAAAATCAGATTTCCTATTTAAGTGCCATGGAAGCTTAAGTCTCTGTAATTTATAAAGTTCCAAGAGCCCTTTAAGTAAAAAAATCCCTAAGTATTGAAGATTGTGCATCCTGCTTTATGTAATTCACTCTCCTCACTAGTCACTTGTGTTAATTTCTTTATCTTAATGTAAAGAAGCTACAAAAGAACTATGAGTCCATGTATGTGTAACAACTATCAAACCAACATACATTGATTGATTTGGGGTGAGAGAGAAAAAAAAAACTCAAAATCTGGAAATGAAATAATAGCTATTGATTTTCTAGCAACCATATAATTAGGAGATTATTACCTACACTCTAAGAAAGTGCCAAACAACTTGATCCAACCAACCTTTCCCCGGTGGAAAAAAGATGCGCTAAGAGGATGTAAATCTGCTACTAACAGTTATTCCACTCTTATTAGGTAGAAGCTTCTTCATGTAATACTTGGACTTGCGGGATAGATTAATCGTTTTCCTTTTCTTCTCAGGTATATAATCAATTGAACATTCTGAAAATCCACGCCTTACAAACCTGTCAATACATTGGGAATTCATGTCTTTAGAAAAGCATTTATGGAGTTAACAAACCATATGCAGCATTAAAGAATAGATATAGAGTATGCAGTAAGTAACAAGCACTGAAAGCACAAAATGACATTGACTCTAGAAAAATGTATTGACATATGCTTGACGTGCATTGAGGAGGGTATGTACCAATCTGCTGTCCGAGTTGTGAGCAAGAAAAGCATTTCAAATCCTATAGATGATGCCTTCTTCTCTATATAATCTGTTACATTTGATCATAAATTAAATAGATACAGTCAAAACATAAGATAAACACTACTATAGAGCAACAGTACCCAAAGATTATAATCAAACAGCTGCTAAAAAATGTGTTTTACCATGCACTGCATGAACCTAACACGACACCATAGAAGTAGTTTCTGGAAGAAATTGGAAACATTGTACCCTTAAATTTTTTTGTCATGGTCTGATATAGAATATTTGCAAACAATTTTGGATACAAAAATTGCACAAAGAACTAGTCAACAACTGTAGGTATACTCTTAAGAAACCTACCTGCTTTGTAAGATTCAAAACTTTCCAAAGCCAACATAGCAAAAATATAAGAAAGGAAGAGAAGTCAATGATGCCTTTAGATTGAATACCCTAGTAAGGTAATAATATCAAGAAGGTGAATGTATTATGAGTAATTGAATATGTGCTAACATTTTCTACTTTGACAAATGAAATTCCCAAAACTTTCGGATTCTGAACAATGTTTTCAAAGTCAAATTAGTGATTGAACTGACATTGTGAGAAATTTAAGGATAAACCAGGATTTCATGGGTACATATATACATAAACGTACATATGTAGCAATACGTTAGAAAAATATAATGCATGTTAGTGTATAAATAAATTAACCATGCATTATATAATATAGGTTATAAAAGGAAAATATTAATAACTTCATGTATATTTATAATACTTTAATTTGATTAAATGATTCAATGGTAAGTATGAATCCATTTTCAATTTGTTTTAACTGTTTAACTCAAAAACTATATGCAATATTATATGTGCATCAAAAGTAAAAGCCAAACTTAGCATAGTAGTTCGAGATGTGCTTAAAATGAGTTGGTTTGAAGTAGTCCTCATTCCTCTCTAATAGTTTCAGGCTTTCAGCACAATAATATAACCTGGGACAGGTTGAACCTGTTTAACCCTGCACAGTTTGGACAGTTCAGTACCAATTCACGTGGTCAGTAGCTTGGTATCAGAAAGATGGTTTCAGGACACTAACCAACCACAGGTCTGAAGTTTGAATCTTCATTTCCTGTCTTTTGGTTTCAGGACAATAATATTAACCTTGGACTAGTTGAACCTGTTAAACCATGTGCAGTTGCATGGTCTTGACAGTGCAGTACAGGCTCATTTGGTCTATAGGCATTTTTAGAATGCCAGTTTTAGAGGTTTAATCGGAGCAGCTCACATTTAACTTAGTCTAATTGGGCAGTCTGGGTTTAACTATGGTGCTGAAATATGAGAGCAGAAGTAGTTGAAATAGTATAAGTACAAAACCAGTCCCAGTCTAGTGCAACAATATGATCCTTTTTGAGTATCAGAAATGAAAAGACTATGAAAACTTTGGAAGAGTCCTTTAATCCCCAATCATTTATGCCATCTTTGGAACTTCTGTAGAACCCATATTAATGAATTTGAATGGCCGGTAGACTTGAGGGAACTGAAGTCATAATTTAAAGTTTCAAACCCCTTTATTAATGCTACTCTCTGAAAAGCTCTTTGCGATTAACATCATTTCAAGTCATTTAATACTCAATGAGTCAGAATAAACAACAATAGTCACCATGGAATTTCAATATATTCCACAAATTATTAATCACTGGTTTGTTATCAATTAAGAACAAGAATTATCAATCCACAGCGGCAATAAATAGCATTAACATACCAAGTAATTTGTCTCCCTGTCCTTGGCCTCTACAATCAGGAGATACTGCAATTGCAGCAACCTCTCCACACTTCTCCTCAAAGAAAGGAAAAAGTGCAGCGCAAGCAATTATCTGTCCTTCTCTCTCAACAACAATGAAGGAGCCTAATGATTGAAGCAGCTATAAAAAGAGAATAGTCAAATGTATGAGACTACTTGAGAAAATCACCAGTAATGGTTATAATATGGGCTTTACAGTAGCTATGAAGAATATATCAAGAAAAGTTACGCAAACCTCTTCATCAGTCCGCTTAACTAATATACCAGATTCCTCCAAAGGCTGGATAAGTTGTTTTATTCCAGAAAAATCTGTTACTTGAGCCATCCGGGTGCCTTCATAAAGGTCACTGCAAAATTAATTTAAGGCAAGCAAATAAAGATTAAGACTCTGAGAAATAGAATTAGATAAAAAAGAAAAGAAAAAGATATCATCATATCAGTCATGTATAACACCATCAACAATCTGCCACATATAGTTTATTACTAGTAGGCAGCAGCATCGGAAACCCCATGAACATCATTTTGGTGCTAATTTATTTTTGGGTTTTGAAAATAATAGCAAGCAAAAATTTCTTCAAAGGTATAATATATTGTCATGGAATAGTAGAATTTAACCAGTTTGTTCTCTTTAATTTTTAACACTAACATAGCCAATTATTTCAACTAACTGATCAATGGTTTCATTAAAAAGGAAAAAAGAAGAATGGTCTAGAGACCCAAATCAAATATTTGGATCCTTCAATCTTAACAAACATCCATGTAACCATTGGCTCATCATAGACAACTACAGACAAGTTTGAATCTCACTGTGATATAACCAATACAGGGATACCAACTAAAATTATGGTTTATTAATATTAATAACTGAAACAAAATCAAGAAACGGAACAGTTGATGAATGAATGAAGGATACAACTTACCACATATTGCTCTTACTCTCACCTCCTAGTTACCAACTCAGACAAAATATTTCATAATAAGAATTTTTTTTTCAGAGATAGAGGGCAAAATTTGCCTACCTAGCCACCATTGTTCCCATCCCATCTCTCTTGAACAGTTCCAACAACAGAACTCCACTAATAGTGCCATCCAACAAATGAACTCTTTGAACACCACCCTGACAAACAGAAAAAGTTTATATTATTAGTATCATATAACTGGGATTTCAAGCAATGTCATCATATATCAAAAAGCAACTTCTCATGGAATAACTAATCAGTGATAGGACAACTGACTACCAAAAACAGGTAATTTCTCATAAAAATGTTACATTGGGGTCATTATATCTATAAAAATCAGTCTCTTGAAAAATCTTTAAGAACTATAGGGTTTTTTTTTTAAAAGTAATGAGATGGACCTGGCTGTCATGATTAAACAGAACAAGAGACAATAGAAATAAAAATTTCAGACTTTCAGTGACTCAAGATGCTAAGGCAATATTGACCTAAATAACCAATGACATTAAGGAAAGGTTGAACCATCAACTCACTCTACAAACGAAGGCTGCAGCAGCCAGTTCTGACAGGTAACCATTCGTTCGACTTAGTGACTCTTGACCTCCAATAGCAAAACCATGCTTCCCAGATAGGCCATTCCCATTGTCAAAACCAACACCATTATGAAAGGTTGAATTATGATATTCTGAAAATGGTTTTCCGTTCCGTGGAGAATGGACTGCCCCATTAAAATTTTTAAGAGACTTGAAACTTTCTTCAGCAACAGCTTTCACATAGTTAGCAGCTGTTTCACTTTCCTCAACCTGTTTACGAATTAGCATGTCTGCCTCTTGAAGAGGCAAGAAACGAATAAGGTGTCCACTTTCATCCAGTATTGGACCATCTGTAATGCATATAAGCTTGTCAGCTCGTACAGCCAAGGCACAAGCTGTCGCAACTTCATAGGCACTGTGGAAAACAAAACTCATCAAAATCCAGTATTTAAGCATTTTTGCCTCTGTTGGATCACATCCAAGTACTATATAGCAACATTCAAGAGAAAAATAAATTGAACAGATTGACACAGGTGTAAATCTGATTCACATAAAAAAATGGTTATTTAAAAACTTGTGTCACTATTTTCTCAGTATTTAGTTTTTCACATTCCACAAGATGTCAAGTTCTAGAATCAACTATTTTATGCACTAAATAACTGCATAAAACCTTATAAAATCTCTTTACTAATTGTTTCCCTAAGAAACCAACTTCCTATGCTTTTATTTTAACACATTCTCCATGAAGTTGTTTCTTCCAAACTATACCTAACTCCAATCCTTAAAAGCTAGCCTCACAAGAAAAATATTAATATTCACCAAGATATTCATATAAGAAACATAATTGATGATAGATAGGAGGAAGCTTCTACAGTAATGGGGTTTGGGGATGGTCACATCTACACAGCCTTACTCCCTTGAGAGAGAGCCTGAACCACAACTAGAACCTTTGATCTAGTCGCATGGCAACAATCTCACCAATGGCCCATGGCTGACCCCCCAAATTGAAAATATGAATGTCTTAGAATGTGGATTTAGGCCTAACTTAACCCAAAAAAACTGACTTGTAAGGTGGGGGTTGCCCTCCACTTATATATACTTTAATTTGGCCATATCTCTAGTCGATGTGGGACTAAACCACCACCCTCAAGGTTGTACTTCAAGCAACCCCAAAGAGGCCGCAACTAAGGCAAGCTAAGGGGTGTCTGCAATTAAGGAGGCTTTTCCAACACTCCTCCTCACACCCAAGACGACTTCCAGCCTGGAGCATGCCAAATGCAGGTAGTCCAACAATGGATTTAGGATAAGCTCTGAACCATCTTAAAATGTTGGTTTGGGCTTAACTCAACCCTACAAAACTGGCTTGTAAGATAAGGGTTGTCCCCCACTTATGCACTTTAATTTGGGCATATCTCTAGTCAATGTGGGACTAAACCACTAAACCACCACCCTCAAAGTTGCACTTCAGCCATCCCCGAAAGAGGTTGAGGCTTTCTATAACAACCAAATAATAATAGAGCATGAATCAGAAATATAGCAGATTAAAAATCAGAAATTACAAACATGTTATAACAACAGGATATATGTCAGGAAGCAATCAAGAAGAACCAAGTTGTAAAAGGTAATCATCAGAGACTCTAAAGCATACTTGCAATTTAATACTTCTCCAGAGCTGGAGTAGCCCAAGTTGCTTAAAATAACAATACAGTTGCCATCAAGCCTCTCACGCATGCGAGAAATATCTACTTTTTTAACCTCCCCAGTTGACCCAAAATCAATTCCTTTGACAACCCCTCTTCTCTGCCAAACAAAAAGTTTTAGAAGACTTGCTCTTAACACAGTGACAGAAGCAGAAAACAGTGGGAAAACATCAGAATGCCATCGTTATCGCAACAACAGCACAAGGGAATTGAAAGAAACCAAAATCTCCATATGGTATGAAAAAAATTGAATCACGGAATTCAAACCTTGGCTGCAAGAAAGTTCCCACTTGCAACACTGACACCAACTTCATGCAAACGGCTATTGTCACCATGTCGACGAATATTGTAAATGGAGGGTCCAGGAGAAAGCTTTGCTTCAATCATCAATCTTATTCTCCCAGCTGCTTCCATTGCAGCTGCTAGAGACTCATCATCAGTTATCCTATATGGACCAACATACTTAGGCTGTCTCCCTACAAAATAGCAATATCACTAGTCAATGCTCATGCACACTAGCTAAAGTTTCACTTCTCTCTTGTGGGTTTGGCAAGTAACAGCACAAGGTGATAATAATCTGTCAGAAAATTAGCCACTAGCACCCAGTCACATTCAAACCATGATGATTTCATTTCATTGTGATGCAAGTATGACTAACCTCTCTCACGCAAAAGATTGTCAATTTGCACATGGGTCCCCGGAACAAGAACAAACCGGATTCCCAGGTGATGAAGGAAGGCTATATCCTGCACGCACCACATTACATAGCTAAATATATAAGATCAATTGAACGGTGCAGTGAGTAGAAAGCATTTCTTCATTTTTTTTTTTGAAAAATACATTTTTACCAATTTTATACATAGTTATTGACCATAGTAATCCTACTAGGCTCAAACATTGCTAGGAGAAATTATTACATGGTCTAGAACTTGGTTCCAACTAATCCCTGCATAACACGTCATCGAGCTTCATTAATTCTTGTTCGCAAATTGAAAAACTGAATAATGTGTGACATAGATATTAGTCGGGATCATAGACACACGAGTATCTAATAAATTTATTTTCCAGTAGAGAATACCTGTGATATTCTAAAAAAAAAGGTTATACATTTATGGTCAATGTTAATCAGTGTTCTTAATACATTGTTTAAAAAACTTAAAAGGAGAAAGGTTTTTATTGGAATACGCAAAATTGTGTTACTCATGGTTTTTTTTATTCTCTCGTTTGATTTACACAATAAATACTTCCTTCACCAATGTCCTAAAGTACTCGTTAGCAATACCCTACATTTATTTATGTATGAACTGAATGACCCAATAAAAAAATAAGTTGAAAAATTTGGAGATGCCTTGAGAATGGGATCCAATAAGGGACTAGTGACAATTTCACCGGAAATAATGACAACGAAGGTAGCGCCACGGTGGGCCCACAAGTAAGGCCACGTCTCGCGGAACCAACGCACGAATTGCTTGTCGTCCATGGAGCTGAAACTCTCCTCTTCTGCCACGCTTCCGTTGAATTCTTCGCTGAACACGTTGCGGCGTTTGCAAGTTGTTGAGAGTGATAAGGGATTGTTTGGCATTGATTTTGGGGGCCAAGGAGGTAAATTTAGGTGGTGTGGATAGAAATTGAATCGATGGGAGGAAATTTTGGGAAGGGATGTGCTACAGCTCGAAGACAAAGCCGCCATGGGAAGTGTTCTGTTCAGATGCAACTCAACTCAAGAAGCCGCCAATGTCGATATTTTTTTCCTCTTTATTTATTTGGATTTTGTTGGATGCGATTTTGTTCACAGTAACACACTAGATTTCATGAAAATAGGATAAAATGGTATAGCAGTGAATTTTAAGTTTTTAGGATTATTATGCAGCGACTGCAATTATTTTTGATAATTTTTAATTAAGTTTTTGAATTAGTTTTTTTTATTAAGTTCCCGAACTTCAAAACTTGTAGTATTTGTTTTTAATTGATTCTGACTTAAGTGGACATACCATGGTGAAAATAGTAGTTTATTTTTTCTGCAGAAAAATAGTGGTTGAATAACCTAATTGGGAATGTTGATCTGGAGATGACAATACTTGATTTAGAGATTAATTAAGTGTTTGTGTGTTAATTTTCTAAAATAACTTTTTACTTTCACTTTATTTTTTTTCTTTTTAATATTTTTTAATTGAAATAGATTTTAAAATATTTTAAGGAATAACAAGTAGTTATCAAATATGTTAATGAGAATGATATTCTTAATAATAGTATTCTCGATAATATAATTTTTAGGAGTATAATTTAATCCGTGAAATAAACGTTCCTTAAAATTTATAATATAATAAAAAGTTGTAAAAATAACTTTTGAAATGTTTATTTAAAAAATAATTAAAAACTATCTAAATTACATTTAGAAAGGTATGATGTATTTGGTAGAGGAGATAAACAGTATGAATGAAAATAGGTAGATGAAAAGAGAAAAGAAAAATTGATGAAATAAAGTTAAAATATGAGTTGTTTAGTTTAAGAAGAAGAAAAAAGTGGAAATAATATTGGGAAGGTTGTTTGTTTTGAAAGAAAAATAAATAAGTCATTAATAAAAATAGCACTTTATTCTTACTCATAATTTTCAGATTTTTGTCGCGAAAATATTTTTTAATGCAACCGATTATGCATGTGTACATAACCATTATCCATGCATACATAATCATTTTTTTATTTAATTTTTTTTAGTCTTTGATATCAAGTAACAACATTGTGTTGTAGTAATGACATTGATAACTTTTTTTAATTGATGTTGTAGCAATGACGTTGATAACTTGTTGTTAATAGATGTTGTAATAATATTAAAGAGTTTGATAGAATGATCAAATGTAATTTTTTTGATAAATTGTATTTTTTAATTCTATTATCAACTAGTTTAATGTGATTAATTATTTTAAATAACTAATAATACAAAAATAAAGTTTATTGAAAAATATTACATATGATTATTAGACTTAGACTTATTAATGACGTGACAAGTCAATGAGCTATTAATCATTGTTACAACATCATTTAAAGTTGTTACTCAACAACATCTATTAAATAAAAAAATGAATATTCAAGGGATTAAAATAAAATAAAACCTTTTATTTTATAGGGATCAAATTATTACTGAAGCACAAAAAATAAAATGGATAGCAATAGAGTAAGGTCAAATTAGATAACGTTTTCTATCAATATCATATTTTCATGTTTTCCTCTCACTTCAATGTGGAAATACTAGTTATAAGAACTAGATTGGGGATAGACTCAATCAAGATAATGAGTTAATGAATTGTTGATCAAACCAGTGAATTAGTATATTATTAAATATATGATTTTATATTAAACATATAGTATAATTTTATTTTTGTCATACTAAATATAACTTGAGATATTGCCATGTTGGTGTAGTGGTTTATAACTTATTAAGGAGCCCAAGGATTTGAATTCTATTCTTGTCTCAAACAAAAGGGTCATCCTAGAAGGTCGCCATAAAGAATTGTCGTGCATTGAAAGTTCTTGATTTTAGTTATAGAGAATCAATGTACACCGATTTGAGTTTTTCTTTTGGTGTTTAAATGTGTTTTATAAACCTCAATTGGTTGGGGCTTTGACTTTTAGGAATGTCAATTAGTTAGGGAGTTAAGAAGTGAAGAAAAATAGAGAGGGAAGATGAGTCTTGGTGAAGGTTACAAAAGGAAAGAGAAATTAGAGGAAGAGAACCATTTGATAGGGAAGGAAACGAATCTCTTTGACCAAGAATAAAACTTTGGAAAATTTCATGGTTTAAGCTCAAATTTGTTGATGATTTGTGAAAAATTGTGGTGCCAAATCTATATTCTAAAAAACAATGGTAATGCATATTGACAATCTATATGTAAAACAATAGAGAGTATTGTGAGTAATGTTTAAAAAACATAAGAAGTGCATGTATGTAATATGTACAAAACATAAGGGGGTGTGTATGTAATTGTGAAAATAGGGGTGTTTTGGGAAAAATACTTATAAGTTAAAGGGTGTGTATGTAATATGTATAAAACATAAGTCACGTGACTAGACAAAGTTAACTATGTTTAGGGCATAGAGGGTGCCACTGTAACATGAACATAAAAGTTAGAAATTTTTTATAGGTTGAAAAAAAGAAGGAATGTTTGTGTAATTTGAGTAAAGTATAGGGGTGTCATTATAATTTGTTCAAAAATAAAATAATACGAAGACCAACAAGTCAAGTTAACGTCACTTTTCATTGGTTTAATACCTAGTTGAATGGTTTGAAATGAGTCTTCTGTGTAAATGATTAAATTATGAGTCGATCACTAACACACCTTACAAAGAAAGTTATTGTAATGGTTAAAAAAAATTAATTAAGTGTTTGATCCCTCAACTTCTTTTAGATTCCAATTTCAATCTTCCAATTTTTGTAAACCTTTAGTCCTTCATTAATTTGTTTGTTAATGTTTTTAATCCCTCTAAAACTTTTTGTTCTTCATTTTCTATTTCTTAAAATTAGTTTGGAATATAAAATAAACAAAACACTCAAAATGGACAAAACATTGATCATTTTTTAGCAATAAAAATAAATGAGACTAAAATGAGCAAATTTTTTAAAGGATTGAAAATGCTGACAAAAATTTAATGAAAAGACTAAAAATTGTTAAATAATTTTGAGGAATTAAAAATTAAAATCTAAAAAGTTTGAAAGATTGAAAATTTAATGAATCCTGAAAAAATATGTTTGTATAGTTTTACCAAATCTGAAGAATAGTTAGTGTAATTTATTATTGAAAATTTATTCTTACTTTTATATAAGAATTGTCACTTCAATTGTTTTGACAGTGAAACTATATAAAAATTGGATTTTATATTTAAAAATCCGGTAAACAACTCTTATCAAAATGTTCTTAATAAGTAATTATGCCTCGAGACAAGAGATTGACTTGTAGCATGAAAAAAAGAAAAAGTGAATGGCGTAAAGTCCTTGATCCCAACGCCGTAAAAACAATCTCTCCGGAATACAAGGCATGTGACGAAGCAAAAGGTTCCTTCACGTGCAATAATGTGATTCTGAACTCAACATGTTGAATCAAATTTACTGAACGAAAAGTATGAAGCTGAGCATCAATTTACTCCCTGAAATCAGTAAGTGAAAAATTAAGAAAATGAATAAAAATAGAGAAAAGATTAAGAGGTGGAATGTAGAATGATTTGATTGAGATCAACTAGTAAAAGAGATAAATTAAAAAGTGACGAGCCTCAGTTAAGACTTTCTATACTAAAAATAAAATGGTGATAAATGTTAGTAAAATGCTTCAAAGACTAACCACTTTGGTATGTTTGGTTTGGAGGATAAAAATAAAAAAAAATAAAAAATACTTTTTTTAATTAAGAAGGAGTGTAAGAAATATAGATTCTACATAAAAAATATTTTTTTCTCATTATAATTATTGTATAAGAAAAAAAAGAATTCTAATTTTTAATATAATATTATTATTATTTTACTTATATTTCTTATAATATTAATAATGAAAAATAAAATCTATATATGAATTAATGATATTATAAAATTAATTTTATAAAATTATTATTCTTTTTTTTTGTATTTATAAAACATGACAGTTATTTAAGACGGATAAAATAAAAAAAACTCTTATATATTTATTTTATCCTTCAAAACAAACACAGCACAGTCTTAATCTATTTTATTTTTCACTTATTTTTTCAGTTCTTATCACAATTTCCCTAAATTTTATCTATGTATGAGAGAGAGAGAGGGGAGAGAGAAGTGTTACCTTGAGAGTAGCATCCAAACAAGGACTAGCAACAATTTCTGAAGACAGGACAGCATCAAATACTCTTTGGTATGCACAGACATGTGAGAGTGGACTTGCTGGAAAACCTTCACAAACTTTTCTAAGTTTTCTTCATCTGATTCACCCTCCACACCACCACTTTGCTGTTCACACCCCCAGCATTTCGCCACAAACCTTAACTCTCTTTTTTCTCATCTGTTGGTGGTATGCCACACTTTCACCATAGTTGAAGACATAATAATTAGAATGTGTGAGGCCACGTGAAACCCAATTTTCTTCTCCATGGCTATTCAGTGACTAGGGTGGCTTCCAACAACAACCACACGCAGCCATGTCCTCGAGATTTTTCTGTTTCAGCAAAGAGTGTATATTTCCTAAATGAAATGCGTTTGGTGAATGGAAGAAGAAGGAGGGACAGAAAGAGAGTGAATTATTTGGTCAAGAGGATCATAATGATAGATGCAATGTTTTTTTTTTTTTTTTTCTTTCTCAGGCTCAGGTTCAGCCTTGGCTTTTTGTTTGTTTGCACCGTGCTTCTCAAATAAATAAATAATCATACACAAATTATTTTTTTATTATTTTAAATTAAACATCTCATTGCAAAATGTTAGATAGAAGATAAAAAAAATATTAAAAATTACTTTAAAAAATTTGTTTATTAAATAGTTAAAGAAGTTTTTTAGTTTATAAAAATAACTAAAAATTAACTTAAATAACTGGTTAAATATAATCATAATGTTTGTAATGATATTAACAATTATGATTATGTTTGAAAATTATATTTTAATAAGGGGAATGTTAGTGCACTCACGTATTTTTTTTAGTATAACTACATTAGCATTAAGTTTTGGGAAAAAAAACTATTGAACCCTTTTGTTTTAGTGAGTTTAATGTTAGGAAATTATATTTAACACATTTTTCTCTCATTCTTCATCCCTAATTAACATTGAATTTTCAAACACTATCTCATGTCTTCTCTCTCGATAACAATCAACTTTTAATCTCTTTCCTCTCTCATCTCACCACAATATGAATTTATTATGAAAATCTGTATATTGTGAAAATTAATGTATATTTTAATTTATTTATTTTTAGTGAATATGTATATTGCAATTTATTTTGTAAATTGATAAATGACGCGAATATGTATATTGTGAAAATCCGTACATTATGAAAATGAATGTATATTCTAATTTATTTTAGTGAATACATATTGTCATAATCAGGTGCATTTACGTGGGAGTCAATTTTTTTAAAAAAAATTTCAGGTACATTTTCGTGGGATCAAATTTATAGTTTTTTTTTCCCTAAAAAACTAGATACATTTACATGGGGTCAAATTTATCAATTTGGTTGAATAAAAAGTTGATAAATTAGTGGGGGCTTAAGTTGATAAATCATAAATTACGCGAGGCCAAATTACCTATATCAAAGTGAACTATTATTAATAAACTGAATCAATCATATAATTTAACAAACAAATTTCAACCAAATTTCCTGATTGCTTTTAAGAAATTGAGGAAAAATGATTAGAAATATATTTTCATATTAATTTGATTTACTTTCCTTTAGTATGTACCTGAAATTAAAAAAGAAAAAAGAAGCTATATATATATATATATATTTATAGATTCACTAAAAAAATTTAAATATGCATTAATTTTCATAATATATAATTTTTTTATAATAAATTTATAATATGGTGAGATGAGCGAGGAAAGGGATTAAAAATTTATTGCCGGTAAAAGAGGAGGGAGAAGATAATGTTTGAAAACTTAACGCTTAGCAAGGACATGAGAGAAGAGAGAAATGATTTTACTATAATATCCTTATATTAAACTAAGGTTATATTCTACAAATCATTTAAGTTTGTTTTTAAATTTTTTTATTAGCTAAAAATTTTTGAAAGCAAAAGCTTCAATGATTTTTTGGTGTAACTTATTTTATGTTGAATTCTAATCCACTTCCAACTAAGGTGAATATTAACCATATATATATCGATTAAAATAATTTTTTTATTGATTTTGCACAGAAACATAGACGTGTTCAAATTAAAGTTAAAATTAATTTGTTTATTGAAATTTAAGTTATCGAAACAATGGATTGTTTATAATAACAATTTAAGCATTTTTCTGTAGTGTGTAATTTGTCATTAATTGAACATATGATCTTAATATTACTATCTCATTTGTCATCTAATATTGCACACCAAAAGATAGGATTCTACTCTTATCGTATGTTCTTATTCTGCTTTCTTATCTTACCATATTTTTTTTTTCTAATCATATACTGCAAACCAAATCAAACATGCCCTTAACAGAAAACTCTTGAATAAGAGCTTTATCACAATTTATAAAAATTTAACTTCAGTAATTAGTAATCGCTGCATGATTCGGGATCAAGCACAGAGAAGCATAAATCCAGTCCCTTAAATTCAAAGTTAGAAACCAACCCATGAACTAACCAGTTTAAATACAGAATTCATAGACTCATAGACACTGCAAGAATTTAAACCTAAACAAATGTTAATATTCAGTTCTACTATTGAATTAACAGAACACAATATTGATGAGAATGCCGCTTCACAGAATGTCTCTGATTCAGTCACCACCTTCCACGTCTCTTTCAGAACTTAAAAGCAAGCATCAAGCATGCAACAGCAGCAGAGTGCAGCCAAACTGCAGAACAAGACAATAATATCAGCCTGTGTCATTTTTCTTCCAGTTTCAACATTAAAAAAAAAAACTAAACATTAGCAACAAAAAATGGAAACGAACGACACATAATTGATTAGATCTGATGGCTCCTATCTCCTAATTTAACAAACTGCGTCAAAGCGATCACATATATTATGATCATGTTGGAAACGTATAAGAAAGACAGTGCCGCCTTCAAAAATTTGGTCTTTTTTTTTTTAATTTCTTTTTCTTTATCCATCTAACAGATCATTAACATTGAAAAAAAAAAAGAAACCCAAAAAGTTTAAATTAATTTCAGTCCAAAAACTAGGAAAGGGAAAAAAGGTTCTCGTCTGTCGACAAAAACTAACAATTACCATTTGGTCATAAAAAAATTTAGTCCAAAAAACTCTAATAAAACAAGAGAAAAAGGAAACAGAATCAACACATAATAGGAGCTAGAAAGAGAAAGAGAGACATACCATCCTTCAAGAAAACCAACTTCTTGCCTGGGAGGAGGTTGTTGAGCATACTGTGGGGCATAGCTTTGGGGAGGGTACCCTGGTGGAGGGTAACCTTGTGCAGGGTACCCTGGTGGAGGGTAAGCGTCCTTTCCTGGATACCCTGTTGAGTTACAAAACAATCATTCAATAATTCAATCAGAAAGAAAGAAGATATAAGATTGGTGATGAAGGAAGAAAGAAAGAAAAAAAAGTCACATTTTGAATCTTCACATTAATAAAAATTAACAATATTAATAAGTAACATCTGGTGATAAAAAAATAGTTCAATCAGAAACAACCAAGAAAAATAAAAAGAATATGAAAAAAGCAAAACCCTTTAAAGAAAGAAGTGTTAAAAACTTAAAGTAGATAGAAATATACCTTGAGGGGGAGGAACACCAATTGGAGGCTGTTGCTGATGATCGTAGTAGCTCATGTTGGTGAAGTTTCGAAAACGACCTTGATCGAAGAAATAATTTGATAACGAAAGAGACTGAATTGAATAGTTTATGTTGTGTGTGTGTGATGCGGGGAAGAGCAGGGGCAAGGGTTTGTATATAAAGAGGATTCAGTGGCGGTGAGAAAGAGGAAGTTTCCTGTTTCCTTCGGTTAGCTGAATGAGCCGACTAAGGAAACAAAAACGCGTTCACAATCTGCAACGATTCCGATAAATATTTCAAAGATGCTTATTGCTTTATATTATTAAGATAATAATAACGACATTCCCGTTATACCTGTTTTTCCACTACGCCCTGCCACCTTTTCAAAGGGCCTTTCTATATTTTCCTTCACTTTTTTTTTTTTCCTTTTTTCTTCTCTCTCATGTCAACACTTGACGTGTTGTTTAACGGCAAAAAGATTCAAATCAAGCGCAACTATTATGGCTGTTGCTTTTAATTTTTTCGAGAACATGATATTCAATTCATCAGATCATATATTAATCTCACTTGTCATAAGTGTGTCATTAAAAATAGAAAAAATCAAATATAGATTTATTGTTAAATATATCGTTTTTCTGAATGTAAAATTTAACAATTATGTTAATCCTTTGGATCAATCCTTTGGTTTGATAGATAATCTAATTTTATTGTTCTATATATTTATTAAATATATAAAATTACTTTGTTCAAGAGGTTCCTAACTTGATTACTCAAGCTTTCTCCATTGCCACTTTCCCTCAACTGGCTAAGACCTTGATTGTTCCAATCCCTAAAGTGGCTACCATGAAGGAGCTGAGGCCTATAAGTCTTTGCAATGTCTTGTTTTAAATTTATATCTAAGGTGTTGGTTCAAAGACTTTGTCCCCACATGTATTCTATTATTAATTGGACCATTATAGAGTAGTTTTATACCTAGCAGAGACACAATTGACAATGCAATTATAGCTCAGGAGATAGCTCATCACTTGCACAAAAAGAAAGGGAAGTCAGATTATCTTCTTTTCAAAATTGGGATTTCTTGAGGGCTACTTTGATGGATTTTGGATTTCCCTCCCAGATGATCAGTCTCATTATGAATTGTACTTGCTTAACTTCTTTGGCCTTGAAGTGGAACAATGAAACGCTTGACAACTTCAAGCCTAATAGAGGATTGCGTTAGGGCGACCCACTTTCACCATACATGTTTCTGTTATGTCTGGAGAAATTAGCATTGCTTATCCAGGCAAAGGTTAGCAAGGGTACTTGGCAGCCAGTGAAAAACATCAATGAGGGGGGCAGAGGTTTCCCACTTGTTCCTTGCAAATGATTGCCTACTTTTTGTCAAAACAACCTGTGCTCAAGTGAGACTTGTCAAGGAGGTTTTGGGATTGTTTTGCAAGGCCTCATGCTTAAAGGTTAATGCCCAAAAATCCATCTTCTATGCCTCTTTCAATGTTAAGAGATAAAAGATTACTAGGTTTGTCTCTATTCTTTAGCTCCGTCACATTACCAATTTGGGTAAATACCTGGGGTTTACTCCATTGAAAGGAAGAGTTCGAAATAAGAATTTTTCTCATATTATAGACAGAGTGAATAACAAGCTAGCTGGGTGGAAGAGTAAATTACTAAATAGGGCGAGCAAGGTGACTTTAGCCAAATTTGTCTTATCTACTATTCCTACCTATACCATGCAGAACTTGTGGAGTCTTGAGGGCATATGTAATCGCATTGATGCAGCTGTTAGGAACTTTATTTGTGATAAACCTTCTACGCATTAGTTAGGGTGGGACAAATCACTTGACCCGAAATCTAATAAGGACTTGGCATATGCAAATCTTGAGAGGCCAATATCTCTTTACTTGGGAAACATGTTTAGTCTTTGATGCACCATCCAGAGAAGTTATAGGTCAAAATGCTTACGGATAAATATATGAATGGGTTGATGATTATGAATGGCCATGTTACGCCAAGTTCTTCTTACATATGGCGTTCACTGATGAAAGCTTATGCAGGTTAAAAGATGGATTCAAGTTTAGACTACGACGAGGAAATGCGTCTTTGTTCTATGAGAAGTGGTTTAATGGGGACCTACTTTGTCAACATCTAGAGGAGGTGAATGAAATGGACATCCATCTTAGCATCAATGATGTGCAGTGGGATAACACATGGCATTGAGAGCTTCTTCGAACATCGTTGCCCGCTGCTATAAAATAGAAACTTTCAAGCATCATTCTAGACAACCATACGGAGGATAAAATGATCTGGGGTCACTCAAATGTGATTGCATATGCTGTATAAAGGTTTTGATGATGTCAAAGATTGAAGCAATTCAAAGTTTACTACAAGTTCAAGTCAAGATTAAGAGATCAAGAGAAAAGATTCACGTTAGTCCATTATTTGTTAAAAGAATCTCTTAATGGTTGAAAAGGTATGGCCTTAAAAGCTTAATTCTCAAAATCTTTTATAAAAAGTTTTTAAGTGTTTTACACTTTTGAAAATAATATATTTCTCTGGTAATCAATTACCAGAGGCTGTAATCGAATACCAGAATCCAAAATTGATTTTACAAGCTGTTTCAGAAAGTTTGAATTTAAATTTTAAAAGTTGTAATCGATTACTACCTTTGTGTAATCGATTACCAGTAAAGGAATTTTTGAAATTCAAATTGAAAAGACATGACTTCTCATTAAATAACTTTGTAATCGATTACCAAAGATCTGTAATCGATTACCAAAGATCTGTAATCGATTACCAGTGAGAAAATTTCAAAAATAACTCTAAAAAGTCACATCCTTTCATGAGTTTTTGAAAAGTCACCAAAGACCTATAAATATGTGACTTGTCTACGAAAATTTTCAGAGTTTTTCATAACCTCATTGTCTTATTCTCTGAAAAAAAAACCTTTGGTCAAACACTTGCAAATTAATTAAGGATTCTTCTAAGTTCTTCAATTTGTATTATACTTCTCTAAAAGAGAGAAAAACTTTTATACTTCAAAAAGAAAATTGTTGTTGTGATCAAGAGGCAACGAGTCTCTTGATTTATGAGTTTTTTTGAACACAAGGGAAATGTATCCCTAGGTGGTTTAGAAGTTGTAAAGGAATTTACAAGGATAGTGGAAATCTCAAGTGGGTTGCTTGAGGACTGGACGTAGGCACAAGAAGTGACCGAACCAGTATAAACTGAATTTGTAATTCTCTCTTCCTTTATCTCATTTACATTATTGTAATTTAATTTTGTCTTACGCATTTGAAGAGCATCGATTAAATTGTTCATTGCTTTTTCTTCTGCATATTAAGTCTACATATATCATTTAAAGAGAGAATTAAAATTTGTTAGGGAAAAATTTTGAAACTTAATTTACCCCTCTTAAGTTATTGAGGCTACTTGTTTAACATCAAATTCTAAAGAATATTCCGCCAAATCTTCCTTTCAGTGGTTAATCCATGAGCCTAACGTTCATAGTGCCTCTCTAGGAGAGTGGTGGTGCATCTGGAAGTCCAACAAACCATAAAACATAAAATTTTTCCTTTGGCTTGCCATGCATGGCAACCTTCCTACTAACCTTTTCCGCTTTAAGGGGAATTTATCTGTTGTTTGTTCTTGTTGCAAGCGTGGCTACGCAGAAGAAGACTTCCTTCACTTAATCCGAGATTGCCCTCGGGCTTTGGTTATCTGGAAACATTTCCACCTAGACTTCGATGTCAACTTTTGGTGCAATGATGTCAAGAGCTAGATTCTTTATCTGCTAAGAAGCAACCATGTCGTGTTGTCCATGTGCATATGCTGGTACGTCTAGCGGGCTAGGAATGCGCAAGCTATTCAAGGAGATGTTTGGACAACGTGGTACACGACCAACCAGATTCAAGTGCTCAAGAAGATTATCTCTACAACAACTACCTTAACAACCCTTGGGCCACCTAGAGAAGTTGTTTGGAAGCCACCCACTAATGCAACTTTGAAGCGGACTGTGGGTGGCAGCTCAATAGGGAACTCAGGACCTTTTAGCTTTGGAGGGATTATTAGGAACAACGTTGGAGATTGGATCACAGGTTTTGTTGGTCACTGTGGATATGCTACGAACCTCTTCACTGAGCTCATGACCATTCATCAAGGATTATAGTTGATAAGGAGATTGGGACACCGTGATGTTGTTTGCGAATCAAATTCCAAGGCCACCCATCATCTGATTTATGATGCAAATACCGGGTATCTTCCTCATGCTGCTATTATTAACAAGATCAAGGACTACAAGTCTAAACCATGGATACTTCACTTTTGCCACATCTTGCGGGAAGGTAACAAGTGGGCCAATGCATTAGCTAGGATAAGATCATCTCATGAAGACAACTTTGTTCAATGGGATACTCCTCCTCAACAACTTCACTCCTTACTATTAGCAGATGTTGTTGGGGTTGTTTAATTAGATTGTAGTTGCTTGCCTTTATTTTCTTTCCACATCAATTTTTTTAAAGAAAAAGTACTTCTGAAAAATGTTTTTTAAAAAATATTTTTTTAAAAAGTAGATAAAATGTGTCTTTTAAAATACTTTTTTAAGCAAAATAATTTAAATAAACACTAAAACACAAAAAAAAAACAAAAAAAATGATTTATTTATTAATTTTTTTAGCAAATAAATTTAAATAAATAGACACATTATATAAGGGTACGCGTGTTCAAGATAACAATATAGATAATTATTATTTTTATTTATTTTAATCCTTCAATTCATTAGAAGAAAAAAATTCTTATTAATTCAAATTTTAATTTAACTGAAAAGTAAGTAAAGTCTTATCTTTTTTCTTATTTTGATATATATATTTTATGACTTAATAAGATAAGTTTATATTGCTAACTTAATTTAATAGTTCAAATTTAATCTTGTATGAAAATGGATAAAATGAAATGAGTTATGAAAAATTTCATGTCACATTTACCTCATTATCACATGCTTTTTTTTTCTATATTGAATAAACAATTTCATTCCTAAATTTGACGGACACACTGTCACATTATTAATATCTAAAACTAACAAAATGTGAAATAACAAGTTTATGAAATATCAAATAGGTCAATCAAGAGAACTACCTAACAAGCTTAATGAAACAAAATTGGTGGAAACTCAAAGAAATATCATCTGAAGATCTATGCCTAAAGCATGCTTGGTGAGATAGTCTATCAATATCGCACTATTCACCATCTCCTAGTAGACATGATTGATTATAACAGGTACTCCATCAATGCAAAGGCGCTTAATGGTATGAACAAGAGGGAAGCTCGGGTGGCGAGAAGAGCAACACTCAAATTCAAAAGAGACACGACAATGCTAGTTTCGATCTTCACATTAATTTTGTTCGTAAACCATGAATTAGGCCCTGAATGCTCAACTTGAACTATTGTACAGGTTCCAGTCGAGCAAGAAAAAACATTAATGAAAGCACCTAAGATATCATGAATCACACCATCGCATAACGCACATCTAGATGACTTGAAAAAAGCTACGTTGCAATTAAGTTTGATGAAGTCTTCACCAAAAAGAGACCAACAAACTAATCTATTGACATTATTGTAACTGCAAATTGAAATCACTAAAAGCGAGGGAACTAAACCCAATAGGTGTGATTCGGTTGACAACACACGTAAAAATACCAGACGAATTAAATTCGATTCCTAGGTAATAAACTTTTGAGGAAGGATGATGATTTTCAAGTATGATTAAGTTATAATTGAGGATTGATCTCATAGCCGATCCAAAAAATCAAAAATTGTAAAAATACCTTAGGATACCACTATGAGGAGCCTAGGACTCAAATTATGGTGATATCAAATAAAAAAATAAAACCATAATGCTTTTATTGACATTATTGTAATTACAAATCAGTTGAAGCCTGAAAATGAAGTGGGTCAAAAGATCACTAGAAGAAGATTGAACAATGACATTTAACACTATGTCTTTTTCTACGTAAAAATAAAGCTGCTGATACTTTTCCCTCAAACTAGCTTGGATATCAAAAGTATGTTAGAGGCAAGGAAATTATTTCTTAAACTTGGAAATGAAAATAGTAATAAGATGTAAACCACGTTTTTCTATGAGAAGTTACTTGTCAAATATGGTACATATGTAAATTCTCAGATCCTATTTTGTTACAAAATTTAGTTTTATCCTCAGATTTAAATTTTTTGCTTAAGTCTAATATAATTTGGAAACTTCTTTTAAGAATTAGATATAAATTATATCAATAATTAAGGAATTTTTTTTTAACAATTATAAACCAATCATCTAGCAAATAAATATGAAAAAAAATGAATGGATACACAACACAAAATTTACGAGTTCACCCACAAACCTTGGATTACATCTGAATCCTATACTTCTAGATCGATTTTTTCACTAAGAGTCTAAGACAAACACAATTTACACCTGGTATGTTTTTCTCTTAAGACACTTCAGGCTTTCAAAGTATTATTTCCTAACATTTTCAAGCTGCTTCTTAAATTAGTATTCTTACCTTTACAGGTCTGTACTTAGTATTCCCACATCTCTAGGTCAATATTATTACTTTTGCAGGTATTTGGAGCTTGATAGTGGCAACAATGATGATGATGATAGATGATCATGATGATGATTGTAATAGTGGTCATGAAAATAGTAATAGTGATGATTTTGATAATGATGGTGATAAATTTCAAATGTTTTAAGACGTGATAAATTAATTAAATTTTTGGGATATTTGATTTTCAATATGATAAATATTTTGAAAATTTTATGGTTAAATGATATTTTAATTTAATTTAAAATACTTTTAATTTAGATCTTTTATTTTAATCTAATGATCATTATTTATTCTCTTATAAAATATCATTCTCTACTATACATCCTTTATATGTATATATATAACTTTGTACTAAAATGCTAGTTGTTAGTTAATACCACGTGATTAAAGATCAAACATAAAGAAGCTTGAACTCCAATTACTTCAAATTCAAAGTTAAAAAGGCCAGTATGTGAATTAACCATTTAAGATACATAATTCACAACTATTGTCATAATTTTTACTGGGAAAAATTTTCAAATCCTCAAAGAGCGCACATTTGAATAAAAATGTAAACAAATGTTAATTTTCTAGTTTTGAATTGACAAAACATATAGACAAGGACTCTGTTGATGCCAACTAGAATGTTTTGATTCAGCAACCAAATACGTCTCTTCGAAACTTAACAGCAAAAGTCAACTTGCAACAGCAACAAAGATAAAATTAAACTGCAAAATAAGACAATATCAACTTGTGTCATTTTCCCTCTAGTCACGAGTATCAATATTCAACAAAAAAAAAAAAATTAATGAATTATCAAAACAAATAAACTTATAATAATTGATCTAGCAAATCTGTTAACTTTTATATCCTAATTTAACAAATTGATACAAAGTGATCACATATCGTGGTCATATACTTAGAAAAGAAAAAGAAAAACATCGCATTCAAAATTTTGTAAATAAAAAAAAAATCAAGGGTAAGAAAATTTATAGAGCCTTGATTGATAAAATTGGACTCGAATTTGAAGTCAATATGTTTTGTCTAAACAACCGAATATATGCATATATTTTCTTGTGATTCATGTTTTGAATGATTTAAATGAAAAAATAGCATGATTTCACTAGTTTTTATTGGATTTTAAAGTAAAAAAAAGAGTAATATTGAAAAGCCTGAAGTTTAATCTGGACTTCGATAGTGGGATTGTTTTTTTAATATTATGCAAAATTATATGTTAGATATATGTATTTGAATGTGTGTGTGGGCAGATGTATATTTACAAATGTTACATGTATCATTGTAATTTATATAAATGTATCTTAATGAATTGTCATCATCATTATGTCATAATGTAATGTTGTTATCGAAGATTAAAACAAAAAAATACAAATTTTAAAGAGCTAAAATAAAACAAAAAATATTTAAATGACTAAAATAAAAGTTCTCTATTTTAAATGGACCAAATTAAAAAATTATTTAACTCTATTATGATCACAATATTGTTAATTTGCGAGATATATATATATATATATATATATATATATATATATATATATATATATATATATATATATATATATATATATAAATTTGAATCTTTATTTTAAATGAGAATGATTTTAGAAGCTATTCTTTAATTAGAACATTTTTAGGATTTTTCTTATATGAACACTTTCGTTAAGCCAATTGTCTTATCCTGTTCTCATATATTGATCATTTATTATTTATTTTTATTTCTTATTCCTCACAAACGTACTTCTTAATTTTAACTTAAAATTAATTAATTTAATAATTAACTCAAAAAGTATTTTTCTTGTTTGTTTCAAACTATTATCTTTTCGTCTATATTTGGACATTTAATTTTCTTAATCACTTGTCTCTTTCAAACTATCATTTTATTCTTTATTTTCAAGGTATATTTTAGGGTGAACCATGGTTCATTTGTGGAAAAAACAAAAAGTAGTGTTTTAAACTTTGTAGCAAGTGATTTAAGTGTGATTATGATGTTTAATAGCCTTTGAATATATAATAAATAATTCAAACGGTTAAAAATGTGTTTTTTAAACATAATTTATGGATCGAATTAAAAGATATAATTTATCGGAATAACCTTGTGCTTAAAAGTTGTATTTAACGTTTTTAAAAGTGGTCAAAGTTGTCATTGACCCCTGAAATGTCAAATGCTAATTGCACCTCCAATATTTCTTTCTTCACCTCTTACTCAATTATTTTACAATTATATTCTAAAAAAATTATTAAATTTATAACATTATAATTCATAAGAAATATTTTGAATAATTCACTAATTATTAAATTCTCTAATATATATTCTCAAGTTCAAAATATTATTCATTTATTGATTTAAAGATCTTAATTTTATAAAATATTAAAATTATTACTAATGAGAAATATAATTAAAAATATTAGTTAAAACGATCACCAATGGATTTCGTATTAATATGAGACATGATATACATATGAACTTTTAAGTTCATTATTATTATTATTATTATTATTATTATTATTATTATTATTATTATTATTATTATTATTATTATTATTATTATTATTATTATTATTATTATTATTATTATTATTATTATTATTATTATTATTATTATTATTATTATTATTATTATTATTATTATTATTATTATTATTATTATTATTATTATTATTATTATTATTATTATTATTATTATTATTATTATTATTATTATTATTATTATTATTATTATTATTATTATTATTATTATTATTATTATTATTATTATTATTATTATTATTATTATTATTATTATTATTATTATTATTATTATTATTATTATTATTTTAAGCTTTAGGAATACCTAATTTGGAATGCAAAATGATATTCCTAAAATGTCTCTTTGAAATGTAAAAATTTATATTTAAAAAAAGCATTTCTAGTAAATTATATTTTGGAAAGGCTTTTCCATAATGTAAAATTTCATTTCGAAACGACTTGCAAAAAGGACATGGGAATATAGAAATGAAGTCGTGTAATACTTTTGGTTGTATAAGAAAAAAAATATTTATTGGTATTAAAATACATATTTTAAAATGTCTCTTTTGGTTGTATAATAAAAACTGATTCTATATAAATTTATTTATGAATAATAAAATGCATTTATTAAATAATTTATAAATATAATTTTGAAAATAAAAAACTATATAATTATTGCATATAGATATATTGATGTTAAATTTATAATCATAGTATAATAATAATAATATAAATTGTATTAACATGAATTGTAATTACGTACAAAAAAGAAAAAAAGAAAAGAAAAGAAATTAAAAAAATAAAAGAAAGAAAAAACCGAAGAAAAAGGTACAAAAATAAAAAGGAATAAACCTAATAGGACAAATAAATAAAAAACAGTAAAGGTGTTGTTTTCGAAAAAAAAAACAGAACGAAAGCAAAAAAAATATTATATGATGATGAAGTTAACCAATTTTTATAATAATATGGACAATAGGATAACATATTTTTTTAAAAGGGACATAGTTGTCATTTACTTTTTTTTTTTTTTGCAAAGAGGGGTCAAAGTAATCATTTTGTTTTTTACATTCTAAGATATAAACAACCTGTTATAAGTATTTTAACCTACAGTATCAGATTATTTCACATTTTTAAACTCCCTCAGCATAGGCCATTTGACAACTTCTTTACCGTAGAAGGCACCTATTTTTAAATTAAATTTTATATTTTAAAATAAAATGTTAATAGTTAAAAAAAGAATTTTTCTAATTATAATATATATTATAAATCCAAAATATAACTTATATTAAAATATTAATATATTATGAATTTTAATTATTATATAATTTATATATTAAAAATAATTATTCATTACAAATTTTAATGATATAAAAATAAAATTTATCGTGAGCATTATAAAAGTGAAATACTAGTATATTTATTAATAATATCATTAAGAAATTTATTTTTTAGTTGATTCTAATAAAATATTCTATAATATTTTTAAATATTATTTAAAATTATTAATAAATTTATGCCATTGGAAAACATATAAATTTTTTTAGATACTTGGAGTTAATAAAAAAAAGAAGAATGGCATGGCATTGTTCAAAACAATCGATTTCTGCGTTGGGAGCAAGAGGTTGTTGAACGTACTGTGCAGTCCTTGTCCTTTGCTGGAGACTCTATTGAGTTACGTTTAGTGTTCACGACATAACAAACAACCATTCGTTAATAATTCAAAGATATGGTTGACTAGTGTCTTTAAAGGAAAATAGGAGAAAAAAAATAAAATTATTTAATTTTATATATTTCAATAAAAAATATTTTAATTTTTTAATCGAGGTATTGAGTACATTGATTAGCCCTTAGCATAATTTAATACCCAAATTAAATAATCTAGAAAATATGTAAAAATAATACAAATCCTTTAATATAAAAAGTATTACATAGATAGTATGAGAAAGAGATAATATGTTGAAAGTGTAATCATTTAATTACAACCAACAATTATGTATAATAATTATTTTAAAAATCATAATATAATAATAAATTATAATTAGATAACTGAATAAAAATATTTTATAGTGAGATATGACCATTAAATTTTAGTACTATACCTAGCAGGGCAGGAGCAGGGATTGAAGGACATTAAATTGGGATGGTGTTTTGATTTGACAACAACCTTTTATGGAATTAATTTGTGATGATGAGAGGAATGATAAAAACACCAAAAAGGGTCACTTTTACATTTTATTTATCAAATAGGGGCTGTTTTGCAATTATTTATCTGGGGGTCTGTTTTTTTATTACAAAGCATCCCCCAGACAGGCGCTTCCATGGAACACGCGACACGTGGCACAGCGCGGCGCACGAGGCAGCATGGTAGCGCCCCTGACGCGGGCGCGTCTGGTAGCGCCCTGCCGCTGGGCGCGACTGGTAGTGCCCAGCGCGTGGGCGCGACTGGTGACGCCCCTGACGCGGGCACGACCCAGACACCTATGTATTTTTTTAAATATATTTTAATAAATTAAGCTGATTAACGATTAAATAATTTAAAAAATTATTTGTCATTTAATTAAGTTTTCTAATTTACGACGAAACTCAATTAAATTGTCATTTAATTAAGTTTTCTGTGGTATAATATGAATTTTATAACTTTATAAAATATGAAATTTCCAGGTTATGATCTTTTGTTTCTTCAAAAAAAAAAAAAAAGTTATGATCTTTTGAAACTTTATAGCATATAACAGATGACTCATTGAATTGATAAGTAAAACATTGATTCAGTACGTTGATTGAGTTTAAACGTCTCTTAACATTAAAAAAAAAAATTAGATTTAGACCCACTAAAAAAATACATTTTCTCCCAGACTCAACGGAACTGGGAAGGGGGCGTGTATTTTTTTTTTAATTTAAATGTTTAATTTTGTTAAAATACAATTTTTGTTCCTCTATTCTCTTATATTTGTACTTTTAGTCCCATTATTTTTTAATGGAGATATTTTATTTTTTACTTTTAAAAAATCAACAATTTTAATTTTTGTGATCAGTTTTAAATGTTGACATAAGTATTCTATAAACCTTAAGTGATAACTATTTATTTATTATGTACATGTTAAATATTTTTTTAAATTATTTAATCGTTAATCAGCTTAATTTATTAAAATATATTTAAAAAATACATAGGCGCCTGGTCGTGTCCGCGTCTGGGGCGCCACCAGTCGCGCCCACGCACTGGGCACTACCAATCGCGCCCAGCGGCAGGGTGCTACCAGACGCGCCCGCGTCAGGGGCGCTACCCTGCTCCATGGAAGCGCCTGTCTGGGGGCGCTTTGTAATAAAAAAACAGACCCCCCAGGTAAATAATTGCAAAACAGCCCCTATTTGATAAATAAAATGTAAAAATGACCCTTTTTGGTGTTTTTGCCGAGAGGAATAGGGTTGTATTGTATATATAGAGAGAGGTTCATAAAATCGTAGTAGTGTGAGAGTTTGAGAGAAAGAGGTGATAGCCTACGACGACTACGAGGGAGATTAGATGACTATTTCCTTTGATTAACATGATACACGTTTTAAAGGGATGCTTTGCTTCCAAAACCAGCAATTATACGATTCGGATAAATATAATATTTTCAAGGTGTTTTGCTTTAAGAACAACATTCCGATTAATAATTTCAATTTTTTAAACTTCTTCTTTCTCAGTCTCTATCTCGTTACTTCTTGACGCGTTATTAAACGACGACAAGTACATGTTATATAGCTATTATTATAATTCTCTTTCAAAGTATCATTTCTTTTTTATATCAAAACTTCATAATCACGGGGAATTGGATTCCCAACGGGTGTTAATTGATCTGCGTGCATCAAATGCAGTGCTGTTATATCTGACGTGAGTTTTCAAAAGGAATAGTCATATATGGTTTAATTTAACTTCACTAAAAAATAAATTTTTAATATTCATCATGAAGAACTTTTAACATAAGTTATTAATTAATATTAAAATTATAAATGTATTAATGTTAACATCGATTTTAGAAAATTAATATTAAATTAATCTCCACAACATTGATTTTTTTATAAAATTAATGTCATATAGTTTAATTTAACATCAATTTTTTAAAATTGATGTTAACGTTAATACTTTTAATATTGATAGTTTTAACATTGGTAAAAAGTAACAAAAAATATAAAATATGTATAAAACAACATTGATTTTTTCAAAAACTAATGTTGTGTTCTACTCACCAACATTCATTTTTAGGAAAACTGATATTACCAATTAATCACAACATCCATTTTTTCTAAAAATTAATGTTGTTTTTTGGTATACAACATTGATTTTTTCTAAAAACCAATGTTGTTTTTTTGGAATTTTTTAATATCTTGTATGTTTTTTTTTAATTATCACACATTAACCTGCAAATTGCAAAACAGAACCAATCCAAGAAGTTCAAATTTTGTTCATAATAATTGAATATTTACTATCCATTAAAAGAAATATTTAAAGTAATGAAAGTCAATACATAAAATCAATTGTAACCTAATCTAAATTAACATAACTCTACAATTCTCAAATGACTTAAACACCTAGTGTTTCATTCTTAACTTTTAGATTATATCTTGCCCACTAAATGCAAATTACCTTCATGGTCTTTGGTTCGAATGGTCTTGGATCAGTAAAATACTGCATGATGTAATAAAACATAAGTTAATAAGTATAAATAATAATAATTATGACAAATTGAATTAGTTTTGAAGTAAACCATTATCGTTTTCCAATTATCCTCGAAACCTACTAGGACTATCGTTGACATCCAATGCATTACGTAGTACCCACACTTAGTGCTTCTTTTTTGCTTATTACACTAAATTGAATAGGATATTTATATATTCAAAGTTAATCGAAAATTAGTGTATAGAGTAATAAAATTTAATTTTTAAGGTAACAAACATTGTTTGAATCACTTCCTTTAGCCTTGGATTTACTTCCTTGATTTTCGTTGAATCCCTTCATAGCATTGATTAAGAGAAACATGCATGCGTATTGTATAATTAAAATATTGATGTTAAATACTAATCATAAAGTAAATGTATAACGAAATACAACTAATCTGTTAAGAATTCTTTTCAAGTAATTGTCGGGCCTATTGTGCAAGGAACAAAATTAGATGACAACATTGTCCTTATGACATATAATGACCATTTGTCAATGTGCACTCCATTGGAGAATATTAAGTTATTATAGTGCATACATTATTTAAATTGATTTGTTCAGTTTAACTTACCCATTTAAGTAGGCTCCTAGGTAGACATCTCTCTATGAATTCTACATCCATTTCTTAATATAATCTTCTGATTCAAATTGCGATCGCTCAAATCTTTGTATGGACTGTGGCTTCAGGAATCCATACACAAAGGCATTCCCAACTCGCATACTTGTCTCAGTCATATGCTTATTGTTGTTAAAATAGAATATATTATATGAATTTAAAACAATCAATTAGCTAATATACATTAATGTAAAGTGACTTACAAAATCCACAATTGTATAACAGAAATGTTGAGATATTGATCATCGTGTGCTATTTTAGAAAGATCTTCATGCTTTATGTACAAGGAAAAATTATCATTATACACCCCAAACACGATAACATCCCACGACACCTGCAAAGGCTTGAGGAAAAGTTACATGATGGTCAATGTCATCAGGTATAGGGGATCAACATTAGGATACAGTCTATCTGCAGGTTTCATCGATCCCTCAGTTCTCTGTTTATCCTACACAGTTAATAAACATAATTGAATGATAGTCAACACTTTATTTGTAACAAATTTTCTTTTAATAATTCTTAAAAACAACAATATGAAATATTTGTTCTGAAAAACGCTTCACAAGATGTGTCGACCAAGCAAGGAAGGTGTTATGTGCTTATCCCACAAATTGAACCTTTTGAGTGGGTATAGAAACGCGAGCATTGGCATCTCGAACTTCCTCAATACTGACCTTGACTTGATCATTTCCCAAAGGGATGTTATGGACGGGGTTCGACCCTTCATAAACTCTTCCAAGGGCAACTAAGCGGGGAGGATTTTCATTGACATGCAACCCACATTTCTCGAAGTCACCCATGTCTAGGTCTTATCCCTAGAGATCGACACAACTTTCGTTTGTGCTGACACGAGCAACAAAATGACCAACTTCAGGCTCAAGAGGCAATGCAAGTCCCTGTGATTGTATATGCGATTGCATTTGTGATTGCAACTAAGACTTCATCTGGCTGAAGGACAACATTAGTTGTCGAGTCACTTTTTGTGCGATTAAATCCTCCAGCTAGTCCCTGATCTTTTGTGTTAGCTACTCCAGGTCTTCGGGAGCCATGGATGTAAACATAAGGGAGTTCCTTGAAGTCGGTCTAAAGTATTGTTTGATCGTGACACTGGCTTCAGTAGCACAGACACGACCAGGGTATTCTGGTCGCCTAATGACAACAGTCAATACATCCTGACATCCATGGGTGACAAAGCTTTCTTGTGAGGCCTGTTCTTCCAGGGAATCCCATAGTCAACAGATGAAACAAATTTGGTTTACTTATCCAACAATTATTATAAAAAATGACCACTGACAAATGAGAGTCACTTACAATCCTATCTGTAATTTCCTTTGTTGCCTCAGACATCATTTGACCAGATTTTTTTGTGTGGGTCATCTTCCACTTCATGTGTCGTCTAATGAGAGATAGAGGATCAACGATTGTGTTAGTGCTCTCGGATTGGGCTGCTTCCTCCAATCGTTTCTTTTTCTTGTCCTCCATCGACTTTTCTTCTAAATAATCATAATCCCTACGAGGCAACACATAAGGGGCAATGTTTTGCTTCTGAATGGCCTGCGCCTTTTTTCGAACATCCTGTAACAATTGCACATTAGCCTAACTTAATACGCTTGACAATAATATGTAAATATAAAGTTTAAAACAATGAAAATAAACTAACCTCCCATGAAGGGTTTTACAGTTATGACAAAACTGGTTCCACTTCTCCTTGCTTATGTCGTACTTTTGACATACTTTATCATCCTCGCCCTCCTTGCTATCTGCCAGAGCTTATTTGAAGGTCAAATCTGACTTAAACTTCCTCCACCGCTCTCCTACGGTCTGAAGTATTTTTTCTTCATTCTCAAATTGGATGCTTTAGGAATATCAAATTTAGCCTATGATACAATAAATACATTTTATATTTAGTCAATTACAATTTAAGATTTTTAGTACAACCAATTACAACATCATTCAACATTTAATTGAAATACCTAAATATCCTACTAGATCAAATCCTTTTGAGTTGCAGGGACTTGTTTCCAATTATCATATGTAACATCCACCTTATCACGAGCGACAATCCTTAAATACGTTCTTAATTTCTTTCTCTAGGAACCATCTGTTTTCCCAATGGCAAGATCCACATGAACCACTGGTATCTCTGCCCTAACTGATCTAGTAGCTAATGATCTAAGCCATGTTGCTTTTCTTGTCTTCTTCGATGTAGATGGCGAAGGTACTGCTGACTCATAAGGAGGATGATGGGAGATGGTGGTGTAGCCATGTGCCTGTTAAAAAACAACATTAATTAAACAATGTCTGAAAACTATAGTAGGTTGTGTAATTGAACTTATGAAAGCAAGTAAATTTTAAAAAAATTACATTATACGATGTTAATTAATTCTCCTTCGTCATTATCATTATGATTTGCATGGACGTCATCAACTTCTTCTTCTCCGTTGACGTTAGGCAGCATTTGTGGGGAGAAAGAACTAAGACCATGTATCAACAATTGAATCATTATCTTCAACATTAACACCAATTGTTTTTTTGTGTAAAACCACTGACAACCTTTCATCACAAGGATCTTGAACATAAAACAACTGTTTAGCTTGTTCTGCCATGATGAAAGGCTCATTCTGATAAGCGAGCTTCTTTAGATCTACCAACGTAAATCGAAAATCATCGATTCTCACACTGATATTGCTATCAACCCACCTACACTTAAAAACACAGACAATGAATTTTACATAATTAAGCTTCTAAATTTCTTCAATGACTCCAAAGTAAAGCATGGAAGCTACACGAGGATTGTTATCATGGATAACAGTAAAGTGTTGAGATTCAGCCCTTAGACTAACCACATTGTTTTGCATTGTACTCTTCTTGTCTTGTGATTTCATGTAGAATGAAAACTTGTTGATATTGTATCCTTGCCAAGTTATAACATTTCTTTTAGGCCCATCTGCTAACTTCCTTAGTGTTTTAGAAGTATTATCGCCACCAAAGATTATATCCTTAAACCAATTTAGGAAAGTCTTGTTATGCTCTTTCAACACCCTATTCTTAGTCATTTTTTGGTTACTTTCCTTGACTAAAGCTTCGTGATGAACTATGTATGACAGAACTTCATTACTGTTATTTAATATATACAAATGAGCTTGTTGCAATTCTTCTAAACATGGAGTGATAACATTGCAGTCCTCTTGAACCCTTACCTCCCACTCTTTTGTCATGCCGAGACTCGGGAAGCCCAACGGGTTATGCCTTTTCAATGTACTTTGAACAAAACTTAATAACTTCTTCTACAATGTACCTTTCAATAATAAATGCTACAAGATGATGTAGATTCTTTGTATATCCTTTTAAGATCTTCACGTATCGCTCAATCAGGTACATCCACCGCAAATAAACAGACCACAACATTTAATTTCCTTCACTAGATGAACAATTAAGTGAACCATGATGTCAAAAAATGAAGGCGGAAAATACATCTCCAACTGACACAAGATAATAACAACCTCCTTTTCTAGCTTATCTAACTTAAGAGGATCAATGACTTTGCTACATATGGCATTAAAGAAAAGCACAGGCGAGTTATGACATGCCCTACTTTGTTAGGCAAAATGTCTCGTATCGCCACGACTAATAGTTGTTGCATCAAAACGCGGAAATTATGAGACTTTAAGCCAACTAACTTTAGATCTTTGAATTGCACAAGGCTTTTAATATTTGAAGAATATCTTTGTGGCACTTTGACACGGTGTAGACACTAACAAAAACTTATCTTTTCTTTTTTGGACAAAGTATGACAAGTTGGAGGCTAGTATATTTTCTTACCATCAAACCTAGGATGTAACTGGTCTCATATACCCATCTCAACTAGATCTTGATGAGTATTCAAATCATCCTTTGTCTTGCCTTGAATGTTAAGAAATGTGTCGATGACACTATCACACACATTTTTCTCCACATGCATAACATCAATACAATGTGTGACATCTAGATTAGACCAATATGGAAGATCAAAGAATATCGACCTCTTATTCCATATGCAAGTTTTACTTTTTTCTTTTGGGTCTTTCGAAATATCGTATTAATGTCCTCAACCCGCTTAAGAATCTGCTGACCAATTAATAGTATCGGTGCACTTTCATGTTCTTGACTTTCGCTAAAAGTTTTTTTCAATCGCTGGTAAAGGTGATAAGCTTTTAGAAAACGTCAATGCCGAGAATATTATGTTTTTCTTCCATGTTTCAGTTGTACGTAGCTTGTGTCTTCTTCATAGATAAGGGCATGCATGATAGCCCTTAACATTATATCCACTCAAATTCTCGTATGTTGGAAAGTCATTAATGGTACAAAATAGCATTACAAGTAACTTGAATGTCTCATTTCGATACCCATCAACCACGACAACCCCTTCGTCCCACAACTTTGTCAAGTCTTCAATCAAAGGACTAAGATAAACATCAATGTCATTTCTTGGTTGTCTTGGGCCTGATATCATCATAGACAACATCATGTATTTTTGCTTCATGCACAACCAATGAGGCAAGTTGTAAATTACTAGCAAAATAGACCATGAACTATGCTAAGTGATTAAACTGCCATAGAGATTAATTCCATTAGTGGCAAGTCCAAGCCTCAGATTTCTTGCTTCTTTCCCGAAATCTGGATACAAACGATTAATCTTCTTCCACTGGGAGGAAGACGATTAATCAGCCGAATGGGGAAACATTCAATTGCAATTTCTCCCATCTGAATGTCATGTAAGGTCTTTCGCGTCATTTGCATTGGTAAACAAACGCTTGAACCTTGGAATGATCAGAAGATACCATAACACCTTCGCTAGGGAGCCTTTTGTTGTGCTTTCATCACTGCTACACTCATCATCATCCTTCGCTTTGTACCATGATACCCCACACCTAGGGCATTTAGACATTTCTTCTTACTCATGTCTATACAATATATAATCATTAAGGCATGGATGTATTTTTTGATATTTCATATCCATCGGACACAGTATCTTCTTCGCCTGATAATAACTTTTTGGCAACATGTTTTCCTATGGAAGCATTTCCTGCACTACTTGAAGGAGTGAAATAAAGCTTTTGTCACTCCACCCATATCTGACCTTGGCATTAATCAGACTTTACACCACTAGCAACAGGGTCAAAGATTTCTTGCACCCTGGATACAAAGGCTTCTTAGAATTACTCTCCAGTGTATCATACATAGGGGCATGTGCTTGCTTAAAAGACTTTTATCCAAAATCACAAATCATTTCCTCTAGGCGATCTCCCATTTCTACATCAACCAGTTCAGTTTGAGACCCCTTCTGCATGTCTGCCAATTCACTATGCCATATCCATGTCGTATAATTCTTCTTAATCCCATCACACAACAGATGTTTCCATATGTCATCTAGTACTTGTTGTCTCTTATTCAAACAGTTTAGACAAGGACAAAAATATTTTCTATCCTCATCCGGTCGACTTCTTTTGGAAGAAAATCGCAAGAACTATTCAACGCCTATCTCATATGCAAGGCTGATGCGACTTGCATTCATCTAGCTTTGATCTATCAAATTAATAACTCTATGATACTCACAAAGCTAGTGATTCCATGCATGAAAATCTCACTTTTTTCATTGAAGGTGTGAGCCTATCCCATTCAGGAAGACATTTATTTATAATAGATTCATGCGTAAAGGTTAACTTTTTTTTCTTAGATTTGATGAAATTTTGACAATATTACACATTGATTTTCAAGTACACGACATGAAAGTGGTGACATGAATTTCACCACAATCAAGTATGCACCCAGAGAACAAAGTGAAATTCACTAACCAAAATTTCATCAAATTTAAGAAAAGAAAGTTAACATTTACATATAAATCTACTATAAATAAATGACTCTTCCCAAATTGTCCAAACGAACAATTCAAGATTCAAAACAACGATTAATGCAAACTGTCCGCAACAATCATTATATTGAATCTCAAACGGAAATCTAAGATTTACTCATGATGAACATAACTTGTATATAAAACAATAGTCATTAATCACATTCAATAAGTTATAAAAGCATTGCTAACAAAAAAAGGCATAAAAAATTTATGAAAAACATTTATACCTGTACGATGGTCACTATAATGTCCAACATGGAATGTCGTGATCACGATACAAACAAGAAAATGAAAAGTTCCTACAAATTAAAGATTTGAATGCTAAGCAATGTCTAGTGTTTTTTATTAATACCAACAAATTAAATATTTGAATTTAATACCAAGAAATTAAAGATTTGAGAAGCAACTAACTTTCGCTTGTCCATACTTGAGAATGAATGAAATATATCTATCATGAATAATGCATTTCATATAATATATTAATTAAGATTGTTAGGTAACACTTAAATGTTTGATAATTAAGAAATTGGAAGGACAAAGAGATGAAAATTATTTTATTTTTTGGTACGAAAAATCTAGAGTGAAAATGATTTTATTTTCGCCTAAGAGTCTAATACAGTCTATATGTATATAACTATCATTTATTTTTACTAGGAAAGTCAAAGGTGGTTTCTCCATGTTTGATGGTTTTGGGGACATGATGCCAATAGAGTGGCTCATAGGTCATAACCTAGCTAATATATAACACTATTTGAAGGAGAAGATCAAGAGTATTTATGGATTAAAACCAAAAAACATCTATCAAGATTTTACATTTTCATCTCATAATTTAATATAATTTTATGATAATTCTTAACATAAAGAAATTAAAAACGAAGTATTTATTCTTTATTACAAAGGCATAAAATTAAACCATGCCCAAATTGATTAAGAAAAAGAGATATAATATTTATACAAAAAATTTATGCAACTTACATAACACTCTATTCTCTTTCTTTTTTTTTCTCTCTGTCTCTGTCTCTCTCTCTCTCTCTATATATATATATATATTACTTCTCTCTCTTATTTGTAAAAAAAAGTTGTATAGTTTTGATGTATAAATAAAGTTTCTCTTAAGAAAACAACAACTTGTTAAATAGATGCTCAAATTTAACAAACAAATTAAAAAGGAGAAAAGAACAATTTATTCTATAACTACTATTTCATTTAATTACAGACATAGATATATGTATATCAACCACCTGATCATAATCCAATGAAAACAACAGATGTGGTTGTTGGACCTTGGCTTACATATATAGTAGAACCCATCATGCATTCGTAGCGAACAATATTGCAACTTTTAACCCTGCAAAGCTTTCCATCTTTAGGGAAATATAGATGGCTTTTGCCTAACTTTTGATCCTTCCATTAACTTTTTTGTTAAAAAATTGAATATGCTAGAAGCTTAGATAGAAGTACTGGAACGACAAGCTCCACAATAGTTAAAGTTTTGCCCTTTGCGTTTATTGTGTATAGACACTTAAGCAGTACTTGAAAGTGATGTTTTTAGCTAAGTACCCTATAATTAGTAAGTTCCCAAAACCAATATATAAAGCAACTACTATTTCCACAAATCAATTAGGCAGCTGGACTTTGATGTTGATGCATTTTGTTCAGGCACCACTAACCTTAACATTAATTAATCACTTCATCGATTTATTAATTGATTTAATTTTAAAAACATCAGTGAAGTTACTATGAATACCAAACAAATATGCATAACAAATTCAAACTCTACAAAATCTCAACCACGATATACATACACATATTTATTCATCTTTGCAAAACATAGAAGGGTGAAGCGCATAACATCAAATTGCGATTGTCCTAAATTCTTCAACCAACCATCTACACAAGTTTATCAATCGATAACATTCAATCCTAACTACTTCGTGGTCCAGGAATCAATATGCAAAATCAGTTGCTTCATAAAGCACTGACATACCAGGCAAGTTAAATCTGATAGAGGCTTCAGTTCATTTACATTGCATCCTATGAGACTGAGACTGAGATGAAAGATGAGGAGAAAGGAAACGATTCGGGTTCTGTGATATTGAGAAAGAACGAAGGACTTCAAATGGCAATAAGAGAAGGAGAAGAAAGTAGAGAAAGACGAAGAGAAGAAAGCTAACCTTTCGAGACCGACAATGAGGTTGTAGCGCCGCGAAAGTCACATCGACAGTGAGGTTGCAGCGCCGTGAGAGGTTACAGATGAGAGTGCGAAAGCATTCGAGTGAGAGTTTTTTTAAAAAATCAATGTTAACGAAGTAACTCAACATCGGTTTTTCGAAAAACCGATGTTGAGTTTTCTCTATATATTTAGAAAAATCGATGTTAAAGAAGTAACTCTGTTAATATCGATTTTTTAAAAATCGATGATAACGAACTCCTGTTATTTATAAATATGTTACCGCATTTTTGTTAACATCGATTTTTAGCAATATTAAAGCTATTATTTAACTTGTTTACTCAAACCAAATGTTTTGAAGTGATGTTTACATGGTTTGGAGAATCTAACTTGTTTACCCAAACATGCTTGTTATACGCAAATTTCCTGCATGGGGTTACTTTTAGAAACATTTTCCCAAAATGGGTTTGTTTCTAAAGTAATTCCTGCATGGTGCTCTTTTTTATGTAGAGCACATGCAAATCGCAGGGGGCAATGGCGCGTTCCGTCTCGACGCGCCACCTGACAGTGGTGTCGCCAGCTTCAATGACGTTTTGCAGGAGCTTGGACTCGCCAGTCAAACTAGCTAGTTGAGGGTGCAGAGTTCCTAGGGTGCAGGCAGCAGAGGCTGTTTCCAAGGGGGTTGCAGTCTGCAACGCTGCAGGATGTTGTCAGCTTCAATGGCGTTTTGGTTGGCCAAAAGCGCCAGCACCAGCAGCGATTTGCGTTGCTTGAGCTGCTTAAATCCCCCCTTCCCCGTAGACCATTCACGTGAGAAAAAAAAAACAGAAAAGAGAAGCTTGCTGGTGTTGTGTTTGAGCAAAAACGAAGAAGGATTGTTGTTGTGGTGTTTGTGTTTGAGCAAACTTCTTCATTTGTAAGTTTGTTTAATTATTTTTTTATTTTATTTGTATTCTGATGATAATTATAGTTTTATTAATATGTGTTAGTAGTATTTTTAGAATATGTTTGGAATGGGGAAGCAGACAGAAAACTACACATCAGACGAGCAGTGCCGACGTATCAAGGTGAAGAACAAATACTAGAGGAAATTGTTCCTCTGCTTCAACAATGTGGGCTTTATTGGATAATTAAGATGGGATACCTAAAGATAAATGCGGTCTTAATTAGTGCGTTCATTGAAAGATGGAGGCCCGAAACCCACACGTTTCACCTGAGATGCGGAGAGGCTACCATTACTCTCCAAGATGTGTCAATTTTATTAGGTCTTCGTACTGACGGGGCACCACTAATTGGTTCAACAAATCTTGATTGGGCCGACTTATGTGAAGAATTATTAGGAGTCAGACCACAGGAAGGCGAACTTGAAGGCTGTGTCGTCAAATTAAGTTGGCTGGCTCACCATTTTTCTCACATAAATATTGATGAGGGTAACGTTGAACAATTACAAAGGTTTACCCGTGCGTGGATCCTTCGATTCATAGGAGGTGTCCTCTTTGTTAACAAAAGTAGTAGCAGAGTTTCTTTAAGGTACCTACAATTTTTACGTGACTTTGAACAGTGCAGCACGTATGCGTGGGGACCTGCTGTGCTTGTGCATTTATATAGAGAGATGTGTAGTGCCATCGATTACAAAGTTAAATCAATCGGAGGTATGTGCATCTTAATCCAAATGTGGGCATGGGAACGATGCACGACTTTAGCTCCAAAGAGGATGCCTCCCGTCATAGAAAATAAACCACTCGGACACAGGTTTGTCATTTAAAAAAATTAGATTTGAATTAAAAATATTTAATGATGGAACGTGTTGACAATGATGATTTCATTTTTATTGTAGGTGGTTGCGATGTGGAAATCAGCATATTGGTAATGATGATCTTAGACTTTTCCGTCGCAAATTGGATCTGATGAAATGACATGAGGTAAGAACATCGTAATGTAATGGTTAAATGAAATCTTAATATGTTATGTTTTACTGGAAATTGACAAGTGTGTTGTTATATGCAGTTTGTCTGGGAGCCATACACAACAACTGTGATGGCAGCGTTGCCTCCAATTTGTGTGGTTGGAAGTGTAGCCTGGTTTGCGGTGGTGCCACTGATTTGTTTCCATGTTGTTGAGTGGCACCAACCCGATAGAGTTTTACGACAATTTGGATTGCAACAACCTATTCTCGGGTTTCCTTCGCAACCGCAGAATCTCCATGGCTTAACGCTCAAAGGCAAACAAGATGAGAATTGGTTCCACCTGTTGGCTCCAATCATTAGTCAGTAGAACAATGCAGCTGAGTTTAGGGTCGATGTTTATCCTCGACAGGAGGGCCTACTGGGTTTTAACTCGGACTACATGGTGTGGTATAGGCGTAAAACAAAGATGTTTGTCGACCCAAACAATGCAAACACAACTGCATTGGTATTTATCTGTTTTTCAATGTTTAACTTCTAATTAATTTATTAAGCATGAGCATTAATTTCTTGACGCTAATAATTGCAGGGTGAAGTTGTGGAGACTTTACAATACATGGTGTCACCACAAGGGAGGAACACATGGACAGTTGATGATCTCGTGCCTTACATGGATAAGTTAGCGATTATATCTAAAGAGCAAGAGAGAATCATTGAGCCAGTGTCACATGGTCCAGCATCAGAGCGTGAATTCCCAACACAAGAGTTTCACATTCTTCAGTCAAGTGTTGAAACTCGGGGCATAGGCAGACGAAGGGAGCCTGTTGAAGCGGAACAATATTCCCAACAAATGATGGAGCGTGGTCATGGAATGTATTACACGCCAACAACATTTTCTGAATATCCTTCACAGATGTATCAGTATCCTTTTGCAGGTCATCATACTGATACTTCTGAGACCTCACATTCGTTCGGTGGTGTTGCGAAAACACAACCTCATTTTTCATGGCCCACTATGACTCATTCACAGCAGCACGATGCCCCCATGGCAACACCTAACGCCCCATTTGCTCCGCAATGGAATGTACCCGGAGCAATACCTGATATGGGCGATTTATTAGGTGTTGATTTGCGTCAAGAGTTTTCTGCAGAGGCTGAGCAAGCAGAAGCGGGGAGACAACGCGGCGACAGAAGAAATCCTAATCGTCAAGCGCGAAGATGGGATCGACCATGTGGCACATCCTCACGACATCACGGACACCATAATGACTAATTTTGATGTATCTGTGTAATTTTGTTGTTGTTTGTAAGACATTTGATTTTGACAATTATTCTATCGCATCTGATTTATTATGCCTTGCTAATGTATAGAGTTTATGTGGCGCATCAAAGTATAATAATAAACTAAGTTTACAAATAAAACTAAAGTAGACAAACGAAATAATAAACTAAGTTTACAAATAATAAAACAAAGTTTACGTTAGGTCTAGGTTTTATGGATTATGGTTAGGTTTTAGGGTGAGGTTTTATGGATTAGGGTTAGGGTTTATTGATTAGGGGTAGGCTTTATGGATTAGGATTAGGCTTTATGCATTAGGGATAGGTTTTAGGGTTAGGTTTTATGGATTATGGTTATGTTTTATGGATTAGGGTTAGGCTTTATGGATTAGGGTAAGGGTTTATGGATTAAGGTTAGGTGTTAGGGTTTAGGTTTTATGGATTAGGGTAAGGGTTTAGGGTTAGGTGTTAGGGTTTAGGTTTTATGGATTAGGGTAAGGGTTTATGGATTAGGATTAGGTGTTAGGGTTTAGGTTTTATGGATTAGGGTAAGGGTTTAGGGTTAGGTGTTAGGGTTTAGGTTTTATGGATTAGGGTAAGGGTTTATGGATTAGGGTTAGGTTTTAGGGTTAGGCTTTATGGATTAGGGTAAGTGTTTATGGATTAGGGGTAGGCTTTATGGATTAGGGCTAGGTTTTAAGGATTAGGGATAGGTTTTATGGTTAGGTTTTATGGATTAGGGGTAGGCTTTATGGATTAGGGCTAGGTTTCAGGGATTAGGGATAGGTTTTATGGTTAGGTTTTATGGATTAGGGTAAGGGTTTAGGGTTAGGTGTTAGGGTTTAGGTTTTATGGATTAGGGTAAGGGTTTATGGATTAGGGTTAGGCTGTATGCATTAGGGATAGGTTTTAGGGTAAGGTTTATGGATTAGGGTTAGGCTTTATGGATTAGTGTAAGGTTTTAGGGTTAGGCTTTATGGATTAGTGTAAGGGTTTAGGGTTAGGTGTTAGGGTTTAGGTTTTATGGATTAGGGTAAGGGTTTAGGGATTAGGTGTTAGGGTTTAGGTTTTATGGATTAGGGTTAGGGTTTAGGGATTAGGGAAAGGTTTTAGGGGTAGGTTATATGGATTAGGGTAAGGGTTTAGGTTTTATGGATTAGGGTTAGGCTGTATGCATTAGGGATAGGGTTTAGGGTAAGGTTTATGGATTAGGGTTAGGTGTTAGGGTTAGGCTTTATGGATTAGGGTAAGGGTTTAGGGTTAGGTGTTTGGGTGTAGGTTTTATGGATTAGGGTAAGGGTTTATGGATTAGTGTTAGGCTGTATGCATTAGGGATAGGTTTTAGGGTAAGGTTTATGGATTAGGGTTAGGTTTTAGGGATTAGGGATAGGTTTTATGGATTAGGGTAAGGGTTTAGGGTTAGGTGTTAGGGTTTAGGTTTTATGGATTACGGTAAGGTTTTAGGGTGAGGTTTTATGTATTAGGGTTAGGTTTAGGGATTAGGGATGTTTCCTAGGACTTGGGGTTTGGGTTAGGGTTTTAACTAATGAATTCATGGAACCCCACAAATAGTTAATGTACACAAACAAAAATATGTAATGTTTTTAACTAATGAATTCATAGAACCCCACAAATTGATTCAACCCCAGAAATTCAATACATTGAAGACAACTTAAACAAATACAAGTCACTCGACTAACATACATAAATCAATGATTTGAACAACTCCCACACTCAAATTGCATTAGACAGCGACGCCTGTTATGCCCTTCGGCTCCACATCTACTGCATTTTTGTCGGTGGTCAGATGGTTCGACCCAATCCATCTCATTCCTTATCCTTGTTGATTTTGGCCGACCTTTCGCACGAATTGTAGTTGGGTCAGGGATAAGTGTCCATGCGTCATTAGAAGGAGGAATAGCCGCTTCATTCCTAAGAGGCCACCATTGTGGGGAGTAAGCTTTTAAGATGTGCTCATTTGTATAAACAACATCTATATATTGGTAGTAGTTCAGGCTCACGTAACCACAAGCTGCAATAATATGTGAACATGGATAATGAAGCGCAGAATACCTTCCGCATTGACAATAATGACCATTCAAGTTAACTGCCCATTTTTGTCCGCCACGTTGGGTAATAGGATTGAAGGTCTCCTCTACTTCAAACCTTGTGGAGTGGATGTCATACACGCGAACGATGTGCGAACAAGCTTGTTCTTGATTTTTTCTAAGTTCTTTAACAAACTTTGAACAATATACTTGCCCTTCATTTAACTGTCTACGCTTGGCGGCCACGCTCAACAAAGTACTTTCGACACCTATTGTACGTTGATTTGACCAATGCTGTTATGGGAATGTTGCGACAATCCTTCAAAACCTTGTTGATACATTCTGAGAGGTTGGTTGTCATGTGGCCATATCGACGTCCTTCTCTATCATAAGCCATCGTCCATTTTTTCTTTGAAATGCGATCAATCCATGTTGCTATGGCTGGACTCAGTTCACGAAATTTTTCTAAATTTTGATAAAAAATGTGCTTGCAAGGAGTGTAGGCTGCATAAAATTAGTTATGAATAACGTGGATAAGTATATATGAAAGGTAAATAAACGGGACCATCAAATATGAAATCTTACCCAATTTCTTCAACATTTCTTTTTGTTTTGCATTATTGAATTTCCGATTGAAGTTGCTTGCTATGTGACGCACGCAGTAGACATGATAACCGTGGGGAGGTTGCCAACCAAGTGCTTCGTTAGAGACAGCGGACTTTATACTCGCGTGTCGATCAGATATCAGACAAATACCATTTTTATCTGTGACGTGTTCACGCAAGTGTGCCAAAAACCATGACCACGCTGTCAACGTCTCACCTTCAACCACCGCGAATGCTAGAGGAAGGACACCACCATTTCCATCTTGTGATGTGGCCATTAAAAGGGTCCCACGGTATTTGCAATACAAATGTGTGTCGTCAACTTGTATGATTGGCTTACAGTACTTGAAAACCTCTTTACATTGGCCAAAAGTCCAAAAAACTCTATGAAGCTGACGGTGTTCGCGACTAACCGTATTCCCAACGATAAAATCGTCATGTAGTACTTGAAAATATGATCCAGGAGAATGATTTTGCATGTGTGTTAGCCACGACGAAAGTTTCGCATAGGACTTATCCCCATCGCCATATTCAATTGCAATGGCTTTCTGTTTTGCCAACCACGCTTTTTTGTACGACACCTTGTACGCAAATTCACTATTAATCCTCTCTTGAATCAAAGAAATTTTTATTGATGGATCTTCTCTGACCATGCCTGTCAATAACATAACAAAATTTAAATGACAATTAACAAAAAATGAACATAATATAAACATAAAATACGTACCTACTACACAAGTGGCAATTAAATCTGAATCAAGTTTCTCGTGATCTTGTGTCATGGTCATATTCAGACATGTGTGTGGTCCACCCTATTGTGTGACTTTCCACGTATCTGTTTTTTTGGATAAAATTGCCCTCATATAGAAAGGGCAAGGACACTGCATTTTTATTCAAGCAACAAACCACATACTTGTTCGATTTGCTTTCAACAAACTTTGAAACTTTGATGCACCTTCATAACATATTGTTTGAGTTCATTTTTGACCGCATCTTTACTATCAAATTCCATGCCAACATATAATTCTTGACCAACATTAAAGGTCGGCGGCATCTCCAAACCGCAAATGTCCTCCTCATCAGGATAACTCCAGTTGATATTGTTATAATGTAAAGCATCATTCCAAAATGGATTTTCAATTCGTTGTGCACCTAACAGTTCAAAGCATTGAAATTCAAATAATGCTTATTTAGCATTAAATTCAATTGACATCAAATAATAAATGTATTGTCTAATTTTTTAATTCAGCAAATTATACCTTCTGCTGGGTGAACAATTCTTACTGGTTGAGGAATGTCGGTGACTTCATCGTCTGTATCAGATATACCGTCAACACTGTAATCTTTGTCTAAAGACTCTTCAACGTATGAGTTAGACACAAGATAATCATCATCATCATGATCATCATCTTCGTCAAGATTTAAATTGCTCATATTTGTTGGCGGTTGTGTGTCATCGTTAGATACATAATTTCCACATGATGTAAGGGAATTTGCAGAATGAAACATTGAACCACCAGCCACATCCTTTTCTATGTACAATTCTAGAACTAACATTTCTTATTGTTGTTTAAAACTTTCCAGCATCGTCTCGACGTCTTCATCATCACAAATTTGCAAGGCAATATATTTTCCTGACACTAAAAATCTACAGCTGATAGCAGAAATAATTTCATTATTTTGTAACTTTACCTTATCTCCAATTTTTTTCTTCAAAGCATTGAAACTAATTTCACGTTTAATCTGAATCGCTTTTTTACTGCCTTCAAATATTACACCATCATTATCTTCATATACCCTTCCATTGAAATACAACACTGTTATAATCGAATTCATCGTGTACCTACAAAAACAATATTTTAACCCGTCAAATAAATTATAAAATGGGTATCACAAAAAGTCATTACTGGAACTTCAAAATAAAACTTTATTTAAAAAAAATAACGTCAAATCAATTTCACATTAAGACACTTTTAAAAAAATGAACGATTTCAATGTAATAATTTTTAACTAATGAAGATGTAATCAAAATTATTAAATTTAAATAAATTTCACATCAACACACTTAAATAACACAAACAATTTTATAAAACTTTAAATCCAAACTAATAAAATCTAATCACAAAAGGTCCCTTTATTGGAATTTCACATTCTATTTGTCTTTTAAAATAATTTAATTAACTTGAAATAAATTTCATGGGACACACTTAAAAAAAATTAATAATTTTAACATAGTAATTTTAAAGACAAAATAAAAAAAATTCATGAACGAAGTTAATAATATAAATAATTAATCTTAACAATAATAACTTCAAAATGAAAATAGGTAATTACAAAATTACTACAAATATATTAAAATAAATATGATACGAGAAACAACAAAGCATCGTCAAATAAGTTATTATGGTGTCTTTCGTTTGATGATTTGACGAAAAAAAATATAACAAAAATTTAAACGTATTGTTATGGTGTCTGTAATTTGTAAGTGTCTAAATATCAATAGCATCAATCATTTGTACAATATCTCAATTAGGCGGACATATAAATAGTTAATCTTCACAATAATAACTTCAAAATAAAAATAGGTAATTACAAAATTATTACTACAAATATATTAAAATAAATAACACTTTCAACTTCAAGGCATATAAATTTTTAACACACCAACAAATGAACCTAATCTAATTAAAAAAATACTATAACTTCATCTTAAAAAAACACCAACATAAACACACTTCAAAGAACACTCATAAATTTTTAAGACACTAATACAACATAAACACCAACACCAACTTAATATAATTATAAAATAACTATAAACTTCATATTCAAAACAATTTTTTTACTCAACATATTTTCTTCAAATAAATATGATGATATAATTGTTTTTTAAAACAAACTTTTATTTTAACCCTCACAAATTTAACTCAAAAAAATACAACTTAATTACAAAAAATTATAATAAACATTTCACATTCATACTTTTTTCCGGCATCAAAAAATTACTTTATAAAAATAACATTCATGCAATACACATTTGAACTTTTATACCTTAAAGCTGTACCTTAAACCTGCCTTCAACAACGTTTTTAGGATTGAACACAAAATAGGATAATAAACAATTTGAAACTCACTATTTTTTAGAAAAGGCACATAAAATATGGATCTGCACCTTTATAAAGATATAAGCTCTCAGTAATTTTCAAGAAACGCACATGAAATGGGCGAAGTTGTGGTTTATAAAGGAGCTCAAATCGCCATTGGGAATGGCTACTTCAAGCTCAAATCGCCAGTGCTACTGGCTACTCCCAACTGCAGTGCAAATTGCCAGTAGCACTGGCGCTTTCCACTGCAAAAAAGTTGTCCCTCCCTCCTGCAACGCTGCTGCACGTAGTCTGAGGATAACAGTCCCCTACTCTCAACTCGCCAGTCAAACTGGCGAGTCCAAGCCTGCAAAACGTCATTGAAGCTGGCGACACCACTGCTAGGTGGCGCGTCGAGACGGAACGCGCCATTGCCTCCTGCGATTTGCATGTGCTCAACGTAAAAAAGAGCACCATGCAGGAATTACTTTAGAAACATAACCATTTCGGGAAAATGTTTCTAAAAGTAACCCCATGCAGGAAATTTGCCGCTTGTTATATGTAGATGGTTTGTGACCGAAGCTTTATGGCATGTAATATTATGACGTAACTAATTGGCGCTTCCTTTAACAGTTACTCGATGCCATTATTTATGTATATGGTATACGATATGAGCCGTTTAGGAAGAAAGGAATCCACACAAAAGAGCATAAGTATCTTGATCCTCCTCGGTCCTCACCCACTTGTGGCCTTCGACGTGTCCAACAACTCCAGCATCATCGAGGAAAACTCCAAATTGTTCACCACGCCACGCTAGATTGATCGACATTGCCGCCTCTTTGGCTCTGTCCAACCCTCATTGTTTGCGAACATTATCATAGCATAGTCGAGTTAATATAAATGAGATCTAAAATAAATTTTAAGGAAAATATTTCACTCTAAATGCATGAAAGAATTATGTATGAAACCTTTGTCAACATATAAGATTTTTTTTCTATAATAAATGTAGCATTTTTAAGTTTATAGAAACTAAAAATAATTTTTTTTGTTGATGAGTCTAAAATTTAAATTTTTTTGGACCGATTTTGAACACCATGCACCACTCTAGAACAGCACAACTCTAGGCACCATGACCCTCACATCTGCAAAAAAACATGGCCATGTTGACAAAAGCTTTGAGGTTGATTGGAAGAAGAAAATTGAGATAAAGGAGAAAAAGTAGACAAAAGTGATGAGTTTCAATACAGAACGAAGTTAAGACAAGGTTGTGTGTAGTTTATATATGTTGTCTCTTTTGACAATGGATACCCTTCAAATATATTACTTCTCTTAGGGATTTTCTTATCAATTTAAATACTTATGTAAAACCACTGTCACTTATCAATTATAATAATCATTAATTTGTCTATTAAAATATTTATATATATTTTTGTGCATAAAAAAACATGAAGATCTTAATATTCATATTTAAATTTCAAATACATACCAATGACTTTAAAAGACTAAAACTTGAAAATTAATAATTTATAATTCATTAACACTGATAATCTGATATACCTGTAATCATAAATAATTCTTTATAGGTTACAATATATAAAAAAATTAAAAGAAATAGAAAATTAATCCATAAATCGAATATTTAAAAAACATTTTTTAGCTTCTTTAATGGAGGCTCATTTTCCGGTGGTTTTAAACCACAAAAAATGTTTGCCAAAGATATTAAGCTATGACGGCTAAAACACTCCAGAAAATGTTTTTTTTTTCATTTTTATATTGTTTCTCATCAATATTACTATTACCCTTGAACATGGTGTATTTAGTTTGTATTTTCATTTTTTATTTTATTTCTTATTTTTATTTTTTGAAAATTATTTTTTATTTTCAAAATATTAGAATTCTGAAAACATGTTTGGTTTGACTTTTTGTTTTCTGCTTTTAAGACATAAAAACACTTAAAATGCATTTTCAAAAGAAAATTTATTTTTAGATTTGTTTAAAATTACATTCTTTGACACTTCGTTTTCATTTTACTCAAATTGAGGTCTCTGGTTTCAACTCAAAAGACTGAAAACGAGATTTTATTATTTCCAGTTTTTGATTCGTTTGAAAAAATATTTTAACTGAAAATGAAAATAGAAATCTAACCAAACATATTTTCATCACCATTTTTTATTTCCTGTGAAAATAAAAATAAAAAACAACCAAACCAAACACTCTTTAACTTTTCCCAAATCCAAACTCAATCCTCCTAGTTTGCCGCTCCGGTGTGGCAGAATGCGGCGCAGCCTTGGTCTTGCTGATGGATAATGAAAAGGCCTCTCCTTGAAAGGAAACTTACAAGCTCTAAGTGGAAGTCACCAGAAGCAGAGGGAAGGGGGCCGATGATGCAGATTGCAGAGAGAGAAAGGGAAGTAGGTGTTAGAAAAAGAAAAATGCTAAAATATATATTTTTTTAATTTTATAAATGCAAAAAATATATTTTATCATATCAATTTTTACCCGATTGTTTAAATAAATACTCTACTTTTAAATTTGCAATAACATGCATCGACTTTTATTCCATTAAACAAAGACATTATGCGCCAGAAAGCTAACAAAATGGGAAATCTTAATCTAGGCACTTTTCTAACAGCTTGAGGTCATATTTCCCCTATAAACAAGCAACAAATTGAAGTGCACAAACATGTTGATAAAACACAGAGACAATATTTAGAACAAATACCCTGTCTTTTGAGTTAAAGGCAGAATATATGAAAAAGAAAGGGATAAAAGTGATTGAACCATTGACCCGTGATTCCATCCAAACATACAAACATTAATCTGTAAATGGTGCATAATGGAGCACTATCTTGGGCATGTCGGATCTTAAGATTTAAATTGAGTGCATGACTTTTGTTTTTATTTTGTAGCCTAGATAGGTTATCTCATCTGCTGTGGACCGTGGTGTTTGTGGATATCATATAGGATTATTTTCTCGTGCATGGGGTTTATAACTTATTGCAGACGCTGCTCGTGCCAGAGCGTGTTTACAAAAACGTAATAATCAATACACGAAAAAGGTAGAAATTTAGCTGAAAAGGATAGATATATTGGACCACACACACACAACATCAACAATCCGCAAGTTTCATGGGCAGTGGGTTCGACAAAAATGGAGAAGCGCTCAAAAGCTGTGGAACATTCAATTATCAAAATCCATAAACTTTTTTTTTATGATGCAAAATATTCACCAATTTTGTTAACCCAAAACCATTGTCATCGATGCTTTACTCCAAAGCATCTAAAATTCTTTGAATAATGTGATATCTCACACCAGTAAATTTTTTAACCCTCTCCCCTCTTACAAAGACTACAGAATGCTCTTATAAATTATGGTGAATACCTAATATATAAGCAATAATTTAAAATCCAGAGATTAAATGCATTCTATAAACTTTAGGCAAGATAGATTTTGGTTTTTTTGGGTGTAGTAATGGAAAAAATTGACAAATTAAGTCACCCTTCCTGATTATTGACACTCCTCTTAATTTTTTTTTCATTTTCAAAACTTAAACTTAAAATTTTACTTAATAGATTTAAGCTTAATTTTACTTGAAATAACAGACTTATAGGTTATCAAAATCAATAAACAGGTACCACTACTAAAATTTCAAGGCAAACAAAGCTACACATACACTAACATATAATACCATATCAATCTAGGCAGCTTAGAAAACAGTTTAATTATGTTTTAACAAATTAAACAAACCACCATGATATTCTACAAGAGGTTGGCTAATATGTCTAATTGTACGGTCATGATGATCAAGAAGTGTACATGTCCTTTCACAGAGAGAGATACGTTTAACAAACGCAAACCCTACGTATAGAGCACTAATAAGTTAAGGAGACGGTAATGTGAATATTGCATTGGAAAGAGTGAAATGAAAGGAAGGGTGGGTTGTTGCTCTGCATGGTTTATTCATGGGAGTGGGGGCTATAATAATAATAATAGTGCGTTCAAGTTCCAATTTCTGCAATGCTCTGCAAGGCTGGCCTCCATTGACCACCACTACCAACGAAGGGCCTTCCAACACCTTTTTTATTGTTGTTGTTGCTCCTGCCATTGTTCCCCATTCGTTGAATCTCCTGTTCGACCTGACAATGAACAGAAAAAAGAGATAACCTTGGCACTGCATTGGATAGGCACACACGCCAAGTGGTAAAGGGAAAATGACAAATCGTATTCATTCATAGTACAGATTCACAGAAGTCATAGATTGTTGCCTCCATTAGTGATTATTATTTAATCCATGCCTTGGAACATTAATACTACTACTTTAGTTATGATATCTTATCTGGTAGTATATTTTTACTTTATTGTTTTATTTTAAATTAATAAGAATCAAAAGATAAATACTAAAAAAGTTTATAATAATTCATGCTGTGATAGACTAAATAAGCTAGACCTCTTATTTTAACCATATGTTTTGCATTTTTCTTCTTCTATTCTAGCAATCAATTGGCCAAACATCATATTCCAGTAATAGCAATTAGACTTATTGTAAAATTTAAAGTTAGATATGAAAGGAAGTACTCTTCCAAATGGACTCCAACTTGGCCACTTTAAGCCAGACTAATAAAAAAACTTGGCCACTTTAGGAAGGCATAATGCGAATTGTAAAGGTAATATTTAAACGATGGCTCTTCAAAGATAATTCCAACTTGACCACTTCACTTAGCGCAAATGGTAAAGTTAGGTGTTATTTGAATACAAATTTGAGTTCCGTCTTTCTTTTTGTATTAAAAAAAAAAAATCATTTGAAAGTTGAAAAGATCATATCTTTAGTTAAAAGCATCCATGCTATATATCCTATGATTAGCTCACCAGCCGTCCTGACATGCCTTTTGTAATTTGGTAGTGCTTTCATGAAGTGGAAACGTGAAGAAACTTAGAAAGTGATAAAAGTAACAGAACAAAGGCATGTATCATTATTTGGATAGTGGAGCATGCATTGTTTTGACGTACTTTCCTAATTTGCCATTGCATGGTCGTCGACTAAGGACTGTTTTGTTTTACACTCAAAATCAATTTCTTTTTCCTATACACATGTTCTAATAATGTACAATTTGTAGTTAAAACTAATTTAGACATATTTTAATTATGTTCAACCGTTCAAAATTAATTAAAATTAGTTCTGCTTTATTTTAAGCCAAACCTCTCACTAGCATACATGTAATATTTTACAGATGAAATCAATTGGGTATATATTTCAATTAAATTAAATTTTTTAATTTTTTTTTTTATCAAAACTAGTTCTACTTAATTTACGGACAAACGTGTCCTGTCTGAATTATTATGATAACTAAGTTAGACATTAGTGTGCTTCTTAAAAAACCATTTTTTATGACAGAAATACGAGCAAATTAGGTAATAGTAGAATAAAATTGGTCATTGCAAGAAAAAGGGTTTTAGTAACACGCAACAACAAATTAGTAATTGAGTTTAATTAGAACTTTCTTAACACATAAGATCTGTGAGAGCATTGGATCGATTGTGGATGACTAGTGTCAAATATAGCACAAACTTGTAACTAAAATAAACAATTATTACATGCACTCACCAGTGTCTCTGTCCCAACTAAAAGTGAGGAAAATTTATAACCAAACTCTTCTAAAAAAAGAAGAAACACCCTTGAGATCCGTCCTTAATGAAATAATGATAAAATTCTACTGTAGTACAGAAGATACGATCATCTATGAATTTGCACATGCAAAACCTTTATTCATGTCTAATACAGAGAAAAGAAGAAAAAAAAAAATGCCACACCGCTATATTCCAATTAGACTCTGCCTTAAAGCGAAGGATATGATATAAAAGAAAAAAATAATGCTATCCTTCGACCATACTATCACAATTAAAACGCAGCATGGTATACTCATATTCATCACCAAACACACAGACATATCAGTTTAATAATTTTTCAAACCAATTTAATTAATTGCGCGATAGGAGGCTTAAATAATTCAAACAGAGAGGTAGGCAGCATTAACATAAAAATTAATTACCTTAATGGAACCGAATTCAGATTTGGAATTCCGGCTAGGATTTAGAGCTCTAGAGTCCTTGTGCTTCATCTGAATCCCATGACTACCCGTCTCCTTGAGCAATTTCCCAAGTTTACCACATTTCTTGGAAGCAAACTCCTTCAACACATCTATGGCCCACCAAAATACACACAAATCAAAATTATAATCACAATTTTTTTTTTCTTTCTACACCACATGTATTTTAGAGATTCTATAACCAAATATGATATATGAAGGCTATATATGGACGACAGAGATTAAAATAAAATATTTTAAACTATAGGTACTATTTTATTTTCTAAGTACAGAAACAAGTAGAGTAATTAATTAAGCCTTTTATTAAAGAAAGACAGGAATAGCGGCAAATGATTTGAGAATACCACGATACCTTCGAAGCTGATCAAGCGATAAACCTGGCCAATATGCAAAGTATCGTCTGGTCGGAGAAGCTTAAGCTGCTTCATCGGCGTGCCATTCTCGGCCATAAGCGTGGGCGAGGACACGACAAGCGCAACATAGTGACCAGGATTCGAGTTCATAACCTCGTGTGCGCTTAGCGACCAATAAACCCTCTCGATCTTGTTCCCAGGATGCTGAATCACAACCGTAGCCGCTTCCGCAGCTTGGCAATTCCCCATATAAATTAGTATTACCAAACTGACCCAGAGAATGTAACAAACAATTGCAATGGTAGTATTGTGGGTGCGGTGGGTTTAGTATGATGAATAAATAATAAATCTGCTGGGAACTGGGAAGAGAGAAACGTTGGTTTATGTGTTGAAGTGGGTGACGTTTGAAGGACACGTACAACACGGTAACTGTCTTATTACTCTGTCAGGGTTGCCATAAAAATGAATTGAACCTGACGCACGCCAAGAAAGAATCAAAGGGGTGTTTGATGGATGTGACCAACGAGAACCAGAATCCAAGAAATGCCCCCAGAATCTATATTTATTTTTGTTTAAATGCAAGAGAGGAATGGTTTGTGTTGTGATGGTGGTGTGGGCAAGCTAGGTTGTGAACAGGGGAAGGCGTGGTTTGAATTGATAAAAGGGGAAAAGGGTTGCGAGTGAGGATGGGACAGTTGGATATAAATAGAGAGAGTGTGGTTGAGGCGTGTTGGATCTGCAAAACAAACACACCTTGGGGCTGGGAGTTGAATTGAAATTGAACGTAACTTTGCCGTGTATGCACTCTTTTATAATTGGAAAACTCCAGTTCTGCTAATGGGTTCGGTAGTAGGTACTACTTTCCCCCTACTTGCCTTCAGTTCTGAATTGTGATCCATGTGTCTTTCTGACTCACTGACAAATTCAACTGCTTATATGTTTTAATTCAAAATATAAAATGTTGAATTTTCTCAAGACATTTGACGGAAAATTCATGGATAATACTATAATTTTAAAACTCTGATCGATCCAACCAAATTGATGCTCTGATCAGATCGAATTAACTATCAAATCGATCGTGCAGTTAATATAATGTGACCCAATGTAACCTATTGGACTTGTGATTTAATCCATAATTAACCAGTTGACCTAGGTTAGACCACTCAATTTTTTGTTCTTCTTCTTTTCAAATTACTTAAAATGAGATTGCTATGTTGTTACAACATGATTGTTGATTTGTTTTTCTTATTATTTATTTAATTTGTTGTGTATAAGGAGTGTTTATCTTTATTCTTTTAGGTATTTGATATTGTTTAGATTTAGATTTGTTTGTTTTAAGCTATGGAAATTATTTGGTGCAGACAAAAATAGTGCCTTGGTGTTTGGTGCAACAGATTTTTAAAAGAAATAATTGGGTGTCATTCTTGGGGGTGTGTTCCCTCTCTGCACGTAGGAGTTCTTTTACTACTCTTTACTAACTGTAAGCTAAGCCCAGGGAAGAGAGGGAAGAAGTCCGGTAGTCTGTTCCGTCTCGCACATAGCGTTAAGATAGTTTCTTGTATTGCCCCGCCGAGGATAGCCCCTAAAAGACGTACCGATGGGGCATTAAAGTGTGTAGTCCTTGCGGAGTGAATAGAGATAGAGAAAAGAGTTCCTTAGAGTTTATGATCTTCTTCTAGTAGCAAAAATAGTTATCTTTTTATTCAACTTTTGTCCTTTTTTTTATTTGATGTCAGCTAAGAGATTTTTATATTAAGGATATAATGGTATTTTTGTAATTATAATATTATTTTTATTTTATTTCTCTTCAAACAAATAACTCAACATTTTATTTTATTTTTTTTCTCTATTTTTCATGTTTAAAATTATCTTTATTTTATTTTAATCTTCTTTATTTCTCTCTTCCTAGCCAAACACACATTTATGAGTAGTAACTAAGAGTAATGATTTTTTTTTTACCTTCTTTAAAATATGTATAAAATTTTCATATTTTTTTTAATATAGATCAGTATCGTACACTTTAAATTTATCAATGCAAATATGTATTTTCTTTCTTGTTATCCTTTTTTACTTCTAATTTCATACATCATTCATTCTTACATCATCTTTGGGGATTAGGTGTTCGACAGAAGGTAATTCTTAATAGAAAAATAAGGAAGGTTTTATATGTATCTATTTTAGGAATTAGTCACTCGACAGAGGATAATTTCTAATAGAACTAAAAGGAAGGAGTATCTTAATAAAACCATTGTTAGACATAGAGTGATTGCATTATGCCCACGCATCAAAGCAAGCATCTAGAATTAGAACTTCAAGCATTTTATCTATTGACTCTTTGCAAAGACATTTGGGAAATAGATAGGTAAAATAAGCTTATCATCCTGAGACATTAGGGACAAATATTCTAATAGATGTGAGTAGGATAAATTCACCTGATTGATAGAGAAAAATCACAAATAATACATCTTAGGAAAATAAGGCATGTTAGGTCTTAACATTCTCATCCCATTGAATTTTCTATTATTTCCTTTGTTTTCTATTAATAGTTATTATTTTATACTCTTTTCTTTTAAAGTTATCTTTTATACCTCATCTTATCTTTTTCTCTTATAAATTGAAAATTATCCAACACAAGTACAAAACAAAGTTCATGTGAAAATCGACATTTGGACTTCCGAGTCTTTATTACTTAGACATTTGGTACACTTGTGAGTTAACATTTGAATTCGTCACTAGATCAAATTTTAAAACTATGGATAATTCTACTAAGTAGGAATATTCATGGTCCGGTTTAATTCATTTTTTTTAATCAAAAAATCATTCAAACCAAACATAAAAATTATATGCATTTTTGTTTGGTTTGGTTTTTGCTATTTTTACTAAAATACTATTTCAATAAAAATTTATATACTTTCTTTTCATCTTTTAAATCAAATCATTTTAATAAAATTATTAATAATAATCTATAAAACTTGTTAATATGCTAAATATTTTATAATAAAAATGTGTCAAATTTCCATCAATTTTAAATATCACATATCTTGGAAATTTGTCTATAAAAAAAAATAATATACATTGTATAAGTTTCATATACATAACACTATAAAATTATATGAAACTCAAGTACTATACACATAAAATTACAACACTAAAGTAGTATATAAATAGCGACGAATCTAGAAATTTTTTGATGGGGACAAAATACAATCTAATAATTTTTTGATGGGGACAAAATACAATCTAATATTTTCTTAGACAAAAGATAATATAAACTCTATTAGAAGAGTATTAGAAAAATTGAAATTAATAAAAACTAAAATGATAAAGTAAATAAAATTAATACCAATTTATTTTCTCTTTTATCTTTTTCAACTTTTTACATTTATCTTTTTAAAATAGTTTTCTAATGGGGGCAACACCTATTTTTTTAAGGGGCAAAAAATATTTATTTAATATATTCACGTAAAAATTGCCCCCGTTACTTTGCACATAGATCCGTTTTTGTATATAAGTGTTGTGATTTGATTGAATTTGGTTCAATTTTAGAAACACAAACAATTAATCGAACCAAATCAATCAATTTGAGTGCAAATTATCCAAACAAATTAAGTCCAAAATCTATTGGTTTGACTTATTTTCAATTTTTTAAACAATTTTTAATTTTTATTTTAGATCAATTTGAATTTGAACATTCTTACTATTAATATCTTTTTTTATCCTATAAATTAAGCACCATACCAAGAAATTTTATAACATTCATACACCCTCAACCAATTGAGTTAAACCCCCTAAATCTACTACTAATATCTAGATTAACTAATATCAAATTATTTTAACTTTTTTAATCAATTTTTTCACGTTCAAATGTTACTAATGGTTAAAAGAGGAAAATAATGCATTAAAAGAAATCAGAATAAAACTATTTTACCTTCCCAAAGATAAAAGTAAAGTCCCTTGTATATTCATCATCATTCATGATAGGTGGGTTGAGTGTGTTGACTCTGATAGATTGCTATGCAACGTAATGTAATGTTCCCAAAACGGGACGGTTCCGGAATTTGGTAATAATCCAGGGGCCAGGGGCCAGGGGCCAGGTAGCAGGATGAGTTATAGGAAAATGCTGACATGGTTATATCATTGTTTTAAGTGTGGTGGGATGTTCCGTCCTAATCTCTTGTATGGTATCTAAATTCTCCTTCTCACCCTATCCCTATTACACATTTACACTTGTTTAGACTTTAGGTGCAGAATAAAGTAAGGGAGAAAAAAATAAAAATAAAGGGAAAATATGTCGTTTGAGTAAGTAAAATAAAAAAAAAAATCTTTACTTGTTGAAATACATGAATGAAAGAAGAAAAATAAATAAATGAATTATATAAATAATAATTTATATTAATTTAATTTAACCTAAAACATTTAAAACTTAATATACTAATTTTTTTCTTAACATAAAATTACTTATTATTTTTAAGAACCAATAGTTTTTTTTCCTTTTTTGAATATTACAAAAAAAATCATTTCTTTTTTCATCATATTTCATTTACATAAACCCAAATAAAGGGTATTTTTTTCCTATAAAAAACAAAGGGTATTTTCTTATTATCTCTCTTAAAAATTACTCACTCTGATTCTTTTTATAAAAAATTAATGATATTATAAAATACATGTATGTACTGTTATCACACAACCATTCCTCTCTTAACAATTAACAAGATGGTTTAAATACGTATAATTTATTCAATTAACACAAAATATTTCCACAAACTCAGGCAGACATAAAATACATCATACACCAAAAAAATTCATCACAAAGTTTGAAAAACCAACATATATCTGTTGTTCCGAATCTGTCAGGATTATGTACTGCGCTTTCTTTATGTACATAATGCTGCATACAATTTAAAATTATGTTGTTTAGGTAATCGCACGTGCTACTAATACATTGGCACCCATTTTTTAATTCTTGAATTATCCATATAGCAAGTGAATTGACCATGAATCTAATTGTGTTGATAATGGAATCCTAACTCCACTTCCAGGTCAAATTTTGACTCTTCGACTCATGAGTAGTCACAACCCAATAGTCAATGGGAAACGGTATTTGTTTTAAAACAATCCCATGCCCCCTCCCCAAAAAAATTAGGCGAAGGTGATATAATAACAACCTCTGCCGACCCAAAGTTATAATTTTGATTTTGGGGAATTAAAACATTAAGAAATTTTTTTAAAAAATGATAATTAACTAAGAACAAACTAGGGGTTGAGTTGAAGCTGTCGTCTTATAGAACTCCCAGTTTTTTCAAATGCCTATATTTATAATGTTGCTAATTTTCTGAAATTATTATGGTGATTGAACATTACTTTGTGACTTTGTGAGTGAGCAAGCGACTGAACGTGAAGGAAACGATGCTATATTAATTGAATTAATATTTTTGTCTTCATCATTTGGGTCTAATGCTGATGCTCTTCTTTGTCTTGCTAATTAAGAAAGATGATAAAATTCAATTGAGGCATAGCCGGCAGGCAAAAGCCCACGATAGCATGAAAGGAAATAGTTAGATACCTTTTTTTGGCCACATTAGTAGATCTTAACTAATTCCTTACGTCAGTTTATCAAACTTTGTTGTGGTCCTTGCTTAATTATAATTCCTAGTTCCCTACCAGTGCATTTGTCATCATTTCCTTGATTTCTTTTTCTCTTTTGCTGCGTATACATGAAGATGCTCATGATTAACGATTTGAGATGCTTTTTTTTCGGTCGGTGATTAGATTTATTTCAAGTAAGATATACATGATTTTTTGGCCTTTGACATTTCATTTGCCAACATTCCCTTGATTTTTTTCATTTCAGCGTGTGCATAACTTGTTAGAATAATGGGACTCATGTAACTTAAGGGTCTAAATTTGATTTAATAAAATAAAGGGACCTATTAGTAAATATGAGAAGTTAATAAATTTTCGATAACTAACTTAATGGAAGTTTGTTAAACTCATGGGAAGTTAATAAACTTTCGATAACTAACTTGATGGAAGTTTGTTAATAAAAGACAAATGGTTCTATCTCTGTCATAAGCATTTTTTTCCTCTAATTACCATCAAGAACGTGAGAGGAAAATAAAAGAAAGGAAAGAGATAAATTGGGACAAAGAAGATTGAATAACTTATGTCTTTCATGGATCAAGATAAGTTCTACTTATTGTATGAGGGAATCATAGATTTTAAGATCCTTATAATATGTGATAGATTCATTGAACATAAATGTATGAAATCTATAACTAACATGTGGTATTAGAGCCATAGGTTATTGAATTTATGATTCTCCATGAATGATGTTTCTTCCACACATTGTATGAATCTAATTCCAATTGGAAAATTATTCAAACCATTTTGTTTTCCGATGTGCATATTATAATTGTTTTCGAGTTTGGAATGCCCCGAATCTAATTTTTGAATGTCTTGAATTGAAATTCAATATCTCTCTCTTACGTCAATTTCAATTCAAAATTGGATCAAGTAATTTGGATTAAATGTATGATAGATTTGTAATCACCAAAGTGGTCAAATCTTTATGTTTTTATTTAATTTCAAATTAGTGACAATTTTATTTCAATTACCCATAGAATGGATGCTAAATTATAGATTATTGGTTTATGGGTTAATTGAAGTTCATTATTATAAGACATTTATGGATCATCCAAAGGTTGATTAGTTGTTCTTATAATTTATGGATATGACTGTTGGTAGTATGTATGCATTATTAGTTTTATTTATATATCCAAAGATAATAAGTATTTCTAATTAATGCATATGCCTTACCAAATAATGTTAAAATTATTAGCATCGGTATGTTTTTTTGTGTATTAATGTATCACCCAAAGGAGAACATTAGTATACATAGAATGTTTGTTTGTTGTTTGAATATATATTATATATTTAATTTATGACTCAAAGTATCAATGTTAAGTATGTGTTAATTGCAGTATCCCTTCCTGTATGTTTGCATTTTCTTGGTATGTCTGTTTTGGTATTTAATGGGTTAAATTTCTCTGATTGGAGCAAATAAGTCCAATTTCACTTAGGTGTGTTGAATCTTGATTTGGCTCTTCAACTTGAAAAACTTGCTGCTATTACTAATGCTAGTAGCAATGAAGAGAAAACTCATTATAAGGCCTGAGAAAAGTCAAACAAAACTTGTTTGATGCTTATGCACACGAGCATAGCAAATAACATTAAGTCTGCTATTCCCAAAACTGAAAGTGCGAAAGAATTTATGAAATTTGTGGAAGAGCACTCTCAAACTACTGGTAAGTCTCTTGCTGGGACATTAATAAGTACTTTAACCACCATAAAGTTTGATGGTTCTCGTACTGTGCATGAACATGTCATTGAGATGACAAATATTGCAGCAAAACTTAAGAAATCAATATATGGACTTAAACAGGCTTCCCGACAATGGTATCTTAAGTTCAATGATACTATTACGTCCTTTGGATTTAAGAAAAACATTGTTGATCGGTGTATATATCCGAAGGTCAGTGGGAGCAAATTTATATTTCTTATTTTGTATATTGATGACATCTTGCTTGCAACTAATGATCTTGGTCTATTAAGTGAGGCTAAGAAGTTTCTCTCTAACAACTTTGAAATGACAGATATGAGTGAGGCAGGCTATTTGATAGGAATAGAAATATTCCATGATAGATCACAAGGACTGTTAGGCTTGTCTTAGAAATCATATATTAATAAATTTTTAGAGAGATTCAGAATGAATAAATGTTCAACATCTCCCAGTCCAATACAGAAAGAAGATAAATTTAGTCTCATGCAATGTCCAAAGAAAGATCTGGAACGAAAACAGATGGAAAATATTCCTTATGCATCTGTTGTTGGGAGTCTGATGTATGCTCAAACATGCACAAGGCCAGATATTAGCTTTGCAGTTGGTATGCTTGGTAGGTAACAAAGTAATCCAGAATTGGATCATTAGAAAACTGTAAAGAAAGTCTTAAGATACTTGCAAGGGAAAAAAGATCATATGCTTACTTATAGGAGATCTGGTCATCTTGAGGTGATTGGATATACAGATTCAGACATGGAGGCTGAATTTGTGACATTCTTTGCGGCCACAGTTTAGGCTAATTGGTTGCGGAATTTTATTTCAGGACTTTGGAGTAGTTGATAGTATTGCCAAGTCGCTAAAAATTTATTGTGATAATACCGCAACTGTCTTCTTTTCTAAAAACGACAAATATTCTAAAGGTGCTAAGCATATGAAATTGAAATACTTTGTCGTTAAAGAAGAAGTTCAAAAACATAGAGTGTCAATAGAACATATTAGCACTAATTTAATGATTGTTGACCCTTTAACAAAAGGGTTACCGCCCAAAGTATTTACTGGCCATGTAGTGAATATGGACATTATGTCTGCTAGTGAATGTTGAATGTTATTTCTGGTCTTTGAACCCATTATGAACTTCTCATTTTACAGTCATATTAAAGAGAAAGATAATATAGTAGTACATGAAAGGGAATATGTTGATTAAATGACATGTAACTGCCACGACTCTTATTGTTTTTTTTTTATCTTTTATTATGATTAATGATGGAGCCAATATATCTAAAGTCTTTTAATGCGCATTATAATTTATGTGATTATTAAATCATGAAGTGTTATGGTATCACAAGAGTCAAGTGGGAGAATGTTAGAATAATGTGACTCGTATGAATTAAGGGCTTAAACTTGATTTAATAAAATAAAGGGACCTATTGGCAAATATAGGAAGTTAATAAACTTCCAATAACTAACTTGATGGAAGTTTGTTAATAAAAGGCAAAGGGTTCTATCTTTGTCATAAGTGTTTTTTTCTCTAATTACCATCAAGAATGTGAGAGGAAAATAAAAGAAAGAAAATAGATAGATTGAGACAAAGAAGATTGAAGAATTTATGTCTTTCATGGATCAAGATAAGTTCTACTTACACTCAAACTGTATGAAAGAATCATAGATTCTAAAATTCTTACAATATGTGATAGATTCATTAAACATAAGTGTATGAAATCTATAACTAACATAGCTATGATAATGATTAATGAATTGAGATATAAACCATGTGGATTGTGGATGGTGTTTGAGGCTGGGTTTGGAATTACATAATTACATAAGTATGAGGTTGTTACTTCCTGCACCTCTAAGTTGTTTCTTTCATCTTTTTTGGAACAATTTTTTTTTCAAATTGGCTATTCCGGAAGCCAAAATTATTTACATTCTGGATTGATCTGGAAGTCAAAAAAGGGATGCAGGAATAAACTTGGAGGTACATGAAACAACACCCTAAATATAAATATTAATTGGGCTTTCTGGTTTTTGGGCTAGCTCAAACTACCTACACATACTTTTTATGATTCCCGAAAAAAAAAAAGCTTTAAGGTCACAGACCAGAAATAAAAGAAAGCCTTTACAGTCGGAAAGATCGAATTTGTAGGTACGGTAGAGAAAATAAAAGTATAAAATGTAATTTTCTTCTTCATATTTTTTTAAATCTGTTATTTTAGATTTTTTATTTAAGATATTTTATTTTTCATTTTTAAAAAATTTGTAATTTCAATTCCTCTATTTTTTTAATTAATTAAGATATTTTATTTTCTATTTTTTTAAAAAAATGTGATTTTAATCCCTTGCGTCAATTTTAGAATTCTTGATTGACTACTTTTTTACATTTTTTTATCAATTAAGCTTGTTAGTAATTAAATAAAAATTATAAAAAATATTTGCCATGTGTATAATAAACAAACCGATGCCAACGATCTTTAGAGAGTATATCTATCCATGTTTGAAATTGACCTCAAAGATTATAATTGTAAACTTTTTAAAAGTAAAGAATGAAATATCTCAATTAAAAAAATAAAAAAAAACTAAAAACAAAGATTTGAGAAAATTGAGGGAGAAAATTACATTTTAAGCCAAAATTAAACGAGGAGCACAAAACCAATGTAACCAAATGTACAGAGCAATGAAAAAGAGAAACAATAAAACCAAAGGAACAATGAAATAAAATAGGGAACTTCTTTTTGTATCTCTTTTTTTCATCACCTTTTTATTTTATTCAAAAATTAGTTTCTGAAGTTATTTTTTACATTGTTGTATTGAAGTTAAATTGTTGTATTGGATCTTCATCACTTGTTTTAAAGTTCAGGATGCTTCACGTATTGGTAAAATATGCAAGGGTATCGGTAGGAAGATCCTCATTGTTGTCTGAAAAGGGTTGTATCGTCATAAATAGTCAGGGGGGTTAATTTGGGTTTTCGATCAACCCAGGCTATGAATAAAGCGTTTTTAATGAAAGCAGGTTGGAGGATATGTGTACCAAAAAACCAACACTGTGCTCTAAAGTGTTTTAGTCTAAGTACAAATGTGGGAATAAGGTGATTCCGAAAATGGATAAAAGGAAGCATGGCTCAAATTTTTTGCAGGGAGTGACTCAATGTTGGGATGAGGTGCATAAAAGTATGATCTCGAGAGTAAATAATGGGCTCCTACTTTTTTTTTAAATTTTTTTATAGGATTGTTGGATTCCAAAGAGTGGCAAGTTGCTGGATGCCTGGATGTAGCTCTAATTCAGCTGGACGAAATTGATAAGATGGCCATGGTGCTTGATTTTGTTCTTCTGCAACAGGGTTGGAATATTGAGAAGCTTCGAGAGGCCATCCCTAGAATGCATGTGATAGTATAAAGACTATGGTGCCTCCTGGAATTACAAATCAAGATGATGTCCCAGCTTGGAGATATACAAATGATGGTGTATGTTTATTGTGATCTTCTAGTATGCCAAATTAAATCTTTCAATATCTATACACCAAGACATGTTATCACATGTCAGAAGCCAAGAATTATAATAACAAATTTTTTTAAAATAGTCGTGAGAAAAACACAAAATAAAATAAAGTTAAAAAGTATCACAAAATACTAAAAGTATATTTTGGGTAAATTTTATTTTATTTCTAGTTAAATAAATATTATAAAATACTACTTAGTTATTTTTGTAGGTAGGTCAACCCGATTCATCATGAGTTCAACGAAGATGAGATAAGTTCAAAATAAGTTGGTTAAGTTTAACAACAAAGTGTAAAAAGTTTTTCTTTTTTAGATCCACCTAGCCCGAACCCGTAGTGGGTCGGATTAACCTATGAATTTGAACTTATTTTGACGGTTAGAGAACTTTAGCTCCTTTCTTTAAAAAAATATCAATATTAAACAAAACATTTTAGGTGAATTTTACTCTATTTCTAGTTAGATAAACAAAACATTTTAAAGTCTTAAAATAAATATTATAAAATACTACTTAGTTATTTTTCAGGTGGATTAACCCGATCCATCATGAATTCAATCAAGGCGGGATGAGTTCCAAATAAGTTGGTCAAGTTTAACAACAAAGTATAAAAATTTTCTTTTTTTCATTTAATTACTCATTTAATTCCTATAGTTTCCAAACTTATCCATTTTAATCCTTATAGTTAATAAGTGATTTTTTTAGTCCTTGTACTTTACCTTTTAATTCCCAATAGATTCCTACGGTTAAAATTATTTAACACCATTAAATTATTGTTGCTAGTCGTCTTTCCCCAGAGCTCCCTCTCTTTCGAGAGGCCCCCGTCTTTCGCAACGGCGAGGACTGCGGCTCCTCTCCCTTCGCCACCATTAACGTAGCCATGACCCTCGACACCAACTACCTCCGCAGCACCATGGCCACGGTGTTCTCCATGCTTCAACATTCGACATGCCCCGAGAACCTAGCCTTCCACTTCCTCTCCGCCCATGACGACGCTCCCGAACTCTTCTCCAGCATCAATTCCACCTTCTTTTACCTTAAGATGAAGATTTATCGGTTTGACTCCAACAGGGTCCGCAACAAGATATCCAAGTCCATTCGACAGGCCTTGGACCAACCCTTGAATTACCCCAAAATATACCTGGCCGATACCATACCAGAAGACGTGAAACGCGTGATATATTTAGACTCTGACTTGGTGGTGGTTGACGACATAGCCAAGCTTTATGGTGTTGATATGAAGAGCCAAGGTGCAGTGCGAGGTGCGGTGCGAAAACACACCGATCGTCGGTGCAATCCTGGCAACAATAATATGTTATGGTGAAGCATGGTGCCACGAAGGTAGTTGGTGTCGAGGGTCATGGCTACGTTAATGGTGGTGGAGGGAAAGGGGTCGCAGTCCTCATCGTTGCGGAAGGCGGGGGCCTCCCGAAAGAGAGGGAGCTTCAGGGAAGGACGGCTGGTAACAATAATTTAACGGTGTTAAATAATTTTAACGGTAGAGACCTATTGGGAATTAAAGGGTAAACTACATGGACTAAAAAAGTCATTTATTAACTATAGGGATTAAAATGAATAAGTTTAGAAACTATATGTACTAAATAAATAATTAAACCTTTTTTTATATTCACCTCGCCCAAATCCGTGGTGCGTTGGTTAACCTATGAATTTAAACTTATTTTCACGGTTACAAAACTTTAGCTTCTTTCTTGAAAAAAATATCAATATTAAATATGTATAAGATATGAATACATAAACAAATTAATTAATTAAAGTATTGATGTTTCACAATAAAAAAACTTAGAAAAAATAGTTTATATATGCATGATTACATAGAAAGTTATCTATAAATTTATTAATTTTTCATATGATTATCTTAAAAGTTATACTCATTATAATTTCTTATAGTTTTTTTACGGTTTTAATTTTTTTTACAAATAATTGCTTTGATAATTTGCACTGATTTTTAACATTTAACTTTTATTATGCAGATTAAAAAAATAAAATTATAATTTTAATCAGAAAATAATATTAAAAAAAACACTTGACACTAGAGTTATGTTTTGTCCCAATAATAACAGAAGTGAAAATGAATGTGACAGACACGAACTTGCATGAATATTGTATAGAAACAAGATATTACGTGGAAATTCAACAACTTAGCATATCTTTGAACATACTCAAACTCCATTAATATAAAGGAATAAGCTGGCCAGTCTACCCACGCATAAAATAATCCCCTCATTACTTATGTTCTTTAAATTAAATATAAAAAAATCCTGACAGAGGCACCAATGCTCTTAGGATCGGTCCTACTAAATTTGGCTGCTCTCTATTACGAAGCTTCTTGTGAAGTTCTACAAGGCCCCTTAAGATTTTGCTTTATTAAACCTTTTAAATAGCCTTTGTACGTAAAGCATGTATCCCTGTCCAACACAAAAAAAATGAAAATTCTAGTGGTTGCGTAACGCATGTATGCATGATGTTACGTTTTCACATATAATATAATATATTACAATCAACAAAGTAGAGAAGGAGTAATAGGAATGTCGATATCCTTAAAGAAAGAATTAAATCAAAAGTAATAAGTTAGATTTTTATGATTGAAATTAATTATCAACAAAATCATGAATATTCCGTACTAATAATGTGATAAAAAAATATATAATATATGACAAATTAAAAATATATAATATATGACAAATTATATAGGAAGGTGCAAATGATATTTTCCCACAATGGTATATATGATAGACAGAGTATTCATTCTCGTATTCTTTTATACATTCTTAATCAGCATAATGTCTTTGGACTCCTCATCAAACCACCCAATTATTCCTGACTTGTATTGCAGTGAAGTAACAAGCGAAGTGATTCACTTGGATTCCGATGATGAGGCTATGAAGTTGAATGTTCTATGGGGAGACTCTGATCATGATGATAGTGATGAAAGCATTCTATTGAGCTTGTTAGAATCCGAACACGACCAAGTGCAGGAACAAACAAAGTCCCTAGGACAACAACTTCGCAAAAAAACATGGCTGATTAATGCTCGAGAAGAGGCCATAAATTGGATCCTAAAGGTGCATATGCATACATTGCTTGCTTCTTATGTGCAAAGCATTCAAAGTTCAAATATGTCTTTACATTGTAACCAGTTTTTGATAGTGACAGTTTTCTCATGATTCTGCAGGTGCATGCTTACTACAGTTTCAAACCCGAGACAGCATATCTTTCTGTAGATTACTTCAATCGTTTTCTCTTGTCACACACCTTGACGGTATTACTTGAATTCAAATTGGTTTATTTGGTGAAATATAACATGCAATTTTTGTTTTTTAACAAAGTGGCATGCTTGTGCAGCCAGATAAAGCATGGCCTCTGCAGCTGTTATCAGTGGCTTGTCTTGCTCTAGCAGCAAAAATGGAAGAAAGAAAAGTGCCACTTCTTTTGGACCTGCAAGTGATCGAGTCAAGGTTCTTGTTTAAGCCCAAAACAGTTCAGAGGATGGAGCTTTTGGTTATGGCCAGTCTCAAGTGGCGATTGCGCACTATAACCCCTTTTGATTTTGTTCACCTTTTCATTGCCAAGCTTCCGTGCTCTGCTTCCACATGGAGAGATTTAAGTTACATTGTTTCTCGTGTCTCCGATGTTATCATCAGAACATGTCTAGGTATCAAAACCTTTACCCTTATAAGTCTCTATCTACTTGCAATATCTTTTTCTTGTTGTTCTCTTATCAGAATTGAAGTTTTACTTCGGTAATCTAGGTTTGTATTAAAAAAACAATATAGGTTACCAGAGTAAAGCTCTAATTCTAATAGAAAAATAACACTATACAAGTACCTAAAGAAAAGTATATAAGTTTTGTCTATTTAATGGTTGCTAAGTGCTAACGAAATTGAACATTTTACTAGTCATGGATTTCTTGGAGTTTTCACCATCCACAATAGCAGCAGCTGCACTGTTATGGGTAACAAATCAATGTGCAGATGAGAAGAAATCAGAGTGCTTCCACAAGAATATAGGCATTGTAAGTATCAATACGTGACCATAATGCGATATAAATTCATAATTAAGGGGTATCTTCTAATTTTTCAAATTTATCTTGAATGTAGGAGATGGTGCAGAAATGTTACAAACTAATGAAGCAGAAACTGATAATTCGTCGATCAGGACTATATTGGCCAAAGACTTTACAATTATTGCCCCGAAGTCCCACTTGTGTCCTTGATCATGCAGCAGCTATGCAAGAAAGCAGCGATGCCCATCACAAGCTCTGACTTGAAGCATTGCCACGTGTGTGTCACTAGCCAAGGATGCTAGAACATTGCCTAATTTCAAATTTGTCCATTCCTGATTCATTATGATTTCTTTGATTTGGTGTGAGTGTGATTGTGTGTGCGTCTTCCGTAAGGTTCATCGTGGAACCTTTGATTGGGTCTGCATTTTTCAACAATGTTCATCATGGAACATTTCTGACTGTAAACGAAAGTAGTTACTATATTAGAAAATTCTACGACGTTATTGATTTTCCTCTTTGAAAAGAAATAACAAGTTGTACCCTTTTTTGTTGTGTGAACTGTGAAGCCTATTTTTCCACAAGAAGTAAATAAAATTCCTCCTTTTTTGGGATAAGCTCGCTCCAAAATCCAGAGTTAATTAACTCTGATTAAACAATCATAGCAAAGTCTAGTTTCTAACGAAATGGGATAATAAATTAATAATCATTTATACTTGTTGGAGTGAAAAGAAAGAAATAGAAAGAGAGAGAAAAAAATAAATGTAAAAAATTGTAAGATTTTTTTTACATCTACTTTTTTTTATCAATTGTAATAAATTATAAGATAGGAAATGAAGGAGAAATAAACAACATAAAATTGGTGTAAAAATTAGAGTGAAATAAACAACATGGAATTGAATAATAAATGAGGTAATGATGTAATGTTCATCAAGTTAAAACATAATTGATATATTAAAGGAGAATTAAACTATCTAATGTACTGTAAATACCTATAAGAAAAAAGGTATCACGTAATCAGAAACCTCTAAAACAGATTAAACATGACTTTTGTGGAATTCAAAACTTGTACAAAGTACAATTTTCGATAGGCATTATAGGTTACAAGCTAAGTACTATATGCAATCAAAATGTGTACACTATTCGTTGTAAAATCTCATTAAGCGTAACATCAATACGCAGTACTGCTAAACGTTTGTCTAATCCATATTTCCACAAGCTAAAGACTAATTTCATAGATTTAGCCTTTACGTACGGTCTCTTCCACTATGCTTTGGTCAATTGATGCTATACACGAAGAATGTGTTTCTCAGGATTGTCGACAGTTTCAGTTTCCAATTATTTTTTTTAATATGATTAATTGGAATGAAAGCAAAAAAAAGGTTTACACTGATCACCTCAGAGACAAAGGGCATGTGAAGAAGTTTGACCATCTATTTCCACTGGCCTTTGCCCATTAATCATGAACATTGAATTTACCAAACTTCCATCTTTCGTTTGATCTGTTTCTGAGTAAAAAAAAAAAAATCCACGATCTGCAACACAAAATGCTATATATATTCTGAATATGATTCTATGTTAAACTCTAAATCAGTTAATTGCTTAAGCTTGAACAAAAGGCTTTGAGAGACCCAATTGAGCAATATACATGAATAGTGTTGGCCAAGTTGATAAGGATCAGACTTGTATGCCACAACTCGTATGCCATGAGGATGTGGATTCAAATCCCGTTGTCGATGTGAAAATCTTGTTGATCGGTGATTTGTTAATATCTTTATAAGTGTTCAGTGAGCCTCTGACTCAACTCATCTAAACTTTCATTATGCACAAAAAGAAAAAAAAATATAGACCACTGAGTTTCCATTTTGTCACAGGTTTATTGGTTCTATTTAACTTCTGGCTCTTCAGAAAATAACCAAAGGAAAATTCCATATAAGTGTAGTAGTGTACTGAATATGTTGTTGTCTACCAACACGAAAGGAAACAAGCATAGCCTAGTTTAAAGCCACTTTTACAATGCCACCACCAGCATGTTTATTTAATGCATTTTCTTAACCTATGTGAAAGTTTGTACGGGCTATTATGGAGTTAACATCCACTGAGTTTTGCCACGAAGTACGAATTGGAGACAAAAGATTAAAACAAAATCAGGAGCCCATATGTAAGAAAGACGGGAACAACTGAACAAGAGAGATCAGAGGGTTGCAATTAGCCTATTTTGTAAGGACAAGGTACACGCTCCTACTTGAACTAGACTTTAAACTTTTATAGTTTTATGTATGTGTTTGTACAACTGTAATTCATAACGAACATGGCCTAGTTAAGGGTGTTGTTTATGATGAATGATTTAAAAGACGAAGTTTCTCATGACTACAGCTCCTGTCTGATGATCATGATTCATGTGACAGATTAGTCAATGTAATATATACTGTAGTCACTTGTCTCATTTAAACTGCGGGAGATTCCTACCTAATCAAAGCATGTGCTAATTTAATAAACAGAACCCAATTAAACAAGGTTAAACCGTTAAAGTATAATTTTGTTTGAGAAAGTATACATTACACTTATTTTTAAAACAAGTTTTTAATTTAATTAGTCTCTATCGCATTGGTATCGAGCTTTTTTTTTTTTTGAAGGTACTCTATCTTTTTTTGGTGAATCATTGGCATCTAGCTAATAATTACAAAAGAAAAGTACTAAATAAAAGAATATTTAGTAACTTTTAAACCAATCCTTCAAATTGTATGGATAAAATATTGAGAAAAAAAGTTATACACTATATTGTTTAAATTTTTTTACACAATTATTTAATCACAAATTAAACTTTATCTTGTCAATCAAAATGGTAGCAATGCATGCAGAGCAAGCAATAATGTATGAGCTAGCTCAAAAAATAATATCTTGTGTGGACCACTTATAAAGAAACATGTGTGCAAATCATCATCTCATAATTTTGGGTCACCATGATATTAGTGTTTATTAGTTTTATTTATAACTAATTTGGGTTGGAGAACCGATTAATTATATATATATATATATATATATATATATATATATATATATATATATATATATGTCACGATTAACTAAATTAAATATTTTAAAATAAGAATGATTGAATGTTCAAATCATGAATTACTAATTACTTTAATTTGAATATGATACTATAACTTTGAATCATAATGTATATCGATGTAACCAAATGATTAATGACCTGGAATTAAGGTTGAATCATTCATGTACTATCCGAATTTGATAATTGGTATAAATAATTCTTAGTCAGACTTTACTTACCTCAGAGTCGAATTTTAGATTAGTCAGTGTCTCTTTTCCTTGATAAACCAAATAATTAAGATAAAAAAAGGTATATTAATGTTATCAATTAATAGAAATCAAAATATATATTGATAATAATTATCTTAAATTTAATATTTAAAAAATGATTGAATGTTCAAATCATGAATATTACTAATTAGGATGGGGTCCTCTAAAGTGCAAATTGCACTTTAGAACTTTAGAGGATGGATAAAGTGCATCCACCTAAACCCTTCAATATGTGAAATAAAAATATGCCATTAAAGTAAAAAAAAAAAAGAAGAAGAAGAAAAACAACTTATTCTATGAATGAAAATATTTCATAATCATTGTCTACATTAATTGCGTCTAAAAAAAGCACAGTATCAATTGCCATGAGTCAACTATCAAGTGTTGCCAACAAGTGAAATTATGGGATTCTATATCTCCTATAATTGACTTTGGTCAATCTTTTGGAGATATCATCTTCTTGGTTCTCAATAATATTCATCAATCACACCATCCTCTCTTTATCATGCTTTTTTTTAGTGATTGGGTCCAAACTAATTTAGTTGTGGATAACAAATTTAACTCGGTCTACCTTCCTGCGCCTTAACATGAGTTGGACTGCACCTCCTGGGTTTTCTTAAGTGCAACATTGATGCAACCTTCTAGGAGTTTGGGCTTTGTTGTAAAGCCGAAGGCTAAGTTGATCCAACAATGAGTAGGGCTTAAAGCAAATTTTAAGAAAAATATTTTATTTTAAATGAGATTATTATATAGTAGGTTGTTTTTGTCAACATATGTAAATTTTTTGCTTGGATATGAGGATTTTTTTGTTATAGAAAGTAATAGAAAATATTTTTTTATTGGTGAGCCTAAAGTTTGGACTTTAGTTACTTTATTCTTGAGCAAACCCTGGCTGAAGGTGGAGCTTTCAAGCTAGCTAGATCTGAATGGCAACATCCTTGTCTTCCAGTTCCTATCGGGGAAGCTTTGGGTCTTATGAAAGCCTTACAATGGATGGCCTCTAAAGTTTTTCTCTTAGGGAACTACTATTGGCCCTTACCCATTTTGCTCTTGGCCCCTACCAATAAAGCCCATAGCAACTCCCTTTATCTTATTATTTTTGAAAGGGACTGGAAAGAGGTTGCAGATAAAGTTAATAGCATAGGTATCGACATATAAGATTTGGGGTCTATTATTCTTCAATGTAGATGTATTTAATTACAATAATTATATGTTTTTTTATTCTCAATTTCGTGCTTATTGTGTGTGTGTGCATGTGTGATTAGTTTAGTGAAGCTTGAAAAAGAAATAGAAATTATTTGAGCTAGATTTCCATCTGTGCAAGAATTGCACTGCGCACTGAGTTGCAGTGTAATTTGTCCATGTGAGGTTTATTCTGAGTACACTTATCACTAGGGAGATTAACACAATAATTTAGGAAGTTAGTACATTAATCTATACTTTTAAGATAGAATTTACTAGTTTTGGCCAAAAACAGTTTTTACCAATTTTGCCTATGTCTACTTTAGCCACTTTTGGTTAAAATTTCAAAAGCAAAACCACCCAATTATGACACCCTTTTGCACGTTAATCTTGGCCATCATAGGGGTCATTCATGCTTGTCAATTGAGCTTATCACTAGCCGTAGGCCATAAACTCATCATTTCCTTCCCAAAGCAAAATCTTGGAACCTCAATTTCATGAGTCAAACAAGGGAGGAGGGGCCACCATTTTTGTTCTTCTTCCAAGCTCCATACTAGTGTTCTTGAGACTTCTTCTCTCAAAGCTTTGGTAAGAAACTCTTAAAACTCTCTTTTCCTCTTATTTCTCCATCATTTTCATGCAAAACTTTTTATTTTTGGTTCCAAAATTCTTTTTCATTCTTAGAAATTTGAGACATCAAGGACCTGGGATCTTTGTTCATCTAAGTCATTTTTGGTAGCTTTGTTCAAGGTAAGAGGGACCTTTCCACTTCTTGAACCCAAACCTTGTTGTCTTTGGAAGCTCGGCATCATTGTATGTTACTTTGATGTTCAAATATTCGTGGCTATTGCTTAGGCTAGAACTGGAGGATATGTTGTTTTTTTTTTTTGGAAATTTTAAGGTTAAAATAAGTTCTTTGGGTGTTAAAACTTTGGGTTAACATTAAATTTCACTTAAATTGGAGTTTTCTAACAAACGTTATGAATAAAACAAGTTTAAGGACATTTTGTAGAATAGAAATCTGTCACGAAATTGAACTGACTAATATAGTTGTATGAACTATTTTCTAAAAAAAATTTAACCTAAAAAATGAGTTTGTTAGGTGTGAAAAAGATTCATGAAAAATCAATTCCCGGAACACCTACAACACTAAAAATAAGTTAGAAGCAAAACTTTATAAAATTGAGCAACAAAGTAATTTTATACAGTAGACTGATTAACATTGGGATTCGTACCTCTGGATAAGTTACCTTAGAATTATTTATTTTCTAGAATTGTTGATTTAATTGCTATATTTTGATTAGATAACTTGCAAGATCTGATGACTGATGCATGTTCTAAAAATTGTGATGATTTTCTGCTAATAAAATTACTGAGGTGCATCCATGTATAATTATTATTATTAGTGAATCATAAGACTGACAGAGTGTGAACTCCGACAAATCATATCTATGGTGTGCAAATTTATATTCTGCTACACACACACACACACACACACAATTGTTGATGGCTGTAATCATAGTCGTTATGCTATCCAATTGTTTTTGTGTGACAAGTAACTTCTACCGCTTAAGGGACCTCGATTGGCTCCCTAAGAGTAGTATGTAAGCTTGAGCCTCATCTCTCTTTCTTGTTTGTTTGTTTGTTTGTACTCGTTTGTTGATGCATGTGACACAAGGACTACGCACGCGATGCAGTAACAAAAGTCAAGAGGATTTGATAGAGAGTAAGAAATTGATGGTTCTATTTTCTTCTGTGAGAAAGTAAAACTAAGTTGAGAAAGTGGATGATGGATAAAGATACATTGGGGTATAGTGGGTGGAAAGGTTTGGAGAAATTGGGAGAATTAGCAAGTGGTGACTATCTTCCATTTGGTGCACTCATTTGGCACGGGCAATTCACATGCCTCACTTTGCTACTCCTAGCAGACTTTGAGACTATGCTTTTTGAGTTGAGAGCTTGGGGATCGGTGTACGATATATCCACATGTGACTATCACTCCTGACTGTTAGTTTGTTAGAATGTTAATTTTGTTAGCAAAGGAAATCGAACCCGTAGTCTTTCTTCTCTTTCATTCTTCCTTAGTCATCAAACTCACTATATATCTCTGACCAAAGACATATTATTATTGTAGAATAAGTAATAATAGTGTAATTATTAATAAATAATGCAAACTCTATTAAAATTGATAAAATTATATATTTTTTAAAATAGCATGAAAATAAAAATGTTGCAATTGAGACATTGACATTACTCCCTTCATATTAACACTACTAGAAAGAATGGTTTTAACATCGCTACGTTAACATCAATTTTTCTAAAAATTGATGTTAACAAAAATTTGGTGACATATTCGTAAATAACACGAGTTTGTTAATATCAATTTTTTCAAAAATTGATGTTGACCCTAAATTTAAATTAAACCCAAATTTTGTCATTCTCATGCGGTTCAATCTATCTCACACCCAAACCTTGTGTCCAGACCCAAAGTCTTCTATCGCTGCTGTCGTGATGCTCGTCAAAGTTGTGGTCGTCGCCATCGCCTATCACTGTTGGTCGTGACTATGTGTGCTTGTGCTCGTGACTGTTGTCTTGAGCCGTAGGTTCTCATTACCAGTGCCGGTCCAGAGCTTTCGTCACCACCGTTGTCAATTTCAAGTTTCCTTCTTTTTTTCATTGCTTTTTCCTTGTTCTTTTTTTTGCATTTCGTGAGAGTAAGAGTTACTTGAGTTAGGAATAAATTTGAACACCATAGTAATTATTTAGATTAACTTAAATCATTCGCAAAAACAAATGTGTGTGAATTTTATTAGTGCATAACACATGTAATTCCTTTCAAGAGTTACTTGAAGTAGCTTCGGTGTCTTTTTTATATTTGACGTAAAAATCCCAAAATACATGAGTTTGGAAGTGTTCAAACCTACACTAAATCTATAACTATTTTAGTAGTATTATACTTTCCTAATATTACTATAACACTACTAGAAGAATGAGTTTTTACGACGTTGATTTAACGTCGGTTGATAAAAAACCGTCTTAGAAAAAACTTGGTGACATTTTTATAAATAAAATCAACCATTCTACGATGGTTTTTCGAAAACCATCTTAGAACGCTGTCATTGTAAGACGGTTTTTATAAAACATTCTTTTTTACAAAACTGTCTTAGAAGAGTTTCTATTATTTTTAATATTTGAATATGTGTCCCTCTAGCTACTATCTCGTGCTCACTCTCCCTCTTCCTTTCACTCTCCATTTTACTCTCCAAAGACCAAACCCTCAAAACCCTAATCAAACTCCTAAATTGGGAAAGCCTTTTTGGCATCCCTAATAAAAGGCTCGACATTTGAGAAAGAGTAGACTTGTGGTGGTTCATGGCCACAAGAGGAGGTGTTGTGGTCAGGCGTTGTGGTGACGTGGTCTTGCAAACGAGGATGAAGGAGATCTCGCCTATGATAGCAACGAATAGGGTTGCACGGTGGTTGTCCACGACAAGGGGGCGAACTGAGAACAAGGGAGTAACCATGACGTTGGGGTTTTTGATCTTGTTCCTCATTTGTCATATTTTTTTGGGTACATCGATGTTTGTTTTTTTTAATTATTGACAGAATTATGTTGGGTCATGTGGCTAGTAGTGTGAAGGCCAGATAAAGAGTGCTAACAGTGGAATGTTGGAAATTCGTGTTGGGTGGCTTTGATATGTTAAAGATTGATGTTTTGAGGGTTTAGGGGTGACTGGGCATCAAATCTAATAGCGACATCGCAGGCTTCGATGTCCGGTCATATGGGGCATTGATGACTATAAATAGCGGGACAACGTCTTTTGCTCATCCCCACAGCACACCAAACGAGTCATTTGGAGTTTGGTTTTGCATGCTTTTCTCTTCTCTAATTCCAATTAGTGTTCTTTCTTCTGAATAACTCATTAATTTGCACTCGCTGCTTCAGGCTCATCATCCTTCTATTCTTTGTTTTCTTTCTTAAACCTATACCTTCTTTTGTCCTATCTAGACCGTTGCGGTTATGGATTTGACTTTTATTTATATTTTTTATGGAAAAAGGATTGCTAGCATGACTTGAAGATGAGGTGGCATGAGGGTACAAGTAATGAAGAGCTCATGTAGTAGTCTTAATGATCTTGATAAACCATCTAGTGGTACAACTTCAGAAGATGAAAGCAGAACGTTGAGAACTATCAAACAATCCCCAGGGCTTACTTTTAGAGGCAGTTCACTATGCTGGTTATTTTGGAGCATTGGATAATCCATTTTTGGATTCTGAATCTACATTAAACACAGCAAATAGCTCCCTTTTAGAGGAATTTTTTGCATTAAGATTTGTTATCCTTTTTGATAATGCATGAATGCTATTGTTATTAATTTTTCAAAACTAAATTTTTGACAATCAGTAGTTGTTTACATGTCCTATGTTGGAACTGAACTCATATTAATAAGAGTTTGTTTTTCACCTTTCAAAAATAAAATAAAATTCTAACAATCAATTTGATTATCTGAATGTTGTACATGTAGTTATTGCTTTTGAAGTGTCTGGTGGTTGGAAAGAAAAAAGAGAAAGAAGCTACCGTTTTGATTGTTCTATAGGTACTCACTTTGTGTGAGTCATTCTGATTTCAAGAGATATCATGTTTATGGATTTGCATAATTTTCTTTTGTTGGCACTCATGCACAAGAAAAGGAGGATAGAAACAATTGAATAGAAGTAATATTTTTGAGTGTGCAGATCCCTATGGGAGGAGATGGGTCATTCTCAACCGGAGGGCCTGGAAAAGGGATACACTCAAGATTGTGTAAGTTTTACCTATATCTTCTACTTTTATAGATGACTTTGGTCAATGATTTGATTTTCTTTTTTTCTAGGCATCAATGATTTGATTTACCTTTGCCATTATATTTTTGTATTTATAAAATTTTCCTATTTGAGAAGAGTTTACTCTTTTCTTGGTTATATGACGTCAATTTCACTATTTTCTATTCATATATTAGTATATAATCTCTGATGCTTTATCTTGTGCTTATATGTAATGGAATCCAGTTCTTCGTGTCTTGAATGAACATCAATAGATTCATTCTTTTTCTGCATTCAACAATCTCTTCAACAATACTGGGTTATTTGGCATATATGCAAGCAAAATAAGGCACAATTTTTTAAATTCAATAATCTCTTCAACAATGTTGTACCTTGCCTTGTTTGTGTGTGAGTGCGATTGTTGGTGTGTTTATTTTTAAATTTTAGTTGTCCTCTTAGGATATCAAATAGTTCATCCGATTTCAGGGTTAATCTGCTATTTTTGTTGATGATACACTGAAAGTTACAACCTACAAGTAACTTTCTTATAGTTGTTGTCATTTTGGTTGCTGAATTAGAATTTGGCTCTAAATATTTTTTTACCTTAGGCTGTTGTTCACTTATTTTTAGGGAACAACGAAAGAAGTTGTCTATCCTTGAGATGGAACTAGCTACAACTAGATAGGAAGGTTTTGTTCCAAAGCATTTGCCAGGAAATGATGGGAAGCATCCTACAAAGAAGGAACTTTTAGTTATAGGAGTCATGACAACCTTTGGTCAAAAAAAGAACCAAGAGGCAATCCGCAAGTCTTGGATGCCAACAAGCTCCTTTTTCGTTGTTTTGGTTTACTTTAACAAGATTATTGCATATCGGCACTCTCAGCTTTATTAAATGGAACACCTGCTGGTATCTACAAAAGCATTTCATGGTAGAATTAAATTTTGTTGTTTAGTTTCTACTTTCTATGATCATTAGCTGCTACTGAATAATCATGATTACTAGGTGTTCCATTATTGTTTTTGGTGTTTCTTCAATTTTATCATTTCCAATATTGTATCTGAATGAAATATGACCAATAATTGAGCTTAGGATGCATTCCTTGTGAATTTAGAACTCGAGTTTTGACAATTAGGTGTTGATCACTTCTCAGTTTCAAGCAATCATCTATTCTCTAACATCTTTTTTTTAACCTATTTATGTGGTTTTACAGTTTATTTTGGTTTATAAATGTCAACGTGATTACTTATATGTTCAAGCAGTCACATTAATAATTTGCTTCCAAAATAGGCGTGCAAGGTGGAAGAACAAGCAACTCAAACACTTGTACGATTCACTTAAACATGAATTTAATGTCATATCCAAGGAAAAGCAGAAGCTCGAGGAAGAGGTAGGTTAAACATACACAATAGTTTTTATTCTAATATTATTTCAAAGGTGTTTTCTTATCTTGAGGTATGTAAAAAATGCTACTAATTACTGATAAATTCCCCCTTTATTGCCTAAGGTTGGCCTTTTGTTTCAAAAGTTGTATTTATACACAAATACCAAGCTGCGTTTGGAATACATGAAAGGGAGTTGAGAGATGGAAATGAATGATTTTTTTTTATAAAAAAAACAGTGGGTTTATTTAATTTTTTTTAGAAAGACATTCTAAGATGGTTCTTTGGAAAAACCGTCTTGGAATTTTTAATTTTTAATTTAAAATAAAAATCGTCTCAGATTGTTGACATTCTAAGACGGTTTTTGGAAAAACTGTTAGAATTTTTAATTTTTAAATATTTTTTTTAAAAAAAGACATTCTAAGACGATTCTTTACAAAACCGTCTTAGAATTCTCAATTTTTTTATAAAGAAAAATACATTCTAACCGTCTTAGAATGTAATCATTCTAAAATGATTATTTGCCTAAGAATCGTCTTAGAATGATAGCCTTCTAAGATGGTTCTTAGCTAACAACCATCTTAGAAGGGTATTCTTTTTTAAGACGATTTTTTTATGGAATCATCGTCGAAAGTTAAAACTTTCGACGACGCCGGCTTTAAAGACGGTTCAAAATCATCTTTGAATGACGTTTAGAACCATCGTTGTTTTGCTTGTTTCCAGTAGTGTAGACAAAAAATAATTCAACAACGAAAAGAAACTGAAGCCTGAAGCATATATAGCACCTCAAGTTCTTTCTCAACCTATATCTTTTCTAAATTTTTATTCTTGCAGGTAACTTTCATTAACAATTCATACATTTCTAACACTGAGTAAGAACTAATAAGTGATAATAAAGTGTTTAGAGTAAAGAGTACCAATTATGACTCATAATTTCTGATATGATAGCATAAGGATGCTTTGTTCATTCCTAAAGAAATTATCAGGATCAACCTTGGTCTTTATTTCTACCAACTTGTTGAAGTTATCCTTGACATAATCACATTTCCTTTTCAAGTAGTTGACTGATTGTGGTTGTGTATTAAGCAAAACCTCAACCGGTAGTGTGATGTTGATCTTTGTCCAAACAACACTGAACCAAGCCAGCTTGTTTTGATGCAATCAGATTGATTCAAACCCAATTGAGGGAACTTGTCATTCAACAGAGAAACAAAGCTTTTGGAGTCAACAAGGAATAAAGCTACGAAGGTAGCTCATATAGTCTTTGTTCCATTTTGTAGAAGTGAACAATATTATGAAGAAAAAATACATAATACATATAAGTTTCGTATAACATCTTTTTAAATTAATAACAAATGAATAAAATAGTCAAATCAAGTGAATTATAAATGAATAAAGAATAACTTTTTTCAGTGAATAGTAAAAATGTTACATGAATACTTCTTGAATTGTAGAAGTGATAAATTCACATCTAAATCATCTGAAACAATATTTATTTCATTTCATTTTTTACTCTAACCTTGCCTCTGATCTTTTTGCTCTTTCAAAAAGAAGTGTGGGTGATCTCTCCACCCTTGGTTATAGGTATTAGAGTAGGGATCATAACCAATACTTTTCCCACCAGAAATAGTTCACTTCCTTCAAGGTTTGGGTGTATAGGCAGTCTCTTACCACATGTTATGTCTTCGTACACTCCTCGCAGACAAGAGGTGGGGGAATGGGTGTCATCATCTACACTTGAGCTTTCATCATAATCTCCATCTTTTGGCCAACATATCCATCTTTTGTTCAAGAGAAGAATCAGATGAATTAGCTTCCACTTGATGAACTCAAGTGGATTTCCTGAGAAATCTTTGTCACCCACACCATTGTAAGCATTGGAGGCCATAACCTCAATAATCTCCATTGTTGCATCAGTTAGTTTATGCATGAGGTTTCCCCCTGTTGTAGCATCCATGCGTGGTCAGTTGTGTTGTGATAGTCCTCCATATAAAATGTGGACTAGCCTTTGTGTTGAGTAGCCATGATGTAGGCAACTATTTTGCAGCCCTTTGAACTATTCTCAAGCTTCAGAGAGTGACTTTTGCTCCAATTGGGCAAAGATCTCAATCTCTCAGATCAATTGCTCAGACTTTTCTACAAGAAAGAATTTCTTCAAGGATGCTAGTGAGCATCGAATCCCAAGTGGTAATGCTCCTACTTGGCAAGTCACGAGGCCAATCTTTAGCCTTTCCCCCTAATGAGAATGGGAAGGCAGCCAATTTGATGTAGTCAAGAGCATTGGCGGGGCTCTTCACCGTGTTTGTGAGTTTCAAGAACTTCCTCAGATGAAGCACAAGATCTTCTAACGGTAGGCCATGGAACCGTATTCTCTCAATCATGTTGATCAGCCCATGCCTTAAATCACAATTTTCGTAAAATATATACTCGCTAAGGGCAAGTGTACCTTAGGCAATAACAACAATGAACTTGAAAGTCTGCATATCATACCCTAGAGACTAGTTGTGATTCCAAATAATCTATTTCCCAAACTTTTGGGTTTTTATCTTGAGTTGGAGATTATTTGTGTTTTGTTTTAAAAATAAAACTAAAGACATATAGCAGTTTGAAAGAAGAGATATGTATGAATAAAAATAACTCGGATTACGATTTTACATATATTATTTTCCCCCTAATTCCTATTTTAATTAAGAACTTTCAGTTACCAATTAATTGCCTAATATGATCTCTAAAGATAATTACTTTAATTAGACACACTATAGATAGATTTTCTAATGATCTCTAAAGATAATTATTTTAATTAGGTGCACTAGATAAACATTCTGATTAGATATCCCTAAAGGTAATTACTTTAATTAGATGCCTAAAGATAGTTTTCCTTAATTAAGCTCATTATGGTCATGGTGATATCCACCACTGTCGTTATCGGAATCCTAGTGTTGAAGCTTGAGATATTGTGAAATGATGGGGTCCTCATGATTGACCATAACCTTCCTAGTTGACCACAATTGCAGTCAATGTACCATGACCATTATCTAGTGAAAATAATATAAGATCCTCGTGAAATTGTGCATTTTCCAACTTTTCCACTTGATTGAACAATTGTATTTTTGAAAGGTAAAAACTAATGACCAAAAATGAGTTCTCCCAAGAAGATTATTGTGCAACTAAGGGGAGTAAACATTAAAGAGATTTACACTGATGAACCATGAGTAACCACATAAGTAAATTTGACACCACACTTTAACTCAAAATCTTAAAACTCATGTTTATGAGTTTTGTCTTCACTTATATGGTCTCAATCTTGTCATTCATACATGATGTAAAACTTTACCTCACACTTATACTCCAATAAAAATACATGAAATAACACAAAAACTCACATAAAATATCACTTAAATTATGATTTATTAGATTTGGGTAAGAAAAAACTACACAAAGGTTTAAAATGAGAGGCATTGAGTAAATGAAGCTTTTATGTGTAGGGTTTTGTATCATAACACTAATATAATATGCTAACCTGGCCAGGGTACCAACAATATGAAAGATTCACATTCGAAATCCACCATAATAACCCACATAAAATTGACATTTTAAACCCAAAGACATGCTTATCCCTCTTAAATCGACCGTGTGTCACCCATTTTTTTGTTTAGGTACGTCGGGTACAGGTGGGTCCAATTTTCTTGATCATAAACTAACTATAAAGCGGACATTAGATACGTTGGCCTAATGATGCAGTGGATCGGACTAGATATCAGAACAAAAACCTCAAAACAAAAAGTGATTATTTCTCGTGAAAACATTTCCAATAACTTATTTATAGTAAAGTCTAATAATAATAATTATTATAATAATAATAATTATTATTATTATTAATTTAGGCGAGGGAGTACATATTAGTGATAAGTCATTACCACAATAATAAAGGTGGGGGCAGTATGAGTCAAATTTAAGGGTTTGTACCCCTTGTCCTTGTGCAGTATGTTATTTGAAACACAAACTTATCATATGGCCCTCCAAGTGGGTTAGATTTCTTCGCAGCTTCCTACTGAAAGCTTAAATTTGTTTTTGTTTGGTTCCCTCACCGATAAGGAAGAATATAGAACATGAAATGTAAGTAGTGCGTGCATCTTTTTTTTTAATACGTCAAACACATGGTAAACTCCTTCCGAAAGAGATGGGCATCTTAAAGATTTTATGAATATTCATCTTTGCATTGCATTTTGCGATTTTCGTTGTAGTATTTGTAACAATGTGCTGGCCATAAAATTGAAAACAAAGTGGGAGAAAATATTGTGGTATGTGTTATCAAATTATACCTTCATTTTGTAGATTCAGGAACTAATTCATGACACTATTAGAAAATACACTTTCAACATCGGTTATTTAGAACATTCTACATCGGTTCTAAAATCAATGTTGAAAGTGCCGATGTTGAATGTATGAATGTTAACATCGGTTTTGGAGAACCGATGTTAACATGTATATGACAACATCGATTCTCTAAAAACCCGATGTTAAACACAATGAACAACAGTAAAAAAAGTGTACGCATGATGAACGTTGACATCGGTTTTCCAGTAAAACCGATGTTAATATGTTATTTTAATATCGGTTTTTTAGAAAAACCGATGTTAATATATTCCATTAACATCGGTTTTGCTAGAAAACCGATGTCAACCTTGATGATGCATACACTTATTTGGTGTAGTTCTTTGTGTATAACATCGGTTATGTGTACATAACCGATCTTAATATTCAAATGTTCACATCGGTTATTTATAACTAACCGATGTTAATGTACAAGAGTTGACATCGGTTATCTACAGATAACCAATGTTAAAATACAAACATTAACATCAGTTTTCTATTACAACCGATGTTAAGGTTCATATCGAAGTCGGTTTTTGTAAATAACTGATGTTGTTTATAATATTAACATTGGTTTTTTGTTAATAATCGATGTTGTTTTCAAGTATTTTTTTTATATATACTTTTTGTTTGTACAGTAAATCCAAAATTGTACCTGTCAAATGCAATTTCAGGAGGCCCAATTCACAACAAATAAACATTTTATTCTGCTTTCAAGCAGTTTTAATGATAATAAACATCAAATAATTGATTTATCATAAAGAACAATCATCAAATGAATTCAATGTTCATGTTACATAGAAAATGTAAAAAATGTTAAACTAAATCTAAGGATAATGTCCCTAAATCCTAGGCCTGATCTCTAACTCGAAGAAAAAACTGTGCCCACTGGATCCGCAATTCTTTTAATCTCTCTGGCTCTAATGGTCTAGGATTGTTAAAATACTGCATGATGAAATAAATCATAATAAGTTAATAATGTAATACAAATTATAAATAAATCGATTTTGTTTGAAATAAACTTACGGCTTCCCAATTATTTCTAAAAGTTCCTAAAATGATGGTGGACATCCAGTGCATCACATAGTAACCGCACTCAGTACTTCCTTTTTGTCTATTACACTAAATACATAATGAAATTTGGATATTAATTAAACAACTAGTGTACAAACATATAAAGAAATATATATAAATGGAAGTTTTATGTAAATGACGTACCTTGACGACAATCCACCTAGCAGAAGCCTTTGATTTAGGCTGTGGAGCATCATCAAGACCCTTGATAGCACTGTTCCATATGAGTAACAATTAAAAACTTGTGTTGTACGTTGAGGTATTACAATGCAAATGTATTGAAAAGAACACTAACCTATTAATAATCCCCTTAAGGTAGTTGTTTGACGTGTTATGCAATGAACAAAACTAGACAACTAGGTGTTCCTTGGGCAGGATGACCACCATCTGCTAGTGTCCGCTGCAGTGGAACCTAAAATGGGTTAGTACATTAGTAAACATTAATTAAATTTAGTTATTTTGTGACTTACCCATTTAGGTAGGCTCCAAGATAGACATCGCGTTGTGAACTCTGCATCCAACTCTTTATGTAACTTTCAGACTCAAACTGCGATTGCCCAGATCTCTGAATGGACTGTGGCTCGAGGAATCCATAGATATCAGAATTTCCCACTTGCATACATGTTTCAATGAGATGCCTATTTATGTTAAGTCAAAGTTAAATATTTATGAATTGAAAGCCATAACTTAGGTAATTAAAAGCCTTTTATATAAAGACTTACAGAATCCACAACTGTAACACTGATATGTTGAGACATTGACCACCGTGTGCGATTTCGGAGAGGTCTTCGTGCTTTATGTAGAGGGTGAAATCTGGATTAACGACCCCGAACACGGTGGCATCCCATCTAACCTGATAAGGCCTCAAGAAAAGCTCTGGGATGGTCAATGTCATCAGATAAAGCGGATCATCGACCTCCGGATCGGGCTTCGAAGGAGGTTTTGGCGGAGACACAGCTACCTGTTCATGAAACAAAGTTAAATAGCATAATTTGAGACACGCTTAATGAATTAATTTAAAAAGAAGAAAGATATAGTAAGGAAAATAAGTATCTACTGTGATAAAGACTTGACCAGATGTGTCGGCCAAGCAAGGAAGGTGTGAAGCGTATGCCCCACTAAGAAAACCTCATCAGTGGGTACAGGAACTGGAGCATCTGCATCTGTAACCTCCTCCACACTCACCTTTACTTGGCCAGGCAACAAAGAAGTGTTATGAACAACAGTGGATCCCTCATAAACTCTCCCCATGGCAACCAGGCGGGCAGGATCTGCTTCTATGTACAAGTCGCACCTGTCAGAGTCACCCATCTCAGAATCGTTTCCTGAGGGATCAACACAACTCCTCTTTGTGCTCACTCGAGGACCGGAGGGACCAACCAGAGGCTCAAGAGGCACTACAAGTCCCTGAGATTGCATCTGCGACTGAAGCTGGCTGAAGGATGCCATGACCTGCCTCGTCACTTTCTCTGTGATGGACTCCTCTAGCTGGTCCCTGATCTGTTGGGTCAGCTGCTATAATTCATCAGGAGGCAGGGAGGAGGCGCTGCGGGACGTCTGTGGAGTCGATCCAAAGTATTGCTTGATGGTGACACCGGCTCCAGCAGCACAGACACGTCTAGGGTGCTCTGGACGTCCAATAGCAGCGGCGAGAACATCCTGACGTCCATGGGGGACGAACGAAATCATCATAGACATCAATGTCATTTCCTGGCTGTCTTGGGCCCGATATCATCATAGACAACATCATGTATTTTTGCTTCATGCACAACCAAGGAGGCAAATTATAAATTACTAGCAGAACTGGCCATGAATTGTGTTGAGTGCTTAAAGTGCCATATGGATTCATTCCATCACTGGCTAGTCCAAGTCTAAGATTTCTTGGCTCTTTCCCGAAATCTGGATACAAACCATCAATCTTCTTCCACTGTGAGCAATCAGCCGGATGACGGACCATTCCATCAGAAACCCTTCCATTTGCATGCCATGTAAGGTCTTTTGCGTCATCCTCATTAGAAAAAAGACGCTTAAACCTTGGATTGATTGGAAGATACCATAAAACCTTCGCTGGGGGGCCCTTGTTGGAGTTTTCACCAGAACTACTTTCTTCTTCATCATTCACTTTGTACCGTGAAGTCCCACAAATAGGGCATTTGGACATTTCTTGGAATTCATGCCTGTACAGTATGCAATCATTGGGGCAAGCATGAATCTTCTGATACTCCATACCCATCAGACACAATATCTTTTTCGCCTTATAGTAACTTTTAGGCAATGTGTTGTCCTCTGGAAGCAGATTGTGCACTACCTCAAGCAGTGAGGTGAAACTTTTGTCACTCCACCCATACCTGGCCTTGACATTAACCAGACTTAACATAGCAGACAACAGGGTTAAGGAATTCTTGCACCCTGCATACAAAGGCTTCTTAGAATCACTCTGCAATCCATCATACACAGGGGGCGTGTGCTTGCTGGAAAGACTCTTGTCCAAGGTCACAAATCATGTCCTCTAACCGATCTCCCATTTTTACATCAAACGGTTCAATTTCGGACCCACTCTGCATGTCTGTGACTTCACCATGCCATATCCACGTCGTATAATTCTTGTTAATCCCATCACACAATAGATGGTCTCGTATGTCATCGAGTAATTGTTGTCTTCCATTCAAACAGTTGATGCAAGGACAATAATATTTTCCTTCTTCATTTGGTCGACCTCTTTCTGACGCAAATTGCAAGAACTGTTCGACGCCATCCTCATATTCTGGGCTCATGCGACTTTCATTCATCCAACTTCGATCCATCTAAGCAATTCCATGCATGAAAATCTCACTTTTTTATTTATAGGTGTGGCCCTATCCCATTTAGGAAAACTGTCTTTTATGTTAGCTTCAAACGTTAGGGTTACCATTATTTACAAAAATTTGACTAAATTTCGGCAGCATTTCGCATTGGTCTCCAAGTACACAACATGACATGGGTCAAATGAATTTCCCGATAATCAAGTATGCACTCGAAGAACAACTTGAAATGCATTGAACCGAAATTTAATCAAATTAATGAAAATAATAATAACCATCACGAATGAATGTAACATAAAAATACCAGTCTCCCCAAACTGTCCAAACGAACAATTCAAGACTAAATACAATGACTAATGCAAACTGTCCGCAAGAATCATTACATTCAGTCTCAAACGAGAATCTAAGGTTCACTCACCATGAACAACAGTTGTTTATATAGCAAATTACACTTATCACATACAAGAACATACAAAAGGTCAAATTCAATTACAGACAAATATAGACATCAACAGTTGTTTATGTAACTAATTTCAAATGCTGGGTTTCAAGGGTGCTTATGCTTTATTATTGTAGTTGGGTATATGTGTGTGTGTGTGTGTGTGTGTGTGTGTGTCATGAGGGTCTATGTGTATCATGAGGGTTGAGACAAGGAGACCCTTTGGCTCCATTACTCTTTGACTTAGTGGTTGAAGGACTGACAGGGCTAATGAGGGAAGCAGTATCTCAAAACTGCTTCAGAAGCCTCCTGGTGGGGAAGAACAAGGTTCCTGTGGATGTTCTGCAGTATGCTGATGATACTGTGTTCTTTGGAGAAGCTTCCATGGAGAATGTCAGAGCTGTGAAGGTCATTCTCAGAAGATTTGAGATGGTCTCTGGATTGAGACTAGTGTGGAGAGTAGGCAGAAAATTGTTGAGTGTGGAGAGTAGTGTGCAGAGTAGGCAGAAAATTGTTGAGTGTGTATAAAGAGCTAGGCTCAGGACTGGTGTCAGCTTTTTTCCTTGTAATAGGTATCAGCTCCTTATAGAGGTATGAGCTCCTCATACTAGTGTCTGTGTGTGTGTGTGTGTCTGTGTGTCTGTGTGTTTCTGTGTGTGTGTGTCTGGTTGTGTGTGTGTGTGTTCTTGTGTGTGTGTGTGTGTGTGTGTGTGGCTGTGTGGGTGTGTGGGTGTGTGTGTGTGTGTTTCTGTGTGTGTGTGTGTGTGTGTGTGTGTTTATGCGTGTGTGTGTCTGTATGTGTGTGTGTTTCTCTGTGTGTGTGTGTGTGTGTGTCTGTGTGTGTGTGTGTGTTTCTGTGTGTGTGTGTGTGTGTGGGTGGGTGTGTGTGGCTGTGTGGCTGTGTATGTGTGTGTGTTTGTTTCTGTGTGTGTGTCTGTGTTTCTGTGTGTGTGTGTGTCTGTGTTTCTGTGTGTGTGTGTCTGTGTGTGTATGTGTGTGTTTCTGTGTGTGTGTGTGTGTGTGTGTTTCTGTGTGTGTGTGTGGCTGTGTGTGGGTGTGGGTGTGTGGTTGTGTATGTGTGTGTGTGTGTGTGTGTGTGTGTGGCTGTGTGTGTTGAAGATGCACGCGAAGCGATGCACTGTTAAAAGGGTCTAGAAGTTAGAAGCTGAGCTTAACAAGCTTGAATCTGAAGCTGAACACAGGTAGCTGTCTTCCCAAGAAAATATGAAAAGGAAGAAGCTGCAGCAAGATCTTTGGTCAACAGCCCAAGCTCACGAGTCTTTAATGAGGAAGAAGGTGAGATCACTGTTAAAATGGCTTGATGCTGGTCACAAAACCTGCCCCAAGACACAGCAGACACTTGTGCATACAGCCCTTACCCCTAACTATGTTTTGAAGAGTTTGATTGCTTTGTGGTGTGAAAGCAACGGTATTGAGCTACCAAAGAAGCAAGGGAATTGTAGAACAAAGAAATGTGGTGGCAGCAGTCTTTCAGATTGTGATCGAACTACTATTGGTGCTTTATTGGATAAACTAACGAGTAACGATATAGAACAGCAAAGGGCAGCTGCTGGTGAGCTCCGGTTGCTGGGTAAAAGGAATGCAGACAACCGAGTATGCATTGCTGAGGCAGGAGCAATACCACCTCTTGTAGATCTATTGTCTTCTTCAGACCCTCGAACTCAGGAGCATGCTGTTACAACGCTTCTCAATCTTTCCATCAACGAGAGTAATAAAGGAGCTATAGTAAATGTTGGAGCCATACCGGATATTGTAGATGTACTGAAAAATGGCAGCATGGAGGCTAGAGAAAATGCAGCTGCAACTCTCTTTAGTTTATCGTTTCTAGACGAGAACAAGGTGCAAATAGGTGCAGCTGGAGCTATCCCTGCTCTAATAAAGTTACTTTGTGAAGGTACTCCTACAGGTAAGAAGGATGTTGCTACTGCTATCTTCAACCTATCTATTTATCAGGGAAATAAAGCAAAAGCTGTAAAAGCTGGTATAGTAGCCCCACTGATACAATTTCTGAAGGATGCTGGGGGTGGAATGGTAGATGAAGCACTAGCTATTATGGCAATCCTTGCAAGCCACCATGAAGGCAGGGTAGCGATCGGTCAGGCCGAGCCAATTCATATTCTTGTTAAGGTTATACGAACCAGCTCTCCACGCAATCGAGAGAATGCTGCTGCTGTCTTGTGGTCACTATGCACCGGAGATCCACTGCAATTAAAACTAGCGAAAGAACATGGTGCAGAAGCAGCACTGCAAGAGTTGTCAGAAAATGGAACTGATAGAGCTAAGAGAAAAGCTGGAAGCATATTGGAACTCTTGCAGCGAATGGAAGGGGTTGATAATCTGCAGAGTTCATAGTCTCAGTGTTGCTTCGTTATATAGCTCATAGATGGTCTGAAAAATTAGAGGACCTATGGCAGCTCAAAATGCCTTTAAAACCAACAACATTTGCTTGGCGATTGATCAAAGATAGAATCCCAACTAAAGGGAATTTGCGGAGAAGACAGCTGGAGAAAGGCTTTGCCCAGCCCTACAACTATTGGTCTAGTAATTTATCAACAACATTTTTTTATTAGGGTAGTAGTGCAGGGTTATTGTATTCTATTTAGATTGGCACCTGATTCGTAGGACCTATGGTTCTGCTAGTCTGCTGGTTTCTACCTTGTATATTTAGTACCTCTGGTACTCACAGTTATTAATACAAATTATAATTTTGCTGATAAAAAAAAAAAGATAATATAAGAGAGAGAGAGAGAAGGGCAGTGGCAGTCACAACATATATATAGAGAAGGGCAGCAGATAAAATTACAAAAACATTGAACACTAAAAATGAACAAGTTCTGAGAGTTTAAATCATAGTAAATACTTTAAAGATATCAGTCCAATGAAAGAAAGGTCATGTAGAGAGGCATGAACATATCAGTCCAATGAAAGAAAGGTCATGTAGACAGGCATAGCATAAGTTACAAATATACTAGTAATGCATACAACAACAATTTCAAATTAGTTTTCGAATCAAAGATATAAATACCTGAGTTCGAGGCTTCAAAGATATAATCAAAGCGCTTCCACAGCAACGCCAATTAGCAAGTCTGCAGTTTGGGCTTGTGGTGGAGATAAAATCCCTAGCCCGGATGGGTTAAACTTCAACTTTATTAAACAGTTTTGGGAAATTCTGAAACCTGGTTTTATCAGGTTCATGGATGAGTTCTTCATAAATGGCAGATTCCCCAAAGGAAGCAATGCATCCTTCATAGCCCTTATCCCCAAGATCATTAACCCACAATCTCTTAATGATTATAGACTCATCTCTCTTATAGGGTGTGCTTATAAAATAGTGTCTAAAGTCCTTGCTAATAGGTTGGCTCTTGTTTTGCCTCACATTATTGATGAAAGGCAAACTGCCTTTCTCAAAGGAAGGCATATTCTCCATGGTGTGATGATTGCTAATGAAGTCATAGCTGAAGCCAAATTCAAAAATAACCCTTGCATGGTATTCAAAGTTGATTTTGAAAAAGCTTATGACTCGGTATCTTGGGGATTTCTAAACTATATGATGATGAGGATGGGATTTTGTGAAAGATGGAGAAAATGGATCTATGGATGTTTGTCTAGTGCAACTATATCAATCCTAATCAATGGCAACCCTACTAGAGAGTTTGTGCCTGAGAGGGGACTAAGGCAGGGAGACCCCCTTGCACCTTTCCTATTTGACATAGTAGCTGAGGGCCTTACTGGTTTGATGAGGACAGCTGTCTCTAAAAACATCTTCAACAGTTATCAAGTGGGGAGGCAAAAGGAAGAGATTAATATACTGCAATATGCAGATGATACCTTGTTCTTTGGAACTGCGACTACAACTAATGTTAGAGTCATGAAGTCTATCCTCAGAATTTTTGAGCTGGCTTCAGGGCTCAAGATCAACTATGCTAAAAACCAATTTGGGTGCTTGGGTAAATCTGTGACTTGGTGCAGGGAAGCAGCTAATTACCTTAACTGTGGCCAGTTGGATTTTCCTTTTTCTTATCTTGGAATTCCAGTGGGTTCGACCTCTAAAAGCTGGAATGTCTGGCAGCCTCTTATTAGCAAGTTTGAATCTAAATTAGCAAAATGGAAGCAGAGATGCCTATCTATGGGGGGCAGGATATCCCTCATCAATTTTGTCTTAACAGCCCTGCCTATTTACCTATTGTCTTTCTTTAAAATTCCCAAAAAAGTGGTGCATAAGGTAGTATCTATCCACAGGAATTTTCTATGAGGAGGAGGTTCTGAGGAAGCCAAGATTGCATGGGTAAATTGGGACACTGTGTGCCTTCCCAAGAACAAAGGAGGGCTAGGGATTAAAGACCTATCCAAGTTCAATGAAGCCTTGCTTGGTAAATGGGGACGGGAATTGGCAAACAACCACAATCAGCTCTAGGCTAGAGTCTTGTTATCCAAATATGGAGGGTGGAATACCCTATGTTCTGGTAGGGACAGTGCACATTTCTCTCAATGGTGGAAGGACTTAAGGTCTGTTTTCCACCAGCATCACAACAACAACATCATTAATAATTTGAGATGGAAGGTGGGTGATGGGTTAAGAATCAAGTTTTGGAAAGATAAGTGGAGGGAGGGTGACTTAAGCCTACAAGATAAATACCCAAGCTTGTACCAAGTTAGTACTCAGCAGAACCATTCAATCAATTCAATGGGTATTTTAGTGGATAACAGATGGGAGTGGAAGTTTCAATGGAGGAGAAATCTCTTTGATCATGAAATTGATATGGCAGTAGCTTTCATGGCAGACATTGTTGAGTTTCAAATTCAACCTTCAAGCAGGGACCTTCTCCTTCCATATCCACTTTAACCAATGGTCTACTAGGCTGAAGGCAGAAATGTCCTAGGGGTGTTTGAGGTTTGGGCTTTCAACTTATGTGATATACTTTTTGTAGCTGGGTTTGGCAGAATCTGCCTTTGTAATTACCTACCTTTTCAGTACATCTAGTACTGAAGTATTATTAATACAATCAGATTTTTGCAGTGCAAAAAAAAAAAAAAGAGACACAAATTCATTCACAAAACAACAAGCGGGAAAGAGAGAGGATCCAATCTAAAATATTTTCTTACTAGCATAGATTGAACTGCTGAAAATTAATGTAAATCAAATTCTCGTAAATTAAATGGTTTTCAGCAAACTAGTAGCTCTACTCAGTGTTTATCAGTGCATTAAGAGGAAAAATAGGCTTCTTGATGCACACCAATTATAATGTGCATTTATCCAGTTCAATAGCATTTGACTTTTGATACGAAAACTTACAGAGAGTAAATCTTGCTCAAAGTTCCATCTTGCTATTAATCAATACTTATAGGAGCTAAAGTAGCTTCATCCTCACCTGTAAGCAGAAATTAACTATATATAAGCAATCATTTAATCAGGCATTGACAGAATGATAAATTAATACATCTGTACAAAGCTGAACCCCCAATGATAAGCTTTGTAGTGTTGTTTTTCCTGCTAGCTACCTATTAGCATCTTTCAAATATATAAAATAAAATGACTAGTCCTTAATGTAATATTTGTAATACATAAACAAAAAATCTCTACAGCCCTATCTTGAAAATTTAAATCCAATTATGATGTGACAGGCAAATATTAAAAATAAAACTCACAGTGATTCAGTCTTCAATCCTCAAATCCTTTAGCTTTGATGAAAGGTGAGAATCAAATTCTGATGTTAGGTTAAAGGAAAAGAGCTTTGAGAACCACATAAAGCTTGAAAACCACGTAAAGCACAATCAACTGCCACAACAAAATGAAACCCCACATTACAATTCTTATTGATACTTTTATATGGTTAGCCAAGTGGACAAAATGACCCAATAATTTGATAAGAACCTTCGGACAATGCCACCACACTAATTAAGAACTTAATAAGAAGAGCAACAAACTAAGGTAGAGCTCATACCTTGTTAACTGGCAGCGTACAAAACTTTGAGCTTTGAGCACCCACGACTGTTCCAAGAGCAGTCTAGGGTTTTCTTCGACCCACAGTTCCAACAGCAATGTAGGGTTTTCTTCGACTTTTCTTCAATAGGAGGTTATGTGGGTTCCAGCGAGCGGTTTCTGACAGTATTGAAATGAATGTGGGGCAATGTGGGTGTCGACCGAGCGGTTTTCGACAGATTTCAAGTGGGAGGAGAAAGAGAAGAGAGAGTGCAACAGGATTTTCGAGCGCGCGAGTTGTGAAATTTCAACACGTTTTAACATATTAACATAACAACATCAACATCGGTTTTTTAAGGATAACCGATGTTAGGATGAATCTGTTAACATCGGTTTTGTAAAAACCGATGTTAACTTCAACAAGGTAACATCGGTTTTTTAAAAAACCGATGTTAACATCAACTCCTTAACATCGATTTTGTCAAAACCGATGTTAACACTATGAAGTTAACATCGGTTTTTCCAAAACCGATGTTACCATATTTATCTTAACATGATGTTAACATCGGTTTTTTAAATAATCGATGTTAACATGAAGTAGTTAACATCGGTTTTGCTAAAATCGATATTAAGTAACTTCATTTAATTACAAAAATGTCACCGCGCTTTCGTTAACATCGGTTTCTGAAATAACCGATGTTAATGAAGCGATTTGAAAGCCTTTTTTTTTTAGTAGTGTGACCTTAATTACATTGAGGGCTTGATAGTCGATAGTTTACTAACAAAACTAGACAAAGTTGTTAGATAGTTAGATATTTTTAACATTTAGACAAGGATTTCATTCTTAAATATTGTGTGAATAAAAAAAAGGTATGGTAAAAAAATTAGTCTTTTTACCTCTCCGAAAGAAATAAGTGACAAATTTATAAAATTGGAATAATTTTTTAAAAAAATTACATGAATAGATAGATTTTGAATATATCATAGGTAAGTCATATTTTAAAACTGGACTTCATACAAAGAAGTTGTGTTGACACGACTTTAAGAACTATAACTTTTTTTACAAAATATGAAATTCGTGTTTCAAAACACGATTTCAAATATTTTATATTTTTTAAGAAAATGTATACATTCTTATAATTTTTTTAAAAAATTATCCCAATTTTGTAAATTTGCCGAAATAAGTCTTCCGTCCTCAATTAAAAAATTAACGATTTACGTGTGATTTGACTAATTGGGTTATCTCTTATGACTCAATTAGTTCAGTTTTAATATATTGCATTTTGCCTATAAAAAAACGTGTGATTGACTAGCTATTCATAATCGTGGATGATAATATACGTGCCATGCGGTCCGGGTACAAGTTTTTTACTTTCGAGTTGATCTTAAATTATTTCACAACTTTGGCACAAAAAGAATTCGATATCTGAATTTATTTTGTTTGATCCATCACGGGTATTTGACAGACAACAAGTGTATTAAATCGTCTGGAGTAATAATAAAACGGTTTTATTTAAGTATGATTTTTATGATTAAAGGGTAATTCATAATTCACAAAAGACAATTCTAATAGGAATCATGAGAGAAATGATTAATTTGAATTATCAATGAAATAAAGTAATATAAAATATTTTGGATTTTTTTAAAAAATCTCAAGAACACAAAGTAAAAAACTTTGATGTAATGTAATTGAGAATATAATGGTGTTGAATATTAAGTTTCATTCAATTTTATTTATATTAGAGTTCCTAATGTGAATATTAATCTAATTTAGTTTCTAAAATTGCTAGTTTATTTAGATCCCAATGAGTTAGACAATTAAATATTCATTCCTAATTAAAAATCTCAATTCTCTAGATAAAACTGAAAATCTCTAATTAGCAAATATCCAATATTTCTATCATTGATTATAAAAAATTTGTTTAATTAAGACATACATAAGCAAATTTTGATTTACAAAATAGATTGGAAATGTCTTAAAAAGCATGGTTTCTAGGTTTTTGGCAGAACCATGTGGATGGATGAGGGAGCATTTATGTTGGGACTGGTTGGTGGCTATAAATGTCAGGTGGAAAATTGTTTTGGATTCACCCTGGTTACACTATATTTATATGATGTTAATATTGTGTAACCTGGTAGTGGGGATGGTATTTTCTTTCTAGAGTGATGAATAATACATGTAAATGGGTTGGGGGCACACTTTTGTACTATACTCATATATAAATATATTGCAACTTTGTTGATTAAAAAAAAAGTCTTAAAAAGCATTAAACACAGAGAACACAAACGTGAAAAAAAATCAAATTTCATTATTAACCCAGTTCCGAAATCCAAAGACTAAATTGAAATTCATACAATCTTAACAAAGGAATTGAAGGTTTAACTAGACAATGAAAGAGTAAACAAAATATATAAAAAGAGATGATAACAAAAGTCCATAAATCTTTGAAGAGACATGAACTTTAATTTCATACCCATAAAACTCCTAGAGAGAGAGAGAGAGAGGTGATAATTGGGAAAAAAGTGAACCAAAAGATCCATAATCCTCTTTTGCTGACTGTTTTTATATGTTTCAATGTCCAACGTGGGAAAGAAGTGACCACTGCCTTCTTGCTTGAATGATGGCAAACCTCTATTTCATCTTGGGCAGTTGGGCTACTCTTCTGGTCATTTTTTTCTTTATTAATTTGAACTTCAATTCAGTTTTCTATTTTATTATCTAAAACTAAAATATAAATAAAAGAAAATAAGAAAATTTTATAATTAAATCTAACATAAAATAGATAATATCATCTATTCTAATGGTGCAGAAATATTTTCTTAAGGATAAATTGAGTGAAAATTTAAAATAAATGGATTCAAATTTGAAAATAATAGGAAAAAAAGATAATTGGAAGAATTATATGAGTTAAATCAATAGAAAATCAAATTGAAAAATATTGACTTTAACAAATATTTAATGCTTTCATGTAACATAAATATTTAAACAATATTGAAAATTTATATTTATTAAAAGAATTAAGCTAAGTCTTAAACAAAAGAAAAATAACGGTACAATTACTCATGTTACCTTTTGATAATTATTAGTTTAGTGAGATAATAAAAGAAATGTAACCTAATATTTCCTCTCATGAAGAAATTATTATATATGATCTGACATCATATGATCCCGAATATTAATCTTGACTTGACATATTAACTCTCTCGTACACTGCAGAAATATTAATATTAGTGTTAAAATAATTTACGTGTAATTTCATAAAATCCGTCACTAAAATTTTTGTTAGGCTAGTATTAATAATGAAAGGCAATTAATACATTAATTTCTAGTAGTTTGATAAATTAAAAAAAAAATATGATTGCATGTCACGTAGAAATTATCGAGGACTGCATAATATTTACCCTCGAATCATAAAATAATTTCTCTTTATTATGAAATAGAAATGTTAGTCATACATTAGGTTTACATAAGAATCTAACTGGAATATCACATACGGATGCCAAAGCTGCATTGAAACTAAAGTCTCTATAACTTGATAATCACTCGAATCCGTTGGTGTTAACATTTTGATTTTTTCTGTAACAAATCGATCGGTGCTTCTCCAACGCCAACTGAAACCCCGGGTCCCCCTCTGTCTCTCTCTCTCGTTTTATTTAGTTGTTTACTTTTACACGAAATGTGAAACTTAGTTTATATAAAAGTCTAAAACAACAAGAGATACTAAAATAAAAACAAACTTCTAATTTCGGTGACTACTAAATAGAGTTGTAAATTACTTACTAGCAGAGAATTCTTGAATTGAAACTATACCTATCAGTTGTTATAATTAAATTTTAATTTCAAGTAGCTAACCCAGCCCAATTAATCCCAATTGATTGAAAAGAGAGATATTGAGTACACTGTGCTGTACCTACTCAGCACGTAACACCCCATCCATAATTAAATTACACCATATATCAAGGAACATGATGACTTGATAGTTGATATCCTAAGGATAAAAGTCAGAAATTCAACTATTAAATGTTAAAAAATTATTAAATAATATTTAATTTTGATTGCCCTGACGAAAGTCATGAAGCTACTTTATATTTTACTATTTTCTTATTTTACGGTTTGGTTGACATTTGGATTTTGATGGGCATGACCCAACAGTACTATTGCTTTGAAAGTTAGTAATAACTTAACACCATGGTAGCAAAGGCCATGCCAACTTTTGCGCTAAACCAGCAATCCACCTACTAGCTACTTTTTCCCACTCAATACAACTTTTTAATGAAGCCACGAGCAACACCGACACCTCTAAGTGAGTATTTTGTTCAACTGCAAGCCATTCTCTCTCACATAATGGAAATTTAAAATCTCCTTTATTTGGTTTAACCATATAAATTTTCTTAATATATGAAAGGAAATTAATGAAGAATTAATATATTAAGAGATAAGTCTAGTATTAAAAATCCCATCGATTAATAATATGATCAAAATAATATATATATATATATATATATATATATAGGAGGCAAATTAATATTTTACACTTATAGGTTGATTTTTGTGACATTAAATTAGACCAACAAAACTCAAAAGTGTTAAATGACATCAGAACATACCTATTCGAGTGATTCTTATTGGACTGCTCAAATCACTTGTAGCAAAGTGTTATTGAATCACTTGTAATTAGATGTTATGCAAAGTTTACATTGGAGACTAATAGATAACACTTAGTAATCTTGATTTCTACTAATTCACATAACATGCAGTACGTACAAATTCTGAATCCAAACATTTTTCAAGTTCTCACATATATTCACAGCTCAAGCAGCACTCCGGGGCATTACATGAACGATTTCACAAATTATTAAACAAGAGAACAACAAGTCATGCGCATATTTCCTTACATTTATAGTTAAGAAACATCGTAATTAACATTAATGTTAACTAAAACAGCCCTGCTCCGTCTCTACATGCAGCGTAGCTTTTACTTCTTGGATAAGCATTAGGTCTAACCTTGATCCCATTATCTCCAAACTCACACACTTTGTCCTCGTCGATCCTTCCAATCCCCACGCTGCGACTCCGAGGCATTTTCATCTCCACCGCCGCCGCAGCAGCATCACCGAACACGACGCGGCCGCCGTAGCTCCGGAGCGACGCGGCCCTCACGAGCTCCTCGAAATCCTCGTCGCTGGCGGCGGATCGGGTGGCCGAGCCGACGCTGAAGCTTCTGGGGAGCGTGCAGAGCTGGCCGGTCGGGCATCCCATGGAGGCCTCCACATAGGATAACTGGCCGGAGCACTCGATCATGCCGTGGACGTACATGTCCCTGGCCTTCTTCAGGAACCTTAACGGTGCCTTCATGTACCTGCTCAGCTTGCTCTCTTTCCTTCTTTCTTTCTGCTTTGTCATGTTGTTGCAAAGGTTTCCCTCACTTGTCCGCAACTAGCTAATTGGGTGCTTTATCTTTTATTTATATCATATGCTTCGTGATAAAATATGGATGGAAATATAGGATAGCTAGTTTTTATTTATTTATTTGGTACCACTATAAATAGGGTCTTGGACTCCCAGACATCTCAAGCTATTTTCATAAACGTTGGTTCTTACTTTAGACCACTTATAAAATTAATCATTAGTTGATGGAGTTTAATTATACTTAAAATTCTTTATTTTTTTCTTAAAATTATGTGAGAATTAAATTCACTTTCTACAAACTAAACTCATCCTGTATGGTCAACTAAACTACACGTTAGTTAGTATGTTGTTTGCAAATTATTATTTTTTTTATATAGAATCACTTTCTAAAGTAGTAGTATTTTCCCATAGGCAAATATTTTAGCGCCAAATAAAAACACACAAAATTTTATTTTAAGTGAGTAAAGTACTATTTTAATCTTTGAAGGTATAACACATTGTCACCTTAATTCCTGAAATTAAAAAAATCAAATAAGTTTTTAAGAATATTCATCTTTGATTCTTTAATAAATTTCTTACTAATACTTTAAAAAAAATGTTCGTTAACTTAGAAGTTTTGATATATTTCAAAATATTTATTAATTTAAAAATTTAGAAAAAAAACTATTAATTGTTTTTCTAACAATACTTTTATTTATTAGTATTTCATCTAAATGATTAATGAACACACAATTACAGTATATTTCAATTCTTCTAATAAATGTATTTTAGTTGAAGACGACTATTTTGTCATAATAATTGTGTTATTAATAAGTTTTAAGATATACCTTTACTTTAAATGAAAAATAATTCAAATTGAGGGAGTAAGTATAATTAAAAATATGTAAATCACTTCATGATTTTTCACTTTGTACAAAAAACACTATTTAAAAAACTATTGAACATAATTAAAATTATTAAAATGTGCTAGCAATGAAAAATTTAAAATAGTATTTTAGAGATTTAAGTTCAAGTTCTTAATTCAGTTAATTGTAGTAATCAAATAGAAGAATTATCATGTGAATATACATGGAACTGAAGTATTATTGAGAAAGTAATCGGAAACAAACTTTGGCTAGGAGCGCTAGGAATGAGCTGTTTGTCTTTGAAATATTTATGTGGGCGTACTTGTATGGATTCTTGGAATAACGAACATGAAAGTGTCCTCTCACACAAATGGTAAGTTAATGAGAATTAATGAAACGATCTCTGTAATTAATGGGTTCCGCTTGATTAACCTAAGTTAACTGATTGGTTTTTTTTTTGGTACATGTTGGAGATAACATGTTTCCAAATAATCAATATTTTAGTGACAAATGTATTCTAATGCCATAAGTAATCATGATCTATTAATTTTTATATATTGATAACTTTGTTACTACTAAAAAAAATAATTTTTTTATGATACGTATTTTAAGACGATTATATAGTCATTACAAAAATCGTCTTTAAAATCACCGTTATACGACAATTTTTTAAAAATCATCTTAGAATGATTGTCATTCCAATAACTTTTTTACTAAAAGAGATATTTTTAAGTGTATTTTTCCAACTAGAGATGAGTTTTAAAAAAATGATCCAAATTGAATAAGTCGTAAAAGATGATACAACTTCTGAGTTAGAAGTCATAACGCTTGTTATGACTTTGTATTTTTTTTAACTGAAGCCATAAAATTATTTATGATTTCAGTTAAAAAAAATTCTTTTATGACTTTAAAGTCGTAAGTAAATTATTTTTTTGTTTTACGACTTTGAAGTCGTAAACCTTTTTTTCTAAAATGTTTAAGTTTTTTGTTTTTTTTTCAAAGTTTATAATCTTTTACGGTTTTTTTTCCTAATTTTTTTTAAAATAGTTTAAATGTAAAATAAATAGTTTTAATTTTACTTATTAATAGTATATTTTTTTATGATTTTATTTTATCTGATATTAATTTATTTTAATGTTTTATTATTTAAAATATGTTATATATTTTTAATATTATTTTATTTAAATGTTTTTGTTTATTTAAAATTTAGATAATTTATTAATAAAAATACATAATAAAATTAAAAACAACATAATTAATACATTAATATAAAATGCACAATACAAATGAAAGAAAAATAAAAAAGTAGAAACTATATTAATCATGTATTTGTTTGTATGGACAGTTAGTACGATTATGTCCTCCACTTTTACACAATGAGCATTTCTTAGGTCTACTTGAAATTGGTTCGTTCATCTCATTATGTATTCGAGTAGTGGTCGACCTGCCTGATGTCTGTCATCGTTTCGAATGATCAGACATAAAATGTGGACCTAAATATTGAGATCATGTGTCTTCACTTCCAAGGGATCGAAAGTGATGTTGATAAACTTTGAAAATATTTTCCAACTTGTATACAGGGTCAACAAAGTCATCATAATTTAAATTGCAAAAAACACACGCTGCAATTGCATGCGAGCAAAGTAGTCGAAGTGCTTGAAATTATTCACAATCACATGACCATTCATTCAATTTGACAGTGCATGTCATTGCTCGTTGACCAAGCCGCATATTTGCAATTTCTTGAACTTTAAACTCCCTTGTTTTTCGAACATACATGCGAACATAATGCGAGGTAGCAATGTGTTGATTTTCTTGCATCATGACATATACATATTCAGAGTACCTATATCCTACCTTTATCATATTCAACATTTTCATGTCATTAGTAACAAATGAATCATTTATTTTATTAAATGTTTCATTGACTAAGGCAGTAATAGGTAATGCTCGAGTTCCTTTCAAAACAGAAGTCATACATTCGGCAAGGTTGGTAGTCATATTTGATCTAATCAATATGCTGCTTGTGAAAACTTTGCTCGCATTGCGAGCAACTTTGCCTCAAATTGGAGTTTCCTTATCTCATATCCTATGCCAAAAGATAAAAAAAATAGTAATAAATATAGTGAAGATGTAATAAAGCAAGAATATAATGCACGAAATAGGAAGAAACATACTCATATTGATGACTTCTTTTTTTAAGTCAACATTTTTAAACTGTTTGTTGAAATTTGATGCAATGTGGGGAATGTAATACACAGGCAAAACATTCGGTCCATTCCACCCAACACATTCCGATAGTCAAGCTGCTAACAAACTGGTTCCCCTGTCTGATATAATACACAAATTTGATTGCGGTGTAACATATCTTCGTAAATAATGCAAGAACCACATCCAAGCTTCTTTAGTCTCACTCTTAACAATTGCAAAAGTAAGTGAAAAATTGCTCCTACTACCATCTTGTCTGATGGCAGTCAACAAAGTATCATGATATTTGCCAGTTAAAAATGTCTTATCTACTTGCACAAGTGGCTTGCAATATTTGAAGCCTTCAATGCATGGGTTAAACGCCCAAAATACACAATTAAGAATCACCCTAGGAGAGTCATCCTCACCTTTCTCCATTGAAGATGGAGTTTTGTATTTTACTATGGTACTTGGTACAAAATGTTAAGCAACTGTCAACCATATAGACAGGTAACTATATGATTGTTCCAAACTTCCAAATGTTATTTCAAGGGCTTTTTGTTTAGTTGTCCATGCTTTTTTATATGAAACAGTGTAACCAAACCATTGAAGCATGTCTGCAATTAAGGTTTTGATTTCGATACCAGGGTTTGTTTTCACTAAATGAACAATATTATGAGCAATTACAGAAGAGTCTAACCTAACATGATCTTGTGATATGAAAGAATTTGTGCAAGTGTAAATACTGTTTAATTTATTTAACTCTCACCTCTTGCATATTTTGTTGAACGATACTCTCGCCCTCCAATAACATCCATTATCATATTGACTACACATGGCAACGTACTTGTCACTCTTGTTCTTGACTACATCAAAATTAAATGAATGCATAAAATGAAATTATTTAATGGCATTCACAGCTACTTGTTTTGATTCAAATGTCAACCCTTCGTAAAGATCATTTGTACTAACACTCCCTCTCTTTTGATAAGGATTTGAGTACTCTTGATTTTCTAAAAGTTGACTACTAATAGATTCAAAATATGAAAATGACTCACTTTGATTGCTTGGTTCACCATGTTCATGAAATTGTGTCATTGATCGTCATCACTAAAGTTGCTAACACTATCTCTTATTATGGGTTCTTCACTAGCCATCTGTCAAAAAATAAAAAAGAAATTTATTAGTAAAAAGACATCAATTTTATGTATCTATTGTAAAAAAAACTTTTAAAAAACTGTTAAAAAATACAAAAGTGCAATAAATTTTCCTAATTTTGTGTATGTAAGGCTAAAAAAAATATACCAATAACACTCTAAGTAACATGTGACACCTCCTTTTATAAATTACATCGAAGTGAACAATGTTGTAAATAGTGAATACTAACTACTGAACCCACCATCAATAAAGATAATAATAGCTATCATAAAATAATGCATTGTTTAACTAATTTAATATTCTAAAAACCAAAATTAATAATAACTAAACACTAATATACTAAAACATAAAATAATAAGTAAACAAAATTAATTTAACATGTATAATAATTTATCTAACTAAACCATAAATTAATAATAACTAAACATTAATATACTAAAACATAAAATAATATCTAAAAAAAATTAATTTAACATGTATAATAATTTATCTAACTAAACCCTAAATTAATAATAACTAAACATTAACATACTAAAACATAAAATAGTAAGTAAACAAAATTAATTTAACATGTATAATTATTTATCTAACTAAACCCTAAATTGATAATAACTAAACCCTAATATACTAAAACATAAAATAATAATTAAAAAAATAATTTAACATGTATAATAATTTATCTAACTAAACCCTAAATTAATAAAAAAAAACATTAATATACTAAAACATAAAATAATAAGTAGACAAAATTAATTTAACATGTATAATAATTTATCTAACTAAACCCTAAATTAATAATAACTAAACACTAATATACTAAAACATAAAATAATAACTAAACAAAATTAATTTAACATGTATAATAATTTATCTAACTAAACCCTAAATTAATAATAACTAAACACTATTATACTAAAACATAATTAATTTAACACGCATAAACTAAACTAACCCTGCAATCAACATAACATATATTAAAAACATGAATAATGAAGTCATGTGATCTATCAATGATTGTTTGGACAAAAATCCCTCTCCATATGTTTTGCAATTGTGGAATGACATTCAATAGACAGGTCCATTAGACAATTTGAATTACGATAAAATTATTTTAGATGGCCCACCAAACCTAGATCAACTCCATGACATAGATATGAGGGGGAGAACATATATTTTTTGGCCTCACCATCATTGTCACTGGATTGCCAAATGGAATCATTGGAATGATTTTATTGTTCGTGGTGAAATGGACTAAGGTCTTTTGTATGAAAATTCAGAATACATGCAATGATATATACGTCGAATTAGACGATATATATCACGTGAAGGAACACTATCTACTAAGGTTGTAAGTTTAATTTACAATTTTAAAAATTTATAATGATAGTGATGATGATGATGACAACGATGATAAAATAATAATACACAATTACATATGAGCATCCTATAACAAGAGGAGGTAGAGGTTGTAGACCAAGAGGACAACAAACAAAGATAAATCCAATTCAACAAGACTAGAGACCGAGACACATATCTATCATTATAGACAATATCATCTATATTCTCTATGGAAGTCGAACCTGAACCTTATTTATAATTTTTTTTTTCAATATCATCAGCTTTCGTATTTCATCAATAGACAATTTATACTTAGCATATTTTTTTACCTACTTTTTTTTCCCAAGAGAAGTCTGCTTATTTTTACATCTAGGATTTAAAGAACTAGTTGTGAGACATCATTTCATTATTAGTTAAAAAAAATATAATTTTCATTTAAATGTTATTAATTTTTAAATTAAAGTATTTCAAATTTTTAGTATCTCTTTTTAATTTTATTATGTATTTTTATTAATAGATTATCTAAATTTTAAATAAACAAAAATATTTAAATGAAATAATATTAAAAATATATAACATATTTTAAATAATAAAATATTAAAATAAATTAATAAAATATAAAATAAAACTATAAAAAATATACTATTAATAAGTAAAATTAAAATTATTTATTTTACATTTAAATAATTTTTTTAAAAATTAAATAAATAAACTGTAAAAAATTGTAAACTCTAAAAAAAAATAAAAAACCTAAACATTTAAAAAAAGATTTACGACTTCAAAGTGTAAAACAGAAAAAGATTTTAGGACTTCAAAGTCGTAAAACAAAAGAAGTTTTATAACTTTTTAAAGTTGTAAAACAAAAAAAAATAAAAAAAATTACTTAGAACTTCAAAATCATAAATAATTTTATAACGTTAAAAAATACGAAATCATTATGACTTCTACCATTTTGGTAATTTTTTAAAATTACCATGTGATTCTCTCTCTGTGGCACTGAAACTCTCAGAAGAATGGAAGTCATTCTTCACAACAGGCGCATCCACAGTATCCCCACTTCTTCTATCCCTTTCCCATTCTCTCCCTCTCTGCCCCTTCCTCTTCAACCCTAACCCTAACTCTAATTCCCTCTTCGTCCTCTTGTCTTCCCCCTCTCTCGTACCCTGTCTCCATCTCCCTCCGCCTTCATGACCTCGAGGGAGAAGTTGGACGTGGCGCGGCAGCTCGCCAAGCTGGGCGTTGACATCATCGAGGCCGGCTTCCCCGCCGCCTCCATGGACGACTGTAAGGTCGTGAAAATGATCGCCCAAGGGTCGGCAATGCCGTTGACGACGGCTACGTCCCCGCCATCTGCGGCCTCTCCCGCTGCAACGAGAAGGACATTTGAACTGCCTGGGAGGCCGTTAAGTACGCCAAGAGGCCCAGGATTCACACCTTCATCGCCACCAGCGCCCTTCACATGGAGTACAAGTTGAGAATGTCCAAAGACAAGGTCGTCGACATTGCCCGCAATATGGTCAAGTTCGCTCGCAGTTTGGGTTGCGATGACGTCGAGTTCAGTCCTGAAGATGCTAGAAGGTTACTACTACTATTTATCAATTTCACTGTGAAATTTTTTTATGAATAAAATGGCGTCACTTTGTACATTGAGTGTTGGTTGCTTTTTGTGTTTGTGCTGCTTACCAGGTCAGATAGGGAGTTTTTTTATGAAATTCTCGGAGAAGTTATTAAGGTCGAGGCCACCACGCTCAACATACCTGACACTGTTGGTATAACCAAGTCCAGTGAATTTGGAAAGTTGATTGCTGATATTCAAGCTAATAACCCCGGAATTGAAAATGTTATTATTTCCATCCACTGCCAGAATGATCTTGGACTTTCTACTGCAAACACTATAGAGGTATGATTAAAATTATGTTTTACTTTTTAAATCATGCAGGCAGGGAGAGTGAATTCTGAGTTTGTGTGCTCTTGGATGCTTTTAGGGTGCGCGTGCTGGTGCAAGGCAACTGGAGGTGACGGATTAATGGGATTGGTGAAAGGGCTAGAAATGCCTCCCTAGAAGAGGTGAGGGTCCATTTTCTGTTGCCCAGCCTAGTTCATGTAACATTTCATTAGAGCATGATTATTTGATGTTTCTGTGCTTGAAATCTTCTTTCTTTCTTTAAGGTTGTGATGGCCTTGAGATGCGAAGCACATGTCAATGGCAATCTCTACACTGGAATTAATGCAAAGCACATCTTTCTGACAAGCAGGATGGTCTTATATCTGAAACTGATTTTTCTGTTATTTCTTCTCCCTTTTAAAGACCTTTAATGACCGTTCCATTTATCATAACCTTTTCCTATAGGTCGAAGAGTACACTGGTTTGCGGGTACAGCCACACAAGGCTCTTGTGGGAGCTAATGCCTTCGCCCATGAAAGTGGCATACATTGGTTATGTCAAAATACATATATCCTTGTATATCTATGTAATAGGACTTAGACCTTGGTACTTAACATTGTATAATGTTCAAGTTTATAATTTGCGTGCATATGCCTGAAATGAGTTTTCAATAAGCAACAGCTGCACCTTTGCCTCCAACATGTATGCCCAAATTACTGATAAGATGACATGTCTTAGCAGAAGCTACTTAGAATATTGGCCAAAAATCAAAGTTAGTTGCATCATGGGATAAAAAGTGAGCCTTAGCACTAGGTTGCAGCCTTTTGACTTCATGATGATGTTTTCTACTTGTGAAAACACTATCTATGCTCATCTGTGTAATGTTGGGTACATCTAATCCTCTCCAAATCCTACAGTGATGGGAGCCTCATGCACTGGGCTTCACCACCCCTCCCCTCCTCCTCTTTTGTTTGTGCCTTGCATTTGAATCTTATACATATTGCTAAATTACTTTGAATGTTTTGGTTTCCTAAATTAAGATAAAAATGATTTCTTCTTTGTGTGTGATTATACCATCCTGATCTAAATTAGATCATTCCATGAATCCTTATCCCATAGGAGTAGCTTGAACATGATTTCTGTGTTTGATTTTGATTTTGCAACACAGAAAGATATGCTTGATAAATGTTAAGCAATCTTTTTAAGCTTCAATCAAACTGCCATTTTAAGCTTTAATCTTTTACATATAAAAATTTAATTTGTTCATTTCCTTCACATAAGATACAGCCAAGCTTCATTCTATTTGTTTTTGTCCCTGGACGCAGCACCTTTCTTTTGTTCTGTTTTAGGTCCTTGTGCATTTTACTTTTGGGAGAATTCCAAAAAAGTTACTATTCATACATAACATGAAGGAAGAATGATTACTTGGTGTGGTTATTCCAACCAAAATTAACCAAAATAATATGATGACTAAAACCACTTTGGTGTTTTCTCTCCCTCTTCGTATTAAATATTTTTAACACTAGTTCCTTACTTGAAATCATACCTTTTATTTTTTTGGTGACTTAGCCTTAAGCCCTCATAAAAACTGTCCTTTGATTTCAGCCTTTTTTCTTCTTCAAAAACTGTTGTAGGATGGAATGCTAAAACACAAAGGTACATATGAAATAATATCACCTGAGGACATTGGACTTGAAAGAACCAATGAAGTAGGTATTGTACTGGGAAAGCTTAGGTATGTAATTTTCTTTTCTCTAGAACACTTATTTTTGCATGGATCTTGTACACACTGCTAATCCCTATGTTCTCTTCATCCTAACATGAGAAAACTTTTATCTCTAGCTTTCTGGACTTATGTAAGTCCTCATGGTACAAGCATACCGGTTATATTTGAGTGAGTGCACAAGAAGTTGTCTGACTATGGCAGGATGAAACTCTGCGGATAATGATGATTCTTGGCCTGCTTTATTTTGATGCTCAGAAGCATTCTACTTGTTCATCCATGCCTGGTGGTTGATATCAGGTATGTTTTAGTTTTGACACTTGACAGTAGTGTGGAGGATTGAGTTATATATGCTACAAATTTGCATGAATTCTGAAGTTTATTACTAGACGACATAGTATTAGATGTCACCTGTATGTTAAAGGTAATGCTACAATAACTTTTAATCTATAAAACATTTTAAGAGTACTTGTATTATCTGACATTTAGGGTATCTGACATCTAATTGAAGAAACTTGTATGTAGCTTAATTAAGTAATAATTAATATGTCATTTAGAGTATCTTTTATGCTTTATTTCAAAAGACATGGCTCTTTCCTCTGATACCTTGTGCAATCATTTGTCTGCTCTTTTATCTTCTCTTTCTAATGAAAACTTATATTACTATTTTTACAGTGGTTGCCATGCTTTGAGAAAGCGACTTGAAGTTACTATCACAGTACTTTTTGAGGAAGATGGTTATGTCTTGCATGAGTGGCCCTGTATAGGGGAAAATCCCACTTGAATTACGGACTTGATCTGAGAAGAATGTTTGAGGATTATTACTCTTCTCATTCTTCTAGACTTCTAGTTATTTTTCTTATTTGTATTTTATTACTATTTCAGTACGTTATATTTAAATCCATTCCCATCTGATTGGATGATCATGAATTACCTTCCTGCTTGTATGGATTATACATTATTATAGATATATACTAGCTCTTACTTTCTTTGTGTTCTTCATTGGGGAATCTCAATCAGCTCAATATATCTTTCTTTTTTTACACAAGCTCAATATATATCTAGAAACTGTTAGATTCATAACATGTAATGGCTTGGCTGAGTTTGTTTTGTTGGCACAGAAAGAATAGTTAGTTTCACTAAATGGAATGGTAGTGTCCTAATCCTATACCTTCCGCTTCACATATATTCCTGTAGGCTTCGCACTTGCTGTAATATGATTCTATGCTGGGAACCTTTAAAGCAGATGTGAAAATACTAGACAATGAAACCATCAATGTTGATGGTACGCCTATCAAGGTTGTTTCAAGCAGGGACCCTCTTAAGCTTCCTTGTGTTGAGCTTGGAATTGACATTGTTATAGAGCTAACTCCCCATTACATGACTTATTTCAAACATGATCCAATATTGTTTATTTATTAAAGAGCTCTTAAAAGGATTAATGAGTGAAATTTTGTTCCGGGAAAGGGAGTGTTTATGGATGGTCCTGGGGCTGGCAAACACATCCAAGCTGGTGCCAAGAAGGTTATTATTATCACTGCTCCTGCAAAGGGTGTTGATATCCCAACTTATGTTGTTGGAGTAAATGAAAGGGACTACCACTCATGAGATCTCTAACATTATAAGGTTCGTGACAACTAACACTGTGTTGTGTTGTGTGTGTTTCAAATGTCAATGCAACAAATTAAAATATAGACATTCAGGCAGTTTTTGACGAATGTGTTTTTTTTAAAACAAATTAAAAATTTCATATACATTAATGTCCTAGCTGAATTCTGAAATTTTATTCAGCCCAATTATTAATTTTGAAATTGAGATTGTTACGCAATCATGCAGTTTGTCAAAGTCAATAAAAAAAGCACAATCAATCACACTTTTAATTAGGACACAATGACTCACCTGCAGGGCATTGGCTACAATTTCTTTAATTATTTTACTTCCAAAGTATAATAAGAAAATCTTCGCAAGAGTAAATAAAAAATGGATAGCAATATTGTAAAAAACGCAAAACCTTAGAATCATTGAAAGCAACAGCAACATCATCTACATTGACATCCTCTTCCTCTATAAAAGTTGTTTCATATCCTTTTTTGAACCATTCATTTTCTAAGTTCAGGAATTTTTATCCTCTGCAAAAAGCAACCCGATATTAATATATTGAAGGGTAATTAAAGGATTGGAATCACAAAGAACAAAATCAAGACAAAAGGGCCCAAAAGGGGGGAAAACACAGGAATTTTTATCCTCTGCAAAAAGCAACCCGATATTAATATATTGAAGGGTAATTAAAGGATTAGAATCACAAAGAACAAAATCAAGACAAAAGGGCCCAAAAGGGAAGAAAACACAAAACCTTCATCCTAGCATATAAGACCATTTTTGACAAAATTTATTTTCCCATTTTATAAGATTTCCTTCAAAATAATTTTTTATCAAAATATTTCTTAATTTCTTTGAATTGGTTAAAAAGGTGTTTATGTATATAGGAGGGAGGTAGTTATGTAAAAATAAAAAAGCTTTTGGTTCAGAAATCACTGTGAAAGGGTTTGGGTCAAGAATACGCTTCAATAGTTTCTTTACCTCATGAGAAAACCATGATGCAATAATCTTGCTGGTATCACATTGAAAAGAAACAACACAACAATCTACGAAGAGAAGGGACACCAACAAGTAAAATTATCTAAACATAATTAAAAGGGAAAAAACTTGAATCATATTAATTTTGAAATCTTACCTTAGCTCTAGAAAACAGATGCACCAAGCTGTATGTGTGAGCAAAAAGGTAAAAACCATGATAAGAAGCCAAACTCAAGCTAACATAAAATGGTAAACTCTGGCTAGAGTAGGGTATATATCACCCATATTCACAACTATAGGACCTTAGTCAGATCCTTAATGTATATTATCATTGCATGACTCACCAAATCCCTATTTAGCATTGTTTTATAGGACAAATTTGGCAAGGAAGCTACAATTTGAGAAGTTCAAAGCTATTGAGGTTCTCGACATTACTGTTTAGCATAGTTCATTTTCAAAAATAAATTATATATTAAGTCAGCATCTAAAATTACGAATACAAGTTAATTTAATTCCTGAATTTATAAAAAATATTATTTTAATTTTAACTTATATTGATTAAATTTTAGAGACTGAAATAATTATTTTAATAATTTTAAAAATTAAAAGGACTATTATATAATAATTTTAAATTTTAAGTATTAAAATAATATTTTACAATTTTATAAATTAAATTCATTGGTGCTCAAATTCATAGATTTAAAGAATTAATCTCTAATTGGATAGTTGGTCTAAGAAGAAATGGTGAAGAAATAAAAGAAAAGAAGAAAATGGACTTAAATACCATTTTGATTTCCAGAAGTGTACAACATTATCTGGTTGAAAACCAAAGCAACGCCACTGAAGACCTGAAAACCAAAGCAGCAAACTACAATAAATAACTAAGCTGAACACAATTGACTAATTCTGCACATACTGCTAATTAAGCATCATATTTAATTAATTATATAGCTAATTTGTCTGGTTGGAATCTAGCTAGCACAAAAAGGTCAATAAAAATTATCTCTACAAAGCCTGTGCTTCCTAAGACTAAAGTTTTATCCACAATAGTAAAAACAGTAGCCTATTCTTCACTGCATAGTTCTCTCATGGTTTCAGGATAATCCCCATATATCATTTTAGCTAGCATTGTGAACACTCCTACCTGTTCTGCCAAAGAGCTTATATTCCGGTTGGGGATCCTACATAAAGATAACTGCTAGAAAGGAAGCTAAAGATAATATTAAAATGGAAGACTTAGGTAATATTGGTCACATCACATTACACCATTCTTACAAGATATCAGTGTATGCTGTAAAAAATATTGAACCATTATTGGCCTTCACTAAGCAGTTTATGCTTTTTATTGCGAGTGGCACATTAATAAATAGTATTTTAGCATCTTTAAAGTTTCACCATTTAGTTCAGAGTCCTAAACTGGCCACCCCTTTTGCAATTAAATATTACCACAATGTATGAGTTTTATATTCAATGGATATTGGATAGTTCAATTCCCATACTCCATCACAAAAGAGGTCAAAAGCTTTTCTATCTCACAAGTAATTTCAGCTTTTTTATACCATAACTTCTATATGAACTAGAACGAAACAAAGAAAAACAAATTTGGTTAAGTTTAAAGAATATTCAGAATAGTTGACGTTATCAGTTTAGGCACAAAAATGCTTGAGTATCTCTCACACTAAGCAGATTTTAATATAAAAGAAGTTTACAGAAAAAGAGTACAATAGAGTCCCTAGACTACTGTAAACAACTACTACTAGATACAACAAAAGTCAGCTATAAAGACTGAACAACAGACATAGAACAAACATAATAAAACTTTTCTAACAACAATTTTCATGGATTCCGATCCTCTATCATTAATTTTTTCCTTAGTTCATTTTCTGAATATTACAAGCAACATTATTAGTATTCACAATTTCCTTATTAGTATTTTAGAAAGCTCTAATTCAAGGGAAAGGTTTAATTAAAAATTTCGTTTTCTGTCTTTACTCCCTTCTCCATCCGAACTTGCTATCAGAATTTAGACATGACTCTTCTAAAGTTAAGCTTCTAAAATGAGTATGTAAGGATGTATTGTGATCTTAAAAAGCATTATAATTTTAACTTACTAAAATTCAAGGGTAATGGCCAATGAAGGTTCACTGAATCACTGTTGCTGCCACTCCAGAATTGCATTATGTAGAGCATAGTTAGGTACCAAATCAGTGTGATAACCCTTTTAGAGGTGGTGAGTAACCCAAAAAAATACATTTGAGAGATTTGGTAGAGTTTACTTTATAGTGCAACCAAAGACAATGAGAAGAACACGGTAGAGATTTTATTGAAATACAAGATAGAGTAGGGAACCTACTTGTGAAAAACAGATGAAAACATGCGATTAATTGGATAACATGTTGCGAGAAGTGCATCACCCAGGGAGCAAATAGGAACATGATGGTGAAGTAGGGTACAAGTGGTTTCAACCAAGTATTGATTCTTTGTTTCAACAAAACCATTTTGTTGTGGTGTGTGAACACGAGAAGACAAATATTTACGAGCATTATTAGTGTGCCAAGTTTTAATACAAGATACACCTTTTAAAAGGTCAAGGACGAAGAAGCACGTGACTCAAACTTGCATGTGCTAATTTGCATTTTTCTCTACAATATAATTGTTAATTTGACTATCACACACAATCAATCAGATCAAAATACCTTCGATGTGAAAAATGCCTTTTGTCCAAGATGCATTCTATGTTTTGGGTTCAATCAAGGGAAAGAAGAATTAGAGACCACTGCGGAAATAAGACATTACCACATCAATTCAAGCTATTGCTATGAAACATAATATTGATAAGGCACTTATTCTGCATCCAATTTCTTCAATAATTCGCTCTAACAGCTTTCCTCCAACTTGAAACTACCTAACACATGAGATGAAGGAAGAGATGAAAGATACATTGCACACCACATAAACCACTCAAAAAACCAAATAAGCAACGAAAACGTGAAATTAGTTGACTACACAATTGGGTGGGCAATCGATAAACTTGACCAACTTAAAGGTTCAACACAACATTTTATTCATTGCAAAAGATCACAGAGCAAACTGTATCAAAATTAAACCTTTTTGGGGTCTGTTTTTTCAATGTCAGTTACAATTTCAGAGACATATTCCTCCCAGTCTTTTAGGGGAATTGTTTTATTTGTTAGTGAAAGTATACTTGATAGGAACTTAGATATATACTAGAGAATTATAGAAAATACAGAATCAGAACTGATAATATGAGATTTGAAAAAAAAAATACCATAGAAAGGAAATTCAGAAAAAAAAAAAGATGTCGGAGAAGAAAGCTCCTTTGCCCTAGTGGCAGAATCCACACCCCAAACCTTTTCCTAAAAAGTGCACACCCATCCTCATAGTGCCCCCTCATCTTTTTTGATATTCACATTCCCTTGGATGACTCACAAGAGTCACAACACCATCTCTAATCTCCTTATGTTTGCAGTCCATTTTGCTAAGCGTGGTTTTGTATACTCAAGTATGTCATTTTTTCTTCTCCTGTACACCTAGATTGGTGGCCCAATAAAAAATTGAAAGATACTACTTAGATGTGCAAAAAGACACATTACATAAGAATTGAAAGAAACTTAGAGGAAATGAAAAGAGACATAGAGAGAAAAAATGAACCGGAAGCAGAGAAGGGTGAGTGAGGGAGAAGAAATAGAAATGGGAGCGCTGATAACGGCAAGTGTGAGGGTTTCTTTTAACTTCCAAAACAGCCTTAACCCAAACGAAGAATGTTGCTGGTGGTCGTTGATGTGGACCAATATTCAGGCCCACATTGAGAGGGACAAACAAACACAGCACAAAACAACCTCAACACATGGAAATTAACAAAAATCTAAAAAATGAGGTGCCTAAAGAGGTGGATTTGATGGAATCAAGATTGAACACTGCGATTGGAGATTGTAGCGAAACGAAGGTGGCTCGAGAAGGCACAAAGAGGAAGAAGAAGACACAAACGTGGATTGAACCATTGCCACACAAAGAAGAGAAGAAGCAAAGTGGCCATGAAGGAAGAGTGAAAGGGAGTTGAAGAGTGGGAGCACCAAAAGCTGTAGTTGAGGGAGAGTGAAAATACAGGAGTGCGAGAGAGGAAAGGGATGAAAATAAACAAAAACCTATTAAGGCTGTTTTGGAATAACCATTTTACAAAATCGTCTTAGAATAACCATTTTTTAACATGATTTTCATAAAATTATTGTAGAGTGGTTGTATTTATTTATAAGAATATCATCTATTAAGATAGTTTTTGAGGAATGTATTTATTTCATTGTCCTAAAAAATAATTTTTCTAATAGTAAGAACAATGCTCCTATTTGTAAAAAAACAACTCTATATATATATACCTTACCGTTTTCATCCACAATGCATGATAAGTGATAAGTTATTGGATTATCAATATCGTTGTTATATTTTTAATTAATACTATTAGTTGATAGTATAAACTAAAATTGATAACAGAGAAGAATCATAAACTTTAATTTGTCAATATTTAAATTAGGAATTAAAAGAGAAAACCTAAAATATTTAGTAGTAAAAAATAAAAAATCCTAAATTTTAATGATAAAAAATGAATATTTACATAGTATCTTACCGATAATACTCATTAAATTTAAATTAATCAAAACATTTATAGTTAGGTAATCTTATAGTTGATATTTACTTATATTTTAAAATATAATTATACATTAAATATACTTTTTTAAATGAATTATAAAATACTTTTAATTTTTATAAAGTTTATAGACTGGATCTATCAATTAAAAACTTTTAATTTAATGGTTGAATAATTGAAATTTAATATATACAAAGAGTATTTGATTATACCAAAAATTACTCTTCAAATATTTCATCCTTACTATATACAAAGATTTATTGAGTATAGGCGAGGATTAAGAAATTAGCATAGTATATTTACACAGTTTCATGATTTCAAGTTTTGTGAATCACTCATTTTTCTTTGACCGGATGGAGAAATTTCATCGTTGATCAACCAAATAACTGATAATCTCATTTTTCTTTTACTAGGACAAATTAATGAAACGAAAACAAACCAGTTAATTAACTCTTTCTCTGTTTCCCACCTCACCTCCCGGAACGAGTTTTGAGCGTGCTCTATTGACTTTGGGATTGAGCTTCACACTGATGACTTAGTCCTTTGGAGCTTCCCTTCACAAATCACAGGGATGTCGTTAGTGCATGCATGGCGGACTTTGGGCACCAGTTACTCTAAAAATGAGATCATTTAGGGTTTCTTTCTTTAGAGCTTCGTAGGGATAAATTCAACAAGTTATTTGATGGAAGGGTTTTATCATAATTATTTTTTAATGTATGACTTGTAAAGTAGTAAACCATCGAGTCAGCAGTTTTGAAGAATAAAACTAGCTGAATTTTTACCGGTTTACAAAAGTTTCATTGTTTATATGTCTAATCAATTGAATCACTCCGAGTGATCAGCTGCGGCTACGAGTTGCTTATATGCTTTGTATGTACATGCATGGCATGAATGATACTTAATTTAAAGTGATTCATATCATAGGGCCGGTGAGGCTACTACGGGTTGTGTATTATCTACGTTTTCTTCTTCTTTTTTTTGGTACTGTGGGAATAAAGAAGAAAATCAGAAAAAAATAATCACGAAGGTAAAGCACTCCTATAACATCAGCCATAAGCAAGAAGGGCAAAACAAAAGCAGCAGGAGAGGGCCAAGAAGTTCAGGGCATGGGCTGATTAATTAGCTCCAAACTTAACTAATAAATGATCTGCACATGAGTTGTCTTCTCTTAAAGTATGATACAAAGACATCACTCATTATCTACATAATAGATCTTGAATGCACCCAATAAGTTCTTGAAGCTGAAAATGTGAGCACTGGTCTTTATCCGGGACAAAACATAAGTGGAATTAGAATATAGAATCTATGTATTTCTATTACACATGTCATCTTTATGGATATTTTTTTTTGTCTAATATTTAATATTTTCTAACATTTAAAAAATGATACCAAATATAAATAAATATTATTAATATATTTTTATTACATTTTATCATATATTATCTATAACACATGTTGTTAAAATCTTTAGTGGCATGTATTATATACCATATCTATAACACATGTTTTTAAAATTTTTAGTGGCATGTATTATATACCATATATGATAAAATATCGTAAAAACATTTTAATAACAATTATTTGTATTTGGAGATAATTTTTATGTTGTTAAAAGTTTTTAATAATATTTTTATTGAGTATTAGATGGAAAATTATTAGTAAAAGTTAGGTGTGTAATAGTATTTTCTTGTTTAATATGATTTAAGTTTTTTATATATCAAATTATGAGGTCATTATTAATTTTTTATACTTTATTAGGTATAAAAAAGTTAAGGAGAAAAAATGGTTCTTAGTTTGAAGTATAGTATCCGACAAAAAAAATAAAATTGTACAACACTTTAAATTTATGAATTATTAAATATAATGTGAAACTATATCACACTTTGAAATTGCTGATTATTAAACAATCTATTTTATTCCTATATTTGTAAGCAATTTATTTTATGTAATATGCACTTGTATGTACTCAGACATATGTCTTATACTTCGACATGACGACATGGCACGATTTCCACGAAAGGGTACTTGTAAACTGATGAGGAATAGGTATAAAGCTGTAACCTTCTCTGACGCTTCATATATATATATATATATATATAAACACTTCAATCTAAGTAAATTGAACATCAAAGTTCCTTTCATAGGCATCTATCACACATTAAAATAAGGAGATTGGAAATCATACCAATACTAAACAAAGAGAACAAATAGCCTACTTGACTAATAGATTTGGTAAGAACAAAACCTATAGGAGCATAATTGTGAAAAACGAAATTACCAACTTACCATATATTTCTTTAAATAAAACAAAAAAAAAGTTTGTGTAATTATTACTGAAACTTATAAGCTTCTCACATTATATATAACTTAATTGATATATAAAGTGGCTCTTATATGAACAAAACTCTCCCAATAAGGATTAATATGGTACTTAAATGAGATAGAGTACAATTCTTAATCTTACTTAAAAATTAAAATCCAAATTCTCCTTTCCACTTTATTCATTCTTTATATCTCTAGTACATCACTCGTCTGCTATCCATTTTATTCGCATTCTTAAGTTATTTATTAATAATAATATCTCCATTTTCCTTTTAAAATAAATTATTTTTAAAATTAATTAGTTTTAAATTTTTATGTATTTTTTTTCAATTCAAATATTTACTACTTATATTCTTAAATCTATCCTTTACAATTTTCAAATTTACTATTTTTGTTTAAAGAAAGACATGGGACTTTTGGGAACAGCGTTTCTCATTCAAAAAATCATGGAATGCTTCTTGCGCATAGGAGCAGCTTGTTAATCAAATCTGCTGTTTAATTTGAAGGTCTCTCTTTTATAAGCTTTTTAAAATGGATAGGAAAATTTGAATTTGAATTTTTTATTTATTTTCTATCTGAATTATTGTTTCGTTTTTTTATATAGTTTTTATATTTATTTTGAATTCTATATACAAAATTTTACTTTATTAAAAATATTTGTGTGTTATGTGACATATTTATTATTTTTTTTGTTAATTATGAGATTTTGTTTAACCATGTGAAATATACTGATTTTAATTTTATTGGTAACTAATTTTCGTCAAAAAAATTAATTGATCAATCATATTTTTCAGAATCTTCATTTTTAATATGGTTTCTTTCTTTTACAATACTCAAATATAAAATCTTAACAAAGGGATTAATTATTTAACTTGGTTTTTTTCAAGAGGTAATAGAAGGTTCCACAACTAGAAAAATGGCTTTTTACGACGGTTAATAAGTGCTTTTAACGACGGTTGTAAACCGTCGTTGTATATAACGTCGTTGAAACGCAATTGCTTTTTATGACGGTTATTATAACAACCGTCTTTGAAAGTGAAAAATTTTCAAAGACGGTTATTACATAATAACCGCCTTTGAATGTTACATCTCCTCGAGATTCAAAGACGGTTATTATGTAATAACCGCCTTTGAATGTTACATCTAGTCGACATTCAAAGACGGTTATTACATAATAACCGTCTTTGAATGTTACGTCTGGTCGACATTCAAAGACTGTTATTACATAATAACCGTCTTTGAATGTTACGTCTGGTCGACATTCAAAGACTGTTATTACATAATAACCGCCTTTGAATGTTACGTCTGGTCGACATTCAAAGACGGTTATTATGTAATAACCGCCTTTGAATGTTACGTCTGGTCGACATTCAAAGACGGTTATTATGTAATAACCGCCTTTGAATGTTACATCTCCTCGAGATTCAAAGACAGTTATTATGTAATAACCGCCTTTGAATGTTACATATTCAAAGACGGTTATTATGTAATAACCGTCTTTGAATCTCGAGGAGATGTAACATTCAAAGGCGGTTATTACATAATAACCGTCTTTGAATGTCGACCAGATGTAACATTCAAAGACGGTTATTATGTAATAACCGCCTTTGAATGCAGTGTCTGATTTGACATTTGAATTCAAGGTATTTATTCCCTGGCAGAGGCTATGACTGAGAGTCTGAGACAACAAATTATAGAATTCCAGGAAACAGTTACTAGTAAGTAATAGCATGGAGTCTATCTTAATTTTAGCATTTGTAAAAACACACCATCACCAGACAAAATTAGGAAGCTCTGAAATAATGGAATATCCTATCAAACCAAACTACCAAAGGTATCCCAACATGAAAATTAGCAAATATGGCATCCATTTGAAGACAGACACAAACAAATAGATTGAAACACAAGTAAACCTGTTTTGAATTCACTTCTTGGTCCTCTTTGGGCTTGTCACTCATCACTTTCAACTGCAACTGCAACAAAGCCCTTTGCCTGTCTTCCTGCAATATATTCCAAAGAATAAATATAATAATAAAAATTATGACAAGAAATTAATTTATCATATCAGGGTATTCCATACTTTGGATTTTTGAAGATGCAACTCCTCTTCCAGCTTCTGACACTCATCTTCAAGTTCACACCTCAATGCTTTGATCTCTAGACCACATAGTCATAGAGAATTTCGTACCATGTCATTAACAAACTATCCAAAAAGCTCAAGCTGCTAGGTAACGATACATGAATGACTTTATATTGCATCTCTAACAAATACTAATCAGATAGTAACTTTATTTAAAAAAATGGTTTTTTCAATTAATTAGAACATTAAGTAATTAAAAATATAACTAAAGACAAATCAGAACACTTATGATCCCATGTAATAGAATGCAATGATAGAATATTTCTAAGCAGCCAATAATTTCAAATTCAAGACTTTTTCTATGCTTACGAGCAACGTGTGTTCATCTTCAATGCGCATCAACTGCTGCCTTTGTTCTTCTTTGCATTCTTCAATTTTTTGGCCACACTTTGCCTCAATTTCTGCAATGGCTTTGTCAGCCTATAAAGGTTCAAATTAATTAGAAACATGTTGATGGAAATTACATTCTACAAATACCAGGAAATCATATCGAACCTTTTCTTTTTCCTTGTTCACAATTTCCATATTCTCCAACTCATACTTCCTCTTAATATGATTAATAGCCTGTTTAGAATCAATTGCCAACGGCCCATTCTCTATCAAATAAAAAATACCAATAAAGAAATTTCTTACTGATATACAATTTTTTAATAGAAATGATCAATTTCCTTACCTGTAAATTCTGGTCTTGTATATCGATCAATTTCCTTAGTTGATCTGTGAACTACTTTAATACCAAAATGAATTAAACTATTAAAAACTGAATTATTTTATAAAAAACTAAACCTAAACTGTTTTAAGTTTTATTAATCAAACTGCTATTAAACATAGTTCAGTGCACTAGAACTAAACTGTTAATAATAGAAGCTTAGCTTTCAATTAAGCAGTGCCTGTTACCAACAACACTATATAATTTATGGTGGCTCTTAATAAGATCTGTGAATCTTTCATAAATTTCATCATAGAAGCTCTTGGCAATTTATTACTTAGACTTAAACATTAAATAACCGAAATTGATACTTGAATAATAATTTATGGTGGGGTTTGATGCAAATAATTTAAAGCCAAGATGGGAGATGACAAAATAACAGAAAATAGTTGCAGAACCCAAATTGGAATGTGTTGCAGGAACCTTCAGCAATGCCGTCAACAGAAAATTTGCAGCAGAGATCAGTTTAGCAAAAAAAATAAAAAATTCTTAAACATGTATCAGTTCTGTTCAGTTTTTTTAATAAAGAACCAATTCACTGAACTTGCAATAGTTCAGTTCTGTTCAGAATGAAAAATAAATGGTTCACTTTGGTTCTTAATAACCATGTTTTAATTCAGTTGAGTTGAGTTCAGTTTTAACTCTTGAACCAAACTATTAACCATCCTCTCTATTCTGTTTCCTTCTCTCTTCCCCTCTTTCTTTCTGTCTTTCTCTTTCCCACCTAAATTCTATATCATAATGCTTATAACTGTATAATTTTTGTAAGGAGCGTAAATATGCAAACCTGTGGATCCAGACGTGTTGTTTCCTACTAACACCTCCTCCCACTTTGAGTAAAGTGTGCTTTCAGGTACTATGAATTGGACCTAATACACCTTGCTACCAGTGGTCACCCCTGAAACAGTGTAGAAGAAGAGAGAAAAGAAGAATGAGGGGAAAGAAGGTCACCAACATGAGACTTTTTATGAAAATCTTCTCTTCTCTCACGGTTTGACAAGAGTCATCACTGCTATGGGAGCAATATTCAGAAAAAGCAAAAGAATAAATGTTTGTTTGTGATTTTCCTAACGAAAAGTATTTTTTTTCTGAAATCATTTGATTTTCTCAAATGAGCAATATCAAAATGGGAAAGCGGGTGTTAACATGGATTGATTATTGTAAAAACTCAGCAAATATACATCCAATTAGTTTCGCTCAATTAATTTCATACCAACAAAAATCTAGCAACATAGCTATGATGTAGACCTCACCCAATATTTTTAACCCAATCGCAATCAACATCAACAAAGGAAGAGGTAAAAAAATGTGAGTAAAGGTAAAAAAAAAAAACTTAGCCAAAGCACAGGCTTCAAATTCCTGAAATGAGAAATTTAGAGTACTTACCTCGTAAGTTATGGTGGGTAGCGACGAAAGCCCTCCAACGACGTCCAAAGTTGCGGGTTTTGATTCGTAAGAGTAAGGAAAACCAAAAAAGGGGTAGAGAAGAGATGAAGAGAGAGGGAGAAGGTGAGAAATGGAAAGGAGAAAAGGAAGTGAGAAATCTGAGGGAAAGGGAGGGAGAGGGGCTAGGGTTCAGTAACGAAGAGGGGAAGGCCTTAGAATGCCACCGCGTCATTACCTAGGTTTTAACGGGCTTTGTTTTTTTTTTTAACCCAACTACGACGGTTTTACACTAAAACCCGGCGTAAATTTTATATAATATAACATTCTAAGGCGGTTTTTAATAACCGCCTTAGAATGTATGTCGTAAAATGTAATTTTTTTCAAAATAATTGCAAAAATGCCACCGCGTCACTATTTAAATCGGTTATCTAAATAACCGTCGTAGCACAGGTGATGTAAAAGGCAATATTTGTAGTAGTGTTCGTAAAATAAACGCCGTGTAGTTAGTGGTTCAAGCAATTTTAGTTATAAATGTTAATTATGGAGCAAGGAAAGTCGGTCAAAGACATGATTGGCTAGCATGAATGTTGAATGGCCCATGTGAGCACGTTGATAACTTTGTTTATGCAATTGGGGACGAAAAATATCCACCATACATTATGTGGGAATTGCCAGTGATTATCGACCGTCCTGGAACAGCAAACAAAAATATCAATCGTTTTTATAGACTAAATGTTATTTTTAAATTTAATGTATCAAAACAGCATCTTATGATCCATGAAAAAAAAATGATCTTAAATCCTTACGGTTTATATATCTATTTTAACTCCTCACCACTGGACTAATCTAGTGAAAATTAATCATTTATTAACATGTAACGCTATATATTGTATAAGAGAATTCATTAAATAAAAGAATAACATATTTATTACTTTTTCCCAAAAAAACATATTTATTACTTAATAATATAAAAAAGTTTTAATATCACTTTTAACTTTTAGTTCATTAAATTTTAATTTAATTACATTTTGATACATTAAAATTAAAAATTTCATTTTAATTCTTAATGTTTTTAAAAGTTTTATTTTAATAATTTTCAGTTTTTCGCTTAAAATGATTAACTCTATTAATGTTTGGAATTTTAAAATAATTAATTTAACATAAGAGGTTATGTTGTTTTATAATTTTTAAAATAAAATAAATATAAGAACAATTTTTAATTGTTATTATGTTAAATTAATTATTTTTAAAATTTAAAACACTAATAAAATTAAATTCTTTAAATAGAAAATAAAAAAATATAATAAAAAGAAACTTCAAAAATAAAAATAATCAAAATAAAACATTTAAACATAATGTTCCAAAATAAAATTAAAATAAAACTCAAAAGACGAAAAGTTACATTAAATTAACCTATAAAATAATAATTTGTTAACTAATGAATAAAAGAATTAACATAGCATATTATACAGAGATTTAAAATTATTCTTTATAAACATAGGGAATGATGCAAATAATTAATAATGCATGCGAATAAAGCCATGGCGGTCCATTCCCGCTGCCACTAGTTCTAGTAGACAATAACTTGCAAGTCCCCTCTGAATACGACAGGACACACAACAGAGGCGGCTATTCTTGCTTCCTTTGTTTATTTTTTAAAAGTAATATGACTCAACTCATATTGAATTGAATCTCAACCTGAGTCACTTTGAGTAGAGCACGACTTAAGCCCACATATATAACTATAATTGCTGTGACAGCTTCAATAAAGACAAATTTGGAGCGATTTTCATAACCTATAAAACACTATAATTTATTGCTAATTCATCCAACTCATTATTCTTTTGACCACAAAATAATACTACTATAATTTATTGGCTCGCTCATGTCACTACTTACCGACATTTGTTATATGCATAAATTTTATTTATCCGCCGACGGTCACGACAAAATCCACGTTTGAATTTCTTCTATCAAGATTCAATTCATTCCCCGGCTGCCTCATCTTCAAGTCGTTGGTCTTATTTGAAATTCAACCCAACACGCTTTAATCGTTGCCCACATACTCCTCATTGTCATAAAAATCTATAAATACAACACACGATCGAGTAAGTTTATACTAACTACTAGCTACTCTCTTGGTCATATCACATATTTATATAACCATCTTCATACTCATTACCACCTTGTGATCACAATATTTTATTTATGTTCACTACACTCTTATCATCATAACTAGAAAATTAAACAGAAAAGCAGAAGCACTTTTTTCATCATGGAAGCCTATTCTGGTTCTTATTCCTCATCATCCAACTCTTCATACTTGACCCAAAACAACCGTGAGGACTCAAAAGGGTATCACATGAAACAACAAATTTACCCTCTTCAAAATCACAGTTCTTCGTGGCTCCGTTCCGTGAGAAAGACACCAGCAAAGCCGTGGAAGAAGCACCATGTGGCACCGATGCCACCAACACCAGTGAAAGTGTACAAAGTGGATGCTATAAACTTTCGTGAAGTTGTTCAGCAACTCACAGGTGCACCCAAGCACAAGCCTCAGCAGCTTCTCCAAATCAACATCGCACGTGCTGAATCTTCTGATGCTCCCCTTGATGTGCCACCAAAGCAAAACCAATCAAGTGGAGACACGTGCAATAAATGGTACCAGGAGTTTCTCTTGGGAATGAATTCTCCGGGGACTAATAATAATAATAATGATGGAGCAATGACACCGGGTTTTCTAGGAATGAATTTGCTCTCACCAAATTCTTATAGTAATTATTTCTGTTTCTTTCCTCCTTTGAGCCCAAGTGGTGTCACAAGTTTGGAACCGGGGAAGGTTCTCTAGGTCTAGGCCTTTTACAAGATTCTAGCTATATGCTATATTGATATGTATTTCTGTTCTATTATCTACTTTCTTTCTTTTTCGTTTGTTACTGTTATTACAGTTGAATTATCCATCTAGCTAGCTTAAACCTTCAACTTTTTTGGGGTAGTCAAATGGCAACAAAAACAAGTTGTTAACTAACTGTTGCTACAAAATTCTATTGTCCCTTTAATGTAAACTTGTCCAACCACGCACAAGTGACCGATCTAGGATCAAGTTAGGAGGATAATTTATTTAAAAATAAAAAATAATTAATATTATGGAAAGAGTAAAACATTAGGAACAAAAAAGTCAAATATATAAAATTAGGGGAAAAATTTACACACTCAACATATCTATACGTATCTATCTTGATTATCTATATTTCTCTTATGTTTCATGCTAAATGTTTTGTCTTATTTGCCGTTGCAATCGCTAGCTGTACGTACCTTCGAATTTCACAGCAAAGTTAAGACGTCGTTATCTTGTTCTGATTTTGCTTGTACTAGTGTTTACGGTGCGGCTAAAAATTATCATGAACGATTTTGACTTCCAAACTTATCTTAATTAAAAGTGAATTTATAATAACGTGATTTACGTTGGACTTCCACACACATTTTCCAGTACTTATATTGATATTGTAGATTTAGAACAACACTCTACTATCCACCTCTTCCATTTCAATGAGAATCCTATCTTTTGCTTAATGCAATCTAGATGTTCTCTCTCCACAAAATAATAATTTTTTCAAAATCTACCTTACACATCACAACTTCCTTACTTTTCTATTATATCTCATTCAACAATTCATTTGTTACACTTTTTAGAATCAGCAGTGGATCTATAATCCTAAATTAAGGATGCAATATATATTGCATTCAATAGGAAAGAAGATAATTATAGATAAAATATGAATAAAATACATTTTCAATTGATCTATCCACTCAATAATATAGTATTAATATGGATAAAATATATTTTCAATTGTGCGTGTACTTTCGATAAAAATTTGTTTTTAATTCTTAAACTTTAATTTTGATCAATTTAATCTCTGAACATTACAAAAGTAATAATATTCATTCAGGGGCAGACCCACGTAGGAAGGAAGGGCACCCTATTTTTTAAAATTTTAAAAAATAATAGATTAGTATTATATCTAATTTGAAATCGAATATTATATTTTTTTAAAAAAAATTATTTTGTAATTAGTTTTTGTCTCTGAACATTATTTTTTAAATTATAAAATCAATAATATTTTTTTTTAAGAAATCTTATCTCAATATATCTTATCAATTTAGTTATTATATAATCAATTTTTATCTCTTAACTTTTTTAAATTACAAAATTAATGGTAATGTTATTTTTTCTAAGAAACTTGATCTAATATTATATTTCATTAAATTTTATTTATTATATGATTAATATTTAATTGTTAATCTATTTTCTAGCAACATAAGGAGTTATTGTTTTTCAAATCTTACATAAACAAGAATTGATGATAAAAAAAAATCTGATATAAACAAGTATGATTAGATTGATCGAAGATTGTTATAATTTCTAAAATATGAAAATGCACAATCAATCCTTGTTGTAGTCAATACTGTGAATATCAATTGACAAAGACCGAAAGCCACTGCACCACACTAAAGGAATATATTTTTAATTTTTCATATTTTATATTTAATGTTTTAGTAATAAGACTACACTTCATAATAAGATAGAAGATAAATTATTTTATCAAATGTTTGTTAGTATACATTGAAAAGAAAATCTTTGAAAAATTAGTAATTATTAATTATTTTTGTAACATAAAGGAAAAGATGTTATGTATTTTATTGTGATAAGACGTTAAGTGGTTTGATAAATTATTAATGTGATTTAACACATTGGAACATCAAATTATAAATATTTTATATAAAAATTAATCAAATATAATTATTGGATAGATTTTATTTATTTATTTACCCCTAGCTTTGAATTAAAAACAAAAATATATATTTGTTCTGACCAATGGATTTCACTAGGTATAAACATCAATATTATTATCGTTAAAAGGATTGATAAATGATAAATATTTGAATAAACAGTGGCTATAGTATACTTAAATAAATATTCTCAATAGTGATATAATATCTTTCAATTATTATTTTTACTTTAGAATTAAAGTGCTAAATAATTTTTTTGTTTTTAAAATATTAAATATATATTCATTTAAAAAAATATATAATGAAAAGATATAGCGTATCTCTATTCAAAATTAGATTTACTATCTTAATTAATTAATTAATAATAAATAATTTGATGCCAATGGATAATTAGTGATCATATCTATGACGTCCTATGTTATCTCTCTCTTTCTAAACAAGAGTGTGTGACCAACACAACCAAGCCAAAACAAGATTTCAATAATGAGAAAGATGAGTCACTCTTCCATCAATGAAGACTTCAAAGGCTTAGACGTTCACCAAGAATCTCAATATGCAAAGATTTATCGCCAGGCGACAGAAGATGCAACTTTTCTTAAGAAATTTATGTGTGAAACAAGACAATGATGTTATTGTTCCTTCTCAATCTGCGTCGGTGCGTCATCAAGAATATGCATTGTACAGGTTAAAATACCTTGTAATGTATAGTCCTTCAGAGAGAAGAATGAAGACAAGAAGTTCATAGGGAAGAAAATAAACAAGTTGTTCATCGGAATGAACTTAAAGAAGAACACAAAATCTACTGAACCCACATCCAACAAGGACAAGGCATCATTAGCTCCTGGTTTTCTTGAGAGTATGTGTTCTTAGGATCCTTCGGTTTCTTCGCAAGTTAGGGAAATTTCTTTGATCTATCTAATTTCTTGAATGTCATGTCTAAGATTTTTCGTTACTTGATTGGTTTTTCATTAATTTTAAATTTTCATATTTTTATTACTTCAGTTCCTTCAGTATTCTTTTTTATTATTATTATTATTTTATGGGTTAGGGTATTCTTTTCACAGGTTTGGCTACCTGATTTTTTTTTACAGACAATGAATTCTTATAGTTGATATCTTCTAGGCCATTCAATTCATACCAAGAAGAATATTTTCTTTTCGAGGAACAATGGCGTAGCCGTTGATTATATCCACGGAGTATAATGAACTGTTATATAATTCATTTCTCAAGATTCACGAAGTTTGTTTCATATCATGATATGGTAGTTTATCTTTTATTACTGTTGGAGGAAGAGGAAAATATAAAAAAGAAAATTTCTGTTAATTTTACACACTGACTTCTACACTATAAATTATACTCATTTTGAGAGGAATTACTTTGTACTAATACCAAAAAATATCTTGTGTAGGGCTTTGACAGAAAAAATTGTCCTATTCTGATTGTTATTTTGCAATATTAATATAGTACGATTAAAAATTTTCTTGGTATATCCTTAATCATTTATTATGTATACGAGAAAAAAAATAGAAATACACGAGAAAATGTAAGTAATATGAAAGCTGAAATATATATTAAAAAATTACATAACAATATAAAATATTAATTATATTTCATTCATACTCTAGTAACTTAAGATCGAGCTTGGTAGTTAGGATATGATATGTTTAGATTATATATATATATATATATATATATGAAAATAAGATAAAAATATGAAAGAATCAAACGAAGATAAACTAAAAATCTATTTAATATATGTATTTCAAATAACCTATGAAAATAAGATAATATTGTCATATTTTTTACATATTTATTCATGTGTCAAATTATATTTTGTTTTTTTTATTAAATTGTTATCGATTTACATATTTAAGAATTAAAAAAATCATTTAAATATATTTATATATATACACACGTGTTAATTAAATTTTTAGTTCCTCAATTATTTTATATCCTAATTTTTACTTCCTTAAAATTTATTTGACAATTTTTAGTCTTTCATTAATTTTTTTTATTAATATTTTTAGTCTTTCAATTTTTTTTCTTCCCGTCCTTTATTTATTTATATTACTTAAAGTTCAAAATATATAAAAATAGACAAAAATAACAAATAATTTTGAGTAATAAAGATAGATGAGGGACTAAAAATGAAAAAAAATTACTAATAGAAAATTATTGAAGAACAAAAAATTATCAAAAAAAAAATTTGAAAGACAAAAATTGAAATCTAAAAAAGTTGACGCGCTAAACACTTATATTATATATATATATATATACGAATATCATCTCACACATCAAGTGGTATGTGATTTTAAGGCGAGAATAATTAAAGCTTATGAGATCTAATGGGACGAAAATTATTGGAAAGGCACTCAAGCTGAGACCATAGCATGGTTCCGATAGATGATAACCTTGGCCTAACCTTTGTGCTAATCTTGGTTTCATGCATGATTTTAATGGTTGATAAATGATAAATATTTGAACAAACAGTGTCTATTGTATAGTTAAGATAAAATCTCAACGGTCATATAATATCTTTCTGTTGAGTTTTTATACTTTAGAATTAAAGTGCTAAATATTTTATTTTTTAATATATTAATTATATATTCATTATGAAAGTAAAAAAAGAAAATATTATGATAAGATATAACGTTACTCTATTCAAAATTAGAGTTACTATCCTAATTAATCAATAATGAATGATTTGATGTCAATGGATAATTATTGATCTTATCTATTCCTGACTCTTTATCTATAATCTCTCTATATATAAGAGTGTGGTGTGTGACCAACACAACAAAGCCAAAACAAGATTTAAATATTCAGAAACATGATCGACTCTTGCATTGATGAAGACTTCAAAGGCTTAGATGTTAACCAAGAATCTCAATATGCACAGCTTCATCGACAGGCGACAGAAGATGCAGCTTTCTTGAGAAACCTATGCATGAAACAAGACAATGCTGTTAATGTTCCTTCTCCATCTTCATTGATGCATCATCAAGAATATGCATTCTACAGGCAAAAATATCTCATAATGTATAACCCCTTCAGAGGAAAAAAGGAAGACAAGAAGTTTACCAGGGAGAAAATAAAAAAGTTGTTCATTGTGAACTTAAAGAAGAAGAACGCAAAAACTACTCAACCTAATTAGATCCAACAAGGATAAGACATCATTAGCTGTTGGTTTTCTTGAGTACGTGTTCTTAAGATCCTTCCTTTTATTTATGTCAGGAAAATCTCTTTGATCTATCTAATTTCTTGACTATCATGTCTCAAGATTTTTCATTACTTTTGATTTCTTCTTAACTTGTCATTTTGTTTTTTACTTCAATTCCTTGGGTATTCTTTTTTCTTTTGGTTTCTTTAAGATGGGTTAGGGTTTCTCGAAAAGAAAATATACCAAGATGTATTTTCTTTTCAAGAAATTAACAATGAAATTAACGTCAACACGATGGCCGTAATTCTTTTCTCAGGTCCACGGAGTATAATTAATTGTTAATTATATAATTCATTCAAGATTCACGAAGTTTTTTTTCGTCTTATGTATCGTAGTTTATTCTTTTATTAATGGTGGAGGAAGAGGAAAATATAAAAAGAAAATTTCTATCAATTTTAAACCCCGACTTCTCGACACTATAAATTATAATGCATATTCAATTCAAAGTAGGACACTATGTTTCTGGTAAGACGTCCAACTTGTTTGACGTGACTTTTTAACCCAAAAAAACATATTTATCCAAATAATATTTATTCAAATAATACAAGTGAAAAAATATTTATATAAATAATATAAATTACTATTCATGTTGAGAAATCAATTTCTAAAGAACTAATTATTTTTTATGTCTTTGTTTAGAAATTGGTTCAGTGTTTTTCTAAGAACCCATTCCATAACATTTTTTTAAAAAAAATAACTGGTTTTTTTATTTGTTTTAATTTGCATTAATTTTTTTATTTTACTAATTTATATATATATATATATATATATATATTAATTTGTAAAAAATATAATTTATCTAGAATAGTATTTTTAAAAAATAATTAATCTTTGAATAAAATCAAATTTATCTCATAGAATATTTTATAGTTTTTATGTTAGCAATGAGACCTTACACACTATTCATGGAGTGATTGGAGTCATAGTCATTCAATCAATTATTACACCAAAAGAACTTTTAAATTAAGAAATAGAAATAAATAATATTTTTTTAAAATAGATATATAGTCACAATACATGAAATGTATGTTAAGGTGAGCTGTTGTTCAATCTTTTTATTTTAAAAATATAAAAGTAATGGAATAATAGATATTGGTATTTTCAACTAAATAATTTTTAAATCAACTTTATTTCATTTTAGTAAAATATTTTAAAATAAATATATTTCGTAAGTGTTTCTAATGCTTATAAAAAAATTGTTATGATTTATCATCTCATTATGTCATGTTAAATATTTTATTTCATTTCATTCATGTCTTTCTTTATCTTCTAAACATATGATTATAAATCTATAGGAGATTTCCATTTTCTTGTTGTTATCACAAATTCAACAAGTTCTCAAATTATGAAGTATTTTCACTTTTAAAAAATATTTCAATAATACAAAAATAAAATTATTTTCAGTTTAAACAATTTAAAGATAATTAAAAAGGAAAAGAAATAAATATTAAAAAATTAGAAAAAAAAAACATAAAAAAAACATAAAAAAATAATTATGAAATTGGTTCTTGGAAAACTAATCTCATAACATTGTTTTGTTAAAAAAAAAAACATGTTATGAATTTGATTCCTTGATAATCGATTATATATTGTGTGTAAAGAAATAATTACTATTATCGTGAAAAATCGATTTTTGAGATTTTTCACCCTAATTAGTAAATTATATCATTTATGTAAATATTTTTTCACTTGTATTATTTTAATAAATTTTTATTTTATTCATATTATTTACGTAAAAAAAGTCTGTTTGACGTCTTAAGAGAAAAATATTATTCTATTTTGATTGTTATTTTGTAATATAATGGAGTATTATTAAATTATATCCTTAATCATTTATTATGAAGTGAGAAAATGTAATCAGTATAAAAGATGAAAGATATATTAAAATATTGAGTTTTAATAACTATTATCACGAATCTTTTGGTTAAGAAATTAAAAGAGAAAATGTTTTGTTAAAAATCTTACAAAAATCTATTTTAAAATTATAGGAAAATACATTTTTCGAAATTCAATAAAAAAAAATTCATTTCGTTTTCTTAACCCGTGTATAGAATTTATCTAAAAATTTACATAGTAATTTTTCATGAAATATAAATTATTAATTGTATTTCTTTCGTATAGAACCTTAAAATCGAATTTTTTTTAGTAGTTAAGATATGATATGATAATATAATATATGAGAACAAGATAAAAACCTGTGAGGATTAGAACAAGATAACTAATTTAATATTTGATATGTATTTCAAATAACAGACTGGATAATGATGAGATAAATGTATAGAACGATTCAGCTAGGTGTAGAAACGTAAAATACCTCTCTGCAAGAACTTCGTGTAATACTGTTATTAATATTGCACCATCATCATGTAATATCAATGGTATCTTATAACTTACATTAGTATCATCTCACATTAAGTGGTACGGATTTTAGGCGATCAAGACTATTATCTCCTTTTCCTATTTTTTTCCTAAAATAATTGATATGTTAAAATTTTTGTTTGAATATAATTCAATTTTTTAATTCATATATCTAAAACTGTTTAAAAAAAATTATATTATCTTATCTTTAAGATTTGTTATATTTTAAATATATTATTTATAAATTAGGGATTTATTTTGTGAGAGAAAACTTGTAAATTTATTCAAATTGTCTCAAAACTTGTTATAAGGTTGTCGACCTAAGAATATAAATATGAGGATTTGAACCACGTTAACAAATTGTGTGGATTAAATTTATGTCTTTTATTTATTTTATTTGTAGTGTTGCCTCCTTAAATTGTATGGTGTGTTTTTCATCATTGAACAATAAAGAAACATGTATGTTTTTCTCCAAGATCATCCAAATACTCAAGAAGAGCAAATATGGAGGCATACCAAAGTCTAATTAATGCATTTTTTAAATATATTCTTATTTAATATCCGCTAATAATAATATAAAAAATATCCACTATTGGTGTAAGTGTCAAAGATTAAGATATTAAATAAAGATATTTTATTCTAAATATGTACAGTCCTTATTTCTCGAGGAACTGTGGATTAAAGCATATGAGACCTAATGGGACGGAAATTATTGGAAAGGCACTTAATCTGAGACCATAGCATGCTTCCAGTAGAAAACCTTGGTCTAACGTCTCTGCTACTCTTGGTTTCCTGCATGGTTTTACTGGTTGATAAGGATTTAGGGACCCTGTAGGGCGAATTGTTATTTGCAACTACAGACCCACCAATTTGTCTTCTCACCAACTCTGCTATATTTGGGTTCACTTCTTGACCTGAAGAATTTGCAACATGGAATGATCCTACGGCCATCTCATCACCCTCTACTCCTATCTGAACCTTGGTTATGGATAGTCCATTCTCACGAATCACACGTGTCACCTTTGATAGTAGTCCCGTTGTGTTTTCAGCGCGAATGTCTACCTTCAATCCCTGCTCCAATGCATGCAAGATTATTATACTTTACTACTTTCATTACGGTTATGTTTTGTCAAGAAAAATAGTGATCATATATGATCATGAACCAATCTTATGCAAAATAAGTAAACAAATAAACGAAATTAAACCTTGGTAGGGAGGCTCATGGGACATACATGTGAGACTCTGCGTTCTATGGCTGCGATTAAACATAGGCTGAGTTTTTCCTTCTCGTTTTCATTGTCCAAATTTGAACTGCCTTTGGGTCTTAGGAAGTACTCCTGCGTCAAACGTCCACTAAAATTAATATCACCTCCAAGACAGTGAAATTCTATACATATTCTTTCTCTACCGTATGAATAATTAATGCGTAGCACAAAATTACATTATAATTCCTCTCTTTAGAGATAAGATGAATCATTGGGTGAGTGTGTTAAAACTTTAAAAAAAACTTAGAAATAAGTATTTTTTAAGTAAATAGAATTTGCTTCTTAAAAAAACTTTAAAACTATTTATTTTATATAAAAATAGTTTAGACAAATACATCAAAAAATTAAAAAATGCTTATTTTATTTATAAAAAAAACACTTAATCAAACTAGCCCATTGCACTATATAAAAAAATGTTAACCATAGAGGCTTGAGCAGTGATAAATACTCAACAATACCTATTATATATATATAAAAAAAAATCTTTCCATTACATCATATTACTTATCATACTTATAGTTATACTCCTTGAAGTTTTTGAAATTACATACTATTCCTTTGCCCTTTTGAATATAGTGTGGTAACAAACAATTAAAGATATTATTATAATATATAATGATTTAAAGTTAAAATATGTCTTTTATCTTTATAAATATCAAAATGTTTAAAGTCTGTCTCTCAAATTTTGAGTATGTTTAGTCAAAATTTTGCAACAACATATTAATGTAAAGATAGAAAAAAAGATCTTAATCAAGCTGTTATTTCCCGCCAAATTCATTTTGAACTCTAATAGATTTGTAACTGCTTTTGTGTTAGTTTCTGGATCTATTCTCAATCTGTATATAAGTTCCTTTTGCTCAATGAATAAGACAGAAGCTTGTTTTGATCTCTTGCTCAATTTCTTTGCTTTCTTGTTCATAAGTTTTTCCTCTTTTCTTCTCTAGCAATAGCCTCTGCTTTTCTTTATCTCGATAGCTACTGCACCTAATGTGCAGATCTGTGCGTGGTGATTTTCTAGTTCAAGCTTGATTTGCGACATGGTATCAGAGCTCTTCAAAGAGCTCTACTGCGCAATCAAGAGAAGTTTCCAAAGCAATTTATCCTTTCTTCACCTCTGTTTTGAGTTTCATCTGGCTTTGATCTTCGATTATGACAATGAGTGAAAGAGATACACACATCCCAGCCATAGACAGCTTCCTTTACTTGCATCCAAGCGAGAATCCCGCGGTTTTGCTTGTATCTCCAGTTCTTTATTCCACAAATTATCACTCATGGATAAGATCAATGATGACTGCTTTGAGTGCCAAAAATAAACTTACGTTTGTTGATGGAAGAGCAGCTTTTCCTATCTCCAGTTCTTTATTCCACAAATTATCTCTCAGTTACAAAATATTTTACAAAACTACGCATAACATGGGATGAGTTAGAGAATTTTAGGCCTGATCCTACATGTACATGTAGTTCACGATGCACTTGTATAGCACTTAAAACTGTAGCACAGAGAAAACAAGAGGATCGGGCAATTCAGTTTCTTAGAGGTTTGAATGAGCAATTTGGAAATGTAAGATCACATGTACTTCTCATGGATCCACTTCCAGAGATTTCTAGAATTTTTTCCTATGTTGCACAGCAGGAGAGGCAGCTTGGAAATAGTTTGATAAATGTTAACAGCATAGAAATGAAACCCAGCCTGTTCAGCAAAACTGGTTTGCAATTATTGTGGAAGGACTGGACATACTGAAAGTGTATGTTATAAAAAACATGGCATGCCTTCGGGTAGTAATGAGAGGAACAAGATGAATAGCTTTAGAAATAATAAGATATGCACTTACTGTGGGAAAACAGGCCATACAGTTGAGGTTTACTATAAGAAACATGGATTTCCACCAGGTTTTAAGTTTTCTAATTCAAGGAGCAGTGCAAATAGCTTGGTGACAAGAGATGAAGCAATCACCAATGATCAAACACAACAAATTAAGCCCAAAGAAATTCGATTTTCACCTGAGCAATACAAAGCTCTACTTGCCTTAATCCAGCAACCAAGTGAAGGGAATTCAGACAGTATGTCTAGCAGTTCAAAACAGATTGCCTCTTGTTCAGTTGATACAACACCAGTCCATGGTAAGCACCCATTCTTTGTGAATAACACATGCACACACTGCACTTGGGTCTTAGATTCAGGTGCAACAGACCATGTGTCGGCATCTCTTAGTTCTTTTAAATCATATACAAAATTGAATCCTCCAATCCTAGTTAAGTTTCCCAATGGTCACCATGTGTCAGCTACACATTCGGGTGATGTATGCATTTCTGACTCAATAGTTTTGTTTTCAGTTCTATATGTTCCAGCTTTTTCTTTTAACTTGATCTCAATATCTAAGTTGGTTTCTACAAACCATTGCAAGCTTATTTTCTCCTCTGATTCATGTTTAATGCATGTTTAATGCAGGATGCACTCACTCAAGCCAAGATTGGTATAGTTGAAATGAGAAATGGATTATACTATCTCACTCCAACCAGACCAGCCACTTGTAGTATTGAAACAGAAATTGTTCATCCAAATTGTACCATCATACCAATAGATCTATGGCATTCTAGATTAGGACACCTGTCTTTTGAAAGATTACAGAAAATGCAAGGCACTTATCCCTTTCTAAAATTCAATAAAGATTTAGTTTGCAATGCATGTCATTATGCTAAGCATAAAAGGCTTCCTTTTTTAAATAGCAGTACATATGCATCATGTAGTTTTGAAGTTTTACACATAGATATTTGGGGACCATGTGCAAAAACATCAATGCTAGGACATAGGTATTTTCTAACAGTGGTTGATGATCACACACGATTCACTTGGACATTTTTTATGCATACCAAAGTTGAGGCTAGAAAACATATTCAGGATTTCATTATTTTAGTTCATAATCAATTTGATAGTAAAGTTAAAGTTATAAGAACTGATAATGGGGATGAATTTCTTATAATTGATTTTTATAGCTCAAAAGGTATTGTGCATCAAACCACATGTGTTGAAACACCTGAGCAAAACGGAATTGTAGAAAGAAAGCACCAATATTTATTGAATGTAACAAGGGCCCTTCTATTTCAAGCAGATTTGCCTCATAGTTTCTGGTCATTTGCTTTGACTCATGCAACTCATTTAATTAATTGCATACCTACTCCCTTTTTGAAAGATGCATCTCCATATGAAATACTTTTTGGAAAACCATGTGATATATCAAATCTTAAAGTTTTTGGATGCCTATGTTACATTTCCACACTGTCAGCCAATAGGAAGAAGCTGGACCCAAAAGGCCATCCATGTGTGTTTCTAGGCTTTCAACCAAATACAAAAGGATTTTTAGTTTACAATATGCACACAAATGATTTAACAACATCCAGAAATGTGGTTTTCTATGAAAATCATTTTCCTTTGCATCATACAACCCAAGAAATTGAAACACAGCCAATACCACCCATAATTTCTCCTATGCCATTCCAGTCTGAACAATATTCATTTGATACACCTGCTTTTAACCCCTCAAATACCTCTATGTCATCTGAACCAGTACTACGGAGGTCAACAAGAGATAGGAAAACCCCCACATTCCTTACTGATTACCACACATTTCTCAATTCAACTAATACACTCAATCTAATATCAGCTTCAGTGATGCATCCAGGCAAGAGTTCTGTAACTCATCCTCTTGATTCAGTTTTGTCCTATTCTAGATTGTCTCCATCCCACAAACATTTTGCCTTATCCATCTCCACAACTGTTGAACCAAAGACATACACTGAAGCATCTCAGCATGATTGCTGGCTTAAGGCAATGAAAGCTGAGTTAGAAGCTCTCCAATAGAATAATACATGGACTCTGACAGAATTACCACATAACAAGAAAGCAATAGGCTGCAGGTGGGTTTACAAGGTTAAATATCATGCAGATGGATCCATTGAGAGGTACAAGGCCCGATTAGTAGCTAAAGGATATACACAAATGGAGGGGCTAGATTTCTTGGACACATTTTCTCCAGTTGCCAAACTTACTACTGTCAGGTTGGTTTTGGCCTTAGCTGCCATAAATGGCTGGCATCTTAGGCAATTAGATGTAAATAATGTCTTTCTTCATGGGGAATTGAATGAGGATGTTTATATGCAATTGCCACCAGGAATGGTAGTCCCTCATTCCAATCAAGTATGTCGATTAAACAGATCACTTTATGGCCTTAAGCAAGCTAGTAGACAGTGGTTTCATATATTGTCTACCCTTCTTCTGAATAATGGGTTTACTCAAGCATCATCAGACCATTCCTTGTTCTTTTCCTTCAATAATGAGAGTTTTACAGCAATCCTAGTCTATGTAGATGACATAGTTCTAACTGGGAATGACATTAAAAGAATCAATCAGATCACTTCATTACTAGATGTTGTTTTCAAGATTAAAGATCTAGGTAATTTGAAGTTCTTCCTTGGAATTGAAGTGGCTCGATCTCCTCAAGGCATCCACTTATGCCAGAGAAAGTATACTCTAGATATTCTTTCTTATTCTGGTATGTTAGCTTGTCGTCCAGCTGCTACACCAATGGATTGTACTACTCATCTTCAAAGCCAAGGTGACCCCCTGCCAGCTACAGCTGCTTCTTCCTATCGAAGATTAATTGGCAGACTTATATACTTAACTAATACCAGGCCAGACATTTCCTATGTTGTCCAGCAACTTAGTCAATTCATGAATGTCCCAACCATAGATCACCAGAAGGCTGCCTCGTGGGTTTTGCGATATCTGAAAGGATCAGCAGGACAGGGCCTATTCTACCCAGCTTCAGGATCCATTCATATTCAAGCCTTTAGCGACTCTGATTGGGCTGGATGTCGTGATACCAGGCGCTCCATTACTGGTTACTCAATTTTTCTTGGAAATTCTCTCATTTCATGGAAATCTAATAAACAATCGACTGTTTCCCGTAGCTCATCTGAGGCAGAGTATCGAGCACTAGCAGCAACTACTTGTGAGATCCAATGGCTCACTTATCTGCTCCTGGAGTTTCGCATTTCATTTAATCAACCAGCAAACCTCTTCTGTGATAATAATTCAGCAATCCAAATTGCTTCCAACCAAGTATTCCATGAGAGAACTAAGCACATGGAATTGGATTGTCACATTGTTAGGGAGAAATGTTTGAGTGGTCTTCTAAAATTGTTACCAGTCCGGTCCTCTATGCAGCTAGCCGATGCATTTACCAAAGCCTTGCAGCCAGCTTCATTCAAATTCATGATTTCCAAGCTGGGAATGATGAACATCTATTCCCAGCTTGAGGGGGGCTCTTAATCAAGCTATCATTTCCAGCCAAATTCATTTTGAACTCTAACATATTTGTAACAAACTTTGTAATTGCTTTTGTGTTAGTTTCTGGATCTATTCTCAATCTGTATATAAGTTCTTTTTGCTCAATGAATAAGACAAAAACTTGTTTTGATCATCTTGCTCAATTTATTTGCTTTCTTGTTCATAAGCTTTTCCTCTTTTCTTCTCGAGCAATAGCCTCTGCTTTTCTTTATCTCGATAACTACTGCACCTAATGTGCAGATCTGTGTGTGGTGATTTTCTAGTTCAACCTTGATTTGTGACAAAAGAAAGAAGAAAAATATCATATACAATGAGAGGTAAAGGTGACAAAATAAATTGGGTTAGTAGGATTAATCCAAACTTGACTGATGAAATATAAGACTTGAATTGAAATTTTTTAACCCAAATTAGATGTGAAATTTTTATTTCGATCCAATAATAATTCAATGTTTGTTAAGCTCACAAAAATCAATCTTTTATAAGACTTAGTTTCATTTTATATAGGCCCGAATTAAATCTGATTACTTTTGTTCAACTCGTTATAACCTGCAACCGCGTTGGACTGGATAGTACATTTTGCCAACTATATATTAAGAGGTGTCGGTATAACTCTAAACTCAAACCAATATTTGAGACTATGTAAAAAATCCAAGTACCTGGTCAGCCATGGAGCCATTGGAGCTAATAGCCGCATGAAACACCTCGTACTGCATGTCGGTGAGCACGCACACAGTATCAAAGAAAAGTTTAGGGCGATCCCTGCTCCTCACGTTCACCACCCAGTACCCCTTCACTTCGTATCTTCCCACGGACACGTTTGTCCCCTCACACCCCTTCTCTCCGTGGCACGCACGCAACCTCTCGTAGTCCCCGTCGGCGTACATCATCTGGTGGAGCCGCCGCTCGGTCTGGTTGCGCCCGCCGCCGAAGCTCCTCAGCCTCAACCTCACTCTATCGTCTTCCCCGTTCTTCCCATCACGGGCCTTCACTACGTTCTGGAGCTGGGCCTGGACCTGGGCCAGACGTTCTGCGTTAATGGGCCCGAGTTTGTTTGCGTCCTCGAGGTGGATTATGCAGGCCACCCTGTCATTGTGGGTCCAGGCCGTGGCAGAGGTGACGTTGAAGCCCAGGCCCAATAGAACCGCTGATATCTCCGAGAACATGCCATGCTTGTCCGTTGTGGTCAACTCTATTGCTAAGTTCACCACTCGTGGTGGTTCGTTGCAGCTTGTTAGCTCTATGTCACTTGAAATTTCTTTGTTGCTGCTTCTAGACTCGCACAGTGCCTACAAAATTTCCAGAGCTATAAAATTGAATTGATGATTAAAGGGAGAAGGAGGAAGAGAAAAGCCTGAGTTTGAATCTCTCCTGTTAATATTCTAAAACTATTCGCAACTTAACATTTTTCAATAAAAAAAAAGATATAAAACTAATAATTAATATTTTTCGATTAAATTTTTTTAATAAAAAATAAATAAAATCTCATACTTTTAGGTTTTAGGTTTTAAGTTTAAGTTTTGAGATCGGTGTGAGGAATATAGAAAAGACAGAGAGACTACCTGTTGAATGTAATGAACGAGCCCTACGTCCGTAAGCTTGTTTCCATCCTGGTCCGTCACGTGGAACACTGCAACGTGGAGTCAACAGTGACCCATCGAGAAGCTAGTTACTTGCAAATTCACTTAATCTTATAGATTATTGTTAACTGTTGAGAAATAATTAGTTCGGGTTGTTTCGTTAATCTTTTCCAAGTGTTTATAATAACATTAAATTAAAATATCAATTTAATCTTTCAATTAAACACTAGTCAATTTGACTTTTTATTTTATGAGAGCAAATTCAATAACATTACAGTCTTCACTAATTTGATTTCTATCATTAGTATACTTAAATTAATTAAATTGCGTCATATATACACTAATTTCATGTAATAGTTATCGAAAGTTAAAGGTTAAATTTGTTCAATTATTTGTAATATTAACAATTCAGCTGGCGTATGGTGAAATCAAATTACTTTTGTAGTCTGCATAAAAAAAAACCACTTCTGTAGTTGTTAAAGATTATTATTATTATTATTATTATTATTATTATTATTATTATTGTTATATAAAAAAGAGGTTTCTTCCTTGTTTGAAATTTCAAGGAACACAAACAAAGAAAGTAAAAATGATGATATAACTTTTGGTTTTGGTACTTACAATTTTTCTTATAATATCGTGTGGTAATTGATGGTTTACTCCTAATGTATTTACCCATGTTTTTTTTAGCTTTCTGATACTTTATTTCTTTCAAATAATAGAATTGCAAAAACATTTCTTTAAAAAAATTGCAAAAACGTATTTCTAATAGTACCTCAGTTCAAATTAGGAAAAGATTAAAGGTTGTGTAGGATTATGGCATGCAATTAAATTACAAATGAAAGTCTAGACTGTATATTAAGGGATACTGACCATCCATTAGCCATCCACCGTCGGAAGAAATGTATGATTTGGAAATGACGAGATCAAGATCTGTCAACACCTGGACCATCTCCAATAATATCCCATGCCTGTTGGCGCTATCAATCTGTAATTTATACCATCGAACAACTTAATAAAATTAATATACTTAAAACTAAAATTTAATATATTTAACATGCTTAATAAATGATCAAATTTTATTATAGATTCTTAATAAAAAAAATTTGTTGATTTGAATCTTGATGGATTAAAACTGTTGTTTTAAATCTGTGTCAATTAAGTGATAAAATAATATCATTATCATAACCATTAATAATGTTGAAAAATTTAATTTATAAGGTAACATATCATTTAATTGATGATAAAGAATTTCAAATAAAAATTTTAATATATCAATGACTCAAAATAATAAATTTTTTTATTAAAAACTTAAAATAAAATTCGATGATTTTTTCAGTCTCCTTGAAAATATTTATGCTTATAAATAAATTCAAAGCTTTTTTTATTTGGTAATTGTTTTCACCTCTTCATTGTTTACTATTCTATTAGTATTTGGCTTCTAGAAAAAAATAATGATTGATTCAATTGTCTGGGATCGAGCAAGAGTTATTTTTTAACATATGTAAAAATAATTTACTGTTTGTAATGGCGGTTAGGGCAAGCACAAGCTGGTACCACAATTTTATTTGCTTTTGGCTTCTCGATCATAATGAAAAGTCAAATAGTTAAGCTCTTACTATAGTGCATTCTAATATATATTGGCTTAGGTTGAGAGATATATATTTCCATATTGGATATGTATCTATCTATTTAACGAACGTGTACTGTTTTCTTCCAAATCTCCTAATGCTCAGTGATTTATCATTATCATGCATAAAGAGCTACAAGGACTGGTTTAAAATTTGTGGGCGAAAACGGTGGACTCCACACAATTAAGAAAGTTCAACTATAATGAATAATAAGCCTAACTCATATGACTGATATGTAATTTCCTTTATTATATACAATTTGGAATGTAGCTACACAATTAAATATAACGTACCTTCACCACTGTGCATTCTCTGCTGGAATCGTTGTCTATACAAACCCTGCTCGTATAGAACAAGAAACACATCAAGTTGAATTTGATGAATTCATTAATCTTTTATATAATCTATATCATGAGCCAAATGAAATAATTAAAAATCAGTAAGTGTTATTTTTCTTTAATAGATAATTATTAAACTAGAGAATAATGAAATATTCACACGAGGAAATGGTTTAATCAGTACCTGGGTGGATAGATTCTTTCTATGAGCGATTCAATCTCCCCGTGGATGTGAGGCTCGTAAATTATCTCCATCTTAATTGCTTCACGAACAAGGCCTCAATTAGAGTTTTCAATTCGTTAAATTTTGTTTATTTCGACGATTTATCGTGGAGTTGTGCATGTATCTACATAGATTCCCAGGCTGTAGTTAGAAACATTCAAACTCTAAAACGCACGGTGAAGAAAGTGCGTCCATTTAAAAACAGCATAAGGGCCAACGAGGCGATAATGGAGCGCTGTCTTTCTTGTTTTCTAAGTGATGACATACAGAAACCCATAACACAAGAAAATGATTGATATATAATCATTAGGGTTGGCACCTTGCCGTCTTAGAAATTCCCTTTTGACTTCAAATATCAATAAATAATTACTTTATTCATATGCAAGTAATTAAAAAGAGCAAGAAAATAAACCAATCGCTTATGAATATAAGAATTAACAACTTTAAAGTTATAAGATTAAAGTTGTAATCGAAAGAAAAAGAGAAAAATAAAAATTATTGGTTCGAATCTGTTTCACTAACAAAAATTAACATATAACATTACATTTATGAATAAAATAGAATGAATATAAGAACCTTAAAAAGCCGCATTAGTTTAAACGAATTCTTAAGAAATATTACCTGATGATAAAGTCTTACGGTTCATTGGCACAGCAAATGTAAAAAAATTCACGGTGATGCATGGAGATGGAGTAGAGTTTTCTATTGGTGAAAGCATTGTTAATCGAAGAAACTAGGAAGAGGGTGCCAAATCTATGTTAAGCAGCTTCTTACGTGTACATTCCGAAAAAGATGTGTGCACATATGTATTTACTATTTAGTACAATAATATGGAGCCGAAACATATGGGGAGGGAGAATCGAGAATGTATGAGCTATTCTCACGCACACACTACAAAACATGAGTCTATGTTTGGCCAATGATATATGGAAAACCCACAAGAAAAATACTGCACGACTTTGGCATTTATCATGTTTTTCTCTTATGCTCACATAGCATCATCTTCATATTATATATATAGAAAGATTATTGTACTTACTAAAACTTAGAACTTACACATGTCAGGGTGAATATGATTAAGGTGAGGTTTGAGATTTTGTACATTCAACTAGAGTGATCTTTTTTTAGAGGAGAAGAAGGATTTGTAAAATAAATAACAATTTTTTTTTCTCAAATTACACCTTCTCTCTTCTATCTTTTTTTAAACGTTTTTCGAAAATTTCTTAATATATACCATTTTTATGCTACATTGAGAATCGTGATCACGGGCTTTTATTTAATTAATTTGTATGTTTAAATTTTTATTTTAATTTAAATTATTAAAATAATATAAATATTATATTATATAAATATATTTTTAATTGATTTCAAAAATAATTTTTTATTAAAATAATTTTAATAAGAAAATAATATTCTTAAATATAATTACTTATCTTGTATTATTTAATTTATATAAGATATTTTTAGGTGAACATTTTTTTTAATCTGAATTTTGTCTCATAATATATTTGCATTAATAAAACGATTAAAACTTTTAATATTATTAAAATAATATTTTTTTATCAAAAAATTAAAAAAAATTTAATATTATTAAAATAATATTTTGTTATTAAAAGTTAAAAGGAAATAGAAAAAATGTGAAATTTACTGGCAACATGACCATAACAAAAATAATTGTCCCTCATCTTAAGTTTTTCCTTACACAAGTATAATTGTTTAAGTATTTTATTTATAATGTATTATAATGTTCTTCTATAAATAAATTGTTAAATAAAAATTATTATTATTTTTTAAAAAATTTAATGACACAAACAAATAAATTATATTTAGTAACATAATAATATTAAAATTTTTAATTTTTTACTAAAACAAATATATTATTAGACAAAATTTGAATTTAAAAAAATTTTCACCTACAACATGTCTTATATAAATTAAATAATACAAGATAAGTAATTATATTTAATATTATTATTTTCTTATTAAAAAATTATTTTTAAAATCAATTAAAAATATATTTATATAATATAATATTTGTATTATTTTAATAATTTAAATTAAATTAAAAATCTAAACATACAAATTAATTTTTTGAAAAAAAAAGTCCTTACGAAGGTGGGGTGTCCAAACCCGACTTCCCAGATGTATATTAAGAAATTTTCCAGAAACATGTGCAGTTTGGGAAAAGATAGGAAAAAAAATATGTAGTTTGAAAAAAAAATCACAAATGATTATAATGTTTAAGTATGTGAGTTAGGAGAATAAGTGAAAATACATGAGTTTGTGAGAGCATGTGTGTGCATTTATTAACATGTCATTAGAGTATGAGGGACCTGTTACTTATAATATGAAGAGGGAGTTGCTGAAGGTCCTTATTGATAGGAACTGCTACGGTGACGTAACAATTCTTGCAAATAGTTACTGACTTATAGATAATAACCAGTAGATAAAAATGACTTATAGATAATGTTACAGATAACTTAAATATAATTACTAATAAATAATTGTATTATTTATAATGTGTAACTTTGAATATCTGTCAAGAGATGAGAAGATGACAATATTCAGAAGATTATAAATAAACTGGGTGTTATCATATGTGCTCTTTTATGTCAAGATTGATGTGGAGAATTGACATATCATATCATGTATATTTTGTGGACTTTGACACTACAATTATTATATCCAAATGCAATTCTAATTAGTCCCCTACCACTTTTGTTGGATTTCGGTGACTAATTTAAGATTGTTATCTTTCTCACACCTCAGCCAAATTTCCAGAGCGCACGTTGCCGATGTGCCGCGTGACATTTGTTGTAAAACCTGGCAGTCTTGGTAAAGATGTGGTTGAGAATATGTGAATGTGTAGCATCTTGATCTTGCTTGCTTTGTCTTAACGAAGGTTTATGATTATGCTGACTTGACTGTGGTGAAGGCTCGTCCACTTTGGCTTTTGCACCCAGTCAGTGACTCAGCCACACGCCACAAACACACATGGCCACGTTCTATTTGGGATTGGAGATCGCAACCCCAATCTAGAAAACTTATAATGAATTTTTTTCCAATAAATATACCTTCACTTTCTCTTTCCTGTTTTTTCCCATCTACACTACTTATTCTTAATATACATTATTTGAGATTTTCTCTTTTTTTATATTTTTTTAAATTTAAAATATTATAAAATATAAATATTATATTATATAATTTTTTAATTGATTTTAAAATTACTTATTTATTAAATTAAATTTTATAATTTTTTTTAGGTGAGATTTTGAATGGGACGTGAGGCCAATTTCTTTCATATCGTGTTCAAAATTATTGTTTTAACTTTAGATAAAAAGTAATCATTTTGTTCTCATCGTTTTCTCTCCGAGCGGGTCTGATTTAAAGAATGAAAAATAGAAAAGATAAAAATAAAACATAAATTTTGAATTAAAGTAAAATATAAAATATGTGGATCCTAAAAAAATGTAAATTGAATTTTTTTTCCAATATAATTTTTCTCTTCAAAAAGAAAATACACCCCCAATGTAAGTTTGCCGCTCTGATGACCTGTCACATTACGGAATTTATCTTGTGTTTTTAGTTAGATATTTCAAAAGGCTCATATATCTTTCATTACTTATTTAATATGAATTAATGTCATTTTAATTGATATTATTATGTATTTTAATAGAATTAATTTGCAATATTTCCTATTAATTACTTCAAACTTTTATATGGAAGAAGATTTACCGAGTCATCATTTGCATATCCTCTTTCGAGCCTTCCTCTTCCCACGTGAATTCTTGAGTTAGCCTAAAAAACAAGATTTGTCAATTCTGTTGTCCCATAATTATTTTTGGGAAGAGTATGTTATATTGGGAGACTTGTACATCAAGCGGATAAGTTTTTTAAGACAATGTAAATTTACATGTTTTATTATTTTTATTTGGAGCTTGATGTGTATGGAGAAATCATTGTTAGAAGGAGACAACTCATATACCATTACCAATGTTTGCTCAGAAGAGTTAAAAAAAATTTAGTAATCAACTGAGATACTTTTTTGCAATCACATGCGCAGCAAAAAAACATCATTTTTAAAATTTTATTATATATATTGTGTACTATAAAAGAATTGTTTAAATAATATAAATCTAGCAAGTTTAATGTATTCAACCATAATTATTAGCACATTTGTTAAGTGAACTTCACTTGAAAAATTTACAGCTGTTGATCAAAATTCTAACTTGACAATTGTCATTGATTTGATTTAATGAAGTGGAGGATTAATGATTTTATATTTTTTTCTTACCGATAATTAGTTTTAAGAAACATATTTCAGGTTTATTGAAATCTTAAAAGTGTTATACATATATAAATACTATAATAGAAACATTGAATATTAAATTACACTTATTCTCAACTTTATTTATTTTTAAAGTTAGTTATATTAAAATATATTTCATGACTAATAATAATTAAAAGAAATGAATTTGTAAATATGTAGATAAACTTTAAAGAATTTATAATATTTTATTTTAGTTAATGATAAAAGATATAAATTATTAATATAAATAATAATTTATGATAAAATATCTTTGACCATATAATTACTGTTTTAATGTAATAATCAAAAATAGAAATTAATAAATAATTTACTATGTATAGATATCAGCATATTTTGTTTTTTTAATTTAATTTTATTCGAATATTAAATAGTATCATAGATGTTATAACATGTGTGTGTATATATATTAGAACCTATTTTAAATTTTATTTAATTTTTAACATATATTTCATACAAATAATAATTAAAAATAATAGTTTTATAAATACGTAATTAAATTTAAAATAATTTATAATATCTTATTTTACTTAGTATATAATTTTTTGTTCTTATGAATTCAAATTTTAATAATAATAATAATAGAATTCTTTCATAACAATAAAGTATGAGATATTATGATTTTTTATTTATAAATTCAAATAATAAAGAATACTATATATTCATTACGTATAAGAAATATAAATTAGTCGTAAAATACGCAATAGTGAGTTATAACTATTAATAACTTTGCCTTTTTTAATTCATTTACAATGAGAAAAAATTAGTAACATATGAAACTTAGCATATAATAATATTAAAAAAAATTAGTAACACATAAATAATAATTCTTATAATTAAATTATAAGATATAAATTTGAATCATATACTTATTCTTATATATAAGTAATAATAACAATTATAGATAAATCTCATTACAATGATAGTAATCTCATATACCATAATTCTTGTAAACAAAAAATAATAAAATAATTAATTAATTTAAATAATTTAACTTTTTTAATCGAAACACAAAGTAAAATAGGAAGATAGAATATGCATTATAAATGTAAAATATTTGTACATTAACATCTAATGAAATATAAGCACTTATCAGAGGTATTATTTTACTTTCAAATTGACCGACATGATAATGATAAAAAGAAGATTAATTAGATATCAAATAAAAAATTACAAATAATTTCAGGTTATAAAAAAAAATATAACCATTTAATCACATCAAATTAATCATAAAAAAAATTTATTTTAAATTACAATAACTTTTTAAAAAAAGTTTACTCTGCACCATAAAAAAAGTTTCACTCATCTATGTCAAAACATCAATTCCCTCAATCCCTCACTACTACAGAAGCTGGATTCTACATTGATTAAATAACACATATAATTAACAACTGTCGTTGTAGCAAATGACATAAGAAGGTATTGCACATTTCACGATGGTTGCCTAGAACCGTCTTAGAAAGTATTTAATTCTATGACGATCCTTATCACGTGACTGTCATAGAATATATTGTATTTTAAGATGGTCCTTGATACACGACCGTCATGGAATACAATATATTCTACGACGGTCTTCTCAAATAGAATGCAATATTTTTTTTGATTTTTTTTTAATTGGAGTTTTTTTTTTGTTTGATATTTACAATAGTTCAAATCATGTTTTTCTTATATGAAACTCATAATAATTTGGAAAGTGTATACCATTTTTCTGGTGGAAATAAATTGTTATATAAACACATAATAATTTTTAATGCTGAAAAAAGAAAATAAGTATATCATCACTGCAGTATTTGTTACGCAACATATTTTGGGATTTAATTAGCTTAATTGTCTCCCAAATAAGCATCTTTTTTGAAATTTGGAGTACCATCAGCCTGAAAATACAAAATTTAAAATACAAAAATTAATCCATTTTTATCAAAAGTTATTATCAAATTCCAGAATGCAAATGTATCAAAATTAAAATAACAAAGATATAGCTACGATCTGGATTAAATTTTCAACCTAAATAAAGATGTGCCATATTATTCTTCATTAAATTTTCAATGTAATAAATTATTCTTTGGCAACCCAACGAATGTGAAAAATCATACTGTTGCAATTTTCATGCAACTTAAATTGAAATTCAATAACTATAGCAGTACAAGTTAAAAGGTTATTAACCACAATTATTTCAATAACGTATACTAATTTTTATATACATTTCCCATCACTTAAACTAAACATAAAATACATATCATATAAGTCTAAAATGTTCTCTATATGAAAAAGTGAATAAAAATGGCTACATGAAACCAAAAATAAATCAATATAAGGCTCTTGCAGATTATGTATGACTAACCTGGGGTATAAAACTTGGGAAACTTTTTTTGATGATTTGTTGATTGAGACTTTGTTTCTGATGATTTGTTGGAAAATGTAAAGTCCCCATCCTTGCAGACTGGTATATATTGTGGCTTTGGAAGGCTATAAAGGTGACCCAGAACCATGCATATACTTCATCAATCCCAGAGTTCTCCCCATCAAATGCCATCCACCACGGTGGGTTCTCAGGAATGGGTACTTGGAACCTGCTCTTAAATCGAACACACAATGTAGTCCTCAAACTACATGAGAAAAGAGAGTTGAGGACGCATAAAGCCATGAATCAGAAAGCATCAGGTGAATACAAAACCACAGCCAAAAATACTAGTGCATTGCAGTTGGGCAAGTGATACTAAATAGTAAACAAATTTTTTACCGCACTACAAATTATGCTAGGTTCCAATGTTTGTCATACAAGATTATAAGAAGCATCATGTGTTTGCTAATAATTATGAGATCAATAGTTCCAACAGCTTAATAAGGTATGATACCCTTCAAAACATATGCTCATTTGATACAACTACAACATGAATAAAACATGGCATACAGTATGAACATGCACAAAAATACCAACAAGCAGCATAAAAAAGAAATAATATCATTTGCTCTTGAACTTATCATTAGCCAGATTCCAAGCTTGTTGCCTTAATTCTGGAGGTGTTTTGGAGGTAGCAAGGTAATTAGATATGAACTTATGAGGATGTTCAACATGACAAATGAATCTCATTTCTTTCAAAATATGTCTTTATGTTATGCTCAACTCCATTTTCAAATCAACATTTTTATGTTCATGAACAAAGAAAATAGAAAACATTAAAATAACTTAGATTTGAAACAAGAGTCATAGCATGAAACTACTACAACTATATGCATTTAGTGCTCAAATCACGATATACTATCACAAAAAATGTGGAAGCTATTTGTAGTTGATTCCACTTTTAAGCAAGTCTGAACTTGAGATGTGGCAACAAACATGAAAGTAGTATGTTTGGGTACTATAGGCAAAGAAAGGTGAGAATGAGAAGCTTCTGACCTTGGAATACAAGTCTAAATGCTCCATGGGAAAACTCTCCCTCCTGCATTCCATCCTGTGACAAAAAATTAATTACTTGTCTAGCATTTCTATGGTTTTCCTCCAGTTTTGAAGCCTACCACACAACTTGTAGCAACTTTCTACAAAGAGATGTTGTTAGCATAGTAATTCACGAAACGCAAAGAGAGAAAGAAGAGAAAATAATATATCACAACATAATAATGACCTTGACATTGAACCGTGCAAATGACTTCTTACAATAGAAACGATGAAATAAAACCTGCCCAGTAGCCATGACAGCTTGTGGCCTGTCACATAATTAAGGTAACAACAATTTGGCCCAAACATGGTAATTTAAAATGAAAATGATCACAATCAGAAGGATACAATCTAAGAAAAATTCCACTTTCTTGGATGAGATCACAACCATACATTCTAAGGGTGGTCTCAGTGGCTTCATCTATGCCATCTTTTTTAGAAGGTGAATTTGCTAGTTGCTCATCTGTGAGGTAGAACATGTCAATTGTTGTGTAGATCATCCCTTTAGCCTTTACCCTAACATAAGAGGGCACAGTTTTGGTCATGAAATTTGAAAACTCTGTTGCCAAAACTTAAAAGTGAATCAAGAGATTAACAGGATGGGAGCATTACACGATTACAGTAATGTTTTTAAAACTGGACCGGTTGTTAGACGAGTGCCCAGTTGACCATGGCCAATTGGTGATAAAAACTAGTATATACTTTTAAACAACTAGCATGCAAAATTAGATAAAAATATGAACTACACATAAAAACAAGTCCAAAACTAACACAATATTTTGAACTTGTACCACATCATCATCTCCCACAATATATTCAATATTCTGAACTAACTCGTTGTGATTGATTCATAATTGAATTGTTAATAAACAAGAAAATTCTACTAAATTTGTCGAGCATATGGAGTTATGTCAAACTATCCACAACTTGTTGCCGATAGTCTAAGCCAATCAGATGAAACATTGGGCATTCCACTGGATTCTCATAAGCAAGAAGGGACATAAAACCCTAAATCAAAGGCAACTTTATGTTTACTTCAACCTTAAAAGCACACTCATGTATCAATAAATTGTTAGCAAAAGGTAAACATACTTCTATTTTTTCCATATATTTCTGCTCCTTCACACTAAAAAGACTCAACTTGGTATGAGCAAACTCCAAAGCTTATGCCCTGTCAATAACATGAGATTCTATAAAAGCAAGAACTTTGTAACATGCTCTCTTGGAAGTAAAATTAATCTCATCTTAACATTCCTTAGAGCAAACAAGGTCTACAAAATGAAGGCTTAGAAGATCAAACAACAAATCGTTATTGTTCTCCAAAATATCTTGTGTCGGTTGCCCTTTGAGCTCAATAGCCTTAAGTACATTTCCCTCTAATGTATGGTGGAAGATTCCTAAAGATGAATGGAATTTATCCATCAAGGAGGCCTTACTACCTATAATATGCTCCAATTACAAACAGTTTAGATTTATGAAGCAATCCCCAGCATCCTCTACAAGTAGAGAGGAGCGGAGAAATATTAAAAAGTCAAGAGAATGCAACAAGATATGTTAATTCAAAGGTATGCAAGAAAACAATATATTTGACAAAACTCAGACAACATTGTCAAAAATCGATAAATGTTTCAAGTGGCATTAAGAGCAAAAATTGATTCAACACCCTTCAATTTGAGGTCCGGTAATCCAATGCTCAAGTTTATATGATACAAATCTCTCAACAATGACAACCAAGCAGGGTTTGAAGTACACAAGCAAATAAAATATGACATTCACAAGCAACCAAAGGTCTTCAATCCACCTTTTAAACTGAAATACAACAATAAAAACCTACTTTTTCTTTTTTCCATGTTCTCCAAATGATCTGCAGGCTGCTTCATCCCAGTGCAAGAAATAAATGACTTTGATGACTCTTTGTAGCAATTATGTATAAGGTATGACAAAATGATGTTGTTCGCATCTTTTTCATTTATAGCCTATACAGAAATTAGCACCAAAAGTTATAGACAAGAGAAATAATAAAAGTATATAACCCAAAATTCATAATTGTCCACACACAAAAACCAATAAAGCACCTAATAGTAACCACATATACAACAGTTCTGTTAGATGTAGCAATGCTGCATGAGCTCAAATTCAGTTTTTTTTCTCTAAGAAAAAACAAGTTAAAAAAACACAGCTAAGAAGGAACTGCTTAAAACAAGTATCGGCAACAAGTTATTAGACTATTATTGGCAGTAACCAAATGAGCGGTTATGTCGAGCTTATGGAGTAAGTAATCGTCTGAAAGCATTTCTACCATCCTCGTCCAGAGCAGGATGACCAGGAAATGTTTGAGGCAGATCCTGCGCAAACAAGCAATAATAAAGGACTACTAAGAAGAAACTTGTTTAAAGAGTCATACCAATAATATCACTGTATTTAGAACAATAAGGGTCAAATATCAAAAGTAAATAGCTTTTCATAGATGATAATGATAACATACAAGCTCCTTAGATTAGGGGGCAAAGTAAATGGAATAGGTCCTTCAATTGAAACAGAAAGCTTCATGAGCTTTCTAGCAAAAATACTACCGGTCAAGGGGACCATAAACTCCATCCTGAGGAAGCAGCTCAATTAACTTATCTCTCCTTTTTGGATCAGCACCCTGAATTGATAAAAGTAGAAAACACAATAGTTCTATACATGAAGATTAAACAACAATGTGAAATGTCATTGCTTACTAGTTCCTCTAGTCAGTTCATTCATGGTCTACATTGGTCTAAGTCCAAAGCAGCAGAGTTATAACCATTCAATAGCTGCATAAATTTGGTTATAGAGACAACAAACCATGAACTAATGTAATGTTGATATAAAAAATCGGCAAAAAAAATGCAATGGAAACATTATCATTGTCAACATGAAAATGAAGGTTACAATATAAGTAATACTAACGCAAATGTAAATGACTGCTAAAATTATTCCAAACTCATCATAATTGTTTGTAATGAAATGATTGTACAATGAAAATGTTTAGTTTCAAAGAAACATGTTTGTATGTTATCTAAATTTTTCTAACTTTGAAGTTCTTAATCTGGAGAAAATATCCCGCCTATTTGTTGCAGTGTTGTCATGGACTCTTTGCTGAGCAGTGTTCCATCACAAAACCACTGGAAATACATTCATATCAAATGACTTATGTACATAAACACATTGGAATTAGTGAGCTGAAACGATAGTAACAACTAAAATATGTTATAGTAAACATACCCTATTCTATTCATTCTTCAAACCGTCGCTGACTATGCACTAGATCCAATGCATGACATAATATCCACACTCGTAGCCTCTGGTTTGAACATGACTCTACATGTAATATGTTCACTTAAGGTAGTTATTTCAAACAAACACACATCAGTAATTGGAGATCGCTATATTAATTTAATATAATGACATACCTTTGGTACAATCCACCGAGGCACAGGTTGCTATGCCTTTCCTTCAAAAGTAATGCTTAATGTTTTCATTGCACTATTTTAAAAATGACATTAACGTATATAATGAAATAATCATTGTTAGTATATCGTACAATTGCAAAGTATCAATTGACTTATAATGTTATAACTAACCTGTTCACTATAGTCTTGATGTTAACATCAGGCTTGTTATGCAAAGAACAAAACCAAACAACAATATTGTCCCGTGGACATAGAACAACAAGTTGCCAATGTGCCCTGAAGACGAAAAACATTAGTTAGGCAACAATAGTTCACATAATATCCACATTGTACAACATGAATTCAACTTACTGATTTAGGTAAGGTCCCAAGTACACTTCTCGTTGTGATTTCTTGACCCATGTTTCAATGTAATGTTGATAATCTTCACGTTTGTTCTTTGCATTGTGAATACACTGAGGTTCAAGGAAACCATATAGTGATCCATAACCTATGCTTGTTTCAAACATTTAACAAATTTTGTTAATGGTATAATTTAACCAACTTACATCTACAGTTAACAAATGGAACACCTAATAAACCAAATTAACTTACATCAGCCACAACTATAGTATGGATATGTTCAAACACTTGTCACCTAAAATAATCTCACTAACATCTGCGTGTGTGATGAAAAAGTCATCTTTGACATTAGCTATCCCAAATTTCGCCCCATCCCACACCAACTCAATTGGCTTTTGGTAAATTTCAAACAAGTTCTTGACCAACTCTCCCAATGGATCAACTGCAACCACTACATTGTCCATCTCAGCAGATTTAACCGGTATGGGCAGACGTTTTTTTGGATCCTACATGGTTAACAAAAAATAAGGAATTACGCTAACAAACAATGAGTGAGGTGATTAAAATTACTATTCATAGACAAAACTAAATACCTCATCAGATATGGGTTTCACAAGATGTGTTGGCCACCCCACGAAAGTGCCAACAGCCTCCCTGACAAACTTAATTTCTGATGTCGGGAAAGGGACGTGAGCATCACCGTGGTAAACTTTGACAACACTCACCCTAACCACATCATCTGCATAAGGGACGTTGTGTATGGTGGCCGAAGTGTCATACACTTTTCTCAATGCCACTAGTTGAGTAGACTGCTTAGCTACTACATACAGGCCCATGGAATTAGTGTGCAGATCAAAAGTATCTTTACCTAATGGATTTGTGTTAGGTTCTGCATAACTCCCCTTCGTGCTTACCCTTGGAGCTAATACTTGTATATCTAGTGGCTGAAGTGGGGGTGGGTGTTGTGATGCAATTTGGGATAACTCCAATTTGATGGCTTATTTCAACTCTTGTTTAATTGTCTCCAAAGTGCATTGGTTTTCCTCTTCTACCTTCCTCCTCCACGATTCTTCTTGAATCTTGTTTTCTTCTTCAACTTCTTTCCTCCATTCTTCCTTTAAGTTATCGATGATTTCAGCCAATTGTTGTTGCATGATCGATATAGAGGAAGTGGTGGAGCCACGTGAGGCCTGACCAAACTACTGGCTGATTGTCACACCTGTCCCCACCACCCAGACACGACCTGGATGCTCTGGTCAGCCAATTGTCATGTTCAATATATCCTCATGACTACAAGGAACAAAGCTGCCCTATGTGGCCTGCTCTTCTAAAGAGTCCTGTTAACAACACAACATCAATTCACAAGGCAACAAAGATTTTTATTATATAGTTAATTAGTTCCCACTGTCAAACACCGAGGTAATTACTCACAATTTTGTCAGATATTTCTTGGGCGGCTGTAGAGGTCATTTGGCTATATCGCTTTGTGCAGGCTATCTTCCACTTCACATGTCTAGAAATGGGGGACAGTGAGTCCACACTCACTGACGAATTTTCAGTAAATTTTGCTTGGTGTTCTCGTGTCTTCCTTTTTTCGTCCATCAATTTTTTTTCAAGCAGGTTGTAACCTCCACGAGACAACAAGTGTAGACAGTCATTGTATTTTTTAATCTCCTAGGCCTTTTTTCATATTCCCATACAAAAAATGGCACATTTTGAAGGATTAGAAAAAACAAATATGTTAACAAATTCACAAGCTGCATAGAGAACTAGGTAGTAAAATAAACCTGCCAATTAGGGGTTTGGTGGCTTTTTGCAAATTCGGCCCAAGTTGCTACATCAATACCATACTTAACAGAAGGATCATCTTTTGCTTGACCTTCATTGTTAGAATAAACATATTTTTTTGTCAGGGAGGACTTAAATTGCCTCCATCGAGTAACGACCGTTGACATCACCTTCTGTTTCGCATTGTCACCCTCGGGGATGTTAAATTTACCCTCCAAAACAAAATTTTTAAGTAACAATTAATGACATATAATATTTTGTTAAATTATTAAATGAAATATATACAAATGTCAACTTAAATAAGGACTTACCAAAATGTCACCCCATATGAGATTCTTTAAAGTTTCTGGTACAACATTCCAATTGGAGTGGACAATAGGAATTTTCTCTCGTGCTACAACTCCCAGATATCTATGAAACTTCTCTTTATGAGGGCCTAACCCTGTCCCAGTGGCTGGATTGACATTAACTTGGGTCGTAGCTGATCCAAACTTCAGACAGTCAACCTTTTTAGCCGAGTGGATTGTCTAGTCCTCTTAGACGGACCATCCGAAGGAATATCTAAATATGGAGGGGAGGTTGGGGGTGTCGTCATGAGTGTACACAATTGAAACAAATAAAATTAACACAACACGTCAGTTATATAAACATAAATGTCATCATCATCATAAATGTGAACATGCCAGTAATATAAACAGAAATGTCAATTATATAAACAAATAAAATCTACATTAAGTTGAAAATATTAAAATACATAAATGTATTACAATTATGCGATATGTGATATACATTAATTACTGGTAAAAACATAAGCAGCTACATATGAATATTCTCCCATAAACCTTCATCATGATCAATTCGATTTGCATGTACAACATCATCCTAATCTTCACCATTTATGAAGGGCATTTGTTGATAAAAACATGGCATCTCGCTCACATCAATTGATGAACCACCAATATGGTTACTGATAGAAATTTTTCTCCCCTGTAGAACCACTGACTATCTCGAGTCGCACAGATCTTCGACATAAAACATTTGTCTAGCTTGCACTGCCATGATGAATGGGTCGTATTGTAACCACCCTTGTGCAGGTCTACTAAAGTAAATCCCAGTTTGTCTTGGCGTACTCCGGTATTTCCATTAACCCATTGACACTTGAACACATGCACTCTAAATTCACCGTAATCAAGCTCCCAGATATCTTCAATGACTCCATAGTAAGGCATGAACGCGTGAATCAGATTATTATCAGAAACACTACAAAAGTAATCTGACTGATCGTCAACACTAACCCCACTGTTCTACATGGTACTTTTTGCATCTTGAGACTTTGTGTAGAAAGAATAGCCATTGATATCATATCTTTGCCAGGTGGGAACATTTAGATTTAAACCAACAATTAACAATCTTAGTGTCTTCGAAACACTATCATCAACAAAGATTGTGTGTCTAAACTAGTTAATGAAAGTTCTATTGTGTTCTTGCAACAACCTCATCTTGTTAATTTTTGGGTGCGTATCTAAGACATGTTTTTTGTGACAATCTATGTCCTGGATGACCTCTGCTGTGTTGTTTAGTACATATAAATGAGCATGTGATAGTTGTTGCCGATCCATCGTTACAACATTAAATCCTCGTGTACCCCTACCTTAAGTCGTGGAGTCATGACGACTTTGAGGAACCCTGACTGGTGATGCATTATTTATATACTCTGAGCAAAATTCAATTGCTTCTTCAGCAACGTATCTTTCAACAATGCTTGCTTCTAGTCAATATTGATTCTTTGTATATCCTTTCAATACCTTCATGTAGCGCTCAACCGGATACATCTAGTGTAAATAAACAGGCCCACACAACCGAATCTCACGAACTAGATGAACAATTAAGTGAATCATGATGTCAAAAAATAAGGGGGGGGGGAATACATCTCCAATTCACATAAGATAATCAAAGTTTCATTCTCCAAATTATCCAATTTTTGTGGGTCAATAATCTTGCTACAAATAACATTAAAGAAAAACACAAGCGAGTGATGGCAACCCTAACTTTTTCAGGCAAGATCCCACGAGCGGCCCCTGACAAAAGTTGTTGTATTAATACGTGACAATCATGAGATTTAAGACCAACCAATTTCAAATCCTTAATTGACACAAGGCTCTTGATATTTGAAGAGTATCCTTGTGAACCTTTCACATTTTTAGACAATGACAAAAACTTTTTTTCTCTGGCATTGACATTGTGTGACATGCTGGGGGCAAATACGTTCGATCACCTTGTGAAACTGGATGTAGCTAATGTCGTATACCCATGAGAACCAAATCTTGACGATATTTCAAACCATACTTTGGCTTACCCTTAATGTTAAGAAGGGTTCCAATCAAACTATCACACACATTTTTCTCCACATGCATAACGTCCAGACAATGTCAAACATCTAGATCGCACCAATAAGGGACATCAAAGAATATGTACCTTTTCTTCCAAATGTTCTTCGTAGACGCATCCTTTTTTTGTGTCTTACTAAACATAGTTACAATGTCTTTCACCCAGTCATAAACATCATGTCCACCTAATGGTTGAGGCACAGTTTCAATCTCATTATCTCCATTAAATGCTTTCTTTAGTCGCCGATATGGGTGATTAGGTCTCAAAAATATTTTGTGCCTTGTATATATTGTCTTCTTCCCATGTGTTAGTTGAATGCAACAAGTATTTTTTTTCACAAATAGGACATGTGTGGTGTCCTTTGACACTATATCCGCTTAAATTCCCATAAGTCGGAAAGTCATTAACGGTGCAAAATATCATTGCATGTAACCTGAAGGTGTCTTGAACATATGCATCATAAACATCAACCCTGTCTACCCACAGTTTTCTCAAGTCTTCAATCAACGGACTCAGATAAACATCAATATCATTTCCTGACTGTTTTGGACCCGCTATCATCATAGAAAACATTAGGTATTTTCACTTCATGCACAACGAAGGAGGAAGGTTGTAAATTATTAACAAAACCGTCCATAACTATGATTGGTGGTCAAGTTAACAAAAGGATTCATTCCATCTGAAGCATGACCAAGCCTTAGGTTTCTTGGATCCTGTCCAAATTGTGGATACAATCGATCAATTGTCTTTCATTATGGAGAATCAGCGGGATGTCAGAGCAACCCATCCATTATTCTTCCATCTGCATGCCACCTTAAATTTTTTGCATCATATGCGCTAGCAAAACATCTCTTAAACCTTGGTATTATTGGCAAATACCAACAAACCTTTGTTGGACGACTGTTGCTTGTGGATGCACCATCACTGCATTCCATGTCATTGACTTTGTAGCATGATACCCCACATGTCGAGCAGTTACGCATTTCCACAAACTCATTTTTGTATAGAATACATTCATTAGCACATGCATGGATTTTTTGGTACTCCATACCGACGAGACATAATATCTTCTTTGCCTCGTAGTGACTCTTCGGTAAAATGTTATCTTCAGGAAGCATATTCTTCAATAACACAAGCAACTTAGTGAAGCTTTGGTCACTCCACCCAAATATGGCCTTTAAGTTCACCAAACCTAGCACAACTAATAACCGAGTGAAGGTTGTGCACCCCACATACAATGGCTTCTTCGAATCTGTTTCTAAATTTTCATAATAATGCACATGAGCATCCTGAAAACCCTATTGGCCAAGATCACATATCATGTCTTCCATCTGATCTTCGGTTTGTACATTAATCGGGTCAGGTTGAGAGGTTGTTGGAACGTGTGGCAATTCACCATGCCATATCCAATTTGTGTAACTCAGACTAAACCCGTCACATATAAGATGTGATCTAATGTCATTCAACGACTGATGTCTCCCATTCACACATTTAACACATGGGCAAAAATATTTTGCAGCTAAAGCAGGTGCATTTCATTTAGCAAATTGCAAAAAATCTTCAACCCCCTTTTCATAAACTTCGCTTATGCGAGGTACTTTAATCCAACTTCTCTTATCCTCTTCTGTCCTTCTCAATAACAAACTATAAACATCCATAACAATAAAACAATAATAAACATAAGGCACACCTGGACAAAAACAAAAAGAAAACATCAAAAGGCAATAAACTCACCTGATATATTTTTCTAGTAGTGATATTATTGTCACGAGTTAATTTGATGTCCAAGAAACATTCATAGTTTGCAGGATCAAGGTCAACCTTCAAGAAACAAAAAAGAAAGAATAAAATTATTTTCTTGGAGTTGCAAAATGCTAAGCTTTCTCTTACTTCCATGGAGATAAAACTGAAAAAGGAAGCTACCACTACCAGTGTCGGTACAGTTTTCATAGGCTACCTCTACGCAGCACACAGCTATACCTTCTTCCTATCACTCAATTTGCCTTCCAACCAATCAAACACGTCTTCACAATCCAAATCAAGTTTCTTCTGCTACATTGTTATCCCCCTTCAACATTATTTATATCAACAAATGATAGCAAATCTGAGCACCCAGTTAAGAGAAAAAGAAAAGGAACAAAAATGAGTAAAGAAGAGAGTACTACAACACTAAAACTGATAAAAAAAAATTAAAATAGTCAGATAAGATTTTAACACTACTAGAAAGAAAATCTGCACGCAACTAGCTAGTTGGAATTAAGAATCTAAATATATAAGCACAATTGTCCGCATTGCATTTTGTTTGAAAATTCGTATAATATTTACACGAACACATACTCAACAACCTTAACAGAAGATCTAGGATTTTTTTCTTTTTCCTATAATTGCGAGGGAAAAGAAAAAAAGAAAATGAGTTGTGTGTAGAGGCTAATCTAGTGATGATAGTAATAGAAGTCAGGGATCCCTGAAGCAGCCCAAAGTTTATCATTGAAGGCAGCTTGCATATGGTGGGGTATGGAGGGTGTTCGACATAGGGTGCACATTCTCATATCGTACCCCATCCAATGGTCCAGACACCTTTTGTGGAATATGTGGCGGTAGTTCGTCAACCATCTGATCTCGTCCTCTCCCTCAAACTCATACAGGCACACTGCGCAACTCTCTACTGCCTCCACCGCCATCTCCATCTCTGAGAACTTCACCACCGGCAGGATTTCCCTCATCAGCACCACCGACACCGCCCTCTTCGGCCTTGTAATGTTGGATTCAAAGAAATCCTGAAAGCCCATGTAGCACAAGAGGATTGTGATAAGTCTCATGATGAACCCCAATACCGATAGCACCTGTAGAAACACATTGGCCATCACCAATTCCATAGATGGAGGTGTTAAATAGATGGGAACTTGGGAGGTGTGGAAATACCAATAATGGGTGTAGATCCGCTCCCCGACGATGGCGCTGGCGTGCATCCACTTCTCATGGACCTCCGTCAGACCAGTGGCATGAAACCCTCTCCCATTGGCTAGTGGCGGGATCGAGGACCTCTACCCAGTTGGCGGAGTGGGACCAGGTGTCAGCGACGCAGCTGCCGAGGACATAGATCTTACCGTGGAGGACTTCCGCGGTGGCAAATTCACGGCCAACGTGCATGGAGGAACCCTGGAGCCAACGGTTGAAGTGGCAGTCGAGGAGCCAGACGTTGGGGGAGGGGACGTCGTGGATGGAGCCGCCGAGGACGTAGATGGTGTAGCCGAGGACGGCGTAGGCGGAGTCGATGGCGAGGGAGGGGATCGGGGGAAGGGGAGTGAGGAGGGGGTTATTAGGGTTTATGCGGTGGAGCGTGAAGCATTGGAGGAGAGAGGAGTCGCGTTAGAGTGAAAGGGGAAACCTAAAGGGGGAGTAAAGAGGGAGAGGGGAAGTCTAAGAGTTAGAGGACGAGTGGAGAGAGAAATGGAATTTTAAAAATAATGGAAAATATTCTAGATCGGTTTTTACAAAACATTCTTAGAATGATAGTCTTCTAAGGCAGTTTTATAAAAATGTCCTACAATAACAGTTTTCTAAGGCGGATTTCATAAAACTGTCGTAAAACTTTTGCATTTATTTACGAAAATACCATCGTGTATTCTTTCTAAGTTGGTTATTCATCGACTAATGTAAAATCAATGTCGTAAAAAACCATTTTTATAGTAGTGTCTTAATTTTGTGGCAAACTTCGCACAAACAAAAGCACTTTTTTTTTCTTTAAGAAAAAAAAACAATTTTAGTTTGATCACCTCTAACGAAGATGCTAGGATAGGACCACCCTTTGAGGTCATTTTTTATACTTAGAATAAGCTAAGCTCATTGAGAGTAAGGTCTCTAACACCATTGCAATGAATCTAGCTAGCTTATACCCCCTATCTACACATGCCAATTCTATGTTCTCTACTTATTTTCCATGATGATATATTAAACTAATTAAAGTTTAGTGACCATACTTAGATAATTTTTCATGTAGAGTATCCAAATTCCAAAGTATATATGGCATGCAAACAAATAAGACAAAGTGTGAAAGGAAAACGGAAAGAGAACAAAATTCTACGTTGCCCAAAAAGGAAAAGTAAATCATTGTTGAGCAGAGCATTCGAACTAAAAGAAAATTGAAGTTAAAACTCAAATTAATACTACATAGGATTCCAACAAAAAGAAAAGCCATTTTTTTACATAGTTTGGCAAGATTCCATAAACTGGGATACCCAATATGCTAATTTGTAATACTGTGTGACACTGATATCTTTTTTGGATGTTCCTATTTTTTTTATATTTATTCTTCATTGAGTAATGGCTATTCCTATTTCTTTTTATTTATTCTTCATTGAGTAAAGGTCCCTACTGTGAATAATATGATGGAGGTAAATAACAGAGAAATTTATACCAATGGACTAGAGGTGTCAAAATGGGTTAGTTGGCCCACATGGTTGACCCATCACAGGTTAAGATTTAAATGGATCGAATCAGTCCAGTTTACTTTTAAATGAACCACAAAAATGTCAATATGGCCCAGCCTACCATGGGTTGGTGGTTAACTCACAAAATTTTTATAATAAAAAAATCCCAAAATAAAATTTTAAAAAATTAAAAACATTTTTTTCTATTTTTTTAAGTGACATTTTTTCAAACAGACATTCAAATGATTTAAATAAAAATACAAATAATATACAAATGTTTTAAATAACCATTTAAGCATCTAATATAATCATGAAAATAGTCATTCAAATCAAATATCTCAATTCTCAAATACATAAAATACCTTTCAAAAGTCTTAAATCCAAACGTTAGTCTTAATCATAGTTTAACAACATTAAATACCAAATTGTCAAGACAAAATACACAATCTATTATTAATTTATTAGTTATTACTTAGGTGGGTTTCATAGGACAACCCGGTTCAAATCCACCCAATTTGTGAGTTAAGTGAGTTGGGTTTGTTTTCTCTCAATACTATAAAACTTGTATTTTTTTTTTTTTTTGCCCAACCCGGTCCGGACCCTTGGGGAGTCAGGTTGGCTCACCAAGTTTGGGCTCATTTTGGCACCCCTACAATGGACCATGAGCAACCATGAGTTTGATACCACATCTCACTTATATAGTGTTCAATCTTCTTATTCCTATGCATAAACTCATCCCTGCAGGAAGACTTTCAATATAAGGAATTTCTATGTCCATGAACAATCACATAAGTGAACTTGATACTACACCTTAATCCAAAACCTTACGGCTCAGACTTACAAGTCTTATCCTTAATTATATGGTGTCTAATATTCTCATTCTTACCTGATGTAAGACTTCATCTCATACTTGTCTTTCAACACTCTTCGTTTTTTCCCCTTGTAGTTTGATTTGGATTGCAACAGATTTAAATCATGTCTTTCATATGTTCATTGCTTTGGAGGTTGGAGAGAAATCGGAGAAAACTTATGGATAACATGAAAGTGTCCTGTAATTAGCACTAATATCAATAATTAAGATTAGTAATGAATTGAACCAAGTCAAATATAGTTCAAGATTGAACTCAATAATTGATTCTCTAAATTTGATTCACAAATTAAATGAGTTAAACTTGAGTTATGTATAATTTTAGTAGATTAACTTATGAACCAATTTTTTTAATTAATTTCATATTATTTTTTATGAAATAAATAAAAATAAAACATTTATAATTTTAATCAAATTTAGTTATTTACAAGTTTGAATTGAATTGAGATTGAGTCAAAAAAATATATTTATATTAAACTTGAGTTAAATTTTGAAGTGACTTCGTGATTATAGTTAAGATAAATTAAATCTGATTAAATTTAACTTATTTTTAATCATATGAATAATATTCATTAATTTTAGAAATTAAAGTCGTTTTCCTATTATAAAAATAATTATTTCAATTAATTAAATAAAATACATGAATTATTATAATTTTTTATTTGTTCATAATTTTTATAGATAAAAAATAATATATGCCGACCTTTTACGGGAAAGCATCTGGGCCCATGAATGCAACTTTGATTATCTACTTTACCTTTTGTATGGAGTTCTCAAAAAGTATAATTATTGCTCATGTCAATTGGAGTTTTCAATGTTATCGTAATCAAGTCTTCCAAGGACCTTGGGGGATCAATTTTACATAGTGAGACAACCTATGACATTAGGAGAAGTCCATTTGTTGTTATTGATGAAAATGTCACAACATAAAAGAGCATCTCCAAGTAGTTTCTTAAAAAATTTCTTTAAGTGAAGAAATTAAATTTTATAAATTTTTTCTATTAAAGTAAATTTACGTGATAGAAAAAAAAATTTAAAAAATAATATTGATTAGTATTAAAAAATAATATTTATCTAAGATATAATAACACTATAATTAAATCATAATTAACTGAAAATAAAAAAAATATAAAGTGTGAGTTTCTTAAAGTTTTTTAAAATTTTTTATCATTGAAACAAAATTATGTATGAATTCTTAAAATAACATGATACTGGAAACTACAAAAAATACCGTAAAAATTATAAAAAATAACTTAAAAAACCTACTTAAAAAATTTCTATTAAAAATACTCTAAACATCCGGGGAAAGTTACGTTCGAAACCACATATATATCATGGTCTGAAATATTTTTAGTTTTCAAAATACAACTATACAAGTTAGCTCGGATAACGGGTGAAAAGTGCTGCAAGACAAAATATAATGTGGAATTGAGGGAAAGATTCAGCTAGATGAAAAAAAAATAGAAAGCATCTCTCAAGTCTCAACTATCTTTGATTTTTGGTTTTCAAAATACTTTTTAGCAATAGTGTGAAATTGGTTTTAATAACAGTTTTTAAAACCAAAAAGTCAGAAGAGAATATAAAATGCCCAAAATATATCCTTTTATATTATTTTACACTTATTAATTAATCTTATTAAATACTTTCAATTCGACGAACTAGTTTATAAACTTTTAGGTTTTTAGATATTATTTTTTAGCTTATAAGTTTTTGCCTAACTAATAAATTTTCAACTTATTTATAAACTAATTTCATCAAGCATATCCTAAAGTAATAAAAAAAATATCTAGAATCTCATTTTAATATTTATATTCTAGGCATTCTAATGCTTCTATTTATATAGACATTTAAGACTATTAATTTTCTTAAGCCTTCACTCTTCCCACTCTTTTTCATATTCACTTTCATTTAAATATTTTTTTTGTCTTTAAAATTCAAATACGCTCATGATATTCATATGATGTATCCCCTCGGGATTTTTTAATATCAACTCAACAGTTTAATAAATTGTAATTGAATATTAGAAACTAATTTTTTAGTGGGCATCAAATAGAAGGTAAAAATGCGATGTTAACTACATAGGAAAATTATAAGATACCAAAAGATTTATTAGTTGATTGACCAATATGTTAATATGTTAGTTGTTGTAAATATCATGAAATCTAAGTTTGATTATTATAGATTTATAATAAAAATGTGATTGCAACTACGTACGAAAAGTATAAGATACCAAAGAGTTTATTAGTTGATTGAGCAATATAGGTGGTGGTAAATATTACGAAGTTTGATTATTATAATTTATAATAAAAATGTGATTGTAACTACATATAGAAAAAGTATAAGATATCTAGGGATTTATTAGGTAATTGAACATGAATTATTATAAATATTTTAGTATCATTATTTTAGATTTATAAATAAATAAATAAGAAAAATTATAAGTTAATTAAATCAAGTGAAGGTTACCGTCGTAGTCTTTAAAATTGAATTGAATTACGGTTGACTCCAAAAAATTAAATCATTTTAAAACGGTGAGAACTTAGTCCAAAATTAGTGAAAACTAATACCAAAAATCGATTTGAACTGTTATTTTTAAAATATACATTTTTTTAAAAAAATATAATCTAAATATTTTTATACAAATAAAAAAAATCTTGATAATTTACAATTTTTAAAATATAAGGATTACAAATATGTAAAAATTATTTTATCAATTCTTATTAATTATTTCTTATAAAACTTATAATTTTTTTATTTTATATTAATTTATTATTAATTATATCTTGATTTCTTATACTTTTATATAGTATTAATTTTCATTTTCTCTTTTATATTCTAGATAGAACTTTCTAGTTAATGGACATTATTGTATTTTATTAATTTAAACCTTTGTATTAAGGTATATTTAATTTAGACTTTTTTATATATTGAATGTTAAGGACCTATAAAATGTTTTACTTTAGTTTGGTATTATAAAGTTTTGATATTATATTTATTTAATATTATCTTATGTATTACTTAATTAATAGTTGAAACTTGTTTCAAGCATGAATTCCTAAACGCCAGTCATCCGATTTTTTTTTATAATTGAATGGTTGTGATTCCTTCTCCTTTTTTTCTCTTTTTATTTACCCTCTAATTCTTCTCTTCTCGTTCTCTACTGATGTTGCCTCAGACTCCATCATCTCCATCTTTGTTGACAATGAACCCTTCATCAAGTTCGACCAACAAACACAAAAGTAAGTATTGAAAAACCAAAACACTTATTATGGCATTTAGAGGAATGAAATCAAGATTCAAAGTGAATGAATGAGACCAAGAATTTCAAACAAAATCAATTCAAGAATCAAGAAGGGTAATCAAAGAAACAAATGTAAAAAAAAAAAGGCAATCAAGAAGTGAATGAAAGTGAAGATCCAAAAATTACAAAACCTAATGAAGTAATGAAAAACCCAAATCGGGAACAAAAAAAAACACAATACACAACGAAGGTGAAAGGAAGGAATCTTCATCGCCACCAACCCTCGACTTCTGTGTTCGCATTCAAAGGCAAACTCCATCTGTCGCATTGCTATTCTCGCCAACAGCCATATTTTCTATTGTTTGCAGATTTATAACTCATCTTCCCACATGAGGTTGCACACAGTAATAAAAATTATCTCTTACAAACTCATCTTCACATATGAGATTGCACACAATAATGAAAGTGACGTCTCACCCTCCAAAGCAGGTGATTGTCTTTGGTTTCATGTCACCGCAATGGTTGTTCCAATGGCTCCGATGATTGTGCTTGCAGCAAACAATGGAGAAAAAGTAGGAGAAAAGAGTGGGAATAAAAAGGAACATAAAGGAAAAGTGAGGGAGAAAACACATTTAAAGGGACACAGGACACAGGCTAGAGGTTGTCATGAACCTTTAATATTTTGATCGGTTCAGTAGTTTTAAAAACCCTGGTTACAGTCAATTCTATGGACAGGTATGAGCAATTAACCAATATATGAGAATATATTCTCTTTATTCTTCATTGGTTATAATATTATGTATTACTATGCCTATAAATCGATTGTACAACATCGTGAATTTGAAGCGAATAAAGGAACCTAATTCGCATAGACTTGGAGCCAATAAGCATTTTGATCCTTCCACTTTGGTAGAAGGGTCGAGGCATTATAATCCAAGGTGCTTGTATTGTATTCATACCATACAGCCACGCACAAATTGCACAAATATCCCAAAGGGCATGGCAAATAAATTAACAAAAGAATATAGAATGGGGCTTAAAAAATAGGCCCAATTCATGCCTGATTGGAGCTAGTTCCTTTCAGCTCCACTGGTATGGACCAAAATAAAAAGTTGCACTTGTTTCTCTGACAGAAGATAAATCTTCAATGCAGCTACGGAGTTACCCTTATTCTTTTCCACCTCCTCTTTGTGGATGTTAATTGGAATACAGTCCATTTACATCAATATGCGTAAAACAGCAAGACCAACAGCAGAGATCGAAACAAGTGTTCCTATGCAGTATTTTATGACATCATATTTGGCTGCTTCCAGTTGTGCTCTTAAAGAATGGATCTCCTGAATATGAATTATAGCAAAGGGTGTTTAAAATGCAAATAGCCAAGTTTCCATGGGATGAAATAACAACTTCTAAATGTCACATAAGGCTTGTTTCATAAACTTATCCAGAAGCACTTCAAGGGAAAAAAATAATAAGTAAAAAATGAAATAAGTTTGTACATGAGCTAAAATTCAATTATGCATAAGCTAATTTGTAGAAGTTCTCACATATAGTATCTCTAAAACATCGAGAATTCTACAAATTAGCTTATGAGCTTACGAAGAAACTCATTTTATTTTTTTTTTCTTGTTTTCTTCTCCGCTTTTGGATGAGCTTACCCAGACAGATCCATAATTGCTTACTCTATCAAGTTTGTTTGTCAGGTTGTTAGTTTCAGCATTCTGATTAGACAATTCCTCCCTTATTCTCCTGCATTTGTAGTGACTTATCAGCAGGAACAGATAAAAAAAGAGAGTCTAACAAAAGTTCTATAATCATTGACAATCCGCATATTAATTCTTAACTCTTACCCCCTTTCAAGGTTCAAATCTAATCGCTGCCCAGCAGTGACTTTATCTATCTCATGCCTGCATCACAAAACATGTGATTGCACCATAAAAATCGCAACAGAACAAATGAATACATCTATAGTAGTTGATCAAGGCCAATTGTTGAAACTGATAAAGCATACCTCAGCTCACTACGCATCTTCTCTATATCATTCCTAAGCTTCTCAGTCTCATGTTGTAAGAGAGAAAAATGGTGTCCCTGAATTACAAGTTTTTCAGCATATTACAGCATCACGCAAACAAAACCAACCTCATCAATATCAACATAACAAATTGAGGTAAATAAAATTACAAGGATAAAGAGCAAGTGAAATTAAGACCAAGAAATAAAAACAAAGCAGTTCCTAATGTAAAATTGATATCCTCTCAGCATAAATGTCTCAACATAATTGCAACAGAAAGAATCGTACATACTATGTATGTATTTGGCACCCCATGAATTACTACCCAATCATTTGAATTACTCACCTAACTCCTAAGCAAATGTTGAGGGACATGCAAAAGACATTCTCCACATATCTATTACGTATTAACAAGTATATTTAAGGTGTAGGTGCAGGAGTTGGACCTTTCCATTTGGGGGAAAAACTAGGGACCAATAAGGTTTTCTGTTTTCACTTGTAATCACAAAAATCCCACATTTCCATTTGAAAACAATGTTTTCATTGTTTCCTATACAAATATTTTGTAAACAAGAAATAAAGTTAAAACAAGGAAGCATTTTTATAATTAAAAGTGAAATCAAAAAATGAAAAAGAGAATATTTTCGCAAACCATTCAGTTTCTAAATTAATCTTATGCTTCCCCATTATTAAACAAGAGAAACCTTGAGGATTGCAATTGTTTCCCCAAGACATCCTACCATTGTTGTCAAACTCTTAATTGAACTTGTGGACTCTTAAGAGTTTACGATTCTAAGTAGAGAAAACATTTTTGGATAAACTCATGTAAACTTGCATAAACTCTTTAAGTGAAGTATCGAGTCAATGAGTTTCCCATCGCCAGTCACTTTCCAGGCACTGCCACCGGCCACCGTCAGAGCTCAAGTGACCTCTCTGGCCGACAAACCCACCATCAGGAGCACCCACAAACAATCCACCCAATGTCATCGATGGCACCACCATCGGACACCAGGCGCGCCCTCACGCGGATATCCTAGGCTCACCAAACAGTATCAACGCCAAAAGTTTTACCAGCACGTCCGACCGACACCTACCCCAAAAGTTAGGGGTCATTTCATGTTGATTTGGCGGTTCTCCTTTGTTTTCCTTTTCCGTGCAGCCCTTCTTCGGGGTGAATAGTACCGCACAGCTGCTCTGTCCTTGTTTGGCAGACTCCCAACGCCTTTTCGTTGACCCTTAACTTTGACCACTGTCGCCCATCCCGAAGACCGTCACACTAGTCTTCTCTTCCTCTGCCTCAAGGTGTCCCCAATGGACCTTTCTGCTTTTTCATGGGTGAATCGTGCCTATCATCATTGCCGAAGACCACCACGACGTCCATGTGCGCAACCAACTCAAAACACAGCCGCAAGCGACCCCACACAGGGCCCTAGTGCGTGAAGTTCATGCACACGACGGGTGACGCATCTCCGGTGAGCGTCACATTGGTCTTCATTGTCGCTGTTCGGGTTTACCACATTTGTAACAAGCTTGGTTCATATCACACATATGCTCCAGCTTGAGAAGGAGTATGAGATTACGTGAGATTATGTCTATTATTACTGATATCGTATTTAATATTAGAATATCCTACTTCCTATTAATCACTAATTGATTGATCTTGTAATCAATATTGATTCCCTTTACCATATTATAAATAGCATGAGGTGTGGTCTATAGCGACACACAACATTACACAGTACATCAAATATAATTTTTCCCCATAATGACCCCATAGTTACAGTGTTCTATGCTACTCATGCATTGGTTTTGAAGCAAACATAAATGTACCATTTTACAAGGGCTCAAATGATTTCAAGAAATTAGCTCTTTTTTCAAATATTTTCACTTTAGAAACTTATATTTTCGTGAACTTATGTATGATGTGATCATTAAATAGTTTGATGTACTATCAACATTATTGTGGTTCGGTACTTTGCTTTATTATGGAGTTGAAATGGTGAATGTGTTCAGAGTATTATGCTATGCATATATGTCATTAATAGGTTTTTCAATATTATTTTTATTCATATTAAGTAAACTGTTATCTATTTACTAGTTGAGTATACAGAAGCTCAACCAATTTAAGTAGAATCTCAAGTTTGCCAAACTTTCATCCTACCATCACTAGAAATACATGATAATTTCAAGATAACATAGAGCCCATTTAATTTAAAGATCTTCGAAATTATTTCAACCAAATGCAGTTCAATAAACAAACGTTTAAACATCAGATATAACCATTTTAATTAACCACCGTAGAAAATTAGTATATTGCAATTATTTCTGCCTCTAAATTAAAATTTGTGATTGTTTTCTTCCTTTTCCTTCTCCACGCTATCTGGTTTTACAAACATCATATGTTACAAGCTTCCTCAGAGGTTTGAACATGTCATTGACTATCTTATGCAGCACAAAGTTAACAACTAAAATAAATATAACATAATTATGAAATGTGACAACAAAAGTTGAAGAGTTATCAGATCATGAGTTTCTACTAAATCTCATAATTGAATTGTTTCAAGAAATCCGACACTGAATAATTCATCATGGTCACACCAAAGTACATTATGGTATGGATGCTAGAGACAACAGAGAAGATCATCTACAAGAGATGCATTGTGTAGAAAGAAGGGGAAGAAAAGAAAAGAAAGAGAAATGCCAGCCTCAAAAGATATGGAGAAAAACAGTGAAGAAACATGTGATCAGCTTAAACTTATGTCTTCATTCTAATTACTTTCAGTTTCAGAGAACATGATCAAACAACGCCATTAGCATCTTCTATTGCCGCATTAGATTTAGAACAAAGACATTCAACATGAAGAAACAACACTGATCAGCTTAAACTTGCGTCTTCATTCTAATTACTTTCAGTTTCATAGAACATGATCAAACAATGTTATTAGCATCTTCTATTGCTGCATTAGAACAAAGACAACAACGGGCACATTTCATTCACCTAAAAATGGAAAAGCAGGATGCACAATTCACTAAAACATTCTGTCAATAAGCAAATGTAAAAGATACTTTTCATCCTAAATGACTGTAATTCATGGAAGCCATATTTATGACAGTAAAATAGAATGCCTACTGCCTGCACTGATTATAAGCAACACACAAATCTTTCATTCAGCCCTAGCATGTTCACTACCAGTACCAAGCCCTATGACATCCACATGCACCAAAATCATAAACCTCAAACTCGACACATAACATAACATCCACATGACTACGGAATACCTGTGAGCTCTGCACCTCCGCTTTAAACTTAGACAGGTTGGATTCTTGCATCATTTCAATCTTAACGAGAAAATTGGCCATAGCAGCTCACATTAGTACAAAATATTAGGGGCAAAAACGTGAAGGCGGATTTTAAATCCACAGAACCAGAACCACAAAACAAAGATTGTATTTGGCACTAAAAGGGTCTTACTTTCTGCATCTCACCATTTGATACCAACGACTGAGACACATTTTCGAGACTGTCATTCAAAACCTCAGTTATGGCAGCGGTTATCGCCTCGGCTTGCTTTGAGGGCACTCCTTCGCCTTCCAGTCTCCTAACCTATACACACCAAAAATCAAACAAACAAATCACTCACCCTTCTTCAGAATTGCAAATAAAAGCAAAATCCAAACAAATAAGAGTCAAAGCAAATAAGTAACAAATAGGAAAGGAACATGTATGTAAATTATTATCATTATTATAATTACAAGGGCCAAGGTGTCAACGAGGAACAGGTGTTTGCCGTTGGATTTCACCACTTGGGAAAAGTGTCTGGTCCCCGAAACAGGAAATGAATCAAGAATTGCTCTTTGGAACGAGTGTTTGCCGTTGGATTTCACCACTTGGGAAAAGTGTCTGGTCCCCGAAACAGGAAATGGATCGAGAATTGCTCTTTGGAACGACGACGACACTTCCAATTTCGAAGCCCCGAAACCTGGAATTGAAGATAACTGCCACACCCGCCTCCGAACTGCGGCCATTTTCGGATTCCAAGAACAAAACCCTCAGGCGCTTCGAATGATCAAAGCAACCTTCGCAGCAAGTCAACTACAAATCGAACAAACAACGACAACCGACGATTTATTATTATATCCGCACGAAGAGAGCGCAGAAGTTTGTTTTTGTTTCAGCGTAAACAAAAAGGAATGATGGGAATGAAAATGGGGAAATTGAAAAGAGAAAAAGGAAAAAATTGATTGGCATGGGGAAGTATGAAAATGGACGGTTGTACCTTAAGCAATGGCCAATTGGAGGAGAGAGAAGGTGCTCTACGTCGTTAGGCGGTGGTGGTGACGTTGTGATGAGTCATCAAGTCTGACGAGTTCGTAAACAAAGGTGGTGGCGTGGTGTTGTTCCTAACAAAGGGGAAAGAAAAGAGACGGTGCAAGCAAAAATGCACTGAAATTATATTAATTATAGGAAAAATAAAAAATGAAAAGGAAAATGTTTTTATTAGAATGCCAAAAAAATATACAATCCAATGATTTTAAAATACATTTTCTGCTTTTCAATCAAATCTTGACAAATACAAAAGAGTGTTACAAGAACGAAGTTAAAATTGAAATATTTTTATTAAAATACTTAAAATAATATTGTGGATACTTTTTAAGTTCTCTTTTAATTTTATATTAAATATTTCTCATTTTAATTTATTGATCTAAAAAAATCATCCTTAATTTGTAATAAGTATTATATTCAATCAATACTGATTAACACTTAATTTTGTAATAATATTGTGGTTATTTATGCATGCATCAAGAATAAAATGAACACAATTGCATGATTTTCTTTCTTAATCTTTTGCCTTATGCATGCTTTGAAATCTATTCAATCAATTATATATGTTAATTAATTTTAATTTATCAGTAAAATATTTCACCTTTGTTATATATAAAAAACAATACAAAAATATTCGCTACATTTTTAATGAATTTAAAGTGTGTTTGAAATCATGGTGAAAAAATTATATTCATTGCAAATTTGACCTTACAAAAAATTTAATTACTGTTATGCAAAATTGACTGTCTCAAAATCTCGGTGTGACTAGAATTGATAAAAATAGAATCGATAAAAAGTATGCTAGAGTTAAAAAAAATTACACTAAATTCTATAACAAATTTGCTTTCAATATAAAACATTGAAGCATTTAAAAAAAATTGATTTGTAGATAGGAGAGTAGGTAAAGGAATAGAAGAGACCCTAGACAGGAGTATCAAACCAGTATATATAAATAAAAGAGAGAAAACAACATAACAAAACACATGAGAAGACTATACCAAAACCACCATGGGGAATCAGAGGATCCTAAAACAAGGCAGCAGATTCCTATTTCTAACAAAATCTCTCCTAACAAAAGAAATCTGTGATGTTCCCACAAAATTGGCACACTTGTCGGGGTAAGTATTTCCTTCCCTATACAAGTGAGAAAAAACAAAAATCATATCTTTACAAAGAGTTAATTATTAGTTTCTCCATCGTCCAGGAAGGCTCCAAGGGACAATCAAAGGATCGTTGAAAGCGTCAATTACCAATTGAGAGTCTATTTCCAACCAAAGGTTATGCCAATCCCTTTGGTGAGCCCTTTCAATGGCTCTAATATAGCAACGAATAACTCAGCAACAAGAGTGTTTCATGGAGTTAGCCATATTACCCTTCTTGAAGCAGCTAGTCGTCAGTGCAAAGGCTGAGATGATGAGGCCAACAGCAAAGTGAAACGAAATAATGATTTGCTTAAACCACTTCTGGTTTCTAGCAAATCAGATAAAAGAAATGAATAACAGCTGCGGTGACTACGTCCTTCAGCTGGGATCCTTGTAATTTCTTTATCACCCACAAGTTGTTTTCAACAAATTGCAAATTTAAGGAACATCTCAGCAACATGGATTGGAGCCAATTCCATATGTTGGTGGCAAAAGAGCACGTAAGGAAAAGCTGATATGAAGATTCTTCATTTCTACCTCAGAGGCTGCAAACAGAAACAAGGTGACTACCTCTATGCTTAAGGTTTTCATCAGTTGATAGCCAGTTATAAAGCAAACGCCAAAGCAAGATTGAAGCCAAAACTAGGGGTGTTCACATGTCCACCTGTCATACAAATCGACCCTATTATAGTCGGATTTCTAGAGTGTTTGGTTGAATTCAATTTGAACATAAATGGATTGGATAATGGATTTTATTTTTTTAACTCAACCCAACCTGATCCAACTCATATCTCATACAATTTAATTTGTTATATATATAAAATATATTAATAATTTTTAACTCACATAATTTATTAAATTACTAAATTAAACCACTTATATTTTTTTAAGTTATTATTTTTATCTTTATCTTGATTTTGTTTGTTTTCACATGCTAATATCGTATTTTATTTCAAACATAAAAATATGGTACTAGTATTGAAATCATTAATTATATTAGTCAAATATTTTCATAATTTAGTCTCTTTTGAGTGTATTTAATCATTATATATTTACAAAATTTTAGACAAATAAATTATTGTTCTAAACAAAATTATTTTTTTAGAAAATAAAAAAACATTTAAAGAAATATTTAGACCAAATTAACCCAACTCAATTCAATTTGTTTATAATCGAATTAGGTTGTGTCGAATTAATTTGGGTCTATAAAAAAAATTACACAAATCCGAATCAAACATTGCTATGTGCACCAATGAAATTGCTGATACACCCAATAATTTCATGATTTTCCCATTTTACCCTTCCGTAAAAGGGATCCATATGAGACTTACGGATTAGCTGATCCGTATGAAGCTAAATTCGTAAGTGTTCTTTCTTTAATTTTTTTTCAAAAATATGTTTTACGAATTAATTTAAAATTAATGGAATTTGTGAATTTTAGGTTATTAACACAACACTCTAACTAACTAAGTTAATAGTCCAATTATGTTATAAAATAAATAATGTTGTTATATATAATATTAAAAAATTTTAATGTATATTTAATGCACATGTAAATTTAAATAATAAATTTTGTGATAATTAATTTTGATTTAACTAATATGAATTATTTAATTTGTATATTTTTTTATAAATACAAAATTTAACTATTAAAAAAATAATTTATTAAAAAAAAACACTTACGGATCACGTAATTCATATGAGTTTAATCCGTACGATTTAAATTCATACGAATTATGTGATCCATAAGTATTTTTTTATTTTTAATAAATTAATTTTTTTTAATAGTAAATATTTTTTTATTTATAAAAAATATATAGATTAAATAATTCGTATGAGTTATATCAAAATTAATTATCACAAAATTTATTATTTAAATTTACATGTGCATTAAATATACATTGAAATTTTTAGTGTTATATATAACAAAATTATTTATTTTATAACATAATTGGATTATTAATTCAGTTGGTTAAAACGCCGTACTAATAACCTGAAAGTCACACCTCTGTATAAAGCTTATGGATTAACTTATTAGTATCTCATTATGGAAGGATAAAATGAGAAAATCACGAAATTATTGGTGTACCAACAATTTCGTCCGGTACGTAGCAATGCCCATCCAAGCCATCTGTAAAATTTTGATGGATTTAATAATAATTTAGCCAAACCCCTACCCATATGCACCCCAGGAAAAACCACTTGGGACCATATGAGGGTAGCCCACAGACGGATTCTATTGGAACTCTATAAAAATTGTAAGCTTCTTTCAAGGAAAGAATTCCATTCTCAGCAGGACCCCATATAGTAATGTCCGAAACAAGATTGGGAGTTATAGGAACTTTTTGAATTTCAGAGAGCAGATTAAGAATTCGGAAAGTAAGCATAGAAGGAATATTCCAAGAGTTCCTTTGTCTAAAATCATAAACAGAGGCAATAAGGCTCTTCCAGACCTCCTCTTGTAGATGAAGGGCCTCAACAATGGAGGTTTCAAGGCACCAGATATCATTCAAGTTAATTTGATGGTGGGAGCCAATAATCCAACCCATACTGGCTTCCACCAAATGTTCAGAAAAGATTTATTCAAGCAATATTCTCTTTACTTGAAAATCAATATTAACCATATAAATTTTATTTAAAATCAATTTTACAAATGCACTTCTAAACACATAATTTAAGAAAAATGCTAACAATTACAAGTTCAAAACAGTTTTCATAAAAATGCCCAAAGTTTGTTTTTCGTTAAATCTTATTTAAGAAAAACAAATATTGGTACACATCATCACTTTATACATTCATGCTGTTTTCTATCGTGACAAATAGCACTGCTCTAAATTTAACTAGACTCATGTCTGTTGTAGTACAACATATATATTTTTTACATTATTTTTATAACAATATATTTCATACATAATATCAGAATACGGTCAAACTTTAAAGCAGAAGAAATGTAAACAGAGAAACAGAGCGGCTCCATAAAAGGTTCACTGTGTGCAAGAAATGTTGTTATATACAGGATAGTATGTATCCAATTGAAGCTGGTCTAAGATCTTTTGTGTGGCCCACGGATTAGACGAATGGCCTTCAATGCAATGCAAAAACAAACACCCATTTTATTAAACATTAATATTCATAATTTATGAATGATATCATTGAAAATAAGATTGCGACTTGGAAAAATAGTGTTATACATTGGCAAAGAGGATGAAGAAACATCTTACATTTTGGATCCCGGGAATATCGACAGGTTGGATTCCAGCTAATCCTTTAGTGAGTAGACGGCTCAAAATTGTAAAAAATATAATGATAAATAATAATTTTTACTTTCTGTCTATTAAAAACAATACTTTAAAATTGAATCATTTTACATTTTATTAAGAAAATCCCAAATGATAACACAACTCTACAAAAGTTACCTAAACATACGTATAATAAGTAGGAAAATTCTGTATGATATGACTGTAAACACCTTATATATCCCTGTCACCCGCTTTCTCTCCAACAAAAGAACAGGGCAAACCCCACATAATCATATAGTAATTTTGTGTTAGGTGAGACAAATGGCAACTACCACACACGAAAACGGTTTAATGTTAAAAATTGATGACAACCCACGAAAGATTATGTAGTGTACATACAAAAACTTGCATATAATTTCATGTTATTCGTTTCTTTTATCAACCTTTTGCAAGCATTAATCGATCCTAAGGCTATGGTAGTGCGAGCAAACTTTAAGTATCTACAACTCTGCAGAAATTTTACCATTATGTTTTCATATACCTGGCCCGGAAGGCAACTCCAAGCATCCAGTCATTCCTTGAATAAGCATTAACAAATCTTCCTGCTACCATCTACAGAATGCCAGGATGTTCGAAAAGATTCATTTTCATTAAAAAGATGAGGAAATTCTATCAGGAGAAAAATTAAATCCTCCGCTAACCTTTCTAGCTGCTTCCCCGTTCTCATCCTTGATTGGGATGGGTGCTCCAAGAAGCACAACTTTTTCTACTAGTTCAGCTGTCAATAATAAGCAGGGCAGACATTAAAAGTAATATGGTAACCTCACTCAACGGATAAACATGGAAAGAGTATGCAAGGACATTAAATTAATGCATCCATCACTACAGTTAAAAACATAAAAGAGCAGAAAAACAAAAAAGGATAAGATTTAATATGGAGTCAAATAATCTAAACACATCAAGGACAAACAAAGGAAAAAAAGAGGAAACTGGAAATACCTACCACCGTTTTCAGTTTTAGCCAAATACTGTAGACACTTGAAAATAACTCTTGCCCCAAGTGAGTAACCTATGAGTGTCTCAGGCCTGAAATTCAGAGACCAACAATAATACATCATCTACAATTTTCTAGGAGCCAGAGTAAAAGAAACTCTGGAATTAGTCAAATACCTATTTCCCTGGTATCCTCTTAACAATACTTCAGCAAGCAACTTACCAGCTTTGTTTGATCTGAAAATCAAGATTAACTCAGCAAGTAGATAAGAGTAAACAAAGAAAGAAAACTGCTCATAACAAATTTTTCATGGAGATGGTGAAGCTATCACATTAACAACCCTTTTTATCAATAAGAAAAAGAAAAAAATAATACTCCTTGGAATGCCAAATCCAAACCACCTTGACATCAGCTTGCAGCTTTGTATATTAATAAACTTGAATATCAATGATCAATTAAATCAATACTCTTAGAAATAACTTTTACAATTACCAAATTAAAACATAATCAAAACATGATAAAAAAAAACAATGCAATCTTCAAATAATAAATTTTAGGATTCTTAGTGGTGAAAAGTGAGGCGAATTCTAATCTAATAATAATAATAATAATATGATCAATATAGATGGGATCGATTTGGATATCCATCCATTAAATTCATGGACAACTTAGATTTTCTGTATAAAAAAAATAACAATCTAAGATACTAAAGTAGATTAGTTTTATGACAAGAGAATTCCCTCAGAAAATGAAATTAATTCAAATTAGTCCCATGCAGTTGTTAAATACCCAGACTAATAATTCAAGTCAGAGTAATTCACTAATTCTACAGTTCAGCAAAAATATTTGAACCTTGTACTGAAAATTTGAACACTGATATTATATGTCTGATGTGTTGTTTTAAAAATTCACCTAATACACCTATTTATAATAACATTCTAGGATCAAGCACTATAGTAGTGCAACTAGTACAAGCTTATCCCAATAACACTCTCAACATAGTATGAATCCTACACTATAAGAATCCTAATTACTGATATTCTAACCATTTAACACCTTGAAGTGCATACATGATATTAAGTAACAAAAGCAAGCAGAAGCTTCTTCCCCACTACCAAGCAAATGTTCTATTCTAGACAGAATAAGGAGATATAATACACCTGTTAATAGCTATTGTCCATTTACTGTTTATAAAGTCAGTTGCTGCAAGTAACGCAGCTTGCCAAGCCAAAGCAGTTAAGAGTGAGCTCAAAACAGTCATCATTGCCCCTCGTTTCATCAGCTCCATCGCAAGTCCTGATGCAAGTCACAGCAATACTAACGTCATTCACAGCACTAATAATAAACTAATAACTTGGTTTTATAAGCACCCTAAAACCTAAACCAATTACTTGAAGTAAGCCAATCTTGAATTGCAGTGCTCACAGCAATCAGATTCTTAGACTCCCACTGCAGTGCATACCTAACTTTTGGCAAGACCAAATGAAAGGTCATTTTTTGGGCAGGGATCATTACCATCAATCATATGAATAATAACATCACAGTTTCTAAAGTCAAGATAAAATGAACTAAAATAAAGCTGATTTCAATGTAATTTTCTATCAACATATTGCATCAACATCAAAAATTCCAAGGTGAAAGTGAAACCTCCTTCCTTGACCAATGACACTCATTATTTAAGGAAAATATTCACTATTGTACCTCTCCAAGTTGTAATTCTGTCCTTCCCATGGCCTTATAAAATCTTCCTTTTCAAAGACAAATCTAGAGGCTAAGATCTCAACCCCTACCTAGTCTCTGCAAGCAAGCAATGTCACAAGAAAACAGGGATGTGAAAGGTATCAAAACCTACGCCTTGGTTATGGTTTTCTCCTATAGCCTTGAATTCAAACTCATCAACACCCCTAACTCTCTCCTAGCCATTTTGCTTCCAGTAAATCCAGCTCCAGCAGCTGGCAGAAGTAGAACAAAGAGATACACAAAAAATTTCATCATTTAAAAAAGGAAAATAACTGATATAAAAAAAAAAGTAGAAATAACTGCAAGATCAAGAAGGCAATTGTCCAACAGATGCAACTTTTATCACAATAACAGATAAGAACCAGCATGTACTGTGAAGAAATCAAATGTATGTCGTCACAAATCAGGATATCAGATATTAATGGGCCTGCATCACTCCTCCACTTAGTAAACTGTTACTTCCTAAAGTAAACACAAACTTTCTTGTAACCTTTAACTTATCAACAACGAACATCACTCTCTTAAAAAAAAACATCAAACAACAGCAAGCAACAGTTGGGTGGCCGCAACATGACGATGACGGTTGGTGGCAGGAAGACGATGGAGGCGTGCACTAGTGGCAGGTATGAAAATTTATTTCCGGAGATCACATTCTTAGAAATATTATTCCCTGAACATTTTTGTTTGACACTAGTAAATTTAAAAAAAAATTAAAATTTATTAATTAAAAAATAAAAGTAAAAATATGTGAGAGAATGATATGGGAGAATGGTAATTATTATATAAAATAACTTTCATTTCCACAGGAAATCCTATACCCCCACCATTCTCCATGCCAATAAGTAGCAAAATAATTGTGAAAAATCAAAATGGAAATGCGTCTACGTTGTATAAAATAAGTTTTTTCGTTGTAGTATATGGCGATGAAAAAGAAATCAAAATGGAAGTGTGGTCCAATTATGTCTTCTATTTGTATGGGTTTGCCCTAGTGGATCATGTGGACCTAAGTTTCTTTGTTCAGTCTAGAACAACAAAGATCATAATTGCTAATTTCCACTGAAGGAGCTGCAATTGGAAGAAGTGGATCTTCGACTAGCTGGTGTTGGGTTTGCTTTGTACAGAGCGGATTGGGAATTCCAGCCAATTGTTTACGAGCATAGTCGTTGCTATTTATCTTGATAAGATCATGGACATAAATACGTTTGATGAATTCTTTTCGGGGTTAGTTAATCTTAATTAGCCCAAAACATGAAACTCGAGTAGCATGCATGTTGGTTTCTGTTTGTAATGGTGCTGAGGAGACTCTTGTCAACATATCCTATCAAGTGTTGACAAGTTCGAATAGTGTTGAACTTCTCCTTTGTCTATTGAAGAAAGTGTTCGGAATTAACATAACAAATTGTCTGCTATTTATGTGAACTCAAATAGATACTAAATGAAAATAAAATAAAATGAGTAGAAAAATAACACTCAAAATTTTATGGTAAAAAACCCTCAGTGTAAATAAGGAAAAACTACAAGACCTAATCCAGCAAAATATATTCACTATTAAAAATAGGATTATAATGGTCCTCTCATGATACAAGAGGACCTCTCAATCCCACTCAACATCAAAGGTTACAGTTATGTGTGTTACTTCCCTTTAATCTCTTTGCTTGGTTATTTTCACTATTTTGTATTCTCAGTCCCCCTTCTTCTCTTTCTCCTTCCTACAGGCCTAATATTTCGTATCATACACCCATCTCTCTGTCAATGTAAGTATTCAATCAATGAACTCTTAGATATCTTACATAGTATTTGTTTCCCCTTACTGTTATATACTTTAAGAATTATACCATATAACTTAGCCTAGTTAAGTTATGCAATTTTCATTGTATCAAAAAATTTAAGTAGCCATAAATATTAACCTTCCTGCATACATATATTGAATCTTTAGAGCTTAAGCAGACTTTCCGTTTACTGTTATTTTTTTGTCTTAACCCTCCATTGAAAAGGGGCCCTAACTGTTAGTTGTGTTAGTTAGATATATTAGTTAATACCAGTCAATACCATTAGTTTCTTTCTTGAAAGAAACTTGTATATAATGCAAGGATCAATTGCTCAGGACTCAGTTTTTTATTAATTCAATTTTTGAATTCGCTTAAGTCTAATCTTTAATCATTTTGGTATATTAACAAGTTTTACAATGAGTAGAGAGGGCCTAACACAACCTTCCTCATTCAGGAGGACAAGACTCTGTTGTTATCTCATCTTCAATCCCAAATGCTTCAGTTTCAATATGGTACCAATCATTAGATCAGCATACCTGTTTTCCAGAACAAATTAGTAGAAAAGCCAGCATTCATTATCCAACAGTATCAAGGGGCTTAAGGGTGAAGGGAGAATGGAGAGGGGAGAGAGAGAGGTCACAGGTTCGAATCTCTCCCATTGATATTTCTAACAAAAACTAACAAATGTTTGCCAGTATAGAGGTCACAGGGATCAAATTACATACCTGGTTCATATATATAGATTAAAATCGATGTAATTTAAGCATTTCCAACCGTATCATTTGTTTGAGAGTGTAATCAGTGGAACCCAACCTTGAACCGAATTGTTTGTGAAGCATTGTTATAAACACGATATTTCGGTGTATTGTTGATTCCATCATTTCTATTGAGCAAGTGTACATGCTCATTGCTTAGGTAGAGTTATATTTTAGTCTTAGTACATAAAACCTATGCTTCATGACATAACTTACTATCAAGGTAGATTACTTACGCCTAGATTTCCTAGTACGTAGTATCGTAATAGGCACCACGGAATAGACAGATAAACAAGAAACACAACAGCAAAAATTGGAATTCCTTGTATGAATTTTATTGAATCCAAGGAATCAGTGTATAGATAGATAAATCCGGTTACTAATTCAAGTTACAAAATTTGTACATGCAGGTCAAGGAACAATCTGTTTTACTGAATTATAACAAAATTTTAGATTGATGGCAAGTGCAATAATGTTAATGCTTGTAAATTGTAGGCAACAAATCGGTTGTACAGTGAATTTTCTACAAATCTAGCTCGATTTAAAAGACAGGGGAAGAGAACCAAAACTAACCCCCTATACTAGAACAGTAAAGACTTCACTCTGCTTCAAAAACCATTGCTAGCAAAAGCTAGTGCAGTGACCCGTCCAAGATTAAATTCAAATGTGGTCTTTCAATTCTCGTCTAAAAAGTCCAAAGAAAAAGAGAAAAAATATGATGATTGTGTTGTGAACTAAGTTGAGGTAGAGTCATTCTCCTTAGAAGCAGCAGCTGCCTCTTCCTGTTGCTTCTTTTTCCAATACTCATCAAGTGGGGGTCCAAATATTGCCTTCCCAGAAACAACACCAATGCTGCATAGCCATACAAAAGTCTTGCTACATAACTAAGACCAATCTAATTCAAAATCTTCAAACAGATTTTAATTTGATTGGGTTACATGCTAATATCCCAACAAAACATTTTGCTTATAAGTTTTAGTAATCCCAAATTTGAAGAAAGAGCAAATATAATATATGATAGATAAAATAAAAATCATCGCGGCACATAGTTAACAAGATGAATCAATTAATTATATATAACAGTAATTAAATTAGAGCATGTATTTCAAGAGCAAAATTGGGTTCTATAGGGGGAAGAGAAAAGGAAAACTCACATGACTGCTCCGATGACCATAGGAAAGGAAAGAAACCTGCGACGCCCGAACATATTCGCAGGCGAGGTCTGTCTCAAATCTGAAGAAGGCAAGGCAACCGAGTGGATATGTTAGTTAAGGTATATGAGGTCCATTAGCCTCAACCCACAAAGTTAATGGATGCTAGAAGCCCATAGAACGTTTCGGCCAAAGCCCATACGACTATAATAGTTGATCCAGTGAGTGCTACATTCTACCTTCTTCTCTACTGTTTTGTTTAGAAAAAAAAATTAAAAATATATATTTATAAAAGGTGGGTGATAAAATATCTAATTAAGTCTTTATAATAATTATCTTAAAAATCATACTAATGATAAAAAAAATTGTTTATCACGACATTAGTATGAAGTATCTACCATTGAAATCAATGATTAATTTTCGTCAAAGATCGTGTGAACGCACACAATGCGAGTATTCTCTCCCAACATGATGTATTATTCCATACTCAAGGATAGAATTTAAATCATAAGCAGCTTTGTTAAGAGACACAAATCGTTACCACTTGTATCAACCTTGTAATTGAATAACAATGTAAAATTATTTTACAACCGTGTAAAATTATATTACTCTATAGTACATGACAATTAAACTCTTTTAATTTTCAATTTTCGGCTAATCCAAACATTAAAATAATATTAAAAATTTCAATTTTCACCAATAACTTAAACTCCTACTAACATGTAATATTTAGTATTTGTGTTATTTATGAGTAGAAAAATATATTTGTATGAAATATAATATGCTACTAGTATTGTTGAATACTTTTCAGCGTAAATAATCAAATTCATCCTCAAAAGTGTGATGTGGTAAGAAATTGGTCCCTAAAAGATGAAAATTATAAATTTAGTAATGTACAAAAAGTGAGACATATTAGTCATGCTATTAAATTCGTAAGATCATTTTATCATTAAATTGTAATGTTTAAAGATAAATTTGATAATAAGTTATATTCTTTAAGATCAATTTGATATTAGGTTGAAAATTTAAGGGACCAATTTGTCATTTAATTGTCTGCAAAACTAATTTTTTCACTTTTTACATATTAAGAGACTAAATTTGAATTTTTCATCTTTTAAGAATCAATTTGTCAATGTCTTACACTTTGGAGGACAAATTTAACTATTTATCCTACTTTTTATACTTTAAATATTTACATATTAAGGATCTTTATTTGTTGTTGCTTTAAGTGCAAACTTTTGCAATTAAGATCTACATACTAAAAGTATCTTCAATGCTTGTTGCTTAACGAGTTGCTTATTTTTAGACATCGTTGCTTAATTTTTTTACCATTGGAGGTGATTTACGTGTCATATTAGATTTGCTTATATAATCAACTGTTGGTAATGAGTAAAAAAAATATTTTCTTGTCATTTTTGAATCATTTAAGGGGGAATAATTTAAGAGTTGCTTACAACTATATCATTGGTAACAAATATATATGAATTGCTTAACTACAATGTAGCATTGTGGAAACCGATTAACATAAGATAAATCACTCAAAATAATTTACTTAAATATCATCCATTAAAAATGCTTTAACATACACACAATTAGATAGCTACTTCCTTAATTTTAGGACATAATATCTTGGAAGATATCAATCAATTTATCTAGCATGTAACTCTCAGATCCATTCATCCTTAAATTTTTTTTTTCTAACCATGAATTGATACAAAATAATCATCGTCGAAAATGATAATTAATTTTCATTAGGAACTCTGAATGCACATAAGGTAAATATTTTCTTCCAACATAATTTTTTTCATATCTAAAGCTAACCAAAATTAAAATTCTGACCCACTTAATTAAAAACTCCCAACATAATTTTTTTCATATATAAGGACTAATCAAAATTCAAATTCTGACCCACTTAATTAAAAAACATAAATGATTACTTCTTAAGTCAACTTTAGATCATCCATCCTTAAAATATATATATAATCCTTCGTCAATGGTTGCCTTGTGATTTTCCTTTGCATCATTTTCGAAGGACAGAGGAAAAGGCTATAGAAGATCAGATTTATATTCTTGTATCATCATATCAACCTTGACTCGAAGCAAAGTTGACAATGAGGACAAGAGACAATCGCTCTTAGAACCCAACTTTAAAATTTTCAAAGTTCAAGCTACTAGTTGAAAAACATTAGCTAAATTTGACACAAGGCACTCAATACTTCAAGTTTAGATTCGATTGTGGAAAAACATGTTCAAATATCATCTTTTTATTTAAATAGGTAAATTTAAGTTTAACATTAAGAGTTTAATGGACATGCACTAATAAAATAAAATATTTTTTTATTATCGATCAATCATAATTTATTATTAATATAAGTTTTATAATCATTAATTAATTATCATAAAAATCAATAAAATTTATTATAAATGATAGATTCTAATTGTAAAACTTCCATGTATAACCCATTTTCTCTAAGATTAACTTGTTTAAAATGTGATGTATGAATTTGATTTATTTTATTCTCTATAATTGGATTTTTATTATTTTTATATTGAATTTATTTTTTAAGAATATAAATTTATATTTTGTAGACATTTTTATATTAAAAAAAGGAAAAAGAAAAGAATATAAGTGGTGTCAATAAAGATTACTTAAGAGAATATAAAAGAAAGATATTTTTTTACAGTAAGAAACTTATAATTGGTTTTCATTTTTTAAGATGGTGGATAAGCATTCATTTAAAATATAATTCTTATTGAAAAAATTTAAAATATATGCATCGATAGTACAAAAAATTTTACATTATCAACTAATAAAAATCATATTAGTGATATTTTTTTAAAAATCAACAATTTTTTTTAAAGATCATATTAGTGATGATATATAACATCTTTTTGATTAGTTGGCCATGTAAAATCTATTACCACTAACAATACATGCACTATTTAGCGTCCCAAAAAAATGCATGTACTATTTACTCATAAAATTAAAATGCTCCAAATAAATAAGAATTTAATTAAAATATACTAACAATTTAAATTTTTTTTACATTAATCATCATCAAATCATAATTTTTTTTATGTATGATATTGTTTTTTTACTTTTTATAACATGTACTTTAAAAGTCATTTTAAGATGGCTTTTATTGGATTTACATTGTAAAAAATTGTATAGTAATAATATATGAAAATTAAACTCTATAAATAAAATTACGTATGTTAAAATAATATATACATGAGTTATTCTTCTTATTCATACTTGACTCATTTAAATAATTCATTTGATTTCAAATTTAAACTTATTTAAAATTAGTTATTTTCTGTTTCATTGCTTATCAATTTTTCTATCTCACATTTTTTTAATCTCATCATAGCATTTATCACATCAATTATTACTTTCTTTCATCCTTTATTTTTTTTTTCTTTCTATCTCTTCCATTTTACCATATGCAGTTCAGAAGTGGAATATATGTTTAACATTTTTTTCATAAATTTAATCAAACATTTAACGAGTTGAATTTAAATAAATTATGAATATATAACTAATTTATTTACACATTAATTAAGTCTCAACCACTAAAACTAGAATAGAAAACATAAACAAAAGCATAAAGGGATAATTCAGATTATTAACAAGAACGGCACACTAAAAAATCAACGAACATAGAAGCGTAAACGCAAAGAAATTTAAAAACTCAGGATTTATTTTTCTTCAAAATATGCACAAGACATCTGCACCTCTGATAATATATTTTACAGGTGAAGAAAGCTATTAAAGGTTGATTTAAAATTAAATACCGTATGTTTTAATGCCTACCAATATAGCTATGGATTTATTCAGCCATGTAATCATAACTTTAGAATCGTAGATGACCATTAATTAAGGAGAACCAATAATTGCTAGTGTGATATGAAGGATAACACTTGGTTTGGTTGTCAAGAAGAGATTACTGTTTAAGGGATTTTTTTTCCAAAAATAGTGTCGGTTTTATCATATTATTTTAATTCAAATATTATTTACCAATTCAATTTCATTTCTTTTTATTTCAAACAACCAAATCCACACTAAAAGAACGGGTTACGGATGAAAAAATAAGATTAAAATATATTTTTAATCTTTTAATATTTTGATTATATTCATTTTGGTTATTTATTTTTTAAAATAATTTAATTTAATCTTTTGTATTCTTAAAAAGAGACAAATTCATTCTTTTAAAATAATGATCATTTTTTACATGATTTTAAACTTTTTTTTATTAATTTGAGACTTAAAACTTATTTTATTAGATTTAACCACATCACTGAAACTTTGGAGTTTGAAGTTCAACTTATACTTAAATAAAATAATATAAAACATATAATAAAAATCACGAAAAAATGAATCTGGATCATTAGAACTGAAATAGAATTTATATTATATTTTTAATTTTTTGTTTGTGTGTTGGATTCACTTTTTACACATGTTTATGATCCTTTATAATTCAAACATTAGTTATGTTTTATAATTTTTATATACATGAAATGAGATAAGTTTTACATCGTAAATGAGTGAAAAAAATCATGTCTCAAAATAAAAAATAATTATTTTTTAGAATAATCATTTTAACTCACTTAAAAATATTAAATTAAATATTTTAAAATATAAAATGTTAGAATTTTCTATTTCAATAATTAATGTGAACTAATATTATAAGGCACTTATATTAACTATTTATCATTAATAGGTTTTATTTTATGTGATCAAATTAAGTGAGTCCGTTAGACAACTAAAAATGTCAGTATTGACTTATTAGGGATAATGAAAATCCTATTAGGTTAACACACTATAAGAAAACTGATCTCCGATATACCGAGTCGTTACACATAGTCTCTTCTCCCATATCTGACGAGTTACGAAGGTGCTATTGAGGAATAAAGAGGTTCTGATTGAGAAAGAATCACGAAACCACGGGTTATGTTGTTAGTTGATTATCCGTTGTCTCTATAACATTCCGTAACATATCCTATGAATAGTACATAGATCAGAAATCACCTAGGGATTCAGATTTCGCTGAGTTTGTTTGACCAATCATTATGTATCCAGTATTCCTAAAACTCTTTTTGATAATATAATATAATGTATTCCTAGTGATTATATTGGTATTTTACAAAGACCCCATAAAATTTGAACAAGTGGTATCAGAGATACCATTATTGGAAATTAAAGTTATTTGGTTTGTGTTATACCTATCTTACTTTGTTAGGTGAATCCTAATGTTTTTTTTTGGATTTTTTTTCATCTTATTGGTTAAAAATGAGTGGGATTGTTCTCTCTCTCTTTTATACTCTCTCTCTTTTTTACAGTACTTCATTACATTCATGAAAATGTGAGAAAATGACGGTCTAGGTTGGTACCTTTTGTAAATAGAGCCTTAGTACTTTGCAGGGCTAATGGAATATATATGTTTGAAAATTCTACCATGCGAAGTCATTGGTCATTTGAGATATGTCAATTGCAATGTTAAGGCATAGTTTTCATCACCAATTACTAATGATTTAATCATTTAAAGAAAAATTTAATGTCGTTGGGACATTGTCTTTATAAAATTGTGTTTTGTAATTTAAAAAGGATGTATGAAATTATCAATTTGACAGATAGTATTTATGCCTACGGTTAAAAAAAATTGAAGTATTTGCTTTCATATGAGAGAATAAAATCTTAGTTTTTTTTTGTTTATTCTCTTTATGAATTACGTATATGATTTAAGTTTTTTCATATACAAATTCAATATTATTTATGCATGTGATATTTACTTGTTAAATTTTAAGTATAAATCAATGAAAACGTTAAATATAATTTAAGGATATTATATTTATTTGTTTTAATTAATATTTTATATTTTTTGTTATTATAATTGGGTGAAAATTTACCAATAACATATCCTTTTCATTTATTTGTATGTCTTGTATTTTTTTAATTAAATGAATCAATGAAATTTATTATCAAAGCAATCCCTATTGTGAAAATTGATTTGATTAAAATTACATAAACATCATTATGAAATTATTTATGCAATTGTGTTTGGCCTAAAGGAAGACGCAATTTAGTCAAATAATATTATACTTGTGATGATAAATGTGTGACAATTATAAGATGTTTTCATGTAAATAATAGTTGGTCCAAAGAAAGACTATTATTTGACAAAATTTATTGTCAATATTTGATCATTGCGTTGAAAGTATCAATTACAAATTAATTTTTCTATCCAACGACTGTGAATTAATGTTGTATTAGATATCTTGTAATGGGTCTGTTCTGCAAAATAGTTGCACGTTTTGTTATATATTTTTTTATATAACTTAATTATATGTGAAAGTTGTGTAATTTTAAGATCTTCCATTTATTATATTAAATTATCTTGTATTTGCTTGTTAAATTGATTGAAATATCATGTTGCCAAAGTAATCTATGTTGCGTAAGTTGATTTGATTAAATTTACATAGAAGTTGCATGAAATTATTCATGCGAATTGTGCTTGGCCCAAAGGAAGATGTAATTTGGCAGAATAATTACATGTTTGTGATGGTAAACATGTGGTGATTATAAATAGTGTGATCTTCCATATGAATAATGAAATTTTCATAGACAATCATTATTTGACTGGAGTAATCATCATATAAGTTTTTCATGTGAGCAATGGAGTGTCCAAAGACAACCTTTGTTTGACAGGACTTATCACCAATGTCCGATCAATGCGTTGAGAGTATCACTTGCAGTTAGTCTTCCTTAATCCAAAGATTGAGGATTAATGGTGTGTTAGGTATCTTGTTTGGGTCTTAAAATATATCATAAAGATTATTTATGCATTGTATGCATATTGTTCTCTTCTTTAATTGATATTGTTGTTACTCCTATGATTTAAATTACTCATATTATTTGAATTCCAAAGCTGCATGCATAAAATTTAGAGTTTGAAAAGGGAGTCAGTTGAGAGTTGAGGATATTACATAATTTTTTAATTTTTAATTTTTATTTTCTAGAGAAGAAACAAAAGAACTAGATAAGGAATTTTCTTGTTGCTTTTGTACGATGATGCATATATAAAAAAAATCTCAATTACACTATTTAGTGTGTGAAGAATGGTAAACTTCTCATTTTTGTTTGTTTTAAAGTTAATTCAATTTTGTACCGAAAGACATTAGTGGGTAGATTTTGGTTTTACTACTCAAATAAGCATGTCTATACGACCTATGGAGTCATCCATCAAGTGATGATGAAAGATTCATCTATGTGGACAATGACATAAAGTTAGGAACTTTTATGTTGCTTTAAAAGACTCAATTTCATTTGAATTTGATTGAGACATATTGAGTTATTTATTAAACCAAAATTCTTTTCTAATTTGGACAAATTCAGTTATTCTTGTTCAATCATAAATAATAAAGTTAGTCTCTTTTGTGATTCAAATATTGTAAGTTATGAGATCTTTTATAGATATTTGAGTGTTCTTATTGCAAACAATTTTGAGTGGTACAAAACTTAAAATTAAATGAGAATTTCATCACTTTATAACATAAGCACTTAAGTCATATCTCTTATTAGAGAATTTGAATGCTTGTGTTACAGGAAATTATGGATCCTTTATATTGGTTGGACCTTGTAGTCTACATTGAGTATATAAAGGGAAAATAAACAAACAAAAAGAAATTCAAGTGCTGAAAGAACTAAGGATGTCTTAGAACTAATACATACATATATTTGTGTTCTATTCCTTTATGGATTCATTGAATGAAAAAATATATTTTATTATGTTCATAGATGATTCCTCTTTATTTAAATTATGAGAAGTTTTGGATTTAGTCTTTTAGGAAAGAAAATTAAGGTTGTCAGATCTGACCGTAGGGAATACTAAGGTAGAAATGACATAAGGTACAACGTTTGGAGTCCCCCATGTGTTTTCTTCAATAATTATGAAATTGTTCTACACCATATAATGTTAGGAAAACCTAGCATGAACAAAGCTGCAAAATGATAAAACTAGACTTGTACAGATATGATAAAAAGTTTGATTCTTCTCTACCAAAGTCGCTTTGGGGAAAGACATTAAAAAAATGCAATTTATATCCTTTTAAGGTACCAAATAAAGTAGTCACTAATAACCCCTATAGGTGTGAGCTAGGAAAATCCCTGCATTAGGCATATGCACATTTGGGGATTTCCAGCCTAAGCGATGTCATATAGGTTGCACGAAGGTAAGCTAGACTTAAAGATAATTAGTTACAATTTTTATTTTTGTTACATTAAGAGTTCTCGCATATATAAGTTTTATAATCCCACTTTAAGATCATGTTTGAGACATGCAAGACTTCTTGAGGAAATTTGGAGGGGAATAAAACATAAGAAGTGTGGTCTTTAAAGAATAACCTGTTATTGACAATAAATAAGTCTTTGTACTTACCATTGTTCAAGAAATGAATATGATAATTAAATAATGATGTTACTTCTAACATTATTAAAAGACAAGACAACACTGAGATTTCCTCTAAAGTACTGCTTAAAGTTCAAACTCAATAGCCTCAAGAAGTGCCATTAAAAATATCCTTAGTGTGTTTGGATGAGGCAATTTAAAATTCTAAGAATTTCAAATGCTTCAATTGAAATTCTTTCATTTTCAAATTTCTGTATTTGGATAAAGAAATTAAATTTCTTCATTTTAAATTAGGCTTCATTCTACCTTGAACTCTACTTCTTTGCCACAGCCTCTGAGCCCAACATCACTCACAAAGCCATCAACCATCGCAACGTTATCCAACTCTCCTTAAGCATAACCTTCCGCGCGGTGGAGCACAACTACTTCACTGTGAAGAAACTCCTAACCAAACACGACCTAACGAAACATGAAAGAACCGTGCTTCACGATTGCCTCCAAACCATAGACGAAACCCTCGAAAAGCTTAGAGAAGCACATTATGACCTTGAGCTCTACCCTAACATGAAAACTTTGTACCAGCATGTCGACGATCTCAAAACCCTCATCAACGTTGCCATAACAAACCAAGTCAGGTGCCTCGACAGTTTATCTCACGATGATGCATACAAGCACATGAGAGAGACAAACCTGAGAGAGAAAGTGAGGTTGTGAGTGCGAGTGAGCGCAAGGGGGTTGTGAGTGTGAAAGCAAGAGTGCGAGTGTGAGGTTGCGAGCAAGAGGTTGCGGTGCGGTGCGAGCGTCTATAGAAGAAGAGAATTTCAATTTCTCACGTATTAGAAGGATATTAAAATTTCACATTTTTAGTTGTTTAAAATTCTATTTTCAAATTCCAAAAATTTAAATTCTTCATAAAAAAATTCAAACAATGAATTTTAGATTAAAGAATTTTAAATTCTCTGATAAATTACTTTCGTCAGTTAAAATTCTCTATCCAAACGTACTCTTAGAGAAAAGGAAAATGTAATTTGATATGATTATGTTACATTTCTTTAAGAACATGAATATAACATTTGGTTGACTGAGAAGGTCTAATCGACTTTAGTCAAGTCATGTTGTGCTCTAACTCTCAAGTGGATTGATGTCATAAATGATGTAATAAAACCGATGGTTGAACATGACATTTGGAATATCGTCAAATTGTCTGAAAGTGTGAAACCCATAAGTTAAAGATAAATATCTATAGTCAAAAGGGATTCAATGGGTAATATTGAGATATATAAAATTTGTCTTGTTGCCAAAAGTTTTACAAGAAGGAATACATTGATCACAAAGAGACTTTCTTTCAGATTTCTTAAAAAGACTCCCTTAGGACTATAATGACATTGTAGATCATTTTGACAATATTTTTGCATAGATGGATGTAAAGATTACATTTCTAAATGAAAACATTGATGAAATAATTTATACGGTACAATCAGAAAACTTTGTTTAAGATGATAAAAAAATCTATGGTATGCAAACTAAAGAAATTCACTTGTGCTTTTAAACAAATATCTCGTTTATGGTATTACAAAATTCATCAAGATCATCTCTTATGGTGTTGAGGTAAATTTGGTTGATGATTGCGTATGCTAAAAGTTTAGTGGGAGTAAATTTATTATTTTGGTATTATATGTTGATGACATACTACTATCATTATACGATTTATTGTTGCAAAATAGTTATATTGCGATTTATCATGTATGCTTAAGTTTATTTTTTTTATTGTCCTAAAATAATTTTTAGTAGGATTCCTAAGGTGATATATGATTAATCTCGGTATGCAACACTAGAAAGTAGTGAAGCGCATAATGTGCTAATTTAATATAATAAGAAACTACATATTTTCATATCGAAAATCTAGAAGTTTAGAGATCATTAGGTATTCTGACTTCGATTTTTATGAAATATGTTAATAGCAATCACTCCACATAAGGATCCATATTTAACCATATTGGTGGAGTTAATATTTTTTGCCGAGACATCATATTAGAATTTACGACTGCTAAATTATTGTAACTAGCTTGCTTGTTGTTGACAACATTAAGAAGTCATCGAGTGTTTATTGGGACAATATCTTAGTGGTCTTATTAAGGATTTAACCAAGTAAAAGTTTGTTGACATAAAATATTTGGTTGTTAAATAAAGAATTCAGAAAATACAAATTTGTATAGAACATACAAAGATTCATTCCATGCTAGCTGATCCACTAACTAAAGGTCTGACACTTAAAGTTTTTTCATAAGCACACTGCTCATATAGGTGTAATTCCTTATAGTACCTTAGTTTAGTGGGAGTCTTACTTATGTTCAATATCTTATGGTTTTCAAACATTTTATTGTTTGGATTTTCTACAAAAATAAAGTTGAAGTTTATCATTTCATTATAAGCTTGTTTTGTTTGCAATAAGTGAGTCCGTTGACAACTAAATCAGATGATATAGACTTAAATGAGCAAATGTCAATGTTGACCCATTAGGAGATAATGGGTACCCTATTAGGTTAACACACTATAAGAAGACTATGGTCCTCAATATACTGAGTCATCACACATAGTTTCTCTTCTCCCCATTAGAAGAGTTACAAATGTCCTATTAAAGAATAAAGAGGTTCTGGTTGAGGAAGAACCATGAAGCCACCAGTTACATTGTTAGCCGGTTATCCGTTATCTCTACAACATTCCGTAACAAATTCTAAGAAGAGTACATAGATCAGAAATCACCTACAGATTCAAATTCCACTGTGTTTGTTTGATCAATCATTATGGATTCAGGTATTCCTAAAACTCTGCTTGGTAATCTAACGTAATGTATTCCTAATGGTTATATTGGTATTTTATAAGGATTCCCTAAAATTCCAACAAAAGATCAAACTAAATATAATTAAAATTTGAAAACATAAAAGATTAAATGTATATTTCAGCCGAAAAGCAAAAACCTTACTCATATGTATGCATTGATAAAATTTGTTATGGATTGAAAAATTGATACTTTACCAGGTATTTGTAGATAAAGTAAATGAATTTTTTTTATCTATTTTCTTATTAATGAGATAAGAATGGGAAGTAAGGGATTCTATTCCCATGATTCTTTTTACTTGAATTTATTTAATTAACTTTTATATTTTTCGTAAAAGAAATTTGTTGCTATCCCATAAAACATTTTATTTTTTAAATGACTGTAAAAAACTATAAGAGACAAAATAGAGAATAAATTGACACTAATTTTATTATATTTTAGTTCTAATTTTATAGGATTGACAATGAAAAAATAACACTATTTTTAAAATATGAAAATACATAGAGGACAATGTAATTTATAGAAGATTAAATATTTTTTGAAAGAACTTGTAATATTTAATTATATAAAAATATTACTATCTTCATTCTTATTTATAAAACATTTGTGCTAATACATAGTATATAATTAATTTTTATATACTGCTTGAACTTTGAATTAAAATATAATTAATAAATTATTAAATAATTTATTTAAAAATATATAAATAAATTAAAATTATAAAAAATGATGTGGTAAGTTATTGTTAACTCCTTGGCCAGTATACCAATCCGTACAAATAGTACTTTAAAATGGTAAGACCGAGTGTCGAGTCTATAGGAACTTTGATTGTACTCAGGATTTATATATGTCCAATTTTAAGCAATTAATGAATTGAACTGAATATTTGTAACATGATGACGCATAAATGTAAATTCAACGTAAGTTAAACTACAAAGCAAATATGTGCAAGGGTAAGAAAACAAACACTTGGAGCAGTGAAGTGACAATTTGATGTAGAATTACGGGCATATTGGGTGCTCAGCCTACCAGAACTACGGCTGATGCAATGTTAATGATATTTCTCTATTTAATATTATTTCAATTATCACCTATATCCACTAGCATACTCTAGCCATGATTCTTCGCATGAGAGATAAATCAGACAAATTGCATTATGAACAGAGATGCATAATTTAAGCTAAATAATATCATCTATTCCTAAAGATGGATTACCTAGATGTTCTTTTCCCGTTCTTAAGAAATAAATATTTTTCAATGCCTAAACCTTATAACACTACACGAGCATGGTTGATCAAGCCATAAACATGATAATAAGTACAAGAAAAAAACAACAATATTAAAATAACATTAAATAAATAGTTAGAATCATTACATCAAGAGTGTTTGGTTGTTGAGACTTCAACATGATAGATTGGAATTTTCTTATCATGGTGCTCACGAAATTTGCGTTCTCACAAGTTTTTGTTGATTGGATTAGAGCTATTCTTCTGTCAGCCAAACTGCCCATCTTAGTGAATGAAAAGGCTAGTAGGTTTTTCTCTTGCACAATGGGTGTTCGGTAAGGGAACCCCTTATCCCAGCTTCTGTTTTGCATAGTTGAGGAGGCACCGAGCCATGGTATTCTGGCTTAGTGCAGGCAAGGAAATTACAACCTATGGCAAGCCCAAAAAATTACACCATACCTTCCTATATAATGTATGTTGATGAAATTATTGTGTTTTGTAGGGGAACGGTAAAAAGTATAAAGGAGTTGGTTAACCTTTTTTATGTTGATGATTGCGTTTCTGGGCAAATCATAAGCCATGACAAATCTATAATCTACCATGGCAACATTAATCAAAGATGCCTTTTGGAGATCTCTCGTATCTTGGGATTCAGGTATGACTTAGCTCTCTTTGGGTACCTTGGAGTTCCAATTTTTAAGGGGAAACCAAGAAGATGTCACCTTTAAAGTATTATAAACAAGGTCAAGCATAAATTATCCTTTTGGAAAAGGAAAATTCTATCTTTGATGGGGAGGGTTCAACTAGTTAGATCAATCATAGAGGGAGCCTGAATGTACTCTTTTCGTGTTTATCTATGGTTGGAAGCGTTGACCAATGAAGTTGAGAAGCATGTTAGGAATTTGATATGGTCTGATGATAGTGAGCATAGAAAACTAGTGAATGTTTCTTGGAAATAGACTTATAAACCTCTTAACGAGGGGAGCCTTGGTCTTTGATCGCTAAAAGCTATCAACTGTTCTTCTATTTCGTTGCTTACATGGAAGTTTTCATCCTCTGAGGACCAAGTGGCCCATCTAATGCGATCTACAGTGCTTAAGGACATATTCCAGTCGTACAACTATGCATCATCCTCTCTTTGGTTAGGAATGAAGTAATTTTGGAACACTATCAGCTCTAACACCAGTTGGATCATTGGTAATGGTCATAAGTATAAATTTTTGGCGATACCATTTGGCAACTATTACTTATGTTCTATAGACTATGTGGGATAGTAGAAACAAGATTAGATTTCAAAACCAACAACCAAATTTTTACAAAGCCATTACGTGTTTGGCAGTTAGTATCAAGCTGGTTGGTGATTGCACTCGAAGTGTGATGTTTCCTTCCATTTAAGAATTCTCTAAGCTAAAGGTCTTTAATGTAAATTGTCATCCTAGGAAACCTTTGACTATAAAGCAGTTAGTTAGAATCATCCAATTGCAGGATGGGTCAAATGCAACTCATATAGAGTAGCAAAGGGATCACTAGGTCTAGTTGATTACGATGGGATCTTTAGAGATCATCATGCTAATATTTTGGGGTGTTTTGCTTTTGGCATGGGTATAAAAAATGATTTGTTTGCCAAGTTGTCTGCCGCTATAAAAGCAATTGAAATTACCCACACTCATGGTTGGAGGAAGCTTTGGCTTGAGTGTGACTCTTAGTTGGTTGTCCAAGCCTTTAAAGATGATAAGTTTGTCCCCTAGTAGCTAAAGAACAGTTGGAAGAATGCAGTGTTGTTGACAAAGTCTATGTATTTTCTAGTTGGTCACACCTACCGTTAAGGAAATACTTCTGCAAATAGGCTAGCCTCTCACGATAGTAACTTAGATGGTCTAAATTGGTGGAGTTCACTAATAAAAAAATGATTTTTTACGATGCACATTCTAAGACGTTCCCAGAAAACCATCTTAGAATGTTAGGCGGTGGCAATTTTGTAAATAATAGGAGATGTACTAAGACAGTTTTTCAAAAACCGTCTTAAAAGGTTGTCCCTCTAGTAGTTTTTTGTTATTTTTAATAAAGTGTCCCTCTAGCTACTGTCTCGTGCTCTCCAGTGGGAATAGGTATTCTCAGTCTCCAAAGATGAAACCCTAGCCCTAAAGAAATTCTAAAGCCCTCTTTCTCTCTCCCTCTGTCTTTGCCATTTCCACCATTCTTTCTCTCTCTGTTTTCTCTCTCTCGTTTCACTTGAAACTCCACAACCTAATTTTCTTTTCCTATAACCCAAATCCAAATCACCAATTCTTATTCTATCCTCCAGGAGTTGAATTGAAATGGCTAACAACAACATCAACAAGCGGCTCAAGCCATCTCTAGTGTAATCAGCAGACTCTGCCACGTCTGAGCCCATAGGTCATGTTGCCCTCGTTGACCATCAGGAAGTTGACGTGCGTCTTGTCCACACTCTCTTGGCGTGCACGAAGGCCGCTCAGGGTGGGTTTTCAAGTAGGGTTCCTAGTTGGTTGGGGAATTTGATGAGACTAACGATGTTGGATTTGAGCAAGCAGAACCCTCAGGTGAGTTGCCCCTTGAGGTTTTCGGGTTACCGAGTCTTCAAGTTATGGCGCTTCAAGAGAACTGTTTGAGTGGTGATGTTCCTAAGGGTTTTAGCAGCATAGTTAGTCTGCGGTATCTTAATCTCAGTTCAATTGAATTTGCTGGTAACATTCCAATAACTTATGGGTTCCTTAGTTCCTTGACGGTTCTCTCTTTGTCTCACAATGGTGTTTCTGGTGAAATACCTCCTGAAATAGGTGGTTGTTGGCAACTTGAAGTTTTGCAGCCGCGGTCAAATTTTCTAGAGGGTAACATTTTGGGTGATATCTCTCGTCTTTCTTGTTTAAAAGAGCTTAATTTAGGGCACAATAGGTTGAAAGGTGATATCCCAGATGAAATATCAGAGTTTCTTGCTTGGAGTTAACTCTTGTTGGATAGTAATCACTTCATGGGTATATACCAGGTTCATTGTCAAAATTTTCGAATTTAATGGTGTTGAACCTTTCTTCGAATCAATTGATAGGGAAAATTCTGGTTGAACTATCAAGCATTTCTGGTTTGGAGTATTTAAATGTGTCTAGTAATAACCTTGAGGGTGAGATTCCTTACATGCTAGGTGCTACATTCAATGAACCTTCTGTGTTTGCAATGAACCAAGGGTTATGTGGGAATCCTTTGCACAGAGAATGTGCAAATGATCCGAGTGCTTGATTGGGCATTTGAAGCTGCAGGTTAAGAAACATGGGGCATTGGCCAAGATGTTGCTGCATATCATCCAGAACTTTACCTAACTCTAGCTTAGGTAGTTTTAACTGATGTTTCTAGTCTTTTTGATTTCATATTAGAACTTCTGTAAAGCAATAGATCATGTTATTCTTTGTTAAGCAGAGTAAACTTTACTATCAGTTTGTCACATAGTTAATGGAATGTATTATATATGGCTTGAATTTCATTAATTGGCCATACCATCTATTTTATGTTTTTGACAATGTGTTGCTTATTATTCTGGCGTAGAGAGAAGTAGTTGAAGCTTTAATTTTGGAACTACCAAAGTTCAGGTTAAAGGTTGTTCCTACTAATTGTAGTGAATGCCTCATCTGCTTAGAAGAGTTCTATGTAGGGAATGAGGTATGCTATTTCCTAATTAAAGATCTCAAGCAGGTCATGCCATGTGCTACTTGCCCATCTATTACTGAAAAATGTTGTCCTCATCTTACCTTATGATTTATTGGATCCTTGCATTTTTAAGAAAGTTGAGATGCAATGTGTATTGTAAAGGACAACTAAAAATGTTGTCCTCATCTTACCTTATGATTTGTCCTCGTATACCTATCTCAGCTAGATCTTGACAAGTATTCAAACCATTTTTCATCTTGCCTTGAATGTTAAGAAGCATCCCAATGACATTATCACATACATTTTTCTCCACATGCATAACATCAATACAATCTCTAACATCTAGATCAGACCAGTACAAAAGATCAAACAAAATCGACTTTTTCTTCCATATACAAGTCTTACTTTTTTCCTTCTTTTGGGTCTTTCCAAATATAGTATTCAGGTGTTGAACCCGTTGGAAGACTTAGTCACCAGTTAACAGTATCGGCGCAGTTTCATGCTCTTGATTTCCATTAAATGCTTTTTTCAATTGCCAGTAAGGGTGATGAGGTTTCAGAAAATGTTGATGCCTAGTGTAGACTATTTTTCAACCATGTTTCAGTTGTACATAGCTTGTGTCTTCTTCACAGATGGGGTAAGCACAATGGCCCTTAACACTGTAACCGCTCAAATTCCCATATGCTGGAAAGTCATTAATGGTATAAAAAAGCATTGCATGCAAATGAAAAGTCTCATTTCGAAACCCATCAAACACTAAAACCCCCATCGTCCCACAACTTTGTCAAGTCTTCAATCAAGGGACTGAGATAAACATCAGTGTCATTTCTTGGCTGTCTTGGGCTAGATATCATCATAGACAACATCATGTATTTTCGCTTCATGCACAACCAAGGAGGCAAATTATAAATTACTAGCAAAACTGGCCACGAACTATATTGAGTGCTTAAACTACCATATGGATTCATTCCATCAGTGGCTAGTCCAAGCCTAAGATTTATTGCCTCTTTGCCTAAACCCGAATACAAACGATCAATCTTCTTCCACTGGGAGGAATCAGCCGGATGACGAAACATTCCATCGCAATTTCTCCCATTTGCATGTCATGTAAGGTCTTTTGCGTCGTCTCTATTAGCAAACAGACACTTAAACCTTGGAATAATTGGAAGATACCACAACACCTTCGTTGGGGGGCCCTTCTTTGAGTTTTCGTCCCTACTACACTCGTTATCATCCTTCACTTTGTACTGGGATACCCCATACTTAGGGCATTTGTGCATTTCTTGAAACTCATGTCTGTAAAGTATGCAGTCATTAGGAAAAACATGAATCTTCTGATACTCCATATCCATCGGACATAGTATCTTCTTGGGTTGATAGTAACTTTTTGACAATGTGTTTTCCTCTGGAAGCATATCTTACACTACTTGAAGCAATGAACTAAAACTTTTGTCACTCCACCCATATTTGGCCTTCACATTAACTAGACTTAACACTGCTGACAACAACATCAAGGAATTCTTTCACCCCAGATACAAAGGCTTCTTTGAATCAGTTTCCAATGTATCATACATAGGGGCATGTGCTTGTTAAAAGACTCCTGTCCAAGATCATGAATCATATCCTCCAAGCGATCTCCCATTTGTACATCAAACGATTCAAATTGGGACCCACTCTGCATGTCTGTCAATTCACCATGTCATATCCATGTTGTATAAATCTTCTTAATCCTATCACACAACAGATGCTCATGTATGTCGTCTCCTGTTCAAACAATTTATGCACAGACAAAAAAAATTCTCGTTTTCATCCGTCGACTTCTTTCCGAAGAAAATTGCAGGAATTGTTCCACGCCTTCCTCATACGCAGGGCTCATGCAGCTTTCATTCATCCAACTTTGATCTATCTAAATAATAACTCCGTGATATTCCGAAAGTTATTCGATGCATGAAAATCTTACTTTTTCATTTAAGGTGCAGCCCTATCCCATTCAGGAAGACATTTTTTTTATGGTAGATTCATACGTCAAGGTTAAGCTTATTTTGTTAAATTTGACGAAATTTCAACAGCATTTCGCACTGATCTCTAAGTACACGACATGAAAGTAGTAACATTAATTCCTCGACAATCAAGTATGCACTCAGATAACAACTAGAAATGCATTGTTTTGAAATTTCATCAAATTCAAAAAAATAATCTTAACCTTAACGCATGAATCTACCATAAAAATATGACTCTTTCCAAACTGTCCAAACGGACAATTCAAGATTCAATACAATGATTAATGCAAATTGTCCGCAAAAATCATTATATTCAATCTCAAACGGGAATCTAAGGTTCACTCATAATGAACAAAAGTTGTATATAAAGAAAAGTACATTAATGACAGACAACAACGTACAAAAACATTTGTAACAAAAATGAGCATCAAAAGTTTATGAAAAACTTTCGTACCGATGATGATGATCAGTATAGTGTCCAACAACGAATGTCATGATCACGATGCAAACAACAAGACAAATAGTGCCTACAAATTAAATATTTCAATGTTAAGTGAGATATAACACAAACTTGGATATATCAAGTAAAATTCGATCATATATATAAAACTTTGAATTCAAGGCACAAAATCCACCTAAGTTTATTAAAGTACATTTTACAACAAATATCATTTTTTTGCACGTTCACTGGTGGTAAAATGACTTGTGACTTTACATTTAGGAGATACATGATATCACAAAGAGAGAGAACAAGAATTTTTTTTTTGAAGTAGAATTGGTTATTTGAAAACATTTATTAGTTTGGATGTCCTACAATAAACCTACATTTCAAAAGGCAAAATTAATTTGTCTAAAAGAATTACATGTGAGGCTCTCCTGGAAATTCACATCATTATAATTTCTCGAATATCTAATTAAGAGCATATTTTTCTTCTTTTGATTGTTTTGTGATGCATTTGCTAGGTTGAATCACTTTATACTTAATTTAAATATGCAGTTGCTTCACAATCTTGAAATCAGATTCAGTTTTGGGATTATGTTAGTCAAATCTGCATTTTCCATGAGTTGCGTCTCTAGAGTTAATGGAAAGACAAAGTTTTGGAAACTAGAGAGAGACTAAATTTATGCTAGATGGCTACCAATACTGAACTGTGGTTATCTTAGAGGGGTGATGACATTCAATATGTTATCTAAAGAATACGTAGTCTTCATCTGTCAATTGAAAATATGTTGATATCCAGCACAAAAACTCAAATATTCCATGCCACTAACCAAGTTGGTCATTTCTCCTTTCATTTTTCACTAATTCAAAAGTTAGTGCATCATGAAGTTTCTCTTTAGTTGGTTCTATATCTAACATATTGAATGTCATCACCCCTCTTAGATGCCTACTCAGTTAAAAAACAATGAGCCTAATCACAAATCTGAAGCTATTTTTCTTGCCAGCAATAGACATTCTATATACTGCATGGAAATATTCTACATTTATTCCCCCACCCATTCACCCCCAAATTTATATCACAGTTCCTTCAATTCTTCATTTTAACAGGGAGAAGGATCTCCACTCCACTATCGTGACACATATAACATTTTAAATAACCAGGAAAATCATTTAAATCTGTAAAGTTGCTATCCTATTCAATCACCAATCGTGCAAGCAATAAGATCTTAGTTACAAGCATGAGAAAGCCAAGTGGGTTAATTACAACATACTACTGCAATTGAAATAGTCCCAATGTAACACCAAGAGCAGCAGAGAAAGCCAAGTGGTTAAATATCTTGTCATTAAATGAAGGGATGAAGAGAATCAAATGAAGAGATTACATCGAGAAAAGGTAAAAGGAAATTAATAAAGAAATTACCGGGCGTTAAGAATGTGACGGGTAAATGTTTCAGTTATGCATAGAAATCAAGTCAATATTAGTTGTCTGTTTGCGAAGACAGTAAAGACACAAACTCTAGTTGCTTCCCCTTCCTTGTCCTCTCTCAGTTATCATGCATTATTTCATTTTCATGTGGGGTGTGTGTGGACTCTCTCTCTCTCTGTTCATTCACACATGCATGAAGTGGTAGTACTATATATAATAACACCACTTGCTCTTCCTCTCTTAATCATGCATGGATATATTGTGACTGGTAGAAGATTTTCTAAACTAATTCGGAAGAGGAATTAAACTCTAATTTGAAAGATTCACCTATTTTTGTTTGATTCCTGGGTTGGCTAGAGATGATAGGTGGATATACGAATACAAACTAATTTTATCATTGTAGTGAAGTATATGGGGAATGTTTTTAACATAATTACCCCCAACTCACAGTGATATATTTATGGTTATCAACCAAGTGCTATAAATGACTGTTGCCATTGGGAAGGGATGTCTAGGCTGCTTCTAACTTTTGCAGATTAGCCTTTGTTGTTCTATAAATGTAATTTCATATTACTCATGCATGAATGCTATGTATTGTGTAAATCAAGTGGGCCGTTTCATAGACTGCAATTGTTCCTATCTCAATTACTTAACAAAATTGGCCCATGCATTGCACTAGCTTACATACTAGTATAGTAACCTAAATAAAACAAAAGACAACTTTTCGAATTATATAATATTAATATTAGTTTGTTTTACTAGTTATCCATGTCAGTAATATTGTTAGATATACATGATTTGCTTTTGAGGTATCTCTTTCAAGGATTATATATCAGTAATATAGTCAAGAATGCATATAAACTTCAAAGGCACCGGAGTACCAGAGCATTGTGCAACAAAAGTTGCTATGCAATAAACTTCCTAGTCCAACCTCAACCACAAGTTATGCTATATTTATATTTGTTAATTGTAATATAATTGAAGCATAACCAAGCATTATTACCTTACATAATAATTCTTCCTCCCCTACTATAGTAACCTACTAACAACATTATAGCAAACATAAACTATGACAAATACAACTTAGTCGGGTGCACTCAATCATTTAAGTAGCATGAAAAAAAATTTAATCAGACACTGCAAATAATCAAAAGGCTTCTTAATCTTTATTTGTGAAGACTATCCACTTGCATCATACCACCCTAGCCTATGTAATCAAAATGCCACCATTCTGCACCAGCTCTCCTCAATATTTTTCCGTTAAACCATTGCCTCAAATTCCAATAGCCACCATAAGAGTCGCATTACAGATCCACAAAGTAACCTTCCTAGGTTTGGTACTATGCACTTAACTAACACTACGTCTAGAAGCAATTATCCTAATTAAAATTAAATCTCCCAAAACCATTTTTTTCGTGTCTCCAATAGTCTTATGCTAATTTTTCTTTTCACATAAATTAAAATATCTAAAAAGCACAATCAAAATAATCCAACTTCAGCCATGTACTTTAATGAATAATGAATTTACCTAAATTACTGTAAAACAATTTTGAAACTAAGGAGGTGTTTGGTAGAGGCTTAATAATGAAACTAAAAATGCAAAGAGATATTCTTACTTTGATGAAGAGACACGAAGTACCAGCGGCGATAGCAGAGGAGTACAACGACCAATTCCAAAACCAGTTCACTAAAGGGGGTTGAATTCTTCAGCTCTTCCGCAATAAAATAAAATAAAAACCATTTGGGAATGTGAGTGTGAGGAAGAAACTCTTAACCTGATTCTTCAGCTCACCCGCGATTGACGACCTCACTGTGTTGTGTCTATCATTTCTTTTGCTTTAGCTCATCGGCAGTGACACGAACCTAAGTGGCAGGGTGAGGAGGAGACGACGGGGGAGAAACATCTTTGGTGCCAGAGCGACGAGGAAGGTCTTGCTATGGTGAAGGAGAAAGGGTTTGCGAGACTGAGCGTGCGAGGGCAAAAATGATTTGGGGTTTTAATTTATGGATAACACAACATCAGTTTTTTGTTTTTTTTAATTAATGTTAATATCTATTACTTAACATCGGTTTTATAAAAAAATGATGTTAACTAGTTGATGTTAACATCGGTTTTTGAATACCCGATGTTAACATTCTAAAGTTAACATCGGTTTTTTTGAAACCGATGTTAACGAATTATTGTTAACATCGGGTTTTGGCAAAACCGATGTTAACATCAACTAGTTAACAATGGTTTTTTCAAAACCGATGTTAATTAACTCAACTTATTTACAAAAATGCCACTGTGCTCTTATTAACATCGTAGTAGTGAAAAAAACCCATTGCTATGAATTTTTGGTTTATAAGTTGACTGTAGACATGGATGTAAATGAATTTTTCTTTTCATTTATATTTAATGCATGTTTGGGTTATCTTAATTGTTTCTAAAAAAAATCAGTTTTTATTTTAAGCTTTCTGAGTAGGTTTTGATTATATAAGCCATACCAAACACAAAATATGCTAAATCAATCATGTGTTTTAATTTGTTTTGAATTTTAGATGGCCAATGCTACAACAATTGCAACTACCTTTGGGGGAAGTTTGCCTCCAGCATAACTAGAACAATTGAAATGTGTACACTTTTTGTTGCAAATCTCAATCTTGGTGTAAGTACACTACCCGGATATTTCTGCCTTTTTTCTATAAAGTTGTCTCCATTTTTTTAAATATATTTGGCTTGGGTTTTTTCTTTCTTTTTTCTTTTGATATAATGAGTATATATTTTGCATATATAGTCATATGCAAATGGATATATTACACTAGGTCTTGGAGATGGATATATTTTTATATATTTATTTTTCATATATTTTCATTGGAGATGGATATACACTACCTTCCTTTTATTTATAATTTTTTATCATCAAATTCTTTGTCTTAATTTGTCTCCATTTATATGGTTAACATCATAATACATATTTGTTTTATGAAATCCTCGTTTGAATTCTGTTATTTCAGTATATGCATGCGGTTAATTTTTTTTAAAAAAAAACATACATTCTAAGACGGCTTTTTTAGAAGTAATTCTAAGGCGCTTAGAATCCTCAAAATATTTTAATTTTTTTTTAAAATACATTCTAAGACGATTCTCTTAAAAATCATCTTAGGATGTCTATATTCTAAGACGGTTTTCTAAAAAAAAATGCCTTAGAATCCTCAAAATATTTTAATTTTTTTAAAAAAATATATATTTTAAGATGATTATCTAAAAAACCGTCTTAAAATTCTCAATATATTTTAATTTTTTTTAATAAATACATTCTAAGATGATTCTCTAAAAAATCATCTTAGAAAGTCTATCATTTTAAGACGGTTTGTAACTAAGAACCGTCTTAGAAATGTGTCATTTTAAGACGATTTTTAATTAAAAACTCTCTTAAAATAATATTATTTTCTAAGGCAATTTTTATGGAACCGTCGTAAAAAGTAAAAAAATATTACGACATTGGCTTTGACGACAACTAATAATCGACGTCGAATGTTTCTTTTAACCAACGTTAAAAGTGCTTTCTCCAGTAGTAATTATACTCCAACCTTCATCTGTAGATTCTTTGTACAAGACAAAGAGGCACTGCCTTGTTATAGATTTACATAGTCTTCTTTTTGCTTAGCTTGGGTGTATCCTCCCAGAGGTTATAGATATAGATGTAGATTTTTTGTTTTGCTTTTGTGAAAAATAATAATGAAGAAAGCACAAATAATATAATATTTACTAATTTATTTTATCAAATATTAAAGAGAACTTAATTACACATCCACACTTTTAATTTACGAATTAGATTGTTACTTTTAGTTGCTTGCAATTTATTGTGTAACTTTGATTATATATATTCTATTTTATCTATAATTTCTACATTAATTGAAAATTTTACTATATATAAAACATAAAAGTAATTTGATAAAGGAAAATTAATAAGAGATAAAACTTACATATCAAAATGATTCAAACTAATAAGTTATAAGAATGTTCAAATAATAAAATTAAATTAAAAGAAAGGCCATAGGAAATATAAATTTATTTGATAAAATCATATATATTAAAGTGTGGATGGAATTATTTTCTAAAATAAAATGTTATGTGTATAACTTAGAGTATATGATTTAGATTATACTGAATTCAAAATCATTTCAGTTGAAACTAATCTAATTCAAATATGTGTCATGATTGTGAATGATTTTTTTATCAAAAAATATTAATGATTTATTTATTTGTTTTTGTTAACAAAAAAATTGAACTTACAACATTTTTTATTTATTTATTTATCCTTCATCATTCAACCAAATTTATATTGCATAAGATTGATTGATTGTGAATGCTTACAGCTACACAAACAGCGTTACGCATCTTTTTGCAGCCTCTTATTTCTTCCAGGCTTTTTCATTCACATGTTGGATAGGCAGGATTTAAATGATCTCTGAAGTTATAACTTCAGACTCAACTATCAACCAATTTGATGAAACTCCCAAACTAAAGATGCCACTTAAGTGGTTGTCTGATCGATTACATTTAATACTGAGTTCTCCAAAGAGTGATAGCATGCATTAAATCCAGAGGTTACAGTTACCTATAAGCAAAGCAATTATCACGTAGGAGTAGTACTACTATATGTTTTTTTTTTTTTTTTTTTTTATCTATTCAACAAAAAAAAATGTTTTTTTTTATAAAAAAAAAGTACTACTGTATTGTACTATATGTTTTCTCTTAAACTTCAGTTGTCAGCTGTCATACAAAATTAATAAATTGCCAAAGTAACATTAAATCCTTAGTACTTTTATGGGACTTAATCAATCTCTTCATTAATTATATTTTTGTTAATGATACAAGATTCAAGATTGCATTCATCCAAAAGATAACATGAAAATAGCTTCATTTTACGGCTTTGATTTGAGGCCATTTGAGTTGAAAGCGTGGTTAAATACTTGTGATTACTTTTCAAGTAGTATTATGTTTATATGTTATGCCTTCTAGTCCATGAGATCGATACCTCAAGTGAACCAAAATTTGAAAAATTCCAGACAATCATAGATGAATGTCAAAATTAAAGAAGAAAGAAACTCTTTTAATGATTACCACTTGTACGTACTTCATCAACTAGGCATATATTTCTAGGAAATTTCAGTTTCATACAAGAGAAAAGATTGGGGCAAATATTTCAGATGAGATTTCATTGTCATACGAGAGAAAATAATCATGCAGTGATAGTAATTTTTTTATATTATCTTGTAATCACAAACTATATATCATATATCATATATATATATATATATATATATATATATATATATATATATTCTTATAATAGTTTTTTTAAAAATACAATAACTTTTTATTAATTGAGAGTGTGAAATAACCTTACACAACCATTACATTAACTCTTCATATAATACACTACATATAAGCAAAAGAGAAGAGAAAAGGAAAATACAAATAATTCTCAACTCCAAACAAATTTAATGAGCCAGTTACGTACCAACTCCTAATTTATAAAAACAATCAAACATAGATTCTCGCTCCTATATCTTTCCATAAGTGGATTTGTGGATGCTATAGTACTAACTACGAGTACTATATTTCAAGGATTATTATGCTTTTGAGTATAAATATAGTCAACGTGAGCGGCAAGTGTTCTCCTCATCAAGCATTCATCCTCTCCAACGCCTTCGCAGCTCTCATCAACCGCCTCAACGCTCTACAAATTAATATCAAAACAATATCAATAATCAGTAATATATTAATATACCATATACTTAGCCATTATCTTCAATACATATAGAAGAGTCTTGTTAACTAGTATTCTTAAGACACACAACTTAAAATAAAAAAGATTTTGTTAGAAATTATATGGAAGAGCATTGAAAAATCATATGAAAACATATTTTTACACATCTCTAGAAAAACAACACTGCTTACCCTAAAAAAACACAACACTTTTCTCTTCACTTCCTTACTTGTTGCTTAGGATACTGGTTATTATTTACCTGTATAAAATGATCATATATAGCATTAAAACTTGACAAACCAACCTGTTGGTGCGGTTTGGCTAAGGATTCTTGGTGAAAAGCTGGTTCAAGGCGTATGGACATGGCATGGACGAGCATGGAGCAGAGTAATAAGGTGAAAAATAGGGCAGTGACCTTGGTCATCTTTTTTGGTAGTGAAGGATGAGATCTTATCTTATTAAAGAAGATAGCTATAAATTAAAAGAAATAGAGGGTACTTGAATAATGTAATAAGAGGAAGTAAAACAAGGAATATATAGAGAGGGATAAGGACGCAAATTGAAGTGTGAACCTTGGAAAGTGAGCAGGGGCTTTATTTATTGTAGCTGACAATTAAAGACCAACGGCATCAAAGCACCAATGAGAAACAAGGGGATAGATAATAAATGAAACCTCAAAACACTTTTTTTTTAATAAAGTGGTCAATGAACAGTCACATGAATGATGAATAGTGGATAAAAATGGAGAGGAACTAAAAAGCAACCAAAAGAACTACTGTAATTAGACCGAGTAGAAAGATAAGAAATGCTAGCTTGGAACTTCCACACGGGTTGGAAAATTTGTTGCAAAATGGAATGGAAATTGATTAAAGAATTAAAAAAAATTAAAAATAAAAACATTATACTAACTACTCCGTATATGTTTACCGTGACTTTTAACGTATATTTCACATAATTAAATTTTAATGAAATTAAATTATTTTATTATTGATCTTTTATAACCAGTAGTTTTGTAAAGATGAGAGAGAACAAGTGTAGTCAATTATAAATTCAATTTATTAAATTTCATTTGAATGGTTAATATTAAAAGAAAAATGCTTATATATGATTTTTCTAAAATGATCGTGTGACCAATAAATGATGTGTGGATATTTTATCCTTTTTTATTAAATGAAGTGATGTTATTTTTAAAAAAATTAGATAACTTTTAGTATTAAATATGTATTTTGTGAAATTTTAAAAGTAAAAATATATACAATTTGACTTATATATGTTTATCAAATGTTATAAGCCTATTACTATAAGTTACCATTTTCTTAAAGGTTAAATTACATTTTTTTGGAAGATATAATACTTTATTTTAAAATATTACATTTTTGTCTTGATTAGTATTTTAAGGTTTTTTTTATAGTAAAACTGATTAACTGCAATATTTATCTCTTGAAAAAGAAGAATATCACTTTTGAATATGTAGACTATAATAATGTAATTCGATCATTAATAATAAAAAAAGTGTATTATATACCTGCTCTCACTAATTTGCATATTCTTGCGGACTTGTGGCTAGGGATCGAGGGTATCTAACCTATATTCAAAGTTATTTTGAATAAGAGATCACTATGTCTTTTACTTTAATTAGTGTGCCTACAATTAAACTTTAAACAATAACTTGTGTCCTTCATAATTTTAAAATATATCAATATTACATTATGTAATATGTATGATTCCTATTTTATAAGTGATATTATCAATTTGTATCGTAATTTTTTCTATATAAGTAATATAACCTTATTTGTTCAATCAATAATAAAAATAATCATTTTACTCTTGAGGACGTAAGCATATTTATCGGGTGTCATCTCATTAAATCTTATATCGAAGTGTGTACATGTATATCTGTATAGAGTTTCAAACAATTGCAAGAACTTGCAAATGACATGTGCAAGACAGGATGTAGTTTCATATAAATCAATGGTACTAGGAGAATAAACATTTTTTTTATTCATAAAAATTAAATATGATATAATAAAATTTGTATTGTTCATACATTTTGTTTAATCAATTAAACTAAAATTCGTTAATAAACAAATGTCCTTTTATTTATATGAATCTAGAATGTACATAAAACAATGACGAATTACTGCATTAGGAAGTATCGTGACATGCATGATGCATCTCATGATCTCATGCATGGATTACGGCTAATCACGCATGTCAGCACTTGGACTTTTCAATGCTCGATCTAGTGATAGCATCAATTAATTAATTCGATCGATCACAACAAGCGTGTATCATCCGTTTGGAAAATCTTGTTCCGTTTTTCACACAGTGGGCTATAAACCTATAAGAGATAGAGGGCGTGCATCTAGAATGCCCCAGGTGAAGCTTCAATGATCTTATTGCCATTTATACTTGGTACGCTATGAGATTTGCATTAAAAACAGTAGGCTATATAAGAAAAACAAATTGTATCCAAAAATAATAATTTCTTTGAATAAGGTATATGACTTTTTTTTTTAATAGATGATAAGTATCTTTTTTTATAGAAAATGTTTTTCCTCAAGTTGAATAAAATTATTATAGATTATAAAGTTTTTTTTTTTTGAAATATTTAATCCAACCAACTTATACAAGATTAAAATACAAAACCTTTAAATAAGTTAAAGCAACTTCACGTCAGTCAATTTATGTGTTTATGATGTACCACAAATATGATAATAAGTTGTTTGATGCTCGGTAAAAATTAAGTCTCACATTGACTATAAATAATGTCAAGATAATGGATATAAGTGAGAATAATCCTCATTTTATAACTAATTTTTTAGATTAAGTTAAATTTAAACTCATTCTAAAATATTACTTTTTTTCATTCTAAAATAAAAATGGTTTTACAAAATTAATACTACATTAAATATTTTTTCTCAAAATTATCCTCAATCAATACTTTATGCATTAATACAACAATCTTTTTTCATTCTCCTGAAATTTTTTCCCAAGTCACTTATATTTACTCATGCATTTATATTATTTGTTAATTCCCAAAGTCACTTGCTTTTCCACAGGTAGCACTAGATATATATACAATAGATACTTTTTAATTAATTAGGTGAAGTGAAAATATCGCTTAGTCCATCAACTTTGTATATGAATTTGTTATTATTAATGAGAATTCTATGCAGTGTAAGTAAATGAATAGAAATAATATTTAATTAGAGATAAAATGATATGTTAGAAAAATTACTGATATTTTTTTATGAAATTTAAAAATTAATTATTTTTTTAATACTTGTAGAACAACTTTAAACGATTTATATTTTGGAATAGAAAAAATATTAAAATTTATTATAAATTCATTAAATGAGTCACACTCACCAAACTCAAAAGTGTTGAGTGTGAAAAAATTATTAAAAAAAATTCAAGTCTTATGTTGATTAAAAATAATTAAACATAAAATATATAAGTATAAATAATTTTTATGTTAGGAATTAGCTTTTAAGATGATAAGCCGTATGATATTCTAATCATTAGAATGATTATGCTCCAATTATCAGAATAATTTATGTTCTTAATCTAAAGAGTTTTTAATTATTCGACTAATCTGATATTAAATTAGGAATATTTATTTCTCTTTATAGGATTAATCAAAACTAGGTAGAAGTACATGAAAAGACGACCCCATTCTCCCAAGAATTAGTACATTTCCTCTCTTCTAATTATTAATTTCTAACTTTTTTTCCCTGTTATATAAAAAAAAGTGCATGAATATTATTTCTCGTAAATTTAAACCTGCTCGTTGTCACTGTTATTTTAAATAAATAGTAAACTATATAAATCCATATAGTACACGGTCTTAGATTTTATCAATGGCTACTGCTTTCGGCAAAAGATTAAAGCTGCAACCTTGGGGGAACTCCAACAAATTGTCAAACATTATGGCACTTAAAATTTGACGTAAATTTTGTTTTGTAAGCGTACTTGAAGCATTGGATGGCGGATGCAATCGTAGATCATACAGATATTGTTATCAATAATTTTTACTATTTTGCAAAAATTGAGGTTTTATCACATATATTAAATTCTAAATGACAATATCACCACATTCCATTCCATATCGACCAGTATAAACTTTTTCAATGACTTCGGAACACATAGTTGAACGGCTGTAGCAATAGAGTAATGAAAAATTGTAATAATATTAATAATAATAAGCTAAAATTAAAATATATGCATACATATGTTTGAACTCGAACCACAGCTAGGAAACAATTAATCATCAATTAAATTCTGTCAGTGATGTTGACCCGGGATAGTTAGGTGATTATAATAATAAAATGAAAGGAATTTGAGCAAAACAAAGGAGGGAGAACAAGAAGGAAATTAAGAGAAGTGAACACAAGAAAGATCCTTTTTGACTATCTTTGCCCTGTGTCTCGAATCCAGGTGTTCCTCCACTAAAAATAAATAATTAACTAGAGGAATATCCTATGAGTGTTTGTTAAGGTATAATTAAGGAGAGTAGGGGAGATTTGATGTGCCTCAAACTATTAATTAGTGTCTTAGACTGGGGCATTCCTAAACAAAGTAGAAGGATGATGAGTCAAAGGGGAATTTTTCTGGTTGATTTTGATTCAAAATCCTTTGGGTTGGTAAAGTTGGGATTGGGTTGGACAAAGAATTGGCATGTTCCTCTTCATTCCAACTCAAACTAAGGTCAAAAGCTTGTCAGTCAGCAAATACTTCATAATCCACGTGGACTGCAAAAAGTAATTTCACTCACCAATGCGTTCATCATTTGAAGTGCGTGTTTTCTGTCAAATTAGACAATGCCTATTTTTTGTTTATTTTTTTAAAAAGGTATTATGCATTTTGCCAATTAAATCAGGATTTTGTATGCATGTTTTATATATGTTATATAACATGAGTGGTGATATTTTTAAATAATATTTAATTTTGATGTTATAAAATTATAAATATTACACAATTCTTATTTTATATCATTAATATATTATATTAAAAGGAAGGGACCTCATCCAAACAACATTACCTAGTTTGGAATGGATCGAATCAATTTAATTTATTTACTTCAATTATAAACTCATTGGTTAAAGACTTTAAGTTTCAACACATCCATAATGATTATGGAATTCTGATGATTTCCCTACTTGGCTGCCCAACAGCCCAAGCTTTGACTATTATGCTTCATCAATGTGAAGCCAGCCAGACATGTTTGGGGATCCAATTTGATGGAACCCATCAATCACTTGCCTATAAGTAAATATTGAATCACTAGCTCTATGTTTTCACCACCGACCATGAGAGCCAAACATATCCATAAATATCACTCAAATTTCGTTGACCAATAAAACTTCATATGTCCCTCACAGAACCTTAAAAATGATTGGTTGAGAAATTTTCGCGCATTATCTTACACCTTAATTAAACAGAAACTATGACTTATGAATTTTCTACTGTTTTTTCTCCACTTGTTCATTTTTTTATTGAAAATAATGAACATATATAATTTGAATATTTTTTTTAATATAATTTATTTTATATTCAATAACTAATGAAGATATTGAATCTTAAATTATCTGATTAAGAAAGATAAATTTTTATTACTTATCTTAATCGTTTTTCTATGTTTACAATTTGAATCAGCGTATATACACAATGAAACATGAATTAATTTGTGAAAGGAAGCGACTTGTGTTTAAAATGGCAAGTCCATTTTTTGCGATCATATCTGAATTCAAAAGATGTCAGAAAACTTTACCCTCTTTTTCCGCATTAATGCATGTGTATTTTCTTCGATGGAGCCCATCAAGATAAAAATCATGCAGAAAATGGGGATGGCCTTGCTCTCTTGTGTTTTATTGACTGCTAATACATGGCCTACAATAGGGAAATATTAGACACATAGCTCCTGAGTTATATAAGAAGACGCAAATTCCTACAATTCTAAATTAAATTCTAAATTATACTTGGAATTTATACGGCGAGTCGTTATCATATCTTCATTAAAAGCTTTTAAGTCATTCAGAAATGACATCGTCGATCATTTTAGCTTGAAACTAAAGTAATAATATTTAAACAAAAAGACACGCAACTCTATATTTTAACTTTTAATTTTCAGAATCAATTATTCTTAATAAAAAAATATTAAATTATATAAGTGCTTGAAATTAGAAAACAAAATTTGGACACTATCATATATTGTATAATAATTATTTTACAAAGTATTTTTTTATAAATTTAACCACTAATTATTCATTAAATATTGGGTGAGTTTGTTTAGACTTAAAAATAACTTTAAAACAATTATTTTTTTTATATAATTTTTCATAAGAAGTAGATAAGATTTATTCTTTAAAATAAGTAAAAAAAACTATTTTTTAAGTCAAAACACTTTAAATAAACACACTAATAAATTATTTATTTTATTAACTCAAAAAAAAAATTTAAACAAACTAATCCATTATCTTAACAATAAAAAGCTAGATTTCAAATAAATTAAATATTCATAAATATACAATTTTATAATTGACACTTATATTTAAAAAAACACAATACATATTAAAATAAATTATGGAATGTAAGTATCAACTATATATATATATATATATATATATATATATATATATATATATATATATATATATATTTGAATAAATATGTTTATTGAGATTTTTTTTATTCAATAGTTAAACTAATAAAAAATTAATGTTTAAGATTAATAGTTAAATTAATAATCACATCAAAATCACTGTTGAACATGACTTTTAAATATTTACTTGATTTCTTAAATATTTACACGATTTTCTATATACACACAAGATCTCCTGAATTAATATTTACATTATTTCCTAAATATATGCATGATTTCCTGATTTTCTATATTATTTATTTAATATTTTTTAATAAATATATTTGAGAAAATTAACTGATGAATTAATTGAAAGTTAATAAGTTAGTTAAAAGATGAAAAACCTAATAAACTAGCTTATTTAATAGAATCATTTTGTAAAGTTAACAAATAAACAATTGAGAATTATAAAATGACATAAAAATCTATTTATATGTTTTTGTATTTGCATTCTATTATTTCATAATAAATATAATTATAATTTTTTCTTTTTCAAAATTTGAATTCTTATTAATTTATTAAAAAATTAAATAATGAATTTAATAACTAAAATAATAGTATATAATAGTAAAAAATTGCTAAGAATATTTAAAAACTGTATAATAAATAAAAAATTATCTGTATCCCTTAACTCGTTATATTTTTTGAATCGTAACAATCAATATTTTGACATTGTATTTTTTTTATTTTTCTTTAATAAGTTACACATTATTTACCCTTTTAAGTAAAAACTTATGCTCTTAAATTTCCACTCTACACTAAAAAAAACCCTACATTATGGAAAATATTATACTTTTCAAAGAGAACGACCAAACAAAGATGCTTTAATTTTGCTGTAAAAAAAGGTTGCTTTAATCTTAGATTTAATTGCATTTTTTACTTTCAATTTTTATTTTTTTTAACAAAATTTATATAAATTAGTTTGACGTATTTTATTCTCAAGTTATTTTTAAAAAAACTAATAAATTTTACCTTTCATTATGCTTCTTAGTTTTTGGTAAATTTACTAATTTTTTTTGACAAATTTTATCTTTTAACTTTTTTGCTTTTTGACAAATTTTATCTTAACTTTTATGCTTATGTTAGTATGTTACATCAGTTCAATGATATAAGATATAATTGTCACGTTTTTTAAAAAATTTAAAAGTATAATACGTCATATTAATTTATTGGAAAACAAATTCTCTGAAAAAATGCAATTAAATCTTAATTTTATTAAAACGGATGTGTTGAAGCAAATATTGCTGTTATTATGTATATAGTACGCTGTCATAAAGTCCAGAACGAAGTTTTGAAGTTGGGTCTGGCTTGCACGATGAATCCAATAGTGTACAGAATGAGGTCCCAATGTTGTTGGCCTTTTTGTACTCGGGCTTCTCTATTTTAAAGCTTGACACTTGTTATATCCATTCTCTTTCTCCTTTTTAAACTCAAATGACTTAAATAACATTCTTATTGCAAATCTTCTTCCTCCCCTCACACCCTCGCACACTCCCCCCTCCTCTCCACCCCAACAATACACTCCTTCCATTGAAACAAAATATTCTTCCTCTCTTTCATTAGAATCCTTCATCTTTTCCCCACCATTTGTTACTCTAATTTGATATCTTGCTCCATTCTTCCTCATTATCTTGGTTTTACTTATTTAATTAAAAAGAGTGCTTACAAGCTTCGAATTTCCATACATAGTTTGCACTTGTTATGTAATTTGGTTAGAGCATCAAGAGGTAGAATATAGATACATTAGAATGTTTTCTTTGTGTGCCACTTTGTTGAGATAATTGTCTTTTTGAATTTTGGAACAAATTCAAAATGTTTTTTTTTTATTAAATCTTGAAATAGAAATTTTTTGACTTTGAGAATGTACTTTACATAATACAAAAATTTAAATAGTATTCTAGACAGTATTTCCTAGAACCTATTGTAGTGTATTTTAGAAAGTACTTTCAAAAATTGATGATTAATTTTTTGTGTTCGAGAAAGTATTTTCTGGAATACGGAAATTTAAGCATAATTTCATAATGTACTTTATGAAATAACTATATAGGGGTATTTTGGGTATATAGAGGATTTATGATAGTAAGGAGAGTGTACTTAGAAAAATAGGTGTGGATATAGCAGAAGGCAGGAAGCCATATCTCTCTTTTTGGGGTCCAGGAGAAGCCATATCTGAGTTAAAAACGAGTTCTAAATTCCCGATGTGGGCTGTGATTCTTCCAAAATCATCATCCAACTCATTTCCGTTCGATTTTGGAGGAATCATTTTGAATAATGAATATTGACGAAAAATAAATAAGCAATTGGATTATGAACTATCTAACCTTTAACACACAAAAATTGAAGTATCTAACTTTTGGTCACTATGTACATGATCATCTGTCGCACTTGTATGTCTGCATTTCTATTATGCTATTGTGTTAAAAACTAATATATTATAATAATTTTTAATTACCATTTTTGAATTTTGTTTTATGAATGACATACTCTAGATGAATTTTTTTAATAAAAAAATGGTTAGCACAACTAAAATTAAAAATAATTAATTATCATAGGAAAACTACATTAATCTTGGTTTTGAAAAAATATTCTTCCTCTCACTTTTTTCATAGATTGCCTCCTCATTGACAATGACAATTTCCAGCTGCATATCCCATAAAAGACTTGTTAAATTAATTAAAACAATAATTAATAACAAACAAAATAAATAAAATATAGAAAGACATATAAAAATGAATTGAAATATGAAAAAATGGGACTTGCATTATCCACAGTGACAGAAAAACCAATTCTGCAACATAACCACCCCCCTTGCAACAACCCTTCTTTAATTCCCATATAATTGTACCTACAAAATAATTGGATAAATCAAAATGAAAAAGGAGATATAAATAAAATAGTGAAAAGTGATTAGTAGGTAGTTACCTGATTTTAGTTAGTAAATTAGTTTTAATCTGCCTAATGCTGTGATATTGCGGTAGAAATTAACTTATGTTGAATTCTTTTACTTGTATAGTATAATCTAGTTTTTTACATGTGCTCATCAGAGGTATATAAAAAATACTTTTAAATGCTTTCCTTTTATGGATGATACAATTTTGATTGAGAAATAAGAGAAAATGTTGGTATTAAACCAAAACACATGATTCCTCATATTTATGATATTTTCAGGAAACATGATATTTCTGGGAAATATAATTCATAGGAAACATGATTCCTCGATGAAAAAATATTTTGTTTTAAAAGGTTCCTAAAAGTAAAAATTGGACAATATGTTATACTTTGTTTGCTCGAAAATGTTTAAGAGTATAGTATTCTTTATAACTTGTATTGTTATTATGTATATATTGTATAATTACACTTTAATATGACTATTCTCTAAGAATAAAGCATTTCTGCAATGGTTATTTTTTCACTACAAACTTTCGAGGGAAAGAAACTATGCATCTTGAAAAACGAATTGAACCAAAAGAAAAATCCCAACTCAAGCCACTACATAGGAATAGGTCCATTAAAGTTAACAAGAAATACCAGCTGGCAGGCATCTTGTGAAGATTTATATCTGAGTTTTTGGATAGATGGTGATAACCAAGGAACCAAAAAGATGGCATGATGCATAATGAAGGATGAATTCTTTCTACTAATTGCTTGCTATATGTTGACGAATTCATAAGATTAAAAGTAATTTCAATTAAGTTTTCGGCCGAAGTAAGTAAAGCAAATTCTTAAAGTTAATCAGTGAAGATTCCATGTTTTGTTTCGCATCTTTTAATTATTTAATACCTAATCAAACAACTGAAGGTATTATTTGAAGTCATTCAATTCATAATTTTGTAATTTTTTTAAAAATATTAAAATAATTATATTCGGCATAAAAAGATCCACGCCTAATAAGATTTTTTGCTTTAAACTCTAGAGCCAAACTTTTCTCCAAAAGCTAATTTAACTAGCAGTCTTGCGTAGCCCGGGGGCTAAATTTTGATCTATTTTGGAGTGATAAATTACTAAATTATCCAACATCTAACATGCATGAGTTAAAACATACCGAATGGTGTAATTTTAAGTAATTTGTTTTGGGTTCTTTATCTCTATTAATTAGTTTCTAACATTATATCATAGTTAAGTAATTTATATATTTTATTTCAATGGTATAATTTTAAGTAATTATTAAATTATCCCCTTAAATAATCTTTAAATCATAGAAAAATTATTTTTGTATTCATAAGCAACCGTTGCTTATATAATCAATTGAAGCAATCACCTCTAATGATAAAAAAAAAAAAGAAGCAAAAATGTCTAAAAATAAATAACTCATTAAGCAATGATGTTAGAGATGTTCTTAGTATCAACATTGCCGCATAAGATTACAATAATTACACATAAGCATTTTCATTCATTTCACTTATGGCTTGTTTACAATTAGAATAGATTGAGGTGTTTTTATTTTTTATTTTTTTTAACTATGTTATTGGTATGAAGTTTCCACAATTTTATCGATAATTAATCTTCGTTAAGGAACCTTTAGTGGAATTCTCTTTTTCCAATTATATTCTTTTCACATGGAAGGTTCAAATTTTATTTAAAGAGATCGAGTTCAATACCACTTAGACTAACAATTTGTTAGTAATCGATTAAGATGAATTTCGATTTAAGATGAACTAAGCTAAAATAAAATATTTGTAAATAAGTACATTGAGAATTAAAATTTAGTTAAAATAGGATTTTTTTTATGGATATTTGAAATTCGTTTTGTATCTTGACTACTAATCTAATTAAATTTTTAAGAATGTAATTATAAATTTTTAAATAAAAATAATATCACAATTATCTAAATTTTGGGTTTCTATATATAATCAATTGTTGAAAGAAAGGTAGTGACTGTCTGTATGCGTGTGATGATATAATTTTTAAAAGAGGTGAATTTTGGAATTATATTAAGTAATTAATTGATGATTTTCCAATAAGTCTAGAGAAACTTTTTAATATCACCGTGAACAGAGGTCCTTATCAGAATCCATCCTGCCTTACGGAGGAAGTCATGTATCAAGGAGAAGAGATACCATTGCTACACAAGTGATTTTTAGCAAAAAAAAATAATATATATATATATATATATAACATTTAATAAAAATGTTTCTAAAAACTTTTAATATCATTTTAAAAATATTATAAAATACAAATAAATATTATTAATATATTTTTGTGATATTTTATTAAATATTATGTATAATTTATGTCGTTAAAGATCAATTGCTAAACCATGAATTATATATAATATTTAATAAAATATCACGAAAATATATTAATAATATTTATTGATATTTTACAACATTTTTTAAATAATACTAAAAAATTTTAACAATATTATTTTTACTCAGTGTTAGATAAAAAATATCGATAAACATCATATGTTTAGAAGTATGAGAATATAAGATGTGAGATAGTTTTTCTGTGTACGAAACAATGTATGAAATTTCTTGTAACTTCGAGAGAGATTAGAGTTTGCAAGGTGATATAATATAACACTTGTGGAAGACTTTTAAATTTCTCTAGAATATATATATATATATATATATATATATATATATATATATATATTGACAACAAGGTATTTCTACAATCGAATATCATAAGATTAATTCATCGAAAAATAGCAGTTAAGAGGAAATTTCTTTACCAACATGTGTTGGTTTATTCACAATTTCATATAATAAAAAATCAAACATCTGACATATATTTAAAAAGTCCAAATTAGTTGTCACTTATATCACCTATTCTCACTAGAAAACGTATAATTTTAAGAAGACAGTAAGCATTTATCGAGACATCCATAGATATTAGAAAAAGGTGTTGAATCACATTACGTATATATATGTTTCCCTTATTTTATATATGATGCACATTGTGTTGTGTTCTCATCTCTGATCCTTGTTGCGTGCGTGTGTGAGAGAGTTTTTCAAGACATGAATGAAGCAAAATACTTAATGCGTTAAAATTCTTAATTAAAAATTTAAATTTAAAACTTTACTTAAAGAAAATGAAATTCCTTGTCATTTAGGGGTTATTTGTTAAGGGATAATTTTTTTTTGCTAGGAATTATATTTTTTAGAAACCAAAAAAATTTGTTTGATTGATTAATGAGAATTTTTTGATAAGTTTCCTAGTTAGGAACCAAAGAATTATGTGATATTTTTATTAATAACTTTAATTATTTATCACATTAAATAATTTAATAAGAATAATATAATATTTTTATTATAGTAAAACAAAAATTAAATTTAAAAAATTAAGATTTCCACTCCTTTTACAAAAATATTTTTTTGGAAATGAGAGTTAACAATGATTCACAAAAATTATAATTTTTAATGATATGTTTCTTAAAAATAGGTATCAAACTTGAGAAACTAAGTTTCTCAAGTTAAGATAAATAGAAAAGTGAAAAATTTCCCCATTCAAATACCCCATTAAATCAATATAGTCATTAATAAATAAATTAATTATTAAAGAAAATGCTTTTTAAAAACAAGCGATTAGAATTTCTCTAGTTATTATATGATTTGTAGAATTGATAAAACATATGCATATATAATATAATCATATAACTCTTTTTTCAATAGTTTTCTTTTAGATCATAAAATTTGAATTATTAAATATTAAATAGGGATACTTCTCTCAACCAGAATTTGAATCTTAATTTGATATATTATAAGAGATTAATTTCTTCTACAAAACTCGACTCTTATTAAAATAGATAAACAAATGTATGAAAAACAAATTAAAATTCTATAGCATAATATTTGGGTATATTTCTATCTTATAAACTCTAGATTTCTATGTAAGTTATGAAAAATATATTAGTTTTTTTACAGCTTTTTTCAATCATCTCCCGTGGCTATACAGTGCAGTCGAAAGAGAGAAAAACACATTGTCCAAATAGGATCCACCTGTCAAGTGAATTTACCTCACAGATTGTAAAGGTTTCAACAAGAAAAAATGTATAAAAGTATCATTACTTAATTCAAATAACCCAAATATTAGTACACATGTAATCAAACCAACCCTAGAAAATTCAAAGTAGGCTTAATGGCAGACACCACGTTGGAGGGCTTCGTTAACTGACTTTCCTTTGAACAAAAATGTTTCCTTTTTTGTGTGCCTTGTGCCTCTTGTTAGGTTGCTTGTGTGCTTATGAAACTGGGGGCAACTATAAGATGAACTTGGATTAATATATCTTGTTATAAGTGGTTGAAGAGACAATATATATATCGAGGGGAGACAAACTTTCAAGCCAGGAATTTAAATGAATCTTAAAACAAGCATAAATTGTTCGTTCCAAAGTTGAAGCAAGAAGTTTTTTTTTTAAAAAAGAAAACAAAAAAGAGAGATCTCAAGAAAGCCAAATCACTAGCATATAATAAAGAGAGATATGGAGAGATCAGAGTCTGTGATTTCTTTTCTCAATTAATGATTGAAAGCAACAAGCCAACAATACTAATATTACGGCAAATTGTCCTAACAGGACTTCTTTTACAAACTAATTTTGAAAATGGGGTTGTTTTAAAACAAATTCTAACATGGGGCTATTTTATTACGTAAAATTCATGTAAAACGCCAGCAAAAATGGCGAAACCGCCTCGTGCAAACACGTGGCAGTGGACTCGTCAGTGCAGCTAGTGAGAAAGGCAAATCGCCACTGTTGATGGCGAGATAGCCATGCAGTAGTGGTACCGCCAGTTCTAGTGGCGATTTAGGGTGTCCACAGTGACGTACGGCGAAATGCTTTTTTGTACCAAAAATTGAAACAGGTATAACTTTTGATATGAATATTCGTTCGAGGCTCATAATATGTTAAAAAGCTTGAAATTGAATGAGGAATCCCCTGGAAAATTCCCGAAGGGGATTTGGTTAACTCATTTTTCCAAAAAACGGATTTAAGATTCAACCAACTATTTTTTTAATCTTAAATCCTATTTTTGAGCTACTTAGATCATAATTTGGAAAAATGAGTTGACCAAATTCCCTTCGGAAATTTGCCAGGGAATTTTTCATTTAATTTTGAGCATTTTAACATATTATGAGCCTCAAACGGATATTTATATCAAAAGTTATACCCGTTTCAATTTTTGGTACAAAAAAACATTTCGCCGTACATCACTGTGGACATCCTAAATCGCCACTAGAACTGGCGGTACCACTGCTGCATGGCTATCTCGCCATCAGCAGTGTCGATTTGCCTTTCTCGCCAGCTGCAGTGGCGAGTCCACTGCCACGTGTTTGCACGAGGCGATTTTGTCATTTTTACTGACGTTTTACATAGATTTTACGTAATAAAATAGCCCCATGTTAGAATTTGTTTTAACACAGCCCAATTTCCTAAATTAGTTTGTAAAAGAAGTCATGTTAAAACAATTTTACGGGGTTTGAGTAAAACTGAGTTTTATATCTCTTAAGAGATCTCAGTTTTGAATTGTGTATAAATAAAAAAACGTAACTGGACAAACACATCCTAATAAAAGTGATTAATTAAGTTTTTTTTTTACAAAAATTAATCTTCAAACAAACTTAATAAATATTTCGCATCTATACGACTATATAATAACATAAGTAAATAATAGAAAAAGATTGAAAGCAACTATACAGTTAACGTGTCCATGTGATAAAATATCCTGCAGACACATACTTTGTGGGTACTAGCCAAATGATAAAAAAGCAGTCCCCAGCAATAGTGCATTCCATTTTATCTGTTTCATTAACTTAGACACTTCACGAATCTCCCTACATGAAAATGCAATGCTTTTTAGCTGCGTTGTCAGTTTTTTTTTTTCTTTTTCTTTTGTGTATGATATTGTGAATGTGATGGTTTTGCAGTGTCTAGGGCTTCAAGATTTCAATTCCCCAGCACCCCAATGCCCTTCGTCCAACGCATTAGGAGGGTTGTACCCAGCCAAAGCAAAAAAGCTAACTAAAGCTAAACCTTACCCCTCTCATTTTAGCGATACCTATTATCTTCGCTGTCTTTTTTGCTTTTTTGGCAACACAAATATCGAGTTGGTCCTATATACTTTCTTTTTCTCTTGGAATAATAATTTCTTACTAACATGAGTGGTACACATGTCATATTTGAATTGAGTGTTGGTTATATTATATTGTTATTTCAAATCATACGAGATTGTATAATCATAATAAGTGTGGATCCTAATTGGGAAATTAATTATCTTGAACGATGAAAGTGGATAACCAAATGTTTTAGTTGTCTGTTTTAATTTTTGAGAAGTAGTTTTTATATATAAAATGATAAAAAATAAGAGAAAAAATAATAATTGTCTTCAGTGTTATATATGATATATGATGACAATTTTTTGTGATTAAATGACAAAACTTATCCTAATTGTTACATGAATGCGCATATGTGCTGCTTTGTGGTACCAACGAATTATCTTCTTCTTTTTAGCTTCTTTGCTTTATATCCCGCTTACCCTTCACGTGGTTTGCTGTTCTTCGTCTTTTTATCATAGTTTTGGGCAATTATTGTACCCCAACCGCCAAAATAAAGCCAGCCATATACAGTCAATGTGAGGGCCAAGTCTCTTGAAACTTGGGGCTAAGATAGTGATTTAATGTCATTTTTGTTTACTGTTCAGAGATCAATCGACAATTTGATTGATTTGTTAATTTATATTAATAATATTGTAGGGTCATGAAAACCTTGCCATATTTGAGGCTATAATTCGTAGACTACCCTCTTGCAGCAAATAACTAAACTGTGGAGAACATTGGCACATAACTTTAGGCCATGGACCATTTTGTTTGATAGACAAAAAAACTTTACAACAATAATACCTATGCATACTTTACTCAAGAATATTCTTTAAATTTCTCATAAGAAAGGAACATTCCTCAAATTTATCAAATAATTACTATTAAAAACTATCAACTCAAACCTTTAAGACAATAGGTTCATTTAATTTGTTGTTGCATTTATAAAGTCATCATCTAATTAATGTGAAACTTCCTTTTTACACAATTAATGACTTGAACATCACATTTTCATTTACCAAAATGTTACTTATATTAAAATTAAATTTAGCTTGTAAATCAATATTATACACATCATTATGATTTATAATTACTCTTTTTAGCCAATCCATTACACATGATAAATTTTTATTCTTATATAAATCAAATTCATAACAAATACATATTTTTAATATATAAATTATATTTAATTTTTTGGTGAAGCTATAAATTATATTATAATGAAAATTCATAATAAATAAATATATCTGAATATATACATTATATTTTGAATTTAAGTTGAATAATTTAAATTGTGATATAAAGTTATATTTTTAGCTATCAATAATTTCTTAAAAACTATCGAAATTCAAATTAGAAATAGAGATAAATAAGGATAGATTGAAAAATATAAATGATTAAGAAGATCAAGTATACATATAATGATAAAAGGAGAGTAGTTTGATATGGTTGAGAGATTTTTTTTTTTTTTTACTACTTGTAAGGCTAGTAGGTGAAATGCTCATCTAAAGAAAGAAAAGAGAATATTGATTATGTCCGATTGAGAGCATAAAAAGAATAACAATCTCACTTTTAAGTTATGTATTCTAATCTAGAGGATATGAGTATATATATTCTAACTTTTCTTACATATGAGAAGAAGATGTATTTTTAATTAAATTTCCTTTTTGTTTTTATAGTTAGTATTAGTATTAAAATGCTAGTTTTATTTTATTAAAGTTTGTCAAAAAGAATGTTACGGTTCACATGCTTATATAATTAAGTGTGATTAATATATCTAGCTAGATATGATTCATATGAATATAGCTAGATACCCAAAGAGATTGACAATGGAGACTAATTAAAGTTGCGGCTACTTAAATATGAGTCTAAAGACAAAATATAAATGATTACTTTAATACATTATTCAAATCCTACCCATTTTCATCTATATGTTATCCCATAAGTAATTGTAGTGCAAACAATCATACCGTCATCATCACCAACTATGTGTGAATTTACAAAATAGCAAAGGTTTGTGCCCCTTCGTGGTTTGAACTTTGAAGTTCAGCATCTTTGGAAGTACTATTATTATTAACTTACTTTTTACTCATTGAAAGTGAAGAATTACTTACCTTCACGGGGAAGGAGTAGCTAACGAGAGTGGAGGTAGAGTAGAAGTGAGAGGAATCGAGTACACCAAAAGGAAGATGCTTAAATTCAAAAAAACAAGAAAACAACAACTTTTTGTTCGTGTTTGAAAGAGAGAGAGACCGGTATATATGCATACAAGCTAACCATTTTGCAAAGCAACAACCTTGAATTTATTAACTTTTGTATTTTTCTTCTTTCCTTAGCTTTTAAAACTGAAGTCTATTATTCTTTCGCATCTTTCTTCCTTGACTCTTACGACTATTATAGTAACCTATGTAGATTCCCTAGCTCACAACTATGGGAGGCTTTATTTTCACGATGATTATCTGCCCCAAATGTAAAAATTCCATTTAAGCACTTGTATATACGTGCGTCCAGCGCATACATGTGTATGCTGTTAAAGTTATAACTTGTAACAGAAACTCTATCTATGTTATTCACAAAATATTTCCATCTCCTAACTTCTCTGGGTAAATAATGTAGGAAAATATGACTCTTACGCTTCAATTTTTATATTTCTCATTTACGTCTTTCTTTTATAATATAAAAGGGGAAGATCATCTTCCCTTTTTCTTTTTAATATTTTCCGTAAAAGACAAAGTATAAAATACTTATAAGTTATAACATTGATCGATGAAATAATATGATGTTGAAAATGGTGTACTTTTTTTTTGTCAACGCCACTTCATTGTTGTTTACCGAAAAAATAAAACGCCACTTCATTGTTTTTTAAAATATTTCAGATATTGCAATTAGCAATGTTGATTTCTTTTAACATAGTGGCAGAAAGTGGCTAAAGAAGAAGCATTTTAAAAAGGAAAAAAAAAAAGAGTAATTGTGCTGTGTGCGTGCAACATTGTCAGACGTAAAAAAAAATTATAAAATGTTATACTGTTATATTACTCATAACATTTTCTATAATGCTATTTTTTCATCTCTTTCATCATATTAACCATTTTACATATGTACATTAGTTTTTCTCACTTTACTTATTTCTTGATCTCTTTATTATATTTGTATAATTTCTTTATAGAAATCTTATGTATAAATATAATTTCTTAGTACTATATTAGGTTTTATCCTAGAATGCTCCCCCTTCTCTAGATTTCACACACTTATTTATGTGACACTATTAGAAAAATAAAGTTATATTAGAGAAAGACAAAATTCTTCTCTAAATTGTTAAAAATCCATCTCAGAACATAATAGTGACGAATTATATTAGAGAATAACAAAATTCTTCTCTAAATTATTAAAAATCCACCACAGAACATAATAGTGACGGATTTTTTGACGGACTGAAATTCTTCATTAAAAGGGACATCACAAAATGTTAGTGAAGAAAAATTGATTTTGTCATAATGGAATAATTCCGAAACCATGTCATTACAAATTGTCAAAATTTAATTGAACTAAAAAGTATGCAAACCTGTTGCAAATAATGATCAATATATTCCATCAATGTTAGTGACGGATTATGTACATTGCTAATAGAGAAGAACTAATTTTTGTTGACATTAGCTACGAAACATATCCTTATCAAACAAATACATAATATATATTAGTCACAATTTATGGTATGTCACTATTAGTGATAAAAGTAATTTCTCTCTAATAGATAAGGATATAGTATATGTTACTATCAGGTAGAGAATTTATCTTTCTCTAATGTAGAGGAATCAAATTCCTCTTTTTCTATGATGAAATTATTTTATAATGATTGTCTCAGGTTTTAAATATTTATTCCAAATAATGTTGTATGAAAAATATGTTTCAAATTTTAATAAATGTAATTTTTAAATAAAAATTTTCTTATTTTATAATATTAATAACATTCAACAATAATTATTTAATACCAAAATCGATGCATAAAAATAACACTCGCACAAGAATAAACGTGCCTTACGCAGTAATAACAATGAACTAAAAATCCGAATATAAAATTCGAAGGACTAATTGTATTCCCAAACAATTAATTTTATAAAACTAAAAGATAGAAGAGTTGATGTGAAAACAATTGTAATAAGCAACTTAGGATTGTGATTTCACACTTACCCCAATTTTTCCCAATTCTAATTCTAACAAAATCCCAAATATTGTCAATTATCGTATTCCCAAATTCAATTATTAACCTTTGGTCATGGTTTAATAACATTCTTTGTCTTAATCAATACTCCATTGATCATAAAATATCGTATTAGGTCAAAGGATTAAGTTCAAAACAATGATGATCAATTAATTAATCTACCAAAATTTCTCATAATCAGTTTGATCATGCAAGTTATGTAGACACAATTTCTTCCTAGGTCAACCAATTACACACAGATGATCACTGTCATGCAATAGATTAATATTTGAAGAAATCAATTCCAAATTAACAATAAAGAATAAAGAAGAGATTTATTTGATTGAAAAACACCAAGGGTTTCATTAAAATAAAAAAACAAATACAAGAGTATGACTACATAACAATCCCAAGCTAGGGAGACTAGCTAGCCGCTTATGACCATGACAAAACTAGAAATCCCAATAAGATTACAAATAAGAACTAAAGATGATTTTTATGTATATGAACTAAAAAGTAAAGTTTGTATAATTATAAAGACTAAATAAGTGATTAAACTTCATATTAATTAGTTGAATTAATTGAAATAACTATTATGTATTAGATTAGTTTAATATGTGTTGATATTTTTTATTACTTTATAATTATTTTGTATTTTGATTAATATAATTATGGAGAAAATGTGTTTATAGTCCTTGTATTTACGGTCAAATTTGATTTTGGTCCTTATACTTTGAAATTGACGAATTTAGTCTTTTAACTTTAGAAAATATGTGAATTTAATCTCTCATCTAATATTGATTTATTAGATGATAAAGTTAATTTTGTAAAATTATTATACTCTTTCATCTATTTATTAACTTTACTTGGTCTATGTAAAATAACTTAGGATGATACTTTTATTTTGAGATAGAGAGTATATAATTATGTTACTCCCTCCGATCTCAAATATAAGAAAAACAATACTTTTTTTTCTTGGTCTCAAATATAAAAAAATTCAATTAATTTTATCTCATTTAATGTAACAATCTCTAAATTATCCTTCATTTAATTGAAATTTTAGTTCCAATGACTCCTTTTTATTTCTTACACCAAGTTTTAGTGAAAGGTAAATTAGAAAAAAATTAATTTGTAATTAAGTTTGATGCAATTAAATATGATTAAGTAAATTTTTAATTAGCGTGAATTTATTTATTTATTCCTTATATTTTAGATTAGAAGGAGTATTTTGAAATTTGAGTATGTAACATTTCTTAGTATTTTGGCCCCTCCTAGAAATTATTGACAAGCCTCACCATTGGTTATCTCAGCGTTATGTTTTAACTTTTCATTCTTCTCTCTCCTTTCGTTTTAGCTTTCTCGCGTTCGCGCTTTTGTGTGGCATGCAATGTTAGCAGCACCGTCCAGGCACAGCCTTCTCCGTTGATACCACCACTGTCTTCTTCGCCCATAGCCACCGCGAGGCCAGCACGCACTAGGAAGACACCTCCACACCTGCACGACTATTATACGAACACATGAAAGAAGCTTGAAACGTAATAATAATAGAAAGCTCGTGCATGTTAATAATTAGACACGTGCTAAAATAGCTATAATTGAATTCGTTAGGCAGTTACGGTAGGCAGTTATCGTCTAGTATAAATACCAATGTACATTGTACAAAGAAGGCAATCATAAGAATTCAGTTACGATAAGGAGTTTTCCCTTTCTCGATTAAGGGGTGCATCTTTCCTTTCTTACGTCCATATTCATTTTGCATCTTCTTCCTCCGCCCACAGTTGACTGCGCCACCCTTCCCCACCGCGTCCCTAACAACTGGTCTGACCTGCGCCATCGCCATCGCCATGACTGACCACGGAACCAGAAAGACGACCACCGACCGCCTCGAGGAGGCCATCGTCCGCCTCACCAACAGTCACACTTCCATCAATGATCGATATAATGACCTCTCCGGCAAGGTTGACTCAATCCTCGAGCACTTGCGTTTACTTGACTCCGGCAATCACACCTCCACCGTGCCAGCGAATCCTCCAAATCATCCACATAACGCGGTCAAAATCGACATACCAAGGTTTGATGGCCGTGATCCCTTGGGATGGATCTTTAAGATCACGCAACTGTTCCAATACCAGAACACGCCGGAAGAAGAGCGTATCATAGTTGCATCCCTTTATCTCGACAGCGCTGCCTTGAGCTGGTACCAGTGGATGTTCAACAACGGGTTAATCACGCCATGGAATGGTTTCCTTCAAGCTCTCGAATCTCGATTTGCTCCAACGTTTTACGAAGATCCCAAAGGAGCCTTGTTCAAATTAACATAGCGTGGAACAGTGAACGAATATCTCACTGAATTCGAGCGCTTAGCAAATCGTGTGGTAGGCCTTCCCCCTCCATTCCTCTTAAGCTGTTTTATTTCTGGTTTGAATCCGGAATTAAGGCGTGAAGTAATGGCACTCCAACCAATTTCCCTCTTACAAGCTACAGCCCTAGCTAAGCTACAGGAGGAGAAGTTACGGGATAGAGCCACCCCCGTACCACGAAGTTTTCCCCATCCCGAACCTTCTTCTACCTCTAACCCTAACATCTCCGCCAAACCTAAGTCACCTTTTGTTCAGCGAACTCCGGCAGAAATGGCCTTCAGGAGAGAGAAGGGACTTTGTTACAATTGTGACGAAAAGTGGAATGCGGGTCATCGGTGCAAGGGGAAAGTGATTCTATTCATTGCTGATGAGTAGTCCACCATTCCTGACTCAGTGGACCATGAGGTCGAGGATGAACGAGGTGCAATCGTGATTGAAAATCACGAGTTTCAGGGTGATGCAAATTGCTCACACATAAGCCTTCATGCTCTGGCCGGACTACCATCATCGGAAACTTTCAGAATATATGGCAGCATCAAGAATTCTAAACTAACGATTCTTGTGGATAGCGGAAGTACCCATAACTTCCTCCAACCTCGAATAGCGCAATTTCTTCATCTACCAGCTCAATACACCCACCCACTTCAAGTAATGGTGGGAAATGGGACGATGTTGACAAGTGACCAGGTCTGCCCGGAGACTCAGGTCATCATACAAGGCAACCCTTTCGTGATATCATTCCATCTCCTTCCGATAAGCGGGGGGGACGCCGTACTTGGCATAGATTGGCTTAGGAGATTGGGACCAGTTACCACTGATTACACTGAGTCTATCATGTGATTCCAATATTCAGGCCGAGATATATCACTAAAAGCAGACGTCGCGGTTGGGCCTGAACCTGCTTCAGCAACCCAATTAAAGCGTCTCATTCAGACGGGCTCAACTTCAGAGTTCTATCAATTGCACATCATCACCCCAAACCAGCCCGACCCACCCCACTCTTCACACCCCATCCAATCTGTGGAGCACCTACTTCTTCGGTATGGTCATCTCTTCCAACCACCATCACAGCTTCTGCCTCCACGACAGGTGGTACATCGCATTACCTTGAAGCCATCCACAACTCCGATAAGTGTCAGACCTTACTGATATCCACATTTTCAGAAGAATGAGATTGAACGACAGGTCTCTGATCTTCTCTCCGCGGGGCTGATAAGGCCAAGTACCAACCCTTACTCTTCACCCGTGCTACTAGTGAAGAAGAAGGATGGCACCTAGCGGCTATGCATGGATTACCGAGCTCTCAACTCGGTCACGGTCCGAGATCGCTTCCCTATTCCCACGATCGACGAGCTACTAGATGAGTTAGGGTGCGCCTCCTGGTTCTCAAAGTTAAATCTCCGGCAGGGGTTCCATCAAATATTAATGGAGAAGCACAATGGGCACTTTGAGTACCTGGTGATGCCCTTCGGGCTTTGCAATGCCCTATCGACATTCCAATCCGCCATGAACCAGCTTCTTCAACCATTCTTGAGGCGATTTGCAACCGTGTTCTTCGATGACATCTTAATATACAACAACTCGTTGTCATCCTACATACTCCATCTCGAGACTATCTTTCGCACCCTCCAGCAAGGCGAATTCTTCCTCAAACGTTCTAAGTGCTTGTTTGCGCAAGAAAGCATCGAATATCTGGGTCACATTGTCTCAGGCAAGGGAGTAACGCTGGAACCATAAAAAATTCAGGCTATGGTACGGTGGCCATCGCCATCAACGGCTAAGGAGTTGCGCGCTTTCCTTGGACTCACAGGGTTCTACCGCAAGTTCATCAAGAACTATGCTTCCATTGCATCCCCTCTTACAAAAGCTCCTGTGTAAGGATGCTTTCAGCTGGACACAGGAATCTCAGGTAGCCTTCGATCAACTTAAAGCTGCCATGACCAACGCCCGAGTGTTGGCCTTACCAAACTTCTCAGAACCATTCGTGATTGAGACAGATGCATCTGGGACCGCCATCGGAGCTGTGCTCATGCAAAATGGCCACCCTTTAGCATATTTCAGTAAGAACCTTGGCCCTCGTTTACTCCATGCTTCCACTTACATACGAGAATTACATGCCATCGTAGCAGCAATCCGGAGATGGAGACAATACCTCCTGGGTCGTCCCTTCACAATCCTCACTGATCACAAGAGCATTCGCGAGCTGATGACACAAGTAATTCAGACTCCAGAACAGCACTATTATCTTTCGAAATTGCCTGGCTACGATTATTCCATACAATACAAGTCTGGCGTCACTAACGTAGTGGCTGACGCGCTTTCGAGAGCTCCAGCTACCGACGGGGAGCTACTCATCCTCTCCGTTCCTCAGCTTGACTTTCTTCATGACATCAAGCACTCATTGAAAACCAATCTGGAATTCCAGCAACTCATGAAGTTGATCCAGGATGACCCTACATCACACCCTGATTATACACTTTGTGATGGCTTGATTTTGTTCAAGGGAAGGATTTGGCTTAATAAGGGTAATCCTTCTATCCCTAGCCTGCTACTCGAACACCATGCGACTCCACTTGGTGGCAATTTGGGCATTGCGAAAACCATACACAGACTCGAATCTAGCTTCTTCTAGCAGAGTTTGAAGGAGGACGTGAAACGCTTCATCAAGGAGTGCGTTACCTGCCAACAAAATAAGAATATCCATAGACGACCTTCTGGGTTGCTGCAACCTTTGCCGGCGCCGACAAACGTGTGGGAAGATCTATTTATGGATTTTATCACACACTTACCTTTATCCCATGGCTTCACTATTATTTTAGTGGTAGTTGATCGCTATTCTAAAGGGATACATTTGGGTGCCTTGCCAACAGGGTTTACCGCGTTCAAGGTTGCAGCCTTATTCATGGAGATCATCTGCAACTTACACAGATTTCCGAAGAGTATTGTCTCAGACCGCGACCCCATCTTCGTGAGCAGCTTTTGGAGAGAACTGTTTCGCTTAAGTGGCACGCAATTGCGGCTGAGCACCGCCTATCATCTCTAGTCCGATGGCCAGACCGAGGTCATCAACCGCGTCTTGGAGCAGTACCTCCGATGCTTCGTCCATGATCAGCCAGCATCATGGTTCCCATACTTGGCTCTCGTGGAATGGAGCTACAACACCTCGCGACACTCCAGCTCGGGTCTCACCCCGTTCGAAGTCACCTATGGTAAGCCACCTCCAACCATAGTTGACTATATCACTGGTGCAACTAAGAATGAAGCAATTCACGCAGTGCTGGATGAACGTCAAGCATTGCACTCAAAGCTCCAGCAGAGGTTGAAGAAGGCCCAAGAGGTAATGACGAAGTATACAGATACAAAACGCGAGGATGTAACCTTCGACGTGGGCCAGTGGGTATACGTGAAATTGAGACCTGGTCGACAAACATCTATCGCGGGGCAACGCCACCCAAAGCTGTCCAAGAGATTTTTTGGGTCCTTCCAGATCACTGAACGCATAGGACATGTTGCCTATTGTCTCAAACTTCCACTGGAGTCTCAAATCCATCTGGTGTTTCATTGTTCCCTCCTCCGCGCCCACCACGGAACCCCACCAGCCATTCGCGGAGATTGGCCTCTGCAAATTCGAGACCAGCAACCCCTACGACGACCATTATGCTTCCTCGATTCAAGGCTCGATCCAACCACAACTCCCCCCACTTGATGGGTTCTTACGCAGTGGAAGGGTGAGCCGCCGGAGGATACGACTTGGGAATCATGGACTGAGTTATGCGAGACATACCACCTTGAGGATAAGGTGGATTTTCGGGAGGGCGGTAGTGTTAGCAGCACCATCCAGGCACAGCCTCCTCCGTTGATACCACCACCGTCTTCTCCGCCCATAGCCACCGCGAGGCCAGCACGCACTAGGAAGACACCTCCACACCTGCACGACTATTATACGAACACGTGAAAGAAGCTTGAAACATAATAATAATAGAAAGCTCGTGCATGTTAATAATTAGACACGTGCTAAAATAGCTATAACTGAATTCGTTAGGCAGTTACTGTAGGCAGTTATCGTCTAGTATAAATACCAATGTACATTGTAAAAAGAAGGCAATCATAAGAATTCAGTTACGATAAGGAGTTTTCCCTTTCTCGAATAAGGGGTGTATCTTTCCTTTCTTACGTCCATATTCATTTTGCATCTTCTTCCTCCGCCCACAGTTGACTGCGCCACCCTTCCCCACCGCGTCCCTAACATGCATCGAAGCAATAGGGTCCATCCCTTGAGAGAGCCAAGGATTTAAGAGTAGTCTACTCTAATTTTTTTTAATAAATAGTTTAAAAGTTGTACAGTAAGAAAAAAAATGATTGGTTAAAGACCACAATACCTTAAAATGGACAAGTGTCACAAAAATAAACAATGTTACTTTTGTAAATGTGCTAGGCTAAACATTTATATATCCCTCGCGGTACTTGTTCGCTATCGGTCTCTCGCCAGTATTTAGCCTTGGACGGAATTTACCGCCCGATTGGGGCTGCATTCCCAAACAACCCGACTCGCCGACAGCGCCTCGTGGTGCGACAGGGTCCGGGCACGACGGGGTTCTCACCCTCTCTGGCGCCCCCTTCCAGGGGACTTGGGCCCGGTCCGCCACTGAGGACGCTTCTCCAGACTACAATTCGGATGCAACTTGCGTTCAAAGACTCGATGGTTCACAGGATTCTGCAATTCACACCAAGTATCGCATTTCGCTACGTTCTTCATCGATGCAAGAGCCGAGATATCCGTTGTCATTTTATATATATATATATATAATATAATATAATTATTGCCCTAGTTGACCATAATACTTTTTAGAAGTGAAATGTCTCATGTTAAAAGTTATTCAATTAATCATAGGAATTGTTATTTTAACCCTGATAATTGAATATTTTAAATACAAAATTAACTATCTCAATAGTTAATTTCATGATTTTTGTAAATTACTATTAAAATTTGTTTTAAAATAATATAAATAAAAAACATTATACTAAAATTACTTTGTACTTAACTTATTAAAATATAAAAAATTAAAACAAATATAATAGTATTAATAAGTAATTTATAATTAACTATTAAAATTATCTAAAATAACATTCTTTTTCAAATAGTTCTTTTTTTTCTTTGGTCTTCAAGTATATAGTTAGTATCTTAATTTATACTTATATGACGATAATATTCTTATACTTATAATATATATTCACTTCTTTCTTCATTCTTTTTTCTCATGAACGCCTCTTTGTTACTACATTCTTATCTCTATTTTTTTTTCTTGTTAATTTATATCATGTATCATATTTCTTATTTTTAATTTTTCTTTTTGATTCCTCTCTTTCTTTTATCTCTCGGGTTCCATGAATGGATATTGGATAGTCATCCTTTTCCCTCTACCCATGCTAAGACAGTAGCAAAAGTTGGCTCATGTCAACAACCTTCCTAATCATTGGACACATGTGGCCACTCACACCTAATTACACCTTCGCACGTGTCTAATGTGATTCCTACTGGTATGTTATTATTAGAAAGATCTTTGACTACAAACTACAATCATCCAAGTGTATTTGTTAACAACTCGTGTTATTTATTAATATTTTAAAATTTGATTATTTATTTTATATTAACTATAATTAACGTGATAAGTTATACCTTCATTAAAAATTAAAACTAATTAAAATCTAAATGAAATGATAAAAAAATAATGTAAAATACTACACTAATTGCATATATAAGTTTTTTACTTTTTCTATTCTATAATACGTCTTATAACGAAGAGAAAAAAAGAAGGAAAAAGAGCTAGAACAGATTCGAATTGAAAAACATTACCAAATATTAAAGTCGTATATATATTATACATGATATGTATCTTCCAATCTAACCAAGTGAGCTGACTTAACAGAATGATGATATACATATAACTTTATTCACATTCACAAATTTCTTCTACAAAATACTCTTTTTTTTTCATATTATAAGAAAAAATTATAATATATTTTACACGACAATTTGTTTCTTATAAAAATGAACAGAGATAATATTAAAAAACTATTTTTTAGAAAGAGATAAATTACAATTTAAAATTTGGTTCAAATTTAAATATTAACTATGTCTTCAACAACATTATGACCTATACAGAAATATATACTTACGAGAGAGAGAAAAAAGCAACGATGACCATTATAAGTGAAAGCCCTAGGTTTATAATAAGAAGAATAATGACACACATTCTCTAATACATAAATACAAACATATAAAATTAAATGAAATATCTCAAAATTTATAATTAATAATAAACTTTAGTCAAGAGGTTTTGGTAATATTTCTCTTATAATATAATATATGTTTGAATGGTCCAACCAATATCATCCCGCAACACACGGCTAAAAATAACCTAGTTTTACATTTTTTTTTTGATAAATTTAAGATAAAAATATTAAAATATGTGTGTCATAATATATAAATGATCTTGAATTTAAACATTATATATAAAATTTTGTTAAATATTTCAGAACAAACTTTGTTACACATAGTAGCTTTATTTTAGTCAAACAAAATTAAATTCGAGCAAACGAAAGACATGCTCATAATCAGTATTTTAGTTTTACCTTGATGGCCAAGCTTAAAATCCAAACTATAAAGGTAACCATACGTCCCTTCCTGAACCTAAAGAGGCCCCACAGCCATAATGGTAAATGACTCAAAAGCCATGCAATGTACAACACACACACACACCCCCAGAAACCCCCCAAATTACAAGATTTACCCCCACATTTTGAAGCATAAATAACATCCCCCTGCACCGCATTTCTTCCCTTTCTCCCTCCTCAGCTCCTCCACCTCTAGTTTCAGAAAAACCTCGTCACTCTGCCCCCATGCTTTCTCTCCCTCCCTCCGACCCCTTCTCCACCTTCTCCGCCGGCTTCACGCCGTGGGACCACGATGAGGATTCCCACGCCCTCTTCTCCCCCAAACCCGTCTCTTCCAGCTCCGGCTCTGACGACAAATCCGAACCGAACCAACATGTATCCGCCTCCTCCACGGCGATGGAGGAGCGGAAACGGCGCCGCATGATATCGAACCGGGAATCGGCCCGCAGGTCCAGGATGCGGAAACAGAGACACCTGGAGAACCTTCGGAACCAGTTGAACAAGTGCAGGGTCGAAAACCGGGAACTGAGTAACCGGTTGCAGTTCGTCCTGCACCACTTGAACCGCCTCCGAACCGAAAACGAATGGTTACACTCCGAGCGAACCTTGCTCCGCCAAAAAGTCGCCAACTTAACACAAATTTTGATTTTCCAACAATTCCAAACTTTCTCCCCTGCATGGACATGCACCAACAACAACACCTCGCTCATGACAATTAATCAAGTTAATTAAACCCTATATATATATATAGAGAGAGAGATTTATAATAAGGTCTTGGTAAAAAATTCCAAGTGGTCTAAGATGTCCTATATGTAATTATTGTTAAAAGTTAGATAAAGTCTTAAAGAGATGGTAAAGGGTGGGATTTTTGGGAAAAATATTAGGCAAGGTTTTGGAAAATATTAGTTCATCTTTTTCAAAACCAAAAGGATTATTGTATATTGCCGATTATAATATATCTGTGTAGAATATTAGCTTTTTCTTTTTTTTGGTTATTCTGGTATAGGATTATTACCTTTTTTTTTAGTTGTTAGCTGATAGCTTCTTTTTTTTTTTGTCAAAATCGCTTCTTCCCTGACTTTCTATTTAGTTATATATCATGATAATGCACGACTCATACTGGTTCTGCAGAGTCCAAATTAAGTTCAAACTTAAAAGTCAAACCTAATGTTAAAGCAAACTCACTAATTAACAATATAATTCCATAATGTATACAACTACGGCAGTTAATAATAGCATACCGCGGAGGAAGAAGGAACGATGGAAAAAGGTGATAACTAAGTCGGATGAATGCAGGTCAAAAAATTGTAAGAAGTATGAATATATAAATAATATATATCCACCGACACTGTAAAAGTAAAAGAAAAAAGTATTGCTACATTACTGCTTGTAACCGCGGTCATTTTGTTTCATTTTAATTTGGGCCTATGATACAATAATACTATATCATATTATTTGCTGTCGAACCATAGAACCGAAAATAATTGGTCATGCAATTCAGGTAAAAAAATATATAATTGGTCATGCAAGCCCTGAATTCCAAATGACTTTTCTCTCTTCTAATGAAGTTTAATTAGGGTTTTGTATGAAAAAAGAGTTTTATATATATATATATATATATATATATATATATATATATATATATATATATATATATATATATATATAATCACAATGAGGTTTGAATTATTCAAACTTTTGATTTTTCCTCACTTGGTTGATTCCAGTAGGTCATAATAGAATAGTTTTGAAAAGAAAACTAAAAAAAAAGGCGTTTCGTATTTCTTTTTAAATAAATTTTACAATAAATAACCTGATAGTAATTCATTAATTAATAATTCTTTTCACTAACAATAATGTTTTAAAATTAAAATATTTTCTGAATAATGGGTCTTTATACACGGGAATTCAAATGAAGATCAACATTGTCTTAAAAAATATATGAGGAAAATATGTCTGTAGCTTTACAAGGGCAACGAATATGTCACTTTCTTTAATCAAAGTACAAATTAAACTTAATCCCTCTTTTTTTTTTTTCCCTTCTTTTTAAGAGAATCAAGTTGATTGGTTTTGGATTAAGTGCAATTAAGTTGAGAACTTTAGCCTATATGGTAATATAAAGTGATTGATGACTTTGTACACAAGACTTTGCTGAACAGAGGGGCCACAGGTTATAATCAAAGACGTAACCCAATCACTGGTCTACAAACAAAGTGCACTCGTCACTCCCAATTTGATTATCTTACAGTGTATATATAATTATTTACCTCCATAATTTTGTAAAAAACAGAGACTCACCTCATCTCCACCTTCTTAATTCTTTGTATTTTTTAATCCTTCTGTCCAGTCTCTAAATGTATGTGTATTCCAGTAACAGATATTCAATGTTTATAGATCACATATCGCATAAGAAATGACTGATTAATTTTTATATTTTTTTTATCGATAACATTAATTATTAATTTGCTAATTTTTATTAACAAAAAATATTCAAACTCATTATCATTTTTCTCTCTTCTTCCTCTAAGTCTGTAACCACCAATTTATCCTTGTAATTTCCCTCAAATATAAGATTAATTCAATAATTATGAAAGAGTTAAGAAAAAAAGAGAAGAGAAAAATCATAGATTTAAATTATCTAAATAATATTTTTAGTAAATATTAATAATAAAACTAATAAACTAATATTTGCGGATAAAAAAAACTTATAACTCCTAGATTCTAATTAATCTTTATACAATACATACATCAGCAATCTTCTTACTTAGATATTTATAAAATGGAATGACGCCACTGAATTATATTGAAAAAATAAACATCATCATTTAAATCTTCCTTTATATTTTAGGATCATCAGGAAGAGGTTTCTTCGGCTAATAATCCTCCATCTCTCAATCAATGTAGTCATAACCTCACCAAATAAGAAAATGTACGTGTAAACTTTCACTGTCCCATCTTTATTCATTTCACAATGACTTTAACTGATGTGTGTATGAATCTTTATATACTAATGTTATGCAACCAATAAAAAATTGTACATGTATACTTTTAGCTTTCACAATGACTGTATGTAACTGATGTCATACAAGAATCTTAATAGTATTTTAATTTCTTTTGAAAAATGGATTGGTTTGATCAATATATTAATATTCTGTCATGTGTCACCATTTAAATTATCGAGGGTAATGCACCGCGCGTGTACATGTTTAGTTATTTTTTTTTCTCAACTTGCCTATACTTGATGGTAAAACTTTTGATTGAAATTTCAGAAACTTATTCAAGTTTCTATTCATGACATCATTTAAAATTATATTATTAAAAAAATTTGTGTATCGTTCTTATTTAAAAGATAACCTAAAGAGTTCTCACATAATTGAATCCTCAATTTTAAAATAAAAACCGATGATGCCAAAAACATATACTTCCTTCAATTAGAAATTAAGAATTAAGCAGTCACGATCTCTTGGGTTAGGTCATAGGTGTAGGTTACAATTTTCTCTCACATTCTTTGATCTCCAATATTTTCTTTGAATTTCCTCAAAAAACAAAAAAGATGAATTCCACATTTTTAACAGCTAGCTAAATACATTCTAACTTAATTCTTTATATTAGTTGAAATAAAAATAAAAAGCCATAAATTTTGTGTATCTTGAGTTTTGATATCGGTTTATTATGAGAAGCGAGTGTTTTTAACTTTTTCTTGGATTGGTTGCGTTTTCACATCCTTAATAATTTACTTCCAAGTTAAATTTTTAACTATATAGAACTTTGAAATTTCTTCGGTGACCAAGTCAAGAATAGCAGCAACACATTTGGTTTCTAAGAAGATTAGAGAGGGGATTCATTACTTTAATCTGGAGTTTTAATTAAAGTAGAAATTAAAATAATATGAATTATTTTTTAAAGTATATTAATAAAGAGTTAATTTATTTTCATTTTATCATCACGTAAGCAACACCCATCCCGAATTCTAGAAGATGATAGGAATAGGCTTTAGACCAACAAAATCTAAAGATTTCATTAGAAGGTATAATTAAAGGAATCATATGTAGATCCTTAGTGAATCATAAGATGAGTAGTTATATCAAAATTAAAATTGAATTGTTCGGATATTATTTGAGTTTATTTTTTAATAAAAATAATTTTTAATAAAATTTTATTTATCTTTTTACCAAATTTTAGAATAGTCAAAGTTCTTTTTTTATGATGAACTAAAAGATTAAGATGAAAAAAAATATTATATATTTATATCTATTGATCTCTTTGTTGCATATGTTAAAAAAATGCATCAGATATATATACATTTCACAAATGTTAAATATTTGATAAAGCACACTTCAAATATTACTTGTTTTTTTTAAGAAAAGAAGATATCGAAATAATTAATGCATTAAAATATTTCCAAATAAACACAGTGACTCATATATAAAGGCACTGCATCACGGGTTAGAGGTTAACTTCGAAGCCCAATACTGGGCCTGTCCCTTTCTGCCAATCAAGTGGGTTTTGTATGGCTCACTATTGTGGATTTTTTAATTAAATTAATCCGAAAGTTGGTAGTTCATTTTGTCATTAAAGGATTATCACAATGATAGTGTTCATTAATAAACCGAAATACATCGCTTTCTAGATTGATTGTGGCATGGAGACTGCTTTTATTAGAGACACGAATTTGTTCGAATGAAATAAAATAACAATAATAATAATATATCAAATTAATAAGCATGAAGTAGAACAGTATATATGAAAGCATGTGATTGCGACCCAGAGGGGTAAGAACAGGAAGAGCTGGACAGAAATTGTCGACGTAAGGCCGAAAGAAAAAAATAAGTTAGTAATTCATCAAAATTATGTTGAACAACCCTACCAAAAAATTTTTTTATGTTGAACAACGTCTAAAAATAAAAATAGTAAATAAATTTATAGAACATAAAATGAAAAAGTTAATTTTTTGTGTGTGTCTGCGCGATAAGATTTATATTATTTCTACAGTTATCAATTTCTTATGTTTAGATGCCACACAAAAGAGAATTTACAGAACCAACTTATATCAAAATTAACAATGAAATGCGCACACACACACATATACCACTAAACACTAAATACTAATAACAATAATAATACTATTTCCAAGTGTTTATGATCGGCTATAAACTCTATTAATGAATTAGCCACGCGTCCTAGCTAGTAATTAAGAATGCCGTAATCATTACGTCTTACCTCATAATTATGAGATCCTCTCCCTAATTTGAGGAACTTGCTTTAATGATTCTCATCGAGATCTTCTCGTGGAACAAAAGTATATTCTTGACTCAAGTATTGGGGACTACTACTACTAAAAAAAATAAAAAAATTCTACTTCGATTATTTGATATGTTTTATGATGATTTCTAATTGTTTTCAAAATGATTATCATGAAAAGTTAATATTTTTCATCACAATTTTTAAACTATTTTAGAAACTCAGTTTTTACATTGATTTACATAAAAATCGTTTTAAAATATCCTTTTTTTTAAAAAAATTACAAAATTAAAAAATTAAGGATTTTAAGATAATTTTTTTTATAAAATAAATTTTTTAAAAAATCATCTTAAAAAGTTTATATTATAAGAAATTTTTTTTAAAGAATCATAGAATATTTAATTTCTAAGATGGTTTTCAGAATAATCATCTTAAAAAGTATACATTTTAAGTCAATTTTTTTACCTTCTAAGCTGGTTTTTAAAAATCAAACCATCTTAAAATATATTTTTTAAAATGATTTTTCTTAGAATGTATACATTTTAAGACAACTTTTAGAAATCGATGTTGTTATATTTTTTCTTTTTTTAATGTTTATTTACCACGTAATTAAAAATTATTAAATTTATAATAATTATTTTAAAGAATGAAAATAGAATTTAATTAAAATGTTCCACCAATAAATTGTATATAGATTTTTGTTATTATTTATCATGTAATTAAAAGTTGTTAATTTTGATAATAAATATTTTTTAAAAATCATATTTAAAATGATTTCTAATTGATATAGTGTGTGGAAATTAAACTCAAGAAAATATATTACACTTTACTCTTTTGGGCAAGGGGAAGGAAAAGGAAAGAAGTGTACAAACAAGAAGTACATTCTTCGAAGCTTTTATTTCTACTAACAACTTAAAAACATTCACATGTAATCCTTACATTATTGTTAGAATCATGGCAAAAATAATTCTCAATGACCATAGAGAAAATCATCATCCTCACACTCTAGAACTCTTAGCATTGTCAAAGCCAATTGACTTTTCATCTCATTATTTGTTTCTTGTAATTGATGGTAATAATCAATCACATATCCATTGCCAAAATAACTAGACTTCCTTCTTCTAGAGAGAACAAGCTCTACTTCACCTTTCAATATTGCAACAATCTCACCTATGCTAGGTCTCCTATATTCTTCACTTGTAACATAGGCAACTACAACATCAATCATGCGAGCCACTTGATCCGTGTAACTCGAATTGCACTTGACTTGAGGATCTAGCAACTCTTCAATGACTCTTTTCCATTTTCTCAACAAAGGTTTAACCGACAAATTAATGTAAAATTGGATGTGTGTTAGAAACATCATGTTCATTTGTAAAAGTTTAGTCACAAGTAAATGAAGTGATCATTATATATCATTATACTATTCCACATGATAAAAAAACTAAATTTTGTTTTGGCTATTCAAATAGACACATTAGATATCTAAGGCCCTACTTAGTTTAAAAGAATTTTTTTTCTATTTCTATTTTAATTTTCACAATAAATATAATAAAAAAAGTCACCATGCTTCAATTTTATTACCCATTTTCAAAAATTTCTTAGAAAAATCTTTAAAATCAGGAAACTAAAAAAAAACAAAGAAGTTAAATGACAAAATAGTCCTAAGTTGTTAGAGATTCACCTGATCATTAGGAGCTTTCTACTTGTTGGCACATTGAGAGAGAAGGAAGCTCATTAAATGGAAAATTTTCATTTTCAAATCTGGCCTAGCCTGGAAGTAAAACAACATAAGGAAAATAGGAACATATAAGCAAGAATCAATACTAGGAAATAAAGATAGTAAGTAAAGATAATCATTAATCATACCAAATCAAACCTATAAGCATTCTTAATTAAACATACAACTGCTTTAATAGATCATTATTACATGGGGAATTAGCAAACTAACCAACATTTGTTGCAAAAATACAAGATCCAAAAAAGCCACATTGTTCAGCACCATCAATACTCCAGCTGCCACCTTTTCAAAATTAGATGGAAGGATATATGAGGCCTAGAAGAAAATGAAGTTATTCAACTTAGATATAACACAAGAAAAATATTAATAATTACTTATTTACTTATTACCAGGACAAACAATCAAATGAAGGAAATAATTAGACATGTAACAAAATAGTAAATGACCAAATTTCATAAACACCATCCAACCCTCCAACAATTAATTGCTTAAGGTACAGTTTCGGAGCAATCCTCATGAATAACTTCATGCTAAGTTCATTGTGATGAGTTACAAATGGACGGGCTGCAACTCCACTAACAATCATGTTCATCATAGGTGTTTCAACCTAAAAGTGATGCAAACAGTAGGTGAATGGCAGTAAAGAAACCACAAAATCCAACATCAAAATACTTAAACGCAGAACAAACCTCCATGAAATCAAGGTCATTAAGGAACCTCCTAATGTAAGCTTTCTAACATAAATTGAAGAAATCAACCAAAAAGTTCATACCTCTAACATAATTACTCTTCGAAAATGTCTCTCTTCTTGTTTTTTGGTGTATCCAAGCTGGCAATATGAAGTATAGCTAAATTAGGACATGTTCAGAAAGCATTAACACCCCCCCCCCCCCCCCCCCCCCCCCCAAAAAAAATAAAAATAAATCAGTCTGATTATGACATATAAAATGTCTCGAAAGAGTTAATCATAACCTCCATGATGGAGGTACTATACTGAAGGTTAAGGTACCTAACCTTGGATCTTAATATTGGTGTCATCAATCCATGCAATGCATTTAGTAAACCATTTGAAAGCAGTAAAAGGTAAAAAACTATGATGGGATAGTATACTTATTGTTCCATTCATTAGAGGTTTTCCTTTTTATGAGGAAAAACCCTTAAAACATGGGTTATAAAATCAAATATGTGTTTATATTAACACCTTAAACTTTTAGAAGTCTTCAGAGTTTGATCCTTGCCCTCCTCATTCTTACTAAAAATGTGCATGAAGGGACACATTAAAGATAACAACTTAAGCTTTTAGGAGTTACCTAAAATGCAATTTAGAGCCCATGAAAGAAATGACCCCCAGAATCCATGAACAAAGTTTGGAGATTAAAACAAAGAAGACAATACATTAACAAAGTGAGAAGAAAACAAATAGATGATATAATGCATATATACCCATGAAAGGTTGAAACCCCAACTAATGGCTAAAGTAACAAAGAACATACTATAAAGTGATTCAAAAAAATTGTAGTTCAGTCCATTTATTTTGACATATTCTGATATTATAAACAATCATAACAAGACACACAAATAGTTATCTTGTAGCTTAATGTACATATAAATACAAGAACCAGTGATCTACCAGTTGGATGTAGGGGAAAGTAATGGAAAATTATCTAACCATAATTTTGATCCTTGTTAAGGATGCTTTGTACTCCCACTTCATAGTATAATCACTAACCATAATTGATAAGGACCTCCAAATAAAACTTACACAAATTGAGACAATACATATAAGAAGCAGTTTATCATAACAGTATAATGTCTTGTCCGTTTTAACTGAAAGTCTCTCTAATCATAACATGAAGGGGCTCATATTCCAGCACATTGGACAAATGCTAAAAAAGATGTAAACTAATGCAATTACTGGAAATGTCAAGAACCAAGAGGTATACTAAGTTGTTTCTGGAAACTAGGTAAAATTAAAATCATTTTGATAAAAAAAAAACCAATTATCATCTGTACCACAAACAAATTCACAAAATATCATTTTCAATTTCACCAAAGAAGCTTTAATTCATATAAAACACGTTTGTGCAGCTACAAGGCTTCTATACTCAAGTGTTTAAACCAGAAGGTCTAGAACAGTCTTGAAACACGTCATTTAGCATTGATAAGATAATTTACTAACCTTGCCAATCTTCTCGTTTAAAACGTTTCATTGTTTGCTCCAACCACTACCTTTTCCATTTTTTTCAACAAATATCCTGCATTGAGAGGTGAAATTAATTCAAAGTGAAGGATTTGCAAACTAAGAAACATTCAACTCCTTACTTACGTGAGAGGTAAAAATAGAAGGCAGCAAGCGCAAATAAAAGGTATAGAAACTGTTGTGGTCCTCAAAATAAATGAATGAGTACTCTACAATAATGAATTGTGATTGTGGGAATTATATAACTTATTTTAAAGCTTCACATATTTTTTTATTGGCAAATGTTAGTTAATTTGTTAGTTTTTCGTAAGTTGATCGGAAAAAGCTTAGCATACGTTGATATCCACCAACAACCACTAGGTATGATTTAACTATGCCACTATATTCTGTCACAACTTAACTGGAAAATATAACAGTATAATCTTATTGTCTAATGTTTGTTGATTATTTATAAAGTTGTGTGAAATGGAAAAGAATCCTCAATTTTTTCTATTCTTCAGCTAGGTTGTCTTTTTAAATGATTGCGTGCTATATACTATTTGTCCATCAACAATTTAGTGATTAAACAATCAGCCACAAGCTAGATGCACCAAAATAATATTTGAAAATATCCAACCGTTGCAAGTTGTATGGATAAGAAGGATGACCACTGAACCAATGTTGGTAACTATTTTCAGTTTGAGAAATGCAAATACTGAAGCTCTTGATGTAGGATAGGAAAAAAGGAAGCCACCAGGTTAATACTTTAATGATGGTACAACACAAGAGACCAAACAAAGACACCTTGGTGATATTAGATCTGTAATACAAATTTTGGAATGAATAATAAAAACTTGTGATTATCTCTCCTTCAAGCCCAACAGTCTTCGAGCCAGATCCCTCTTGTGTATCCTTGTCTTGCTGACTGGATTTTTCTTTCATTGATTTTAAGTTTCCCCCACTTTGTTGACTTGTTTGAGGACTAGTTGTGTAGAAAAGGAAATAGAACATCCACCTTGAATATGTAAAGCCAAATTTTAAACACTTACATAATTTTTAACAAATTCAAGTATATAATTTTTTAAAGTATATTATTCCCCACCTTATTTAGAATTGACTATTATGCATCAAGTGTCTTTTTGGATGACTAGTAAGTTCTTTAGCTCATCTTCTTGGCATTGCCTTTCCATTCTAATGAAATTAGTTGAAAGTGTTTAATCATATTATATATATAGGGTGAAATGAGTGTTTTATTATGAGAGGTGAGAGGATTAAATAACAGTCCTTAAATTAAAATAGAAGGTCCAGATTTAATTTCTAATTAAATGCCCTGCGCGTGTGAAAACGAAAGAATTAAGAACCCAAGAGTGAGACAAACAATGCGCGTGAGAGAGTCAATATTAAATGCATGTGTAATGCATTTAATTAGTAATTAAATCTGGACCTTTTATTTTGATCTAAGGGCTACTATTTAATCCTCCTACCTCTAATAATAAAACACTCCTTTCACCTGATATGTCCTCTGTATATATCTTTAGTTAAACAATTAAACAATTGGAGATTATTGTATGTATGTTCGTATTATATAAGGTTGAGAAATATAGGATATTGAATTTGAAATAGTCATTAGATTTGTTCAAGATTAGACTTAGATAATACTAAAGGCATTCAAGCCATGAATACTACCTAGTATGCATTATTTTCCTTCCCTTTTTAACAAACAAGGAGCATGATCTTGGTCACCAAATAATGCAATGAATATTGACAAATCATTTAACACGTATCCCATGAACTTAAAGGGATGTCAAATGTCAATACTCATTATTGTTTTCATTCTCTTTTTATAAACAAAGAATTTATTAAAAAAAGAAAAAAAACTAAAGGGAGATACAAATGCAAAATGATAAGAAAACTTCATAAATTGAACACTACAAGAAAAAAAAAATGTAGCACAACAGACCAATCTCTCTGAAGATTCACCAAAGACCCCTAAGACCTTGGACATAAAACCACAAAGAAGCAAAGTGAGAAACTTCATTGTCTTTTCAGTCAAAATAAGACTCCAAACAGCTTTATAAATGGTCTAGGAGACCAATCCTCCAAAAACAACTCCTTAAAAAATCTGGTAATTTCAAAATGCAGTAACCCTAGAATCCCTAACAAAACTCCCATTTTCCAATTTCAATTTCTTAATTAAGTTCTTCCTTCTTTTGCCCGAAGATAATCTATCGAAAAAACTTAAAATTGTATTCCCATCCTTAGTCCATTGGACTTTTAATTTTTGTCTCCAACAAAAAATCTTTAAAATCCCAAGTATTTACTTATTCCCAATGAAATTTCTAATCACTTGAATACCAAGTGGTTCTAGAAGTCACATTCAAATCAATGGTGGTGATTCTAATGAGTTTCAAATTCATCCTTGGAGTCTCACGTATGAAAAATAAATTAATGCACCCATTAAGGACATTAAGATTATTAATTCATAAATAAATAAAAAGTGTAACAAGTGTCATATATTGAACATACCGCCTCTGCACTAAACAAATAAAGTGTTGGGGTGGAACAAATGCACACTCCATATCAACTAGTGCAACCACCATTTTTTGGATTCATTTTTAAATGCCTCTAAGGATGAACTTACAATTGCCATAATCTAGAAATTGCAACAAATGAGCAAGATAATTTCTAAAAACCAAACCAAGTTACATGTAAGTTACAACACAACATTGTTACCTCTCTCTTGAATGGAGGATACCTTCCAAGACCAGGCGTTGCATTTGCAGAAGAAGAAACAAGATCCACAAGCACATGATATACCTAATGTGAGAAGAAAGAAACAAGTAATTTATTGTCTGAATTCGCTCAAGTATACCACTCAGCAGAGTGATCTATTCATAATAGTAATGATTACAAAGATAGTAAATAACTACAACTATTTTCAAAAGAACAATTAAAATATCACTACTTCCAAAGATAAATTGAACCCAGCTAAACACAATAACTAAACTATTTGGAAGAGTATTGACATGGATTTCTTTTGAACTAATTATGATTTAGAATCTAATCAAATGAGAATTGGTTTCTGATTTTAAGTGATTATGAAGCAAGCATGTAACATTCTAAAAGCAACATCCTTGTAATTAGTTGTCAAGTTTTGAAGGTTAACAACCACCCCCAAAGGATCCCCACCTACTATTCAAACTATTGATGTAACTTTGTAAGTCATCAACTAAGAGGGACAACAAGAGATAAAGGGCATACCATTGTTTTCTTTTGTAAAAGCCCCATTGTTAGGGCGATTGGCAAGTATACCAATTTGCACAAGTAGTATTTAAATGGTAAGACCGAGTATCGTATCCATAGAAATTTGTTTCACTTAGATGATGTATATTCAGTATGTAAAAACTTTTAACTTTGGAAATGAAATGAAAGGTTCATTAATGGTGTAATTTTTTGTAATATACTACGCTACTTGAACAATGACGAAATAAACTCAAAGCTGTAAAATTACGATAAATATCAAGGTGAAAACATCGGGGAGTCTTCTACTGAACTTTCTCTTGCCGTATAAAAAGGTTTTTCTCTATTTAACATTATTCTAGCACTCTTGCACCAGCTATTTACTCAGACCATGATTCCTCACAAGAATGAGCCTAACTCTCTTAGCTTTTGTTCTTGATTCCTCAACAAATTCATTCTAAAAGAGTTGCAATATGCGCACAGTACAAAATATACTAGATTACCACATTCTATTCCTAGATACATAGACCTCTAGTTGCTCTATCAAGTTCTAAGATTTCCAAGCATTTTCCAACACTCAAAAGCTTAACTAAACATACAAATGGGTGATAAAGCCACAAGCATGTAAAATAAATGCAGATAGAAGCAAAGAACACCAGAAGATAACATTAAATAGATAGTTAGAAATTTACATAAAGAGTGCTCATTAGAATACTCCCCAATAATGAAGTTCCTAGCCCTCCATTGACAAGGAGAGCTTAATACAAAGAAAAGATATTGTTTTTGTGAAAGAAAATGGTAAAAGATGAAGAAGAATGTCTTATCTCCAATCTCTCTGCCTTCTTCTATCTGTTTTCACGTAGTATAAGCTTGGTTTTGCTTTTTGTCCCCCTTGTTGTCTTACCAACTCAGTGTTTTAAAGCCTTTTGGACTTCTCAGCATACGAAGGCGCGCTCAGCGAGCATGTCTCGCTGAGCGAGAGTAAGTGAAAATCTGCTAAGCGAGCCTGGGCGCACTAAGCGCGAGAAGAAACAACGTTCTCACTGGGCGAGCTGGCTGCGCCCTAAGCGCGCTACTCTCTGACTTATCCTCTTCTAGGGTTTTGCATCAACTAAGCGAGCTGGTTGCCTTGCTAATCGAATGAGGCTCACTTAGCCAATCTACCTCGCTAAGCGAGTTCATCAGTAGCAATTCACACCTTCTCTTCTTTAGCCTACAAACTGAGTTAAATTCAACATTAGATCACAAAAAATGGAGTTTCTACTTTATAAATTCATACAAGAACGAAAATATTTACAATTTCCACAAAAAGAACCATAATTGGAGGCACAATGCTATTTTCTTAATTATTTTTAATGCACTAAAAGCTCATGAATAGAAATTAACAAACTCCCCCAAATTTACAGTTTTTTTGTCTTCAAGCAAATAAAATGACAGTTTTCTTGTCCTTAAGCAAATAAAATGACAGTTTTCTTGTCCTCAAGCAAAAGGACTTAATAGTGGTTAATCAAAATGGTGTTTGTCTCAAATGTATCAATCACACAAACAGAGATGACTAAGCATGCATCAACCAACTACCTTCTGAAGTGAAGTGCAGTATATTCAAAGACATGAGCATGTGCATTAAGTAGCAAAAATGAAATAGGCTAGCAAGCATGACAAGTATCAAGGAAGGTCAACCAAGCTTAATCCTCACGGCCACTGTTTCTCACATATGCACAAGTGTTTCAGGTAATTCTTCAAATAGACAACCAACACAATTTCCAACTTTTGCATTTCATCTCATTCTCATACAGTCATAAACACACAAAATGAATCTGAAGGACTTTCTTTGGCTTGTAATGAGGCTAGGCTAAAAACAATTCATGGTTTTTCTAGGATGCAAAACTTAGGTTCTAGGAGAGCATTCATCCATAGATCACCTTTTTCTTTAACCTTCCAGCTTTTATTGACATGCCACAATTAGAAGCACAATTAATAGCAAACAAAGCTTCCTTTATTTTTTATATTCTTTTTGTATTTTTTTTATTTAGTAGTTTATAATTACTGCTAAAGGTTGATTCTTTAACTCTCTGTGTAGTTGTTACTTACATTCCTGGAATATAAATCACCCAAACACACTCCCCCAAATTTGGGACAAATTTGTCTTAAACCATACAATGCTCTCCTATAACCTAAGATAGGGTGAACAGAGATAACATTTACATTTAGGTTCAGGGTTCAATGACTCATTCATTCATATTTAAGCTCAAGAGGGTGCAAGGGTTTAATCATTCATGAACATGGTAAGACTGTTTGGCTAAATGGCTAAATCAATTCAATCATGGCCTTCATCATTTCCAAATCATGCATTCATTTAGTATCCAAAGATTCATGCAAAAATCAGTACTTGATGCTAGTCGTCCTTTCACAGTTTAAGATTCACACAACTCACTAGGTTACCGTAATTGGTTACCTTCACTATTTTCCTGTCATGCAAGCTAACATTTTCACTCACACCCCTAATTTTCATGCTCTTTCTCTTCTATATAAAGCAGACTCATTCAAGGTATATGATTTAGCAGCGCAAGTCACTCATATCATGCAATCAATTCAATTCAAACCAATATCAAAACAAACACCATTGCTGAATAAAGATCATGAAATGCAGAATTAAACCACTTTTCAAACTTCAAAAACAGTAAAATGTTTCAAAAGAAGTAATTACTAAGTAAATAAAAAGCTAAATTAAAAATTGTTCGAAAAACAGAATAATTAAATGAAGTCCTATCATGCTTCAGTCATCCTGAGCTAGAATGGGCTCGTCCTGAGCTGAAGTAGGATCATCCTGAGCTTAAGTGGGCCATGGATCCCAAGTCCCCTGCGCCGTAGCGACATATGCTACGTAGTCATCATCAATGCCTGCCTCTGCTGCGCCTGAGACTCCCTCCTCAGCAACCTCCATCGGTGTGTCCTGAGCCTCTACCTCTGCCTCTGGGGTATCCTCAGCCTCTAGAGTGTCTTCTGCAGCCTGTATCTATGGTTCCTGGGCCATAGGAGCCTCAACTCCCCCTCAAAAAGGAAGGCTGGACTCCGGGCCAAGCCACCTGTGCCAAGAAGTCCTTCATACTAATGATTGGCCGCTACTATGATAAATCATGCATACTCTGCATCACCATGAAAAAGCCATGATGAATGCTCTAAAACATGGGCATGATGGCATCACTGCTCGATGTGGAGGGATCGGCTGGCGTTGAGATAGGTGCTGGAGGTGGAGGTACTGGTGTTGGTGCTGGAGTTGAAGCTTGAGCATCTAAAGGGGCCCTGGTCCTGACCTTGCGGGATCCAGGGAATATGATGGAGGGGTCCTCTAGGTTCCAACAATTCTTCCTAATATAGGCCAAATTAATGGTTGGGCTGAGGGACTCGAAAGTCAATGAATCAGACACAACCCCTCTGGCTATGCAAAAAGCTATGATAAGGGTAGGAAAGCCAAGCCTAGAGGAGTTGGATTGGGTCATCTGGGAGATTTGGCCTGAGATGATCGAGCCCAGATCCATATCCATCTTCATAACAAGGCTATGCATCAACCTCGCCCTGTCCATATTAAGATCAGAGGTGTGAAAAGTAGGGGCGAGGTTGGAGTAGGAAAGGACACTCCAAGTCTAAGCTAATGTGGTCAGGTCCTTCCTCAGCGGCTTCTAAGGCGCCCCCTCAGCATTTAGAACAAACCCTAGCCCTGGTATACATAGTTTTGTTGCGATCTCCTGAGGGTCAGGGTGAGTATGACAAAAATGAGAGTAAGCTGAGTACCTCTCCCCAGGCTCGAGTACCATTAGAGTCTCTAGGAAGGTGTTAAGCGTGGCGACATCGAACTTGATCGTCTTCACCCACACCTTGCATTTCCTGGGGGATCGATCCTCTGGGTCATAGAGGTTAGAATAGAACTCTTTGACCAAGACGAGGTCAATGTGATTCTCCATGTGCCTTGTCAAGTTCCTGTGCCACTGCCGTTTCTCCAGCTCCCTGAGGAACTCATCACAATGTGAGTACGCCAACTCCACATTTCTCTCAGGGAGGATGTTTTTGTTGTGGATGTTTGTCTCGTATCTCTCCCATGCGACCTTAGACACAAATCTGGATGTGTCATAGGGCTCTTGAGGTCTAGAGGATGAAGCGCGTCTCTTCTTGGAGGCAATCTGCACCAAAACACAGAAAAAGATTGAAGTTAGTCAGGATTTTATTGAAAATTAACTTAAGAAAAACAAGTAGTAAAATAGGTTGGGTGCTAAGCGAGATAGGCTCGCTTAGTGCGCCTTACAGAAATAAAAGCAAGTGGCTTAGCGCACAGGGTGCGCTTAGCGAGAAAATAGAAAAACAACACAATGGCTAAGCGAGACCATCTCGCTTAGCTGAAAGACAACAATGGCTAAGCGAGAGTGTCTCGCTAAGCCTTATTAACACACGGAGAGGTAATTGCACTTAGGGCGTAGGGCTCGCTTAGCGTGACTAACTATCTAGGCTTAGCGCCAGTGGGCGCTTAGCGAGACTCACTACTGATAACACTAGTGGCTTAGCGAGACAAGCTCGCTTAGCCTTATTCCATGACAGAGAGCTATTTGCGCTTAGCGCGCTTAACTCGTGAACAAAACATATAGAAAACTAAATTTCCTTAGGCTTAGCAAGACAGGCTCACTTAGCCCAATTTTATTCCAGAGGCATATTTAGGCTTAGATAGCTCGCTAAGCCACAGAGGGAATGTAAAAAGACTCCAAGTTTCAGAATTATCTAAGTGTACTTGCTAAGCGCGGATGGCAGGCTTAGCGAGTTCATACAAACCCAGAAAAATAAAATCAAAATTCAAAGACTCGCTAAGCCATAGTGCAATGGCATAGCGAGTTCATACAAGTTGCATAAATTTAAACAAACTTGACGAACTTGCTTAGCAGAATAGGGTGCGCTTAGCGAGTTCATCCTGAAACCCAGAAATTCATCAAAACATATGAACTCGCTTAGCGAGGCAGGCTTGCTTAGCGAGTTCATCGCATAACCCAGAATTTGGGCTTGTCAGCCTCAATTCCCTAAGCCATTATTCAGGCTTGGAAGTTTGAGGCTTAGCCTTCTAACCAAAATCACAATACAACCTATATTATACTCCTACATTATACTAACTAAACAAAGAACTAATAATCATTAACAACAAAAAACTTACATAATCAAAGAGAAAACTTTTTTAAATCCTCTACCCTAGGTTTTCAATACTGAAATTTAACTAGAGAGGAGGTGAGAACTTACTTGGACTGCAGAAATGGAGTAAAAAATGCAAGGCAAAAGAATGCAAGGATGAGCAGTGCAAATGATTAGCAAACGAAGAATGAGGTGTAGTTATAGTGATTTAGAATGTAACTGCCTTAAGGCAGTTATGTTTTCCTTTTGCAGTTTTGATTTGCTTGCTAAGCGTGAGTGTCGCGCTAAGCGAGCACTCTGTGACGTTTAAATTTTTAGAATTTGAATTCACGCACTTAGCGAGACAGACTCGCTTAGCCCAATTCTCTAAAATATGAACCTAAGAGGTTTTTGGGCTTAGCGCGCAAATGTGCGCTTAGCGAGTTCTCCAGTTCTGATTGGTCTACAACTTCCGCTAAGAGAGCCATGGCGCGCTCAGCGGATTAAATGAATAAGGATGCAGTAGTGGGGTGGCGCTTAGCGAGATGGTCTCGCTTAGCATAATTGCCATTCTAGAGAGACTTTCGGGCTTAGCGAGATGGTCTCGCTTAGCCCAATTACCATTAAAGCCCGGACAGAGAGGGTTTAGCGTGTAGGTGCACTTAGCGAGACAACATAACGCGCTTAGCGAGTTGGCTCGCTTAGCCCAATTTCATTAAATGCACAACCTGAGAAGGTTTTGGGCTTAGCGCATGTGCTCGCTTAGCGAGACCCCATCAGCCACTAGATGAGGGGTTGGTGCGCTTAGCGAGAGTATTGCTCGCTCAGCACATAGGCTATGTCTCGCTTAGCGCGGGTGTCACGCTGAGCGGGTTGGATGACTGAAAAAAATTTCTAAGTCCTTCCCATCCTTAGCTTCAGAGAAGCTTGTGGCCAACCCTTTTTTCAATTAAATTCATGCTTTATCACTCTACTCTAGCAGTATCAAATGAACACAACCTAACTAATATGCATTAAAACAACATAAAATGATTGAGAAAGGTAAGCAAAGCTGGGTTGCCTCCCAGTAAGCGCTTCTTTAACGTCACTAGCTTAACATGTGTCACCCCTAAGGGTCCTGTAAATGCAAGATGATGGTTAATCCCTCAATGTTCCCACAATGGTACAACTTTAATCTTTGCTCCTCAATAATCCAGCTTCTCTTAGGAGTTGTTGATTGAGGATCCATTAACTCCACTACTCTGTATGGCTTTACTTCTTTGATAGTAAATGGTCTAGACCATTTAGACTTCAATTTACCTGGGAACAACTTTAGCCTTAAGTTGAACAACAGAACTTGTTGGCTTGGCTGGAAGTCCTTCTTCAACAACTTCTTGTCATGATATGCCTTCACCTTTTACTTGTATAGCCTGGAGGATTCATATGCATTCAATCACATCTCCTCCAACTCCAAGAGTTATAGCTTCCTTTTCTCCCCTAATATACCCTCATCAAAATTCAGGAACTTCAAAGCTCAATATGCTTTATGCTCAATCTCTATTGGTAAGTGGCAGGCTTTGCCACAAACCATTTGAAATGGAGATAGGCCTATGGGGGTCTTAAAGGCAGTCCTATAAGCCCATAATGCATCATCCAGCTTGTTTGCCCAATCTCTTCTAGTAGAGGCCATAGTTTTCTCTAAAATCTTCTTTAGCTCCCTGTTGGAAACTTCAGCTTGACCGTTCGTCTGTGGGTGGTATGGTGAGGCCACCTTGTGTGTAACACTGTAATGGCCTAACACCTTCTGAAGTTGGCTATTACAAAAGTGAGAGCCCCCATCACTGATTAGGACCCTCGGCACCCCAAAGCGAGAAAAGATATCCTTCTTGAAGAACTTTACAACAGTTTTAGCATCATTCTTTGGTGCAGCCATTGCTTCAACCCACTTGGAGACATAATCAACAGCTACAAGGATGTATTCATTCCCAAAAGATGGAGGAAGTGGACCTACAAAGTCAATACCCCAACAGTCAAAGACTTCTACCTCTATAATATTCTGTAGGGGCATTTCATTTCTCCTTGAGATTCCTCCCATCCTTTGACATTGATCGCATTGAGTTGCATGTTCATGGGCATCCTTGAAAAGTGATGGCCAAAAGAATCCTGATTGCAGGACCTTGGCTGCTATTTTGTCTCCACTATAATGACCTCCACAAGGTGAATTATGGTAGTGTCACAATATGCTTTTAGACTCCTCTTTAGTCATACATCTCCTCAAAAGATTATCAGCTCCAATCTTAAATAGGTGTGGATCATGCCATACATAAAAGCGAGCATCATGAAAGAATTTCTTCTTCTGCTGCTAGTTCAAATCCTTTGGAAGGATTCCTGCTGCCTTAAAGTTGGCCAGATCAACAAACCATGGCCTTTCATTCACCACTAACAGCGGTTCATCTGGAAATTCATCTCTTATCTACAACTCCTTCAAAGTCACTTCCTTATTTACTAGTCTTGACAAGTGGTCAGCCACCATATTTTTAGATCCTTTCTTGTCTTGAATGACTAGATCAAATTCTTGCAACAATAGAATCCACTTGATTAGCTTGGGCTTAGAATCGGCTTTAGTCAACAAATATTTGATAGCTACATGGTCGGTGTACAAAATTGGATCCCACCAGGTATGATCTAAATTTTTTCAGGGCATATATAATTGCAAACATCTCCTTTTCTGTGGTGGCATAGTTCAGTTGAGCATCATTTAAGACCTCTCTCGCATAGTAGATGGCATGAAAAACTCTTCCCTTTTTTGGCCCAACACAACACCAACGGCATAGTCACTTGCGTCACACATGAGCTCAAACTCTTGGCTCCAATCTGGTGTTGTAATGATGGGAGCAGACACTAAGCTGGTCTTTAAGGCATTGAATGCCTTTAAACACTCTTCATCAAATAAGAACACAACATCCTTATTGAGCAAATTATTGAGTGGTTTGGTAATCTTCGAGAAATCCTTAATAAACTGCCTATAGAACCCAACATGCCCCAAAAAAGTTTCTTACTCCCTTAACATTCAATGGTGGAGGCAGTTTCTCAATAACATCAATTTTTGCCTTATCTACCTCGATTCCCCTTACAGAAATTTTGTGGCCCAACATAATCCCTTCTTGGACCATGAAGTGCCATTTTTCCTAATTAAGTACTAGATTGGTTTCCTCACAGCTCCAAATTGAATAGACAATAATCAAATGATGAGCCAAACACTGAGAAGTCATCCATAAACACCTGAATACACTTCTCTACCATGTCGGCAAATATTGCCATCATGCAAAGCCCGAAGGGCATTCTTCTGTTAGCAAACACGCCGAAAGGGCAAGTGAATGTTGTCTTCTGTTGATTATTTGGGTCCACAACAATATGATTGTAACCAGAGTAGCCATCCATAAAACAATAGAATGATTGACCAGCTAATCTCTCAAGCATTTGATCCATGAAAGGAAGAGGAAAGTGATCATTCCTTATGGCATCATTCAACTTTCTATAGTCGATGCACATCCTCCACCCCGTGACTATTCTTATGGGGATCAAATAATTCTTTTCATTCCTGATTACTGTCATGCCACCCTTCTTAGGGACTACCTGTACGGGGCTCACCTATGCACTATGAAAGATGGGATAGATAAGGCTTGCTTCCAACAACTTGAGCACTTTTTTGCACACTTCTTCCTTCATAGAAGGATTCAGTCTTCTTTGCGGCTGTCTCACAGGTTTGTACTCGGCTTCCATGTTGATCTTGTGCACGTAGTAGGAAGGGCTAATTCCCTTAAGGTTGGATATGTGTCATCCAATCGCTGCCCTATGCTTCTTCAAAACTTTCACCAGCCGAGATTCCTCCTCACCAGTTAGAGAATTGCTAATAACCATTGAACTTGCCTCATTATCTTCTAAGAACACATACTTCAAATGCTCCGGCAAGATCTTCAGGTCCACCTTAGCCTTCTCTGTGGGAATGTCCTTCTTCAGTTCTTTAAACACAACTTTTTCTGAAGGGCTTCCTTTCAATCCATCTAACTCTTCCAGGCATTTTTTCAATTCTTTTTCTTCTTCCTTTGTAAGTTAATCCACAACATTAGTCAGAGCTTTTTCTAATGGAGATTGTAACACCATGGCTCGAGCTACCATGGTCACCTCATGTTCAACTGCCTTCATCTTAAAACAGGCCTTGTGGTCACTTGGATGCTTAATTGCATCAAATAAATTGAAGGTAACCTTTTGATCATTGACACTCATTTCTAGGTTACCATTTCCCATGTCCACCACACATTTAGCCGTCAACATGAAGGGAGGGCCTAAGATCAATGGAATCTAAACATTTTCTTCTATACCCATGATCACAAAACCAACAGGAAATGTGAATTGACGCACCTTGACCAACACATCTTCAACTACACCGTAATTTCCAATTTCTTGAAAATATCAAGGAAGCGAGCAAAGTATCGCTCCTTGTCTTTTTTCGATAGCACCAAAGGATATGGAGCTTCCTTTCTTGAGTTGGGGACAACCTTTTTCTTCTTCTCCTTCACCAGCTCACTCTTAGTCTTTTTATCTTCACTCTCTTTTTTCTCATCCCCCTCACTTTCTCTCTTTTTATTGTTTTTCTCATTTTCTACTTCATCAACCTCACTTATTTTTTTCTTTCCCGTCTGTTCTCCCTCTTTTTCTTTTCTTTCTCAACTCCTAACTCTTCTTCATTGCTCCTACTTTCATCCTCCACAAACACTCCCCTTTGGCATCTAGTGACTACAGCCTTGCACTCTTCTTTGGGATTCTTTTCGGTATTTGTTCCAGAACCCCCTAAGGAATTCTATGCTATTTGCTTGGCCAACTGCCCCACTTGGATTTCCAAGTTCTTAATGGCTGACTCAGTACTCTTGTGATTGGACATTAAGACCTGCATAAACTGAGTCAAGGTATCCTCCAGCTTGGTGATTCTATCATACAAGTTTGGCCCTTGATTAGGAGGTCTATTAGAAGACCCTCCTTGATCCTTGTTGAACTGATTACCTAGATGTGATCTCCAGCCTTGTCCTTGATTTTGATTGAAGTTTCCTCCTTGATGGTACCCTATAAAACCACCTGTGTGAAATCCTTGTCTGTTTTGGTTTCCCATATAATTAACCTCTTTAGCTACATCATCTTGGGCTACACAGCAACCCGATTCATGAGCCCCTCCATAAATACTACATCCCCAACCTGCATAACTGCAAAGTGAGATGGTTGAGCTACTTGTAGCTGCGTTGGCAATTTGCTAAGTGTCTCCATGAGTGACTCAATCTATTTAGCTAACAGCTTGTTCTGGGCCAACAATGCATCTTGTGAAGAAAGCTCTAATAGACTTCTTTTGTTGGGAATGTGTGTTCTGTCACGCAAAACAACATGATCATTGGCTGCCATATTCTCAATTAGCTCCATTGCTTCCTCTGGAGTCTTCAACTTGATCTTCCCTCCGGCTGAAGCATCTAATAACTGCTTAGACTACGACCTCAAACCATCAATGAATATATTCAGCTGAATGGGCTCAGTGAATCCATGAGTTGGTGTTTTTCGGAGCAAGCCACGAAAACGCTCTAAAGCTTCACTCAAGGACTCGTCGGAGAATTGATGAAATGAGGAAAATGCTATTTTGCCTTCAGCTGTCTTGGGTTCAGGGAAATATTTCTTCAAAAATTTCTCCACCACTTCTTCTCATGTCTTCAGACTATTTCCTTTGAAAGATTGCAACCATCTTTTAGCTTCACCCGCTAAAGAGAATGAGAATAAATTCAGTCGAATAGCATCTTCAGGCACCCATTCTATCTTGACAGTGTTACAAATCTCTATATAAGTTGCTAGGTGAGCATATGGGTCTTCATTGGGCAAACCATGGAAAAGATTTCCTTGAATCAGCTGAATCAAGGAGTGTGGATAAGAGATATTTGTAGCTTGAACTTCCGACCGCGCAATACTGGTGAAAAACTGCGGCATGGTGGAGCTGGAATAATCTTCAAGAGTTACCCTCTACGGTTGATCATTTGCCATAGTGTTAGCTTTAGATGCACCAACTTCGGTTCCTCTAAAATCTGTTAGAAATAATGATGATGATTCAGACAACAGAGTTCTCTCGCCACTTGGATTAGTTGTCCTCTTTTGTAACATTTTCCTCCTTTTTTTTGCGTTGTTTCTCCTGCAAGTAGCTTCAATCTCCAAATCCAATGGAGCTAAATCCCCTGCTGGAGTTTTACCTCGCATACAAGAAGCAAGCTACTACAAAGCAGTTAACCAAGTCAAGAGATTAAATTTGAATTAAAAATATTCTTAATAAACAATCAAAGAATAAAGAGTACATGTTTCCAAATTGTTTTATACAATCTAAGTGGAAAGAAACTCCCCGGCAACGACGTCGAAAACTTGTTAGGGCGATTAGCAAGTGTACCAATTTGCACAAGTAGTATTTAAATGGTAAGATCGAGTATCGTATTCACAGGGAATTTGTTTCACTTAGATGATGTATATTCAGTATGTAAACACTTTTAACTTTGGAAATGAAATGAAAGATTCATTAATGGTGTAATTTTCTATAATATACTATGCTACGTGAACAATGACGAAATAAACTCAAAGCTGTAAAATTGCGATAAATATCAAGGTGAAAACATCGGGGAGTCTTCTACTGAACTTTCTCTTGCTGTATAAAAAGGTTTTTCTCTATTTAACGTTATTCTAGCGCTCTTGCACCACCTATTTACTCAAACCATGATTCCTCACAAGAATGAGCCTAACTCTCCTAGCTTTTGTTCTTGATTCCTCAACAAACTCATTCTAAAAGAGTTGCAATATGCGCATAGTACAAAATATACTAGATTACTACATTCTATTCCTAGATACACAGACCTCTAGCTGCTCTATCAAGTTCTAAGGTTTCCAAGCATTTTCCAACAACATTAGATCACAAAAAATGGAGTTTCTACTTTATAAATTCATTCAAGAACGAAAATATTTACAATTTCCACAACAAGAACCATAAATTGGAGGCACAATGCTATTTTCTTAATTATTTTTAATGCACTAAAAGCTCATGAATAGCAATTAACACTCATATATTCAGGTTTGTATCCACTACCCAAACTATTTTGGACAATCCTTTTAAACATATGTAACCTTTAGCTCTTGAAAAAAAATCAACAATGCAACACATTAGAAGCATACCTCATCAACACACAATCATGATGGCTCCTTCGCCAGTTCAAGAATGCCTTTAATTAAGGATCTCAAATCTTTCTCAGGAGAGATAAGATAAGGTTGATATCCATCTGCTTCTAGGTCAATCTGAAATAAGCTAAAATGGAAATTGATAACTGCGAAATATGAGTTAAATTGATAGTCAATTTTGGCTAATAATGAGTGCAATTTCTTCACTTTACTACTATTTTGAATGAAATAACGAAGAAATTAATATCTGCAATTTTTTATTAGCGGAAGTCAAAAGAAGAAGATTTCATGTCCTTTAGAGGAAAAATGATACAAAAACTGAAGAAAAATCCTTGAAAAAGAGTTGGAAGAATTGGATAGCTTGCTCAGCACGCAATTCAGGCTTAGCGTACAGTCTTATTCATCACGCTACCCAAGCTTAGCGCGAAGAAGGCCCATGAGGAAGCCCAAAGACGCGCTTAGCGTGAAAACTGGTGCTAAGCGTGAAGTCAGTGTGAAAAGTAAGCTACCTTGGGCCTATAAAAGGAGTAGGAAGTAGGAGGAAAAGGCACACCGAGTCTCAGAGCTCTCTAGTGAAGAAATCTAAAGCATGAGCCTTTCCCTTAGGGGAAACCCTATTTCTTTAGTCATTCCTCCCTTTCTTGCTTTGTCATCCAACCACTTCTTCCATCCATATTAGCCACTGAAGTGTAAAGTCTCTCATGGCTATGAAAGGCTAAACCCCTTTTGTTGGAATTCTGGAGGTCAAACTCTTGTAATGTAACTTTGTCTATTGTCTATTAAATGAAATTATCTTTCTATTATTATTCTTTGTGCTTTTCTATTATTATAGCCTAATCATCCATATAATGTTTAGAGGGTAATGCATTGAAAAATGATTATTTTCTAAAGAACTAGGGAAGGGTATCTAAATAAATTCATTGCTAGAAATAGATTGACATTTGTTTTGCCCAATTTTTGCATCTCTTATCTTAATGCGATTTGTTTATTTTATCTTTGCAAAGAAATGTGGGAGAAAAGAATAAGTAAACTAGACTCTTTGTGCAAGAAACTAAAGATAGAGTATCTTAGTAGATGTGGGTGGAAACATGAATTTCATTAGATAGAGAAATTCTTTTACATTGCATTATAAGTAGTTTTGGCATGCTAGGCCCAAACATAATCACATTCTGAATTCATTCTTTTGCATTTAAATTATTGTTTACTTTTCTTGTTATCTTTTTCTTTTCCTTTTACCCTAATTTTCACACTTACAATTCATTTTCTCTTCTATATCTTCTAATTGCTCAATAATTGGGTGTATATCACTTTAAGTACAACCAATGTCCCTATGGATTCGACACTTGGACTTCCATTTTAACTTTACTACTTATGACAAGTTGGTACACTTGCCAACGAGTTAATAGGAATATAGAAGCAAACACCTCAAGTGTCAAGAGAATACAACGAACTAAATTCTACCTAAACAATATGACAAATTTAAGGGTGAAGGTTTACCCTTTTGACATTGTTTATATCAAAGTGTCTGTCAATAGGAAGTTGCTTAATTCTGTTAGGAAATTTCACTTCAAAACTGGCAACAAATTTCCAACCATTAGCCTGCAAGGAAATAAAGGAAAGAATTTAGATGCAAAAAAAAAATAGGATGCTTATACTGTACATTGGTGGATTCCCATACCCAAAATAAAAGTATCTAACTTCTTTATTTGAAATAAACCAGAAAAACAAAAGCATAAGAAACATATGGTTTATCCAAGAATCAATTTAAAGAGTTCAAACATTTGAACCATTTTGAGAGCCAGTTTGATAAGTTTCAATTCATTTATATTGTTTTGATGCACAACTTATTTGTTTATTTATTCATCATTTACACTAAATGTTGGGTGCAACCTAATGAACCTAGATCCTTGGGACATTTTTTTATGATTAGCTTTCATGATTTTGGAAGAATTAAGGCTATATTTTTTGAAGTACTAGGAAAATGTCATTTCCATCCAAAACCAACTCATCCTTCACCTTTTCAGATCAAACAATGGAAATGCCCTCAACATATCCACTTTCCTCACCTAATGATAATACACATAGTAACTACATCAATAACTAGACCTAATAACACAATTTTTTTCCTAGTAGCAAATGGCAGAGAAATTAAATAAATAAATTGAAAATAAAAAAGTAACTTCTTCTCACCAAGGAAATTCCGAATTTCAATATACTTCTTGTTGTTGCCAATCCTAGCGTTGATTGGAAAGTGAGCATACACGAACCTCATCTTGTAACGATATCCCTTGGTGAGGCCGGTGATCAGATTCTCGATGTGGCTCAGCAAGGTGTGAGTGGTGGAAAATGTTTTTTGAGAACCAAACCAGGCATCATTCTTCAGCTTCATTTTAGTGTTTTTGTTAGTAATGAGCTAAAAATTGAGATTGAGATGCTTGAAGTCTCGCACCAATTTTCCACGAGGGCCCTCATAAACCTAAGAGCACAAAGTGTTGAGATTTAAGTAAAAGCTTATGTAAAAGTAAGCATTAGAATCGTAGATCTGAGAGTTAATTTGGGTAAAAAAAAAGTGGAAATAAAGATAATAAGTGACGATAGATACCTTGTTTGTGACCAACACCTTTGTCGATGGTCTGACACTAGGTCTTGAAGATCTTCTCGCCGTTCTTGGAGTTTCTGGGAGGAGCTTCATTGAACGATGGAGGTTGGAAGCAATAGAGGGAAGCACTGCATGGTGGGAAGAAAGTGTGGCAGAGTGAAGCAAAATCGCAGTTGCGGCAGAGTTCTGATGAGGTTGCGACAAAAGTGAAGGGCAAGAGAAGCGAAATCACAAAGTGAAGAGCACGAGACTAAAAATTTAATTCAGTAGTAAACTTAAAGATAATTTTCATAAAACCGTCGTTGTCAGCTTAAAATCAAAGGCGGTTTTTTTAAAAACCGTCATGGTAACCTATAAATCAAAGACTATCAAAGACGAAAAGTTGGACTCCATTTAAAAAATGCCATCACTTATTTTTCTACATTGGTTTTTTGAAAACTGATCTAGATACAACGATGTTAAAAAACACTTTTTTTAATAATGGACTATAGGGAGCAGGATAGATGTCAACTCAAAGCAGATCTTATAGAAAATCAGTGTAATAAACGAGAGTGACATTATCAACTTATTTCTTGTACTTGATATAAAGCTCTTGCACAATACATATTGTCCTATTGTTTACATCTTAATCTATAATCAATTAAAGCTTGATTAGTTTGCAATATAGTCAATGGTGCGCTATTTTTATTTTATTTTATCAGAAATTGTATATTAGAAAATGAAATACAAGGAGTACTCTAACCTTGTAATAAAATACACATTAATACAACATTCCACAAATTACAATCAGTGTCACACAAATACGCAACAATTACCCTTTTATACACCCTAAAGGGATTAAACAATAATCTTGAAAGAAGCCTTCAGCTGATATCCCTTGGATGGGAGTCTGCTCCATGATAATAATTGAATAATGTTAACAAGAGAAATTTTAAAAATATATTCTTTTTCACATTCGTTTAAACACAAATTTTGTTATTAGTTGAGATTTATTATAAATTATAAAATTTTCTAAATCCACATCTCATTTTATAAGTTACTATCATTATTTTATAATTTTTAATAAATTTTTTGTAATAATAAGAAGTAGGTTTAATTGTAATTTTTGGTATCCAAATATTGCAAATGGAAGCATTGAGAAGTCGTCAATGGGAGAGGACGACGGAAGGCACACAAAATGGCCAAAAAGTGTGACAAAAAATTTGGATGCTATTAGAAGGAAAAGAAAATTCTCAGTGGTGAAGGCAAGAAAGAAAAACAAAATTAGGAAAATAGAAACTTTATTTTTTAATTTATGGCGGTTAAAAACTATCAAAAATCTTTTTTATACACCCTTTGTTATAGTTTTGTAATTGTTTTTAAAATTTGAAGGTAATGATGTTAGAGGATAGTCGACAATAACTAAAAAGTTTAAAAAATTACAGGTATAGAAATCAACATAAGATGTTTTAAATTAGGGTAAATAGTCATTTTTGTCCCTGCATGTGTAATTCGTTGACAAATGCGTCTCTGAAAAATGAAAATACAAAATTTAGTCTCCCAAAGTATAAAAAGTGCGACAAATATATCCAACCGTTAACTTCTATCTTTCACCGTTAATAAAATAGCCTACGTCGCATAAATGGATGAAATTGTCACTGAAATGATTACCTATGCGACTATCTCTAATTGCCAGCATAGACACATATTTGTCATAAAATATTTTTTGACTTTTCGTCTTCCCACTTTGCTGACAAATGCGTTCCTGAAAGGTGAAAATATAAAATTTAGTCCCCAAAAGTGTAAAAAGTGCAACAAATATATCTGTACGTTAATAGTAGATTGTGACTAATTATTATAATTTACAAAAATTTATAATGATTGCAACAAAAGGATCGAATTAGTAATTTAATATTGGGTAAATAACCATTTTTGTCCCTAAATGTGTAATTCCCTGACAAATGCATCTCTGAAAGATGAAAATACAAAATTTAGTCCCTGAAAGTGTAAAAAGTGTGTCAAATATATCTGACCGTTAACTTCCATCTGTCACCGTTAATAAAATAGCCTACGTGGCATAGATGGACAAATTTATCAATGAAATTGATGTAACTTCATGTGGAGCTTGTAGGCCATGGATTTTCTTCATCAATGAAGTCCTTTGCTTCTTGAAGTTTAATGGCTGCGGAATGAAGAAGGAAGGAAGATGATTGGAGACGCCACTTCAAGGAGAAGATGAGTTAAGAAGAAGCTCACCACCATAAAAAGTCATGGATAAGAGCTTGAAGGTAGGAGAAAATGAGTGGAGAGAGAGGGAGAGAAGGAGCACGAAATTTTGTGCCTCAAAAGAGGTCTGAACTTTGAAGTGTAATTCTCAAATGATCAAAGTTGAAAAAACGCACACACATGACTTTTATTTATAGTCTAAGTGTCACACAAAATTCGAGGAAAATTTGAATTTCTATTCAAATTTCACTTGAATTTAAAATTGAATTTGTGGAACCAAATTTTGGAGCCAAAATTTCACTAATTATGATTAATGAATTTTATCTATGGTTCAGCCCATTAATCCAAGATCAAGTCCAAGATTCTTCACTAAGTGTGCTTGGATGTCATGAGGCATGTAAAACATGAATGACATGCACAAAGTGTGACTATATGATATGGCAATGAGGTATAGCAAGAAAATGTTCACCTACCCCTCTAAAATTTAATTGGATTGAGCTTCTCCCAATTCAATTAAATTTATTTTCCAACACACACGTCAAATATTCACTTAATGCATGTGAAATTACAAAACTATCCCTAATACAAAAACTAGTCTAGGTGTCCTAAAATATAAGGGCTGAAAAATCCTACATTTCTAGGATACCCTACCTACACTATGGAACCCTAAATACAAGGCTCAAAAATAATGAAACCTTAATCTAATATGTACAAAGATAAGTGGGCTCTTACTTAGCCCATGGGCCTGAAATCCACCCTAAGGTCTTCTCTTGCATTTCTGACCCAATTTTCTTGGATTCTTTTATCCAATGTCCTTGGAGGGTAGGATTGCATCAAAAATGATTGTCAACGCAACAATCTCTAAGCATATAGGCATATTTATCATATAATATTTGTTAGACTTTTCGTCTTCCGACTCCGCTGACAAATGCATCCCTAAAAGATGAAAATACAAAATTTAGTCCCCGAAAGTATAAAAAGTACAACAAATATATTCGGACGTTAATAGTAAATTGTGACTAATTATTATAATTTAGAAAAATTTATAAATATTGCGACAAAAGGATCGAATTAGTAATTTAATATTTTTTTTAACTTAACTCATCTTGTAAAGATTGTGACTAATCATTTAAAATTTTGATTTGGTTGTTAACTAAAATTCAGATCATAGAATTAAGGTTAAAGAGGTCAAAGTAAAAAAAAATAAGAAAAAAATATAATAAATACTTATTTTTGTATTTACTTTATTAACTTTAAATTAATGATAAAATCTCGTAAATTAAATTGAATCTACAAGAAAAAAGAATACTCGTTTTATAAACTCCTAAATAAATTTTTTATACTGCCATACTTGATGAAAGGTTTGAGTAAAAAAAATACTTTTTGTAAAGCATTATAGTTAAATTATGTCCATGATTAATTTTTAGGAAAAATTACAATTGCAATGACACTTTTAATTTGTAAAAAACACTCACCTCCTTTAGAATGATTTTTTTAAGGTTGTGATTTTTTAAATGACCAATCAATAAAAAATAATTGTGTATGATTTTAAAAAAAATAATTTAAAAATCAACAAACTTTTATTATAATTTTTAATTTGATGTCATTGCATATACTAATAGACATTCATATTGAAAATTTTATAAAAAAATAATTAAATAAATAGTCCTTAATTAAACATAAACAATGATTTTCTTATCATTTTACAGTAATTTTTTTTCTATGTTCATAGCTTAAAAATTATACAACGGAAAAGATACTTATTAGTGTGATATAACTCTCTCAAAATTTTGTCGCAATCATTATAATTTTTTTCAAATTATAATAATTAGTCACAATCTGCTATTAATGTCCGAATATATTTGTTGTACTTTTTACACTTTCGGACACTAAATTTTATATTTTTATCTTTTAGGGATGCATTTGTCAGCGGAGTGGAAAAATGAAAAATAAAAAAAATATATTATATTACAAATATGTCCCTATGGTGACAATTAGAGATGACTACGTTGACAATTATTTCAGTGACAAATTCGTCCCTCTGTGCCACGTCTGCTATTTTATAAATAGTGATGGATGAAAATTAATGATCGGATATATTTGTCGCACTTTTTACACTTTCGGAGACTAGATTTTGTATTTTCATCTTTTAAAAATGCATTTGTCAGCAAATTACACATTTAGAAATAAAAGTGACTATTTATCCTTTAAATTATAAGGACTTAAAGAAAAAATTATTATTATGATCAAGAGAGTGATTAAACAAAAGAAATTAATCATAAACATGTGACTGGACACATAACGAACCCTCCTTTGTAACTTGTAAGAACAGAATTGAACAAAACCGGTGATGCCAAACTATTCATGTTTTTAAAGAAAAATGATAGTTTGAAATGCAGGTACGCACGAGCATATGTCCATGTTTTTCTTTTCAGACAACCATTTTGTTGATGAAGGCGAGGACATTATATACATTATACATGAATAATGCCTTTAGAGTTGGGATAAGGAATGAACACCTGATATTCTTGTTTGCAAAGTTTTAATTTGAAATTTTTTTTGTAAGATATAAAGCCTATAATAACTAGAAAAGGCATCGACAAAAAGAATGTATTATCCTACTCCATTTGTGGAAGACAACGGGGAAGGAAGGTCCCCTAATATCATAATATACAAGTTCCGAGTCTTATGTGATAAGTAGTAGATAAAGCAAAAAATGGTACTGGTGGGATCCCACAGTGCTGAAAGAGGCACACAAATTACATGGTTTATTAAAATTAAACAATATATTATAATGTCTATGGACTTGTTTAACTGCTTTATTGGATATATAGGAGGGCTAAGCCAGCATGCCACAAGTCAACAGAAGAAATAGAAGTATTAAAAAGGGCTGAATTAGAAGCAATGTACGTAATCTTTAGGTTGCAACTAGTCAAAGATGTAAAAACCCATTGTTGTGCTTGCCTTGGAGAAGTATTTCTTGGGCAGCTTGAGATTTGACAAAGCAAGAGTTAGCATATACAAGTATAACTCAAGAAATAAAAAATTTCTCTGCAAAATTAAAAGACGCTTAATGACTCCAGGGACATATGATAAGTTATTGAGGAAGAGTAGTTGAGTTACATAAGGAAAGTTGAATTGCCAAAGTTCTTTATTGGCATCAAGGTTTTAAATTGTGATCCTGCCGTCCTGGTTTTGTCGCATATCATGATATTGCGGAAAATTTTGGATAAATGCAATCACAATTGAAGTTGTGTTGTGATCGCGAACACTCCAAAAATCTCGATGTTGGGATCGAAATCATGGTCACATACTACTTTTTAAAACATTGATTGACACATACTTTTTGCATTGTCAAATTAGAGGATTTCCTAAGTCCAAACTATTGTATGGTGATCTATGCTATACAAGTTTGAAAGAGCGGGTGTGAGATGGTTTGGTCCTACTAAATCTAGATACCAAGTTGGATCATAATGTTTGGTGTGGCTATTGGATTTTTTTTATCAATTGGCTATTGGATTTTGAGACGACTGTGATGGAAGGGAGAGATAAAGTCAAAAAGGTGCAGCTGCTAGCAAAACTTGAATAAGTTGATTGTATGATAACACTAGAATGCTACGTAACCTATAGTTTTCTAAAAATTTGGCAACGCAGTTTTTGACCAATTTGAATGACCTCTCCTTTGAAAATTAGATCTTCCTCTGCCATATCCATAGGTGAAGTGATCAGCAAAACCACCAAAAAAAGGATTTCCCTCTGATAAAAGAATCAACAATTTTCTTGATCTGAAACATAATCAGCCACAGGACCTTGCTTAATTTCTTGCGTTTCTTTACAAAGTTTTTTAGTTATTTTCCCTTGGCTCAAATTTGCAAGGCAAAGAACAGTTTCAATTTACACCAGACTTAATGAGCGAATTCACCAAAGAAAAGACTTCATGAGAGCGAATTCACATCCAAACATATGGGTGGTGACTGGCGAGGGATTCTAAGCTCTAACATTGATGGTGTTAGAAAATCTTGTCACTCCCAATTTGTGTAATATTGCCCATTATTTCATTTGATGTTGAATCACATTTTCTTGGTTCGTTTCCCTTCAAGAGATGCTTTCTGAGTTTGAAATAGATTGGAGTTGATATGGTTTACATGTAAATATCTCCATCGATCTATGCATGCTTTGATACCATGAAAGGTATTAGATCGAGTTGAACAAATTAAGAGACAATGAGACGAGAGAATGTGATCAGGGAAACAATGAAATTAAAATGAGAATGCTTTGAATTACTGCATATTGAGTATTTACACATACAAATGTTCTTATATATGTAGATTTGTGTAGCTAATAGATTATAACTAAATTACAACCAACTAAATGAATTCTGGTTATTTAATTGATCTCATTACAACTAAATTCGAGTGTGTTTGGATGAGACAATTTAAAATAATTTCAAACTCTAAGAATTTCAAATGTTTCAATTAAAATTTGTTCACTTTTAAATTTTGTGTTTGAATAAAGAAATTAAATTTCTTTAGGGGTTGGAGCCCAAATCACATCCGAAGGTAGATGATAATTGTACATACACGATTCAACGAAACGTGCCCACTCTCTGCACCGCCACTGGAAACCAGTGGAGACTACGCGTCTCTACCGCTATCGGAGTTGTTCTGCACGTCCTCCTCTGACGAAAGCCGGTGATACGACGGGTTGTTGACCGACGCTACAATCACAAACACCATGCCAACGACGAGGAGCCTCCCGACGATGAGTCTGTCGACAATCTGCCTCTGCGGTCTAGAAAGGTACAAGGCGAATGCGTTCAGGATCACCGCCAGAGAATCATGGTGGAGGAAGGTGGCGGACATGGAGAGGATATTGAGGCGGTCATGGAAAGTGACTGTGGCGACAGTGGCACCGGTGGGAGTGAAAGAAGGTTGACGGAAAGTGACATTGGCGACTGTTCCAAAAACGGTTAAAACACAATGGCTAGTGTTTTTTCTACGCCTGAAGCGTGGTAGGTGACAAAAAGATTTCTCCCATTTTAGAAGAAAATTAAAATTTCATATTTTTAGTTGTTTAAAATTTTATTTTAAAATTTCAAAAATTTAAATTCTTTATTGAAAAACATCTAAACAATGAATTTTATATTAAAAGTTTTAAATTCTCTAATAAACTACTTTCCTTAGTTAAAATTTTTTATCCAAATGCATTCTAGTGTTATTGATTGATAGAGTATTAATATTTAATTTCTTTTTTGCTAGATCCAATTAATACCAGTTGATTTTCTTTCCAATAAATTTGAGATTTATTTTTTTGGTTGGAATATATATATATATATATATATATATATATATATATATATATATATATATATATAAGAATTTATAAATAGAATCTATACACATGGTATTTTTTTAGAAATTTTAAGCAATAAACTTAATTATAATTATAACTACAAAATTTTAAAAAAAATGTTACAGATTACATTCTTAATATCAGAATGGAAATATAATAATTATATTAATTTTTATGACTAATTGATTGCAATCAAATTTTTTATAATTGTAATTTTAAATAATAATTAATTGATGCCAATTAGAACCGCTAATGGTTAGACGGATTAGATTAAATCATGGTTTGGTTAATTTATAAAGCATATGTTATTTATAATAATAATAATAATAATAATAATAATAATAATAATAATTGTTAGGAAAAATCCAAATCCCACATTGATTAAAAATAAAGTCGAGTTAAAATATATAAGTGAGAAATAACCTTTATGCTTTGAGTAATTTTTGAAATTGAGTTAGTCTTAAACTTACATCTTAAGTTAGGCCTAAACTACTTTTGCAATGAAATATTTTATCTTTATTATTTATTTTGTCTTTTTGCAACTGGCTCTCGTTTGTACTTCTTTTTTTTTTTTTTTCAGTTTCTCATTTTAATATGTTTAATTTTTGTGTAAATTACTTTTGATTTGGCTAAAAGGAGGAGAAAAACGAAAAACATTAAAATTGACTTCCAGAAAACATTTTCCTGCCTAAAATATGAGTAAAAAGGAAATATTTTAAAATAAATAATTTAAAACAAAAGATCTTTGATTGGATTATCAATACAAAAGTCTTATTATCTTATTTAGCAACATTCTAATCCGCAACCACATAAGATATTTTAATTAAATAATTAATTAAATATTTAAAAATGAAATATGTTAGTCTGAAAGAAATTTTTCGATGTAAATAATAAGACTAATATGATGGTTTTAATTTTATACAATTAAGGTAATTATGAATAATTAATTACTTTAATTAAATAAATTAGCAAATAATAGTCATTAATTGCTTAAAGTTTTTGTTATTTGATTATTCTGAGAAGCAAAATTAATTAATGGTATTTAATGCTATAGTAATAAAAAATATACTAGGGGTAACTATAGTAAAAAAATTATATTAAATGTTTATAATACATATTAAGTATTTAAAATTATGTAACACGTATTGGATAATATATAAATTCTAATTTGAATTTTTTTTACAATATTTGAATTCAAATTTAATCTCAATATCATTCCAAAAAAAAAATTAATCTCAATAAATAAATTAATTAAATGATGTAATTTGATGCTATAAACTTGAAGAAGAAAAAGTTCCTCAGATTATTTAAATATTTAAATGGGTGTATTAAATAATTTCAATCAAAATAATTATGATACCCAAATCAACGGATATTAATTTTTTAGAATAAAAATAATAATAATTAAAAATTATAATTGAATGATTATGCATAATTCTTTTTCTCATTCTTTAATATCTCGCATAATAAAAAAGAAACAAAAATATGTGAAAACAAAAACTACTGAACAACATAAGAAAACAAATAGAGAATATAAAAAAAATTGAGATCTTGGCATGTAACTTAAGTTAAAGGTTTTTGTTTTTAGTAAAAATCCTATAAACTTAATTACTAATTGGTTTTAGCAATTTTCTCTTTTTATTTTACCATTCTTTTTATAATTCAGTAATTTAAGAAGTATAAAATAATAAGTAAGAAATGATATTAGTTCATAGAAAACAAATCTCTGTCAAACATAAAATTATTATATTATAAAACAAATCAAGAAGTTATTAGACATATTATTTTATTTAAGAGAATTTAACTCAGTTGGTTAAATAAAAATGCATGAGTTGTTGTAATCTATGGTTAAAATAAATAAATAAAAATTTAATTACAATTACTATAAATTTAAAAAATATTTATAAATTTATTTTCTTTAATAAATATATTTATAAATAATGTTTAACCTATGCATGACATGGGTTATATATTCTCGTTTATATATATATTCTAACAAGCAAGTACTTGTACATTATACAAATATTTATAAATATATATCAAATGTGATAAATATACAATAAATAAATATGAACTGAAAAATAAAATTACAAGTGTTTGACATTTTGAATTTTGAAATTTTTAAAGGAATTAAAAGATTATTTTAAACTAACAAAATGTTATATTAATAATAATTCACAAAAATTATTATAATTAATATTGATTGGAAATTAAGTATTAATCAAAATAATTAAGAAAATTAATTAAAATATCTTTGATTGGTGATGACTGTTAAATATGAATTGTTTTTTATAATAAAAATATAATGAAAATATCCTTAAAAATGATTATTTAGCAGTTATTCATGCTTAATTGTTAAGAATTGATGTTCTTCCTATTCATGACTTACAAATATGAAAAAGAGGGATTAAAAGTCTAAAAGAAGAAAAAAATAAGCAAAAAGTTGAAAAAAGACCGAACCAAGACACGTTCAACACGCACGACGTGCTCAACGCGAAAATAAGCACTGGCGCTAAGCGAGGAAGAGGCGCGCTAAGCGTGAATACATGCACCCACGCTAAGCGAGTAACATTTGCTAAGCGCGAATACAAACACCCGCACTAAGCGTGAGTACGTAAGCCCAAGTCCACTCTAACAACTATAAAAAGAGAGTCAAGCCAAGGAGAAAAGACACACCGAGTCTCAGAGCACTCTAATATACACTTAAAGTCTGAGAACTCTCTCTTAGGGAATTATTTCTTCTCTTTCATCATTTTCTATTCCCTTTTTTCATTCCTTCTCCTAGCATGCCTAAAAAGCCAAAAGATGTGTTGTACACTTCATATTTATCAATGCAACAGGTGTTTTCTTTCCTATTATCTTTTCTTACTTTTAATTTTATGCATCATTCATCCTTGCATCATCTTTGGAGGTTAGGTGTTCGACAGAGGGTAATCCTTAATAAAAATACAAGGAAGGTCTTGCATGCATCAGTTTTAAGAATAAATCGCTCGACAGAGGGTAATTTCTAATAAAACTAAAAAGAAGAGGTATCTTAATAAAATCATTGTTAGACATAGAGTGATTGCATTACACTCAAGCATCAAAGCAAACATCTAGAATTAAAACTTCATGCATTTTATCTATTGAATCTTTGTAAAGACATTTGGGAGATAGATAAGTAAGATAGGTTTGTCGGTGTGAGACATTAGGGGCAAGTATTGTAATAGATGTGGGTAGATAGAGAAACATCCAAAATGCATCTTAGGCAAATAAGACATACTAGGTCCTAACATTCTCATCTCATTGAATTTCCTATTATTTCTTTTTGTTCTCTATTAGTATTTATTATCCCGTTCTTTTAAATTCTTCTTTTATACCTCATCTTATCTTTTCCTCTTATAAATTGAAAATTATACAACACAAGTACAAAACAAAATTCCTAAGGAAATTGACAACTTCAAAGTCTTTACTACTTGAACATTTGATACACTTATTAAACGGTTAACAATTAGATAACTAAATTAAGTGTTAGTCATTTCTTTTTCTTTTTTGGGTCAGAAATTATAAATATTCTCTAACTCAGTAAGCCAACATGGATTCTTACACTAAAATATATAGTTCCCCACATGTAAAAACGGATCCTTACACCATTATATCAAACCTATGAGTTTTATTTTTTTTAAGTATATGGGTTTTTATGTTTTTTTTTAAGTACTTCCTCCTCCTGATTGAAATATAACATTATTTAATTTGATAGTCTCAATAAAAAATAATTCATTTCTTAAAAACACCTTTTACATTCAATTACATTGGACCAAAAAAAATATTGAAAATAAAACTCAAATTAAATAAAATATTTTAGAAATGTCATCATTAAATATTAAATAAGAGAGTTAATTAAAATTTATTTATAGTTTAGTCCATCACACTTTTTTTTATATTTTAGTCAGGAAATAGTATATTTTTAAGTATATGGGTTTATATTTTTTTAATAGAGCACGAGAGTTTAAGTTCAAATTCTCTTTATATGATTATATTGCAAATCCTCCGCCCCCACACCATAAAGATGCATGACATTGATATCCATACTCCTTGACGTTTCACAAGCTTACATATAGATTATTATCTGCCCAAATGTTACTCGCTTCACTTTTTCTTAGAAATTTTGTCCCTTACTTTTATGCAATTTTAATTATTTATTAACTTTGATATTTAATATCGAATGAAAATATTGACATGACAAAGTTACTATTTCTCTTAAATATTATCCGAAAAAGACATTTCTCTTAAATATTAAAATTACATAATTAAAATTATGTGAATCACATTTTTGAGAGATGTCAACTTAGTTGAGATTTTTTTCTTAATTCTTTTGCATTAGCCAGTCATTTTTTATTTTTTATAAAAAAAATCCTTCCCTATCTCTTAGTATAAGCAATGAAATAGTCTTAAAAAAATAAAATAGAAGGCCATACATTTCTAATTTTGTTGTGGTATTTGTTTAGAATAATTTAGATTATATACTAAATTATATATAAGCCAATATTTTTAAAAATATATTGAAGACACACTTATCATTTGGTAGTAAAAAATATGAGCCGAAAATTTTCTGTTCCTTTTTTTATCATAAAAAGAGCGTAGGCATAAAGGTTTGAAACATTATTCCAAATAAAATACAGGATGGATACTTCATGTCAAACATATTCTGGATCTGATTTATAACCTTCTCATGCTGAAGACAAACAGAGAACTACAATCAAAAGTGAGTTACAACTAATAGTGAAGCAGAAAGTAAAAAGTTCTGAAACAAGAGATTATATATTATAGCCATGTTTCATAGTTGAAGCCTCGTTTGTGTTCACCTTCTAATGTTAGCGAACGATCTCTAGCAGCAGGAAGACAAGGTAGCTTCACATAAATATCATCCTTTACATCATTAATGGCACCTTTACACGAGAAAATAGATTTGCTTAAACTAAAGTTAGATCCAACACCACCCTTTTTGTTCTTCCTTGGCACCTTGTAGTTCTTCTCACTTTTGGTACACTCCTTGTATGCCACAAGAAAAGGGTCTTCTTGCCATCTAAAGCCCTTTTCCTTCTCGGACGTGCTTCTTCGAGGAGGTTGTAATGGACATGGAGGCAGAGGAATCTTCTCGTTGTCTTGAATTTCCAACATTCTCCTTGAGTTGCTCAAATGGGTAGGAGCAAATGGTGGTGGTGGTAAGGGAGAACATGATTTTTTATTGATTCCTATGTTGTTTAGAGGGAAATCACTGTTGGGGGTCTTACAAACCCCGGGTTTGTCTTCCCATGAAAAGGGTATGCTTCCATGTGAATGAGACTTCCTATGACTCATCTTATTAACATGACCAATAAGAAGAAAAAAAATAATGGTTCAAATGATGGAGAAGGAGTAAGAGAATGAGGCTTTAAAGCTATTCTTGTGTGGTTTGTATTCCATAACGGTTAATGATATCTAAAGGGCAAGCAGATAGAGCGTGTAGAGGAAGCTAATTATTGCTTTTAAAATAATTAAAGGAAGCAGATCATGGAAGCCAAGAAAAATATATAAAACCGTACGTCAAATTTGTGATCTTGAGGTTTTAATTTTCCATAATAGTGGCTAATTAGGAGTTAAGGAGAGATATTTGTGTCAAGTTTGTATGTTACTACTCGCAAGTTGCAATGACAATTCAATTGTTGATTTATTGGTAGGTGGAATGGGTGATGGATTCAATGACTGATATTTCAACTATAATGTTTTTTGCATCTTATACACCATGTCTTTTGGTGTCGTTTGAAAGGTCAAACGGTGCCACCATTCAATTTGAAGATAAAGGAATCCATAACGTTCCCTCCCACACTATTATAGGCCACTTTCTTAGAATTTAGTGGTCTTCCGCAATAATTTTCATCAATAATTATACATTGTGTTTGTGCAGCTTTTTTTCCTGCATGTGAAAACTGAGGTGCCTAATACTAGCACATGCAAGGATTAGCAGTAAACAATTCGATGCTAGGATAAGGCATTTGGATATGTTAGTTTCAGTTTTAGCTGCAATTTCTACTTTCTATTAATATACTATAAAGTTAAGAGTTGAATGATTATGGAGCATTGGTTAGTATAAAAACTTTTATATAATTAACTGATGAAAAATTATCCTTAGTAAGACTTTAAAATTGATATGCTAAAAATTGATAAATTTATTATACATAATAATTAAATAACAATATAAAATTATTTTATATTATCATTATATAAGTTATTTCAACATTAATTTAAGCTCAAACAATTACTTTAAGGCGTTTAAAGTCATTGTCGTTATTGGTAGGCAACTGCACAATTATGCAACTTTGGAATCAAAATTAACATCACCATGAACAAAATGGACAGTGGTTCAGTTCTAAATAGTTGATTCCCAGGTTATTTTGTCAAAGAGCACTTTGTAAATAATGAAAAGGATTGTTCTGTATTTTCGAAGCATTGTCCAAATTAAAAGTACGATAGGAATCTTTATTGGTGGGGGAATGAAAATAACATGTTACCTAATGAAAGTGATAAATTATTGAATGGCAGACCATATTTTGGAGTCAAGTGTAAGAAAGGAAGTTAATAGAAAAGACGGATAAGCTAGTCAAAGAACCTGCTATACTCTTTTTATGGTATAGTTGGGTTGTTTTGCAGTTAAATTTGGAAACAGAATAATCAAAAAAATAAAATAAAAAATTATCTTCTTTTTTTATTGGGTGGGGAAGTAGGAACACTACAAAAATAAAAAACACTAAACATGTGAGATGTTAAAGTAAAACAACTTCAAATTTATAAAAAGGGAAAAAATTAATTTTGACCCTTTTATTTGAGTATTAATATTTTTTTAAAATAGCTAATATTAACATTAACGATAAAGTCGCACTCTTTTATCATTGAATAATTTTTAAGTCGGTAATATACCAAAACTTTTAACGCCATTTGATTTTTACTCCTTTGGATTAAGCCTAAAGTTATGTATGTTTAATAACAATAATTTATAAGATGGTTGACAGTTAGCTGAAAGGATAAACTTGATTTTTAAATATCCAATAAATTAATTGATATTTATTGGGAGAGGGAAACCAATGTGTTGATCGATTAGCAAAATGAGGTTATATCTATATATATATATATATATATATATAAAGATGGATTCAATTTTGGATGATAAGTATTTTTTTTAATATGATTTATTTAATATTTAAGAATTAGAATTTAAATCTTGAATCACATGTTTAAGAAACACAAATTTGACATGATTTTGATTGGATTCGATTTTTATAATTTTTTTCTTTGAAATCCAATCCAATCCAATTTATTCATGAACGATTTAGTTCGATTTAGGTCAACAGATTATCTATTTAAATTTAATTTTTTTTTCTTCTTAGAATTAATATTTTATATCATAATTAATTCAAATATTCGATTCGACTTATTCAATTCGATTCTGACTCAAATACATAAATAATCCAATCCAAACTATTTTATTTGAATCAATTTAAATTTATAGGTCACCCACATGTGTGAACACTTCTAATATATTTCGCAATTATTATAAAACTAATCATTTTATCATATAATTTTTACTTAAATAATTGTATAAAACTCAATTAGTATATTTGGATTAACTTCTATACTATTATTCAATTGTATATTACTACCATATTTTTCAACTAATTTAACTAATTGTAACAATTACACTCAAGTCAGTTTCTTTTAACTCAACTAGACAATCACAGAAAAATTAAATCAAACTATTTTCTGTAAAAAAAAAAAAAAAAAATCATGTTCGGATATTCGGTTATCGGCGTGGAGGAAGGAAAGACACTCCCGCCACGGAAATTTCTGTGGCTCTGTGCTTTGAGACTGAATCTCATCTACAGTGACAACATCGATCTTCTTCCACAGTTTCCACTTTCCACCACCAAATCTACGTTAGGGTTCGTCTTCATTTCAAATTCAACAACTTCGCCAACCACGCCATGGCAACTCTTCAATCACTGCGACCTTCTTTCCGTCCATCAATCCCATCCCCAAATTCTCACACTTTCCCAGCCACTCCCTTTAATTATTCCCCCAAATCGATTGGCTCAAAGGGTGGCAGTGTTACCGTAAGACACTCTATCGTTTCTCCCAGGGTTTCGGTTTCCAATTCGGAGTATAGTACCCAAATTGCGGAAAATCTCGGTGACGTTACTATTTTCACTGCCACTGGCGAGCCAGTAAGGTTCAGTGATCTCTGGGATCAGAGCCAGGTCAACATACCTCATATTCATGGGTTAAAGCTTTCATTTTTATCACCATTTTATAACTCCTTTGTTACACCATACATGCTTGCTTTTGGGTACCCATTTTGTTAACAAATTGTATGTATACTTCAATTAGCTTTGGTTGCATTTTTATAATTTTCTTACTTGTTTTCAAAATAAAATTTATACCAATATCGATTAGAATACTACAAGAATTAGATATGTTTTGCAACTTATTATATGTCTATAATGATTCATACTCAATTTAAAGAAAGCATTTTCTTCTGTGATTTAATGTTTAAACTTGTATGTTAATTTTAGATTAATTTTATATGTTGTATTATATTTATAGGTGTGTTGTTTCCTTTTGTTTTTTAAAAAATATAATTTTACCATATATGAAACGATAATTTATAAAAATGGTTTTACATGATCATCTAATCACAGACATCTATGTATGATAAATTTGATAATTTTTACAATAATTACTTTAAAAGTTATACTAACAATTATTTGTGACGACTGATGAGTTGTAGGAGTATATAGTTGTCTTAAACTTTCTTAAAAGTTGTCAAACCGAATTTGTGTTGAGTCTTGTGTCCATGCTTCCTCGGTGATTAATCAACTTAGTTCTTGTAGGGTATAGCTGTGGTGGCACTGTTGAGGCACTTTGGATGCCCATGCTGGTAACTGATCCTCACCTTTGGTCATCAATCAAGACATGATTGAATGATCGTTCATCTTCTAATTTATGCATTGTCTGCTCTTGTTCTAAGCTGGGAATTGGCTTCAGCCTTGAAAGAATCCAAAGCAAGGTTTGATTCAGCTGGTGTCAAACTAATTGCAGTGGGTATTGGTACTCCCAATAAAGCCCGTATGCTTGCTGAACGAGTAATTTTCTTGTTCTCCTTTCTCACTTCAGTGTTTTTCCTAGCATAGTACTACATGCCTTTAAAATAACATAAAATAAAGCAAGAGACAAGCCTTACAAGTCCATTTTTTGGGGGTCTTATTTGTTGGGGTTATTTTTTAGCAATCATTATTTGTTATCTTACCTGTTTAAAAGGGCATCCCTTGTTAGTTTAGGTGTGACATTAGATCTGGAAAGGTTGATTCTGGTAAAACTTTTGACTCAACAAATGCTAATTTTTAGTCAAGGTTTTGGATTAAGGATGACAATCCAACCTAAACCCAATTGATTACTTTACTTCGTACCCCATTGCCCGGAGGCTCTTCGCTATGTGAAGGTATGGGGGAGGGATGTTGTAAGCAGCCTTACCCTTGCATATGCAAAGAGGCTGTTTCCGGATTCGAACCCATGACCAACAAGTCACCAAGGCACAACTTTACCGCTGCACCAGGGTTCGCCCTCAACCTAAACCCAATTGATACTCATAAAAATTACCTCCAATGAACAAAGGCCAAGGTAATTACTCCTAAAAGATTTTAGGGTCTGGGTTATGATATTATTGTAGGCAACCCACCCTGTACCCACACATACTAAAAAATAATTATGTACTGTATTTGTTATATTTTACAATTAAGATTTGAAAAATCTTTCAATATTTTGTAGTTGAGTTAGATGTTGCATTTTTAAATTAATGTTTTTTTGTTTTATTGATTTTTCATGGTTCATTTCAATATTCTTGTTTTACCAGTTTGTAAAAAAAAAAAAAGGTGCATTAAAAAGAAAGTATATTCCATGTAAGATAATGTATTTGCATGTCTGGGTGTGTAACTGTGTACAACATCAAGTATGGACACACACTAAAATTGTTACCATACACTCATACAGTACGGACTTGGATACGTGTCTTTTTCTTAAAGCAAATATCTACACATGTACTTTAGTACTCTATCTAAAGTCTAAACCTTGTCTATCATCATGGTCCCATCAAGTACCATACTAGTGAAATTTATTTTCAGTTATTAGTCTTGAGTATATTTTGGCTGAGTGGTCTGTGATCGTTTAAATCCATTTCATTGAAGGTTCAGCATTTGTGTTGCAAATTTGCTCGAGAGTAGAATGGCCAATGGCCATTTTTATCTTGATAAAGCATAGAATTTGGATCTCAGTATATCTGAATTTTGAAGACTTCATGTAAATTACCTATTTGTATTATATTAGTATTAACATGTACCTGATGTCAGAACTGATGTTTTCTTTTTGTCTTGATATTTTGTATTTTCAGTTACCATTTCCATTGGATTGCCTTTATGCTGATCCTGATCGCAAGGTAACATGTGGGTAGCTAGTTGAACATTTACCCACTAAGACTTATCTCCTAGTTGAATATTCACCAATTTCACCTTCTTTCAGGCATATCATGTTTTGAACCTATACTATGGTTTTGGCCGAACTTTCTTCAATCCATCCAGTGTAAGCTTAGTCTCCAACTTCTTTGAAGTATATATTTATTTTTGTATGACATTTTCAATTATGTATGTTGATTAATCTAATTTTTCAACCTTAAAATTGATATCACAGATCAAGGTGTTTTCGAGATTTGATGCTCTGCAGAAAGCTGTCAAGAACTATACAATTGAAGCCACTCCAGATGATAGAAGTGGTGTGTTGCAGCAGGTTGATACATTAATCTAGTAGCAAAAAGGATTAAAACAATATTACTTACATTCCCTAAAATATTGATCCATTCTTATTTTTGTCAGGGAGGGATGTTTGTGTTCAGAGGAAAACAGCTACTCTATGCGAGGAAAGATGAAGGGACAGGTGATCATGCCCCCTTAGATGATGTTTTTGATGTCTGCTGCAAAGCTCCAGTGGCCTAATGTTGTACTTTATAAAATTTTCAATTTGCATAAGATTAGGAAATTTCAGTTTAGGAAGATTTGTTTTAGTATACCAGATTTCTCTGAATGATATCGGTGACAAAATATTGCAAGTTGTGGATGATATGATTAAATATCATAAACAAATATTATAAAGTTCAATCTATAAATATGTTTGTCTAAAATAGTTTACTTTGAACTCAGTTTCATAGTAACAAAACTTGATTTAGAAATGACGATTGTAATATATGAAGATACAAATCTGTATATGCCTAAAGATGTATATATACCAGCTACTCTAATCTTCCTTAAAGACTATGCTACCGTATGGGTTGAAAATTATCAGTGCATTTCAAATTATCATCAACATTGATCAAGTGCATCATCATTCTAAAGTGCATTTTTCTTAAGAAGCTGGGGAATTTGTTAAGAGATCCCAATGGTCGTTGGCTGGGGGATTTGTTAGGAACCTGGGCAAGAGTTTTGGACAGTCTGAAAATGGCGTATCAGAAACGTATCAGGAAACTTGAACTGCAAGTTGACTCTATGGCAGTGGTTAAAAGTATTTTATTTCCAAGGCTTCTAATGGAAGTGCCGCTAGATAGAGGTTAATTCGTGAGATTAAGAAGCTTCTCTCTCAACAATGGCAAGTTAAATTTATGCATGTTTACAAGGAAGGAATGCTGCTGCTGATGCCCTTGCCGACTTGGCTTTTGTTAATAATGTTAATTTTTCTTTGTACGAACAACTCCTTTGAGCCTATGTTCTGTGCTCATGTCTGATGCTTTGCATAGTTAATTTGTAGTGTTCCTTCTTCGAGCTTAGGCCCGTTTACAACAGAAAAAAAAGTGTATTTTTCTTGTACACAGTCCCACATGATATTATTTATATAAAAATGGCTAGTAACATATTTTTATTGTTGAGTAAAATTTATTATAAATTATAAAATCAATGAGTGAAGTTTATTAAATAAGAAGTGATATTTTTTAAATTTTATGATTTTTAATCATTTTCATCTATTAATAAAGAGTTTGTTTAAAAGGGTATATTAATAACATTTTTTTATCTTTAAAATAACATTTCTTTATTTTTACCGCCTTTGCATTAGTTTCCTTAAAAATTAGCCCTAATAGCTTATCCAAAGAGAAAAATTGAAGTGAGTAATTCAATTTAAGTGAGAATTTAAAATCCTTGGTATTGAAATATGTTGTTGGAATAATATACTTAAAAAGTATTTGAAATTCTAGTGTTTCGTCAAAGTATTTTTTATTATTTAAAATTAGAAAAATTAAAAAATTCACCATCAAAACTAAGAATTTGAATTGCTACAAGACTATTTGACGCTTCTCTCTCTACTCTCTCTTCTCTTTCTCTCCATTCTCTTGTCTCATCCTCTTTAAAGTATTTGATTGAAATACAATGATTAAAACATATTATTTAAAGTAAAATATATTTTATTATTGTATTTCAATTTAATTTGATTTAGTCTTTATATTTTAAAATCAATCATTTTAGTTTGATTCTTATAAGTAAGACCTTTGAACCAACACTCATTGGATTAGTTTTTAAAAATCATCAAATATATAATTTTTAAAATAATTATTATTATAAAAATCAACAATTTCATCGCATATGATAATATATATTTCATGTGTTATATAATATTTATCATTTTTTTAAATAATATATAAATAAAAAGAGAATAATAATTTTATAAAATTAATTTTATCATTATTTATTCATTTATCTAATTTTTATTGTGATTATTAATATTATAAGAGAAAAAATAATTAAAATTACATTAAAAAGATACAGTGATAAATGTTTTTCTTGCATAACAATTATTATAGAAAGAAGACACAGTAATTACAGAAAAATCCTTAATTTCTATATTATCATTCACTAAAAATTGTCAAATTTTAAAACTAATTTGATAATAGTAATGATAACAATTCCATATCACAGAAAAATTAGATAAGTTATCCAAAAAAAAGAAAAAAGTTAAATCATGTTCCCTTAATGCCGTGGAGAAAAGCAGTCACCTCCCGCCACGAAAATTTCTTTGGCTCTGTGCTTTGAGTCCGAGTCTCTCCCACAGCGACACCATCCATCTTCTTTCACATTTTCCACTACGTTAGGGTTCGTCTTCATTTCGAATTGAAGGATTCAACAACTTAGCAAACCACGCCATGGCAACTCTGCAATCTCTGCCACCTTCTTTCCGTCCATCAATCCCACCCCCAAATTCCCACTCTTTCCCAGCCACTCCCTTTAACTATTCCCCCAAATTGATTGCCTCAAAGGGTGTCAGCGTTACCCTCAGGAACTCTATCACTTCTCCCAGGGTTTCGGTTTCCAATTCGGAGTATAGTCCCCAAATTGCGGAAAATCTCGGTGACGTTACCATTTTCACCGCTGCCGGCGAGCCAGTAAGGTTCAGTGATCTCTGGGATCAGAACCAGGTCAACATACCTCATATTTATGTGTAAAAGCTTTCATCTTTATCATCGTATCGTTACTCCTTTATTAGTTCATAAATACTTGTTTTAGGTATCCATTATGTTGACTGAGATTTTATTTTGGGTGACCATGACATTAGTGCAGAGTATCCACCAATTTCACTGATGATTAATCTCTACCGAATAATCTGACTGACCACCTTAGTAGGGTCTTCCCTCCCAATCACAGTTTTTTTCATCCACAAGGGACGAGGCTTGAACTCCAGACCTTACTTAAGGGGGCCGAGCTTAATTAATCGCCCATTGTGGTTTGAAATAGCTTATATAAATTTGTTTGATGGTTCTTAGGTTGTGTGTATGTTCTTTTCTACTGCGTGTTTTAACTTGAGGTGAAGCCAGCCTTGGGAGTGGACTTTCTGGAAATTATGCGTTGACTTTTTGAGCATGGGTGATTGATTAGCTAAGAATCGCCGATGCTTCTGAATGCTAGCCTTATTGTGTTAAATAAAAACTTCAAACACCAAAAAGGGAATAAAGAGAGGAGATAGAAGTCTAAGTATTATAAGTAATATGATACAATAAGAAGAGAGAAATAACAAGTGGGGATAGAAAGTGTTTGACTTTGATAATATATAAAATTGTCTATAATTTATCCCTCTTTTATACAGGAAAATGTTTGACGGACACCCAAAATGCTATTCAACACTTAGAGAGAGAAAAATATAGGTATGATAGGGCTTATAATGTGATAAGAAGAGAGAGATAGAGAGAAATAAGAGATGTTGGTGGGGTGTTTATGTATCATTACTCTTTTATAATTTTTTTTTTTTTAGATTAACTTTATATGTTGTATTCAGGTGTTGTTTCTTGTGATTTTTAAAATTTGTCATATTTCTGTATCTCGTTTTTGTGTCCCATGTTGTATCCATGCTTCTTGGGTGATTAGTCTTAATTCTTGCAGGGAGTAGCTGTGGTGGCAATGTTGAGGCACTTTGGATGCATTTGCTGGTAACTGATCTTCACCTATGGTCAGCAATATCAATATTTGTTTGAGCGATAGTTCATCTAATTTATGGCTTGTCTGCTATTGTTCTAAGTTGGGAATTTGCGTCAGCCTTGAAAGAATCCAAAGCAAGGTTTGATTCAGCTGGTATCAAACTAATTGCAGTGGGTGTTGGTACTCCCAATAAAGCCCGTATCCTTGCTGAACGAGTAATTTCTTTGCACTCATTTGTCATTTCAGTGTTTTCCTAGCAAAGTACATGCTTTAAAAAATAACATAAAAATAAAGCAGTTAAGCAAGCCATACAAGTCATCTTTTTTTAGGTTCTTATTCGTTGGGGTTCTTGACAATCATTATTCATTATCTTATCTGTTGTAAAAGACATCCCTTGTTAGTTTTGGTGAGGCATTAGATCTGGAAAGATTGATTCTGAAAAAGCTTGGAATCAACAAATGCTAATAATAAAGGTTTTAGATTGGGATGACAATTGACAAATCATTGATACCCATAAAAATCACTTACAAAGAATAAGGTTTTATCTATTAAATGGTTCAAGGCTTAGGCCTAGGTAAATTACCCACAAATATTGTGAGGGTATGAGTGTCAGTTAGGATATTGTAGTAGCCAACCTGTCTTATGCCCACCCACATGTATATAAAGTTATACATTTGTTGTATTTTATAATTACGATGTAAAAGATCTTTCAATATTTTTTAAATTATGTTAGATGTTACATTTTCAAATTAATGCTTTTGGTAGTTAATTTTAATATTAAAAGAATATTCTTGTATTACCAGTCTGTCAAAAAAAAAAAGTAGTACATTAAAAAAGAGTATATTCCATTTCAATAAAATGGAGATAATGGATCTACATGACTGCATATGTGTGTGTACCTATTAAGTAATGCGAACACTGTAGTTGTTGCCATAATGGATTTGATTACAGACTTTTCTATTAAATGCAATAGGCACACTTGTACTTTAGTACTCTACCTAAACCCTATCCAATTGCTGTCCCTTCAAGTATCATACTTGTAAAATTTATTTGTAGCTATTGTCTTGAGTATATTTTGGCTGAGTGGTCTGTGACTCAAATTTAAATCCATTTCATTGAAGGTTCATCATTTGTTTTTTTAACTTTGCTCAAGGATAGCAGTATGAATGGTCATTTTTATCTTGGTCAGGCATAGAATTTGGATCTCAGTATATCTGAATTTTGTAGATGGATGTCAGTATATCTGAATTTTGAAGACTTTTCATGTTAAATTACCTATTTGTATAATAGTTTTATGAGCATATTCTTGATAGCAGAGCTGATTTTCTTTTTGCCTTGAGGGTTGCATTTTCAGTTACCATTTCCAATGGATTGCCTGTATGCTGATCCTGATCGCAAGGTAACATGTGGTTAGCCAGTTGAAAATTCACCTACTAGGATTATCTTCTAGTTAAATATTGACCAATTTCACCATCTCTCAGGCATATAATGTTTTGAACCTGTACTTTGGCTTGGGCCGAACTTTCCTCAACCCTGCCAGTGTAAGCTTAGGCCTCTAACTTCTCTGACTTGCAATTATGCATGCTGATTAATATACTTTTCTAACCTTCAAATTGATATCACAGGCAAAGGTGTTTTCAAGATGGGATGCCCTGCAGAAAGCTGCCAAGAACTATACAATCGGAGCCACGCCAGATGATATAAGTGGTGTGTTGCAGCAGGTTGATACATTAACCTGGTAGCAAAAAAGGATAAAACAATATTACCTTCGTTCCCTTAAGTATTGATCCATTTTTATTTTTGTCAGGGAGGGATGTTTGTGTTCAGAGGAAAGCAGCTACTCTATGCGAGGAAAGACGAAGGGACAGGTGATCATGCCCCCTTAGATGATGTTTTTGATGTCTGCTGCAAAGCTCCTGTAGCCTAATGTACTTTATAAAATTTAAATGGCATAACCTTAGGGATGTTCAATTTAAGAATATTTGTGTTAGTAGATTAGATTTCTGTGAATCATATTAGTGACAACATCTATCATGAAGTCCAATCTACAAATATGTAGTCTATAGTATATAGAGTGCACTTGTGAATTCAATTTCACAAATCTATAGTAACAATACTTCATTTAGAAATGGTGATTGTAATATATGTAATATGTTCATGTTTTAATCATTATGAATGATAACAATGCACATTTTTCGTCCTTGTAAAAACTTTAGTACGTTTTTTCGTCCATATAAGGTTGAAATGCATCATTTTTTAGTCCAAAGCAAAGTTTGGTTGTATCTAAACCTATGATTATTTATGGTTTATTATATCAGTTATGTGTATAATCGATTTAAATGTATTTTTTTTTTTACATTGGATATGATATAGCTGATGTAAATGTAACATTTTTACATCTGATACGCATATAACAGATGTAAAAAAATTATACACATAACTTTGGATATCCAAATCTTATTTGGCCAAAAATTATACACATAACTTCGGATATTCAAATCTTATTTCAGACTAACAAAAATGATACATTTTAATTTTAGACGCAAAATATATTAACAATTTTACAGGGATGAAAAATTTATATTTTTAATTAATAAGAGCGAAAAACATATTTAAGTATAATGAAGTTGCAAATCGGTACATGTCTAAAGACTATATTACTACAGGTATACACCACGTGTTACCTACGGAGAGATTCAAAACAACAGTAATCATAATATGATTGTAATTTGTAAATGTTTTTTCTCTCAAGTCATCTCCCTTTCTTTTCTCTCGCTGCATCTTTGTGGGAATCTGGGAAGGTTCAAATCTCCTTTCTTGAGGTATATGTAGGGCTTTGTCGTGGTGGTTCTGGGCCCTACATCACGTTCTTTTCTCAAGCTGGGCTCTTTGTTTTTGGCCCAAGTTCTGTTCATGTGTCCTTTTAATTTATTGTGGTTGTAACATCTATTTAAAGATCAGACATGATCGACCTATAATGATCGAGTTCCTGTATTTTCACTTTTAGTTCCTGTTGATTTTTTTTTTGGGTGTATTCAGTTCCTGTTTTTTGAGAGAATAAGCAGGAAACGTACTGTTGATTTGACTCTTCCAATTCTTTTCGTACTAGCCGGTTGGAAATAGCTCGAGTGGTTGGAGTACCAAAATATTGGGTACTTTCCTTTGTGTTTCGATTTCTGTGGTGAACATTTTCTTTGTGTTTAATGCTTGCTAGAGGGTGGCTGGGGTTTGGCGACATGCATGTACTCGAGCACTGTATCTATCACCTTAGGTGAAAGCACATGTATATTTTAATACTGCTTCTTCAACATACTTGCTCTCATAAGAACCTTTTGGGCTTGCAGCATGAATAATGTATAGACTTATTTATGCTGAAATCCAACATTTTATTAGAAGAATAAGGACGGGAAACTCTACAACAATGAATAATTTTTTATACACATTTCTAAGACTGTCTAGTGCCAATTTTATTATTTTCATGGTATGACAACATTAAATATTATAGTATCGCTATGCATCTGCAATTGAGGGAGTTAGCAAACCTCATTAAAGGTGAAAGTCAAGTTTTTCTATAGACATTGATCATCGATAAAGTCGATTGATATTACGTACCTATAATTTGGTAACCAAAAAAGTATTATCATGCCCTTTATAATAAAAGCTAATAATACTAATAATATTTGCCAATAAAAAAATGTGAAAGCGCGTTTTATCTTTTAAGATAAATAAATAATACCAGTGATTGATAAGAAAATTAATGATTGGTATTTTAATATATTTATGCTTTATTATGTATGTATATATAATATTAACTGAATTTTTTCATCAATAGCTGGGGTTATATACTGAGAATAAAGTGAGCTATATACTTCAGGGGAGGAGAACCTTTATCTCTGGACACAGCATCTCAGAATAAATTGAGGGCAGGGGTACATTAACGGGGCCTAACCCAGTAACCCGATTGGGATGGGATGGTCATTCTTTTTGAGACATTTTACATTGTTTAGGTCAAATCCACTGATAAGCCAGAAATGCCTGCATGTATTGTGGGTTGTGAGTACAAAGTAAAAGTACGAAATAAAAGAATGGTTAAATTATTCATTTGATCCTTATAATTTTTTATGTTTTTTATTTTTTTAGTTTATATAATTTGAAAGTGGTTTTTTTTTAGTTCTTATGATTTACATTTTAATTTACTTTTAGTCCATTTAGTTTAAAAGTATTATTTTTAGTCCCTATATGAAACTATAGGGATTAAAAACACCACTTTCAAAATTACAGGAACTAAAAGAGAATTAAATTGTAAACTATAGGGATTAAAAAGACCATTTTCAAACTATAGGGACTAAAAAAGTAAGAATCATGAAACTATAGGGACCAATTGAGTAATTTAACCTAAAAGAATTTTAAGGGATTCTTATAAAATATCAATAATTATCAGGAACACATTATATTAGATTATTAAGAAGAGTTTTAGAAATATCTGGATCCATAATGATTGATCAAACAAACGCAGCGAAATCTGAATTTGTAGGTAACCGATGACTTCATGGTTCTTCTTCAACCGGAACATCTTTATTTCTTAATAGGACCTTCGTAACTCTTCAAATGGAAAGAAGAGAACTATGTGTGAGGGGCTTGGTATATTGGGAACCATAACCTTCTTATAGCGTATTAACCTAATAGAGTTCCTATTATCCCCTAATGGACCAACACTGACATCTGTTCATTTAAGTTCATATTCTCTAATTTAGTTGTCTAACGGGCTCACTTAATTTGATCACATAAAATAAAATTTACTAATGATAAATAGTTAATATAATTGTCTTATAATATTAGCCCACATTAATTATTGGAATAGAAAATTTCAACAATCTCCCACTTGGGCTATATATATTGTAACAATTATATCAAAAATTCTTAAGCGCACATTTGTATGTTATTTACCTGTAGACTTCCACTTTAACAACCTGGTTCATCTCATGTATCAATAATGGAATCATTGTGACTTTCGTCAATACAACAAGTGTAACTAGACTTCAATGACCACCACATCAATACACTCAATGATATAAGTTAATATGGATAAGCAACATGGAAATTACATGCAATGTGATCTTAGTCATGCTTATTTCCAACTGGTCCAAACTTTATTCTTTATAGAGATATATCCAAACACAATATAAATATTGTAAATAAAACAAGCTGATAATGAAATGATAAACTTCAACTTTATTTTTATAGAAAATTCAAACAACAAAATGTTTGTAAACCATAAGATATAGAACATAAGCAAGACTTCCACTAAACTAAGGTACTATCAGGAATTACGCCCATATGAGCAGTGTGCTCATGAAAAAAAAATCTAAGTGTCAGATCTTTAGTAAGTGGATCAGCTAGCATGGAATGAGTCTCTATATGTTCTATAGAAATCTGTATTTTCTTAATTCTTTGTTTAACAATCAAATATTTCATGTCAATAAACTTTTACTTGGTTGAATCCTTAATAAGACCACTAAGATATTGTCCCAATAAACACCTGATGGCTTCGTAATGTTGGCAACAATAGGCAAGCCAGTTACAATAATTTAGCAGTCATAAATTCTAGTATGATGTCTCATAACAAAATATTAAATTCACCAACATGGTTAAATGTGGATCCTTATGTGGAGTGATTGATATTAAAACATTCAAAAAAAATTGAAGTCAAAATACTCAATGATCTCTAAAATTCTAGACTTTCGATATGAAAACATGTAGTTTCTTGTTCTCTTCAATTAACACATAATGTATTTTACTACTTTCTAGTGTTGCATACTAAGATTACCCATATATCACCTTAGGAATCTCACAAAAAATTATTTTATGACAATAAAAAATAAAAAAATTATGCAACATCCTCAACTCTCAACTGACACCCTTTTCAAACTCTAAATTTTATACATGCAGATTTGTGATTCAAATAATATAAGTAATTTAAACCATAGTAGTAACAATAACAACAATTAAAGAAGAGAACAATAAACATACAATGCACAAATAATTTTTATGGTAAATTTCAAGACCCAAACAAGATACCTAGCGCACCATTAATCCTTATTTTTGGATTGAAAAAAACTAACTGCAAGTGATACTCTTAACACATTGATCAAACATTGGTGATAAGTCCTCTCAAACAAAGTTTGTCTTTAGACACTTCATTGCTCACATGGAAAACTTATATGATGATTACTCTCACCAAATAATGATTGTCTTTGAACATTTCATTATTTACATGAAAAATCACACTATTTATAATTACCACATGTTTACCATCACAAGCATGTAATTATTCTGTCAAATTGTGTCTTTCTTTGGGCTGAGCACAATTCGCATGAATAATTTCATGCAACATCCATGTAAATTTAATCAACTTACGCAAGAGAGATTACTTCGACAACATGTTGTTTCAATTAATTTAACCAAAAAATACAAGATAATTTAATATAATAAATGGGAGGTCTTAAAATTACACAATTTTCACATATGATTTAGTTATATAAAAATATATATAACAGAGCATGCAAATATTTTACAAAACAGACTCATCACAAGATATCTAACACAACATTAATTCTTAGAGAAATTAATTTTTAATTGATACTCTCAACGCAATGATCAAATATTGACAATAAATTCTATCAAATAATAGCCTTTCTTTGGACCGACTGTTATTCACATGAAAACACTTTATAATTGTCACACATTTATCATCACATATACAAAATATTATTTGGTCAAACTATGTCTTCCTTTAGGCCGAACACAATTCGTATAAATAATTTTATGCAAAAATCTATGTAATTTTAATCAAATCAATTTTCACAATAGGGATTACTTTGACAATATATTGTGTCAATCAATTTAACTAAAAAAATCACTAGATGTGCAAATAAAATGGGAAGGATCTATTACTGCTAAGTTAACTTAAAACAAACAAGAGAGATTTACCTTTCTTTACACGTCATGCAGTGTACCTTGGACACTCTTTCTTCATGTGTCTAGACTTCTTGTAGAAGTAGCAAGTAAATTCTTCATCTTTCTTTTGTTTCTTTTGCCGAGATCACCCTTAGTTTTCTTTTTTATTTTGAGATGTCAAGCTTAAATGAGCACTTTCAAATCTGTCTTTTTGCAACCTCTCTTCCCCTTGCCGAGAGTACCCTTAGTTTTGTTTTTCGTTAATGGACTATTTGTCCTTACCCTTAGTTTTCTTTTTCGTTAATGGACTATTTGTCCTTCTGAGTGTTATAGGTTACTTTGAATGGCCCAAAGTGTGCACGAAGTGAGACCAAGACTAAATGCACGAGCAAGTCTTCACCAAGTTCTAGCTTAAGTGCTTTTAGTTTTGATGTTAAGTTAGACATTTTCATTATATACTCCCTTATGTAACTTTTCCTTTTTTTAACAAAAAATAAATAAATAAAACAAAAAATTACATGCGCACAAGACTTCCTTATATATATTATGAAGAATAGCCATGAAGAGCAGTCATTCACAAAACCAAAAGATAACAATGCCAAAAAATATATTGGGGACCATAGTCTTCTTATGGTGTATTAACCTAATAGGGTTCTCATTATCCCCTAATGGGTCAATATTGAGATCTGTTCATTTAAGTCCATATCATTTGATTTAATTATCTAACAGACTCATTTCATTTGATCACATAAAATAAAATTCATTAATTATAAATAATTAATATAATTGTCTTATAATATTAACACACATTAATTATTAAAATAAAAAATTTCAACAACTGTCACATGTGAGTGAGTCCAATCTAGGGCAAAAGCTTTGGCTTTTTCTTATTTTTAATTTGAAAGAAATCCCTAGCAACCATCCCACCGATATAATCATAGGCTATAATTTCTTTCAATTTTGATTATTTATGTATAGTTGTATAATCAGTGTTCTCACAATTTATACATGTATATAATGGCTTTTCTTTCCTGCTGTAAGAAAATCTAACAGGTGTCCACTGCAGGGCTAGGACTAATGTAGACTAGGCAGTGACCTTGCCTATGTGAAATCAAGGATAAAAGGGTGGTGGATCCGTGGATGGGTGTTTATACTGTAAGTTATATAGATTATAGAAAGTATAAATTCCTTGGATAATAATTTGAAGTAGAATGAATGAATGAGGGTAAAAGGGAAAAAAGAATTGTTGAATGTTGTGGTCAGCAAAGTAGTCATAAAAGAGATTCTCATCCAAGAGTACGACATGCCCACATTAATGCCGAGAGAAGAAAGAGGGGAAATGGACTGGGCGTAGTAGTAGTAGGGTAAAGTCAAGTAATAAGGAGAGAGATGCACAGAAAAATGCCATTGGGTTCAATGAAAATTGAAGGGTTACTTAAATACTTGCCCCTCAGAAAGAGAAAGTGCACAGGGACCTTTTTTCTTCTCATGCATATATACACTATAGCATTGACAGGGTTCTGTGGTGGCAACCAGATTAGTTGCTATCCAATTTCACTTTTTCTGTTGAATCCCTTATGCTTCTTTAGGCAATGTTATTTACTTGCATTTGTTTAGATTCCATGTTCGCACGGGATACCATATATCTTCCACTTCTTTTTTTTTTTGGTGAACCAGACATATTTTTGAACCGAAAGTAAATGATTAATTTTTCAAGATATAAAAATTCATTTAAGAGAATGTTCTCTTTTAATATATGTTATTCTATTCACAAAAATCAAGAATCAAACTCTTAAATCATATGCTTAAGTGAAAAAAGTATATGCTAACTATATCACACCATGATGGTACCCCTTTTTTTTTACTTTCCTTAAAATCAACACAACCGAAACTGGTTTGCTTTATCTACAAACTTGAAAAGGCTGTGATTCCAAAATGCAATTTTCCTGTGTTCACATTGTTAATGGTGAGCTCTTTACATTTTCTAACTAACCAACGCTAGATTCAGGTTAAGGTAGTCGTATACCTATCAATTTTAATTACTTAAAGTGGTTTTATTTTGACAAATTAAGTAATGCCAATAAGTAATACACCGTTTTCACCCCCATAGAAAAAGGCATGCTATATTTTATCATTTATTTGGGACACAAGTTTTCAAATGATAGGCAGAAAAGCCTTGTATTAGTAGTAGATAGTAGATATTATAATTATTATTTGGTGGGTTATAGCAGAAACCAAATCCCAATTAGCTGGTTAAAATTATTATTAATATGATAAATAGTAAAATTCATTTTCTAAAGTGTGATGCGGTGATAAATTAAAAAAAAGAAAAATATAAATTTAGCCTTTGGATGTATAAAAAATACAACAAATTAGTCATGTTAAATTTGTGATACCATTTTGTTATTAAGTTGTAATACTCAATGACAAATTTGATAATAAATTGTCTTTTTTGGACTAATTTAACATTAAGTTACAAAATTTAGAAACTAATTTATCATTAATTTGTCTATAGAATTAATCTATTACACTTTTTATACATTTAAAAATTAAATTTAAATTTTTCATCTTTTTGAAAACTAATTTGTCAGCCCCTGACTCTGAAGGACCAATTTCACTAATTACCCTTATTAATATTACCATTTTATTACTTAATATATTCCTATATAATTTCTCTGAAGACTCATTAAGAACCTCCAAGCATTTTTAAAAGCAGTAGGAAAGGAATAAAAGTCACAGCAGAAGGAGAGTTAAGAAATAAAATATGTTGAAATGCGATTATCTTATAATACTAGGAGAATCAAATTCGTACTGTTAGAGCTTCTTGCATTGTTAAATTCATCACAGTAACTCTAATTAAAAGTTGAAAATGTCTTGTGTATATGGAACCATGTTTGTAGCGAAATGTGCATCAGAAAGTGACAGGATGCATAGTTGCATACCCATCGTACCGCAGCAACAAAGAAAACAAGTTCAAATCACCATCATACCACAGACATAAAGAAAACAACTTCAACATACATAGCCGGCAGACGGCCAATCCTAAATGCAAGAAGCTTAATAGCATATGTTGCAAAGAATATCTCTTATCCTAATTAATGTTGTCACAAAAAAAATTGAGCAACGAGACAACAACATAGGATAATTTGACATTAAAATTAGTATTATTTTTGTGTCTAATTCTATCCATATAAGAGGATGAGAACCTAAGTATTCAACAATTAAGAAAGTAAAACAAAAATGAGTGACCGCAAAATTGTTCTAGTGATTGGCTGTGCCAAAGGTGGCATTGGCTATGAATACTGCAAGGCATTTGCTGAGAAAAATTGCCACACGTATTTGCCTCTGACGTCTCGACGCGGATGCAAGACATGTCAGACTTGGAGTCAGATCATAACATAGAGACACTTGAGCTTGATGTGTCTTGTGATCAAAGTGTCATCAGCTGTGGCCACTGTTGTATCAAAACATGGTCACATACATATTTTGATTAATAATGCTGGAATAGGTAGCACAGGGACATTGAATGAGATGCCACTTGATGCAATTCTGGCTTGGGAAATCAACACATTGGGGCAACTAAGAATGGTGCAGCATGCGGTGCCTCACATGGCTATGAGAAGAAGTTGTGTAACACCCTGTTTATTTTTTTTTAGAAAAATTAATTAAAAATATTTTTAATTAAAATAAATGAGTTTTTATTTAAATAAAAATAGAGGTTTGAAATAAATAATAAATATTAGTTTTTAGAAAAATAAAAACTGAGTTTTAGAAAATAAGAGAGAAGTTTATTTATTCATTTTTCTTTATTTATTTAATAGAGAGAAAAGAGTGTTTTTATAATTAATAAAATAAACTAGAAAAATAGGAATAAGAATTAAGTCATCAGATTTCTTATTATATAAAATAATTTTTAATCCTTAGAACACAAAGTATTTCTTTTTCTTTGACGTTCAAGAATCCTAATAGAACAATCGGAGGAGGAGCTCAAGAGAACACTAAAAATTCCACCATTACTAATGACAGAGAACGCTTTAGCGACTACATCAAGATAAAAAATGAGTTACTCACACTTGAAAATTAGAATGAACATGTATATGAATTTTTAGAAGATCAATTTTTGGGTTATTTTAAACTTTTTTAAATTAAATTTTATTCTTATGCATTTATTCGTGTATCTCGATATAACATTGTTGGAAAATTGATATGGTCTTATGTTGAGTGTAAACTCTAAAAATTGGAATTTTTTCTAATTAATGTAAATTAATGAAATTAAGTAAGGAGTAGTACAGCGTAAGGGGAAGTGGATTGTCTTGTTTATACTATGGGTATGTATAATGTATGCTTAATTTACTTAGTAAGAGTGGATTGTCTTGAGCTATACGATTTTCTTTATACGCCTTAATTGTCATTACGACTTATTGCATTGGTTCCAATTTCAAGATTCATGTGAATTGCCAAACCTTAAATTGCTTTTTCGTATGAATAATTCTTATGGTCTGGATTCTCCGATTTTGGCATTCAGCATCATCACACTCGTGTCATTTGTTTATAATAATTAACAATAGCAATATACATATTACGTGAATTGTCATGTGTTGATCCTATATATATATATATATATTCTAAAAATATTACATATAATAAAAGTAATAAAAAAATAAAGTTATAAAATTATTGTTTAATAATAATTATTTTTGTTACACTTCAAATTAATTGTTGTAGAGGTTCTTTTTAATGGAAAATAATATAGTTCGATTTAATATATACATGTTGTGTGTCATGTAAATATTATTACTGTGTGATGTATATATGATTCATGAGACGTGATAAATTGTTATATTGAAATCATAAAATTGTGATTGAAATTGTGTATAAATGATAAAATGAGTATGTGATGAATCATGAGATACATGTATATTTGTTGCATGCACTGAGTTGTGAGTTATGAACTATGCAATCACACAACTTGTAAAATCATTTAAGGGTGACAATTAATGCATGACGAGTTTGTGATGGTCTCCATTATGGGAACCCAACGAGTTTAATCACTTGAGACGCAACAAGTTAAAATAATTTTAAAAATAATTGAGATTTTGAAAACAATTGAGTAGTTGTGTATATTGTATAGTTTATAGATAGAGTTTGTGTGTTAAAATATTTTCTGGGTTAGACTTGAATCAGGAGGGAGAGGTCCTGACGGACTCCTCCTCGGAGTTTAGGCCTGGGATAAATACACTCGTTTTGAGTGTTCCTTTAAGTTTGTGTCGATCCCACATGGTTGGAGCATTCTCTCTAAATAGAGTGACTCTGACTGGTCTTCCTATGATTTCACTTAGTGAGAGTGACCTAACTTACCCATTGTAAGACTTATCTTGTCTTGTACTCCTAGGCGCTCGATGGGGTTTTCCGCTGAAAATGGTACCACATTGCATATAGGCTTGAGTCTAGTATATATGTTGTATAACGCTTGTGTTTGACTTTCATTAAGTTAACGATTAAGATTTTGGGGTTGTTTTCTGGAGTGTGTGAACTTGAATGAGTGTGAATACCTGTGTGATTTTATGAAGTGATGATGTTTATGTAAATTCAACTTTATATATTTATATGTTTCACATGCTCTAGTATTTTATTATATACGAATGTGATAACTCATTCCCGACATGTGTTTGCATTTGGGTTGAATGCCATTTTATTTTAGGTGAACCAACATATGATGAGTTTCATGCTAGAGATGGAGAGGCTTAGCCTTTGTCTAGGAAATGCTTTGATAGATGTGACATCGGAGCATATGATTTTATTTCATATGTTATAGTTCCATGAATAATATAGTTGTTTTATGTTTTTCATTATTAGTTTGACTTGTTTTCATTTAGTTTGGACGGTCTTGTTTTGAGCCGAGATGATTTTATTATTTATTTGGACAAGTTCTATTATGATGTTCGAAAAGCGAATGTGAATCTTTTACCCTTTTTGAAATGTTTTTATTTAAATGTGTTTCAAAACTTTTAATTAATTTTGTATTTATATTCATTTTATTATTAGTAAATATATGTGTGGGGTAGCGGGTATCACAAGTGGTAGCATAGTGAATGTTGGTAATCTGGTTGGTTATGTGTCAACCCCTTGGGCAAGGTCTTATTGTGCAGGCAAGGCTTCAATGCAAGCCATGTCAAACAGTTTGCGGCTAAAACTTAGGCCTTTTGGGGTGAATGTGGTTCTAGTTTTGCCTAGCTCTATGAGGTCAAATTTGGGGAGGGCTAATTTGGAAAGATTAGGTAATTATGAGTGGAAGCTTTATAAGGACTTTAAAGAGGTGATTGAGGAGAGAGCTAGAGCTTCTCAGGATGACAAAGCTATGGATGGTCGAGTTTTTGCTAGACATGTGGTTAGAAAAGTTTTAGGCCCTAAACCACCAAAGCAAATTGTTTTTTTGTCACATGACTGGTTTGTTTGCCTTGCACTCATGGTCTCCCCTGTGGGTAAAAGATCTTTTTTCCTTAACCTGTTTTGGCCTAAGCAAAAAGGTTTAAGGTTTTGTATCAAGTTATGATGTATAAAATCACTTTATACCATACACTTTATCAATTCTTGTTATTTTTCTTTATTTTTTTTATCATGTCGTTTCTCCTATTATACTTACTTTCCTCCCTCTCTACATCTCTACTGGTTGAATAAAGTTTGGTGTCCACTAAACTTTTCCCTTTTATATCACTTTGTTTGTGATCAAACTATTGCTCCATTATCTACCATTTAGGTAAATGAATAATATATTATTCTATGACTTTCTATTTCATGGACATCTTATTTTCTCAATTCTTAGGTGAGGATTTGTACCATTTTTCAAATGCTTAGAATAATATTGAAATAATTTCAAAACCATTCTCAATTTAAGACCCTATTTGTTAATAATTTCAACACCATTCTTAGATGAGAAAGTGATGGAAATTGAGAAGACTAAAGAATTGAATCTCTCAAATGATGATGAAGAGATTACTTCTCAAGTTGTGAACAAGAATAATGAAAAGAAAGGTGAAGGTAATGCTAAGGATGAATTAGGGAAGCTTGCACATAAATATGAAGAAGCTCTCAAATTTGAGCTGATATGGAAATATTTCAAGATATGCCTTCAAACATTCCTAATTCTAGATCCAGAGATCTCCTTAAGAAGAACACACAATTAGCAACCTCTAATCTCTTCCTCACTTCAAAAAGATTACTCGATTTCATCTTTTTGATTTCTCGCTAGAATCTCTGCCTATTAGGAAAGGCAAAGAATTAGAAGTTCACCTTGAATATTATCAATCTCTCTAGCAAGAAGCAGAAACTAGTAAGGATAAACCTGGATCATCCTTGAATAGAATAGAATATGAAATCATGTCCTTAGCAAAGCTTAAATAGCAAGTTAGTAAGGATTAGAAGAAAGGATTTAAGCATTTAGTTGTTATACATGATGCAATAATCTGATGACTCGAAGTCAACATCAATTCTATTACTAGTTCAATATTGACCCAATTAGCTCTACAAGCAAGACCATTTCCTCATCAAGACTTCCAAGTTCAGCCACTTCACACTCCTTTTGATTCAAATCTTTCCAAAAATTCTTCATCTTCTGATTAGAAATTTCTATTTCATGTCTTTTTGAGTGATGACAAAGAGGTAGAAGATTAGAAGCAAAATCAGGAACAATTTAGGAGTTGATAGAAGTATATAGGATTGTCGAATTAGTATATTTTACTAAGGAAAATCTTGTTTGAATCAAGTAAGACCATAATAGACAAAAAAAAGTCGTACCTCTAAGTATTTCATGTCTTGTAGGTTGTTTCTCAAAAGGTGCAACACGAAAATTTCCTAAGAGATCACCTATAATAGCATTATTCTTTTTCATGAGATCTAGTGTACTAGTATTTATTTGATCACATGATATTATATTATATTATTATACATTCTAATTTTTCGAACCAATCCTTAGCTCAAGGTCAAGAGTATCAAAATTGTAACTCACCAAACTATTGGGAAAAAATTCCTTCATGTATAATGGAGATCAAAGGTCTATGACACACAACAGCATCATAAATATAAATAGCAAAAGACACAAAAATTAATGTAATTTGACACCGCTTATCGATATCTACGAGAACATCTCAACAAATATTCATTATCTCATAAAGCATTATAAGTTTTCTAGACAAACTTAAAAAAACCTACCCGTTAAAAAAAAAGCCCTATCTTTAGGTTGAGTGGTGTCTTCACTCTTCACATAACCCTTTTATATAGCAAAGGATCATGCCAATTCCTTCATAAATAACACTTACTGGACATTAAGAATTCCATCTCTGCACCTACCCTCTCATTATGATAGCGGGATTCTCCAAGAGTCAAGATACATCCACCACCTCTTGGAATGCACCTCTTCACTATTCATCTACTTACATTAGTATTTGAAAATTTGGATTGATTTTTTCAACCCAAACCCAATTGACCCTGCCTCTTACATAGATTCCAATACCTCTAGGGATTAGTTCTTTACTCTTGACTATGAAATACCCTAAATTCACAAAAAAAAAAAACATAACCTAATTACCTCTATTATATGAGCATACAATTATTCTAGATAAACTAGGGAGCTAGAGAAATCCACGACTGAAAGTCAGGTGCAGAGCATAATATATAGTTGCGGAACATATATAGTCACCAGGATACCAATGAAATCAAAGGCGATATGATTTAAGGATTTATATCACTTTGTTTTTTATGATCGATAATATTGTTAACTACTTAGGTAAATTGAATAATATACATCTATGTGATTATATATATATATATATATATATATATATATATTTCTACAATATATATCTTTTTGTGTTTGGTGTTTTGTTGAAATTACATTCAACAAAGTTTTCCCACTTTCCAAGACAAAAATACAGAAAAAAGAGAGATGATGGATAGACCGGTGTTCTGTTCAACATAATTGAAAACCAAACACGCACATAATTATTACATAAAAAAGAAATGATAAAATAATATGATGTAATTGTGAATTTAATTGAAAAGTATTGATAATATAATTTTTTTACGCTCAATTATGAATTATTTTATAATTAGAATTATTATTTTTTATGTTACATTTAGATTATTATCTAATAAATTAGTTAGTAATACAAAAATTCTTTAATAAGACAATGTATATAAAGTAAACTCTATGATTATTATCGTTATATTTCTATAATCCTACCCACCAATGTGATTATTATTTATGAAACTACATGACTTTATTAACTGATAACAAGATAAGTTGCTAACAAAAAATTAGCTAGCCCATTGCTGGAAGCCAACAAGGAGAAAAAAGGGCACCGACACAGTCTCCCCCTAATCCCCTATCGTCCCACATGAAAAGGATGGTGATGAAATGGAAAGAAAGCAAAATTCGCTAAGGCAGCTAGTTCCCTTTATTTGTCATTCACTGTTCCAATATGGGGTAAAATGTTAATTGGTCTCTAGTGCTTGGTGGGGATGGATATATATACTCATCATTACAACAATCAAAAAGAGGGTCTCTTTAATTTCTATTTCTCAACATTCCTCCTGGTCTGGTGCTACGTCTCTCTTTCACTGCCAAAACTCCGTTTCAGATCTCTTTTTTTTCTCTCTAACAACATCATCATGCACTCTAGAATTCCTGTCTCCATGAATTTGGTCACGCAAATTTGCATGCAAACTAATCATTATAGTGATCAAACGGAACCAGTGTATTTAAAGCTTTTTAACACCCCCCATATTATCATAAATCTTGACCGGTATCCTTTCGCATTAATTAAAAAATTAAAAAGAAAAAGACTTTTGATACATAAAATTGTTTTTTTATAAAAAATTTACACTCTCCTGTATATGATTTTTATAATAAATATTTTCTCATTTTGATTTTTAAAAATATTCTAAAGATAATGGTTAATAAGACTCATATCTTATACTGTTAATTGAGTGTAGTAGAAGAGAGGGAAAAAAATAAAAAGAAAAAGAGAATATAAAAATTGTCAAAGAAAGATGTTAGCAATATACTTTGTGACACAACTTTATAATTGGTTGAAATTTATTGTAATTAATTTGTAAATTCGATGGATTTCACTTTTTCTTATTTTGTAATTTTAATTAAAAGAAAAATTTGTGTTAAAAAAAGTGTGCTAGAAAATAGCACTCCTCGTGTGACAAAATAATTGAATGTATCATAAAGAGAGCCGGGGATAGAGAAAATCTAAATTGAAAAAAAATACTTTGCATATTTATGAAAATTAGTGTAGGGAAGATAAAGGGCGACAAGAAAAAATTCCTCACTCTTATGATCTCTTACCTTCCTCTGTGTAAACATAAACTCCATTTTTGATAATGGAATTGAAAAAATGAGAGATAGATAAAAAGAAAGAGAAAATAAGAAATATAACAAGTGATGTGGTAAGAAAGGAAAAGAAAAAAGAAAAAGAAAATACAGTAAAAAAGGGTATGAAAAGGAAAGTGTGTATATATTTATAATCATTCTCCTCGTAAATATGGCGATAGTAACTAGGGCAAGTGATTTGCTTCTCAAGTTAGATCATAAAGAAATGTGATCGTGCCTGCCAAAAAAAAAAACAATGTGATCGTGGTCTACGTCAAAAACTGTCGGAAAAGGAGTTTAATTTTGTTCAAACTATATACCTTTCTCCTTGTTTTTGGATCTTGAATATTAGACAAGGAGTAAACTCACTGTATCTGAGATCGTAAGTGTGGATCACTTTGATTTCTAGCTATAAAATCTTCATTTTAATTTCTAGATTTATAAAAGTTATTCCACTTGTTCTTTTTTATTTTACTTTTTAGTGTTATATATATATATATATATATATATATATATATATATATATATATATATATATATATAATACTAAAGTAAATAATGTTTTCTAAAATCAAGAATTAAAACAGAAATTTTATAAAGTCAAACTAAAGTAACTTACACTTTTAACTTTAAAAATTAAAATGAAAATTTACTCTTTTTCCAAGTGTATAGTGTATGCATAAGTGTGTTAGTGAAATGACCCTTTGAAAGCTAAAATTTTCTCATATGAAGATTTTTACGAAATCGTAAGCCAACAATTGAAAATTTTACACGTACAAAATTAAGATCACATAAAATCAAATTTATAAACACACATCCAAATACACCTCGTATACACAACTATTTCTAAATTCAAATGCTAATTAAAGGCAAAGAAAAAAAAAAGATTATTGAGCTAAAATTTCACATCCTGCTGTTTTTTTTGGTTTTTTTTTTAGTGGCTGTTGTTGTGCTTCATGTGAAGTTACTGTAGTTTCACAAATCCAGACTTTATTAAATGTCTGCCAAGGATTGTACCAAGAATGTCTTGTAATAAGGCTTTAATTAATGTATGCATCACATAAAGGTAAGTTTGTTGAGTGAAATTGATTGTCCCACACTTCCACTACATACAATAAAATTTAAATCCACTTATCTTTATTAAAGGCCTTCACTTCATCGTGCAAGAAATATATGTACTTCAATAAAAGAGTGCATAATTTAATTATCGTAGGTTTCTAGTCTTATTTCATCCTTGCTTCTCGAAGTGGTGAGCTGCTATTTATTAGCCTCACCAAAACGCATATGGCAATAACATTAGCACACACTTTTCACGTTAATGGTTCAAATTTTGAATTAGATTTGCTCCACAGAAAATGGCACATTTTCCCTTAGCTCCTCTTGGATAAAATTCACACCCTCTATACATTTCAATGGGAAACCAACAAAAAAATCCTTGTTGGGATGTGTAAACTGTATAAGAACTGCTTTATACAGTATATATGTTGAAGATGAGTCATGACAAATCACAACTTAGGGAGAAAATAACAATTGCTATAATTAACTAATTAAAAGATGTAGCAAAAGTTTGTGTGGTTGCTATAATTAATGTGCTGATATAGGGCGAATACGATTATCCACTTGCTAGTTTCCCTGTTGAAGAATGTTAGTGACTTCACCTCTATCACACTTTTTGTCTTGATGTAAGTATTGATTGACTACAATCCGGGCCATCCCATTAAAAAAAATGCACCTCAATAATTTTTTTAGATTATTATTCTATTTATAGTTTTATACCAAAAGTTCTCTATTCTAGATGCTTGATGAGTGGCGTAGACAATCATGGTAACCCAAGTAGCATTGGGCCACATTAGATCACATCCTAATATCATTTTTCTTTCTAGTGTTTTGTTCCGTATCCCACCCCCATCCCATCCCACGCTTTGACTTTATAAAGCACCATTCACCCTTAATTAGTAGTGTGAACATTCCTGAAACTTAATCTAGCATGCTCATCTTGAACCTTTTATGTTCTTGAATGCCAACAATAATAGGTCCCCCTAGAACTGTTAAGGACAGGTATGCCAGTAAGCTTGTATTAGTTTCTGGCGCTTTTTTCCCTAATCCCCTAATTATAGAACTCCAACGACTAATAATAACTAATAAAAGTAAGTTTTAAATTGCACTTAGCATTTTGGTTGAGGTTTAGTTGCAATTTTTATGAAAATTATAGTAATTCATACAATAATTTATATAAAATTTTTTATATGTATTTTTATATCACATCATTTATTTATTTTTTCACTCTCTTAATTATAAGATTTGTTGTATGAATGTATAAGTAATATTTCTTCTGTGTATTTTTTTTGTCTTGGTTAGAGATTAGGAGTATTTCTAAATCTATCGGATTAGAGATTAATCTCACATGTAATTTGTAATTGTTGTTAGTCCAAAAAATTTTAAACACGATATAATCACACGTTAAAGATATATAATTTTTCATGTCAATATTAAAGTTCTTTAGTGTAGCGTGTGTGCGTCCTTTAGTTGCCTAATAGTGTGTTTGGTTCAACATCGTTATTACTCGTTAATGTGTGTATGAGCTGTTTTTCACGTCCAATTGAAAAATAATAAAACGTGAAAATTACTCCCGAAGTGATTTGGTGCATAAGAAACAAATTTCCAAATCCATGGTCAAAATAGTGTAGATAAGTATAATCGATGCAATCACAGCTACGATAATTGTGATTTTTCATGCGATTGAAGAGACTCCAAAAATGTTGAAGTTACAATAGCTGCATCAAAATAGTGAATGTGGGTAGTGAGAATTTTATTAAGTTAATTAGTTAACAAAATTGAGATGACCCCAGTAGGAAGAAAGTGCCAAGAGGCCAAAAACAAGGTCACTGGCCAGTGGTTGAAACTTGAAATATCACTGTTATTGGTTAGACCTAGTGGTAAATTGTGTGATGGCCAAAAGGAGAGAGACTAAGCCACACCATATTGAAATTGTGCAGTGGAGGACAAGAGAGTTGGACTAGAAGGAAACGACGTCGTAAGAGCCAACCCCTATAACTCTCAAGGGTGGCAGATACCTGTCCTGTAGTTGCAAAGTTGTAGTAGTACTAGGGGTCCACAGCCACAGAGAGCAGCAGGATCTGCAAAACTGTTTTGAAGTGACTCAAGGGAGGGACACGTTGTCCACGGCCCGTGAAATCTAATTCAACGTCCCCAGGAACTCAGACACCAAAACCAACCAAGCAACCAAAGTAGCAACACCCCACATCACATTAAATGAACCTTCATTTATTCATATATATACAAATACAAATATATAAATTTATTTCTGCAATGTGCATCCACTTAAATACTTGACGGGAGGGTTTTGTTGTCAAATCTTATACTTAAATAGGATTAACTTGGGTGGGATACATGCGATCTAGACATAAATAAAAGTAATATAGTGTTAAGAAAGTCTCATATTGTTTGTTTTAATTTTTTAACTTATGTATCTTTTAAATAATTTTATTTATTGTCCATTGATTTTAAGATAAAATTTAAAATAATATTAGAACTTATATTCTATCTTGGTGATCATATTTTAGTAGGGTTGTCTATTGTGACAAACATCTTTGGAGGGAATTGTGAAAAGTCCTATATTGTCTACCTTTATTCTCGGACAGTAGCTTATAAACAATTTTACTTATTGTAACATGATGTGAGTGTGACCAATAAATTTGAGAGAGAGAGAGAGTCATGGTTTTGGTCTTTGATGTTGCATTCGCATCCAGTGTGCAAAAAGAGGCCTGTTGTGGGATGCAGCACACTGGTCTTTTTTGGATAACAATAACTAATTGTTATTATTAATTTAATACAAGAGTGTGGCTACTAAGGTCTAATAACAAGGACTAAGACTAAGGAGTGTTGCATAAAAGAGAAAAGGAAAGGAGGGATAGCGTAGTAGAATAAAGCAAAAGCGAAGGTCTTTCTCATACACGGATCCCCATGGAATGCGGGAAGGATGCCTAGCATTGCTTGCTGGAACACATTCTTTTTGTTTAGTTTAAAGGAACTTGCTTTGTTTCCTTTAGAAATGTGTCCACCGAGACACCCCTTATATACATTACATACACACCAACACACTCACATATAATAGAGAGAGAGAGAGAGTTTTATAGATGATGCAGTTTCTTGCAGGACCTAGATAGATTTTTTTACATTGTTTGTTAGATTTGGCCGTCAGTTTTGCAACCAAGACAAAAATTATTTATTTAGCAAAATCTAAAGGAAAAAAAATTGGTCTAAATGGTGGTGTGGGGATGCTAGATAGTGGATATGGTTTCCCAATTATTAGTTTTTGAGTAGATAGATATATTTCCCTTCTTTGGTGAAGGAGTGAGTGAGTGATTTGTTAAGAGAGAAAAATGAAGAGTATGGAAAATGATGACACTGTTGACCTTAATAATCAAAACAACAACTGGTTGGGTTTCTCACTCTCTCCTCAAATGAATAATAATAATATAGGAGTTTCTACACACACACAACCTTCCTCTGCTGCCGCTGAAGTGGTTCCTACAAGCTTCTACCACACTACTCCACTTAGTAGCTATGGTTTCTACTATGGACTTGAAGCGGAAAATGTTGGATTGTATTCAGCTTTGCCTATCATGCCCCTCAAATCTGATGGCTCTCTCTATGGAATGGAAGCTGTGAGCAGGTCACAAGCACAAGGTTAGTTAGTCCAATTTATTTTATTTTTTGCTATATTGTGTCTTGTTTTGGGAGACCTTGTTTTTTGTGTGTGTGCACTATATACTAATTGTTGAGCCTCTTGATCACTGTGTTTTTAATTTTTATCTATTTTTGTGAAGCAATGGCTACTACTTCAACACCAAAACTGGAGAACTTCTTAGGTGGGGAAGCAATGGGGACCCCTCATCATCACTATGAATGTAGTGCCACAGAAACAATGCCTCTGAGCTTAGACAGTGTTTTTTACAACCAACCCTCACGCCGTGACCAAAATAATAACCAAACTTACCAAAACCATGTCCAACACATTAGCACTCAACAACAACAGCAACAAGAACTTCAAGCATATTACTCTACCTTGAGAAACCATGATATGATGTTAGAAGGGTCCAAGCAAAGCCAAACTTCAGAAAACAACAACAACAATCTTCAGGTTCAAAACATGGGTGATGATGCTGTTTCTGTTCCTGTTGCTGGCCTTAAGAGTTGGGGAGTGAGGAACTTCCAAGCTAGCCATGCACATGAGTCAAAGATGATTGTTCCTCATCATGTGGAGGAAAATGGTGGTGAATCAGGGTCCATTGGATCAATGGCTTATGGTGACTTGCAATCTTTGAGCTTGTCCATGAGTCCTAGCTCTCAGTCTAGCTGCGTCACAAGTTCACACCGTGCTTCATCTGCTGTCATTGATTCTGCTGCCATGGATACAAAGAAGAGGGGATCTGAAAAAGTTGACCAGAAGCAAATTGTTCATAGGAAGTCCATTGACACCTTTGGACAAAGAACCTCTCAATATAGAGGTGTAACACGGTTAGTTAGTTCTCTTCTGCTGATTAACATCACATTAATATGTTTATGCATTTTGAAACAACAATAAGTTAAAGCTATAATAATATAGTTCAGTAAGTTGTTTGTAACTTTGTTCACTTGATTTGCTTAAGATTTTGTGTCATGGTTTTCATGGCTTAATGCATGAACATCCTCACTTAATTAACATTACATTAATATGTTCATGTATTTTAAAACAATAAGGCTATAATATGTAGTTCAGTTGTTTATGACTTTGTTCACTTAATTTGCATAAGATTCTGTGTCATGGTTCATGCATGAGCAATGAGCATCCTCCAACACATTTAACTGTTCATCACCCTTTTTGTGTTTTGTGTTTTATGATTTTTCTCTTTATTTCTAAAGGGTGTTTGTGTATCAGGCATAGGTGGACTGGGAGATATGAAGCTCATCTTTGGGACAACAGCTGCAAGAAAGAGGGGCAAAGCAGGAAAGGAAGACAAGGTATTAAGAAAGGGGCTATATTCTCAATCACTTTTTCTTTTGTTTTTTCTCTTGTGCATTGTCTTGGTCAAACATATCTATCTATTTGAGTTCCACTGTTTCCTTTGCAGCAAAGATCTGCATTTTTTATAGTCACCACTCACTATTCTTTTTTGGTTTTATGTCTTTGCTTTGCGGGGAATGCCACCGAAATTACGATGAATCTCAGTTTATTTAGGTAATGTTTGTTATAAGACCTTAATATCTTTTAGTTTTTAAAATTCTGGTTGAAATTCTTATAGCTTAGATTAACCAGACAGTTAAAGATAGATATCATTAAATAAAATGCTTATGACGTCAACAAAAGAGGAAAATTGATGTTTATTCAAGTCATTCCAAACTTTTGATTTTAGGGGGTTATGATATGGAAGAAAAAGCTGCAAGAGCTTATGATCTAGCTGCACTCAAGTATTGGGGACCCTCCACTCACATAAACTTTCCTGTAATAACTAATAACTTATTTCTCTTTTCTCTTCCATGTTTCCACTGACTCAAGTTTCAGTAACTGTGACTAAAATAATAATCTTATGGCATTTTTTTTCTTCTTTTCCATTCTCTTCTAATAACAGTTGGAAAATTATCAAAATGAACTTGAGGAAATGAAGAACATGACTAGACAAGAGTATGTTGCTCATTTGAGAAGGTAAAATCCTTGTTGCTATATATTTGTCATTTGGAAATCAAATAGTCAACAACTATTTTCCTTAATCATAACATCTATCACTTTTGTTCATTCAGAAAAAGCAGTGGATTCTCAAGAGGGGCTTCCATGTACAGAGGAGTAACAAGGTCTCATAGGCCAACAACCACTCAGTATATAATTACAATTTGATTAGTAATATACTAATATTTTTTATATCTGAAAATGAAATTTCTAAAGTTTTTTCAAACTTGGTTCATTTGATAGCAGACACCACCAACATGGAAGGTGGCAAGCTCGAATTGGTAGAGTGGCTGGAAACAAAGATCTATATCTTGGAACCTTCAGTGAGTTCTTTCATACTAATTTGAATAACTCTTATTTTTATTTTTCTGTTCTGAATGTACTTTTTTTTTTACCTTATTTGCATGCATCAATGTGTTCATGTACCAATAACTGTGTTTCCCCATAGTAGGAAGCCACAGAGAGGGTGCTTTATGACTTTGACAACATAATATTTGGTGCTCATCTTTTCAGTCACGATAAAGCTGATCATGCATGAGCCACTTTAATATTTGTAGAGGACTGTGTCCCGGAGAGTCAGCTTTTACTAATGCTGTTATTCAGTATAATGCAATATTAACTTTGAATCTTAATTTGTCACTTAAAAAAAATCTTATCCAATGTTTGTAGCATAAAAAACAACTGAACTCATATGTTTTTTTACCAAATAGTACTTTTCCAATGTGTCTGGCCCCCCAAAAAAATGATCCATTGTTTTATACCAAAGAGAAAACAAAAAAAAAAAGATCCAATATTGGCACAACAAGCTAATCATTAGTCTTATGAAATTAAACTCTAGGTACACAAGAGGAAGCAGCTGAAGCCTATGACATTGCTGCTATAAAATTCCGAGGAGGGAATGCTGTAACCAACTTTGACATAACAAGATATGATGTTGAGAAAATCATGGCAAGCAGCAACCTTCTTAGCAGCGAGCTTGCTAGGCGCAACCAAGAGACGACGGACAATGGAACTCAGTACATTGATCAAAATCACAATAAGCCTTCTGCATATGAGGACACTCAAGAAGCTGCTATTCTGATGCATCAGAAGAGCTGTGAGACCCAAAATGATCAGTGGAAGATGGTTCTCTACCAACAATCCTCTCAGCAACTTGAGCAGAATATTCCACCGAGAATTGAGAGTGACAGAACTAACCAGTCCTTCTCAGTGGCTTTGGAAAACATGTTTCATCAAGAAGTAGAGGAATCAAGTAAGGTGAGAACACATGTGTCAAATCCTTCTTCATTGGCCACAAGTTTGAGCAGCTCAAGAGAATGTAGCCCTGAAAGGACAAGCTTGCCAATGCTCTCTGGAGTGCCTTCAACTTCATCAAAACTATTGGCTACTAATCCAAATAACGTGAATTCTTGGGACCCTTCACCCCATTTGAGGCCAGCACTTACTTTGCCTCAAATGCCAGTTTTTGCAGCTTGGACAGATGCATAGTTTCATAGCTCAATGGTCCTTTTAATTTTTTGTTCACTCAAGTAAAATTTCAATCCTTTTTATTGTCTTTTTTGCATGCATGGACAACACGAGAGGAAAGAGGTTGGTAGCTAGTAAAATTGAGGGTCTAAATATTATTATCACTATCAGCAAGTTTAATTTAAACTTTCAGATCGTTACATTTTTAACATTTTACTAGTAAAGAACTCCTGAATTTTCATTTTAATCATATCCTTGTAGCCAGATTTTGTCAATTCAATGATAGAAACGGACGAGAAGGGCTATAAAAAGGTTATGATTGAGAGGGTGAAATTATTAAGGCAATATGGGGGGAGACACCATTCAATATTGATCATTAGTTCCAACATTGCTGGTCCTCCTAAGTACAGAACCCAGCTCAGAATGTGTCCAAATTAAGCAGAACTGGGCCTTGAGATATATATGAATAATGAATTTTAATTTTAATTTGATCCCTTTGACCGTAATGATCCTCTTGATCACGTCATTGCTACTGATTCACCACGTCCAGGGTCATCATTACTTGCACTTTTTTAATTGATAAACTTTGTCTAAAGGAAGCAGATATTCCCCTTACCTAATTCAAACAAAAGGCAGTGGGTGGAAAATTAGATTACCTCAGAATGACTTTATGTGATCTGATTGATGACTTAATGGGCATGTATCGTATTGCAATTTGTCTGCTGCCTTAAGGAAAGCCACATAGTTACAAAAACTTTTTACATATTTTCTTTTATTATATTATTATAAGCACTCTAATGATGATATTGGCCCTTAAAAGCAACCTTGCCTATCTTAAGTGATTAAGCTCACTCGGCATGGGTACGTTCACACTTTAGTTACTGTTTTTATTTTTATTTTTCCCTACTCTAGTGCCCATGATCTATGTTAACACATGTCACGAGGGAAGAAAATAGGATGTAATTGATCCCTAAGACCATTTTGAGATTCAAAAATTGAACAAGAAATTACATTGTTTTAAGTAATATATATATATCTTAAAGGAAGTTATTCATTTGGTAAAAAAAAAATGATAGCATAGGGAGGCACCCCAATATTATTAGGCATGACGTAAATGACATGTTGAAATTGTTAATAGAGACTCACTCAAAACAATATTGTGCATACCTAAACTACTTAATTAGTCTTTGAGAAGTTTGAACACTAAAAGATCACAGATTTTCCTGAAGAAGATTGTCCTCCAAACAAGATTTTAGTGGTGTTAGGGGAATTAAACATGCATCTATAGAAAATATGAGAGTTAACTATTTTTAATAACCCCAAATACTATTTATAAAATAGTCCTCTTCAACTAAAATATTGTTGTTAAGAGAGTTAAACTGTTAAAGTGTAGTCATCATTATTTTTTAAAGTAACAAAAACTATGAAATAAAAAGTGACTGATAATTTGAAATGATGGGAGTAATTGAAAAGCATGCATATATAGATCTCTAACATGATTAATATTTCGTCATCCCCTCGTGGACGACTCATAGTAATAATCACCATAAGTTATCATGCCAGTGATTATGATGCCAAAAGCCTTTGGTTAAGAGAATTATGCATACACACAATTATTTTTATTTTTTTTATCTCAGCAGTATATTCTGCATACTTATCCACGCCTCTCAATATACCATCACACGTACTGTTCTTCTGAAAAGCTTGTATAACGTTTAGTTACTGAAAAATTATTGGCATGACAAGGAAATCGTAAGTATCCAATTGGTCACTCGTACATATATATAATTTATACAATGTGTCAATGTGAAAAAATAGTATATAGACTGTTAACCAAGGATCATTTTGCCTTTAATTAAGTGGGCGTGACCTCCCAAATTTAAAAAAGATAAAGTTAGCATATGGTAGCAAAATGCCCTTACAAGGCAAAAAAGCAGCAAGGAAACAACCATATAAAAGAGAAGCATGCCGACGGCAAAATCAACGTGGACAGAATCAAAAGAGTGACACATTATTATGAAGTCAAAAAATATTAGCCAGAAGAAGAATATTGTGGAGGCATATTTGCAATGTGTACGGCTTCATCAAAGAGAGAGTTTCAAAAAAGTTTGATATATATATGTCTTGTCCAAGATATTTTGTTCATAGATATATTGCATTGTGGTTTAATTCAACTTTCACCTCTTCTGTGCCTTCGTGGATCCTGCATTTTCATGCTGATTAATAACATCACCGGATTTGATATCTTTGGAAATTAAAGGGACTTTTAACTTTTGTGTTCGTTGCATATAGCTGTAATATCAGCAATTTTAATCATCTGGCCTTAAGCCTACCATTAGGGAAAAAGTTAGCATTATATAGTCAAAATTAAAAGATATAGAAATATATTTAAGATTTTGGTTATTATTATCCAGCTTTGATCATTTGCAGCCAAAGTATTATCATCATTGAAGGATAACATCTTATCAAAACGTTGAAATTGCAACACATAATTTCTGGCATACAGAAGCAACAAACGATACATATATATAATATTGCTCCTATCATTTCAAAATATTTTGTCCATGATGTTTTGTGTAATTTACTTCAATTCATGTAAATGGTTTGCAGTTTCCTGTCTATGTTATTAATCCTCCAATAAAAAATAAAGTAAAAAGAATCTAAAAATGTAAAAAACTCTGCTTTTATAATTCCTTAACCTTTTTTTCTCATTTGTTGTTGGCATGCATGTGTCCTCAGTTAGCCAGTAGTACCACCTAATAACACATGGGTTAAATTCCTTTAAAAAAAATACATGGGTTAAATAAAGTTCATGAATGGTACGGTAGTTGCTTCATGCATATTACAAATCAAAACTGAAAATCATGACTGAATCGGGAATGACGGTGAAATTAAAAAAAAAAATTTAAATCTTAGTCGTTTTATGACAGCATATTGGCAGATAGACCTACCCCTAACATCTGCATTAATTGCCATTTTCTTCCATCTAATGATGATGTACATGCAATAAGTAACTCTAAAGTCAATTTGGACTTTTGAGTCGATTAGTCCGTATACTTTTATACTTTCAACCACTCTAATCACCCAATATTGCTTCCGTTCTGCTTTTACAGCTATTAAAGATATTGACTAAAAAAACATCGAAAATGAAAACGATTAATTCACACTTTTATGAAAGTTGGTTAATATAATTAGTTACATTAAACTTGTTAACAATATATATTATTTTATCAAAAATACCCTTAAAAATATTAGGACTCTTAATCTTTCTCTTTACTTTTAATTACTTATTAATTAATATATGTTTATCTTCTTATCCGATCCTTAAAAGAAAGATAACCAATTTATCTTTTTAATAGATAGTATTTGTTGTAAAGTAAATAAGAATATTTGGATAAAAAATAATTAATGCAAATAACAATTTGAAAAGAGTTTTATAAAAAAAGACAAATAAAATTGAAAAAAATATATATTATATTTAACAATGGAGGAGGTAGTATAAAACATTTATAATGATTTTTGCTTAAAGCCACAAAATAATTTGTTTTCACTGTTCTATTTTCAAAAAAAATTAAAAACTCAAACTCGGGGCATTTCCCCCTAATTACTTTTTAGTGATGAGATCCATGGAAACAGAATCTTAATATTCAGCCCAATATTGTTCAGCTGGACATAGAACAAGTCACACTAAATTAGTCCAACTGTAGGATGTTGCTTCCTGCACTCTTACTATTGCTTTTTACTGCACCCCATTACATTATTGGAAAGTCCAATCTAAAATGCAATGCAATTACGGAATGAAATGCATCTCGGATTGAAATTTCCGAAATGCAATGGGACACAGCAGGAAACAATAGTAGGGGTGCAGAAAGTTTTAGCCGAAGTTGCATTGTATCCATAAAAACCCAAAACAGGTTCATGTATGTTGGCCTTAGAGCACATTGTTTTCTTTTAATGTATAATTATATATAAAAGAAATAGGATGTTTTGATGTACATATTTTTATAATCATTTTATCCTTATAATTACATTAAATTATTATTTTATCCTTATAACTACCTTTACAAATCACTCACTATGTTTTTATTTAAAAAATATGTAAAAATTAATTAAACACGAAATCCCTATTTTTCCCAAGAATAAATAATTTGTTTCACTAAAGTTTGTCTACTATTCTTTAAAAGGGAAAATGTGTTTTTTTACTAAATAAATTTATTTTTAGTTAAACTAACTTATACAACTAGTCAAACTAATTTATAAGTTGATCAAATGACTTTTTTTTATTTTTTACAAAAAGTGAATCAAATGACTTAATTACACACAGAAAATTTATTATATTTGTTAGTTATTTATATGACACATGGTTCAGAGTCATTTCATCTATTAGAATTTAATAGATAAAACAGAATATGATTAAACCTTTCTTGGTGCTATCCTCTTCGTACTGCTACTACATTTTCCATGCAAGAGAATTATCAACAGACTGTATTTGTAGTTGTAGTGTAATGCTAATATACCAAAAGACAGCTTTATAAATAATTAATACTTACAATACACTAATTTATTTTGGTGTGACACCATAAAAGCCAATGAGGAGCTCGTAGGTGAAGCATTGCGACGTGAAACTACAAACTTGTCTGAAAATATGCTAAAATTTTAGCAAACACAAACAAATGGTGCAATTCATTTTTCCAACAGAAAATGTCATGTTTGTTCACATTCAGATAAGTCTAGTGCTTTACTAGGTTAAGATGCTGGGAGACAACAAATCCACATGCAAGGAAACTTGTCTGAACCTTAATCTATTTTGATGCAACAACTTATGTGGTATGCTCTCAATATCCAACGTCTACCTTGTTTATTTGTGTTTCATAACGCCACTACAAACCTCACTGCTTAACTTAGGTTCAATTGTAACACTTATTTAAATTTTTTTAAAAAATTATTATTTTAAAACATTTAATTTATTTTAAATTATTTATTACTTAAAAAAAGCTAATTAAGTTTAAGTAAGATAAGAAAATATTATAGTGTGAGAAAATAATATATACTCAAATGAATTCTTATTTTCTTAAAACTAAAATATTTAATAACTTTCTTAATTCTTACATAAAATATTGAATGGCAATATTTAAAATGAAAATATATTTATTTATCAATAATCTTATCAGAGCATATTATTTTTAAGAATAGCTCATGGTGTAACATCATTGACATTCAACATAGCAAGATCAAAAGTAATTAAAGTTTGCAACCATAAAAGATGGCAGTGTTGATATAAAACTTCTGAAAATTGTGGCCACTGACCAACGACATGTTCACTATTCGGCTATTTTCTCGCATATAAATTGTATATGAAGAGTATAACTAATTAATACACTTGTTTTCTGTGACACATTTTTTTATTAAGAATTATTAAAAAATAAAAAAATAGAGCTCATTTAATAAGAAGTGAAACTCATACAACTTTTATATTTTTTTAATAAATTTTAGTTAATAATAAAAAAAAACGTATTGAAAAGAGTTTTTTTTTATTTATAAAATTAAAAGAACACTTTAAAGAGTTACAATGTGTTGTTAACATTTTTCAATATACATTCCTTCTGTGTAAATCTTAGTTTTCATTAGGATTAATTTTATTTTTTGGTCCCCAAGTATCTCAAATACTTATATGATTTTTTTATCATCTTAAGTTTCTTGCATGAACAAATTGGATCGTCAAGTATTGTAATTTTGTGTATTTTTTCTCTCTATTAAATATTTAATGAATTTTATTGACTTGAAATTAACAAATGACATGGCATACAAAAATAAATAAAAAAGTTATCAAAGTGGTCCAAGAAGGATTCAAATCCCATCTAAGGTTATAACAACAGCTCTTAACCACAAAACTAATGCATTTCTTTGATATAGGTATGAAAATTATAATATATCATGTATGAACGGAGAAGAAAATTGTACCTATATAACTTTTTTTTACTAAAATTGTACATATATTTGTTACCACTAAATAAACAATATATTTATTACATATATTAGTAGTATTAATAATTAATACTATTATTAGTACGTAGTAGTAGTATATATTAATAGATGAAATATTCATAATTTAACAAATATAATTTATTTAAAATATGATATAAATATATGAATATTTGATACAAATTACTGGGTTAATAAAAAAACACAAACAATACCTTTTTTTTAAGAACACAAACAATACGCAGAAGAACACAAAGTAGAAGAAAGTAAAATAAAGGAAAGAAATGGAGAAATTAATGCTAGAAAAATAGAAGAGCTCTCTGCATTAATTTGTCAAAACTCAATATCATTTCTTCTTTTTAACATAAAAAACCCCCCAATTTTTTAGAGGAAAAAAACATTTCTTCTTTAGTATGTTGGCAAATAAGAAAGAAAAGCTTATAATCCTTTGAAAAAATAACAGTCGGGTAATTGAATGGCCAATAAAGCCATTTGAATTAAAACCAAAGTGCCATTTAAAAAGTTTCCAACAGAATAAAGCATTTTATAACTTTTAAATTGTTAGTAGGAGTTATAAATTAATCAACATAAACGTTTGGATTAAAAAGGAATTACTTGCCATTATTTGTACAAATAATAATCCTCAATAGTCAATATATATAATGAGAAGGATAACAATATTCATCTCACAAGAAAAAAAATTAGAATTCAAAAGTAAAATCTTTTTAAAATGAGTTTTTACTTCTATCAATATTTTCTCTTGCAAACTTTATTTGTTACTTTGGTTCTGACTCTAGGTAATTGGAAGAAAGAAAATAGTTTTATTTTTCTATTTTTTTAACATATTATTCACATGGAAAAAATGATAATTTGCATTATTTCTTGGGCTATTTATTAAAAAAAACTACAAAAGTTTATATATAGTTCCATATAATTTTTATGCTAAAACTTCACAGAACAGAAGCAAGGATTTTTCTTCATATATAAAATTGTGAACTTTAACACTGGGCGATATTTCAAGCACTAATTACAAATGCTTTGGGCTTGGGCACTGCGGACTCATTGAAACATGCAAGCCATTTTGTTTTAAAAAGGGTTTTCATATCAGCTAGCTACTGTGTTGAAGGTGTTTGTTGTTGTAAGAGATTGAGTTAAATTGTATCTATGATTATTTTATAAAACTACAATAAATTTTATTTATTGTGTTAAAGATAAAACACTTACATCTGGAAAAATGGAAGTATGAAATGTTATATCTTCTTCTTTGTTGTACATGAGCAGTCTTATTTTATTTTGAAAAGGAATAATTTCTTACTAATGGTAGAGAAATTTCTGGAAAGTACTCAGTACAAAATAGTTACATTTAATTATAAATTATTATGTGAATTATTTTAAAAATTAACAAGCTTACTATTATAAGTTGTGATTAAATAACTATATAAAACTGTTTACACAATAATGTATAACTCTTTTTTCATATAATAAAAATATAAGTTAATAAATATAATTATTATTCTTTTTTGAGAGGAAATATAATTATTATTGTATTTATAATTACTATCTCTATCATTAAATATAAGACTCTTTTTTCATTTATATTTTTCCATTTTTATAAGATAAGTTATTTTTTATCAATTATTTTTAGACTAAAATAGTCTTAATTACTTTACAATAAATACAATGAATTAAAAAGAAAAATATATTCTCTCTCTTATAAGGATTGGAAAAAAATACTAACTTATATTAATTAACTAGGTAGAAAGTAATCAAGGAAGAATGCTAATAACACTCTTAATGGTTAGAATTTATTTAAAATTATAATTTTTTGGTAGATTTTCAATTAATGATTTCCTTCTGATTTATATTTAGTGACTAAAGTAACATTATTTATATTAGGCTTAAATGTTTTTACGTCTTGTAATCTAGTATTTTTTTATTTTCGTTTTTATAATTTTTTTTTGTTTGTTTTAATCTTTATAAAATTTGTTTATTTTATTTTTTATCATTTAAAGAACTTTAAGTAACTATTCAAAACATTTTTTTCACTTTTCAAAATCATTTTAGGAAAAAAAAAACAACACAAAGACATTTACAAGGACTAAAATATTTTTTAAAGAAAAAAATAAAAAAAATGTTAAATCATAGAAAAAAATATATTTAAGTTTTATTTAAATTTATTTCTTAAAAAACACTTATTTGATAAAATAAGAAATTTTATATTTTCTTAATATATTTATCTAAACTTGTTGCGCATATTTTGGAAAGTAAATTTAATGTACTTATTAAAAAATGTTTTTTTTTTTTTTCATTTTTAAGTTTAAACAAACAGCACTTTTATATCATTATTAATATACTAATTGTAATGGCGCGTTGTAGTAGAATAGAATGAGAATTGAGAGTAGTGCGGTTTGCCGGTGAGATCTGTTGTTTAAGTTAGTGCTGTAATGTCATGCTATTGCTATCTCATAGATTTAGATCTAAAATCTCCCTTCTTCATTGCTGAACGCGGTTAAGGCTATGTTATGAATGCGTTCTAATTAAGGTATTTCCATTTCCAATTTCATCTTCTCTTCATTTCCATTCCTTCCATTATCATCCACCATGCTTTGTTTTGCATTGCAGACACAATAATGACAAGGAAACAAGCAAGTTCCACGAGACGTGGCGGTCTTTCAGGAGTCTTGCATTCCAAATCCAAATCTTCTCCTCTACTCTCCATATCCCTTGTCCTATTTGTAATTTCACTTCTCTCTCTCTCTCTCTCTGTGTTTGTAATAATACAATACAATTGTGTAGATTAACAATTTTTAATTTTTATTGAAAATCTCAGGTAGCCATCCTTCTCATCCTTTATGCTTGTATCGGGTCAGGTAACAAGCTTTTTTAATGTTACGGTTTGTTTCTCTTTAATGGCTGGGGGGGCGGGCGGGGGGGGGGGGGGGGGGGGGTGATGGCAATCAATGGATAATTATTTTTATACGTTATCAGCTTAAAAAGTTGTTGCCAGAAGTGGTTCAACACTTGGGTCCTTAACCAAGGTCTAGGTTCGATCCCTGACTTCAGCATGGAATCGTAACTGGAGGTGTATCACTTTACCCCAAAATTGGCCGATCTAGCAGGAGAGGATTAGTTGGGTGCCCAAATAAGAAGCTCCATATAGCTCCGGGTTGACCAAAAAATAGTAATTGCTATAAAAATTGACAATTTTCAGTTATACGGCAATATGGAATTGGATGACATTGAAAAAAAAGCTAAAACCTTTTACACTATCAGTGTATTCTAATTAAACTCATTTCTTACCCCATTTTTATGAATATACTAAACCACCCTAAATGTAAGTAACTTATTGTACTAATGTTTATGGGCTGGTTAATCTTATATTTTTAAGTGGACAGGTATATTGGGAGGAAGAAAGGATGTGATTAGCATGGCTGAAGGTAAGAATGTCACCTTGTCTTCAGAATGCTATTGGGACTACTTTATTTAAAATTATTTGTTGCTTTTTTCTGTTTTGTTTTTAGAAGCCATAATGCTTGATTAGAAGCACTAGAATTTCTTTGCAAGGAATGTTAAGGGGAAGCAATGCTAATACATTACAAATTGGAACAAGTTCCACGCATTGGGAAATTGTTTTAGGCAACAATTGCAAAATAATATGATGATTAGCAATAGTCTAACAAGTTCCTTATCGTTAAATCAGGATGCACCTAGGGAACATGGAAAATATTCATGATATGAAGTTCTAAACCCTGTGAGTTGAGGGCTCTGGTTGCTAGAGCAGCTCCTCATCCTGTTGATTATAGAAGCTGCTATCATTTTGAGTACCCTTTTATGGTTTCTCCATCAATATTTAGCACCCATTTACGTAGGTAGCAACTTGCCGGGTTTTATATTAATGTAGATGATAGTCTTCTGAGTATCTAATCATATAAATTAGATATTAGTTATGGTATAAAAGGCTCCCTTGGTTTGTTCATAGCAGCCTCTTCCAAAATGTTCGTTTTTATTCCCTAAAGAGAGGAAATTATTCAGACAACAAGGAAGGCTTTATCCACAATCTCTGTCATAGTAATAATCCCTTACAAGTTACAACTGCTGATGCAGCTGCAGCTGAGTTCACTGAAAAGGTTTTAAGAGGGTCGCATTATTTCTACCTTAGCAGTTGTGCATAATTTGTGCTGGAATTATTGTATCAATAGTATTTCTCTTAGACAAGTTTGCTGTAAAGTTTAAAGTCAGAGAGAAGGTTTATAATCGGAGAGATACATTAGCATGAGAATGGAGGATGACTAGAGGCTTATTAGATTTAGAAAATCTAAAGTCTATTGTATAATCAGAAGTTTGAACATGTTTTTCCTTATAATTTGCATTAAGTCCAATTGTCTTGCATATTGAAAAATTTTAGAACCATAAACTCTGCAGTAAGATGCCTTTTATTTTGATCACTTTCAAATGATGACATCTTTGCTTTTCTGGTCTTTCCCTACCCCGAATATAATTTTTTATTTTTTCAAATTAATAGCATCCTTGAAAAAAATCTGCCTTGTATATTTCCTCTGTGCCACTGTGAAACAGAATGAACAAACTTATCTTTTTTTTAACTTGGCGCTTTTTTCATACCTCATCTATTATCCTTGTCAAAACAGGTCAAACTGCAGTTTGATTAGCAAAAATGAAGTTGTTCTTTCTCACATGCATTGTCTTAGAAAGGCATTCCTTAAACTTCTCGTTAACAAATTTCAAAATTGTGTTATCTTGCAGATGATTTTTCATGCACTTTTGAAGTTCCAAGTGCAATTCCTGTTTTGAAGAATGCATATGGTGGCAGCATGAAAAATGTTTTGCACGTAGGCCCTGAGAGTTGTTCGGTGGTCTCCAAATTTTTAAGAGAAGGGGAAACTGAAGCATGGGGTGTGGAGCCATATGACTTAGACGATGCTGATAGGAACTGCAAGGCTCTTGTGCAGAAAGGCATTATACGTGTTGCAGATATAAAATTCCCTTTACCATACAGGGTGAAGTCTTTTTCTCATGTTATAGTGTCAGATGCTTTGGATTACCTGTCTCCAAAATATATAAACAAAACTCTTCCTGAGCTAGCAAGGGTATCTTCTGATGGTATTATTATTTTCACAGGTACTTCATTTTGAAATAAATGTAACCTCTCAAACACTGAATGCATATTTTTGCCAACTAATTAAATTTCCATTCAAGAGTATCATTGTTTGTTTTGGATGTGCTATGTCTTTTCAATGTTTTTAACTTTATGTTGAGTTTGGCACACCTTAAAAAATAGGGATTACATACTCTTGGACTAGTTTTATTTGCAAAATTGTCTGAAAAAATCATCTCCAATTTTTTTACCTGTTACCAAACTGACTCTTGAAGAATAGTATTTTTCTTGATCATGTTATGTCTATTGTACATGGGCTTTCTGTAAGTTTGATGCTTTCCTGTCTTTTTCAGGTTACCCAGGTCAACCGAGAGCTAAAATAGCACCATTATCCAAATTTGGCCGTCCAGTGAGTAGCATTCTCTAGCTGGCTAAAACCTTTCTAATACCCTTTGCTTTTGATTGGACTAAAACTGCTTCTTTTACATGTTCTAAATTGCATTTCATATTTTCATTGATTAAAATATGATGTCTTCTGATCCATTTTGATTAGATTATTAGATACGTGACTTGGTGTTTCATCTTCATAAATGGGATTTTATCTACTAAATTTATGCTTTGCTATAATTCTTTTTTCTTTTAACAAAAAATTGTTCGGACATAAGCAGATGATGAGTTTCGTTTTCAAATTATCTCAAGAATATTGCTCATAAGATGATAAAAATAACATTAGAGCTTGGCAGTTAAGGACTGAATGAAATACCATTTGTCTAACCACTATTGGCCCACTAATATTATTGATAGGATTTAATTTTGAGCTGAGATTTAGTCCCATGTTAAAATTAAAAGTATGGTACTCTGGTGTGTGGTTTATTAGACCTTGAACTTTCTAACCATATAGTGGCTTGCTTTTGTTGTGTAATGTGATTTTTTAAGGGTCTTATCAATTGGTATTAGAGATTTTCACCATATTTCTCGTATGCAAATTAACAGCATAGGTGCTGATGTTGGCATTTCAATGTTAGCTTGGGACTAGTCAAAGGATTAGTGCATAGCCAGTTCACGTGAATGTGGGGATGTAGATGGTGGTGGAATGTTAGGATCCAATTGTAAGGTATGAGACCTGAATCCCACATTGGAAGTATTGGATTGGCCTTGAACTCTCTCCAACTACAACTACTAGCTTTTGTGGTATGGTTCTCCTAAGGTTCTTATCAATTGATATCAAGGCTTTGCAGTGTTTGTTTCAGCCTAGTCAAAGGGAAGACTATGGAGTGTGTTGGATGTTAGGATCCAATTGCAAAGGGAAGTATGGGGTTTCTGTGTGAGGTTTATAAGGCTTTAGATTCTCCAACTACAGTGACGAGCTTTTATGTGGCTTTAGAATCTAAAGCTAGCACATAAATAACAAAGCTTTTGTGTTTGTTGAAGGTTGATTATGTTACGTAGTCCAACTGCTAGAAAATCCTTTTCATGGCAAAATGGTACCAAAATTCGAAGATAATAGTACTTAATATTGTGATAAAATAGAAGCACATAAATATACAGAGGAGCTAAGTACTATTATCTTCGAATTTTGGTACCATTTTGCCATGAAAAGGATTTTCTAGCAGTTGGACTACGTAACATAATCAACCTTCAACAAAGCACATGCATAATAAACTGTTAATGACAAATGCTAATTGAGCTAGCTGGAATACCCGTATAATAATCTTGGTTCATGGTCATTTTTTATTTGTCTTTTTAGCCTAGAGCTCATTATAATATTAAGTAAATGCTTCCTGAATTTGAACCTTTGTTTGCCACATCACAAGGCAGCAAATCAACTTTGTAGTCTCACGCCAAGGCTCACCTTATAAATGATAGTAATAATGTTTTAGAAGACCATTTTCTTATCCTCACTTATATATAAGCAATTAAGCATTCTACTTTATCTGTTAAGGCTAAAATGCGGAGTTCATCTTGGTGGAAACAATTATTCACTGAAACAAGCTTAGAAGAAAATGAAGCTGCTGTCAAGAAGTTTGAGCAAACTGCGTCGAAGATGTCCTACAAGCCAACTTGCCAAATTTTCCACCTCAATTCATACCATTGATAATTTGATATCTTGGAATTAGATTAATTGATTATTCACCATATCCAGAATTTTGTATTTTTTTGTATTCCTATATAAACATGTGAGTATAAATGTCATCAATCCGGCAATTCTGTTTTACCAGACATGGACAAGCATTAAGATATGTTTGCTTACTAAAAGAATACACAAAATCCAGTAAACACACACACACAAAATTAGAAGTAATTTAGCTGAATATTCTTGGGTGGCTTAGAGGTGTATTTAACATTTTCTCAGACTATAAAATATTGAAATCTTTATTATTTGGTGATATCTCACATTCTCACTAGAAAGAAAATAGGAGCATTAATTAAAAACTGGATCCATATCATATGTAAAATTTAGATTGACTTCATGAATGTGTTAAAAGTACGTTGTTAGCCATATTTTAAAAATAAGATTGAGCAGAATAGTCGCTTCTCACGACATTGGACTAATTTTGTGATTTGTACAAAAGAATCTGAAGCAAAATATTCTATTCATCGCCTATAGTGTATCTCTATTTGACTCTAACTTGTTCCATACGTACTTCCTTAAAGTAAATAGAAGCCTATTCTTAAATTAAAAGCTCGATCTAAAGCGAATAAGAGATGCTCTATTTATCTAATTTTAAATTAAAGTGAACTAAGTTCATGAAATACTTTAATTTAAATTAGTAATAAGTGTATTGTGCACTTCAAATATTTTCTCACTTATAAAATACCTATGTCGGCACACAAGCAAGTTTGTTGCCCAAAATAATCTTCTCACTTATAAAAATGATTATTATCATTAATTTTTTTGGTTTCCCACATATTTTCTCCTTCGGAGACAATCCACATGTGAATATTTCTTCTAATAAGAATTTAAATCTTAATTCATCACATTGTGAAAGATTAATTCATCCAACCTTATCGGTAATGATGATTATCATGAATCCAACACTGCATGCATATCAATTCACTCCTATTATAATGAATCCAACACTGCATGCATATCAATTCACTCCTATATTAATCGTTAGTGAGGGACTCGGAAGAGAACAAATCAAAATTGGCTACATGTTGGAGATCCAAGGGATGATGAAGTTGAATGTGGGCCGAAGAATTGAAGAAGACTGCATGCATTCACATCAAAGTTAGGCTATACGCGTACCCTTAGTGGGGCTTCTTCTCTTTTGATTTGGACTAGTTCTGCAAATAATTGTCCTCCAGAGGTTGCTTTGGAACCAAGTGAGAGAGAGACCCTTTTAAATTTTGATGTTTGATAGGCCAACACTACATGCTATTGTCTTGTTGATATGATAGTTTAAAATCATGACCCACGGGAAGAACGCAATGAGACAACATAGCAATTGGATTCAACAAATCAGACCAAGTCCATTTCATGGTCATTCACTGTTTACTTAATTAGGTACCCTTTTGACTTTGTTCTCGTGGCTAAGTCGTGCGAGGAAGAAATGAAATTTAATTCAAAATCATTGAGAAAGCGTAATATATCTTGTCTTCTAGATTTAATATAAGTTATATAATAATGCTATAGACTATTTGGCATCTAGTCAATGAATCTTAGACAATGATCCGATAAAATCAAATGGTAAATACTTGTTTTTTTTTCTTCTTCTATATTTTCATTAATAATTTTAAGCTTTATTTAGTTTCATATTTTAAAAGTTTTGTAAACAGAAAGTTAGTGAAAATTATTATTTTGTAAGCACAATTTAAAGCTGTAGTTAGTTATCTTAATCATTTTAGCTAACCTCCAATAATTTCTTGTGTGTGGATTTTAAGGGGAATACATTTTGTGTGTATAATTTGTCAGACTGAAGTACTTCAGAGCGTTAACTGTTAATTTCATACATTATCTTATGGACTGTTGATGTAGAAATCAGAGTACGTCGTACACTTCATGAAATGCATGTCATTTCTAGCTAGTTGATATTTTTTATACATATGTATCCATCGATAAGACTCAGAAACAGGATATATTTAGAACAACGTACAACGTTATTGGAATTTTTGAAAATAACATTTCCTTTCACGTGGTGTTACATTTGACTAGATATGTTTGCCAGCTTTGATTGGACATCTGTAACCATTTTTTTCAACTATTTACTTTTGGTAACTGATATACGATAAGTTAACAGCAAATTTTGCGCAGTATATATACATGCAACATTATAGCAATGATTCCCCTGATTTCAGATGTCATTTTCTCTTCTACAAAGTACTAATTTTTACCATTCTAGCAATATTTTGATATCATGGTTTGACATAATGCAACTGTTTCTACATAACAGGCAACAATGTTCTTCTTTAAATATTGTTTTATTTTCTTCATCTTTTGCCACGCATGCAACTCAACTTTCTATAGCATGTTTATCATGTACTGTATGTTCATATTTCAACAAATGATCTATATAACTATGAGTCTATGACACACTAGTAACTATCCAAGTATTTAATACTTACCAAGACACTGAGTGCACAAAAATTGATATGGTTAACATCAAACACATAAATTATAAACTACCAAACTCAAATGTCTATTAAAGCATCCATGTGCATTTTCCTCCCCACCCATGTCACCTCAATCAAACAAGTGCATTATCATCGATCCAAGTCTCCACCATCAACTGCAACAGTCTATCACTCTGCCATTTGTCTACTGCATTTATTCCCACTGATAAACCCTTTTCCCACAGTGATAAATTGAAAGAGAAGTACTAATTAATGATAAAGGATAGTTTAACGATAAAAAAAAATATATTATGTTTTAATTATAGCCAAGTTTACTTTCATAATCATTTCAGCGATGGTTTTAAAGCCATTATTATGAACCTAAACACATTGCAAATGATAGATTGATTACCTATCAGATAAAGTAAAGCTACTTTTGTTTAAGGATATTAAAGGCTAATAATTTGGTTACTGGCAAACGAAAATATATCTTCTTATTTGTCTGTAAAAGTTGGCAGAATGAGAAAAAGTTGTCCTTCAGTTGTATTAATTAAAATGAAGAGGCTAGTTTAATTTCCATATGAACTACTTACTTCCTCTATTAATTAGTGTTTTAACATCTCATTTTTGGGAGAAAATTCACAATATTTTTTTAGTGTACGTTACATAACTTGTATACTCCCTTATCTTTTTTTCAACTCTGTTTTACTTTTATAGTAACATTTCCATAATTCTGCTACACAAATATTACCATTCAAGAGCTGTAAAGAGGGGTTAGGTCAAAATTCAAATTATAATAAAATTTTATCAGAGTATATCATATATCTTATTGAATGCGGTTGAGCTTATTGAGTCACCCGTGTATTGAGATGTTATTGGTCCATTTTTAGATGTCCAGCCTTATAAATTTTATGTTTGAGATGTTCAATCTTTGGATTCAGAAGAATGAGTTAATGTATTAAATCAACCACATGTTCATTACTTTCCTTCTTCTTGCACATAGGAAGAGAATTTCCTTTATATTCATTTGCCCTGTCTTGCATTTAGAATGATACACTGCCTATTTTTTTATAAGACAATATTATTAATGAGAGTGCAAAGTAATTAGTAGTAATTATAGATTTCTAAACTATTTTAACTTGCTGTTTATGATCATTAAGTCAGAGCTTCAAACTCCTCAACTACTCATTCCCTTAAGAAGAATAACCACATGCATTCACAACTACAATTACAAGATTTGGAACGGCAGAAAAAACTATTTCGGATAGAGGCGGTAACGATTAGTGTCACTCAAAGATCATGAAAAAAAGTAAAATCCTCGTACGACCAAAAGTTTTTTTTTTAAAAAAAAATAGGGAAAGATTTCTTTGAACCCATTATATCATCAGTGTTGAATTTCCACCCTGGCTAATTTTGCCATAATTGACATTCAAGTCCACGGATTTGAAAACCAAACTCTAGATGCTGCATTGTTGCACATATATTTATGCGTTGAGTAATTTAACTAGTCATTTTAGTAGGATTTTTTCTCTCAATCAATTTTTTTCTTACTTGAATTTGAGATCTTAATTAAGAAGATTGAGTTCAGTTTCTCTCAAACTAATGACATGATGTTACATTAATCTGTTGGACAACATGTTTAATCACTTTTTTGTGTGCATGAATCTAAGAAGCCTTAGTTAAAGATATCGAATTGAGTTTGTAACATGTTGGTATATTTTGAAAGCTGTTATATTCAATTAAGTCTCTACTCCACTAGTCTAAAATTTCGTCTTTCGTAATCTATGGCGGATTTTGTACAAATTAATTTGAGTATGTGTTAATTGGCTTTAGACATATATACAGTGATCCATTTCACCCATACATGCATGTGTACGCAATATACGCAAAGTGGAAAGAGCAAGATTGAGAAGGGAACGAGGGGGACCCACGAAATTGAAAAGAAGGGAACAAATGGGCCATGTTAGTGTCTCTTGGCAATAGGGTGAAGAATGGGACTTATAACGTGAGCTTCATGTTAGTTGTCATGGTGGACTAGCTAGGGCTAGCTTTCTAATGGTCCCGGTGACTAATGTCTATGTAGGTTTCGGAGGGTGTTATGGGGGCATTTAAGCGAGGGTTTCACATGATCTAATAACGTTCTATTACTACAAACCACGTGGTCTCTTGTTTTATTCGCCCCTCTCTATCTCTCTTTATTATAACTCTCTCACTCCTATGCGTTTTTCTCATGGGTAATTCAATCGTATTCTAGATAGAGATTGTCCTCATTTAATTTGGTTCAAGCCAAAATTTAAATTAATGAGATATTTCATTTATGGAGGGTATGAAAAATATCGTATAGTGCATATCCAAGGTCACTGCTGCTTTGTGATTTCCTGTATAATCATCACATGTTTATATAAGATGAAACTATGAAAGCGTATATGCGTATGTATGCGTCAACTAATGTGTTTGGATAAACATTAAAATCACGTTGAACCAAAAAATTACACATTTAAATGCACAAATGGAAAAGCTAAGTGAGTGATGGATTGATTTTAACGTGGAACGTGGATTGACTTGGATGCAACTGTAATCCAATTACATCGATCGTTTTATTAAATGAGAGAGACTTCTTTGTTGGGGTAAGATAAAAATAATAGTAATATACTATCATATTAATGAATTTCACTTGAATTTTTCTGATAATTGAATTTGTAAAAAGAGTGAATTAAAAAAAAACTTAACGAGTATAATTTAGTTGAAAATACACGTTAAATTTGTGAGAATAAATTTGATTTGATTTTCACAAAATACATTTAAAAAGGATGAAAAAATTGTAAGCATAACTAAGAATTAAAACTTGTAAAAATGCTTTAAAATCTTTTCGAAGAGATAAAGGCCTTAATTATGATCATGATAAAAAAATGAGTTAAAAATTTTGTATAAAATATATGTTGATAGCACCTTCCAGAGTTGTCCATTAATTTGGACGATGTTATCGATCAGCATTGCCTTCTAATGTGAAATTAAGGGGTATTTGGGATGCCCGGTCACTACCGTTAACACCCTTTGTATTTGTCAACCCCGTCAAATCGTTATTTTTCTTTGGTCGCCTTCAATTTTTTTTCCATGGCCTTTATGTAATGGGACCAATTTTTAAAGATTCTTGTCTTTCTATATATAATTTATTACATATATAGTTTGCCGAGAAAAATGTAAGAGACATTAAACTCTATTCAACACCGAAAAGAGAGAGAAAATAAATAAATAAAAATATAAATATGATAAATAATATACTTTTTTGGTGAAGGAATATAATAAACAATATAATATAAAAAGAAAAAATTAATAAAGTATTTTACATATAGAAATGTCTATATATTATTTCTTTATCTAGTTTGACAACTATCAGCCAAAAAAAAATCTAATTTGGCGACAATTAAGGCTCTGTAAGTTCGTGAGAAGATAAATAAAGTAGATGAAAATAGTAGAAAAAATAATTTTTAAAAAATAGAGTAAGATATAGTATAATATTTAGTTCTTTAGTTAAAGAGAAATAGAGTAAAAATAATATTATAAAATTGTTTGATAGGAATGAAATGGAAGGAGAGAATTAAATGACTAAACAAAATTATATTTTTGCTCTTATTATTGTCATGCCTGCTGATCATGAATAATTGATTAACATTCACCTATTTAATCAATTAAATTGGTATATTTAATCGATTGTATAATTAAAATAATCGATTGTGGTTAATGAAAGTGATTTTTTTGCCTCGCAAAAATTAATTATAGAGTAGAAATAATTTATTATAGTTATGAATTTTTATTTATTTCACTCAACTGAAACAAACTCAAGTATGGGTAATAAAGTATTTTTTCACTTAAGATTGAAGACTTCCATTAATTTATTTTAATGATGTTTAAATCACCTATATCAAATAGTTATTACATATTTTTGTCTCTTCTAATTTATTTTTGTCATTAAAACCAAACACACCGTAAAAATAAATAATTAGTTTGGCAAACATTACATATGTACAGTTAATAGCTAAGTGGGACTCATTTTCAAAATGTCAAATCAATTACCGTTACTATCAATTGAGTGCAAATTAAAAATATATGAATTTCATTTAATTTGATGCATGATATCATTCAATTATGTATTATTATTTTATTTTATTTTTGTAAAAATAATTGTTAAAAATGTCTATTGAGTTCTACATTAAATAATTTAGTCAAAAATAATTATTTCTCCTAAAATAAGTTATACCAAACATGTCATGACTATGTCAGTTAGGCATGAGCAACTCCGGGATCCATGTATCAGTCATGTGTCTATGTCATTATTAGATTTAATTCAATTAAAATAGTAATTTTATTATTTAATTGTAGTAGCAAAGTTTAAACTCTACGGTTTACAAGTGGCTTTAAATTTTTTTATTAATAGTTAATCATAAAATTAAATATCTTTATGAGAATACGAATACGAAGGATACTATAACTTATATACATAATTAGTTGACCAAAGAAATGAGGACTATTAAGCTCACAATATACATACAGATTTAAACATCATTCAACTAACAAGCAAGGAGGCTTTATTAGATTTAGTCAAAAACCATTTTTAAGATATTACCTTTATTCTATCCAAAATACTCAATAGTTAATTCAAAGACATGATGATGTAATATTTTGTTGTATTCACATGAATAAAAATAAATTATTTATTTAACATCGAAGAATCTGTGTTTCATTTTTATCTTCCATTGGATAAAATTCTCTTGAGTTATACAATACCAGTAAAATTAGTGTTTGACTTAATAGATTAAGAGACACATTTAATGTCTCACATAGAAAAAAAATACTCAATGGCTCAAATTTTCTATCGGACAAAACAATTTCATTTCTTAATTTCCATATAGACCAAATAACTGCAAACTATGCACACTAAATATTAAATCGTCTCCCATGGTGCTGTATTTCTAGGAATAATCTTATTTTTACATAAATTTTTCACAACATATATTTTGATAAAAAAAAAAGAGAGAAAAATGTGAGATAAAATAAATAATAGGATAAAAAGATAAAATAAAGAAAAAAAACATGTGAAAAATTATTATAAGAAAACGACAAGAAACATCCCCACAAAATGGATCCTTTTGACTAGAATATCAATTAAATTAAAAACCGCATCAAGTTTTCTAGGTCTTGTTCAAGGATTTATGATCCACCCAAAGCAGCCAAGGAAGCTAGAGTCACTTTCCATGGCCCGATCGAACATGTACTAATTAAACTAAAAAAAATTACTGTCTCCGGACAATGTCCTTAAATATTGTGCGTTAAATTATCTGCATAAAATTCGAGTAGATTATTAACTATTAATTTTCAAATCAAAGTACGTACTGTTCTTATAATCAATTCATCTCAATTCCAGCACAAAAATAAATTACCCGTAAGTTCCGGTAAATAAAAAAAATTGCTTTATAGTATATGATTATTGTTTTTCTTATATAATAAAATATAGCAGGTGGATTATAATTTTTGCCATGCCATGTCATCATTGTTACAAATCATTCTAATTGTGATATAAACAATTCTTATATTTATTGAAAAACAACGCTACAAGTAACTTAAAAGTTTTTAGAGAAATACTAACACTTTTTCAAATTAAAATCAATTATTTTTAATAAATTTTATTCAATAAATTCTTAGAAGAATGCTGCTAACACTTTTTATAACTTTCCTTTTCTAATCATTCTGCATTATTCTCTTTCTAACAAATTTCTTTATGATTCACTAAAATTTATTAAAAATTACAAATTTCATCTAAAAAGATAATATTAGAAAAAATAAATTAAATATTACTTTTAATTCATTATATTAATATTTTTCACTTTAGTACATTAAATTTTAAAAATTTATTTTAATCATTTATATTTTTGTAAATTTTATTTTAGTTCATTAAGTTTTAAATTTTATTTTGATCCTTTATGTTTTAAAAGTTTCATTTTGATTATTAATGCTCCCTCAATATTTTAAATTTTGAGAAAATTGATTATTTTAACTATTACTATTTTAAATTAATTATTTTACTTATATTTAGGGTTTCCCACACACATATATATTGAAAAAATTAAAATTACTTTGAAATTTATCTGAAAACATTTTTGAAGTAGTTAGGAAGTTATTAATTTTTTATTTACATGATTAAGAATATTTTACTCTCTTTCATATAATATGCCATAAGTTTAACACATATTTCTGTTATTATTATTATTATTATTATTATTATTATTATTATTATTATTATTATTATTATTATTATTATTATTATTATTATTATTATTATTATTATTATTATTATTATTATTATTATTATTATTATTATTATTATTATTATTATTATTATTATTATTATTATTATTATTATTATTATTATTATTATTATTATTATTATTATTATTATTATTATTATTATTATTATTATTATTATTATTATTATTATTATTATTATTATTATTATTATTATTATTATTATTATTATTATTATTATTATTATTATTATTATTATTATTATTATTATTATTATTATATTATTATTATTATTATTATTATTATTATTATTATTATTATTATTATTATTATTATTATTATTATTATTATTATTATTATTATTATTATTATTATTATTATTATTATTATTATTATTATTATTATTATTATTATTATTATTATTATTATTATTATTATTATTATTATTATTATTATTATTATTATTATTATTATTATTATTATTATTATTATTATTATTATTATTATTATTATTATTATTATTATTATTATTATTATTATTATTATTATTATTATTATTATTATTATTATTATTATTATTATTATTATTATTATTATTATTATTATTATTATTATTATTATTATTATATTATTATTATTATTATTATTATTATTATTATTATTATTATTATTATTATTATTATATTATTATTATTATTATTATTATTATTATTATTATTATTATTATTATTATTATTATTATTATTATTATTATTATTATTATTATTATTATTATTATTATTATTATTATTATTATTATTATTATTATTATTATTATTATTAAAATTCATATAATATTTTACTCTATTTCATATAATATGCCAATATTTTGAGTTATAAATAGTAAAGCCAATATTTTGAGATAAACTCATGTAAATAAATGAGTCAAGTTTGAGAAACTCAATTTTGTTAACCCTAAATTCAAGTACTTAGCTCGATTCAACTTATTTACACTCAAATATATGTTTCTCTTTCAATTTTTGTATAAAAAAAATTCTCTATTTTCCTGATTTTACTTTATTTGATTCAATCCAATAACAATGATGTCAGATTGGGTTGAATAATACAAATTTAATAAACTTAATCGAGAATGATAAACTAGTTTGCATTTACAATTCTTTCAAATTTAACTTAGTTTTACCTTTACTTACTTTATTTAGGTCTCCTTATGAAAATGTTGTGAAATATTAATAAATTTTATTAATAATTAATCTCGGTTAAAAAATTAAGTTAATCACTTTTAATGAGATATCTATTTTCAATCATTTTTTATTAATCTACAAGACTCGAACTTGAAATTTTATTTAAGAAATCCAAATCCATTTGACTTAAATCCATTTGATTTAAATAAAAATGTTATTACAACTTCAAGATAAAATAATATTCTTTAAATATCATAGTTATTTCTTTGTTATTTTTTTTTTGTGAACAATTAAAAATCTTTGTTAAGTATGTACCACTATATATGCTTTTAGCTGCTAGGCCTGACTTAAATAAAAATGTTATTACAACTTCAAGATAAAATAATATTCTTTAAATATCATAGTTATTTCTTTAAATATCATAGTTATTTCTTTGTTATTTTTTTTCTCCCTTTGTTACGTGCTTTCTTTCAAGGCAACTCAGCCTTGAAACGCCAAAGCAAACAAAATGCATCATTAGCTGGCGCTCACAATTCTTGGTAACAATGTTAAAAACAACGGGTTTCGCTGGAAAAATAAAAAGTTTAAAAACAAAGGGAGAAAAACCATCAACATAATATATTTTTATATAGTAAATTTGAGTTCTAATTTGAATAGGATAGTTTCAATATTTACATTTTCACATATTAATTCAGTTTTTTTATAAAAAAAACAGTCTAACTCATAGTTAAATATGATACGTGAATTATTATAAATATTCTAATATCTATTTTTTTTATTTCTATAAATAAAATAAAATGTCTTTTACATTTTAAAATTCATGTTTGATATATATAAAGTTTCATATGAAAAAAAAATTATTAAATTAAAAATTTAAATTTTAATAAACATTTTAGTTTATTTAATCTACATTAAATATAATAAAATGTTTGTAAATTACCACTAAAGCAAAAATCTATTAACTAATTATTTTTAAAAAAGTTATATTAAATTTAGGAGGTTTTTGGTAGAGAAGTTTTTTTATTTCCGAGAATTATGATTCCGAGGATTAGGAATCATGAATCCTGACTTGGGAACAAGTAAAATATGTGATTGGTCATAAAAAAAACATTTAGATAAATTTTTTAGAAATTGAAGAGTTATGAAATATTTTACCTGTTATTTTAATTATTTACGAAATTAATAAAAGTAATATGATATTTTTATTGTAGTAAAAGAAAAATTAAACTCAAAAAAATAAGATTGTCACATCTCCACATGAATAAGTTTTTGTGGGAAACTTGTTAAAAGTTATTTCCATGAAACATTGTTTCTCACCAATCATATTTTTTTAAAAAAATAGATACCAAACATGAGAAATTAAGGGGTGTTTGGTTTGGTTATTTTTTGTTTTTATTTTCACTGAAAACAGAAAACAGTGATGAAAATGTGTTTGATTTGATTTCTGAAAACATTTTCAGTGAAAATGAAAACGGGAAACAACTAGAAAATGAAAACAATTTCGTTTTTAGTGTTTTCAGTTGAGTACAGAAACGTCATTTCGGTTAAAATGAAATTGCAGTGACAATGAATGTAATTTTAAGCAAATCTAAATATACAAAAAGACAATAAATCAATATATCATAAGTTTTCAGTATTTTTATTTCATGAAAATAGAAAAATAAGAAATCAAACCAAACATGTTTTCAGAATTCAAATTTTTTAAAAATTAAAACAGTTTTCAGAAAATGAAAATAGAAAATGAAAACAGAAAATGAAAATACAAACCAAACACACCCTAAAATTTTCAATTCAAGATTTAGAGAAAACTCAAAACTTCTTTCCTACCAAAGGTTTCTCTATTGTAATGAATACTCAATACTCAATTAATGCAAAAATAATGGTTATAAAAATGTCCAGAGTATTTAGTTTTTTTTATTTCTTAAAATTGAACATAATTAATAGATAGTTTACAACAACTCATGTATAATGTTAAATCAATTAAACTAAGTTCTCTTAATGTTTGTAGAGTGTTTTGATCACAATCATAGCTGTATCGGTCATATTTATTCTCATTTTTTTACATAATTGAAGAACAAAACTCTGACGTCAATTTTAAACCATAATAAAATCTAGACTAAAATGTAATTTTCGTCTCCTTATTTTTTTATATTTATGCTTTTAGTCCCCTCATTTTTTAATTGAGAGATTTTATCTCCCACTTTTAAAAATTTTACGATTTTAATCATTCATATCATTTACTTTTACAAAATTCATAATTTTAATCTATGCGACCAATTTCAAATGTTAACTTAGACATTCTTTAAATGTTAATAGACACCTGTTTGTTTATTATACAGATGATAAATATTTTTTAAAATTATTTAATTGCTAATAAGCTTAATTTATTAAAAAAGAAATTAAAAAAGCATAGCATCAACAAATATAAAATTGATCAAAAATATTAAAATCATAGATTTTTTATAATTGAGAGACAAAATGTCTCAATTAAAAAATAAAATGATTAAAATTATGAATTTATTAAAAGTAAAAATTAAATGAAGTAAAATCACATATTTAAAAAATAAAAAGAAAAAAAATATATTTTAAGCCTAAAACCAATAAAACAGAAAACAATAAAAAGAGTCAATGCAAATCAGTGAGCGTGGATACTCTTGGATCTACAGTGGGGTTAGTCACGACCAAAGACACTACTGATTATCTAACTCACCCAGCTTATATATATATATATATATATTTTGCTAACATGATAACTACTAAATAATTGTATTATTGATAATAGAAAATAAAATAAAATTATCTTTAAAAATAATTATTTAGCAGTTATTTGTGCTTAATTGTTGTGAATTGATGTTTTGTCAAATCCTGGCTACAGATATAAAAATTGGAGGGACTAAAAGCAAAATGTTGGAGAAATAACGAAGAAAAGAAGAAACTAGCATAAGGCTCAGCCCAACGTCTCGCTCAGCGCGCAGCTCGCACTAAGTGCGATTAGAGACACAGGTGCTAAGCGTGCAACAGGCACTCAGCAGGTAAAACAGAAATAGTACGCGCTAAGCGCGCAACAAGCACTAAGCGGGCAAAATAGAAACAGCACACGCTAAGCGAGAGGAGCTCGCTAAGCACGCGATCCAGTCTACGTTGAGCAAGGAAGGACGCGCTAAGCGAGCCTACGAAGATCCAAAGTCCACTTCAGCAGATATAAATAGAGAGTCAGATCAAGGGGACACGACACACCGAGTCTCAGAGCATTCTCACTACTACCTAAAGCCTGAGAACTCTTCCTTAGGGAATTCTCTCCTCTCTTTGATCATCTTCTCCCTTTCTTTCTTTCACCCCTTCTACTCCATCAATTTCTATACCCTATTCATTGTAAAGTACTCAATGGCTATGAGTGGCTAAACTCCTAATTAGGGCCTAACAGGCCTAAAAGCCAAAGTGATGTATGATGTACTCTTGCTATTTATCAATGCAATACAATGTGTTTTCTATCCTATTGTCTTTTTTGTTTATCTTTCATGCATTATTCATCTTTAGATTCTTTTAGGGATTAGATGTTCGACAGATGGTAACTTCTAAATAAGATTTAAAGAATGTATGCATGCATTAATTTTAGGGGTTAGACGCTCGACAGGGGGTAAGAAAATCATTGCTAGACATAGAATGATAACTTTATGTCCATACATTTAAGCACACGTCTGGAATTCAATCTTCATGCATTTTATTTGTTGAATCTTTTCAAAGGCATTTGAGAGATAAATAAATAAAAGGTTTGTTATTGTGAGACATCAAGGACAAGTAAATGAATAGATGTGGGTAGGATAAATTCACTTGAATTGATAAAAAAAAATCATAAAATCATACATCCTAAGCAGATAAGGCATGCTAGGTTCTAACATTCACATTCCATTGAATTTCCTATCTAATTCTTTTGCTTTTAATTTTTTTGTTTTCTACTATTTATAATTCCTATTATTGTCCCTATTCTTTTTTCTACCCCTCTTTTTAATTATTTTTTCACTTATAAATTGAAAAAATATCCAAGATAAATACAACACAAAATTCCTGAGAAATTCGACACTCAGACTTCCGAGACTTTATTACTTAAATATTTGATACACTTATCAGACAGTTAACATAACACTAACTTATATATTTTAACTGTGAGTGTGATCACTTTATTATTGTCTAAAATGGATCAACGCTTTCACCATTGCCTCTACATAACACTAACTTATATATTTTAACTGTGAGTGTGATCACTTTATTATTGCCTAAAATGGATCAACGCTTTCACCATTGCCTCTACTTTTAACATTGCCAACTAACTAAAAGGGATATAACTCAAAAGAGACCAATTGTTATTTTTGGCTTTATGTGACCCTATGACTTCAGTTCACCTAATGCATGTGAATTATCGGTTTGAATACTATCATGAAATCAGGTGGCTAAAAAAACTAAGGGCGGATGCCAGGTTGCATTGCAACTTGCAAGTGATCGATAAGCAATTATTGCTTCATTTCTATTATTTTAAAAAATAATAATATATAAACATCTTATTATTTTAAATACTTCTCCAACATCTTCTATTTTTCTTAACTCACTTTTCTAATATATCATAAATTCTATTATATCTATATTTTTTTCTCTCTCTCTAATTTAACACTTTTGTATTTTAAAATCTTGGCACCAACTTCGTAACAAATTCAAGCATTGCTTTTCCTTTTACTACTACTAAATTATGCCTTTTGTTTATACAAAAACCTAGGGGCGAAACAACATTCAGGACTTTCTCTGTTTCAGATTTGCTCTTTTGAAACGAAAAGAAGAAGAGTATATTCATTCTACATTTAAGAGTATTAATTTGAAAAAATACATCAAATTTAACTTACTTTGAAAAGAATTGATGTACCTTTACTTTTTACTTTACACATTTAAAAGAGTCAAATCTGTGTATTCCTTAATCTCTTTATGTTGTTTTTTTTTTAAAAATTAACAACTAAAAATTATCAAATAAATATTTTTCTATGATCACAAGTATTTTAAACTCAAATAAATTAAAAAATTTAAACAATATAAATATTTATAAAAATTATTTAAACACATAATAATGTACATAATTGAATTTTAAAAAAAGTAAGATAAATATAAGTGGTTATTTTTTTTAAGAAAGAGTAATAAATATTTTAATGTAAAAGGAATTTAGTCTAAGAATATAATTCATTGAGATTTGAGAAAACAAAATATAACACAATGAAATTAAAAATAACTAATACATTTAAGTTTTTAAAATGATTAAAGATATAAATAAGGATATATAAAGTAGCGTATTGTAAAAGAAAATATAATAAATTATATTTTATTATCAAAATTAAATTTTTTATTTAATAATATTAATAATTATCAGTAGCAATCCATTATTTAACTAAACAAAGAAATTTTCTCCAATAATTACGTTGGTCTACGTAAAGTTAGGTTAAATCTAAATCATATAAGGAATATAGATTTTTATTTATGGATGGAAAAAAATGATAAATAAAAAATACTCTATTAAAGATGATGAATTAAGTTCTCTAGCAAAAATCAATCATCAAGCATATCAATAAATATTTCATATTTATAACATGTTAAAAAAAACACTGTTTTTTGAGAGACATGGAAACAGACAAGTAATAACGACCAAAGATTTGATTCTCAGCTCAAGGGTCACCTTTCTCAAATTTGTTAACATTGTAGTAATTATTATTATTATTATTATTATTTTATCTTTCCTTCTACATTTTATATTGTAGTTCCACCACTGAACATACTCACCAATCTTCAACCTTTATAGATATCTAGAAAGTATTACCCTTCATCAACTCCTTTTAGTGTGGGCCTCACCTGATTGAGAATCTTTGTTATTGTAATTTTATATTCATAGAGAACAATCTATTATTATCGTCGTTACAGAAGAAAATCAAAACCTGGATTTTAAATTATCGTATTATTATTATTATGTAATCAATTTTTATTGGTTGAAGGAATAAACAGTTCTGTTTCTTGTAAGTACGGCTGGAATTTAAATTTTTGTGATAAATAAACAAAAATGATGCATAAAGTCCACGACTAGCTTTTGAATATCAGAGTCTTGAACCCCAAAAAATGGTCCTTCTATTCTATTTCAATCGTAACAATCTACCAAACAAAATTAAAGGGAAACTTCTTATTTTCGGTCATAAAGGGAAGACCTATTTTAGGTTAACAAAACGGGCATTGCACACACATGTCACATGGCAACTTGCATTTCTATATACACAATTTTACTTGTTCAACTTTCTATAGTGTATGGTTCAAAACCCATTATCGCGATAACAATAATATTAATAAAAAAAATTCTCAAAGTTTGACCAATGAAAATTTGATATTCCGTAATCGATATGTTTACGTGATATTCGGTAATCTCTAGCTGCGAGAGCATAATTAAAACGTATATGAAACGGGAGAAACATATCATCGATATTGTCTTGATGCCCAATTGAGATTCTATATTCATGACTCCAAATCAACAAATTTGTTAGTTTGCTATAGTGCCAGTATATTAAACGAGGAGAGACATTGGGGGCATGTTTGGGGAAAGGTTAAAAAGTGGGTTGAAGAAAATTGCCGACACAAAATTGGACTGGGTTAGGGTTAGAGGGAGCATGTAGGACATGCCATTGGGTCCTTATTAAGCCACGAATGGATCTCGTAGGTCACACTGACCCACTTTCCATGAGATTTGCTGTCGGTATAGTGTTCTCGGCGTCTCTACCAAGTTCCCAAACAAAAATACACTACTTTTTTTTAATTACATATATGTTTTATAATATAAGAGACAATTATATTCAACTGGATAAAATTCTTATGAACAGTAATTTTTTAAAAATATTTGGCATAATAACGTATTTAAAATTTAAACAAAACATTTGGTTAAGATAAAATAATATTATGTCAGTTAATTCAGTACTTGTTACTAAAAAAAAATACACTTTTTCGCCCTAATTTGTACTTAATTCATTATCTGCATCCACAGAATTAATTACTACGTTCTAACCAATCTAGACACAATTAATATGACTTGAGTTGATGGCAATAAAAACAAGAAACAGAACAAAAACATTCATTATTTCTTGACTTGCATAAACTCGAAATCTCCACGCTAGATTAAACCCGGTGGGAGACACTTTCCACAAATAGTGTCAATAACATTTTAGTCGCTGCTTGTTATTGAGCGATACTAAGGAGCGTGGACTTCTCGTGACATGGTTGGGGCGGTGGACAAAAGCGCTTTTAAATTAAGCCCATTTATTCAGAGTTTCTGTCTCCTCTCTCTCTCTCTATCTCTCTCTTCTCAACAAACCTTACATTTTTTTCTTCTTTATAGTCAAAATTGTTTCTGCATTACCACGAGGCCCTCTACCCCTTTAGGACTTGCATTATAAATATATATTGACCAACCTTACAACACCACACACCAATTCTCGTCTTCAACAACGTTTCACTCCAAACATAATTCTCTTCTCTTCTCCTTCATACCTTCCTTTAGAAACCAACCTTGTTGTGATAACCTCTTCATTCCTTACTAATAACTACCATCCCAAACACACAAAAAAAGAAAAAAGAATGAGACTTTTGTCCACAAAAGCAACGTGCAATAGTCACGGCCAAGATTCTTCATACTTTCTAGGATGGCAGGAATACGAGAAAAACCCTTATGATGAGGTCCATAATCCCAAAGGGATTATCCAAATGGGTCTCGCAGAGAATCAGGTAATTAATTAAACTTACACATTCATTTTTCTCACAACCCCAATCTTCTACAACGTATAACCTTATAAAAAACTTTATACAAGTATTGTGTAACATTTTGAGTCAATAAAAATAATAATCTTTTTGGAACATTGCAGCTCTCATTCGACCTCCTAGAGTCATGGCTCGCAAAGAACCCTGACGTGGCAGGGTTCAAACGTGACGGCAAATCCATATTCAGAGAACTCGCTCTCTTCCAAGACTACCATGGCCTCCCTTCATTCAAAAAGGCATTGGTGGATTTCATGGCCGAAATCAGAGGAAACAAAGTCACTTTCGACCCCAACCACATCGTTCTCACCGCCGGCGCCACCTCCGCAAACGAAACCTTAATGTTCTGTCTCGCCGAACAAGGCGAAGCATTCCTCCTCCCCACTCCTTATTACCCAGGGTGAGTATTCGTTTCTATTTATAAGAAACAAATCATAGTGTTAAATATATTATTTAAATTACATTCCCCTGACCTTGGTTTATGAACAACTTGTGCAGATTCGACAGAGACCTAAAGTGGAGAACCGGGGTTGAGATTGTTCCAATCCAATGCAACAGTTCCAACAACTTCCAAATCACGGAGGCAGCATTGCAACAAGCCTACGAGGATGCGATGAAGCTCAACCTAAGAGTGAAGGGCGTTTTGGTCACGAACCCGTCAAACCCATTAGGCACCACAATGTCTCGGAGTGAACTGAACCTTCTGGTCGACTTCATCAAAGAGAAAAACGACATTCATTTGATAAGCGACGAGATATACTCCGGCACCGTTTTTAGCTCCCCAGGCTTCGTCAGCGTCATTGAAATTCTCAAGGAACGAAACGACGTCACTGACGGAGACTGGAATAGAGTTCACGTCGTCTATAGTCTCTCAAAAGACTTGGGTTTGCCGGGGTTCCGCGTCGGCGCTATTTACTCCGAAAATGACACCGTGGTTGCCGCGGCGACGAAGATGTCGAGCTTTGGTCTTGTTTCTTCGCAAACGCAGTACCTCCTCTCTGCCATGCTGGGGGACAAGAAGTTCACCAGAAACTACATAGCTGAAAACAAAAAGAGGCTTAAACGACAACAGAAAATGCTCGTTTCGGGGTTATTAAAGACCGGTATTCCTTGCCTCGACAGCAATGCGGGGCTGTTTTGTTGGGTAGACATGAGACAACTTTTGTATTCGAACACGTTCGAGGCGGAGATGGAGCTGTGGAAGAAGATAGTGTACCAAGTTGGGCTGAACATTTCGCCTGGCTCCTCGTGCCATTGCACCGAGCCAGGGTGGTTCCGCGTGTGTTTCGCGAACATGTCCGAGGAGACTCTGGCCTTGGCCATGAAACGCTTGAAGAACTTCGTGGCGGCTGAGTCTCAGAGGAATAGTGGTAGTAATGGTGGTGCTCTGTTCAACAACAATGGAAGCTCCAAGAGAAAGTCACTCACCAAGTGGGTTTTTCGGTTATCGTCTCGCGATCATCGTCGTGAACAAGAAGAACGGTAGCCTGGTCGTAGTCCTTTACGTCGCTCATGCACAAATTCATAAAATTCAATTTTAATTTTTCTTTTTCGGCCTCCCCAATATTTTTGGTGGAGTAGTCCAAAAAGTTGTCCATTTTTTTTTTTCTAAAAAATTAATGTAGAGAGAGAGAGAAAGCACTCTGTCCATGTGGATGTGAAGTGTGTGGGCTTTCTAGTCAGCCTTATTTGTATAATTGTTGTTCCATATCTCAGTCATTAATTCCCCTACCTTCAAAATCTCCTTACTATCACATTAATGAAAAGTTTTATTTATATTGCTATTACTTATTAATCCAAAATCTCCTATCATATGCAAATCTTCTTCGTACAATCAATGACAAGTTTGATTACTTTATAATGTTTGTTAACGTGACCACAGCTTAAATCTTACTACTTTATAGAATATGAGTTTAAATGTTTAATGATCACGACATATTAAATCAGCTTTACACATTTTTTTGACAGTTCAGCTTTACACATTGAATCACAGTTTTGACTGTTAATATAATTAACAAATTTATTGTAATGATATTTTCATGGTAAATAAAAAATAATAAAGAGTTATTTTATAATGTAGAATTACATATAATTTTTTTCATGGGATATTGCAAAGAAACTTAATTATAATTGTGAAGATTGATATGCGATGTTCTGCTATCTTATTGTTATGTGTGCTTGTAGCTTCTTTAATTTGCCATGTGTTGAACACGCACACTTGGTTTCAAGAGCTTACTTGTACGTAATTAACGGCACCGGCGAGATACACGGCTGAGGACGATGGGTTGGGCTGCCGACGTTGACGGCCCGTTATCAACAAACCGACCTTCACACCCATTTCACCGTTTTCAACCATAACATATTTTTCTAGGCGTTTGAGAAGGAGAATTTGCAAAGTGTCGGTCAGAGACAAAAAAAGTCAATAAGGTTTGATATATTTAGAATTTTTGGTATTTGGTAACAATAATTTTTTTTTTCCCGTTTTATGGGTTTTGATTTAAGACAAGGCAGAAGGTAGCTCCACCTTTTTCTCTTGGACCGCAAGAAAGGGCTACTACACAATGTGCTGTAAACCAAGTAAAAATTTGAGTAATTAATTCTATTTGTCCCTGTTTTTCGTTCAATAGGAAAATAGGAAAAAAAGAAATATAGAATAAAGATGGATAATTTTAATATTAAATAGTATAAACTCGATCTGAAATCTGTGGGGGGAGACTTCGAAGTTTGAACAATGGATTAATTACCGTTTTTGAAACCAACTACGCAATCAAAAAGTGCGCTGGAGTTCCTTACAAGAAATCATTTTAAAACTGTCGAAAAAAACTTTGGTTTGTTGAACTTTCTGGGAGTAATCATAAATCATCACTGCTGAAAAAGTGATTTTGTCTCGAACTGATTTTGCGGTGACGAGTACGTGTGTGTGCTGGCTGTTCCTCAACGAATCACAAGCTCTATTGGAGGAGCTTTTTGTTTTGAGTCGCTTTTTCGTGAATTAACAGAGCAAAAAGCTGATTGAATTGATGTTTTGAATTTCTACGAGCTACTACTATGGAATGCCCAAGAAAAACACTACCTAATTACATTCGCAGTTCACCCACACACAGATGACACGTTCACGTAATTGACGCATTGAATGAAAATGTGCAATCACATGTGTCACTTCCACACGATAGCCCAGGTTCAACAGTCTCGTATATATATATTTTTTTCTTTTAGAGTATAGATATATCGTCCTGATGAGATAATCCTGCTGTTTTTTTTTTTTTACGTTGATTCAGCTTTTACTATACTGAAAAAAAAATTAAGAAAATTTTCAGTTTTATTTATGATTACAAAAATGTTATCTTACTTTTCTGTCAAACTTTAAAGACTTGTAAAAATAATAAAAACAAAATAGTAGTAGCACTACCTAATCAATGAATAGAATATTTTGAAAATAAATTATTGTATCAAATTAGTAAATAGATCCCTAATCTTCCTACTTGTCTATGCCCATGTTAGCAGCAGACCCTGCCTTTATAACTTCCGTTATGGCCATGAGTTCACACTTGAACAATATAATACATAATCTCCCCTACAAGTCTACAGCGCACTCATACAATTGTTAAAGCACCAACCTATCATAAACTAGGGTATAGTATTCTGTATTATTTACTAGATAATAATATGCGTATAAAAAAACAAATATTATTCATGTATTCCAAATTGACCTTGCATAATAACAAAACAACATGGAGTGGATACATATATAGGATATTCTCCTTCCAATTCAAATCGAATCTACTAACGACTTTGCTGATTTTTTAAATAAATAACCTTTAATTTATATAACTGGTGTATTTTGATAATGTCAAGAACTTACGAAAATGTTTCTTTTTTAATTTATTCTACACCTAAAGATTAATTCCTTTTACAACAACAATAATCTAAAGATAAATTCCATTTAAAGTATACAAAATCATGCAATTTGTTAATTTGTTTGTTTTATTTAGATAACTGGCGAAAGAATGAACTTGAATTTCCGGATCATGCCAAACAAATTTTAGGCTAAAATATTGCCTGTAAAGCGATTGCGATGCTAGGAGTCAAAATCTGGAAGGTGGAAGGCCATTCTAAATTGAAATGTAATGCAAGAATGTTGAAACTTACATTTAGCAGCCATTGAACATGGATCCGAGTGTCTTTGCTTGTGATCACTCAAATATATCTACTATATAAAACTAGTTATAAATAATTTTACAATATTTATTACAGCTTCACTTATGTTGTACTTCAATTCAACTTTTAATTTTTTTCTCACCTTAGAGATCACATATGTCTTCAATTTATTAGGTCGTAACTGTTGTTTGACCCAAAAAATTTTTAAACACACATAATGAAAATCAAATACAGAAAAATTCTTCTGCTAAATAAATATTCTCACACATGAGTTAAGACTACAATCTTAAAGAACTAAAGCCGTGTTCTATACGAAAAAAGCACTACTATAATATAATCACTAGAATTAATGTAAAGAGCGTGATCATAATAGTAATTGGGAGAGAGTTTTGAGAGGGAAGAAGGGAGGGCGAGAGAGATGTGTAAAATGAATCAGAATTATCTAATTTCTCGTATAGTTACAATATTTATAGATCGTTATAGGTCTTTGACAGAAAAATTAGTTGTCATGTGTCGCTTAATATTCGCGTTTTTTATCCTATGTCGGTGGTTTTATATACGTCGGACTTAACACATCTAATGTTGGGATAATCCCCGTAACAAGAACTGAAACCGTGTTTGTATAATAAAGAATAGAATTTCATTTTCTGATTTTTTTTTATAATTATATCTTTTATAGTAAATTAATGAGAGACAATTAACTCCATTGACAGATTCATAACGTAACCTTTAATCAATTATAAAAAGGTAACAACATTGCTTACGTCGGAAACAATCACACTTTTTATCTTAAAAATTAAAAAAATTGGAGTGTCATATTTCATATATATTTTGTCAATTCAATATCTTGATCGCATGTAGACAGGTGTCAATAATCGAGGTCGCTGGTTGCCTTGAGAAACTTAAAATTTAATTTGCTGTATCTCATGGGCTATGTTACGACTTGTAGATGGGGACTGAGGATCCACTTGAACTAATAAGATATTGCCGTATTAGTGTGTATGTAATTATATATTATTAAGATCTCATTACTTCTCAATAAAAGATTTAAGTCTTTTATTTCTTAATTTCTGATTTTCTTAGTCTAGTATTTTAAAAAATAAATAAATGTTATTAATTGCTTACGACCTTAATTATATACCACCCCATCATCCTTACATGTGAAGAAAAGCTTTCCAAGCTTCAAGACTTCATTAATTATTAATGGCAGACTCGTAGAGCAATATAATATGTTAAATTAACAAATTATGGTTATATTGATCGAGTTTATAAAATTTTAAGCTTTGGGAATTTTGGTCGATTTCAACATTCTTGTCAACTATATGCATGTGCCGAAGAAGTTAAATAATCTTTTTGCTACAAATACGCCTTCACTTTGAACAATTAATGCTCTGTGGTACAACTAACTAACATATCATGAGGTTCGTTTCTGGTAGGTTTGAGTATGATTATATAATCAAGTATTAAAAATATTTGTTCTTCTCATAAAATAATTATCGTCCCATGGAACACAAAACAGAAAACATGTCAACACGGTTTTCTGTTAAGATTTGTAGAACGAGTCTCAGATTTCGGACGGCAGCTGAACATGAAGTATATCTATTGCATTTTGGAGAATCCAAATATATACAATATCATCTAAGACTAAAGATCAATATAAAAGCTTGTTGAACGATAATTCTAGTTATCCCCACATCCAAGGGGGCCACCACTTCAAGATTTTCTTCTGTGATTCGATTATAATCTTAGCTACTTGTGATGATTGATCGATCAAATGAATTTTTTTTTGCATTAATCATTTGTTATATATAGAGAGAGATGTGCACATACACTAAATTACTAATTAATGATATAGAAAAGAGAAAACAAATCAAAGCGGAAGTTCTATTTTAGAAGAAGAAAAAATGTAATTAAAGAAAATGGCATAATGATTATTAGTGATTGATTGACTTTTTATATTGGATATGATATGCCTAAATATGTTTAGACATCAACAATACGCTGAGAAATTAATCACCCACCCAATACGTGTCACCTTGACACTTGAGAGATTAAAATAACAACATATATATGAACACTATACGCTATTGCACCGAATTTCTGAGATAATTATATATGCATATTATAAAAGCATTAATATTAGTTAATGATGTAATAATGAATGTTTTTTTTTATTATAATGTAATTATTGATGCGGAATATATATTCACCGACCGATTTAACTAATGATTAATCTTGGTCTAAAAATTTAATTACTTTTAATTGGGGCATCCCTCCTACATTAATTATGTTTATTAGTAATTAGTGTAAATTATATAAATTATTTGATTTCATCCTATATTATAGGTGGGAATCTAATTATTCTTAGATCAATTTCTCTCCCAATAATATAGAAGGAAATCTAATTACTCTGGGACTGGGAGCAATTTTTGATAGAATTACTATGTTCAATCGCTCTTTGTAAATATAATATTTCAATAACTTAACTTTTCAGTTATTATTTTATTAAATAGATTAAATCTAAAAATTTTCATTAAATTTTAACGCTTCATTAAATAAATCCAATTTAACATAGAATATATACTTTTTTTAAAATATAATTAAATGTCGACTCTAAAATTTTGTCTAATTAAAAATGGCCAAATTAGTTAAATTTTGGTATACATAATTATTGAAATAATATGAAAATATTCAATAATTGAATTATTCAAATATACATATAGAATAAGTTATTAAAAAGAGTAACTTTACAAAAAAAAAAAGAAGTAAATATGACACACACACATATTATTCAAAAGTTATATAATGTTGGAAATAAAAAAATATTATAAATAGTGGATGAATATTGAATCATCACACAACTCTTTAAATATTTTAAAAAATTGGTTTATATTATATTAGAATTACTATAATTATACCCATTAAAGTTGGCGAATTGATGGAGGATATGTGTAATCTGTAGGAGGTTTTTGTTTAATTAATTTGTATTATTTTCCATTTTGTTATATTATTAAAAAAATTATTATTATCATTTTTATTTTTCTAAATAATTTTAAAGAGGTTTTTCCTAAAAAATTGAAGATTTTTTTGGTAAAAAATCTTGAATCTCAGTCTCTAATAAACATAATCATTCGTACAATATATTTCCCTTCATAACAAATAGCAGCTCTCTAATAATTAATGGATTTGGAACAAGTTTATTAAAAAAACAATTTTTTTTAATATATATATATATATATATTATATTATATTTTATATATATATATATATATATATATATATATATATATATATATATATATATATATATATATATATATATATATATAATAGTGAATCATGTTGAGATAATCTAAAATGTTATCTAAGTCCATCTTTAAAATACACAGAATCTAATTTTTTAAACTCAATTTCGTCATACGTACAACCGTTTTTTAACTAATCAAAATTAATTATTAAAATAGAACTCATATAAAAGAACTGTACAGTACGTTATCCTCCAGAATTTTTTAAACTGTATATCAGAAAAATAATGAAGACAAAACATTTGTAAAATTAAAGTAGCTAGGATTTTAACCCCTCCTTTGACATGGATATTTACCTATTTGGGCAGGATGTGACAATTTGATTACGTGGTATGGGTAACATGTGGGTTTCACATGATGTAGCACATGTTAGGGAATAGAGAACACCTGCACAATTTGAATTATGCAAGTGGGGAGAGAGAGAGAGACTATTAGGGTTTCCTTGTTCCTCATGGTAGGAACTAGCAAGCAAGCTGCAGATAAAGGCCTTCCGTTGTTGATGGCGACATGAAGGGTCAAATGAACATGGCCTTTTTCTTCTCATAATAATTCTCTTTCACCCATAAGCCATACAAGAAATTTTAGTATTCTAATTTTGGGCCCCATGGGTCTGCTCCGGATAAACCATGATGATGATGTAGAGATTGCTCTAATGAATGATTGATCAATTACTAAATTGTCGCTGATCGAAACGATTGATTTGCATATATAGGCTTGATTATTGTCAGGTTAATTACCTTTGTAACAACTATCATGTTAATATATAGTTTCATTCACGATGAAATTTAATAATCTATATGCTATATGATAAGAGTTCAACACCAGCTCAAGGTCATTTTCCGTGGGTTTTGTTGCTCTAATCCGCATAATCTTAATTGAGCATGATGGAGTGTTGCCTTCACCAAGTGGGATCGGTTTGTGTTTTTGTCTTGGCTTATTTCAGCACTTCTTGTGCTGCTCTAACCATTTTCAGTATAAATTATTTTAGCCTTTTTTTTTTATAAAAAAAAGGACAAGGTGGCGATCGAGGAATATTCTTGAAAGAATTTGGAATCTCTAGTGATTTTTTCATGAGACAAAGTTTGTGTCATTAACAAGATGTTGAAACTCAAATCAGTATATTTAAGAGATGATGAGATAAGGTAAAATTAATTGTGTATCTTAAACTTATTAGACTTACTTAAAAGTTACTTATTGGGTATGACTGATGATGTGTGAAGGATGTCTAAGCTAGAAGGTTCTCATTAAGTATGTCAAACAAGATTTTTGAATAATGAAAAAAGTAGAGTTGGATGAGTAATTATTTTTTTATTCGTAAAAATTCACCATATTAACTTCATTCAATCATATGGATCGAGGGGGGCCTAGTAATGACATAGAACAAGAATGAACTTAAGTAAATGGGTGTAAGAAGTTGAATGATATTATTATTATTATTAAATCCAAAAAATTTATACAATTTTCTTGTTACAATGAAAAATTACATTTCTATTAATTTTACTTGTTTAAAGAATGATAAGCTCAAACTAAAAGATTAGTGAAATAAATCGTGAATAAAAACTTTGTGTGAGGTAAAGACAAATTAAAGTTAATAAAATAAATAGAACATGAATAAAACACAAATTTCATACACTTGTATAATTCAATCTTGAAGTTGTGGGGGACCAAGGCTCCCCTTCCTCTCCAATGGATCCATCACTGATAAAAGTTAACATAGCAGCGTTTGAATTTCCATGTTGTTGCATATGCTTGACACACAGATACAACAAAAAAGTTGGTGGATGAATAATACACACACACATTATATATATATATATATATATATATATATATATATATATATATATATATATATATATATATATATATATATATATATATTTATTTATTTATTTATTTTCTCATGCGCATGCAGTTCAGCAGTTATCTATGAACTTGTTTTTCTAAGTCACACAGCATCCTGCAGACTCTGCCCCTTTAACTATCACGGTCCATATATCACTCCCCATCAACATTAATACAAACAAAGAATTAGTATTTTACGTCGATCGAATAAGAATTGATAGAAAGTTCAAAGCTGAGGATAACGATGAGTCGATGACTTCAATTATGTATCCCTAATTTCTAGTCATGGAAAGCATTTTGGTCTTCCATTCTAACTTTGCCTTGTCCAAAGGGGTAGCATTAGTTGAATTAATATGGGAGATATTATATAGTCAAGACATTAGGCTATATATGTTCAAGCATTTGTACCCTCATCGAGCATTATTTTTTTCAAATGCAACAATGAAAAAGGAAAAAAAAATTAAACGTGGGGCACTGGCCATATGGGTGGGGTGATTCCTTTTCAGATATGAATTGAATTGTATTGGTATGCTTAATTAATATCAATGTTTGTATTGTATACGGTTGGGAAAGTAATCAATTAACACATGGATCAGAATTTCCAAGAAACTTCAGAGGTACACAATAGTAAAAAGTTTAGGCAGAATTATATTCCACTGTGTGGCATAGGGTGTGCATGCTTCGTGTCTTCTTCTAAGACTATGGACAATCTTTTTGGTCCCTGCCTTTGCTTTCTATACAACAAACTTATTTCATGGTTCATAAAGTGGTGTAGATATCCCCCATATTCCGCTCTAAGTTCTCCAATAGTGTGATATTCTTCTTCAGTCATATGTGGCGGTGCCCAAAATCCAAAAGTTAATGAAACACTCCCAACATTTTTTCCAAGCAAGATTTTTGTCGGAGCTAATGTTCTCTTTAATGAGTTGGTAAGAGTTATACCTAACGTACGACGGTCTCTAATTTTCCATACATCATAGAATCCATCTATTGCTATAGGGTAATCATACGTGCAAAAGTAATACACTTAATACTAATTTTAATATTTTTTTTTAAACACAAATCATATCCTAACTTGTGCTTTACTTTCTTTCTATTTAATTATCTTCCAGCTAGGTTTTTGTCAGTGTCTGGTCTGTACTTTGAGTTCATGTTTTTGTGGACTTTACGGTGGCGATAGTGTGAATTCTGAAATGTTGTAAACTATGATTGTGATGAAGTCCCAAAAAAATTTTCTTCTTGCTTTTATATAAAAATTCTATTTGTAAGTTACTCATCAATTGCCATTCAAAGTTTTCTCCAACTACACAGACTGAGCGCAGTACATACATTTCAACACAACTAAGCTTTCCTAAACCTAATGCTACGTACGGTTGTTCACGTCACGCCACAAGTTAATTTTAACGACTTTAACTTTTAATTAAATTGGTTTATTTTAAAAATAAGTTTGAGCTATATTTCATTATTTTGGGTTATGCCATCTCAATGTGGCCCCTGGCCTCTTATATATTTTTAAAAAGTTATAGATATTTTTTTAATAAATAAGACTTAATTAATAAACAATATTTCTTAGCATTAGGTCATGATGTTTTAATGTCATTTCGTTTACTTTCCTACTATACCAAAAAATTAATAACCTATATTCTGTATATATAATATGATACTATATTTATATGAATATTATTTGTTATATATATATATATATATATATATATATATATATATATATATATATATATATATATATATGTGTGTGTTATATAATATATCTTAATTTTATTTTTATTTTTATTTACTTTTATAATTTATCTATATATAATGTTAAGATTTATACATTGTACTAATAAATAAAGTTAATATTAATTTTATTTCATATATTATTAATTCTTGATTGGGAGATGACTAAGGATTACGTCTACATAGATAGTCCTGTCAAAATTTCAAATTAGTTTGAAGCAAAAACAAAAGTAAAGATATACCAACATATTCCATCAACACTTATACTTAATGAGTTCTTTATGAAAAGTTTTTTCTTCTTCAAGTTTTTGAGATAAAATAACTCCTTTTGATAAAAGAGATAAAAGTAGTTACTAAGCTTAAAGATGCTCCAAATTAAGATTTCAACCACTCGTTTCAGAGTCTTAATTTCATTATTAGATTCTACATGCATGTACTTGTGTATATTTCATGTGTTGTTGCATACCGTAAAGATAATAAATAAATTAAAGTAGCAAAGATTACAACGGTTATGCTTACTAGCATATTTGGAATATTATTAAATAGAAATTTTATTAAAAATATAATAAATATACTGATAATATTAAATGTTATACACATTTTAATACATATTTTCATTTAATGTTATAGTATAATTATCCATCTATTTATTCAGGGGTTTGGATCAACCTCTGATCCAACCCGATTCAATCCAATTAAATTAGATTGAATTTTTTAAGTGTTTAGGTCAAATTCAATTCAACCCAATTAAGATCCGATCATATACATATACAGATCTAATAACAGATTTTTTTAACTCAACCCAACCTGATCCAACCCAACTTATATCATATAATTAAATTTATTATTAAATGCAAAATACATTAGTTCATATAATTTGTTAAATTAAATCACTCATGATTTTTATTCTTTTTTAAGTTATTATTTTTATCTTTGCCTTCATTTTGTTTGTTTTTTATACTAATATAATATTTTATTTCTATATAAAATAAAAATATCATATTAACATTGAAATCATTAATTCTTTAGTCAAATATTGTCACAATCTAATATCTTTTTAGTGCATTTAATTATCATATATTTATAAAACTTTAGACAAAAATAAATTATTATTCTAAAAAAGTTTAATTTTTACAAAATAAAAAATAATTTTTAAATATTAAAATTTGATTAACTCAATCCAACCCAATTTATTTATTATCTGAGTTGGACTAGGTTAGATATGTAAAAAAAATTGCATAAATCAAACTCAACCCAATCTAAAAAACATTGAACAGGTTGGGTAAGGGATTTAATTAAACCCAACCCAACTCAACCCGTGAACACCTATATTATATTTTTAGCAAAAAATGGCATGTGAATAATAATAAAAACAAAAGAAAAGTGTTAATAGTTTGTTCGAATAAAAAATGGAAATAAAAGAAAAGAAAAAAAAAGAAAAGGAAGTAAAGAAATTTCTTTACTTCTTTTCTTCTTATTCTATCTATTCAAAAGTGTTAATAGTTTGATTGAATAGATAGAAATAAGAAAAAAAGAAGGAAAAAATTTTCTTTCAACTTGTTTGAATAGGTAAAAAGTGAGTGTAAATAAATAAAATTATTCATTCTATGTAAAAAAAAAAATTGTTTTTGAGAAAATTAAAAGAAGAAATTAACCACCCTCCCTATCAGGAGGATTTTTTTTTTTTTTTATTGTGTCTCAAAAATTTCCCTCCTCTATATTTATCTCTCTTCTCATGTAAATAATGGAAAGTTGATAATTTTAAATTCTCTCCTTCTGTTTTATTTTCTTCCATTTTATTTCCAGTAAAACAAATGTAGTGTGTAAAAAGAAATAAAAAAAACTTACTAATGTGTTGTTTTTTTTAATTGAGAGATGACAAATATAAAGAACAAATAAATATTTCAAACATACCTTAGTCTACATGTATTCGTTCACTTTGAAAATTTAAAATTCAATTTTAAATATGAAAATTTTCTTACACAAAGAAGTATGACACAACTGATCATTTGAAAGAATTTTTAACATGTAATTTTCTTTCTATTTAAATAATTTAGTATTTACTTACATATAAACAAAAAATCGAAATGTACGTATTGTAAAACTGCCAGGGTTGAACATATTCGTGGGGGTCTCTTTTGGTCTAAATGGATAAAAGGGTTTTTTTTTTCTCTTTTGAAAAATAATAATAAACTAGAAAAAATGAAATTTAATTATTTTTTAAAGATTTGTTGAGCTATTTAGACGAGTAAGTTTGTCAAAATCAATTAGTGGGTGGAGGAGCAATAGGTGCAGTGCAGGTTGTTATATTTCATTTTATGGATTTTTTCGGTACATTCTCTTTTTTCCGGTCCATTCATTTTATGGGCTTAATGATATTAGCTACAGTTCCTAGTATTTAGGTATGTTTAAGTAATTGAGCAAAATTTTGACCCAAAAATGATGTAACTGAGCATAATTTATCTTACTGGGCAAGCTCGCCAGGTTTTTTTTTTTCGAACTTGTTAAAACATGAAAATGCCCGAAAACATTAAAAAGTTAAGATCTGTGCATTCCATAATGGGTTTATTAATATTTAGACTTGGGAAAGGAGTAAGGCATTTCCTATTTACATCACCTATTTTGGCTAAGTACACCTCCATACCTCTTTTTAATTACCCATTATACCCTTTTTCTTAAAGGATTGCACTCCTTGAAACCTCCTTTTTCTCTTCCAGAAAGTATTCTAGAAATGTATTTAAAAAACTATGATACATAGTTTCGGAAATACATTTTCATAATAGGTATATGAAACCCTTTTAAACCCTTATCTTACACCTTCATGTTTCTTAATCTTATTTCATCCTATCATTATTGTTCTTTAAATCTTATATAAAATCTTATTTTCATCTTATCTTTATTGTTCTTTAAATTCTAATTTTGAACTCCATCTTCACCCATATTTATTATATAATAATGTGAATATTACATATAACATTGTATATTTTTCTTTATGTGGCACTGTATTTCAAGGTACATTCATTTCTAATTTCATCTATTATATACCTTAATTGTAAAACAAAGATTTTTTTTAAGAGGTGCAAAACCAAGCTTTTGACAGTGGCTTCTCTCCTTTAAGTGTGTTCAAATAAACATTCATTTTTTAATTTAGGTTCATGTCAACAATTGCAGGTGCAATGACTCTTAAGTGATTTGGTTAAGGTATGTTTTTTCACTATCGAAAATGTCTTTCTAAAACAACTTATACCAATTCCAAAAATGTATTTTTGAAACTATGTATCATAGTTATGGAAGTACATTTCCAGGAATAGGTATATGTTATTCTATAAAGAAATTTTAGGAACAGAAAAAAGAGGTTTCAAAGGGTGTAATGCTTTAAGGAAAAAAGATATTATTGATAATTAAATATAAAAAGGGGGTATGGGGGTGTACTTAGAAAAACTGGAATATTCAAATAATGGGCTAAAAAGAAAATGCTTTAGTACAACAAGAGAAGAGAAGGTTATTGTTAAGTGTACCTTTTTTTTTCGGGTTTAGGGTTACATACTTTCAGCAAGAAAAAATACACAACGAGTTTCATTTATTATATATCTTTTTATAGACCTTTTCACCAAACAAGTAATAAAAAAATGTACCAAAGTATGATGATTTTAAAATTATTTATATGTCATGAGTTATTTTTAACACTTAGAATAACAGAAAATACAACCTTAAATGAAATTTTGTGCTCACTTAACCAGAAATATTAACTTGTTTTCGTTTTTTTTTTTTACCTTAGTCGAAATATAACCAATATATATAAAAAAGAAAGAAAACAAGAGGAGGTGGTGCCTCCTACTATATGACAAAAAGTGAGCACAAAATTCTAAGGTGATGTTTCTTGTTATCCTAAATGTCAAAAATAACTCATGTAAATAATTTTGAAATCACTCTATTTTATTACATAGTTTTTTTTTATTACTTGTTAGGTAAAAAAGTCATCTTAGCTCTATTGAAAAAAAATTGTCAATAAATTTTTCAATGTCTAACTTCATAGATATCATATAGCATAGCTCTATTTCCAATTTGTTACAAAAAAAAAAATCGTCTTTAATGAAAAAAAATCAACCATACAAAATTGAAGTGATAAAAACAATTTTTTATGAGAAAAGATTGAAATCACAAAAAAGAAATATTTGTGAATTACTATCTCTTAGAACTTTAATCTTAACGGATTCAAATCTTTTGTGTTTTCTGAATTGAAATATACCTTCGTCTTATGTATATTTATAGTAGATATACATGTTAAGTAATAAATCTTATTTAAAAAAAGTTTAAGTAATAAATCATGCATAAAAAACATTCTTATTCTTTTTTCTTTTTTCTTTTTACTGAAAACATGCATATTCTTAATCATTCATTATGGATAAAATATATTCATTAAATTTATTTACTAAAATTTTAAATGGTTTCAGGATACTAATATCATATAAACTAATCCATGTTGGAACAAAGAAAAACTAGTTTTATTTAGAGGTTATTAATTTGGTGAATATTAATTTATAAAAGTTCAACTGTATTTAATTACCATGCATGTATCCTTATTAAAAAAAAGGAAACATCATCCCATAGACCGTACATCTTCAGTTCATTCTAATCCTTCTGCCACAGCCAAAATGAACAAGAAAAAGATTTGAAAATTGATCTTGGAGGAAACAATTTGTCTAATCATATGTGGTATGTTGACGAAAATGAATATATATACTAGATTAAACATGTATATGTTCATAATAGTGGGTGCCAATTTCATCAAATAAACAAAGCATCGGGGATTAATTACCTATCTTTGTTTACTACTAATGCTTTTCTTCCACGCATTAAAAGACGAAATGCTTGCAAAAGAAGGTCGTCGGGGTGTATTTGTCGTGGTTTGGGGAAGACTTGAAAAGGCTTCAATCAAGACTCATTTTGTACTTATTTAATCCTCAATTATATACTTCGTCATTGCAATATTGACGGAATATTGTGCCATCTACATGAAAAAAAGTATATTTTAACTTAAAAAATAAAGACCCAAAATCTTTGTTGGTATGCTTTGAATCAGTTTCTGCAATGGTTGCTATTGTCAAGGAATTTTATTCGCCTATAATTCAATTCCCAGCCACTTTATATAACTTTCATTTTTTCTTCATTTCTTTTCTATTTTTTTTATTTGCATATACGACTAATACGTGTAGCATGATAGACGATGATGCTTTGGTGTATGGAGGTTATTATTGTTAAGTCCGCATTGCTTTTATTTTCTTCAAGTTCTCATCTTGTTGGATGTTACGACCTAGCTACCCATTCCCCATCCATTTCTCAGTTATGGACATAAGCTTGTGTTTGGTGGCTCTGGTAAATATTTCTTCATTTTCTCGTTTTATGTTAGAGATGGGAAAGCGTTTTCTATTTATATTTTCTTTTTTTTACTTTTTGAAAATATTTTTTATTTTCAGATTTTTAAAACTTATAAAATATCTTTAGTTTTTTTTCTTACTTCTTATTCTTTATTCTAAAGAAATGAAAATACTAAAAATGTGTTTTTTTAACCAATTTTTGATAAATAAAAAAAAACTTAAAATTAATATTTTATGTATATAATTTAAAATAAAAAAAAGATATAGTTAGTTTTATTAATGAATAATTTTAAATAAAGTTTATTATATATCCTTAATAATCTTAAATTCAATGTATTGTTTATTATAAGAAAATATAAATACAAAATATTGTTATATTAATTATAACCATCATAACAAAGATAAATAAGTATAAACTAACTGTAACTTTCTTAAAGATTTCTTTAAACATTTAGTTACGTAAAGTATGAATATGTTGTTCGGTGAAAATTTTGTGATTAATAATTCGTATATAAAAGAACAGTAACAAGGACCCAATGTATGCGAGAGACAGAGCACACAGAGACAAAATTTATTCTTCAAACATGTGAGTGTGTGGACCGACCAGAAAGAAGCAAGTTTTATCAAATAAAAGAGAAGAAATGAAGCTAATGAGAAAGAAGCCACAAGAAAGAACTAAGAAGCAAGTGTTATATTAAAAATACATCTAGTCATCCTATTTTCAATCAAGAACATTTTCAATTAGTGTTAAAAAAAACACTGAAAATAACTTTTTTTTTTTTTTACTCTTGATTTGATTTTGGAAATATTTTAAAAAAAGGTTTTCCAAAAAAATAATAAACTATTTTTACTATCACTTCTATTTTTATAAAAATAATATTGAAAATGCTTAAAGAAGTGTGACCTAAATTTTGTTCAAGCAAAAGGAGGAAGCCCAAGTTAGTTAAAATCGGAAGTGCTCTAATTAATTAACAACTGCTTAATCTCTAAATGTAAGATGATGATGAGGATGTTTAACTCTTTCTCTTAATCCTATGGGTTGTAAGAATGATAATGCTCTTGGGGATAAATATATATATTCAAGATCTAATAGATTATGTTATTAATTTTAATAAAAAAAATGTTCTTTATTTTATTATCATATTTATTATTTTATTAAATTATTAATTTGACAAGTTCTTGATTAAAATTAGAGGTTTGTTATCATGATAGAGATTATGATAATGAGAAACAAGTTATTTATAATTTTAATCTAAATTATTCTTGATCGTAGGATTATTGTGAATATGACATCAATAATCCGAATAAATTAATATATATATAATGATCTTTATGGAATAAAGATCAATAAATCTCATTTATTAAATTGCATATGTAGATGATGTATATGTGGATGTCATAATTGAATTGACTTAATTAAGAATTCTTAATAGTTTCATTTGACCTAAGATTACCATAGTAATTAATAACTTATTTGTTATATTTTAATTTCGAACACTTAATGCCTTAAGACACTAGTTTAATAAATATTGAATATGATTAAATACTTACAAAATTAATGATTAATCAAGAAGGAATCTATCAACTCTAGGTAATGGGTTTGAGTTCTATGATAGAGAATTAAGACCTTGTCCAGGACAATTGAATGAAAAAAGAAAAAAAATTTCTTAAATCATTCATTGATTAAATGTGTTAACTTATTAGAGTTTGACAATAATACTATACTCTAGAGTTAACCTTGAGCTATAAATGATGAAACGAAATATTACATTATTCTTCTATTGGTTCTTAAAGGTAAAAGATGTTACTTCATGCATGTTATCCGAATGTTAATGACTGTTCTTAGATGTCTACCTTGATTAATAAATTAATTATGATTAATTTACTACTGGTTTAGTATTGAACATACGGGATCACACACAAACGAGTGTTCCAATTTTGTAAAAGAAAATACTTTATTTGATAATTAAATTAGATAAATTAATTTAATCAAATAAATATTTTAGTGGAATATTATTATATGTTTTGCTAGCACCAAGAATATAATTAATATAAAAAGGAGAGTATTATTTTATAAATGTGGAAGTTGTCCATAAAATAAGAATAATATTTTATTACTACATATGAGGATTAGGACATGTGATTAATTATCGTAATTAGTCATGTGATTAATTATGAATTATCTTTGTCTTATATCAGGAAGCTTCTTGAAATAAAAGATATGAGATAATTTTTATTTTTTATAAAGATAAAGATATATGAAATTATTTTAAACAATCATTTTATTTCTTTGAAAAGGACCCAATCCATATCTCTTTAATATTATAAATAGAAACATCTACTTGAGGTAAAGTACATCAGACACAACCTAGGAAAAGTTTTAACCTAATTTTAGACCTGAAAAGTAGAAAAGAGTTTTCTCTTTAGAGAGTTTCACTCATCAAAGAGTTGATAACAGTGATTGGTCTCGATATGAATATACGTAGAGTCTTCACACTATTGAAGAATAATTTTATTTTGTTGCATCAAGAACGCACATTTGGGTATACAAATCTATTTTTCTCTATTTATTATTGTTGTATATTTTGAATGCAAGATAGATCCTAATTTTTTCGCTGCAAGTGTTGTGAACACTTTTATGTAACTATCAGGTGCAATAGGGGAGTTTTATTAGTAGGTGAGACTGTAGCCTATCAAACTTTAATTAGGGATTTGCTTGTCTACTTTATGTATTAGATTGTATTGTATATGCATTTCATTTTTTACCAATCAAACTTTAATTAGGGATTTGCTTGTCTACTTTATGTATTAGATTGTATTGTATATGCATTTCATTTTTTACCAAGGTTCAGCAAGGAATTCCCTCCCTATGGGATCAATAATACTTAAAGCTCGTCTCAATCCAACTTTTTAATACATATTTATAGAAAGAGAAAATAAAAATATTTATTTTCAAATTTTAAAATTTTACTCTTTCAGATGTATAACGATTGAGCCATGGTTTTCTTTTAGTGTCTTTGCGCTGTCATGCTTGAGGCTGAGGGGTTGTTCATCCTCCCGATCATATACTGATAGAATAATGATTTTCTTTTAGCCTCTTTGCACTATTGTAGACAAAGAGATTTTGTACCCCTCCTAGTCATATACTGACCAAGTCACAATTCTTTTTAGCCTCTTTGCACTTGAAATTGAGGGGTGTGTATCCTTTTGATCATATACTAATCGAGTTTTGATTTTCTCTTAGACTCTCTGTGTTGTCAAGATTGAGGTTGAGTGACTGTATATTCTTCTAGTCGTATACTGACCATTTTACTGGGTCATCGATTGACCCTTTGTTTGGGTGTTGACCAAGTTTTCCAGAGCCATAGTGGTCATCACAACTCTAATCTTATCCCAAGGCCACATCAATGTTTTTAGTCTAACTACTTAAAATATGTATTAAAAGAATCTTGGGTAGCAACTACATCATGATACAGAAAACAACCCTAAGAATATCAAATTGTATTCCATCACCACACCAGGGGAGGATATAACCTAGCATCTAACCTAGGAAACATAAGATTACACACATATATTTGAATGCTTTTGGCTTGGTCTCCTAATTTTAGGGATGATCTATATCGGAAAAATAATCAATTTACATACGATCAGTTTTTAGAGAAGTTAGATGAAAAAACTTTTATAAAAGTTTCACTTTCTTATTTTCTTCCCTATATAAATATGTTTGTTGAGAAATTTATTAATCAAAACTCTAATATTAACAAACCTAGCCAAGCACAAGTCATATTTTAAGATATTATTATTGGAACCCTGACGGTGGCCAAGCTATGGGTAGATTTTCAAAAGACTGAGCTAATTACAATCAAAGAGGGTAACCCTGAGGTTAAATAAATAAGTGAAGGAACTTTATTTAGTTTTTACTTGTTAACTCGTTGACAAATGTACCAATTTGTCATAAGTAGTAAAGTAAAACAGAAGTTCGAGTGTCGAGCCCCAGAGACTTTGTTTGCACTTAGATTGATGCAAATCCAATTTTTAAGCAATTAGAAGGAGTAGAAGAGATAAAGAATTATAAGTGGGAAATTAGAAGGCTGAAGTAAAAGATAAGAAAACAAGAAAAATAAAAAATAATTTGAAAGCAAAAGATGAATTCAGAATGTAAATGTGTTGGGGCCTAACATTCCAAAACTACTTGTGATGTAATGTTAATAATTTTTCTCTATCTAATGTTATCCTAGTTTCCACCCGCATTTACTATGATACTCTATCTTTGTTCCGCACATGAAGAGCTTATATATTTTCTCTCCCATATTCCTTTGTAAAGATAAAATAATAAATTGCATTAAGATTAAAGATGCATAAAATAGACTAAACAAATATCATTCTATTCCTAACAATGATTTCATTTAGATGCTCTTTTCTAGTTCTTAAAAAATAATCATTTTCAAATGCATTACTTTCTAAACAATGCATGAGTATGAGTGACTAAACCACAATCAGTACCAATAAAGCACAGAAAAGAACAATAAAAACTAAAATTGCATTAAATAGATAACAAGAAAGAGTTACATTACAAGAGGTTGGTTTGTGAGGCTCCCAACAATGGGGGTTTAGCTTCTCATAGTCATGAGAGACTTTATACTTTGGGTTGATGTGGATAGAAGAAGAAAAGAGATGGATAAAGGAAGAGGGAAGAATGGCTAAAGAAGGAGGACTTCTCCTATTAGAGATATTCAGGCTTTGAGTGTATTAAATAGAGAGTTCTAAGACTCGATGTGTCTTTCCCTTCTGCTTCCTACTCCTTTTATATGCCTAAGGTAACTTAAAATCCACACGACCTCGTGCTAAGCGTGCACATCTGGGCTTAGCGAGAATGACAGTGTGATCACACATTGAGCGCTACAAGGTCTGGGCTTAACGAGTATGGCATCGATCACGTGCTTAGCATGGAATCGTGCTAAGCACGCCTTTGGGCTTCCTCGTGGATTTTTTTTTCACGCTAAGCTTGAGCTGGCCGCTAAGTGAGTAAACGCGTTGGACCTGTCTTATACGCTAAGCGAGTTGTCCCAATCTTCAACTTTTTCTTCAAAGTTTTTTCTTCACATTTTTGCATCAATTTTTCCTCAAAAGCACTTGTAATTTCCTTTTTCTGAATTCAGGTAGTCCAAAATTAAAATGGTATTAAAATTCTCATTATTCCATTAAAAATAATAGTAAAGTAGAGGAATTCTAATCATTTTTAGTCATAATTGACTATCAATTAAACCCAAATTTTACAGTTATCATTACTTTATCTCTAAATTTTTTTAAGAAGGTTGATTATAGCTAGGTATACTAAGATAGTAAGAGATTAGAGGACACAATCGGTTTGAAAATGGTTTGTGTTCTTACCAGGATCTGTATTTCCCGATCTTCTCTAATTTGTCTCTCTCCTTTTCTCTGTGTGTATGAGCTTCTTTTTTTATGGTGGGGTGAGTACTTTAAAAGAGACATTGATATTCAAGTCAGTTATAAGTTAAAAGCGTAATAGAAATAAAATATTACTTTACCTTCTTTTAATGGTTCTTCCTATATAAGTAAAAGGGTGGAACTCAGACCTAACAACCGCCCACAATGCTCACTAAAGATAGTATAAGATCGTGGAGATCAGTTACTGCCAATCCGATCTCCTATAGTTCAGGTATAGTACAATTTGCAATTCAAATTAGTCCGTGTTCTTGCATTATCGGTGACAAATTATTGGGATCCCTCCTTAATTGGAGAGGTTCTAGAAAAGTGTATAATTTTCTAGAACGTTCTAGAGAACTCTAGAGTAGTATAGAACTCTCTAGAAGTTTGTGGAAGAATGTGAAAACCTCTGGAATATTCTAGAGATATGTGGAACCTTCTGGAACCTTATGGAAGAGTATGGAAGGATATGAAAGGGAGTAGAAGAGTGTAGAGACTCCTAAAATGTGTGGAGCATTCTAGAGAATTAATCTCCACCCTAGGATACAAGTAATCTCCACCATTCATTGTGAAGGTGGAGTAGTATAAATAAGGGTAGGAGCCTTCATTTCTAACCATCCAAGACAAGAGTGAATCCACTTCTTAGAGTGAGAAAGCTAGAAAGATAGAGAGCCTCTTTGAGAGAGAAGATAACTAGCTTGGGAAGTCTCTATCCTCAAGCTTAAGTGAGCCACCGTAGAGTGAGTCAATTTTGTAAACACATCCTTGTAACCCTACTATTCTTTTGTATAGTGGAAGAATCTCCATATTGGAGAATTATAATCGTGTGCTCTCATTACTACCTTTAATTACTAAGTGCCTATTTTAACTTCACGAAGCGAGAAATTTTGAGTTTTCCCAACAGTGGTATCAAGAGCTAGGTTCATCCGGAGCCGTCATTAGCTCGTGCAGTTCAAGATGGAGGGTAATGTCGCTCATGATGGAGACATGTTCAAGCTCACGACTAACAACTACTCATATTGGAAGCTGATGATGGAGGATCATCTATACTGCAAGGATTTGCATGAGCCTATCATTTACAAAGACAAGGTAGAAGGTAAGAGTGACGCTCAGTGGGAGTTACTAAATTGGAAGGCCATTGCTATGATCCGTAAGTACATTGACAAAACTCTCTTCGATCATGTTTCTACTTACACAAATGCTTATGAATTATGGACAAAGCTTGAGTCCATGATTCAAAAGAAAACACCTCGTAATAAAGCCAATTTAGTTCGACGGTTGGTGAAGTTGGAGTATAAGGATGGTCATAGTATGATTGAGCACTTGAATAGTTTTAAAGGGCTCGTAAATCAATTAACCAAAATTGAGATGAAGATTGATGATGAGTTGCAAGCCCTTCTACTCCTTAGTTCCTTGCTGGAAAGTTGGGACACACTCGTGGTTACACTTAGTAACTCAGCTCCGGAAGGAAAGCTCACCATGGATACAGTTAGTGACAGCCTTCTCGGTGAAGAAGCAAGGAGAATGGACATAATAAGAGCTAAGATCCGCATCAATCTCGAGGTAGATCTAAATCACGCTAAAAAATTACATGCTACTACTGTGGAAGGATGGGCCACAGGAAAATAGAATGTCGATCCTTCAAGAGAGATCAAAAGGCTGGTAACGTTAAGCCAGACCAAGTCAGCCTAACAAAGAATCAAGAAAAGAAGAATACTACTACCGTAGTTTCAAAAGAAGATTTGTTATATCTCGTTGGTGAAGGTAATATCCTAAACATTGCTTGTGATGATAGTTCTTGGATTGTCAATTCTGGTGCCTCCTTCCATGTTACTCCACATGAAAGTTTCTTCTCATTCTACCAAAGCGGTGACTTTGGTATAGTGCAAATGGGAAATCGAGATAGGAGCAAGATCGTCGGGATAGGAAACATCACCCTAACAACAAGCACCAGATGCAAGATTGTCCTAAAAGATGTGAGGTATGTCTCGGCTATGCGCCTCAATCTTATCTCCGCTAGGAAGCTAGACGATACTGGTTTGATGAACTACTTAGGTGAAGGAAAGTGGAAGCTCACCAAAGGAAGTCTAGTCATGGCTCGAGGAAAGAAGGAAGGATCATTATACGTGATGCAAGCTAAGCTCTGCAAAGGAGAGGTAAACATAACCACTGATGATATGGAAGTATGGCATAAACAACTTGGGCATATAAGTGAGAAGGGTCTTCACATGCTAGCTCGGAAACATCTCTTCACTAACATGAAAGGTAAGCCACTTGATCCTTGTGCTCACTGTTTAGCTGGAAAACAACACAGAGTTGTTTTCAAAAGATCTTCCCCGCCCACAAGGAGAAATAACATTCTTGACCTTGTACACACCGATGTGTGTTCAATGTCCGAGAGATCCATTGGTGGTGCATTGTACTTTGTCACTTAGGATACAAGTAATCTCTACGATTCATTGTGGAGGTAGAGTAGTATAAATAAGGGTATGAGCCTTCATTCTTAACCATCCAAGACAAGAGTGAATCCACTTCTTAGAGTGAGAAAGCTAAAAAGTTAGAGAGCCTCTTTGAGAGAGAAGATAAATAGTTTGGGAAGTCTCTACCCTCAAGCTTGAATGAACCACCGTAGAGTGAATCAATTTTGTAAACACATTCTTGTAACCCTACTATTTTTTTTGTATAGTGGAAGAATCTCCATATTGGAGAATTATAATCGTGTGCTCCTATTACTACCTTTAATTACTAAGTGCCTATTTTAACTTCACGAAGCGGGAAAGTCCGAATTTTCCCAACACAAATGAACTGTGAATATCAAATCATCACTTCAAAGATTAAGTGAGAAACATATGGAAATTAAAAATAAGGTTTGCTCCAAGGCTTTGCCTCCCAAAGAGGGAAGTCAACATTAAATATTGGAAGTTTGAAAGAAATGTAAGTTTTAACAACTCCCATGTGCTGTGATCGTTCATTCATTAAGTGGGCTGCTTTGACCTATAAGCACAATTAGCCGCCGTTTAACGCCCCCTCTCCTCCTAAAATACACTTAGCAATGAGCACTTGTCTTATTAAAATTCATATTATGAGTTTTTTAAAGGGAATATTATGAGTTGTTATGTTGTATAAGTTTGGCATATTATGTTTTTTTTTAAGGAATGCTTTTGTGATTAAATAATACTGTTACATTGAATAAATAGAAAAAATATTTAAAATAAGAGTTTTCAAAGTAATTAAGTAATGAAAAAATGTACATTCAATTTAATTAAATGTTTAATAAACACCTTAGTTCTGGAATAGATATGTCTTATATATATGTGCATTAAAATAGGTTTGTTTTAGTGGATTAATTATTATTTTTTAAATTTAAATCTGCTTTTAACTAGTTTTTCATAATATTTCAAAGTACTTTTTGAGAAAAAAACACAAAATTATGTATATTTCAAGAAACTAAAAATATATCAATGTGACAATTTAAAATAATTTTAAATTTTTTTAAACATTCCTTGTAAAGAAATTATTTTGGTCTTTGTTAGTTATTATATTCTGTTTAAGTCATTGTAATATATCTATTTCAATTTTATGATTTAGATTTATATTATTTTGTTCATTTTGAGTTAGTCTCTTTAAAAAATATTAATGATAGAAACTAAAAGCAAATTATTCACCTACTACAAGGGTAAAAACGAAAAAAAAAAGTATATTGTAAAGACTGAAACAAAATAATAAGGTAAAAAATAAAAAAGAAAAATTATACACAGATCATTTAAAAAGAATAGTTTATTAAGTACTAACATAAATAAAAATATATTATAAGGAATATATATATATATATATATATATATATATATATATTAATTTTTTTAAAAAAGATATATCATATTAAGTACTCCTCCAATCTAGCTAGAATATAAGGAAAACAAAAGGTCTTAGTGTTGCAAATACATTAAATTTTAATTAATTTTACTTTTATTTAATGAGATTGTTTTAAAAATACTTTTCATTTAATTAAAGTTTTATTTGTAATGTTTCTTTTTTTATTTTTATATCAAAATCCAAATGATAATTTAAAAAAAAATAATTTTTTAAATGAAATTAATACAATTAAATGATTTTAATTAATTTCTTTAGTTAACACATTTTTTTTCTTATATTCAATATTAAGAATATTTTAGTTCAACTCGCGGATGGGTGCTTGATAACTAGATTGTTATTATCAGCTAGATTCTCTGTGAGGATCCCAATTGATGGACAGTGAGACTTAAATGCTCTATTGTTTCTTGTTGGACTCACATGACATATGTACGCCTACAAATAGCAGACATGAAGAAAACTATAAAAGAATGAAGCCACATTTTGATACCTTGGTTGCTAAAGCCGAGCAAGTCATGGCCAAAATGTCAAAACACCTTTCCAACTTTCTACGGTGATCATTTGCTACGGTTTTCAGACCAACTTAATTTGCGATAGACACAATTTCTTCACTATTTTATGGAAGAAACTTATCACAAACTTTTCGCCTTACATTTTGATAAATCATATCCATTTTTTAATTTTCTAACTCTTCAGTGAATATTACTATTTTTTTTATTTGAATCAAATACAATTACCAAAAGTTTACAACAATGCATGAACCACTCATTTACATGTTTAATTAACGACAGTGGACAAAGCTATAAACGTAACCTAGAAATTCAGAGCAGAGCAAAAGTGTAGTGTAATTAATAATTAAGCAACTATAAGAAGCTACAAGCAATTCAAACAAAACAAGAAACAACAAAAAAGGGAGAAAAACTCTAAGCTAAAGTGATCTCTTTAGGGTTTTGTTTGATACTCTTTAAGGAGCTGTTATTGCGTTTGCATTGCAAAGTAACTAGACTCCTCGAAAGTAACATCTTGAGGCATTAATAATCTTTGTTGACAAGCTTCGTAGTCAGAAACCAACAAAGGCGAGTAAACCAAAGAGCTTATGTCTCCCCAACTAATGCTTTCTGTTGAAGTACTAGTGTTTGTGCTACCATTTGTTGCCACGTCCATGGTTTCCAATCCATAAAAAACCCGCATTGACCCATCTATTTGTTGCTGCTGATTCACACAGGCCAAGTCACTGGCCATGGAAAAATTCCCAAACCCTTGAAGCACGTTTGATGTGTGACACGTGTCCGTGGTTACCATGCTCACTGTGGAAGGATGTAAATCATGTAACTGGTTTTGTATTAAGGAAATGTCACGTGATGAGTGTTGTGAATTCATGGTGGTGGCAGTGACTATGTTGTTGCTAGGGAAGTGTTTGATGAATGATGATGTTTGATTGTTGTAGTTGAGATTGGAGTATTGAATGGAAGCATTATTTGTCACTGGAATGTGCCATGAATGTTGTTGTTCAGGCCAATAATAAGGAGTTCTGAAAATAACTCCAACAGGTAACATCAAATCTTCACTCTCTCTCTTGATCTCTTGCTTTTGGTTAAAAACTTTGCGAGCTTGAGCCTGTTGCTCCTTCCTTTGCTTCCCTAGTAGCTTCTTCTTCAGCTTAGTGTTCCAATAGTTCTTTATGTCATTATCAGTGCGCCCTGGTAATTGTGCTGCTATAATAGACCACCTGCATATATTAAAAAGCATAAATCGTTATTTTTATCACTCATGTTCAACTTGTGTACAATGATCATACCGATCAGGTTAGAACCTATGATCTCATACACACTACTTTAACCTTCCACCACTGGGCTATGGAATTGTTAGTTTTTGATATGGTATTAATTAAAGTCTCTATGATCAAGTGATCTAGAGTACTTCGATCCTTCATTCTTGTAATAGAATGTTGAATATTTTAGCATAATAAGAGAGGGACAGGAGTACTTAGAATTATTGGCTACTTGGTGATGAATAATGAATTTAATTACCTGCTTCCAATGGTAACATAGAGGCTGCAAATTATGTTATCTTCTTCTTCTGAGAAACCTCCGTGTTTGATGTTTGGACGAAGATAATTCAGCCACCTGAGACGACAGCTTTTCCCACACCTCTTGAGGCCTACATCATGAAGAAAAGATCAGAAATCAACACTCCAACATAAAGAATTTTGGATTTTGAAACAAGATAGCAAAATTCAAAATTATAAACCAATTAATTAGATTAATTGCTAAAAAAAAATAAAGTGCATATATTTTATATTGATGTGTATGATGGTTGATAATATAGATATATACCTATTTTCTGAGGCAAGGCTATCCAGTTGCCACCAGTTCCATGCTCTTCAATATAAGATTTGAGTTTGGTGTCTTCTTCAGGTGACCATGGACCTCTCTTGACATTAGCTTTGTCACAACAAGGAGCTCTTCCCATGTTTGCTATGCTTCTCTCTCTCTCTCTCTCTGTGTGTTAATTGATCTGATCAGTTTCAAGTCAATGTTTATCGTAACTTGATGAGAATGATGTTAACAATTACGATTATATAAAGGAGGAGGGGAGAGAGAAAGAGGGAGTAATTGCCTCGAGCAAGAAGGACAGAAAAGAAACTTGTGACTTTTTGGTAAAGGAATTAATTCAATTTCTTTTCCTCATTTTTATGTATGTAGATTTTTTTTAATAACATGATTTAGTTTAATATTTGGAATAATATAAATTGAAAATCTCTCCGATGATAATTTTTTAATGAGTATGAAAAGAGTACTACGGGTGAACCCTTGTCTACAAAGTGTCAGCTAAAATGTTGGTAATATTTTATTTAAAGGCATCGTTGAAGTGAAGAAAAAGAGAACCGAAGACTTGAGTTGAGTCCTTGAAAATATAAATTTGAAACAATGTAAGATAATGGAAGAATTAGAAACGAAGACTGGTATTTTTACCATTGTCTTTCTTTGTCTAGAATCTATTTTACTTAGAAAGTTTGTGTTTGTACAATTTTTTTTATAAAAAATAATTATAAAAAGAGAGAGAAAATATAAGATAATCTGATTGACAATAAAAATAATATTTTAAAAAAATTATATGAATTCATTATATAAATAATATGGCTTATTATACTCTCCATTCACATATGTTTTTAAGGTCTCTCTTATCAATTTATTTATGAAAATATATAGCGGGGTTATGCATTATTGTCGTGAATGAATGGATGATGATGATGATCGTAAACATCATGTACGGTGTAATGGTGGGACCAAAGGTACGTAGAACGTTAAAGTGTTCAAAGTTCAAACCTCGTTTGGTTCTTTTTTCTTATCAAAATGCCTAGATAAGGAGCTACCCTATGGAAGAACAAAATAGATATGTCATATGCCCTGAGATTATCGAACTATATCAATAAAAAAAAAAAACACGAGCTAATAAATTAATGTGATTATCAAATTATCTTTTTGCTTTAATATATGAGTTGGATTCCAAGTTATATAATACCAAGAGGTTAAGTTTTGTTCACATTTTATAAGTGTTCTTAAGGAGAGTCGTCTTTCATGCTAATGAGGGGTAAATTTCAGTTCTGTGCAGCAAACATGTTTCACCCGTTGAAAAAGGAAACGACGAAAGAGTAATTATTATTTATCATAGAGAATGAAACAGCTACGAAATTTAGATTGATAATTACAGATCTAGCAGGCAAATCTCATTAAATATTATTATATAATTATAATTTTATTATATATCAGCGCATATTTTTCGTTATGGTTGGTGACCTAATGTCCACTAGCTAGTAATTACACAATGGTTTCGGCATACTCCTCAACTTGGAAACACGGGTTTGGATTTTCTTATCAGAAAAAAAAAAAGTAGAGTATAGTTCAAGACTCTCAACCCTCATCGTGCAGTCAATTCAAGAACTTTATTATTATATTATTATTTTCTTATAAAAAAATCTTTATTTTTTATTTTTAAATTAAGGATATTAAATCATGCATGTTTACGTATCAAATTAAAATTATGTGTTAATAATAATAATAATAATAATAATAATAATAATAATAATATGTACTCTTTTTTTTGTGGGTAATAATATGTACTCTTGTCTTCGGATCATGAATCAATATAATTCGTATTAATTTTTTTCTTGGTTATCAATCGAAACCAAAACACCATAAGTGCTAAAAGTCATGAAATTTAGTTAATATAAAGGTTATTTAGTTGGAAAAAAAAAGAGAAAGTAAAACTGAGAGAAAAAAGCTTAATTGTATTTTTTATTTCAATTTTTTATTTTTAGAAAATTTTATCTTCAATAAATGAATTTGACTCATTTTATCTCAACTCTCAAAGAAACTTCAGATTTTACCATATAAAAAAAGGCTTAAAATTTGTATGTTTCATAAAAGTTAGGATAAAATATGTCAAATTAACATGTTGGGATAAAATTCGTCAGAATTAAAAAGTTAAAGGTAAAATGTACAATTAACAAAAAAAAAAGGAGTAATAAGGTTGCATTTTTCAGAAATTTTAAATCCCGTAAAACCAAAGATAATCAAATATGTTGTTTGGTTTAACAAGGATTTTAAACTCCTTTAAGATTATATTTGTCATTAATGGAGGTTTTAATCCTATCAAACCATTGAAACCAAGTTTTGCATATAATTAGAGTTTGAACCCCGTAAATGATATCAATTATTACCGTTAATTTTCAAATGCAACTCAAGTTCTGCGTATTTCCATGATGTTTTGCAAAGAAATAAAAAGGCCTGGGATTAATTCTTCACCTTTTATTTTTCTTTCCACGTAACCAAATTGTGCACATATTCCAATACCCCTTATTTCCTTCCTTTCTCCTCTCCTTCCCTTCCGCGTACCAAACACACGGTTAATTAATTATCTTTATGATTAATTAATTTTATTTTTATCAAAAAATGATTAATTTTATTTACAACTAGGGAAAACAGGCATTGTATCTAACTATTTTTTCATGCTTTTTCTAAAATAAAAAGAAAGATAATAATAATAATTAATGGATAGTTAATCAAAATAGTTATATGAATAAAATAATAATTTATGAATACAGATATATGGATAAAATAGGTATAGCAAAGTGTACACCAAAATACTATATTTCCTTTATATATAATTATAGATATATTAAAATTTTCTCCTTTAAATATTATTTAAATCAAATTGTGATTATTTTGTCCACTTACGTCTAATTATAAACAAAATTACTAGATAAAATAGTTAATAAAATAAACGAGAGCGTCCAAATTATTACTGTTTTTTATTTTTGAATTCGGTAATGGAATGATACGTTGGCGTTTATGATGTCAAAGATTAGTTTTTATTTATTTATTTTCATCAAAGTTTAGATAAGTTATATAAAAAAGGGGGCCTGTCTTTAAACTTAGAATAAGAATTAATTTGATAAAACATGAATATTAAAAAAAAAAACTTGTAATAACAGAAATACTCTTGGGGCTCATTTTCATGGACATTTGAACTAAATAATTATATGAACATGCCAACGCCATGGGATCACTACCTATACGTACCTATCTTACTGGCCTATTTTCCACACAGAAAATTACAAAATATAATTAATCTATTAGTTTTTATAATATAAAAGTCAACAAGGTTGGAAGCCCACTATCACATCAGTCACAAATTAGACCAGCTGGCCAATATATATTTCCCTTGTTTATTCTTACTTATTCCATCTGTTTTTCTTTTTCATAGTTTAATTGTTGTATCTATAAATTTTACAAATTCACATGTTTAATTAAAGGCATAAAAAATTATGATAAGGGTAAGTGTTTAAATTTTCGTTTGAAAGTTATAAATTAAATTATGATTAGACAGATTTTATTTTTCTTAATTTAATTATATGTTTTATCTTATTTTATTTTTATTATGTATATTTTTTTTAATCAGGAGATATTTAAATTTACGTCTTCTATTTGGTACGGTCAACTAATCTTTCTCTTATCATGTCCGCGTATTGTAAAAGATAAAGTAATATCTACAATTATAACTTTATTTTCAAGCCAGAGATGAAATATTGGTTCTTGATTAAAAAACATAAATATTGAACCACTCTACATGCATTATAAATCTTATTCATTTTTTTTTTAATTTTGCGGCCTAACGTATTAATTTGGTAAAAGCTTCATTCAGAAATTTTAAAATCACTAAACATGCATGCTTGATAATGTGCCTAAATTTTAAAAGATAAAAAATTACTAGACCAGGATTCATAGATTGCTTGCAAAGGATTACAATCACTATCTCGTATCAGGGTTCATAGATTGCTTGCAAAGGATTACAATCACTATCTAGTATTAAGAAATTATAAGGTTGACTTACCAGTGAAAAAGAAAAGTTTAAGGGTTTAAGGTAAAAATGTTGCGTGAATTACCTCACTAACATTTTAAGTTTAATTATAAATTTTACTACTTAATTTTTATTATTTTATAAATTTTATTACCTAAATTTTCATTTTTTTTATACATTTTATCATTGCTGAGGTGTAAAAAATAAGGAATAAATATTTATTTTAATTCTTTAAAGTGTGAGATGATAATAAATTAATTATTAAAATATAAAAAATTCAAATTTAATCCTTGAAATATGTAAAAAGTGTGACAAATTGATCCTGCTAATATTTAATGTCAAACTAATCCCTCAATGTTGTAACTTAATATTAAATTGGTGCTAAAAAATAAACTGATTGTCAAATTGATCATCGAATATTATAATTTAATGATAAAATAGTCTCATAAATTTAACAAGATCGATATATCGTATTTTTTTCATATTTTGGGATAAAATTTTTTTTTAATCTTTTAGAGACCAATTTATCACCATTTCATAATTTTAGGGATCAATATGAGTATTTACTAAAAAAAGTTAAGAATAAAACAAAAACAACATTATTTTGTGGCTAACGTGATGGTATAATACACAAAAATAAAAAATCTGAATGATAAAATTTATAAAAATGTTGAAAGTTGGATTGTAAAATTTGTGGGAAAAAAACTTAAATGGTAAAATCCATGAAATTGTGAAAGTTGAGGGATAAAATTTCCAAAAATAAAACTTAAGTAATAAAATATGTAAAATAATAAAAATTTAATGATAAATTTGTAATTAAACCAATATTTTAGTAAAAAAAATAGTAATTAACATTAACCAATAAATAATTAAGTTCAAAATTAGAAACTAAAAAAGACTGACTTACCCAATGACATGAAATAATTAATGAAAGTCAAACGAGCATTAAGCACGAGGATGTTTGAATTTTCACCACATGCTTGTGACAAGCTATCATGTGCATAGAAATCAAATAAAGAAAGGTTGGGTAACAAACAAAAAGTCCATAATTTTTAAACGGCAAGGGAAAGAAATGGTCTTGCTGGTAGGCCACCATCTCTTCTCAATTTTCCCGTTGTCTTTCTAAGATACTGAAGTAACCATGGTTATTGGCTAATTAACCTTTTCGTCAACAAGAAAAATAGAAAGAAAGAATCGAGTGAATAATTTTTCTTCATATTTTTTGCGTACGTGATGGTGGACCTAGTCTGTAGCCAGCAGGTTTGAAACCATGCACCTTTTTCACAGCCTCCTATCTTCTAACTAACATTCAAACGATTACAGCTCAAGGCAACCATCTTGACTTGATTCTTTTGTACTTTCAATCGACCTCTATTAAGTGGGGAAATTAATTAATAGTTGCATAGTATACGCATGATCTGAATTGTTTAAAACTATATATACAATAAAGCAACATTTCGATCTTTTTTTTTAAAAAAAAAAGCAACATTTAAATATATTGCTCTGTGATATACAGAATATATATGAGTAGAAAGTAAAACTAATGCGTGTAGTTATAACATTGGCTACAGTTAGATGAGAGCACACGTACACCAACCATTACAGGCGATAAAGATAATTAAGGATTTGATACGCGGATAGGCATACTTATATGGTTATTATAGGTACTGAGACATATTTTGAGAAAAAATTTATCGTTTAAACTAGAGTTACTTGTTTTGATTAAATTAAAAGTAAACTATAGAATTAGGGTGTATTTACAAAAAAACAACAAATATCAAACAAAAGAATTATTAGAAAAGTACAATGAGTACTCCAAAGCTCTGAATATATATAGTTAACTTTGTTTGATGATACATTAAAATATGGACAATTACAGCAATCTAACAAAGCAAATGAGGAGTGCACAAGTCAATTCCAAATCAAACTTCCTCTCACACATGGCCTATTATAATGAGGAATCTATTTTACCGCATTTAGGGTTTGAGAGACTTGCATAAACAATTATGATTTTCAATTAAGTAACATAAATATTCCCAAATTATGATTTAGGGTTTGAGAGACTTGCATAAACAATTATGATTTTCAACTCTGCTGAAACCTTCAACTATCTGATTGTGAAGAATACCTGTGATGTATGTATGGGAGAATCGGACATAAAGAGAATAGCGTCTGGTATCAATAAAACAGAAATTAAGAGATAGTTCTGTAGCCTAATTAAAATTGAAACACTAAGAGATAATTTCAGATTAAATAATATTTCTGATAAATAGTACATTATTTCTATGCACACTACTTACTATACTTATTATCATTTGGGATAACTTCAAACGAAATAGTGCTTAAAAATGTCACTGTCAATTAGGTTTCTAGAACATAGTCTGCTGCTTTTGGACGAAGCCAATTTGAAGGCCTTGCTTGTAGTGAACGATCACATCAAAGAGGTGAATTTGTCAACAGTCTGAAAATGATGAAAATTGTTTCAAATTAAACGTATAAAAAGGACTAGCTAGGGAATTTTGAAGTTGAAGTGACAACGACAGTGAGACTCAGTGAAGGCTTGTGCAACCACAAATTTCCCGGAAGGTTCCTTTTGAGAAATTGCGAACACTTTTATTAATGAAGAATTGTTTTTAACTTTTTAGCTTTATATATTCGGTGTTGAACATGATAAACAAAGTCAATCCACAAGTTCAGCATATATAGCATCTGAAACCATTTTATATGTTTCCCAATATACATATACACGGTTGTTTCTACTTTCCTGCTGCCTCTGGTCATAGCAATAATTTTCGCATATTTGGACAAGAAGGAACTCATAAGCAAGCTTAACTAATTATAAAATTAACTAGTGAAAATAAACCTGTGAATCTGTTATGTTTCTTTTTTAACACCGGAATTAGAAATTTTGATTTACGGATGAGATTTCGAAGTATTCCATAAGTTTTAGCTTTTAAAATTGATTATGAAAATGATTTTCAGATTAAAACTTATTTATACTTAAAGTTCATCCTTTTTCATTGAGGATGTGAATTGAAAAACTCAAATCAAAATTCTCATCTACAAGCTCACTCAACATGTATTGTCACCTGATCCACACTCACATTTATAAACTTGCAATGCTTCTATTTACTGATAAATTTCAGGGATATTATTATTTATTTATGTATTTATTCGTAGCTTCAGGGACATTATTGTTTATCTTTATGAAGTCAAGCTAGCATGGGTATATAATTTTAGGGATCATACATATTTGAGAAAGATTAATTTCTAGGAAATAGATTGAACCAACCATGATATATCAAAGTTACAACTTCTTTAAAATAAATTGAACCAACCACGATATATTAAAAAAGTTATTATTCTATCAGAGTAATTTTTATTGCCAAGATCTCTAGTATTGGGTTAGGCTCAAGTTTATGTAAGCATGACAAGGGTGAGTGCCGGCGATCTAATAACCGTGTTGAAAGAGTAAGTGTATGTGGGAAGAAACTTTAGTTATATATAATAATTAATTGACTGGTAATATCCATTATAAGAAGAAAGGCACTTCTCACTTCTTAGCCCTACGGAAAAGGAACGCACTTGCGACGGTATTTCATGGTTACACTTTTGTATAGTTAAACAATAAATAAAATGAAAATGGAGGAGACGAGTCAAAAAGGGTATAACAAAGTTTCAGATATCACGTTTTGAAGTACAAATGAAAATGCATGCTTTATGAGCTAATGAAAATATATTCTATCTACATTGATGCAGTCGCATACCGGCATTATCAGTGACATTTATGCGGGTATTTTTTTAATTTATTTTTTTATTATTACAGGGTATTTCTTCATGATATTGGTCTGTTCATAATTAGAAAATCAGATAAATTATTTTTAATAATTTTTTTCTTTTCAATCATTTTTTTTAAGCTCAAACTCAAAATCTTATTTTTAAAAAAGTTGGTAATCATCCCCACCCATTAAAAAACAAAAAAGGAAGTGACCACGGACTCAGACTGAGGCGGGGCGAAGCTCAGAAGAGCCCGCATGAAAACTAGCTACTGCCACTAAGCAGCAGTACCAGGAGGTGTCCAAAGAGTATCAATATTGAATACTTGAAGCAAATTGAATTATATGTGCTTCATAGGTTGGATACTTCATGAAGTATTCAAGACTATCAATATGGAATATATGATACGTATCCATATCGATAGAAATATGTAAGACAAATTGGAGCATCAATTTTTTTATTTATAAATATTAATTATTAATTTGTTATTTTTTATTAACATGAGAGATCAAACCCACAATATTTTCCTCTTTTATATCTTCAAATTGGAGTATAAGTGCTTCATAGGTGGTAAATATAATCACATTGTTGGCACATGCTACTTTAAGAATGGCTTTCCTCTTGGCTATCAATCCAGAACCAAAATTGTCAATTTTTCTTTTAATGAGACTGAACCCAGTAACAATCCAGACTCCCGAAACCAGGCAACAACCTTCGCACTAGAATAATTTCAAGGGAAGCAATCTCAAAGAGTCATACTACCACTAAGTTAGTCATTCCTAATCACATTGGCTACAATACTAATGTGTATGCAACTATTTCTGGAACAGTTTTTGTAAGTGATTGTTTAACTCTATATAATGTGCTTTATGTTCCAGATTTCAAAGTCAACCTTATTTCTGTGGCAAAGCTTCTTGAACCTGATTATTATTGTGTTATTTTCAACACTAATTCATGTCAGATTTTGCAGAACCAAGCCAAGATGATTGGTTCAGATAAGCATAAAGGTGGTTTATATATAATTCCCGAGAATATGCATCCCTGCAGCTATTTGTATTTCAATCTAGTTTAAAATGTATATCTTAGCAAACACTATTGAGTGATTATGTCTAGGCAATTCTGGTGCAAATATGTCTTCAAGCAATTCTTCGTCTATCATTCCAATATTTAATATTGAAAACTATCATATTTGGGCTGTGAAGACGAAGTTTTTTTTTAAGATCTCTAAGGTTTACGAAACTTTAATCTTGGAAGCTGATTCAAAGTTATTGAGCGAAAGTCCTACCATTTGCTCAGATGAAAGCTTATGAGGAGGAAAAGCTGGAAAAAAGATAAAGTCATCACTTGCTTGCATTCATATCACACTTTTACCAAAAACATGGACTTGAAAACATCTGAATAGGTGTTGGACAAGATCCAAGACGAATTTGAGGGCGATAACATGATCCAAAACAAATTTGATGGCAATAACAAGGTTAAATCTGTCTTTTTTACTGTTTTTCATCTTTATCAATTCAAATTCAAATTAGAATAAAGAATTTGAATTGATTAAGATGAAGGACAATGAGTCAAAGATTATTTTGACAGGTTAATTGATGTTTTAAATCAACATCGCTTCTTGGTGAGACATCATTTAGAGATCAAAAGGTTGTAGAAAAGATCATGGTTTCAGTGCCTGAAAAGTTTGAAGCCAAGATCATGGCAATTGAAGAGCCATGCGATTTGAAAAATCTCACAATGACATAGTTAACTTGCAAGCTTCATGCACAAGAGCAAAGAGTCTCAACAAAAAGTGATAAAACAGTTGAAGGTGCCTTTCCAGCAAAACACAATGCCTTAAGGCACCTATTCAGGTGCCTTAAGGCATTTTGAAAACCTACATTCTTCCAATAACAACAAAGGGAGAGCTAAAGGTTATTCAAAAAAAGGAAAAGCTTTTGCCTTGTTCTCAATGTAAAAAAAAAAAAAAAACAATTATGCTGAAGAAGATTGTTGGTAGAAAGATAAACCTCTTTTTCAATGTAATTTTTGCAATAGACTTGGTCACGGTGGGAAGTATTGTAGATTGAGGAAAAAATAGTCTCAGCAACCACCAAAACAACAAGCAAAATTGATTAACATAACATTGATGAAGAGCATTTATTTATTACATCATAAGAACTCAATTCACATGGATTGAATACTTGACTTATTGACTGAGGTTGCACCAACCACATGACCAAATGTCTATCAAGTTTTACCTCCATTGACAGATAAATTCAACCAAAAGTCAAGCTAGAAAAATGAGAAATTGTGCAAGTCAAAGGGAAAGGGGTAACTTCTATATCAATCAAGAAAGGTTTGGTGATTGTCAAATATGTTATTTACATTTCATAACTGGATCAAAATCTTCTTAGTGTTGCACAAATGCTAATAATATATATTGATTTATCATTAAAGAACACTGAACAGATTGATGGGCAACTTGCTTAGTTCGTGAAGCTAAAACTTGACATTTTTGTGGCAAATCTTAAGGAAGAGTGTTTGAGTTATGAAATTTTGCCTTATTTATTTGGATTTTAAAAAATACGATTTAAAACTTGACATTTTCATGACAAATCTCAAGGAAGAGTGTAAGAGACTTATGAGATTTTGCTTTATTTGAATTTTAAATAAGTTGTAGGTATGATTTTAGTTATTGTTGCAAATTTTATCTTTTATGCTTTGTTTTAGTTAGTTTATGTAATTTCAATTAAATCTGATGACAAATTAGAATTTCAGGAATTTCATATCAAATCTGATGACATAAGACATTCTTATATATGAATTTTAATGGCTATTTTCATTTAATTTTAATCTCTTTATTTTCGAAACAAATTCCAATATTTTTATTTTTAATTATAGAGAAGATTTCCAACATAATCTTTCAAAAGCCTCAAATATGATAAACTCGTGAAACTATAAAGGTAGAACGAACAGTAATGGGAAAGGAAGAAGAAACAAAAGGAACTTGTGGGCATGAGATGCAATGGGAGTGGTGGCACGATGGAGTTGGAAATTAGAGAGGAAAGTTGAGCTTTGGGTTGTTAAAGTTAGAAAAAGGAAGACAAGTGTGGCCTGAGGGTAAGGTCTTGTAACATTGTTGAATGCCTGGTCGGATTACGGTGTTCTCCATTTGTGTCTGTCTAACAAAGGAGGTTTTGCAGTGCACGTCTGTTTGTGTTGCGTGTCTTCTGAATTCTAAGGTGCCTCTCTTCTACAGTTCTACTTACTAGAAATCACGATAAGAATATACTAATAACATCAAATATCTTATTTGTAGAAAAATCAAATATCATACTTCATAATAAAATTTTATTTTTATTCATTATCCTAAAGATAATTCAGTAAAATGGTTTTTTTGATGCATTCCTTATATATACAACCAAATAACATGATAAATTAATTTTGGCCATCGATCTGCAGTTAGACATGTTTTTGCACCCGAAAAAAACAAAACTTGTTTGATTTCAATAAAAGATTTTTTTTGTGGGGTATTATTACATTTAAGTACAAACTCTTGAATAGTATGGTTGGTGACTTGGTAAAGAATTTGCGTATTAATATTAAGCATTCGAGGAACATAATTACGCAAAATAAAGAACCAGCAAAACACAAGCTTCAAATACATGCGATTCTGACCACCATCGTGTGTTATTGAAGACGCAAGCAAAATCACTATTGATGGCTACACGATGATATTCAGCGTTGTGTCCAAAACTCAAATCTGGAGGGTTTAAACACCACAAACAAAACCATGCTAGAATAATTCACTGAATCAGAAAACCAACACATTTTGGTAGAGCAACGTACCCTTGGCTGTGCATCTAACTTTGCTTATCTCTTTTTCTTTCCCTCGTTTTGGAGTACATAACATCCCTATTTTACGAACTATGATATCAACATTCTACCCCACCCTAAATTGCAATTTGCAACTGTATCCATTAAGTGTGTACACACAGCAGACATCTCCAAGTTAGTTCTACATACATTACCCAGCTCCAAGTCACTAACAAATGAAAAGTCCATTCCTATGACATCCTGCATTGCAAGAGGATGAATCCAATGAACATAGAAAAATTCATTGTGACATTATCTAATGAAAATGAACAGAAGATATAGTTGAGAGGAATGTACAGCTAAACATGTTTTAATTGACGCACCTCATACACTCCTAATATATACTTGTCTTAACCACACCAATTATAAGTACCAATACTCATACCCATCATCTGCAGTCCCTGTCCACAAACAACACCTGCATGAATATATAAGCAAAACTTATGCACAAAAGGAAACAGAAAAAAGCAGTACATTGAAAAGACTAGCCTGGATAAGAACCAAACTAAATTGAGGGGAGAAAAAAAATTGATTGTAAACCACTACCTAACACTAACAGTGCTCAGAAACCTGTTCATTGTTTCCTTTGGATATTTCTTCTGTGCTTCCCAATACACTAGAAGCACAAGGCAAAACATCTTCCTGTCTAGTTTTATAATTTGATTGATCAATTGTTTCTCCATGAAGATTACATTGATCTGCTCCCAATGTAGGACTCGGGAAATTATCTCTTGGTTCTTGACTGAGGATAGGGAGAACATCAAGTTTCTCGGAAGTCACTTCTGATACATGAATAACCTTATCAACCATTATTACTACACGAGTTTCTTCCGTGTTCCCTTGTGTTTGATTTGATGACGTTAACACCTGCTGGACCTTAGACACACCTGATTGGACCTTTTCATTGGTTTGTTCTTCTGCTCTCGATTTCTTATTTTGCCCCACATCTACAAATGGATTGCCAACTTTATCAGTCATGTTCCCCCTCCTTCTTTTTAGTCTGCCTGCACGATGTCCATCTGGAATCAGGAGAGCACTTTTTCCATTCACATCTTTAGCCTCAGATTCAATCTCACTTCTTCTAGCATCATCTAGAGAGGGTACTTCAACTATTACTTTTGGTTCTTCAAGAGCAAATCCTATTTCCTGTCTCTTGCCAATATTACCAAGTGGTTCGTCATTTTCCAAGTGCTTTTTCAGGTTACTAACATTACCTGTATCAGAACCCATGAGAAAATCCTCGTTTCTCTCAAGTGGCCTCTCAGGAGAATTTCTGAAAATTAGCTCCGTGCATCGTTTTATCCATGAGAATCGAACAGGGCTAGGAGGAGAAACAGTTGACTTCTGCACAAGTGGAGTATCAAACCCATTGCTGATTCTATCACCACCATGTGTAAGAGATTGATGCTTCAAGTTCTTCCTTGCAGAGATTTTCTTTTGGTTAGACTCCATATCAGATTTAAGCATTTCAGTGATAGCATTATCATCAGAGACAGCTTTCAAATCTTCTAGTTTTTTCAATTCTTCAGTCTGAGCATAAATTTCAATTCTATCAGCATGCAACAGTTCTCTCTGCTTTTGGAGCTTATCCCTTTGAACCTCGAGTTCCTCAATACAGTTAGTAAGTTCAGCCCATTCCCTATTTCTCCGTTCACGATCCAAATTTATCTCAGCTCGCTCAGTCTGAAGCCTTTTCATCTCCAAGGAAACCTGTTCCAACTCTTTTGCTGCTTTCTCTTTAAGAGCATTAATATACTGAAGTTCAGTGTTCTTTTCTTCCTCAAAAGCCTTTTCTCTTTCCTTCAAATAACTTTCCACCTCTTCACGTCTCTTCTCAATGAGGTTATTCAGCTCCTGCTTTTGCAACTCAATTTCCCGCAAGAAATCTGCTCGCTCTTGCTGCATCTTGCCAAACCATTCAGCATGTTCATGTGCCATCTTGTTCATGAACTTTTCTCGTTCACTAGCAAGAAACCCCAGATCTTGGTTGTACTGATTGTGCAGATTTTCTTTCTCTTCTCTTAGTTGGTCACGTTCATTCCTAATAAAAGTGGAAACCGCTTCCCTTTCCTTTGCTATAAATTCTGCTTCTTCCCGCAACTCTTCTTTTTTTTCATCAAGAAGCTCCCACTCAGCTTCAAACTTTGCCTTCTCAGCTTTCAGCTTCTCTGCCTCAGCCAAAAGCTCCAACTTCTGAGATCTTACAAGGTCAATCTCTTCCTTTAGTTTCACTTCCAAAATTGACAAGTCACCCGTTTCACTTTTCATGGCTTCCAGTTTCTCCTTTTCCATATCAACTTGTCTTATTTTATCTTCCAATGATTCCAAAGACTTCTGCACATCTTGTTTTGCCTGTTCAACATGATCTTTCTCCTTCTGCAAAAGCACTTTATTTAACTCAAAGTCCTTCTCAGCAGCACTCAACCTTTGATCTTTTTCTTCAAGAGCACTTGACAGGTCCTTCAGATCCTTCTCCTTCTCACTCAGCGACCTTGACAGAACTTCCAACTCATGCTGCCTTTCCAGGATTTGATCCTCACAATGTTTAAGATCAACCTCCTTCAACTCCCAAGCCCGTCTCTTTTCCTCAATTTCATTTTCAACCAATTTGCGCTGCATTTGCAGCTCAACTTCCAAGTTATATTTTTTGGTTCTCAGTGCGGCTTCCTGACTAGCAACAACTTTCTGTGTTTTATCCTACATTTTCCAGCAAAAAAAAAAAGAATAATGATATAGAGAAAAGGATCAGAACTAAAATGAAATGAAAAGTAAATAATTGTGAGAGAATGTACAGATTCTCTATTAGAAAGTTTCGCTTGAAATTCAAGTAACTCTTGTTCTTTCTTGCTCAGCTCAGATTTCCATTTAGCAAGTTCCTGTTTTCACACAACATAAATCAGCACATGAACAAGACAGAGATAGTAAGTATTTAATATTAATATCATCTTGAGCCAACAAAGAGTTTTCAAATATGAACCTCTTCTTGTTGTATTAAGGTTGCCTCCTTCAGTTTTAGGGTGGTTTTCTCGTCATATAGGGCTTCATGTTCCTTTTCAAATTTCACTTTTGTGTCCTCCAACTCTCTTTGAAGACGATTCAGTTCCTGAGACCTACTCAAAAAGTGTTCCTCTCTCTGGTTCAGCAAGGATTGTGATTGAAGTAATCTTTCCTGTTCTTGTTGCAAACCCTTTTGCCTTTCAGAAAGGGATTGCCTCTCAATAATCATCTCCTTATCTTTTTCATCACAACTGAGAGATAGAGAAAGAGAGAGATAAACATAATTACTGAAAAAATAAATATGAAGCTATCAAAATTTTCAATATAGTCACACATGCAACACGTGGAACTTATAACCACAAAACTTAATCACATGTTAGCATGTTGCTAATTGTTAAAAGGAGGTATGTTAACTGTTAGTTAGCTGCATCATGCATAATCTTGTCAATTGTATGAATTCAAAAATGAATGATTATATTAAGTAGAAGAATAATTCAAGTAATCAACTATGCAACCTGAAACCAAAAACAAAATTTGATACACTAATTTCGTTCTCCCTCAACTATAACTAAGATCTGTGTAAAAAAGTGCTCAGAATTGTTCAAGACAACCAACCATCTCTAGACAGCACAATATTGAGGCTCGGCTTAATGTGCTTAGATGCTTAAAATCACAAAAATGAACCAGGGAGATAGTAAGTAGTGAATTTCACACATTAATTATTATTATTACTATAATTATAAGTATACAAGCAACATACTCGGACTTGAAAGATATGATTTGCCGCCTGAGATTATCTTCACGTGCTTCAACATCATGAAGCTTCCTTTCTGCAACATTGTGATATCGCTTAGCCTCTGCCTGCAAAGATTCAGCAGCACGCACCTTGGCTTCAGCCTCTGTAAATTTTTTCTGTGCTTCATCTATTAATTGGCGTGCTTCAACAAATTTACTCTCAGCTGCAACCTTTGTTTCAGCACTTTCTGTACGCAGCTCATGCAAGGCCTTCTCAAGCTACAAAAGACAATAAAAAATACCTCTAGAAGTGTGAGCAAAATAGATATTTGGAAAAGCAAGCATGTATGGTTTTGCGAGGGGAGAACTATTCCGTAAACTTACACTTGCTATGCATGCATCTTTGATGCTTACTGTCTTCTTCAAACTTTCTTCACGTTTCTTTGATTCAGTTAACGCAGATTTATTCATGGTTGAATCATGTTTATGCATTAACTCGGATGATTCAGCCAAGGCCTTTACTTGCTCATACTTCGAAGCCAAATCCTTTTTCTCCAATATGAGAAGGCCCATGTGGTGCTGGTGATCATATATCTACACAACATATAAAGGTCAAAGTGAAAGCGAGAAAGGAATAACGAACTTTGTTAGCACTAACAGCAGGAAAGAAAATAGTGTATCTTATAAAAATGAAAGACCCCATAAACCTTGTATAGAGCATTCACTTGCAAATGCAATTCAATTAATGGGAGAAAGAGTTGGTTTGAGTGATAATAAACCAGTTCACAGTATAAGCATCAGATCATTTGTTCATCTGGCTTTGCAAGTGATGGGTACTAACCAACCAAACAGAAAAATTAATGGAAAGCTATTCAATTGACAGGGTATACAATGCAAGAGAACAGAATGCAGCAACCTATAATAGAAAGCAAACTTTGTAATTTATGATACATGCACCAGGATGAACAAAAAATTGGAAATGTCAGAGTAATATAATGTTGGTGGAGGACCAAATGAATTTTGGCCTGATTAACAACCCAAATGACAAGGAACCTTTCTAAACTCTTGGGCTACAAAGAGTTTAAAATTTTAATTTTTTTGGTCGTTGATGGGATATCATCACTGGAAAATCTGTAAAACTAATCCCTTGGACAAGAGGTGGTGTTTAGGTAAAGCCCTCCTCAGAATGGCGACTCTAGGATTTACATACTCCACTGGTCCACTTCCAACGCAAATTGCAAGAAATCAATGGTAATTTAAAATTGAAATTCAATCCACTGCACTATCAATGTATCAAAATTAAATCCAAACTTAAAACCATACAATTCAAAGCATTCTATAAAAGGAAAAACAGACCTGAATCCACAGTTTCCCCCAATACCACAAAATTCCAAACAACGACTTCTGCTTTCTATCCAATCATAACATCACCAGGAGCAGCTAATCACTAACTACTACGTTTAAAGATCATGAACACAGAATCTATCCACCGTAATTATCAAGAAAGTGGGACTCAACCAATAAAGCAGCAACGCAAAAAGAAGATCTCACACTAGGATAAACAAGATACCATATGAAGCGACATCCACACTGAAATTCATCATTAAACCCAAATAATTGCTAAGCCATCTCAAAAGACTATTAATGAATATTAAATAAATTATCCAAACCCACTCAACATAACAAATTACCTCACTAACCCGATCGCATTGCATGTTTCCAATAAACGGTTCCCCCAATTCAATTCAAACAAATTGCAATTAAAAATAAAAAGGTTATAGAGAGAGGAAGCGAACAACGAACCTCAGCTTCGAGCTTGGCGATGTAAGCAATAAGCGCAGCCTTATCTTTGTGCTTAATCGATTCCTCATCGAAGCCAGCGTCACGGAGGCGCTTCCAGATCTGTTCGTCGGAGAGAGGGTTTCTCAAAACCCTAGAACCCGGCGTAATGGACAAGTGCTTCGAGGAAGAATTCGGAGTCGACAGCTCCATCTCCGACTAACTCCAAAACGCGATTCTTCAAAAAATCACAAAACCCTCCCTCTCTCTCTCTCTTCGCTAATCTTGGCTTCGCTTCTTTCTACGGAGTTCTTTTTCTATCTCTTTGCTTTTGGGAATTTTAATTTTGACAGTTTGGAAGTGGAAGAAAAACGCACTTTACCACTCGCACACTGAAAAATAAAGCTCGCTACTTTTCTTTTTCGAGTGAGTGTGTGTTGGCGACGTGATGGGAGTCAAACGACCTCGTTTTGACTTTTTTTTATTTATTTATATTTTGAATTTGAATTTTCTTTTGGATTGTAGAGGCGCCTTTTACTTCAAATCCAGAGTGGAGCTGACTAGTGATGGAAAATGAAGATACGATTGCCCAGTGATATTTTCTTTTACCTTAAAATGCATTTTTTTCCTTTTATCAAATTTATTTGTTTATTTTTATCTTTAAAATATTTTAAATAACACTTTAAACATTTAAAAAATATTATTTAAAATATTTTAAAAACCAAAAATAAAACAAACACATTTTAGAAAACTAAAACAAAAAAAATTAAAGATAAAAATAAAATATTAAATTACAGGTAGGGGTGGGAATAGGCCAGGCCAGCCTACACCTATGACCTGACCTACATAAAGTCTGGTTTAAACTGACCTATTTAATTAAAAGGTTATGCTCAGACTTTTTTAAAAGCCTATTAAATTAAATAGATCATGTTTAGGTTTATTAAGAATTATAAATCTAATAGATATATATGTATATATATTTATATTATTTTTTTGGTACCAATATATACTTATTATTTTTTGCGTATAATTAATTTTTTTTAAAACTATCATACTTTGATTATAATGTGAGTCATGTGTCCTTTAATATTTCTCATTATTTTTATTGGTTTTTCTATTTCTGTTGATGTTTTCTTTTCCTTTAATTATTATATAATTATTACTACATATCTTAATAAACAGTATTTGGCTTTATTTTTTTTTATCGAAGATTATCTTTTGAAATTGACTGAGTTATAGACACGTTTGATTGATCTATTTGTCTTAAAATTGTAGAAAAATAAAACCGTAATAGGTGACTTCTCAAAATATTACATGGGATTTATTTGTTTGCCAACTATTTAGAATTGCTCAAAGAAAAAATACACAAGAATTTTGTGGCAATCACATTTTATGTGTTTGATTTTAGATGAACGTAGTTTGAAAAATTAATTTTAAAGTAACGCATTTTTTTTTCGAATCTATTTTAGCTACTACAATTTATTTATAGTCTATAGTACATACTACATAAAAAAATATTTTCCAAAAATTATGTTTACATGTGACATTCTTAAGAGTTCTAAATAATTAATTGCTTGTTAATTTAAAATTAAAAAAAGAATAATTATCACACATAAAATTAGCAAATCAATTTTTTTTCATTTCTGATTTAACACAATTTCACAATTATTCTAGTTATAATAATAATGGAAAATGATTTAAATAAGAAAAGTTACACATGATATTCTAAGGAGCTTCACGAAATCAATTGATTTGAAAGAAAAAAAAAAGACAATTATATATGAGATTCTTAGGAGTTCAACTGAATAAATTGATTTGAAATGTTGAAATAAAAAAGCTAAATCTAGACATTATAATATGATTTAAAATGTAACTAATGATAATTTATCTATTCAAATCAATTTGTAATTATGACATACATTTATATGATTTTTACCATCAATCCTTATACTTATAACTCCATTTTTAATTAATATACTTATAACTCCATTTTTAATTAATAATTATAATTTTATTTGAAATCATAAACAATTTGAATAAAATTTTTTATCACATAACAACTTTCAACACAAAAAATATTGAACAGAATCTATCATAAAATTTCTAAATATTTTAAAACTGTTTCTGAAAATTAGATTGATAAAAGGATTCTTTTTCTTATCCATTTAGTATTATTATTATTATAAAAACTATTTTGTTGACATTTTTATTTAAAATCATAATTATTTTTTGTGAGCCTTTAAAATAATAAGTTTATACATTAGACTTGTAAGAGTCTACTTTATATGAAAATGATAAAAAAAATACTTATAAATAACATGTCAATTAAACATTTTAACAATATAATATAATAAAATAAAATAGTAAATCATAAATTTTACAATATTATTTAAATAACTAAGTCTAATAATGCATCATTACTAGATAATAACTCGTGGAGGTAATAGTAGTGATATAGCATTCTCATGGAAGATTTAATGTTATTGGAGAAAGAGAGTTTGATTTTGTTGGGGGCAAGGGTTATTCTATTTAGGATTAACACATCAAATAAAAGTATGATGAACCCTAAATATGCAAAAAATAATTCAAAATGACTTGTGTTTTGGTCTATTTTTCTTAACTTACATACTCCTGACTCAATGATAAACTCGAAAGTATACCGAGTTTGCATCGGGTCTATCTTAAGTCTATTAAAAAGAAAATTTACACATGAGTTAACTTGTAAAAGATAATTGCATTCATAAAATTATAAGAATTAAGAGTTAACTCAAGAACTTGATAATCACATTTTTTTAATTAAAATCTTAATATATTATTTTGCAGCAGGGTAGTTTACATCGAATTACAAACTTTTGTTTTCGTGGTAAATAAAAATTATTTTTTTGTTTAAATAGTCAATTAATAGATAATTAAAAAAATAGAGAGATAGTCTATAACAATTAAAGTAATTAATAAATAGGGGTTATGTGAATATGCATGTGATCTTGCTTATTAACATACCTGAGTTAGGATTGTTTAAAGGAAGAATAATTAAATATTTTGATACTAACACAGAGCACAAATGATGGCCTCCGATACACACTTTTGTGTTTTTACCGGTCCTCGTAAATCTGTTTAATCAAAATGGTAATATATGGATAAAGTATCCAACGTTTCAGCTGCTACAAAATATTATTGTTTAGATTGGTCTCTTTATAAATTAATGTACTAGGAAAACTATTAGGATAATATTTTGATGAATTGTCCCACGCTTAGTGATGGGGGGAGGGGGGACAACTTTTGTTTTTAACTATAGATGTTGTTGAACCATTGAAATAATTTTGGGGGTGATTGACCCTGTACTCATATACGTAGTTTCGTTTCTAGTTGTATGCGTCTTTATTGTTCTAGAATCATGATTGCAAATATAGGTTTCCTTTGTATTTTCTTACAATTGAGAACATTTGAATTTGGTTATCCCCTCCTCTGCCAAACTCAGATTTCGTCATCCTCCAACTTTTTTTTTTTTTGGTTTTGAGGGGGTATATATATCTCAATGCATTTGATTGATCCAAATTTTAATTTAATTAACTTCAATTTTGAATAATTAAAAAAACTCAACATTGCCCTGCTTCTTGTACCAGGTGTTCTGAAGGTCTAGAAAATTCTTGGAATGTATTCCTGGCTTGCAAGACCAACAAGGAATGTTGGAAGAACCTGAACTTGTGGACCTTGATTGGGAACTAACTGACCATAGTAGCACTATGACAACTTCAAATATGCTTCTTTATTTTCGAGGCTTTGGATGAAGCAAGACGATCCACCTTTGCTATGACTCTTTGGAGAAGCCTAAACCAAAAATTATGGGAGAAAAATGATATCAATGCAGAAGGTACCATCCAAACAGCTAAACACTCCCTATCTAAATGGTTTGCAATACATCACATTCAACAAAACTCAGAAGCACACCCAAGCTCCTCTTCAAATGCAACATTGGTGAAACTTGTCATTCATCTGAAGGACTGACAAGTTGGGGTTTCTATTGTCTGTGATGATACTGGTGCATTGTCACTGCTAGATCCCTTTGGTTTTCTCACAAATCGTCAGTTTTGGAGGGAGAGGCTTTTGGCTTGATCCAAGCTCTCCAATGGGCATCTAATTTGGACATGAGCCGAGTAATTGTTGAGACAGATGGTAAGCTGGTCCATAAGTTGAGTGAAAAGTAAGTTCAATATTACTTGATTGTGTTTGAATACTTGTATTCCAAAATTACGTTTGTTATAATTGAACTTGTTTGGATGCTAATAATCAAAACGACCTTCAAATGTGTAATGACTAACATGTACTGAATTTGATTTAATTTATTATTTTAAGTATTTTTGCATTATTCTTAATAAAAAGGGGTGTTAAAATTATACATTTAAATTAAAAAAAATGTTAAATTATTTAAATAAAAAATTATTTTATCAACCAAGATATAACAAATGCAAACAAAAAAAAGATCCATTAAATTAAAACAAAATAGATAAAGAAAAATGACAACAATAAATATAACATAATTCAAATACAAAAATATCATAATATTCTTCAAATTTAATTACAACAATAAATTTATATATTTATGAAATATACATGCATTAATAATTAAGTTGACATATGCTCTCTAATTTAGTCTAGAATTGAATCTCGTACAAGATTCATCTCGATTGAAGAAGTCATAGTTAAAGGTAAAAGGTTGATCTTCACCAACATGATTCTCTTTCTCAGCTCCAATTATATTTTCATCTTCATAATGTAGGAATTCATAATCAATTAGAAATTTTCTTGTAATAGAGTTATGTATAGTTATTGTTGCAATAAATATTTGTACTTGTGTTTCAAATTTGAACTTTGGCATACCATGTAAAATTGGAAACATATTTTTTCATACGCCAAAAGTTATATCTATTATACTCCTCAAACTTGAATGATAATAATTGAACACCTCATTGTAATTTGCAAAATCAGATGAACGTCTAAATTCTAGAAGATGATAACATTCACATCTATATGGACCAATATATCCTATTGGTGTTGGGTAACCAACATCAACCAAGTAATACTTGCCTAATAAAAAATAAAATTATTATAATGTAAATGGTGAGTCCATAAGAATATAAATAAATTACAACTATAATAAAAAAATTATACCTGGAGGTAGATGTGGGAAGTTCAAGGAAGGAATTGTGAAAGCATTCTTAAAGACACATGCATAATGCACGGTGGCTTCCTATCTAGACATGGCAAAAAAACCCGTACTCGTGGGTATCCGCCCGAATCCATCCCGACTTTGACGGGTAATATCCGAGTTGACCGGGTACGGGTACGGGTTCGGGTTTTCCCCAATAACCAAAAGTCGGGTATGGGTACGGGTATGGGATTACTAGACCCGTCCCGACCCCGAATCCGAACCCGCCCCGCCACTTAAAATCTTTAAAATTTTTGCATAATTTAATCAAAAGGCATATAATTTTTATTACTAGTTAATTTTATTTTAAAATTTTTACATAATTTAATATTATTTTCTTAACTATTTATGTAGACACACGCGTTATAATAAATTTATTGATATATAAGTAGTTAAAAATAAATGTTTAACAATCAATTTATTTTTTTCTAAAATCAAATTTTTAATATTTTTTTACAAAAAAAAAATATTTTTCTAAATGGTGTGTGGAACGGGGTTGGGGATACCCGATACCTGACGGGTACGAGGATGGGACAATAAACTCAAACCCGTCGGGTATCGGGTACGGGTATGGGAATATGTTGAGGAGTCGGGGTAAGGGATTGGGGAGACAATACCCGTACCCGACCCGCCCCATTGCCATGTCTAATTCCTATCCTGGTAATGCAAATGTGAAGCAGATGTCCCAATCGCCAACAACCATTACATTTTGTGTTGAATGTCATTTTCTGCCAATAAACTTAGGTTGTTCGCTAGAGCTAACCGTACATTGGATATGAGTACCATCAATTGCTCTAATATAGCATCCTTAAAAAATGGCCAACATCGCTTGTTATCTTTAAGTTTTTTATGGGCAACATGAAATCTAGAATCTTGTGACTTGATATAATTAAAGGTTAATCTATGGCATGAAACTAATACGTGATGGAAATGCCTACTTACGGTTTCTGCTGAATGTTGAAAACGTTCTTGAATATTCCTATTTCCTACTCAATGACCAAGCATGTGTACAAACATTGTAACCATTTCTTGAACACCCATTCGCTTACTTCCTTTTAAACCATGTTCAACCAATTCAATGCAAAGTTGATTAAATACATGTTTTTCCAATCGAAGCATCTCATAACAGTGAACGGGATGCCCATGCTAGATGTCTAGAACTCATGAAAGACATGTATGCTTGATAATTCCACAAGGCTCTTTACATAAATATTTTGTGGCATACTCACTAATTAATGCACTGATATCTTCAACCTCTTGTAGATCATCTTGTAAAATAGAAAGTAAGGTAGATTCTTCATTTTGGTGTTCTACAAAATCTCCATCCCAATCCTCCATTTATGCTCTAAACCTGTTGGCGTAAGCAAATAAAAATTAATAAAAAAATATACATAAGTTTTCGTGAAAATACTGTACAATTACAAAAAAGAAATATAATGTGAATTATTTAAGATCAAATTTAAATTATTTGGTGTCAAAAGCAAAAGGTGTACCAATAACTAATCTATAAACAAACAAGTAACATAATGTAACTAATCTATAAATAAACCTTTTGGATAAAAGATTATCTACAAGTTGTTATTATCTATTAATAATTTTAGTTATGATTTCCCTTTAATTTTTACTACTTGGTAACCTTTTTTCTAGCGATTAGCAGTAAAAGCATGTTCAATGAGCCTCTTCTTAGTCTTCTATGTGTTATTTTGGTAACCCTGGTACCTTTGCTTATTTAATATTATATTCAGTTTGTAGATTAAAAAAGGTCAAATAAGAAATAAAGAGCTTCAAACAGGACTAGTTATTTGCACAAGTTGCAGTGCAGGAAAAAAAAAACAACTGATGCATACAAAATCACCTGTCATTCTATCCCTTTTTTATAGAGGCATTTTCCAAAAATAGAACAAGTGATGCATACAAAATCAGTAGGCAATGGAGGCATTGAAAATCACATGTCATTCTATCCTTTTTTATAGATTTAAAATCATATAACAATCGAACACATACGCACATAAGCAGTGGAGGAATGATCTATATTTAAATTGTCACCATAGGTTGGATAGAAGTCATATACAAATATTAATATAAAACAACTATGATCCTAGTTTCAAACATAACAAAATAACATTAAGGTCTTAATTTCTACTATATAACAGTAATCCAACACCATATAGCAGTCTAATTCAAAGTATCCCAAAATAACACTAGCCTAATACAATGATCGAACTAACTTCTCATTGATGGCAATCCATTCTAAGATGCATATTTCAGCCAACCTAACAGTTTTGTCTCACGTCTTTTCAATGCACAAACATTTCCCTAGCAGACTTGGACAACATAAGTTAATTGCAGTGGGTGAGCCAATCCTCATCACTCACAATATCTTTAATTTTGTCAAGTTCATCCATCACCTCAACAATTGATGCACCACTTACTACTAGTGTGTTTAGGGTAGTTGACCGTGACTCGGAAGTTGATGCAATTCTACCAATTGCATCAACTAATTTTTTTTTGAAGCAAGAGCTTTCACCTTACTTTCATTTCCAACCCTCTTCCTTTTTCCGGTGCTATTTTCGCTATTTCCTTGTGAAGTTCTTAAATTGATATTTTCCAAATCTGAACTTACTCCAACACTAGCAACTACTTCCTCACTATCCCCTAAGCCTTCCTCTAGGTCTCCATTGCCGCTTTCAAATTGTGGATGTTATACATCATCAAATTCCATTTACACCATAAGGTAATATTCCAGAAGAAGGTGCATAATTGTATTTACCTGTAGCCACCGCATCATCGAACAATTTATCTAACTCATGAACAAAAGAAAAGTCCTTTATATCTGAATTTTGCATGTAATGGATTCTCCTGCATGTTTACAATTAATCAACACAATATATTATGCAAAACAATATAAAAAAATCTAACTTGCTTAAAGACTTCATACCAATTGTTTTTTTCCCACCACTCATCATTTGGTGCCTTCACAATATTCCTTACATTGTGTCATCCTAAATTTGTCTCTTTCCCAAACAACTTGTTCCATACCGACCATTCCTTCTTAATGTTATCCCACTTGTTTTTGAACTAAGTCTTGCCATATTTTCTTCCAATTCTCCTATTGAATTCAGATTCTATATCTCTCCACCCTTTCTTTGAAAGGGTAGTTCCATTTTGTTCTCCTTTATCCCATTGCTTCAAGCATAATTGAATATAAAGTTTAGTTGCCATAACATCGCATGCAACTTTTTCCTTATCACCACTCATTGTTCTATATTAAAAGAAATATAACAAATTTATTTGCAACCTCATTGAAGTTAATTGTAGTGCACATGTAGTAAAAAAACTGGAATAAATATTTATTATCATACACCCATAAAGATATTTGTTCTGTTTTCTCTAAAAAAAAACAATATGTACATCTATATTTTTTTACAGCAATAACATTTCATTAAGAGCACAAGAGGTGTTGGAAAAAAAAAACTGAATGACAAACCACAAACCAACTAAAGAAAAAAAAAATACACAAGCCTCACAAACTCTGGTGTTTGGTTACAAGATCCAACAATAAACCAATACCCACCAAACAAGATATATATGAATGAAATCAAGAGACCAAAACCACCCAATACCAAAGCAGAAACAAATCTTGGCTTATAGCATGACAGAGGATAACATAAGTATCAATACATGGCAACAAGTAGAGAGGTTACACCAAAAAGTAAAAATAGGAAATATCAAAAGCTAACCAAGGTAAACTAGATGGAAAAAGATTCATTAAAAGGAATAAGATGCAAGCTTACCAAGCTTTCCAGCAAACTGCAACCGGGTTCAAACCAGAATCCTGTAATCAGCACCCACCAAAGTGTCAGATGCAAGAGCTGGAACCAGAGCAGCAAGGATGCAGATTTAAAACCACATGAATAAATACAAAATTTGAAACCCATATCCGCACCCAATTCACTAAATTTAAGAGTCTTCAATGCTGGTAGGTAAAAGGAGTAGTAATGGTTGAGAAAATTTAATTTTTTTGTAGACAAAAGCAAAACCCATGAGCGTTAACGCAAAAGCAACCCACCTATTGCTTTCAATCAACTGGCGTTTCTCTCCTACGCGCATCCAACTGAACGTGAAAATAGATTGTCAAACATGTTGGTCCGGCATTCAAGAAGACTAAACGGACGCTGTGTCTCTCAAACGCGTAAACAAACACTCGAGCAATGCATGTGATATCTCATAAGTGGGTTCTATCCTCTAGTGGTTGCAAAACCATCCTTGCTATTAATCCAAACTTTTTTGGTCAAATTTATTAGGAGACAAGCTAATACAGCTGCTCATAGCTTAGCTAAGGCAGTTGTTGCTTATGCTAGTCCTGCCAATCTTCATCATATTCCATATTGTATTTTGGAAGTTATCAATAATGAAATTATATAAACTGATTTTCGTAAAAAAAAGGCTACTGTCAGGGCTTTGGAAGTAATGGCAATTTCACATGTGCGAGTATGAAGAGATAATGATAGCACTATTGGGAGTTTGTTTTCGGAATACTTTTGAAAATGTGAATTCAGAAAAGAAAAAAAAAGGGTATTTAATTTAATTGTCGATCTTAAATAATGCATAACTGTGTTTAATTGAAATGTCGATATTAAATAAATGTTGTTGGGCTCTTGTATGGTGTTACATCATGCTATGGAAATTGTTACATATCCATGGATCAAAGAGAAGAATATCAAACTCATAGGAGAGATAAATACCATTTTTTGATACTCACGAAACAACATATGAATTAATTAAAGAAAATGAGAATTACTCAATGGAGACTCTTGTTTATAGAGTTGGATGTGTTAGCTTTCCCTAACTATCTTCCTAACTAACTAATTTTGTATTGCTTTTGTTATCCCCCTCAAGTTGATAGGTGATACAATCACTATCACCTGGACTAAAAGCATTAAAAAAAAGGAAGAAGATAACCACTGTGGTATAAAAAATGTAGAACAACTAAAACTATAAAAGAAATATTAACGCAACGTAGTTCAAGCTGAAACTGAAAAAGTGAAAATTGCAATAAAGCCCAAAACATGACATATATGCTGCACTGTGACAATAACATGCCAGACCCAAAAAAGAGAAACCAGGAACTGTGTGAATGTGAGATTCAAAACCACGAGGCAAACGTTATGCAACAATGAAACAGAGACGTGATTCTGGAATTTTCGATTGCTAGGGAGGCAATGCACGATGGAGTATGTGTGAGAACTCTGCCGGGATCAATGATAAGAATTGTGTGATTTGCAAGCGTTATGGATATCAATTAGAGTATATGATTATTAGTTTGTTATGAAGTTAGTTACATATAATTGGCACAAGAAGATCTATAAAATAAATAGGAGTATTTGTAATTCATTTCATCATCTTTTAATTGGCACAATATGAATTCTTATGAGATTGCTTCTCTTGAATTATTTGGCATTAGCCTATGATCACTATCCCTCACATCATCTTATATTCACATGAGTATCAACGTCATTCGCAGATGTTCAAATTTACAAACTTCACATTTAAGATGTCTAATCTTTGACGTGAGAAAATTGTATTAAAAATTTCACATCAACTATTATTTAGTGACATGACTAAAATAATACTCCTTTTGTTCCTATATATAAGACTCAATTACCTAATTCGTCAAGATTAAGAACAATAGTTAATTTAATTGATAAAAATAAATTTTTCTTAAAATTATAACTTTTTTCAAGATTATTCTTATCATTAATACTTCTCTCTCTTCTAATGGTTTGATAATACATTATTTTACTTTTAATGAGAAACATTTATAGTCTAAAAAAATTATGACAAGGAATATTATAAATTAAATCTTATAAAAAGAAACAAATATTATTTTAAACTTAAGTCTTATAAATAAAAATAAAATGAGTATATATAAGTGAAAGACAATTTTTACCTTATAAATTAGTTTTGTGAAATTGAATTAGACTCAAATTCAAAGAAAAATTGCTTGCAAATATTGTCCCGAGCAATTACAAAACCAAACAAGAACATAAGGTTTGTCAAACCTAACAAACGTGTTTTACTGAGCTATATATACAGAACAGTGCTGAAGCAAACAGTAGAAAGATTCTGTTACATATCAAACATAGCTTCATTTTTCTGGTGGTAGTCACTGATCCAACCTTCTATCAGCTTTATCTCAGTCTCCCTCTGCTCTACCAACCAATCAGGATCATTTTTTGTTGAAGAACGTAAATCTATGTGGTGTGCACCTGAGGAACGGTTCAAGAAAAAAAATGAATTAACTTCTTTCATCAATTTAATGTTAGCAACATGCTCGAGAGTTTTAGGGACCTCACTATTCACTCTATAGTTTAAAAGTTATGTAAAGAAGTTGCATGTAGTTATAATCAATAAACCAAAACAAATGTAGTAATAATTTTAGACAAGAGAATAGACTAAAATACATACAGCAGAATACTAACAAATTCAAAACAATCAAATGCTTTACCTTCTTCAGTGACAAGTGAAACCACACTTTCAGATATATTCTGCAAAACGCTGTAACGGAAATAATTTGCACATTAGAAACTGTCCAAGGTAATCATTGTTGGAAAAATATAAAACATAATAGCCAAGATATTTAAAGAACAAAAATATATCACCCGCCACCACTCCATGGATCCAAGAGGCCATTTGAGAAAATTATATTGCTTCCAAATTTCTTCAAGGTGGCATGGATATCCTTCAACACAAGATGCCCAGACACAGAAGCACCGGGTTAAAACATCATACTATCAGAGTGCTGCTTTAGGTTTTAATTGAGCATGCTACATACAATCTATTCCAATGGCATCACCAAGGGATGGGACTATTTCAAAGTATCAACTATCTTTCATTTGTTTTCTGGAAAAATAAATTCGTGTTGCAAGCAGAAAGAGACTTCTGACAAAATTGATGTTGGCAAATCCACCCATGCAACGTTGTCAAGCAAGAATAGAAAAAGTGTGGTACAGTCATCTCAGTAATCATATTACAGTTTAACACATCAGTATGTGCCTTAATACACATCACAGTACATTTCTATAGAGAAGGAAATTTCATTACTACAGAGTAACAACCCTGCAGAAAAGGCATGTTATAGCATATACTTGATATAGATAGCTTAAACAGCTGAAGCAAAAAAATAAGTTATTTTTCTATAATCTATATTAGCACACAATTTACTAGGTCAGTCAAAATCACAAAATTCACTATAATTGCATACATATTACATTTTTCCTCTTTTCTTCACTCATATTTTCCTCCAAGTCATCTTTGCCTTTTCCTACTCCCTAATATAGCTTACCTTAAACACATATTTTAGTCCTTGTACGAGTTGCAGATACTCAGTACTCAGTTTAGTCCTTATGCGTCAACACTTATTAAATTGGTCTATGTACGTGCAAATGTTATCAATTTGGTTCTTGTTGTTATGACGTCATTTACACATTCTTAATTTAGTTCCTACACATGCAGTGCATTCTTAATTTAGTCCTATATGTGTAGCACATTCTTAGTTTGGTCCCTAGAAGAATTAAGAATGCACTTCATGTAAAAGGACCAATTTATGAATGCATAAATGGTGTCATAATGGAAGGGACCAAATTGATAATGTTTCAACCTATAGGGACCAAATTAATAACTTTTTACATACAAGGACCAAATTGAGAATCCAGGACACATGTGAAGACTAAATTATGCATTTAACCTATAGGTTATTTACACACATAAGTAATATTTTCCCTCTACTTGAAGAATAGATTGGTTCCATCGGTTCAATTTATCAAATATGTAAAATTGACTAAAACAACCAATTATGTGGTGTGTGTGTGTGTGTATCATTAAGAACTAAACCAGAATATCAAATTATGATGAAAATTTGTAGTGTTGAGGATAGTGTAAAATTAAAGTAAGATTTAACAGTAGTTATTCCCTTACATGCCCGCCGAATTCTGTAGTAATCCATCTTGGCCTTGGCTTCACTCCAAATTTCTTTAAGCACTCCGCTTGGATAGAAGTGTAATTATACTCATATGGGGGAAACATGCTGGACTCCTGGCTGCTAGACATTGGCATAACCATTTCAGTGCAAGCCTACACCAAAGATAAGAAAAAAAGGAACAAACCAAGATTAACAAAGGAACATATAAGTCAAGGCATTTTGTGCCATTGGGCCTCAATACTTATCCAGCAACTAATGAAAATAAAAAGGAGAAACAACGTTTAACTCTTGCAAACCTGCCATTCCCAACCGCTCATGCCATGAGGATCATCATCCAGTTCAAAACATTTAGCTTCTCCAGTATAATTGTAGTAGACATTCACTCCTTCATATATGCGCTCTAGAATACTAGTCCCAGCAGGACCCCCATCAATCCTTCTACAAACCTATAAAAGAACACACACACACACACATATATATTCATTGGTAAAGACAAACAAGACCTTTCTGGGCTTAGAATAGGAAACAAATTAAGTCCTTTACCGAAGCTACAAGCTCAAACATGTTCCTGGAAACAACCAGAAGTTAACTCAATTTCCAGGTTTGCATCATGAAAATCAGTGAAGGAAATTTTTAAGGTAGGATAGACAACAGGACTAAATTGAGAAAACAAAAGCACCTTATATACAAGTTTGTACAAATTATAAGATATTCCATCATCATATACTACAAATTTGAAACCATACTAACCTCCCTGATGGGGTGTTCAGGCAAAGTCATCATGAATTCAGCAGGATATGGGTAGTTCACCATCGCCAAATAACTATACGCAGCCTCTGCCCAGTCATACAGATCTTTAGTCCTCTTCAATTTCCTTCAATTAATTCAACTAAATCAGCACAAGAAAAATAACAAAACATGGATATCACCATTCACAATCATGTGACACACAAACAGGCACATATTTCTAAATGCCTTACTGACATAAGTTGAAAGTTTTGGTCAGAAGCTCCAGCCCGTTATTTGTTTGGCCTGTAGATGCTATCTCATTCCATGACTGTTTTATATAGTTAAAGCAAGTGAAACTTTCACGCTATGGACACAAACAACAGAGTAAAACTGTTAGTATAATACACTAATCACAACACTGGCAAATACCTGAACAACTTACGATGACTCACTGACTTACTTACCTTAAAAGCATTGGAAACAAGGTCATAGAAAGTTTCAGGTGGCACAATGTCTTCAAATTGAAGAATCGGAGCGGAAGAAGCTAGTGCCCCAACAGCAATATGAGGATACTTGAGTCTCATCCATGCAGCCAACACTGTAAAAAAATGTTGAAAAACGGTTATAAAACTAACTATTCATAACTCACTATGACATGTTCGGATTTGCCTAAATTACATACATAGTTCTTAGAATTTGGATTTGAACACACCAGGGTCAGCCTAATGGTGAGGATTTGGATAGTATTAATGATGCCTTAGGTTCTATTTTCATTGATGTCATTGTACACACAAAAAAAACTAGCCAAGAGGTCAAGATTGCCTCTTACTTATATACAATGTACCACTCATCAATGCGGAATTTCCAATGCACCCTGAGGACCGGACAACTCAATCGTGTTTGAGGGATTGGACATTTAATGGCCTTAAATCAAGTAACCTCCAATAACAACCACTGCACTATGATACTACATTTGAATTTGGTTATAACTCGACCCCAAAAAGTTAGCTTTTGAATAAAGGGTTGCCGTCAATTATTTACACTATTTCGATCATATCACTGGTTAACCTGAGATATCCATTAACAGTGTTACTTACTTCCACCATATGATCCTCCAAACAAGACAACGGGGCAATCCTTGGCGGAGTAATTATGCTTGAGATAAGTGATGAGAACGGAAAAATCAGCAAGTGCTTGTTCTGCTGTTAGATACGATAAGGTAGTGGCATTCTTATACGCTTCCTCTGCACTCCCGTAAGGCACAGACTCGCCGTAATATCGATGCTGCCACGTTAGAAAACAGTTAAGTGAATGTGGAAAGGCCTGTTTGTGTAAGCTTATCCAGAAAGACTTCTAAGAGAAGAAAAAAAAGAAGAAGTTCATTTTAGCTTACGCATAAGCTAATCTGTAAAAGCTTTATCGTATAGTTATTTTGAAAGAGATGCGAGAATTTCTATAAATTAGATCGTGCATAAGTTAATTGGCTTGGGCTTACTTCGGGGAAAACCACCATGGCTCCAAAGCGAGGGGCGATTTCCCAGACGAAGCCTGTGTTTTGGGCGAACCATTCGATGTCGCCTTCGTTGCCGCAGTAGAAGAAAATTGGGCCCAGGCGATGTGGGCCCACCCAGTGTTCGGTGCTGATAAGGTAGCGTTGAGGAAACGTGGGTAGCTCCGAGAAGCTGAAGTGGTCGAGGCGCTGTTGGAAGTATCTTTTTTCGTAGTGGAATTGCGGCGGTGGCTCGGAATTTGAATGGGTTCGTGCTGTTGCTGCGAATTTTCCTAGGAATTTCGGAGAATGGTTCAACGCAAGTGGTTGTGCTGGGTAAGAGAGTACGATGATGATAATGGAAAGAGTGAAGACAAGCGTGCTCATTCTCAAGCTCAACCTGTGTTCTTCCATTCTTGCCGAGCTCAATGATCCTGTCACAACCACGTTCTCGGATTCGGAATCAGGAATAGTGTACTCTGGTGGGGTATGGTATGGACTTTGGTTTGTGTTTGGGCCTGAGTGTTCCGTTTCAGTCCAAAACCATCTTCTAGATATTTAATGCAAAAAATTGTTGTGGACCGAAAACAATATGAAAATACTGTTAGTTTATTTCACTGGTTCATTTATTGCAATCAATAACTAACTTGTGTTCAGCTGGCAAAAAAAAAAAGAAATAGTGAAATTGGTACTGAAGGTGTGATGCGGTATTAAATTAATTTTTAAAAACTAAAAAATATAAATTTAATTTATGAATATGCAAAAATATAATAAATTAGTCATGTCATTAAATTTATGAGATCATTTTATTATTGTAATATTTAATGACCAATTAAATAATATGTTATATTTTTTAAATATTAATTTGATATTAAGTTGTAAAGTTTAGAGATTAATTTGTTTTAATTTATCATATTTTTTGAACATTTAAGGATTAAATGTGTATTTTTTATCTTCCAAATACCAATTTATGCCAGAATTTATATCAATTTATGCATTTTTCTCAACCAACTAAACTACATCCCATGTTTAGAATTCAACCCTTTACACCACAAATATGTGAAATGTAAAAATAAAGCTAATAATTATTGATAAAATAATAAATATATTTTATTAAATATAAGTATCTTTATGTCGATTAAAACAAATTCACATGTAATCTAATAATTAAGTACAAGTGGTTAATATATTTAAGGTAAGGTTAAATTATTCAGAAATTACTCAAGTATCTTTAACAGAAATTACTTTTGGTTAGATTTTATTTATAAAAAAAAAAGACAAATATACATGTTCTTCTTGTATAGAAGATTTGTTTTGGTGTTTAACCCATGTTGTATTCCAGTAAAAAGAAAAACTGTTATAGAAAATGATATGATTTCATGAGATTACTTATGAACTTTATTATTTTATAGAGACAAAATATTTGTATCAACAATTTAATTTTCATTAGCAAATATTATATCGATGGAAAGAGAACTTAATTAATGCGTAATCGTAGTAATGACTTTTATTTTACTCTACCATTATCACTTTTGTAATTCTCATTAATTTCTCTATATATATCTTCCTCGTATTATTACTGCATAAATAAATAAACAATTCCATTTCTTCATATACTGCCACTTACTCAACAAAAATCTTGTTTTTCTCTCCCAAAAATTTGGTAATTAATTTGCCCATTTTTTTGTCCTAGAAAATTTCAGCACCTCGGCAAATTTGAACCATTCACATAACGCTTTACCCAGCAAAATTTTACCATAATTTTTTTTATTTATAAGAATTAAATACGATATTAAAATTTTTATTATATGTATATCTTCTATTTAATCAACTAAATTAATTTATTTTTTTTATAATTTTAAGTTAATCTAGAGGACTGACCAGAAGAATCAACAAGCACCTACGTGTTTAGAAGGGACCAGATGCAATTATTTGTGGGAATGAGAAACTATAGTGACCACTGCGCATGCACTATTATTAAAGTGTGTCCTAATAAAACGGGTTTATGCTTGGAATATAAGCAAATATATGCTCTGGTAGTTAAATAGAACCTTCTAATTCAGAATTTACATATATTCTTTGCTCAGGGTCAACCTGAAGTTTTCACATTTGCATTACCTTCTTCGGAATCAGGATTATATATATGATATAAAGATGCTTATGCCGTTTGACATACGAAATTACTGGCTTTCAAAAATCATTCTTATAATAATGAGATCCACGACAGCTGGATTTTATAAGAATTGGAATTATATTCTTTTGTACATTTTGCACTCCATTAGGGGCACACAATCACCCGTTGGATCATCTAAGCACGGTTCTATGTGCCCTATAAACCCTAACAACCCATGCTTTACTAACACGTCCTCATCATGTAATGTCAAATACTCAAATGTAAAGAGAAAATTTTAACAGATGAAAATAAAAGGAGCAATTAGATGCCTTGATTCTATATATGCATGGTAAGCGCAACTATGTAGTATTAGTTTTTCTTAGGAAAAATAAAATAAAACTGAATCAATTCTGAAAGCTCAACCTTTAAAATTGAGAAGATTATTCAGAGACAATAATATTCTTTTAATCATATCTCGAATAAGTTCAATTTATACCTATATAAGACAATATAATTTACAAAAGGCGTTGAGATTCTGCGTTCGATGAAATCATTTGGAGAACGATGTTTCAGACTAAAGCATGTTGAGTCATCAAAACAAAACTAACTAATACAACTATATATTTATTAAATTTGCCCTATTATTGTTTTTCAAACATGCATGCATTGGAATTCCTTGTGTAGTTCACACTATGTGTGTGTAAACATGAGTAACCTCCGAATAATAAATATTATAATGATGAGATCTTTCAAGAATTTTGCGTCACCATTCCAATATTCTCCCTTTTCTATAATATTCAATAAAAAAACATTTATTAATTTTTAAATAATACTTTTAAGACACCGGCAATTTATAAAATCCTAATACGATAAGTGTCAATGGCAAAGAATCTTGGTGTTAATTCCGTGCAGCTTTCAATTTAATTATAGGGTCGTCACTCATCAGTTTTTCAACATAATTTGCTCTACACACACGGATTCAAGATGCTAACCGCCAACTATACCCTTGAGGTGCTGCACAAACTTTGCTAATCATTCAAAACATGCGCAATCAAATCATGCATGGTTAGCAACCAACGGGACATTTAAGAAATATAATTGAGAAGAGATTTCAAAAAATTAATCAATTAAGTTTTTGGATGAAAATTAGCTATGGATAAAATTAGCAAATATTTTATATACCAGTAACATGATAATTAAAAGAAATATGACCAGAAAAAAAAAAGAAAAAATAGTATAGTCATGACTTGGAATTTAGAAATTCCAAGCAATTCATAGGCGTGACGGAATAATAGAAATTAATAGAGAGGTCATTAATTATTGATTTAATCGTTTCCTAGCGGCATATTCTTAATTTCTCAGCCTGAACACCACAATATTCAACAACCAAAAGCAACGTTTCTCAAACTGTCTAGTCTAATTTTAGACTGTGTTCTTCTCACTAGTTTCTGTCCATTGATTTGGTACATAGACAAACACAGACCTAGGGTCTTCAGCTACATCATCTAGCTCTGACTTCTTTTGAATGAGTCCATCTCAGAAACCATAGTTTCAAGGTTTCCACCTTCCGCGTGATTGACCCTTTTATCCACACTCATTATATCAAGACAAGACATTTTTTCAGCATGGAATTGGTTGATTATGGCCTATATTGTATTATGTGATATAAGCACTTGGAAAATTCTTATATAGGAGGAATTATGGTAATCATATATTAAACTCCACTTTAGAAAATGATCAATATGTCAATGAAACTAGCTAGATTAAAATAGGAGGAATTATGGTCCCTAATTTTAGAAATTAGGCTGCAAGACTATGTATAGCCAACGAAGAAGTATGCAGCGAATTTCGTTTGACGTTTCAGATATGATTTTATATATTTGGGATGTGATTTTTAGAAACTAATCTTTATACTTTTCACATCTAAATATGATTTATTTTTTCTTAACAAGTTTCGAGACACATACCTAGACTCTTTTATTAGGCTTCACTTCAATCTTCTAAGTTGATTTATACTTGAGTACTTGTAGCTAGAGTCGAATCGAACCTGTTATAGGTTATGAATGTTTGAATACTTATGGTCAGGAGAGGTATTTTGCTATGAGGATTAGTGAGCATTTGACCCTTGGATCCAATATATCACATCTTTCTCATGAATCTAGCTTTTTTTTATGCATTCTCATGAATCTAGCAAAAACACTATTCATATTACTCTCTAAAAAGAGCGAGAACAATATAATTAAAAGGAGATCACTTGTTAATCAAATAGGCGTGGATCAACTATAAGTCAAGTTGTATGTTACTGAATCTATTCACTAGACTATTAAGTTTGCAATGAACTCTGGAGTCATTGGCGAGTGTATTTTATAATATAAGCATTTGAAAGTTATTAAATTAGAAGTCATATATTAAACTCCACTATCATAAAACATGTTAATCAATTGGTATGAAATTATTTTAATTAAATTATAGGTCTTAAATTTAAATCATGTAATTATATTAAATATTTAAAAAAAAAATTACCGTCTATAATAATTTTATTTCAACTTAATCAATATTATTTTTAGCGGCAAATATATTTAAGGTCTAAAAAACAACTCCACTTCAGAAAATGATCAAAATATATGCGAATTAAAACTAGCAAGATTAAAAGAGGAGGAATTATGGTCCCTAATTATAGAAATTAGGTGGCAATAATTCCATGCCTTGCCATTGGGTCTGGCGGTCTGCTCCTGAATGATGAAAGATATCTTGTCCCAAATACATCCACCAATTCATCATCGTGATCCACTTGTGTTGGGCAACGTACGCATGGAGCAAACCCCTCGTTATTATTGATCAATATATAGAGTTAATGCATGCAATGTATTTGTAAAAATTAATATTATTAATACCATGGGGTACCCCCAGCCCCATATATATAGGCTCATGATCATAGAGATGCTACGCATGTGCCTAGGTCCTATGATGTTCACAGTCATCCACGAACTACATATGCCATCTCCTCCACTGACAACAATCCATTTGTACCACAAGAGGATATGTCTCCTTTTCATCTGCGTATGTGCCTCCTATTACAAGCATGGTTTGCGCTCAGTGGGACCCTGTTGCCTTAACTTTGTGCCACAACTTAAGAGCCAAAGCCCTTCCAAGTACTGTTTCTACTTTCTACCCCTTACCACCGTATCTAGCATCATTAAGAGAAGTCAATCTCTTTTTAGGTTATGCTCATTTGATTTGCCCCTTACCACCACCATATCTAACATCATTAAGAAGTCAATCACTTTTTGGCTTGTGTTTATATATTTGATTTGGATATATTAGATATTAATTAGTGATATTACATTTGATCTTTTTAAAGTAAAATCTTGAGTAGAGTATGGTAGATAAAAAAAAATATAATTGAAAAAAAAAAATCTACTAAAGACATTTTTTGATTGTTAATTAGTTGTCGATAAAATTAATGAATATTATGTATCAATAATATGATAATTAAAAAATATAATATTAATTGTTGTTTTGATTAAATTTTGAGATAATTTTTTTTAGACTCTATTTACAAGTATCCCACAGTAATGAGCATATATATATATATAGATATATATCTTGTGGTTCCTTGATTGAGTTTTTGAAACTCACTGCTACGTGGAAAGTCACCTTAGTGGGGGTGACATGGCTGTTCCGAGCTTTCACTACTTTAAACGCAAGCATGATGGCTATGTGTGAAATCTTCACTCAGCAAGTCTTAGAAAAGAGAGTTCAAGTGGGGCAAGCGAAAAGCTTTTGCTTTATTCATTCATAGATTAGTCGGTGCGTTTGTTGGATGGATGCTCCCTCACTCACGGCTAGAAATAATAATACCAAACAAGCAAAATACATTCTTAGTATGTAAATGCAATATTCTGACTAGGCTTTCGCTGTCCTTTCCCCACGAATGAATGATTCTCAGTTTGACGCTTTCTACTTGCTGAGCTAAGCCAGCCACTCTCTCTTATGACTACAATGTCAACTTTTCATATCTACCCGGTTTGTAGATAAGGCGTAAGCCATTAGGGTAACTTTTCTTTGCATTTTCTTTTTTTTTTACTTGAGCTAATATTCTATATTCACTTTAAGCATCTTGTAAGTAAATGTTTATTTAATTAGTAACTCGAAAGATGTGAGTTTAAATCTTATTTGTTAATATAAAAATATTATTAGTTAACCATTTATAAGTATTTTGTAATCGTTTCTTCAACCTAGAGACATATATATACTGTTTAACTTACCTATTCCTTGTTAGCTAAAAAAAACTTAATCATATTTGTCACTTATAAAAAGTAAAAACAAAACTAGTGATGCCCCAATTACATATTAATATTACAAGAAAAAAAAATCATTTGGTATGAAAATTTTTTTCGCACGTTAATTAAATTTTTTGTCTCAAAGTTTATTATACGACAAAATTTGTATTTTACCACAATTTTGCTCGTTGCAAATATTTTAGGAAGAAGTTTTATTTTTATCTTTAATTTTGACACGAAAAGCAAGACGAAATATATTGGTTTAGTTTTAAAAAAATTAAAAATTTGGTGACAAAATTGATAACATTTATTTAAAAAAAAAATATAAAAAAAAGTTGTACAATAATTTCCGTCACAATAATGTTGTTATAAATAATAATAATAATAATAATAAAAACTATAATATCATTTTAGTCCATTATTCTCTTTTTTTTTATGTTTTAAAACCTCAAATTTTGTCATTTTTATTTACGTATGGACCCAAAATGAACATTCCATTAATTTTCCGTTAACACCGTTAGTCTTTTAAACTTTAAAATATTTTTTAATCAGTAAAACTTCAAAATAATTAATTTAACATGATAACACCTTAAAATCCCTCCTATATGTAAATTAATTCTTATAACTAATTTACACGTATATTGGCAAGTTTTAATCGCCACATTCTTTTTTTTATTAAAATTAGAAAATTAAAAATCCCAACCTTCAAACTAAAAATTAAACAAAATCTCCCACCAAACACATAATGTTGCAACACTAGTTCAAGTAATTAAAAATTCAAGATAGAGTAAGAGAAGCTTCGAGATAATCGTTGTTGTCACGAGAATCTCCGTATTTGGATCTGCAGCGAAAGTAATTGCACCAAATAAGGATGGACTCTGGCAACAGGACAGGAGCAACGAGAGGTGGAGTTGTGAGAACTTAGGTGACAATGGAGTTTGGAACGGAGGGAGCGGTGGTGACGGCATTTGTGTGATTCGGTTTGATTTTAAAATGTTAAAAAATTTAAAATGTCTGGTAGGGCTATTCAATTTATTCTATATGTAAAATTTTAATTTTATATTTTAAATAGATAAAATTTTAATATTAAACTTTATAGAAAAAATATAATCTAATTTTAAAATATTAATTAAAAAAATATTTTCAATTTTTAATAATTTATAAATATAAAATATTGATAATTTTAATTAGGGTTGTTTTGTCTGACCACAATTAGTGATGTTTTTAAACCGACATCAACCAAGGCTATTTTCGGTCGACATCAAATAAGATTTTTTTTGTCAAAGTATGCAAGGAATATTTGTCAGCTGACGTCAGCCGGGGCTATTTTTTGGCTAACGTTGGTTGAGTCTATTTTTCAACCAATGTTGACTAGATTTTTTTTTACCAACTATCGGCTAGGGTTTGTTTGGCCGACATCGGCTAGGGTCTTTTTGAACGACATTGAAAAAGGTTATTTTTAGCTAACGTCGGCCTAAAAAATCCTAGCAAGCGTTGACAAAAAAATATACCCAATATCAACTAAAAAATAACTTGGTCGATGCTGACCAATAGAACTTACCCAATGTCGGTCAAAAAACATCATTGGTCAATGTTGGCCTAAAAATCCCCAGTCGAATTTGACTAAAAAAATAGCCTTAACCAATGTTGGACAAAAAACCCTACCCAACATCGACTATAAAATAGCATTGGCTGATGTTGGCTAAAAAATAGCTCTAACCGATGTCGACGGAAAAAACTCTAGTGGATGTCGACTGTAAGAACCTAGTCGATGTCGACTAAAAATAATCATGTCCGATGTCGGTCAAAAATACCTAGCTGGTGTTAGCAGAAAAAACCCTAGTCAACATCAACCAAAAAACCTAGCTAAGGTGGTTAAGAAATAACTTTGGCTGATGTCAGCCAGAAAATCCTAGTCGATGTCAACAAAAAAATCATAACCGACGTCGGCTAAGAAAATCTAGTTGGCATTAGCCAAAACATTCTAGTTAACATCGGCTAAAAAATAACCTTAGCCAATATTGGCTAAAAAATAACTTTGGCTTGAAAAATCTAGTTGACGTTGACTGAAAAATCCTTACAGGTGTTTACTCAAAAGTTAGTCATGAATGATATCAGTAAAAAAAATCTAGCCAACGTTGACCAAAAAAATCATTGGTCAACATCAACTGAAAAAACCTGGATGACAACGTCCAAAAAAATCCTTGGCCGACGATAGCAAAAATTTCTCATGACTGACGTCGATGAGAAAATAACCCTAACCAACATCATTTAAAAAAAAATACTAGCCAATATCGGCAAAAAATAGCTTTGGTTGACATCATACAAAAAAATTCTGACCGAAAAAACCTCGGTCAACGTCAGTGAAAAATAACTTATGTCAATATCGACCGTAAAAACTTTGGTCACCCGTAATTGTGAGTGTTGAGCGAGAAAGAGTCGCGAATAAGAACGTGAGTTAGGGTGAGTATCTCCAAAAAAAAGAATTTCAAATTCTATATTTTGAGAGAATTTGAAATCTCACTGTTTTAGTCAATCAAAATGATTCATAAAAATACCAAAAATTAAATCTCCTTTCAAATGATTTATCCAAACAAACTATTTTATCATGAATCATTTTAAATTTCTTGAAAAAATGAATTTCCCTACTAAATTGCTTCATCCAAACACACTATAAAAATGTTGTCTTTTCATTGGGTTAAAGACTCCAGTCTCTAATTGAGCTAACAAGAATAAGTTTGATTTTCGACCTTCTCTAATCTTCTCTATCAAACCACTAGTCACCTTCAACATATCCAACCTTACACTCCTAAGGATAACCTCACACACAAAACTCATGTCTCCAAACTACTCTATAAGATTTGTCTCCCTAGCCAACTTCACGTCTCTAAATTATACTATAAAAGCATCTCCAATAGAAGATCAAGATTTGTGATCTTAGTTAAATTTTTTGTGGGTCCTGTGTTGCTACATCAATTTAAAAATCTCTCCAATTTTTTACTCCAATGGAAGATCAAACTTTGTGATCTTAAACTACTTTTTGTAGGTCACTCATTTGATAATTTTGCAATAAATTGATGAAAGAAGAATGAAAATGGTGTGAAAAAAATTGTTCCACGATGACTAAATTTATAGAAGAAAAAAGTATATTTTTAATTAATTTTTGCTGCTATATGAGTAGAAAATGATAAAAGATAAAGCTACATTGTAGCAAACGGTAAAAGTCTGCTATTGTAATGGGTTTATGAAAAAAAAACTAATCATTAATTGCAGCAAACGATAAAAGATCCAGCTAAATAATTATTATTATTTTCATTATAAACTCGATCGTGCATGATCGGGTTTATGAAAAAAGTTGATCATATCATGCACGATCGGGTTTATGTCATTAAAATATCATTTTTGTGGGTTCCACATGCTAATCTTGGAGTGTTCTTCTACAAGAACAACCTTTCCATGCTAGAGATCAAGCCTCTTCCTCCAATAGTAAATCTTAGCAAGATCAGTTCTTGCATCTAAGATCAAGGTGCAGGAACACCTATTGGAGGTAGGGGTGGGTGAACGAGTTCAAGTTCATGGACCGGCCTGCGAGGCCCATGGTCTGTGCGGGCCACAGATCAAATTTTTTAAAAAATTTATGGTTATGCAATATTTTGGACCCACCCCACATAATTCGTTGTTGTGTGGGTTTGGACTACAGGGTCCACGGGTTGGTTTACAACCACCAGCCAAACTCAACCCAAACTCAATTAATCCTAAAAGTCCAATTCAAAATTTCTTTGCATTTATGTTGAAAATTTATTCGGTTGTGTTAAAACTTTTGTATTGAGTATTTGTTAGAGATTTATTAAGACTTTATATATATATATATATATATATATATATATATATATATATATATATATATATATATATATATATATAAATTAAGTGTAACTGACTTTTTTTAAGAGAAAAATATATATTTACTTTAAAATTACAGTTTTTTTAAAATTAGACCTGTGGACCAACCCATTTGGCCCATGGGATTCACAAGGTGAGAACAAACCAATGTATTAAGTCTGTGTAAGAGTACGGGGCAAACAGATCCGATTTGCTGCCAATGTAGGCTTACGCGGGTGGGCCTTACACGGGACAAGCCAACCCACTTATCCACCCTTAATTGGAGGTGCTCTAAGGTCCATCTCTCTAACCATCAAAGCAGACATATGCAAAGATTTTTCACTCAAGGCAACAACCACTACATTGGCTTTCCTGGGATGGTAACTAAGCTCAAAATCATAGTCATTAAAGGTATTCTAACTACTTCCTCTATCTTATGCTCAACTCCTTTTGGTCAGACAAGTATCTAAGACTCTTATGATCACTAAAAACCTCAAACCTAAAATTGCACAAGTAATGTCTCCAAAGCTTCAAGGCTATTACTTGACCTTTATGCATAAACACTCCTCCATGGTTATCAAACTCTCGAGTTAACTCGCTAACTCTTACGAGTTTACAAATTCAATTGTCCTCTGCGAGTCGACTCTTGAGTAAACTCTTTTTTTAGTAGACTCTAGGCAAACTCTATAAACTCTGAGTAAACTCGTTAAACTCTCGAGTTTACCACCAAGTCAATGAGTTAGCAAGTTAAAAAAATTAGACCAAAATGTAAGTCATTTTTTATTGTTTTCTTTTTGTATAGTATTCAGCATACCTTCATTTAGTGTAATATTCTCAAATACAAAATTCTCACCTTTAATAATATTAAACCTTTATTCTCTAATAACAACAAACTCTCGATGAGAATGATCTACCACTACTATAATCTCTGCAAGTTATTATCTAGTAGTGATATATTATTACTAGACTTGGTTAATTAAATATTTTGAACTTTATAATTTATTATTTTACTTTATTATATTATTGAAATGTTTAATTAATATATTATTTATAGATATTATCTTTATACGAAATAGACTCTTACGAGTTTACGAGTTGAGTCACGAGTCGAGTCTATGAAACTCTCATGAGTTTGCATAAACTCTCGAGTTTGATAACCTTACACTTCTCGTAATACCATCTTAGACGCTTCACAAAACACTACAAAGGACTCACTCATATTAGGCATGACTAACATATGCATTGATGTTAAACCTATTCTTAAGCTCTCAAAAACTACTCTCATAGTGACTATCCCACGCAATGCGGGTGCTCACACTGATTTACAAGATGAAGATTGGTATTTTTTATTTATTTATTTGACGATGCAATATTAAATCTGGTTTTAGAGGCGGTCATTAGAAAAAGTCGTTAAACTTTGATAATATTTTTCATTTATTATGAAAATATTTTCTATCAAAATTCCATTGGAGATAGAGTTCGAGTCCTTACTTAATTGCCAATTTGGTTTGTGTCTCCACCAAGTCTAAGGGGAAATATATTGAGTTTATTTTTCTCCTCAAGTGTTAGCTCAGTAGGCATTTAAATTAAATTAAATAAAGGAAAAACGGAAAAAGTGACATAATGTCTCTTGTGAAAGTGTGTGTGTGTGTTTTTTTTTCTTTGGCTAATATACAACATCCATATTATTTATTTGGAGAAGACAAAATTTGCTCACTCTGATAATTTTCAGGGTGAGTGGTCATCTGTGCTCTTTGTGATTTTTTATTTATTTATTTTTTACATGCACAACTACCAACCAAATTTTAATCAACATGAAATTTGACTATTCATCAAGAACATTTTTACAAGCAATACACGATGAAGTGTTGCAATACTTTACATAAATAAACACACTTTTCATGAGAAATAATTCTGTATAATTGTATAAGTATTAATTAATTAATTATATATTTAAAATTATTACATACATATTAGTCTATGCACGGTGTAATTAATTAAATATGGTAGTTAAAATTATCATCTTTTTTTCACCTATTTTCTTCCTTTTAGGTATTTTTTTAATTATTTAATAATGATCATTATTTTGATCAATTATACCATCACCATTTTTAATATAATCTCTTAAAATAAATTATTATATGATAAAAAATTACAATCTTTTAGATTAATTATATTTAAAATATTTTTAATTAGTTAATTAATAGTATAAAAATGATCATATTGCATGAAAAATTTATTAATCTCAAATAAAAAGGAAGAGTAAAATGAGAAAAGAGGCGAACACGAGGAAAACAGCATGGTCGGGGTGACACCCACCATCTTAGGGGTGAGGGAGGAAACAAACATCACCGAAATCTTCTTATCTCAAATTATCATTCCTCTATTTTTTTTTTTCTTTCAACTTGTACGCTCCATAATAATCATCTATTTCTCACGGAATCAAATGCATCAATACCAAATCATTGGTGGGGGCCATATGTCTGTCCATTATCTCATCTCCCCACGTGTCTACATTCCCACCTATTGCATTTTCTATTTAGTTAGTTTTCAAATAAAAAAAATACACAGATATAATGTGTGATATGTTAAAGAATCATAAAAAATGTTTTTATCAATTTAAATATATTTGTTACATGCTTTAGCAAAAATATATTGATTATCATGTTATTGTGAGGTGATATTATTATTTTATTAATGATTAATTTTCATAAAAAAATTAACTGATTATTTTTATTGAATTTTTTTTATCTACAAATTAAAAATGAGATATTTTATGGAGATTGAATTCAGTATCCTCGAATCAACACATTATTGACCATCAATTTAAATATTAAATTATAATAAATAATTATTTTTGTTAGATGTTATAAACTAAATAATAATAAAAATACAATGACATTTTATTTATATATTTTGAAATATATAATATACTAATTTTTTATACATATTAATAAATAATTAAATATATTAATCTATTCTTTTAATGAAAAATCTAATATAACATGATTATAGATAATTTAAAATTATATTAATATTAGTCTATCATTTTTAGCTTTTTATATGTAAACAAAACAAAATTTGTTTGTGAAGATGACATGATAACCACCGCCACTGATTTGTTGAGTTTCATGTCACTCTGTTGTGGGGATGTGACGTGGAATCAGATTGTTTACTGATTTGATTAAAGCCAATACTTCGATCATTAGTATAATTCGCATGAATATTATGATTATAGCCAATCATCCCATAAAGTGAAATTTGGGAGAATAAATACCTCACGTAGACATATAATAATCTATAATAATACTAATCTTCATGATAATTCCGGGTTTTTGGTCTTAGTTTTTAATTCATTCACTGTGTCAACGTCAAATTCCATTCATTTGGGTGGGTTGGAGTCGCAAAACAAAACAAAACAACGGTTGATGGTGTGTTTTTCTTTTTGGTATTCAGCCACTCACTGACAAAAGCCCTGGATAATCCTCTTCTAAAGTATTTGGTACATGACATCTCATCTTATTTGCTCAATCATTATATAAATTGTAATTCATGACGTTACTATTATTTTAATATATGGAACATATCTATTAGCGTAGCAAATAAATAAAAGACGTAAAGTCGATTTTTATTTGTATTTATTTTTTGGATGAGATAACTGTATTTTTATGAGTATTTTTATAATTTAGAATTTTTTTTAGGAATGATTTCTTTATACTCTTATACCATTTATTCCTTTTCAGTAAATTTCTTTATTTAATTTTTTTTTATTTAAAAATTTAAATTAGGGGCGACATAACTTTAAGATTGGAACATTATTTTTTCTTCTTAAAATTTTTTGTATACCTAGAAAAAAGTGTTTTTTTTTTTAAAACAATAATGTAAAAGTATCTTATGTCATAAATACTACCTATGTCGTAATAAATGAGTTCACATTCAAATATCACCTAAGCACGCGCAAGATATATACAATTTTGTTTGAGTCCAACCAAAAAGGATGGGAAATGGTTATTATTATTTTAAAGATCGTATATCTCTTTTCTTTTTGACCTTATGATCCATGATGAGATAGAAATTTAATTCAGGTATAAATAATCAACGATGCATCCCATTAAAGTTAGACAAAAGATGCGTGGCCTGATGGCTGATGTCCCTTCGTGTACATACTGCTTAGTTAATACTTAATACATTCTTATTCCGTTGATGTAAGCTGACTCAGATTATTTGTCGGTATGGTTGAATAATAATAATAACAATAATAATAATAATGTTTAAATCAATTTCAGTACGATCAACGTGATTTGGGTTTAATGGAAGGAGTTAATTTCTTATCATGTGATAATCTAAAGTTTAATTTTTTTGCTAGAAGAGATATTTATGTTTAGTATTTAACAATTATGTTTTGAATAAGATTGTCTCTAAATTATGGGGAAAAAAAATCAATTTCAATAAAGATGTGATGATTGAGACAAAAACTAATAAATTTGATTAGCTTACGGTACGATTTCTCTATTCTTCTAAAAATATTTATTTAATTGATTTTCATGAGAAATTATTGAATGAATATATATACTTTATAAATTCAAGTGATACTAAATATGTTTCCAAATAGTTTAAATGTTATTTTAGTCGTTTACATTAAGAAAAAATATTTTTTTTTGTTTTTGATAAAATATTATAGATGTATTCCAATTCACTAGGTCAATGATTAATCTCATTCACGATACATAATTATTATTGGTCTAAATTTTTTTTATACATAATGATAATTAAACATGAATTCTTTTAAAAGATAGATCAATTGTTTCCACACATATAAATATAACAAGAGAGTCTTACATTATTGTGGTAGCTCTAGAAGTTAACAAAAAAAAGAAAATTAATTTAGGGACTAAATAAGTATTTAAAATTATATTAAAAGATTGAATTGATATCTATTTTGAACAATTGAGTAATATAATTAATGTCTACAATCTTTGGGAAACAAAACCAACATCTTATTAATCTTTAAAAGATTAATTTGAGATTTTTTCTTCCCTCAAATCCACAAACCATTTTTTCAATTGGTATGATCCAAATTTTATACTCAGAAAATATCAATAACCCCAGTGGCTTAGTCATACTGTTAGAGACCGTCAATGTTTGAGTGATCTGTTGTCAGTTTACATCGAAACACCTTTTGTGTGAAAAAACAAAGAAAATCCCTTCAGATTTCTATCACTTCTAATTCAACCTTCAACAGCTTAAGCCTTGGTTTGGTTTTAAAAAATGAAAGATAAATGAATGTGAAAAGAGATAAAATATTTGAATTAAAATAATGTATAAAATATAAAACTGGCATCATAAAATATTTAAATTAAAGTAGAATGCAAAAATATAAAACCTACATTATTTTTAAAAAATTTCATATCAAATTCATCCAAGGCAAAATTTTTTTTTGGTGAATTCGTACCAGACAATTTAAACCAAACACTACCTAAAGATAAAGATATAGATATTTGGCCTTTTAACTTTGACGTCATGTAGCAGCGCCTATAAGTTGGCGCTAATCTCTGATCCTACAAAATTAATTCGAACCTGTTGACATTGAAGAGAACCGCTAGGTGATCAGCAGCCATGCATCAATGCATATTTATTACAAATTTAAAATAAGATGAATAAATTAATTATATTAAAACCTAGCATGTATTAATTGATGGTGTTAACGGCGTTATATTTTGGTAGCTACTAGGCGTGTGAATAAAAATATGTAATTTAGGTTGATAATGAATTATGGGTGAGCCAACACTCCTGCATCGCCGACAAATGCATTATTGGAAGTGCTTATAGTACTAATACAGAGAAGTAGGTCCGGAACACTCCACATCAACTTTCTAGTTAAGCAAAGATCCGGATTCTTGTTGATGAATCATATTCTGGCGCCATTATAACTCTTTGAAACTCCAATATTTGTGTCTTGTACCTACTTTTTTTTTTCTTTCTTTTTCTTTTTTGAATGAAAATTAACAAATCGTGCACATCCCTTTCTACTCTCCCAAATTCATAATAATTAAGCAAGACCAAACCGTCCAACCATATCCCCCCCCTCACATTATTCCTCGTTCATTGAGAAGTATGCTATTTTGGTAAGCAAGGTGCATGACATGGTCATGGCACCCATCTCTTATCTCTATCTAGTTAGGCCAAGCAAGGAGTGGGAGACAGTTCATGCGGGTCTGTTGTAATTATAGAAAACACAATATTCCGATCATGCAATAATAATAATGATAATAATATTTTCTGTAACACTTTCTTTTTAGTATCCTATATACGATTAACTAGAATTTATTAAAAATTATCAATTTTAATTGAGTCTCAATACTAAATTAAAAGAGAAAATCATAAAATAAAAAGTGATAACAAAATTAATAATTTCTAATAAATTTTAATGAATTCCACGTAATGTTCAGAGAAAAATATTACAGTCATATAAGAATGTGAGAGTGAATGTCCCTAACATTTCACTAATAATAAACATTTGAATGAAAGAAAAAAAAAAAAAAAGACTGGTGGGACACGAGTAAAGTGGGAGGAAAGGGGGCCAATAATTGGGACAATGTAAAGTGAAGCTGCTACATACGCAGGGAAGCATATGTAGGAAAAAGAATTTAAAGTGTGGCAATAATGATGTATTGCAAAATAGGTACGTGTGTGGGTGGCGAAGGCAAGAGAATCACCCACCCTCTTGATGTGTGTTGGGCACTGCCATGTGAAAATGTTAGGATTGTGTAGCAATATTATAGCATCGGAGAGGGAAAGATTATCCATGTTTGTCTGTTATCATAATGGAGGGTAACAGTAGTGGGGCACAAAATGGTCAACCTATGAAGGAGAGATATAGAGAGAGGGGGGTCATAATTTCCAACACCCATATTCGTTTCCCTACTCATTCCACCCTTGGATTAATAATAATCATAGCCACACCCACCCACCCTTTGCCCCCACAAAAAGTCACATTCATTCTCTTTCCCCTTAACACCCCTTGTGCTCTCTCTCCCATGACACACTTTATAAACCACACCATCATCTAATCATCATCTAAACTAAACCACTCTCTCTTCTCTTCATTCTCCCTCTTAATTCTTTTCTCTTTTCTTTCTTTCACACAAACTCCTCTTATTATGATGGGTCTTGATCAAGATGCTAGCAGCAACTCTGGCCTTCATCTTATTCTAGGGTTAGCTTTGACTGCCACCACCACCACTACTCCATCACTACCATCCATTTCCAACAAGCTTGATCATGTTGATCATCATCACCATCTTATAACTCTTAGACCAACAACAAAGTCACCCTATAATTCCTCTGAGGCTGAACCATCATTAACGTTGGGCTTGTCCCGTGAGAGTTACCTCAAAGTACCCAAAAACATCATAGGACAAAACAGCAACAACAAAGTCTCGTCTTGTGATGACCCTCTTGATCACTTGTCCACACAGACTAATTCACCTCATCACAGTGCTGTTTCCTCCTTCTCCAGTGGCAGGGTCAAGAGGGAGAGGGATCTCAGTTGCGAAGAAGTTGTGGATGCAACAGAGATTGATCAGAGGGACCATAGCTGTGAAGGAATAGTAAGAGCCACTGACGAAGACGAAGACGGCACCGCCGCCAGAAAGAAACTTAGGCTTAGTAAAGAACAATCTGCTTTGCTAGAAGAAAGCTTCAAACAACATAGCACCCTCAATCCTGTAATCACAATCTCTCTCTCTCTCTCTCTCTCTCTCTTATTATTTTCACACATGCATGATATCGATATTAATAACTTTTAGATAAAACTTAACAATTAATAAGTATCATTTACTCTGAAATAAAAAACTTTTAGATAAAAATTACTTGTAATAATTTCTTAATTGTTTCAATTAGAACAAAATTTTATAAATTATCGAGGTAAAACTTCAATTCTGATCATATAATAGTGTCAAAACTTTACCAAAAAAAAAAAAAAACTATATCTAAGTTTTTTACATAACTTTTCTATCCATGTAGTGACACTTTCTTTGAATAATATGATTAATATTGTTGTGTTGAATTGGGTTTACAGAAACAGAAGCAAGCTTTGGCGAAGCAGTTGAATCTTAGGCCACGACAAGTTGAGGTGTGGTTCCAGAACAGGAGAGCCAGGTAAATATATATATTAATTATATTCCATGATAAAAGTGATTATATGTAAAATTTATTGAATTTTGTGATTAATATTTGTTTTTTTGTTATTTGTGACGCAGAACAAAGCTGAAGCAGACAGAGGTGGACTGCGAGTTCCTAAAGAAATGTTGTGAGACATTAACAGACGAAAACAGACGGTTACAGAAGGAGCTTCAAGAGCTTAAAGCACTGAAACTGGCTCAGCCTCTGTACATGCCTATGCCTGCGGCAACACTCACCATGTGCCCCTCTTGTGAGAGGCTCGGCGGCGGCATCAACGGTGGCGGCGGCGGTTCCCCTAAGACACCATTCTCCATGGCTCCTAAGCCTCACTTCTTCAACCCCTTCGCCAACCCTTCTGCAGCATGTTGATTGATTGTTATTATAATTAGGCTTTTAATTAGTTTTCATTAAAAAAAAAAAAAACAGCAAAAACCAAAGAAGAGTTGCCCCACAACCTTTGTATTTTTTTGGTTGAGGGATACGTCTTATGAACTACATAGCTAGTGAAAAAAAGGTTAAGGGTGTAATTAATTAACTAATATACTGTAGAAATTTGTAACTGCTGATTAGAATTACTTTTTACTCTTCCTTTATTAATGTTATGTTTATAAATGGTTATAGAAGACATCCATCTATGAAGGAATTAATGACTTTTTTTAATTATTGTTCATTTTTGTAATTGTGTATACGTGTGTGGTGTGCGCGCGTGAGTGTATGTGAAAGCATTCTGATCACAAGTCCAAATCCGAATTATATATGTCTTTGACTAAAATGCTACTAAAATATAATGCCCCGAAGAAAAAGAACTCAGTCACATTTGTGAATTAGTAAAAGGCTTATACAACCGTATAACAAAAATGAATTTGGACGCGGTTAATTGAGATCTAGCCGCGTCTATCTGCTACATAGAAAATGATATCTCTAAGACTAAAGGTTAAGCTCTATCCAATAAAAATTAATTTAATCATTGTTTTTTTCCTATTCGTATGTTTACTCTAAATAATTTACATATTGTAGCCTTCTTAAATGGAAGCGGAAAATTGAACATTAATCTACAACCCGAAAGGGAAAAGCAATTCATTGCAATCATGTAAATAGCTAGCTCCTACCTAATATCTTTAATGCTTGTGGGGGAGGAGGAAAGGTATAGTCAAAAGATATATGTATATATCAGTTGGATTGGAGGCTATCATTGAGTAAGCGAAGGTTCAAGGTGCGGAGAGGGGAAGTTAGCTCACGTGTTTTTGTCTGCAAATCAGTTGCTTAAAGAGAAACTGAGTGTGTGTGTGTGTGTGAGAGAGAGAGAGAGAGAGGCCAAGGGGGTATGATTAAGCATGTGTGGAAAGACAGGAGTGCTTGACTATGGAAAAAAAAACAACACTATATTTTTTAAAAAATCAAATCAATTTTCTCGCAATCAAAAGTGATGGGATTAATCTCTCAAATGATTTTTTTTTTATATATATACATAGACAAAGAATCGAATTGAAAAAACACACGATTGAGATAGAAAAATGAAAAAAAAAATTATATAATAAGACTATTATGTGTTTATGATTTTTCACGTGATATGCATTTTAGTTTTTTAATTTATAATAAAAAATTAATGATATTTATTTATAAAAAAACAATTTACCTTTATAAAAATTATAATAGTTCGGATCCATTAATAATTTTTCGTGATAGAGATAGGGTTTATTATGTGCCTACATGAACATGATGTCCTCTCGTGAGATGCTTTCCCTTTAAGGGTACTGGTGGGCCACACCCCCACGTGATGACCCAATGGGCCGGTCTCTCTCAAAATCTCGACATGAGATTTTCTTTCAAGGTCAGCCCTTCCATCTTTCTTTTCTCACACTCTTTTTTCATTAAATTGCCCCCAAACCTGTGTCAAAGTTGTTGTGATTATTTAGTTGTTTAATTTAATAAACAATAGAATCTAGTTTTCCATTTTCCTATTATTTTGTAATTTATCCAAACCCTTTTTTCTTAATATTTTTTTTTTCATTTGGCATTTTATAAACCCCCCTCATGAATTCTACCTCACAAATCATATCGGCTTTGAGGTTCCCCCCAACTCAGAAATCCACTGCTATATACGTTCTAGCCACGCTATCATGATTGGAATTGGACGCTTGAACATTGAAAAAAAGAGACGGGACAAGACTATATATTTCACAATGATTAAGATATAAGATTCACTTGCTGCTTGCAAAAGAAGTGAGCAAAAGGAAAAAATTATGAGTTTTTTTTTTTATTCGTGTGAATCGAAAATAATATTAAAGAATTTATAATATTAATATACTTTATTTAACTGATTAAGTTAACTCCTTTTAATAAAAATTATGAGTTTGAATTTTTCTTCCTGATATTTATAATAAAATTAACTAACATTTATTGGAAAAAAAAATACTACCTTCGACCCTAAGAGAGAATATTATAATTAATTAAGAATATTACAAGATAAAAAGAATTAATGCATCAAACTTTTAAAATAATTTATTACAAAAATGAATAAATAATAAAGTGAAAATGATTTTATATATATAAAGCAATAATTCTTAAATGAAAAAAAATAACTTCTAAAAGTATTTTTCTTTTTTGGCAATTCTTGGAGTGTATGTACTTTGAAAGTGAAAAGAGAATATAAGAATTGAAAGAGAAAAATAAAAATCACAAATGTGAGTGTGAAATGATCTGTAAAACCAATAAGAGTTAAAAACGTATACAAAATTATATTGATTTATCTTTTAGTATTAAAATTCCACACATCATTCATAATTGGGTGGACCAATAAATATCAAGAGAGAGACTTTCCCGGAAAAGGAGACAAGTTCCTGGAAACTACTAATCAGAGTCCTCCTCCTCATCACTTTCATACGCCATTTTTAACCATCTCCATCGTCATCACATCCCTCCTTGTACTCCAAACTCCACGACTATAACAATTTTATTAAATTATGCTGATTACGCGAAGACCAAAATAGTGTGTTGAAGCTATGTAAAAATATAGTACATTTTTCCAGTTGAGTATTTCTCCTTGTAGTAGTAGCTTGTCAAACAAAAATTAAGAATTGAACCAGTCTCAAGTCAATCTGTTCGTTTGATCATCAAAGCGACCAAGAAAATTAAATTAAATCAAATTAAATTATCTGATGGTTTACTATTTTATAAGTTTATAATTGATGGAAAAATAATTAAACATGTTTTATGACCTAAAATTTGCTGAACCACCTTCTTCTTGGACACTTGTGATCATAAATGTCAGCCTTGGCTAAACCTAATTTTTATAATATTATAAATCATAAATATTTTTTATTGGAGACAACTATAATTCAGTCAGATATAATTATTATGAACCATAATTTTTTTTTAAAAAATATTTAATGCACTTTTAGTATTTAAGATGTAAACTCAATACTATTAATTAGATTATAATAATTTTATTTCAATTGATTGATTAAACCTAGCGTGATAAAGCCAAGATTGAAAGAAAAAAAAACCTAGCAATTTTATCTCAGTTAAAAAAGAAAAAAAGGACAAAGTGAAAGCGAAACATGTATAGAGCAAACCAGGTCCATCCATATTTAAAAAGTAAAAAAGAGGGATATATGTCTGGTTCATGCATGCGTGGATGAAGAATCAAATTTCCTTTGTGAAAAAGTCTTGGAAGTTTAGTTCACCTTATTGTGATGGGATGATTATTGTTCTGTTTTGTATAATACGTGTGCGCACACGTAATAGTACTTACCCAGTCTTAGATAAGCCAAAGACATAGGTCATTTGCTGGCTACTTTGTCGGCCTTTAAATGGTACTCATTTCAACCATAATAATACACGGTTTTGTTATTTTTCCATCATTGATGAAAAGCAATATGGGTGTGGTCTAATCATCTAAACAAGATCAACAGTTCTTAATATAATATTTAAAAAAAAAAAAATCACTCAACTCAATCATCTGATTAATTACGGTTATAGTATATATTATACCATCCATCTTAAAAAAAAATAAGTATCATTATAAATTATTTTATAATGATCAAAAAGTTAATAAATGGATGATACATAATGATAATTTTACTAAATATTAGTATTAATAATGCACTAAAAAATTAAAATAATATTTATTAAGAATATTAGTGGAAAAATAAATTGAAATTATATTAAAAAATTTAATATAATAATTATTTTGGAACAAAAATTTTCACCCAAATTTGATATAGGATGAAAGAAATATATGTTTTGCAAATGGAAGTTCAGTCACTACTTCTTAAATACCAATTAAATTGCTATCTGAAACGTGGAGTAATTGTCACTTAACCTAACTTACAAACATCATCCATTAATTATATCATGAATGTTTTCCTGAATTCAACCACCATACTTTAATTATATATGCTAAATTGATGATGTAACAAACTCAATTGCATGAGATATTTACATTATTTTCTCTTAATTTTAATTTGTTTCACGCGTTGCAAAGATAAAATAAAACTACTTTGCTAGAATTTTCTAGTGTAAAAAAAAAAGTTATCATATAGGATCATACTAGCTATTGACTATTGTTACTGAATAATATGATAATGCCCAGATTATGAGAGAAAAAGACATAAAAATAATGAATTTCACTTAATTGTTCAACAGGGTTACTTTACATTCGATACTTTTAATTATCTCGATTTTTTTTTTATTTCTCATCGGTTTACTTCAATTTAGTCATTAATTAAAACATTTAAATACCTTGAAAAGATCAAATTGAAAACCTTCATACAAGCTACTGTTTTTTATCAGTCAATATTAGTTCTTAATTTTTTTCTTAGAATGTTAGTGAGAGATTTTTAACTCTTAAACCCTTCATTCTCAACCACCAAATCAATTTTATAATTCTCAAAGCTTTCACCGTGATGCATTGTATTGGTTAAAAATTTAAAATAGGATAGCACAAAAAAAATGTATTTTATTTTCATTTTAAAAAAAATCCAAGTTCTGGGCAAGAACAACTTAAAGGATAGTATTGATGAAGTATGATTTTTTTTACTCTCTAAACAATGCGATTTGTCCCTATCACAAAAGATAAAAAAGACCATGATCATGTCCTTTTAATTTTATTTTATTTTATTGCAAGCAAACAAAACAAATAATGCACAACACAGATGGTATTACAGAAAATTTTGCTGTATCGCCAAAAATCTCCATTCTCTGCATCAACCGGTCGGCAAACAATTATTGCAATGAAATATATATCCATGAATATCAGTTATGTTGTGCTGTTTTGTTTGTAATCTTTCCCAGTATATATCAAAAGCACCTTAAATCCTAAATATCAAGGAATTGTCTAGATTCGTGTAATCAAAATTTGCTAATCACTAAAATAAAGGAGAGAGGACATTGAAACGAAGAAAAGGAAGGAATTGGCCATATGGCACAAAGTAATTAAATTCATGAAAGTAATTAAACAACATGATATTATGATTATTGTCATAGTTTCCTTTTCATGCAATATAGTGACGGAAAGGATGAGAATAAAAGATGGTTTTAAATAGGGTTAGGGGTAGTTTTGTTGGGCTAATAGCTCAACCTCCAAGTGTCCTAAGTAAACTGGGTGTGACCTAGCAGCATAAACATTGAAACAAAGAATAAGAATAACGGGCCACGATCAAATTCAACATGCCCAGATGGCAACTACAACATCGTTGCCTGCTATTTCAGCTTAGAATCGAAAGCGATGCTCTTGCCGCAAGTAACAAGGAGAAATGATTAAGTAATCCGAGAGTATTATAGTTTTAATTATTTTTTATATAACATTATTATTAATTTTTTACCCTATAAAACCATCTTATTCTCTCATGTCGGGTTAACATAACAATATAAGTATATAACTACATATGAGTATCGATCAGTATATCTTTTACCCTTTCCCCTGACCATGTTTGTTAATTGTAAAACGGTATTCAGCCTTGTAAGTTGTAGGCAAAGGTGAAATTGAGGCATAAATGCTATTGGATTGATCAACATGTTTAACGGAGCTCAGAGGACAGCGCATATGCCATGTTGTGTTAAGGTGATGAGGACCGGTCACTAGAGGCACATGTATGTATTTATTTTTTATTTTTTTGTCTTGATCATTTGGTTCATTAGGAGAAAGATATTCACACTAATTGGAAGTTTTATTGAAAGATATAAAGTCTAATCATTAATTATTTTTGTCAATAATTAAATTCAAATACTATTTAAATGATTCAATCTTAACTTGAACTCATTATTTATTTGTATCTAATCACTTAGTTCTAGAGACATGTATTATTCTTCATATCCATTATTCTTTATTTATTTTCATTCTAACTTGACCCGCGACACTGCCCAAACATAGCCCAAATCATTCTATGTGGTTGGCCCAAAACTCGTAAATGCAATTTAGATAATGGCCAACCTAATATGTGCGTTGGTGGATCCAAAAAAAAAATACAAGCATTGTGATTTGTGAAAATGTTTAGGTTAAAGTTTGCCTAAAATTATAGAAAGTTTTGTCGCAATTCGGTCACGGCTACACGGCGAACTTGAAACACTAAAATTTTAGAAATTAGAGTCATTATATGTGGAAAAATGTTGGAAATATATATATATATATATTTTTAAATAAAAATGATATTTGAAATTAAATTAGGTTCCAAAGTTGATTATGCAAATGTAAAGTTCGTATGAACACCTTACAATGTCTGTTAAAAATGATTATTTCTAAAAAATTTAGTTATTCACTTAAATCAGTTTATTTTATTTTAGTGATAATCAATATTTTTTGCTCGATAGAAATAGTCACATAGTCTTACGTATTTCTTAGTGTAGTGGATAATTAAAGTTAAGTGTTTTTTTTTTTTTTTGTGAAATATTGTGTGTTGGTCATTTTTATTTTCATTTTAATTTTAGAATTTTGAGGTTATCACAACTCATATATCTTAAAAATAAAATAGTAGTAATACCAAGTAACCAGATGAATGTACCACATGTTAGACACATGAATGTGCCACATGAGAAGATTTTATAAGGACTAAATTCTATCATCACCAAGTTATCAAAACATGTGTTCCCAAAAAATCTAAAGATCAAAAGTATGTCACATTCTATAAACCACTTTTTATTAATAATTTCACTTTACAATAATGTTATTAATATTTTATAGCTTTTATATTTTGCATTTAGATTTTCATTTAATCAGAATAATATGTTTCACCAAAAGGTCTATCTCAATTGGTTGAGTAGAATACATAAGTATTATAAATTTCTTTTGTATCGCTTTTTATCCCAAGAGGTCAAAAAGGAAAATATGTCCGATCCAACTATTAATGATAATAGTTAACGGAATGAGCCAAACTTAATATTACTAAACACTGGCATGTAATTAGAAAGGATCCAATGCTTCAGAATAAAATATTTTAATTTACAACAATATATAAAATCGGTCGAGACCTGAAAAATCAAAATACACAACAAAAATAGGAAGACTTTTACTTCCTGCATCCCCATCCCTTTTTCTTCTGTACCTCCAAAAAATCCAAACAGACCATATTAGCCCTCACCCAACCACCCAACACCACCACTACACACAAACACCAATAGCCAACACTACCATCGATGACCATGATGCAAAGAAGAAGGTGGGATGGAGTCCAGATGACAAAAGAGGTGGAAAGGCTATTATGAAATTATGTTAACATGTTTTCGAAAAGGCTATTCCAGAAGGTTAAAAAAAAAATAGTGTATTCCAAAATATCCTTTTTGGAATGGGGTCACATTTTCCACCTCCTTCGTTATCCTGACTCCATCAAGCCTTCTTCCCTACACCATGGTCGTTAATGGTGTTGGTTTCCGGTGTTTGCGTGTAGCGGTGGTGTTGGGTGGTTGGGTGGAGGTGAGGAACAATGGTGTTGGGTGGTTGGTTGGAGCAGTAGTTTGGTCTGTTTTGGTCTTTTTGGAGATGTAAGAAGCAAAAGAGGGGTGCAGGAAGCACAAGCCCAAAAAAATAGAAAAGAAAAAGAGGCAAGGGAATAAACTGGGTAGAGCCCAATTCTAATGGTATTCATGTAAAAAAGAGGAACCTAACCTCAAAGTTTCACATAACAATAATTAATAAAAAAATAAAAAATAAAGTAATAGGAGGGTAAAAGTGGCTCGAAGCCTCCTAGTCCTAGAATAGAAGTTCTCTCATTCTTGCACACTACTCCTTAGTTTTGTAAAAAAAATTTAATCCTAACCTTTTATTGTTTGTCTCTTGTTTTTCATTTTCACTTTGTTTCATTCATTTAATTTACTAGTCAGTAACCTGTGTATTTGCACGGGTAAGTTGAAAAATACAAATTTGATGCAATCCTACCCCTTAAGGGCATTGGATAGAAGACTCCAAGAAGATTGGGTCAAAGATGCAAGAGAAGGCCCTAGGATTCTCATGAGCCTTATGGTAGATTTCGGGCTCATGGACTAAGTATGAGCCCACTTATCTTTGTACATATTAGATTAAGGTTTCATTATTTTTGGGCCTTGTATTTAGGGCTCCATAATGTAGGATTTTTCAGCCCTTGTATTTTAGGGCACCTAGACTAGTTTTTGTATTAGGGGTAGTTTTGTAATTTCACATGCACTAAGTGAATATTTGATGTGTGTAGTTGGAAATAAATTTAATTGAATTGGTTGAAGCTCAATCCAATTAAATTTTAGAGGGGGAGGTGAGCATTTTTTTACTACACCCCATTGTCACATTATATAGTCACACTTTGTGCATGTCCTTCATGCTTTACATGCCTCATGACACCTAAGCACACTTAGTGGAGAATCTTGGAATTGATCTTGGATTAGTGGGCTGAACCATAACTAAAATTCACTAATCATAATTTGTGAAATTTTGACTCCAAAGTTTGGCTCCACAAATTCAATTTCAAATTCAAGTGAAATTTGAATTGAAATTCAAATTTTCCTCCAATTTTGTGTGACACTTAGGCTATAAATAGAGGTCATGTGTGTGCATTTTTTGGAACTTTGATCATTTGAATATTAACTTCAGATTTTAGAGCTCTTTTAGAGCACAAAATTTCGTGCTCTTCTCTCCCTCTCCCTTCATTCATCTTCTTCTTCCTCCAAGCTCTTATCCATGGCCTCCTATGGTGGTGAGTTTTTTCTAGACTCATCTTCTCCTTGAAGTGGCATCTCCTCTCTCTCTTCCTTCTCCATTCCGCTGTCATTTATCTTCCAAGATGCAAAGGAATCCATTGATGAAGAAGATCATAGGCCTACAAGCTCCAATGGAGCTTACATCAAAATTACAATACAGGTGTGGACTATATAATTATAATATTATACAATATTGTTATTTCTTAAATTTAAAAGCAAGTGAATAAGCTAAAAAGTAATATAAGATAAAAAAAGTGAATCACCAGTACGTACAAATTAAATTTGATAATGATGCAAAAGAAAAACATATATTATATACCAAAAAGGAAATAACAAAGTTATGGCGTTGAAGACATAATATGTTGCACAAAAGCTTGAGAACCAAATAAGTGTACAATTTACAAAAATTTACAAATGTTACTTCGACATTACAGTAAATTTATAAACATGGTCAAACCAAAACATAGTTGACATTGGGATCAAGAAATTCGAAGACTATTTCCATGGCAGGTGTGAAGTTGTGGGCTTTGGAAAAATTTCTCCATCCACATCCAATTTTTGCCATCTTTCGCCAGTCATTGTAAATAATGCGGCATTCGGCACAATCTTCTATAATCAAATGAGTAAACCTTTTCTCTTTCATATAGTAATACATACTACTTGGAACATCCTAACATAACCAATAACTTAATTTGAGATAACAGATAATAAAAAAGTTGACAAATGAAGGTGTTTCACTAATCATGCTTAGAACAATTGGACTTTCACTAATCATTTTTATAAGTTAATATACAAATATATAGTAATGCTTAGAACAACACCAAACAGTAAATTTATTCTCTTTTCTCTCTAAACTTCTATTGTAGCAATTACAGATGAAGTTGATTCCATTTTAAAGAATGATGGATTAGTATAACGCTTCAGACATGCCCCATCCCCAACTACATCAAACCTTTAAAGAAGCCAAAAGCCAAAAAGAACAAATTTGAAAAATCTATAACATAATAATTATTTTCTAATCATATGTCTCATGAATCAGCTCATACTTATCCAACAAGTACAGTCTAGGAGGACCATGACATTCTTCATATGAATCCATTGTAAATCGAGGTAAGTCTGCACAAGTCACAAGATTTTGTTCAAAACGTAGATTAGGATGCCAATCAATCGCTACAATGCAATATGCAAGTATGTTTAAATTAGCAAAAAGGGACAATTACACCTAATGGTTACAACTTAAATCACTATGACAATGACAAGTTACAAACACAATGGGACTCTGTAAAGAGAAATCTAACCTCCATTTGTATAGAATGAGGAATGATGAGTTTGAGAAAAGAAAGCCTTCTCCAGTGAAGGAACTTCAATCTCAAGCTGTTTAACATGAGCCATAAGACCATGGCATCTTGCAGTTGTAGCCATTACTTCTTCAAGTAAATCATGGAAGATCTTAACAAGAAACCTAACCAAAATGTAATAGTTAAATAAAGAGAACTAAATGACACCTAGTGAAAAAAAAACTCTTAACGTGGAAAGTTAAAACATTGATACTGGGTTAAAAATTACATGTGCTAAAAAGGATAGGAAACAACTTCAAAGTTCATATATCGTAATACGACTTGGAACTCTGCCAAATAGAATTAACCTCAAAGAAATCAACTACACAACTCAGAATGCTTGTCATACCATGTGAAGCAGAAGCTAAAGTGAGGCCTTTATACAATTAAAACAACGAAATAGCTGACAATAAACACAGTGTCAAATTGAGGTTAGTTCATAATATGAAGAACTTAAAAAAGCAACAATATAAATGGGAAAACCATTTGTTACCACAAAAACAACCTATCTTTATCTCTACTCTAGCCTTAATACTTTTTCAACAACAAACATTGCTTGAAGAGAAAACCACTTGTTACCAAGAAAGGAAGGAGAGACAAATATGAGAAATTTAATGGCCATCAGCTAAGCCAAAACAGAAAATATTAAGCAAGGCTAGAGTAGGTATTAAAAGGAAGCTAGAAATTTTTATCAAATTGCATCATCAATTAAATCCAACCTCACCATCAGCATATGACTGTAATAAAAAAGTTCAATATAAACTGAAAAGCACTTTGACCTTCCCATCCATTGCAGAGAGTGCCGAACTTACAAACTCATCATTGGAAAAGTTAGCAAACCCAAATCTCCTTGATCTTCTAGAGTCTATGTCAATTATAACTTTTGCTATGAAACAAACCCACAAGTATAAGTATGACAGAACCAAAAATAGGACCACACAGTCATTTTTTAATGCAGGCATGAAATCTCACCAGCCACATGTTTATGTTTATTCCAGTTTTGTCAATATGAAACCAAGAAATTTTCGATTGAATGCACCAACAAAAGAACAATTATAGTTATTTAGCAATGACATACAAATGCTATGCTTGCTGTGATTATAATGCCATGGCAAAATTATAATGACATCAAAGGAAACTGAAGAACATATGGTAAAGTGAGGATGACGGGTGGCTAAAATTGGACACCATGTGACAACAATGAAAGTGAGCCGAATTTACCATCAACCACATCTCCAAAGCCAGAAAATGCATCCTTAAGAGATTAATCATCAACTCCATATGAAAGGCCTGAAATAGCAAAGTTAAAAACAATAAAACTATAAGAAAATTGGCGATCAGGTGTGTGGTTTGTATCCACAACTATTTTTCCAACAACAATGAATACCTCCAATGAAAAGCTTGCTTGAAGACATGCAACGAATGTAATTATACATGGATAAAACAGGTGCTTTTGTGCTACGAGCAACACTCTGCCTCAAGACATTTCCAACCTTATTACAAAAGGTGCTTTTGCACATAATATTGTAAAAATTGAAACCAGTTATTGTAAGGATTAATAGAATAAAAATGCATCATCGTGATAGCCATAACCAAATGACAAATTCTAAAAGGTGATGAGCTTCACTTCTCAAAAAAACTAAAATAACTTTCAGGCATTATAGTCGCCATTTGGCAGACATAAAATAAATTAAGTAAGGAAATCATAAAGCAACCTCGACATTAATAAATAGGAAATATACTTCAAAAAATGATATTTTACCTCGTTGATAGCAAGCACTTGGTTGTTTCTCTTCTTCACCTTTTTCAATTTCCTCAAAAAATACCTAATTGAAAGCAAAACAAAATCAAAATTATACAAACAATCCCTAAATCATAGAATTCAAAAATAAAGGCAATTAAATCCAATTGCTAGAAACTAAGAAAATAATACACGGCGCAAAACATTACATCAATCATGTCAGAAAAATAAAACTGTTAAAAAGAAACAAAACATTACCAGAACTTGGACTTGGCGAAAACCTCATTGGTGGACCAAAGCTTCATTTGATAGATCTTGGGGTGCTGATCTGGTTGCGTGGGAAGAGCTCTCCCAACCACTTGGTATTGGTGAAACTACAAACACACATAACAAAACACCACCTCATAAAAATTATTAAGAGAGAAAAATGAAATCGAACACCAAAGGCAAAAGAAATATGAGAATAAACACTTACTCACAGATTTAGATTTTTTAAGAAAAAGAAGAAGGAGAAAATGATGAAAGGGAGAGACAAAAATGGAGAAAATGAGTTGGATTTGTTGTCTGTGGAGAGAAGAAAAAAAGAAAGAAAGAAAGAAAGAAAGAAAGAGAGAAACGTATAAGAGAAACTGAAATTGAAAATTTTGAAATTTGAATTTGAATTTCAAAATGAACATAAAAGAGTAGAAGTAATAATTGCGAGAACACAAAAAAGAGAAGCAGAGGAAAGGAGGTCCGGCTTGGGAAGCAGAATTAATATAAAATTATGAAAAAATTGAGAGTGTGACAGGTGTCCCAGCTGGTTGTTCTTTTATTACTAACAGTAGATTGAAGAAAACAGGTATGCACCAAGAATTAATGTCCAGCCAAAAATTCTAAAAATCTCAAAGAACTACAAAACTAATCAATACAAACAACATGGATTTGGACCCTTCACTCTATCCTCAAAGCACATCCTCTACTTTCCTGCATCTTTCGTTGAATTTAATTGTGTGCAAAAGAAATAACATGTGCTCGAGAGAATTTGATATACACAACTACCATAACTTTATAAATAAAATTGAAGAAAACAGGTATGCACCAAGAATTAATGTCTAGCCAAAAAACATGCAGCAGACATATCAAGAATCAACTACTATCTTTCCAAAAGCTTAATTGTAGTTGTTTCGTCCAATACATCCTTTGTTGTCACTAAGAAAAGCACGAAACTCTTTAATAATTGATTGTTCATCTCAATTGCTATTCTTCGATGCAGAGTCATCTTCTAAGAGCATTCGATTCATCCAAAATATCTAGATAGGAAACCCAAATTAATTTGCATGCAAAAAATATTTATAAACTCACATGGATCTTCATTGACAATCTTATTAACTTTTAAGTAATCAAACATGCTCAAGAGAATTTCATATGCACAAACTACCAGAACTTTATAAGTAAATTGAAGAAAACAGGTATGCACCAAGAATTAATGTCCAACCAAAAAACATACAACAGACATATCAAGAATCAACTACTACCTTTTTAAAAGCTTCATGGCAATCATTTCATCCAATACATCCTTGTTGTCAATGAGAAAAGAATGAAACTCTTTATTAATTGATTGATACTCGAAATTATTATTCTTTGATGAAGAGTCATCTTTTATGAGTAGTCAAATTATCTAAAAGACCAAGATAGGAAACCCAAATTAATTTGCATGCCAAAAATATCTATAAACTCACATGAATATACATTGACAATCTTTATTAACTTTTAAGTAATCAAATGTGCTTGAGCGAATTTCATATACACAAACGACCAGGAAGAACTTTATAAATAAAATTGAAGAAAAGATGTATGCAACAACAATTAATGTCTAACCAAAAACATGGAGCAATCATATCAAGAATCAACTACTACCTTTCGAAAAGCTTCATTGTAGTCGTTTCGTCCAATACATTCTTGTTGTCACTGAGGAAAACACCAAAAACTAAAGATTAAGAATACAACTGAAGCAGTGATTTATTTGCCCAAAGCCGTAGAAAAGTATTAGAAATTACTCCCAAGCTCTACCCTTTTTTTTTAAAAAAAAAAAAACTAACTCATAAATGAGTATCAACATTATTGATTTGATTTACTACCGTGTGTTTGGTTGGATTAAAGTTGTGAACACAAGTTTTAGATGCAAGAGAAGAATGAAACAGAGAAGAGTACACGCAAAAACATTTTCTTCTTGTAAAACAAAATTATAATATTAACTCTTCAAGAAATTCACTAATTGAAAAACACTGTAGCCGTGTAATTCTTATTTTAAGACCAACAACATGAAGAGTATCTGTTCACCAGCACTAATGAACTTCAAAGTGACCTCTTCAAATGATAAAAATTATTAATACAACTAAAGTAGTAATTTAATTGCCCAAAGCCATATAAGAGTATACAAAATTAGAAGAGTATCAGAAATTGCTCTTAAGCTTTACTCATTATTAAACAAAAAAACTAACTCATAAATGAGTATCAACATTATTGAATTATTACCATGTGTGTGGTTGGACTAACTTTGTGAACACAAGTTTTAGATGCAAAAGAAGAATGAAATAGAGAAGAATATAAGCAAAAAAAATTCTTCTGAAAAAACAAAATTACAATATAAACTCTTCAAAAAATTCACTCATTGAAAAACATTGCAATCATATAATTCTTATTTAAAGACCAACAACACAAAGAGTACCTGTTTACCAGCACTAATGAACTTCAAAGTAACCTCTTCAAATGAAAATATAATTGATCTGCAAATCATATTCCTGTTAGATTTGTTTTTTCTTTTGAATTATCAAAACAAACTCCTTTAACAGCATGATACACACGTTGATTCAATAAAAAAACAATCACAGTTATCACCAAATTATCAGAATTAAGCATTGCATATAAAGATAATGTTGTGAAAAAATTCTACACCTCCAAAGTTCAATTCATAAACAAAACTCATCTAAAATATTCACTAGACTATCTTCAGGGAGTGATGTTTCTTAAATGAAAAAGTATGAAGAGCAAAACAATATTCATTGGACTATTTGAAGATAATATTCACAAGACTATTTCATATTTATACTTGGAAAATAATATTCACAACACTATTTCATTTACAACTGCAAACACACAGTAAAACGGATCATATAAAAGGCATATTGAATTTCATCATCTTCTCGCTTAAAACATGGTAATCTCCTTACTTCAACAATATCATATCGAAGGGTTCAGTCCTGGAGGCCTAGGTCTGCAATTTTTTCCCTTAATCAGCAAACATGCAATGATGAATTGTAAATGAAAGTCAATCATCTGAAAGGTTGAGAAAAAATTTTATTTAATTGAGCTAACCATGTGCAATTTTCTTTTCAAAGTTCATGTTTTATAGTAAACTTAGGCATTATATCAGCTAAAATATTTCAAAGTTCATTTGGGCATTATATCAAACACATGACTTGCAACTCATAAATTAGTCCAAAAAAAAAAAAAATATAATATCATTCAAACAAAATGCAGAAAGACTTGTATAGCATTATCTAGATAAAATAAAGCACTGGATAATGCTACACAAATACACAAATGACAATTAATATGAACAGAACCACTACATTACAAAAAGGATAGAAAGTAACAGGCTTTAAAATAGACAATGAGTTGTTAAACCGTCTTTAAAAATTCATTAGTGTAAATATAAAATAGACCATGACTCCATAGATAGATAAAAAATATGTTTTATTTGTGTAACAGGCTTGAAATTCATAGATTAAAAATATTTCATATTCACAATTTTAAAGTAGCTAAATTTTATAAAGAAACTTTGAAATAAGCAAAATACCTATTTCCCTACCATCCTCCCAATAATGCTTCAGCAAGCAACTTTCCTACCTTGTTTGATCTGAAAAGTTAGATAAGCTTGATTAATTGCATGAATAGATTCAAATACAATGATTTAAAACATTAATGACAAATAAAAAAAGTAAACCAAATGGATTTATAGACTTAAATAAAAAGAATATTTATAATATTATCCTAACCATCCAAATCAAAGCTATGAATCAAATAAAATTTTAATTCTTTTTTACACACTTTTATGGCAAAAACCTCTTCTACCAAGATAAAGTTAAAAACATGACTTCTTACATTTGTCAAGAATATACCTTAATTACAACACTTATATCCTATGCATCTTTATACTGGTCATAGCGCGGCATAGGCGTCCTGCATTCCGACAGTAGAATTATTACAATATTAGTAAATTGTTAAATGCTTTTCTAGCCCCAAAAAAAACCAAATAAATATCGTGCAAAAAATAAATAAATAAAGAAAGGTAAAGAATAAGAAAATTAAGTTCATAAACACAAGCCTCCTGAACATCTCTGACTGCAGCTTGATCAACAATGTTCCTCATTAGAAACCTCATCATAGCCTTGTCCTGTTATAATTATTATTTTTTTGTACAAATCTCACATTTGAGTGTTTTAGAAAGTGAAATAAGAACGAACCTTAGGACAACATTTGCCACATTTGGAGCATTGAATGAAAAGTTCTTCACACATTTGGATCCCATTTTTCTGAGAAAATAATCGCTTTGTTATCAAAAGTTTTTTTTTTGGAAGTTGGCAAAGAGTTTTATAAACATTATTGAAGGAGAGAACTAAGGTGAGAGTGAATAACCTGATAGCAGGAGAGAAGCTTCGAGATAATCGTTGTTGTTGTTACTGTGAAAGTCGCCAAAGCTAGATTTGCGGCGGGAGGAATCACAGGAAATGAGGAAGGATATGTGGCAGCAGGAGTGGGGCGGTGAGAGGTGGAGCAGCGAGAAGTCTATAGTGATGGAGCTCATAATGGAGTGAGCGGTACAACTCGAATATAATTTTGAACGGAGCGGACGACGGTATAGCTCAATTTTGTCTAGGAAAAAGATAAAGAAGAAGAAAGAGAAAATTATAAAAGCCAAAAATTTGAAATTCAAATTTGAAATTTGAAAAGCACATCACAAGAGTGAGAGGAAGAGGCTCGAAAGAAAGAGGAAATGGACAAATTGTGAAATGGAGAAAGCTATGGGTTTTGAATTAGGAATTTTATAATAACGAAATTCATGGAACTGACACGTTAGCATAGGTGAAGCGGGAGTAAGAAAACAAAAGTAGAGTTGAAGCGGGGTTGCCAGAGGAGATCATTGTTTTATTGCCAAAAATTTACAAATGTGACACGTTAGCCAATTGGTTGTTGTTTTATTAATAACTTAAAGCTAGCCCGTGCCGAAGCATGGGTTAATAGTAATATTTGATATTTGATAATATATGTTGGTAGTTTAATTATATTAAAGAAATTGCAAATAACATTAACCAAGTAAACATTTGAACAAAATATGATATCCCATATACATATTGTGATGACATATTATTATATATGGTATGTCATATATGGTTAGCACAAAAATAAGTTTGAATTATAAACAATATAGGTAATGATTTGTATATTTGATAAAGGGGATAGATGTACATTGGTACTTCTTCAAAAAGTGAGTATGTTGGAACATGTAAAAACGTTGACAAAGTTAAACATGTAGTACATTATTATTTGTTGAAATGGGAATTAATATGTAAAAGAAGTCAATCAAAATTTAGATGGCTGCTAAATGTAGGATGTCTTTTTTATATTATTTGAGTTTGTACTAAAAAGAACTCAATGAAAATTTAGATGGCTACCATACGCATGGCTTGCTCCGTTTTGCTCTGCTTTTTTATATATATAATGAAATTGCAATTTGATTAAAAAGTAAAATATGTCAAATTATAAAAATGGTAAGAAAAAGTATAAAAAATCACAACTATTTTTTGGTGAACAAAAGGAGTACAATATTCTCCATCACTAAAAAAAACATCTCCATTTCTATTGTCTTTCCTTTACATAACACATGATTAGTGTTACGTCCTTTTGCATGTATTTATTTTTTAGTTATCTTTCTCTTTTTAGTTTTTAAAATTCTCATTTTGTCCTTGTTTAAGCAATGTGTCAACAATATAGGATTATTGGAGTCATATAATTGGACCAACAGTTTATTTATTAAAAAAATGAATGGAAATGACTTATAAACTTTGATAATTTTACTCTCCTCAACTATAATTGAATAAATGAATATATTGGGCACAAATTATATTGTTATTTAATTACAAAATTATCATATATGATAAATTTATTAATTTTTATAATAATTATTTTATAGGTTATACTAAAAGAATTTATGATTGATTAATAATAGAAAAACTTTGATAAGAAATCAAACTTTTGAATAAACTTTCATATAAAATTTCTTATACTACTTAAATTGTTGTATCTATTATATAAAATTTCTTATACTACTAAAATTGTTGTATCTATTATATAAAATTTCTTATACTACTAAATTGATGTATCTATTATTATATTTGGTATCTGAGTTTGGATAAGGAGGTCATCCCATGGTATAAGAAGGTCCGGTTAGAAAGTCTCACCAAACTATACTCTTTTACATATATATATCTATGTATTCTTTTAAAGTGAATGAAAATGACTTATAAATTTTGATAGTTTTACCCTCTCCAACTATAATTTAATAAATGAATAATATGTACCTAAATTATATTATTATTTAATCACAAAATTATCATATATGATAAATTTATTAATTTTTATAGTAAGTATATTAAAAAAATTATTAAATTTTATAATAATTATTTTATAAGTTATGCTGAAAAAATTTATGATTGATTAATGATATACAAACTTTTATAGAAATTAAACTTTTAAATAAACTTTCATATAAAATTTATTATATTATGAAAATTGATGTATCTATTATTATATTTTAAAACAAAATTAAGCATATTTTTTATTCAATATATTTTAAAAGTGAAAAAGTTGATAGGGTGCAAAGTGTTTGTAAGGAAAAGAGCGTGTGAAGTGGAGAGTGCAGACCGAGGACAGAGAGCAGGCTATGGCTATGATAGAAGAAGAAAAAAGAAGTGTCGTAACAGAAGTAGCATTCAATGCGATAATATAAAAGATAATGCCTCATCATCATTACCCAAATGTTTCCAAAAAAAAAGCTTTAGTTAGACAAACCCATACAACATTACCTTACCATACCACCTCTCTCTTTCTCAATACGTTTTTGGTTTAGAAATAGAAATAAAAAATAAAAGGTGAAAAATAAATTTTTTTTATCAAAACTCCCATTTTACCCCTTGATCAAGTCAGGTGTCAATAATATAAAATGTTTGTTTCGATCATTTAACCTGCCTATACTTTTTATATGTTTAAAATGATGATATTGTTAGGATACTCTTCTATATATTTATATACTTTTTATATATTTACTACTCTTTTATATATATACTAAAAAAAATTTAAAAAATTTGAATGACTAATAAAAACCAAATATCATTTTTGAAGGAATTTTTAAAAATAATTAACAAATTTTAAAAAAATATTTAAGCCTTAAAAAAAATCAATACTACTAAAATATATAGCAAAAGAAAATATCTATATCTATATAAAATTATATAAAGGAATAAAGAGAATATGAAAAAAATTTGTAATTGTTTAAATAGTTGATTTGAGAGTTTTGTTATACGTGGTAGGGTGAGAAATAATCAGAACCCAAACATTGTAAAAAATTTGGATGCAAAACAATGGTGAGTGTGAAACAATAATTTGTAATTGAGATGTTTCGGAAATATGCTCAATTTAAGTTATGATAGTGAAATGAAAGGAAAAAGTGGGGTCAAAATGAAAAGCTGAAAATTTCAGCCACCCTTATTCACTATAAATTGCAAAGTTAGACCGACAAGCTACGATGCTTGCACTTTGGAATTCCTACTTTGCCAACCAAAGAAGACATATGTCCAGAAAAGAATGAGGGCAAAAACAATGAGTATGAAATGCAAATATTATTCATCCAACAAACATATTGAAAATTAATGGTGAAAAAACTGTTTAATCCCTTGTTTGGATCATTATGATTATAATAGAAGAACAAAAGCATCGTTAGGGAATAAAGTGTTCCCTGGGAATTCATTTTTTTGGTGATCTATATTCCCTCCAAAAATGGGTAGACAATAAAAAATGAAAGTGAAGTATCCAAAGAATTTATATGAACATCAAACTTTATCCACAACAGATAAAAATGAATTTAATGAAAAATTACATTAAATGTTAATTTCTATACCCTTCTCATTTCCTTTTCTTTCCCTTCCACTGTGTTGTCAAATATACATATGTTAATCTATCTACTTCCATAAGGTAAACATGCAGGACAAAGGAATGATTCTTAACATCATTTCCATTCTTTTATTATGTGTTGATCCGAACAAACTGTTGAAGACTCTTCGGATCAGCAAAAAATGGCTACTACGAGTGGCAAATAAAAAATCCAGGAAAAAAAATCCTTCAATTTGGAATTTTAACTTTTGCTCACATGACATTTAAATAATTCTTTTACGTAAAGCAACCAAGACATCATGTCTGGGTTCATGCAAAAAAGAAGAAACAATTTAAATGACAAATAAACTTACAATACTGGAATCAGTTGATGACTGAGAACTCATGTTGATAATCTTTGAGTGGCTTTGTTCGGCTGGATGACTTGATGGTGACAATTCCCTCTTTTCAGTTTGGGCAGAGCGAGAGAGGAAGAAAGGTCTAGTACGAACGCTGAATTGCTTGTTCCAATGTATATCATTTGATGGGTATTTTAGTCGGCTGGTTTCTGTTTCTGCCTCGTTTATCTACTTGATGTAATTGCCCTGTAGTTATTGGGAAGTAGGAAAGTCCCTGTTCAAAGTCTGGGAAGTGGGAAAGCCAGGTACAATTCACGCGTCTAATCTAATAAAAATAAGAATCAATATGGATTAATATTTATAGAAACTGAAAAGTCTAGCAAATATGATGATTAATATGTAAATGTAACTGAAAAGACATATTTGATAGATAATAATATGAATTTTGAAAAATTGAATAAACATAATGAGAAGAAATATCAATGGACATAAATATGGATTAAATGTAACTTAGCATAGGAATGAATATGTTTTTGTAGACATATGTTTCCAATGGAGAACAACGAAGACAATTTTAGATGATCATTGAATTTGATATTTGAACCTGCAAGTAAATGGATTCGAATGCTATATTAGTATTACTCATATATTAGGAATATATTATATTTAAGGAACAAAATAAAATAAATGACAGAAAAAGAATAAAAAATCTTGGATGTCATTGGTTGTCAAACATATTGTATATAGATAGATCATGTTCATATGCTTTACACGAGAAGTATTTAAAGATTAAATAGTATACAATATCAAATTAACCTAATGTCATAAGACTTATTCAAATATGACACTGATTATATTGGAATTAAACCATTTTAGCATTTTAACATTATGCAAGAACATGTCCCCAGAGCTTCATTGGGAATACTGGGTATATTATGATTGAGAAACACTTCCTTGATCTGATAGTCCGCCAACATAGAATGGCATACCTACATCTAATCTGCATTCATCAACATTACCAAATTGGTGTTTTATGAAAATGCAACAAAAGATCATGGGCAAATCTGAGTGTTCTGATAATTAAGTGGTTTGCTACCTATTATGGAATTCTCAGATTTCTGCTATATCAGTGTTGACATACAACTTCGACCCATGCTTGATATTTTGGACACTGAGAGGATACTTGTCTAGAAATCATATTATAGTTTAATGTAAAACACAAACATATAATGAATTGAAGCAAATCTCAAATGAAATAGAAACTCCATGATAATGACCTTTAGGATCTTTGATGTTAGCAAGTGTTAACATAACCACCAATGGCTTCCTATCAATATGATTCTTCTCTATAGCATCATCAAGCTGAAGAGCATATTCCTCCCAGACAGTCATCATCATCTCACCATCACTATAGCCGAAAACATCTAGAATTAAACATATTAACTATTACAAAGATGGCTACCTGAAATGGCATATATGTAGCAAAAGAATGGCAGAAACAATACTGGTTATCCCTTAACTTGATTGTAACTCTATATGTAGGATTAATTGTTTTACGCTCAATGACTTCAACCACAACACTAACAATATATATATATATATATTAAAATTACGACACAACCAAATCGTAAGTATTCTTGACAAAGTATAATAATGTCCATTCTAGCAATTTGACTAATGCACATACCCATTAAAGTGTCACGCGGTGTCACCCCAGCAATAATATTAGTAAATCAAGTAAGAACATGGACATCAGGAAGAATCTCAGGACATTCAGCCTCCCCAACAGAAGTAGTTTTCACCAAGTAAATCAAAAATGGAATCTTACTCACTTTGTATTCAGAATGATTCTTAACAACCTTAATGTTCTGAATCACATATGCAGAACCACAATGCAACTTTGACTCAAATTCAGCAAACAATTCTTGCCAAAGAGTGGCACCAATCTTTGCACCTTGTAAGAGTGAACAATGAAAGTGATCAATGCAAGAAAGCAGGGAAAATGAATGTAGTCAATTACAGTATGAAATCTCAGCAAACACACCATTTGGTCCACGAACACCATTTCTATTGTTTGTCTACCATTGTGCTGTTAATGTGCCACATATAAGTGATTCATACTGTTATCTTCCAAGTCCCTTTCTTGGTATGCAATTCAGAGATCATGTTTTCCTTACGAGACATTGCTACAAAGATAACAGAATTTATTTAGATCGACGAAACAATTAGCTATAAATTAGTTGTTGTCATAACATGTGTTCAATCCAGATATAAGTTCTTCCCGACAAACAAAACTCCATACATAATAAGAACAATTTGGTTTCAAAACTCTCTGGTACCAAAGAAAGCAATATACTAAATGTCATCGTACACTTAGTGAGCCAGCACTATGTCCCAAAACTATCAATTAGCCGGATTGGAAAAAACAATTAAAAAATAAATTATTTTCTGCTAAGGGTTCATGAAGTAAGAGAATCATACCACTTTACCTTACACTGTGTAAATACCCTGTCTGAAGCAGATATAGGAGAATGAGTAGATGAGATCGGTGTTACAACAAATTGCGAATGGAGTTAAACCGTAAAGTAAAGAAACAAAGAAAACGAACTTGTACTCATGGAGTTTTGAGATAAAAATTACAGCTTTAGTGTGTTTATGAACTGCTACTCATGGAGTTAAACCGTAAAGTAAAGAAACAAAGAAAAGAAACCTATACTCATGGAGTTTGAGATAAAAATTGCAGCTTTGGTGTGTTTATGAACCACTACTGATCGAGTTAAATTGTAAAGTAAAGAAACAAAAAAAACGAAACTGCACTCATAGAGTTTTGAGATAAAAATTGTAGCTTTGGTGTGTTTATGAACCACTACTCATCGAGTTAAACCGTAAAATAAAGAAACAAAGAAAACGAACCTGTACTAATGGAGTTTTGAGATAAAAATCAAAGCTTTGGTGTGTTTATGAACCGCTACTCATGGAGTTAAACTATAAAGTAAAAAAACAAAGAAAATGAACCTATATTCATGAAGTTTTGAGATAAAAATCATAACTTTAGTGTGTTTTTCCACCTTCTCTCATGGAGCGTGTATTCTTTCTCCTTCCCTCTCTAAACTCTGCCCACACCGCATTGAAACAGAAGAGAAAAAAAATATAGTGTGATGAGAACGTTTTTAGACAGGAAAATGGATGCATAAAATGTTGACACCTCAGCAAAATAGGAACATTGGTATAATTTCAATGCATTGTGAAGGCTTTATTTCTATAATTATAGATGACAATAGATTTGCTTTGGCCAAAGGAGGTATAGAAAACGGAAAACCAAAGAAATAAAAATCCACTCGTGTGCTGTCCTAGGCTTCTAGCTACGACTAGCAAAACCAGGTTTTCTTCTTTCACAATTAAGAAATCCATACTGCCTAAATTTAGAAAACTTTTGAGAGACACCTGTTGCTCGACCCTTTCAATCATTTTTCGACAGGTGTCAATTGTTAAGAGTCCAACTTTTGCTATACCCATCTCTATAGAATCTACATAATAGTTTGTACGGATGTCACTCAATTGCACAACTCCAATTTCATCTCTCCTTCCTCTTTCATGTGTCCTACTTCCACTTTTTTCCCTTTCTCTCAACAACCACAGCAATTAAAACCATTCTCAACTTCCTTCCTATCTTTCCCCTGTGGAAATTTTAAGGATACTTCACCTTCACAAAACCCCCGAAAGATTTTGGGATTCCATTTAAAGTCTGTCAAAACTGAATTCATTCGTTCCACTCGCCACTCATCGCTTCTCCAATCTCCACCGTCCGATCAATTCTCCCATGATTCTTTGGTCAAACCCAACATTAATTTTAAATGTCATATAGAATAGAGATATAGAGTAGATGAAATAAAAATGGGAAAGTAAAAATATTTGAGAAATAAAGTGATAAGTAAAATTGTTTAGTGGAAGAAAAATAGAAAAGAAATTTAGGTGAAAATAGGTAAAAAATAATACAAGTGGATTCCATCATTTTAAAACTTATTTTTATCTTGTTTCTCTTTCACCAAACACCCAATATTATTATTTCCATCCTTTTCATATTATTTTCATCCATCAAACCAAACACAAACTAATTGTTTTTAAAAAGGCATTTTCCTATTATAAATCTGCATTTTTAACATATATATTTATCAAGCTTTTTCCAAACTCATACATATTAAGATCTTAATATATTATTTGCAGAAAGAAAAAGTTCTTTGTAATTGTTGTTTTCAACATTTATTTTTTCGAAATTAACTTGTTAAAGCAAATAATACTTAAAGTAGAAAACAGCAACATTTAACATTAATTTATATTGAAATAATAATAAATATATTCCTAACTTTTCTCTTCAACTATTTTCTTAAAGTGACAAAGTTAACTCTTCACTAATTATATTATTCATACAATATTATATTTCATGATATTTTTCTGCCAGTATGACAAAAAATATAAAGAAATAAAAATTAATACTTTTCATGAAAATTTAAGAGAAATTTAAATTTATCTTACCGGATAAAAAATAAAAATATAGTAATGAGGATAAACATTTTTGTAAGAACTAAGATAAAAATTTACACTTAATTCGTAAGAATGAGCTTCTTTTACTAAATATTTTTCCTTTCAAATATGAAATCAAATTAAATCTAACATAATCACTCTTATCTTTTCTAAGGAAAACTAGTGTTTAAAATTATTTATCAGACAAATTATTTATTTCTTATTTATAATTTTTTACTTAATGAATTATTAAGATTTTCTTTTACCTATATTTTTTTATACATTGATATGTGTGAGTCAATTTATTCAAATGAAATTTATAAATCAAATATAATATATGAGATGCAAGGGAAGAAATTATATTCAGACTAAACTTATAACATAAAAAATTTACATTAAATCACCATAAAATTTAAATTACTTGATAGATATTATATTCTATTATAATTTTTTAACTTTTTTTAATTAGTTCTGCTAAATTTAATATGAAATTATTTTCTCTTGCTTTTGTTTTGGTTACAAATGCAAATCTCTTGCTTACTATGTTCTAACTTAATTAATTTAACAAATACTTTTTTATCTAATAATTTTTTTATTTTTCTTAAGTAATTAGGTTATATTTGACAAAATTAGCTAAAAAGTTAACTAGAAGCTGAAAACTTAATTGATAGCTGAAAGCTAAGAAATTAGCTTTTGAAATCAGAAGTGTTTCATAAAAATAACTAATGAAGTAGCTGAAAAGTATAAAATAATATAAACATAATAAAATCATGATTAATTTAAAAAGGTAAAAAAAATGAATAAATATTTTAAGGATAAAAGTATAAAAAAATATAAAAAGTTACAAATTCAAAATTTTAATAAAACGCCACTTCAAGTAACGTTTCTTTCTTAAAATGATAAAAGTTAGTAAAAACTACTAAAAAAACTTATTTATTGAAAAGTCACATGAATTTTTTCTGCTAGTAAAAATAACTAAAAATTAATTGAAATATTTTATCGAATATAACCTTAATTATATTTAATTAAATGAAAGACATCAAATTCACTTTAAAGTTTTATTTCAATTCTTTCAGGTGGTATTTAAAATTTAAAATCTTAAAATTAAAAAAGTGTAAATAAAATATTTCTTTTCCTTATTTTCTCTCTCACACACATATATAAACTAATTAGTATTAAAAATATAGTTAAAACATAACACAGGAAAATCATATCCCGTCATAAGTATAATGAGATTTTAACTTTCTTTTTTAAGTGAGTCTTTTACCTTTTTCATTTTCATCTTTTTGTCTTCCCTTTTACCATGAAATACATGTATATGTTAAATAAAATAAAAGATAAGTATAATACATACATATAAATATTGATATGTATTAACTATGAATATTACTATCATATTTATTTTTATTAACAGTAGAAATTGAACCCAATACCATAAAATTTACAATACTCAAAGACATTGTTCAACTAAATAATACTTATCAATAACATTGGGTACTAAAACTAGTGGTAACAAAAAAAAAGTAAGATGTAATTTTTGTTTTTCTATTTTTTTAAATATGTGATTTTAGTCCCTTTATTTTTAATTGAGACACTTTTTTCTATACTTTTAAAAAATTCATAATTTTAGTTCTCTATTTTTTAATTGAAACATTTCTTTCTCAACTTTTAAAATTATGTTATATTAGTCATCTTGGTCAATTTCAAACTTGTTAACTTTGTATTTTTTAATTTTTTTTAATAAATTAAGATTTTAATAATTAAATAATTAAAAAAAATATTTTTATGTATATAATAAATATACGGTTAGACAATCAATGTTTAAGAATATATAAATCAACATTTAAAATTGATGACAAAAATTAAAATTATAAATTTTTTAAAAGTGATAGACAAAATATGTCAATTAAAAAATAGATGACTACAGAAAACTTTTCAAAAGTAAAAATGAAATGTCTCAGAAAGAGAGGACTAAAAATACAGATTTAAAAAAATTAGAAAACAAAAACTATATTTAGAAAGAGAAAAAAAAAATTAAAAAAGTAGGCCTATGGCTTTCAATCCCGAAACTATTGCATACGGCACTATTACAAACTGCGGCTATGCAAGAGCTGTTCTCTTCCGGAAATTAAATTTCCGGTAGTAAAAACTGTCGCACACTCAAACTAATATATACATCCCACTATTAGTTTATTTTTTTATTCATAACAGTTTAACAAAATATCAAGAATTTATAACACTCTCATAAGCTGCTCAAGCAACTACTTTAGACCCTCTTAATATTAATTTTTAAATATAATAAACATATTTAAAAAATTAAAAATAAAAAACATTCACTTATTCTTGAAATACTGTTTCAAAAATTAGTTTTCGAATAGAGATATCTCAAAAAATATAATATACGCTTCAATATATTTTTAGTTCCTTGAATTTGATTTATTTTTGTAAATTTTAGTTTAGTTTTTTTAGTACCTCAGTTTTGAATTCTTTTAGTTCTTAACTGTTTTTAGCAGTTTTAAATTTAAAGAATTAAAATATATAATTTTTAATTTAAAAGATAAAATATAAAATTCTAAATTTAGGGACTAAAATATAGTATAGGCTTAATGGGTGTCAGTACCTTTTATGAACAAGCTAATAAATTAATAATAAATATATGTACTTGTAACTTTCACCTTATAGGTATATAGAATAGACTTATTGTTTAAGATCTTGTTTTTTTAATTGTCAATTGACTTCTAGGATTATTTTTGTTGTCTATCATTTACACTTTATATTTTTCATATTTAATATTTTAAAATTAGAAATAATTTCTTGAAGGACTTTTTTTTGTAATTATAAAATCTAAAATACCATTCAAAATTAATTATAATTTATGTATGATGTAATTTTATTGGATTTGAAGGAATTAAACCGTGTCAATCAATTTATAATAAATTAAATATTATATTTAATCAATTGAGTTATATCTCGTTATTTTTTTATTATAAATTTAAAATACAATAAAAAATAAATTCTAATTTATGTATGATGTAATTTAAACATATAGATAATTATTTTTGTTATCAAATTTATGACTCAACCTAGCGGGTGATAGCGTCTTGTTTCTGCAAATTCAATGATATTTGGATCTTGATTACCTTGGTACATAGGGAGTGATCAAGGAAATATTCGATTACACTGTTCTTGCAGAGATACCCACAATTGTTCCATGCTATCTATGTGTGCTTATGGATCTTATATTGGTGATCATGTATATTACGGGTTGGATATTGAGCCCGATGATATTTCTCTTAGGTGTTCTTGAAAGATATCCCTTCCTCGTGTTTTCTGTTTTTTTACATATATTTTCTTTTTAGGGTAATTAGATAATAAATGTGAATACTTTTTTCGACAAGGTTTCTAATTGGAGATCATCACGTTGTGAAGAATTATTTCAATCTCCTTTTATTCTTTGTGTTTTCTGTTGATGATTGTATCTGTCCCCTTTTATGTTTTAATTTCTTATTTTCCTTTGTCGCAGAGTGTCGGTACGTGTAATTATGCAGGTTAAACAGTGGATAAGTGTTGTTGCCTTAAACATAGAGCTCCTATATATATGCTGTAGCAAATGGAAGAAAGGGAAAGAAAAGAGGCACTGAAGGGACTGCGTCACTTTGACCATGATAATGCACTTTTGAACTCTTCTAATCTTCTTTTTGGCAAAAAAATATATATGTGTGTGTGTTTACTAACAAATATGAAGGATTAATTGGCATGAAATCATTCCACTTAATCATAAATATCGAGTTTGAGTCTTAATTATAAAATTATATTAAATATACTTGGAAAAAATTTGAATTTTATCGCTTATGATGATCTTATTCAATTCAAATATAATTGTCTTCAATAAAAAATATATAACATTAATTTAGACAAAAAAAAACCTCCTATATGTCCAGGATCATCATCAAATATGAAGTACATGCAATAATTAAATTATATTGTTTAAAAAAACCTTGAATTAATTCTGAAAACTTAACGACTACAATTAATTACTAAGATGAAAATGTTTTTTGGATTGATGTAATTATTTTAAAAGATTAAAAAAATTAACAAAAACGTGGATGTACTTTAATTTTGTTTGCGGCCTCAACTGCTTTTTTGTGAAGCAAGAATCTCCATCCATTTTATATGCATTAGAGTATGGTTTATTATTCTTTTCCACCCCACACTACTAAAAAATGATGTTTCTACAACGGTCGCCAATCGTCTTTGAAGCTCATGTCGTGGAAAGTGTTGACTTTTCACGACGGTCCCCTAGCAATTGTTTTCTACTACTGAGTCAATTCAAAGACAAGTTTTACTTAATACGCATCGTTGAATGCAAGCATTCTACAACGTCTATTAAGTAAAACATGTCGTTGAATGCAAACATTCTACTACGACTTTTAACTTAAAAGAGAAAATAAACATGTTGTTACAACTTTTTTTTAACTTATCTATCAACCTTGCAAATAAAGGTAGGGCCATTAGACCTGCCATTGTGTCACCTTTGCTTCAATTGTTGAAGGACACAAAGTTGGGCATGATTGTAGAGGCACTCTATGATTTGTTACTCCTTGTATGAAATTCAGAAGCAAGACAAGAGACATCGTGCTTATGACACTGACTACTAATACAATATAAAATGGGAAATTGTCACTCACTACTAATTCAATTCCAAATGGGAAGTTGTCAATGTCAATGGTAACACATAACATCTTAAATAGAAGCCAATAGGTAATAATCTTCCAATTTCTTACATGTTTAAATAAAAGCTTATTGTTTGATTCCAGAGGCATCACTAGATTAGTATGACATTAAGACCTAACCCACACGGTATGATTCATTACGCAGTGAAATAGAAACTGACTTTGGTAGCAAAGTCTTCCTAATCCAACAATCAAAGATAATTGATTACCTTAATTTAGTAATGATGTTGTAAAATAGCAGCAACAACATCACATTCCGAGATCCCTAACCCATTTAGATCAACATACTAGCAACTAAAATATGATATGACCAATGCAATCCTTGAAAGACTCGTCCTTTTAGCAGTTGGTCGACAACCCAAGTTTTAATTAACAACAACTCATATTGTCATATATAGGTCTAAGTCGATAATAAAAACATGTGTTAAAAAATGAAGTTAGATAACATGTAATATGCCTGCTATTATTTGTCAAAAAGTCCTGAAATATACATAGTAGCTGTTTCTTTTTTGTTTTGTTTCCATAATTGTTTGTTTGGCTTTGGTGTAATGTAAATGTGTGATACATTGCACTCCATCTTGGTTGTTTGATGTGGTGCCCCTTAATCTTCTTCTTCAATGCTGTTAAACAAGGGAAAGGTTGTCTATATAGAGCCTAGAGGTTGACAGTAATCACTAATTCAACATGGCTCTTACCCAATTAGTTTTTAGGGGAAGCTCATAAAATCTTTTATACAAGCCTATTCTGAGCTTTTGGAAATGAAAAGTAAATTGCTAACAATAAACAAACATTAATGGTGATACTCTTAGCTATAAAGATGAACAATACATATAAAATGCAATGCAATGGTGATTGACAGGTTTCTATGACTATTTTTGTATAGAGCAAAATTTGCAATCCTTTCATATAGGCTTAGACGACTGTGTCTCATATGCAACAATAGCTGCCAATGTACTTAAAAGAATCCAAAATTGTATGTACTACTATTAAGGTTTCATGGCAAACAAACGTGTGGCCTGACTAGCAAAGTGGTGATATTATCATCAAAGGTAAGACTAAAAGGTAGCCATAGCTATCAACAACAGGAGCCTAGAATATAAGTAAGATTACTAGCAAATAATAAATCATTTTAAAAATGACTAGAATGACTTTGATATGGTTTTATAAGGGGAAAATGTTACAAATTTGGTCTCAAGCCAAAAATAGAAGAACATAGAGATATACTCAATACTATCATATTAAGAATAAAGAGTTACTCAAAAGATGATTGTAGAGGCCAAAATTACAAAAACATTTTTTTGATCAAATTGTAGTTATTTAACTAGTCTCTAATCATTAAGTAATCTTCTTGAGAAGAGTTTCACACCAAGCAAAATTCAAGTGGTATTATACAAAATTGAACCCACATCCATAAAGAAAATAAGAGTTAACTTAGAATCCTTAATGACTTGTGCTTATCCATGTTATCTTCTATAATTACATTTGTTTATATAGTTTACCTCCAACTGAACTTGTTATTTCTAATCAGTAGTTGGGAATTGATAGGCTTACAGCTACAATGACTTCACCAAACTGTTAATTTGGTATTTCAAAAATGTATTATATATGTAATTTGTAATTTATAATTTAGTCATTTAAAAGTGATAATAATAGTCCTACTTTAAATGAACCTCATTCATAATGAAGAAGTACTCATAATACAATACAAGTTTAATTAATAATTTAATACATGACATTTTAAAGGTTAATTCAAACTTGGTTTGAGCTTTGAAAATGGTGACAATGGCTTAAAAAATGCAAGCAATTCTTAACTTCAGCTTATGATTGACTACAACGACTTTAAACTATAGACAATATCAACTCCTGCACAAGTAAATGAACATTACTTAAACAAGAAGCCTTTGTAGTTTGTTCGTGCCAAACCAAACTTAAAATAGGTAGTACTAGTAACAATTTTCAAAGTCAAGCACTACATAACTATGAAAGATTTGGTTTATATGGAAAGCTTACAATCTATCTACAAAACATCAGAGAACCCAAACAAAACAAAAAAAAAAATTAGAAAATGAAACAAAATACAGTACCCCATCCAAAACACAACCAATTTTCACTTCAGATTTACACCATTTTTACACCGGTTAATGGTTACCCAGTTGTTGATTAACCAATTCTATGGTTAATGTCAACAATGATTCAGTTATTGGTTCACGCAGGGTTACTACATATCAGTAACAAAATTATTGTTCATTAACCAATTTATATAAAGTATAGCCCAATTATTGAGGCATGACTTAACATTTGTTATTTTGGATCACCAAAATAACAATATTACCTCAATCAAATCTCCTTTTGGAAGTATTGGTTTGCATGCATATGTATCCTTATTGTATGGTGATATTAAACTAGTCATGCAAATAACACCATCATCTGCAAAGAGTTGTGCCACCTCACCTAAAATTTTTAAAATCGTCATGTCAGACTATTAATAAAACAACATATGACAGGAAGAAATTGGGGGGAAAATTACCCAACAAAAATATAGCTAAACTCACCAATTCTTCTAATATTTTTAGAATGATCTCCTGCTCTAAAACTAAGATCCTGGTTTAGACCAACTCAAATATTGTCTCAACGATGTAACACAGTTTCCCTTTGGAGTGCAACCTTCGAGTTAGAGCACATGCAATACTGGTTTGTCCTGCAATCAATATAATATCTCATTCTTCTGAACAATTATATTTGGTAAGAAACATGAATTGCTTCAACCAATGCCATGCTACAACATACAAATTTTCAACACATCATTACAAAATTTTATTAGGTCGCATGAATTTTTAATCCATTTAAAACACCACCAACAAATTAAATTATTAATAAAACCAGATGTTTATAGGCAACCTACCTGCTGATACTAATACGTTATGTTAACAAATCAGGGAAAATGATAGTAAGTATAATTTGATAAGCATTTGCCATGTATTACATTGAATACCATGAATGATCATTATTCATTTGATATGAAGGTCAAATAAAACACCATATTGACAAAAAATGAAGCACAGATAGTAACAGTGACCTAGAGAAGAACCTGACGAGGGAACAGTACAACCTCGAGCTAACTAGTGCCGAAATACCATCAAAGAGTTCAAAATACGAATTGGGTGAACATTCAACAGGGCCAACTAATGCTCTATTCAACCCCCAACAGTTCATTATAGATTCAACCCCATAAAGCATGAAACTTAGAGGCGAAAATGAGAGACTCAAAACAAACCTTTGACAACTGGACGATTTTCGAAGACACCTACAATGGTCGATGAGTCACGGAGGCCAGGACGTGAGCTGAGTGAGGGGGAAAAAATGTAACGTGAGTCACTAGTGACTTCAGGCGCGAGTATTATTCACTTAATTGACAACGCATACCACGATGGTGTATACTAGGAACGTTGTGGATTTCTCATTTTTGCGATGGTGGAAATAACAGCCGTGTTGTATTGTTCATTTCAAGACGGGTTGAGTAAAATCGTCGTCGTTTAACACATCATAATTATAAAAATGTCACTGCTTATTCTTTTAAGACGGTTTCTAAGCACCGATGTCGAATGTGCGTCATAAAATCATGTTTTTTTAGTTGTGCCACAAAAATACAACAATGAAATGAGGAGTAACGATGATAACACGAAGAAATGGAGAACCGAAAGATATGTGCCAACCTCCTATAATTCAAAAACTAGATAAGAAAGAACTACAGCATCACCCGGTGCTTGTTGTCATGACATCGTGTTGATGCATGCACGCAAAGGCATGAATGTATTCTAGGTCTGAACCTAACTGAAAATAATTATTATAAAAATTAATAAACATATACATACTACTAAAATTCTAAAAACCGCTAGATTAACCCTAGGATATAGTTGTTTTTCATCTTGGCACAGGTCAGATGTGTTGCAGTTCTCGTGCACGTGCGCATTAATTCTATTGAACATTTGGTGAACGTGTGCTTACAAATTTATTATAAGTTCTTAATGCTTAGATCATGGTATAAACCCACTTCAGCTAATCTAACTTCTTCATCACTAATTCTTTTAGCCTTATATTAATTGATCAGAGAAATTCTGAAAAATATATTCAGGCACAACGAGAGAGATGGATGATGGGAGCAGCATTTAATCTCAGATTTTTATAATTAACTATATATAAAAAAAACTTTATTAAATATTCTTCTCCCAATATTATTTATTTCATACCTAACTATAAAATAAGGATTCAAAGTGTGAATCATTTGATTTAACAACACAAATCATTATTAGTATTTATGCCGACCAGTGTTGGTTCTGACGTTTACTTAAATGGATCATGTGACTCCGATTTATTAACATGACATCAATAATTTTTTTTAAAAAAACGGCGACAAATCAAAAACCCAAGACCAGCTTGGACCTTGGAGCATGTTAATGCAATCTTGTCAACCCACCAATTTTCCTTGTCGTTTATCTTATCCAGAAACAGGAGGAAGACTTTATTCTACATAAATTGAGACTTTCCGTATAATACATAAAAAAACAATAACAATAAATTTCATTTCATTTCATCCCAATAATGAGTACAATTACAAAGCTTTCTTATATCACAACCAATATACGCGCACTAAAATACAAAGAAAGAGGACCTGAAGAGGTTTTTCTTTTTTCTTTTTACTCAAACAACAAATGCCCCGTCAGATTCGAACATAGGCTTCGTCCAACGTACGAGCTCGGACCCAAGAATAATTTGTTATATGCACAATGTGTACACAACACAACAAAAACAGTGTAATGTAAAATAAAGGAACAAAAAAAAAAAAAAACAACATATAATAAGTGAGGCATGCATGAATGTTGAGAAACCACCGAAAATTAATTTAATTAAATGCCAGCAAGGCACTCTGGTGGGGTCACTGGGAACCTTGACTTATCCTTACAATAGTCATAGATGACATGGTTCACACGAACCCACCTGTACCTTCTTGCTTCAATGGAGTTAAGGGCTTGGTATGCAGCCCCTTCCCACCAGTTACTTGGGTTGGAGGCACAGTTTGCAGGTCCTGGCATTGCACATCCTTCAATGTCGAAGTCCTTGTAGTAAGCATAGAATGGTGCTTTGCTCCAATCTATTTTCTCCAATCCACCCCTTGTGGCCCAGTTATCTGCTTCCCATAATGTTGAATACACTCCCATTGCTTGCATCTTTGGGTATGGAATCCCCCTGGCCTCGTTGTTCTTGTATACTCTGATTGGAAAATCATCCACGTAGAATCTGCGTGTATTGAAAAAAATAAATCAAATCTGATATCAATTAAAAATAATAATAAGACAAAATATAAGTGAGATCTTTAACTTTTATAGGATTAAATTAGATCAAAACTTGATATATAAATAATTTTTACAATTTTATTCAATCACAATTATTGTGGTTATTATTTTTTACAAATAATTTATTTAAAACTTATATGAAGGATTTCTGATTGGTGAATTGAATTTAAACTTTAGGTTGTGATTTAATCACAACTGTGGTGTACTTATTTGTATTGAATAAATATTTAAAAAAATTGTTTATGATTTATCAATATGTTGTATGCGTGTATGTTTAATTACTTACACAATATGGTGATGGTTCCAGAGAATTGAATAGGTGTGGAAGTCCGCAGCAGGGTCAAACCAGAGGTTGACCCTCTGTTCTCTGTCACCCTTTCCATGAGCGTAGATGTTTGTTTGAACTGTGTAAGGTTGCCCAGTACGGTTCCCCAAGAACTCGAAATCAAGCTCGTCACGAACATAATTCGTGTCAGAGTTCAACTACCACAAACCCAACATATATTTTATGTCAGTGTTTCACTCTGAGAAATTTCCAAACAAATTTAAGGGATGTGGTAAGAAAATTTGAACTTACATAAAATGCAGTGACTGTGCCAGCAGAGTCTCCAGGGACGAGTTTGATCTTCATGCTAACACGCCCAAACATGTACTTCACCTTGGAAGCAAACCCACATCCTGTAAAAACAAGTATTATTATATTTATTTATCCAAATGGTTGTTTCTTTAGGACCATGTGACCACATATATAGGTTTTTTCAACATAATATATTAAGGAATTTAAGAGGGTGTTTGCGATGACACAAAGTCCAACACACTTTCACTGCAAAAGCAAAGAAGAGGATGCTTGTTAAAAATAGAGGTTGGATGTAAATGAAAGTTGGAAACCGAGAATCCAAACACGCACTATAACATTGGAATAGATTCGGACATGTTATGTTGTTATATTACCAGAGCTTTGGTCAAGTCTGAGTTGGATTGCCCTGCCTTGATCAAATTGCCTGATGTGGGAGTCAGACCACGTGACATGAAAGTCTTGTAGAAAAGTGGCTGGTCGACCCAAAACACACACACCAGATAAGAGAAGAACACAAAGGAAAAAAAAGACACCAGCATTCCTAAATTGGTAAAACATTGCCATAGATATAGTGAACTGAAGAATTTTTTTGTTGTGAAATGGAAGGTTAGGGTAGAGTCTTATTTATATGGGAAAACAAAGGAAAAGGAAAAGGAAGGGAAGGGAATTAACAAGAGTTGTTGTTGTTGTTATTGTTTGTGTTTTGAGAGTAGCATTGAATTGAAATATTGTGTCTCAAAACACGCCTTAGCTTTCCATACAGCTAATGGATTGGGGGTCATTAGGGCCTACCCAACAGTTTGTATTCTTGTTTGGCTCCTTTACTTCTCTGCTGCCTAAATCACTTTCTCAACGTGTGCATCCTAGTGATCCTATAGAGTTTTGTGTATGTGATAAATAGCACAAACAACACCATTAAATAGAACAAAGAACACCATTATCTTGGTTCGGATTTATGGTTTGGAAAACTTCACCTCTCAAGTTCCAAATTTGAAGGATATTAGAAACTTGAAATGCATCATGCAGACATTTCAAAAGAGTTAAATATGTTTTTAATCTCCTCCTAATTTGAGATACGTTTGTTTATGATTTTTCAAATTAAAAATTGGTCTTTGGAGTATATTTTTTTATCAATAAATATTTATTAATTTATGAGTTTTTGTTAATAAAAGATATTCAATTTCATGATATTAATCCCTAAAAGTCACAACATCATTCTCCTCCCATTTGTTTTAATCATTAAATCAATCTTATAACTTAAATTTTATAACACATGTAATATTAATTAAAAATCACCTTAAGAAGAAAAAGTCTTTTTTAATCATATTTATTCAAATGTTCTTTCCCAAATACTCAGGATGAATAATTTAAAAGAAAAACATACACGTAATAGGGTGTATGATAATAAAAATTTCAAAACTAAAGCGAGTTGTGATGTTAAAACTTGTAATTCGTTAGTCACACAAATGGATTCTTTAACAATGTTTAGAAAAAGGCACTATCCAAATTATTTTTAAATTTCATACATGTAGACATCGAATTTCGAATTTCATACTTAAAAGATAAAATCATATGCCAATTGTACCTTGTTGATATTTTTGTAGAAGTGTAAAACCTTTAGAGCATTAACATTTTAAAATATATCTGTCAACTATATATCAACTTTTGCAATTAATCCCCTTAACTACGAATATAGGTCACATGCAAGTACGATTTTTAATTTATTTCTATTGCTTCATTTATTTTTGTTAATTATTGCTATCCTTGCGCTTGAACTTTTTAACCAAATGAATAACAAGTTAAATTCGGACAATTATGGAATTTCTTTTTAATTTTTCAAATTAGATTATATTTATAATTTGTTTCAAACATAAAATCAATCCAAACACACAACAAATTTATTCTATTCTATATAATAAAAAGATATTATTTGGATTGCTAAATACAAAGTGACTTACACATATACAATACTATTATTATAAAATTACAAAAACATGTATACTTCATTTATTTAAAAATAGAAAATTCTGCATCCGAGTGAGAACCTTTAAAACAGGCATTAATTATATGGTCTCTATGTATCTCACACCTTCAGTTTTCTAATTTTTTTCATTACCATGTAACTATACGTACCAAGTATATTCATTAGTTTGATTTGATTGATGATTAATATTTGTAAAACTAACAATATTATTTGGAGGAAATGAGTGAAAAAAGTCAAACATCACTTCTAAAGAAATACACTCTTTTTGTCACTAATTAGCTAGGCATATATATCTCCAACAAAGGTCTATAGTATTAGGAATTTTAGTTCATACGATCCAACAGTACGACTCTTCGAAGACAGTAGTAGTCTTCAGACGTTTATTGTACGTAAACATCACTACAAATTTTCTCGTACTTCCCCTTTATGTTTTATTAGACTATGCGGGGGATAAAAGCAGAAGATGTGTTTTAAAATTTTCAATACATATTTTTAAATTCTAATTCATAACATAAAGAAATAATAATTTATTATTTCAAAAGTAAAATATTTTTGAATTAGTAAATTACATATCGTACTGATATATTTTTCAACACACAACACTTTTATTTTATGAATTTTAAAACATACTTTTTAATTCTAGTTGATATGATCATCCTAAAATTTAGGTAAAATTGTATTTTCGTTCATTCTATTTATCTTCAATTTTGATTTTGGGCTCCCTTTAAAATTATTGACGCATTTAGTCCTTCAATTATGTTTAATCCCATAAATGTAGTCCCCAAGTCCAGATTTAAACGTTAAATGTTACAAAAGAATGTTGACTGTCACATGTCACATTCTGAATGGACGATGACAATCACATGTCACGTTCTAATTGAACGTTGACAACAACAATACATTTTCATCGTCCATAGAGTCAATATTAAATCAAAACCTAACACATGACAGTTATCATCCAATCAGAATGTGACACATGACAATCAATATTCTTTTGTAATAGTCAACGTTTAAATTTGAATTTGGAGACCATATTTACAGGATTGAACATAATTAGAGAACTAAATGCCTTAATAATTTTAAAAGAGAATCAAAATCGAAATTAAAGATAAATAAGAGAACCAAAAATATAATTTTACAAGTATTTATGGTATGGACATCTAAATATACTTTATAATGAAAGAAAACGGCTCAAAACTCATTCCTGGTTTCTAACATTGTGTGGCAAAAATTCTCAAATGGTGCCCTTTTACAAACTTATTCCCCAAATGGGGTTCTTTTGAAACTTATTCCTGGGGGGTGCAGTTTTTTTACGTGAAGCCCATGCATGGCGCCACCACCATTGGCGCTTTCGCGTAGGAGCTGCCACGTGGCCTCGGAGACGCCAGTAGCACCAACGCGTTGCCCTTCTGCTTACGTGGCAATGGAGGCGCAAGGACCACTGGCGCGTTTTGCATGGAAACCCAAGGCGCCAGTCAAACTGGCGTGTTACCTTTGCAGCAAGGACATCAGTTTTGGCAGGAGACCAGGAGCAGCTTTGGCAGGCAGGAGCAGCGAGGCAGTAGCATGGAAGCGTAAATGGGGTTGGCGTTTTAGGGTGTTTAAATACACCTCCTCCTTCACCATTTTTTTCAGCTGTTTTCACTTGCAACAATTGCCTTCGTTTTTGCTTTCGTGGGTTTGAAAATTTCTTGTGATATCAATATTTTTTTGTAAGTTATTTTGTTAGGTGGTTTTTGAAATTTCTGTAGTATCACATATTTTTTGTAAGTTATTTTGTTAGGTTGGAATAAAGATTTATCTTGAAGTATTTTTTATAAAAATTAAATTAGTTTGTTATATTTAATAAGCTTGTTAGTGTGTGTTTAAATGTCTAAAATAAAAGAAAAATTATGTAATAATGTTTATTTGAAGAAAATTTTATCAGTGAAAATAAAATATTTTGAATATGAATTTTGTAGTATTTTTTTAATTAGATTAGGTTGGTGTTAATGATTTATTAGTGTGTTAATAATTGATGAACGTTTCAACTTTCATTTAAAAAAATTTGTAGATCAAATTTATTTGAAGAAAGTATTTTGAGTACGAAATTTATTTTAATATGAAGTTGTAGTATTTTTTTAATTAGATTAGGTTCATTTTTTTGTGTGTTAAAAATTGATAAGCGTTCAAGTTGAAAGTGTTATTTGATGATGTTTTGTTGTTTGTCGTATCATATTTAATTTAATATATTTGTAGTAATTTTGTAATTACCTATTTTCATTTTGAAGTTATTATTGTTAAGATTAATTATTTTTACTACTAACTTCGTTCATGAATTATTTTATTTTGTGTTAAAAATTACTATGTTGAAATTGTTCATTTTTTTTAAGTGTGTCCCATGAAATTAATTTGAAGTCAATTAATTTTTTTTAAAAGAGAAATTGAATGTGAAGTTCCAATAAAGGGACCTTTTGTGATTATATTTTATTAGTTTGGATTTAAATTTTTATAAAATTATTTGTGTTATTTAAGTTAATAATTTAGATGTGAAATTTATTTAAAGTTAATAATTTTGATTACATCTTGATTAGTTTAAAATTACTACATTGAAATCGTTAATATTTTTAAAGTGTCTTAATGTGAAATTGATTGAAGTTAAATTTTTATTTAAAATAAAGTTTTATTTTGAAGTTCCAATAATGACTTTTTGTGATACCCATTTGATAATTTATTTGACGTGTTAAAATATTGTTTTTGTAGGTACACGATAAATTCGGTTATAACAGTGTTGTATTTCAATGGAAGGGTATATGAAGATAATGATGGTGTAATATTTGAAGGCAGTAAAAAAGCGATTCAGATTAAACGTGGAATTAGTTTCAATGCTTTGAAGAAAAAAATTGGAGATAAGGTAAAGTTACAAAATAATAAAATTATTTCTACTATCAACTGTAGATTTTTAGTGTCAGGAAAATATATTGCCTTGCAAATTTGTGATGACGAAGACGTTGAAACGATGCTCGAAAGTTTTAAACAACAAGACCAAATGTCAGTTCTGGAATTGTACATAGAAAAGGATGTGGCTGGTGGTTCAATGTTTCATTCTGCAAATTCGCTTACATCATGTGGAAATTATTTATCTAATGATGAGACACAACCGGCAACAAATTTAAGCAATTTACATATTGACGAAGACAATGATGATGATGTGTCTAACTCATACGTTGAAGAGTCTTTAGACGAAGATGACAGTCTTGACGGTATATCTGATACAGACGATGAAGTCACCGACATTCCTCAACCAGTAAAAATTGTTCACCCAGCAGAAGGTATAATTTGCTGTATAAAACAATTAGACAATACATTTATTATTTGATGACAATTGTATTTAATGCTAAATAAGTATTATTTGATTTTTTATTTTGAACTGTTAGGTGCACAACGAATTGAAAATCCATTTTGGAATGATGCTTTACATTATAACAATATCAACTGGAGTTATCCTGATGAGGAGGACATTTGCGGTTTGGAGATGTCGTCGACCTTTAATGTTGGCTAAGAATTATATGTTGGCATGGAATTTGATAATAAAGATGCCGTCAAAAAATGCAGTCAAACAATATGTTATGAAGGTGTATCAAAGTTTCAAAGTTGTTGAAAGCAAATCGAACAAGTATGTGGTTTGTTGCTTGAATAAAAATGCAAAGTGTCCTGGCCCTTTCTATATGAGGGCAATTTTATCTAAAAAAACAGATACGTGGAAAGTCACACAATGGGGTGGACCACACACATGTCTGAATATGATCATGACACAAGATCACGAGAAACTTGATTCAGATTTAATTGCCACTTGTGTAGTAGGTACGTATTTTATGTTCATATTATGTTCATTTTTTGTTAATTGTCATTTAAATTTTGTTATGTTATTGACATGCATGATCAGAGAAGATCCGTCAATAAAAATTTCTTTGATTCAAGAGAGGATTAATAGTGAATTTGCGTACAAGGTGTCGTACAAAAAAGCTTGGTTGGCAAAACAGAAAGCCATTGCAATTGAATATGGCGATTGGGATGAGTCATATGTGAAACTTTCGTCGTGGCTAACACACATGCAAAATCATTCTCCTGGATCATATTTTCAAGTACTACATGATGATTTTATCGATAGGAATACGGTTAGTCGCAAACACCGTCAGTTTCATAGAGTTTTTTTACTTTTGGCCAATGTAAAGAGGCTCTCAAGTACTGTAAGCCAATCATACAAGTTGACGGCACACATTTGTACGGCAAATACCGTGGGACCCTCTTAATGGCCACATCACAAGATGGAAATGGTGGTGTCCTTCCTCTAGCATTCGCAGTGGTTGAAGGTGAGACGTTGACAGCGTGGTCATGGTTTTTGGCACACTTGTGTGAACATGTCATAGATAAAAATGATATTTGTCTGATATCTGATTGACACGCGAGTATAAAGTCCGCTGTCGCTAACGAAGCACTTGGTTGCCAACCTCCCCACGGTTATCATGTCTACTGCGTGCGACACATAGCAAACAACTTCAATCAAAAATTCAATAATGCCAAACAAAAAGAAATGTTGAAGAAATTGGGTAAGATTTCATATTTGATGGTGACGTTTATTTAACTTTTATATATACTTAAAATTGTTATTCATAACTAATTTTATGCAGCCTACACTCCTTGCAAGCACAGTTTTTTATCAAAATTTAGAAAAATTTCGTGAATTGAGTCCAGCCATAGCAACATGGATTGATCGCATTTCAAAGGAAAAATGGACGATGGCTTATGATAGAGAAGGACGTCGATATGGCCACATGACAATCAACCTCTCAGAATGTATCAATAAGGTTTTGAAGGATTGTCACAACATTCCCATAACAACATTGGTCAAATCAACGTACAGTAGGTGTCGAAGTACTTTGTTGAGCGTGGCCGCCAAGCCCAGAAACAGTTAAATGAAGGGCAAGTATATTGTTCAAAGCTTGTTAAAGAACTTCGAAAAAATTAAGAACAAGCTTGTTCGCACATCGTTTGCGTGTATGACATCCACTCCACAAGGTTTGAAGTAGAGGAGACCTTCAATCCTATTACGCAACGTGGCGGACAAAAGTGGGCAGTTAACTTGAATGGTCATTATTGTCAATGCGGAAGGTATTCTGCGCTTCACTATCCATGTTCACATATTATTGCAGCTTGTGGTTACGTGAGCCTGAACTACTACCAATATATAGATGTTGTTTATACAAATGAGCACATCGTAAAAGCTTACTCCGCACAATGGTGGCCTCTTGGGAATGAAGCGGTTATTCCTCCTTCTAATGACGCATGGACACTTATCCCTGATCCAACAACAATTCGTGCGAAAGGTCGGCCAAAATCAACAAGGATAAGGAATGAGATGGATTGGGTCGAACCCTCTGAGCATCGACAAAAATACAGTAGATGTGGAGCTGAAGGGCATAACAGGCGTCACTGTCCAATGCAATCTGAGCGTGGGAGTTGTTCAACTCATTGATTTATGTATGTTAGTCGAGTGACTTGTATTTGTTTAAGTTTTCTTCAATGTATTGAATTTGCGGGGTTGAATAAATTTGTTAGTTAAAAACATAACTTATTTTGGTTTGTGTACATTAGCAATTTGTGGGGTTCAATGAATTCGTTAGTTAAAAACATAATCATAAACCCTAACCCTAAACCCTAATCGTAAACCCTAAGCCCTAACCCCTAACCCATAATCCAAACCCCTAAGCCTTAAAACCTAAGTCATAAACCCTAACCCTACCCCAAACACATAAACCCTAACCCTAACCCTACCCCAAAGCACCTAAACCCTAACTTAAACCCTACCCCCAAACACCTAAACCCTAACCCTAACCCTACCCCAAAGCACCTAAACCCTAACTTAAACCCTACCCCAAACACCTAAACCCTAACCCTAACCCTACCCCAAACACCTGAACCCTAACCCCAAGCCCTAAGCCACATCCCTAACCCTAACCCCTAACCATAAAACCCAACCCTACCCCCTAACCCTAAAACCCTAAGCCTTAAACCCCTAAGCCCTAACCCTAAACCTAAACCCTAACCACTAACACAAAACCCTAACCACAAGCCCTAAGCCAAATCCATAAACCCTAAAACCTAACCATAACCCCTAACCCTAAAACCCTAACCCTATAGTAAAGAATATAACTATTGATTTTGCGGATGATAAGTTTGAGAAATAGGTTTGGTACGAATTTAATTGTTCATTAGTATTACTGGTGACAGGCCTAACAATGTTGTTACTTATGAGCTTCACTGGCATCTTTAAATTTCCTTTTTTCAAAATTGAGGGTCGTGTAGCTGAGTCGAGGTCAGCCATTAATTCATATATAACTGTTTGAGCTATGTGTTATGTGTTAATCTGTAGAGCGTGGACAGCTTATTAGAGAAGTTGATTGATCACGAACAGGTCCTATTGGCAGTTACCTCCAACGTGGGACCTACTCATTGCTCCTAGCCAGAACGTACTATTCAATAATTAGATTTCGAATATGACGTTTATCTTCTTGATGATCCTTACAAATTTATCTTTACAATCGCTAATTAATGTATTTAACTTCAGTTTTTTAATAAACTTTTGGCTGTTTATTTTTTCTAAAAAAATCATTTTAAAACTCTTGCAAAGAAAGTTATAAAGATATGGGGAAATTATCGAAATAATTTTATCCACGTGTAGTCAGGTTCAATCTCAAAATTATATGTACGTATGAAGAAAAAAAAAACATGTTAAAAGAAGTCAATTCCTCAAATAGGTTGCAATATTTGGTAGATTAGTACTGGACTCTAGAAAAGAAAAAGAAATCCTTTTGACTCCTAAATCACATATAAAACCAATTTTATTTAGTAAGGTTATTTTTAAGAATCTAATCCTTCAAAGATCAAATCCCAACAATTTATAGTCCTTAATTTTATTCATTTTGGTCTAACATAGTTAATGAGATATTCGCGTTTTGCAGGGCTTATTAAAAAGAAAAATGGGTAATCTTAAAAAAAAAAGAAGAGAGATTCTCGTGTAATTTTATAACGTTCAAACATTTATATGACAACTATTGAAACATTACGACCTCGTGTTCGAATGCGGAACTTCTGACTTGTACAAATGTTCTTCGAATGTTACATTTAACAAAACACCATTGTTTTAGGGTCAAAACACTATTCAGGTTCAAAGGGCGTACACTGTATATTAGCTGGTATTTGTATGGCTATGCGTTTGTTGCTTTTTGTGGTTCTATTTTGGGGCTGCTGTAATTCAATAACCCTTGTATCTTATATCTTTTTTTATCCAAACAACAGCACTATTTATGCTGTGCTCAATCTGGACTACAATTAACAATAAATAAATAGTTTCTCATTAAATATATATATATATATATATATATATATATATATATATATATATATATATATATATTTATCGATAAATATTAATTTATTAATTAGTAAAAAAAATCAAATTTATAACTTTTTTTTCCATCTTCTTTTAATTATCAAGTCAATCTTATAACTAAATATTAACCAAACTATATTTATATTGTGGAAAGTGTCCAAAAATCACAATTCTAACAAGTAAAAGCAGAATGATCGAGGTGAGGTGAGGGACCGAAGGGCTTCCAAATACCAAATGCAAGTGCAGTGCAAAGCACTAATATTTTTGCCACAAACACAACACATAAGATGCCTTCTTTGTGGCCAAAAATAAAATGCATGTCTTAGTCTCTATAATAAAAGGCAGCTGCATACAGCTATATATGATCAAGGGAATCCTTTCAATAAGCGTAATGCTTCATAGGACCAAAGCTAATTTATTTGGAGAGAACGAACGGTGAAGAATTTAATTAATTAATTATAAGACATTATATGTTCAATTATATTTCGAATCATCACTATACCACAAAAATAGAATAAAAAATACCGGATATGGAAGCCTCCTTATTCAAGCAGCTTCCACTTCTTGAGTCTCACTAATTAGTTTGATGAAGCTTCGCATGTATATTCACTGAAAATACTAGAAAATAATAATGGCATTCATATTAATGCATACCAAAATTGCAAAATACTAACATCATGCATGGCTATTAAAATCTAGAAAGCAACGCAAATGTATTTGAAAATTATTATAAAAGGGAATGAAAAAGTTGTAAAATTAACTCGTGCGTAAATCATGTCTCTGTTTTCTTATAATTTGTAAGATTATTTGTGTGCATTAGATTATTACGTTTACATTGGTATTTTGGTAAACATGGAAAAAAGGAAATTTTAGAAGAGTGAGGGGCCAAAAGACAAAGACAGTAGTGGACTACATACGGGCTACAGCCATCAACAGCTGATAGCGAAACACCGAAATGTATATATTCACTCCATCATCATTCTTAGTATGAGAAAGGACATGATCATCAATTGAGCCACTAAATGAATTGTCCATGCAACAGACTTGGTGTGGCTCGGTCTGAGTCAATGGATTTAGCGATCCAACTAGTGAGTCATTCACAATGGCGGCGGATCAAAATTGGTGTTTTTGTCCCCTAAAAAAAATATATTGCGGCCATAAAATATGTTTTTTTCAATAAAAGAATGTAACAAATAAAAGAAAAAATAAATTGATACTAATTTTACTCATTTTATCATTTTAAATTCGCAAAAGTTTAGACATTTTGATTTTCTTTTTATGATGAGATTATGTATTTCGTAAAAAATTATAATATTTTTTTATCTATAATTATTTTTTTACCATGATCTGTCACTAACTGTGTCCAATAGTTAATCTTAAAAAGAAAATACTAGATAAAGTATTTCTTTAAAAATAATGAAATAAAATATCTTTTTGAATCTTGTTAAGTAAAATGTGACTAACAAATTGAGAAAATTGAGAAAAGTTTTAATAAATTTCAGTTAATCATAAAAAAAAGTATGAAAAAAATAATATTAAAAGAAATGTTGGTAGCATTCCTCTAAAAACAACAAAAAGGAAATGTCATTGTGAAACATGTACAGTAAAATGTGACTAACATATTGAGAAGATTAACAAAAGCTTAACCTAAGGGATGAGGGACCATTTTAATTACAATCTTAATTAAACCATAAATAAATTTACCCGTTGCTATTTCCCCCTTTTTTTTCTTGTCAACTTTTTTTTTATCATTCAGAAAAATTTCTTATCAACTTTGCTAGTACAGAACTGGATGTGGAAGATTAATGTAAACCAGTTCTCAAATCCCTATCTGAGTTTTTTTTTTTCCTTTCCTTTTAGAATAAACTGCTTATAGATTGTGTGCAATAAATAACAACCTCCAATCGCCTTATTACAAAATAGATATGGCGACAATAATTTCTTTTTTCGTTTAGGACAAAACATTTTAATCAAATCAAATAATGCACAACTATCTTACTAAATTCATGTACATTTTTATGGCTATTAATTAGAATCTGCTGGAGTTGGCCACCGACAAAAAATTTGGTTTCTCTGAGTAGATTTGATGGCACGTACAGCCACTGATAATACCATAAGCTTTTCAAAATGCTTAATCAGATGTCGAATCTTGGACTAGCTGGGTTCTTGTTAGCTCCAATCAGATTCTAAAGAACAATCTTATCCATTCATCCTTCTAATTTCCAGCTTAAAGTTTGTTTCCACTTGTGGAATTCTGAACTTTCATTCTCTTAAGCAGATTGAAAGTTGCAAAAAATCCCATAAGCTCCAAGTTCTTTACTTAAGTATTAACAAAAATGCAAGTGATAGGTTTAAAATATGCGCAAGTATATAAGTATCTGGGTAAGGATACAGATGTTAAAATTGTTACAGAGGCGTGCAAGGTGCAAAAAAGTAGATGTTTTTCAAAATGTAAATATGGAGACAGATATTATAGTTTTCTTATTCTACCTATTGACATTCCTTTTAAAAATCGTAATGTGTAATGTATCATTACACGTTGGTGAAGATAACAGGATATCAACATGTTTTGGGGTTCTCATGAGCAAGTTTAAATTAAAACTTCTTTGTAACGGAGATTGTTAGGAAGCACAAACTATGCTACTCTATTCCTAAGAAAAACATCATTAAAAGACTGTAGAGAAAACAATATAAATTTAATTCATTTCTCATTAATTGATTTCTTAAAAGAAGAAAAAATTTATATAAAACTAATTGATGTTAATCAATGGATACTATCTATCCAGGTGTTAATATCTAATTATTTATAATAAAAATAATAATACAAATATCAATTTCAACCTATATAATATTTTAACCACTTTAATTTTAGAATACATTTGGGCCTCTTAAAGTCGATCTTAACTAAATGAAAAGAGATGCAATGCAAGTAACACCTAATTGATGTGGCCACACATCAATAAACTCAAAGAAGAATAGAGGAGTACCAACAAAGCAACTCATTGTATTTGATTAAAATGACAGAAGAGATTGACTGTAGGTAAGTGCTCTATATAGAGATGTCAATTTTACGGGTGTGAAAAAAAACAGTTTGGTAAAAATCACAAACCGAACCGGTTTCAAATTGTTCTAACAGGTTTAGTTTTAAATCCAAATAATCAAATTGTTTTAGAAAATCAGTTTGAAACCAAATTAATTTTAGAAAATCGATTTTAAACCAGTTTTAAACTGGTTTCATGAACCATTGATTTTCAAACTGTTTTTTTTTTTTTTACAACAATGCAGTTCTCTTTTTTTCAAGCCAGTTTGGTTGAAAATCGGTTCAATTTCAGTTCGGATGCAAATCAGTTTGAACCAAACCCATTTTTTGCACATCCCCCTTAGTACTCATTTCTAACAATCCAATATAACCCTTAACAGAGAGGGGTTGCTATTGATAGGTTTGATTACATCTCTCTTAGCTCGATTATTGGATTGGTTGGACTAAATATATATAGCTGGACAAGTTTTATGATTATTATTATATAACTATTACTATAATTGAACAAAAATAGCTGTACAAGTTCACTGTTACTATAGTTTTCCAATCAATTATTATAGTTTTGGCTATAAATTTTCACCTGTTCTTCATATTGGAACCAAATAAATTCTTAGTCCCTGTGTTAAAACCCCCAGATTTGTAAGCATAGGTAGTACCATATGGTGAATTCTCGTATTTCAAATTATCGCAGAACATAACACGTAAGGTATAACAACTAATTTATGCATCCTGATGAGATCTGTTTGAGACATATTGCTGTGTCAATATCATACAGTGTAGTTTGCTGGAGTTTCTTGTGGCTTGGAATACATGAATCACTTTCAGTACAGAGCCAATGTTGGTCACTTTATTGAGAATTTGAAACTGATTAAGACCCACTTTTCCTTTTCTCATAATGCGCAGAACTATCAAATAAACCACATTTGAAATATAAACATTGACGTGGATGGCTTATGAAGCAGCATCATACAGAATAAAATAATTGAAGGAGCTGGACAAATTTCCAGATGATGAGTTAAAGTTGAATGAACCCTTCCCATTTGCTTTCCATTCAGATGTAGACGTACATAGACACCACATGTTATTGTTCATAGATAAGAACGTTGTCAACCCTTAATTTGGTGTATCCATAATAAATTATTAAATGGCAGCTTAATATGATTACATTAAATATTGTTGTCCTAAAGTGAATGGATATAAAGGGTGATAGACTATACTACATATTATATAAAACAGCTGCAGAACAATGAAACTTTGTCGTTTTGCTCTTAATTTGATGTGGGTGTGACAACCACCTCATTTTTCGATGCTTAATGTGCTTATGGATGGGATGTGAGACTGAGCTAGCAAAGCTCAAGTTCATGAATTTTGCTGATAGAATTAAATAGATAAAGTTATAGTACTCTGTAATTACAACTTTTGGTTTAATATTACGCGTTCTATTTAACGAGCGTTATCAAACTTAGGTCATGAATTTGGTAGCATATCGGATAAGTGAGTCAGAGTCGATTATAGGTTCGACCCCGCAGAATCAAATGAGGGAGTTGAATACATGATCAGATTAAGTGTCATTTTTTACCCTAATTTATAACTTAAAGCCTTAAGTCTTAATCCAAAAGATTAACGCAGTGGTGGAAGATTTTATTACCTACACATGAGTGAGAACGATTTATTTTTCAGAAAAAATCCATGTTCGTGATTTTCACCGTGTGAACAATTTTCTTGGACCAGCAGTAGTTATGTAACAACTTGTTTCCTTTGTTTTTTTTTAATAAATAAATAAAATAAGAATAAGAATTAGGTCATTAGAAATCTCACTATATAAATAACCATAAAGCAATTTTACAAAATATTTTCTGCTCCTTTTTCTCTGACTCTCAATAACCCTAACAGAGCAATCGGAGGAAAAGTTCTAGAGAGTACCAAAAACGTCACCATTGTTAACGAAGAACGCTTGAGCGACTACATCGAGGGATGAGTTACTCACGCTTGTGGATTAAAATGAACATGTGGAAGGATCTCTAGAGATTATTTTTTGGGTTGTTTTATAAAATTCAATTCTGTTTTTATGTTTTTAATCGCGGATTGATTGTGTTTGACAGACCAATTGGTATCCCAATGCGAAATTTTTGTGAAATTGATATGTTTTTGTGTTGAGTGTGAATCCTAAGAATTGAATTTTTTATTTATTTAGCATGAATCGTTGAAATTAAGATTATGATTTGAGTGCATTGAATATTCATGTATACGAACTATACTTTTTTCCAAATGATTGAATTACCTTTAAATATTCATGTGTGTTAGCGTAAATCTAAGTAATTGTATTAATTCAATTATGAAAAGTAAATTATTTGCTTGAAGTATTGTATTCAATGTTTAATCTGTAAATTTCCATCACGAGTATCATGTTGTTTCTTCCATGTGAAATAAAAATGTGACGAAGAGGAAATTAATTCCTTATTGTGACTATATGTAGCAATTATGAGTGAAAAGTCTACCGTATAAATGTTATAACTTGACCTTTCCTCCTTTATTCCAATTCACGAGTCATAAGTCCTATAAGTCCTTGTTTTGTGATTGTGTGTCGGTAATGTTTGTGTAGGTATAAGGTATTAAAATGTTTTTTAACTTCAAAGTCATTTCTTTAATAAACTTTCAGAAGAAGTTGTGTGTTGATCATAAAATTGATTAAAGCTTCGTCATTATATGAATATATTTTCAATTGAAACAATTTGGAGATACGGATCCTTAGCCTTGTGATGGTTACTATGTTTAAACCATATAAAATATTTGTATATAAAAGAAAAGATATATATGAAATATTATTTTATATTATGAGTGATAAATAAGTGGTTCCTTCTTTTTTTTTGCTAGTACACTACACGTGACTATATAATTAAAATTTGCAAATGTTGATAGATTGACAAGTATATCAATGCGTTTCAAGTAGTAAAGTTAAAATGAAAGTTCAAGTGTTGAATCCACATGAACTTTGTTTGTACTTAAGTAGATGAATATTTTATTAATAAAAGAAGTTAAAAAAATTGAGTTGAAAAGATTATGAGAAAAATAATCATTTAAATTGGCAGAAATTTAAATCAAATAAGAGGAGAAATTAAACAAGAATTTGAATTAAAAGACAGAAAAATTATAGAACTCAATAATATTGTGGAAGTAAATTTAGAAGATGAGAATGTTGGGAACTTAATCTATCGGAGCTACTCTTTGATGTAATGTTAATGATTTTTCTCTATTTATCATTTTTCCAATTTACACCTACATCTACTAATATAATCTAACTCTAGTCCGCCGTATGAAAGAACCTAATTTATCTATTTTCTCTCCCAAATTCCTTTGCAGAGCTAAAATTGTAAATTGCATTAAGAATAAATATGTATAACAAGCTAAACAAAAATTAATTCATCCCTAGTGATGACTTTATTTAGATACTCTTTCCCAGGTCTATTAGAAAATAACATTTCCTAACGCTATCCCTAAAACTTACCATGCAAATAGGTGATCAAGCCATAAACAATAATATTAAGCATAACAAAAGATAATGCAAATGTAATATTTATAAATAGATAGAAAGAAAGATTATATCAAGAGTAGTAGTTGACTGCTAAGTTCCCAACAAATGGGGTTTAGCCTCTCATTGTCATGGAGGCTTTACAATTGCAAAGGGGAATATTTAGTAAAGGGGAACAAGATAAGAAAGGGAATGAAGGGAAGGAAGGACTCCTGATGCTTGCTTCTCCTTCTTTAACATTTACCTTCTATAAGGAATTGTATTCTATTGGAATTTTTGTGTGTCTTTTTCTTCATATCTCTTCTTCTTTTATAGGTGCATATTAGCGGACTTCTTGCACTAAGTCTGCCTTTACTTTCCTGAATTAGTCTACTTTCCTTAATTAGTTATGTTTTTCTTAATTAGTTATGTTTTTCTTAATTATTCTGTTTTTCTTAATTAGTCCGAGTTCCTTAATTAACCCTGTTTTTCTTAATTAGCCATGATTTCCTAAATTAGCTCATTTTCCTTAATTATTCTTGCCTTCTTGAATTATCATGTTTTTCTTTTTTTGTTTTATTTTACTCACTAAGCATCATAAATTCATCACTTTTAATATTTTTCTACACAAAAACTTAAATGATGTTAATTTAACAATTATTTGCTCAAAAAGGAAAAATTAAGAGAGAAAAATTATAAATTCCTATATAATTTAACCCCAAAATATACTCATAATTAGTAGTTATCAAACTCCCCCAAATTTAAAGTTTTGCTTGTCCTCAAACAAAAAGAAAAATTTCAGAATTTACCAATCACAATTCATGAGATAACTGCATACATTCTAAAAAGCTTCATTGGCCAATTCTCAAGTTCACAGTTGTCATAAGTTCATGAAAGGAGCAGAACAAGATGCACTTCAAATGAAATGGTTTGCAAGAATGACATATCACAAGGAATAATCACCAAACTTGTCCTCACAAGGCTAGAGTTTCTCTTAATCCCTCAAGTGTCTCGGTAAAAGTGTTTAAATTATAACAACTGAATAGTAGAATTTCCAACTTTGCACGTCATCTCAGTCAATGCAATCATACATGCACAATGTGGATCACTAAGGACTTTATTAGGCTTGTAACGTGGCTAGGCTAACGAAGAAGTCATGGTTTTTCTAGGATTCAAAACTTAGGATCTAGGAGAGCATTCATTCCCCCAAATTATTTACAAACCACAACTTAGAATTTTTCACAAACACCAACCTTAGTACTTTGCTACTCTTTTCAGCACATTCATTTTCTTTGATGATGGTTTACCCCAGCTTTTATTCTTTAAAATAACAATTCTTTCTTCTTCTTTTTTTTCAATTAACATTCATACTGGGTTGGAGTAAAACCATATTTTGTGACTCAATTGAACTTGTGTTATGCATTCATTTTACTGTAATAGAAAATCACCCAAAAACATTTCCCAAATTTGGGACAAATTTGTCTAGATTCATGAGTACTCTCCTACAACCTAAGAAAGGGTAGTTAGTTAATCTCAACATTTTGGGCTTGGGTTCCAATGACAAATTTTTATTTACATTAGGTTCAAAAAAGGTACAAGGGATACATTCATTCACAAGATGACTTTTTGGCTAAGTAGTTGAATTAAAATAACAAAAATGGCCTTGATCATCTCCACATCATACATGTATTTCAAGTAATCCAAGAATCATGCAGAATTAGAAAATTAAAACCAGTCTCTCACAGTTTAAAGTTCACATAACTTACTGATTTTCATTGAAGTATTCAGGTTCTTATTCCATGTTTTTCTGTCAAAAATACTAACATTTTCACTCTTATACTGTTAGTTTACACTCCAACACTTACTATGATGTCTGCTAGCACGAGAATCAACCATTCACAAAAATACTCATTAATACGCAGTTTATCTCACTCATGCAATGGTTCACTCAAAATGTGTTGTAACCAATCAATAAGTACCTACTTCTCTATCATGCATCCAACTAATTTGAAACTATTAAATGACTAAATTTAAACTATTGAAATTAAACCACTGAATTTAAATTGTCCTAAATGCAAGAAATTAAAATGAAAACAAAACAAAATAAATAAAGACAAATTAAGAAAATTAAAGAAAAATCCTTATCATAATGGGCCTCAATCCTGTGTGGGCCCTAGATCTCAAGCTTCATGTGCAACAGTGATGTTCGTAATGTAATCATTATCAGCTTCAGCCTCTGCGGCATCATCATTACCAGTATCAAAGGTATCACCCCCCCCCCTTACAGAATGAAGTTGGACTCCTAGCCAGGCAACCTGAGATAAGAATGCCTCTGGTGTCATCACTGGCGGCTGGAGAGATAGTTGGTGAAAGCTCTGCATCAAAAGGTACTGGTTGTTGTGGAGGCTCTGCAGCATAGAGAGGAGCTACTTCGGCAGATAAGAAGAGGGAGAAGACTTTTCGATTGTAACTGAAGGAGGGATCACCGGAGGTGGAGATGGTGGAGCGTGTGGAGTGGCTCGGGCCCTGACCCGCCTTGGCCCCGGGAAGACAATGGAAGGGTCTGCTGGATTCTTAACTGGCTTGTTTTCATCTTCTTCTAGAAACTTAGACTTCAAATGCTGCTTAGCATAGTCAGCTTCTTGCTCAATTGCCTTAACCTTAAAGCTAGTCTTGCTATCACTAGAATGCTTTATTGCGTCAAACAAGTTGAAGATGGCTTTCTGGTCCTCTACAATCATCTCCAAATTTCCATTTCCCATGTCCACAACACATTTTGCAGTCAGCATGAATGGTCTGCCCAATACTAAAGGAATATCAAAATCTTCTTCTATGTCTATTATCACAAAGTCCACCAGAAAAGTGAATTGACAAACTTTAACCAGGACATCTTTAACTACACCATATGGTCTGATAATGGAGTGATTTGCTAGTTGAATAGTCATTTTAGTATAAGCAACCTTCAGATTTTTTATTCTCTAGCACATAGAGAGAGGCATCAAATTAATGTTTGCCCCCAGATCAACAAGAGCTTTACCCATTAACACATCCCCAATAGAGCATGGGATGATTAAATTTCCCAGGTCTTTGAATTTTTATGGTAAATTTTTCTGGATTGCAGCACTATAATTTCCTTCCACCATAATGCTTTCATCATTGATATGTTTTCCTTTCTTTGTGAGAAGTTCCGTCAGAAATTTGGTATACAAAGGCATCTACTGTAAGACCTCTCTAAAGGGGATGGTGATCTCCAACTTATTAAAGATGCCAAGAAACCAAGTAAAATATCGCTCCTTGTCTTTCTTTCATGGCACCAAGGGATATGGGATGTCCTTCACTAGGACTGAGGGTATCTCTTTTCTAGCCTCCCTAGTTAACTGACTTTTGGCTTAATAGGAAAAACCTCATCACCTCTCTCCTTACTCTCATTTTTCTCTTCTTCATCCTTTTCTCTCTTTTTATTCTCTCCTTCATCATAACTCACATACTCCAATACTCCATCAACTTTTTTTTCTCTTTCTGCATTCTCCCTCCTCTGACTCCTAGTGAAAATTACCTTACACTCCTCCTTGGGATTCTTCTTCGTGTTGGCCACAAAACTGTTCGTGGATGTTTAAGCAAATTGCTTAGCTAATTGGTCCACTTATACCTCCAGATTCCTAATGGCAGACTCAATGCTCTTGTGATTTGACAGAGAAACCTGCATAAACTGAATCAAAGTGTTTTCTAGCTTGGTGGTTCTCTCATATAAATCAAGTCCTTGATTGGGAGGTCGAATAGATGGACCACCTTGATCTTTGTTGAAGTTATTTCCAAGATGGGATCTCCAACCTTGGCCTTGATGTTGAGAGAAATTTTCCCCTTGATGGTATCCTGGAGGTCTTCCTTGATGGAACCCTTGACAGTGTGTATTGGTCATATAGTTGACCTCTTTAGATGCATCATCTTAAGCAATGCACATGCCTGACTCATGGGTCTCACCACAAATGTTGCATCCCCCAATTTGCATGACTGAAGAATGGACAGGTTGCACTACATGCAACTGTTGAGGAAGCTTGCTCAACGTCTCTGTGAGGGTCTCTATTTGCTTGGCTAGGAGCTTGTTTTGGGCTGATAATGTGTCTTGTGATGTGAGCTCAAGAAGACTCTTCTTTGTAGGCATGTAGGCTCAATCATGAAGGATGACATGGTCACTAGCTGCCATGTTTTCAATCAACTCCATAGCTTCATCAGATGTCTTTAATTTGATCTTCCCACCAGCGGAGACATCAAGTAACTGCTTCGAATGGGGTCGCAGGCCATCAATGAAGATATTGATCTGAACCAACTCGCTAAACCCGTGGGTGGGAGTCTTTTGGAGTAGACCATGGAAGCGGTCAAGAGCTTCACTTAGTGATTCATCGGGAAATTGGTGGAATGAAGATATCTCCACCTTCCCTTCAATGGTCTTGAACTTGGGAAAATATTTCTTCAAGAACTTCTCTACCACCTCTTCCCATGTTCGCAAGCTATTTCCCTTGAACGAGTGCACCCATCTTTTTGCTTCACTAGCCAAGGAGAAGGAAAATAGGTTGAGGCGAATAGCATCTTTAGGAACTCCAGCTATTTTCACTGTGTTGAAAATCTTTATGTATGTAGCAAGGTGGGCATATGGATCTTCATTTGGTAGCCAATGAAAGAGATTGCCTTGAATCTACTAGATGAGAGAATGTGGATAAGTGATGTTGGCAGCTTGAACTTCAGGTCGGGTTGTGCTTGTGAAATACAAAGGTGTAGAGGTACTAAAGTAATCCTCCAAGGTGATCCTCTGTGGCTAGTCTTTTGCCATGATGTGTTCTTCAAAGTTGGGATGTGGAAAAGAAGAAAATGATATAGAGGATGATAGTTCTTGATTCCCTTATTGTTTTCTCTTTCTTCTTGCAGTGTTGTTTCTTCTACACGTTGTTTCAATCTCTAAATCCAATGGAACAAGATTGTTTTCTCACATACAAGAAACAAAAAGACTAGCGTGTATGTTATCACAGAAAAATAAAAATTAAAAACTAAAGATTAAAATTAAGAGTGAAAAAGAAAATTTGAAAACTAGATTTTTTTTTCAAAAAATGAATTAGAGAAAAATAAATAGCTAAAAAAATAGAATATTCATAATACCAACTACAAAGAACAAAGTCCTCGGCAACGGCGCCAAAAACTTGTTGATGGATTGGCAAGTGCACCAATGTGTCCCAAGTAGTAAAGTTAAAACAGAAGTTCGAGGGTTGAATCCACATGAACTTTGTTAGTACTTATGTAGATAAATATTTTATTAATAAAAGAAGTTAAAGAAAATTGACTTGAAAAGGTTATAAGAAAAATAGTAATTTAAATTTGCAGAAAATTAAATCAAACAATAGGAGAAATTAAACAAGAATTTGAATTAAAAGACAAAAAGATTAGAGAACTCAATAATATTGTAGAAGTAAATTTAAAAGATGAGAATGTTGGAAACTTAGTTTACTAGAGCTACTCTTTGATGTAATGTTAATGATTTTTCTCTATTTATAATTATTCCAATTTACACTTACATCTACTAGTAAAATCTAACTTTGGTTCGCTGTATGAAATAGCCTAATTTATCTATTTTCTCTCCCAAATCCCTTTGCAGAGTTAAAATTATAAATTGCATTAAGAATAAATATGTATAACAGGCTAAACAAAAATCAACTCATTCCTAGTGATGACTTTATTTAGATACCCTTTCCCAGTTCTATTAGAAAATAACATTTCCTAACGTTACTTGTAAAACTTTTCATGCAAATGGGTGATCAAGCCACAAAAAATAATATTAAGCATAGCAAAAGATAATGAAAATTTAATATTCATAAATAGATAGAAAGAAAAATTATATCAAGAGTAGTTGGCTGTCAAGTTCCCAACAAAGGGGGTTTAGCCTCTCATTGTCATGGAGGCTTTACAATTGCAAGAGAGGAATATTTAGTAAAGGGGAAGAAGATAAGAAAGGGAATGGAGGGAAGGAATGACTCTCAATGTTTGTTTCTCATTCTTCTAGCCTTTGCCATCTATAAGGAATTGTATTTTCTTGGAATTTCTGTATGTCTTTTCCTTCTTCTCTCTTCTTCTTTTATAAGTGCAGATTAGCGGACTTCTTGCACTAAGCTCGCTCTTACTTTCCTAAATTAGTTTGTTTTCCTTAATTAACCCTACTTTCCTTAATTAACCTTATTTTCCTTAATTAGTTTGCTTTCCTTAATTATCCCTACCTTCTTGAATTATCCTATTTTTATTTTTTTTTTTGCTTTATTTTACTCACCAAGCATCATGAATTCACCACTTTTAATATTTTTCTACACAAAAACTTAAATGATGTTAATTTAATAGTTATTTGGTCAAAAAGGAAAAATTAGGAAAGAAAAATTACAAATTTGTATATAATTTAACCCTAAAATATACTCATAATTAGTAGTTGTCAGCAAGAAAGATTTCATTTATATGGTTTATGTAAGTTTGATCTAAACCAGGACAATTTGTCATTATAAACATATAGGAAAGCTTTGTTACATCTAGGAGTAATTTGTTCACGGATTGTGTCTTCTATTATTATTATTATTATTATTATTATTATTATTATTATTATTATGTCATGGTAAGATCTTGAAAATTAATTGTTTTGGGATTTGGAAATATTAAGATAAGATATTATGCATATGTGTTAGCTATATATTTATGTATGTATAAGAATTCTTGACATGGAATTTGGTTGTGAATAAGTATGTGGTTAATACTTGAGGTGATATTACTTGTGTTGTGAGGTGTGAATTATACAATAACCCAATTGGTTTTTACCTCGAGAAAAATGTTTATGCGCGAGGTGTTAAAAGGAAAGTGTAGGATTCCAAGTTAGGGAGTTGAGGTGTTAAATTATAGCGCATTATGTTAAATGTGTTTGAAAATAAGTGTAAGGTCATGGGTATTGTATAATTCATGAGCAGTGCCTGCATGCAAAAGTTGTTTTAGGAGTTGAACCTGAATCAGGAAGGTGATGCCCTAATGAATTCTTTGGAGTCTAGGCTTTGGGGGTAAATACACTCAATTTGAGTACTCCCTTAAGCCTATGTTGATCTCATATGGTTGGAGCATTCTCAGAAAACATAGTGACCCTGACTGGTTACCTTATGATTCACTTAGTGAGAGTGACTTGACATATCCATTGTATGTTGTGTCCTATTATGTACTCATAAGCACCCTAGTGGTATCACATTGCGTATAGGCTTGAGTCGTAATATAATTGTTGCATAACGCCTATGAATTGTTTACTATGAAATTATGAATGTTGTTATGTCTTGAGTTGAGTGTGTGATTCATGTGTAATAGGATTGGTGATTGAAAAATAAATGTTAAATGTTATTATTATTATTATTATTATTATCATTATTATTATTATTATTATTATTATTATTATTATTATTATTATTATTATTATTATTATTATTATTATTATTATTATTATTATTATTATTATTATGTCATGGTAAGATCTTGAAAATTAATTGTTTTGGGATTTGGAAATATTAAGGTAAGATATTATGCATATGTGTTAGCTATATATTTATATTTATGTATGTATAAGAATTCTTGACATGAAATTTGGTTGTGAATAAGTGTGTGGTTAATACTTGAGGTGATATTACTTGTGTTGTGAGGTGTGAATTATACAATAACCCAATTGGTTTTTACCTTGAGAAAAATGTTTATGCGTGAGGTGTTAAAAGGAAAGTGTAGGGTTCCAAGTTAGGGAGTTGAGGTGTTAAATTGTAGCGCATTATGTTAAATGTGTTTGAAAGTAAGTGCAAGGTCGTGGGTATTGTATAATTCATTAGCAGCGTCTGCATGCAAAAGTTATTTTAGGAGTTGAACCTGAATCAGGAAGGTAATGTCCTAATGAATTCTTTGGAGTCTAGGCTTTGGAGGTAAATACACTCAGTTTGAGTACTCCCTTAAGTCTATGTTGATCCCATATAGTTGGAGCATTATCAAAAAACAGAGTGACCCTGACTGGTCACCTCATGATTCACTTAGTGAGAGTGACCTAACATACTCATTGTGTGTCGTGTCCTATTATGTACTCATAAGCACCCTGGTGGTATCACATTGCATATAAGCTTGAGTCGTAGTATAATTGTTGCATAACGCCTGTGTATTGTTTACTATGAAATTATGAATGTTGTTATGTCTTGGGTTAAGTGTGTGATTCATGTGTAATATGATTGGTGATTGAAAAATAAATGTTAAATGATAATGGGGTGAAGTGACAAGAATCGTATTACGTTGTGCTATGTGATAAATATTTATGTAATGTATTTTGCTTATGTCTTTGTTTATTCATATTTTATTTAGAAATGTGATAACTCACTCTTGGTGTGTGGTTGTGTTTGGACTGAATGTCATTTTGTTTCAGGTGAGCCAACCTATGATGATGATCATGCTAGAGATGGAGGGGCTTAGCCCTTCTCAAGGAAATGCTCTAATAGACGTGACATTGGGGCATAGGACTTTTAATTCACATGTTATGATTTCATGAACAGTGTAGTTGTTTTATGGTTTCCACTGTTAGTTGAATTCCTTTTTATAAACTTGGACAACCGAGTTTTGAGCCGAGACAATTTGATTTCCTTATTTGGGCTAGTTCTATTTCGATACTTGAGTAGTGAATGTGAACCTTTTACCCTTAAAAATGTTTTTAGATACTATGTGTTTTATGAACTTTTAAATAGTTCCACATCTATATTTCATTATTACATATATGTGTGTGGGGTAGAGGATGTCACAAGTTACACACCACAAATGAAATTAGTTTCTAACCTAATGAATTGAGAGACACCTATTCTCTCACCTAGGAAAAAAAAAAAGCCTTAAGTCTTACTTATGACACATAATCACAACATGGCTAACTCGAAGTCCTGAATATCTGTGCTAACGTGACACCCTACCTTGAGTAATAGGGTTTATGCCCTATTATTTACTTGAACATAAACTTCACCTAATTGAAATCCCGTGCCTCATTTTTTTAGACAAATATCTCTACCTAGCCAAGAATTGCAACTTCAGTCTGTTGAGTTTAAATGATGTCTCTTGGACTTTAGCTTCTGTTTTTTCAATTAAGTTATAAAAGGTTAATTAAAAGCTGTGTTTTTTAAAAAAATTATTAATCTTTATTTATAATGTCCGTTATTATTATTAGAATATATTTTTTTAATTCTAAATTATTTTGCAAAACTATGTTTCCATATTATTCGTTTTTTATTTTCTTCAAAAAAAAATTACAATAAAAAGAGTTATAACTTAGGGTTGGAGTCGATGACAACAATAATAATATAGTTAAAAATTGAGTTTGGAATCCTAATTTTTTGTTAAGGTGCTAAGCCTTAGCTTTACTTTCTCTATGTTTTGGAATTAGTCGAAGGCGATATGCATTACTGCCTTCAAGTTATGATGAAGGCATGCTTTCATGCTTCTAATTGCAGTGAATTTAGGATTTGAACTTGAAATTTTTTATTAAATTAGAATAATAAATAATCTTATGTCAATTGATTTACGTGTTTGGTGATAGCTAATTTAAACTTTGATTAATTGCTCATATTTCAGTAGCTTCAACATTTCTAGTTGATGTGATATTGTTACGAATGAAGAATCTCCTTGTATCCTAGCAAATATTCTTTCAAATATATTGTAGTTTGTTTAAACTTCTTTTGCACGATATCTGATGGGTTCGTTTGTCAAAACTTTGATATATTGTGGTTACTTACTTTTGACGGCGTGCATTGCTATTCTTTATTGCAATGAAGAACTTAATTCCCTAAAGTCACTAGGGCATACATTACAGATAACATAGACTAGAAACCTGTTTTTTTTTTTAAGCAAGAGAAAAACAGTTTAGACAATTACATGTTTATTTTATTAAAATAAGTGTTTTTTTTAACAGATAAGTTTAAATAAACTGGAAAGACAATGTACTGCGCACTCTGCGCTATACCATTGCAAGACAGTTATAAAATTTGTGCTTTGATAGAATATGACTGTTGAGACTAAATGACCAAATAAAGCCCCTAACTAAGAATATTTCATTTTTCGCAGCATTAGAACCAAAAAGAATTCTGTTTGTACAGTGCACTTTCAATCTGCATAAGATCTTTTCAACCGACTCTCAAAATTTGTTTTAAGACACCAATACAGCTATGCTATCCAACACCAACTGACAGCCAATAATACAATATTGCTTAACTACAATTCAGGTGGTTAACAGAAGAAATGTCAACAAATAATATGAAGACTATGTCTAAGGTGGACTACCTTTGTAGGTGATTTACCGTGGACCACTTTTAACAATCCTCAGATTTATCTTAGGCTTACAATGTTACCCTACATCTCAAACGATAGATCCCTCTCCTGTCTTCTTCTGTGGCACCGTCAACAAATTTATCAAGTCTTGTGTTCTTAAATTTTGACTTTGTCGTCCATTTGCTGGTGATACTGATTTACTAATTAAATCTGTATGTTGGATTTAATTTGGAATCCTAAAAAATGCAGAGTTCATGAATTTGAAAACTTGAGGTTGTGAAAAGGACACAAATTTGGAACTCAATATAAAGCCGTGCAGAGGTGTGATGCTTTTGTGGACAATGCTGGTTCATTTGTGGTATTCTCTGAAGAGAATAAAGGTATGCAATTATTCAAGCTCTTGCAAAACTGATTGCTGCATTTATTGAATTCAAAGAGGCTATTATATAGCCTTTACAAATCTAAACAGAATACAAGAAAATATCTCATGAATAACTGCATGATTCATTGGAATAATTCAAAAGCAACTAAATCCTACAGACTAGGACTTATTTAAAACAAACCAAACTATAACAGCAACAAACTAAAACAGAATAAAAACTAGCAAAAAACTTCTTCATTCCCTCCCTTAAACTATTTGCAGTATGCAGTTAGTTTACTTCAGTGAAATCAAGCATTCCCATCTTCTTTCTAAGCTTCTGGAAGGCCTCAAGTTTCAAGGCTTTAGTCATCAAATCTGCAACCTGCTTCTGAGTTCCACAGTGCACCAACTCGATTTCTCCATCTTTTACAAGATCTCTTAAAAAATGAAAACGCACTCGAATATGCTTGCTCTTGCCATGCATAACTGGATTTGTCGAAAGTTTAATTGTTGAGCTATTATCACACATAATGACAGTACTACCTTCTTGAGCGTGATTTAAGTTTCTCAAAACTCTTCTCATCCACACAGCTTGACAAGCACAGGCAGCAGCAGCAACAAACTCTGCTTCAGTAGTTGAGAGAGTAACAATTGGTTGCTTCTTGGACATCCATGACACTGCTCCTGAACTTAAGAAGAAAACATAACCAGATGTACTTTTAGAATCTTCCTCATCTCCTGCATAGTCAGAATCCGTGAAAGCAAACAAGTCTTCTGCCCCTCCCTTCTTGTAGAATATCCCGTAGCTAGTGGTTCCGTTTAAATACCTTAATATTCTTTTAGCAGCTTGTAAATGCAACTCTATTGGTTTTGACCTATATCTGCTAATTAAGCTCACACTATACATTATATCTGGCCTTGTAGTTGTAAGATACATTAAGCTTCCAACAATTTGCTTGAAATAAGTGTCATCCACAGCTGCACCATCAACATCTCTATTAATTTTAAAACCTGGAACAATTGGACTTTTCACATGTTTGCTCTCAGACATTGCAAACTTCTTCAAGATATCAGTGGCATATTTTCTTTGACACAAGAAAATCCCTTCTGGTTTCTGCAAAACTTCAATGCCAGGAAAGAATCTCATCTTCCCTAGGTCAGTCATGTCAAAAGCTTGCATCATAGACTGCTTGAACTCAATCATCATACCCTTGTCATACCAGTATAAATCAAATCATCAATGTAAATGCTAACAATTAATATGTTATCTCCCATGCCTCTTTTGATGAACAACGTTTGTTCATTTGGACATTTTTGAAATCCTTTCTTCACAAAATGAGACTCTATACGGCTGAACCAGGCTCTTGGTGCTTGTCTAAGGCCATACAAGGCTTTCTGTAACTTGTAAACTTTGTGCTCTTTCCCTTTCTTCACATATCCCTTTGGTTGCTCAATGTACACATCCTCGCTCAATTCTCCATGAAGAAATGCAGATTTGACATCTAACTGAAATATGTTCCATCCCTTGCATGCTACCAGTGCCACAATCATCCTTACTGTATCCATGCGTGCAACAGGGGCGAAAACTTCAGTAAAATCGATTCCATGTTGTTGAGAGTACCCCTTAGCCACCAATCGTGCTTTATACTTATCAATTTCACCCAGCTCATTCAAATTTGTCTTGAAAATCCATCTAACTCCAATTGTTTTTGCTCCACTTGGCAGATCCATGAGCTCCCAAGTCTGATTCTTTTCAATTGAGTTGATTTCACTATCCATAGCCTTTCTCCATTTCTCATGCTTCACAGCTTCCTCAAACTGAGTTGGATCATCGCCTACAACATCTTGCACTGCGTAGGCCTCTGCTTCTTCTTCTTCACTCAACCCCTCACCACTCACAAATTCTCTCATCCAAGCCGGCTGCCTCCTTTCTCTCCCTTGAATCACATTTTCTTGTGAACTCCCCGCTTCATTCCTAGCTTCACTACCCCTTGCATTATTTCCATCATTCTCACCTTCACTATCAAACTCCATGTCTTCCACAAACCTATCACTATTACCCTCATCTCTATGCTCCCCTTCACTTTCATCACTACTGAAATCATCATCACCCCAAACCAACTCTGCTTCTATTTGTTCTTTATAATTTGGACCCCAATTCCAACTTTTCTCTTCCTCAAACATGACATCCTTACTAACTACAATCCTCTTTGTCTTAGGGTCAAAGAGACGATAACCCTTTGACTCATCACTCATACCCAACAAAATACAAGGAAAGCTCTTATCATCAAGTTTACCTCGTTTTGCCTCTGGTATGTGCACGTGTGCTACACAGCCCCAAACTTGAAGGTGTTCTACTGAAGGCTTAACTCCACTCCAAGCTTCTTGAGGAGTGACGTTCTTCACAGCAAGTGTTGGACATCGATTCAAAAAGTAGAACGTCCAGTTTACAGCTTCAGTCCAAAAAGGTTTGGGAACCTTTTTTGAAGAGAGCATGCAGTGCACCATATTCATAACTGTTCTATTTTTGCGTTCTGCTACTCCGTTTTGGAGTGGTGTATATGATGTGGTGAGTTGCCTCTTTATGCCTTCTTCTTCACAAAATGATTTGAAATTGAGAGAGTTAAACTCTCCTCCTCTGTCCTTCCGCAAGCATTTGATGGATGCCTCTGCCTCCTTTTCCACCAATTTCTTGTAAGACTTGAAGCACTCCAAAGCTTCTAATTTTTTAGAGAGCAAATAGACCCAGCCCTTACGACTATAATCATCGATGAAACATAAGGGATACCTCTTTCCACTATTTGAGATTGGTTCTATTGGTCCACAGATATCTGCGTGTATGAGTTCCAAGACCTTGCTAGCACGCCATTCACTCTTCTTAGGAATTGGATTACGGTGTTGTTTGCCGGTGAAGCAGTCTGTACAAGTGACACTTGAGACTTCCAGTTGAGGTAGTCTACGCATCATTTTCTTTGTCTGTAGTGTCTTCAAACCTTTGTAGCTTAAGTGACCATACCTTTGATGCCAAAGGTAAGTGAGATCAGAAGAAGTGTGTAGACATTCTTCAATAGGTGCAGTTACTTCAGAGCTTTTATTGAAAAGGACAAACATAAGGTTGGCACTCATGTTTGTGTGCACGATTAGGCCCTTGGATGGATGATAGATATTGCATCGCCCATTTTTATGAAAATGGCAAGTCCCTTTTCTTGCAGTTGCCCCATGCTCAATAAATTGTTGCGAAGCACTGGGACATAATATACATCTCGAACAAGAAAAGTAGTGCCATCAAATACCAATCTAACACTGCCTTTTCCAGCTACAGACATTCAAGAGTTATTTCCACACTTAACGGAGTGCTTATGTCCTTCTACCATGTCTGTGAACATACCTTTGTCTCCACACATATGATTAGAACACCCTGAGTCCAAGAACCACGCATCCTGCCTTGTTGCTTCATTTTCTTGTACAACAGTCATCAAAAGGAGCTCTTCTTCTTCATCCAATTCTGCGTAATTTGCCTCTTTGTTCCATTGGGGACATTCATATTGAAAATGCCCCAAATTGTGGCACTTAAAGCACTCCACTGCGGCCTTTGTGAAAGATTGCCTTCCTCTTCCACGTCCTCTACCTCGGTATGTTCCTCTTCCTCTTCCTCTACTGCTTTCCACCTTGAGAACTTGCTCGTCATCTCGGCTGACCCTTTTAAACTTTTGTTCATGAACCACCAGAGAGCTTTGAAGCTCGTCAATGGACATTGCTGCTGTGTCCTTTGACTCCTCGATCGAAACTACTACATAGGTGAACCGCTCTGTCAATGTTCGAAGTATTTTCTCCACCACCTTCGAGTCAGGCATATTCTCCCCATTGCTCCTCATTTTGTTTGCCACTGCCATTACTCTTGCAAAGTATTCAGTAATGGTTTCTGCTTCTTTCATTTCAAGTACCTCAAACTCCCTTCGTAATGCATTGAGCAATGACTTCTTCACACCTTCATTGCCCCCAAATTTTCTTTTTAGGGAATCCCAAACAATCTTGGACGTGCTCCTATCCAAGATTTGTTTGAAGATTGATCTATCAATGGCCCTAAAAAGATAATGCTTGACCTTATAATCCGTTGTTGTGTCGTTCTCCTCCCGGACACCACTGTCGACCAGGTTCCATAGACCCTTGGCACGAAGAAAGTTCTCCATCAACTCACTCCAATGATCATAATGAAGACCATCAAAGTGAGGGATTTTTGCTGAGCTCTGTCCGTCGCTCATCGTCGTACTTCTCTTAGCTAAACTGCGGCTTAGATGTATGTATCAGGCCCAGTGGGGGCTCTGATACCAGTTTGAAGAGAATAAAGGTATGCAATTATTCAAGCTCTTGCAAAACTGATTGCTGCATTTATTGAATTCAAAGAGGCTATTATATAGCCTTTACAAATCTAAATAGAATACAAGAAAATATCTCATGAATAACTGCATGATTCATTGGAATAATTCAAAAGCAACTAAATCCTGCAGACTAGGACTTATTAAAAACAAACCAAACTGTAACAGCAACAAACTAAAACAGAATAACAACTAGCAAAAAACTTCTTCATTCTCTAGGCCTGTCTTGAGTGCTTCAAAAAAAATATTTTGCCAAATGGAAGAGTGAATTATTGAGTTATTGAGTTGAGGCTAGCGGTTGTGGATCGTGGCAGACTCTAGAAGAATACCAACAAGAGTAGTGCATGCCTTTCTCTTGGTGCTTCCAATTTAAGCCTAGCTTTTTTTAATCGACTAACATTAATTAATATATATGGCACACATCTTACCCAAAAACAACAGGTGACTCGCAGGAGGAAATCACACTCAAGCACAATAGGCTATTGTGATCAATAGTATAATTGAAGCCAATCTAATTTGTGCTGCTATCAGATATAAAAACATGAAACAGTTTAGCAAATGTTTGACTATTCCATGGTTCACAAACAAATTCAAAAATATTAGGAGGTGTTTGGTTTGACTGTTTTCTGTTTTCATTTTCAGTGAAAACAAAAAATGGTGATGAAAATGTGTTTGGTTGGATTTTTGAAAACATTTTCAATGAAAATGAAAACAGGACAAGATTGCTTTTCTGTGTCTGCAGCATCTACTATGTGCATTGCCAATTTTTCTACTACATTACCCTCTTATGGCTTTAGTATTAAGTCCATAACCTGATAAGTTTTGTTGTGCTAGTTATTCTTCTACTTAACCTCATTAGCCATAGCCAATATCATATGCACCACACACCTACAATACACAACTGTTTAATAACTATCACAGAACACAATCCATTACATGAAAAACAGTATAACAACTATCACAGGAACAATCCATTACGTGAACAACAATATAATAACTATCAAATGACACAATCCATTACATGAACAATATAATAAAACAACCAATAACAAATTTTCTAGAAGTCAGAAACACTAGCAAGGACAAGCTCAAATCAATAGAGATTTAAATGCTCAATTCTCACACAATTCAGTACATATAAATCATCCTAAATCCTAATTAAATTAAGCCTTTTAAACCAGAAAAGTCTTACAAAGATTGCAGTACAGGTTATTTCACGGCCTCCCTAATCCAAACGAATCATGCATAGGCGTTTTCTACCCAATCGAACCATGACCACAAAACCCACAGTTGCACCCAATTCTTAACTAAACTCTCTCCTAATCATAGTAACCTTTGTCACTAAACACATTAACTATTATTAGAATAAAAGTTCTACCACAAGTTTAAAATGCACTCAAAACTATCAGCCAAGATTAGAAGTCAACAGAGAAGAATAGTGATTTAGTTACCCACATGCTACCCCATATTTCATTATCCAAAGGGAAAGGAAAATATACCAACAGTGAATAATAAAATAGATCAACACATACCCGGCAACTGAGAACAAATCCACAGGTTTTTCAAGGCCATAGAGTGTAGCCTTCAAAGCACGCTGATCATGTCTGCCACTTGAGCTAAGGGACCATAGTCGAACAACGAACAGTACCATCTTCTCCACCACTTGCCAAAACTTTGCTCTGCTATCCTCTCCCAATAATTTATTCGATAGGGACAACACAGGACCATTGTGACCTCCTACCCTACAAAAAATAGACAAAATCAGCATAAAAGAATAACTTGCCTTGCTAAAGTGCATCCAAGAGAAATTTCTCAAAAGAAAACAGTTTTTCCAAGGAGCAAGCACAAGTGAACAAATTGCTGTACTTTGTTTTAATTTTGTAGAAAATCCTGAACATACTAGAAATACAACACAAGGAATAGAAAATTGAATTATAACATAAAACAACTTCAAGTATTTATTTATTTTGCTTTTGATCCCAAAAAAACAAACCTATCATTATCCAACTTCTCTATCAAGCATTAAAAAGGGAAAATTATTATATTTCAATGGCTTAAGGTTTTCACTTCCTTTCCACCTTTCCTACTGACAACACCCTAAACATGCTGTGCATTAACAAACATAGCTGAAAGTAACTAAAAACATTTTGCTCTCTTTGCATTTAGCCACCAATTACCTGCAGTTTGATTATTTTAGTTCAGATTAAGCCAATTCAACCCAAATTTCCTGGAGTTTTATACTGGCAACATTCTAACAAAAAGAAAAAAAGTGTAGTCCCACAATATTGATAAATTCCTCCGGTATTCGTTATTTGTGATCCTTATGAAAACAACCTTTAATGGATTTGTGTTTTGCATTCTCATAGATGGACAACTAAAGAAAGAGTTGATGGCTCTTTTTGGGGCGAAAAAAAATCTCATTCTGAAAAGCAGATTCCATTTGGAAGTTGGAACACTTTCTTGCACTTTTCATCAAAATTGGGAAATTATTTTTCTTCTCATTGTTCTTAACCAAGTATTCATTACTTCACTTGCAATTCACTTCTTTATTCTTCTCTGCGTTGAAAAGTTTCTTTATATATAGAAGATAAATAGAACTAGAGTACATGAATACTTTTATCCTTGACGTTAGAAAGAAAGAAAAAATAAGCTATCACGATTTTCCAATCGATCCAACTAGGATTTATGAACTTTGGTCAGCATGCAATTGTAACTCTTTACATATATATATGCAAGTCTCCTTCGCTAAAGAATCTATGAATCCAAAGACAAGTCATGATCAAAATCAGAATCTATCTTCTTTAGCTCGTGTGAACATAAATGTCTTCACTTTTATTTATTGATTATTATTCTTTTTTATTGTACAATTATAAAATCATGATATCCCTAAAAAAATAATTTAATTCTCTATACAGCAGGGACATAAACAGAGATTTATGCCGCATCACAAACATGTAATTATCAGTTTCAGGGTATACGGAATTTATTACAGATTGCAAAAAGCCAAAGTAGTAATTTCAAATATTTAGCAGTAGCAGCACCCCATGAGGAACACGGTGGAGAACGCATGCATGCCGTGTGATGCAGCAGTGCCACTGCCGGAGAATCGCATTATGGAGTCGTTATCGTTGAGGAATTATTCTCTTTAGATGTAAATCACAATCACTGCTGTGGATTGTGGTGCAGTCAGTGGCATGGAGAAGAAGTAATCGTAACATGAAATGGCAGATACCTCGATACTGTACTGTCCCTAAATTAGGGAATAAAAAAAAGCTTTTTTTTTTCTTTCATTGTTTTGGTTCAGAAAAGCATGGGGCCATCAGGAGAAGAATAGAGAAAAGGCTGATAGGTCACTGTGAAGAAGCATCTTGTAAAATAGATTATTCTATGCTACTCCTAGTGAGATTATTCTATCCTAGTAATTGAAAATTCAGCAAAGTAACCTAAAAAGCATGTAGGATAGCATATTATAAGTTGTCGACAATGTCCTAAATCTTTCAACAACAGTTAGTAATTAGGCATCATGATTTCCTTAGCAGATGTCTATCATGTAGTCACTGCCACTGTTCCATTATATGTCACCATGTTTCTAGCCTACATCTCTGTGAAATGGTGGAAGCTCTTCAACCCGGAACAATGTTCAGGCATAAACAAATTTGTGGCCAATTTCTCAGTCCCAATTTTGTCATTCCAGGTCATTTCCTCCAACAACATTTACAAGATGAGCCTCAAACTCGTGTATGCCGATGTTGTTCAGAAATTGCTTGCATTTCTAGTCTTCACAGCAATCATAAGGATCAAGGGCAGGGGGGGTTTGAAGTGGATCATAACTGGTCTCTCACTATCAACACTTCCCAACACTTTGATCCTTGGAATCCCACTCATGAAGGCTATGTATAGGGATGAAGCTTCTCTTCTCCTACCCCAGATTATCTTCCTTCAGAGCATGGTGTGGTACAATTTGTTGTTGTTTCTTCATGAGCTAGATGCTGCAATTCCTGCAAGGACCATGCCTGTTGTTGCACCACCATCACAAGACACGGGTGAGTATTTAGATTTTGTTGATTTGCATGATATGGAGAAAGAGAGATATAAGGGGTGGTGTATGGTATGGTAAGAGTGGAATAAAAAAAAGTGGGAAATAGGGGTGTGAAAAATGAATAGAAACTTGAACAAATATATATAGCTAATGATAAATTCTTCATTTTTCTCTTTCCAATTTTTCTTGCATACCTAGCGCATCCTAATCCAAAACTAATTTTGATTTGTTTGATATTTGATATTATATAACCTTTCTTCATTTTTAAATTACGTATTTATAAATTATTCTTTTTCAGTCAACGGAAGTAATCTATGACAATCAAAGTGGGACCAGAACATATTTTAAATTTCTCTTTGTTTTTCTATTCTTTTCTTTCTTTCTCACTTCAATCAAATTCCATTTGAATACTTATTCCTCTAAAATGTAATTACAGTTAACAAACTATCTTATTTTCGACGCATCAAGTTAGTTAAACTGAGTTCTATCATTGAAATGACTGAGCTTCAAGTTAGTAGTATCCTCTCCATTGCATATAATATGTCTCATTTTAGCTTGTCTAAAAATATTTGTCTTTCATTTATTGGTATTTCACTTCAATACTCGAATAATTCGTAACTACATTTAACTCTTTTAATAAGAGTATTTGTGTTAAAGAAAATCATTTCATCATTGTAATTGGTGCTTAAGAGGTGTAAACTATTTTAAAAGACAAATGAAATGACAACATAGAGGGAGTATATAATATCAAACTGTCCTGTAAAAAACATTGTTTATTTGTTATGGTTGTAAGTACATTACTATTTATGCAATGGAAGTGGTGTTATTTATATGTTCATCCATTCTTGCTTTCTGCTTAAAGGAGAATCTGAGACTTCTCTGGAGATACAATCAAAAGAAGAAGAAGAAGAAGAAGCAGAACACAGAACTCAGAGTAAAACGAGAATGTTGCTCATTCTTATGAAAGTGGGGAATAAATTAATCATTAATCCTAATACCTATGCAACTTTCATAGGTCTTATTTGGGCAAGCATACACTTCAGGTATGAACACTCAATGTCACATCAAATTGTTTACCTCACTCAAGTCATTGCTAGAAATCATTATATGAGTAAATAGTTTATACATTGGCCAGGCCCATTGTCTAAATGGTTTTTACAATCTCATCTAATCACAAACTTTTATGTATAGTAAGTAAGTTTGTTAACTTTTATAATAACTACTTTAAAAGTTATAGTAACAATGATTTCTGCTGATTGATGGTGTAAATTTTTTTACATTGGCATTAAACTCTTTTTATATTTACATATCATAGGGGAGAAATAAGGATAAATGGATAATTAGACAAACCTATTGCAGGTGGGGAGTGGATATGCCAGATGTTGTAAATCAGTCAATAGAAATATTGGCCAGTGGAGGTCTAGGCATGGCAACTTTCAGCTTAGGTAAGAAATGGACCAATTGTTTCCAGTTATGAACTAATGAAATAATAAATCAAGAATTGGATCAAAACTTAAAAGCCTTGTTCCCTATCTCTTGAGTGAATTTTCAACAGGTCTATTTATGGCATCAAACAACAGAGTCATAGTATGTGGGCCAAGGATGACACTGGTAGCAATGGGCCTGAAATTTCTTGTTGGGCCTGCCATAATGGCTGTAGCCTCCATTGTGATTGGATTAAGAGATAGAATGCTCAAAGTGGCAATTATTCAGGTGATAATTTCTTTCTTTTTTGTACTCTTTTTTCGGAACAAATTTCCAATACTCTTAGTATGGTACTTACTCCTTTTTGACAGTTAAAACTCTTAATTAATTTGAATAGTCTTCTCTTATTTTTATCTAAATAAAATAAAATTAAGAAAATAATCACAAATGCCAAGTGCCATGGTTTTAATGGAAGGATTACAAACTACTAAAATACTGAATTTTTTTCCCTATTCAGATTATTGAAAGGTACTTGAAATTTATTATATGCTTTTGTATGTGCAGGCAGCCCTACCACAAGGAATTGTTCCTTTTGTTTTTGCTAGAGAGTATAATGTCAATCCAGGCATTTTAAGCACTGGGTCAGTAAAACTTTTTAGCATCTCTCTGTGATAAACCTTTGTGTATAGCCTAACTAAGATTAAATGTTGTTGTTTTGGTCACAGGGTCTTGCTAGGAATGCTCATGGCCTTGCCCGTGGCATTGACCTACTATCTCCTCTTATCACTCTATTGATACATTATGTTAAATATATACCAGAAACAATGACAAGGGTTGCATTGGTGTAAAACTAACAATTTACATAGTTGTATATTGTCAGTATTGATTCATATATAGTTAGAAAATGAAAAACAAATATATTTATAACAAATTGCATGAGTAGAGAAAAACATATTTTGCAGCCGATGATTCAAGAGAGAAATAAAGCATACCATGCTTTCATCATCTTACAAATTCAAAATACCTAGAAATTAAATATAATGTAATTAAGGTTTTTGATTTATTTGAATTGGATGACAGTGACTTGTCTAAAGTGGGCTGCTGACGTGTCCGAAGTGGACTGTTGACTTAGGAATATGCTTTGATGAGTGTTGAGTGTTGACTAGTGAGCTTTTAATGGACTAAAGTTTGAGTTTGCTGGAGGTTGGTTGATGCTCGAGTGCGGTTGAGACACAGTGAAAAATGAGTGGATGCTTGCAAAAAGCATTACAACGCCCAAGTCCATAAGAAATCAACCAAAGTGAAGATGTGTGTTAGATGCTTATGCGCTACATTAACTTGACGGCATATATAGGAGTGAGAAATGAGTTGAACTCCCTGGCACAAGCCCAAGGCCTTGTGTGGGTGATAATATTTTGTTTTGGTGTAGCAACATGTAACATTATTCCTAATTGAAGTGTAAGTCACTGTTTATGAATGTATTTTAGTTTTCCTCTTACTAGTGTTCACTAGGTGTTAACCTCAATCAACACTTGTGATTTTCAGCTATCGTGACATTTTAGCCTAGTGTGGTCGCTATATGGATTGGGCTCAATCCGTAATAGGTTCAGAGTATTCAACCCATTAATACAAGAATTAATAAAAATGAGTTTATCACAACTTTATTGAACACATAAAGTCTCAGTCAAATATATCTCAATGAAAATAACATGATCAGCCCAAATCATTAAAATGAAATGATATAAATAATAAAAAAATCCCACCTAAAAATTCAACACAAGAGCATGCTTGTAAAATTCTCGAGTTAGCTCTTAAACTCCTAGCAGGTTAAGATCCTAGGACACTTAAAACTTCGTATCCCATTGCCCAAGGCTCTTCGCTATGCGAAGGTATGGGGGAGGGATATTGTACGCAGCCTTACCCTTGCATTGAATCAGTTAAATTAAATGCATTGCTATATACAACAAAGCCATTTCTGCAAAGTGGGACACAAAACATATGTCCATGTCATGAAGATCAACAAAATTTTATGCTGTTCATTGACAAATGCGTTGCTGTTAACAAATTCTAAAGCTGGTTTTAACAAACAGGACATTCAATCAGCTGCATCACTGCCAGCTAATCAGGCAATACATACAGGTGAAAATTATAATAATCCTTAGTATTCAATTTAAACAATCATGCATACATAAATTATAGTAGATCCATAAGGCGAAATATAAATCAACAAAAAGTAAATGCAAATGAATTTTTATACAAGTTTAAAATAGAAGTTCGATCACAAGTTTAAAATGCACAGACATAGCATAACTACCCACACAAAACTGTATCAGCCAAGATTAAATTCAAGAGAAAAAAAAACTATTGTGATTAATTTACCCACATGCTACCCCATTTTTCATCATCCAAACATAATACCAGGGAAAGGAAAGTATAGTATCAGACTATCAGTAATACTAAAATAGATTAACTCATACCCGGCAACTGACATCAAATTTACAGGTTTTTCATGCCCATAGAGTGTAGCCTTCAAAGCATGCTGTCCTCGTTTGTACAGCACAAAGAATAGAAAATTGAATTGTACCATAAAACAACTTCAAGTATTTATCTATTTATTTCACTTTTGATCGCAAATAAAAAGAGGGATAAACATACTTCCCAGTTCCCACACATATCATTATCCAACTTCTCTATCAAGGGGAAAATTATAATAATTCCATCACTTTCAGTTTTCACTCTCCTTTCTCCTTTCCACCTTTCCTACTAAGAACACCCTAAAATGTGCAATAACATGATTAAGAATGTGCACATGGACATGGGAGACTCAAACAATTTTGCTTATCTAATTGATACCGAAACAACCTGCAGTTTGATTATTTTAGTTGAGATTAAGCGAATTTACCCCGAATTCAATGTAGTTTAAGTTATTCAGATGGAAACTCAAAATAACAGATAATAATTCTAGGAATGTATAAATCGGATGGTTTCAGGAAGCAAACACAGCTAATTCACCAGTCACCACCAACAACAGAAGCCTTATCCATTGAGATTAGTTGAAGACCAAATTCTAAGAGATACTACTATTCACTGTGATGAGATTCCTCTTAACTATTTTCTCCAATGTCCTTATTGGTTTCTACAACTACATATGTCTCATTCGCTAAAAAATTAAAAGACTTATACCAAAATCAATTTTGCTACATAGTACATACAACTAATCTTTATCTTTATAATAATAATAATAATAGAAACCTGTGAGTTTGAGGAGGAACAACTGGTTGAAAGGCTTAGCGTGTGCATCAAAGTCGAGAACCGCATGTCTGGCCATATACACTCCCCTCGCTGCGATGTTTCGATTCGATTCACTAACAGAAAGAGAATCGATGAGAGAGAGAGAGAGATGGAATCGGAATAGGCGAGGCGGCGTCATCGCCAAATTGCAAACGTCGCCGAGGCTCAGGTAGCAGAAGCAGTGAGCTGCAACAGAGTCTTCCTTTGTTACAATTTATTTTTACTTTTTACTTCTATTTTTATGTCTGTTTCAGCTTTTAAAAATAATCTAAAATTGTTTTTTTTATGATTATAAATAAAATATATTTACTTCTTTTATTCGTTTTATTGTATTTTATTTTAAGAATACTTATATCATTTAATACATATTTTTTTCTTCGTATCTTTGACTCAATCAAATGAACGAATAGAAAACTTATATTTTTATTTATTTCATCTTTCTTTTTTTTAGTTAACTTTATCTTCTCTCTTGCCAAATAATTAAAAAGAATATCATCCAAACTGAATGTAAGTGTATACTAGCATGTGAGTTTTCACGAACATTTTTCCATATTGTACTTTTATAAAATTTGATTTTAGTCTTTATATTTTAAATCCACCTATTTGATACTCAAATTTTAAAAAAATATATAAATTTAATTCTTCTCCTTTAATGCAAATGGTCAATTTTAAGAACTAAATCTACCTATTATTCAAACTTTAAGGATTAAAATAATTGATTTAAAAGTAAAAAGATAATACCCCTCTTAAAAAAAGATAATAATAATAATAATAATAATAATAATAATAATAATAATAATAATAATAATAATAATAATGAGCAAGAAATTGTGCAATGTTATTTCTCTTTTTGAGATGGAGAAAGATAAAGAAGGATGTGTCATGATAATGTGGGACAGCACAGATCACATAGTTCAGCAAATCCATACAAGTGTAGAACACTCCATTCTCATTTCCCACTCTCAATTAAGCAAAGCCCAAATTAAAAAATAAAACTAAAAAACTATGTACCAACCAAAGCCAACGTTATATACAAATACAATGCTTTTGTGTGCATGTTGTTTAGAAATTACGCAAATTTCTTATAATCAGATTTGTGAAAAATAAAATAAATGTAGAATAATCACACAAAATTGATAATAAAGTTCAGTCAATTAAAGGGAAAAATATTTAATAGGTATTTACAAAATATTTAACTCACAACCCAATTATATTCAAAAAATATAAATATTATTTTCTCTCACTAATGTCTCTTTCTCTTTTTGTTTTTCTCTTGTTGGAATTGATTATATAGTACTTATAGCAAGATACTATTTATGCATGTACCCAGTAGATTTCATTCATTTCTTTTTCTAATTTTATTTTATCCAATAAAATAATGGTTTTTTTTTTCTCCATAAAAGAATGATACGCGTCATTCATTTTATTGATCAATGCAACAACCTTCTCCAATTTGTTATTCTAACAAGTCAAGTAAACTTACAACTTCAGTTTGTCAACCATCACCACCTTAGTTAACACATCTATTGGATCCTTACTTGGATCTTTCTCAATGTTAGCACCTCGTCCTCAAGCAAAGATCTGATGAAGTGATAATGGAGACCAATGTGCTTTGTTCTAGAATGAAATGTTGAATTCTTTGCCAGATATATCGCACTCTGACTATCATTATGCAAAACACTATTCTCTTGTATGAATCCCAGCTCCATCAACAATCCCTGAAGCCATATCAACTCTTTAGTGGCTTCTGTTACTACAACATATTCAACCTCTATAATGGATAAAGCAACAATCTTTTGTATTTGTGACGTCCAACTAACAGTTGTAGTACCAACAGTAAAAATGTAACTAGTGATACTTCTTCGGTGATCAACTTCACCTCCAAAGTCTGCATCTACATAGCCTTGTACTTTTAATTCTCATTTACCAAAGTACAAACATTTTGTTGTGTTGCCTCGTAGATATCTCAAAATCCACTTAACTTTTTCCCAATGAGTTTTACCTAGATTTGACATAAACTTTCTTACAACTCCCACTCCATGGCCAATATCTATCCTTGTACAAACCATCACGTACATTAAACTTCCAATGACTGAAGCATACGGAATCTTAGCCATGAACTCCCTTTCTTTCTCTGTCTGAGGTGACTGATCCTTGGATAGGCGAAAATGACTAGCCAAAGGTGTGCTAATTGGTTTGGCATCACCCATGTTAAATCTTTACAAAAACACGGTTAATGTACTCTGCCTAAGATAATTGCAAAATTCCTCTTTGCTTATCTCTCATGATTTGCATTCCAAGGATCTTCTTTGTTGGACCTAAGTCCTTCATGTCAAATTCTTTTGGCAATTGTATCTTTAAGTTTTGTATCTCATCCATATTTGAATCTACTACTAGCATATCATCAACATAAAGTAGTAAAATGATATAACTGGACTTATATCTCTTGAAGAAACAATAGTGGTTGACATTGCACTTTTGGAATCCTTCCTTGTGCATGAAGCTTTCAAACTTCTTGTACCACTTTATTGGAGTTTGTTTCAAACCATGCAGACTCTTCTTTAATTTGCACACCATTTTCTTTTTTTTTTCTTCTAAGAAATCTTCAGGTTGATGCATGTAAATTTCCTTATCTAAGTCACCATGAAGAAATGCAGTGTTCACATACAATTGCTCAGGATAGAGCTCTTCAATTGCAATAATTCTAAAGACAGACTTGATAGTATTTAGCTTCACAATTGGAGCAAATATTTCAATGTAGTTAACTCCTTCCTTTAGCTGAAATCCTTTAACAATTAGTTGAGCTTTATATCTCTTGGAGCCATCATGCTCCTCCTTCACTTGATAAACCCATTTGTTATGAAGTTCCTTCTTTCCCACGGGTAATATAGCTAGTTCCCATGTTTGATTAGAGATCAAAGACTTCATCTCGTCTTTCATGGAAAGCTCCCACTTGTTGGAATCTCCGATATGACATGCTTCCTCATAACTTTCAGGCTCTCCTTCATTAGTCAACAATATATAATTCAAGTATTTCATGTTTTGCACATGAGGTTGAGAAGATCTTCTCAATATAGGAATATAGGACCTAGAGTATAAGGTTTTGGTCTATCAAGTTGTTGATCACTACTATGTTTAGTTGATTCATCTAGCTGAGGACTCTCAACTATAGGAGTTTCTGGAACATCATCCACCTCTACATATATTGGCCCACTTTGTTCTGGGTTGCTAGTATGTGTGTTGTTCTTATCCTTATACATCACTTTTTCATTGAAGATCACATCTCTACTATGAATCATCTTTTGGTTTTCATTATCCCAAAGATGATAGCCAAACTCATCTTCTCCAGAAGAAAGTGCACTTTTTCGATTTGTAATCAAGTTTATTCCTACCTTGATCATTGATACGCACATAAGCAACACAACCAAAAGCATTAACATGTGTAAGTTTCACTTCTTTTCTACTCCATGCCTCTTTTGGTATTCCATGCTCCAATGGTACTGATGGATCTCGATTGATCAAGTAAGTTGTAGTGTTGATAGCTTATGCCCAAAATTGTTTTGGTAAGTGTAACGCCCTGAAATTTCAATAACTGAAAATAAATGTTTGATGTTTTTCCTGTGTTATTTGATTACTTGATTAATTTGGATGAGTTAAGGTATTGTGTGAATTAGCCATGTGTTATTTTCTTGATGTGGATGTTGAGTTATGTGGAGTTTTATTGACTTAGGTTGAAATTATGATATTTCAAGTTTTACCTAAACCTTTTCCACTAAAATTGCGATCCTAGATTCTTTCACCGTTGGATCGCCTTCAAATATGGATTGTAGGCTTGCAACCCAATTCTTCATGTTTTGATCATTGGGAATTTCAAAATAACATATGGAGTATGAGATATGATATTTTCACCAAAGCAATAAAATTTGATGGAGCAGAATTTGCCTCAATGAATTTGAGTTGGATCAGCTCACCCAGGCAAGCAAAATTTCACCCAGGCGAGTCTTGTAGGATACAAATACATCCAATAGTGTAAAACAACCATTTTGCTTTCATCTTCTTCCCCAAACCCTCACCTAACACCCCCAACCTCCTCCTCCACCGCCACCGACCACCTGTGACCACCGTAAGTTCTCGTTGCTTGTCGCAAGACCACTACACTGAAAGGAACACTTTAATCGAAGCGGAATATTCAAAACTCAACTTGAAGATTCGGTAGAGAACAAAGCCTCCAATCCTCTCTTCACGGTTTCTTCGAGGTAACCATGATTACTAAGTCTTCTCCTAGTTAGTTTGAATCTATCTTTGCATCTCTTGTGACTTGGGTACCATTATTGGATGCTTTTGTACTTCCTTTGAAAAATCCTTGAAAATGAGACATTGTAAAAATTGTCTTTTTATAAAATAGACTTCATTTTTGTAACCTTCATTGAACCCCGATCATAATGGCGTGAGATGATATTGAGATGAGATGATATTAATGTTGATGATAATGTTGAGATGAGATGATGTTAATGTTGATAATGATATTGAGATGAGATGATGTTGATGTTGATACTGACATTGAGATGAGATGATATTGATGATGTCATTGTGATTATGTATGTTGTGTATGTACATGGGGGGCGCAGTTACCATGTTGGATTTCCTGGAATGGGAAATAGAGTGTTTAAAGAGTTTTAAGCATCCCTAGAAAAAGAAGGAGATGAATTAGAATCTTTAACTATCCATGGTTAGTGCATTGATGATGCTCATGTTTCATACTTCATATTGCATGGCAATAGTATAAATTTTGTCAGTAAGTACTCATAGTTTTTCACGAGGAAAAATACCTATACTTGGGGCATGTCACCCGGTTTGGAATTTCCTTGAAACTTAGCTTGATCACCTTGGAGGGAAGTTGCATGTGCACAACAGGGTGACCTCAACACTTGTTGCCTAGTTTTCCTAAGTGAGAGTGTCATGTGAACACGCTTAGGCTATTTCCTGATGAATGGTACCATATTGCATTTTAGAGTTAAGTCAGGTACATGCATCATTCTGGGCATAATTGATTTGAATTGTGAAAATGTTGATGACTAGTTTGTTAAGTGTACGTTGAACTAATGAGTTATTGATAATGATTGTGATTATTGTTATTGTTATCTTGTTAATCATTGTCATTTGGTTTTTTTTATCTTTTATAATAAACTCACTCTTGCAATTTTTGTACCGTGTGATTGGTGCATGTGATGATCTCGAACTTTTGTTCGTGGGAGCAGATGAGCAGCAATAGGTGACTTGGAGGGAAGTCTTTTGTTGGAGTCACCAAGCCGACATGATAACGTTGGAATTTATTTTGGGGGAGAATTGTGTTTTGTTATCAACTCTTCCTTAGTTGGTTCCTTGACTCTTTTTTATTGGGCATGTAAGTCCCATCGTGAAAAATTTACCATCGTTTTCATAAACAAATTAATGGAGCTTTCACTTAAAATTGAAATGTCACATTTTATAGTTAGTGAAATTGTAGCAACGAGACGAGTAGTTACAGTAAGCTTTTGGCTTTTTCCATCAATGTTTCGTTCATACACTCAGCTACACCATTGTGTTGGGGTGTTCCTAGCATGGTCCTTTCCATTCTAATTTTGTGTTCATAGCATAACTTTTTAAATCTAGTGTCTACATATTCGCCACCATTGCCAGTTCTGAGCCTTTTAATCTTCAATCATGTCTCATTTTCAACCATGGCTTTCCATATCTTAAAAGCCACAAATACTTCTGACTTGTATTTTAGAAAGTAAACCCATACCTTCCTAGAGTAATCATTTATAAAAGTCACAAAGTATTGTTTGCCACCAATTGATGACACATATGTTGGTCCCCAAACATCATAGTGAACAAACTCAAGTTTTTCCTTCTTTGGGGTTTTGTTATTTGTCTGAAAATTAACTCTTTCCTGCTTTCCGAATATGTAGTCTTCACACATGTCAATTTCAATCGACTGAAGACCTGGTAGTTTCCCCTTTAAGTGCATAGTCTTCATCCCTTTCTCACTCATATGGCCAAGTCTCTAGTGCCATAGATTGGAATTTTCATTACTTGTTGCTACTGCAATCAAATTATGTGCCCTTGCTGTTATGTAAAGAGTTCCACTCTTTTGTGAGCAATCGTTATTGCATTTTTTGCAATCTTCCAATTATCACCATGGAAAACTATTGTATAGCCTTCACTAGCTAACTGGCCTATTGAGATTAAGTTTTTTCTCAGATCAGGGATATGTCTAACACTCTTCAATTCCCAAACAGACCTATCACAACCTATCCTTCGACGGGAGGGCAAGGCGAAAAGAAAAGGTGCATCTTCGAAAAAGAAAATGTGTGGGAGTCATCACCAACATTTATTCGAGAAAAACGTTAGAAAAGCCAAAAAGAGGTCTGTGAATTTTGAAAAGAAAGGGTTCGGGAGTTGTTTACGCATAGGGAAGGTATTAGCACCCCACGCGCTCGTCACAAAGGATGACAACCTTTAATCGAGTGTGCAAAAACGTGACTTCAATGTTATTTATTTTCCCTTTTTATATTTTTATTTTTTTGGGGCTTCCCTTGCTCCTAGGTATCCTCAGGTGCGGTGAGGAATTCAGACCTATGTAGTTCTTTAAAGTGAGAAAGTTTGTGCGTTGAATAGGTTTTACGCTTTTGAAAGATTTATTTTAAATTAACAAGGTGTTAAGGCGTTGGACCTTGAACGATCTCAAGTAACTTTGATGGAAAGAAATTCAGTTATGTGTTGATTTTATCTTGGTTTTGTTTATTAACTTTCAATCTCTTTAAAAGATAGCTTTACGACGCTAACGATCGGTTAAGATTAAACTTTACAAAAAAAATAAGATTACTGATAATAGATGGAGTAAATGAATATGTACAAAATAACAAAGGGGGACCCCTAAGGGTACATATATCACATTCAAATCTTAAAAATAAAACTAACCGACAATCACACGAAGAACACGGAGCAAGAAATGGCATAGGGATTGATCACGGATGTGATTCGGTGGCGCCTTGGGTTCGTTTTCTCTTCTTTCTTCTTCTTTTCTCTTAATCTTCTCAATGCTGAATGTTGGAACCCTTGCTTAGCCCCCCTAGCACGCCTATTTAAAAGAAAAAGGTCACTTTGGGGCACTTGCAGCTCGCCTAGGCAAGCTAAGCCTTAGTCCTGAAGTCATGAGCTTGCCCAGGCGAGCTGGTTTCTTAAACATGAAGTTATTTGATGGCCCAGGCAAGCCAGATGCTGGCCTGGGCGAGCTGGAGCCTAGAAAATGCAAGGAAAATACCCTTTTGCCCTCCTTCCTTGGTATCTTTTGTTTTCCAGATCAAAACACCGAGTGGTTCATCGCTTTGCACTATAATCAGCATCTAATGTTGTAAGTCGACTAGCAAGAATCAAAAGATCAACGAAAAATGGTCCTCGATCGAAATTAGAGTCTGACAGATGCCCCTCTTTACTTATCTTTTATTGAAAATAAAAAGGTAATTACAAATAAGGACACTAATTTCATTTGAGCGATCTTGCTATTTGAAACTGGTTGCCAGAGGAAACAAAGGAAGTGAGACCTGAAAAAAACAAACGGATATTGACATTGAAGTATTGAAAGTATTAAGCAAAAGACGTCGTAGTCTTATACAACAAAATTGGAGACATTGACGTCTTTGGGAATGCAAAAGACAGAAGACATTGAAGTCTTGTAAATGTAAAAGATTGATGACATTGAAGTCTTGGAAATGTAAGAGACTGAAGACATTGAAGTCTTTGAAATGTAAAAGATTGAAGACATTGAAGTCTTGGAAATGTAAAAGACTGAAGACATTGAAGTCTTTGAAATGTAAAAGATTGAAGACATTGAAGACTTGGAAATGTAAAAGACAGAGGACATTGAAGTCTTTGAAATGTAAAAGACAGAAGATATTGAAGTCTCTGAAAAGTAAAATACTGAAGACATTGAAGTCTTTGAAAATGTAATACTGAAGACATTGAAGTCTTTGAAATATAAAAGACAGAAGATATTGAAGTCTTCGAAATGTAAAAGACATAAGACATTGAAGTCTCTGAAAAGTAAAATACTGAAGACATTAAAGTCTTTGAAAATGTAAAATACTGAAGACATTGAAGTCTTTGAAATATAAAAGATAGAAGACATTGAAGTCTTGTAAATGTAAGAGACTGAAGACATTGAAGTCTTGTAAAATGTAAAGACTGAAGATATTGAAGTCTTTGAAATGTAAAAGACAGAAGACAATGAAATCTTGTAATGTAAAAGACAGAAGACATTGAAATCTTGTAAATGTAAAAGACATAAGACATTGAAGTCTCGTAAAACTTTCACTAAAATGCGAACATGCTTGGTAAAGAAACAAACCCCCAAACCGATCAGAACAACACACATTTTTTCAAAAAATAATGCGACGAATGAGGAATGAAAGCACAAAGATAGAATTTCTCATAACCAATAATGAGATTAAGACATTTTGCATTTCATTTCTAAAGGAGCATTAGAAGAAAACACTGGATTCAACCGAGTAGAGGAAAACTGCTCAAAGGTGTATAAAGCTTCACATAGACAAGTGTTTCATCTCAATTCCCAACCACAGATATGTCATAAATTGATTTTGCAAGTCATTTCCCATCAAATCAAGGATAATGTGCATAATCATCATGGATCAATAGGTCTTTTTAAGGTTGGACTTTTTGGGAATTTTGGCTTTGGTGGCTTTGGTTTTGTTTTTGTTTGTTGGTTTGTTGTGCATATGAGGGCAGGCATAAAGATTTGGCTAATAGCTTAAGTGGGCGATTACTTCCTATCCTTTCATGCCTTGACCTTGAACGATCTCAAGTGACTTTGATAGAAAGAAATTCAGTTATGTGTTGATTTTATCTTGGTTTTGTTTATTAACTTTCAATCTCTTTAAAAGATAGCTTTACGGCACTAATGATCGGTTTAAGATTAAACTTTACAAAAAAAATGAGATTACCGATGATAGATGGAGGAGATGACTATGCAAAAAATAACAAAGGGGAACCCCTAAGGGTACATATATCACATTCAAATCTTAAAAATAAAACTAACCGACAATCGCACAAAGAACACAGAGCAAGAAACGGCGTAGGGATTGATCATAGACGTGATTCAGCAGCACCTCGAGTTTGTTTTCTCTTTTTTCTTCTTATTTTTCCTCTCTTTCTTCTTTTTTTCTCTTAATCCTCTCAATGCTGAATGTTGAACCCCTTTCTCAGCCCCCCTAGCACGCCTATTTATAGGAAAAGGGTCACTTTGGGGCACTTGTAGCTCGCTTAGGCGAGCTAAGCCTTAGTCCTAAAGTCATGAGCTCGCCCAGGCGAGCTAGTTTCTTAACCATGAAGTTATTTGATGGCCCAAGCGAGCTAGATGCTGGCCTGGGCGAGCTGGGGCCTAGAAAATGCAAGGAAAAGACCTGTTTGCCCTCTTTGCTTGGTATCTTTTGTTTTCCGGATTGAAACACCGAGTGGTTCATCGCTTTGCACTGTAACTGATGTCCAATGTCGTAAGTCGACTAGCAAGAATCAAAAGATTAACGAACAATGATCCCCAGACGAAATTAGGATCTGACAAGACCCATTCAACTTAATCTTCACCGCACCTTTGCCAACAATATCACAAGATTGTTCATTGCCAAGGTAAACTTGTCCAAGATTATTGGGGACATAATTCTAAAATTTCTCTTTGTGAAGTAGCATGAAAGAATGTTCCATAATCTAATACCTAAGATTCTTCCTTGTTCTCTAAAGAACATATCAATCCATCATCTCCTCTTGAGGTGGAGGTAACATTTGCCTCTGCCTTCGCCTCTTAATTCTTTATTGCAATCTTGCACTAATTTTTGTAATGCACGATTTTTCCATAATTCTAACACTCGATAGTCTTCGAGTTGTGGGAACTTCAATGACTCCTAGATTTTGACCTCCTGCGGTCTTTTGGTTTTCCACGTCCATATCCTTTGGTTGAATTTCTTTCTCTTGACTCTGTATGCAAAACTAAAAAGGTTGACAATTCACCCAACTCTCTCCGCTAGATCTCTTCATTGAGAACCAGATCATGAACATCGTTGAACTTCAACTTATTACTTCCTGACAACCTACTCACAGATGTGATAGTAGCATTCCAAATTTCTAGTAGAGAAGACAAAAGTATCAATGTCCGTACTTCTTCATCGAACTCAAATCCAACTGAACTTAATTGCGTTGTGACTATATTGAGTTCATTGAGATGTTGCGCTGCTAACATGCCTTTTGTCATCTACAAATTAAACAACCGCCTCATCAAATGAACTTTGTTCGGGGTTATCAGTTTTTCATACATATTGGAAAGAGCCACCATAAGACCATCAAGGATCTTTCTTTTATAATGTTGAAAGCAACATTGTGGGATAACATCAATCAGATAACTTCGAGGGCTTTTCTATCAAGAAGAGCCAAATCTTCATCCTTCATGCCCTTCAATTGATTTCCTGAGAAAGGTTGATACAACTTTTTCTGATATAGATAATCTTTGATCTGCATCTTCCAAAAGCCAAAGTCCACACCATCAAACTTCTCAATTTTCACCTTTCCTTCTTTTGTAGCCATTGCTCCCACTCAAATCTAACTCCCTTTTGACTGTTTATTATAATTGACAAAAATAACAACCAAAGCTCTAATACTAGTTGTTGAGAAATTAGGCAAATTTCTTATAATCAGATTTGTGAGAAATAAAATAAATGTTGAATAATCACACACAAAGTTAATAATGGAGTTCAGCCAATTATGCCTACGTTTGAGGTTGTTGCAGACCTTTTATTGAAAGAGAAAAATATATAATAGGTGTTGACAAAACACTTAACTCAGAACCTAATTACACTCGACAAATATAAATATTTTTTTCTCTCATTAATGTCCTCTTTCTCTTTTTCTCTTATTGGAATTGATTATATAGTAGTTATGTCTCTAGGTTGCTGCAGACCTTTTATTGAACGAGAAAAATATATAGTAAGTGTTTATAAAATACTTAACTCAACCCAATTACACCCAAAAAATAGAAATAATATTTTCTTTCACTTATGTTTTTTTTTTCCTCTCTCTATTTTTCTCATGTTGGAATTGATTATATAGTAGTTATAGCAGGTAATGTTTATACATGCATGAAGAAGATTTCTCTCATTTCTTTTTTCTAATTTTATTTTATCCAATAATATAATGATTTTTCATTTTTTTTCCATAAAAGAATAATATGCTTCATTATTTATTTTATTGGGTTGTATGACCAAGTCAACACATGTATACATATATTAATGTTAATATATATATACAAGAAACAAAGAACCCAAAATCCACAGCTGTAAATGCATGTCCGTTAGTGGGAACTTGCCCCCTCACATCTGAGTGAAAAAATTTGTGGCGTTTTGCTGTTGCTGGTCCTCTTTGTCTTTCATATCATCTTACTTGCGGTATTCATCATGGTTTCTGTTTCTGTTTCTGATGCTTCTCATTTCGAACAATTATTATACAATCTCTCTCGGGTTGTTGTTGTTTGAGTAGTAGTAGGGGCTCGCTAACCGAAGGACAAGTGTTTTTCCCTTTCGGGGCACCTCCTTTTTCTTGCACCTCTGAGCACATCAGTCATTTCTAGAGAACAATAAATGAATTATATAACTTCATAATGGATCAACAAATTCTTGGGCCGAGCTTGATTTGAACATTTTTTTTCTCATTTGTCTTTCCTTGTTGTTCCATCGCTTCAACAATATATACAAATCTTGCCAAAATATATATTTTTGCTTCCTTTTAGATGTTAGTTACTGGTCTTCACTTCATCCCGCTTCGTCCATTCCCTCAGTTACTAACTTACTATAATCCTCTTTGTCTTATATCAAGTCTCTTCTATCTCTCTTTTTCTCTCTCTTTTTTTTTTTTTTTTTACCCTTCCTCCCTATAATTAGAACCAAATTGCTGATTCTCTTACTTGAGTTGAGCTTTCTTATATTCCATCATCACCAAAGTTTCAAACTTCCCCTTCTCCCTAAAATGGGCTTTGATCATTATGTCATTTGTGTTCAAAGACTTGGCTTCGTTTGCATTTGTCTTTTGTTTCTGATCATATCAAGCTGGATTCAGAAGGGTTTGGTTATTGAAGGTAAATGAGCAATCTTTAAAGCTTCCAAGTGCTAACTATGTAGAAATCAACTCTAACTAATTAACATTGACATCTTCTCTTCTTTCTAACAGGTAGAAAGACTCCAAAACTAAGTAATTTTCGTCAGGTAAAATTTTTCTTCTCTTTGTTGATTTGCTTAATGCAAGGGAAAAAATACTAATTTTTTTTTCCTGGAATTATGATTTATGCAGACAGTAAGTGAGGATAAAACTATGCTGAGGCCACGAATAGGTTCAAGGCCTCCAATGTGTGAAAGAAGGTGCAGGTCATGTGAGCACTGTGAAGCAATTCAGGTACCCACTAACCCCCAAATGCAGAACAGAAAGAAAAACTCTTCAAAGTTTTCTTCAATTGCATATGCCAGGGTTGGTGGCAGTTCAAACTACAAGCCCATGAGTTGGAAGTGCAAATGTGGGAACCTCATTTTCAACCCCTGAATCCAATTGTATCTCAATCTAGTTCTTTTATATATAATCAAGGATATCATCAATTTGTCAATTCTGTACATGATTATCATACACTCTTAAGTGATTCTTTCTTTTTCTTTTTTCGGAGCCTTGATAGTTCTTTCCTCCTTTTCTCCTCACTCTGAGAAACAAGCTTTCATCTAATTTATTTTGTACTTAATTATATCATAGCCCCCTGATGCTATCCTTTTTTCCTCTTTATTCCGTTCTAAACATATCTCGTTTGCAGCATTAGCTCAATTGCATGGTTGTTTTTAGTAATTATTTAAGTTATCAACTGGCAAATAGCAATAAATAATTAAACATGGTTGATTTATTGTGTTAATTATTTCCAACATTTTGGGTACTATCGAAATGCAAATGGAGATGAGAGGTGTGCTATATTAACTTTCAACAATAGATATTATAAGTTGATTTTTTATATAAAAAAAATCACCTTAGATGTCTTAGCAATGACCAAGTGGCTAAAGTCTACAAGCAGTACACTTGATTTTGAAAACCCAATGCCACATTGCCATGCCCTGCTGTACTCTCTTGTTTTTACTTTTGCATTTCTGATTGTGAAATTTTGTTGTCAGTACTTTCTGATAACATAGCAGCCAAACCCCCTGCAATGTGTAACCAGAGGAAGCAACAGATAAAAAATTGACATGTTAACCTTTGATTGTCCTCTTGATTTTCGTATTTTTATCCAAAACGTGAAAAAGATTGAGTTTTTACTTGTTACACCAGTTGTCCTTAGCAAGTATTGAGTTGCTTTCATGGTTAATCCAGTAGAAGAGCTTTTTAACTTATACAAGATCAACCACTTTAAAGCTTATATTATAATGTCATTCACTTGAACAAATTATAACCTCCTATAGCCCATTCTTGGTTAAGTTTAAAACTTTGGCAAAATACTTATAAATTTATTGTAGCTTGGCCAAATATTTATAAGAATTTAATTTTTTTTAATCCGTAAAAATAAAAAATAGATACCAGAAAATTTATAATAACTTAGATTCTATTCAAGTGACTGAATTAGTTTCTTGATTATAAGAATTTAATTTATATATTATGGGCTTAAGAAATTTTATACACACAGTACGTTTGGATAGCACAAAATAATTAATTTTAATTCACAAAATCATGGTAATATTATATTATAATAAAATAAAAGTAATTATTTATTATTTTATTTTCACTATAAAAAATAATTACCATAAAACTAAACTAATTGAAACACACTCTATATTGATGACAACATGGTAATTTTTTCCATAAATGCTTTACAATGTAATGCCATTATGTAAGGCATGGTCATATAGCACATAGGCTGGCTTATAGACACCAGGCACCTGATCATTAGTCACTGAAGGGAAGCAGAGGATCTCCTCAAATCAAAACCTAAGACAAGTGATATTCAAGGCCAATTTTTATGGCTTTTCCAATAACGTGCTATTGAACTTCTGTATGCGTTAATGATGTTTTATTAGTATTATTGAAATTTGAAACTAAACCCAAGTTGGGGATTCTACCCCACTCAAAATGACAAGACGATAAAAAAAGTCAGATGATGTAATGTAGTTACCATTTTGTATGCCGTTGATCGTTACATCAATTGTAAGGGTACAGGAGATTAACTTCTATTTTTGAGTAATGTATAAAGTTCACAGGTTTTCCCGTTTCACATTTTTGGCCTTATAATAAACGATTGAACAGAACGGGGTCAATTTATTATTAGAAATGTTTCACATTAAAATGAAAAAAAAAAAAAAAGATTATGACAAAAGGTTAGATGGGTTACTGCTCTGTCTCGTCATTCCTAGTTCTTACATCTTATCATGCTGAATCTCAGATTTAATATTTTTCTTTTCTTTTTCTGAAGACATGACTACACGAATAACACGATAGTAGTGTTTCTATTCCCTTAAAAAATAATGTTATGTCCATAAAAAAAAAAACTCGATCGATTTGCAGCAGGCTTTATTAAAAAAAAATGTCAATGCTTTATATCATTTACTATAAAGTCTTTTGTGTTAAAACTGAATAGAGTATAATTTTCCTTCATAATAAATTAACGAATTTTTACGTTATCAATCAAAATTGTTATAACTATTATGCAAATCAATAAATTTACAAATAGAGACTGTAATTTGATAATAATGAAAAAATTACACAGGAATATATTTTAATTAAATTCAAAATATTAGTCTATTTAATTAGTAAAAAAATTATTTAATTGAACTTTTACAGCAATGATTCAAGATTTTATGTATATTAATTTAGTCATATATTATAAATCAGAGTACAAAATTTTAGTTAAAAAGATCTATCTCTTCTCTATGTATATTAAACTTTTACGGTTTCCACTCTAGTAATTCGCTATTCTCTCTTCTCTCTTTTATGTTTTTTTTTAAGGAATATAAGTGAATGAAATGACGGGGAAGGAAAAGTTAAAGTAAAAAAATAAAATCCTTCCTCCATTTGGTGATAATAGACAAAAGTTGTTCAATACATTTTTGGACAGCAACAAAAGTGAAAGGATTATTTTTATAAATTATAATTATAAAAATATCCTTATATATATATATATATTTCTCACTTTCTACACAATGAAACATGTGAAAGATTATATTTTTTTTTATGTTCTTTCTTACCAAACGACTTAAAAGATCATCTTACTTTCTACTTTTTTTTCCCTCTTTCCTAACCAAATTGACCATTAAATTATTGATCAATTAACTTATACTACAAAATAAATTATATATCTATATATTAAAAATATTTTCATAAACTTAAAAAAGATAATAATTTATATTTGTGATGTTTTAATGCACCAGTCCAACCTACACATATTGAGCCAAGCAAGGTAGGATCATTTTACTTTCTTTTTCTTTTTCAAATTTGTAGAACTGATCCATAGAACTTTTTTAAGTAGCAGCATATGCAGGTTCACTTCATTTTGACACCCTAAAGTCATAAAAACGGCAAAGGAGCAAATGAAACACGGCTTGGGTTCTATTTGACACCATGCATATCAGTCCGGCGCCGTTAATCATATAGACCATTTGTTCGTACCTTTTTTTTTTCTTGAAAAAAGTTATCCTTTTTGAATTAAAATGGTTTGAAAAATTTACAATAATCAAATGAAACAAAATTATCAAAAACAATTTTAGTAATTTTAGCATATAGATATTTAGTATACTTTTATCAATACACTATTTAATTTATCATATTCATAACCAATAAGATTGGCTCTAGTAGAAGGAACTATTTCTTCACAACACAACCCGTTAAGGTTCAAACTTTCACTAGATAGTTTTAAACATCATTTGGTTCATGATCTTGATTAATCTCTAGGTGACATATAACATTTATTTTAAACAAAAAATTACAAAGACGATTTGGACGTTAAATGTGATTCAGCGCGTTCTCAAATACAGTCGTAATCAAATGTTATTAATTGTTTCTCATAAAATAAAATAAAAAGCTTAAATACTTGTGACATATACATTGGTTGGGACTATGGACAAGTCTAAAACCATTTAATAATTTCTCACACTAGAAGAGGTGTTCAAGTCTAGTATCAAATCGTGTCTTGAATATGAAAAGAGAAAAAAAAAAAAAGTTCTATGGTTGGAACCTTGGCCTAGAATGATCTTCTAATTTTACACTATCCCTTGCAATAATTGGTTCTATGCTGTACTAAATTGATATCTGAATTGATTAATTTGTGCAGACACCTTTTTCCTTTTGCATAAATATGAACTACAGCAGTACTGAACTACATGCAATAATTAGGGCTCAATATCCATAGCTTCTTTTCTGTGAGCATAACTTCATGAAAAAGCTGAGCAAGCAACATCGACACAGGTCAATGCTATAGTTCAGTAACTATAAATAGGTCTAGTTTGAAAGAAGCCAAGTTTATTACACCATATAACTTGGTGGATTATCTAGTAAAATTCCATTGCCGTTACATGTACAAAATCAATATATTTGTTAAAATTTTCATATTTGATTCAACAACTTAAGGACCACAAGAAAGACTAACAATTAACAAAGGAAACCATACAAGGACAGAATGATGATAAAGTCAATATAAATTCGAAATTTCTATCCAAGAAAAATCGTTAAAAGCTAGGAATTAAAAAAGACATTATGAAAATGATATTCTGCCAAGGAAAATGACTACAGAAAGAACAGAAGCTTTGCGTTAAAGGTGAATAGCAATTCTGTTATCCTAGAATTGAACACTCAAAGCATTTACCTTAATGTAGGGTCACAAAGTTTAGATCAAAGAATATGTGAGAGTACACTAACACTGGGGTGGTGGCAGAAGAAATCACGTGAGGATGTAAAATGGGAGCCGGCAGAAAGTGTTATATATTAACATATTATATTATTTGTTATAAAATATTTATCGATTTTATTGATAATTAATTTTTATCAAAAAATTTGAGAGATTATGTTTAATAAAAAAAATTAATTATAATTTTTTTATTCATAAAACTTAAATTTAAGATTTTATATATAGATGAAATGCAATATTATTCAAACCAATGCATTACTGATTGAAAGATGTTATTTATTTACCCTTCCCAGACCGAAAAAGATAAAAGAGAATGTTGGTGCAAAGGTGAAGACAGAGTGAACTGAAAAGCTGAGGGACCACGTGAACAAAAAAAATTAAAAGGGGGATTCTGATTCTTTTATTATGCATGCCCTTTTACTTCAAGTTTTTTTGTGCTGTAAAAATCAGCATTCAGCAACAACAGGGTTATGAAGGATGATGCCCCATCCTGTGGCGTGGAAAAAGAAAAACAAGTCACAAACTCTAGTTCCAATCTGATGCTGATGGGCCTGAAACCTGATGCATCGTGATAAAGCCACATGAATCATTGTGTAACGCCTTTGTCAGGGCGTTTTCTCCACGCACGTCCTTATTAATTTCGATGCATTTTCTTTTGTTTATAAATAAAATAAAATGGTCCATTTTGGGCCTCCATGCTTGTTGAGAAGGGCTTGTGGCAAACACTACTTTGCCCAATGGGCTTTTCCCTTACAATATCAAGAGTGTTTCTTCCTGCACCTCCTTTATATTTCATTATATTACGGAATGTCCCATCCATATAATGTAATGGAATGCCTGGAGCAAAATTTGGAGGTGCAGAAAGTTTCATTCAGATATCGATTCAGATCTTAACTTAATAGAATCGCCGCATTGCATTTCAGAAACAACTACCGACTTACATTCAACTACCCTGTATTTTTTTTGTATGTAAAAATTTAGGGGAAGGGAAACCAGGTTGAATTAAGAATAATCAGTAGGCATAAATGTTATCTAGTTATAAGTTATGATATATGATAAATTTATTAACTTTTATAATTCTTATTTTAAAAATTAAAAATTATATTAACATTGATTTTTTATTTATTAATAGTGTCAAAATTTTTATACTGATATTCAGGAATTAAAGTTAGTTTAGTTGGCGTTTCAGGTATTTTCTTTCTATCTTATTTACAAAGTTAGAAAAACACTTTATAATTATAATTATTAGCAGAAAGCCACTAACTGCCAGAGTGAAAAAGGCTAAGTAAGGGAAAAGGCAATTCAAGTAAGGCTAGAAACTAGTGTTCTTTTCCTTTATAGGGAGGTGAAAGTTGAACAAAATTCATGGGTAGCAAACATTGCAAGAAATGGAGCACCAACTAACATCACCAGGTAAAACTTTAACTGAAATACAACTCAGAGATACGAAGAAGACTAGTGTCAGGCTCAATCATTGTCAATTTTGCAAGCTGTGTTAATCTGGCAAAATTATGTCAAGGCCAAAATCACCATGTTTAGTAAGCTTCCCTAATCTATTAATATTGTCTTAGTCAACATTTTGAAAAGTCTAAACCCAAAAAAGCTTGATAAAAGCCGGAATTTAAGACATATTACCAAAAACTTCCTGAGATCACAACAAACTGAAAGAAGATTCTAATGCATGTTTTTTATAGGTAATTATTAGTTAATTGTTAATTTTTTTGTTAACGAGAGAAATATTAAACCCGTGATCTTTTATTTTTTTCTTTATTTTTTTACCATCAAATTAACCTTGTAATTCCTAACTAATGCATGTGTTAACCTCTGATAACTCAAATAAGTTACACTGACTATCGAACACTACAACCATAAGATCATCATGTTCTCATCACAAGGTACACACTAGTGTCGTATTAAACATACTTTTAAAAACCTGTTTTTCACAAGTAGAGCTATTTTCAACAAGGTGACAATGAAGCCCGAGGCTATAGTGTAAATTATCGTTTTAATTGTGACATTTATCTAAGAAATCAACATCAACAAAATAAGTATAAAGCAACCATGTATAAAGTTAAACAACGGAAAGTCGATCACAGCATGGTATAGTTTAGCTCCTCAAATGCATCAATTTAGCAAATATGTATAGAAGACAATGGTGTACAGAAAAATTATTCTTGAAGTTACAAAGCAATGGTTGCAGCCTGAAGTTCTGTCTGACACCACAAAAGTGATCATTTCATCCTATTACATTCCCTTTCTACCCCTCGTACCCTCTCCAAAAAAATGAAGGGAAAAAATTAGATCCATTAAGAGAGTGAGATCCTAAATTAGGATTTTAGATTATTTTGTGTATACCTCACAGTGTCATATATGATTAAAGATCTTTTTTATTTTTTAGTAATAGATCTCATTTTAAAATCTTAAATAATTTTTAGTAGGTCTCACAAGATTCCATTTTTAAATATTTTATTTAAATATTTATTAAATTAAATATAATTAATTAAGTAATTAAATTTCATTAATAAAACCTGTAAGGAAAAAATTTATAAATATTAAGAAATAGAAAAATGAGCATAAATTAAATTTTTATTTATGACTAAATGTTAAACAAATGAAAAATACATAAATTTGATAATAAAAAAATGCAATACATTAATGTCAAAGAAAAATTAAATTTCATTATTATTGTGATTATGCTCACCATGTCTGTTTGAAGTTGTTGATGAATTCTTCTTATATGCATAATGCGTCTTGTTTGTAAGTTTGTAGCAAAGTCAGAAGGAACATCACGAGATATTTCAACATTTGAAATGTCATTGTCTATGTAATCATAATCAACATTGACATCATCAATGAATGTATCTCATTCATCTTTGACAATCATTGTATCCATGTTTCAGGTACGAGATGGACCACATATAATTGCAAATCGAGATTTGAGTACACCAAATGCTCGTTCCACATTCTTTTTTTGCTGCTTCTTAACATTTTGCAAATAATTTTCTTCTAGGACCTTGTGACATTGGTCGAGTCTTCACGAATGTGGCCTAATCAAGAAAAATACCATATGCAAGATAGTATCTCATATTATATAGAATTCCATTAATTGTAAATTGTACTGTAGGAGTTTGACCTTGCAAAACATCATCAAGCACAAGCAATTGGTTTAACACATTAATGTCATTATTTGAACCTGTAACTCCAAAATATGGATGTCAAATCCACAAGTCTTGTGAAACAACGACTTCAAGTATTATTGTGGGTTTGCGATGATGACCTCTATGATATTGACCATGTCATGCAACTGGACAATTTTTTCACTCTTAATGCATGCAATCAATAGAACCTAACATACCTGAAACCCTCGTGCATCTTCAATTTGTAGTAGACGATTGATGTCATTGTTGTTGGGCCTTCTCAAGTACTCTTGTCCAAATATCTCATTGACACCACCTTACAAATTTTTGTAAGCATTGAGTTACAATGCATTCGTCAATTCTAACGTACTCATCCACACAATTGGCAGGTGATCCAGATGTCAATATACGAATAGTTACAGTGCACTTTTGCAACGGTGAGAGACTCACTCTGCCAATAACATTAGGTCTCATTTGGAAATACTCATTATGATTACTAAGAGCGTTGACAATTCGAATGAACAATTGTTGTTGCATTTAGAACCTACATCGAAATTGAGTCTCTGTGTATACCAAATTTTCTTATAAGTAGTCATTTATCAATCGTAGATGTTCATCTTCACGATTACGATTAATCACTCTTCTAGGCCTTTTGCATCGACTGTTGTTGTCCCCTTGTTGTTGCATCGCACGTAAGCAGCTCATGATTTGTTTATCACTATCGTCGTCAAGTATTTCATGAGTAATTTGTTTCTAAACTCTGTCAAAGTCATTATTTGGATTCATTCTATAAATGATTGATTGCATAAACAAGTGAAAGAAGAAGATTGTTCGAAGAAGATGTACAAGAATGGATGAGAATTGAACAATTAAATAGTAAATTATACAACGGCTAGTTTTATAACTGCTACTTATGCAATGGCTAATTTTATAACGGCTACTTATGCAACAACTAGTTTCATAACAAGTAGTTTTGCAATAGTTAGTTTTATAATGGTCAAGTTTCACAAAAAAAAAAAATCAACAAATTAAAAGACGGTTACAAATTAAAAATAAAAAGGACAAATTAAACATGTTTCCTAAAAAAATACAAATTAAAAGACTATTACAACAAATTAAAACTACCTAACAAATTAATATTACATACCTAGTTTACGCCTAATTATTTTACAAAAGGCTTGATGGTCTTGCAGTTGTCTTACGGACATTGTAAATGTGTCCTTCATTAGAATGTCGTAGTACTTCTTTTCCAATTTTTTCTCCCTTAAGACTACTAGTTTGGCGTTGATAACATTTCTTTCCCTCATTGCTTCCTTCACACCAATCAAGTCCACAGGATTGGTAGATGTTGCTACTCCTTTCCCCTTGTTCTTCCTTTTGTTGCCTTTTGCCCCATTGGACGGATAATTCAAGACGGTGTGTCAACTTCAGAATCTTTTACCAGTGTTTTTGGATTAGATGACAATGAATATGCCCCAGATGCGGAAATCTTTGTCCTTTTAGAGCAATTTTCAATAAACTAGTCTAGTCATTTTGATTGATCTTTCAGAAGTCGCCAAGCATGCTCCAAACCAAAATTGATTCCTTCGTCTTCCTTCCAAATGGCATATGCATGAAGTTGACATCGTCATCTGTGTAACCACTTTTCTTCAATGATACTGCTTACTTGTAATGACCCTTGAACTTTTGCACACCCATATTAATTTTTTGTCATCGTGATTTTAGTTGATTCACTGCTCTTTTGCGTAGTTCACCTCGAAATTTGTTGTAATTTTTTATGACTCTCAACTAAAACACTTCTTTTGCTTGACCAACACCAACAATTTTATCGGCTGAGATATTGAGCAATGAACTAATAAGGTGCGTATCTTCTTCAATTGCAAATGCAAGTTGAGGCTACCTTTTTGTAGAAGACCCTTATATTTCATCAACTGTGATATCTTCTAGCTCAATTTGGACAGAAAATTGTGGAAATTACGATACAACTTTATCATTTGAAAACATGGTAGGATTGTTTGGTGAAATTGAAGGAAATGTTTTGAGAACTTTGCGAATTTAAGGTGGAAGGGGTTTGAGTATATGACATAAAATAATTTGGTGGTAGTGGTAAAAAAGGAGAGGGGGAAAAGGAGGACGATTTTGTGAATTTTGGGTCGAAGGAGGCATGTGCCAATTTTGCAAAAAAATTATATAAGCTTGTCAATCAAATTGATTTTGATCCATTTTGCAAAACTAAAATTTAACTAAGATTCAGATTGGAGAATTGAGATTGACAAATGAAGAATGAAAATGAAAATTGTGTGTAGAATTTTTGTGTGTACTGAAGCAATTTATAGAATGTTGTTTTAGCTAACATTCTGTATAACAACTAAACAAGTCTACAAATTTTACCCATTAACGGTAAAATTTTGTAACTAATGTTCATTGTGCACACCTATGATTTGACAAACAACATTCTTTTTTTTACCCTTATTGAGTCTCTTCCTCTCTCTCGTCAAATCACCCTCGTCCCATCTCACCCACCCCTTATTTCCCTCATTTTTCTTCTTCTCTCCTCAGCACCCACGCACCTACCCCCTCATCTTTTCCACGCTTATTATTCTCTCCTTGGCACCCACCCATCCCCCATCTTTCCCACTTCTTCTTTTTCTTCTTTTCTTCTTCCCCCTTTCCCTTCCTTTGCCCTCTTCGTCTTCTTCCCCCTTTTCCCTTCTTTGTGATGTATTTTTTTAAAATAAAAAATTGTTTCATGGTTTTCTCTATTGCAAAGAAGATCTAATGTTGTTGTTGTTGTTTCATGGATCTTTTGTTGTTTTTTTTTTGTTCTTCATCTCCTTCCTCTGTGCTATCAACTGTTTATTCTCTCATTTTTCTCACCGTGTTTTACTATTATCAAATGAGCAATAAAAAAAATTGAAAAGTGTGTGAATCTCCAGAGTTATTCCCCAAGAATTGGATCTCCAACATGAAGATTTTGAGGGATGCTTTATTGTTGGATCTAGAAAAAGATCAAATCTTGGATCTCCAACATGAAGATTTTGAGGGATGCTTTATTGTTGGATCTAGGAAAAATCAAATCTTCCAGCTTAAGACCTATCCTCAAGATCCAGTATTAAAGATGTTCTCAACAAATTTGTTATTCAAATAGAGACAAGTGGAGAGTGTTTTGATTGGTTGAAAAATCAAAGAATTTAATGTGACTTAATACTATTTTAGTTTTTTTTTTACTTGAAGAATTGTATCAGGATATTATAAGAAATATAATTTTTAAAAATGAAAATAATTAAAATAACTTCATTTTAATTTATTGCTTTTATGTCACTTTCATATGCATTCTATCAACTTTTTTAATTTTTTTCTCAATATTCTCCCGCAAGACTAATCTTTTGAGACATGCTAAAATACTACAGTAGATACATCTCTATCTACATTTGTTTTTAACATCATACAAGTAAATATGATAATCAAACCTTAAGACTATATATATTGAAAAATCTGAACTCCTTCATTTCAAACTAATACATGCTTGCATTCTAACAATTAATTTAATTTCGAATGTCATTATTTTAATAATAAAATTTATTTTCCACTTTCTTTCTATTTTGTTATTATCTACCTATTTTGTTGTATAATCCTATTATTTGTTAGTATTTATTAAGTTCATCATCCTTTACTATCAATTTTTCCTTGACTGGCTCACTTGTCTATCGTTTAAGTTTAAAGAACCATCTTCTCCTCCTATTGTTAATAAAATTAGTTTTTGCAAAAGTTGACTTTTTCAGAATAAATTATAAAATAAGGGAATGAATCTCCAATTCTAAGTACAAGAAGTTTTCCAATTCAAAAAAAAAAAATCAATTCAAAGAAATCAGTTAAAAATCCAACATGAATCTTGTTAGAAATGAGACCTTGTATATTCTATTCCAGTAGACCAATCTCATTGGGCTTAAGAAGCATATTAACAATTTAACATTGTCTATTTAACACTGCCTACCCACTTGGGGAGGGCATGTGTTTTCCACTAAAAATATAATGATAAGTAAAACGTGTGAGCAGCCACAAAGTTTGAATACTGAAAGAAAATTAAGATCCACAGCAGACAGAAGTTAGTAGTAATTTATTGCAACCCAATCGTCTGATACGCTAGCTGCCACGGAAGATTCTCAAGACATTAACCACATACTATTACATAAGAAAAGTATTATGAATTATCAGGTTAATATTTTGTTATCAAACATTTGATATAGCATAATTTTCAGCTGATTACATAGGTAGTAGCCAGTAGATTCATTTCATGGTTGAGTACACATTAAATGGTTTTAACATCTCAAAAAAATAAATCAATGTTGTAAATAGAACCATTACCTTTTCATGGTCAATAATCAATGCCATTTTTACATTACTATTTAATTATATATAATTTTTTACAATAATTATCTTAAAAATAAAACTATTCTAATTTATAACTAATGCATGCATATTAAACTCCATTACTAATTTCATGAATGGAAATGTTTAAATTAACATAATTGGTAAATAATAAGAGATTCAATATTCAGATTTTTTTTTTTAAAGGGACGGATCTAGAGTGTATTAAAGGGGTTATTTTTTTTTACATAACTATTTAAATATTTTACTTCTAATAAATAATTATTTAATAAATAATAAATTTAAAAAATATTTATTATTAATTTTATGGATAAAATTAAAATTATGAACTACTACTAAAAAACTTTTAAGTAAACATCAACTCAAAAATATATTTTTTTAGTCTTAAATATGTTTTTATCCTTAATAAATATTTAATTTTTATATTTGTTTTTTAATAACTTTTTTTTACATTGAATTATTAATAAAACAATAATTTTTTTTATCCTTGATTTTTTTGTTTAGTGTCTGATAAATTAGTGAATTTTGTATTTGCTTCTTGATAAAAAAAAATCATTTATAATTATTTAGAATTAAAACAAAACTCATTAATTTATTAAGGAATAAATACAAAATTTATTAATTTATCAAAAACAAATAAAATATCAAGGATCAAAAGTAAAATTATTGTTTTATTAGAACTTCAATGCAAAAAAATATATTAGAAAATAAATAAAAAATTTGAATATTTATTAAGGATTAAAAATATATTTAAATTTTTTTCTTATATATTTTCTTTCAATAACATTTTTAATTTTTTTTCATATTTACACAAAAGGTATTAAGGGAGGGGGAGGGTTAAAAGTCCGCTTGAGATCCTTTTCCGATAACTATTATAATTAAGTTCTTTGATATTTCATTGGAATCCTAAGATATTTTAGGAGTTTCAATTCTTTATACCAATTATAAAATTAACTCTTAATCCCATTAAAGTCATTTGTCACAAACTGATTTAACTCCACCTAATGGATAGATTCAATATTCAAATTGTATGTATGAAAAACATTTGTAAAAATAAATCAATTCCTTAGATGAATTTTTGAATTTCGAAGAATTAGTATTAAATTTTAAGATAAACATATCTTAAATAAAAAAATAACAAAAAAAAAACTGGCGGTTACCGGGTACTGCCACCAGATAAAGCGATTTGAGTCACGACGGTGGTGGGTTGATTTTGCCAGCAGGCGCCGGAGACTGGAAGTAACCAGCTTCGACTTCAACCCTATCTTACTACTTTGGCAAAGTGACAAAGATGAAACATTAGTATTTTATCTTAAGACAATTATTACAAAAACGGTTTTTCTTGGTATGTTGATTGAATCAGACGATTGGAAGAGCATAACCGACGTCGTCAACGGTCGGGATTCGCGGAACGTCACGTGTCGGATTTGGATCCACCAAGTGCCTAGTGCTTTCTCCCCTGTACGCATGAGCTGGTCCTTATTTGTATCAAAGACACCGTCGTTTTAGCCTCAATCTTGAGTTTTTTTAACTTTGAGTGACAAAACAGTTAAACAAAATTAACCTATCTAATATATAATTATTTTTTTACTATATTACTAATCTCCATCTCCTTCTAATCTATTTTTTCATTCACAAAATTTAAATATAAAATTTTACTTAAAAGAATCGACCGACCATATATAATTATATAACGATATAATAATATAAATTTTGTGTTTCAGATCCGTTGTTGATTTCACTATAAATAAGTTAGAGATGCCTGATATTGCCATTTGCCAGTTTTTCAGTGACAAATTATTGTTAAATCTGCTTTCCATTCCTGTTGCAGGGAAGGGATCAGATCCAGTGAGAAAAAAACTCCAAAACACAAGTCTTTTGTGATCCCTTATTCATTCTCAAGTATAGAGGAAGAGCATGCTACGCAACTGCTTCTTGTAAGCACTGTTTCACCCCAGAAAAGAAGGACACTTTTTTGTTGAATACTGAGTATCTCAGTTTGCTTCGGGTATGTATGCATGTAATGTCATGTGTGCGCTTTTACCATTTGTAATATCTGCTATCTTAGTTGTGATGTTTTTTAGAGAAACCATTCTAGATCTGGGTACATGTGTGAATGCGTTTTGAGAGTGTCATACATTATCATTTGTTTTATTTTTGTTTCTTGTTGCACACATGTTCTTTTGTTGATCTAGATTTGGCTACCGGATATTAGTATGTTATCTTAGTTGTGATGTTGCTTTTTCTATCTTCCTCTGCTGTTAAATTGAAATTAGGATTTGAATGCATAATCTTAATACTTTTCAAAATGGTGTTTTTATGATTTGTTGATGAGTAGCTTGCAGACGTGGCCATGTATTTTATAAACCTTGTGTGATTTAATATCACTAGTTCCACTGATTAAAATATTAATACATAGATCAAGCTTTAAATTTGTAGTTTTTGTTTTCTTCCTTTGCCTAGTTCTTTCTTATCAGTTGTGTTGTTGAGTTGCTATTTGTGAATTTGAGAGTCCCTTATGGAGTTTAATCTTCATATGAGCAGGTTATATTGGAAAGAAGTAAAATTTTGGATAGTGAGGAATTTCCAGAATGTTCAGGTTATCTCCCAGAAGGAGTCAAAGATCCAAAGGCTTCAAGGTGAAGCATGCTCTACAGTTATGTGTTCTGCTTGGAGTTTGTATCTGGCTGGTTTACCAACTCAAACACTCTAAGGAGAAGAAATCATCCTATGTAGAAAGCACAAAAACTACCAGTGAGGTTGTCAAGTTCGGGAGGAAGGACCTCCATCCTCGCGTGGAGGAAACTTCCGTGGTAGATGCAAGGCACAAGGAAGAGGATGAGGAAGAAGAACAAGAAGAAAATAAGCAAGAAGAGCAACACAAACTCGACGATGTTAGCGGTGTGCAAGATGAGGTACTAAAGCATGAGCAAAATGACAATGAAGAGAATTCTGAGCATAAACAGGATTCGGTAGACCAAGAAACTGAAGAAAATTCTGAAAATGCATTGACACAAGTGGAAGGAGAACAGCATAATGAGAAATTGGGTGAAGAGAATGACAATATAGACAACAAAGAGAGTGAGAGTACATTGAAGGAGAATGAGGAGAACAAAAGTGAAGGGAAGGACAAAGAAACTGGAGAGAATACAGAAGAAAAGACTGAGCAGGAGAATGACAGTATGGATAACAAGGAGAGTGACAATACAGTGAAGGAGAATGAAGAGAATAAAGATAAGGAGAATGAAACTGAAGGGAAGAACAATGGGGAGGAAAATCATGAGCAAGATAGTAAAGAAATGACAGATGAGAGCAATCAAAGAGAAGCTGAGAAAGAAGAACATGGCAAGATTCAGGAAGAGACTTCATCTGAGAATCAGGCTCAGGATGGGGGGAAAATTGAGGAAGAGCATCGAGAGGAAAATTATGCAGGAGATAATGCCTCTAGTGCTGTAGACAATAAATCACAAGACGACACCTCGGATGAAAGTTCCAAGACAGAAGAAGAATCTGACAAAAAGGAAAAGAATGAGTTTGAGTCTCAGAAAAATGGTACTGAAACTACAGAAGTGGCTGATTCTACTGTCACAACAACAAACAGCCAAGGAAATGAAAATCAGACACAGTCAGAGAATGATTCACAGAAAAGTGTTACATCGGAGTCAAAATGGCAGCAGCAAGAGCAGAATAACCCCACAAAGGTAGAGGAATCCGGTGTAGAAACTCATACAACTGAAGCATTGGAAAATGAAGATAACTCCAAGGTAGAGGACTCCAATGCGCGGAGTACGACACAAAAAACTGAAGATTCTTCTTCTAACTCAGATGCCTCGGAAGAGAAGGCTGAGACACATGACAGCAATGCAACGAACGGTGAAGACAAGAACAAGGACACCTCGACTAATTCTGCTCAGGACGAAAACACCAGCAACAATTATGTCCAAGAAGGAAATGTTGCGTCATCCAACAATGACAATAAAGATTCTAGCCAAGATGTTCAACTCACTTCCTCTGATACTTCCTCAGAACAAAAGAAAGATGAATCCTTGAATCTAGAAAGTAACACTGACTCTGCTCAGAATGACAATGAAAACTCTGATCAAAGCAACAAAAACAGTGATGGAAGTGCTAATGACAATAAAGATGCTAGCCAGTCCTATACTTCATCCGAGCAAAACAAAGAAGGATCCTCAAACTCAGATAACAATGCTAGCCAATCAGATACTTCATCTGATCAAAACAACAAAGAGGGATCCTCAAACTCAGATAACAATGCTAGCCAGTCAGATACTTCATCTGATCAAAACAACAAAGAGGGATCCTCAAACTCGGATAACAGCAGTGATGCTAACCAGAATGGCTCTAACAGCAATGAAAATGCAAATGACAATGGGAATGCTAGTCATGAAGCACAAAACAATGCTGATGCGGGACAGGGCAACAATGAGGCCACTGTTGAGAGTAAGACAAGTGAAAATGAAGGTGGTGCTCAAAACGAAACAGTGGAGTCACAAAAAGAGGAGGAATCTGCACACTCCGGCGGAGATAGCAATTCTAACTTGAATGATCAAGGAAGTTCTGATCATTCAATCACTCAGGAGGATAAAGAATCTCGCGTGGATTTGGGAACTCTACCACAATCCAATGCAGAAAACAATAACATTGAGGTTACTGCTGCTGAGTGATAATTCAGATAGAGTAATTGTATCAAGCTTCTTTTGATCCTACTTCTTTTTTTCTATTTTTGTTGTGCCATGTATTGTTTCTTTAGTTGGATATTATGCTATCAAGTTTTTTGCTTTACACAGGGTCAGATTAAGAATTTAGAAAGACCTAGAGTTCTATTTGTATAAATCATTTGCTATTATTCATATGTAACCTGAACCCTTTTATGTAAGCAATAATTATGACGTCTAAAATATCATCAAAGCAAAGTTCCTTCTCTTTTAGTATTGACCTTTTTCTTATTATAGACTTTGCAAAGGGTAGTGCATCAAAATTTAAATCACGAATCCCTTGTTTGAGTCATGAATCATTAATCATGTCAAACTATAGGATTTAGAGAAAAAATGGTTTGGAATATACCATATAAATAATTTATAGTGTTTAATGTAATAATTTTGAACTCGAAAATGATCAAGAGTGTACAAAATAAAATCATAACTCATCGTGGAGTGTATGAAGCATTTATTTATAAAATAAAGAAAAAGAGTTATTTATTATTTTTTATTGTTATTCATTTACTAATTATCACATATAATAAGATTGTTAATTTTTATAATATTAATTTAAAAATTACATTAGTAATTATTTATGATTGATTGTTAACTTTTATAATATTAATTTTAAAATCACATTAATAATTATTTATGATTGAATTATAATATAAAATTATATTTTTTACTGTGAATTTTATTTTTTACTGTGAATACATAGCTTCTTTTTTTTCATTTTAGTCGTGAATGGTAACACTCCAATATTACTTCTGCTTTTTCAAGCTATCAATGAATGAGCTTATTATGATTTTCACATTCCCAAAATATGGAAAGGAAACCGGAAAAATCTTCCCCACGAGACATTACTGCTTATAACAATAGCTGGTGTAAAGAGAACGAGTTTTCACCTTACATAGGCTTTCATATCATGAGGGAACATCAAATCACTTGTCATGGAGTTAACACTTATCCATTTCTTACATCTTTTTTAAAATTTGGACTTCTTTTATCTTTGTTTTCTTTTTTGTCTTTTCTTACTTCCGTGACTTGGTTGAGCCTCGGATATTTTTGACAATTGACACTAACACGTGATGATATATTGATACTTGAGTCAAAAATCAGAAAGAGTTCAATTGCAGACAAGCTAGGCAGTTCGTCTTTCTCCAACTAGATGACACCTCTACAACTAACAGAATAGAAGGATGATAGAGCTATCATAACGGCTGCATGCTAAAATGTCAAATTTTAATTGTATAGTAATTTTTTAATTTTTTTTAAATGATTGGTATAGTTATTTTTATTAACAAATGTTAAATTATTATTATATTAGTTTTTGTTAGCCAGAGAAATCTGAACCTATGATCGCTCCTTCCTTTTCTTCTTTCTTTATCAACATTATACCTTTAAATGTTTGATATTTTAATGTTAGTATTGCCTGTTATTTGTAAGATGCTGAAAAAATAACATTCTTTCTTTTGGGCGAAAAGATAACATCAATAGCACATGGCACAACAGTTATCGGTTAGGATGTCAATTTAATCTATTAACTTGTCTTAATCTCTATTCTTTTGATGAGTTGGTGGAATGATCTTTTTTTTTTCCAATGATCTTTTATTTTATACGCTAAAGTTTTCCATTTGGAGCAGGAGAACGGATTAAGCATATACCATGTATTGGGTAGCTGTTAAGGTGAAGACCATTGTTTCAATGTTTCAGCTATGACAAAGTTGCATTGACACTATCATTCACAGTGAGATTTTGATATTTTCATCTTCATATATAGCTCACAGCAATTTCTACATGTACAAACAGCTAACTCATTTGTACTAAGTTATAAATTTAGTGTTGTGCGCAGATAACTCATATTCAGCTCCTAGTATTTTATGAAACATACAAACTACACAGGTTGAACGTAGATTGTCCTGCTATCCTTTGATACAAAAGCCCATCGTCTCATCAATGAAAATTACGAAATTGTTCTGTTTTGGAACAAAGATTTGGGTTTCTTATTTGTCCATGTCCATAAAAACTTTATCGTTAACTCACAATTTATGGAAAATGATAATATTTCTTTGGCCAATAGTTTTGTCTACATGAAGAGAAGGGCCGTGTAATGTTTGATAGTTGCGATAAGACATCAAATTTGTTAGATAGCAGATTGAAAGAAAAAAAAAACTTCAATAAAACTTTTAAAAACTAAATAATAAATTAGTACATAGTTCACTAAATTAAATTAAAATTATAGTAGACTTTAGATAAATAAATACATCACTTGCTCACATCAAATACAAATTATTTTTAAGGAAGATTTCTATTTAGTCAAATTTAATAATGACGGAAGATTATAGTGCCATAAAAATTACTCATGTCCAGATGTTAAAATGTCTGGTAAAAACAATTACCGCAATTAATTATTTTAAAAATTCGAATCTTCCTTCAATTACTAAAATGAATTCCTTAACTTTAAAATCGAAGCAATAGCTAAGATCGTCTTGTGGACGGGTGATGCTAAATACCTACCTATTCCCAAAAACACCACAATCGAAACAACAAAAACTAGAGAGATGAGAAAATGATAAAAATCAGGGGTCTTAAGATCATTTTCTTTAAAAATCTTATTGAACAAGAATCGGCTAGGAAGAAGCATCATATTGTTTGACAATTTTATTTTGTTCCTCAACCATACGAACGAACATGACATAAAAACATGACAAACTAACGTTGTCAAGTGCAAGTTCTAGATCACATTTCAAAAACCACAATAATCATCACTATTTCTTGAACATTGACAAATCCAAAGCCCACCGGTGTCACAAATACCTTCATTAAACCATTAATGCTCGTCGTGGTGCTTCGTTTCAAATAGTCCATCGGGACCTGCTAATCAACAACAGACAGCAACCCTTCACTCAATAAATGTCAAAACTCAAAAATAACCATACAAACAGCTGCAACATTATAAACTAAAAAGATCTTCCACCACTAAAGGAAGTAAGGAACTAGAAGAAAAAAAATCCAATCAATACAAATAATTAGTGGAATGATTTTGGGGGAATTACATCTGGGGAACACTGTATATTATAGATATCAAAGCATAAAATTAAAGACACGTACCCCAGGGGAATTCCTTATTGCGGATATGCAAATATGGGTATGCCTGCACAGAAAAGTAAAAATAAATAAAAATTAAACTTTTGTTTTACTAATACAAACCAAGTATACTCGAACATGCAATGGAGAAAAGATAGAAAACGAATCCATAGTAACAATAACAAATAACTGCAGATGCGTAGAAACGAAAACTCACAGGAGGTTCTTTGAAGTGCGGGTGGCCCTTTGATAGATTATAAACGGCTAAACCGGTGCAACCAACAATGCCTAAATATGTAATCTTCTCCCATTTGGCCGTCTCATCTGGAGAGAAAAAAAAATGATAAGATTAATAATTAAAAGAAACACACAAAACATTCAAATAGAAATCATGCAAAGTACAATATAGGTGACTAGAGAAAATCTATCAATCTCAACCTGAAAAAGAAGCTACATGAAATTATTAAAAGCAAGGAACATATTTGAAAGAGAATATATCAGAACTAAAATCTTAATCTATTAAGGTGATGAGGTGTGACGCAAAATCATACTATTACTTTGCTCGATTAATCTGAATGAAGTGTCGATTATATAGCAATGCAAATACAAATCCGTTGAGGTTAAATCCACCAAGTCAATCACAACGTCAGTATCGGATTTAAAACTAGAATTTGAAATCCAAATAATGGAAAGAAAAAATAATATTAATCTATCATTTTTTCTAATAAAAGCGCTTGAACATTCAAACAAACATAGAAGCCAAATCAATTCGCAAATCCATTTCAGCAGTGAGGAATTACAAATTACAAATCCGTTTCAACAAAAAAAAAAAAAATACGAACGCATAACAATTCAAGTTAAAAGTAAAAAACAACTATGCGCAAATTTTTTTAATCTTATATCAAAGGGAACTAATCTCCCAAATCCACAAACCCTTTCGGAACCAAAATTGACCTAATGCGCGACACGCTTCCGCGCGCAAACCATACAGATTCGTGAAACAAACCTAACCTAATGCGGGAGATATAATTATTAAAACCCTAAAATAAATAGGGTTAGATGAAAGAGAGAGAGAGAGAGAGAGAGAGAGAGAGAGAGAGAGAGAGAGAGAGAGAGAATGGGGCACTAACATGCATCATCGTGATGACCAGAGGAAGCAAAGTTTCGCTTGGGAACCTGAGAGCTACGAGCTCTTCCTCGTAGGGCGCTACGAAGAAAACCCGATCGCACCAGCGATGTCGCCATTGCTCGCCGCTTGACTCTTTTTTGTTCTGTTTTGGCTTTGAAGGGGTAAGAAACAATAGGAGCTACCTATATGTGAAAAACTGCTTATATATTCGCACAACTCACGTGCCAGGAATAACATCATTTTTTTTTTATGTGTTTTTTTTCTAACCATAATATTAATATAAAATATTTAGCTGACATTTATCTGATTATGTCATATTAATAATATTTTGTAAAAATATTCATAATTAAATGCATGTTTAAGCTTATTCACTGAGTGTGGGAGATGAACAAATTTCAAAAGATATAAAAATTACAAATAATAAATAACTTTCAATGAAGGTCTGTGATATCTTTGGTGTTAGAAACATTCAAATTTCAAACACAATTTAAGTATGGTTTAGTGATAAAAGGTTAGAGTTGTCTAATTTAATGGAAGGATAAATAGTTATTTTTGTCTGTGTAAATTACTGACAAATTCATTTCTGAAAGATTAAAATTCAAAATTTAGTCTTCGAAAGTATAAAAAGAGTGATAAATTTATCTAACCATTAACTTCCGTCAGTTACCGTTAATAAAAATAACCTATGTGACACAAAGAGACGAAAATATTAAATAGATTTGACGAAGATGTCAATAAATTATCATTATTGAACCTAAATATCAATAAATTTTTGTTGTTGGAAAAAAATATCAGTAATTTTTTATTGGACGAAAATGACAGTGATTTTTTTGAACCAAAATGTCAGTAATTTTTTTGGATCAAGTATGTTTCTATTTGACAAAAATGTCAGTAAGTTACCATATTATTAGACCAAAATATTAATAATTTTTCATTGTATCAAAATGTCAATAATTTTTTATAGGACGTAAATGTCATTAATTTTTTGTTGGACATAAATATCAATATGTTTCTATTAAATTAATTTGCTAGGGCTCAAATTTCGTTTCATTTAAGGATAAAATATAACTTTAGGGTAAATTTTTCTCAAATTTTGAATTTTAATCTTACAGGGACGAATTGTCAACGATTTATATATTTAGGGACAAAAATGATCATTTATATTTTTTTATTGCTAACTCAAGAGGTGTGACTCATTTAGATTGAATTTGTGGAACTGATATTATATACACTAAACAAACTTGGAAATGAATGAAAAGTTTTAATTGCGACTATATTTTAAACAAGATTGTAAGGATATTTTTTAAGGAAGAAAATATACTTGTATATAAAAAAATTACCTAAAAACAGAAAGAAAAAAATAAATAGTTTTAACAAATTTACATTTGTTATCATTTAGAATGCAAATGTACTCGTTTATTTCATGTAAACTAAAATGATAATTAAAAAAATTAAAAATTTAAAGATAAATTTAATATACAATTGCTTTATAAATATATTTCAATCTTAAGTCTCTTATACTTTCATTTGGAATTATATATATATATATATTTTGCTTTATTAAAAAAAGTGGTTTTTTTAAATATTTATGTTTATATTATTTAATTTGTTTCAAAATTTACAATAATATAAAATACTTAAAAAAAAAGTGTTTGATGATGTTAATTGAAATTTTATTAGAAGAAATCTCTTATTTAATGTTTAATATTATATCATATTTCAGTTTTGTGTTAATTTTTGAACGTTTTATATAATCATATTAGTATATTTGTTTTAGTAATAAACATTTGAGGTCTAATAAATTAATCTAATAGAAACATACTTATATTTAGGTTTAACAAAAAATTACTAACATTTATGTCCAATAAAAAATTACATCTTGATACAATAGAAAATTACTGATATTCTGATCCAATAAAAAAAGTAACATACTGACATTTTTGTCCAACAAAAACATACTGATATTTTGGTTCAAAATAAAAATTACTAACATGTTCATCCAAAAAAATACTAACATTTTTCTCCAACAAAAAATCACTGACATTTAGGTCCAATAATAATAGCGTACTAACATTTTCATCCAATCTATTCAACATGATTACGTTCACAGTCAATTTTGTGACAAGTGACAAATTCGTTCATATGTGTCACGTAAGTTATTTTATTAATGATAATGGACGAAAGTTAACGGTCGGATAAATAATAACCATTCTATCCAACAAAAAAAAATGATTGATATTTAGGTCCAATAATGGGGTTTTTTACCATTCTACATGGTCTCTCTTCTCAAAATTCACAATCTACACCCATTTCATTTATTTTGCCCAAAATACACCACTTCAGCATGCCTTGTGGGAAGTCCGGTTTGGCCACCCCTACTTCCCTGCTTGACCCTTTTATGTGTTAAATTAAAATATTATAAAATATAAATATTATATTATATAAAATTATTTTTAATTTGTTTTAAAATTATTTATCATTAAATTAATTTTTAAGGGTTGATTAAATTAATTTTGTTATTAAGAAAATGATATTATTAAATATAATTATTTTTTTATACTATTTAATTTATTTAAGATATTTTTTGGATGAATATTTGTTTTAAAATCTGAATTTTGTATAATAATATATTTATTTTAGTAAAAATTTTAAAATTTTTAATATAATTATTTTACTAAATATAATTAGTTTGTTTATGTCATTAGATTTAATTAAAAATGATAATACTTTTTGTTTAACAATTTATTTATAGAAGAACATTCACAATCCAACTATTGGAAACGATTTTGTACAATAGAAATTTTGATTATTTTTAACAAACCAGTAATCAAAATAGAATAAGACATGTATCTTGTGCAACATATTTCAGATCATCATTAGTTTTGTCATATTTGCGTTGTAATTGTATTTTTTAATATATTTCATTATTCTCGACTATCATCTTAGTTATTATACTTTAAAATTTTATGTCTGTTGTATAAGACAAATGTATCAATTATTTTTTTCACGGTATTTTTTTAATTTATTTTAATACTACTAACTAATTTTCTTATTTTTTAATTAACGAACATAACAGAAAAACATTAACAAAACATAAATTTAACTAAAAAATTACATACAACGTAACTAAAAAATTGTACTATAATTTTATTCAATTTTTATATTTATTTTTATATGTATATTTCTCTTTAAAAAAATTTAAAAACAATATTAAAAAAATTAATTTAATAAATAAGTAATTTTAAAACTAATTAAAAATAATTTTATATAATATAATATAAAAAAAAGGGTCCAGGAAGTCAGGGTGGCCAAACCCAACTTCCCACAAAGGCACATTGAAGTGGTGTGTTTTGGGCAAAATAAATGAAATGAGTGTAGATTGGGAATTTTGAGGAGAGAGCATCTAAAATGTTAAAAAAAAAACCCTCCAATAATGGTAACTTATGACATTTTTGTTTAATTTATTCAACCGATATTTTTATCTAATCTATTCAGTATCATCACGTTGACATTAATGGCAACAGGTAAAAATTAACGGTCGAATAAATTTGTCACACTTTTTTCACTTTAGGGGACTAAATTTTGAATTTTAATATTTTAGTAACAAATTTATTAACGATTTACACATTCAAAAACGAAAATGATTGTTGATTCTTAATTTTAATTAGTGAGTTTTTGGTCTAAATTATAAGTACTTTTCATGAGGAAAAAAAAGTCATGTTGAAGTTTTATGCAAAGACAAACCCTCCAAGTTAACATAATTGCATAGAAAACTTAAATTCAAAATTACCTATTACTAAGTTTAAACAACTCTGTCTTAGTTGGTTATTACGCACTCGTAATAATTGCAATTCATGAATTTCTTGTGAGAGAGCTGGGCAGAGGAGAAAAAAAAGTTATTTTAAAATAGGTCTTAATATAAATACATACAACATTTGCAAAAGGTTCGTAATCATTTCAAATAGTTTGAGTAATAATCTCAAAAATACTCTTCGAGAATTATATGCTTTGTAGCAATAAAAAAAATGAAAGAAGGAATAGAAAAAGGTTATAAAATACTTATAAACCGAAAAAAACCGAGACAATTTGAGTAATAATCTCAAAGAAACTCTTCGTGATTAAAGGTTTTTCTGCAATCTTGTTCCAAAATTATTCCAGGGAAAGCAATAGCACGAAAATTTCAGAGATATGAAAAAATCGTTTCCAAATCCATTTAAAACTCTAAAAGTTTACCAAGCAATTTCGAATAAATGTTCACAACTTCACATAAAGCTCCAAAAGTACCGGAACAAGGCAAGTTCCACGAAAAGAACTACCATACACAGAGCACGAGGAAAAAAAAAACAACACAGACAAAGTAACATAACAGTGCAAACTTCTAATCAATAATCTTCTCCTTCATCACCATCTTCTTCAGTTGCCTCTGCACCGACTTCCTCATAATCTTTCTCCAGGGCAGCAAGATCTTCACGAGCCTCAGAGAACTCTCCCTCTTCCATACCCTCACCAACATACCAATGAACAAAAGCCCTCTTGGCATACATGAGGTCAAATTTGTGGTCGATGCGAGAGAAGACCTCAACAACACTGGTGGAATTGGAGATCATGCACACAGCCCTCTGAACCTTGGCAAGATCACCGCCAGGAACAACAGTTGGAGGCTGGTAATTGATTCCACACTTGAAACCAGTGGGGCACCAGTCAACAAATTGAATAGTGCGCTTGGTCTTGATAATTCCCACAGCTGCATTAACATCTTTAGGCACAACATCACCCCGGTACATGAGACAGCAAGCCATGTATTTTCCATGGCGAGGATCACACTTGGCCATCATAGATGATGGCTCGAATGCGCTGTTTGTGATTTCACCAACTGATAACTGCTCATGGTGAGCCTTCTCAGCTGAAATCACGGGAGCATAAGATGAAAGCATGAAGTGAATCCTGGGGTATGGCACAAGGTTGGTCTGGAATTCATTAACATCAACGTTCAAGGCACCATCAAACCTCAGGGAAGCGGTCAGTGAGGAAATCACCTGAATATAACCAACAGACAGTTAATCAAAGGGCATATATAGCTCAACACAAGCACTAGTTATTTCTAATTCAGACAATAACAATACCTGAGAAACTAAACGATTAAGGTTGGTGTAGGTTGGCCTCTCAATGTCAAGTGAACGTCTGCAGATGTCATAAATGGCTTCGTTGTCGAGCAGGACAGCCACATCAGTGTGCTCAAGAAGGGAATGAGTGGAGAGGACACTGTTGTAAGGCTCAACAACAGAGGTTGAAACTTGGGGTGAAGGATAGACAGTGAAACCAAGCTTGGACTTCTTGCCATAGTCCACTGAAAGACGTTCCAGCAAAAGGGAACCAAGACCAGAGCCAGTGCCCCCACCCACAGCATTGAAAACCAGAAAACCTTGGAGACCAGTGCAGTTGTCAGCAAGCTTTCTGATGCGATCCAAGCAAAGTTCAACAATCTCCTTTCCAACTGAACCAAAAACACCCTTGTTAGAATTTGATATCCAATTCAGCACAGTAAAATTGCAAATGCAGTTATTATACTTGAAGCAATGAAATGAAAGGAACATTACTGGTATAGTGGCCACGGGCAAAGTTGTTTGCAGCATCCTCCTTTCCGCTAATGAGCTGCTCAGGATGAAATAGTTGGCGGTATGTCCCAGTCCTAACTTCATCAATCACAGTAGGCTCGAGATCTACAAAAATCGCACGAGGCACGTGCTTTCCAGCCCCAGTTTCACTGAAGAAGGTGTTGAAAGCATCATCACCTCCACCAACAGTCTTATCACTTGGCATCTGCCCATCAGGCTGAAACAACACATACAACATAGCTCACATTAGAATTTATCCATTATCAAAATATATTGAAAAAGTTTTACTAGTTTTCCTCAACCAGAATACATTAAGATTTCCAAACCAAGATATAATAATAATAATTTGAATGACGAAACTAGGTGGTTTTCCTCCAGAAAGTACTACCAGAGTCAAATCCTGGCCGCATTCATATCCATAGACCATAACAATTAACACAGATCCGAAATGAACAAATCTGAGATTCCCAAGGCATTTTTGGTGTATTTTTCAATTAAAACTCGAGTTTCATCTCAATATCAGCATAATAAACATAAATTATTAAGACAAAACTCAAATTCCAGTTGGAAAACAACACAAAAAACACTTAGAGAAATGCATCTAGGTTTTTCGTCCATTTGAAATACAACGATAAACATGAACAAAATTGTAAACTAAATATATTCAACAAAGAAGGCATCATCATCAAATCTATATTACAAATCACTCGAACAACAGAGAACCAGATCCAAAAGTTCGCAAAATACATAGCGTGTAAATCTGAGAACCAATCGGAACAAAAACGAAAGAAAAGTTCACGTAAAACATAAAGCACACACAGATCGGTAAATCACCGAAGCAATACAGAACGAAACACAAACAATACGCACATACGACAAAAAAGTCGCGAAGAAACGGTTCAGATGCAGAAAGAGAACTAACAGCGTAAACAGATCCAGATTTAACATCTCAAAAACGCGAACAAATCAAATCGGGAAAAATGCAGGCTAAATTTTTTTACAGAGATTTAGGGTTGAGAAAATAGACCTGAATGCCGTGTTCGAGGCAGTAGAGCTCCCAGCAGGCGTTTCCGACCTGAATACCGGCCTGACCGATGTGGATTGAAATGCACTCTCTCATTTTCAGAGATCGAAGATCGAAACGAAAGAGAAGAGAAGAAGAGAAGAAATCAGGTTTTTCAGAGAAGAGCGTTTATTAAGACGCTTCTCTCTGTGTTGTCTTTTTTTGTTGTGTTGCAAAGAGTGCTGTGCTGTGGCTGGATTCGCTTTTTTTTCGTTTATTTATGGAAGCGGGAGGGTGTGAGGGTTTAATTGTGGTTAATTATTGGTTTTTAGTTTTTTTTTTTTTGCCAGCGGTGGGGCCCTTTATTTACCGTTCAAATTTTGAACTTGTTTTGTTTGTGCACCTTTCCCGGGGTCCACGAGGCACCCCTCCACTCATGTCCAACTCTGCCAACGGGCGGTTAACGTCTAATTTTTTTTATTCCTTTGCTTCGACTTTTTAAATTCTTTTTTTTAATTGGATTTCAAATAAACTAGTTAAACAAAAAAAAAAAAGTGTTTGATTTCATGGGAAGATTAATGAGAAATGATTTTGAATATGATCAAACTGTAATATGTTTAATTAGTTAGGTTACTGTGTGATGCATGCTTAATTTTTTTAATATTTATTTTGTAATAATATTAAATATTTAACATAATATATCATTAAATGAAATTTAAATATAAATAGTCATAATATTATATTCAAACAAGAGAGTAAAAAAACACATTGTATATACACATAATTGTTACAGACAACAAATCAAATTTTATATTTTTTTTAATTACTATTATTATTAAGTTCATAAAACAATGACCCTCAAGATAAGTAAGATGTCAAGTACATATTTTTTCACTTTACACTTACATTATACCAAAACTAATATCTTTGTATGCACTTGTGTAATATTTTAGAATTGTGAATCCATTGCATCCAAACTTAGCAATTAGAGGTGTTCACTAATTCGATTGATTTGGTTTTAAGGGAAAAATTATTCGATTCAATTATTTTAGTTTTATTATTTCTTTATCTGATGGGTTTGCATTTAAAGTCAAATCCATTATGGATTCAATTCGATTTTTGGTTTTTTAAAACACTTTAAATCAATAATCACACTTTTAAATATATCACTATACTAACTAAATCATATAGAATGTAGATTTAAAAACAATAATAAGTTGACAACACTAGTTCATAGTTCAATGATAATGCTAACAACAAGGTTCAAATTTTCTTAAAATCCCAAAAAAGTACAAAATAAGTAGCATGATTCAAAATACATAACAAGTGGAATTCATAATAAAATAGGAAGTAGCATTCTTAATAAATCTGGTAGCATTCTTGGTATCTTCCATCTTCTAAAGTAAGAAGTGTCCGACTACTTCATGCTTCCATACACAAAAAAGAAAGGTCCAACAAGCATTCATGTCCAGCCATACAAAATTTAATAGCTCAAATAAACAACAAGCATAACAACAAAGAAAGGCAAGACCAACAAACGATATTTATACAAAAGCTTGTCTAATAGCAAGCAAAGAAATTAATGAAGGCAATGCAAATTTAAGTGCAGAATTAGCAACATATACAAGCAAAACCAGCAAATAAAATATCCAAAATAAAGGTAGTAATTATTCCAAATATACCAACATCCAAAAAAAATGAAGGCAAGGTAAGAATGTACCAGCTGGCAGAACCAAAATCAATCTGACTTAGCACTAGAATCATCTTCAATGGGTTGTGCATTTGAATTTAGTTTTAAAATATTTGAATTAAAAGCATGTCAATACAGGGTAAAAACATAATTAATATGAATAAATAAAGTGCTCAGTAGAGGATAAAAACAGAATTAAAAGTCAAGTACCTAGCTCTATCTTTTCAAGTTCTCCCACAAGGTCTTCAATATCAGTTGTTAATGGAGTGGAGCGGAACCAATTTTGTGCACAAATTGAAGCCTCAACTGTCTTTGGAGTCAAGAAACTCCTGTAAGTATTAAGAACTCTACCCCAATGCTAAATGCAGATTGTGATGCAACTGTTGACAATGGCATGGCCAATACATCCTTGGCTATTTCTGCAAGAGTAGGATATTTAGTAGAATTTACCTTCCACCAATTCAAGATATCAAAACTCGGAGTTGCCTTCTCACTTGTCTCCATGAGATGCAAATCCACCTCATTCTTATTCATACTCTGACTCATATTCATGTCTTTCTCAAACTCCATTGCAAATGAATTATCAATTACTTCTACATCAGAAGTTCAATGTCATGAGAAGCTTGTGTAGATTCAGATTCAACAGCTCCATGAAAATCCTTATAACTATTAAACATTTTGTGGAAAGTTTTATTCTCTTTAAATCTTAAACACTCAACGTCTTCCTTGATATAAAGCTTTCGAAAGCAGATTTCCACAACTTGAAGCTTGTGCTGAGGATCAAGTACAACAACAATAAAAATCATCATGTTGGTGTTTTAATGCTCCCCCGATATTTATCATGGTTAGCTTTCATTCTTTCAGCCATGCTCACAATAAAAGGATATGCACTTTTTGCCAAACTCTTTCAAAGTATTGATTATCATGCAATATTCATGAAAATATTGAGAATAACAAAGAACCTGACACTTAGTGACTTCCAAGAAATGTTTTCAGAAATCTCACAAACACCCTTGCATTATCCCAATCCTTACTCAATGGGATACCACCCTGCATCATTGCAAATTTTGTGTCTCGCTCTCCCAGCCTTTTAAATGCCCTATGAAATTTTAAAGCAGTTTCAAGCATAAGGTAAGTGGAGTTCCATCTAGTGGGGACATCTAATTGTACAGTGCAGTTGTCTTGTATCCTACAATCCTTTATGAAAGTTCTGAACCTATCCATACAACTAGGTGAAGAATGCACAAATCTGACAACATTTCTAATCCTAGTAACTGAATCATGTGTCTCTTTTAATCCATCACTAATAATAAGATGTAAAATATGAGCACAACATCTAACATGCAAATATTCACCTTTCAAAGGATGAGCATTTCAATCCTCCATTCTAACTTTCAAGTAAGAAAGAGCAACATCACTGAAACTTGCATTATCAACTGTAACGGTGAAAACTCTAGAGATTCCCCAACTTCAAAGACACTTCTCAATTTTCCTACCAATAGTTTCACCTTATGATTCTTGATCTGTCAAAAATTCAGTATCCTTTTATGTAATTTCCATTCACTATCAATGAAATGTGTAGTGAGACATAGATAGTTCAAATTTTGCATAGAACTCCACCAATCAATAGTTAGAAAAATTGTTTGATTTTTAGCACTAAGTATTTTTTTTCCAGCTTATTCTTTTCATTGGAATAAAGATCCCAACAATCAAAAGCCATAATAATCCTTCCAGAATTGAGAACTTAGGTTGCAAAAATACTTATAAAATACCGAAAACCCTCCCCCTCCACAAACTTGAATGGCAACTCATCTACAATAATCATCCTAGCAAAAGCTTGTCTGCATGCTTCAATATCAAATGCAACAACAGTAAAAGTATGACCAAACCCTTCCCTGTCTTCTTTTTATAATTATTGGAAACTGAGAACTGTTTGGCTAGAATTAGTACATTTTGGAAATTTTATGCACTTTTTCAACAAGTGATTCTTCAAATTACTTGTTCCATTTTTATGTGTATCACATGCATAACTTTTGCAAAACACCATTTACATTTAGTTCTAGGGGATTGTTACTTAGTACAAACTACTTTAGAAAAATGATCCCATAACCAAGATCTAGGTTTGGTGGGTTTCCTCTTACCTCCATCATCTTCTTCACTTATAGTCTCATCACCCTTCCTCTTGTTGTTATTCTTGGGCTTTGTGCCTTGTTTGGAGTGGTCTCTTTCCCATTAGCTTCAAGTATTTCAGTCTCTATTTCAATATTTTCAGTTTGCATTAAAAAAACAAGCAAATTAAAATTTTATTAAATGGTGATCTCAAATAAAAATTACATCAAATATATGTTGATGGATTGACAAGTGCACAAATTCGTTCCAAGTAATAAAATTAAAACGGAAGTCCGAGTATCGAATGCATAGGAATTTTGTTTGTACTTAAGTAGATGAATATTTTATTAATAAAAGAGGTTAAAGAAAATTGATTTGAAAAGGTTATGAAAAAAGAATGATTTAAATTGGTAGAAAATTAAATCAAACAAAAAGAGAAATTAAACAAGAATTTAAGTTAATTAATTAAAAAGAGAGAGGAAAAGAATAGTCAATTATAATAGAAGTTAAATTCAAAAGATGAGAATTATGAAAACTTATCTTATCAGAGTTACTCATTGATGTAATGTTAATGATTTTTTTTTATTTATAATTATTCCAATTTACACCTGCATTTATTAATATACTCTAACTTTGGCCCCTCGCATGAAATAGCCTAATTTATTTATTTTTTCTCTCAAATTCCTTTATAGAATTAAAATAGTAAATTGCATTAAAAATAGATATGTATAACAGGCTAAACAAATATCAACTTATCCTTAAGAAAGACTTTATTTAGATATCCTTTCTCAGTTCTATTAGAAAATAACATTTCCTGAATACTTTCCTGAATACTTTCTCAGTAAATTGCAAATGTAGTATTCATAAATAGATAGGAAGAGAAATTACATCAAGAGTACTTTCCTGAATTAGTCTGTTTTCCTTATTTAGCTTTCCTTTCCTTAATTAGCCTATTTTCCTGAATTATCCCTGCTTTCCAGAATTATCATGCTTTTTTTTTTTGCTTTATTTTACTCACTAAGTATCATAAATTCATCACTTTTAATATTTTCTGCACAGAAACTTAAACGATGTTACTTTAATAATTATTTGCTCAAAATGAAGGATTGAGAGAGAAAAATTATAAATTTATATATAATTTAACCCAAAAATATACTCATAATTAGCGGTTATCAATATGCTTAAATCGTTACCTCATACATTTATGGTAAAGCGGCTCACACGATACTGAATAGAACCACCAACGAGGGTGTTCGACAACAACAACTAGTGTGCAAGTTTAAGGATAAGAGAGGCCAAGAGGGTACAGGTTGTGACTGGTGCGCGACATGACAAAGGTGCAATTGGTGCACGACACCATGAAGGTGTAGCTAGTGTGCGAGGTCGGCGGCAACACGACTGTTGCATGAGGTTGGCGACGGTGCGACTCCTACGCGAGGTTGGCACTTGGCAATGTCGTGACTAGTTGGCGTCTTCATGAGGTCAACGACAAGGCGAAATAATAAGGACTTAAGGGTTTCTTTGAGTCTATGAGAAAAGGAAAAAGGGTTTGGAAGAGAGGATATGTAAGAGGAAGATAGGAAGTGATGGAGGGTTTGTCACTCTCAAATAGTGAAAATTATACTAGGGTAAAGGATGTAATAGAAAAATAACATTTTAGTAAGACAAAAGGGTAATTTCAAGTCAATATTTGTACTACATGTGCAAAACACTTCTATTCGATTTGGATTGGATTAGTTCTCTCTAGGTGAAATGAAAATTGATCCAATCCAATTAAAATTTGCAATTTTTTTATTTTCAATTAATTCAAGTCTCGATTAATTCACTTATCGACTTTGCAATTCAATTCATACAATTTAATTCGGTTTGGATTGGATCGTGAATACTTGTATCTCCAATGCATAATATAACTCAATCTTGTGAACTACATTTGTTGTGTGTTACTAAAACTGGTTCATAATACCTATACCACTACTCATTGCATCTTGTAAAACTCTTGGTAATATAAAGAAAAATAAAAAATTAACCTTGAACTATGATTAAAGGCAACATCACGAAAAAAAATCCCAATCAAGCATTCCGATGTTGGTATCAAAGGAAACATCATAATGCTTATTACTTGAATTTGCAAATTCATTTTGGCCTTCAAAATTACATAATTGAATAAAATGAGCAGCTTTTGATAATATAATTTGACATAAATCAAGAAGCAAATACTACAAATAAATTAAAAGACAATATATTAAAATTAATTTCTTTTAGAGACAAGAATAAAATACAAATTAATGAAAAATAATTGAAATTGTTTGCCGGTCAATTTATGCGAATATATATATATATATATAAAAGAAGTCATCAAGGGATTTAACTTTTTCATTAAACCTATTTCTAATAAGGAAACAATCACAGCCCCGGTATATTAAAGTCAATCAACCACAAATTGAAATTTCATAAAACTCTCCAATTATTTCACTACCTTCTGTCAATAAACCATGGCGTTTTCCTTTCTGACATGAACTTCGAAGTCATTAAACATAGGATCTTTAAGTCTGGTTTGATCATTTGATTTCTTCATCGAAATCTTCGGGAAAAAAAAGATTAGACAACCTAATGAACCTCTGTAAATAAGAAATAAACAATTAACTTAATAATAATAATAGGTTAGAACTTAGATCCATTCTCATTCATTCCAACTCTGACCGACGTCCAAATCCTCTACCACATTTCTTCCGCTGGTTGCAAATCCCATTCACTGCCTTGGGTGTCATTTGGAGTGTGTGATGACTATAAAATGTAAAAAAAATACATAACATAAAAATATAAGTAATTCTGACATTTAAAAATAATAAAAATTAATATATATATATATATATATATATATATATATATATATATATATATATGGTTTGATTTGAATTGATTTAAATTTAAAAATTTTCAATCCAACATTCAAATCAATTTTCATGATACTAATTGATTTGATTCAAGTTGAACTCGAATTTGAAAAGAAAAAATCTAAATCAATTTAATCAGTTTAGTTTGAAAGTTTATCGGTCCGGACTAATAAACACCTTTAATTTAATAAAAAAAACCTCTAAAATATCAATACTTTTTGTCTGTTTTACTTTTTTATATTAAGAGATCAGCTATATCTCCCGAACAAAATTAGCTAACTAATCCATCGAATTACATAAAGTTGACACCTGTCAAGTTTTTAAAATTTTGAAATATTAATTAATTTAATTTTTGAAAAATGTTTTCTCTTCCCAGTTATATCCATCTTTCAATTGAAAGAGAATCTGAAGAAAGCTTACAGAGTCATTTGGTACCACAAAGAAGGAGCGAAGAAGAGCAATGAAATGCAAAGATGCGCAAAAGCATAAAAAAATTATGTGGGATCTACGCCGTTGAACTTCCTCTCTAATAGGCGAGGACGAGCAACGAAATTGCGACATTTTACCGAAGTAACCCTTCTTGTTCGCTCCATCGCGTCCTAACTATTTCTTTCTTTGTTCTTCACCGCACTTGATTTGTTGTCAACATTTTTTTTATTGTCTGATAGTCATAGTACTCTGGTTAGAGGAAACACTTGCACAATGAATGGATCACATAAATAGGAAAAATATTCATTTTTATCATGTAAAGCACTGCTAAATTCATTATCGAAAAATGAAAATTCAAATTTTAATCTTTGAAACTAAAAAAGTGTGACAAATTTATTCATATGTTCACTTTCTTCCTTTACCATTAATGAAAGAGCTTACGAGACACAAAAGGACGAAAATATCACAAAAATAATTGTCAACATGACTCTTGAATAGATTGGACCAAAATATTAGTAAGTTTTCATGGGACTAAAATGTCAATAAATTTTCATTGCACTAATTTGTTTCACCTCAAATTTTGTTTTAGTATAAAATATAATTTAATCTTAATCTTTCATTTCTTTATTTATTCCTTCCTTTATTTATGATTGCAAGTATAACATTACAATAAGTACTTAAAAAAATAGAAACACAAACATATAAGTGAGAACAAATATAATAATAAGTATAATATTGATTAATAATCATAATGTTGGGTTTTATTTTTTTGTAAAGATTAACTTAATTTTTCATTTTTTACAAGTTAGACAAAAATTGTAAGTATTTATTAATCAATAGTATATTTATTATTATATTTGTTGTAATTTATATTTGTTTCTCTATTTTTTTAAAGTGTTTATGGTAATATTATACAAGAAATGATAAAAAAAAAAGAGGGCGGGGGGATGAAGAATTAAATTACATCTTTACCCTTCAATGAAACAAAATTTGAGATCTGATAAATTAGTCTAATGAAAACTTACTAGCATTTTGGTCCAACACAAACTTACTGACATTTTCTGTCTAATTTATTCAACAGTCATGTTAACAATCATTTTTGTGATATTTTTGTTTCTCTGTGTCTCGTAAGCTCTTTCATCATTAACGTTAACAAACGACGAAAGTTAACGGATGAATGAATTTGTCATATACTTTTTACTTTTAGAAACTAAAATTTGAATTTTCATCTTTCGACAATAAATTTGTCAGCGTTCTACATATTTAGAGACAAAAATGATTATTTATCCCACATAAAATATCTTGAAAAGAAAAATAAATGAAAGATGGCTCAAGATACAAGTTATTTATTTATAATTAATAATAATAAACAAGGAAAAGGATAAATGTCCTCCCAAGATTCATTAGATAAGCTAACGCAGAATATTATTGATGAAAAACCAACACATACTTTTTTTAATGGTTCAAACTTCCCTTTATTGATGATAAACCAATCATAAAATTAGAATGGCTAAATTGCAAATTTATTCTTCTTATTTGTCTCAGTATTCGATTTTTGTTTCCCTATAATTTAATTCAAGAATTTAGTCCCCTACTTTTTTTTTGCAATCCCGTTATTTCAGTTTTCAACCCCAAAATGGGATGTTTATCTTGATTGCCATGTGTCACACTTTTATTGGACGTTAACCGCCAAGTGTCGTGCTTTTAATGCACATTAATTTTGTGCACCTAATTAACGTCAACCTTCAATAAAATCGCAACATGTGGCAACCAACGTCCAATAAAAACGTGACATGTGACGGTCAAGGTAATCAATTAACACGCAACGTTCAATTTTGGGATTGAGGACTGAAATAACGAGCTTGCAAAAAATTGGAGGACTAAATTCGTAAACTAAATTATACACTACTACAAATTACGTTTTCTACATCGGTTATTTGGCAGTTTCAACATCGGTTATGACTCGTTGTTGTAGCCGGAGTCGTTAAAAACTCACCACCTACAACAAAGGTTGGTGGACCGATGTAGAAAGGCGGGCCTCGTGTCAAAGCCGCCTTAGAATGATGCATATTCTACATTGAATGGTGGCAAATCTACATCGGTTTTCAGTCAACCGATGTAGAATGTTGCCCACAATGAGTTAATTCTACATCGGTTGTTTTGTGTGGTTGTCTTAGTATTATGAGGGATCTACATCGGTTGTCAAAAAACCGATGTAGAATGTGTGGTTTTTATTTTTTTGGTTCGTGGAATTCAGCCCGTAACAACATATGCAAATTACCAAAACATTTCAGCAATCAACCATGTCTCATTTACATTTGTAGTAGCTAGCTATAGTAAATTTGCATAACTTATAATTAAATAACAATTTGTCATTGAGACAAACAAGCTATATACAAAATTAAATAAGAATTTGCATAACTTATAATTAAATAACAATTTGTAGTAGCTAACTATATACAAAATTGCATACTAATACTAAAAATAGCATGTCATCAGCTGTTTGAGCTTTTAACAATGGTATATACTGCCTTGTATACTAATACTAAAAATAGCATGTCATAAGCTGTTTCAACATGCATACCGGATGACACATCAACCATATGTGCCAGCTGGGAAACATCAATATATATATATAGTTGGATCATTCAACAATACAATAGAATTTCTAAACTTCATGCATGTATGTAAGATAATATTGAATTTCAAAAATCATATCAACATGTATTTTTTTTTATCAGTAGGAATTGAAGACATTACAATGTCTGGGGATTTGCAATCATGTATTTAAGTCAAATATAAATTGACAGTAACATAAAAAGTATATATAATCTTAAACAAATAGCAGCAGATTCAATTCTAAATCTGTGTAATTAGTACTGACCTATGGTCCTGTTCCCATAACAGGTGCTGGCACATCTGTGTGAGAAGATATGGCAGTTTAGAGGAATATCCCAACATTTTGTTTTTATTTCAAAGTTATACAAAAAATTAGGGGAAAGAAATCAAACGATTATTGTTGACCTCAAACAATAAGAATGGATGATAGCAGTGGTTTTAAAGTGCAAAATGTTTAAAAAGTGAACCAGTTCATGTTGTAAGAAGAGAGAAGCAATAAAGTAGAGAATAGTAACAACAATCAATGTCCAAGGTGGTACATTAAGCATTGGTCTTCAGTCTTTAATTGCTATATAGATCTGAAGAGTTTCTCAAATTTATGTACTTACAATGGTAATATTTTCCAGTTGATCGGGCATCTATCATAACATTTCCAATCATTTTAGAATATATCTGCATTACATTAACATAGGAAAACAGTCAAGTCATGTAATCATGCACCATGTATCATTAAAAAAAGACATAACTATCAACATTGATTATAGTCTTGTAGATAATTTTAACATTATTTCAAACACTGTTGTGGTCCACATCAATAATAATATAGCATGGGTATAGCCCGACCAATGTCTTTGAAGCAACTTCATAATTATTAAGTTAAGCTAGTGACGATTTTTCTTGCATTTTTGCAGACTTAATTGTTTTGATTGTGCAATCGTTGTTCGATGAAGCAGATAAAATGTTCAACCCAGAAAAAGGGAAGGACAACAAATTCAAAGAGAGATGTGATCAATAAATTAATTAGATAATTTTTGTAACACAAAGAACCTCAAAAACAAATTGTTTTATTTATCTTTTCATAAATTAGAAAAATTAAATTCTAAAAAAATCATATTATAATTTTCTTTTCTTTTTAATTATGGCACTTGTCACCAAATCAGGGGAGAATCCAAGAGGCCACACACATGATAAGTAAAATCCATATCAAGATTTTTAATGTACCTTGTTCATCAATGCAAGTAGTTTTTCTGGGGTAGATGGCACTCCATATTGGATAAATCCCTGAAACAAACAATACATTAATCATTGTCCTGATCCATGTCCTAGAATTCTCATTCATCAGATTTGGTCATGAATCAAATTCCTAAACAACACTTAATCTGATGTTACTACAAAGATAATAAAGAAAGAAAAAAGGGAAATTTCAACTATACATGCATGATACAAGCGTTGTACACATTGATCCAGAATGCTAATTTCTGTTGGTTTGTAAGGCTTTTCAAGTCAACAGTTTGAAGATTGCTCATCAAGATCCTGTAGACCACAAGAAACAAAAATGTTACTTTGAATTATTTTCACTAGTCCTTGTGCCACTTCATTGTCTAGTAGAACTTACAAAGTTGTCAATGTTGGTTTTTCTCGTAAATATACACATCATCCATGCCATACCTTAACTTCCTTAGTAATGGTATAGAGGATGGACTTGAGATGAACTTGGGATCCATAGAGCTGGAGGTGAATATGCCTAAGTCTCACTTATATGAAATTCAAACACTTCATGATGCTCTCAGATAGCTTGTTGGGCTGCCACTTGAGATCATTCTCTTCTGACAGAAGTGGATCCAAAGTGATCTGGTTGGGAGATCCAAGTAAATCTCTGGATTGCGCTCCCGCAACTGAAAATAGTAATTAGCAAATTCACACACTGTTGTCAACAATATCTCTTCCAAGCTTTAAATTTTAATATTACTTTATGAAGTAACGATAGAATTCAAATGATGTTTGACCCACTACGGTCGGCCTAGTGGTGGTGCGGTGATAATATACATGATGTTTATTGATTCAAGTAGCCGAGCCGACCAAAATGGAATAAATTTTGATTGTTTTTATTTGATGGATTTTATTTTGAAAGACACAAGTTGATCTTTACGAGGAGCATCAAGAGATTTGTTTCCCTTTTTACTTTGGTGTCACCGGAGAAATTATTATATGATTAAGGAACTATTGCATATTTATGGTCTTGATTGATTTTTATGTGACACACAGTTAACTCATAAATTAAAAAAATTGATCATGTTTGACGTTCAAAATCTTAAAACCAAAATTATAGACAGATAACATGATGATCCCGAACCATACAAAATTTATCCACACTATGGTAATGTGGCCAAAACATATTTTGGCTAAGGAAAATAAAGCTACATGCATGAATGGGAAAATGGGCATGCATACCTTGGGTGATGGATGGCGGGGGTCACGCATAGGTGAAGGAGGCTTCACTATCCCATTTTTTCTAGGAAGTTTTTCTTGAAATTTCACATCTTGGAACTTACTTTCTTTCTGTTCGACAGAAGTTTTAAAAAACCCTGCTTTATCATTATAACTGAAGTCATTGAGATTATAATCGCCCTTTATAGCTTTGCTTATGAAATGCAACGCCTTGGTTTCAAATGCCATCCTTTCTTGAAAAATTCTGCAAATAGGACTAGGATTTGGAACCGGTGAAGTTTATAAGTGATTGTTAGAATTGGTCAAATTCCCTTGATTCCACGTTTTAGGCTTTGATTCCATGGTGACTTCTTGTTCACGTTTCAAACCATCTTGGAGTTGGCTTATTTGGGATTTAAGTCTCGCTATCTCACCCTCAACCATGACTAGCTCTCCTAAGAGTTCTCGCATCTGCACAAATAGCAAGTTGCTTCAGACATCCTTTTGTGTTATGTTTGTAAAGACTATTCAGTATTCACTACTGCCACTTTATAAAATTCCAATGTAACCATATGCTAGAGTACCTGTTACTCCAAGTATATATATTCCATATACTTTATGTTTATAGCTTCTAGATTTAATTCCTAAATTGAGGTGATGTATTATGAACTTTAATTCAAATAATCAATTAGAAATATTAACAATACACTCTTAAATATCATTTTTTGAATACAGACTCTATTACTGATTAAAATTTATTAAAAATAAAAAAAAATCTAACTTATTTAATGAGTGTTTCTTCTAATTTTTTTAGTTTTTAATAAATTTTAAATAATAATAAAATGTGTGTTAGAGATAATGTTGCTAATACTCCTAGGTGAACAATATATTTTAGAAAAGTTTAATGGATAATTTCTATACACCTTAAATGAGCTGCACAATATTAAAATGGAGACAAGTAACATTTTAGGAACTCAGTTGGTGTGGGAAAGCAGAGAGGATCATAATGTAGGAAATTTCACTCTGCAGATTTCTCTTGACCTCACTGTCTAGTGTGGACGTACCTGTCTTATGCTCTCTTGTGCCATTTCAAAATTCTGCTTTGTCTTCTCCTGACGTATGTCCTTGGCATGAACCCCCAAAGCATTATATGATCCTCTCTGCTTTTTCAGGTTGAAATTTCCTACATTGAGTTTATTGTCTTGTTGGCTACACCAAAATAAATAAGTATAAACATTATGAAAAAAATAAAAAATAAAAACAAAGGAAAAATGGTTGAGAACCATCAGCTAGTCCAATTATTTGTATTGATTCTATATGTAAAAATAGGTTTTTTTTTTTCTGTATGAGCTTACCTGCCAAAAGCAGAAGAAAACAATTCCTTTGATGCACAAGAATTTAGCTAGAGGTTTGTGTGGTGCCAGTTCTTTAGCAAACACATGGTAAAAGACCACCAGAGAATACAAGGCAAACGACACAGATATGTAGAGAACGATGGTGAATGCCCAGCTCAACCAAGTTGGATACAGCCCGCATAGCTGTAATGCAATCATCAGAACAGAACATACTGGACGGACAACAACAAACTGCCATGTCCAATATTTTAGAAGCTTCAAACTATGGTGATTCAGCCGAACAGTACGAGGCTACAGAAGATCAATTTACAAAATTGTGAATATCATGACATCACTAACATCATATACATATGCAAATTTCTTGTGAGTAGATCAAATTCATTCTCCCCAAAATTTTAGCACAACTCAAAGTGTGCAGACTGCAGAAGCAAGCCATACCTGAAAAAGTGTCATTGGAAAAGACTGCAGAAGCAAGCCATACCTTTCTTTTTTATTTCCTATTGTTTTGCTATCCGGGTTGTCCACTGATGGGAGCATTCCTTATATATTTTTTGGCCATTTGTGGTGTAACTCTTGTATTCCATTACTCTTATTATCTATAATATTACTTTTGGCTTATAAAAAAAACATATCTATAATTTAAACTCAAGATCCCTTATTATTTTAGAACAACTTCGTATTAATTGTTCAATGCACTCAAGGTAACACGAACTTATTTTGAAAATATATATAACACTGCTGCTCTAAAATATTTCATTATACATAGCTGTAAATTTTTTTCATAATACATAAAAGAGAGCTTATTGATGAAAGGGCTATATGTATTAAAGTTTCAAACTAGCCTTTATTCCACCTTGCACTTAGCTTCAGATTAATTAAAAAAAACACGTAGATTTAAATAAAATAAAAAGTAAATTAATAAAATCATATAACTATGGAATCTCGTTATTTGCAATTTGAGATGTATATCCATGTAACGGAAATCTGTGTTACACGTAAATTGATTTAGGAAGTAAAAAAGCAAACTTGATTTACGAAAAACCAAAGGAAAATTGAAAGGAGTTCAAAAGTGAAAGCACGAAACGAAAATGACCTTAATCGACGCGATTCAACAGGTTCATCATGTTTTTTTTCTGCCCATCGTGAACCAATTTTCTGCAACAATTTTCTGCAATTACAGTTACACAACCCCTAAAAATTGAATGAAAAGGAAGAAACATAAAGAAAAACCTAAAGAATTGAAGAGAGAGAGAGAGACCTAACCCTAAGTAGAAGTGAAAAGGGGGGAAATAGAGAGAGGTTACCACTTCATGGTCTTCTCCACTCTGTGTCGCGCGGCCTCGACGGGCTTCTTTTCTGACAACACCACAACGGCAAAAGAAATTGACGCCCCCTGCATCCTTCTCTGGCAACACCACGGTAACACAGTGAGGGTTCTTCTCTGGAGTGTTCCCTTCTCCAGGGTGTGGTTGTTGTGTTTCTTGGTTTTCTTTCTCCGAAAAGAACTCCAATCTTCCTCTGCGTCCTTCTCTGCCATTCTCCTCAGGAGCATCCCATTTCTCGAAGCTTTTTAGCTTTAGGTTCATCACGTTGTTGTTGTGAATTAATGAAAGAGAAAATAAATAAAATAATTAAAAAAGACCTTTGGGATCAAAGATGGTTTTTATGAAAGGTTAACATCAGAGACGATTTTATAAAAATCATCATTACATCGGTTTTTGACAATCAACGTAGACACCGCCACATGGAAAGACAGTTTTTTAATGGTGACAAGGGAACAAATTCTGAAACAAACAAAGAAGATTAAATTTATAATTTAACCAATTAAAAAAATATCAAATATAAGAACAAAATAGTATTTTTAGTAATAATATTTTTTTCACCTAAAAAATGACTAACTTAAATATTTCTTTTCAATTTCATCTTATTTGGCTTCTATCAAACGGCTCTTCTTCTCTTCATATTTCTTACTTGTTTCTCATTTTTTTCTCTTCTCACTTCGCTTGTTCTCTTCCTTTTCTCAGTTTCTCTCTTCACAACTAAATACATGATCTTCACTTCCCTCCGCAACTCCCTTGCACATAGCTTCTTCTCCTTGGGTCCAACGAATTTTAACAATACAATCACCCACCATCCTTTCCCTCCAAAAGATCCCACCTTTCCACCCACCCCCATCGACATTTCAGGATGAACACTTCAAAAACTGGGGGATTCAAAGCCTACAAATGTAGAAAGTGACATTTGTGTACTCTAACAGACTTTGGTTTTATATATTAATTGAATTTGTATTTGGCATTCTTAGTGATTTGTACCTATTCAGTTGAAGTGTCAACATTGGATTATTAGAAAAGTTACAATAGCTGGTGGATCTTGGCAAGTAAAGAACATTGATTAGATGGCATAAACCCAAAACTATACAAAGAGCATATAACATCCAAGCTTTCCACTTAGATGACATAAACATTTTAATGACGAACTCCAGAACCTTCGTGCCTCGGGTTGGTAACGACGAAATGATAGCCAAAGTTCCCAAACTCTGAGTTCAAACCATGTCGTCACTTTGTGATTCTCTTAAACAATACAAAGAAGTGTGGTCTTCTCAAATGCTATCTCAACAACAACCAATTTTTTATTTGAGATTGTGAACGAAAGTAAACTTTTTGTGGGTGAGATTCTTTATTTCTTTGCTCACAAGTCACAACAATCCCAAGAGATTCATCCATGAATAAGGGTCTTTCACTGAAAATTTAGAAAGAGATGACATCGATCTAAAGAAAGAAAATAAAAAAGGAGAGAGAGAAAGAGAGATGTGAAACAAGGGATAAATTTGGAATTAATTCTTTTTAAAAAAAGTTAAAGTGAGTGTAAGCTTTTGAATTCGGCAGTTATTTCGGTCTCTTTGTCTCGGAGGATTTATCATTTTTCCTTTATTAAAGGAGAAATATATTTATTAATTTATGTACATTTTTTTTAAATAATTATTTTTGGTTTTTGAATATGTAAGATTGACAAATTCATGTTTGAAAGGTAAAAATTTAAATTTTAGCCCCAAAAGTAAAAATCTATGACTAATTTATTCATCACTTTTAAGAGCTTATTTGAGACATTGACATTAATGGACGAATTTGTCAACGCTCTGCATTCAAAGACAAATTTGTCACAGTTGTACAAGTTCAGAAATAAAAATAATTATTTAGTTAAGATATAATTTAATCTCTATCTTCCTCTTATTTAATCGTTACAAACATAACATTACAAAAAACACTTAAAAAATAGAAAAATCAATATAAGTTAAAACAAACATAATAATAAACATAAGCGATTTATTGTTCTAAAAGTTTTAATATGACAATATTTTATGCAAAATATGAAACTAAAAAAAATACACAATCATTAAGTTAATCTTTAAAAAAAAATGAGACCCAACTTGATTTTCTCACTATCTTAGTTGTCACAATAGACTATTTCATTAATGATAATGGACAAAAGTTAATGGATAGATGAATTTATCACACTTGTTATTTTCAATTTTTGAAACGAATTGTTAGCGCTCAATATATTCAGAAACAAAAATGACTATTTGTCCTATTTTTTGGACTTTTTCATTAAAAAAGAAAAAAATATATAAAATCATTTTACTTTCTAGTTTTCATTATTTTTCCTTTCTCTCTTGTTATTTTAGCATAAAGTTTTTCACGTCCAAAGCATTACAATTGCCAATTATTTTGGTTATGGATTATGAGTGCTGCCTCTCTTCTAGCCGCAACTAAAGCGGCAGAACGAAGACAACAAAGTGACTCTCCAGCTGAAGATGGATCAGGTGAGATGTTCACAAAATCAAAGCATGTAAGTCGGTAGTAAAGGAATGAATTAGGCCCCGTTCTAAGAAAATTAGTAAAATTTGATCATCATTAAAACACAATTGTCTTCGTTCATGAAATGGGATTGGTAGTATCGTATCTTGTATTGAGTATCTTAAAATTAGTTCTATCCCGTTGTTCTGGTAGGCCAAACGATTCCTAAATGAAACCTTTAAACTAGAGCCTACCATTTGCGTACTTCTCTTTAATGGCTGCTTCTAATCATTGATAAAAATCAATTCACTGGAACCATCCATAATACTATAAAGATTGTCATTAATTAGTATCCATCCACGTGTGAGTATTATCAGACTACTTTCAGTGTAGTTTTTTCACTCTTATAATTTAAATAGCAAGACCAATTACCCTTAGTCAATTATCATCCAACGCAGTCACGAAATCTCAGCCTTAGGTTCAATAGATACGTTATCTAACTTGTAAACGGAAACAATAATGAGGAATGCTAACGGAAACATTAGGTGACTTCATGATAAATGTTCATTACACATTGTGCTTCCTACAGACCTGGAACAAGAGGGACACATTGTATTCTTATGTAATGGAACATTTTTCTAATGGAATCAAACGCGTCAATGCGTCTTATTCTGAATTAAATTTAGTTGGAAAATGAACAATAGTGGTCATCTGAAATTCATTCAAGCACCTTCATGTCACAGTTGTTAAAATAGCTTTCAACAACGTGTATTTAAATAGGGAAAAAAGAATAAGAAAAATATAAGCTTAACTTCAAGGATAGATAGTGTTTTTGTTAAAATATCGTCACAGTTGCCAAAAAGAAAAACTGAAAATAAACAGAACAGTTTACACAATTTTGATTTTGCTACACTCACGAAATTTTGTTGCATTAAAACAAAGTCCCCGTAGCCAATAGAAAGTACTCTTTGCGTATTTTATAAGTATTAGGCTCCTATCAGGCTAGCAATTTTTTGCTTAACTTCTCCCCTTCAATTACTTGGGATTCTTTCTCTGCCACTCGTTCCTGGAGTTCACGTATAATTCTTTTCTGATCTCCGAACACTGTTCTTATTTCTAAAGCAGAAAAATCAGCTGTCTAACGAGATGAAAATAATAATGGTTTTAGTTGTAGTTAGGAAAATAAGAACAAAATAGCAGAATCAACCAAGATGCACTAACTAGTAACTACTATTAGCAAAAATCAACAAATACTATTTAAATATTTAGGGTAAATAGTCATTTTGGTCCCTGAAAGTGTAACTCGCTGTCAATTTGGTCCCTGAATCGAGATAAATTGTAAAATAGTCCCTGAAAGTGTAATCTGTTAGTCACGTTAGTCCCTGCCGTGAATGGAGTAGTTAACGCCGTCAGTTATCGCTGATGTGGCTCGTTAAGTGTCACACAGACATGATTATCTGAATTTTTTATTTCTAATTTCGTTTATTTTAATGAAATGAGGGATCAAAACGAAAGTAAAAAACCCTCATATATCCTCTTCTTCTTCTTCTTTAACATAACCCTTAAACAGAACCTATGCCCTCTTCTCCTCCTCCTCCATATTTGCACTTCTAATCATCTCAATATACCTCAAAAATCGCACCATTTCGTTCTCTCTTACTATCAACAATGTCGCAGAAGAGCAATGCATCATCATCTCGAACAAGAGTTTCATCACAAGTTGTTCTTTTTTGTGGTTGTGGTAGAAGGGCTGTTAGGCGTGTTGCTGGAACAAATATTAACAGAGGAATGGCGTTTTTCACTTGTTCAATTAATAAGGTATGTCTATTTCACATTTATTGATTTAGGGTTTTGATTTCACATTGGGGGTTTTGATTTAGGGTTTCTATTTGGGGCTTTTCAGGATGAAGTTGGATATTGTGGGTACTTTATTTGGGTTGATCAATTGATTGAAGCACTTGGAGTTGATGATTCACTTGGGACATTTTCCATGGAACAAAGAAGACAATTTGAAAGAGAGGAAGATAAGACAATGTGGAAGGCTCAAGTTAACTCAAAGCTTGATTGTATGGGGATTGAAATGAAGATGTTTAGAACAATTGTCTATGGAATCTGAATGTACCAATTCAAGCAACTCAGATTTTCTGGAGGAATGATGCTTCTTGAAGGATACTTTGGTTTGCTTACCAACCATGCAATGAGAACATTTCTCTAAATCTGCATTCTTTAATCCTAAAAGCATATCCTTCTTGGCTAAACAATTCAACCCCTTCTCACTGATATGAGTAAGCCTTCGGTGCCACAAAGATGCCTCCATATCCATAACATTCACATTGTCTCTAGCAACCAAAGCTTTCGTCCAATACAACTTTGAAATTGCTCCCTCTTGGCCACAACCAAGTTACCCTTGGTGAGTTTCCACTTTTTAGAACCAAAGTGGTTATCATAACCAACATCATCAAGTACTTGCACAGAGATCAAATTAAAGCGTACAAGTGGAGCATGTTTCACTCCTCTAAGTAGCAATTGCATTCCCATGTTGGTTTGCAAACAAATATCACCAACACCAATCACCTTGGACACACCATCATTACCCATCTTTAAGACTCCAAAATCACATGGAGTGTAAGATGTGAAGAACTCCTTCCTGGCTGTAACATGCAGTGTAGCACCACTATCAATTATCCATTTGATTTCATCAGATACAAGATTAATCGAATTTAGGTCATGAAGAATAACAAGATCATCACTAGTAGTAGTGGTCACACGACCATCATCATGATCCTTCTCTTTTTGCTTACTCTTCTTGTCTTTACTCTCCTTCTTCCATAGAAAACAATTCCTCTGGATATGCCATTTTTGTGACAATAATGGCACTCAACATTCTTGTACCGAGACCTAGACTTGCTCTTACTCTCGTCTCTATTACCCTTGATCATCTTCTTCTGGCTTCTCCCTCTATTTTCAGTAATAAGCACCTCTGACTGAAAAGAAGTCCCTTACACATTCCTTCTCATCTCTTCATCAAGAGCACTAGTCTTTGCCATTTGCAAAGGAACAATACCATTGGGGGCAACACTAATCATGGAAACCCGAAATGTCTCCCACGAATCAGGTGAAGTTATTAATAAAAACAATCACAACACATCATCATCAAAGTTGATACCTGCGGCTGACAACTAATCACAGTGTCCCTTAAATTCATTGAAGTGCTGAGTAAATAGAGTTCCATCCTTGTACTTCAATTCAACAATGTTCTTCAACAGGTACAATTTGTTGCTCCTTGATTTAGAAACCTACAAGGACTCAAGAGTTTGCCACATAGTTCCCGCATGTGTCTTAGGAGAAATAAGATTATAAATGGGTTTATCTACAGAGTGTTTAATAAAAGCATATACACGTTCGTGTTCAAAACCCCATTTTTCATCAGACATAGAATCTGGCTTCTGTGTGTCAAAGACTGGAAGATGCATATTCTTCACAAATAGAAAGTCCTTCATCTTGCCCTTCCAAAAGTGATAGTTTGCTCCACTCAATGATATCGTCTTCATATGTGCCTTCATCGTTCAAGCAAGTAGAAAAATAACCCCTTAACCAAAGAGCTCTGATACCACTCTGATGGGAAAACAAGCATGCCAACATAATAACAAACTCAATAATAGAGTAATAGGCAGTGAAAATAAATTCTTCCAACTTGCAAGAACCTGTGAAGACCACCAATAAAATATAGAGTGCAAAATAGAAATTAAGAAAAATCAGAGACACAATTTGTTTAATGTGAAAACCCCCTCAATACAAGGGTAAAAACCACGAGTCGTCCAGACCAAAGAAATAACTTAAGTATAATCAATAAAAATACAAGAGAGTCTCCAACAAGTACATTGAAACATGCTACGAACAGCCAAATCAAAACAAATCTCCAATTGGTACAATATAGACAAGAAGATGAAACCCAAAACATAGAGCAAAGAATGTAAAACATTTATCTCTCTCTTAAAATATCTTTTTGACGATCCAACCGTACAACTTGAAGTGTCACGTGTTTAGAACTCACTATCCAAAAATCACCCTAATCTAACGGTGAAGGAATCCGTAGGTGAAATCTGCAAAACGCTCTCTCATAGGTATACAAAAATCACAATAATTTCTCCTTTTCTTTCTCTCTCAATGTTTTGTAATTTTTTCCTCTCAAATGAGTCTCTGTCTAATCTGACTCTCTCTACTCAAATAAATGAGACAAAATAAACCTTTTCATTTAGGTCTTTACTCCACATACGAAGAGAGTCCAAAAAATCCAATAACCTTGTTGTTGTAGCATATTTATTTGGTCCCTTTGAGAACATGTCTCCTATAAAGAAAGATACTAACTTTTATAAATCGTTGCAGTTGTATTGCGGTGAGCTAGAAAACCTTTATATTGTAAACAATTGCTGGAAAACAAGGCTTATGTAATCACAATTGCGGTTGTGGAGAACCAAAATACCTTGACATTGCGGACTGCAAATGCATGAATAACTGAAAGGATCAAAATAACCAACCGGGAGAGACAAAGCAATGCAACAAACCTCAATCAAGATCATTTGTTTTAATCGTTAAGGTATCCAACTATGCACATGATTTCCTCGTATATTCTTTGTAATTTTCTGATCTCCAGTCAAAGCTTGAACTTGTACCTGTTATCGATCTCGATCATCTCTAACTTTTCAATTGTTTCAGAAAGCATTTGAATTCATTTGCCAACATTTCTTTCTCCATTGCAACTTCATCTTGTGAAGCCTGGGAAAATAAAAATGATAAAAGCAACGGAATCAAACAACATATAGAGGAGAGTATCAGTATACTCACAAATTACAATGACAATATGAAGTCAATAATATTATTGGCAAAATGCAAGTCCAAATTATTTGTACTTCACTGCTCTTCCCATAAAGTTTACTTATGCCATGTTAGCTCAAAATGTTTTATAGAAGTTGAAATTTCAAGTGCACAAATGAAGAAGGGTGTCATTGGCAGCACTACAATCAATAGGAAGAGCTACAAAGCAAAGTCCATAATGCAATTCTCTCTTCTCTAAAGAGGAAATTGTGGCCCTCAAATAGATACAGTCTCATCCAATTCTGTAATCTTAATCTTCATCTCATTCTGTGGACTTTTAACGACACAAGGAAAAACAATAAAATAATTTAATAATTTTGTATGGAAAAAAAAGTTCTGCTCTCTGAACAAGAAGCATTATTCTTTCCATTCGGCAATGTTGAAGGCTTTTTAATTATACAATATAAAATCAGTAAAGGCGCTACATGTACCCAATTTTTGAGTAATAATCTAACTCGAATTCCTAGTAGCTAGATCTGCATGCTTATCTGCAACAAAAATTAAAGGTTGAAGCAACCTTAACATAGTTACCCATATGGTAACATTTGTTACTCAAAACACAAAAAAGATGCTCACTCTAGTCAATCTTCGAATTGCTATTAAAATGATTTGTTTTTTTACAAAAATACATTTGACTTTTGACACCTACAATTATTGACGTATCTAAAAATGTTTCTTAGTGGGAGCAAGAAATAATTAAATTTAGGAAAAATGAATAAAAAAAGAGTAAGTCAGTGAGATCACGGTAATGTGAACGTGAATAATTGAATAAATTTATAAATTAAATTTAATTAGATTTAGGGAAAATGAATAAAAAGTGTAAGTGAGTATCAAAGTGATTTTGGGTGAGAGATGGTGGCGTTTAGCCGTTTTGAGAATTAGGGGGGTCAGAGGGAGTGAGAAACAATTCATATTATAATCAAACATGTGTGATAAGTTATTAATTTAGTGTCTAAAATGTAACACTCTTCATTAAAGGGAGCAACACTAAAACATCATTAATCTTGATTTCTTTATATCAAGAACACAGTAAAAGAAAAACGTTCATAAAAGAATTATACCATGGAAGCTTTAAAAAGATACGGATTTTACACCCCTCTTAAGCAAATAATTCAAGTCTTTGTTATCTTTGTCTCAATAGAATTTTTCCACTTTTTTCCTTCTTCTCAATCCTAAAGCAACTCACTAATGTCAAGGAAGAGACTATTTATTAGTGTGATTCTAGGAGAACGATCTCTATATCCTTATATAAGTGCGTCGTATGTAATTGAGATGTTACATGAAACGGTGTGCTTTATGAAGTGTGATGTTTTTTTTGTTGGAGTATGAATTCATCAAAGAAAAAAGAATCACGCACATACATGCACATACTTTTCCAAGAACAAGAGAGAGAAAGGGGAAAACAGTTACAACTAATTTTTATTTCTGTTTGCACACAACTGATACTCCAAGTGGTTCAGCATATAAGAGAGTACTTATTACACGTGGCAAAACTCTATATCAATCAATAACTAGCTTATTTTTTCTATTGAATTTTAACACACCCCCTTAAGCTAGTTTCCTGCTATCAACAATATTCAGCATGCTTCTCTGTTTCTTGAAGGTTTCAAATTTCAAGGACTTGGTAAATATATCTGCAAGCTGATCTTTTGATCTGCAGAACTTCAACTTGAATTTCCCCTTCGCAACTTGGTCTCTTATGAAATGAAATTTGGTTTCAATGTGCTTTGATCTTCCATGTGCAATTGGATGTTTGGCTAACTTGATTGCAGATTTGTTATCTACATATAGCTCAACTGGACCTTCTTCTTTGATCTTCAGTTCCTGCATCAAAGTATCAAGCCACACTGCTTGACAAGCTCCCATTGTAGCAACAATGTATTCAGCCTCGCACGATGAAAGTGCAACCACAGATTCCTTCTTCGAGCTCCAAGAAATTGGTGCTGAATCAATTAGAAAAACAAACCCAGCAGTGCTCTTCCTATCACTTTTGTCTCCACACCAATCAGCATCTGTATAGCCATATAGATTTCTTGTATTTTCACTATGGTTAATGGGCATCAAAATTCCATAACCAATTGTTCCTTTCACATATCTCAATATTCGTTTTGCTGCATTGAGATGTGATACTCTAGGCCTATCCATGACTCTGCTAATCAGACCAACACTGAAAACCAGATCAGGTCTGGTGTTGCAGAGATATCTCAATGCCCCAACAATCCTTCTAAACTCAGTAGCATCTACTAAGTCCTCTTCACTATCTCTATTGAGCCACAATCCAGCTTCTGCAGGTGTTTCAGCACTGTTATAGTGTTGCATATTGAATCTATGCAGAATATCAGTAGCATATTTTTGTTGTGTGAGAACAATTCCTTCACTACACTTCTTGAATTCAATTCCAAGGAAATATGACAACTCACCCAGGTCAGTCATGTCAAACTCATCCATTAGATTTTTCTTAAATTCATTCACTTTTACTTCATTGTTGGCTGTCAATAACAGATCATCAACATAAAGGCATAGCATCGTAATGTCTTCACCCCCTGACTTCACATACACTCCATACTCAGACCTACATTTCACAAACCCAAATTGGTCAAGCTCTTATCTATTTTCATGTTCCAAGCACGTGGTGCTTGTTTCAACCCATATAGAGCCTTCCTCAATTTGAACACCTTTCTCTCACTGCCTTTCACTACAAACCCAGGTGGTTGATCAATGTACACTTCTTCTTGTAAATCACCATTCAAAAATGCTGATTTTACATCAACTTGATGTAGTTTCCACCCTCTCAAACTTGCATGTGCCACCACCACTCTCACTGTCTCTAATCTGGCCACAGGTGCAAATACTTCTTCATAGTCAATGCCTTGCCTTTGGAGAAATCCCCTTGCTACTAATCTCGCCTTATACCTCACCACTTCTCCTTTGGGATTTACTTTCACCTTATACACCCACTTCACTCCAATGGCTTTCTTATTCTTTGGTAGTTCCACTAACTCCCAAGTATTATTCTTTTCTATGGAATTAAGCTCTTCATTCATAGCTTTAATCCATTTCTTATTCTGCATTGCTTCTTCCACTTTTAGTGGCTCAGATTCAGCTAGTAGTGCAAAATGCACTATCTCACCTTCATCATTAATTGCACCATCATTCAACATTTCAAAATCATTTAATCTTTGAGGGACTTGTCTCTGTCTCAAAGATCTTCTTGGCCCCTCAGCACTGCCTTCTCCAGTTTCATTTTCTTGCACAGTCACAGTGTCACTGTCTTCAAGTTGCAATTCAACTTGATTCTGTTTTTCTATCTCTGGTGTGACATTCCACTCCCAATCCTTGCTTTCATCCACCACTACATCCCTGCTTATCACTATCTTGTTGTTCACTGGATTCAACAATTTATAACCTCCAGTTGAGTGATATCCAATCAATATCATCATTTCTCCTTTATCATCAAGTTTAGTTCTCAGTTGGTCAGGTACATGTCTATAACAAATAGATCCAAACACTCTGAGGTGAGACACACTTGGTTTCACTCCTGTCCAAGCTTCCTCAGGTGTTATATTTTCCAATTTCCTAGTTGGGCTTTTGTTCAAGATGTATGCAGTAGTGTTCACAGCTTCTCCCCACAAATATTTTGGTAGTTTCTTGCTCTTTAACATGCTCCTCACCATGTTTAACAAAGTTCTATTCTTCCTCTCAGCTACTCCATTATGTTGAGGAGTGTATGGAGGTGTTACTTCATGTGTGATGCCTTCTTTCTCACAAAATTCAGCAAACTCAGCAGATACATATTCACCCCCACCATCCGTTCTTAATATCTCTAAATTTTTTCCACACTATTTCTCCACTGAAACTTTGAATTTCTTGAATACTTCAATCACATCACTCTTCCTCTTAATCAAGTAAATCCAAAGTTTTCTACTAAACTCATCTATAAATGTAACAAAGTATTTGTTACCTCCAGGAGTCATATGTTGAATTGGTCCACATACATCAGAAAAAACAACTTGCAGCTTCCTCTTGGATCTTGTGGATACATTTTGATTGAATGAGTTTCTGGACATCTTGCTTTTTATACATTCTCCACATACATCATTTGGCACCTTGATATGAGGAATTCCTTTCACTATTCCCTTACTCTGTAACCTATTCAGATCAGTGAAGTTTAAGTGACCATAACGAAAATGCCATAGCCATTCTTCCTTGTCAATTGTTGATGCTAAACACTGTTGCACTAGAACATCTAGCTCAGCTTTAAATGTTCTATTCTTTGACAAATTTGCTTTAATCAACAATCTCCTCTCATTGTCATACACCTTCATGGCACAATCCTCCAACACCATCTTGTACCCTTTCTCCAGTAGCTGTCCAATGCTCAGAAGATTGCTCTTCATTCCTGGAACATACAACACTCCAGAAATAAAGCATTTAGATCCATCTCTCTTCTTAATCATCACCTTTCCTACACCTTCAACCTTCATAGTCCTGTCATCAGCAAACCTCACCCTGCTTTTGACTGTGAAATCTATCTCAACAAACCATTCCTTCTTTCCTGACATGTGTGTTGAACACCCAGTGTCAAGAAACCAGTTATCACCATGATCACTCTCATCCTTCACAGTCACCATATATAACACTTCTTCTATATCTACCTTCTCCTTTCTCACTTCTTCCACTCCATCATCACCAATTTCCTCCTCTACTGCCATTAACAGAATTTCCTCCTTCTCATCTTCTTCTTGAGCCAATCTTGCATCAGTGTGGCTTGGATTACTATAGCATTCATCGGCAAAATGACCGTATTTCTCACAATTATAGCATTGAATGTGACTCTTATCAGTTTTTCTTCCTCCTCTTCCACCTCTTCCTCTACCACCTCTTCCACCTCTTCTTCTATAATTTTCACTGCTATTGTTCTTTTGTTCACTATTGTAATTATTACTAGAGTTTCTTCTACCAGAGTTTGAGTTACAATTGTTACCTCTGCCTTTTCCTCCTCTGTAATTGTTTCTACTTCTGCCACGTCCTCCTTGATTGTCACGACTTCTGTTTCCACTTTCTGCCATGAGTGCTTGTTCAGTGCTAGGCTTCACAGACTTCCTTTCATTCATTCGTTGTTCATGTGCTTCAAGTGATCCTTGCAGCTCCTCCAATTTTAGCGTTGATAGATCCTTCGATTCTTCAATCGCTACCGTGACATGATCAAATCGCAAATGCACCGATCGTAATATCTTCTCAACAATCTTCTCATCAGACAGAGTTTCACCACACGATTGCATTTGATTTGTCATGGTTTGAACACGAGTGAAATAGGTAGCAATTGTCTCACTCTCTTCCATGCCTAGCAATTCATACTGTCGCCTTAGAGTTTGAAGCCGTACTTTCTTCAATTTCTGATCACCGGCGTAGGAGCTCGCGAGAACATCCCACGCCGCTTTGCTCGTCTCCGATCTCGCAATTTTCTCGAAAATTGCTTGATTCACACACTGATGCAGAATGCACAAACCTTTGCAATCCTTCTTCTTCGCATCTCTGTATATCGCTTGTTGCGCAGCGGTTGGATTCACCGGCAACGGATCAAGTCCGTTCACCACCAGATCCCACACATCTTGATAACTGAGGATCGCCTTCATCTTCATACTCCACTGGTCATAATTTCTCCCATCAAGAACAGGAAAGTTCGCCGGAAAGTTTCCGTTCGTCGTTGCCATTGATAAGGTTCCTCACCGCCTCTCGTGTTTTCACTCGCTTACCGTCTCTCGTGTTTAGGTTTCACTCACCTCACTTTCAATCGATGATCACACTTCAACAACCTGCTCTGGATACCGTTTGTTGGAGTATGAATTCATCAAAGAAAAAAGAATCACGCACATACACGCAAATACATGCACATACTTTTCCAAGAACAAGAGAGAGAAAGGGGAAAACAGTTACAACTAATTTTTATTTCTGTTTGCACACAGCTGATACTCCAAGTGGTTCAGCATATAAGAGAGTACTTATTACACGTGGCAAAACTCTATATCAATCAATAACTAGCTTATTTTTTCTATTGAATTTTAACATTTTTTGTGTTACTCTAACAATAATGAGAATTGGGCTAAATGATTTAAGTTTGAGCATGTAGATTTTGTATTGAATGTTTTATTTTTGTTTGAGTTTTGGGTTAAAAAATTCCAATGGGGATAATATATAAATTTTTTATAAGTTTTTTATATACATTAACAAATAAAAGAATTATGGGGGCAATTGCCCCATAGCATATAATGTGCATCCGCCACTGCTCGCAATATTTTGAAAACAAGTTTTCTTGTCAGATAACAACAAAAGTAAGTTAATTAAATCTAGATAAAAATTACTTTTTTTAAGAGTTATCTTTTTAATAGTAATTAAATTATTTTATATAAATTACCTTTTAATTGAAATTAAATTAATTACAAATAATTTACCATTTTTAATAGTAATCAAAATAAGTATGATATAACTATTTTTTTTAATTGAAACTGAATTAATTAAAGTAAAATTTACCATTTATAATATTAGTAATCAAATTAATTATGATAAATTTTAAAAAATATATTTTATATTAAAATTAATTTATTTACTACTAGAAAAGATCATTTGTATCGTAGTCCATTCGATTATGTTAAAAATGAGAACTTATGTCACCACTAATTTAATTTTAATTAAAAAAGTAATTTATGTGAAAATTTAATTTTAATTAAAATAATGCAGTGAAAAATTTAATTAAAAATATTTTTTGTTGTTTTGGGAATCTCAAACGTCAACAGTATTTTTTGTCAAAAAGTATTCTGAAAAGTGAAAGGTTTTAATAAGAATTTGGGGGTGCAAATAGTAAGTAAAGCCCAGAGGGAAAAATACGTTTTCAAGTTGTTGATGCTCCAACCCAAATAGTTGGGTCCAGTGAAACAATTTTTATCTTTCCTAAGAGCACTAACAATCCAAAGTCACACTTGTGCTGGAGTACATGTATCGTCATCAACTTCTTCTCGTTGCAATGCAACCCAATTTCTTCAATTTACAAAGCAAAAACTAAACAGTTTTCAACTCTCTCGGTTCAATATTGGTGTATCAGAGCAATTAAAATTCCCGCACAAATTTAAACAAAATTTTACTACCGTTAGGTCCATTACCAAAATCATTTTCAGCATCACAAAAAAAAAAAAAAAAGAACGGACGCACAACATGGAATAATTTCAATCAAGAAAATTTTTTCAAAAGTCATGTACACTTTTACAAAAAATACACATGAGATCAAATGTGTATAGAGAGAAAAAAAGAGAAAGAGAAGTGAGAGAGAGCAGATAGAATATTAAACAATTAAATAATGTTATAAATATAAAATATACTCATTACATTCTCTTTTATAAGAAAAAAAAGATTTTACACGTATTACGAAAATTAATTCAATTCATTAAATTATGTCATTTCTAAATAAACAAAAACATTTTTTTTTTAAATTATCTTCCTTGGAAACTTGATATTAAGCAGAAACTCTATGTTAAATGAAGGATATTTTTTTTTATAAAAAAAATCATTAAATAAAATAAAAGCAGTTAAATTTTACTTATATTTGAAAACAAAAGAATTCAATTGTTTTTGCTAATAAAAGAGAACAAAAGGAGTATATAATTTTTAAAAATAATTTTATAGATTGATTGGATATTCATCTAATCAATAAAGATTAATCCAGTAGGTAATTATAAGTATCCTTATATACGCTTTTGAGCCTGGAAATGTGTCCTGATTTTGGTGAGCTCTCGAGACTAACTCACCTAAATTTTAGTATAAAAAAAAAAGTAATGAATGGATTGATATTTATTACATGAATCATAAATGGATTACGTTTTTAGAATGAATTTTTAATGAATAAAAATAGATTAATGGAATGTTTTTTTATTTGTATATTACATTATGAATAAAACTTTATTATATCCATTTATTTGGCACCCTTACTTAGTTACTTAACAAGAATTGTGTTTATAAATTGTAAATTGCCTTCAATAAATAATAACAATACACAAACTTTACCTCTTTAAATTATTACTGCTTATCAGTTTGATACACTTGCTGCGATCTCATAGAAAGTTTTTTACACAATTAATCTCAATTGCTAAAAAGTATTTTATCACCAATAAAAAGTGGTTAAACCTTTTAAAATTCTCATTAATTATTTTATTTCCGTTCATTCGGACTATTTTTTTTTCATTATTATCATTATCAAAAAAATTGTTCCGCCTGTCTATATCTGTGCTTCAATTGTTATTTTTTTTAATAAAAAAAATCTCTCTTTCTATTTTTATTTTTAATGTGACCGAGAAACAAGAAAATAGACAAACGCAGATCCAGATTTTGTGAAGAAAAATGTTACATGAACAACCATTGCCTTATTTAACATCTAGAGAGGAATATATATATATATATATATATATATATATATATATATATGAGAATTTATGATATAATAAAAAAAAGAGATAAAGAAAAATGAGAGATATTAGAAAAGTGTTTAAAATGATAAGATATTTGTATATCATTATTTTTTTAAGTATAATTATTAAACTCAGTTCGAATCTGTCAGGTCTATCTGTTGGCACCCAACCAATTCGACCCAGTTGTTGGATCGGTTCCACATATGACCCAATGTGATTTGGCACGATCAAGTGATTTGGTGATCTAGTTGACTTAGTGGATCATGCAATTTTTTTATACACTTGAACATCACTCATATTAAAATATATATATATATATATATATATCTTACATTTGTATTGTTTATAGATTTGCATATATATTTTTTTACCAAACATAACCACATATTGAAATTGAGATGATAAAGTTGTTACCATTTCAATTTTCCTTTGACTAACATGTGTGTATTGAATTATGTTTGTCGTTGTATAACAATAATATATATTTTAAATTCAAACTCAAGGTTATTTATATATACCGAATTTTAAAAAAATATATTACATGGTCAAAATTTTAAACAAGTTCATAATTATGCTTCTAAATATATTAAAATTTTATTAAACTTTAAATCTTAAGTGTACAAATTTACATGTTATTAAATTATTTATTAATTTTTTTAATATAGACCGAGTCATGTGAGTTAACTAATTACTCACTAAAATGATCCTGACTCACTCACAAAATACCCCCAATCCAGTCATGATAACCGGTTTCAATCTTACAAGATTTCCTAATTGGTCTATCTTTCCTCTCAATAATGTTGATGCTCAGGCACATGTGTGCTTGGGCGAAACTAAAACCACAACAAAAGAAAAGATTATGCATATGAATTATATATATATATATATATATATATATATATATATATATATATATATATATACACACACACACACACATATTCTCTATATCTGAGTTTGATTTTCACAGAATATATTTTTAAGGAGGGATAAAGAACTTTAAATGTGATTCAGTCCCGACCAATGATTAATCTGATAGCCGATTCAAAAGACTCAAGCTTGTGGGAATACCTTGATGTACCACTGGGAATCTAAGACCTTAATTACGGTGGTACTAAACCAAAATATATATTAGTCTATAATGTTTCTTTAAAAAGTTAGTTTTCATTTAATATTTTTAGGAAGAGATGCATTCTTGTTAGAAAATGAATTTTGATTCTAACTCAATTATATAAAATCCACTTTGTAAAGTTGACTTAGGCTCAAAATCCACGTTCTTACATAATATCAGAGTCTATTTTATATTCATTGGTAGTGTAACATCTCGTTTTTCATAAAATAAATAAAAGGAGTTTTATTTAAAAATTAATAAAGTTTTTAGAAATTAAATAAATGAGAGGAAAGTATTTTTGTTAATTAAAATAAGGGTTTCATAGTATTAGAAAATAAATAGAGTAAAATGATATTTTAGAAAATAAAGGAATATTTTAATTGGTTATTTATTTAATGAAAGAGTAAAATAGAGTTTCTTTTTATAGAATAATAAAATATAGAAAATAGAGTAAATAATAGCCTCAGAGTACCCTAGCTATAAATAAAGACATATTAGATAAGTTTTTACAATTATGATGTGTCTCTATACTCTTTCTTCTTCCCAAATTTGTTTTCCCTTCTTCCTCTCCCAAAACTCTTTTTTTCACATACACCCAAATTTGTCCTAAGTAAAACTACGATCTTGGATTACTTAACCATTGGATCATCCTAAAATTTGGACACCTCAATTTTGCACATTCTCACCGTCGGGATTTATAAAATATTGTCTATATAGAGAGAAATACCCCTCGCACAGAGATAGTGAAATTAAGTCTCCAATCCATTCTCCTTCTCTCTAACGCTTGGAAACCCTAGCAATGCAAAACAACTAGAGAAAAAGCTTGAGGAATCTTAGGAAAGCACTAGAGATTTCACTATCGCTACCGTACTACACACGTGGGTTTGCTTAGAGGTAAGGGATGAGTTATTCATAATTGAGAAGTAGTGAGAACATTTGTAGAGATCCTTAGAGGAACAATTGAGATGGGTTTTGGGGTGTTTCTGCAATTTTTATTCTATCTTTACAACTATAACTGTGAATTATACATGTTTGACGGATCAATTGATGTCCCAATGCGAAATTACTATGAAATTGATGTGTTCTTGTGTTGAGTGTGAACTCTAGAAATTGAGTTTTATTCTAATTAACATGAATTGATGAAACTGAATGATTAATATGATGTCTTTACTAGTTAATCTGTGTTATGAGTTTGTGTTTGAATTTCATATACTATGATAAAGAATAAATGGTCAAAAGAAAAAAAGCCCTCTTTGTTTTGCATATTGCGGTAGATTGAAAAAGGTATTGTAATGCTATATTAAAATAAACTCTTTTTAATTGAAAATAATATAGTTCGATTTAATATGTGTGTGTGTGTGTGTGTGTGTGTGTTTTGTGTCATGTAAATATTACTACCGTGTGATGTGTATATGATTTATGAGGCGTGATAAATTGTTATATTAGGATTATGACATTATGATTGAGATTGTGTGTAAGTGATAAATTGAGTTGTGAGTTATGAACTGTACAATCACACAATTGTAAGACCCTTTAAAGGCGACAAGTATTGTAATGAGATCCATTGTAGGAACCCGACAAGTTAAATCACTTTGAGGTGCGACGAGTTAAAATGATTTTGAAAACAATTGAGTAGTTGTGTGTATTGCATAGTTCATAGGTAAAGTTTGTGTTTGTGCCATGTGTATATTAATATTGTGTGATTTGTATACGATTCATGAGGTGTGACAACGTATTGCTTTGAGATTATAACATTATGATTTAGATTGGGTGTATGTGATAGATTGAGTACATGTTGAATTGTAAGATACATGTGTATTGAGATATTGTATGCATTGAGTTGTGAGCTATGAATCATACAATTACACGACTGTAAGACCCTTTAAGGGCGATGAATTAATGCGTGATTAGTATTGTGATGAAATCCACTGTGGGAACTAACGAATTTAATCACTTTGAGGCGCGACGAGTTAAAATTATTTTGAAAACAATTGAGAAGTCGTGCGTTTCTGTGTGTTAAATTTTTTTCTGAGTTGGACCTGAATCAGGAGGGAAAAACTCTAATAGATTCTTTGGAGTTTAGGTTTTGGGGATAAATACACTCGATTTGAGTACTCCTTTAAGTCTGTGTCAATTCCACATAGTTGGAGCATTCTCCCAAAACAGCATGACCCTGACTGGTCTCCCTATGATTTTACCTAGTGAAAGTGACCTAACTTACACTACTGGAAAGTGTACCTTTGACGACGGTTAAATGGCACATTCAAAGATGATTTTGAACCGTCTTTGAAGACAATGTCGTGGAAAATTTTTATTTTCCACAATGGTTCTTAATAAACCGTCTTAGAAAAGTTAACATTCTAAAACGGTTTTAAGGCAAATAATCGTCTAAGAATGTATTTTTTAAAAAATAACAAAATTGAGAATTCTAAAGCGTTTCTCTGAAAAATCGTCTTAGAATGTTTTTTTAAAAAAATTAAAAATTTCATATACATTTCTTGCAATCAATCTCAAATTTCTATTCCTAGTCACATGTTATTTCAATTTCATATATTCTGAAATAATAATAATGATAATAATAATAATAATATCAACTTAAACCACTGTCAATTTTTTTTTCAATCTAAGTAAATGATAACTAACATTAGATGAGAGTTACATTGCATATATGTGTTAACTCATTGACAAGTGTACCAAATTATCACAAGTAGTAAAGTAAAACAAAAGTCTGAGTGTCAAGTCAAGAGAGACTTTATTTGTACTTAGATTGATGCAAACTCAATTTTCAAGCAATAGAAGAGATAAGAAATCGTAAGTGAAAATTTAAAGGGCAAAGTAAAAGATAAGAAGACAAGAAAAATAAGCAATAATTTGAATGTGAAAGATGAATTCAAAATGTAAATGTGTTGGGACCTAACATGCCAAAACTACTTGTGATGCAATATTAATAATTTTTCTCTATCTAATGTTATCTCAATATTTACCTGCATCTACTATGATACTTTATCTTTGGTTCCCCGCATGAAGAGCCTAATTTATCTATTTTCCCTCCCAGTAGAAAATAACTATTTTCCAATGCATTACTTTCGAAATAATACATGAGCATGGATGATCAAACCACAATCAATAACAATAAAGCACAGAAAGGAACAATAAAATCTGAAATTTCCTTAAATAGATAGTAAGGAATAGTTACATGACAAAAGTTTGGCTTGTCAGGTCCCAACAATGGGGGTTTAGCCTCTCATTGCCATGAGAGACTTTACACTTTAGGGGTTGATGAGGATGGAAGAAGAAGAGGGATGGATAAAGGAAGATAAAGGAAAAAATAGCTATAGAAAGAGGGTTTCCCCTATTAGACATGTCCAAGGCTTTGGGTGTATTCAATATAGAGCTTTGAGTCTCAGTGTGTCTTTCTCCTTTGCTTCCTACTCCTTTTATAGGCCTAAGGTAGCTTAAAGTTCACGCGACCTCGCACTAAGCGTGCCCTTCTGGGCATAGCGGATATGATGGTGATCACGCGCTTAGCGCGTCTTTGGGCTTCTTCATGGGCATTCTTTGTGCTAAGCTTGTTCTAGCCGCTGATCGAGTTGGCGCGCTGGGCCTGTCTTATGGGCTACAACTCCAGTTTCTCCACCAACATCAACCAGAGATTTAAGCCCTCAAAGCCAGTGTAGGTCTCAAGAATTTTCTTCATTGTAATTGTAAAGTGATCAGCCATCCCCTTGTTGAAAACCTTGTTAAACCTTGGATCTATTCCATGGTATTCAAAGGTTGTCATTCCATATGCTTTGTTAAATGGAATACCCCCTTTAAGGACGACATCTTTCATATAGTACCTACAAGAACACAATCGAGTCATAGTGATAAGTGATACAAAATTTTTAAATTATTTATCATGCAATCAATTATACATTGTAATTCATTTTATTTTTAAACTGTCACTTGTGTCTCACATATATTAACTTGTACATGAAAAATATTTTTTTGCAAAATGATATTTTGTTACTTTTAATCAAAGAACATAGTGATACTGCCAAAATAGCATTCGATTGCATCATATTCAACCTTCAACACTTTGTAATAATCCTTGAAATAGAGTAAAAACGACCCATCATGAGCACAACAGAAAAAATTCACATACCTTGTACAGAGGAATTTTCTTCACTGCAGCACCAGCCTTACAGACAACTAGTGACATTGCCAAAATAGCATTAGCTCCAAGCTGAAAATTTCAATATTGTGAAAACCAGATTAGCTTAAAATGGATCGCCAACATAGCTACAAAAGACATAGTCGCCAAACCCAACAAGATAAAAAAAAAAACATAGTGATACCTTCTGCTTACACCACCCTCATTCATTAACAGTTCCATCAAGTTGTTGTACCATAAAATTGTCAAATTCAGTCTGCTTGGTTGGGTCCTGTAAAAGCAGAAAACACAATAACAGACGAAATCAATCATCCACCACTAACATGTTTCAAACAATACGCCATAATCCAATTTTGTAGTTGCATAATACCTTGCCAAGAAGAGAAGGTGTTATAATTGAATTAACATTCTCCACAGCCTAATTCAAGGAAAATATGAAATCTTGTCATTAGCTCCAACACATAACAAAAAAATCAAAAACAAACAAGAACTAAAATGGTAAAGGGAACATTAAGCACTTTAAGAATACCTTAAGAGCACCTTAAAAGCAAATTGAAAGGAGAAGCAACTATGACATTAAATTAGGTTCTTAGGATTCGCAACTTGTAAGACAATCCACTAAAGAAGAGATGATACCTTATCTAGTTCTTTTATTGAACCTCCCCCTCTGATAAATACACGACAAATTGAACTGAAATTACCCCTAGGGCTAAGAAGCTATCCAACCAAATTGAATTGAAATTTATGCTAAGCTTAGTGACTCAAAGCTCAGCAGAACACAATAAAATTATTACAACAATACATGGTATAAACCTGCATAAGGTTACAACAAAAGGCATTAAAATGTTCTACATATCTTCTTACATTTGGATAGCTATCATTAGCAATATCCAAGCGCAATATCATCTTCACATTGCGAGAGCTTGGGACACCTGGCGATGTTTGCTAATCCATGTTTAGTCCTTGTACTCCAGCTAACCCCTTATGTAAGATTGGACTTAACCTCTTAGAAAATGAAATGACTAATGGCAAAATGATAGGAAAAAAAAGAAAGGATGAATGAAATGGAAGAGTAATAGTATAAGTGATACATGATACAAAGAAAACAAGTTGTAGCTGCTCGATTTCAACAAAAGAGACTAAGGGAACCAATTTAAATTCACAAATATTGATAACATTGGTGTCAAAAACTAACAATTTCAAAAGTTTTCACTGTTAGATGAAGACATACGTCTCCTCACTCAACAAAGCATAAATAAAGCATAGGTTCCCCTACCTAGTACAAAAATTAAACTTTTTCTTCTTAAATTATTGAGTTTTTTCTTCTTAAAAATTAAAGAAAAAGTTCTTTGAATTGTCATACTTCAACAATTCAACTGCAATATTCTTTTTCAAACACATAAATATAAAATTGAAAAACATTTTGTACTGAGCCTTCCAAAAAAAATTGTTATAATTTATAATTTATAAATATCAATAATGATAATATTCTAGTATTTATATTCAAATTTGATATAAAAAGTTACAAATATATTTAATAGTCTGAGTCATAAACACAATTTAGGCTTTGGAGGTGGCATCAATTTTTCCAACACCCACTCTGATGAAGAATCAAGCCACAACCCTTTACCGGTTTCTTTGTGCTTGAAATCGGGAGCTTTTACATTCCTCTAACAATCAAAATGAACTACTAACTCAATACAAAAAAAATCTAATAAAGTAATATAAACTTGTAAAGATTTAAGAACACATAGACAAAACAGAAAATGGGCTCACCTTATTTAATCTATTATCCCACCATTTAGCATAATTTTGCACCAAATCATTCCAGGACTCACCACCATCACCTGAGACATGTGTACTTTAATCCAATAGCATAGACAATTTATTGATGCAGAACAATCCAAGAGTGTTCCTCTTGGCAAGGTACTTCCCTGAGCCTTCTTGAAAAGCCCTTTTCCTTTTCTTGGACAAAGTCATTTGCCTTGAACTAATGTTGTTGATTTTCTTGATCTATATCCTCTTTCTAGTCATCTCCCTATGTAAAAAATCATCATCCAAACCATTACATCTAACAAATAAAAGAAAGAAGGGCAATGGAAATATAAACCACGAGAGCGGAGGAGACCAACACGACTATCACGGTCACGACGTGCGTGGTGCCCTTGCTCCCACACGACAATATTCCCAATCGAAAGAGGCAGCCCAAGACGAAGCCAATGGCGGAGCCTAGCATGTCGAGCCTTAGGGCCTTGAGGTTGATGTGGGCCTGGAAGGCCTCATCGGCGTCCTTGTTGTTAAGTAGATTCAACGCCAGCTTTAGCCTTTGTGGCACTAGTGATGAGAAGAGGAAGAAGCTAAACAACACCACTTCGAAGACGAGGAGCTTCTTGACTACGTCAACATTGGCGATGCATGAGGAGTGGTTCTCGAGGCTGCACTGGCCCCGAGGTGGTGAGAGAGAGGCCCACGAAGATGGTGGTCGTGAAAAGGGAGTTCACGTTCACCGAGCCGTCTAGGAATGTCATGTGGACACTCATCGTGGAAGAGGACGAGGATGAGGAGACTCTTCTAGTGAGGGTTTAGTCCCTTTCGCGACACTGCAATGACGACGAACCCTAAAGGGGGGAATCGAAGAGAGAAAGGGAAGTCAAAGAGTGAGAGCACGGGAGAGTGTGGGAGAAACGAAATATTTAAAAGAGTGAAAAATATTCTAAGACGGTTTTGTAAAATCATCGTAAAGTTATTGCCTTTATTTACAAAAATGTCATCGTGTTTCTTTCTAAGTAATTTTTGTCAGTAGAATCTTTGTCGTAGAAAGTAATTTTTGTAGCAGTGTTACCAATGTGTGGTCTGTCTTGTCATGCAATTCTAGACGCCCAACGAGGTTTTTCATTGACATGATACCACATTGCATATAGAATTGAGTCTTAGTGTATTTATTGCATAATGTTTATGTAATGATCATTGTAACTTGTTACGTGATGGTTGGTAATGAATTGTGTGAGTGTGAGATGTTGTGTTGTACTTGAGATATGTTGTTCTAAACACATGATTAATGTGAAGGTGTGTAATATGATTTTGTGATTAAATCATTGGGAAAATGATTTTACACAATGATTGGTAACATGAAGTGAATTGTGCTAAATTGAGCTTATTATACTTATATTGTGTGTGTGTGTGTGTGTGCGCGCACACTTTCGTTTATCTTTACCTATTTAGGAATGTGATAACTCACTATTTGTGTGTTGGTTGTGTTTAGATCCTGAGATGATCTTAAACCATGTGTTCGTGGGAGCAGATGGTTAGGTGGATGACTTTAAAGAATCCGTGCTAGAAGACGCTGTGACACAATGCTCTAATAGGGTGTGACATTGGAGCATGAGTTTCTATATTAATCGCATGAAGTTCTAGACATGTAGTTTTTATCATTTTTGTTTCACATGTTGAGTCTTTAGTTTATTATCTAGAGTTTTGGTCAACCTTGTTTTGAGCCGGAAATGTTTTCATACCCTTAATTGATAAGTTTTTAATTTGGTGATAAACACGAATGTGAATATTTTATCCACATGAGCTCCTTTATGTTTATTGAATAAAATCATTTTATGTAATTCCACATTTCCATGTATTTTATTATATAAATATGTATATCGGAGTAGAGGGTGTCACAGATAGACTTTTTGTGTTTGTCACACTACAAACGGATAGTCACGAGCATGAGGAAAAGTAGTGAAAAAGCCACATAAATGGTAGTCACTCCTAAATAAAGGGGTGTGTTAAAAGTCCTACCAGACAAGTAGTCGTGGACAAAAGGAAAACAAGTTGAAGTCGCACATAGACTAAAAATAATGTTGAACTAGACTATATAAGTGAAACAAATCGGTTTTATAAGGTTGAGTTAGAGTTACACCCAATGTTTTGAAAATCGGACCAGACTAACTTGTTCAACCAGTTTGGACACTCTTTAAAATGAGGCATTTCAAAACCAGTTGGAACCAGTAAAACTGGTCCAAAATTGGAGTTGAACCGACATAGAGAACCAGTATGAAACCAGTCTTCTTAATTTTTTTTAAAGTTTTTATTTAATTTAAATTATTTTTTAAGATAAATAAAGATACATATTTAAATATTTCACATATAAATCAATTAATTTGTCTATTATTTTTTTCTTCAATAAAACATATAATTTAATATTTATACTAATTTATAATGTTTTAGATCCTAATATTTTATAAGTTTGGATTTTTTATTATTTAAAATAATATAATGTCAAAATATAAAAATGATTAAACTATTATGGATCATTGAATCTTCAACTAGTGACCAATCCCATTTTAAAAACCTTGGTTAGATTCACAACCCACTTGCTAACAATTCTTTATTAGTTTCTTTACCATTGTGGGCTCGTAATTGATTACATGGTAAGTAACATAGTGTTCATGAGAACGATATGTGCAACGCAAATGATTGCCACAACAATGATCCACAAACACTCGTGGATCGTCTGCATGATTTCAGGGTTTCTTTTATCTTTTTATTCTTTTCTTATCTTTTACTTAAGAATTTTTTAATTTCCACATTTATATTTTTCAAATAATTATCTCCTCTTGGCCTTAAAATTCATGGTTATGACCCCACAAATGCTTGGCATGTCTGCCACTGTCCATCCATAACTCGTACTTCTTCACTCCTCACCTCTCATTCACAGCAAAATTATTAATATCAGCTTCAAATGTCTTCTCACGAGAAACCTATCTCCCCAAGTTGAATAATATTTATTTCTAAATTATCAATGTTTTTTTCCTTTTGTGTCAAAAAATTTCAATGGTTTAAAACAGGACAAAATGGGGGGATTGACATGTTCAGTCCGCATGGTAATTGTCTTTACAATTTGGTCATGCAAACTGTGTTCGATCTCGATACAAAAAAGAGGGCAAAACGGTGGGGCTGTGTGAGTGGACTTGCATTGAGGGCAAACTGCTTTATTAGTATTTTTCTTTTTTTCGAAACCCATGTGCATCTATCAAGTCAAGACCTAGTAGCCTTCTCAACTTTCTTTTTTCCCTCTATTTCTGGGTGCTTTTTCACCCTTTAAAGAATGAATTGAAATAAGGAAATTAAAAATGGTGTTTAAAGTTTCGCATCACAAATGCTCAACTTTTTAGTTTTCCAATCAAATTCGCTAGTCCCCAACTTTAATTTTCGTATAAAACAAGTTCAAAAAAAACTGACAGGGGAAAAGTTTCCCAACTTTAATTTACTTCACTTACTAGCTTTCCCTATTGCATTGACTTTGATTTAAAAGTAGTTTAAGCACCAAAGGAGTCATATATGACAAATGCACAAGATTTCAATTAATGAGCATATATTTTTTTGTTTGGTGTTTTGTATAGATGAATTGAATATTCGAGCAGGGTTCCCTTACCGTTGTCCAATACAAATATACAATGCAATGCACAGCAGATTATAATTACTTGAGTTCTCTGCAACATTAAATGAAGTCAAAGGAGAGTAATGAGATCAAGCAATGATAAAATGACAATGGTGTGGGCTACCACAGGGATAATTAATCAGCCCAACTATAATATGTAATTGTACTTGTCATCCTGTATCCACTGCTTTTATTGCAGGTACCTAAAGTCCTCATGTTTTGTTGACAACATAAATAGGAAAGTTATTTCTATTACTACTCACATAATTTGGACTACTTGCAGTACAATTTGTTTGTTTATTGTTTTAATTACTACTCAGATAATAGTTAAATGGTAGGTGATTCAAATTATGCTCTACTAATATTTTTTTATATCAATTTAAACATTAAATTAATTTGTTACTTATCTTCTTTTTCTTTTTTCAAATCTCCTCTTGTTACTATTAAATGTGTGGATGCATTGACTTACAATAATTTCAGCTTAATTGAAGATTTCGATTTGAGTTTTATGAGTGTAATTATGTCAAATATTTAAAGGAAAAATTGCCTTCTATATTGATTCGTCAAATTCAAACAAAATTGTTTATGGTAAATAACATTTATGAGGTAGAAAGAAAAAAAAAATATATCTTGTTGTATTGAAAAGTGAGTTTTTGACGGAGTTTCTATTTTGATAAATTCTCATTAACGATTTTTACAAATGCATACTCCTGAGTTATAATAGTGTACAAATTTAAAGAGGGAGAAACCCTTACATGAAATTCACAAAAAGGAAGGGATCCAAGGATAAAAAGTTATAATTAAAGGAATTAAAGTTAAAAGAAGATAGTGCCAAAATAATATCAATCATCAATATTAGTTATCATATTTTTAATTTAAGCCCAATGTCTTAGTGTCTTACGGGTAGTGCAAGACTACGGGACGACTTCTACATCTTTTAAGGATGAAAGTATATAGTAACTAAAGTTGTCATAACCGTAAAAAAAAAAAAAAAAAAACTAAATTTGTCAGAGTAAGGGAAATGATTTTTAGTATGAATTTTATTTATTTGCATGAATATAATGAAATGAAGTGGTGTTAGCTATTTATTTACTTTCTTGTATATTCTTAACTATCTTGTGTATCCTTTCCTCATCCAAAAGCAAATCTTGTGTATTTTCTTGTCCGGTTTTGGTTGCAAATTCATTGTGCTGTTTTCATACCATAGTGTTTGTATTAAACAATGCATAAAAAATAATAATCAAGGGGAATTTTTTAGTACGGATTCTATCAACATGAACAGTACAAAACGAGATGGTGTTAACGTTGATTTATTTTCTCTTGTACTCCTAGATGTTATGTGTTGTAATGTGTATCGGTGTATAGACAGTATGGTGTATCCTTCTCTTATTCGGTGATTGATTTCAAATTCATTCATGTTATTTTCATATGAATTGCTTGTACGAAATAGCTTATCAATAAAGTAGCAATGAATAACACATCTTTAAGGACATAAAATAATATTTTTTTCTCATTTATCATTGAACAATATAAACTTTACATGATAAAACTAAAATTAAAATTATGCTTAGTATAGCTCATTAATTTAATATTTACTAATAAAGGCCACATGAGCATATTAACATGTAACTTTGTGATAAGAAAAATGTTATAAACATCTAAGTGAAAAATCCATGGAAGGAATATCTTAGTCAGCTACACGGATCAAAGAGGACACCCAAATGCCAATTCACTGTTCGGATCTTTATACACATAAACATAGCAAGTGAGGTTTTTCAATCTATTGAATCTCAAAAGTAACATAAGTACAAAAGAAAAACAGTAGGAGTAGCAGATAACATCAAAATTAAAATAGGGGAGAATATAGTGGGTGATATGATACTTTATATAGACAACACAATAGGTCCAAGTAAACAGAAAACCTTTGTACCAAAAGTGCAAGTCCCTCCACTGCTTCCCCTTCTTTTGATAGATTTTGGGGTAAAGTTGTTTGTCATGTTGGTACCGAATTAGCTTTGCTGTCTTTCAAGTCTCAACTTTCAATTGTTTTTTTACCTTGGAATTCGTTTTTCAACACAAACAATTTGAATTCCATTGCCGTGTCGAGGAGCTTTATTTAATTTTTAGTGTGTGAACCATGTTGGATTTTTCTTGCCCCTAGTACTGAAACTTCGAATGATTTGTCATATACTACATGGTGTATTATTATTCAGTGTCAAGATCTTGGGTTGAATTTCATGTTCCAAATTTCACTTCCTCAATCATAGAGTAATAATAATGCATCCAAGTGTTTGGTTTTTTCTCCTTAGGACCCTTCGAAAACCATTACATTCTCTATGAACTAATTTTGGTGTCCGCTAGCAGCCACCCCTCATGGATATATGGATTCTGATTCTGTAGAGGTTCCATACCCCATTGATTTTGATTCTAGAGTTCCACACAAGCATTTCCTCGTTGGACCAACTAAAAAATTGATGATACAAAAACATTTTAAAAAAAATAATAATCTTACATTTATTTATGATAACCAACAAACACTTTAATGTCGTGGGTTTCAATCATCGTTTAAAAAAATTAACCAATAATATTTGCGGATAAAAAAAATAAACACTTTAATGTAATATACTACTAGTAGTACCTATAATCCCCTTTAATTTAAACATAACTTTCTCTTTCACGCTTTCCGTAATTTTACAGTATCTAATCTATGTTTTTCGTTTTTAAAGTGGTTTGATTGGATTTAAAGCACAATAATTACCACATAACCTTGTTTTACAAAAGGGGGAATTTCTCTTGACTCCAATAATATTAATGATCAAAGCTAGATATAATTTACGAATCCGATCATTCGTACACCCCATTCCTTTTTCCATCACTTGGCCCAGCTGTTCCACTCCATTGAATGCCATCACATCCCATCATGATGGTCGTAGCAAGCAAAATCAACCTGTCTGCATGCAATGTCGTTTTAATTTGGTTTCATTTCGGGATCAAAAGGGATGTTTAAGCATGCACCCTTGTCTTTATCTATTCTTTCTTTAGATGAAATGTAGTTTCTATTGGTCGGCACGGCAATTAAAGACTAATTCTTGCGAGATATATTTTTTATATATGCACACATTATAATTAAATTTTTTATCACATACTTAAAAACAAGATTATATGTCAACCATGTTAATGGTATTTATTTATTCTAATATTATTATAGATCCTCATTCCACAATCAACCAAACCAAAGAGGCAGTGGAATTTTGTCCTGGTTTTTCCCTTTAGGAAATGGCAGGGGGCAAGTTGGACCCAATTTTTATAAATTTCACATGCGTCTATCTCTCTTTAGTTATGACACACCAACCAGAGATATCACACTGCAGGCGTAACTCTCTAATTCTAACCATATCAAACCTCTCCTAACTTAAGTGTGGTAGCTAGCTTGGCCATCCAAGGAAAAGGGTTTGTACACTTACTCAAGATGAAGATGAATCTGCCACAACAGTTTCAACAACCAAAAATACAGTTTCACTTAACTCGTAACAAACCATTCTTTTCTAACGTGTGTGTCACGTGCATACCTTACTTGGGACCCTTTCTAAAATGCTAAGGTAAAATGTCCGTGCCAGAATTCCTGTTTAGGACTATCCATCCCTGACCCTATGCATGGCAGCAATGCAACCATACTTCAAAGCATGGTCCACACACTCCACAACCTGTTATGGGGGGTTGACTCTAAGTTGTAATCCATTTTAAAGTTGTTTTCACTTTCCAAAAAGAAGCAATGGTTGCATTTTCTTATAATTTTACTCAAGGTAGCTCGCTCAATTACTTGCTAAAACTTAAAAATTAGTAATACACTAATACCGAATTAATTGAATATCGAATATGAAATGTTATTTTTTTTTATCTTGAAAGCAAGGCACCTCCACTAATAAAAGCCATGAGAACCAGTTAATAGATTTTTTTTTCCACACAAATGTCGCTCTATTCGTATAATCAAGAATTGAACTTCTGTCATATAGTTACACGACCCATGCTATTAACCACTTCTATCATACTTTATGGGTATGTGAAATGTCTATTGCTAGTTCATATGAAATGCCCACCAAAGAGTGAATTCATATGAATTTACTTGTCTTTGAAGAATAATAATCGCTTAAAATCTTGTATCCAAAAAAATAATCCCTTAAACCCGTGTTTCCGCAGTTTGAAGTATATTATATTTTCTTACCGTGGGTATATTATACTATATTGCTATCACAATATCGCAGGAGAGGAGACTCTCATTCTCATTTTTGTATCATAATTACCACCATATGATCATAATGTTGATATGCATATAAAAAATAAAGGTAATCCCTCTCCATATGCAAATCTAGTTGTGAATTCTTTTATTTTTAAATTAAATATAAAAGAAGGGTTGGTAGGAAGTAATTCTCTACCCTATATGCCATGTAACGAGATTTCATCCATAAAGTTTATTGTTGTGGCTCAAAATTTACAAAGTTCTTTTCGTTGCTTCTGTCCTCTCTGGTTTCATAAATAGTATTATAAGCGACGTACACATTTCTCTCTTTTAATACCAAACCCGATGGTGTCATTGCATACCCCTGTCACTCTCCTTGTCAATGGTACCCCATAAAATAAAATAAAAAAAACTTTCTCACGATGTTTACACTGTTCCCCGGTGCAGGATCAGAACAGCAACAGCGCTGTACGTACCATAAAACAAGTGCTACATGATGAAGACAAAGACTTTATATAAGAAAAATACTCCCACCACCAATCCTACTGTACAAATTACAAAAACATTAAAGAGAGAATAAACATTCAAACATTTAACACCTTAAAAGAAAACCCTACCCCAAATGAAGAAAAGAAAACTGAAGAAAGCAAGTAGATAAGATAAGCTATCACAACCCAAACGAAATAAATATGAAACACAACCCTGTCCCCAACTGAGCACTTCAAAATTCAAATGCTAAGTAGATCGGTTGGTGGCGACTGAGGAGGATGTTGATCTTTGGGTTCCTTTGATGCCGTGGTTGGAGACTCTAAACTGTTTGATGAAGACAAAGAGGATTCTGTGATTGTTAAGTCTCCTTGTTTGGAGCTTGGTGGTTTTGGAAGCTCGGTCAGAATTTGAACAACTTCGCGCATAGTTGGCCTCTCCACCGCCTGTTCCTCAACACACAGCATGGCTACATAGAAAACATGCATCACCTCATGAAGTGGAACCGAGGGAAGTCTAGGATCAAGAACTTTTAGAACTCCTTCCTTGTTTGAGTCTGTCATTTTTCTCACCCATTGTACAATGTCCACACCATCGCCAAACTCGCCAACCGGTTTCCTGCCTGTTACAAGCTCCAAAAGAACCACTCCAAAGCTGTACACGTCGCTTTTCTCATCAACTTTCAAAGTGTAGGCATACTCTGCAGTCAAAATTTCATTTTAAATCAACAACTACGAACAAAAATAATACAGCCACATTAATTGAAGACAATTAAGATAAAGTCAATATGTGATAAAAGGAATGGAAAATGGCATCCATTTACTTTGACGTACATGTTGCCAATTAATCAGTTTCCAACTGTGAACATCTCTAACCTATAACTACAGGACTTAACTAATTATAGGTTGGGGGCTACGATCAAGACTCAAAGGTCACAGTTAGCTACCATTAGCTTTAAATAGTAATAGTAATTGGAAGCATACTAATTTAGAGGGCAAGTCAAGAGGTTATTAGTGTTTGACAAGGGAAGGTAGGCAACATAGCATGTTAGCATTTATTAATGAATTAAGGCACACCAAACAGCAACACCTACAGTTCACTTCTACGCCTAAATCAATGATGTTGAGTGAAACGAGACAAACACCGACAGTTAAGGATTCTAGATAGAAATATAGAAGAAATAAAGACTACTATTATTCACACTAGTTCAACATGTAATCATCAATTGTGTTGAATTTCAATATATTACCTGGAGCTATGTATCCGTAAGAACCAGCAATAGCAGACATGCATTCAGATGCTCCAGAATCTTGCAGGAATTTAGCGAGCCCAAAATCAGCAACATGTGCTTCAAAATTGGAATCAAGAAGGATGTTGTTGGATTTAACATCTCTATGGACAATGAGTGGTGAACAGTCATGGTGTAGATAGCAAAGGCCCTTTGAAGCCTCCACAGCAATCTTATACCTTGTGTACCAATGCAAGTGGCCCCCTTTCTTGCCATGAAGAACCTCACCTAAACTTCCATTTGGCATGTACTCATACACCAAGAGATTTGTCTCATGATTTGAACAGAAACCCAACAGTCTAACAATGTGTCTGTGTCGAATCCTCCCCAATGTCTGAATCTCAGCATTGAAACCATGATCATGGGAAGATCCTCTGCTCATAGCTGGTAACCTTTTCACAGCAACATTATCCCCGTTAGGCATTGCCCCTTTGTATACAATGCCAGCACCCCCTTTCCCTATTATGTTGTCCTCCTTCAAGCAATCCAAAACATCATCAACAGTGAAGTCCAAGCGCTGGAACGCGGTTAATTTCCATGCCCGAGCTTCACTGGCCTTCTTCAAAGCCCGGGCTTTGATTATTGCCGCAACAGCAAATAAAATGGAACACACAAGCAACCCAATAACTAGCAAAAGCTTCAATGAAGAAGATAGTGGACCTTTAACATGGGGTTGGCGAGGGCCATTGGCAACCCCATCTTTACAAGGACCCAAATATGGGCCACAGAGTTCAGGGTTCCCTAAGAAAGAGGTGTAGTTAAAGTAGCCGAATTGGCCAGTGCCAGGAACCAACCCAGAGAAATTGTTGTATGAAAAATCAACAGAAGTCAAACTCTGCATAGAGGCAATGGAACCTGGAATAGACCCATCTAGATGGTTTCTTGAAAGGTTGAGATAATTCAATATCCGCATGGAAGTAATCTGGTTTGGAATCTCACCAGAGAGCTCATTACCACTGAGATCAATGAAGGTCAAAAGCTTGCACCTACTTATCTCAGGAGCAATGGGACCCGAGAACTTGTTATGACTAAAATCAATCTTCGAAAGCTGTTGCAGCCTACCAATCTGAGGAGGAATTCGACCTGAAAACTCGTTACCATCAAGAAGAAGCTTCTGCATGCTAGTGAAGTTCCCAATGGTGGATGGCAACGGCCCAGAGAGCTTGTTATTAGAGAGGCTAATCTGGCCAAGATCAGTGGCAATGGAACCATACTCGGGAAACTGTCCCGTGAGAAGATTATCCTGAAGCTCGACCTGCGTAAGCTTCGGAAGCCCAAATAGACCCTTCGGAATAGAACCGTTCAGAAAGTTCTCTCCCATCCGAATCCTATTCAGAGACTCGCACTTCCCAAGCGAATCAGGAATGGGACCGAACAAATAGTTCCCGAGAGTTATCAGAGTCTGAAGACGATTCCCATAACACATATATGGAGGTAGCGTCCCCGTTATTTTGTTCGAAGAAAGATCAACGAGAGTGAGTCTTCCATTTTTCCCCAAACTCTGAGGAATGCTTCCGGTGAAGTTGTTCTCCCAAAGCTGCAACACCTCCAAAGCCGGTAACTCTCCAACAAACTCGGGAATCGCGCCGTGGAGCTTGTTCCGGAACAGGTTCAACAGAGTGAGATTCTTCAGCTCCGCAAAACTCGCCGGAACCTCTCCGGAGAGCATGTTGTTGGAAAGGTCCATTGACTTGAGGCTTTTCAAGTTCCCCAGCTCGGAAGTGAGAGAACCGGAGAGCGAATTCACCTGAAGAAACAGCGTGTCTAAATTCTGAAGCTTTCCTAGCTCAGCCGGAATCTCGCCGGAGAGGCCACAGTAGGCGGCGTCGAGGCGTACGAGGTTGGAGAGGTTTCCAATCTCGGGAGGGATGCCGCCGGAGTAGGTGTTGTAGTAGCCAATGTAGAGCTCGCGGAGGGCGGAGAGGTTACCGAGCTCCGGGGCGATGTAGCCGGCGAGCTCGTTGCCGGAGAGGGCGAGGTAGCGGAGGTGTTGCCAGGTGCCGTACTCGGGAGGGATCTGGCCGGAGAAGAAGTTGCCGCCGAGGTGGAGGTGGCGGAGGAGCGGCATGGAGGCGACGGCGAGAGGTAAAGGGCCAGTCATATTGTTGTTGTAGAGGTCGAGAACCTCCAAGTTGGAGAGGCGCGCAAGCTGAGAAGGAAAAGTTTGGTTAAAAACATTGTTGGAGAGGTTGAGGAAGCGGAGGGCGGAGAGGGCGGAGAAGGAAACCGGGATGGGGCCGGAGAACTGGTTATCGGCGAGGGAGAGGTGGGAGAGGAAGGGGAGGTGGGAGAGGTGGTCATAGAGAGTGGCGGAGAGAGATAAGGAAGTTAGGTTGAGGCCGGTCACGTGGCGGCGAGAGTCGCACGTGACGCCGAACCAGGAGCAGAAGGGGGTGGAGGAGTTCCAGGAGGAGAGAGCATGGGTGGGGTCGTTGGTTATGGAAGATGCTTTGAAAGAGAGAAGCGCGCGGTATTCTGAGATTCGCGCTGCGTGGAGGGAGTGGAGGAAGAGCATGAGCAAGACAAGGACTCGCATTTTGTGGGAATGGAAGTAGAAATCAAGATGACAACTGCTACTGAGCAGAGTGACTCAGGACTCAGGACTCAGGCCTTCTGATCTTTATCGTTTCAAGTTTAAACAAATAGGGAGTTTTGCACTTTTATATGCCTCCCTTTATTTACTTGATAAAGACAACAGAAAAATAACTCAAATAAATAATCAAATGAAATATATACATATATTATAATAACAAATAATAATTCCAGAAAAAAAAAAAACAAAACTCTGCGTAAGATACCTATGCCTATACTCCTATGCCCTCCTATGGTATGCCTAGTGCATGTTTTGAGGTTTCTGTGGCATAACTCATTTAAGAATTGTGTTCTTTTTTTTGTATTAAAGATATTTTAGTTTGTCTTTTCTAATTATATCAGTGTCTTTTTAATAATTTGACCTTTAATTTCACGGTTATGCTCATTTCAAAAAAGTAAATGATTTTACTTGCGCATTTATACATTTATTACGATTTTCTCTAATAACGATTTTCTAAAATTTCTGCAATCTTATTATTCTGTTCGCCTGTGTAGACGTGGAATTGAAATATGTCAAGAAAAAAGTAGTGTATAATTAGCATTTTATGAAGTGTCACACCGTTTAAGCTATTCCTTCATTTTTATTTTTATTTTTGCATGACACCACCAATGTAGTTTGGTGATGATGAATGCACAAGATGATACGTAGTTTTATATTTTTTTTTTTAAAAAAAGAGTAAGTGCCAGGAAAAAAAAAAGGAGTAAACGATACACACGCAGTGGGTGAGTTGTTATGAATTAATTCTTATTTATACAATCTATGTTATTCATTTTTTCCTCCGATTTGGTCATTTTTTGGTTTGTTTTTCGTTATTTTGTTGATCTTTAATGGTTGAAGTGAAATCGAAACTTGAAATGCATAATATTTGCATTATTATCATATATTTATTTATATACCGCATGATGTTAGATGTTAAATTTAGACATATTCAATATCAATTAGAAATAAATAAAGAAATCCACACATTTTAACATTAGTTATCTTATTAACCCATCTAGGATATGTGTTATCTTATATGACTGAAGTCACATTTTATATCAGTTGTCCTCACCGCATGTTAAAAGTATAGATTTCAACATCAATTTTCTTATTAATTGATGTAAAATATGATGTTTTATATTGATAAGAGTCTAAAGCCATGCAGAATTTGAGTGTTTTTTTAACTTGACATTATGCTTTGCATCCTACCCATATTTTAAACCTTTAATTATGTATACTTTTTTATACACCTGCAATGATCCATCCATCCATCCATATATATATATATATATATATATATATATATATATATATATATATAAATTATAAATTAAAAGTTAAATCAATAAAATTATAAAACAATAGTTAAAACCACAAATCTTCTAGAACAAAAAAAATTGCACTATTATCATTAAGGAATACAAGAGAGTCTGCACGGGCACAAGCAATGCAAGCAGTGATCAAATTGGAGTTAATTACACGAAGTTTATAAAACGACAAACACTAATTAAGAATTCACATCAAAATACAATCACATTACAATATCAATTCAAGCAATAAAAATAGGCACTAACTCCATGCATTTTAATCATAAAATTTCATCAATTCGAATGATAAAAATAGACACTTTTTATTTTATAAACAAAAATGGAGAGGAGCATACAAAAAAAGCACCCTAAGAAGTGGTTGCATCCTCATCATCGTGTCCATGTCAGCACGCAGGAGTTTGAGCATAGAACATCGTAGATAAGCATCACATTCTCCACATATCGAGTAGATTGAGGGAATTACTTAGATCATGAGTCTCAACACAAACATCATATGATAAGCCCTTGGACTCCCGATATGTTGAGTAGACAAAGGGTGAATGAGGGGGATAAACACATAGGGGTCCCGTGAATCATGCAGATTTTAATGATGTAAAAAAAATTCATTTGATAATAATTGTCATCATAAAAAAGGGAGAAAATATAAATATATAAATACAGGATTTTGATGATGTCAAAAGTATAATCAAACAAAATTGCTTTAACAAACATTTAAGATTAAGCAAACAGAGGTTGCTTCAAGATTAATTCAAGGTCAAGCAAACAAGATCAAGAAAAAAAAATAAGGTCTTAGTTTATTTGTTAAAAGAATCTCATTGGTCGATCAGTTTTTTGCCTCAAACAATTAATTTCAACAAACTCGGACTGGTAATCGATTACCATTGGTAATCGATTACCAAAGACAATATTGCAAATGGGCTTTTCAAAGGGATTTTTGAATTTGAATTTTAAATCTTGTAATCGATTACCAATAACGACACTTCAGAAAATACTTTGAAATGTCATGACCATTTAGAAATATAACTGTGTAATCGATTACTAGAATCCTATAATCGATTACTAGTGAGAAAATTTCAGAAAAGCTTTTTGAAAAGATACATCTCTATAAACCATTTTGAAAAGGCACAATGGGCCTATATATATGTGTGTCTGACTTTGAAAAAAAAAGATGTTCTAAGAGAACTTAATTGTCAAATACTTTCTAAACAACTATTGACCAAACACCTGTAAATCTATTGAGAATTCTTCTAAGATCTTTAATTTGTATCATCTACTCTATAAGAGAGAAATCATTTTGTACATCTTAAAAACTCAGTTGTAATCAAAAGACTGTTTGTCTCTTAGCTTGTGAGAATCTTGAATACAAGGGTGAGGGATCACAAGGTCTGTTAAAAGTCTATAAAGGATTTACAAAGATAGTAAAAAATCTCAAGTGAATTGCTTGAGGACTGAACGTAGGCACGGGAAGTGGCCAAACCAGTATAAATCGAGTTTGCAATTCTTTTTTTCCTTATCTCATTTATTTTATTGCAACTAATTTTGTCTTGCACGTTTAAAAAATATTGGTTAATTTAATTGTTGCTTCTTCTTCTGCATTCTAAGCCTATCATATGTCATTTAAAAGGGGGATTAAAATTTGTTAGTAGAAAAATTTTGAAACTTAATTCACCCCTCATCTTAAGTTATTGAGGTCGCTTGTCCAACAGGTCCCACAAACTCATTGTACGAAACATGTACTTGAATTGACTTTGAGGATAGGGTAATGCCCCACAATAACTATATGGTCACCAAACTACCATCAAAATGAAGTTGGTATGCCTCTTCGTCTAATGTCCATCCAACTTCACTGCTCCTATTGATGGTAGGGAGGAACTCAATGCTAAACATTTTTTTGTCAACAACTAAATGTTAAAGATCTTTGAGAGTCTTAATGCATCTATCAGCTCTCTCGAGAATACAATAACTTAGTGTTTTGATAACTGTGAAATTTGGATTTAATTGATAGTCAATTTTGACTAAGAATGATTAGAATTTCCTTACTTTATTGTTGTTTTTTAATGAAATAATGAGAAATTTAATATCATGTTGATTTTTTACCAGCAGGATTCAAAAGAAGAAAAATTCAAGTGCTTTAGAGGAAAATTGATGCAAAAACTTGAAGAAAAAGCCTTGAAGAAAATTTGAAGATTAAGACAACTCGCTTAGTGCACAAGACATGCCCAACGCATCTCCTCGCCCAACGGATAGCTCACGCGTAGCGCAAAGAAGGCCCACGAGGAAGCCTAAAGACGCGCTTAGCACGAATCCTGCTCTAAGTGCGTGATCGCCGCCATACTCGCTAAGTCCAGACGTTGTCGTGCTCAGCGTATTATCACACTTTCATTCCCGCTAAGCCCAAAAGTGTGCGCTCAGTGCGAGGTCACATGGATTTTAAGCTACCTTAGGCCTATAAAATGAGTAGGAAGCAAAAGGGAAAAATACACCAAGTCTCAGAGCTCTCTATTGAATACATCCAAAGTCTGGTCATCTCTAATAAGAGAAACCATCCTCCTCTAGCCATTCTTCCCTTCTTTTCTTTTATTCATCCATTCTCTTCTTCTATCCACATCAATCCCTAAAGTGTAAAGTCTCTCATAGCAATGAGATGCTAAACCTCATTGTTGGGAGCCTGACATGCCAACTTTTGTAATGTAATTCTTTTCCATTATCTATTTAATCCAATTCAGTTTTTATTGCTCTTTTTGTGCTTTATTATTTATTTATTATGGTCTGATTATCCATGCTCATGTATTATTTAGGAGATAATGCATTGAAAAATAATTATTTTCTAAGAACTGGGAATGGACATTTAAATGAAATCATTGCTAGAAATAGAGTGAGATTTGTTTATCCTATTTTATACATATTTAATCTTAATGAAATTCACTATTTTTTTCTTTGTAAATAAATTTGGAAAAGAAAAATAGATAAATTAGACTCTTCATGCGAGAAATCAAAGATAGAATATTAGATGTGGGAGGAAACAGGGATAACATTAGATAGAGAAAAATTATTAACATTGCATCACAAGTAGTTTTGGCATGCTAGGCCCCAACACATTTGCATTCAAATTATTGTTATTTTTCTTGTTTCTTTTCTTTTACTTTTACCCTTCAATTTCACACTTACACTTCTTTATCTTTTCTACTTCTTATAATTGCTTAAAAATTGGGTTTACATCAATCTAAGTACAAACAAAATTGTTGTAGACTCGATACTCAAACTTTTGTTTTACTTTACTACTTGTGACACTTTAGTGCATTTGTTAATGAGTTAACATGTTTCAACATCATACAACATTAAAAAAATGAATTGAAACATACAAAATCCACTACTAGAAACAAAAATAGAATCATAAAGAGAAGAGGAGGACAAAAGAGGTAGAAGGATGAGAAGACATTTACTGTGTCAAGTCGTAGTGGCAACAAGATCATCAGTTATGAGACAACGACAGTTCGAAGGTGTTGGCGGCGAGGTTGCAATGCAATCACAATGAAGGTTCAAAGGGGTTGCAGCAAGATCACGACTGAGAGATCTAAGGTGGTTGGGGTTTGGGTTGATGGTGTGGCAACAAGTTCTTCATTTGGCATCACACTCACAAAGAATAAAGTTGTTTTCAAGGATTTCACAAGTAAGGAATGAGAGGACATTGAAAAGGAAATTCTCAAATTAGTAAAGATAAAAAATGATTCAATATTAATTTTAATTTGAATCGTTAAAATTTTTCTTCAAGATCATTATAGTTAAAAATTATAGTTAAAATTGATGTTGAAATATATTTTCGACATTAATTTTATTTAGAATTGATGTCGAAATAAGTTTACATCATCAATTGTTAAGAACAATATTGTAAAGTTATATTAAATTTTTTAAAAAATGAGCATGTCTTTTTCAACATTGTTTTTCAAAAATTAGATTTGACAATGTAAAATGTATGTCGTGTGGTAATCAGGGTTTGTTAACTTACACTCACTTAATTTTTAGAAGAAATATGTTAGTAAGTTATATTTACATGTTTCTTAAAATAAACTATAGGTGTAACTTGTTAACTTACTCTTTTGAAAAAAATAAGTGGGTGTAAATTAACAAATGTCTTTATATAATAATTAAAATATCATTGACATTGTATTGGTTAATTCTAATATTGATTATTGGTTTTGTCTTTATTTTTATTAGGACTACCACATGTTCATTATTTCTATTAACCTTTACGCGATATGTAACTAGATTTTTTAATTTTAAAAAAATTAATAAAATTCTGTTATGTGTCACGTAGAAATTATGATAATGTTGTAACATGTAATAATTTCTCATGCCAAGATTTTTTGCTTTTTTTTGGTGATCACCAAGATGTTAGTCATCGGAGACAATAACGACTAGTTAATGTCAGGATATTTGTTACAAGAGGTGCAAAGGTATTGATGAAGCTACAATAGTACAATGGTGAATCTCTTAGCAGTATAAAGTAGTTGGTTTTCAAATATATATGAACTAGGATTTCATAATTTTTATTAGAGGGTCATTTTTTATTCTATGGTCTTCGAGGGAATTGTAGATTGTTCGTATGATAAATGCATTCTCTAAGATATTAATTGATGTGCTTCTCATTTCCTTTATTTTAGTTATGATTAATGATTATACACTTGGGTGGCATAACAACGTGGTGGATGCACTTGCCAGTCATGTTAAATTATGTTAAAATGGCATTTAGACGTAGGATGTCTTTACCTTTATTAGTTTCAAACCTTGTAGTGTTTTTTTTTTTTTTTACACTTTTGATTTAAAAAATCATCATGTTTTCATCCTAAAGCAAATAAGAAAACACATATAACTTAATATACGTTGCTTCTACAAAAAAAAACTTGATTAAATTATAATTTATCTAAATTGTATAGTTAAATATACTATTTTAAAATTTAATAATATTTTTAAAAGTAAAACAGTTGTTGAATCGATTAAAGATATACATTTATAATTAATTGGTTTAACTAGTTTTGAACTAATAATAATTGGATATATATATATATATATATATATATATATATATATATTTTAATATTAAATATTATTTTAAATAATTAATTAATATAAGCACATAAACAAGTAAAGTTAAGTTTTAAATTAACATGTAAATATTATATTATACATACTGTATTAAAATAAGAAAAAATAAACTATGCACTTATAGTATGAAGTATTTTTTATATTTTCATCTAAATATATATATATATATATATATAATTTTTTGATTTACAATAACTACTTTAAAAGTTAAATTATTAATGATTTCTATTGATTGATAATTTAATTTCTTACATAGACAAGTTACAATCATTAAATTCTTAAAATAATGATAAACAGAAAAAATAACAACAAAGAAATAATAATAATATAATAAATATTATGTACGATAATTATTTTATTTTATTATTATTTAATACTTCATTATCTTCTCACAAGGCATTGAGTAAAATATCCAAACACAAAACACACATATATAATATTTTTATAAATTTACAAGTCCCTATTTAATTTAGAATATATTATTTTATTCAGTTTAAATTTTGGCAAAACCTATTTAAAGCAACAAGTCATTGATTTTATATTAGTGGGGCGTTTAGGTAACAATTTAACTAAGCGATTATTCAATAATTGTTAACACTTATATATAAGTTATTTTTATAGATTATGTTTGTATAAATTTCTCAATAAATATTTATACAAGAAAAAAAATATAAAGGTAAAATAAATTAAATTTCTCACTTAAGTTAAAGTTAAATTATACATATCAAATTAAGAAGGTTTAGTTTAATTAATTAACTAACGTGTGTGAGTATTATAAATTCTTTAATATTTTATAGAATTTCTACGAATAAAAAAAATTAAAATTATACCTAAGTTACGATAAACTTTTGACGAAGTAAAATGAGATAATTTTTATTTAAGTTAAATAAGTTAATTTTAATTTGTAGGAGAACTTTAAATTTTTTTTACAAGTACTTGTTGAGGATGTTTACTCAAATATGAGTATATGACAATAATTAAAGAAAAATGAGGTTAAATTTTATTATATAAACGAAAAACTATTTTCCTAAATCTTAGAAAACTTAATTATTAATTGAAATAAATGGTAAAAAATATGTAAGCATATCATAAACTATAATAAAATATCAATGTGAAGAGATAAAAAATTTCGTTAAAAGAATAAAATATATATATAGAATTATAAGTACTTGCTTATATATTTACTTAACTTTAAATGGTAGTTTTTCTTTTTAAAATTCAATTAAATTTTTTATTTATATGAAAATCCCTACTTATCTAAAGAAATTCATAATTTCCATTTTACATTATATACTCCAACTTATACTATTAGTAAGAATATACAAGTATTTATACTTATTGTGTACAAAAATCTTCATCATATTCTATAAGATATATCTCTTTCCAAAAAATATATATACTCCTGTTGTACAAGATATATGAAATATTGTTTCGTTTTTAAATATTTGGTTAATATGCATGTGTCAGGCTTTTTAGGATCGGATTTTATGTACTCAAAATTTGATGCATTTGGTAAAGTTAATAATGTTGAACTATTTTGATTTTCATCTAACAATTCTCATTCCAGTAAAAAAAAAAAAAACAATTACAATTCTCATTTATCCACATTGAATTCGAATTCCTATTTTTATCCGGGTATTTGGATAAATAAGTAAGTTCTTGTTTATATATGATAAAAAAAGTTATTTAATAATATTTTTCAAAAATCAATTTAGAGAAACATTAAAAATTACAATAAAATATATTAATAATAATTTTAACGAAAAAATTTTATTTTTTATTTTTAACCAATATTTTAAGGTACTAATTGATATTCATCATTTCATAAAAAAATGATATTTTTCTAAAAAAATAAACGAAAATAAATATGTATTGAAGAATCTTACCCCAAAGCCAGGGAAATATATTTAGTATTTACATTACTACATAACATAGACGTGCTTTTACATTTTTTGTGACAATCATGCGATGTATAATATTTTGGAATGAATTGGACCCATTGATGTGATGCATCAAATGGACTAGAGGACCCACAGCCAGTGTGTGTGACCATCAAGATAAGAAAACTATAATCATTACAAAAAAAAATAAAAATGAGTTTACCACGCACACAGCTTAGAAATGGACATGCAAGAACGAAGAAATTGAAAAAAAGAAAAAAAATTAAAAACAATATAATAGGTAATTATTAAACAGTAATAATTTTGTTGGATTGGATAAAGCTGGTCAAACGTTGCTGACTGACACAGGAAGAGAGAAGAAGACGATGAGTAACAAAACCCTATGTTCGTTGTCTTCTGCGCTACTCGCATTATTACAACAACAACAGATAGAGAGGTCCTCCTTCCACTCACTCTATTGGGGAAATGGGACTTGCAAATTTTATCTCTTTTCTACCCTTTTATTTCACTCAAATTACCAAGCCACAAATGTGGGCCATAGGACTTCCTATTAATGTAGAGTGAAAGTAAAAAGTTTGGGAAGAAAAAATATTTTTCTACCAAAAAATACTAATTAAAAAATTATAATATATATATATATATTATAATTTTTTTTATCAAAAACTTTTACACTTTTTGATAATTAAAGAATTACTAGTACTATAAAGTATTGATAATAACTTTTACTTTTAATTTTTTAGCTGCTATTGTCATTACTTTGTCAATATTTTAGAAGATACTTTTAGAAGATTTTATGTAAATATATGTAGCAGGTGTTGATCGATGAAAATAAGCGTTGGAGTTTCATCCACTATCTTTATCTATGTATTGTATGGGCAGTGAAAGCGAAGAGTGAAGCCATCAAAACGTGGGTAGCAAGAGAAGTACTGAGATTACCATTATTATCCCATCTAATACAAAACAATGGTCCCCTCAATGTCAAGGAAACAACATACCTTTTCTGGAAGAGAATGACCAAGCAGTGACCAAACGCATACATCAATTAATAATTATTGGAGCATAAATAACCAAGCAATCCTTTGCCTTAGCCCTCAAATTTCAATCAGGTTTGAATAAAGTGACAATTAACAACAGATACGTAAGTAACTACATACTGCAAATGGTAGCTATGTGTATTTACGGTAATAAAACCAATAATGTCATTTATCACTTTAACTAGGTGGGTATTAATTGCCCTTATTTCTTCCGGAGAAATTATTGTATGGAGCATCATATACTACAGCACTATTTATTGTTTTGGTAAATCTTCATGTGATGTATGTAGTCGAGTTTCTTTAAGTTATAGAAAAAGTTAATAAAATTAAATTATATTTTAGATAGAGATTAAAGCAAATTTATGAATAGACGGTGATTTCAGATTATATTATAAGTAATCAATGTCCTTTTGGTAAATTTGTAAGAATTTCCATAATCATTTTGATGTTCATCTTTAATGGATTTTATCTCATTCCAAAATTTATTCGCAATGAGATTTTCTTTGATTACTTTTTGTTATTTAGTTATTGGTATAAATTATTTATCGATTGATGAATGATCAATTACCAATATTTTTTATTAGAAGATCTAAATAATAATCTTTATTTTTTATTATTAGTGTGTTATTACCAATGATTAAATTTTTTTGTTTGTTAAAAACCAGACTAAGTATAGCAATTTTTTATTTTTTTTAAACTACCTTTTAAAGAAAATTGAATACACTTTTACTTGGACCTTTGATTTACAACTGATAGTTTCTGGAAACAATTTATAAAATTACTACTATAAGTCACTAGCCTTTGGGCCCTTTTTGAGTATTTTTTTTCTTTCAAAAAACTACTACTATAAGTCACCACTCACTTTGAATAATTTAAAAAAAAAACCATTATAAGTTACCACTAAGTCTAACCTCATGAATCACATCAAAATAAGAGAGAGCTAAAGGTTATGCAAGTATAAAAATGTATAACTGAGAATAATTTAAAGAAAATAATTGGTATTATCTATACTAATAAAATATATCTATTTTTTTGATAATTCATCACTTAAGAGTTTCTTAATTAAACATGTTTGGCTTTGAGTAATTATGAAATGTGTGATTTTTTGGAAGTTTTTCAAAAAATGTATGAATGAAGATAAAATATTCTTGAAAATTATTAGTTTGTAGAATCAGTCATTGAACTTGAAATTAGGTAAAATTGATTTTTAAGGTATAAAAAAGAACTATCTAAATAAAGGTTCTGATGCGTGGAGGATTCTGTTCGTTGAGTTTAATGTCACAGCGTCAAGTGTGTGAAAGTCATAGAAAAATTGAAAATTTAGAATGTTACACTAACCATTAAAGTTAGAATTGTATTAAGAGTTTTTTTTTTAATAGAATTGCATCAAGATGATATAACTTTTGTGATCTTCTCCTTTACCATAACTTTTTTCTGCACCTATAAAAAAATAAAAATTGATGTTCATACTTTTACTCCATGATCTTTTATAATGTTACACACGCACCCTTTTGATACTGATTCCTAAAGCCTAGGTAAAAAGCCAATAATGTCGGAACCGCGTTCTCTTGATGACGTTAAACAGCTGAATATCCGCGAATTAAGAAGCAGATCATCATGCACAACCATTTCAATTGGCTTCAATTTCAACCAGTAGTTACCAAATTTGTGCACTGTGAACTTGTCCAATTCAAGAATCAAGCAGGGATCTTAATTGGTATACACTGTACTTAGTAAGGCAGATTGATGCCCACTTTGATTAAGAACAGGATTAATTAAGAGATGCCCTCCTAATCAATCGCATTCACTCCGGTGCTGTAGTTTCTATCAAGGGGGTGCTTTTTGATTTTGGCCGCTTAAATTAGATATATTGTCATTAGAATAATGTAGGCCATGATTCATTTCTAGCATCCAAGAAAATATATGCATCGGTGTATCTCAGTGTTCCACTTTATTGCAAGAGAGGTCAAGTTTGTCCTTATATAACCTTTTGATTAATCATTAAAGAATTGGAGACTCGTTTCTACGTGCCTTACTTGACCAGATCGAATTAATCATCATGCAAAGTCAGATTAATCTTGCTGATGTTAACTTCTAATCACAAAGCACGTGATCGGATCAATCTCACAATATTTCTGGGGTTAGCTAGCTAGAGAAGTAATTTTGGGAATAATTTTTAAAACTATTTTAAGCTTCCTTATCTACATAGATTAAGCTTCCTTATTTTAAGCTGATTCTTAACTATATATATATATTCTTTTTTAAGAAAAGTTTATGGCTAAAACTGGGATATAGTAATACATTTGTTTAAGTCTGAATCTCATAAGCCTTAACGTCAAAGATTGTTTATCTTTATTTATGACATTTTTGGTGGATAAATTTGTTTTCACAAAGTACTAATTAGGTACTCACTCTGTTTCAAAACAATGATCTTGTTAGCTTTTTATTTTTGTTCTAAAATAACAATCTTTTTAGCTTTTTAAAACTATTTTTCCAACAATACTCCTAGACATGATTAAGAACATCAATTAATACTTACATTGAAATGAGATATTGGTCATAAAAATAAGTTAGTGGGTAATAGAATATATTGTTATTGATAGTTAATAGAATAATTTATGACAAAAGTAGATGAAAAATTGAGGATATTTTAATTTAAATGTATATCAATTGAATATTTTTTAATCAATGTGCCACACTCTTAAAAAAATCATTCTTTACTTTGAAACGGAGAGAGAATAGTATGTTGAATACCTAATTATAGTTTATTGTGTAATTCTAGTGCGGGACAAACAAGATTCGCTAGCTGTAATTGCATTAGATTTCACTTGGAACAAGAAAGACTTTGTGTTGAGTTGAACAAAATTTGGGAGCCCGAAGCTCTTGTAAGTTGTAGTATCCCATAAAACACGTTGTATCCTATTCTTAGAGTTATTTAAACTGTGTCTCGGATGCTGTTCCTTTTGTCTACTTTAATAACACCATTGGAACCCCAAACTATTCATGGGTCTGTCCCTCTAATTCTCTCGAAAATCATAACTGGTCCCTGCTCCCTCACTTGCCTTCCTTCCTTCCCTTTTTTCTAACGTACAAGTAACTTCTTGGAGTTGTGTGTGATGAATCATGAAAGTCGAAAGATTGAAGCAGAGCAAGTGGTTGATGCACATTATTCAACTTTTGTTTTGTATGTGAAGGAAATGGCATAGCCATTCTTTTCAATTTCACAAAAAGAGTAAGGGTTCCGCACGCTGATGTAGTATATCGTCATAATCCACCCTCCCAAGTCCCTACCCAACAAACTAAGCATAGTCTTTACTTGCAATTTTATATAGTGATATAGAGATTAACGACAAAAGTTTCAATGAGATATTAACAACTACCGCTGAAGATTGAAGACAAAGAGGACACATTGAACTGATAAATGCGTGTTTTTGTTCTTTTCGATCTCATCAAGTTTACTTAACCGACTGCTACCTGATAATGTTTACCAAATTCTACTATCATGCAACCACTTAATAAATTTTTTTTTGTTACTACATGCAACCACTACTTACATTTTGTGTCGCGTGTTTTAAACTCCAAATTAACAAAAAATAAATGAGTGATGCGTTAGTTTAATTTCAGTTTAATGATTATACACAGGTCATTAGTATAATTTTTTTATACTACCTTAATCAGAAATGATTATTGGTATGATTTTTATAAAAAACAATAAACCTATTACAATATAATTATAGTTTTGTGATTTTTTTAAAGAATAATAATATATAATTGGATAATAGTGTAAAATTGTTATACATGGTATAATGTCTATTTTTTAAATTTTTAAAAATTAATGACTATATACTTAATCGAAAAACTTTTACATTATTAACTAGTTTAATAAAAAAATTCAAAAATTTCACGAACCAACTTATGTACTACACCTCAATTAACCTTTTCATATTTTTACTTTTTTCTGCTTTTCATTTGATATCATAAAGAAATTCTAAACGGTTTAATTGAAGTTTATAAATAATTTATGAGTAAATTATATTTGTGTTTTTTTTTAAATTGCATTTAATATTTCTATCTTTTTTTATATTACTTTTAATCTCCTTTTGTTAACTTCGTTAATTAACGTGAATTGAAATATATGAGCAGACGAAATTGTCCTAACATGTTTGTTACACTCATATCCCCTGTATTTTTTTTAAATTGTACTTGATTCCCCTCTATTTTTTACATTACTTTTACCCTCCTTCTGTTATCGTTGTTAATTAATGTCAATTGAAATATGTGAACAAACGAAATTATCCTAATATGTTTATTAAATACTCAATAACTAATTAATAATTGACCCTATGAATGGACCTTTCTTAAGGCAATAACAATTTTCTCCTTAATATTTGACTCTTATTTCATTGTTGCTAACATTTGAAGAAAATGTAACTCTTGATTGAGACATTATATTAAACGCCTAGTCATCAAAAATAAATATTTCAAAGAAAGGACTTAAAAACACAAATGCAGAAGCAAAACACTAAAATTTGAAGTAAAAAACCATATTCAGTTAATAGGCATTGTTGAGAACACATCCAATAAAAATACAGCAGTCAAACGACCCAACACGTACCAACAAAATTGAACTAAAAAAAAGAAGAATAAGGGAGGGTGTTAAGACATGCATACTAACAAGGTAGGTTTAAGTCCAACAAAAAGTTGAAATTACATCCAATTAGAAAAAAAGAATGAAGAGTGTTAAAATATTTTGAGGTTGAAAATGATGTCATGTCTTTTATGAAATTAAGAGGAAGAAGATGAAGTTATTTTAGACATAAATTTTCATTAAAAGTCATGTAACCAATATTTGATTATTTTTTGTTAAATTATTAAACGGTGGTTAGAAGGGAGAAAATTTGAGTATAATGTGAGCTAAACAATTAAGAGATTTTTTGTAAGATGTAAAAAAGGAAGGGTGTCAAGTACAATTTAAAAAAAACACAGGGGGTGCGAGTGTGAGAAAAAAGATGAGTATTTTATACAAATTTTCTTTTAAAGTTATATAACCAGCACGTGCTTATTTTCTGTCAAGTTAAATTATTTAACGATATTTAAGAGATAATCTAAATATAATGTTAATTAAATAATTAAGAGATTTTTTTACCTGATGAAAAAAAAAGAATGTTGAGTGTAATTTGAAAGGACAACATTTGGGTACACGAGGTCTAGAAAGGACAAAGATTATGTTGAAAAAGGATAATTTCTTGGGGTTTGAATACGATTTACAAGCCCAAGAGTATTACCCTCCACTTTGTCCGGTTGTGGGCTAAACATAGTTGATGTGCTGAGGATCAGTTTCAGAACCAAAAACAAAAAAAGGGGCAAAAACGAACCCAAGAAAAGAAAATAAAAGAAAAAAGAAAGAAAATGGGGTTAACACTCAATGCATGCATTTGCCATTGCTAACTCATTAATGTTGATTTTGGCATGTATCCATGGATGCACTCATGCGCATACCCCTTCTCTGTCAAGTATAAACTCCCACTAACTTTGTCTAGGCTTGGAATTGGAAAGGAACCATTGCATGTCATTCTTCTTGTATATCTTTCTCGTATAAAGTATGAAATTAAATTTGTGAGATAACATCGACATAATGATGTGGTATAAAAGTGATTGGTGAGACGATGTATGCCTTTTATTGAACCTTTTTATATTTGTTTTTGACGCAAGGTTGGGAATTAAGAAAGTGATGTTTCCTAGGCCAGGAACTGGTGTTTGTGTGTCGAGGCACGTTTGGCTTATAATTTGTAAATTATAAGTTGTCAATATATTTTTTACCTGCTTAAAAAATAGCTTGAGACAGAAAAATATCCTTAAATATATATATATATATATATATATATATATATATATATATATTATATTTTTAAATAAATTATTTATGATTAAACAGAGTTCTTCAAATTAGCATGTGTATATTGTTATATAGATATGTTACGTCATAACGTAACTTTGGAAGCTTTTATTTGTGTTTTTCTGTTGAAAAGCCTATTGGGACGTTGACCCTTATTGTGACATGGATATGGTAATTCAGTAGTTTTTTTTTTTTTTTTTCAAAAGATACCTTTTCAATGTATCTTTCTTCTTTTAATTTTTTCCGGTAAGGAAAGAGACATTTGATTATTGCAAATCAAATAGGCACTTGCAAGATATGCTTTCAATTTTTACCAATGCCAGATTAATTTATTTTCCATTGCTTGCCCTATTCTGCCCCAGCCCAATCTCCATTCCCATCTTTGTGATACGTGTTTTTTCTTTTAACTGCAAGCTAGATATTGAAATATCATTATTATTTTTAGTTCATAACACAATTTTTTTATATTGTTTTTAGATACTTACAAGAACACACTTTATTGACAAAAAATAACCGTGTGGAAACATGATAACAACAAGAAAAGCCATGCCCAATTACTGAAATTGAAAGAGTTAGAAGATATCCTATTTTCTCTAGAAAACGTGAAAATCTACATGGTGACTCATGACGACAATATAATACATGTCATTCACTACTCGATTACAAAACTGAGTACTCCTCCAACTCGATTTAGGATCCTTAACCCCAATTATTAATAATCATTGGCTTAAAGGTCCTAAGCACGATTACAAAGTGGATTACCTAGATGATAGTTAGTGCACTTAGGCTTAAGAATTCAAGGTCCAACAAGATTAGTATATAAAGGGAAGAACTATCGGGTAAAAATCATTGTTCATTTGAATATACTCTTACTATTGAGTTTGTAGCTCTGAATCGAACCCTCACTTAAGCATTGAAATACCTTTTGCAGCTACCCCATTCGACGTCAAGGCACACGCCAAGACAAAGGTGGAAAGGATACTATCCAGTCAATCTCTGACAGGAACATTTTGGTGGCCACCATGGAATCAAATGACATAGATCCCAACACTGATAAGCTATGGCAGTAACCAGAATAGGAATGAACACAATAGGAATGGAATAACCAATGAATCAACAAAACAATAAGGTACACATGGAAGACTAGATTGACTTGTCTTTGATCATGAGGCAATTGCATGCACAAGTTTTCAAGATGTGTCGCCACCATGCCAAAGAGGTCTTGCGTCACCAGCGACTGCGACTCTTGCAAGGTGGAATGTAGCAGAAATGGAGTGTTTTCATTGGCCACATTGGTGAAGATCTATCCAGACAACATGGGCGAACATGTTCTATACCATATCAGCTTGGAGCATGGATTCAATGTGTTGGTGATGGTGGTTCCATTTGACGTTCCTGGCAAAAAGTGCATCAGCACGGAGTGCCCAAAGGATCCAAATAGGATTTGTCCACCAAAGTTGAGGTGAAAGAAAATAGGCAAGCAGTGGCATGTCATATGCTTGTGTTGTGTTCAATTACACGATAAAAGATGTTTTGTTGCATTGGAGAATTGAATTTGTGTGAGCCAAGTGAGTACACTTAGATATTTAGGAAGACATTCCTTAAGGGCCTTCAACCTCCCTTGCATTGGTGATAACACAACTACATTTGAGTGTTCTTCAACGGACTACAACATTGTTTTTTGTCCTGATATTGAAAGGATAAACTGGTTGGCTTGGGTTCTGGGGTAATGGTAACAAACATTATATTGCATTAATTGTTTGCAATTGTGGTTTTAGCTACTATTTTATTTTTTGTTAGTTTTATAATACTGGTTATGTTCAAAAGAAAGTGGAACCATACTCAAAATCCAACTGCAAGTGAGGTAGGAATTTCTTTATTAAGTCCTAATGGCAACATGTCAATCCCACTTCAAGTTTTTAAGACAGCTATCGACAATTTTAGTGAAGAAAACCTCTTAGGAAGGGCAATTTTGGCATTGTTTACAAAGGACAGTTGCCTAATGGAACAAATATTGTAGTAAAAAAGATGTTAGATTAAAGGAAAATGAATGAGTTCAAAGTTGAAATTGACATGCTTAATAAGGTTTGACACCGGAATGTAGTTGAACTCTTGGGGTGTTGCTTGAATGAAAGTGAAAGACTTTTGATGTATGAGTATATTCCTTGGGGTTCTTTTAAAAAATATCTGGTAAATTGGAAAAATGAAGTTGGACCATTAGAGTAGAAGACAAGGCTTGATATTGCCTTGGATGTTGCTAGGAGGAGTGAATACTACTATGGTTTGATGGGAAAATTTTTTGTCCACATGGATATAAAAACATTGAACATTTAATTGGGAAATAAAATGTGTGATAAAGTATCAGACTTTGGATTAGTTTGGGTTGTTCTTGAAGGAAAGAACTTATGTGAAACTTAAGTAATTACTGGAACCTCTGGCTATACAACCTAGAGTATGTATTCCAGAAACAATTTACAACAAAATTAGATGTATATAGCTTTGGATGTATTCTTATGGAAATGATAATTGGAAGGAAATTATTTGATAACAATAAATCAGATGAGGAACACTACCTTGTTACATGGTTCTAAATGAAGCTACCAAAAGGGATGACGAGCAATTCATTTTGAGACATCATTGACCAAACCATTGTACTTGATGAAGAAACCATGACCAATATTGACATTGTTGCAAAGCTAGCAAGGTGTTGCTATTTAAAGCACCCCGATCAGTGTTCTAATATGGGTCAGTTGTTGAATGCATTATCACGTCTTGTTAAGGAGTACATCCCTTTAGAAACATATGTTGATAGAATATATAAAGTTGATGCCAATGATACACCATTAACATATGTAAATGAATTGTACCAGGATGTTAAAGGAAAAGCCATAGTCTTGGAAACAAATGCATCAGTGACTCATCCATCGATGTTGTTGGTCCCTCTCACTAAGGTTGATTGTTCTATTACCATGATTTACTTGTAATTTGTCATACATGGAGCAACACTAACAGGTCTTGAATATGATGCCAATGAAAATTTGATTTTCCATTAAACTTCACCATCTCAAACACCTGCAGAAGAATGATTCATTTAAATCTATGAAGAGAATTCAACTAAGTATACATGTTAAATGCTTCACAAGATGGAATGAAGCCACTAGCCAAGAGTGAAAGGATGATTGTTCATGTATCAAATATATGTAAGTTGGTGTTGTTTGCAACAAAGGTTTATGCCTCAGTTGCAAGTAGATCATTGGCAATCATTGTTTCAACCTATAGGTTGTGATGAAAGAATTGATATCTTAAGGTATATGTCTTTTTTATGTAGAATTCATGAAGGGTAGCATCAACAAGCAGTTATGAAAATAAAGATCACTAATGTTAGTATGAGTCTATTGCAAAGCAAAAGTGGCCAAAGGTGGTGTTTTACTATTATGCAGCTGATGCATAGGACCAATGAATTTTGTAGGAAAACAAAAAATGCCTTTTTCTAGTAGTTAGTTACAAAACTATAATGATTAATTATGGTCCTTTGATATTTTATGTGATTTTATTTCTAGAATACAAACTAATGATGATGTGCTGAAAATATGATTTACATAGGTTTCAACCACATATTCTTATTGATGCGAGCAAGATAAACATGACAACTATTGTACTAGGCTTCAAAATATCCATGTCAATCATGATTCCCCTAACATCCATGCAAAAAATGGCTTATCCCGAGGGTAAAAATAGTTGCAACCTGTCCTCCATGTGAATCAAATTCACAAGATTTAACTGCCTGGGGTTTGACCTCAACTAGGGCCTTTTCTACTAAATCTGCTTTTTCTTTGGTTGCAAATAGTTTTAATGGGAATAAGCTTTTCAACTGGAATATTGTGTGGCATTGGGAAGGTCCTTAGAAGCTGCGTATGTTCTTTTGGTCTCTTATTAATGGAGGTTTAAAGACTAACATCAAAAGATATGATTATGGCTTTTCAAATAATGATGTTTGTGCTATTTATGGTAATCAACAGGAAACAAATGTGCATCTTTTTAGAGATTTTTTTTTTGCTACAGAGGTTTGGAATACAATCAAGGTTTGCAATATGGATCATATTGATGTAGATTTCAAGAACTGATCTTTTTTAATCTTAAAGAGTAGAATATTAGGTTTTTTAAAGACCACATGAAGGTTTTTGCAAATTTAGTGTAGATGGTTCAGTGAAGAATGATGGCCATTTAGCAACTGGTGGTGGTGTTCTTAGAGATGACCAAGGGAACTGGATTAGGGTTTTTCTAATAATCTAGGGGTTTGCAGTGTTCTATAAGTTGAGTTAACAACTATTGTTCAAGCTTTAGAGTTGGCGTGACATAAAGGAATTAGAAGATTATGTATTGAGAGTGATTCAACGATTTAGTGTTTACCTTATCAATGAAATGAATTCACCTAAACACATTTATGCTAATCTAATTTGTAGAATTCAGACTTGGTGCAAAAAAGATTGGTTGATTTACTTCCATCACTCATTTAGAGAAGGCAACTATGCAATAGATTTGTTAGCTGGTCAGGAGCACAATATTCCGTTGGGAATTCAGCAGCTTGAGGTTCCCCCATTTGGTTTAAAGTTTCTTTTATGGATTGATTTTGTTGGGACTATTTTTCCCCGTAGAGTTCATTTGTAGTGGTTGATTCCCCCTTTCCTCATAAAAAAAATACGAAGGTAATGTTGAGTGCTATAATGTGTTGTATTTATGGTCACAATTGTCTATGATGTTGAGTACAACTTTCACTTTCTTGTATCTATCAGGTTGTTGAAATTGTTTTTAAGTATTAATCAACATGAATATCATAGAACATTACTGACAAGGTAGTATACATTCAAAGTCCTGCAGATAAAACCTCCAAAATATCACAACCTGTAAGTTTCCTTAACACTTGTTTATCTATTTCAATTTACTCACATCTTTCTATTAACTCAGTTCCTATGATTGAAAATAAATGGAGGTCATATCAAGGTAATTTTTTCTTGTCTTAAACTTTTCTCTTTTGAAAAGGTGAACAAGCATATGAAGTAGCCTATTTATGTCTACTATCAGCTTGTCAACTTCTACCAGAATCATCATCAACATGTAATAACCTTTTTTTTCTCATTCATCTTACATTCTTTTGTTTTGTTTCAATTCCACATTAGCGAAGTATACTAGATAAGTATTCAACAAGGACGCTGAATATCTGTCCGAACTCACAATGACAATATAACACATGTCGTTCACTACTCGATTACAAAGCCGAGTACCCCCTTGACCTAGTTTAAGACCTTTAACCCCAGTTATTGATAATCATTGACTTAAGGGTCCTAAGTATGATTATAGAGTGTATTACCTAGATGATAATCCATGCACTCAGGTCCAAGAATTTAAGACCCAACAAGTATAAATGGAAGAACCACGAGGTAAAAATCACCATTCATTTGAATATACTCTTGCTATTGAATTTATAGCTTTGAGCTAAACTTTCACTTGAGCGTCAAAGTACCTTTTGTAAATATCACCCATTCAGCGTCAAGGCACACACCAACAAGCTATTATTACAAAAATGGGTAAATACAACCAACTATCATAAGACGAAGATGAATTACAAGTGAAAGATAGACTATTCGATATGGTTGAAGACCCTTCGGCAGAACCAACAATATTCGATCCATGTGTAATAGAAACACCAATTTACCCCAAAGCTGTGGTGGTTGCCCAATCTATGTCGAGTCCATTCTTTCCTTCCCTTTTAGCTCAGCTTAGCTATATATAAGTCTTCTCTTAGCTCAGCTTAGCTATATATAAGTCTTCTCCATGTGGCCCGCATATAGTATACAATAACACCACCATTGTGTTTAAGCACGCAAGTAATTATGCCATTGACATGCTAAAGTTTCGAAAAGGTGCTCCTTCAAAATATTAACGGGATGGGATTAATGGGAAGTGCATTAATTAAGAGGAACTAAGCTTATTTAGTTATTTATCCTTTGTTAGATGTTTGTGTTTTCCCGTGGCAAATCCATGACTTATTTCACGTTTAAGTGTCAGCAAATATCTGCAAAGGGTAATGGCTTTTGGCAGTTTAGAAGGCAAGTTATGTTCGTCTGTTTCTATGAGTGGGATTTTGTAAAACTATTTTAGTTTATATATTTCATAAAATAAATATTTATTTCACATAATTACAATTTATAATAACAAAATTGTATGTTATTTGAAATTATAATTTAGTATTAACATTTAAAATTTCTAAAATTTTCATAATTTAAAACTGATCACAACCATGGCATTCACAGCCTTAGTTGCTAAAAGATAAATTCTTCACTAATTTAGTCGCCTATGATTAATGAAATGCTAAAAGTAAAATTTATATGTACCAATAATTAACAATCTCACCTACCCTTAATTTTGATCAAGAAAACTCCATTATGTCAAATTTCAGGTCAAGACTAAGTCTTATCCAAGGTGTAGTTTGCTTTACTAATTGTTTTCTAAATCAGTCTTGATTGAATCAAATTAATGTAGTCTTATCCAATTTTAATTAGTTACCCGTTTACTTGATTAAATCATCTGATTTAATGCATGGAATCTTATCCAGTCTCACTTTATAATCAAGAAAAAGTTTCATCCAACTTTCTAATCTCCACCATGCGGAAATCATCCCATACTCAGCTTCCGGTACTTTGCACTAGTAGTTAAATATGGAGTAAAACTTATACGATGTATTATTAATGAATAATATGACATGATTCTTCAACTACTTATTTTTGTTTTTTAATATATTTTATGTAGTTTTTCATTTAAAATATATTTCATATATCATTTATTAAAAAGTATGGGTTGCATAAGAAATAAAGGAATAAGGAGCTTTTCTAATCAGAAATATTTGTAACATTTGACACTTTTTTTAATATTTTTTGTGATTGATTTAAATTTATTAGAACTTGAAAATCATTAATTTAGTGAGTGTCACTTCTTATTTAATAATTCTCTCTCTTAATCTAAATTTGAAACACATTAAAATTTGTGATTTCTAACAAATTTTAGTCAATTACTAGGAGAGTATTATAAAGAAAGTGAGATAAAGTGTCATTAGTATTTCTAAAAAATCATATTAAATATTTTTTTTTCATTTGCAATGAAAATTAAGGAGTGTATTTGTTTTAAGTTTAACATCCAAAAACCTCAAATATGAATTAAACCCATGAGATAAACTTACAAATTGATCTCAACATTCAGAGTGTATTGTTTTTAATTTAAAATTTCATTCATGACATTTTTACATTTTAGAAAGACTAATTCAAAATATAATTTTATATTTCAATTAGCCTTTCTAGTATGTAAAAGAGGTGTTGCGAGGAATTTATAAGAGAAAAAAAATAAACACTATCAATCCCATTGTTGAAATCCAATTTCAAGACGAAGACTAGGGTGAGAAAGGAAAACTCGTCGCCTACTGAGTGTGAGTTTGATTTTTTTTCTTGTTTTCCCATTTTACCTCTGCCCACCCTTCTACCCTCCTCATTCTCCGCCTCTCCACTCACCCACCATCTTTATCTTGTGAAATATTTTTTTTGCTCCCCTAATTATTTTTCTAGTTTCGCTCCTGATCGCAAGTCACCTCTTCGTGTTGTCACCGCCACCTTTGCTATGCCACCGCTACCAACCAAGGCCTTCGCATCTCCACCCACCCTTTTTGCAATCTACTAGGTGTGGAAATTTGTGCTGAGAATTGTGAACAAAAGACAATGATAAATCCAAACTTTATTTTGTTAGATTTGTGATTGATTTGTGTTATCTGAGTTTAAGAGCCACAATCACTCCCCCTTAGCATCCCTTTGAAATCAACAACTTTTGCAAATCAACGTTGGTGGCTCCAAGCATGGGAGCACGACGGTCGTACAATGCAAGCTTGGTCAATGACGGTTGTGGTGATTGGATGCGCTACTATGTCGTGGTTGTAGGTTTTGGGATTGCAAATTTTTTTTTAGATTTGAGAAAAAGGGATGGTTTGCGATTTTCAGATCTGAGAAATGGAGGGTGCTTGTGGTGGTGTCACCACTGTAGGCTTGGAAGGGAGTCGTTGTGGTGACAATTTTGTCGTTGTCATTGTCATTGTCGGCGTGGTGGTTGCATGTGTTGTGGTCATTGGCTTGAAAGGAAGATTTGTTGCGGTGTTGTCATGGTTGTTGTCACTGTAGTTGGTTTCTGTTGATGTTGTCACTGTGATGATTGCGGTGGTGTCATCGATGTTGGCTCTTTGTGCTAGTGCATGGGAGAGATGGGGACAGAGGACAAAGTTGAAAAATGAGGAAAGGGAGATAAAATAAGAAAAAAGAAAAAGAGAAAAATAAAGAATAATCTTGGCCTTTGATTAAAAATATTATATATTCAATGGTTATAAAATACTCACTCACGATAGGCAACGAGTTTTCCTTTCCCACCTTAGTCTTTGTCCAATTTCAAAACTGCCTTTAAACCCTAAACGTAGAAATGAAATGCCCAATATCAACCTTGCCCAAATCCATACTAAATAAACCACTTTTGTTTACAATTAGTAGCAACCCAATGAATTTGAATCATGCACCTCCCATAAATGTTTGAAAAGACTATAATATTCTAATACCTTCCTTTGATTAATTGTAGTCCTAAGACCTGCCATGACACCTCTCTTATAATGAATGATTTTGGAAACCTTATCTCTATATCGAAATGGTCATTCAGAAGGTAAAAATTACCTTTTAGAATGATCATTTTGGAATGGGAGTTCCTGGTGAAAGGATTATATTTGTCCACACCCATAAAATGAAAAGTGCATGATACAAGTTAAGTTAGGAGGTGTAGAATTCAAATGCCCCCAATTTAAATAGCTGGTGTATCCACCCTGGTAGGTCCATTTTAACGAGTCAAAAATCCAAATCACTCACTATAAACTAAATCAATGAAATAAAAGAATGCATTCGAAGGCAAAACAAATTCCTTGAAGTTCAAGCATCATCAAGAAGCCATAAAAAACAAAACAACTCTTTAACATGAAACAACAGAAGGTTCAAGAATCCGCACGGTGTGCATAAGTTTGAGCAGCAGCAAGGAACAAAGCACCAGTTCCAGAGCCACCATGCGAATGTTCAACGATGACATTGTCTGAGAGATCCTTGCCGAGCATTTCCCAGATGCTGCTATGAAGGTAGTTTCTAAAGATGCGATAGTGCTCATAAAGCCCTCCTTCCACAGTCACCACACTCTTTCTGTTCTCAACTCTCCCAAGCTTCTTGATTATCCCCACGATTCCGGCTCCGGCTAGGCGTGCACCACGCTCCGTCACTATGTCACACACCTCTGCCACCATTTCTCTTGCCATTAGGCTACAACTATCGATCTGCATGTGTTTCGTTCAATTTCAATTCATATTAATTCATTTCTTGCTTCTTCTTTTTTTTACCATGCATGTATTAATGTTATAAAAAAGATAAATGTTAACCAATATCTTAAAAATGTTAGTTAAGAAACTTAAAGTAAAAATGTGTTGTCTAGGATTATTTTTGCATTTTTTTATGACTTTCATATTAAATATATTTTTTTTAATTTTTTAACCAATGTCCTAAGAATATTATTTAGCATGATTCTATAAAAAAAAAAAATGAAAATCTTACATCAAAAATCTCGCTGAGTTTCTCACTCACTATTTCACGATCCTCGGACATGTCTTGATGCATAGCTGCCATATCTGGAGACCTACACAAAGTCACAAATATTCAGTCTTCATTATTTGAATTACAAGTACTCTTCATTCACGCAAAGACAACAATTGAAGACGACACCTTATTGAAAAAATTCCACATATCATAATGTCCTAAAGGTTGTAATTAAAGACAACGTTGTAACAAAATCTTATAAGGACATATTCTAAATCAATTTTTATCTAAAATCAATTTCATTAAAAAAAAAACAATTTTGACCTAAGCACATATTGAAAAACCTTGCAATAAAGTGATCTAGGCTTGCAATACGAGGTACTAATTGTGGACTTAAATACCTTAGTAAGTATGGAGTCATTAACTTTGGAGGCACGTTGCTTCCAAATAAGGCTGTTTCTCGGGCCAACTTTAACAAGACCTGTCTCACAACTTCTCCCAAATACATTCCTGAAATAAGCTTTTCGAAAATCTGAGATGAGGTAAGAAAAAAAAACCAGAAGAGTCAGTGGCCAATTCTAGATGATTAATTTCGAATTACGAATTACAAGGGTTAATACACAACAGTGATTTTAGGAGCTATATACCTCGCGACCAGGATTTGAGCTTTCAGCATCTACACTCGCATCAAATGATGTTAAAGGAAGATGAGGAGAATTGAACTTTCCCCACTCCATGCTAATTACCTGCAATACTACACCCGAATTAATCATTTAAGTTGCTTAATTCACAGTTGACAAATCGTATGCGTTCATGCCGATAAATTATTATATGGTTCAGAACTCTTATAATCATAACTAATCTCTCCATGACATGCAGTTCAATGTTATTAATTTTTTTGAAAACTCGGCTGTATGTTTTCTAAGAATTATTCAAAACCTGAAATATGCAGCGATCTAAGACTATCTAAAAATTTTTCGTGCATGACTGACCTGGGTAGGTGTTATAATAGTTACTTCATCCATTCCTTTTCGTTTGTTTTTAAGATTATTACGTAGGAATCAATAAATGCAATAATTTTTTATTTTAATAAAATAGTTGAGTTTTTTTTTTACTGAACATTTTATCTTTTTTTCTTGACTCAACAATTAATACATGTGTATATTAAATTAAAAGCTAGGAGACAAATAATAATAATATAATTTATACTTCCTCTCTTCTCAAATATAAACAACAAAAATTTCTTATTTTTTGTCTCAAATATAAATAAATTTCAATCATCTTTACCTTATTTAACTAGAGTATCTCCAAATTATTGTTCATTAGTCAATTAACATCAAAAACTTTTTTTAATGCTTAATATTAAGTTTCAATAAATGATAATTTATGAAAAATATTTATTTTTCAATGGAAAAGAACATAATTTAATGAAATTAACTAATTTTCTGAGTGTAAAAATATACTTTTTTTGTGTGCTAATAATTGAGATCAGATGAAATAAAAGAATAGTTAATGTGGTATTAAATTTTATATATGGCATAAATATGATTTTTTTCTCTAAAAAATTGGACAATTAAAAAGAAATGAAGACATTATTAACTAACCAGCTCGCTTGAATTGGGAGATTGTGTAAGGTCATTAGCAACTTCTTCTGCCGATTCTACATAAGCGGCGTTTGTGTTCATGCCAAGGGTAATTGCAGCCACGCTCTCTCTGTTATAGTATCTTCCACCGGCCAAACCTCCGATAGTTTCATCAACCTATTCAGTGTGAATGTTTTGAATCTGCTGTAGTTTCAGTCATGGAAAGACAAAAAAAGACCCATGAAAATGTAACATTTATACAATTAATTGATAGAGCCACTAACCAGTGAAGAAACATGCATTTTCATTCCATGATTAGTCAATGCTTTATTAAGGTCTTTCACCATTCCTTTGCGAACCTGGTATACCACAATATGAATGTCTTAGTCTTGCAACATTCAAAGGGTTCAATTATTCTATGATAAGTCTTGGCTAGGATTAGAATTCAATTGAACAATCAATTTAATTAGGCAACCCAATTCAATAAAAAAGAAAATGACTTAAATTAGTTTTGGGCTCAAACTTGTTCATCTTATTGATTGAACTTAATGAACTTGCATCCACTTTAGTTTAATTAAATATGTCAAGTTTAATGCGTTAAGCTCAAATTTGTCATTTAGTAAAATTCAATTTTTACATATATTTAATTTAAATAGTTTAGTTAAACTAAAAATACAATTAAGTGTTAATATATATTTTCTTAATTAGATTATTATCCTGATTAAAAGTATTGATATAATTATACATCATGCTAAGGTTAGCTAGTGCATAACTAACAAGATAAGTAAGTAAAAGTGAAAAAAGATTATACTGTTTAACAAAGACCTATAACCTAGTCTACATCAAACTTAAGTTAGATTAGATCTTTTCTAAAAATAAATTAAGTCAAACTCAAATCATATATATTTAACCTAGGATAAATTTAGATCCGACAAAGCCTGACTCGACTAAACTTATTTTAATCCCTACAAATAAGTCAAATTTTTAATTCATCATTAAACTGAGATGTTACCAAAATCACAAGCCACCTCGACTCATTCCATGACTATTAAGTCTATAGTCTTGACACATTTTTAAGAACTTTTGAATTTTACTAATCTATCTGTTAAACTGAGATTTTAGCAAATAAATCACATGTATAAAAATTTTATATCCCCAAATAACTACCTTATTTTAATGAGTATTTTTTTAAGAAAATATATATAAATAAATTCTGACAATAAGATTAGATAAATATTTTTTGCAATAAGATTCTTAAAAAAAAAATAATTAGTGATGTATCCATACAAGACTTGTTGCAATAAGTAAATACCTTGCCTATCTACATGATACATAATATATATATATATATATATATATATATATATATATATATATATATATATATATATATATAAGATGTATGTATGTACATTACAAAACAAAACAGGTGGAGTCAGTGCACTCAACTGGGTTGTTTGCGCTTTTCCGTTGAAATGTTGTGGCCGCAAAAGGCAAAACTTCGTCCACTGGATATGACAAGGTGAAGCCCAATTTCTTCTTTTTGGCGGGTGCACCATCTTGAATCTCAGGATGCAACGAAACAAACTTAGCTATCTCTGTAGCTACGTAATCAGTTATTTCCTGTTAAGAAAAAACTGTCACGTGTGCTTTGGGCATTATAATTCATAGATTCACATCAATCAAATTAAGAAAATAACATGTATGCAAAAGCAAAATGATAAGTTATGCCATGTCAATAATTTTCTATCCATACCGCTGGGAAAGTAATTATTTCATTAGAGAAACTGAATTTTTATTTTTTAAGGTAAAAGTACCTCAGAAGCACCAGCCAAGACAGCATCAGGGATGGAAATCTCTTCTCTTTGTAACGCAGAGATAGGCATACTCTTTCCTCCTAGCCGTGCACACAACATCAACAAATGCTTTCCTTGCAAATTAACCCCATAAAAAAATCCTTCCTCATCTCTGCCACATGCCAATGCATTTTATCATTATTTTTAAAATAAGCATTAAATTGCATATTCACTACGATAAATACTAACTGATTAGAGTTAATATTTTGTTCTTAGTTAGTAAATCAACAAGTGGTTAGTTTAAGTGAAATTAGACTCGATTTCCGATCTCAAATTCAAGAGAAAAAATATTACTAAAAAGAGAGATCACTAAAGATATTCAATGAGGTTTCCGAACTGCACCAATATCATTATGACAAAAAAATATGTGAATTACCCAAGTGGGAGTGATGTAACATTGGAGATCACCATGTTGAGAGTGGAGTTTTCATCGGAAGAACCAAGAGAGACTTTCATGTTAGAGACAAAATCATCAGCAACCTGCCAAAGTTTAGTTACTGGGGTGGCACATTCCCTAGCGAATTTTCGAATAATTTGCTTTGTTTTCCACAACTGTTGCTCTTTCCATCGCTTCCACCTTCTGATCAATACCCCTACTACTACCAGCGCAAGAGTTGTTGTGCTCACTGCCACCACCACATTTTTCCTCATCCTTCAACAATGATAATCAAATCTAAGATCGGAGAAAGTTAATTAATAAATGCTTTTGTTATATTATTGTGGATCAATTTGCCTGAAAAAAAGAAAAACAAAAGTTCTCGGGGTATGAAAAAATCAAAATAACTGAAATCCGTTTATGTAGTATATACAGGAAGGAACGAGTATCAAGGGATTGAGATTTCATTCACATAAATGGGCTAACCACCTTAGGAGTATGCCTGGCCCATTACTTCAGTAACTCAGGCTTGGGCTTATGGAACAATAACAATGGTCCATAGCACTTTCATGGTGCAGCTGATTTCTTAGTGTGACTAATGTTTATTTTCAAATATTTATTTTGATCTAAAAGATAATTTTATAAAAAGACCTACAATTTTGGTATTGACACGTAAAAAATTTGTTTAAATAAATGATAAAATTACACTTTAATTAATTATAATATCACTTTTTTATCTATTCCCATACAAATCTTTATTTATATTTAAAAATATTATACTAACACTTTTTTTTAATATTTTAAAATATATAACGTTCTTTTATATATTACACTAGTATCTTTTATAAAAAAAAAATATTTATATAATTTCACGAAACTTCATAACTGATTAGTGAATGTATGTCTGTTGCCTACGTCTCAAGTAATAATTATGGGTGCCTAAAAGTCTTGTTGTCGTCAATTATGTTAATCTGTCTATTCCTAATCTTCTTTGCTTGTAGCACTACAAAAGCTACTTTTTGAGTCACGTAGCAAAATCCCTTTCACATAAAGATTTGGAAAATACCTTCAACATACAGATTATGGATATCTAAAGTTTGAAATGTGGCTTACAGAAAGTTGACAGGTGTTGGACATGGACCAACGTGTCAAATCTTTGGTGCTGAACCTTTTTGAACAATTCATGGAAAAAAAGTTGCTAACTTTAGATGCACATGAATTAACTCAGGAGAAAATTATTTTCTTTAGATGGACCCAATATTAATAAAGCTACTTTTTGCTCGTTTATACCCTTGTGCGCTTAAAACCCTCTCAAGTCTCAAGTCAATATATATGTCCTTGCCTTGCCCTACAGCTACAGTTCTAGCACTAGCTGCATGAAGATATGTTTCCTGTATTGCATAAAGCGAAAACAAAACTTGTATACAAGAAATTAAATTATAAATATGTAGTTGCATTATACTAGCTGAAAGAAAATTTTGATTAGATCACTGAACCATTATATTTATTTAGAATGTTTGGAAGTTCCTCCTTTTATATTACTTCCAGTTTTTGGACAAAGTAGCTAGCTAAGTGATTTAGAATTTAGAGATTGACGCGCACATCGTTCCATTATTTGATGACTTCAGAAAATAAAAATTATTATCAATATCATTTTATTACGTTATTTTATACTATTTTTAAATGCTAATAAAATACTTTTCTCTGAAGAAAAAACTGATAATAAAATACTTATTTCCATTGAAATAAAGTATAAAAATATTTTATCAATATCAATACATTACATTCTTATAACGAACAACCACGTTTAAGTTGGGCGTGGGGACATAATATATGTTATTTATAAAGGTAACCGCACTTTTTTTTTTTATTCTTCTTTTCTTTTTTTTATAGAATAAGGTAACCGCACCTAAAAAAAGAGATTTATTATTATATACGCATACCCATTTTTTTTATCTCATTCATTTTTTTTAACACAATCTATTACATCAATATATTTAAATGAGTATTGACAAAATTATTTTTAAATAAAATTAGTTTTGATTGAAACAATTTTTTAATAATGTAATTTATGTTTGGATATTTTTACTATTAAAATAAATCATTAGTAAAATTTAGTATTTTTTATCTAATATAAAAGTTATCTAAAGGCTAATTTCAATTTAGAATCAATTCTAGAGTCATAATCAATTCCTTAGTAAAGCTAACAATGTATTTTGTTTAGAGGAGATAAATAAAATAGATGGAAATAAAAAAATAAAAAATAGAGTAGAAATAAAATGATATATTATGTTGTTTGTTTTAAATAGGAAGAAATATAGTAGAAATAATATTGTAAAATTATTTGGTATCAATGAGATAGGAATGCGAGAATTAAATTGAAACACAAAAATATCATTATGCCCTTATGTGAATAGTTCTGATACGCAAAAAAAAAAAAATCGATTATAAATCACAAAAAACGATTATTTTGCAAATAATCACAAAAAACGATTATTTTGCAAATAATCACAAAAAACAATTGATAAAAAAAATTGTTTCTTAACTACAAATAATTAATTTTTACTGTTTAAGATAATTTTAATGAAGAGAGAAAATTATTTTACGAATCTCAACTTTTAAAGTTAACTCTCTTCCAAATTATCCTATCAAACTTGGATATCTCAGTCTGTCTTCCATATTGTATTTCTCTTTGCTGAACCGGATACAACCTAAAAATGTAAAAATTTACCTAACATCGTTTTAATTAGTGTTTCGACGTAATTATAAAAAATTCAACGTGAAATCAAATAAGCAATACAACGTCTATATTTTTTTTTCTCTCTTTTTTCTTTCTTCACATATCCCAAAATGGAGTATACACTGATTTTTTTTCCTATTTTATTATTATAAAAAAATCGCTCTAAAGTTTTGTCGATTATTGTAATTTGCCATCAACAAAAGATGTCGCATTCCTTGAACAGACGTTCTCTTATAAAAATATAGACATATTGGATTTTGAGATATATACACCCCAAAGTTGGTTGAGCGTTGTTGTCGTAAAGTTGGAGTTATTGACAAAGAAGAAAACGTCAGCACAAAAGGACAAAAACAAAAGAGCATGGAATAAGACAGAGAATATATACCCACTTTGCACCTCATTTTATATTTACTTTTTACTTTTAAAAAAAATAAATAAATTGAATACTTATAAGTGAACAAATATTTTATCATAAATACTTATCAGGAAGCAAATAAATGTGTAAGTTAATATTTCAGTTTTTTTTATGACAAATACCATAAATTTATAATAATTCACATACAATTTGTCCAAAAAATCCCCTTCATAATCAATATTTTAGTTTATAAGTAATTTTGAGTTTCAACATTAAATAGTTTTCTGTGTTAAATATTCAATGGGTGGATTTTGTCATTGATAATCGTTCTATTTAGTTTGAGAAAAAAATTGTCTTTTGTAAAAAAAATACTTATGATTTCTAAGTAATAAATGATATTCTTTTTTACCAAAGAAAAATTATCTTAATATTATTAGTAAAGATCATATTATATTATTAACTTTTTATCATAATATTTTTTTTCAAATAAGTAATATTTTCCATTAAAAAATCAATAAATTAATTTCTAGTTAAATTATTACAATAACTGATTGATTTAAATATAAAATCACCATTAAGCGCATGAATAAACTCACGCATGATTGTTTTACCTTAATAAGATGTTTGAGTTTGTATTTTGAATATGCAATCGTGTTAAAAAAAACCCTCACTTATTATAGTATCACCCAACTCAATAAAATTTCATTCCATGAAGTGTAGTCTATATAGAATAAATAAATATAAAACCAGTTATTATAATAACTTCATATTCTTTATTGTCTGTAATTTTATCGTAAAATTGTTTTTTTAGAAAATTCAAATATTACATATTGTAAATGCTTTTCTCCAAATAATCAAATATAAAATTTATTTCATTTATAAACCCAATTTAAAGACACACCTAATGATACGTTTTTCAAGATGTGCTTGAGTGCTTCTGTATCATTTTTCAAAAGAAATGAGATGGGTTCAAAAAGAAAAAAAAAAGTGAAAAAAGAATATAATATTTGAGAAAAGTTAGAGATTGGTTGTTGGGGACATAATCTATATTTAAAAATAGTTTTCAAACCCTCCAAAAATATTCGTCCAACCCAAAAATGCAGAGAAATTCCTTTCACCAAGATAGTAAGTTCACCATCCCACCCACTAGATTTTCAAATACACGCTTATACGTTGGCTGAAGAACAGCAAAGGCCAAATAGTGGGAGGCACATTGGAGTACGCTGCAATTGAGTTTGTTGGTATCTTTTTTTTAGGAAGATTTTGTTCCTATCTATACCAACTGTAATAAGACAAATCACAATTTACAATAAACAATATTAATTGACTAATTGTGGTTCAATATTCCTGTCATTCCTTTATCATATCAAATTTGTTTAAATATATATTATGTCTCAATACATGGTTATAATTCATTTGACAACACCTGTTAAATTTGTGGGGAAATATTTTGATTAGATTGATCGCATAATACATTTTTAGAAATGGGTGATAAACTTTTTAAAACATGATTAAACCTCATACTAATTATTGATTTCATAATTAATCCAAAGAGTGGAAACTTGTGGGATACCGTAGAGTCCCACCCAAGAACCAAAAGTCCTAATTATTATTATGATTAAAAACTATTAAGCAAACTACAAAGATATATATTTAGAAAATAATACTTGGGAAATTTCATTGCATCAAAACAATGAGCGCATAGTACCGGTTGATTTTTCACACTGAAGTCTTTCCGTTTCATCTTCAAAGTTGGTGTGTACTAAAGTCTTTGGCATAAATATAGTGTGAAAAAGAGAAGTGATGACTAATCAGTTAAATCGAAATCAATATCAGAATGATGTTGTTTATTCTATTCCTGGAAGTCTGGAGTAACAATAAGATCACCGACCATAGTGTATGAGCCAGTTGATGTGTCAAGGTTCTCATAATGTCCATAGAGAAGAAATCAATAAGACAACAGATGCTGTTAAATTCTGAAGCCGCCCATATGTTTTGGTCAGTTTTGGGGTGGTCGGTTTGGTGTGTTCCCATTCATTTTCTTTGTCTATGGTTAGTAGGTAATGTGAATTCGATCTTATAATTGGAGGAGCTAAAGAAAAAAATTCAAGTGGGGAAATTTGGAAAAAATAATGTGTGAAAGGAACAAGTTATTAATCAGGATAATGTTCTTAAAATTATAAAGGAGACTTTGCATTTATTATATGAGTTCACTTGCCTACAAAGAAAAGGACACGTATGTTTAGCAAAATTATTTGCCCCAATTGTTCGGAGAATATATAGAAGAGGATTCGGATCCTCTTAATGTTCATGTTTCAAATCAAGATTGGGAAATTTAGGGGATGCTTTGGTTGTTTTCTTTTTTCATTTTCAGTGAAAACAAAAAACACTGATGAAAATATGTTTGGTTGGATTTTTGAAAACATTTTCAATGAAAATAAAAATAAGAAATAATCAGAAAATGAAAACAATAAATTCTCATTTTCAGTGTTTTCAGTTGAGAACAGAACCCTCATTTCGGGTAAGATGAAATTGGGGTGACAATGGATGTAATTTTAAGCAAATATAAAAATACAAAAGACAAGAAATCAATATATCATAAATTTTCAGTATTTTTATTTCATAAAAACAAAAAACAATAAATCAAACCAAACATAATTTCAGAATTCTAATATTTTAAAAATGAAAATAATTTTCAGAAAATAAAAACAGAAAATAAAAATGCAAACCAAACACACCCTTCATAGTTCAAGTTTGAGGCTAATTTAATTACTTATTTGGAGTGATCATGTTTAACATCGCTCTCATCTGTATCTTCAATTTTACTTGTACAAACCCATATCATTTTTTAAATAATCATATGTAAATATAAAAGTGTATATATGAATTTAAATATTTTTTGTCTGTTTCTGTTTTATAGTTTTTAAAACAGTTATTTTAGAAATAATTTTAAATTAAACTAAGAAATTTCAAATTAGAAATTAGGTAGTTGTGAGCAATATAGAATTGTTTTTGCAACATAAATTTTAAAATAAAAAACTGAAATTAAAGACAAACAAACTTACCCTGACTATTCTTTTGTATGTAGTTTAGTGGTCAAAAAGTTTGTATATTATAACGCACCTTTTCTTTCTTAATGGTCTTTTTTTATTTTGACGTACTTTCTTAATGATAGATTGAATATCTTTTTGAAAATGATTCACTTTTAATTGCAATAAATAAATTGAAAGTTATATTCAGTGTAATTTTTAATTAATTGAAAGTATAAAAAAGTGTGCATAACTGTTATCAAAATTAAGTTAAGATTGTACACTAATTACACAGATTAAGTTTAAAAGGACAAATTAAGCTGAATTGAAACCGTTAATACTTGTAAACTTGTGGCAACTGTTTTTGTTGTGTACTTGTCATTATAACCACGTGTATCACGATATCACGATCATTTAATTAAAGGTGTTGAAAAAAATAAACTACTATGTACTATCACTATCGACAATATAAGCACATTAGATTTTTAAAAATGAAAAATTAATGATGCAGTCTTAGTTAATTAGTTTGGAGTTTAAAATAATGCAACTATCTTCATCTGGTCAAAGCTTCCTCCGAGATCTCTCTGCTGCCCTTTACAAATCCTTCGAGTGTTTTTCTCACCTTAATTCAATTTATAGCCTTTTCTCTTTTGATGTCCCCCCTGTGCCCTCTCTAACGTGCTGCAAAATCTTAAAAAACTATAAATGATTCTTGCGTATAACCTACCATTATATCAAATTTTTTAGCAGAAATATCAATATATTTGCATTTGTAAATGTCTTATATAAGAATTTAAAAGTTTATGTATAGAATTATAATAATATAAAAATAAAAAAAATAAGATATATATAATAATATAAAATAATTGTATACTATTATCGAATTATAATTTATAATTTATAATAAATTTATTAATTTTTATGATAATTATTTAAAATTATAATATTAATAATAATTTACAAATAAAATATAATATAAACCTATTTTATACTGTTAATAAATACATCATCATCAGATATTAGAATTATATAACGATCAATATTCATCAACAAGAAACAATTTTGCATTTTTGGCAGTTGAAGTCTCCTGCCAATTTTTCTTACACATCTTGAATGAGTCATTAGACTTCAAATCTCTATCTATATTTATTTTTTAAAAAAGAAAATCATGAAACACTCTTACGCCCACTTGAAGATGGGATTAATCCCGCTCTGACATCCACGTGGCAACATACAAGTTGATATATAATTAGTTTATATTAATGATAATGATAAAGCTAGATAGGTAAGTTTATGTTCAGGTGACATTAGACAGTTATATTAATAAATATAATGTGCATATAGATTAATGATACTAATGTATAGGACATGACATCGTTTAATTAATTCATATTTATGTATACATTAATAAATACTAGGACCATTTTCTCAAGAATACACTAATTTATATTATATTAAGGGTATAATGTATATTTTTTTCATATTCTTTTTTTTAAAAAAGTGTGATTCTTTCATGTTAACTCTCTCTTAAAGACTAATACATATTTTTATAAGTTTATAAATTTAGTTTCTCATGAATTATATATATATATATATATATATATATATATATATATATATATATATAAAGAGAGAGATATGATGTATTTTTCATAATTTTTAATCTATTTCCCTTTAAAATTCACCTAAATTAAACATACACATGTCTTTTTAATTTTAAATATTTTATTTATACTTTTAGATTTTATTTGAATTTAAAAATATTGGGCGCAACAGAGCATATATAATATAAACTCTGCTCTGCATGGAAGAAAGCAAGCGACTACGTGTGTATTTAAATGATCACAACTCAGAAGATTAGCACGCAGATCTCAAATTTTGGGGTAGGATTAAGTGGTTTCCCATATTAAATTTCAATAATTATGATAATGTCATGTGGATCCAATGACAATCATTAAAATAATAAACTTCTTCTACAAATAGTTGATATTCGTTTAAGATTTCGCACAGCATATTTTTTTTTAACTTATCCATTGTCTATCTTAAAAAATATTAAAACAAAATTAATTTAAGAAAATTAAATTACTTTAAGTGGATCATATCGCTCAACTGGTACAAAATAAGTCCAAATAGCGAGAATCTCGTTTAAACCGAAAAAAACTATTAGTAGTTGAAGATATGCACCCATGAGTATCCAAAAGAGTTTAAACAAAGAACAAATAGTCATTAGTAACAATAATAATTTTATACATAAGTGATCATTACAATCCGACAAGGAGAACAATATAAAATAAATGCTGCCAGCATTTTTTTCAATTAAACTGGATCCTGTTCACAAAGCGAAAGAGAATGGAAAGAGGTCTATTTGAATAGTCAAATCCTCTCATAAAAACCCTCTTTAAAAAAATAAAAAATAAAATAAAATAACAACAACAAAAGCTGTGGAAATTAGAAAATGCCATTATGGGGTATATTAACGCAGCTAGTGAATCAACTACGCAAAAACTATGAGGAAAAAGGGAAAACACTTGGCATTATCTTGAAGTCTACAGCATAACTAACAGACTCAAGGCAGTTGCAGTCGCAGAACATTGATATTATACTCCAAAATCCAGATGATGGACTAGGGAAAAAGAAAGCTCTGAGATAAAAAAAATCTTATTGTAAGTATTTTTCCTATAGTCATGCATGCACAACAACAAATCAAATGTAGCTAAATCAGTGAATTTCTTGAACTGGTTAACTATTATTCACTATCAAAGCTGCCTCAAACACTGACTTAAGCTTCTTATGAGATCCTTTGCTGTCAAGCAATAGTCGTTGTTCATCTGCAAAAAAACACAAATCATATATATATTTATGATCAGTATGTGAAAATGCATAAAGACACTTATTCATAGTACTTTTTCTAGGACGATAAATTATTACATGATACCGATCAATTTCCACATGATACATAATCCAATTTTTCAATTAACGAGCGAGAGTTAATTAAAAAGAATTGATTATGTATCATGTAGATATTGACTGAAAGAATAATGATTCAAGACTATGTAATAATTTCTCCTCGTTTATAACTTAATGGAAATACAGAAGATGATTATTTCTTTAAAAATTGAAGTTAATGTATTTACCTTAGCAACAATAGTTATGTCAAGAGTGTTATTCCCAAAGGGCAAGAAGCTGCTACTCTGAACTGTGAGATAATGCTTCTCTAATTCCCTTAGTATAGCAGCAGCTCCTCCACTGTTTTTGTCGCAGTGAATTCTGATTAGTACCTCTTTACCAGAAATTCTTGCTTCCATTTCGGGGAGCGATTGGTCGGAGTTTTCGTCGGAGGAGGAGCTATCAACGCCGGCAAACACAACAGATCTCTTCACAAAAACTGCTGATTCAACTGTTTTATCCACAGCTTGTTCCTCCAGAGTCTTTACCCTTTCTTGCAGTTGTTTCACGTACTTTATAGCATCTTCCAATACGGTAGCCTTGTCCATCTGCATGCAAACATTCATAATTCAATAAGAAACAATGTTCATGCACAAACATATGATACAAATTATATAGCTGGTTAAACCCAAATTGGTCTACAATCTATGTATAATTTTATAAAAATCTATCACTATAATTTAGCTATCCCAGAATTATAAAAAAAAAAAAAAAAAGAAGTAACTTTCCACCACTAAATTTGTCATCAGTTCAGTGAGTTTTAGTGGTTAACTGCACCCAGTTAAATTAAATAAAATGTATTATATAAGTTTAAGGTTTCAAATCACAGCCACAATATTACAGTTTCGGAGGCTTCAGTAACTCTAATTGTCAATTTATATCTGTATCAGCCATGTTTATTCATAATTTTCTATGATTCCAGTAATTATATTGCAAAAGCATTTACTGTGTCCATGATTTGACATCAATGCATCGTGCATGAAATTTGACTCATTTATTAGAGTGAGCCTAGTGCTAAAACGTTTAGATAATTTGTACAAAGTTGTAGGTTATTGGCACTATAAAGTAAATATCAAGCATGAAATTTATTACAAATGGTACCTTCTTGAGTCCAGGAACTATGGCAGAAAGAGCAATGAACCTCTGACTTAGCTTTTCCCTTCGTTTTCTTTCGGCTATCACATGATCTTGAGCTTGGGTAGGGTTTCTAGTCGTTGAAGCCGCAGCCTTTTTATCTTGATTATCATAGTGATCTAGAAAACTGTTGTTGTCACAGATACTTTGAGAAGCAGCCGCAGCAGCTGCTGAAAAATCCAAGTTTTCACCATACCCAGTTTCAATCTTAGGCTTCTTCACTTTGGCAGCAGCATCCACGTTGTTGTAGAGTTGTTGGGAAATAACAGAAGATGCATTGGAGTGCTGATCAAAAGAGATGATTTTGGAGGACGAAGAAGAAGAAGCTTTCGGAGCCACCATGTCATGATGATGGTGATGAGCGTTGTAAGCACTCCAAGTAGTGCTCATCACAGTCTTATTTTGCTTGGTTGGTCTTGGTGGGGCAACAGAATATTGTTCATGAGGACTTTTGTGGAAAGAGTTTTGTGTGCTTTCTGAGTTGAATAATCGCTTATTGTGAGAGGAAGAGTTCTTTGGGGATGCGGAGAAGGACTCAAAGTCAAGATCTTCGAGCTGGAATAATGCTGATGAAGAATCCATAGGGTATTGATGAAACAAAGTGGGGTCCTCCATTCCCTGTGTTAATGTGAAGAAAAATTGGTAAGTAATTATATCTATTTTGTGATTATTAGTTTGCTTGAAATTAAGGTTGTGTATGCTTACAAATTCAGGCATGTACATGTTTGACGAAATTTGCATCATCCTTCACCTCGCTTGCTTAGAAATTAATTGGATATTGGTATTATGAGACACACTGAAAAATTAAAAGTCGAACAAAGGAGACAATCAAAACCTCGGAAGAATTGAAAGATAAAAAAACTCTTTGATTTCCTAAAATTGAAATAGAACCTTAAACTAAATCAAAATGATAAGATATTGTTTTGATCAAGCAGATATTATTTGAATCTTGTTTCGAATTATATCAAAAAACATCAGAATTAGTTAAAGGGTATGAAAAATCTGAAGAATTCGTTGATGATGGAGAAATACAAGCAGATAGTGATGTGCATGTTTGGGAAAGGAGACTGAGAAGTTAATTTACCTTGATTGAAGAAAGAAAGAAAGGTAGAAGGCTCAGAAGAAGAAGTGTTTGCTGTTGTTGTTGTTGTTATCAAAGTTGGAGGATGGGAGCAACGATGGAACAAATTGGTGAAACTATGAGAGTGTATTATAAAGGGGGCATGTACACGCTACGTACCCGCTTTCTCTCTATTGACCATAGCCATAGTGTGAATATGTTAATCCCATTTTCTTGGGTTAGTTCATACTGTTTGAAAAGTGGGCACTCCCATGTCTTCACTAACAGCTAGCTAGCCTTTGGTCAAATTGTGGGTTCTTTAATCTTTATTCGTGGCTTTGTTTGTTGGGTCAGGTTTGCGACGTCAATAATGCGTCCATTGCCAACGCAATAAATAACGCTTAATTGAACCCCCAATGACGTGTGATATATTTTCTTTTAATATCATTGCCATGTTATCAAACGTGTCATTCCAAATAAACAATTTATCTATCATACTCCAAAAAAAAACCAATGTGATAATCAATCCGGTCAAATCAGTGGATCAAAATTGACCCACATGTATTAGAAAATATGATTTTTTTTCCATCAAAACAAAAGTAAAAAAAATCACTACTCATAAATAGAATTATAGTGTCAAGTACTTAAAATAATTAAGCATAAATACTCGTTAAACATAACATATTGAACAAGTAATATAAAAAAATAAATCAAACAATTAATAATAAAACTATGTCCTTTTGAGTAAAAAAAAATTTAAAAAAGCTATGAGCCATATAGGATCAATGGATTATCTAACTCAGATCAATGAGATAATTATTAATTTAAGCACAAATTTGATTAGGTCATACTAGGTTACATCGAATTCATTGCATGATTAGTTTGATAATCAATTCGATCCAATGAGATCATTTATTCACGATCAAATCAATCAAGTTTATCTGAGTTTTAAAACTATGCTTAAAATATGAGAAAGGATTTCAATGATATATTGGAAATGCCAATAATTTTCTTATAAAAAAATATTAATTGTTAGTTTATCAATAATAATATTCGAATCCATGATTTCTCACTTCATTTTTTTTTCATTTTACTATGAAGTTAATATTATACTTTCCAAGATTATACCAAAAATGATTACAAACCGAAAATACAACCACACAATTACCGTTATTCAATTAGTCTTAGGAGAACCAAAGAGAGTAGCTAAACGAAAAATTTAGTGCCATCACAAGGAATCAGAACCCTGTCCATAGCTTTACCAAAAAAAAAAAAAAAGAACCCCGTCCAATCTATAGAAAGGATTAGATTCGACAATATGCCAATATCAGGGAGAATAAATCATTTCAAATATGATTCTATATCTTTTTATAATATTTTCAATTGGAAAAATATTAGACAATCGGTAAATATTAAAGAATTAAATGTTTACATCTTTTTATTTATTATTTACTATTTTAATCGTAACTGTTTTTTAACGTAATTGTTAGATCTTAAGAAAACATGGCTCACAATATATCATCACAAGAAATTTTATGATTATTGTCGCATGCTTAACTTATATATCACTATAATTAAATTTATAATATCACAAGAAAATTTTACGATTCTTCTCGCATGCTCAACTTTTTTTTTGGGTCAGTATCACATGTTCAACTTATTTATCACTGGAAGAAATTTTAATATTGACGGCTTTGGTCGTTAATAATCGCAAAAAATGGTTAGTATAAAATCTATTTCTTTTCTTTTTTTCTTCGGCACCACCCTAAATAAAAAAAAACCTTGGAGTGATGGTGGTCATTGGATAAAAAACTCGTGTTGGTTCAACTTAAGCCTATTGGGAAAATGAAGGTCGAACTTTTTAAAGAAAGATGCTGTTTGGAATAACATACGTACTTAGCTTAAGATGTGGAATTTCCAACCCAAGTACAAAAGCATTAATTCATTAGAAGGTGGAACTCAAAATATTGATCTGTTGATGCTTGTACTTGAAGCTTAAGAAGGCAAATGAAGATTTCTTCGAGGCAAATCTTCACGGAAAATTTATAGGGTATTGCAAACATTTACTTCAAAAAATTGGAAGCAAGAAAAATGACAGAAAACACACTAATTAAATTGACTCCTTCGAAGGTGTTAGTATTTTCTTGGCAGGCCTTAATTATTGGATATGATACCAACAAAATTGAATCTGTTAATTGGTGAAGGATGCGATCCTAGACACTCAGGAGATCTTGTGTGTTTTCTGTAATTGTCATCAATAATCATCTTCATTTGTAGCTTTTCATAAGATAGAATTTTCACATTTTTATCTTTGTTATTTATAAAATAATGATATTAATAAATAATAGGTTTTTATTTATATATTTTTTTTTTGGATATTTTTATGTTACATTATTTATTTTAATCATTATACTATTTACCATATTTATTTTATTATTTCAGTTTATACTTCAAGATATCAATGTCGTTATTATTTTATTATATTGATATTTATTATTAATTTTTGGATATTTTCATTCTCCATTATTTATTTTAACCATTATACTATTTACAATATCTATTTTATTATTCTAGCGTATACTTTAAGATATTGATATTGTTATCTGATAGGTTACTTTATTTATTTATTATTTTATTTTGCTGATAAAAATATATTTTAGGGCATTTATAATTTTAGTTTTTAATTAATTTATCAATAAAATACAATATAAAAATATCACATAGATATGTCCATTTTTATTATTTTATATTTTATAGCTAGTTCAAATAGATAATATTATCAAATACTTATAATTCAATAAACCTAATGAACTATATATTTAGTTTTCAATTAATATTTCAACTAATTTTATAAAACATAGCCTAACTATATCCATAATGGATTATATACCAATGTCCTAACAAATTAAATTTAGTTACACAAGAGCAATGAAAGCTAGAAGTATGGTAGATATTACGTTTCTTGAATGATAATAATAATAATGAAAAAGGTTTATATTATTATGCTTATTTTTTTACAAATAATAAATTTTAGTAATTAATATTTTTTAATAATTTAAAACAATAATGAACTTTTTATTATTTAAAATTATTCAACATTTTATCCGTTAACTTTATTTTATATGATACACTTTTAAAATATAAATAATTTTTAGCTACAAGCTTATATATTTATGAATATCTGTTTTTATAATTTGATATATATAATATATAAAATTATGAAAAAAATAGTTACAAACGTATATATTTATAATTATTTATTTTTAAAATGTGATTATATATATATATATATATATATATCATCAATTCTTATATATAAGATCCAATTACCTAATTCATCCCCAAAGAGGAATAATTAATTTAGTTAATAACAATAAAATTATCTTAAATTTATAATTTTTTTTTAAATTATCATTGTCATCAATACATCTCTCTTCTAATAGTTTGATAATATATTTTCATTCTTCTTTAAACTAGTATTTCTTGTCTAAAAATGATTGATGTAAAAAATATTATAAATTGAATCTTATAAAAAAATAACATTTTAAACTTCAATCTTATAAAGAAAATATAATATAAAATGATATCATATAATTTAAAACTTAAATTTATCACATTATTATTTTAAAATAAATATTACACAAAGTAAGTGAGCCAACATCTTAGGTGACCTAAAATTGTAGGAAATGTTAGAATAATATGACTCATGTGAATTAAGGGTCTAAACTTGATTTAATAAAATAAAGGGACCTATTGACAAATATGGAAAGTTAATAAACTTTCTATAACTAATTTGATGGAAATTTGTTAAACTTATGAGAAGTTAATAAACTTTCAATAACTAACTTGATGGAAGTTGGTTAATAGAAGGCAAAGGATTTTATCTTTGCTATAAGCGTTTTCCCTCTAATTACCATCAAGAACGTGAGAGGAAAAAGTAAAGAAAGGAAAGAGATAGATTGGGACAAAGAAGATTGAAGAACTTATGTCTTTTATGGATCAAGGTAAGTTCTACTTACCTTCAAACTGTATGAGGGAATCATAGATTCTAAGATCCTTACAATATGTAATAGATTCATTAAACATAAATGTATGAAATCTATAACTAACATGTGGTATCGGAGCATTAGGTTATTGAATTTATGATTCTCCATGAATGATGTTTCTTCCACACATTGTATGAATATGATTCCAATTGGAAAATTATTCAAACCATTTTGTTTTCCGCTGTGCATATTATAATTGTTTTTTGAGTTTGGAATGCCCTGAAACCAATTTTTGAATGTCTTGAATTGAAATTCAATATCTCTCTCTTACGTCAATTTCAATTCAAAATTGGATCAAGTAATTTGGATTAAATGTATGATGGATTTATAATCACCAAAGTGGTCAAATCTTTATGTTTTGTTTAATTCCAAATTAGTGAAAATTTTATTTCAATTACCCATAGAATGAATGCTAAATTATAGATTATTGGTTTATGGGTTAATTGAAGTTCATTATTATAAGATATTTATGGACCACCCAAAGGTTTATTAGTTGTTCTTATAATTTTGGATATGATTGTTGGTAGTATTTATGTATGTATTATTAGTTTTATTTATATATCCAAAGATAATAAGTATTTATAATTAATGCATATGCCTTACCAAATAATGTTAAAATTATTAGCATCGGTATGTTTTTTTTGTGTGTATTAATGTATCACCTAAAGGAGAACATTAGTATACATAGAATGTTTGTTTGTTGTTTGAATTTGTATTGTATGTTTAATTTATGACTCAAGATATCAATGTTAAGCATGTGTTAATTGCAGTATCCCTTCCTGTATCTTTGCATTCTCTTGGTATGTCTGTTTCGGTTTTTATTGGGTTAAATTTCACTGATTGGAGCAAACAAGTCCAATTTCACTTTGGTGTGTTGGATCTTGATTTGACTCTTCAAGTTGAAAAAAACTGGTGCTATTATTGATGCTAGTAGCAATGAAGAGAAAACCCATTATAAGGCCTGGGAAAAGTCAAACAAAATTTGTTTGATGCTTATGCACATGAGCATATAAAAAAACATAAAGTCTGCTCTTCCCAAAACTGAAAGTGCAAAAGAATTTATGAAATATGTGGAAGAACGTTCCCAAATTACTGATAAGTCTCTTGCTGGGACATTAATGAGTACTTTAACTACCATGCAGTTTGATGGTTCTCATACTATGCATGAACATGCCATTGAGATAACAAATATTGCAACAAAACTTAAGTCTCTTGGAATGGTGGTGGATGAAAATTTCCTTGTGCAGTTCATTTTGAACTCATTATTGTTTGAGTATGGTCCCTTCCAAATGAACTATAATACCATGAAAGACAAATGGAATATGCATGAATTGCATAGTATATTAGCTTAGGAGGAAACCAGACTTAAAAATCAAGAAAGTCACTCCATTCATAATGTGAATAATCAGGGAGTTGGAAAGAAAGTCAATAAGAAACATGGTTTATATGTTGAAACTCTTATGACCTTGCATCATAATGTTGACACTAAACGTAGTTTAGTGAATGAATGTTCTGCTTACTTGTGACATAAACGTTTGGGACACATTTCCAAAGAAAGGATGCAAAGATTAGTAAAGAATGAAATTCTTCCAAATTTGGATTTTACTGATCTGAATGTATGTGAGGATTGTATTAAAGAAAAACAAATAAAACACACAAAGAAAGGAGCCACAAGAAGCACTCAACTTCTTGAAATTATCACACTAATATATGTGGACCTTTTGATGTAAATTCTTTCAATAAAGAAAAGTATTTTATCACTTTTATTGATGATTTTTCACGTTATGGGTATGTCTATTTACTGCATGAGAAATTTCAAGCAATGGATGCCTTAAAAAATTTTATAAATGAAGTGGAAAGGCAATTAGACAAAAAGGTGAAAATTGTCAGATCAGATAGAGGTGGTGAGTATTATGGAAGATATAGTGAAAGTGGACAACATCCTAGTCCATTTGCTAAGTTCCTTGAAAAGAGTGGTATTTATGCTCAATACACAATGTCAGGTACACCACAACAAAATGGTGTGTTAGAAAGGCGAAATCGAACCTTAATGAATATGGTTAGAAGCATGTTAAGTAATTCATCTTTACCTATATCACTGTGGATGTATGCTTTAAAAACTGACATGTATTTGTTAAACAAGGTTCCTAGTAAGGCAGTTCAAAAGACACATTTTCAACTATGGACAGGTAGGAAACCCAGTTTGAGACACTTACATGTTTGGGGTTGTGAGACAGAAATTAGAATATAATCCACAAGAATAGAAATTGGATGTAAGAACAATCAGTGGATATTTCATTGGTTATCCAGTAAAATCAAAAGGGGATATATTTTATTGTTCTACCCATAGTACAAGAATTGTTGAAATTGGAAATGTCAGGTTCATTGAGAATGGTGAAACTTCACAAAATATGGAGATTAAGGAAGTTAGAGTACAAATTCCTTTAACTAGTGCTTTTACTTCAAGAATTGTTGTTCCTTATTCTGTTGAACCACACAACAATCAAGAAGAACAATAAATTAATGATCCTGAGGTTAACAATGAACCTATAGTAGAACAATCACAAGAAATAGTATTAAGAAGATCTCAAAGAGAAAGGAGATCTATTATTTCGAATGACTATGTGATTTATCTACAAGAGTTAGAAAATGACTTAAGCATTAATAATGATCTAATTTCATTTTCAGAAGCCATTAATGGTGATGATTTTGGAAAATGTTTAGATGCTATGAAATATGAGCTTAAATTAATGGCACAAAATGATGTATGGGACCTTGTGGAATTTGCTGAAGGATGCAAGAGAGTTGGGTGTAAATGGGTCTTTAAGACTAAGCGTGACTCTTATGGCAATATTGAACGACACAAGACTCGACTTGTTGTTAAAGGTTTTACTCAAAAAAATGGCATTGATTATACGGAAACATTTTCTCCAATTTCTAAGAAAGATTCTTTCAGGATTATCATGACACTGGTAGCTCATTATAATCTTGAGTTGCATCAAATGGATGTTAAAACTGCCTTTTTGAATGAGAATTTAGATGAAGATATTTATATAGACCAACCAATGTGGTTCATTGAAGAAGGAAAGAAACACATGGTGTGTAAACTTAAGAAATCAATATATGGACTTAAACAGGCTTTCCGGCAATGGTATCTTAAGTTCAATTACACTATTACGTCCTTTGGATTTAAGGAAAACACTGTTGATAAGTGTATATATCTAAAGGTTAGTGAGAGAAAATTTATATTTCTTATTCTTTATGTTGATGACATCTTGCTTGCAACTAATGATCTTGGTCTATTAAGTGAGACTAAGAAGTTTCTCTCTAACAACTTTAAAATGAAAGATATGGGTGAGGCAGGCTATGTGATAGGAATAGAAATATTATATGATAGATCACAAGGACTGTTAGGCTTGTCTCAGAAATCATATATTAATAAAGTTTTAGAGAGATTCAGAATGGATAAATGTTCAGCATCTTCCATTCCAATGCAGAAATGAGACAAATTTAGTCTCATGCAATGTCCAAAGAATGATCTGGAACGGTAACAAATGGAAAATATTCTTTATGCATCTGTTGTTGGGAGTCTGATGTATGCTCAAACATGCATAAGGCCAGATATTAGCTTTGCAGTTGGTATGCTTGGTAGATACCAAAGTAATCCAGGATTGGATCATTGAAAAGCTGAAAAGAAAGTCTTAAGATACTTGCAAGGGAAAAAGGATCACATGCTTAATTATAGGAGAGATCTGGTCATCTTGAGGTGATTGGATATACAGATTCAGACATGGAGGCTGAATTTGTGGCATGCTTTGAGGCCACAGTTTAGGCTAATTGGTTGCGAAATTTTATTTCAGGACTTGGAGTAGTTAACAGTATTGTCAAGCAGCTAAAAATTTATTGTGATAATACCGCAACTGTCTTCTTTTATAAAAATGACAAGTATTCTAAAGGTGCTAAGCATATGGAATTGAAATACTTTATCGTTAAAGAAGAAGTTCAGAAACATAGAGTGTCAATAGAACATATTAGCACTAATCTAATGATTGTTGACCCTTTAACAAAAGGGTTATCGCCCAAAGTATTTACTGGCCATGTAGTGAATATGAGCATTATGTCTGCTAGTGAATGTTGAATGTTATTATTATTAATAATGTCTATTAGACACTTGGAGTTCATTATTATGTAAGTTTCTGAAATTTGTGTTTTCTACTTTATGTGTATATGCATGCAAATTATGTTGTGGAAAACATATTATGTTTTTTAAAGAATGACTTTTGTTTGAACCCATTATGAACTTCTCATTTTACAGTCATATTAAAGAGAAGGATAATATAGTAGTACATGAAAGGGAATATGTTGATTAAATGACATGTAACCGCTATGACTCTTATTATTTTTTTATCTTTAATTATGATTAATGATGGAACCAATTTATCTAAAGTCTTTTAATGCGCATTATGATTTATGTAATTATTAAATCATGAAGTGTTATGGCATCACAAGAGTCAAAGAGTCAAGTGAGAGAATGTTAGAATAATGTGACTCATGTGAATTAAGAGCCTAAACTTGATTTAATAAAATAAAGAGACATATTGACAAATATAGGAAGTTAATAAACTTCCGATAATTAACTTGATGGAAGTTTGTTAAACTAATGAAAAGTTAATAAACTTCCAATAACTAACTTGATGGAAGTTGGTTAATAAAAGACAAAGGGTTCTATCTCAGCCATAAGCGTTTTCCCTTTAATTACCATCAAGAACGTATTTGAGAGGGAAAAAAAAAGGAAAAAGATAAATTACGACAAAGAAGATGGAAGAACTTATATTTTTTATGGATCAAGATAAGTTCTACTTACCTTCAAACTATAAGAGGGAGTCATAAATTTTAAGATCCTTACAATATGTAATAGATTCATTGAATATAAATATATGAAATCTATAACTAATTAGAAATTAGAAATAGATGACAATTTTTTTTAAAAAAAATATAGAAGTACGTGCATAGATGTATCTTAAATTCTTAATAAATAAAAAAAATTTGTCGTTGTTTCGTAATATAACTACACGTGAATAACGTGCATTTGACTTCTGGTGTGTGATTTTCCAGTTGACTGGCGAATATCCTGGCAAAATCTTACAGGTTAGTAGTTCCTTTTTTATTGTTTTCTCTCATAAGTCTGAGATACGAATGTTTTCCAATCTTCTCAACTAAAGACTAATATTGCTTGTATTATATGATTATTGTTGATGGAAGAAAATTTTACTTGAAAATCAATCACCGACTAATTCTTTTACTTCGGTGTTTCATCCCGTATAATTTTGTTTAGATAAATTTATTGTGGGCACATGTTTTAAGTGCCTGTTGGCTAATTGACAGGGATGTAAGTGCATTAACTGTATTAGGTCGGGTCGGCTTCATACACAATAAATGACAGATATAAAGAACAAGAGAAAAATTATGTACCGACAATTTTATAATATCATCCGATAAAAATTATTATTATAAATTTATTAATTTTATAATAATTACTTTAAAATCATATCATTAATAAATTATAATTAATTAATAGTATAAAATTATTGTTCATTTATCATCACCATAAACTCAAATAACAATTGTTAAGTTATAACAGAATTATTTTTTTTTAAAAAAAATTTTGGTTACTGATAGTATTACAAAGATTAATGCAAAATTTATTAAAATATATTTTATAATGTGAATTTAATTTTAAGTAATATCCCTTATTCTTTACTCCTTCCATTTCAGATTATACTATGTTTTAAAGAAAAAAAAATATTTCAAAATATATGTCATTTTATAAAAGCAATGTTGCATAAATATTTTTTAAAAGATTATCGTTAATCAATATTTAGTGGAAGTAGTATATAAGAAAAGTAAACAAATTAGTAATTAGAAAGATAAAAGATATATTAAAAAGTTATCTAATATTTTCTTAAAATTCAAAAAATTAATTGCATTTTTTAGTACCTATATCAAAACCTTAAATATCATATAATTCGAAACGAATGAATTATATAAGAAAGAAAGAACTTTCTTCATATAAGAAACATATACCAATTTTTTTAATATATTAATTACTAATTTTCTTTTATATACTCCTAATTTAGTGTGTAATTTATTAATGAGACATTCACACATTTTACATAAAAGTGAATGCATTAATAGGTCTATTAATAATATGTTATATTTATTGGTTGAAAAAAATATTTCTTAAATTATGAATAAAGTCATTAAATTTTCATCACTTAAACCATTTAATTATATGAGGATTTTTTTAAATAAAATTTAACTTTATAATATTATTATTTAAAATTAATTTATTTGACTACTTATTAGGAATTTCTTATACACAAGACCACAGGTATTTTTTTTTCATCTAAGGCCAAACAACAGAATTTAATGTTGCCTTATTTCCTGTTTGTCACTCTAAATATAAAATTTCTTTTGACTTTAAAATAGGAGATAGCGTGATCTTGTATGGCTTTAATCTTCAAAATTTTCTTTAATAACTCTAATTTTTTTAATTAAAATATTCTTAATTTATTTACAATAGATGTTATAAAATTAATAAGATAAATTCATTATCTCTTCCGTAAGGATTGAAGAGGACTAACACATATTAATTATTTAAATAGAAATTAATTTGAAAGTGTGAGATGAAGATTTCCAATAATTTTATGGGATAACTTTAGAAAAAATAAATAAATTATTAACAAATTTAACGTTACTTACTTATTCTTTGTCTATCTCATATGATAAATTTATTAAAAAATGTTATATTTAAGGAAGAAAGTAGTATGAGGTAAAAGAAAAAGAAAAAAAAAATCTTTATCCTATGTTATTAATTAGGTTAAATTAATCAATAGGTCGATTTTTAAAATATTTACGAATTTTTAATTGGGTTTCCAAACTAAAACAAATAAATCTTCTAATTTTCTTATGATTTTAAGCCTCCATAATCTAACTCCAATTATCCAATTACAAAAGTTTACAAGATTAAAAAACTAATTACATTTTTTTATTTAGAGATGTATTTAAACATTCTCAAATAATAATTCATGAACCTATTAAGTTATTTAACCTATTATTTAAAAACCCACAACTCTCCCTTGGAATAACTTGTGAAATGTAACATAATATAATAAAAAATATAATAAATTTTCCTTATTCTATTAAGTCACCAAATAATATATGAAAATATGACATTATAACTTATTGGTTTCATAACTTTTTTGTTGCAGTTAAAAAAATGACTTATTGGTTTAATTGGACTTTTGGTTTTCAGATATTATAATTATGTGATTATAGTCTCCTAAATTTTAAGTGTATCAATTAAGTCTTCTAAGTATAAAAATGTGCGGTTTATTGCTAGCCACATTTACATCAATTGAGTCTTTTAAACATGGTAATTGTATGATTTTAGTATATTTATCAATTAAAATCGATTTATTGAGGTCATAATTTTTATTGATGTGTTACCTGATGTGACACTCACACGAAGATATCAAGCTAACATGATGACTGATTTGGTATGCTTATATGATCCTTAATTTGGTATGTAGTCTCTAGGTTTCATTATTGTGGAATTTTAGTTCACCAAATTTTACAATTGTGCATTTTAGTATCTCAAATACCAATTTGGTATGCTAGCATTGTAGACAAAGGTGAATTTGGAGGGCTAAAATTATAATATAATAAAAATTAAAAAACTAAAATCACATAATTATAATATTTAAAAGATTAAAGTTGTACATGCCAAATTAGGAATCACACAACCATATCAAATTACACATCATGTTAGCATGTTGTCATGTTGACCTTATCATGTAAGTGATACATCATCAATCAAGACCACATCAACAAATTCCGTATATGTTAGCTTTTGTTTCTAGCTTTCCGGGGATAGTGGCAGCTTTTAAATTAGAGCTATATGTATAAATTGCATGTCTTGTTTTCCAGTCATTTGCAGCATTTAGCTTTATTGTTTTGGGGAGGAAAAACAGATACCCTTGTGTTTTATTTTTCTTCTGTATGTTGGGTTTTGGAACTCATCTTGTGGGCCAAAACATTAGCAATAATATTCTTTCACCTTTAAAAAAACAAAATTCCAATTATATAATTGCTATACTTAAAAACTCAATTGAAATATGAGAATTAAAATTATATATTTATGATATCCAAATACTCAATTAATATAATTGGAATTTTTGAAATTAAAAATCATACATTTATAGTATTTGAGAATAAAAAGTGGAGTTAAGTACTTATAAAAAAAAAAAGTGGAGTCAAATTTATTTTATTTGAACTTTTTGTACCGTAATCTCGAATGGGACCTAAAGGATTTGTGAAATAAGATAATAAATTAATTCATGAAATTATAACAGATAATGAATTAATTCTTAAAAGATAAAAATTTAAACTTAATTCTTTAATATGAAAATAATGTGACAATACAAATAATTTAATGATAAAAGAATCTCTAAACTTTATAACCTAATATCAAAATAATTATAAAAATATAATATATTATTAAATTAGTTCTTAAATATAATACTTAATAATAAAATAGTCAAGTTTAATGAAATAATTAATTTATCATATTTTTTATTTATTCAAAAATTAAATTTAAATCATATTTTTTAAAAATTATTTTATCACCGCCTCAAACCTCTCCCCCGTTAGTAAAATCAATATTTAGCTGATAAAATATGAAGGCCTGTAAAATTCTTTCGTTCTAGAAGCTTTGACAGCAATGATAAACAGTAAGATTCGACACACGTAGGAAAGAAACTGCAGATGATGCTTGTGTTGACCCAAAGTAACCGCCGATGCAAACGGATCATCGATCACGATTTACGAATAACAATGTCTCCGATCAAACGGGGAATTGCAAATACTGCCTGTACCTCACCAACACTCTCAACAATTATTTTCTACCACCTTTTTAAACACTTAACGAATCCAACCCTGACAAATGTTTAAAGAGTTTAAGTTTCTAGTACTCACTTGAATATAGAGTTATAAAATTGATGAAAAAAGGAGAGGGTGAGAGGTTGATTCTTTCAACTAAAAAAAAATTAATAATTAATAGTTAGGGATTTTTCTTCTGTGTTTTATTCCAAAGTCTTCCTCATTCCCGAGCCTCGACACTGTGTTTACACGTTGTGACATTGCAATTTCAAAGAAGAAAAGCTACAACTAAAATAAATAAATAAACAAAGAAGATCATTGCGGGATTTTAATTAAGCTTTTCAACGATTCAGGAAATGCTGATTTTCCGGTCCTAATGAGCGCTTAAATATTTTAATTATAACCTTCACAATACCGTGCCGGTTGACAATATATAACCAGAATAATAAACTAAACCTCCCTTTTTATACCTCTTTCTCTCCGAATTTTCTGTTGTTCTGAAACACGTTTGTCGTTTTTTGTTTCTTTTCTTGTCCCGCTTTACCTTTCTGTATTTTGTTGACAGATAGATACGTAAATGTTAAAATAAATGGACTTTGACCCTTTGAGGTTAACAACTGCCACCGGAGAAAAGAAGGAAAATCAATGATAAATATATTGTGCACCGTAAAGGCATGCATGGAGCTAGCACAGTTGATTTTCATCAGTGCGAGTAAAAGCTAGGAAGCAGAAACGAAGGTCTACAGTTACTAACTTTATGGGTACGGAAGGGTGCAGGGTCCCACAAATCTTTTTTTTTTTTTAGGTCTAAAAGTACGGAAGCAGTGTACGATTATGAGGAGTAGGTGAAGGAGAGGATTCGGAGAGAAAAGAAAAGATGCTTGACGCCGCGTAGTACTAGCAAGGTCAAGAGTTGAGTGCTGAAGCTCCTCCACTCGGTTGTTGTGACCATATTCACTAATGGCTAAGAAACCAAAATCCCAACATACATGCCAATTAATTTCTCCGGCTACTACATTCATTCATACTCGAGGAGGGTGGTTGGTTCTTCTATGCATGAGTCACAAAGGATATTATGAATCTCCAATACTCCAAAAATGGAAAAGTATTCGTGTCGTATATGTGATAGTCGAATTAGGGGTGTTTAAATTTACACCAATCAAAAATAAAAATCGAATCAAAACAATCTTTTTTAGATTTATTTTGAATAATTTTTTTTTCAAATTAATTGATTTAGTTCGATTTGTGGTTTGTGTTTTTAAAAATAAATCAAATCGTTATGTTTATATTAGCATTTATAATTAATTTAATATTATGTGTTTTATGTGTACGTCATTTGAGTTACATAATATTTTATAGTATTATGTATATGAAATTTATATAATATATATTATTTTCTTGTCAAACGACTTTTTAAGATATGTTTGATTTAAAATGAATAAAAATTTGATAGATATTTATTATAAAAAATTTAGCATATTAATAAATTTTATAGATTCTTACTAGCAATTTTTTAATATAATTTAATTTAAAAGATGAAAAAAAAATATAAATTTTAATAAAATAATACTTTTTAGTAAAAATAGTAAAAATCGAATCAAATTGTAAAATATTTGTCTTCTTTAATTGGAATTTTATTTTAAATAAAAATTAGATCAAACAGAACCACATATTTTTTTAAGTTTAATTTAAATAACTTTTTGATAAAAAAAAATCAAATTAAACCGAGATACGAACACCTGTCGCCGAGATACAACTCTAATGTAGCTAAAGTTAAAATTTTGATATGATTTAGTCACTTTTTGAATTTTTAATATATTTTATAGTTTTAACTTTAAGGTTTTTAAAATAAAAAAATCCAAACATAAATGAAACACAACTTTTTTTTTTCTCTTCTCAAAATATAAACAAAAACATAATATACTCTTTCCTTCTTTTCCGAGCATGGCAATTCCTTCTCGGTAATTCTAAATGTTCTTTCGGTAAAAGTTTTTTTTCCGACAAGTGAATCTCTTGCCTCAATGCACAATTTCCCCCTTCTTCAAGCATGACAACATCTTTCCTTGGTGGTTCTCCACGTTCTTTTCTTATGAGGAGATCTTTCTGTTTGTGTGGTTTTGGTTTTGATAGGGTATTTTGATTATGTGGTTTTGGCTTTGCTCAAACCATGCTTTTAGTGAATAAATTTGTTTTGCCACTCAACAACTATGTGTTTGTAGTGTTAACTAAAATAGAATATGCACATTTCCCGTGTTTTGATAGCACTAAAGATCATATGCATAACTGTATTTTAACACTAACACTATTGAATTCATATTGTACCTTTCGGTCTATATTAGGCCAAGTCCAATGTATTGCAAAGAGGTTGTTTCCGGATTCGAACCCATAACCAACAAGTCACCAAAGCACAATTTTACCGCTGCACCAGGGCTCGCCCTCATATTTTTAAATATAATAAAAAAAAATAATATTCCTACTCATATAATTCTAGAGAATACAATATCATTTCGTAAGGTAAATTGCACTTTTATGCTGTATAGAAAGACCTATATCGAAACAAGATATTTAGTCATATTTGTTAACAAATACTACAAAATAAACCTTTTGAATTCCGATTCTACCATATAATGCTAGCTATACCAAGAATGAGGTAAATTGGTCTTAGAGGGTTTCTTTTAGAAACTAATTTCTTAACAGGGTTTGTTTTGAAACATTTTGCGAAGGGAGTCTATTTTATGTAAATGGTTTGCCGATGAACATGGCGAAACACATATTTTACTAAGAAAAACAGCGAAACAGGTATAGGTGCAGTGGTGCAGTGTATTTCGCCATTCTTACTGACAAAATAGCTGGTATACAGTTTTCGCCATTTATACTGACGAAACAGAAACCACCTATTTCGTTGTTCCTCTTGACGAAACACTTACACAAAACAGACTCCCAACATAAAATATTTCAAAACAGACCCTACTAAAAAATTAGTTTCCAAATGAAACACGCAAAGGTCAATTTGCCGAAGAATGAAGATAATCATTGCTGCCGTTGTATTGGCCTGTTCTTTTCATCCAATCTTTTGCTGCCCTCCATCCTCCTTTTATCACGTGCAAATTATAATTATCATGCTAGTGATATGAAGATAATCATTCCAGGATTATATTTTATTCTATAATGGTATTATGATCAGTATAACCTTTTTGAATTGTGTAGCAATTGACTTTGGACAATGATACATGCACTGGCCATTTTGTGTACAGTTGCATATAAATAATAAACAGTAGCACTGGTTTTATATACAGATTTCACAATATTTTTTTTATATAAAAAGTAAAAATATAAATAAAATGAATAATAGATGAAGATAATTAAATAAAAATATGTTATTATAAGTGTTGCAAAAAAATTATTACAAAAAAATATTATTCTAACAACATCATCTATTAACATTAGTCAAAAGAAAAGGGTTTTATCTCAAATATTTTCGACCTTTAGTCCCTAATAAGTTTATAATGTTAAACTAATTGATAAAAAATTTAAAATATAATTAAAAAAATTATTGAGCTGTCAATCTCATTATTATGTCATCAATTAATATGATAATTAACTTAACAGAAAAGACGGAAAATGATAGAGAAAAAAAATTTCAAGGACTACCGGTCAAAATTTAGATAAGGGATTAAAAACATAAATCTGAAAAATTTAAGAACAAAAAAAAACTTATTTTAAATTGATAGGAAACTCTCCCTGTCTCTCTGTTATATAAATTCTTTGAGATTTAAAAGTTATTATTATTTTTAAAAATTTAATTAAACTATGTTAATAGTATAAATAGTTTTTTTATTATTCAATTATAAATTGTCATGTAGCTAGGTTATTTTTTTTTAATTTTATAAAATTTATTTTAAAAGTTATATCTAAATTTATTTATAATTGATTGGATGGTGTAGAAATCTTTACATTGAAATCATATACAAATGAAACACTTTTTTTATATGAATAGGAAGAGATTGAATAAAAATAAAATGATAATAAATTTTATTATTTAAATTATTTAACATAAAATAAAAGTCAATAAAACTTGACTGCAGATATTTTATTTTATATTTTTATTTAAATTTAGATATTTAAGATTAAATACTTTATTCTGCAATAAAATATCTATACAAATTTGGATTTCGATTTATCTAATTGAACTACTTTAATTACTTAAAAGGCTTAACTTTTTCTAAACTTACTATTTAATTAAATTGAACCCTAAACATTATTTAAATACAGTCAAGCCTCATGGTACTCACTACTCAGATCAACGAGTATTAGTTGCGATTGCCAGTATAGATTAAGTAATAAAAAAATACAAACCATTAAATAATAATTTAAATATTTATATATTTAAATAAAATTATTTGTTATTTTTTTCTTTAAACAAGTGGTGGTTCCAAGAGAGGCTAATGGTGTGGCTCCGGCTGGGGCTTTAACATTTCTAGAGTCTTATTTAGCTATCTTGTAGTTTTGTCTTTTGTCTCCTACTCTACAAAAAAAAAAAAAATCATGTATATTTAATAAAATATTTACTAAACTATTACTTTCTTAATTACACTCATTTTAAAGAAATCAGATATTTCGACAATATATTACTCAGTTTAGCAACTTAAATTAATTAATTCTGTGTTTCTATAATTAGCAACTTGTAAGAGTACGTTTATTGCTTAAAAAAACTTGTAAGAGTTTATTTTTAAAACTAAAGTTAAAATTAACAACTCAATATTAAAACTAGTTTTGATTTTACAAAATTTCAAAACTAAAAGGACACAAGCACCGAATGGACATAAGTTTCTAATAACATATTGGACCAAAAAAAATAGGTTTTCAGTGTATGGTACATTCTCTTGTTCCAAAAACCTACAATATTATTTTTCAAAAAAATTGTGGACCTCGATCTAGGTGCCTTTGAGCCTATTGGATCTGTTAGTGTTCTTGGGCCCAAGTAGTTTTGTTTCAAAGAGATGGATTCCTTAGCTGATTTAGGATTAGAATTTGATTTTTGTTATTTTTTTTTACTCGAAGTTATATTTGGATTTATGATCGGGCTAGAATGGGAGAGTTGGCATATCTCCCACTGTGGAGAACCTATTTTTTACCATTGGAACTTTTATTTTTTGAGTCAATAGCTGAGTTTTTTCTTTCTTTCTTTTTTCTTCCTTTCCCTATTTTGACTCTGGTTCTCCTCTGTCACTTAGCATGCTCAATCACCATGATTGTCCACTATGTTCCCTTAACCACCAAGAGTTTGTCATCAATTTATCACCACCTAGTCGAAATCACATTGTGGATATTTTTTAACCATTAGTTAACAAAACCATTTTAAATATAACCTACCTTTTTTTGACAGAAAATATAACCTGCCTATTTAACCATTTTCAATTCATCAATCTAAACCAGTCGTTTAAAAATGATTACATCCAACGAGATTCACATGATGGCTCACCAGTGCTCCAGAGATTCCTTTGCGCACAAAGATGCAATGAAAGAACCCCACCACAATATAAAACATAATTTGGTAAAATATTTGAAGTGGTCCCCTTTGGTCAATTGTTTACCACGAACTCAGTTTTGCTACTGAAATCCGAGAGATTGAAAACTATGAGAGAAAACAAAATAAACAATTCTACAAGTTCTCTTATCTATTTTTTAAGTTTTTATATAAGTTGTTATTATCTAACAATAATCAATAAAATTTCAATATATTACAAACAACTTATTTAAGAATAGATTACAAATACTAAAATTAAAGTATTATTATTTTTATATTAGGCATTGTGAATATTACTAAAGAAGAAAGAGCACTAGTCAAAAATCAAAACAAAATAGATAAAAGAATACAATGCATAGTTTCCAAGGCTAGCCTTTAGCAACAAGTTAAATCCCAATTTCCGATAATGGATCATACTCCTTTATTGTTCGTCCGTCACGGTCACGGAATTGCCTCCCTCTAACCGATTCAGCGTGATGCTGTTGTTCATTCTTTTTCCTTCCCACATAGCAATTATTTCTTCGTCTATAATTTGAAGCTTACACCCAAGATTAGATTGACTAGGATAGGACATTTAATACCCTGAATTTGTGGTGTTATTGTACTTCTGTCCTGTTCATCTATTACATAAATTGCATCAGCCCTACTCTAAGGTTTCTGGCCAGTTCCTTTACGCCCATGTTGAATTCATCCTCCATCTGCCACCAATTAAAACAAACCAAATTAAGTTTAGGCCAAGTACCTAAACTCATTAACATTTTTATTTATTAAAAAACAGATATCACCATATTTATAATTCACATACTATATATTTTTTCTTTATCATAATATTAATTCTAATTCAAAACGCTTGATTAAATAACATAAACTATTATCAACATGTGTCAATCATTATTGATTTACATAAGTTTAATTTAATATTAGGTTGAACAAACATATATTTTCATACACGTTTTGTGAAAAGTAGAAATTTATAATTTTTTATTATTATTTGAAAAATTTTCAACAGTAAATCAAAGAGACACCTAACCAATAGAATTAAACTCCCTACCAGGCCCATCAAATGTAAAAATATTTAACAACTTTCTTTAATCTTGTAATGTTATTTTTAATAATAACAATAAGAAAAAATAATGTACCTCGGCTACGATGGTTGTGTCGAGAACAGAGGAACCGAAAGACAAGGCGCTGCTATTGACGACGGAGAGATGAAGTTTCTCTATCTCTCTGAATATGTTCACCAGCACTGCCTTTTCCTTCTCGCAGAGGATTCGAATCAGCACGCTCTTCTTTGACACCCTCGCCTCAACTTCTGGCAGTGACAAAGTCGCTTTTGTGGAGATATCATCGGAGTTTCCGAACTCGCAGGAGTTTGATGAAGTGTCTGAGACATCCTCGTCCGCAGGAAAAACCTGAGATTTCTTCGCAAACACCACTGATTCCTCGTTTTTCCTTTTGCTCTGCTCCTCCAGCAGCTTCACTTGCTCCTTCAGCTGCTTCACATACCTTATAGCCTCCCCCAACACGGACACCTTGTCCATCTGCAAACAAATTACCATTCCTTAGTACCATTTACAAATATACATTCTAACGTTTTTTCGTCGCCATTACATTACATTCGTATCGAATAGTGAATCTGACCAGGTCACTTTTAATTCTCCAAACCACATTTTTTCATCTTTCTAGCTCAAATCTAATTTAAATATTTGAGAAACATAATTTCAACTTCGGAACATTGAATAACTATTTCACTGAATAAATATTGAACCACAAAGGAGACTGAGTATAGTGAAAGAGACTAGTTAGAGTCTAACATTGCAACACGATGAAACAAGGTTCAAATTTCTATCCGAAGAAGCATTTACAATTAGTACCGACAGTACTTTGAACAGTACAGAAAAAAAAAATTGAACCTTTTTGAGGTCTGGAATAAGGGCAGAGAGGGCAATCAACTTCTGGCTAATTTTTTCTCTCCTCATTCTCTCAGCAATGATGTGATCTTGTGTGTGATGAGAAGATCCGGCAAATGACCCCATTTTCTTGTTCTGCTGAGTAACTACTCGTCTTGGTTCATTCTTTGAAGGCAAAACTTTCTCAAGATTCAAAACCTTGGTTCCTGGCTTTGAGGCTGATTCAACCGTAACCGGTGGTGGATTTGTGTTGTCAAAGGAGAGAATATAGGAGGAGGGAGTGGAACTGGAAGCTGTCTTTTGTGAGAGTTGTTCTATCTTTGGTAACTTGAAAGGCCTCTCCAAGCCACTCTCAGCCGCTGAAGAGAGACTCTCTACTGTGGAAAATGAGCTTTGCTGATTCTTCTCTAATAATGCAGTGGCTACATCATGAGGAGATGCTAAAGTTCCATTCACATCATCCACTTTTATGTCCGATTGACCCATGAAACTGTAATCATCTGGTTCCTGGAACAATGCAGTGAAATTTTAGCAAGAGTTAGATTCAAAAAAAGTTCAAGCTAATTGTAAGCATAACTATGGTGTATGATATGATTTTACCATGTCACATAGCCAACTAGTCCATGATTCCTCCATTGATGTCATGCTATTGCAAATTTTGTTTCAGTTTTTGCAAGCAAGCTGAGAGTATCAATGATCCTGAAAGTATGAAATTAATCAATAAAAAATTAAAAAGGTGGTCCTGTAATTTGATATTAACACCAATATATTCTTTAGTTCGTATATAAATTCCAAGAGAAAATAGATGAGATCAATTACCTCCTCCAGCTATAGGTGAATGGCTCAACCGAATCTAGGAAAATAACACACAAGTTGGCTCGTTTGGATTTATAGAGGGTAGCAGCACCCCATATGCACGTATGTGCAGATTCTTCAATTTTCAGTCATAATTTGTTACGTGTCCAAAACTGCTTGTTCCAACTGTTAATTTACCAATATATGTCAGCTTCAATTATTTCTTCACACCTTATCCTATTTAGGGTGAATTAGATGGAATAATGCTACACATGCACGATACAATATTACATAGATATCATTTTATAGCAGTATAATTTATGAAAAAAATAGGTGATCCCCTCACAGTGAAGAATAAAATAATTTTATATGGTTATTCAATTATAAACTATTTCGTTCTTATCAAATTATATGATATTTAAGATTTTAGTAGGTATTAAAAAACATAATTAATTTATTGAATTATAAAGAAAATATTAGATAATTTTTTAATATATTTTTTATCTTTTTAATTAATGAATTATTTATTTTTTCTATATATTATTCCCATTAAATATTTATTAATGGTAGTCTTGAAAAAAATATTTATTTTTCTTTTTTGTTTCAAAAAAATATTTAATAAAACATTGATTTTGTAAAATGATATCTATTTTAAAATATATTTTTCTTCTTTAAAACATCATATAATTTGAAACAAATGAAGTATTATATATGTTAAGATTATCAACTTTCAATAAAATTGACTTAGAAATTGAAGGGAAAAGGAAAGAGAGATATTTGGATTCGAATATCTCCCATTAACAACTAACATTTATCAATAAAATAAATATTAAGGTTATTGACTTTAATAAAATTATCTTAAAGTCATATAATTTTTTTATTAGTTGATTATGTAAAACTATTTTATATTGTTAGTGCATGATAATTAAATTCTAATTTATATTTTTTTTATTTGAAGCACTATCTAAAATACTTTAAAGATAAAAAACAAAACAAACACACTTTTGCAAGGAGTAAAATAATTTTACATTAGTTTTTTTAATTTGGATTAAATGTTTTTTTTTATTTGTACGAGTTAAATAGTGATGCATTAACAATGTAAAATTATTTTACATTACCAATCAATCACAAATCACTGTTAATATAATTTTTAAGATAATTATTAAAGTCAACAAACTTATCATATGTGATAAATTATAATTGAATGATAATATAAAATTTTTTATACTATCAATACATCACATATTTTCTCTTTGCATGGACCTTCAACACATTAAATCTTCTTAATTTTTCAGAAGGATTTGAATTTTACAATTAATATTAAGAGATATAAAGTATATGAGAAATGTACGTGACATGTAATTTGCCTAAAATATGAAAGAAAGATTATAAATACATATTCATTTCTTCTTTTATTTCATTTTCACATTATTTTTATTATATTTTTTTATTAAATCATCACTTGTTACATCTATTATTTTCTTTCTCTATTTTTTTTTCCTGATTATCTTCCATTTCAATCCCAATCCACCTTAAAAGGCATATAGGGTGGACGTTATCATAATACATTATGAAATTAGGAAAATCTTTTAGTAGTGAAATTGTGAATAGATTAAAAGTGAACTTTTTTTTTTAATGTTAGAAAATTCAAAATTTGAGATAAATTAATAATAAAAATTAATAATACAAAGTAGGGTAGACCTTAGTCTGGATGTATTAAAGTTTTAATGAATGTAGGAATGACAATAATTTGAACGCAAATATGTAATTTAAATATAGTTATTATTATACTTCATTGTTTATAACATTATAATATATAATCAAAAGTACATTGAAATACGTTAAGAGTTACATAACTTAAACATGAAAACACCAACCAAGACATTGGTAATATTTGGTGTTAAACTTTAACTCAATAGACACAACCAATAGTAAAGAATTTTAGTTAAAGTCATGAAACAAATTTTGAGGATAATATAGAATAGTATTATTGATGTACAACCTTAATGATAGTAAAAGAACACTATTTGAAGTATGTAATGCTTGTTTCCATATGCACTGATAACCTGCAATTTATTGGTAGTAAAAGAACACCGAAATGTCCCCAATTATGCATTATAATTCCTGTATATCGAGCCGTCACACATAATTTCTCTTTTTTCCATCTGAAGAGTTACGAAGGTCCTATTGAGAAATAAAGAGGTTCCGGTTGAGGAAGAACCATGAAATCACCGATTATACTGTTAGCCCGTTATCCGTTGTGTCTACATCATTCCATAACAGATCTTAAGAAGAGTACATAAGTCAGAAATCACCTACGAATTCAGATTCCGTTGCATTTGTTTGATCAATCATTATGGATCTAGACATTCCTAAAACTCTTCTTGATAATCTAACGTAATATGTTCTTGGTGGTTATATTGATATTTTATAAGCATCCCCAAAAATTTCAACAAGTGGTATCAGAGCAATTACATGAATTGTTTGGGATCCCCTAAAATAAATCCTTTACACTTTTATCTTTTTCCTTTTTGGCATACGACTGTATCGCAATTACATGAATTGTTTTTTTATTATTGTAAAGTCTGAGAATTAATATAACAAGAAAGTATACATAAAGATGTCGTACACTTCTTTAGTTATGGATTATTGCATTGGGTTTTCAAATTTTTTTTTTGGCATTGTTGGTTAATTGATATACATGGTTAGTGATGCTATAATAAATTTGTGATAGCATTATTTACGAATGTGATATTTACTTGTTGTATTTTAAGTATAAATCAATATTGTCATTAAATATAATTTAAGAATATAATATTTATTTATCGTAATTAATGTTTTATATTTTTTTGCTATCATGGTTGGGTGTAAGTCTAGCCATAAGAGATCCTTCCCATTTATTTGCATGCCTAGTAATTTTTTTAATTAAATTGATTGACACAATATATTATTAAAGTGATCCCTATTGTGAAAACTGATTTGATTAAAATTACATAAATTTTGCAAAAAATTATGTATGCGATTTGTGTTTGGCCCAAAAGAAGACGTAATTTGACCAAATAATATTGTACATGTGATGATAAATATGTGACAAATATAAGGCTTTTGCATGTGAATAATAGTCGGTCCAAAGAAAGGTTATTATTGAAGAGAATTTATTATCAATATTTGATCATTGTGTTGAGAGTACCAATTACAAATTAGTTTCTCAGTCCAAAGACTAGGAATTAATGTTGTGTTAGGTATCTTGTGATGAGTCTGTTATGTAAAATATTTGCACATTCTGTTATATAAATTTTTATATTACTTAATTATATGTGAAAGTTGTGTGATTTTAAGACCTCCCATTTATTATATTAAATTGTCTTGTATTTTTTTGGTTAAATTGATTGAAACAATATGTTGCCAAAGTAACCCCTGTTGCGTAAGTTGATTTGATTGAATTTACATAGATGTTACATGGAATTATTCATGCGAATTGTACTTGATCCAAAGGAAGACACAATTTGACCGAATAATTACATGCTTGTGATGGTGAACATGTGACGATTATAAATAATGTGATTTTTCATGTGAATAATAAAATGTTTAAAGATAATCATTATTTGACCGGAGTAATCATCATATAAGTTTTCCATGTGAGCAATGGAGTGTCTAAAGATAACCTTTGTTTGACAGGACTTATCACCAATGTTGATCAATGCGTTGAGAGTACCACTTGCAGTTAGTCTTTTTCAATCTAAAGATTGGAAATTAATGTTTCGCAAGGTATCTTGTTTGAGTCTTGAAATTTACCATAAAGATTATTTTTACATTGTATGTTTATTTTCTCTTCTTTAATTGTTGTTGTTGCTACTACTATAGTTTAAAATACTCATATTATTTGAATCTCAAAGTTACATGTATAAAATTTAGAGTTTGAAAGGAGTTAGTTAAGAGTTGAGGATATTGCATAATTTTTTTTCTAGAGAAGAAATAAGAGAACAAGATAAGGAATTTCCTTGTTGCTTTTGTAGGATGAGACATATATATAAAAAAGGAAGTCTCATTTATATTATTTAGTGTGTGAAAAATGGTAAACTTATCATTGTTATTTGTTTTAAAGTTAATTTAATTTTGTACCAAAAAAAGTTAATGGGTAGGTTTTGGTTCTACTACTTACATAAGCATGTCTATACGATGTTACCTATGGAGTCATCCACCAAGTGATAATGAAAGATTCATCTATATGGGCGATAACATAAAGTTACAGTTGAAGTTATGAGAACTTTTATGTTGCTTTAAAATACTCAATTTCATTTGAATTTGGTTTAGACATATATTAAGCAGTTTACTAAACCAAATTTTATTTCTAATTTGGACAAATTTAGTTATTCTTGTTCAATTAGAAATAATAAAGTTAGTCTCTCTTGTGATTCAAATATTGCAAGTTATGAGTTCTTTTATGGATATTTGAGCGTTCCTATTGTAAACAGCTTTGGGTGGTACAAAACTTAAAATTAAATGAGAATTTCATCACTTTATAACATAAACGCTTAAGTCATATCTCTTAATACAAAATTTGGATGCTTGTGTTATATGAAATTTTAGATCCTTTATATTGGTTGGACCTTATAGTCTACATTGAGTATATAAAGGGAAAATAAACAAACAAAAAAGAATTCAAGTGCTAAAAGAACTAAGGATATCTTATAACTAATACATACATATATTTATGTTCTATTCCTTATGGATTCATGGAATGAACAAATGTATTTTATTATATTCATAGATGATTCCTCTTTATTTAAATTATGAGAAGTTTTGGCCTTTAGACATTTTTAGTCTTTCAAAGCTGAAGTTGAACTTCAATTAATAAAAATATAGAAAATTAAGGTTTTCAAATGTGACCGTGGGAAATACTATGATATATATGACATAAGGTACAACGTTTGGAGTCGCCCATGTGTTTTTCTTCAATAATTGTGAAATTGTTTTACAACATGTAATGTTAGGCAAACTTAGCATAAACAAAGTTGTAGAATGATGAAACTAGACTTGTATAGATATGGTAAGAAGTTTAATTCTTCTTTACCAAAGTAGCTTTGGGGAAAGTCATTAAAGAATTCAATTTATATCTTTTTAGGGTACCAATTAAAGTAGTCATTAAGAACCCCTATTAGGTGTGAGCCAGGGAAATCCTAACATTAGACATTTGTACATTTGAGGATGTTCAGTCGAAACAATGCCTTATAGGCTGCGTGAAGGTAAGTTGGACTTAAAGATAATTAGTTACAATTCTTTTTTCTTACATTTAAAGCTCTCGCATGTATAAGTTTTACAATCCCACTTTAAGATCATGTTTGAGACGAGAATGCAAGACTCCTTGAGGAGATTGAGTTAGAAGGGAAAGAAAACATAAAGGGTGTTGTCTTTAAAGAATAACATGTTATTGAAAATAGACAAGTCTTTTTACTTACCATTGTTCAAGAAACGGATATGGTCTAATTGACTTTAGTAAAGTCATATTGTGCTCTAACTCTCAAGTGGATTGATCTCATAAATGATGTGATAAGACCGATGGTTGAACATGATATTTGAGATATCATCAAATTGCTTGAAAGTATGAAACCCATAAGTTGTAGATAAATATCTTTAGTAGAAAGGGTTTCAATGAGTAATATTGAGATATATAAAAATTTTCTTGTAGCCAAAAGTTTTACAAGAAGAAAGACATTGATCACAAAGAGATTTTCTCTTTGATTTCTTAAAAAAAACTTTTTTAGGACTATAATGACACTCTAGATCATTTTGATAATTTTTTTGCATAGATGGATGTAAAGATTACGTTTCTAAATGGAAACATTGATGAAACAATTTATACGACACAACCAGAAAATCTTATTTAAAATGATCTAAAGTTTATGGTATGCAAACTAAAGAAATCTATTTATGCTTTTAAACAAGTCTTTCATCTATGATATTACAAAATTCATCAAGATTACTTTTTATGGTATTGAGGTAAATTTGGTTGATGATTGCATATATTAAAAGTGCAATGGGAGTAAATTTATTATTTTGATATTATATGTTGATGACATCCTACTAGCATCATACGGTCTATTATTGCAAAACATTTATATTGTAATTTATCATGTATTCTTATGTTTATTTTTTATTGTTGTGAAATAATTTTTAGTGGGAGTCCTAATGTGATATATGATTAATCTTGGTATGCAACACTAGAAAGTAGTCAAGCGCATTATGTGCTAATTGAAGAGAACAAGAAACTACATATTTTCATATCAAAAGTTTAGAAATTTAAAGATCATTGGGTATTTTGACTTTGATTTTTACAGAATGTCTTAATAACAATCTCTCCACATAAGAATCCACATTTAATCAAGTTGGTGGAGTTAATATTTTGTTATGAGACATCACACTAAAATTTATGATTGCTAAATTATTCTAATTGGCTTGTCTGTTGTTGCCAACATTAAGTAGCCATTGGGTGTTTATTGGGACGATATCTTGCGGTCTTATTAAGGATTCAACCAAGTAAAAGTTTGTTGATATAAAGTATTTGGTTGTTAAATAAAGGATTCAGAAAATATAGATTTATATAGAACACACAGGGACTCATTTCATGTTAACTGATTCACTTACTAAAGGTTCGACACTTAAAATTTTTTCATGAGTACACTGCTCATATGGGTGTAATTTCTGATAGTATCTTAGTTTAGTGAGAGTTTTGCTTATGTTCTATATCTTATGGTTTACAAATATTTTGTTTAGATTTTCTGCAGAAATAAAGTTGAAGTTTATCATTTCATTATAAGCTTGTTTTGTTTGTGATATTTATATTGTGTTTGGATTGATCTCTATAAAGAATAAAGTAAGTTTTGACCAATTGGAAATAGAAATAACTAAGATCACATTGCATGTAATTTTCATACTGCTTATCCAAATTAACCTATGTTATTGAGTGTATTGATATGATGATCATTGGAGTCTAGTTACATTTGTTGTAGTGACGAAAGCCGCAGTGATTCCATTATTGATAGATAGATGAGATGGACCGTTAAGGTGAAAGTCTAAAGGTAAATAGCGTACGGATGCACGCTAAAGGATTTTTTATATAATCATTACAATATTTAGTCCAAGTGAGAGATTGCCGGATTTTTCTATTTCAATAAGTAATGTGAGCTAATATTATAAGAAAATTATATTAGTTATTTATCGGTTTTATTTTATATGATCAAATTAAGTGAGTCCGTTAGACAATTAAATCAGATGATATGGACTTAGAATGAATAGATGTTAGTATTGGTCCATTATGGGGATAATGAGAACCTTATTAGTTTAACACGCTATAAGAAGGTTATGGTACCAATACACTAAACAGTCACACATAGTTTATTTTCTCCCGTTTGAAGAGTTACAAAGTCCTGTTGAGGAATAAAGAGATTTCGGTTGAGGAAGAACTATGAAGTCACCAACTACGTTGTTAGCTGATTATCCGTTGTCTCTACAACATTCCATAATAGATTCTAAGAAGAATACAATACATAGATCATAAATCACTGCCGAGTCAAATTCCGCTATGTTTGTTTGATCAATTGCTATGAATCCAGGTATTTTTACAATTATTTTTAATAATCTAACTTAATATATTTCTGGTGGCTATATTAGTATTTTATAAGGATCTTCTAAAATTTTAACATTATCTTCTATTATAAACATAATTTTTACATCATTAGTTGCCTAATAATTATTTATATAATAAATCTTTGTTTAATATGCTTACCTAAATAACTCAAAGTAAGATGATTTTTCTCCTACCGCAGAACTCATCGAAAACACATCGTGATATGCTTCGATTCATAAAATATAACACGGCTCGAATCTTAACGTAACTTTATCGAGTTCAAATTTGTTAAAGTAAAATTCATATTTACGAGGCTACAGGTATTAATTGGCCTCATTTATGCTGCCTTATAAATTATTATCTGCCTTTTAGTACAACTTCAGTAATATAATTATGTTTTGAAATAAAAAAAAGTAATTTAATTATGTTAAAGATCAAAATTTTATCTTTTCCATTTGGTTTTTTTTTATTTAAAAAACAATACGTTTTTCTTTTATTATGAGGAGTGTGAACCAAACGTATCCTTTTCAAACAAAATGAAAACGGTATTTAAGTTTAATCAATTTCGATCGAATATAAACTACAACTAAAAAAACAATTCACGCTAATAAAAAACTAATTAACATTATCTAATTATACCAATTATATTTAAAAATATATTTTCCTTAAATTATCATTCTTTGAAACTTAATATAAAAAAATAAATTAAATAGAGTGATTAAAAATAAAACCTCAATTAAAATTAAGAATATTTAAGAAATAATTTTATTAAATAAAATAAAATTATTTGATTTGTTTTATATTTAAGACTGACACACTTTTTCTTCGAGACCAAAGAAAATATATTATATCTATAATTTATTTAGTTTTTAATTGTTTTACTTGCTTGGACATATATATATATATATTTCACTAATTTGGTTTAATTAGGTAAACATAGATAGATATAATTATTTTTGTCAAAATTCAATGTAATTATATTGCATAAACTTAAAACTTAAAAAAATTATGGTTCCCAATATACTGAGGAGATAAATTAGTTTTTCTTTTTCTTTTTTGAAGAGTTACAGAGATTTTATTACGGAATAGAAAGTTTTCAATCGAAAAAGAATCATAATATTATTGTTCATGTTGGTCATGAATTGTCATAAAGACTTACAACAATTATCAAATGACATTTTGATTAGATTTCAAGTTAATCCTTAATAATTAAATATATTGTAAATCCTAAAACTTGTGATTTTTTAAGGACACTAAAATAAGAATTAAAGATTATAGATTTCCAACAAGGAGAAGGGATGAATTTTAATGGAGGGGAGGAAAATATTTTGGTTAGATATTATGTTTGGTTGAGATGAGGAGATTTAGAAATAAGTTTATTTTTGTATTTTTATAATCTTAAATTTCAAAACATAGAGATATTTTAATCATTTCAATTAAAATATTTTAAATCTCATTCATTTTTCTTCAATATTGGAGGGAAACCAAAATTAGATGAAGACCAATTATTCTTCCATTCCTTTTTAAAATTGAACCAAATAAAAAATAAATAAAAAAATTTCTCCCCTTCCCTCTTCCTCCTCCTCCATTTTCCTACAACCAAACAATATATAAGTTTATAATGGGAGAAAGTAATACTCTAATTATGTTCAACTTTGTAACTAGTGAAAATGTTTCTTAATAATCTAAGTTGAATGATTTGGATATAACTATTCGCTATAAGTCTCGTCTTATATTATTTTATGAATCTATCTGTCTTGTGTTTAATGGAAAAGATCCATTTACAATTATTATTCTTTTCTTTTACCATGACATAAGCTTTCATGGGTCTTTCTTCCATAAATTTATAATCTATTTTGTGATTAGGAGCCACTTTGGGTCATTAAAGGCTTTTTTTTATATTGTACATAAGATGTATTTGAAGGGTTGCTTGTACAAATATTTTAAGAGGTTGTGATAATCTTTGGGTACAAACATAGTTGGCAATTGGATACTTTATCTTCTTTCCTTCATGGTTTGGTGAGTATCAAATCGGTTCCTTGCCATAACTATACCTAAAAAGTTATTAATTTGTATCCAACATTTCCGTCTACAAAATCATTAGAAGACTTTAGAGATTGTACCTTGGGCGTATATTCAGGAGAAAGGTTAATTGGTACTAGAATGTGAGCTTGTTGTTGTGAACGTTCTTGCTTAGTAGGATTACTCTATGTCTTTTATGATCATCATGTATATTTCTTCCTATCACTGCCATGCCTAGATTATTTGATCTTACCATGTCGCTAGTGTCATTAGGTTCCAAGTTGGTATAGCTCTAAATCACCCTAGCCAGTATGCCCAATTGTTAATTCTGTCCTCGTCACCGAGCTACTCCCCATGAAGAGAATAATGATAATCTAGTTTTAGTTAGAAAGTTTCAAATTCAACAAATTAAAAGTGGCATCCATGGTGATATAAAGACATCTAGTAGTGGTATCATAATAATAATAACATTTCCTGTGTGTAGTATACCCCAGGAAAATGCTCCCAATTGTACAAGGATCAAACTTAGTTATTTGACTTTTGTGAATAGGAACATAAGCTACACATCAAAATATTTGAGGTGGAGGTGTCAAAATTAATCAATTTTTTTGGGTCTCACTTCTTATATAATGAATCTCTCATTTGATTTGTAGTTTTTAATAAATTTTAATCAATGATAAAGTGTGGTACTAATATTCTTTCAGGTTATAATATCTAATGTGGAAGACCACAAAATACATGAACTATCTAGCACATAATTATTCTAACTTAATAGTAATTTCCAGTTAAAATCCTGGATATATATTTATGATAAATACATGAAAAAATAAATTTATTGTACAAAATATCCTACCTAATTCTAATAGAATTGTCTTTTATAAAAAATTACATCCAGTTTATACATATAAAAAAACTAAATCATATCAAAGGCAAGACACGATATCTTTCAAGAGATAAAAATATTGGGTTAATGATATAAAATAATTTACCAAAGGTTGTAATTATTTTAAAAAACATATAACCAATAATTTATTATTAAATGATATTCCAGGATAAAAATTAAATATATTATTATTAAAAAAATTTATCATCATATTGATACGAAATAATTTCCGCTAAAAATAATGATTAATCTTCCTCAAAAATCATGAATGCGCTCAAAATATATATTTTTCGCCCAATACAATTTATTTCATATTTAATAACCAATTAAAATTTAAACCTTCAATTAAGAAACATAAGTCATTACACTTGTGGTCATCATTGTTGGACTATCATTATTAAATTTTATTTATAATAACTGCGCTCTTGATCCGCATATAAACAAGTAATTAAATGGAATTGATATCTGGTCGGATTCGTGAATTCATTGTATAGTTGAATTATTCATCACTTGATTCATAAATCATGAATATGTTTTCTGAATAGTTGTGGTCCGATCCAATATTAATGCAGAACGACTATTGTATATGATCGGCATCTATCTATAGTTGACAATGAAGCCCGTAAACCATGTGGTATGCATCCTGTCGCATCCCTAGGGGCCTCCGTGATCTGTGCAGGTTGCAGAATTCCGGGTATATATGCTCTCAACATTTTATCACACCCAAGTAGTTTTTCAGTTCTGCTCTTCTCTATTCTTTCGTTTTTCACCTTTATTTTCTTCTATTTTTAGAGAAAGATATAGGAGTACAATTGTTAACGTTACATAATTAGAAGTTAAAGTGAGAGGTTAGGTCTCGAATACATATATTTTGGCTAATTTGAATGCAAAATGCTACTGTATATACTTATAAGAAAGAAGGCAGAGATGATAGTAAAAGACATGCAAGTGTTATATTAAAATTTGTTATTATATGCTTAAATTTTAATACACTCCTTTGTTTAAGTGTCCCTATTCCTATTGCTTGATTCATACAATTTCCATGCTTCATGTCGTGTAAATAACGCGGTTCCGCATTTAGCTAAAAAAAACGTGCTTCCGCATCCACCTAATTGGTAATTTTTCTTTATGAGATTCGTATACTTGTTCAAGAGTTCGATGCATCGTTTTTCATGATTAAATTTAAAATTCAATACACTGATACTTAAGCAAAGATACGTGTTTTGTTAATGGTTTGATACGTACGTACGCCATGTTCATAGACAATTTTGTAATTTTTTAATATTATATAATTTTATTGTAATTTTATAAATTTATTAATAATTTATTTTTTTATTTAATAAAATTTATACCGACAGGAGCTAGCCAGGCAAAGGAATATCCGTTAGTATCAGATTTTTTTTATTGTGCATCTTGTTCTAATTTACTTGATAAACATTAGAGATTAACTTTGTGATGAATTTTGATTTAATTAAATTAGAATCATTGTCACATGTTTAAACTCTTCCTTTTCTTAAAATAAAAATCAGGTTAAGATTATAAAAATTTCATTGTGAATCCCATAGTTTTGACAATATAGTACGGGTTGACCCAAAAAGAAAACTCAATTACGTAAACAATGAAAATACTATAATATTCGACTATATGTCTATAAATCCTCTTTAACAATCAGGATTTTATGAATTGAAGTTGAAAAACGAATCATGTGCATTCCCATTGCAATTAAGAAAACGTGCTTGAATTATTGAAATATTCCCATATTTTTTTAGCAGCAAACGAAAATTTTCAAATATGAAATTATATATAGTAGTGACAAGGACAAACTAATGGTTGAAACATGTGTTCTATCTCCTTTTCATCTAATATGTCACGTGAGGGACCATGTGATTTGTACGCGGTATAAGATTCACCAAGATTTAGAGAGATTATAATGGGATCTAAGACAACAAAATCAAGTTGGTGTAAGATCCTTTAATTTATAAGATGATAATAATAAATATACAACAAACTCAAAATGACATTGAGAATTGAAGCCAAAATGGACAAAGTATTTGTTGTTCAGCCAAAGATTAAATTCACATCTTACTGTTAGAATTGGACGCAATAGACAGTGTTTGCTGTTCAACGATTGATTAAATTTTTAATTTACAATTCACTATCAGGATTTGATGCAATGGACAAAGTCATACCAACCATATACTAACCATATTTATTAAAGTATCCGTTACCTAACCCGAACGCAAATGGCTATAAATTGTGTACCATGACCAATTTTTTTCACATTCTTAATTAGAAAAATAATACACCGTACAAAAATTAACAGAACTGAGCCAGGATCAAATGTTGTATACTCAATAATGTTTGTATTGAAATTCGTGATATGTAGAATAGGAGAAATGGGACTCAGTTCCAAAGAGAAATGAGAAGCGTGAATTCCAAAGTTTAAATTATACCGGTATTATAACATGGTGGTGGGGTGCATGTAAATTATTACTGCGGGCAAGTATGATCATCCCATTGATACCTGTAAATTAAACAGCAACTCACTGACACTCACATGTGTCTTACATTTCTCTTATAATTTCTTTTGGTAATGTTTAGTTATAAGGTGTGAATTTAAGGGTATCTTCAAAGTGATGAAGGAGAATGTTGGTGGGAATAAAATATAATGTTATTATTGTTTGGGTTGGTAAAATAAAAATGAAATATAATAAAAAAATAGTTAAAATCATAATTATTCATTTTTTTATTTTTTAAAATTTAGGAGGAATGAGTTAAAATAAAAATGTTGTTTCATTTAATATTAACGTTTTTTAAAATGGATGTGGATTACTCACACCATTCATTATCATTAATTTAACATTTTTTTCTTATATGATGCTAACAGATGACATTGACATAATGACATTATACTAATGTGGCAAATTATGCAGATGTAGACGTGTCAATGATATGATATATCATGTGAAAATAGAAAAAAAATTATCAAAACATTAAAGATTGAATTAGAACCCCTAATCCTAAGCTCAACCACTAGGTTAAAAAGGTTGTTTTGATAGATAGATGAAAGTTATATATATATATATATATATATATATATATATAAATTTACCAATAATATTATTAATACTATTTTTTTATTTAGTAATAGTAAATATATATGCAATTTTGACTCTAATTGAATGTTTATATATTATAACTTTTATTTGTATATCAAAGAGATGTGTTAGCCTAATCGTTAAGTGTTGTTGTTAAGGTTTAGGGTGGAGGGTTTTAATATCATTTTCAATATTTCAATAATTTATTCTTTTAATTGCACATGTTATATTATCATGTTGTTTCATTGACACATTAACATTTGCATTATTCATCATATAAGCACCATGTCATACTTAAGTGACCAAAATCACTCAATTAATTGAAACTTATGATCAAAATCGCACTACTACAATACTTGTAGATCAAGAAGTGCATAAACCTTCTTTATTTTATATTTTATTTAAGTTAAAGTGTACGTTAATTGTTGAAATTCATGCAATTAAAAAATAAACTACAGATAATCTTAATCCCTACAAAATAGAACATGAATTTTATTCTATTTCGTTGCATCCTACCTCATTTCCTAATCATTTTTTGAACAATGTTATTCTGTTGTAGTAATTGAGTTAAAAAAACACCAACAATACAAATAAGTATTGTTACACTTAAAAGTTCATATTCTTTCTTCAAAAATGTATTATGCAAAAATCAAATTCATATACTTTTTCACAAAACTTAATGGGCATGGTCAATTGAGATATATTCATTGAATACTATACATAATATTCATTATTAGTATTTATATAAAATTGTTGCTAGTTTTGTGTTTTTCTCTTTCAAAAATTCATTTCTTTACCAGTTGACGATTAGCAGGACAGTTTATTCGCATTATCATATATCTTTGTTAAAAAAACATATACTAATGATATCTTATCTGTTAAACAAAAGTACACCCAAACATAGAAACTTAGGCCCAGTAGTAGATGATTAACATAAATGCTGGAGGCCCAATATTATACTAATTAATTGCTTAAAAAATATTATAATTAATGTTGAAGCATATCTAGAAATTAGAGAGATTTGCATCCTTCCAACATGATCAAACTTCAAAAGAACAAATAGTACATAAAAAACTGTCAATGTTATTGGTCATCATTATCCAGCTTATAACCTCTGTTTAAGCTAATGTTAATTAAGCCGTGTCAGATTTTTTTTATTCATAGAAATTAAACAACTCATCCATTCTGTTTAATCAACTCAATTAAAATCTTAATTAAGACATGTCAGATTGAAATTATTCCTAATATCTCTACAAAATTATTCAATTATTTTTCCCTCTCTAGCAGGCACACACTGAAGGCCTCAGAAACCAAAACATAACACGAAGAAGACAAGATCATTTGGGGTCAAGCTGAATCTACATATTGGGGAACACTGCAGGTTGTAGCAGAAATCACACATTAATAACAAGGCTTCCATTTTGGGTGTGATTTACTCGGTGGCTGGGGCATTAAATGTGATTCAGAGTTTCAATATCCATGCCATATGCCATGAGGGTATTCTCCATACTCAAGCCACGTTCATGTTATGACAATATCTTCAATGCAGCCACGCGTAGATTCTTGGCAAGTTCCTTAGTGGTCAAATTGTAACTTTCTCCCATCTGCAAAACAATTAAACATTCAATTACAATTAAACTAATTGTACATAAGGTAGAGATTCAACATTGAAAAGAGAAAAGAATATACTAAAATCTTTTAACATATCTTAAATACATAATTACAAATGTAGTGGGGTGTGTGAGAAAGGACAAAAGCTAATCAAAATAGTGTAATTTAAGGTAGAGATTGTCCTTTTACCTGAGCAACAATGGTAATGTCAAGGATAGAATTACCAAAGGGTAGGACACTGCTATTAGCAACAAATAAGTGATTACTTTGAATCTCAGCCAGTAACTTGACCAAAAGTCCCCTTTGCTTCTGGCAGTGGATCTTGAGCAGCATCTCCTTCCCTGATACTCTTGATTCCACTTCAAACAGTGAGTCACTGACACTATCAGCATCAATGCTCTCGTCACATGAAGAAGAATCATTATCACCAGAGAGGTCTGGCTTGTTCAGAACCACTATCGATTCTGCCCTTGTTTTCTTGCTCTGCTCTTCAAGAACTGTCAACCGCTCTTTAAGCTCTTTCACATATTCGATAGCGTCCCCTAACACAGAAGCCTTGTCCATCTGTGTGATTATTAACAGATTTTCCACATGATAAGTTATTTGACTTTTAGGCAAGTGGTGGTGTCTGGATTAAATTGAAATAGATTTAAGTCTTTGAATTCAATGTAAAAGCTACTTAAAATTACTTTTAAGCCAATCAATTTTTAGAATCAATTCTTTGATCAAACATATAACATTATACTAATAAAGCAAGCACAGTAGCATAGTAATATGATTTTTTTCTTTCAAAAAATTAATCAAAATGACAAGGGTTGAATCTCAGTAGAGAATAGTATGATATTTGACTTATTTACCTTCTTTAGGCCAGGAACAAGGGCTGCAAGAGCAATGAAGCTCTGGCTGAGTTTCTCTCTTCGCTTTCTCTCAGCCATGATGTGATCTTGAGCATGAGCAGGAGACCTCTTAGCATGAGAGGTTTTTGTTTCAAAGTTTTGATATTTCGGTGACCCTTTTGGGGTTTGAGTTGGGAACCGTGGTTTTCCCTTTTGGGGCACTGACACCGATACCATCTCGTTCTGTGTTGGGTTTAAGGTACAGTGAAACTCATAAAACTGGGTGTTGGTGTTGTCAAAAGAGAGAATCTGAGATTGAAAGGAAGATGATGGGGAAAGTTTGGGGGAAAGGGTTTTGGTGATGGTGGATGAGTCAAAGTTAGAACTAGTGCTTGTTGTCGTTTTCAGCAACTTGGATGGTCTCTCAAAGTCAAAGATGGTTTCATCGGTGGATGAGTTGCTCACAGTTTTGGAAGGGCACTCTGAAGACAAAGATTGCTGTTGCAAGGTCTGTGTCTGTTCTTGGAAGGCACTAGCAATGTCTTGTGAGAGAAACTCTCGGTCATCAAACATGTTCAAGTTCAAGGGACATTCATCTGGAAATAAATTGTAATCATCCATTTCCTATAAATAAAAAAAGAACACAAAAGGGTTAAAGGATTTATCATTTATGATCATCTATTTGTGCATTTGAAGAATGGAAAAATGAAATTGAATTTTTTTTCTTACCAAATCGGATAACCAGCTGGTTGCTGATCCGTCCATTGGTTTGTTCAATTCCTCCATCATAATTAGGGGTCACTGAAATAATAGAAATAGCAACAACACCTTATATATGCTACAACACACTGCACTGACTCGCTCTTTTGCTATTCTAGGCTATTCCACACTTCACTTCCACTCGGTGCGAAAAAGGAGTTAATTTTGTTCACTCTTTATAGCTGTAATTCTTTAGCTTTTCAATCCCTCAAACTTGCCATAAACAAAAGGGTTTGATTATTATTAAGAAATAAAGCACGTGCTGACAATCTACTTGCTCCCCTTATAATTGTTGCTGCCAATGTCGTCATTTATATATATATAAAATAATTGTTTTTAATTATAATATAGATACGAAATATTTATTAATTTTTAATGATTAATCTATTTGAACAACAACCATTGAATCCACAGAATGCGCTAGTCTTTTATAACGTAATAAATCAAACGTTCAAATCTTTTTGAAAAAACTATTCACAACTAATGTCTTATCATATCTTAAACAAGATTGCCTTCAAAGAATTATACATGTGAGAAATAAAAATATTTATGTAAGTTTAGTAAGATTATCTCTTTTAATCCTGTTCTTTTTATTTACAAAACTTAAAAGGTTACTTGAAGCTCACAATGATATATAATATTTTTTATGCTTAATTACGATTTTTGGTTCTAAAGTTTCTCGATATGTGCCTTTGAATTTGCAAAACATTGCAAATTTGTTTCTACGTAAAAAAATATTGTCATAACTAAGACATTTGTAGTGATTTTTTCTTTAAACCTCTACAATTATAAGACAATTTTGTATTGTGACGATTTTTTTACGTGAGGACAAAATTCATGTTATTTTATAAGTTGGAGGGCAAAATTTGTGACATTATAAAACTTGGGAAAATTACAATCAAACCTACTTTTTATAATAATATTGTTTTTATAATCTTTTTCGTTACATCAATTATTTGATGACTTTTTGTTATTTGTCTTATTATGGGACAAATTGTATAAAGTTATTTAATTTGTCAATATAATTTCCGGATTTGTTATGCGTTGGATGGGAACACTGGCAATTATTAATTATATCATTCAAAATTCGTACGCGACGTGAGATATATAATAATTATAGAAGAGACTTAAGAAAATCTATAAACTTGTACGTGTCACCCAGTAGCTGGGGAATGTGGAATGTGAATCATGTGATATCAACATAATCATCGCAATAATTGAGCCAAGTAGTCAGCCAAACCCAATTAATTGGTATGTGATTGTTTAATTAAATTTTTTACGATGGTTTTTTTTATTAATTGCGCTATATTAGAAAAACACATGGGCAAGTATCTAGTTCAAAAGTAAATCTTACTTACCGCTACAAATTAAAGCCCCAATGTAATAAAAAAAATTAAAGTCTTAGTTATTTTTAATTTTAAAAAATTGAAGATGACAGATATTTATAATAATTTATGCCCTCTTACTTAATCAACTAAACTAAATCTCTTTTGACAATTTCAATTATGTTATACTTTTTATCCATTTTTTATTTTTTATAATTTTAGAAAAATTTTGTTCCTATTTATATATCGATTACAAAATTTAAGATAATACTGAGACTAAATTATAATTTTAATCCTTTTATAATTTTAAATCCATGATTTTGGTTTCATTATTTTATAATGAAGTGAAAAATAAAAAGTGTATTAATAAGAATTAAACTCATGATTATTTTATTTATAAACAAGATAATAGACTATTAAGACATTTGCTTTATTTAGTTAATTACATTAATATTATTTTTTTATATATTATTAGTTAAACATTATTAAAAAAAAATCAAATTATCAAAAATTATAAATTAAAAAATATTTAATATATACATCTTTTTAATTGTTGTCACATGTCATCAGGCCAATGACGATGACTCTTGGGAGAGGCTGCAACGACAATGGAGGTTGCATGAGAAGAAGGGTTACAACCCTTAATTCCTTTTTATGTCTCTGTGAGAGAAATTGGGTGTGGGAGGGTCTCTAATTTATTCTTATCATTATTATTATTCAAGTTGAATCAGTTTAAAAAAATACCCAACTCGTTATCTAACTCATGATTGAGTTTTAATTTGGTTGGATCCTTTTTAATTAAAATGTTTAAAAAATTTAATCTAATATAACTGGGTTGGGTTGAATCACTAGTAGATCTGAATCTATGAGGTTAAAATAAATTTTATAAGAAATTTTATTACTTTAAAAGAATTACATATTGATTTTTTTTCCAACATAGGTTATCTTTTTAAAAACATGAGGTATTTATGTTTTAAAAAAACTAATAAAAAAATATATTTTATTGATGTACCTAAAGCTTAAATTTTACTTATTTTATTCTTTTACCGATCCTAGAGATGCAGATGCACTCCCTGACTTTGAGAAAAAATAAATCTATATTTAATATTTTATCTTTCTTCTTCCTCCATTTTTATAATTTGAACCTGTTACTCTTAATCTTTTAGGCATAGTCAAATTTTGAATTTTATTGGCTAGCTTTTTTTCTTCTTGAGTTTTGTTCTTTTTTTAGCTCACTAAGTACTATTTAGCTCACTTCATTTGATTTTAATATTTATCTTTATAATAATATTAATAATTTGTTTTTAAAATAAATTATTCCCACGATCTTGGATTCACTGTGCATAAGCAATCCATATATACAATGTCACATGCAATGTAACTTTGTTAGACATGCCAACACTTAACATATCCTATTTAACCATAGACACCAAAATGTATGACAAAATATAAACAAAAGATAAAAATAGGTGAATTATATTATAGGAACTAAATGAAATTCAAGAATTTAATTAAAATTTAAAATATGTATAACCCCAATAAAGTACGTATATCACTCATCTTCAACTTCTTTAATTTAACCACTTAAAGATAGAGTTTTTTTTCTTCTTTTTTTTTTCTCAATATCGTCTTCCAATCCATAGCTATTTCTCTGTCTAGACCAATCTCTAGAAAAATAATTTTCTCACCTAATTTATATTTCATGCTAATTGGCAAAGTATAATGAAGTGGTGGAAATTTTGTAATGCCAAAAACAAAGTATAGAATTTTAGCCTTCATATTTTCGTTTGGATGAAAGGCAAAGTAATTTTATTTATGGAGTAGGGACAAAACCTTGCTCTTGGCTGAATAATAGAGATAGAGATCGAGGAACTAAGAATACAGCATAAAAACCTAATTAATTTGAAACTAATATCCTTTGTTTTTTTTTTTAGTTTTCATAGGATATACTTCAATTCTAAATCTTTCACAAAAGTTAAATAGGTAATATACTTAAGTTAAATCGATGGTGACATGATATCTTCGTTCCAATTGTTGGGACTTGGGAGCATAGGGTGGGATTGCTTCATCCATATCAAAAGTGTTAAAAATAAAATTTGTTATATATTTAGTTGTGGGCATTGTGGCAAACAACTTTATTTGTGAAATACCTAAATAAATCAGCAACTATCTTCTAACGAGAAAAAAAAAAAAGAAAGTAAATGATCCTTTTGGCATCTGAACATATAAATTAGTGATAATTTGTTATTAGAATAACAAAAATTTTGATTTAGTTTTTGAATAAAAAAGTATGATAATTATGTCCTTCTGTTAGTTTTATAAAATTATTTTATCATCAAGTTATAATTTTTAAGGATATATTATTGACATTAAATTATATTTATTGAAAACTATTTAAGTGATAAATTTCACAAATCAATTTGTCATTAAATTATATATAAAATATAATTATCCTACTTTTTACACATTCAATAATTATATTAAAATTTTCTTTATTTTAATAACTAAATTATCACTTATTTATACTGGGATCAAGTCATTTAGCTTGAGAAAAAATGATCCCATATACGTATTAGTATATGACTGTTTTTTTGTGACATACAAATTAGTATATCATTAATCATTGTATATTGATATTTGATTTTTGCCCGTGAATGCTTTATTTAGAGTGTCAAAACAAACTAAACATAACATCTCAATTTCAATAACTTGATTAAATGTTTTTTTTTATAGAACTTGATAAAATATTTGAATTGACTAATAAATTGAAACAGATTTTTTTTTACAATTTTAACTAACATGATGAAGGCAACTAATAGTGAATTGGGTCGATCAGAAAGTTTGACAATATCAAAATGATTTATTTTTAAGTTTAATAAATTTAAATTGATTTGTGCGTAGTCATACTTTTATCAAATTTTTAACAAGGTTCTTGAATTTTTTTTTAAATTGAGTTCCTTTTTTTTTTTTATTGAGTCCCTCCGACTGATTATCATTATAAAAAATTAATCATATATACCTAATTAGAGATGTAGACAAGTGTGTTATAAACATAACTAAGTTAATTGTAAGAGTTTTATGTGAAGTTTCAATTTTCAACAGAGGCAAACAATTGTGACATATTTGTGAAAGAATATTTGGATTAAATCAACTTAGAGGTAGAAACTTTTTAGAAATATTTCACAATTGACTCATTTATACTTATAAAACACTAGATTATTATTTGTACCTCTAATTAGATTTCTACAGTTAATGTTTCATAATAGAAATTAGATGGAATGACCTAAATGGAAAAAAAAAGAGTTGACGGACCAATTAAAAAAAAACTTTAAGGAGCTAATGAAAATTGGTAAAAGTACGAGGACCTGTAGAATAATTAAACCTAATAAATATTAGGATAAAATATGATTTTGATCCTCTAAATATTTACCTATAATTGTTTTACTTCTCTAAAAATAATTGTATTGCATTTGATCTCTAGAATATTAAAAAATTCATCTTTTAAGTTTTATTTAACTTTGTTAATTTTCTGTTAAATGTAAACTACATCCACTTGTTGTAGACAATGCAATTGAGACTCAAACTATTACTTTCGATACACTTGTTGATGTTTTTGCACATAATCAATTTGAACAGACAACAAAAGGTAATATATGAGTTAAATTGTACGTACTTGTTTGAGAATAATAAAGCCATAATGAGATTTTTCCGATTCTTGTAGGACACTAAATGTTAATGTTAGAAATATTAGAATAGCTACTGATGTAATATTTTAACAAAAAATATTAATAAAGTTAATAAATGACTTAAAAGAAAAATTGTGAAAAATTCAGAGATCAAATGAAATAAAATTATTTTCAGAAGACTAAAATTAATATGGGTAATATTTAGAGGATGAAAATCATATTAAACACTAAATTTTTATTCATATATTTTAAGTAATGGTTAATTCTAATATTTTAATATAAATTATTTAACAAATTCATTTAAAATGCATATTTTTAACCTAGTTATATATATTTTGTGTGAATATAACCTAGTATTGTAAATCAATGAAAAATATAGACTACTAAAAAAATTAACTTGCTTATGACTAAAATAATAGTTTAATATTTCAAAGTATACTTTTTTCGTCCAGAACACAAATTATACTTAACTTGCTACCACTGAATTCAATTTGACTTGAGTCTGAAGTAAGAACCTGCCAATATTGCGACCCTTTAGTTGTTGTTTATTAAGATTAGATTAGATTTTTTTCTAGACAAATAAGCATTCACTGAGGGTGTGTTTGTTGAGAAAGTCTAAGATAGGCACAGACCTAATATATCAGATTTGAATATATCCAATCAAAAGTTTGCATGTCATTATAAATAAATAAATACAAAATTTCTCTCTCCCATTCATCTCTTATTTCTCACTCTCTCACTTGCACCCTCCTCTCTTTCTTCTGCCGTGAACACAAAGAAGCCATAACATCACCGCAAAACTCATTTGTGCTCGCCTACAATGACAACCCTTCACGCATTAATCCTGTCTTCACTTGGCTGAGTTTCCATATTGTAAAAACAGAGATTTTACATTTACATCTAGAATTTAATTTCAATCCTCTGATAATATCATTTACACTATCAACATGAAAAAGATTAAAACTTTCATAATCATTGATAGTGTGCCACTAGACAAACCCAATTGATTGGAACCTAGTTTAAATTACTTTGACTATTATCAACCCAAAAAAAATCTGCACGAAGAGCATAAAAATAAAGTCTTTAGATAACCGCAATTCTACAATAAAACCAAAACAAAGACCTTCTAAACTGAAATTGAAACCACAAATTTACACAAAATAAAAAATTTCCTACAATTGTTATCATTAATCAATAACAATGATTACAAAACATACTGATCAATAACATCCTTCAATTTTGTGATGACTTCGTTAGCTTCCTCAAAAGAGGCTTCCTCGAAAAAGGAGACAGAACCGAACACCCTCATCAGCATGCCTAACTCATCATCATCAATGAAGTTCCAGATTGTCATGGTGGGTGAGGACTGGTGTGTAGTGATGCTCTGTGACTTGTTTGGTGTTCACGGAGGAAGAAAGAGACGAGGATGCAAGTGAGAGCCAAAAGAAGGAATGAATTAGAGAGAGAAAAAAAATTCATTTTTATTTATTTTTAATAACGTGCAAACTTTTGATTGGATGTGTTTAAATCTGATTTGTTGGGTGTATGTTTATTAAGACTTTCTCGTGTTTATTCATGAGGAAAGAGAATAGAAATAGAGAGAAATAAATAATAAAATAATATGAAATTTATATTTTTATATTTTATTTTAATTCAAAGTTTTAATTTTAATTTTAATTCACTTTTTTTCTTCTTTTTTTTTCTTTCTGCCAAACGACTTTTATGCGCATGAAATAATTATGCAAAAAACAGCTTCTCATATCATATGTTTTACCTTAAAAATAATCATTACACCACTATGGCTGTATTGGCCGTGGGTTATCCAATAATTCCTACTTTTTAACTGCAAAAACTATAAAATACTGAGTTGTATTGTTTTGTATAATACCTTTTTGTAATATTATTATTTTTTATCTATTTCTTTATTACATTATTGGTTTTATCATATCATCATTAGACTTTCTTGTAACGGTAAAGTTTTACATTTTTTTTTTCTTAAATAGCCTTTTCGTTTTATAAAATATGACATTTTTATTTTAGACTTTTAAATTTTTTTATGTTTTAATTCTTGTAAAATTTAGAAATTTTAGTGTTAGTTTGATAGACTTTAACAGGCTTTCCATCTCAACAGAAAAGAGATAAAACTTTTGGTCCCTTTGGTAGGGGCGAAAGAATATGAAAAAATAAAATAAAATAAACAATAAATTTCGTAAATTTCACATTTTACTTTTTACTTTTTATTTTAATTTTAAATTTTTATCTTTTTTTAATTTAGTCTCTTTTCTTTTCGCTCTACTGAAGTATCAAATATAAACTTTGAAAGAAAAAAAAAGCTTCCCATTGTTTTTTCATTTGATAAATTATATTTTAGTGTATCAAAATATTTTAAATTTAGTTTTAATTATCATAAAAAATGAATATATTTTTAATTCTTATATTTTAACAGAAATACATGTTTTTTATTTTTGATGGGAGACTAAAACTGTATATCTCTTTTGATAAAGGTCAGAATTAAAAGTATAAAAAATTGTACGGATTTAAACTAAGAATTATTTGACACGTTTTTATATTAACATGATCAAAGTGCACATGCGGAAATTTAAGGAGTAATTTAGAGTTTTTCCTTAAAACCGTTCAAAATTGAAAGTTTTAATATCTATTTTTTTATTGTAAAGTATTTGACTTGAAAACTTACATCCACTCAGTGTAAAAATAATGTATAAAATAGGAAAGGTACGTATAAAGTTTAAACCAACAAGGATGCAAATGTAACTAAAACTAAATTCAAGCTAGGTTAGGGTAATTATTCCTTTTATTATTGATAAAATATTTTTTATTAATTAAATTAATCTTACCTTAAATATTTATAATTTATATTTTATGTACAATTGGATAAACTAATTTAAAGAAAAAAAGTCTCAGTACAACTTTTTTCTCTAGAAAATTAATCAAATTTAAAATCTAACTTAAAGGTCTTGCCACTTGAAACAATAAAAGTATCATTAATTTTATTTTCATCCAATGATTCAAGATTATTTTATTAGTACAAAGAGAAAATAATGTAACCTTACATTTACAACCAAAAAAAATTAAAATAAACATGACTATATATGTTTTTATTTCTTGTAAAATAAGTGAATTTTCATTTTGGTCTTTGTAACTTTTTTCTTTGATTTTCATTCCTTACAATTTTGAATTATTTATTTATGGTTACTAATGTCAGGTGATCATCTCAAGTTATACCAATAAGTATTTGTGGTACCATGTTAGCATGTGAGACTAAAGGGTAAAAAATATTATTTATCTATCTTAAAATGGACATTAAGGGTGAAAAATAATAACTTTATATTTTAAAAGGAGGAAATAAAAATATTACAAGGACTTAAAATCAAAACGTGTTCATTTTACATGGATTAAAAAGAATAATTTCATATTTTAGAGAGATAAAAACAAAACAAAATTACAAGTGCTAAATTTTTTATTTTATTTTATATGAATTAAAAACATATTTGATCAAAATGAATATTACTACTAAAATATATTTTAGTTATTGAACTCAATAATTAATTTTAATTTTTTTATTGTTTAAGATAATAATTTTCTTTGAAAAAATATTATTATGAGAATAATAAAAAATATTTTTAAAGAATAAAATTATATTAAAGCACAATTTTATAAAATTTATTTAGTAATTTTAAAAATTAAATATATAATAAATAGAATGTAAAGCATTAATGTGTTATATGCATTTCCTTGGTTTCAAGTTTGGTGATATGCCCTTTTTGGATTATTTATTTTAGTTAACGGTAGGGGACAAAACTATACTAAACTATGATATTGAGAAAATTCGAGACATTAATTTATAAATGCACCTACCAAAATCTGAAGGTGGTACACATCATGATGGATGTAACTAAAGTGGGCTTTTGGACTTCGCGTGTCAGCTTTGAGAGCAATCTTGGTTAAGAGATTAGAGATAATCTGCTAGTTAGGGAGCCCAGTTGTTAAAGGTTGAGTGTCCGTGTTCCTGTTCCAAGATTGACGTAAAGGGTTGACACTCGCTGGAAACATAGTGGCGTGCTTTTGCATACATGTCACTCGCTGTGGGTGGCATGTATTGGAGACATAGTGGCATGAATTAGTAGGACTCACCAAGGGCGATTCTTAGGTTTTGCGAGCTCTTTCGAGGATCGACCAGGGAATTATCCGACCTGGGTTTTGGGAATCGTGCTCTTGCATACATGTCACTCGCCGTGGGTGACATGTACTGGAGACGTAGTGGCGTGCTCTTGCATACATGTCACTCGTCGTGGGTCGCATGTACTGGAGACGTAAGGTCACCTCTTGTATACATGTCACTCGTCGTGGGTGGCATGTATTGGAGACTTACTAGCATGCTCTTGCATACATGTTACTCGTTGTGGTTGACACATACTGGATAAGTAATGCTAGAAAGAGGGCTTACCAAGGGCGATCCTTGGGTTTTAATTGGAGATATGATTATGGATGTTCTTGTCTTATTAAGAAAATTATGAAAAGGAAGGGTTATAGTGTTCTTATGCAATGTATTTGATTGAGTTCAAATTGCCTTCGTTATCCTAGGTGTGCCTCGTTAAAACCTCTCAACCCAAAACCCTAATTTTTCTATTTTTGGGACAAAAGACTTGAGTAGGAAAAAGAGTAAAACATTGGGTTTGCATTTAGGTCAACTGAAGTATAACTTCAGGTGGGTGGTATTCCATGTTCTTGGAATTTCTTTGCCATCCAGTTCTTATAGTCTGTAGGCTTCATTGTCTAGGCTTGTTATGACCCTGAATGGGCCTTCCCAGTTGAGGCCAAGCTTTCCTGCTCGGGGATCTTTTTTGGCTTCACCTCGGATTCGCTATACAAGGTCACCAGGTTGAAAGGCTCATGATTAAACCTTTGTATTGTATCTCCTTGCTGCTCAGAGTTTAGTGGCTTCTTCCCTAATCCTTGCCATTTCTTGGACTTTGTCTATTGTTTCAAGTTCTACCTTTATGCTTTCTTCATTTTGTTGTTGCTGGAACAATAGTCTCCTTGTCAATGGTTCCCCGACTTCAATGGGGATCGTGGCATCTGTGCCATATGTGAGTCGGTAAAGAGTCTCTTTGATTGTTGTTTGGGGTGAACAATGATAAGCCCAGAGTATATTGGGGAGCTCTTCTTTCCATAAACCCTTAGACTTGTCGAGTCTAGTACGCAGGGCCCTGATGATGACTCCGTTAGCTGCCTCTGCCTAACCATTGATTTGAGGATGTTCAATAGAGGTGACTAAGTGCTTAATGCCTAGCTTTGTTAGCAAATCTTCGTAAGTCTGAGCTTTGAATTGAATGTCATTGTCCATGACAATAGCATATGAGAGGTTGTACCTATATATGAGGTGTTTCCAAGTGAATTTCTCCACCTCAATGGTCGTAATTTCCCACACTGGTCTTGCTTTTATCCACTTGGTGAAGTAGTTGATAACGACTAGTAAGTATTTGACTACTCCTGATGCCTTTGGCAATGGTCTCAGTATGTCCATTCCCCACATGATAAAAGGCCAAGGGGAGCTCAAACTGTGGAGATTGTCAGGAGGGGTGCGTGGAATGTCTGCAAACTCTTGGCATTGTTTGCATTTCTTTGTGGAGTCAAGGGCCTCGACACTCAGTGTTGGTCAGTAGTAGCCGACATGCACCACCTTTGTTGCAAATGAGTGTCCTTTTGTATGGAGACTACAAATTCCTTCATTGAGTTTCTCTCATGACGTAACTTACTTGTTGGTTGTTCAGGAATTTTAAGAAGGGTGTTGTTAACCCTCTTTTGAATAACTTGCCATCGAGGATGATGTAATAGCTGACCTTCTGTTTTAGGTGTCGGGCTTCATTCTTGTCTAATGGAAACACCCCTCGGATTAGGAAATTCCTATAGGGAGTCATCCAGTCCGGTTCCTCTTCTTCTCCAGCCATAACTTCTTCAGTGTCTATGGTGGGAGTTTGGAACATCTATTGGATGATAGTATTAAGATGCTCGACCTTTTTGGTGTTGGCTAGCTTGGAGAGCAGGTCTGCTCTAGAGTTGCTCTTCCTGGGTATGTAGTACATTTTGAAACTTTCATAATTATCGATGAGAGTTTTGGCAATGTGGTAGTACTTAAGCAACACTGTTTCCTTGGTCTGATATCTATTGGAAACTTATCCATGGACAAGTTGCGAGTTTGTGTAGCATCGTAGCTTCTTGGTCTGGTAATTGGTATTTAGCGTCTAACCCCGACCTAGGAGGTTTCATTAGGGGTAGCCTAATAGGTACCTCCAAGTTGAAAGCTTCCTCTAAAATTATAGTGTGATTGGCCATCAGGGGTGTGTAACGCTCGTACATGGACCCTTTTGGAAGAAGTTGGCGCTTGTCTGGCTTGTGCCTCTTGCCTGGCTTGTGTAAGTCGATCTTGGTGTTTCCTTCTCGCTTATCGCGCTTCTGTCCGACTTGTCTGACTTCGTTACTGAATCTGGATATTTCTTCCATCTGAATGTAGCATTTGGCTCATTCGCGTAACTCGTCCATGCTATTAGAGGATTTTTTGCACATATTGTACTCAAACTTGTTTGGCTGTAGGGCGAGGAACATGGAATACAATGCTACCTCTGGGTTAAGATTTTGAATCTGGACGGCAGTGTGCCCAAATTTGTCCATGAATTTTCTGAGAGATTCGTCGTCTGCTAGTCGCAGACTGGCCAAGGTGCTCGAGGTCATGTGGTGAGATCTGTTGGTTGCATACTGCGCACTAAAGCGTTCGACGAGGGTGTCGAAGCTATCTATGTATCTTGGTGGGAGTCCATTGTACTAGGTCAATGTAGCCCCTTTGAGGGAGTTGGGAAGACACGACAAAGAATCGCATCGTCATTGGTATATAGATTTGTCTGAGTCAGGAAGGCATCCAGATGCTAATATGGATTTGTAGTCCCATCATACCGCTCCAGGTTCAGTGGTTTCTACCCCAAGGATATGTCAGCCTCCATAACGCGGTTGACGAAGGGATGCTGACGAGTAGTTTGTCCTGCTAGACAGTGCATGTGAAAGAGACTTAAGTCATCTGGAGTGTTGACTGTGCGTTAGGGGTGTGATTCCTCTTGGGTGTGCTCAGGTAATGTCTGAGCGAAGAGTTCATCATCCCGGGGTCGCCTGATACAAGCCTCCGGCCATTCATGGTCAACCTTAAGCTTTCTCATCTTCTCCTCATGGCGTCGCTCCATCTCTGCAATGTGATTTTGGAGTTGTTGAAGATTATTTGTGTCTGTCATAGCTACTGGTGGAGGATTGGAGCCTTCAAAAGGGATCTCGCGTCTGAGGCCCGACTGAGTACTAACCATGGATGAACAAGAGAGAGTTGACAAGAGACTGCAGGGTATGTTTTACCACGACCCTAATTTGGCGAAATCCGGAGTTGGCACACGTCTGGATGGACGTGGCTAAAGTGGACTCCTGGACTTCGCACGTCGACATTGAGAATGACCTTTGTTAAGTGGATAGAAGGGGGAACCTACAAAACAAAGGATTCTGATGCTCAAGTAGGTATATGAGTTAAGAGATAAAGTATGCATATGCGTAAATGTAAGCTCGAATGAGCGATAAAGAGAGATGTGCACAGGTGTGTTTGCTCGTGTGTTAGTGTGTGTAAGATGTGTTGAAGGTTCGATGGAACTTGAAATTTATAAGAGAGGAGTGGAGTTGTGGGTCCTTGTTTGTAGGGGCTATTACAGCCTTTACAAATAATTCCCGACTAATAGATAAGAGTCGATAACTTATAGATAATGTTAGAGATAATACGTAGCTTAAAGATAAAAGCTAGTAGTTAATTGTACCTTATATATAATAGGTTGTTTGTAAATAATTGAATATATGCTAAAGAGATAAGAAAATTCAAATATATTCAAATAATGAAAGGTTAGAAATAACCTGTTAGTTAGGGAGCTCAGCTCCTAAAGATTGAGTGTTTGTGTTCCTGTTTCAAGACTGACGCGAAGAGTTAACACATATCTCAAAGTGTCAGGTAGGATGCCACGTGTATTTTGTGGACCCTGGATAGTACAATAAAATATATTGCCACAGAAAATAGCTATAAATTACGATTCCTGTGAGAAGAATCAAGCACACGGAGGCCCAGCTTTGAGAATGCCCATATCTTACTAACCAATAAAAGTGCAATTGTTGTGCTTCATTACGTGTTAAAGTAGATTAAGTATGGTTAAGTGGGATTGGTTTTCAATTTCAAATGAGATTATGATATTCTTTGTCTCTTTTTGCCTTCTAAATTTTTAGGAGTGAGAAAATGTTACTCTAATTTAAGGGAGAGTGTCTTTAGGTTTAAAAAAGCTTATGTTTATCTCATTCTAAGAAAATGAGTGAAAATTTAACGTATGATTTATTATATATGAGATTTTATTTGTTTATCTAGAATACTCATATAAAATTTGTTTATGAAATTATAAATATTGGTCACTTTTAATATTGGAAATTATAAAATGTAATTTTATTATTTTAATATCTAAAAACACTAACGGATAAAATATTATAGTCTCAATGTTATCAAATGATAGTCATTTTAGTTCCTATATTGATAAAAAAAAAATCAGAATTAAAATGACATAATTTTAAGATTAAAATGATATTTTTATAATATAAAAAAATTAAATTGATGGATACTCACAGTGACAATGATTACTTAGTTTATTATTCTTCTATCTAATTTATGATTTGAATTTCAAACCCGAGTGAATTGAGTATTTTATCCAGCACGTGGTTTCAGAAGATTGAAATTAGAATAGTAATATTAGAGGCTTGTGGGTTTTCTTTGGGGATTTTCTTTTCTTTAAAGTGAAACACAGTGGTCAGATTAACTGGGTCACATTAATTTTCCAGTGCCACTATGCACTATTTTTTTTTATTCCGATTAAGAATATACATAATTTCCTATTTTCTATTACAATAGCTGTCGTGGATCCATCTTTTACCCAGCAAATCATTTACAAGTATAAACTATAGGGTCAATGCATTGATATAAGGCCTAACACCATTCATATGTATAAAAATAATTTATTTAATACGAGAACTTGTGTTTGATATTTTTTTTTGTAAAATTTTCTTTTATAAGTGACAATCACACTTTAATTGATATTTGTGGTCCTAGATCTAGAAAAAAAAAATCATTTAACTAAGTATACTCATTGTCTAGTTAAAACAAATATTTGTTTTTATTTTGTAAAATTAATTCTTTATATTTTCAAGTTTAAGAAAAATACATTTGTTTTAGTTATCAGAAAATGAACTGAGCACCTTAAACCATGAAAACCCCAAAACCCATCATAAGCCACCATTAATCTCCCCCAGTTGTTCCATCAATTCTTTACCTTACTCAGCAACCCACGAAACTTTTCAGCAAAAACATTTCATTCCAACATTAATAATACCTCACATTTTATATAAAGAACTAAATAAATTAGGGAGTGATGGGGCTGGTACCTGGTGGTTACAGATTGTATTCAGATTTCAAAGCAGCTTTTAATTCGTTTATTATACATAAAAAGTCTTATTGAAGACCATACTGAGAATTGAAGCCTTAGCTGCGTCACGACAAAAATTACTGACAAATGTTCCAATTTATATATTTGGTTCACGTCAAGAAAGATTTTAGAATTAATTCTAAATTCAGAATTATTATCAATTAAAATAATTGAGTAATCTTTATATTGAATTTTACTTCTAATTTAATTTTATATTAAAAATATACAAATATAAATTACATAACTTCAAATTTAATTTTAAACAAAATTAATTTTACAAAATCCATTTCATAAAAAAAAATCACTCCATAATCTTATAAATGGATAATTTTAGTCCTTCTAAGGGATATTAACAAATAATTCTAATTAATTGAATTATTAAATTAATTATAAATTAATCAAAAATCATTAATTATTAAAAAATTATTAATCATAACTGGCAATATTCTTAGAAAATCTGTTTAAGTGGAACAAGTCCAATGCCCACTCAATCAACAACTTGTTGGTACATCAGCTGCACATTGGGAGATCAAAACCCATAATATTTTTAGAAAATCTAATAGCATGCTGATTACTAACTGACAATATTTTCTGCAAAAATAAATTAATTAGCAACTGATATTAATTGAGTAAGACTCGTTTAAACTCTTTCACTGAAATTATGTACCAAGGAAAAGGACAACAAGTAGAATAAAGGAAATCCGGCAAAAACAAAGACAAACAAGCCATGCTCCATCCTACAGTTGAATGTTCTATGGAGTATGTACTACTGGAAATGATAAATATCACTGTGAGCCAGTGTACACAAAAGGACCGCTAATTTTCCTAAGCCACAGCAAAGTGCTCAAAGTTTCTAAACCTTCCCAATCACGCAGGTCCTCAGAGCTTGCAGGTGAAAGAGAGGATTCTAGTCTGTCAGCATCGTTTTTCTCGTCCATTGGACGCTTGCCATGCAGCTTACCATTGTCAGCATTGTTATTCTCTTCCATTGGCATCTTACTTTTCACATCTTTGCTAGGATTGTCACCCACATTCTCAACAGACATACAGGGGCCATCTTCTGGAACAGATTCAGGTGTTACCTTTTTCCCATCAAGGGATTGTCTCGAATCAGAACAACCAGAATTGAAATTATCTCCTCCACCTAACAAAATTCTGTCACCTGAAGACCTTGTATCCATAGCATCAGATTCACCAATTTCACGAACTCCAACCATATCTCTATTCTTTTGACGCTGCAATTAAGTAAGCATGTGTTAGCGCTAATTGTTTTGCATGGTGAAATAGGCTTTATTCCATTCACATATATATCCAAATTCTTATTACAACTTGCTATGTCATTGTCACTCTCAAAGCTGAAAACAGGGTTTTTTTTCACTCGAGTTTGATAAATTGACTGATTATGTAAATATTAATCGTGCAACAATATCTATTATATTTTCAAATAGAGAAATAGAAGTCATGTGATAGGACCTAAGCAAAGACTAGAAAAGTAGGAGGTAACTGGTATTGGTATTAAGAAAACTCTCTCACAAAGGATGATGGATATTCAATACAACGTAGCTTAGGATGTATAGACAAACTTAAATATAACAACGGATTGGACAGAAATAAACTAGAAAATAACACTCTTCCTGAGAATAGAACCCCTCCTATTTCAGCCTGGCCTCCCATTCTTGACCCCCACACTCCTCTTCTTTATTTGTTAGCCTATAACTGCTGGCCCAATAAGCTCAACAATTGGTTACCCATCATTATAAGATACTAATGTCATCACCGATCAACATCTAACTCATATTGTAAATAAGATTGTAGAAAATTAAAATTGTATAGTATTTTCAAGTACTACTAACTTCAAATCAATATTATTAGCAAGTGATGGAAAAGGAAAATACTTATCATATGTTTGTGGGTCAAATACAGAGAGGAAAGTAATTTCATGCATGCCAATACCTTAAGAGGATTTGACACAGGTGTGTATGCCGAGTCATTTGCTGCAATAACTTCAGAGCATTTGCCATTTAATTTCACTGAGCTAGCATTATCAAATGACACAGATTTGGACAGCAATCCAAGATTTTTCCTCTTTCTAGTATCATGAATAGCTACATTTTTCTCAACCTCCCGATTTGTCAGCTGTCCATTAAATTCTGAATTCAATAGAGGAGAGCCTGCACAGAAACCTTGAAGCTTAACAATATTTATCTCAATTTAACAACCAAAACAGAAAAACTTCAGTATTGTTTCACATGTCTTACATTGAGCATGTTCTATCTCGGTTTGTGAGCCCAATGTTGGTAATTCATTACCTAAAATAAGAGAGTAACTTAGGTTTTTACTAAGAACCATAGGAAGATTGCATCACATTCATCAGCTAACAGGCATGGTGTCCAGTCTTTAGAAAAAGACAGGGTTATCAAAATGAGTGCTGAACCCCAGCCACAACACTCTACTGCATAGGGACTTCTTATGCAAGACTTTTAAAAGTGGAAAAGCTAAGGCAATCAAAGATTTTACTTGAGCTCCAAATTTCTTGCAATTGTCAAAGAAAGTTAAAGTTCCTTACTTTTATAGCGATAAGAGATGTGAAAACACCTTAGAATTTGAGATAGATAGAAAAAGAAAGGCTCTTGAATCAAGATCCAAATTCCCCAAAGCGTGCAAACCAACCAACAAATCTTTAAGAAGTAGGGATTTGCCTTCCCCAATTTTTTGAATAGGGACTCCCTACTTAGTAGAGATTTGTTGGTTGGTTTGCATGTTTTGAGGAATTTGGATCTTGTTTCAAGAGCCTTTCTTTTTCTATCTAACTCACTTCTAAGGTGTTTTCACATCTCTTATCACTATAAGCATAAGGAACTTAAGCTTTCATTTGACAATTGAAAGAAATTTGGAGCTTAGAAGTAAAATCTTTGGTTGCTTTTGCTTTTCCATTTTTAAAAGTCTTGCATGAGAAGTCCCTATACAGTAGAGTGTTGTGGCAGGGTTTGCCACTCATTTTGATAACCTTGTCTTTTTCCAAAGAATGGACACCATGCTTGTTAGCTGATGAGTAAGATCTAGATCTTATACCTGGTGACTTCCTGCAGTCTTCGCAGGTCCACCAATCACCATCTGGCACTTTTTCCAACTTTTCATCATTACAATAACTGGTTGATGAATGAAAATAAAACCATATCATTTCACTTCCCCATAAAATGAGAGGCTACCAAAACAAAAATACAATGATACAAGATAATAAAATATTTACATGTGTTCTGCCCCATCAGGACACTTGTTACAAATAGCAAGATACTCTTCAAATCCTTGATCCCCACAGATATCACAAACTGTAACCTGTTATCAATTGGAAGCCAAAAAAGCTATATAAATTCATTGAAACAAAAAATAAACAAAATCTTATGTGGTATCTATACCTCTTTTAACACATTATAATGCTATTAGTATAACCTAATGATACTACAGCAAGATCTACTAGGGGAGCAACAAAGGGGGGAGAAGGCTCTAAACCAAGGTTGTTAAAGCCAGACCGGACCGGCTGGTTCAACTGGGAAACGGTCAGGTGACCGGTCCGGAGACTCTAAAAAACCAGAGGATTCCAGAACCGGTATAAAACCAGTCAAGAACCGGTACTGAAAACCGGTTTGAACTGGTACTGTTTCAAATATATATATATATATATATATATATATATATATATATATATATATATATATTTTAATTTTGATATAAAATATTTAAACATAAATAAAAACACATTTAATAAGAATTACAAGTGAGTATAAATTATTTTATCAATTAATTTTTCTTCTAAAACATGCATATAATTTACTCATTTATATTAATTTACAATTTTTTTATATCTTGATTTCTTATAATATTATGTTATAGAATTTATTATTTTAAATCTAAATATAAACTTGTTATTGTTAATAAACATTGTTGTATTTTATTAAAATTTAAAGTTAAGTATTATGATATTTTTTATTTAGATTTTTATGTGTACTTTAAATGTTAAGAATCTAAGAAATAACATTTTATTTCAGTCTTTAGTGTTATAATGTTATGATATTATATTTATTTAATACTATTTAATGTATTATTTAAATATTAATATTATTTTATTAAAACCGGTTCAACCACAATTCAATTACGGTTGAACCAATGAACCTTGAACCGGTACCTTGACCAGTTCAATGACCAGTCCAGTTTGCTACTTTCAACACAAGGATTGATTCCCACAAAATGTCTCAGAAGCACGTAGAGAGTGATAAGAGAGAAAGAAAGAATCTGTTTGTATTAAGCAAGAACTCTGTAACAGAACCAACTGCACAAGGTACCCCAAACAAGCATTCTCCTTTCACACTGGTTTCCCAGCCAACAACAACAATTAGAATGAATATCCCTTCACACTGCCCCTAGTGGCTTATTTATAAAAGCCCCTAATTAACACCTTTGCCCTTTCTCCTAAAATAGACCTTTAAGGTCTGTTTGGGCATTTCTAAAGGCAGTTCTGATTCATGCCTAACAAAAACTTCCTCCACTTTCCTTCTTGGTTTCTCTCCTCCTTTTCACAAAACTATAAACCATGCAAGAGACTTTTCTCACTAGTGCCTCCCATGGCCTTATTTATGTGTCAAAACGTGCTACACTAATTTTTCCTTATAAAGTAATTTTGTATCTTGTCCTTTGTGTGGCCACACATTCTTCTTAACATTCTCATTTCTGCTACTCTGACCATTTCTCTTGCTGTCAATTTAAAGCTCAAAATTCACTACATTAGAGTATAGTTAGACATATAGCAATATGATAAAACTGACCTTTGAGTTTGGTAATTACTTTAGGATTACAAATAACCCTTGATGCATAATTTCCTCATCATTTTGTAGTATTGATCCCAAATATCTAGTTAGAAAATTGTGGTATGAAATCTCCCACTTTTACTTCAAAGTCATTCTTGTTTCTTGCAAAAATTTCAATGCATATAATTTGTCTTACTCTTGAACAAAAATCCTTTATTTCCAAAGTTTGTCTTCAAACTTCAAGTTTAAAGTTAACTGCTACCCTTGATTCCTCAATCAAAACTATATCATCCACAAAAAAGATGCAATTAAGGATGATGATCTTTTGTATGTCCCTAGTAAGAACATCCAAGACTGGATTAAAAAATTAAGGACTTCAGGATGAGCCTTGATGTAATCCTATGCCTATAGAAACATACTCAATCTCGTCTCTTGGAGTTCTCACACTAATATTTGTCCTGTCATACATGTCTTGTATAGCCAGAATTGAAAATATCTAATGGAAAAAAAAACAAAGAAACAAAGGTAAATAAACATCGAAAAAGCCTAAGCTTACTAGGACCGAAAGCCAAAATGCATACTGAGATACAAAAACAAAAACTAGAACTAGCTCATGTTTATTGAACTCTACCCACATAAGTAGCTTGGAGCATGTTAATGTATAGAATAAAGCAGTTTCTGCTTACATCTTCAATTTACCGAAAAGTTTTATTCTGCCAAATTTTCTAGCATCACCATTCTCTACCTTCCTAATCTATGACACAATTCTATAGAAACAGCCAATGTTTACATCTTCAGTTTACCATGACACTAATCAGTAAAAGATTCCATATTCTCTTGACTTTTAATTTAGAATCTAAAACTATTCCTTTTATGTCACTCAAATCTAGCAATTGGCCACAAACATACAAGATTTCAACATCTGATAAGTGATAACTGTAAACTTCATAGCAATCCCTAGACATCCAGAATGTACAAGGCATTATGTGTATTGTGGCATTATTAGCTCATTCTTAGATCCTTGCCTTGGGTATCTCCACACCCTTTAGGAGCGCTTAGTTTAAACTCTATTCACTTAAAGCTATTCTTTTTATGTTATTCAAAGCTAATAACAGCAACTAGCATACAAGATTTCAACTTCTAAAAGAATTGAGAACTTCAAAGTTCAAAGCAATCCCTAGACACCCAGAATGCACAAGGACTTATGTGTTGTGTATTGTTGCATTATTTGTTCATTCTAAAGTAGATTTAGTTAAAATAAATTCAAAAATTCCCAACAGCATGCCTGGGAAGTCTATTTCTGGGAAGTGGGAATGATTCCAATTGCTAACAGCAGAAAGAGTTAGTTGAGTTTTGGTAATCAATGACCCATGGGGGTAGCTGAACTCACCAGGCAGCTGTAAATCTCCAGCAACTGCACAGGAGCCTGAATCTGGTGATTGGCAACAATGGTCAAAGTCACCAACCATCATTAATCTTAGGCATGGGCTAAAGTGTTAACAGAAAGATTGTGATCCTCTTCAGTGAGAAATCCTGATGGAATTGAGGAGAAACAACAAATTGAAAGAGATTGTGAGCCTTGATAACTGGCTCAATTTGCTGACACCACAGCAAAAAATTCTTATCATCGAGCTTTTCAGAGATCTGATGAGAAAATGTAGCTGGAGCAGATGCTGAAATCGAGGAAGAGTAATTGTTTTCATGCTGAGGATGTGACTGTAATGGAATCGCACAGATCAGATCTTCGTTGATTGTTGATGGAAGCCATGAAAATTGATCAGAGAGCTCTGATACTATGTTAACAGAAACTGAACTTGTTTATTATGAAAATGAGAGTATACAAAAGGTATCGAGTCTCTTTTTACAGAACCTATTTATACTACAGAGACTCAGTTAGAAGTTAGTTACAACTGATTGACTAAGACAGTTATACCTGACTAGAGTTTAGCTACTATAGTTAACACTAGGTAATTAAAAAACAGAAAGGAGTTATACACTCACATGAAGTTGCAGGTCATCATTAATTATTAACATGTGCAAAAAGTGGCAGGATTTCAGTGACCAGCAGTGGTGGCCATAGTCACCCTCACCCACTGTCACTAGCTTAGAATAGTCAAATTCTGGCAATCAGTGACAATGACTGAAGTCATCCGCCATTGATAATCATCAATAGGAACAAGATGGGTGAATTTTGGCAACTGGTGGTGGCGGATAGAGGCCAATGGTGGTCGAGAATTGTGAACAATACATTGATACAACAATTGTTTTTCGATAACATAGCACAAATAAGTATTTTAGACATTTCATATAGCAACATTTCCTAATTTGCTCAACCATAGGAATGGAGCAAACCCACCTTCCTCCATAAAGTGTGAGAACGTTGGGCAAAAATCATTTCCGAGTACATGCCCCCTTTCAGTGTAAGACAAATGCTGTTTAAGAAACTGAGGTCACCCTACCCGGCAATGTATTTCTGCAGGCTCAAACATTAAACATGGCAAAAGCCCCTCAACCACTTAGATTAAGCTTGCTAAAAGTCTAAAACTACTGAGACCCTTTCTTGTTCAGGCAGGGGGCAAGCACGATTGATGTGGTGATTCCTCTTGAACATAGTGGCACATGGGACTTAGTTTCTCTTGCTCTAGAGAAAGAATTGTAGGGTATCAATGGGTATATACGCTATAAACCAAAGGGTCAAATTGACTGTCTTAAGCTTGCCTAGTTACAAAGGAGTACGTACAATGAATGATTCAAACAGTCTTGGTTACAGTAATACATTTTCTCCCATAGCTACGATTACTTTTTGTCCGGCTTTCTCTTACCATGGTAGTTATTGAGTATTGACCATTGTATTAGCAAAACATTCTTCTTACATGGTGAGCTTAAAGAACAAATATATAAATAAAGAAACCACCTAGGTTCATTGCTTAGGAGGAGTCAAGCTTGGTTTGTAAACTTGTTGACACTCTAATGGATTTGAACTGTAAATTATTACCATATTAGGGGGAGCCTTATTTAGATCCTGGTAGGTACAAGGATTTAGTTGGGAAACTAAACTATCTTACTATAACCAAACTGGATATTTCCTTTTCAGTTAATGTGGTGAGTCAATTCATGAAATGTCCAAGTGTTGATCTTGATCACTGAAATGTCTTGAATTTGGGCTAGGCTTAACTCAACCCCAAAAGCTAGCTCATGAGGTGAAGATTGTCTAAGCCTTTATAAGCTCTACTTTGGTCATATCTATAGTTAGTGTGAGATCTCAACCCACTTCCCTCACACCCAGGAGTGGACATATGGAGCATGGAGATTTATAGGACTAATTTTTTGTATTGCACTGAGAAAATCATAAACAAGGTAGATTGCACTAGGAAAGTCATGGGGCCATAATTTTTTTGTCTATATTGCACTGGAAAGCCACAAAACCGGGTATTTGGACAGTTGAAGGTGACATAAAATCAAATCTCTGATAGGCTCAAATACCCTCTTGAATTTGGTTTGGATCTAACTCAATCCTAAAAGCTAATTCATGAGATGAGGATTTCCCAAGTCTTTATAAGCTCTATTTTGACCATATCTACAGTCAATGTGAGATCTCAACACACTCCCCTTGCGCCTAGAATTGGGCATCTTAGAATGTGGAAATTGTAGGACTTCTTTTTATATTGCACTAGGAAAGCCGCAGGGCTAAGTTAATAGCATTAGGAAATCCAAGGGGTCAGATTCATTGTTGGAGAGTTGAAGGTGGCCCAAAATCAGGTCTACGATAGGCTCTAGTACCATTTTGAATTTGGGCTAGGCTTGACTTAACTCCAACAGCTAGCTCATGAGGTAAGGATTGTCTAACCCTTTATAAGCTTTGGGTTGACCATATTTATAGTTGACGGGGGGTCTAAACAGAATACTTTAATATGAATCTTGCAATACACTAATAATGTTCTGAGTCAAGGGTTGTTATACAAAGGCAAAGGAAACACTCAAATTGTGGGGGTACTTTGATGCAGATTGGGCCGGTTTTCCAAATGAATGGCAGTCTACCATGTTTTTGTTAGTGTTAACCTTGTGTCCTGGAAAAGTAAGAAACAAAACATGGTCACTTGGTCCACTATAGAGGTCCAGTGCCGAGCAATGGACACTTGTGGACATGTGTAGGTAAAATAGCCATTTGTGAGTTAAAATATGAAAATATTGATCATAAGAGCTGATTTATTATAATAAAAGCAACTTTACATATTGTGTCAAATCCCTTCTTTCATGAGAAGACCAAGCATATAGAAATTGATTGTCACTTTATCAGGGAAAAGTTCCTCCTAGGAAATCACTATTAAATTTGTTAATTCTAGTGATAAGCTTGCAAATATCCTTACAAAGTCTCTTCAAGGTCCTTGCAACCTCTTCACTTTTAACAAGTTTAGTACATATGATTTGTATGCTCTAACTCGAGGGAGAGTGTTGGAAAGTATTTTCTAAATAGTGGCTGTATATTTGGCTGCATATCTTTTTTTAAATAATTAGGCATTGACTTGTATTGTTTTCCTAATTTCCTAGTTTCCTTATTTTCCTAGTTTCTTAATATTAGAGATTGTAAATTATGTGTATATAATGTATCATGCTGAGGATTCCCTCAAGCAATTAAGAAATCCTTGATCCATCTCAAATGAAAGAACAGATAATCTTAATCCACAAAATTTACAATTACTAGTGGATAGCATGAAATAGATAAAGAGGAAATACCACGTACCACATCACCCATTATGTTTGAGGCACCCGTTCGATTTGCCAACTAAATTTGACAAGATTCTTGGACACTGGTGTTCTTGCAGTATGAATGATGTTCAGATTCAATACAACTCAAATTTGGATCACCCCAACCCAAGTAGCACAGCTATAAACATCATCTGCTCAACAACCTAACCTGGACAGTGCTGCTTTTGCTAATGATGACTCCCTTTGTTCGCTGGGGAACTAGGAAGGTACTCCCTGAAATAAATAAATGGAATCAATTCTGATTGCTAGAAAATTTCACCAAGGAGATATTTATCACAGTTAAAAAAATTATAAATTATGCGCCTTCACCGAGATCGCACTATCATAAAAATCATTAAAATGAAAAAAACATCTGATTGATCTGATCTGTTTGGAATAATGACTCTTGTTATTGAAGGTTATTCAGCCGAGTTTTGAGAATCACGGTGATTGCAGTCAGCTTCATGAAAATGAATACCAGCAACCACAGGAAAATTATCATCCGAAGCCGATCTACAATGAATATTTCCTATCAGGAATTCAGGATCACCGTTTCGATTAATCGATCCCCAAATTGGCACTCAGATATGCTGATGCATGAGACGCTTCACCATGGACTTTTTGTTCTTTATGTTTCTCAAGTAAATTTGAAAATCTATCATCACCAAAATTGTTCAAACCTTTGGGAGTGTCACCAGATCGCCCACGAGATTGGGCCTCTCTCACATTTAAAAGCAATTCAATGTCTTCACAAGACTAAAAAACCCTAAAAGTAGTTTCACTTTCTACATTCCCAGAAAAAGAATGTTATGATTTGAAGATACAATGCAGACGGTACTTACCTCACAACTTGCGTGTTGCCTACAATTGCATGCGGTACTCAACAGAGCAGAGAACCAAACGCTGTCTTAGGAGAGCACTTACTGGTTCGCTTTCCCTTATAGGTTTTATCAATAAAGTCATCAATTCCCACACCGCTGTTGCTGCCACTTGTTCAATATGCACATACAATGAAAATGAGCACCATGTGTCACACACATTGCATGATGTAGACTTTTCTTCCATTTTGAATTCAAAAGGCTGAAAAGAGGGGAAACCGCAATCTAGTAATTAAAATAATAACAAATCAGGAGGACAATTATTAATAACAACAAAGATCCTAGGGGTAAAAAATGTACTCAATTAAAATATATTAGCATGCACTACATAATTTGCAAATAACCAATACAGAGCCGAAATCCTAATCACGGGTGATATAAATAAATAAATAAATAAATTAAACCATAGAGAACTTCGAAAATTAAATATCCTCGCTAGGAATTTAAAAATCAAGTCTCTTATGTTCTGCGTTTCCTAAAAATAATTGACATCATCAATTCAGCATTCAATGTTGGTTCAAGATCTTATCAACTTCAACATTGCAATGTGATTAATGGTGCTATTTAAAAATGCCAGCATCCAATAATGTCAAAATGCCTATGCACATATAATTGAAAATGCATACACTAAAGAACCTTATTGGTTGAGAAATGGATATTGCATACTTCATGATGGAGATCCAAGGCTAATCTTTGTTAAAAGAAGTATAGTAGAGGAGAATAGCTACTACTGTTGTTATGTAGCCCAGATGTTTTCATAGAAAAAATTAAAGCAACTACTATGTAGTTTAAATTCACATAATCTGGCACCCTATTATCTTGTTCCACAATTTACCTAAAACGAAAAATAGTAGGAGTTTCAACAAACTAAATATACTAGACACCACCAACTAGGAAAACAAACACTAAAAAATTAGAAAATGTGTAAAAAACAATACATTGTCCTTCAGTATCAATTGGTTGGTTTAAACTTAAAAGGGTAAGACAAATTTTTATTCCCATAGTCACGAATCTTACCACTCCCCAACTAGAAAAAACTACTACAAAATGCATCAACAAAGTTGTTTTGACAAGTAAAAAAAATTCATTTCCACATAATTGACTCTCTGTGATTATCACATGACATGAACTTCTCATATCAAAACTAGTTAGAATCACTTAATTCAGTTATTTGCCTTTTACTATCCATGCTCAAGGTAGAAGAGCCATCAACATTTACTTGCTTTATGGACTCTTTAGTCAGGGTAGGGATATTACAGCTCAAGCTTTAGGCCACTAATAAAAAAATATTTGCTATTAGTTTTTATAAAGCAAAAGGGCAGCATGTTTTGGCAAGACCCAATGTACAATTTTCTCATTATAAGTTAAAAAGCCTCTCTCAAAGTTTGTTTTAGGTCTCACTCACTGTTGGGTCGTCACCCTGTCTTTAGCCCTCTTCAAATCCATAGAAACATTAAAACTACACAACAATCACCAAGCCTTATCCCACTTTTGATGTGTTAGATTATATGGATCAAGTGAGGCCATTGTACTCTGTCAAAAACTGAAAATCCATTCAGATTTAAAAAAATCAATCTTTGTCTACCTCTTCTAATCAGACCATTCTCCATTTGATTAACTTTTCTTACCGAGCCTTGAAAATATAAAAAGAATGAAATTCAGAAACTAATGTCGATCAGGTGGTAGTAACCCATCAGCTACAACAATGCAATCATTCAAACCATAAATTCAGCGCAGAATATGTACTCTTGGATTTTAAAGTTCAAAATTGAGTTGCAAAATAAGTGAAATTCTAGGAGTCTTTGTCTAGACTAGCTGGTTACCAAGGAAGACCAGAAAGGGGAGAAGGAGGAGGAGGTGTAGAAGTTCTCCAACGGGACAATCAAACTGATGCAATAAACTAGAGTAGACAAAGAATTCATGTCCACAGAGGCTAAACCTTTACAACACAATGATAAGGAAGAACATAAGAAACTTCCGATAAGTTTCACTGCTGTATTCTCTTCACAACCATATGATGATCAAATACCAAAAATTCAACAATGCCATAAGTAACATATGACAGATATATTAACACAAACCCATATATGCCCAAAATATATTAAGACTCATTATTCAAAACAAGAGAAAGAAAAATGGAACAACAGAGAATCGAAACAATTTTCTTTTTCTGAAAGAAAATAAAATCAAGTAATTAACATGAAAAACAGAACCTTTATGTTGATTATTAGATACCCACAATCCCAGCAACAATCCGACAACGAACCCATAGATTCAAAGACACACAAACAAAAAATCAAGGTGCAAAATTTAATCACATAACATGATCCAGAACCGCCAAAGAAAATAACAATATAAGTAAAAGCTGGAATAAAAAAATAAATAAAAAAATCCATGCCTGGTGAGTGATATATTGATGGAGATCTCTGAAAGTTGTGAACTTTGGGGTCCCCATTAATGGCAGTGAACCGATACACATGATGGCAGAGGAGTGGAAGGAAGAAAGGGTTACATAAACTCTTACAATACTCATGATCGGTGCAGTGCCTTGTTGTTGTTGCCAATCTTTTCTTTATTATTATCCCTAACACTATGCCATTGCAAAACTCAATTTCGTTTCTTTGACTTAATGCATTTGTATTTGCCTTTGTATCTCAATTTTTCATCTCAGGTGCCCTTCTTTTATTTCCTAGTAGTAGTATATCGCCAGATTGATTGAGGTTTTTGAGTGTTAATACAAAATATCTTAATTATTAAATAATTATGTTGGTGAGTTAGATGTTAATATTTTTTGTGTTTAATTTTTATGTAATGGGTTAAAGTTTTTTGTTATACTGATATTCAATTAGAAATAACTTGATGTATGGCATTAACATTTAATTTAGGCAGCCTATGAACCTAAAACTTTATTAAAGGGATTCAAGCCTACTTAAGGTCTTTTTATTTAACTGGCACTGAGACATAACAAAAAAATGTGTTTGGTGGAAATAACATGGACTCGATTCAGTAGTGGAGGTCTGATTCAAATTTGGTAAAAAGGAGACAACAAATAGAGCAACACTAGAGTACCTACAAATATTCTAACATTTAAGTCAATGTTTGAGAGAAACATAGTAGATTATGAGAGTTAGAGTTTATTTCAAACCTAGGACCTCTTTATATATGCAAGTTTAGGCCGAAAAAATAGTTAGGCAATTATGGTCACACAATCCTTGTGACCTATATAGGGATCATATGTCTCACGTTTATCCCCTTGGGGTGAACTGAATAAGCATGAGATATTTCAATTGAAGTGGACTCCTAAGATATGACTCTAGGACAAAATGTAATATATATATATATATTATTTTCTCCTTGTAGATATTAAAAAACTATTGATAACATGCAGAGAGAATTTCACTTACTATGGTGATTCTATTTAGGGGTGTTTAGATCCCATCTAATAAAAATATTGCAAACCAATCCAAAAAAATAAAATAAAAATCAATTAAAATTGATTTTATTTTTACCATTTTTGAATAACCAGATCAATTAGATTGAATTTCAAATGATGTTTTCAAAACTAAAGATGCAAATCGAATCAATATATATATTTTAATACATATATATTATTTTGCGTTTCACACATCAACTCTACATTTTATACGTTTCAACTTTCATATTTTTTAAATTTTGTCCTTTCATCGACGAGACATTCATATCAATCAAAAGCACCTGAGTGAATTTTCATGGCTTTAAGAAATACTCTTCCAAATTGTGAGTACTAACTCTTTCAAATTTTATGTATTTTATGCATTTCAACTTTCATATTTCACATTATTTTTGTGTTTTGTTTGTATATTCTATTTTTTGAAAATAACCACTATATATGAATCTAGTAGTATAATTATGTAAGGACTTGTCAGTAAAAATTAAATCATTCAATCCAATACAAACAACATTTTATTGGATTTGATTAGATCGTAATTTCTTCAAGAAAATAATCTAAACTAAATCAAACTAAACCATAAGTTACTTTAATCTTTGGAGTGGATGATTTTTTGGCTCAAAATCGATCCAATCTGATTTACAAGCATCCGTAGTTCTATTCAATTTGAGTTAGTTGAGTAGAAAATCAGATCACTTAGATTGTGGATCAAATTTGTCCCGACTCTCTTAGGTTGTGGCTCACGTGAGTTGAACATGTGTTGCATTAGGTTGGGTCACACGTTGGGAGTTTATTTAAAAAAAAATACAACTTATTACACTAGCTCACCAAGTAATTGTAAACTGAACTATTTAATTATATTCTAATGACAATAAAAGATAGTAGTATACTAGCTTATCATTTTTCATAGAGAGAATTGAAATGTGAATTCCTTAAAAAAAAGAGTTGGATTGTGAATATATTTTAATCACAATAAAGGATAGTAGTATATTAACTCATCATTTTATATAGAGAGAGAGAATTGGAATGTGAATGTGAATTTTCAAATTATTAAAGTACTGAAGTTTATAGAAATATCTTGGGGTACCACCAGATAACTTAAGACCTTAATTATGATAGTTTCCAAATAAATAAAAATTTATCACTCTAATTTTTATTGAGTGCTTCAAAATTTTTATCATCTCAACTTTACTTTTGTATATTTTTTTAATTATATTTACTTTACTTTTTTTTAAGTATAGTGAATCGATTTGTATAGCCTGTTAACGTGTGGTGAGTTTAGTCGGGTTGATAATTTTAAATTATAAAACAATACACATATCTCAATTAGAAGAAATATGTATATAATGAGTTTTTTTATGAATATACAATAATGAGTTTAATAAATATTATAAATGACATAATAATTTTTGGAAAAAAAAAGTATATAGGATTTTCGAAAAAAATAAGTTGATATTAAGGAAAAGAGACTGATAAAAAAATCCACCCACTTGAACAATGACTCGTTAGAAATGTTTACAGTATATGAACAAAAATATATAGATTATAAACAGAATTTTTTTTCTCATCATAAGATAATGAATCCTTAACGTTTTGGCCCAACGATATATCAATTATTTGTAAAGTTTCACTATTAATATAGATTATTATAGATATAATTATAAAGGTGTTGATAAAAAATATAAATATAAATACTTAATTGTAGTTTTTGCTGACCGTTTTTCTCGTTTTGGTGAAATTTGTCACCAAATTATAAAATTTGCTGCTGTTCCCCAAATTTCATATTTTGCACATTTTGTTACTCAATTTTTATAATTCTGCACATTTTTGCTCAATATATTGTAATTAAGCATTTTGTATTGAAAATTGGATTAATCTGCAAAATTTTAAAAATTGGATGGCAGAATATGTTTTAAAAAAACGTAGCAAAATGTGTAAAAATTTAGTGGCAAATTGGCAAAAATGTAAAAGATGAAGGGCAGTAATTAAGCCAAATATAAATGTAGATAGATAAGTTTTTCGGCTTTCGCATTTTACATTCCTAATTTACTAAGTATACTTCTCTTTCTTTTTTTTGGGTACATAAATTTACCTAATTACTATACTCTTTTATTATTATTATTATTATTTGTTGAACCTTTTTTGTTCTGGTTGCAAAATTGGGTTTTAAAGAATAATGAAGAAATAGGGTACAAAAATAGAGTTCAAAGAATGATTGAGGGTGTAAAATAATGTTTAAAGAATGAGATTGCTAATGTACTCCCTTATGTATTTTTGTTTTGTTTTTCTCAAAATTATCATTTTCCAAACTAAATTCTAGAAAGTATTAAAATTTTAACACTTAACTGCTTTCTCGAAGTTTTATAAGACTTTCTGAAAATTACTTTCCAAAAGTGTTATGATACTTTTTGGAAACAAAAATAGAAATTTAATGCATTTGTATCAAGAGATATGAAGCAAGACTTCCTAAATACCATCATCTCAGAGTTTTCCCTCTACACTCTCATAAAGGAGATAGGGTGTTTAGGTTTCAAGTTATGATGAAGGCTGGTAAAGTTGGTCGAGAATAAAGGTTAAGGTAGGGGTCAGTGTATAAGGTGGTCATAGTGAGTGAGTAGTGCATGACAGTTGCAACAATTCCACCACATGCAATAACGTGGAGAATAGAAATCTGATTTCTCTTTTGATTACGCACATGTCAATAAGATAAGGAAAACTAGGGCACAATGGCAGTGTTGGAGATGGAGTAGTACTTGACAGTGGTGTACTGCAGGGAAAGATTCATTGGAGATGGAGATGTAGTGGAGGAAGTGATTGTGCTGGAAGTAGAAGGGACAAATCTAGATCTTGGTGGCAACGTTGATGATGCAAAAGGTGTTGAGGATAGAGCGACATGAATGGCCGTAGAAGGGGGATAGCATCCAAGGGGAATGCTTTACGGAATGACATTTAGGAAGTCCTACTTTGTGTCTCTCTTCTTAACAAATACAAACTCCTATTTTTTCTTTCCATAAGTAAATTCTGGAAAATATTACAACACTTATAAAAAGTGTTCTACCACTTTCAGAAATAGTTTATGGAAGTGTTAAAATTTTAATACTTTCTAGAATTTAGTTTTTGGAAAAGGGTAATTTTGAGGGAAAAAACATAAAGTGGTGCATTTAGCAATTGTGTAATGTTATGTTAGGACTTGGGCCTACAATGTACATGAGCACCTGTCTACATCGAGCACCGGTCTTTGGGTTCCTAATCTCTTTTAGTGGGAATCCGTATGGTTTATTATTAATCTGTAACAAATTATCAATTCGTATGTTTTGAATTTTTTTTAAAATTATAATTTATTTTAAAAAAATTTATACATTTAATTTATTTAAAAATTTTAATAATTAAATAAATTTAATATTTAACTGAATGTTATATTTAAATATTTATTATAATAATTAATAGTTAAACAAATTTGGTATTTAATTGAATGATGTATTTGGATGTTTATTATAGTGATTAAAAATTAAAAAATATGATATTTAATTGAATGATGTATTTAGATGTTTATTACAACAATTGATAATTAAACAAATTTAGTATTTAATTGAATGATATATTTAGATGTTTATTACAGTGATTGAAAATTAAACAAATTTGGTATTTAATTAAATAATGTATGTAGATGTTTATATATGTAAAAAAATAGATCAAAATTAACTGTAATAATGTCAAAAAATACATTAATAGATTTATGTTAATAATGCATTTTTCTTACATATGTAAATTTTTATTAAACATATGATTTTTATTTAAGATTTATTTATGTAAATAAATTAATTATAATATAAAATTAATTGTCACAAAATTTATTATGTAAATTTACATGTACATTAGAAATTTTAGTATTATATATAGCAACATTAATTATTTTATAACATAATTAATCTATTAGTTCGATTAGTTAGAGTGTCATGCTAATAACGCGAAAATCACAAGTTTAATTCCTGTTTGAACCATTAATTTGCAAAACATATTTTTGAAAAAATATTTAAAAAAAAAGCCTATCGGCCACATATTGCCAATCCCTATCAAAAGGGCAAAATTGGAATTTCACATGTCATGCTGGGTCGGTGTGCCCAAAGCAACTTCCTCTTTTAGTTTGTGAAGCCTATTCTAGGTTCAACACTTGACCCAAACTAAGTCTTCTCCTCACATATAATGTTTTTAAACTTGATCAAAACTTTACCACAATGTTTCTAAAGTGACCACTCTTACTCTTACATCCAAATTTTTTTATTACAAAAATACATTTAAGGAAAACACATTTTTGTTGGATACAATAGACTAATTTTTTTTTTGTTGTTTTATAATTATAAGTAGGAGTGTGAAATTTTTTAACACAACAAATAAAGTTTGTTATATTGTATATAAAAAATTTAATACAATTAATGGGAAAATGTTTCCGTTATGTTGAATTTTTTTACAAAACTAGAGGGAAAAACCGTGCATTTGTACGGTTTAAAAAATTAAGAGAGAGAAAGAGAGAATAAAAGAGAAAATGAAATTAAAAAATAATAAAAAATTTTGACTTTTGAGATAGAGAGATGGTGCAGTAAACAAAAAAGATAAAGAAAGAAAAATGAGTGAATGACATAATACACAACACATGGCAAACAAAGTTGATAACAACACTTGGATAGTAAATTGGAGGCTGGACAGATTTAATATTACTATTGATAATATAATTATATAATGAAAACAAGTTTATGATATGTTAAATTTTGGATAAATAATTATTCTTGTCCTTAAATGTGTAATTCGTTGATAAATACATTTCTAAAAGATGAAAATATGAAATTTAGTCTCTGAAAGTATAAAAAATGCGATAAATATATTTGATCATTAACTTCTGTCCGTCATTGTTAATAAAATAGTCTAAGTGCACATAGGGATGAATTTGTCACTGAAATGATTGTCAATGTGACCATCTCTAATTGCCAACATATGGACATATTTGTCATATAATATTTTCTTGATTTTTCATTTTTCCACTCTGTTGACAAATGTGTCCCTAAAAGATGAAAAATACAAAATTTAGTCCTCAAAAGTGTAAAAAGTGTGACAAATATATCCGGACGTTAACTTTCATTCGTCACTGTTAATAAAATAGTCAAGATTCGAAGAAGTGAAATATGATATATATTTATCTTTTATTTATAGTAGATTGTGACTAATTATTATAATTTAGAAAAATTTGTAATGATTGGTACACTCTTACAATGTTTATTTTGGTAAACTAGTACAATGTTTATTTTGGATAATTTCTATTATGACAAACAAATTATGGTTGATAATCAATATTATCGTTATTATTATGTTTGTTTTAAATTATGTTTGTCAATATATTTATTTAAGTGATTATTGTAATGTTATGTTTGTAATGATAAAAAATGACAAAAATTTACCCTAAAATTATATTTTACCCTTAAATGAAACGAAATTTCGGATCTAACAAATTAGTTCAATAGAAACATACTAATATTTAGGTTCAATAGAAAATTACTAACTGATAACTACTAAATATAAATTATTTTTTTATAATGAAAATATCTTTAAAATATTTATTTAACAGTTATTTTTGTCTTAAATGTTAGGAATTGATATTTTTATTATTTATGGCTTGCAGATATAAAAAGGAAGGATAAAATCCAAAAAGGTGCAGAAAATATAAAAAATATGAATAAGGAAAATTTTCGACATTAGGTCCAAGTCCACTCCAACAACTATAAAAGGGAGTCAAGCCAAGGAGAAAAGACATACCAAGTTTCAGAGCATTCTAGTACATACCTAAAGTCTGAGAACTCTCCCTTAGGAAAAATTTTCTTCTCTTTCATCAATTTTTGTTCCCTTTTTCCATCCTTTCTCCCCCATCAGTTCCTATACCCCTTTTCTAGTGTAAGACCCCTTATAGCTGTGAGAGGCTAAATCCTTAGTTAGGGTCTGGCAAGCCTAAAAAATCAAAAGATGTATTGTATACTTCATATCTATCAATGTAAACAGGTGTTTTCTTTCCTATTATTATTTCTTATTTTTAATTTCATGTATCATTCATCATTGCATCATCTTTGTGGATTAAGTGATCGACATAGGATAATCCTTAATAGAAATACAAGAAAGATTTTACATGCATCAGTTTTAGGGATTAGTCACTCGACAAAGAGTAGCTTCTAATAGAACTAAAAGGAAATGGTATCTTAATAAAATCATAGCTAGACATAGAGTGATTGCATGATGCCCATGCATTAAACCAAACATCTAGAATTAGAACTTCATGTATTTTCTCTATTGAATCTTTGTAAAGACATTTGGGAGATAAATATGTAAGATAGGTTTGTCATCGTGAGACATCAGGGGTAAGTATTCTAATAGATATAGGTAGGAAAAATTCACCTAATTGATGAGAAAAATCTAAAATAATACATCTTAGGCAAATAAGACATGCTAGGTTCTAACATTCCCATCTCATTGAATTTCCTATTGTTTCTTTTGTTTTCTATTAATATCTATTATTTAGTTACTGTTCTTTTGACTCATCTTTTACCTCATCTTATATTTTCCTCTTATAAATTAGAAATTATCCAACACAAGTACAAAACAAATTCCCTGTGGAAATCGACACTTGAACTTTCGAGTCTTTACTATTTGGACATTTGGTACACTTGTCAATGAGTTAACACTAACATTTTAATCCAATAATGATAACTTATTGACATTTTGGTCCAATCAAATGTATTGTCATTTAGGTCCAAAACAAATTATTGACATTTTCCTCCAATAAAAAATATTAACATTTTTTGTTCAACAAAAAATTACTGATATTTCTGTCTAAAAATGGTATTTTACTGACATTTTCATCATCTAATCAGCATGATCACATTGACAATCATTTCAGTGACAAATTCGTTTCTCTATAACACGTAGGCTATTTTATTAGCGGTGACGAACAGGAGTTAAGGGTCAAATATATTTGTCGCATTTTTTACACTTTCGGGGAGTAAATTTTATATTTTCATCTTTTAGGAATGCATTTGTCAGCGAATTACACATTCTGAGACAAAAGTGACTATTTACCCTTAAAATTTTCACAAAAGTTAATTAGCACAAAGAAAACATTTTTATTGTTGTGTTTTTTGTTTACAAAATGAAAACTAGTTTTCTCCAAATTAACGAGAATCAAGAACAAAAAATCAAAATGAAAAAATTACGCAATTTGGGTGGGAGAAGAAGGGAAGTAACAAAGAAAGGGGGATATCTCATAGGAGGGAGAGAAGAGAAAACTTGTTAACTAAAGAGGGTGAAGAGAATGGGCTGGAAAAAGTACCATTAGGGGGGTGAGAGGAAAAATAAAAAGTAAATGGGAAGGGAGGGTGTAGAATATGAATTTTAGTTAAAACAAAAAAAACTTGGAGTGTGACAATAATAAGCCACGGCGAAGATTTTTATCTAGATTTTACTTTTTGCACCCTTGTTTACTTCCCACACCTCCAAAAAGACTCCAATGAACAAAAATACCCCAATTGCTTGGCATCCCTATTGTGAAATGGACATTTCAAAAGAGTATTGTATTCTATAATAGCTACTTTGGAACATGATTTTCATATTCCATAAGTATTCTAGAATATGTTTTTGATTACTTATCCCTATTCCAAAATACCTATTTTGAATATAAAAATTATGCTCTGGAATAGCTATTCCAAAAAAAGATACTCATCGAGAATGCTCATTCTGTAACAGGGGTGCCTAACAGCATTCAAACCTCCCACCCACTCCACCTCCCTACCCCATGTTTTCATTAACTTCACACACATTCACAAAGACAAGGGGAACATGAGATCATGTAGTGGCATAGGGGATTGTGCGATTTCATTTTTGTCGAGGTGTTTAAAGTGGTCCAAGCACTCAATGACAGGGTTGGTGTTGATCTAGCCTGGGACGCACGCGACGATGCCTGCAAACGACTATGTTTTGGGTTTGAGATTGGTAGAATGGAGAATAAGAAGGAAGCATCATCACGTTGCAACCTAGAAAGCATACGAAAAAGGTGAATTGATTTAGGTAATGAGAGGAGGAAATGCATTGCCACATTCCCATTTTCATGCGTCTCTCCAATCTCACCATCTCCAAAGGGAAGGGAAACTCTCGAGAGATTATGCACTGCATTACAACCATCTTGTTCCTCCACCTCATTGAAAGTTTACGTCTACGGCTCTATCCCCACCATCATCTGACTCCACTGCCTCATGTGCTCACTCAACGTCATCGACAATTTCATCTTTGTTAGGAGGCAAGGGTGTTGTTGAGGGTATTTTTGTCCATTACGAGTGTAGGAAGCAAAAAGTGGGATGCAAGAAGCAAAAGCCAAGACTTAAAAAAAAACCTGCCAAAAGCAAAGTTGATAAAAATATGTAAACAAAATAATTTATAAAAAATGTTTATAAGGGAAAATAAAATGGAAGAAACAATAGTTTAAAAAGCGGTTTTGCTTTCAATACATTATTCGTGTAAAAAAACAATATATTGTTATTGTTATAATAATAAATCAAGAAATTATATAATTATTATAAAAGTTAATAAATTTATTATATATAATAATAAATGATTTGATGATAATATTATATATATATATATATATATATATATATATATATGTATATATATTCTAGAAAAAAGTTATAACATCCAAAAATAAAAAGTTCGAAGCTAAAAGGATGAACACTTACCCGACAAAACATGACAATAGTTTATGTAAAAAATGACAATAGTTAGAAAATAATTTATTTTTTATACATACTTTAAGTAAAATAATATTTTACATTGTTATTAATCAATAAAAATACAATTATATTAGACATATTTTTACTACTCAAAATTGTAAAACATGCTTTATATTTGGATTTAGTTAGAAACTGGTCAAGTCTACTCGTGATTGATTTATCTCTTAAACTAAAGTTCAAGGCAAGGCCGACTCATTTATAATCTATCTATGATCTATAATACACAAATTTAAAAATCACCAAAGTTTTGCCAAGTGCTGGTTATATTTTGTTTTATACACTATATAACTAGTTCAGGGTCTCGTGTGTTATGCAGGTATTAAAATAACTTTTTTTATAATTTATATGAATAATTTTTTATATTATTTTAATTTTTTAATATATTATTAGTTATTTACTTAAAATTTTAATAAAAATATATTAGTAGATATGTCAAAATATATATATATATATATATATATATATATATATATATATATATATATATATATATATATATACTTCAAAAAATTATTATTGTTAGAAATGTTGTTTTAGGTAGAATCTTTACTTTGGTGATACTTTGCTTGTTCCATCTTGACTTTCTTTTAAAAAAATTGAATAAATTTTTTTTGTAATTGTATTATTGATAGGATATATCTAATGATTTTATCAATAATTATTTTTTTCTAAGAATGACATTAATTGTCAAGGTGATAAAACATTCATTCAAGTTAACATTATAAATATTTTATGCAATGTTATGCAAATATAAAGAAAAAAGACAAAAGAAAATGAGAAAAAAAATCAGATACCGAAGAAAGAGAGCATATAAAAAGAAATGAAGAACCTAAATTTGAAAAAAGTTATAATACACACATTAAAAATTGATACAAATGTTTCATACTTCCTCGGATCATCGCAAAATTTATCTTATTTAAATTTAAATTTAAATATTTTAAAAATTAGTTTCCTTTTTAATTATGTTTCCAGAAATAAATATTGTGATAAATTATTTTCATTTAAATTTAAAATATGTCCAGAAATATTTTTTCAATTTTCTGTTAATTGTTAACAAAAATAATTGTCATATCAAATATTGATTTAAATTATTTATGTAATTAAATAAAGATTATATGTATGATTATTATGTATTAAATTTATTTTGATTAGTCTCATTTTAATTTGAATTGTTTCGTAAAATATATATCATTAAAAATAAAATAATTTTATTTCCGTGTAGTATAAATTTTAATAAAATAATTTAATTTTGTATATTATTTTTTTACTATATATATTTTTATAAATTAAAATAAAATAATTTTATTTAATATTTTTTTATCGAATAAATATGAAATTACCACATAGTATCACCCTGTGATATCACCCCATAGAATATAAACAAATATTTAATTTTATGGAGCGGTGTCACATAGTGTCTGATATTACTTTATTATAATTCTCAACTTAATTATTTTTATTTTATTGTATGAATTATATTATTATATAACATCTATATATAATAAGTTATTTTATTTTATGCATTGTATGAGTAGTTTTAACTTTTATTTAAGTTCTATGTATGTACATATTATTTATTAGTCAAAGTATTGTTAACAAATTTAAAATGTAATGAAAATGTTTTTTTAATATTATTGTAAAATAATTTAATTATTTAATCATTTTATATTTCAAAATTATAATAACATTTAAATTTAATTTTAATATTAAATATAATATAATATATTAATCATTTTAACATAAAGAGAGAAATCCTCAATGGAAAAATGATTAAAAATATTGGGAAAAAATGTCACTCTTTTAAGCATATATTTATTACCACTAATATACTTTTCTATGATCGATTAACTAATATTATACAATTATGTTAACCAGAAAAATACTTACACTATATATAGAAATTAATAGTTAGTACATTTTTCTTGTTACAAAATTGTAGAAGATAATACAAATTAAATACCTATAACAACACATCCTGTAAAAGTTCTAATGAAATATTAATTATTTATTAAAGATTAAAAATAGTTTATTTATTTTAACTAATATTTGATTTCAATTGTTTGTATCTTATTTAATTATTTTTTATATTTTACATTATTAAAAATATTGTTCATAAAATTTAAATACTATTAAAGTAATAAAATATTTTTTTTTACAATATAAATGTTAAAGAACGAATTTATTTTATCATTTTATATTTCAAAATTAAAAAAAAAACATTTAAATTTAAAGTTTTTAAACATTTTTTTGTCATACAGTTTTATAAATATCTTAAATAAAATAAGGAATATCTATAAATCTATAACTACATATATGTTTTGTGCATAACACGAGTTAAACACTACTTTATAAAATATATCTCTTTAAGGTTTGAAATAACATTTTTAAAATTTCAATCTACCTAAAAGTTTATTTTGCAGTAAAGCTTTTTTAAATAGGCTAATAGATCTAAAATTTCATGTATATAAGCCGATGAGTCTATACTTTCAAATAGATTAATAAATACATTTTAAAATATTATAATAAAAATATATTATTATTATTATTATTATTATTATTATTATTATTATTATTATTATTATTATTATTATTTATTTCCACTTAGCTTATAAGGTATAAAAATAATCTTTTGATCAATGGCCTTAGTTAGTCATATATATTCTTTTTTATTGAATAGTTTAAAAGAGTCATGATTTAACTTATTTTGCAAGGGTTTTCCTTTGGTGCATGCAAGTTATGTTAATAGGTAGGACGACTGACCCAAATTTGACATGATGCAAGTCAAGTCATGGGTTTGATCACGGATTATCTAATTTATTTCCATTTTTAATCAACATTAATTGGTCCCATTTTGATTGCTCTTTTAAGTTTCTATTCTTATGCCGACCAGTGTTTATGAGAGTAAAACTTTTCTAATTTTAGGATCAAATCATTTACTGCATGCTTGGTTTACAATAGTTTTAGAAAAAAATCACTTATATTTCAATAGTTTTCTCATTAACATGGTAAAAATAAGCATTTTTCTTAAAACAAGGTTGAATAAAAAATCTCTTCTGAATGAATCAAGTAATCAACTATGGTTTTTGCCTTTTCAGTTTTAGTAATTTAAGCCAAGCCGATCCAAAACAAATATCAAAATATTCAAAGTTAGTTTTCCTTTGTAAAAAGGAAAGAATGACCAGAACACCACTTTTGCTTTTCATAATTATGTTTCCTTTACACATGCAGAAGCCTTCCCTTTCTGCTAAAAGATTAGCCAATGCAAGTATAGTTTTCAAATCACCAAGACATATATTATTTATATAACTATATATAGTGTGAACAATCCAACCTTGTTTTGAAGACATGTCTTTCATGGTTGGATGAGAGCTTCAGAATACAAGAATAACACAGATTTGTTTCAATTATTTCAGATAACATGATAGAAGATAAACAAAAACCGATGTGGTGATGATAAAAATAAAAAATAAAAATAAAAAGATCAAGTGGGAACTGTCATATTCTATATCATTTTGGGTGTGCAAAAATCTGAATGCATGCTGCAAGAGTCTCAATATACACTAGTCTATGTCTGGGGATGGAAGTGTCACTGTTAAGAACAGTCAATTGTTTAGAAGGGAGGAAAAAAGGGAAAGAGACAAGCTTCCATGCAGATGAAGATAAGAGGAGAGAAAGGCAATGATTACTGATTAGTAACTGGGTATCCGAGCCCATGCAGTGACCACGACTAAACTTCTATCCCACTAGCCACTTACTTCACAGTTCACACACACGCTTTTGCTTTTTTAAAACCCCCGTCCAACTCTTTTTTAACTTTTCCAATCTTGGTTCCTATTTATTATTACTACTAACCCCTGTCAGATTATAAGATATCAGGAGAGAATGTTAATCAATATTTTTAAGTTACATGTTAGAAAATTGAGAAATGATACCCAAGTTACCTTTTATTTTAATACCCTACTAATATATTTGTCATTTTTTGTCTTTCTCTTCATATATATATATATATATATATATATATATATATATATATATATATATATATATATATATATATTTCTCTTTAAGTGTTAACTAACATTTGAGGTGTTTATCAAACATTTTCTTAGAGAATTTTTAATTTGTTTTATAAATGTATACAGTTTAATGTTTGAAATACTTCAAAAGACCAAATAAAAATCGAGTATAGTCGAAGAGGACAGTCTCTTATAATGTGACGAATTGCAAGGATAAAAAAAGACGGCGTACAATAATCTTTCCACACATTTTTGCATAGCAAGTAATTAACTTCCCGACACTAGGTACGTTAGTTTTATTTATTAACTAATATATTTAAAGCATTGAGTGTCATATATATTCTAATAATGATCAACCAATTGCAGTAAGGACTTAGAAAGAGTCTAAATGCCTATTGTAATTATAACAACTATGTCTATCTTGGGTTTATTCCCTTGAAAGTATTCCTAGCTTGGGCTATATAATTATCTATCTGCACTAATGGGTGCAAGGCACACACACAGAGAAACATCATGAAAAAGTAGTCGACACTGAATTCATGGTTGTGAGATTTTTGGGCATCTATATCAGTCACAGAAGTGAGAGGCGCAATGATCAGAGCCTGCAGAATGATAAAAGAAAGAGGGTATATAAGGTATGGTATGTTGGAAGAGGTGGGGTATATAGCTAAGAGAGGGGACCAAGGTCAGAGCACATATATAAAAGGATGAAGCAACAGTGTGGTGCCAAATGAGAGTTGAAGAAGTCATGCAGAGCCTATAAATATTTATGCTCCTCTTAGCTGGCTGGTGGGGTCCACAACAGAGTAAGGTTAAGTATAGTGTAACATGCATGTATTCATTCATATATGTACTCCCTTGATGAGTGGAAGATACATTATTATTTATAAGAAAGAAAGATATATAGTATCTGCATCTTCAAAAAGTAATTCAACGGTAAAAGGTTTGCTTCCAGGTTTCAGCTATTCCCCTTTACTTGTGAATACTGGAGACTGGCCTCCCTTTATGGTAATGGTATAATACTATAATTTACTGTTTTATTTGCAAGATCACACTAATTAGCTGATTATTGCCTGATTCGTGTGCTTAATCAATGAACAAACATGAAACAGTTCTTTAATTGTACAGAAATTCGCAGCATCAGGATGTACATTATTATTACTATTATTACTCCGTGTCTCTCTAAATTTTTTAAATAATATAAAAAATATAAATTAAATACAGTTAATTAAAAAATAACAGAATAAGAAAAATTAATAATATAAAAATAGTGAAAAGTTAATGTAAATTAGAAGAAAAATTAAAAATTTAAGAAATAATTTAAGGATAAAATTGTCCAATAAAATATATATTAAATAGGATAAATCTCATTATTAATAATTATATTATTATTATTATTATTATTATTATTATTATTATTTTGGGTACAAGCATATACATTTAAGAATTTGTTATCATATATACAAGAGAAATCTAAAATTTTTCATACAATTGTTTATTTGAGTTAATAGTTGAATGATTGAATGAGTTTGAACGTCAAAAGAGAAAGAGAGGACAAATTATTAGGTAGATTTAGAATCATAATGTGTCCATAGTCCTGATTAATGATATCCGTTCAATTTAAAAAAATAAAAAAAAAATACTTAATTACATAAGATTAATGGGAACCATAATAATCTTGAAATATCTAATAATTTTTATAAAAAAAGAAAAAAAATAACAATATCTTAAATGTTCTATTATTATTGAGATGTATTTTTTTAATAAGTTTTATATATCTATTTAGTCCATATAGTTACAACAACTTACTATTTTATCCTCATAGTTTTTTACCTTTTTAATCTTCATTTTCTAAAGTTGCTTAATGTATTTGAGATAAACGTGGATTAAAATGATTGTACATCATGTTTGTTTCAAATAACGTTAATCGATACTTGATAGTGAAAATAAAAGGGTGAACAAATTATAATTATATGAATTAAATGAAATATTTTAAACTATAAGAATTAAAAAAAAAACGGTTACAACTATAAAGACCAAATAATATTACACCTTTAAATAATAATATTTTTTCATCAAAAGACATTTTATTAAAAGAAGCATAAGGGGATCCAATCCTTACAGCAAGTTACATTGAGGAATAGATTCCAATGGATTCAAATTAATACCAATTATGATAAGTAAATCAAACCCCCACAACTTTTGCTGTAATCCATATCCATGAGCATGCCTTGATCGGTTCAACCAATTAAAATATCTAATACATCCTCAAATATTATTACATTAATTTCCTATGTAACCATATTAAGTAGATAATAGAGAACCATACTAAGTACCATACCTCTAGCTTTCTTTCCCCAACTAAAACTAGCACATGTTGCATGAAATGAAATTGACAATCATCATGAAAACACCACTTACCCTCATGCACATTTTCTATTTGTTACTAACATAAATTAAATGAGACAGAGGTGATTTAGCTCATTGAATTTAATTTACTCATACAATTTACTATTTTAATAATTACAAAGTCTCATATTATTTAAAAATTAAAATTAGGAATCATTTAATTATAAATATTATTTCATCTTAGTCCATCCAAATGTTTTTTAAGAATAAAATTGTGATCGTCACCGAACACTAAAATAGATAATATCTAGAATTAGGTGACCCTAACATTGAGGTTGAGGTCAGAACACCAATAATTTCAAAACAAAAGGATACCTAACATGTGAGCCTCGCAAAAATATATCCATCTGCATCACTTCCTTATTCCATATAACAAATTGGGGGAAATGGTCTATTCCTTTCCCCACTTCCTTTCTACTCATAATTGGCATACGAAGCATACCCCGAGTCAATGGTAGCTTCAGTACAGAAACATCAAAGCTACTTAAGTATGTGTCCTGCAGTGACCTTAATTATCTTTTTATTTTTTATCTTAGTGTTAGTTACAAACCTTGAAGTCAATTCTTGATGAGGATAAATAGGGCAAAACTGGGATAATTGTGTGGGGTTAGCTGCACACAAATCAAGTATGGTCCCTCTATGCATGTGAAGTTGTGATTGCACTAATCTGTACGTGACCTTACCCAGTTGTATACAAGAATGTAAAAGCCAATAACCTGAAGCTAAAAAATGATCTGATAAATAATGAAAGCAGTTAATACAGATAACGAAATAACGTCATAAACTCTTTTGTCACTAATTAAAAGACAACAATTTGTGAACATATATCATGATCAGAGTTTTAGTAATTTATTAATTCTGACTGTGGAACTTGCAGCTGCAAACGCTAATCGTGATATTCGGTGCATCTTTCTTTGAATTCTGTCTATCCATTACTACATGTGATTTTTTTTTTAATTTCTGGTTACATTAATTAGTAGCTATAGTGATGTTTAGTGCGAAGGAATTGAGCTTGTGTTGTTTATAACAATAACAACATATCATCAACCCAATAAAGATCTATGATCAGAAGATACATTTAAAAAGTTGGGATGCTGGGTAATTTGGACCACATGCATGAATTAATTAATTTGTAACTACACAAGAAAGTGCTCAATGAATGTACGTTTTTTTCTGCTCTAGCCTTACAATAAAGATTGCACGCCAATAGTGCGGCGACACAGCTAGCAAAGAACACATGCATATGTACCTGCAGTGTTCCCAGTATAGTTGTTGTAGCCCTCTGACTCACTTTTAATGCCATATATATGTCGAGCTTGCTTAATTTGTTGAGCTATAATCAAGCCATTCATGGGAAGAGAGAGAGAGTGAGAGAGATAGCGTGTGTGTGGACACTGCCAAGTAAGAAGTATAGACAGTAAATATTATGGAAAATAAAGGCAACACGAAATGGAGGTTAAGTACCTGCAGGCTGAACTTTTAGTCTTTACTCTTTTACCATGTTTCGGGTCATGTGTCGCCTACATGTCCAGAAAAGGGAAGCTAGGGATGGCTATGTGGAGAAAAGATTTCAGCTTTTGATCATGGAATACTAGATATCTCCATGTGCAGGGTTAGGCCTACCTAGCCTAAGAAAATTAAAGGGTCTCCCCACGACTCATTTTGTGTGTTGAGCAATATGCATATAGTAAGGTAAAATATGTTTTTTTTTATAAAAAAATTCAAAATCTTTTGAAATGTTAGGTTTAGTTATTATAAAAATTTAATATCTTTTAATTATATGTAGTTTAATACGTGTTTTAAGTTTCTAACAAGGAACTAAAATTATATTATTTTTTATGATTTTTTTATAGTATATTTACACCTACATCCTCTGAAATTTTATAAGATTGCATAATTTTCTATGTTTTTTTAATGTTTAAAGCAATTTTTTTTAGAGGAATACAATATAATATTTTTAAACAATTAAGAGAGATCAGTGTGAGTATTAAAAAAAAGGAGTTTTATGCAATCTCACGAAACTTCAAAGAGTAATGTGTGTGTGAGTACATTATAGGTGTTTGGAATCGAATCAAATCGAGCATAAAACTAAAAATCGACTCAAAAAATCATAAATCATAGAAAAATTGAAGAACATCCATTTGATTTAGTTTTTATTTTTCCCAAACCATAGTTTGGTTCAGATGTGATACGTGAAAATCAAATCAAATCAAATTGTACTTATTAGTTTAATATAAGACTCATATTAATCACACATATATGACAATATAGTTTTAAGCTTATATGAAACAACAATACTTAAATTCAATTTAAATTTAAGACTAAAACGCTTAACACTTAATCTGTCACTCTCTCCTTTCTTGTAGGACCCTAAACTGAAAGTCTAAAATCACTCTCCTTGCGGCTTTTTCTACATTTGTGGTGACGACTCTCTTTAGCGACAACACCTTTTTTTTTTCTTTATTTAAGTTTATTCGTTGGAACTTGAAAACAAGTATTATATATTTTTTTTATTTTTAAGTTTAATGATTTATTATTTAAGTTGAATAATTACTTTTAAGTTGAATGATTATTATTCAAGTATTATTCAAGTTGAAACTTTAAGTTGATCATTTATATAATTGACTATTAAATTAATTATTATTCAAATTTTATCCAATTATAATAAACTTTTTGAGCATTTTTTAATACTCATGACTAGCAGAATTTTCAAACCGTAAAAATCAAACTGAATCAAACCATAAAAGATTGATTTGATTTGGTTCAGATTTCATAGATAATCTAAACTGAACCAAAGCACACCACACTTAATTTTCTTATTTGGTTCAAAATAATTTTAAGCCAAAACTGCACTAAACTGCAATGCTAACAACCTGGTAGATTATATTAACATTGCTTGAAATTAGTTTAAGAGAGAGAGATAGTTAAATAGTTATGCATTCTTTGAGTAAAACTGTTTTACACTAACAATTAATTAATTTTTTATCTATTTTGTAACATCAAATCATATTGTTTTAATTAAATTAAAAATAAAAACTTTAAAAACTAAGGGGTTAAGGTTTTGAGATAGGAAAATATGGTCGAGGAGGGCAACAAAAAAAATGAAGAGTTTAAATTTTGAGATGAGAAAATGGGGGGCGGAGGAGAGTAATAAAAAAAATAGAGTTCATGAGATTCTAGATGAACAAGTAGGGTGAACGAGGGTGACTAAAACATATGAATGTTTGAATTTTGAGACAAAGTAATAGGGCAGAGAAAGGTAAAAAAAAAAAAGTTGGAGTTTTCGGAGAATTAATGATGACTAGAAAAAGACGAGCGTTGGGGGTTTTGAGATGGAAGAGTGAAACAGAGGAGGGGTGACTTTTGAGATAGGAGAATGAAACAAAAGGAACTAACAATAAAATGATTAATTGATTTAATTTTTTATTTTAAAATAAATTTTTATTAATTGATCGAATATGGCTAAATGATTAAATTTTTATTAAATGTCAATGAAAGATTTATACAAACAGTCCACTCAGAAAAGAAGATTTATGCTAACCGTAGATATCCTATTTTCTCTAGGAATATTGAAGTACACATATGTGCCATCAATTATCCAATTACCATAAAAAAAGATAACTGACACTCCAACTACACAATACACTTTTATTCCTCTTTAAATGATTAGAAGGTTTCAGTCTTTTAACTACGATATGAAATGAACATTATTTTTGTTTGTTTAAAATCTAAGTATCTTTTTTTTCCTAATCAGTATGACATTATGTTAAAAATTTATTAATTTTATTAATGATTAATTTTTATCGATTAATCTAATTAGTTATTTTTAGTGAATCTTTATTTCCAATTACATTATTATTATTTTCATTCATAAGATTCTGACCCGAGATCTTGCTTAAATGATCTAAGTTTAGTTTTACTCATATCAATGACGTATTATAAATGATTGACAGGAAATCGATATTTTCTAGAGGTGACAATGTATGCTGGACCACTATAGTTAGGATGGGTTGGACATCTTGATTTGCTTGCTTAGGAGTAGGTTAGTTGGCTGAAAGTCTGACCCATCAAATTTGAAAAAAAATTTAAAGTTTTTTAGTGTATGTCTTTAGTTTCATTTGAAAAAATAAATATTTTAATTATACTAAGTTTACAACCTTTTGAAAGACACTTTTAACCATTTTATTTGACACATAATAAAAGATTACACAAGATAAAATAATACACATCATATACCCCATTAAGTAGATTGAATCCAATTTAACCAACCCAAGCCTATATGTAGACCCATGAAGCCAAGGTTCCAAAAGAAATATAATGTGACACACACAAAAGAAAATGTTTGGGAATAAATTGCTAATTTGAAAAATTCTAGCATGCATGCATAAAATTAATAACATATATAATAACATTGAAGAAAGTAAAACAAAAATAATTAACAAGTCAACAAGTTAACCCGTCTCATCCTGGCTGTGGCTTGCCAGGTTAGAGAGTTAGGTGAGGCAGGTTGCAGTAAGCTGGTGGATTAAAGTACCTATTATGCCCTGCTGAGTTGGAATTATTATTAATTTGGTACATGAATTAATAAAATTGTTGTCATGTATGGATGTTTGTTATTTGGTACATTGATTAATGTTGTGAGTTCTTTATGGATATGCATTTTGATGATAGAAATTGCCTTATTGATGCTTGGTGGTGTAATTGAAACATTTGCATTGAGCTGTATGGTTTTAATTTTGGAAAAAAGTAGAATACTTAGCTGAAAATTGAGTTTTCATGCTATTTAATTTGATGGATTTTAATCAATTACAGGGATATTAATCAATTAAAAAAATGCTAAAAAAATTGTTTAAGGACTAAATTGAAATTTACAAAAAGTTTGGACATCAAAAACACAATTAACCATATCTGCTTTGTTGTCTTAGGCATGATGAATCAAATGGGCTAATAAAAATAAACTAATAACAATATTCAAGTTTTTAAGCAATTTTACTTTATCTTTTTTAGTGAAAAAAAATTAACTACATTCAATACTTAATATCAATATTGGTGTAACACTTTATTGCATATAGGACCTAGGTTATCATTCTACTACCACATCAATATAATTATTTTATTGTTAAATTTATTTTTTATCGATTTCTAATTAATTGTGAGATTTATTAATGATTTATATTCACTTTTTTATGAAAGTGGGTGCATTTAATGAACTATCAACACAACAAAAGTACACTCATTAGTTGAAAAATTATTTTTAAAAAAATAACATCTTAAACGATTTAATGTCATGGATAGTCAAAACTAAAATTTATGACAAATTAATCAATCTAACCATATTTATTGGTTTTAATAAATTAAGTAATTATTTCTTATATATAAAATTAGAGATAATATTATACATGTGAGTACTGTATTAGACCATTACAATAATATTGTTAAGCGTGCACGTGCACACACGCATAGTTTAATGAAAAACATAGGTGAGTTGAATTAATATGATTTACCAGTTCAGGGACATGATAGATATCTAGGTTCAAGAGTGCATATAAAGGAGATTACATATTATCTACTAATATTCTCACATGGATAACAAGAAATTGAATTTGTTAATTACCAACTAGACTAACATAGTTCCTCATGGATTGAATAGACATGATCAATCATGAAATTTTCTTTTAGATAAAAAAATGACAAAATATATTGTTACATGGTGGTGATGTGAGCAAAAAATAATTAGTAATTTTTAATATTTTATTACAATTTTAATTAACAATATATAATATAATTTTGTCATTTTTAGATAATTTGTTTGAGATCACAAAATATTTTATATATATATAGAGAGAGAGAGAGAAAGAGAGAGGTGATTTTGTTTGATACATAATATTCTTGTCTTTTGAGAATTTTCAATAATGCCATCTGAATAATTTTTTTGATAAAAAGTATTAATTAAAAATTAAAAATAAGGGAGAGCCACATGCTAGAAGTCCTTGCTTAATATATATTACAAATATAAATTGAGAACAAACACTAAATTAGTATCCTCTAATATATTTTTTTTATTTTTATAATATTTAGTTCAATGATGGGGTATTCATGCACCTCTTCAAAAGTATAGCCCTATAATTTCATGAATAGTTGGCTAGGAAGATTAAATTTAAGAGAAGTGTTATTTCTTTTGAAACATTTATAGCATGAATTAGCATGAAACACAGATATTATATTGGAAAAAAGCTAAATCAAATGTAAAAAACTAAAAAAATCTTCATTTTGATGGAACTTATGAGAATGCTTATATTATGCATGTCGTGTATTATGTTATTGGTGTTAAAAAAAATAGTAAAATCTAACATTTTTCTTAAGTATTTGTTCAAAACAAATAACATAATTGGTGAGACAATACAAGCACCCCATGATTTTTGTTGTTGTCAAAATTAAGATTTTTTAAAACATTTTATTTAGCTTTTTCTAATATAATAGACACATGTTTGTTTTGTGCTAATTTGTGCAGTAAATGTTTTACAAGAAATAACACCCATCTTTTTAAAATCTAGCATTTTCCTAAAATGAGGTAAGTTATTTCTTGCTAAATATCTTTGTGTGTTTCATGCCAATTCATGCGGTAAATGTTTGATAAGAAATAATACTCTTCCTTTAAGAAAATATTAGGTTTTACAAAAAAAATTTAACATAAATAACATAATACATTAGTCAATATAAACACTTTCTTAATTTATGTCAAAATCAAGATTTTTTTTAATACATTTCATTTAGCTTTTGTCCAATAAAATAAAAACATGTTTGTTTTGTGCTAATTTGTGCAGTAAATGTTTCACAAGAAATAATACTTATCTTTGTAAAATCGAACATTTTCCTAAATGAGGTGCATTATTTTTCGGGAAACATCTACCACATGAATTAGTTGAAAACACGTGTTTCTGTTATAATAGATATACTTAAAAGTTAAATATTTGTTCAAGCTCCAAGAAATACCATTTACTAAACATTATAAAAAAAACCATTAATGTTTTTCAATGGGTGATATGAACTAAAATTTATTGACTTGTCTGACATTTATAATTTTATATTTTTCATGCCAATTTTTTTTATATTATTATAAAATTAAAAATAAAAGATATCAAATTAAATGTAGAAAGAATACATTTTTCATATAATAAATATTATATTTTTATTAAATTAATTTTTATTTTTAATTTCTTAATCATTACTTGTAAATGACACTAGCTTGTGCTTGTCCATCAACAGTAGTATAAAAGAAATTGAAAATGACATATTTGTAGTTTAGTAAAAAAAAAAAAAGGGGTGTGAGCAGTGAAAGATAATATTATTTCATCAAATTATGTAAAAAAAAAATATAAAAAAAACCCTCAAAGGCTTATGTGCAGGTAGACGTATATATGTACCGAGACATTTCTGAAACTGAAAATGACACTCCACTACAAGCTTTGTTCAGTGTCTCCCTCAAACCCTAATCTTTCTTTCACATAATTTTTTGGTAATTTCTTTTAAAAAATAATACTTACATTCTCCCTATCACATATGCCTTATTTTCTCCTTTATCTTCTTTACTGTCTCCCCCCAGTGCACCTTTCTCCTTTCTCTCCTTCACTATCTCTTCCCACCAAATATTGCTCCTCCAGGTGCACCTTTTACAGAACAACCATGACTAACAAAATCAATCAACCAAGAACTGAGATCCTGGTAAAAAAAAACCAAGAAATGAGAAAATGAAACAAAATAATAAAAGAAAAAAAACTAAAACAAACAAAAAGTCCCTGAGTTTTTTCAACTATAATATATGAGAGTTATACATGGTGTTTTCAAACATCAATAAATTACAGCCGTCACCTCTCTCCCTCCACTGCCGAAAAGACCAAACAGTGTAGCTCTCTTGTTGGAGATATATATAAACTGGGTTAAATAGTTAAGGAAGAAAAAAAGGAATTGATTTTTCTTCTAACAAAAAACTAACATTTGACAATAAAAAAGAAACATTAGTCCTCTTCTCTTTTCTTTGGAGTTTGGACTTTGATCTTTCCTCCCAGGCAACCCATATATATGGTGGTTTTCACAAAAACAATAAACAAATCATATTTTCACATCAGGTTGATGTTGATTTATTTCCCAAGCGGAGCTCAAGCTCCGCATGGTGGAGGCCATGATGTGTGGAAGAGGAGATTATGGGTTCTTGTTCCACTTTCCCAGAATAAGAAGAAGAGAAAACATTATTCCTCCCTGAAGCAGCAGCAGGTTGAGCCACCGAGAAATCAAAGGAAGTAGCTGAGCAACTAGGCACCCTCATTGGAGGGTACTGAAGGGATGAATATTGGGAATGAGAAGAAGAAACTGAAAAAACAGTGGAAGGTAAGTCACCGCATGCATTATTGTTGTGGGCAAGAGAGGAAAATGGATCATTGTTGTTGTTATTAGGGCTTGGAAAGGGGTACAATCGGCACAAGCCCCCATTTGCAACAAAAGGGTCCTGATGATGATGAGAGATGTTGAGAAAAGAGGGTGTGTTAGAAAAAGAGGAGATGGGGTTGATGTTGCTATTATTGCTATTGTTGTTGTTGTGGGGTACTACTGAAGCTTGGTGGAGGCGAGCGCGGTCGCGGCGGTGAACGTTCATGTGGCCGCCAAGGGCTTGTGCTGAACGGAACTCCCTTCTACAGAAGCTGCAGTAGTAGAATCTAGGAGGCCAGGTGGTGCCCATCATGTTACTTGTGTCTTCTGCGAAGGCTCTGACCTCCCAGGACTCATCTTGATCTTCATGGTCCCTAGGATTCCACATCCAACAGGTTGTTGATGATGAGGGTGTAGGAAGATGAGAGGTGGAGTTAGGGTTTTTTGTTGTTGTTGTTGGTTTTGATTTTGATGGTGCTGGGATTTTGACAAATTTCGAATCTGGGTCACCGAGACAAGGCCAATCCCTGCACCCATGGTACTGAAACTGACATTTAAGATAGATATGTGATGGGAGAGTTGGTGGATGTGGGAACAAAGAACAACAAATTTTTGGACCAAAGATTGGTTAAATATGGGATAGATGGTATATAATAAGATTGGTTAAATATGGGATAGATGGTATATAGTAAGATTGGTTAAATTGGAGAGGGGGACAAAATGAAAGCCCTCAAAACCCCAATCGAATGTAACACCAATTTTTTACAGGAAGCATGTGGATCCTATATACTAAGATTGACATCATAGTTACTTTAATCAGTGATAAGTTAATTATTGACTCACACAAGTTGTTAATTTAATTACTGTGACAGCTATAGACAATTTCCTTCCTTTGCTTCTACGCCTTCAAAATATCTGAGGCGCTCCCACAGCCACTTATTCAATTAATCTCCCCGCCCCAAAAAACAAACAGCAATAAAATACAAATGGGTATAGTAAAATCTGTAGATTATGCTAAAATTATATTATACTGTCTTTCTATGCAAATAAAATGTTATTTCCTTGCATATACGTGGTATTAACATTTTATACAAGTCGATGCATTAGACTAACAAGTTTAACTATGAAAAGAAAAAGAATGTTAGTATCTTTAATTTTTTTTTGAGAATGTTAGTATCTTTAATATGAGTTTAATTTCTATGTATTTTTAATTTAAATACATTTACAACGTTAACAAATAAAAAATCATCTTAGCCTCTTAGGTATGATGTCAAAGATATTTATTATTAAATTGATAAATTTATCATTGAATAATAATTTAATTTTTTATATTGTCACAATTTAATTAAATTCCTTAAATATTAATTCTTTTAGTATATTTTATAATAAAAATTAAACTATTAGAAAAAATTAAGATGATTTGAATTTACATTAAGAAAAATTTTATCATTACTAATTATGATGATATATAAAGGAGATTTCTATATATATTATTAATATATTACAGTGCGTTAGTTACTCCTTAAAAAAAGTAGTATAACATATTAAACAGTTAGTATACAGTACTGTAACAAATTTTTCCTGTTGGTTTAATTTTCATTAAACAAATACTAATGACTAACATTTTTTATATGATTAATTAGTAACAAATTTTTATATGGTGCAATTTTTTCAGTATAAATCAGCAAAAGTGTTTAAAATTACTCCATAAAAATTACTAAATAACGAAAAATGTACATCTTTTAAAGTATAAATTGATGTTATGAAAATTGAATTTTCTCATATTTAATTTTATGATAATGAATTTTTAATTTCATAAATTCAATTAAGAAGCTACAACATGCTGGATGCAGTTAAACTTATTGCGGGTTAAAGCACAGTGGACAGTGGTAAATCTTGACTTAAAATCACAGTGGTAAATTCAATTTTTTTTTTGATAAAAAAAGACTTGTATGCACATGAATTTATAACTACTGCAATGCTGGAAGACTTGCTTTAAACTCCTTTTTATGAACCATATGTATCTTTTTCGAAAATAATATTGTTAGAATTGGACAAACTATTATGAAGAGCAAAACTCATCCCTTCCAATCAAAGAAAAAATTCTCTTATTCTGTTGGTTTTTGTTATTGTCTAGAAACAATTTAATAAGTTTATTTATAGTAATTACTAAAAAGAAAAGTCAATGAATAGTTAATAAAATAGGTTGTTTCTACTCTGTAGACACATTTACAGCTTTATCAACCTTTTCTAGACACACACAAATTTAGGGTACCGCCCTACTAGAATTTATAAACTTAACATCGCACTGTTAACATTAGTTTTTCACAAAATTGATGTTAATAAAAGTACGGTGACATTATCGTAAATAATTTGAGTTTATTAACATTGATTTAAAAAAAATACTGATATTAACTAGCTAATGTTAACACTGGTTTTGCCAAAAACCGATGTTAACATTAATTAATTAACATCGATTTCAAAAAAATCGATGTTAAGTTTAGAACGTTAACATCGATTATTCAAAAGCTAATGTTAACTATGTAATGTTAATATCAGTTTTTAAAAACCAATGTTAACATGAAATCGTTAACATCAGTTTTTTATAAAATCGATGTTAACTACCAATGTTAACATCGGTTTTTTTAAAAAAATCGATGTTGTGTCACCCATAAATTAAAACCCCAAACCTTTTTTTTCCCTGCGCGTGCTCAGTCTCGCAAACCCTTTCTCCCTCACCAGCAATGCCTTCCTCGTCACCATACACAACACTGTAGTTTGCGACCTTTCACCACCGTCTCCTCCTCACTGTCAATCGTTACGTGTCATCGTCAACGCCGCTAAACCTAATGTTAGTCATTATTTACGACTAACTTTTGTATTGAATAGCTACATGAAATTAGCATCTTTTCCCCAATTTATGGTTCTTTTATAGGAATTGTACATATTTTCATGTTTAGTTTGATTTTATACAGTAGATACTCCCATTTTGTGAATTAATGTTGAAATCACTTCAGTTTTAGGCTAAAAGAAGAGAAGGTCAAGCAACTGGTGTCTCGCTAAGCGAGGCATATGCGCTTAGCGAATGACATTTGCTAAGCGAGACACTCAGCTCACTTAGCATGATGGAAAATCCTAGAAGAGGATCAGCCTGAGATGTGCTCGCCTAGCGCGCCGGAAGCTCATCCAATGAGTCGTTTGTCTCTTCTCGCGCTCAGTACGCTTAGCTCGCTAAGCCAAATTTCACTAACTTGCGCTTAGCGAGCCTTCAGAATCTGAAACATCAAGGAGCCTTTAAAACACTGAAGTTGGCGGAAACTAAAAGGGAGGAGTCAAAAAATAGAGCCAAGAGAGAAGCCAAAGCGACAGAAACAAGCCTCCAAGAGAGTTTAGGTTAGAGGAGTGAGATTAGGGTTCTAGAGGTTGAAGGAGACATCCTCAATCATTCTTAGCCATTTTCTTCCTTCAAAATCTATTCTTTGTGCTGAAAGTTCATTACTTGTAATGGAAGGCTAAACCTTTTGTTGGGGAGTTCTGCTGAACCTTTGATGTAAAACTCTCTTACTATCTATTTAATGTTGTTTTTATGTGTTCATTACTTCTATCTATGCTTATTTTTACATGTTTGTGGCTTGATCACCCATTTGTATGTATAGTTTGGATTTTTAGTATTGGGAAGTGTTTTAAAACCTTAGAACATGATAGAGCAAGCTAGAAAGCTGTATGTCCAGGAATGGAGTGCAGCGATCTAGTTTTTATTATGTTGTAATCATAATGCAACTCTTTTAGACTAAGTTTGTTGAGGGATCAAGGATGAGGTTTAAATAGAATTAGGCCCATTCACTCAAGGGATCTTGGTTTGGGTAATTTCTCAGTATAAGAACACTAGGATAACATTAAATAGAGAAAAATATTTAACATCAAAGGAAATTCAGTAGGACGACCCAACGTGCTTTTTACTTGACTGTTTTTACTTCTCAACCTCTAGACATTTTAATTTGTGTTTAACTAGATTTCTGCACAAAAATCCAACTTGACATTTACTTTCTTTTTAATGGTGTACAAATGTTTTCTTATTGAACATATATTTTCTGAGTGAAACAAGTTCCATGTGGATTCGATACTCGGTTCTTACCGTTTTATATTACGTGTGCGACTCAGTACACTTGCTGATTAGCATCGCAGAATATTAGCAAACAAGTTTTTGTTGCGAACACCTGCAACTGCTCGAAGAGTTGGGCTTCATCACTGCTGCGAGTTCGAGCATCCGTTGGAGTCTGACATCGGCGATTGAGGTACGTGGTTGCTTCTTTTCTCATTATGAGCATTCCTTGGACTTTTTGAAAACTCTTGTGAGCATCCGTTGAGGTACGTGGTTGCTTCTTTTATGATTCTAAGCATCTTGGACTTTTGAAAACTCTTTTGAGCATCCCTTGGTCTCAAAAAGTTTGAATCCTCTTCATCACTCACTCGAAGATACGATCCCAGTTTTTTGCCTAGCGAGGTTGTTTGGAATGTTGTTCACTTAGGTTTCCCTGTGAATTTCTCAATCAGTCCAATTCTACCACATTTCTTAATCATGTTTTTCACTATTTGGTTATTACTTGGCACTCTGATTATTAAATTCAAGTTTTGTTTTTGTTTTTGTTTGTTGTAGCAATCACTTTTGGGAGATTATTTGTGTTTGCCTGGAATTACTTGATAGCTTGACATGGTAACTTCTTCTTAGTGTCTTTTGAATTTGTAATTTTCATTGCATGTAAATGTGTAATTGAATCTTTCTCGACCATTTGGCTGACTTAAGATGCGTTTTGAGTGTGATTACTTTGCTTCTTTATGCATTCTTCAAGAAAATATGATTCCTGCTTGTAATTGGGTCATTTTGTTATTTGAATTTGAAAAGTGTTAATAATTGTCACGTGGTCTATTTCCTAAGCATTTTTTTTATGAATTGGTCTGAGCAGCCCTCTTTTCTTTGGTGGAGCTCATGTTAACTTGAAAGTACAAGAGGATCAATTCCATTGCAAGTAAGAATTAGTTATTTCTTTTCTTTGGTGGACTTATGATAATAAGAATATAAGATAATAGGTTGATTTCATATAAGTAAGAATTGATTATTTCTTTTATTTGGTGGAGCTCAAGTTAACTTGAATTTGTAAATGAATATCAAAGATTTATATTTTTTTAAGTTTTATTGTTTCTCCTCCCCTCTTGGACAATGTTGAGTATTGTCATGTTGACTTTTTGTTTATTAACTGCATTCCTTTGTTGGTTTTATGAGGGGGGGGGGGGGGTTAATTTTTATGCTTTCGTTACAATTAATTGATACTTGATACTTTATGTTTTTTGAAAATCTAATAACTAAGGTTATTACCCCAAGCAGTGTTAATGGCACTGCTCAAGTTTGACATGCCAAGAAACTAAGAAAGACTCATGAGGTGATTCAAGTTTGTCCTTGGCTTGTGAGTTTTTGGATCAATACCCATCTTGCAAAGTGTTTTATTGTATTGATTAGCTTCTTCTTGTTCTTTATATGGAGTTCCATTTATTTGCTCTGTATCATTGGTTCTTTAATTTGGGTTTGCTTGCTGAACTTCACTTGTGTGTGAACATCTAGTTATTGAGATTTGAGAAACATACATGTCCAAATACTCGAGATCCGATTAGTTTCATTACCCTCTGACTCCCCTGAAGCACCCTGATAGTGAACACATGTTTTTTTAAAAATAAAGGGTCATTGTTCATTTCATGTAAAGTCTAACTTGTTTTATCCAAGTTTCTCATATATCTCACTTAGCATTCAAATATTTAATTTGTAGGCATTCAGTTGGGGCAGAGAAATCCCTGGTCCATGTGGATTCTGCAACTGGGAAAATTGACAGTCCCCACAGAAAGAAGTTAAGAACATATTTAGGGATTTTCTCTCGTGATAAGGTGGATGTCACATACGAGAATTGGAAACAAGTCCCTGTTGCCTAGAAGGATTTGATATGGGAAGATATTCAGGTATTTTAGTTAAATGTTGCATGTTGTTGATTAATAATCAAATTATAATTTACTGACAATAAAATGTAATTTTTGTTGTCAGGCTAAATTTGATATTCCTTAAGCATCTGATTTGAGGACGAAAAAGAAAATACTTTAGATCGTAGGCGAGCAATGGAGACAGTTTAAGTCTGATTTGACGTCGAAATAGGCACTTACAATCAACAAGGACGGTGTCGATGACATTGTATGTGAAAAGTACGACATTAGCAAGGAGAAGTGAACCCAATTTTGTCAGAGCCGTAGAGACCCTTTGTGGGAGGTAAGTTTTATGTTTTTCATTGTTTTAAACTTTAAATTTACGTATTATTGTCAGTAATAATAACTTTGGATAATTTATAATTTTTAAAGGATGTGCGAAAGAAGGAACATGCCATTCAGAAACAAAACATTGCCCCTCACGTTTTGTCTCGTGGGGTTATGAATATCTAGAAAACAAGTTAATGGAGGAGAAGAAAATGAAATAACTGGAGGAAGAAGCTAAATCCAAAAGCACTGACACCGTCATTGATCCTCCATCTCCCATCAGACGACACGTGAAATGGAAGATGACTTGCACCAAGAAAATTGGCCAAATGACGTATGAGGCAGTAAAGGAAATTACTGACAAGATTGTAAGTCATTTTCAATTGTCAATTGCAATTATTTATATTTATTGTTTGATTGAGTAAACCAATAAATGTGTTCGTTACAGGATTCCTTGGAAGAGTATGCCTCACATGGTTCCTTTTTCGCCCATGGTTCTTTGGAGGGGTCCACTACCGTTCACAACATCTCTTTGAGCAATGATCATGTCAAGGTTGGTGTTGAAGAAGTTTGAGATACAGATGCTCGCATTCATGTACCCACTCAAGAGGTTCAGTTAGTGGGGCAGACACTTAACACCTTTCATGCTTGGCCAACACATCTTGTCAAGCATTACTCAGAATATGTATTTCAATGTCATTAAATGATTTTTTTTCCAATTAAAGTGTTCCCTATCATTAAATTATGTTAATTAACTGTGTTGGATAAACAGGGAGCTATGGGACCGACAAAACTTGCAGATAGGGCGGATCATGATGTCCATGATCCCCTATATCTAATGACATTGATCATCCCACAACTTTTTCTAAAGCCGTTGCAGGTTATGTGGGATGCTACCGTGTTTTGGGTGTTTAATGACAACTTCCCCTTGTACATAAAGTATGAAGATATGTTTGAAATAACACACGATGATCAATGTCTCAACATTTCTGTTATACAATTGTAGATTCTGTAAGTCACTTTACATTATTGTTTATTACCTAAATTGTTGTTTTAAATTCATACATAATTTACTTTATTTTAACAATAATAGGCATATGATTGAGACAAGTAGGCGAGCGGGGAATGCCGATGTGTATGGGTTCCTCGAGCCATAATCCATACAGAGATCTGGGCAATTGCAATTTAAATCAGAAAGTTATATTAAGAACTGGATGCAGACTTCAAAGAGGGATGTGTACCTAGGGCCTACTTGAATGGGTAAGTTAAACTGAACAAATGAATTTAAATAATCTATGCACTATAATAACTTATTTTTCTCCACTGCAGCGCACATTGACAAATGGTCGTCATTTTGCCTTTGTCATCTGGTTTTGTTCCTTGCACAATAGGCCAGACAACTACCTGAAAAGAATTATTAACAGGTCAATTATATTTTTCAATACATTTACATTAGCATTAATTGGGAACATCAATATTTTAATTGTACAATATGTATCCATGTTTGTATTGAACAGTGCTTTGAAAGGATTTGATAATACTCCACAAAGTAAATTGACGGATGCTACTAGGTGGATTGTTGTTAAAGTAAGCCATTTAACAATGCTTCTAATTATATTTTATTACTGTGTAGACTAATTTGTACTTAACATTGAATATCTAAATTTCATAATGTATTTAGTGTAATAGACAAAAAGGAAACACTCAGTGCTTCCTTTGGATTGTTTCATTTTTTAATTGGTATTATATATTATTAACTTATGTTTTATTATATCATGCAGTATTTCAATGATGCTAGACCATTGGAACCAGAGAGAATGAAGGTGCTTTGTATCCAATGGGCAACCTACTATTTGAAAGTTAAAAATGAAAAATAATTAGAGTTTAAGTAATTTTAGAATTGTGGTTTAGTTAATTTACATATTTTATAATTCATTTCATGTATGTACATTAAATATTCTTTTATTTCATAGTACATATTCAATTTTTATGGAATTTATGCTAAAAGGTGTATGAAAACAGACAGAAAATTATCTGGTATTGATCTGATTTTAAATTTATAGGTTAATTTAGGATAATTAAAAAAACAAAAAATATATTAAAAAACAATCCAATAAACAACATTGATTTTCAGATAAAACCAATGTTGATGTTTACAAACAACATCGGTTTTTAGCAAAAATCGATGTTGGTTAGCAGAACACAACATCGATTTTTACTAAAAATTGATGTTGTATGTATATTTTAACATTGGTTTTTGTAAAAAACGATGTTGTAGGCATAACTTAACATCGATGTTGATTTGTACATATTTGACTTTTTTTTGTTATTTCTTACTATACAACATCGGTTTTTTAAAAAATAAATATTGTCATTATGTTAACATCTATTTTGGAAAACCAATGTTAATGTTATTACTTTCAACTTAGTACTTTCAACATCGGTTAATAACCGATGTTGAAAGTCCTTAATAACCGATATTAAAACCCTATTTTTAGTAGTATTTTCCCCACCTATCATATAAATGAATCCTAAAGATGACCGGAGATCCTTATGCCTTATCTAATTTGAACTTTTATGACTCTGTTCTGTGCATTATTAATCTTGCAATTGCATGATACTATCAAAATTAATCTACGCCAATCCCATCTACCATCTCCTTCATTTTGTTGATGATAGATCGATGGGGAAGTTTCAACTACACCCACTAATACATCATGAATCATCAAATCAAAATTGTAAACTTAGGACAAGTTTTATTTGTAATATGCATTTGTGTAATTTGTAATGTGTAATTGACAACTTTTGATTCATTGAATTCAATGAATGTGACTACCTTTATTTTAACGGTTTAAATCCAAATATATAGCTGCATAGGCTTATAGTCCACATAAATTTGACCCTAAACTTAATCTTTTACTAACCTAGAGATTGTCGTGCATACAAGAAAATAATTTAATTTCCAAGTAAGCATATTATTTATGATGATTGATGATAGAAGATTTATAGAAAAGAAAAACAAAAACAAAAACTAATATTTCATAGTAAAGGGAAGATGAATGAAGCAAAAGAGGGTCAATAAAAGGACCCCAATGACATTAAAAAGAAGAGACAAAAGGCACCATTTTTACATGGATGGAAAATCTTGCATTAGTATGAAACGAACATTCCTTTAACCCCACCATTTAATTGTTGGGTTTAAATCTCTTTGAAAAAAAAGTAGTCATAAAGGTATATATCCAACACCCAAAGAAAAAGAGAGCAAGTCATAAAGGCTTCCCCTGGGGGCATGTTATAAACAATCAAGTTTGCATTACACATATGGCATGATGTCATTTTTCACCCAATAGCTATGAAAAACAAGTAGGCCAGTTTGGATCACTTGGTAATCCATGCAACATGAATTCAGTAAATTAAACATCTTGTGTGTTATATTATTCTTGTCTCCTCCCCTCTTTGTTTCTCTTTATCTTTCTAACCTAAATTCAATATCAGTGATATCAAGAGCACTGAAACATTATCACAGCTGATGATCAATGAAGTGGAAGAACAATATGTTCAAACTGAGAAGAGGCTTGCAAAGGTTCATATCGTACCTGACACGGAGGAAGGCATTCCTAATCAGCTACAATGCCTAATGTGCAAAAGGGACGACACCCCTCAAAATTAATTGTTTATAAGTTTCCTATAAGCACCACAACAAAAATAACATGTTTCAGACTGCATAACTTACAATGACTCAATATAAATAGAAATACTAGAACTTCCAATGTTCATAACTTCACATATCACTTCAATAACTTAATTTTATAGTAACATTTAGCACCTATGCACATCTCATAAAGCAAGAGAGTTGGAGGTGAAAATGAGAGACTCACACAAACCTTAGTTGGACGATGACGGCGGTAGACAATGATGGCAGAAAAAAAAAAAGTTCGAACAGTTCGATGACTGGGCAAGGCGGCACGAAAAACACATACGACAGTCGGTGACTGACGAAGATCGTGAGTTCAGTGAGGGCACACCCACAACGCAAAGAAAAGGGTGAGTGACTGAGGGCACGAGGGTGACTCGATCAAAGAAAGGGTTCACGTGACCTTAAATGACGCGTATTCAACGACAGTGTTCCTAAAAAACATCGTTGAAGTTTCATTTTTACAACGGTTATCCTTGACCTGTTGTTATACGCATCATTCAAAGACGGTTTTTGTAAAACCATTTTCGTTTACAAACACCATAATTACATAAATGTCACTGGTTCAATATAGTAGGACGATTTCGTTGGACCAACGTCGTAAGTGTGTCGTAAAAAGATATTTTTCTAGTAGTGTAAAATTGTAACTAGTATTGTTATTAAGTTTAGAGTTTTTAATAGCGTGGGGAACAAATTAAATAGGATTTAATAAAAATGGAGTGTAATAAATAGAATATAATAATCATAAAAAAAGAAATAGTTGTCACTTTTAAAAAGAGTAAAGCTAAAACATAGTGATAATTATTTCTTTTTATTTTATTATATTATTACATTCTATTTATTACACTTCATTTTTAATAGATTTTATTTATTAAATTCCATATATCTGATAAAGATTTATTATTATTTTTTACGAAATAACTTAGTATTAATATCATATGTTCATGGTCTTCAGCAAAAAAGAATCTTAAAAGAGGGATCATCCATACTTTCTCTAAATATCAATCTATCTCCTTAATCTAAAAAAAATTAATAGCTGTCACTTTATTTAGCTTTGATCTTAAAAGAGGAATATCGTCCATAGTTCTCTAAATGTCAATCTATATCTCTCATTGGAAGCATTTACAAGATTACCTCAAAAATAGCTAGATATATGTCTAAAACGTTGTTAGGCTCGGTTATTTTCATTTGCCAAGCAATTTTTTTTTTTACCTTTCAGTGAAATCTTAAATGGTGTATCAGTGCTCATACAAAGGCCTTGTCATAGTGATCTCACATACTTGGTTTATTAATAGGAGGAGGAACATGTACATGTTTTTTTTCGCAACCGGTGCATTAATCCGATAAAATATGTATGAGTTGTTATTCCACTTTTTCATGGTCCACATCCTACAACTGGTACATGATAATAAGCATAACAACATGACAGAACCACTACTACAAAAAGGCTTTTTAACGACGATTAAAAAGACTTTTTCACGACGGTTTTGAACCATCATTGTACGCAGCATTGTTAAAAACAAAACATTTTCTACAACGATTCAAAATTAACTATCGCAAAAAATAAAAATCTTCTAAGACGATTATTATTGATAACAGTCTTAGAAAGTATATATTCTAAGACGGTTAATTGGTAAGAACCGTCATAAAATATATATTTTCTAAGACAGTTATTCTGACAATCGTCTTAAAAAGTTATGTCAGATATACTTTCTAAAATGGTTATTCTAATAACCGTGTTAGAAAATATACTTTTTAAGACGGTTCTTACCAATTTATCGTATTAAAATATATATTTTCTACGACAATTATTAGAATAATCGTCTTAGAAAGTCCAAACTATTTGGCAATTAATATGTTATAAGGATATGATGTTGAAAACAAATTATTTGCTCTTAACTAAGAAGCAAGAACAAAGCAAGACACACACAAGTATAACACTATCAATAAGTATATAAATCCGTGAATTCTTGCTAGCTTCTTGGAATTATAACATGCATTCATCAAACCAAAACACCAAAATGCATATCTTAAAAGAAATTTAACATACATAAGAAGAGTGTATTTTATACATGAAAATTCCCATTTAATTTCAGTATGAAACGCAATATACGGTAATGAACAAATCCTTTCATTAGATTTAAATTACTATTATTCTACATTTTTTTTTTCATAGTTCAAACATAGTACAAATTATGATTTTAACACAATTTTATTTAAAATCAAAATTTAATTTTTGAAATATAATTTCAATTTCATATGTGAAAGGGGTCTCTAATTTATTTTTTATTATTAATTTAATTTCATCAAGTCTCATTAAAATTATTAAAATAAGTATCATATTTAAAAAATAATTTTATCTTAAAATAACTCTCATGTTGGGTAGTTTTTCAATATAATATTAATTATTTTTTCTATTAATATTTTTAGCAAGTGTTATTTTAGTTTTTCAATATAATATAAATGTTATCATTACCTATAAATTTGTAAAATTATCATTATCTTTACTTTATTTATTAGTTTTGAAAACATCGTATTTTTTTTTATCCATATTCCTATTGTATATGATTAAAACTCTTTCATGGAATTGGTTTGTCTAAAGGAGGAGGGAGGTAATGTTTTACTTTATTAGACTAGCTAGTAAATATCTTTTCTAATAAATTTTATTTAGCTTATAAAAAAATTCAAACTTAATTGTATTGCTTATTCAAGACGAATATTTTTACATATATACTTGTCCTGGAGTCTAATTAGCAGATAGCAATTATGCAAGGTTAGGGCAAATGTGAAAAAATGAGGATGCATATATATGCAAAGCAGTTGCATTATTTAAATGAAAAAAAGTTAATATGCTGCATAATTTATATCATATATAATTATCTTTATTTTTCTTTTTTTTTGTTTGCATTTATCTTAAAGTTTCTCTCTCAAATTTGAAGGAACGCATTTTTATTGTCCCATTTTTATGTTTGTAAACATTTTCCTTTGCTAACTTTTTTTATATATTGAAGTTAAATATAAATAAATATAATCAATTTTGTTATATTTAATATTATCATTTATCAAATATTTTTATTTAATTTTAATTTTATTTCAGTGACTTTTTATTAATTTATATATGATAGTAAGTTTTAATGTAAAATATTTTAGAATTCATCTTATTTTTTAGTTGAGATTAATAGTAAGCTTACATACACAAGCACATCATTCAGTGTCAATAAGGGCAAGTATAAAAATTTGAGTGAAACACTTTTGGGTATCTAGTTCTTATGAGAATTCACCATTTGTTTTGCTGAACTTGCATTTCTCTTGGTGGAATCTAAGAATGCCCGACAAATCCAATGACATGACCATGATGCCAAGCTAACCATGTAAATAGTGTCTTGGCAAAATGATGGGTTCTAAATTTACAAAAAAAAAATATCAAAATCAAAGTTAAATTACTGACACACAATAAGGAAAGAAAACTTGAACTCAAAACCAGTCATAATTACCAAGCACGAAGCCAATAAAATTTTGCTAGTTCACCTTAACGAATCCTGTCGCATGCGTGTAATTTTTAATCTCAGCAAGGTAGGATCCATCACTACTTTTCTTTCTAGCATCTTCATAACCTGAAAAAATGTTAAAAAACATAACAGTGTTAGTCAAATTTTTAATGTAATTACCTTCAGTATATATTGTACCGCTGTAGTTAATTGACTAGAGTCACAGTTACATTACATCTGTGTAACTACTATATAAATTGGGTTGAATAATATTTCACTTCACTTATGATATTTTCTCTCTCTCAGAATTTTATAAATGTCAACATGAACCAGAAAAATAAAAAGATTATTTAGCATCTTTCACTTGAACAATGATTATTACCTGCCAAGTCAACAAAATTCACTTTGCTTACAAGACTACCATTTTGGGAAAAGACATGGACTATTAATCCCATGTGGCTTCTACGAACATGTTCACATCCTCCTTTTTTGGGAGCTCCCTTCAATGCAAAGCATGCATAGGAGTACAAATTCTGAAATTCAGCAATGGATTTCACAAGAACCTACCAACAAAAGCATAATGCAAAGCCCCCATTTTACTTGTCTACTGTCCATATTTGAAATCTCCATTTTCCCTAGTCTAGAAAACTGAGCAGTAGAAATAGTTAAAAACATCTCACCTGACTTAGTCCTTTAAATTGAATTCTGCCACGATCTTCAAAAACCAAAATTGGTGGCTTCTCTGGATTTAATAAATCCATGGCCTACTCCCGATCATCAACCTCATAGAAAGAAACAGCTATGGATTTCCCATTTTTCTCAGTCGCTGAAAGAAACTCAGCGAAGCCACCATTCCCATTTTTGTCGACCACAAAGAAAAATAAACGAAGTGTCCAAGATTGATCAAGAAGGTTCAAGAAAACCTTGATCCCCCACTAGCACAAAAACCCACAATGAAGGGAAGCCACCATTCATTTTACCTGTTGGATAATGGTAACAGGGAATGTAGTGGAACTCCTCAAATAAGTTAAACGATCAGTGAGTAGAACATACTCTTTCAAAGGCCGCATCAAAAGCAGGCTTGATGCAAAGCCAAAAGACTTCCTTCCCGAGCATAACGCTGGTGGCGGGGTCCACTTTGCGACGAATCTGAGCCACAAGTTCCTTAGCGACATTGAAAACCTTGCAGCACCGCTACGGGAAGCACCCTTCAATGAGGTACTCCACACCGGGGCTATCGTACACCTCCACGACCACACTCGTCCTCGACCTTCCAATGATCGATGATCTCTTCACGCTGAATACGGGTTTGTTACCAAAAGAAAGGGAAAGAAATTGTACCTTTCGACGGAGGGTGAGAAGAGAACGACCATGGGGATCCATGAGAACAAGCTTGTCCTTGTCACGTGCGAGGGGACCTTAGGAGTCGGAGCGGAAGACGAGTTCGCCCTTGCAATCGTAGACAGCGAAGCCATCACCGTTGAAGAAGAGGGATGTTTTGAGCACTGTGAGCTTCGTCTCTTCTTAGAAAAAGTACCCTTCTTGCACCACCAACTCCTCCTTCGTTCTTCTCTGCTTTCTACCCCAACAGAAAACGTGAGTTCAGGAAATGGAAGCTTATATATATGTGTGACCTGGGTGATGCCGAGGATGCCGTTGATACCGAGGGAGTGGAGCATGTCGAGGGAGTGGAAGCTTATATATATGTGGTCGGTGTTGATGGCATCGAGGACGAAGTCCATGCGGCGCCCAAGCTCATCCTCAATGCGGCACTTCTTAATCTGTGAGGGAAGAGTGAACGACAATGAGAATGAAATGAAAGAAAATTTTAATGATTTAGGGTTACCTTTGCTCGCCCAATTAAAATGTGTCACGTCAGCAACAGAAAGTGAAAACACTATTTTCAAAGACTGTTTTGAAGAAACGATGTTGTAAAGTATATTTAAAGTCTTTTTTTAGAAAATTGTCTTTAAAAAGTTATAATTATTTACAAAAATTCACCACTTTATTTACTACATCGGTCTGTATATAACCGTCCTAAAATCAGTGTCATAAAATGTCTGTGAACGGAAACAGATTCAAGTTTAGATTTAAATGTTTTAACTATAAACTCATTCCCATAAGGTTATATTGAGATTGAGGAAACCCACTAACTACATCATTTTCTACAATTCTAATACACCTATATATTTTTAAATAAATTATGTACTGAGTTTTTAATTATATTTTAGTTAAACAATATATATACAAAATTAATAACTAACAAATAATTAAATTATATTTTTAGTTGCCTTCATGTTCTCCTAAGTATTGTGTTTTCACATATTTAAAGTTATGAGAAATGCTAGGAACAACACTCTTTTTTATTATTGAAATTTATTGAAAATGATAAAATTTGGAGGTTTTATATTGTATTAATGATTTTTTTTTAATTTTATAATTTTTAATATATTTTAATCAATTGAAGTGCACTCCTCTTAAAGGTATGGTAGCCCTTCATACCATCATTCTTTTTCTTGGGATTGAACAACATACATATTCAATTATATGGTCTTTTAACTAGTAGTAATATTGAAGATGTAGATTCGTTACCCAAACAAATTGATAAAGGCCAAACAAAAGTAGAAAAAAACTTTTAGCCTATCATGGTGAAGCTATGTGTAGGATTGAAAGAAAAAGATGACTAAGGCACAACTTTCAATAAGAAAGAACGGATAATATGTGATGGGAGAAAGAAAAATCTAACTAGTGATTGAAAAAGAAAAAATCAGGTTTAAAAATGTCTCGAGTTTGAATGGAATTATTGAATAGATGTGGCATTTATACATTATAATAAAATGTCACATAAAATCTATTGAAATCCTTCCTAAAATACAACTAATCAAAATTTGTTAATTTTTTTTAAAATATCAGAAGATTTCATGTAAGTCGTAAAAAATCTTAATTGAATACTATCAAATTTTATTGTCTTCTTAAAAAATTATGATAGTCATGATTGAATATCATAAGATTTAATATCTCTAACATTTGAATTTTATTTTTAAAAACTTATCATCTTAAAAATTAGGACTTATTTTTGCTTTTACAAATTGAATCGATAAAATAAAAAATATACAAGGAATTAAATTACGTCATATAATTTTAAAAAGCATAAAAATAATTCAACAAATAATTATAAATTTGATATGATTCAAATAATTTTTAACCTTAAGAAATAATATAACTGTGATAATTAACGAATTGATTATCAATGCCTGTAAAAACATAAAATTATATATGAAAGTTTTTCCAAACACCAAAAAACAAAGATAAGAGGGTTTTAAAATTGAATAAAAAAGTAAATTAAAACAAAATTTTAAATAAAATAGTAAGGATAAATTTGAAAGAAAAAAATAGTAACATATAAATTAGCTTATTTTTTATAAGCTACTAAAATAAACTCATTTACACCAAATAAATTTATTTTGATAAAAGTAACTTATAAATTAATCAAAACAACTTATAAACTCAGAGCCTTACTAAACTAGTCAAAATCTTAATTCAGTAAGCACACCCTTAGGCCAGTCATTCTTAGATATCATTACTTACCTTATTTTTATTCATTTTATGTTATTCAAATCCAAATATATTATTATCTTTATATGCATTTATATACAAGGTATATACACATACTTATAACATTGTATTAATAAATCAAAATATTTTAAAATTCATTATGTAGTTGTTGATTTTTCTATAAAAAAAAATATGTGTTTCTATCATAGAAGAAAGAAAAATGATTAACATTAATTAAAAAAATAGATTTGTGGATATTTAAACTCAATACAATTAAGAATATTCTTTTGTTTTGTTTAAGCTAATAATAATTGAGAGATGAAAATTTATTCTAAAGCATGACTTTGAAATTTGGAATACATGTTAATTTTAACAGCCTATTTTTTCTATTTTCTTTTATTTGAAAAAAATAAATAATTAGTATATTATATTACTTTTGTTTACCACTATTTTAATCGATAGTTTTAACATTTTTTTCTAAATATACCTGAATTAAGTTAAAATAATTAAAATAAATCATATTTTTGAATTTATAAAATTATGGATCTAAATATAAAAAAAAAAATTATTTGGGTGAAAATTTAAAGTGAAATTAGTAAGCTCATGTATAAGAAATTTATTTTAAAAAGTGCATGAGTTAATGCATGTGTGTGAAAATAACTAGTTGAAGCTATGTTAAAAAATTAGAGAATGAAAGACTTAAAATTAATTGATCATTTAGATAAAAATTAAAGCAAAATAATTAACTGAACGGGTAAGTAGATTATTATTAGTTCTGTTAATATATATATACTGGGCCAGCAGTTTTAGGCCCATACATTTACTGAAGTGGGTAATGTTTTTCGGCTGTTGCTTTGTGCACCAGCACAATTACTGGTACACCCAGCACAACAGCATAATTCTCATTTTACCCTTCCATAAAAATGATACGGATAGGCCAATCCGTAAGTGGCCCATACAATTTTTTTAAATTTTTTTTTTCAAAAGTATGTTTTAGGAATTAATTTAAAATTAATGGACCATGTTAGAATCGAATGTGTGACTTTTACATTATTAACACGATACTCTAACCAACTAAGCTAATAAGTCAATTGTGTTATAAAATAATTAATTTCGCTATATGTAACATTAAAATTTCTAATGTATATTTAATGCACATGTAAATTTAGATAATAAATTTTGTGACAATTAATTTTAATATAATAATTAATATGTTTATACATGTGCATTAAATATACATTAGAAATTTTAGTATTATATATAGCGACATTAATTATTTTATAACATAATTGTCTTATTAGCTCAGTTGGTTGTGTTGTATTAATAACACGAAAGTCACAGGTTTGATTCTTACTTGGGTCATTAATTTGTAAAACATAGTTTTGAAAAAAAATTAAAAAAAAAATCGCATGGGTCACTTATGGATTGTCCAATCCATATCAGTTTTATGGAAAGACAAAATGGGATTTGCACAAGTTATGCTTGGTGTACCAGCAAGTTGCATGGTGCGCGTAGCAACACCTATGTTTTTCTCTCATCTGCTGGGCCCAAAATTTACTTCCCCAGTCCAAACAACGTGTCACTGCCAGCAAAAGGCAGTTGCTATGTGGATTTTAAATAGCAACAGCCCCAGCAAAAATGCATTTCCCTTTATTTTATTTTGAACCCACGTAGCGTCCAGATCCAAGTGTGTTTTCAATTGATTGGATTTCTACTTCTTGATAAAGGGTAAAACTTCCTTTCTGGATTGGGCTTTCCAGAATGGAATTGGGTGCCAGAAGCAATATTTGGAGGTGCAGGAAGCAACAGTCCTTGATGGGTCAAACGGCTCAAAATCATTGAGCTTTGCTCACTGCTCGATCCAGATGACACGTACACACTTCTTCTACCTTCCCTTCTCACGTTGAATCTCTCCGTTCAACTAAAATGTGTTGCTGCTTTGAGAAAATAATAATTCTGGAAAGAAAACAACTGGAATAGTTGAAAATGTAAACAAGGGATAGCTTACATGAAGAAGTGAACAATTAACAAGCCTATCTTAGTTGCAAATGTAAACATGGGGTATATTTCATAATATACGTGTAGAAATCAAAGCAAAACTGGTATAGTAATACGTAAATGAGCTTAAAACAATAACATCTTTAATCCATAAGGCTAAATGGAAAGTGATAATTTTTTAACAGCATGTTGGACTCCTGCGTTTGGACATATGGTTCCTGGTGAGAAACCCTAGCCTAATCATGTGGAAACAAGAATGAATACATATAACAATCATTGATTACATTTAGGTATATGTGAAATATATATATATATATATATATATATATATATATATATATATATATATATATATATATATATATATATATAAACCTTAAAATTCTCATATTCGTATATAACGTGACAGATTATACAATTGGGAAAATGGAAAAGTATTTAATCATTATAATATTAATACTAATAATGTAACAATTGTAATGAATAATTATAGAATGGAAATATTGGATTTTAACATCTTGTTGAGAGAATTTGTAATGAAGCCTACAATTGGAAACCCGGATAATACTATTATAGCGATGAGCAATAACCTTTACTCTATTCCTTAAGCATATGAAGCCACCGCCGTCTACAGTAACAAATAAAAAAATCTTATAAGGGGGCTGAATTTTTCTTCCTTCCTTTATGATTGTTTAAATATGTAACTTTTAATAAATAATATTTTTTTAAAATTGCTATTTTAACATTAAAAATGAAACTAGTTTTTACATTAAATAATAATAACAACAAACACCCAATAAGTTACAACATTTTATACTAGTTATCACTTTAAATATTGCAAAAAATAACAAATACAATTAAAATTTACACAATTTTGAACTAGTTAATTTTAGGCTTAATTATAAAATTGGTTCCTTAATAATATTTTAAGGTTTAATTTGATCCTTCAATTGTTTAAAATGAAACAATTATACCCATTATGTCAGATCATTTGATGAAAATTAATACTTTTTGTATATGTTGTGAACACAAGTCATGTAAAACGTTATATTTTTAAATTAGTTGCTTGACAACCGATGTAAAATGACATCTTCAAATCCCTCAAGTTTTATTCAAACTCGGTCCTTTACATCAGTTGGCAAACAACTAATTTAAAAAGATATAACATTTTACATTATTTGTTTTGACAATTGATGTAAAAAATATCGATTTTCATCAAATAATTAACAGATATGATAGAAATAATATATTTGTTTCATTTTAAATAATTGAGGAATCAAATTGAACCTTTTAATAATAGAGAGACCAAATTGAATCTTAAAATATAATTAAGAAATTAATTATGTAATTAAGCCTTAGATTTAACCATTATTATAATAATAGCATATAAAATTAATTTTATACTAATTAATTTAAATATATATATATATATATACATGAAAAATTTCAAGAGGGAAGGGGGCTTGACCCTTGCTTGCCTCCCTCTAGATCCGTCTTTAATATTCTAGGTCTCCTTTTTCAAAAACTTTTTTTTTCTTCTCAAAAGTTCGTGCTCTTATGTTATTCCTTGGACTTTTTATATCAACGTCTACAAAGGACATACCACTTAACCTCCCTTAAGTGACACTAAACGAATAAGACTTCTTGGGATTTATTGGCTTAAGTGAGCCAAAGAAGCCTCACATAAGCAAGGTTGGTGAGTCTCCAAGGTTCAACAAATTGACTCGCTTAAGCTAACAAAATGTGGCTTGTTTAAGTTAGGTTAATGATTTTAGAAACATGGGATCTGAAGCTCCCATGCTAAGTGACAGCGCTTCAATACATCTCTCCAAAAAGGTTCCTCAATGTAATTATGAGTTTTAATTATATTAAAAAAAATATTTTTTCATGTATGCTCAAATAAAAATAATAGAGATGCAAATGTTGTAGAAGCCATTAAATAGCTTCATCCATTTTATACTAGAACCCATATGAAAGGAGTAATGATATACATACATTTTTATATATCAAACACTACTTCATTAATACTTTTTTGTTTCTCTTAATCAATCTTCTTAATACATCATATAACATATCATAGGAGGACTTGTCTCTCCTCTCTTTATCTTTCTTAATGTTAAATAGTATTGAGATATTTTTTGCTCATTTTCCCATGATTTTTTATACAATAGTCACGTTTAGATTCAAACATATGACTTTAAACATATTACCAAATTCCATCACTAAGCGGATCCTAGTGGTCTGGTATTCATAAATTAAAAACAATTATAGTAATATTGATTCACAAAAAAGATGTTTAAATTAAATATTGTTACAATATGCATGCTGATTTTTATAATATTAAATGATTAAATATATTTTTCATCCTTCAACTTTAGATTTAATTTTATTTTGGTCTCCTAAACTTAAGAGTCATTATTTTCATCGCTTAATATTAAAATAACCCAATTTTAATCCTTGGAAAATTATCACACAAAAAATCGTAAGAATTAAAAGTAAACTATTTTCAATTTTGGGGATAGAAACTAAATAATCACTTTTGAATTTGAGGAATCGAAAGAAAATTATGTCCATATTTGAGGAAAATAATGATCATGCCTTAGATTAAATTTGATAAGATCAATAATAATATAAAATAAATCATGTAACTAATCAAATTTTTATTCTTCAAAATTCATCTAATCCCTTCCATAAATATTTTAATTAAAACATATTAGTAATACTACTATATATAATGCATGACTTAGTAAACCAAGGAAAAGAAGGATTGTGGTTGTGAAAGTGTGTTAAATTAAAGAAGATTGTGTGAAAAGAATCAAAACTGAGGTTAAAAGTCATTTTTCATTTTCACATTAACCCTTCTTCAAGGTCTACTTTCATTAAGAGCTGTTGCATGCAATGGCATTATAATATTATTCTCATTTATATAGAAAAGCATATAAATAAACTTTTTTGCCCCTTCTTTTCTTTAAGGTTTAACATGTTATCAAAATTATGTTTATTTCTCTCTAGGGAAATTTAAAATTACGTTGTCTATACTAAAATCATTTTCCTTTCACAAAAGTTCCCTAAAATGAGGAGTAAGGTTCATAAGAGTATAAGATCAATAGGACTATTAATCCAGGTGTCACATGATAGCCAGGGAAGGGACAAAATCATAGGAAGTAAATGATCTCTCAATTAATTAATACTATAAAAAGCCATTAATTACACTTGAAGCCTCATCACATGGCCTTTGATTTTTGAGCCCCGCGATCGGCACGTGATCACGTGGCTAACTTTTGAAAGGTAACAAATTATACAAATTATATATTATACTTGGTCTAAGCTTGGTCAAAATTTGGTACCCGTACTCTGCATGTCAGATAGACCTAGGCTGCACCTGCACATGATGAACGCATGGGCATTGCCCTGGTTTAGTTTCTGAGAAAAAAAATATTTAATTTTGATTTTTGTAAAATACATTTTTCAAGTGGAATGAGAAATTTAACTGTGAATAAATTTTGAACCGACCAAAGAATTAATTACTCTAATTACTATAGTTAAAAAAATTATAAGAGAGTGAGACCAAAACAATTATTTCTTCCAAAGGAGCCTCTCATTGCAACGAGACAAGGAAAAGCATTCTATTTCTATCTCTGCCACATTTGGATGGAGCAGAAGTTAATATATAGGAACTGAAGTGGTTCTATCTAGCACATTCGTTTGCATTACTTCACTCTCAAATCTCCATTTCATATTCTAAGCTCCAAATTAGGTCCAAACGCATGGCACCACATTTACTCTGTCTCTTTGTCGGGACTTCTTCCAGATAATTACACTGTTCCCTCAGCAGGGTGACAATCACAAGAGGCTGCTTCTATATATATCCATTATATCTTCATATATAACTTACTCTATGCACAAAACTTCAGTTTTTCATCAATGAGATTTAAAATACAGAATATCCACGCAACATAGTTTGTTATTAACTAATTTATAAAGCTTAAATGAACCTCACATTTTTATGTTCCGGCCATATATATGCATTTGTATTGGATAAGAATAATAATTTATTGATGAGCATTACTGGATCTTTTTCAAAAGCAAAAAAATAATGCACGATGACTTGAGTTTCTTTAGCAGAATTTATTATTGAATGGAATTAAATATCAAACAAAGTATCGATGCATGTGCAATCAGACAGCCAATATATATGAAGAACCCGCAAGTTGAGAAGATAAAGACCACTCTAACTATAGCCATTATGCTAATAAAACGACAATGTTGGGTCATTATCACCACGAGGTCCACTGTTAATATACCCACGATTTTCTTTTAACTTTCTTTTTCTCTGGCTTAATCAACATTTGTTTTTTTTCTAGATAAACCAAAAGGGAATCTATGCTAGGAACAGGCCGGTTATTTAATTAGATAAATCAATTTTATTAGTGTAGGCCACTCTTTTAAGGAACAACAAGGAACATTTAGTTTATTAATTTATTAATGATGGATATTAGAATATTTATTTATGATGTTAACAAGTTGGCCTTTACTTCGTATTAAATAAAGCTGGCTTTTCTACGAAATGATGGCCTAGACTGGCCCGTAATTGTCAATGGGATGGCCTATTTGCCGTTCTTTACAACTTGGAACAGCTAATATATATATATATATATATATATATTTGTTAACATATACGCATTTATGCTTTGAAAAAAAAATGTTACTTAAAAAGCTACATCTTAAATGTATTTTTAAAAAATAAGTTATAATTTGTCAAAATATTTTTTGAAACAAACAAGTAGGTATACAATAACAAAACTCCATAAACAATTGCTAATATTCTCGACTTATTTTTAAAAATAATGTGTTGGCAAGTTACATCTTCTCGCAGTAAAAAAATTATAGTTATAAATAGTTAACTTATTCTTTCTAAAATGGTGTACGTTTATAAATCCTTATGTGTATATAATTATAGAAATAACTCTTTGATAAAGTTGATTACTTTAATTTATTCAATAATTATTTATTTATATTAAATTTTAGACTTATGTTTTAAGTCTTTTATAAAATTAGAAATTTTTTATTTTAACCCTTATAAAAAATATTTTATTTTCATCCCTAAAAAAGTTGAAATTTTAATGTTAGTTCATAATATTGTGAGACTCATTAATGACTTATGTGTTTAAAGGAAGGTCAAATGATCATTTTAGATAATATTTCCTAGTTTCTATGGTACAATGTCCACGTGTGATACCTTAAAAAAATTCTAGATTCCTAAGATAAATGTTTTGGAGCCTTAAAAAAATATTTTACAGGGAGCATATCTAAATTCGCTTATTTACCGGGACTAAAATCAATAATTTTAAATTTTAAAGGGATGAAAAATAATAATATTTTTTATAAGGACCAAAATTAAAACATGTTAATTTTATAAGAGCTAAAAATGTATTTAAGAATAAATTTTAATTATGCATTCTATAATATTTTAATATTATTTGAATGATCATATACACAAAATTTTAAATAAATCAAACATTTGTATTTAATTATCTTTATAGTTATTAATAGGCTTAAATATGTTTTTTTTCTCTATAAGTTAGTATTTTTTTTATTCTTGTAAATTTATTTTTTCTATTTTTGATCCTGTAATTAAGTTGACATTTGTTTTCCAATTTTAGTTGTTATAAGATATTTTGTTCATTTTTTAGTCTCCTATAAGTTTGTGTTTTCTCCAATTTTGATTGTTATAAGATTCTAATTTTTTTTTTTTATAATCATCGTAAGTTCATGTTTATAGAGATTAACATTGAAAAAATTAAACTTACAAGGACTAAAAATAAATCAAATATCTTACTAGAATAAAAATTAAAAAGGTGTAAACTTATAAGTACTAAAATTAGAAAAATATACTTTTAAGAATAAAAAAGAAAAAACACTAACTTACAATAACCAAAAATATATTTAATCCTTACTAATAGTTACCTGTAAATATATTTAATCCTTACTAATAGTTACCTGTATTTTAAAAATATATTATACGTTAAATTAGATTTATTTATTAAATTAATTATTAATATTTTTAAAGTTTTATGAAAACTAGTATTTTGTCAATGCAATAAAACATTTTAATTTAAGGGTTGAATTGTTAAAATGTATTTAATTCACTTTTAATTTAATTATCGAGTGAAATGGCTCTACTAAAAATATTTCTTTATAGTAGCTTAATCTCCATCACCTCCCTCTCTCTCTCTCTCTACACACTTTTAAATTTAATCTTTGATTATTCATTTTTTTATAATAATGATAATTAATAAGGTGTGAATTTAAGATTTTATATAAATCACTTCAATCTGTCGCTACTAGATCAATTTTATTGGGTTGCTTGATTGATTATGATCATTTTGATTGTACAGTTAAAATTAATTCATGTAATTGAATAAAAAACACTTTTGTATATAATATTGGTGACATTAATTGTGTAGGTTTTCAACTCCTTGTTTCACAAAGCTAGTTTCCTCTTGCCCTTTCGCTATAGGCTTAACCTTGTTATACTATCAAGGGTCTGATTCTTCTCTGATGACCTTTCAACTTATCATTTATAACTCCATTTCAAAAAGGCCACCACTTCAAAGGTCAGAAATATCCGTTATACACAGTTATTTCTTTAAATACTATCAAGGGCCAATTACATATAACCATGCAATGAATGTTGTATACTAGCTGTATACCTGCATCAACATTTTTACTCCTACCACTATTAATTCTTCGTTCTCTCACCATGTTCACTTGTGTAAGAAATACAGCACATTTCCTATTAAAAAAAATCACGTTTGTTGTTAAATATGTAATTTATTGATAAATGTATTCCTGAAAGATGAAAATAAAAAATTTAATTTCTAAAAGGATAAAAAGTGTGACAAATATATCCGTCCGTTAAACTGTTACCGTTAATAAAATAGTTTACGTGACACAAATAAATGAATTTGTCACTGAAATTAGTAGCAACGTGATCATCTCTAATTGTTTGTATATAGACATATTGTCATATAATATATTTATTTTATTTTTCATCTTCCCACTCTACTGACAAATGTGTCATTGAAAGATGAAAATATAAAATTTAATCACCAAAAGTGTAAAAAATGCGATAAATATATTCGGACGGTAATCATAGATCGTGACTAATTATTATAATTTTGAAAAATTTATAATGATTGCAACAAAACTTTGGGAGAGCTATATCACACTAGTAAGTATTTGTTTCCGTTATATAATTTTCAAGTTTTATCAATGGTTGAGACATGCATAAAATATTACCAATGGAAGAGAATTTTTATTGCTTTGACGAATTCTTCTTACTTTTCTTCAGCTACAAAAAAATCAACCCCTTGATTGTTAATTCTTGAATAAATGCTATCAACACAGGAATTTTTTTTTACTGTAAACCGATAAAATATCATTATTTATGTTTAATCAAACACTATTTAATTAATTATTTTTTATAATTTTTTCATGATAAAATATCAATGTCTTTTAGTACATGCAATGACATTAAATTACAAATTATAATAATAAAAGTTTTGTTGATTTTTAAATTATTTTTTAAAAATCATACACAATTATTTTTTTATTGACGAATCATTTAAAAAATCATAACCTTAAAAAAAATCATTCCAAAGGAGGTAAGTGTGTTTTATAAATTAAAAGTGTCATTGCAATTATAATTTTTCCTAAAAATTATTCATGGATCTAATTTAACTATAATGCTTTACAATAAGCATTTTTTTTTACTTGAACTTTTCATCAAGCATGGAAGTGTAAAAAAATTATTTATAATTTATAAAAACAAGTATTTTTTTTTCTTTTAGACTAAATTTGATTTACGGGTTTGTTAAAAAAATGTGTCGCAATCATTATAAATTTTTCAAATTATAATAATTAATCGCAACCTACTATTAACGTTTGGATAGATTTATTGTACTTTTTACATTTTCGGGAACTAAATTTTTTATTTTCATCTTTTAGGGACGCATTTGTCAAAAAAAATATTATATGAAAAATATGCCCTTAAGCTGACAATTAAAGATGGTCACATTGACAATCATTTTAGTGACAAATTTGTCCCTCTGTGTCACATAGACTATTTTATTAATGGTGACGGACGAAAATTAACGATCAGATATATTTGTTACATTTTTTATACTTTCGATAACTAAATTTTATATTTTCATTTTTCAAAGACGCATTTGTTAACAAATTACATGTTAAGAGACAAAAGTGAGTATTTGTATTTTTTTAATAGGAAATATGTTGTATTTCTTCAATAAGTGAACATGGTGAGAGATCGAAGAATTAATAGTGGTAGGAGTAAAAATGTTGATGCAGGTATACAGTATGCAACATTCATTGCATGTTTTATCCAACTTTTTTTGCACTAATAAAAGAATCAACCAATCTAATTTAATTATAATGTATATATATGAGGGTAAGAAAGACACACGCATTTATTTATTTATTATTTTAACTATTAACTACAACTGACACACCCACGTATGAAGTAAAAGCTATTATTGTCAAAATAATTGATTTTCAATTTTCATCATACATAAGTAATATTGTTAATAAAATTTAATGACTACTCAGGTAAAATAGTTTTAAACTATTATCTAATCACAAATCAAAATATTTAACACACACATGAAAGCTTAATCTTGATAGTCATTTTATACACTTTTTTTTGTTTCTGAAGAGGGCATGTGACTTTTTTCTCCCTATCTATTAAGCCCCAACACAGGTGAAATCTACATGAAGCCGTGAGTGGGCTGGGAAAAGCGCTTTGGTACCTTTGTTTTCTTTCTTTTCCTCTTCATGTTCGTAATTCACATAGGTTTGATATTGTTCCCCTTCGGATGTAGTGAAATGTTAAAATAATGATTATATTTTGATGTTTGAGTTGTTCATTCTCTTGTATTATTCATATTATTTGATGGAAATTTTGTTTGAAAAAAAAGTGCAACAATAATCGATCAACTAATACAGTAATACACAACATATATGACACACGTCACACACCTAAAATAAACTAAATTTAAACAACCAACTCGGTAGAAATCTTGAACTTCGCTCTTTATAATAAACTCTCTGAAGTCACTGTACTGATGTAATAAGATGCATATGGTTACTAATAATTAATTTTTTATGATTATCACCATTGAAATTTGCTAATAAAAAATTGGTTCACATTTAACTTATGATTATCACAGTGTGAATTTTTTTAGTAAGAGATCTAGTTCATAATCGCAAGAAGGGCCGGGAAAGAAACTAAAGACAATCAAATAAAGAAAACAAAATGTGCTTTTACCATGTGAAGTTGTCGTCTGAAACTACACACATCATTTTTTTATAAGCAGAAAAATTTATTAAAGAAGTACACGAGGTGTGTGTGTATATATATATATATATCACTTTCCATATCGTTGCTAACCTTTAATTAAATAGTGTGCCCTTTTAAAACCTATTTTTCATAAGATACACTGGCATGGTTTCATCTATATAACCGATCACACTTAATAGAAAAAGCTTTTGGCATAAATTAAATGTAATTGCATGCCTTTTGGCAACCCTGTTACGCACTTTAATATTTGACCTGTAAAAATTCAAATATTAATCCATCTATTCTTTCAGTGAATTATTATATATCCCTTTGAACTTCCATATGGTCATGGATGGCATTAATTTAGTTATTATCTCATAGTGTTCTTTTCTTCTTCTTTTTTTACTTTCTTTCACAAATGAAAGTATGGTGCCGTACTTAAAATATATTCGCAAAACATATATTATTTATGTGAATAAAATGTTTTCTGTTTGTTACTTTTGGCATAGCAACAAGATCCAAGTAGTCAGCTCTGACTAATTTCTTTTTATTAATATAATGACAACATTCTCTCAAAATCATGGCAAAAAAGATATGTAAAAGGAAATGTACGCATATTTTATTTTTTGAACGATCATTAATTAGTCTTTATAGATAAAGAGACATATTTATGTATTTATGTTAGAGTGCATTTGAATAGAAAATTTTAATTAAAAAAATAATTTATTAGAGAATTTATATTTTTTTAATCTAAAAATCATTGTTTAGATGTTTTTTATATAAGAATTTAAATTTTTGAAATTTTAAAATAATTTTAAATAACTAAAAATATAGAATTTTAATTTTTTTTTTGAAAAGTGAGAAATTAAAACTCTCTCATTAATAGAAGAATCTTCCAAGAACATAGGAGGACACGTAGAATTGTACAGGGAGCAGTCGTCATCGCCCATCATATAGTGAATGTGCTCGTTGACACAGAGGGGTGTTCGATAAAGTGAGAAATTAAAACTCTCTCAACTTATAATTCATGAATAAATACATAGAAGGTAATCGATAAAGTTAGTCAGCTCAAAGAGCATCTATTATTATTGGATCGCTCATGTCATGGATGTTAATGACCTGATACTTTAGATTTTTTTTATTTTTTTTTATGTGCCACTAAGCTCTATTATTATTATTCGCATTAAAATATATCATTTCTTGCTCACAACATTAGATCCTAGACGTTAAGACAAGGTATTATACCACGTCACTTTGAAAATGAGCAAACGGGACGGACTTGGATTTCCGATGAAGTGCTAATCTATTGAGAAAAAAATGATTAAGACTTTTTGTTATAATAACAATAACAATGTCGTTGACTTTAAATTATTCTGAAAGACGACGACATTGAACACAAATTTAGACACACGTAATAGTATTTGCTTTGAAAAATTTGGAGGGAGATTAGTGCCATCAATTATTTTTCCGGTCAATAAAAAACGACGATAACCATATCCTATATGTGTAATGTGTTGAGTTGTGCGCACTGTCATCAACATCTTTAATTAAATAATAATTAATAAAAAGAATTGTGCGAGCATGAACTTTTGGACATAAGCGCATAGCGTATTGTTGGCAAGTTTTGGTATTTGAAGAAACGAAGTATACTTTCATTATTGATATCATATCTATCATTAAATCCAGTCAAATAAAAAATAAATGGGAAAGGGGGGATTATAAACAATTTTAATGATATCATACATATCATTTAATATTTTTAATGAACTTAATTACGATGCATTGTAAATATAATTTTTTTTTATCTTTTAACTATAGGCTAGTGTTTTAGATTGTGCATTGTATAAAATAAAATTTCATTTTATATATAACCAAAATTTATAATAAATAAATAATTTTCAATACAAAATTATAATAAAATTATTTTTAATATATAAATTATATTTTTAATTATTAATAAATTCTTTTAAGAAATAATGCGGATGAACAATGTAGTTAGGAGAATAAATTCCATTAAAAATGATCACTCAAATTTTCTAATAGATATTAATTATTGAAATAGTCCACTAATATTCTATACCATTAACATGATAAAAAAAGGTAATAACAAAATTACTAACTATATTTTTAATATTAATTTCCCGAAAATACTTATATGATCTACATTTATAATTCTTATTTTCCACATTAATATATATATAATAAGTATCGGGTAAGAAACATTTGCTTATTTTAAGAAAAAAATATAAATATTTTGGGACATATAATTATTCATGAATAATTAAAATTAAAATAATATTTTTATTTGTTGTCTTATATATATATATTTTTTTTCATATTTTCTCCCTTATTTTTCATTATACATGGATAAGTTTAGAATATATAATACTTGTACTGACATTGTAAAAATATTTTATTTTTTTATTTGATTATAAATTATTCATTTCATCCCAAAATAAATGTTATATTTAGAAATAAAATTATATCAAAATAAGTATCGAATTTAACTTTTCAATGTAATATTATTTGTTTTTGCCACAAATACCTCTAATATGTGACACTTTAGTTTATAAATATAATATTAATACTAAGATTGATTTTGTAAAATCATTATTCTACTTTATCTATTTATTATTAATTTTTATTAATTATTATAAAATAATTTAAGATGACACTTATTTTAGAATAGAGAAAGTAGTACTTTTAGAAATTTTTTTATTATTTCAAAAATTATTTTAGGAATCATATTAAAGATGATTTTCAATTAATTGACAATGAAAAGCTTCTATATTACCACTACATCATTATTAAACTCCTAAATTTAGGTTATTATGTTTATTTGTAACTTTGACTAATTTAATTTAAACCGAGTAAACTTATTTAAAGTTTAAAAATTATATTTTTGGCCTATTTTTTTGGTTTTGGTCTTATTTTTTGCATGAATTTAACTCCGTGTTATTTTAATGTTGTGATTTTGATTCATTTGTTAACTTGACATCTAATATTTAATAAATATATGAGCATGATATATTTTTTAATGTGTAAATCAATTGACATTAAACTTTTTAACTTATTTATTGTTTTATGTGTAAATTTGACCTAAACTTATATATTTTTAAAAATTATCATCATTGTTAATAGTTTTTCTCTCTTCTAAATGTTTATCAATATAATTTTTCTTTTACTTTTTTAATTAAGAATATTTTAATCTAAAATAATTAATATAAGAAAAATTAAAAATTCAATCTTATGAAAAGAAATGAATATCAATCACTTCTAATTTGGATCCTAAATACAAAGTTAGTAATTACCGTAAGTAAAAGTATTAATAGAAATAAATATTCTCAAGACATTGATAGAGTTGGACATGCAGATAAATCTACTCTTGTAAAGTTTGTAATTTGCGAAGCCTGCACCCACCCAGTGTATAGTCTATGGGCTTAGCCAGCTAACCTGCATTTAACAATATTTTCTTAAAAAGAAATAGAAAATTAAATTTTAAAATATGAAATTTGACCCATTTTAAAAATTAACTATGAAGTGTCCAATAAAAAAATTATTTGACTAAAATTGTAATATAATTTACATTTTAAGCTACCTAAAAAATATTAAAATATTTTTTATATTATTATGTTCACTTAATCTATAATTCTATATTAAATCAAATATTATAACATAATTCATTAACCATTTAACCATATAGGAAGTAGTTAAATTTTATATTTTTTTAACAAAAAAATACTTACATTCCTTATTTATTAATATTAAAATGTAAAATTTTGTGGGGTCCATGGAGCCCGTGATTAAGAATGGGCTAAAAAATTCATAATTTAAATGGACTCAAAATATAAGAGTTATTTGTCATGTCGGTTTTGGGATTTGTGGGTGATCCGCCAACCCAAACAGGTTTGTTTAGCTCTAGACATTGGTAAAAAAAAATTAAAATGAGAAAATATTTATTGTAAAAATTATAGAAAAATGTAAAAAAATCATAAACAATACAATTTTGTGTATTTCAATAAAAATATTTTTTTTAATTTCTAAATTTTATTCATCAATATTCTTAAAACATTAGTTAAAAAAATAAAAAATAGAAGAAAACCCAAAAATAACAGTGATTAATCGTCAACAACAGACTGATTAGCATGGCCCCCTGCGTTTGGAGAGTCCCAAGTCTGACAAAATGGTCAGTCTAAGAGTGAGAGCCCCGTGCTGAGAGCTTCTCTCCAGTCTTCAAAAAACTCTTTTTGTTACTATCTTTGACGAGTCAGACTGACAGCGTGAGTCTATTACTCCCCCAAAGCCTAAAATTCCGCGTGGAACTTTCTTCAAGGCTGCCACTTCCTTTTTCTTCTTTTCCTAATTTCTTTTTTGTTACCCCAGTATCACCTACACTGCTACACATTACACAAGACAGCAGCGAATAATAAATTCATTATACATTCTTGAATTAATTAAAATAAAGCTATATTATGTCCTTCACGCCACCATCTTTTGAAGTTGTATCAATACATATTTAAAATAAATATATATAGCACATAAAGATTAGTCATACTCATATATATCTTCTTTAGTGTTGTTTGGGTTGTTCCCAAGTGTTTGTCTCTTCCTCTCTTTCACAATGTGTGCATTACCATCAGGTGGTTCTTCATTTAAATAAAAAAAAAATGCTGGTTTGTGGGGATGATGCTTATGGAGAATCTGGAATAGTATTGAGATCAAAAGATAAATTATCTCTAACACCAATATTTAAAATGACTAATGAGTGTCAAATTCCTTTGTAGAAATGAGTTGAGTCTCTTCAATTTCAACTTTAAGATTGATTTGAGCATTTAAATTTATGTCTGAGTATCACGAGTGAAAATCAAAGTATTGCGAGTGATGTATTAAAGTTTAAAAAAATATTCATGATAAGACCAAAAAATTTAGTCAGATAACGAAAATGTATCATTTGAAATTATGTTTGTAGAATTGTAAATTTTTTAAACATTGAATGAAAACACTATATATAGTGAAAAAAATGATTTATTTTAAGTTCTTTTGGTTGGAAAACAAATCCTTATATAATTCTTCGAATCAATTTTTTTGGTGGTAAAAATTTTAAGATTAAAAATTAAAGGAGGAAATTTATTTTTGCTAAATGTACGTTAATTAAGAATCTAGAGGTTAAGAATCAGGTGGAGTAAACCATAGAGATAGTTATAAGAGAGAGGTGCTTCAATGAAAAATTTAGAGGTGGTAGTGAAAAGATAACCAACAAGCTAGAAATTTTATTTCAAGAGAAGGAAATCATTGAGAAAGTTCTAATGAGAAGACAGGAATCGATGTCTGTGTATTTTGGTTAATACAGTGCGAATAGAGAATTAAAAGGGGTGAAATAGAAAATAAATTTATAAATCTTAAAATATAAAACCTTAATGACTTCCTTTTGGTTACTTCAATTTAACAATATCAGTTAATAAACAGAGAGGATAATATCTTATAAATGTAAAAAAAATTATACTTTCAAGTTCCAATTAATTAAAAATTATTTTAAATATAATTTTTAAAATAATTATTATAAAAGTTAATAATCTAATTATATACGATAATAACTAGTTAGGTTATAGTATACAAAACTTGTATACTATTAATATATTTTAACTAAGTTTTATAGCTGAATAATAAAAAGGCTAAAAATAAATTTTGGTCTCCTATCTTTCTTTCTTCAACTTGATTTCTTAAGTCTTAGATTTTAGAAATTTCATTTTAGTATAGATCGAGTTATTTTTTTTAGAGAAGTTAATTTTTTTGTTAGTTTACCTTACAAAAGAAACTTGTTAAATGAAAGATTAGACGGGTATTTATCACGCTAGTCAAAATTAACACCATAAGTGAAAAAAATGAATAAATGGTTAATTTAGTATAATAGAGGCATTTTAAGAAATCAAAGTAAAAATTTTAAAAATTAAAAGAATAAACTAAAACTAAACTAAATAAGATGAAAAAAAAAGTAAATATTTTCATCTAAGAAAACTATATAAATATAAGCTAATATATATGTAAATATATATTAACATTAATGCGTTATTCCTTCCCGTATATATTGTAGTTTGTATATTATATATATGATATTTTCATTTTATTTTGTACAACTAAAATTTAAATAATAAATATTTTTTATATATAAATTATAATGTAATTGAAATTCATAATGACTAAATACACTTAAATATACAAGTTAGATTTTGGATTTGTAATGAAAATTTTAAATTTTGATATAAAATTGTTTTTAACTATTGATAATTTGTAAAACTATTGATACTCAATTTAAGGATAGAGATAAAAGAGAGTAAATTGAAAGGGATATATGAATAAAAAATTCAAGTGTACATAAAGATAAAAGAAATATAATTTGAAATAAATGTGAGAGTTTTTTTTTTGGCTAGGTACATAAATAGTATGTGAAATACATATATAAAGTAATTAAAAAAAACATTAAGAGTTAATGTGTAATTGAGAGAGTAAAAATAATGAGACTAAAATTAAAATTTTATGGGAGTAATACTAATGTTATAAATTATTTTACTATATTTTAAATTATAAAAATCACATTTATATTATATTTAAAAATGTTACAAATTACGTATGGATCCGTCATTGCATATATCATCCATGTTTTCTGTACACAATTTTTTATATTTTCTAAAAGAATTTCCAGAGGAAAAAAGATAGTATATATACTGTATAAAGCAAGGTGAGTTTTCCTTCCCTCTAATGTCTATCTCTTCTTCTGTGTACATCAATTCTACTGTCCTTACCTGCTCAAGTAAGGCAGTTCATATTAGGAAACTGAGAATTAATCACAGATTTCAAAATTAAAAAAAAATCTTAAATGAAGAAAAATGAATCGTTAACTGAATATTTCAATTTGGATATGAATATTGAATTTAATTAGAATAGAATAATAGAATAATTTTTCATAATAATTATTTTAAATGTCACGTTTAATTAAGATATTTCTAATTCATTAATAATGTAAAAATATTTCAATTTAAAATAAAAAAATTAACTTATAAATGTTTATTTGTAAAAGTTTATGAAAAAAAAGTGCAGATGTAGATTACGTACCACAAAAAAAATATAAGAAGCTAGCGCAGATACAGATATTTTATTATCCAACTTATCTTATAATTTCATGCTATATATAAATGGGATTATTATATTTTGAATATTTTAAAAGAATTAATCATAAGATGAAAAAGTACAAAGTTCACAAAAGCTCAAAAGGAGTCTATCTCTGTTCCGGTGGAAGCTTTAACATGGGTGAATTGGTCGCATTGAGAGAAACTACTAAACCCTAGTCAGCGAGAAAGGCAAAACAAAACCCTGCAAGCTAGCGCATAGAATCGGAGTTTGAGAGAAACGCGCCAACAGAGGCAGAGACAGATAATTAAGTTCATTGGTAAGGGACCGGTTCTCTCTGTGACTGTGTAGTGGCAGATTGATTAGGTATGTTATGTGTGGGGACGTAACTTTGAACCCGGGATTTTAGGGTCTCCAGAGTGTGTCAATCACCTGTCTCCCCCTTCAGAGAGATGCAGGTCCTGAGAATGTTTTTGCAGACAAAATTTAAGGTTTATAACAAAATCTTTTTATTTTTTTTACTTACAATAATAAAATACTAGTATCATTATATTTTTATTTCATTTTTAATATATATATATATATATATATATATATATATATATTTCACTTTTGAACAATAAAATAAACTGTCCCTAACTATTTTTTATTTTCTTTTTTTTATCTTTCTATTAATACAGAAATCATGTAAAAAAACCACTTATGTTCTTAATTTTTTTCATCATTTTCTTTCTTTTTTCCGTTTAAAATTAATATATTTGATTGCTGCCGACATTTTTCACCTTTAAAATTACTATTCTACTCAGGAACCCTAACTGACTATATTAAGTTTTCCTTCATGGTTGAAGAAAATTTTGACTGAGTTTGCACACAACATATTGACGAACTCAAAAGAAATCTTCCTTAAACCATTTGTATGAGCTAGGGAATATACAAGGTAAAAAGACCTTTGGTATGTGTCCTGTAAAGTGAAATCAAGTCAATCTCCCCGCAAACTTCAACTGATAAAAATACATAAACTTACGAGTATAGTGGGTTGATTTGAAGAAATCGACAAAGGATTTAGAAGGACCTAAGGAACGAACAATTGTTAATTAGGGTGTAGTTTAGAGGGGGAGGCATTTAACTCGGTCAAATTACACACTCAAAGTTGGTAAAAGAAGGGGTAGCACTAAGTTCACGAAAAGAGTTTTGTATACATAACTATAGATGGCTTGACAAGGAAGAGTAATGAAGAAAACATAATCAGAACTCGAACAAGGTTCAATGGTGAAGAGTTGTGAAGAACACCCATAAGCATCATGTGGGCACCATGTAGGCATCACTTGGGCACCAAAAAAACATCAGTTGGGCATACGTCGGCACCATTTAGACATTTCGAAATAAGAAAGTCCTAAAATGGCTTTGCAATTAAGAGGATAAGGTAATGGTGATAGTTTTTTAATATCCTCTTTCTCATAGGAAAAAGAGAAGGTGATCGATTATGAACTTAATTTATGGGGAGGACAATTGTTAATACAAAGTGAACTTAAGTTTCCTTCATGGTTGAAGAAAATTATGGTGGTGATCAAATTTGTACACAACTCAGATGGATGAACTTGAAAGAAATCTTTTTAAAATCCTTTGAATGATGGAGTATACTAGCTGGTAAAAAGACAAATTTATCCAATCTCCACCGCCCATTAGGTATAGAAGGAGAGAGAAAGTCTTATCTAGTGAAATATTTTTTTTATACGAGACTGAGATGAGAAAAATTTATCCAAATAATTATATATAGATCTAATTAATATTTAATGTCACGTAAAGTTGTCTTATGATTATTTTTAAAAATAATTTTATATATTTTTATTTTAACTATTTGATTTTTGAGGAATTATTTTAATAATTAAGATTTAATTATTTCTCTTGTTCTCAAATAAAAATAATCCTTTTTATAATCACACTTGTAAACTAAAGCGACAAATAAAAATTAAACTCGAAGTCTCAACAATAATCACATCGAAAAAAGTTTTGATTGACTTTGTGTACACTGAGTTGGTGTATACTGGCCAGCCTGTTATGAACGTGGACAGGGACATTAGTGCCAAGATGGTTATCGTTGGAGAAATGGAGAATTGAATAACGCAATAATTCTAATATCTACACGTTAAAGGGGTGGTTGTCGATTAAGGCATTTTTTATATTAATTGTTCTTCTTTTTGCTTTTCTATTTATAACTTGTTTGGTTAACCCCAACCACAGAATTGCTACACTTCGACACTATTGACTACTAGGGCGTGTGCCCGTTTCTGTACTTGTTTGTAGCCACATATGTAGAGCCGTTGTAAGTCTGTTTAATGTAACTCTTGTGGCTATGGTTTTCTCCACAGCAATCCAAACAACCTCGTACCTTTTGGTAGGGCTAGCTTAAAATACTGTCATTATTTTTAAGGCTATAGAGATACTATTATACATGTACAAAAAAAATAATAAACTAGGGCCACATTTATCATACACTCACTCTTAGTAATTTGATATAATAACTAAACTCGTGCCCAGTTAAATGTTTGGGATAAACATAACAATTAAAATTTCAATATGCTTTGTATAATAGAATATTTCAATCCCCAAGAGTGAGTTTTGACTTTTGAGATAAAATTTATGTTTTGAAAATTCGGACTTTTCCGCTTCGTGAAGTTAAGATAGACACTTAGTAATTAAAGGTAGTAATAGGAACACACGATTATAATTCTCTAATATGGAGATTCTTCCACTATACAAAAAGATAGTAGGATTACAAGCATATGTTTACAAAATTGCCTCACTTTATGGTGGCTCACTCAAGCTTCAGGATAGAGACTTTTCAAGCTATTTTTCTTCTCTCTCAAAGAGACTCTTCCTCATTCTAAGAAGTGAATTCACTCTTGTCTTGGGATGAATAGAAATGAAGGCTCCTACCCTTATTTATACTACTCCACCTCCACAATGAATGGTGGAGATTACTTGTATCCTAGGGTGGAGATTAATTCTCTAGAATGCTCCACACATTCTAGGAGTTTCTACACTCTTCTACTCCCTTCCATACTCTTTCATAAGGTTCTAGAAGGTTCTACACATCTCCATAATATTTCAGAGGTTTTCACATTTTTCCACAAGCTTCTAGAGAGTTCTACACTACTCTAGAGTTCTCTATGACGTTCTAAAAAATTATACACTTTTTTAGAAAGCTCTAAAATTTTCTAGAACCTCTCCAATTAAGGAGGGATCCCAACAATTTAATTATCCAATAATAAAAATCATTATAATGTAAATTATGTTTGGGATAAAAATAAGATTATATTTTACACTTTGTGATAATTGATCAAATTAAGTAATTTTAAATTAATAATAACAACATCAAATGCACAAACTATTGTAATAAATCTACTCAAGATTCTCTAATTCAAGCAATCCTTCGGTTTCTCCAGTTAAATATTCAGTCACGTTGATTTCTTTGTCAATTTGAATTATAAAAAGAATGGAAGGATTCGAGCATGTTTGTTTTTAAATCAGGTTAGAATAGAATAGATAATAAACATTGTAAATAAAGAATCCTCGTACAATTTAATGTTTAATTTTACATAACTGCTAGGTAGCGATGTCCTCTTTGGAAGTTCCAAGTATGCATGCATGTTCTTTTAGGCCATAGCTGATGATTGCATTAGACAGGGATAATCACCAACAGTGAATATATCATATACTTTATTTACTTAAATCACCCACTTAAGAAATAACACAGTGTATGTCAGATCCAACCATATAATGGTTTTATATCACTTAAAAGCTTATTAAATTACATTTAAAGAAGTAAATTACTATATCACATCGTGAGTGCTCCACTAATATTTAAAAGCAAGCCGTTTCTTTAAGGTCAACAGTTTCTTAATTTGCAGTGACCACTTCCATTACAGAAGGATATTTAGAAGAAAGAGTGCAATTTTTCTGTCCTTTAATTAAATTATATTGTTAATTAACTCATAAAATAATAATAATAATAATAATAATAATAATAAATCCAATGTTTATTCAAAAAATAAAATCCAATGTTTGAATGTCACGAATTTGAACGCTATCAAATTGATTGGTTGATGTTTTTCACTTGTGAGTTGTCGTTCAACGAAATGAACACGGCAAATTACATAGTAATCAGATTCGACTTTTGGTAACAATCAGAGGGGAATGTGGCTAATTGATGATGCTCAGAGAACCTTTCTTGTGGTGTTCACTAATGTGACTTTCCTGCACCGTTGTTTAATTAATTAATTAACTGGCTTTGGCTTATGATTTATATTAGGTAATTAAGTCTAACCTCGGATTGAAAAACAAGTCCTTTCTTGTGTGGAAGAGGTGATCTGCCCACACCCTCACCACCAAAGCAGAAAGAAGAATCATCATGATAACCTTTAACTCCTACTAAACAAGTTAGGAAGAAAGCCAACAAAGTGCAATTATTTATTTATTTCACTAAAGAAAGAGGAAGCAAAGAGAGGAAAATATATAGAAAGAGTTGCATATAAAATATATATTCTTTTCGAGGGAGTGTGTTTATATTTTGTTATCGATTAACTAGATTAATCTTCCATAATTACAGGATCAAGAGTTGAAAAAGGCAGACTCATACCTGCTAATAAAAAATTTACAATTTTTCATGACTTTTCATCTTAATTTTTTTTTATTATTTATCTTTCCTTAATCAACAGTGCACACTGTGCCCAGGTTACAGAACCCTAACCCCCCTTTTTTTTTTATTCCATCTCAACCTTAATTAATTGGTCAGTGTCAAGTGCGAGTATGCCTTAGCCTTTTGTGTACTAATAAATTTAATCCGCAATTAGTGATACTGAATGTGTGCAAGGATAAGCAAAATAGATGCTAAATTTCGTAGTTTTAGTTCATTTGTATACAGTACAAACTAATTGCATCTTTAATTAGAACCTTAGCAAAAAAATATTGGGAACGTCATAACTAAATTCTCAGTTCTCACCCTAACACGTGTTTTGCCTCCAGAGTAATGGAATCAAACTCTAACCTATGAATGTGCTTAGGAAAGCATATAAACAAGTAACTCTATTTTTTAGTAAAGTAAAATCTAACCAGGTATTTGATAGCCAGTAAGATTTCAGCCTGAGATTATTAGAACAACAAAAGCCCAATATTAATATAGTGTAATGCGACAATATTACTTGGTACATTTTTTTATATTATTTTATATGTCATCAGATCTTTATTAATTAATTAAAACTATAATTACATAATCTTACATTTCTTAAAAATCGAGCTTAAAAATAATTTATAAACATTATCCTCTTTTAATCTACTGATATGTCTTTTAAGAAGGAAATCATAAGGTTCAAATTAACGTCAAAGTGGATAATATATGGGATGCGATGATCATCGACAATTAATTAATTAATACATGATTTATAATGTGTATACATTAATTAATGAAGTAAATAAAAGAAGGAAAGGTAAACGGGGAGGGATCATGGAGGGTTGGCGAGGAAGAAGACAAGAGTGGGAACCACCCGCCGCAGCATCATCTCCCACTTGCCCATTCCTCCGTCCTCGTTTATCGAATGTGATGCATGAATATTATTATTATAACAAATAAAATAATCACACTAATGTTTGATCAAGTTTTCAAGTATATAATAATATTATTAGCATAGGCCAAATTAAACCAGCTATAAACCCAACTTGATCAACTTACGTAAACCATGGTTAGTGTGTGAACCCACCAAGAAGAGAGAAAGCCATGCCCAAAATTTCAATTCAAACCCCACGAGACCACCACCACCAACGAATTACATTATTTACATCAATTAATACATCACCATCCATATTCCATCCTCTAAACCCCACCCACACATTCACAATCTCTATCTCTCTCTAGACCTAGACACGCACACAACACACAAAACCCCGTTACCACGCGCCCCAGAACACCCTAACTTCCTTAAAAACAAAATCAAACAAAAACACATGTACATGTAACATGTCAATTCATTTCTTAATTCACTCCACTGAATCTAGTGAGATAACATGTCATGTTAATATATATTCTCAAATCATTTGCTGATTATTAAATTTAATCCTTTATTTTTCATATATCCTTTCAAAAGATCGACAGTGTTTTTCTAGTATAATTAATTAATGCATTTTTTAGAATGCAAGAGCAAAAAAGATCATGCATGATTATCTACTTTCGTTAGTTGTTTTTTTTTTCTCTTTTTAAAATTCTCTAAGAGGAAATGTGGTATTAGCGGTATTCTTCTTCTGGATTTCCAGCTCTGTTTGCCTCAAAAGAGTAAGCGTCATAAAATATAGCTAGAAAGTGGATAAAACCTATTTTAATATGATGAATTTATTGTTTATGTATCCAGTTTTACTCTATAACGATCGGGGGTAACTTCCATTCTATACTCCTTCATCCACCCTCAAAATATATGTTAATGCCTATTGCAATATTTATCTTAATGATCTATTAACATTTTGTTGTCTATAAATAAAAATAAGAGTTTAAATTTAAATTTATAAAATTACAATTGTAATGGTCTAAAATATGTTTTGTTTCAAAATAAATTATAATTTATATAAAAAATAATATAAACATGTTTTTGTTGATCAATTTATATAATTTGATAATTTATTTTATCAAAAATTTATAACCTGGTAAATTAACTTAAAAATTTTCAATTATAATTAACTTAGTAGAAGATTCATATATTGTTAAAAAAAATATTTGCCATTAAATTAGTAGCAGATGCATTTGTTGTTTTTGTATTTAAAAAAAGTTTTTGTTATACTATTAGTATAAAAATATATTATCGAACAATTATAATCCATTTTATATATAATACTTTTTAAATAATTATTATAAAAATAAAAAATCTTAAATATGAAAATCAATAATTAGACTAGCGCATCAAATAATTTTACGTGCATTCTAAATTTCTAATTAATTTATATAAAAAAATTGAAGGGAATTAATTCATATAAATTAGTATTCGGTATAAATTATCCAATATTTATTCTAAATCTCAATGAAATTTGTCCTTTACACTTAGATTCACACTAATACATATTATTAATTACACAAATTTGTGCAAGTAAAATCTAGTAAAGAACCTAGACTACATTAAACAAACAAATCTAACCCAAAGGAGTAACGGCCATATTCATTTATTGCGCCCATAGAAAACCTAACCAAGAATTGACGGTAATGTTCAATTAACTAAGTCTAATCAACTTAAGGTCGCGTTACGGACACGCTCTTCAATCAGGAGTGGCGAACACATTCTTGCAAGTGTGTTAAAGATTTCCCTCAACTAATTGTTATATTTTATAGGTCATGTTCCTATTATTATTATTGTTATTATTTTAAACTTTTGATTGCCCAAACAAATGGCTGCATTGTGAGTTCTTTGTCCCCTTCAACCTCATTTCAATTCTCTCTCTCCCCCATTCTTACTTCACCTTCTCCTCCTCCTCCTCCTCCTTCTTCATTCCCTTTTCTTTCTCTGCACTCCATCTTTCTTTCCAAAACCCACCCTTTTCTATTCCTCTTCCTCTTCCTCCTTTTCCCTTCTTTTTATTTCCTTACACTCACAACATTTCCCTTAAAATAAACATAAACAAACCAGCACTGTTCTTGACCCCCAAAAAAAAATCTCTACTATTTATTAACTATATTAATTCCTCCATAATATAATCATTTGTTTTCCTTGTTTTCTGTTTTCTCTTATAATATATAACCTTCTTTTATCTATTTTTTCTGTTTTGCACCTTGTGATTGTGAGTTATATCTATTTATATTTATATATCATTCTCTCTCTTTTTTTGGATGTGTCTATGGCTGGTTTGGATTTAGGAAGCGCCTCACGCTTTGTTCAAAACCTTCACAGACCAGACTTGCACTTGCAACAAAATTTCCAGCAGCACCAGGACCAGCAGCACCAGCGTGATTTGGAGGAGCAGAAAACTCCTCCGAATCACAGAATGGGGGCGCCGTTCGACGATGATAGCGATGATAGAAGCCAGGGCCTGGAGCTCACTTCAGGTCCTGGCGACATCGTCGGACGGCGCCCGCGTGGCAGGCCTCCTGGGTCGAAGAACAAGCCTAAGCCGCCCGTCATAATCACCCGGGAGAGCGCCAACACGCTGAGGGCGCACATCCTCGAGGTCGGAAGCGGCTCCGACGTCTTCGACTGTGTCACCGCGTATGCCCGGCGGCGCCAGCGTGGGATCTGCGTCCTCAGTGGCAGCGGCACCGTCACCAATGTCAGTCTCCGGCAGCCTGCAGCTGCCGGTGCCGTCGTCACGCTGCACGGCAGGTTCGAGATTCTCTCCCTCTCTGGCTCGTTCCTCCCGCCGCCGGCTCCGCCGGGAGCCACCAGCCTCACAATCTACCTGGCCGGCGGGCAGGGGCAGGTTGTCGGAGGAAACGTCATCGGAGAATTAACCGCAGCAGGGCCAGTAATCGTCATCGCAGCGTCGTTCACCAACGTGGCTTACGAGAGGTTACCCTTAGAAGAAGATGAACAACAGCAGCAACAACAGCAGCTTCAGATTCAGCCACCTGCAACGACGTCGTCTCAAGGAAACAACAACAACAATAACCCTTTCCCCGACCCTTCTTCAGGACTTCCCTTCTTCAATTTACCACTCAATATGCAGAATGTTCAGTTACCAGTTGAGGGTTGGGCTGTAAACCCTGCTTCACGTCCACAACCTTTTTGAGAGTTCATGAAGATGTTGACGGAGGATTTATATCACAAAAGGCTTTATATTATTTTAAGGTCAGCAAATTAATATTCATGGACTACAACATATATATAAACTATATGTTTTTTCTTCTTCTTCTTGTTATTTTGTTTTTTTCTTATGTTGTTAATGGATATAATATGACATGATAATTATTATGTAGTCTGATTTTCATCTCCTTGGAATTTTATATACTTATTTCCCTGTTTATTATAATATGGAAGACTACTGTATAATTTAATTAATTAGTAGCTTGATGTTATTTTATATATGTTTGTATTTGCTTCTTTTTTTTCTTCTGTTTGAAGATTTATTTAATCAACTAGCTAGCTTTTATATTAACACTTGCACAAGCTGCAACATGTTTAAAGAAGCTTGTTGTGGTTAGACATGAAGCAGTAACTCATCGCAAGTCACAACTCCATAACCAGCTACCTCTCCCCATCTCCTTTATTTCTGTGCCTTTTTTTTATGGTTTTTCTGTTTTTAAATGTATTTATATATTTACCACCTTGTTAAGACAAGTACCCTTTCGCTTGTTTAACAAGGCTGCGAATAAATTTATAATTAGTGTTTGTGTTTGGTTTACATATGTCAGTATGTGTGTGAGTAAAATGTATGCATATAAAACTAGGGATTCAGTAATAAATAAAAGGCTGCCATGTACGGTGTTAATTTTGTAAGCTTTCCGTGCATGTATATCAACTATATATACATCAAAAAGAAAGTAAAATTTTGAAAAAAGAAAAGCTTAAATTAATGCTTACCTTCGTGTTATTTGTACTTGCCATGGATAGTAGTCAAGTCATGAATATGTATGTTTTTATGACATTCCTATGCTTCTCCATCTTCTTTTTTCCCTTTTCCTGGCTATATATGTATATTCGGTAAAATTGGTGGTAACCTTCATTAATCAATTTTAGTTTTTTTTAGTTAAATGTTAGTAGTTAATATGTCATGTTAGTACTGGAAGCATTTGAATTCCTCCTTCCAATTACCAAATCACTTTACGATTCTCATTAACAAACTTCATTACGTAATAGGCTCTATTTTCTGATCATTAGATTGCCTGAATAATTGGAACATTGAAAAAGATTTGATTAAATCCACTTATGAATTGGAAGTCCAGTTTTGGGAACTGCTAGCTACTACTAATCTTTAGGTAAAATGTATGATCTGGTTAACAGGTTAAGATTAAAAAAAGAGATCATGCGTTCATCACTGCCTCTTCTGGGGGAATTTAGTAATTTACACTTCAACCTGAAATTAATTTGGTTAATCTATTTTGCATAACGGTAATTAAATATATGTGCTTCAATGGATATAGAATCAGTTACACTGGCTAGTTGACAAGCACATTATTATGTTTTACAGATTTTGATTAAAAGCTGAGCTCCTTATTTAGGCCTAAATGACTTGCATGTTCCAAAGTCATATATGACCTCGATCATTTTTAATTACTTGGGGCTAATTAGAGTTGTGACATAATTATATATATTTATAATTTAGAGTCAAACGTGGAGCAAATGCTAAACAAGTGTAGGTTCGATTATAGGGCGCTTAGGTTTCCGGCGCGGACTAGATTTAAATATTACAAAAAACGTAATGTCACTGCTGGCTTTTAATTATTCTCCACTTAATATGTTTTTATTTTATTTTATGCAAAGTACCTTGCGTTTCTGACGATGTGCTGACCTTAATTTCACTTTTACTCAGTAGTGAAGAAGCGTGCTGCTATGCTTTTGATCAAAAAGTTCAAAACAATTTGTATGGCGCTTCATTGCCCTCCAAGAATTGCATTTGATTCTATAAAGCACTAATTAGCTTCAAGAATATTATACGTCTACGCCCACAAAAATCCGTATATATATATATACATATACACGCGCGCACTACTGAATGTTGTAATGTACTATAATAGCTTTTAGTATTAATTATAAGCAGCAATATCTCTCTTTTGCACCTCTATATATATGTCTGTGGAGTCTGCACTCAGGATATATGCCATCTTATTAGTTTGTATTTGGCCATTTGTTATATGATGAGTTCCGTGCCAACGATTTCGTAATTAGTTCTTGGAATTCTGCAATGAGCTTGTACGTGGTGATAGGCATATATCTGCTTTGTTATCTACTATAAATTATCCTCGATTAATCTTCTTTCCGCAACTTCAACATTTTTAACTTGTAATTTTATGTGCATAAGTTAATGGATGATGATATGATAAACTCCTTTTAACTTTCATAGTTTGAACCATAAGTACCTCGAACAAGTAGAGTTTTATGCCATGTGAAGTTATGGACTTATGGTCTCTTTAAGAATGGAGTTATCTTTAAGAATGACCCCTTTGATATAGGTTTGTTGAATTTATAAAGATTAGATTTTACTTTTCGAGATATTTTTGGGTGGGCACAAATCTAATATTTCACCCTTACACATAATCCATAAAAATTTGACAAGTAATAAAAAAAATATTTATCATTTATTAGAATTAATATGATTTTTTAAACAAGCAAAATTATATAATCCGTTTCCTTGAATAACGATTTGATCCTATAAAGATATATTAAATATTTATATAATAGAGAATTTTCAATTTTTTTTGTTATTTTTTGTTTATAACTAGATCATTTTTTTATAAATATACTTTATATGTAATTTTTTTATGTTATTATTATTAATATATTTATATCTATTTTTAAATATATATACTTTTTTAAAAGTAAAATCAAAGGAGTCCGACCTATCTATTTCTCTTTTGAACTATTTTTAACTAAAACTCTTGATTTTTTAGGTGGTAACGTGACCCACCCATTTCTCTTATGCAACTTTTTGTTTAGTTTTTTATTTCTTGAATATATTTTAAATATATTATGTAAAGTATCTTATGTATAATATATCAAATATATTTTTAAATCTATTTACATATACATTTTAAAATACATATAAAATGATTATTCTAGGTTTCTTTTACTGCATTCTAGGTTTATTTTTAACAAGTTAGATTATGAAATTTTTAAAGTTTGTTTAACTAAAAAATCAAAGTTTAAAATCATAAATATATTAAATTTTAATAAGCTTATAATAATAATAATAATATATTTATAAGATTTCTCATTTAGTTAGATACTTATTTGATTTCACATAAATAAGAGATAACAAGAGAAATTGAATTTTTTTATTATATAAATATTTAATATATCTTCTTATGATCAAATTGTTATTTAGAGAAACAAATTATATTATTTTTTATTAAAATAAATTAGATGAATACTGATAAATAATAAATATTTTTTCTTTATATTTTATTACTTTTTAATTTTTTTATTGGTTATGTGTAAGGAATGTGTTAAGTTTGTGTTCATCCAACAATATCTCTTACTTTTCAGCTAATTGTGATCAATATATAGTGCTTTCTGTTTAGCTTATAAAAAAAATAAGTTTTTTTTTAATTTTTATTGGTGTATATATCTTATAGTTTTTATAAAGTTAAGATGTTACAAGTGATATATTTAATTATGAACTTTGATCTAGTATTTCTTGGACTTTATAAATAAAAATTTTATTTATGAAAAAAAAAAGTATAGCAATATTTTTTATCATTAAAGTATAGCAATATTAACAAATATCAATTGCATTCTACAGAATTATTAAAATGCATAGTAAACATTGAAAGCAATCATGTAAAAGTTATTGGGTCCATACTAAATATAATATGTACAAGAATTGTGGGTACGTAGTGATGATATATAAATTAGAATTCGACCTTAATTACACTTTTTCATATTTTTTTTCATGATATATTATTTGAAATTTTGAATTTTAAGTTTTTTTTAAAAATCAATTAAGTCTCTGTATTTTTAAAAACAAAATCAATTCCCTTATCAATTTTATTCTATATAAAATTCTCAAATTTTATTTTTCTATTTAAAATCTTCACATACATACTAAATTGTTTTAAAGATTATTTTACTCCAAAGTAATCGATCACAACCTAAAATTTAATAATAAAAAAAATCTCAAACCTTATCTTCTTTAAATCCTAATTCAAGTATTTTTCTTAGAGTAAATTTCACTCCTTAGATTTCATGAAATTACACATTTTTCTTATTTTTTTTTACCCTTAAACTAACCCTTCAATTGTTTGAAAAATATTAGACTGACACTCCTTACACATTATATTCTCTTTAATTGTTTAAAAAAGATTACACTATATTTTCTTATAAGAAAGTTGTCTTAAATGTTAAAAAAGTAAAAATATGTGTAATTTTACAAAATTTCATGGTATTAGTATAATTTACTAATTATTTTACTTTTAATTTTTTAAAATTAGAATTACAGTATCACTTAATTAAATTCATCACAACTCTCAAAACACTTTGATAGAAACTAATAATTTGAGAATTTTAGATAAAAATATCGACAAAAGAGCTAAATTTGCTTGACGTTAACAGAAATAATCCTAGAATTTAATTATCTAGTGATGTTGTTCATGACATTTGTTTGTTATAAAAGAAATTATACAACTGTATATCGTTCAATCATATATCCGCTTACGTACTAACCCTAAATTAAATGTACAACAATTCATATAATAATCTATATAATATTAATTTTTGTGTTTATTTCTCTCCATGATTATGACATATAATAAATAATGTGTAAAAAGAGATAAACACAAAAAGTATTGTACAAACTGTTGTACAATTGTTATAGAAATAACATTTCTTCAAATTAAATGACCTGCGAAATTGATAAGGTATATTTAATTCTTTTGTAATTTTAATTACAATACTACTAATCATGGTAATATTGGCAATGGTGAAAAAATAGTTGCCTGTCATAGAGAAAATAATAATTGAAATTTCATGATGTATAAAAAAGAGAATAAGAATTTGGAAAAGATCGAGAGTCTTATTTTTCTAGCGGAAAGGAGGGTTCATACCATTAGATTGGTATGGGAAGCATGTGTGGAGAATTTAAGTCGTGAAGGTTATTTTGAGGTGTTTTGAATTGATATCAAGGTCGAAAATTGTAAGAGTAAATGTTTATGATTCCTTTATGTATGATTCAGCTTTAGAATATATTGATCAACTGCTAAGTTGGTTCAATTCTTTTTCGATTTATTGGCATTTCAAATTTCCAATAGGTGGTAGTAATCATATGTTTGTTATTGTCGATTAAAAAAAAATCATAAGCTTGTTATTGGTTCGTTGTATCTCAGGCTCTCCTCTCGGAGAAATAGGTATTTATTTTGTCTCTGGAGGCAAAGTAACGTTAATTATAACTTGGCGTTGAATAATATCAATATTTATCATTTAACTTTTCTTATAATGCCAAAAAAAAGTTCTTAAAAAGAATCATTTAGATTCAAATGACTTTTCTTTAGGGCAAACACTGAGGAGGGAAAAAGATCTCCTAAGTGGGATGATATATGTGTGCAACCCAAAGTACAAAGAGAGTTTAATTTGGGAGGTGTGTAACCCTAACTGGAGAAGGGGAGAGTTAGAGGATAATTAAGAAGCCTCTTTGGAGAAAATTTTGGAAGCTAGAATGATGATTCCATATAGTGTCCTATTTTTTATTTTTTTAAACCTCCAATACTCATGCAGTGCATGTCCTAAAAATTTGAATGGAAGTTCCTTTAGAAAAAAATAAACTAACATAATCTCAGCAATTGTTTTGGATGATGTTTAGATAGGATATATGAGGGTGAAACAACTTTTCCCTAAGCTGTTTCCAACAGGCAACAGTTATAAATTAAGTGTAAAAGACAAGCACAATTAAGAAGGGGTGGAATTATATTTTTTACAGCTAAAACCCAGTAATATTTTATGTTGGGATATTTTATGTTGAGATCTGGCAATTTTTGCCGCCCATTGGTTTTATCTAACTCAACAAGTTTGTCTCCATGGAACATACCGGTGGTCTAAATCCAAATCAAAAATAAAAAATAAAAAATGTTATGCCTGCAGATAATGCAATTCATGAGAATATTTAAGATGCCCCAAGACTAAGGTTGTATAAACTATAGCTATTACCTTATAAAATTGATATGGGTGTCTGGACTTTTCATATATAATCACAAAAGCACAAACCGAACATGTCTGTAACATCTAAGCCCGATATACATTTGATACCCAAAGGCCCAAACCCAGATGATGAAGGCCACTGGGTCTAAACCTAGAAGGGGAGTTCGAGCCCTATTTTCCTTCCACTCCTCCAAGGCTCCAACCCCTAACCCCCTCCTATATGTGATAAAACTTGAATGAATCTTTATTTTAATATCTACAATCATAGAATGTTTTTAATTTAGTTTTAGAAATTATTAAAAAAATTAAATAATCTCTTAATTTATGATTGTTAATCTATGTAACTAAGTTAGTCTCTTGTCATACTACAAAAAAAATAAAAGCATTACTGACAAAAATTTCATTATTATTGACAATTTTTACTATTAATATTAGTGTCACCAATATTTCAATGAGGAATTTTAAAAAATTACATGTATTTTTTGTCATTATTGTTAATTTTTTTAGATATTATATTAAATATCACCCTTAATTAACTAACGACGTCAAAAATGTTAATGTCTAATATTTATGTTGACTCATATGTGACATCTTGAGAAATCATTACTTTAAGAAAAAAATGATGACATTTTGAGAAATTATTACTTTAAGAGAAAAATGGTTATATATTGAGGGTATTAAAAGTTTTACATATTTATTTAATCATAATTCATTATTCATTATGTATGATAAGTTTATTAATTTTTAAAATAATTCAAAAAATTATTTGTGATTTGATAATAGTGTAAGACTATTTTATTATCACCGTATAAACATTAAACTCTTATTTTAATCTCTAAAATAATACATATAATCCATATTATTAAAATTTTAAAGTAGTTCATGAAATTAAACGTTGTTGTGTAAGTTAACTCAACTATCACCTTGTTAAACAGGTACGTGTGTTGTGTTCCACGTTTAATATACAGTTTTTTTAATCATTAAACACATGTCGTGAAATTGTTTAAGCTTAAATAATAATTCCGGGTTTGAGCCCTGATATTAAATAATTAAAGAGAAAATTTTGCATGTAATTTTATCCGACTCAAATAAAATCATTTCTAATAGAGAATAGAGAATTCATGTTTGTCTAGAAGGAAAAAAATACATTTTCAAATTTTTTTCACGTCAAATTTTAACTAAAAACAAAACTACAGTTTATTGCTTTCATCTTGCTGTTAGTACTTATAAGCCAAGAAATTATTTACTCTCCGATCACTCATCTGTGTAGCATACTGGCATGTCGCATTTGCAATGAGCTTTATGAAACTCAGTAAATAATTGAATTTTACAAGAGGTAGCCAATTATTTAATCTACAATATTGCTCATACTTTACGCTATAATATACTCTATAGACTGTACAAAAGTCCATATATAAGACCATAACATACTTCTTCGGTTACTAATTATAAAATATATATCATCTCAACGTTAAGAAAACTAATTATTACATCAAATATGTTAATTATTTATATTTTTATTCAAAAATTATTTTTTATCCTCTCAATATTTATTTATTTATTTTTATTAAAGTTTGGAGAAAGAATAATTAAGTAAGGATATATAATAAAAAAATCTTATAAAAAAAGATAAATAATTTTTTTAAAGTATTATAATTAGAGATGAAAGAAACAACATATTAGCTAACTCCGATTGCCATAGGCACGTTTTAAAGTTTCTAGGTTTCAATTAATAATCCACCGTACTGTGCATAGACAAGGATTACAGATTTACAGGGTAGAAAACTAGCTAGGAAGAACATTTATATATCAACGCCGGGGAATTAACTTCTTGATTTTCATAACATGATTTTATTACGCGCGTGATTCTGTGCTCAAATTGTTTGTTAAGTGATTGTAAGAGAAAATAGTTTTTAGTTAAAAGATATACCACTTAAACAAGCAACATATTGTTGGTAGAGTGAAACTCACTTCCTTGCGCAATGTCATAAATTCGAGTTGTTTGGAAAATGTAATTAAAAATAAAGATATCATTGAATGTGACTAAATAATTTTACAACACAAATGAGTCATTAGTAAAATACTTCCTTCTTTTTTAAATATAAATTGTTTAAAGTTGCTGTAGATATATTAAGAAAAATAATTATTTATTAAATTTCATAAAAAAATATGAATGATTTTCTTAATATCGATAGTTAATTAGAAATATCTTTAACACTTCATTTTTTTAAAAAGAGATTTGATTGATGAGATTTTGTATAATACTTATAAGATCAATGAGATTTAAATATTTCTTCTTATAACTTATTTGATCCCATAAGTGAGACTACCATCCCATAACATGTTGTTACCAAAAGTAAAACTCTTTATTTCTTCAAGAGAATCTCCTAATTGTTTCGGAGCAACTAGAAAGAGATTTTTTTAACTAGAAAGAATTTAGTTCAAATATAAGATACTTATCCAGAAGTTTTTGCAACTCGATCATGTATGATGGAATCATCAAAGATTTTATTTTTTCAAACTCTGTATGTAACTCACTATAGACTCGAGAAACAAAGAGAAGATGTGTACGAACGAGATATCCAACAACAAGAAGGAAAAGAATTGAATAGAAGAACTCCTAAACATTTAGCGATCTCAGATGTGTCAATATTAATAGTAACTCATTATTTTGATGAATAATTTCTTGAAATAGAAGAAGATTATGTAATATATCTGATTCCATATCTCACTTATCAAATTCCATTGTCGAAGACACAATGGAATGTGACGAATTCACCATAATATATGTGATCCATGCATAATATCATGAAAAATGGATACAAATTTTTTGCTACTTAGTATTGACAATAGGTTTGAAAAAGTATCTAAAAATATGAAATTTAGATATTTGTACCCTATCAATGTAAGGAACCATGGTATATATGTTTGGAATAGATTCCATTTTGAGAGAATTGAAAAAACACTATCTTGTTGAAAGGTTTTATACATCAGTCCTTTCTCAAGGCATTTTTTTAGCAAAAAATTATGATTTATTTTGTATTCAAAATATACAACAATAATAAATAGAGAAAAAAAAATCTAAATATACATTTTTGAAATAACAAAATTTTTCTTTAATAGTGTGAAGACTCTATGTATATTCACACTAAGATTGACTTAAATTTGTCAACAGTTTTGACAAAGCGGAACAAAAAAAACTTAAAATATTGGGGCTCTGAGAGAATAAAAAGAATAGTGATAAGTGTGTATTTCAATAGGCAGTCTACGGCCAGCACGCATAGAAAACCCCTTTTCGTGATAAACTGAAAAAACTCACGGTATATCCTCTATTGTTTCTATCTAATAGTTATTTAAAATTTTAAACCAATATTTTTTTGTTTATAATTATGTGCTAACTATTAGTATATTTAAATTTAAAAACAAATTTTTTCTATCTATCAGCTATTAACATATTTAAATTTAAAACAAGATCCTTTTTTGTTTCTATTTGCTAGCTATTAGTATATTTAAATTTAAAAACAAAATCTCTTTTTGTTTCTATCTACAAGCGATTAGCATATTTAATTTTAAAACATTTTGTTTCTACGTGTTAGCTATTAGCTTTGACAAAGTCCAAAACTTGACTTGTGCTTTCGATTTCCAAACGTAAACGTGAAGTCCTTCATATTTCACACATGAAATGATCACCGAGCGTCCATTTTTGTTTTGCACTAAAACATTTCAATTATGTTTATATTATTTATAATTTCAGTGCTAACAAAAATATAATAATATTTCACTTAAAAAATTAATTAATCATTTGATCATAATAAATTCTCTAATTTAATACATTAATCCAATTAATATATTAATTAAGACAGACGTTAATAATACTCTTCGACGTTCAAATAGCATGAAATAATATTTATCACTTATAAGAAACAAATAAGAAAAATAATGTAACATTGTCTTCCATCATTTACAACTTTGAATTAATTCTAGAGTATGATATTTATATCAAACTCAAATAAGTTAATAAATTTATTCAGTGAATGACTTAAAAAAACTCATTTCTTTATTTATTTAATTATTTTGGTCAATGTCTTAATCTTATTATAAAGCTCAAAACTCATTACTTGGATTCCATCTTGATTAGTCATTAACTCTATAAATATTTAGTTATATCCAATGTTTATTCAACTAATGCTCTAAAGCATTAGATGTCCGAAATTAAAATGCAACAAACGTGTTAATTACTATGACAATCTTAGGTCAAAGAAAATTTTACACTTCTTCAGAAATTCCTATTGACAGTTTAAGATAATATTATCTATTAGAAAATCTCAATTAAGTGAGTTCAATGATCACATCTCTATGCGCATCATCTATATATGTAAATTAATAAATAAGATATATTAATATTCATCCAATGAACATTATCACATATACATTGAGCTATCTCGATTATGAATGTCTTATTCATAATAATTCTATGATCAAGAACAACTTTAAATTAAAATTACAAGAGACTTGTTTCTCATTTAGTCATTTTCATAATCTCTATTATGATAACAAATCTTTAATTTTAATTAAGGATCTTATCAAGTTAACTATTTTTTATCAAACAATATAAAAAATGATAAAAAAAACAATAATACTTTATTATTAGAATTATAATTGATTACATGATGTATTAGATCTTAGGCATACACAATTATTCTCAACAAATATACTCTTTCATCTCTACTTAAATAGTATTCTTATTCATTTACTCTCACTACACAGAATTCTCATTAATAATAATAAATTTATATACAAATTTGATGGATTAAGATACTTAACTCCATTGTATCTGTTGCCACTTGTGAAAAAATAAGTGATTTTTGGAATTAATTAATGATATAAATGCATGAATAAATACTAGTGACTTAAGAAAAATAATTTATAATAATTAGAAAGACAGTTGTATTAATGTATGAAATATTGATATTGAGAGTAATTTTAGGGAAAAAAATATTTAATGTAGTATTAATTTTATAAAAATGACTTATATTGTAGAACAAATTTTATTCTCTACTCTATAACACAAACTTTGAACAAAGATGTCCCCAGCACTGCTTTGAACAGGTCAATACTAATTAATGATGAGAGAATCTATAATCAATATTTAGTGATTAGTCCTTAGTTAGTTCATTGGTTGCTGGTAGGGATGGAAACAAACAAGTTCTTCTAAATTATCGGAGCGATGAAAATTATGAAGCATATGGCCAGTTAATATTAAAAAAGAAAACCGAAGAAAAAATCATACTTACGACGGAAACAGAAAGTAACATAGTACAAAGATAGGGATGAAATGAAAATGGTTGTCATTACAAAGAAAGAATAACCATCTTATATACTACGTGCTATATTGGTCTGTACTCTGTATTAATAGAAATAATACAAGAATTTAAGGAACTAGAACCCTACTCTTAACAATGAAACTGAAATTAGTAAAACATGGTATATATATAGTTTGCTATGTTAAATTACGACTCATCAAACTTACAATGTTATGATGATCATATATCCTGAGCGTAGAAGTCAATAATCTCCTTCAAATTAAGCTCGAACAAAGAAGAACAATCATTGTGCATGAGCCACAACATGTGCTCGAACAAAATGGCATCCACATCGACAAAGACCACCTTACTAGGTTGATGGAGATTATTATGATGATGATCCTTGTTGTTGTCCTCTTGATCCTCCTCCAGCTGCTTCCTCATGGACGTGTCCATCAAAACCCGAAAAGGGTTCTCTTGTAATATGAAAGGGTCCACCAGGAACACCCTATTCTCTTTTCCGACCACCACGGTCACAGGGCTGTCACATTCTTTGTCCTTCGTTAGGGGCCTGTACCCCATGGAGCGTCTTCGGATCAATGATAATGGCATGACCAAGCAATTCATAGAAAGAGCAAGTATAGATTATGTGATATTGGTAAGAATTGAAGTGAAGGAGTGAGATTGAAGATCAAAATATGTTTCTGGGATGGTGTGGAACTTTAAGACTAACATTTATATGTGTATGTGGTGGTTGAAGCTAGGAAGGGGCCATAGTAGAAATTGTCCAAACGTTGACCTAGCACTAGTCACTATAGAGGGAGCCAAGTTTTTTTTTTTTTTTTGACCCGGATTTACTATCATCAAGTGTGGATATATATATATAAAGGTTAAGAGAATTAGTAAATAAACATTTGGCCATAAAAACAAAACTCTCATAAAGTGTTTTTTTGTCTAAATTAAAATATTTTTTATTAAAAATAAATCTGATTGAATTAGATAAAATTATTTATTATGTGTGATAAAATTCTTTATTTAAGTATTTATTATTATTATATATTCTGTACTTAACACACATTAGTTATCCAATTATCCAATTGCTTGATGGCTGATGAAGTGTTCTATTATTGAAGGATTTTGATTTTCTTAAAAAATCAGAACGATTTTACACCGTGAATAGATCAAAATTAATTTGTTCCCTGGAAATTAAAGTAATGATGGTGTCACTTTAATTTGGTAAGGGAAGCGCATGGTTGAGTGGCGCGTGGTTTATTTTATTGATTGTAAAACGTCATACGTCAGCGTCTGGTCTGCTAACGCAGCAAGTGGTTGAGGTGTGACTTTGTTTGGGGCAGTGGCGCGTGTTTTTTGCGACTTAGTCCATACGCTCGACTGCAACACGCAAGTTGCAACGTCTCATTCACAACACAACAAACATCATGCTTTTAAATAAATAATAAATAATGGATGTAAAAAAGCCACTTCATAAATCACATCTGACAACCAAATTCACCTTTCAAAATTCCAAATACAATTTATCATCTGCCAGTAAATTTTAAATTAATACCTTAAAGAGAGCAATATTATGACTTTTGAATTGAAAGTTATAATATTTTTTTTATTCAAGTCGTAAAAAAATTTATAACTTTTTTTAATACAACTTTAAAATTATAAGAATTTTTTACGATTTTAAAGTTTTTTTTTATTGAAGTTGTAATGAATTTAGGATTTTAATATTTTTTGCAGGTATATTTCTTTAAAAAAATTAACTAATTTTTTAATTTAATTATTTAATAAAAAATGTGTTTTATTTTTTAGTTTCATTTAATATTTTCTATATTTTTATATGGTTTTATTTAATATATTTTTTATATCTGATATTTTCTATATTTTTTATATGGTTTTATTTAATATTTTTTAATTTTTGGTATATTATTTTATTTAATATATTTTCTATGTTTAACTTTTTCTATATCTTTTTTATATAATTTTATTTAATATTTTTTATTTTTTTTATTGTTTTAAAAAAATAATGCAAAAGACTTAAATTTAAATAAAAAAATTAAAATGTACTACATGTTCGATTAACAAAAATATTAATAGTGGGATGATGTCCCACAACGAGTTTTTTTGGATACGCGTCAAAGTTTTTCATTTTGTTGCGCTATATTTGTTGGTAGTTGTTGTTATTTTGTTCTATGACCTCTTCTTTCTCTTGTTTAGGATGACCAAATTGTTTGTTGTTGTTGAGGAATATTATCACCACCATGATTGTCATCATCATCATTGTTTATATTATTGTTATCATCATCTTCCCCCTCATCCTCATGACTCATGTCATGCATTTGAATAGGTAATGATGGATAATAACAAGAGCTCGATGGTGGTGGATTGCATGCAGATGGTAGAGTATTGATAGTGGCACCAAATCTTTATGAGAGTCCTTCAAAAACATTTGAGATAAAAGGAACTTAAAATGAGTATTGAGGGATATATGATGAGAACTCCGATATTTGAAAACTTTGCTTACATCCTTGAGGCATATATCTAGAGAAGACCCATTGATTGATAAATAGATTGTGCATGTGCTTCTTACAATTTAAATTGTAATGACTTTGTTGACCCTGCATACAAGTTGGAAGACATTTACAAAGTTTATCAGCATCATTTTCATTTGCTTGGAAGCGAAGATAAATGATCTCAATATTTGGGTCCATATTTTATGTCTAATCCTTCGAAGCCATGAAACACGACAAGAATACCAACTACTACTCGTATACATAATGAGATGGACAAACCAAATTCCAAATAAGCCTAAGAAAATGCTCGTTATGTGAAATTGAAGGACATAATAAATCGTATTAACTATCCATATAAACAATTTGATGACTAATAATGTTTCTATTTTTTAATTTTATGCTTATAATTAATTTGTATTGTTCATTTTATATTAATGTATTATGTTGTTTTTATTTTAACAACTACTTTTATTATTAAATTATTTTTCTGTTGTTAATATTAAAATAATTTATAAAATAAAACTAATTAATACTATTGTATTAAATTATTAATTTATTCAATGATAAATATAAAAATTAATTAAAAAATTTGCAAAAAATTAATATTATTTGATACAAAATTATTAATTTACTTAATCATAATTGTAAAAATTAATTAATTTTTTTTAAAAAAACTAATGTTGTTTCATAAATTATAAGTTAATATTATTTGTTAATATTAGTAACAAAATATTTTAATATTTTTGTTAAGTAAATATGTAATACATTTTAATATTTTATTTTAAATTGAAGTCTTTTGCATTGTTTTTTAGTTTACAAAACAAATAATAATCTATAATATTAGTAAAAAATAAAGAAAATATATTAAATAAAACAATATAAAAATATAGAAAATATAAAAATGTATAGAAAATATTAAATAAAACTAAAAAATAAAGCATACATTTATTTATTAAATAATTAAAATAAAAAAATTACAATTTTTTTAAAAAAAACATACATGCAAAAATGTTGAAGTCATAAATTCATTTATGAATTCAATAAAAAAAATTATGTTTTACGACTTTAAAGTCCTTAAAAAAAATTATTACGACTTTAAAGTTGTATTAAAAAAAATTGAAGTCGTAAAATTGTTTATGACTTCAATATAAAAAAAAAGTCATAACCCCTTTTATAACTTTAACTTTCAGTTTAGAAGTTATCACATCCCTTACAACTTACCCCCTTCCGATTATTAATTTAAAATTTACCCCCAAATGATAAATTAAAAAAAACTGCCCCTATTTGGTCGTTTGGCCGTGGCAGCTAATTTTTGTTGGATATTGACATCATTACTCCCATTTTATACCTCTCTTTAAGGTTCAGCTTAGATTAATTAAACTCCCTTTAAAACGAGACGGAGAAACTTGTAATGAAAATATGTATGCATTGTTACATTTAACGTGTTTAAAAGAAGCCTAACGCATTTAATTTGATGCTTTCTTGTTTTGATAAAAATGAGGATTGAGTATAATAACTGCTTAAGATGGCATAGAATTGTTCATGCTTAAAGAGATGGAGAAGAATTGTTCTTCATTTAAAGTGCAAGTATTTATGGGACAATGGAACGTGCATGATTGAAATTTTATAATGAATGAATACGCTGCTCAGATGATAGGAACATTAATGAATGCATGAGGAATCAAATCTGTGGTAAACTCGGAATTAAATAAACAATGGATCTTGTTGACTAAGGACACAGGTAAAGGAATTGAAAGATGAAAGATTTTATTAGAAATTATATTAGAGCATATATTTAAAAACTATAGGAGAATGTATTTGTACGCATCCAAATAAAAACATTTACTTTTTTTACTGATTAGCATTTGTCATAAACAATAAAGCACGATGCATGGAGGAAAGCACATTCTGATTCTGCTATATGCTACTGCGGAGTGCAGACAGCAATCTTCAAAATGACAGAATTCGGATAATTGGCACCATATCTTTGGCTATCATCACTAGAAATGTTACGATTATAATTAAAAGGAGAAGGAAAAAAAAACTAATAATCAACTGAAGAACTTTAACCTTAAGATAGACTGTTCTAAAGTCAGTCTCAAAAATGCAGTTAGCATTTTAGAATTGACCTCTAGCCACTACTTTGAACAGGCATCATGCTAAATACGCAGTTTCTGCACTGTTAATCCGAAATCACACCTTCACTGATGAGATTGGCCAGCCCATAGTGGATGATGGTACATGGGCATATTATGAACGGGCTGGCTAGCATTATTATAGAGTCCATGTCCAGGCCCTGGCCCCCTACAAAATGGACTATGATCCTGTTCCTCAGAGGATTCAGTTGAAGGCCCTTGAGAGGTAGGACTATTTGGGGTCATGGGTGCACCAAAGGTTAGCATTTGGGGTGGTGGTGCAGAAGAAGACCCAGATTTCAGGGCACTTGAGCTCGACTTTTTCGCAAACGCAATAAAGCTACCCACAATGACCTATCAATGATTGAAAAAATAGTAACAAAAATAAAGCATCAAAGTTTCAACAATCCTATTATGCATAAAAGCCCCAATAGTATGCTCAAGATATTATATACACAATCAAAATCAACAATCGACATAAATTCTATACTATTTGAAAGCAATACCTGTACAGTTGATGCTGCAGTTAGCGTTCCAGCGACTCCACCACCCAAAACACGTCCATCAGACCCTGCAAGAGTTACATTCAAAGTGCATGTTCTGCTACGATCACCGTTATTTTCAGATTGCTGCAAAGAACCTGATAAAGATATAATCTCAAAGCGGCCCTGCAATGTAAATTAACATCACATGAAGAGAATGAACCAAAAGAGTGATATATTTAATTATATACTCATCCACTAGTGTCAAGTAATAACATTGCCATTTCACTAATATGTATAAAATTAAAACATAAAACAAGACATAGTTCCTGTGTAGAAGAAACCCATCAAATATTATTTAGTGACATTTTAAATGCCTTAATTGTACAACCAACAACAACATGCCAATTTCAGAAAAGGTTTGGAAAGAAAATGTTACACATACCATGGTACTTAAAACGAGTAAACCATAAAATCTGAACATTCACATGAAAGGAACTTTTAACCCAAACTATTGTTATGAAGTAGTATCTTATATAATGTGGACACTCTAGCAGCTTATATGAGAACACAACTTGTATAGAACTATGAAAATTCTTTTATAATTTTATCCAACGAAAAAATTACTTAAGTTGCTTTAACTCAACTAATTTTGGACTATCAAGCACTGATTCGACACGGACATGGAGACAACACATGTCTGTGTATATATAACACAACATTTAAAAAACAAAATTGTTAAAACTTTACAGTTTTCATATAATAATGATCCTCACAAATAGAATACTAAGAAACATACCTCTTAATAGTTAAAACAACTAGTTAAGTCCTATGGAAACGAGCCTCACAAAAAAATGTTATGCCTTGCATTATTTATAATATATGTTGACTCTCTTTTTTATGATAGGAGTGTCTAGTTAGCCAAGAATAGGTGTCGGCTTGCTCTCTTGACTCGTGCTCCAGCTGTGTCGGAGAGGTGTCCAAGTTGTATCCAAGGTATCTAAGTGAAAAAAATGTTTGTTAATTTCGACATGGTTGACACTTGAGAGGTGTCCAGTTCAACACGTGTCGAAGGCGTGCATGACAAGTGTCGTGTCTGATAAGTGTCTGACACGCCAACACGTTTCACAAAGATGTCAGTGCTTCCCAAGAAACATTGACACCTTTGTTTGTGGAACGTGTCAAAGACTTAAATGACATGATACTTGTCATACACACCTTCAACATGTGCCAACACAATTCAACTGGGTCACAATTAAAAAAAAAAATTTCAACTCAGACACCTCTTTGACACAACTTGGACACCTCTCCAACACATTTTGAGCACTAGTCATGAGAGTGAGTTGGCACATATTGTTGGCTAAACACTTCCTAGAAACTCCTATCATAAAAATAAAAAGTCAACTTATAAATATTGCAAGGCACATAACATTTATTATTAAGAGATATGTTTCCTAGTATTTTATCTGAGGGTCATTATTATATGAAATTTATAAAGCTTAACAATTTTGTTTTTAGAATATTGTGTGTGTGTGTGTAAGCGGTATCCATGTTTCAGTTGGTGCTTCATAGGATATAACAATGCTTAATGATTGGGTTATTTGATATCCAAAACCTATCAGCAGGAAGTAATTATGATGCTGTGTTTGTATTCCCGTTCAATCACATTGAACTTGAATCCAATGAGATAAGCATTCAAGTTCAAAGTGCATTTGAAAGTGTAATTGACTTAAACCAAACACACAGTCAGGTGTGGGATGAATATGAGACTGGCAGGAAATGGAGACAGAGAGGCTATGCACTGAAAGACACAAATGCAACAAATATAAGCACTTCCAATTCTGCAGATCCTTGCCCAGAAGGGCCAAATTACCTTGACAGTATCCCTATTACACTAAGGCATGCTCATCATAACTAAGATCCAGTTCTATAAGAGTATACAGTACTCTAAGTATGTTTTACTTAATGTAGTTAGGAGTTTAGTCTGTTAGCTGTGTCAACTAACTTCTTAACTACATTAAGTAAAATACACCTAGAGTACTGTATACTCTTACAAGTTCCATCCACAACAATAGAAACAGAATTCCAAAGCACCTTTTCCCAGATCAAATTAGGATTTGAAAAAATATTAAAAAAGAGAGACAACCATTTCATAATGTAGATTTGCAAATTGTACTCATCTAATAAAGCAGGTATCCCAAAAACCTTTAATATGTACTATTGTGCATATCTAGTTTGAAAATAATGATCTAACACTACTTTCATCATCAGAAAGGTTAAGAACCCCTAAAATTACTCATATATAATAATCACTGAGATTAGTCCCTAAAAAAATTGAAATACATTTAAAGAAATGACAAAACAATAATCATTGCAAGACTTCCTTTCAAAATGGATAGGTTACAAGTACAACCAAAAGCAATAACTCCAGGCGGCATATATCTTTCCAACAATTTTCAAATTAATATATTTTTTACCACTGTTCATCCTTACATTTGAAGCGGAATGGTAAGAGTTTAGGCAATATGTAAATTCACTTGGCCTTATCTGTCAACAACGATTCTGAAAGTGAACTTACTTGAAAGGTTACACACTTACATTTATCAATTTGAAATTGATTGTCTAATATCTATATTAGACTATAGAAAATAGTTGCTTGATAAATTGTTAATAATAATATAAAAAAAAAAATGCAATGAATAGATTTAGTCAAATACATGTGAAATAAATAAACCATTTCCAGCTGCCATCTCAGCAAGTACAAGATTTTCCCATTTCAATAGAAGAAGAAAAAACAAAAACAAAGAAAAAAAAATAAACAGCCCTCCAAATAATTAAATAAGTGATTGTGTTATTTGTGCTATATTTCACTTACTAAAGCATAGTTATGTTTGTAGTTGAAAGTATGAAGTAAATAATAATGCCTTTAGTTTCATGTTCTCAATTGACATGCATGTTAAGCAAACACATATTACCAGATCATTTCCAATACAGCATAAACAAAACTGAATATAATGGATAACTAGATATTAACTAGATTCCATATGAATATAGAAAGTACCTCGTAGGTAGCAATACCACCAGACATTGCAGGCTGTCGAAGGGTAACATTACCGATTGCACCAATAGCAGAAAGAATACAAACTGTCCGAGGCCCTTGCTGAGAAAAGGCCATTATTTTTGCTGTGATGTCCTACAAACAACAGAAGCATACTAGTGAGAAGGATTTGTAACAATAGTAATCCACTCAAACCCTGCCAATAGAAACTTCAAAAAAGAATTGTTTAGAACCTCAAAAAGAAAAGTACATATAAAATCACACACACCAAATATTATGGTTCCACAACAAAATAGTGACTCACTAAAGAAACCCAATTTAGTTTCAGTTTGAAAACCATATAAGAGAAAGCTAACAAGAGAAACTTGACAATGAAGAGAAAGGTAGATCAGTACTTAATTAACCCTTTCCCTTTTGAGTGAGACAAAATATTCAATATACAATTATTTACAAACTCCATGCAATGATGTATGTAAGTAACCAGAAACTATGACAAATAAGTACACCTCATAAATTCTCAAATTGATTACACGAGATACCCAAAATGCATTCACACTTCACAGCAACAATAATAAAAGAATTTTGATGAACTCAAATACAACAGCATTGAACAAGCAATTGATATCAACCTCCCATGCAACAAAGGCAAGCTTTTTTAGCCACAGAAAAATAAACAAAGCAACATTAAAATTTAAAAAAAAAATCACATTCCTTGTCTAGATAAAGGTCTCATTTAACACTCAATTTGAGGATTATCTGTATGCAGTATGACTAGTTCCACAATGCTGTTTCATCACCAGAAAGGTTAAGAACCACTAAAATTATCTCATACAGCAATAGCACCAAAATCATTCACCAAAAAGATACAAATACATTAAAAAGAATAACAAAACAATAATAACTGCAAGGCTCTCTCTCTCAAAATAGATATAGATATAGGCCACAATCAAAAGCAATTACCCCACCTCACAGTTCAAAACTTTAAAGCTTTTTAAAAATGAGGCTTTATATCCCTTACAAAAAAACAAAGGGAAATAGTATTACAAAATAATTATAAGTTAAATTTCTATCTACTGTCAATGTAAAAAATTTACGTAGTCAACCAACCTGAAATCATGCTAAGTATGACTTTTAAGATAGTTTTCATAAAAGATCCTAAACTTCGCATACATGTCTATTTGTAATTAGATTAGATTAGATGACCATATAAAAACCTTTTAGGTTTGAGTGCATAGACTATTTTATTTCCGTAGAATTCTTCATTTTTTGGGGTACAAGAAAAGTTCAAGTTGAGTTGAGTGAAGAGTGAAAACTCTCCCAATCCCAACCAAGAATGAAAAGTGCAAACCATCAACATCCAAGCCAGAAAAAAAAAACACCAACAAACAAATGCAAAAGCCACATAATACAAACAAGCAAACATTGCATTGTAGGAAACACTAGTTATTTTTACTTAGCATAATAATTATAGCATTACCTCGCCAGACTCCACCATGATCACGTGGGGAGTGAATCCAACCCCACCAGCACCTGAAACATCAACAAAAAAAAAAAAAATCACAATCAGTTTCATTCAAACAAAAAAACAAAACACAAAAAAAAAACAAGAACAAGAACTACCAAGGGCATCAAGCTGTTTCTTCCCAGACCCGGGCGGCCTTCCGCGGTGCTTCTTCGCCGGAGCATCGGCAGACGCCGTGCCGGCCGAATCGCCGGCGCTTCCGCCTCCGGCGGCTGCGGAGGCGGGCGGCGAGGTATGGGTGGGAGCGAGGCCGAGGGCAATGCTACCGTCCGGCGAGTATTTGCGGGGCCGCCCGCGCTTCTTCTTGGCGAGGGAGCAGGGCTTCATCGGCGAGGAGGAGCCGTCATATGCGGCGGAGGCGGGGAAGGGCTCCGACGAGGGCGGAGGCTGATGCTGTTGCGGCGGAGGAACGGCGCCAAAGGGGAATCGCGCGGTGGCGGGGGCCAGCATGGCGGCGGCGGAGGAGGAGGAGGAATTAGGGCCGAGGTTGGTGGAACCGTAGGATGTAGGGCCCACCATCATGGTGGGCGGCGGTGGGCGGGGCGTCTCGCGTACGTCCATTGCGTCGGATCACGCGGCGAATGAGCGTTTGTCTCTAACGATCGGTGAATTGAATGAAAAATGAAATGATTGATGAAAGAAAAGAGAAGAGAATAGAGAGAGAGAGAGAGAGAGAGTTTTGACACTACTATAACTACTGCTACTACTGTGTATGTGTGAGAGTGTGAATTCAAAGACCGAGGAACAAAAAGCGCACCTGACTTTGATACGGAAAGAGTGAGGTAATGAAACTAAGAAAGGGGGGAAAAGTGTACACAGAGAACAGAGGGGGGTAGTAGTAGTAAAGACCAAAGATAAATTAATTTTATGGGGGGTATTTATAGTAGTAGTAAAGATAAATTATTATATGAGGGGTATTTATAGTAGTAGTAAAGATAAATTATTATATGAGGGGTATTTATGGTATACAAACAGACAAATAACCTCACCTTTCAACACTAGTTTCCTTGATGCATGCCGGGGAAAGGAATGAATAATCTCTCTTTGAATAAACTGCTGCAAATATTTAATACCCTCAATAAAAAATATTAAAAATACTATTTTTTTTTACAATCTCTTTATTACATGCTTTTAATATTTCACATCTTTAGGTGAATAACTGCTCAAAAAATTAAATACCCTCAATAAAAATACTATTTTCTTATGCCATCTCTTTATTACATGCTTTTAATATTTTGTCTTTAGTTGAATAACTGCTAAAAAAATTAAATATCCTCAATAAAAATATTATTTTTTTGCAATCTCTTTATTACATGTTTTTAACATCTTATATTTATTAAATATTCTCACTGTTATCTTAAATATACTTTTAATTATTTTTCTTATTCTTATTTGGACATAGTACAACGCACCTCATGGTCAAAAAAGTTTTTCTCTTCTTCTTAAATATGTTTAACTTTGGTGAAAAATAATTAAATTTTATTTTGAGTCCTGATAAATTCTTTCATTATTTTGAATTTTCTTGTATTAAAACTTTTTTTCAAACACAAATATCTCTCTTTTTCTTAATTTACTCTCTATATCTTTATTTCTGAACTGATTTTCAATTGTTACTTTAAAAAATGTTGTCAATAGTTAGAAAGCAATCTTGTATCACAATTTAAATCATCCATTATAAATTTAAATTATAATGTATATATTCAAAAATATTTATTTTGTATAAATTATCATTATATAAATGTACTAGCTTGATTAAAATGAAAAAAATGGGATTTTTTTAGAAAAAAAAATATATCTCACTTTTCTATTCAAAATTTCTTTATTTTCTCTAAATTATACAGATCAAATTAATTTTGGATTATAAATTTCTGCAATATTGTTGGACAAATTTAACACCATGTATTGACAAAAATATTATTTTAATTTCATATTATATTTTTAATGTTATAAATAGTATTTATTATTTTTACTAATAAGTACTAGTATACATCTAAAAATAATTTTATAAATGAACTTTTTGCAATGTTGTTTTTATCCAAATTAATTTTGAGTGAAGTTATGTTTAGAGAATCTAATATAACCTTAGTGGGAGAGTGAGGGGTGAGGTATAGACTGACATACAAAGATAGTTAGTTGTTCTCCTTTCCTAATACTTTTTGGAAGTTTTGTGTCTAATATAACCTTACGTGTGTTGCTTGTTGTCAAATATCTTAAATGTTTAGTTATACTTGTGCTTAGCAATGTCAAGAGATTTATATTAATCTCTCACAGTCTAACAAACCCCAACTCAAAATAATTGATTGAATGCTCAAAGAGCACATTGGCATACCCATTTGGATTGAATTGTCCATGTTATGATTATCAAGCTTGTATGTGCCATAAATTGGTTTATAATTACGCCCGTGTGATTAAATTGGGATAGTATTTTTAGATCAAGTAAGTGAAGTATACTTAATTGGATGTTAGATAAGTTGATTGAATGAAGTTCCAAAGGCACGACAAAAATTGTAAAGTATATAACAAAAATTATGTGTATACTTGGTGTATTTTAAAATTGTGTTTCAAACGCATTCATGTCCACTTTTGAATCAATTGAGTGGGTATACATGTTATTTGTATGTTATAAAGTGGTATGTTACAAATATTTGCTGAATTTTGGCTTTTGAGCAAGGTTTATTTTCGAAGTTGCTATATAGCCAACCTAAGATGATTTTGAATTAGCCAATTTACAGTATAAAATATTTGTGTTATCTTTTAAACCCAATTGATTTCACTCAGTTCGGACATTTCTTTATAATTATATTTTCTTTAGGACAAGTTCAAGGTGAAAATGTGTAGGACGACTTGTGGTTATCTTGTGTTTAGCATGCATGCAAATTATGTAATGCTTGGATTATTGCCTTTGAATGAACCTCTAACTTTTGTGTGTCCGAAACACGTTTATTTCTAGTATAGAAAAAATCCTGAGTCATCATCAGAACATGTGTTATACATAGTGCTTGAAAATGAATTAATTTCTCTTGCTAAATAGTGTTGCTTTCTTTTTCTCCGTATTGCGTTTAAAATTGAGGAAAATATAGAATGTTGTTATGTAATTCCTTTGGTGACATCAAAGTTATACTTATCTTCTTTGTAATTTAATTGGTCCCATATCATTTTAAGTTTTCTATGATTTTTAGTTATGTTAATATTACAATATGTTTTATTGATTTGCAACTATGTATAACTGTTATGTTATTGAAAACTCATGTTTCAAGTGTGAGGGGATCATCTTGTATTTTTAGTTAAAACAACATATCTTAATGGATCCAAAGGAATTGGAATCACTCCATTTACATGAGTAAATAATTTAATATGAATTTTTAAATATGAAAACGGAGATGAACATTATGTTGCTGTGAAAATTGTTTTATTGAAAAGAGATTAATGGTTGTTGGAGTATAAGTGTGAGGTGAAGTCTTACATCGAATAAAAGTGAAAAAATTAAACACAATATATAAATAAAGAAAAGACCCATAAACATAAACTTTAAGGTTTTATGCTTCAACTCTATTTTTTTTCTTACACCTCGTAAATGTATTTTGTATTTAGATATTTTGGACATTTAACTTACATTTTCTTAACTTAAAACTTTGTTTGAGTTAATTTCATGTCAATTTCACTACCCAATTCGATGTTTGTCTTGTGTTTTTAAATTATTGGGAATTTACTAGCTTTTTAATGTTTAATTATAGGCAAAGAAAAAAATTAAATACTTAAGAAATTACATTAAAGAAACAAGTCAAAAACATCTTTGGAAGTAAATTTTCAAGACGATTATATAAAATTTAAATTTGTTGCTAATGTACACACTATTTTTTTTTAACATAAGTGCATTAACGACCAATACAAAAAATTTTGGAAAAAAAAACATCTAACTTTTTTTCTCAAAATTTAATTTGAAAATATTATTGTACTTTATCATTTAGTTTGAAAAAACTATTTTCTCTCTCCTCTTCCATGCGTTCTATCTTCTTTCTCACATGTCATTTCTCAATTTTCTAACTTTTCTTCTCCTTCTCCATCTCTCTTTCTCTCCTCGCTTATAGGTACTTTTTTTGTTACAGAGGGTTCCCTTTTATTCTACATCACAACAAGGACACCTGAATAAAATCAATTCAACTATTAAGATCACTTTTATCGAATTTTAATGAAATTATATTTCCAAATATTTGAATTTGAAATTTCAGCACTACTCGAGACTACAAATTCAAAGAAGATACTTTCTATCAATTCTTCAACATTCAGTGACAAGTAAAACTAAAATATGAAATTATAATTCTTCTATAATTTGATAAAATAAAATAAGAAAGGAGGTTTCGTGTGTCACCAAAGTCATGTAAATGATAGATGAGCGAGACAGAACGTATGGAAGAGGAGAGAATTTTTTTTTTTTAAATTAAATGGTGAAGTACATTAATATCCCTAAACTAAGTGGTTTTGGTTGTTAATGCACTTATATTAAAAATTTGTAGTGTTAATTGTTAATGTACTCATATTAAAAAAAAGTATATATATATGATAATTGTCTTTTATTCCTATATTTCGTAGAAATTTAGGGGCAATAATATGATACCTATAGGGTTTTGAGCTTTATTTATGTCCATTTTAGTTGAGTTTTTAATAAAAGTTTTGTTTATTAGGATTTTTAGTTTATACCCTTTTTACAATTTATCTTTCGTTATTCTCTTGTGATTGTAGGAACTTTATTAAAGTCTATAGCTTTGGAAGTCTTGTAGAGACATAAAAAGCTTGTTGGGAAGTCTTGAGGAATTGCAAACCCTATGTAAAAATGAATTTGACCCCTACGAGATTTCCTTTTTTCTAATTCAATTTGTTTTTAAACTCTATCTATCTTGTAGCTTTAATTACGGTAGTATTTATCTTGTTTTAAAAAGAAGAGATTTAGCGTAAAAGATATATAGGAGGAGAGAAAAAAGAATGATTTTGTCACATTTTTAGAGAGAAAAGAAAGTGGAGATGTGGTGACAGCTTTGATACTTAAAGGATTTGTCTTTCATTGTCTCTCTATTAGTTGCTTCTTCCCCATGATTATGAGCAACTAATTTCCTCCCTATTGGATTTTAATGTAATTGGTCTTACTTTTATATAATTTTTATATTATTTTATTTCAATTAAAGATTTTTATTGTTCTTCTTTTATGTTTAATGTTTATTTTTTAACTGATTAATTGATTGCATGATTCTAATTATTCATTTGTAATTGGGAAATTTTATTGAATTACGAACTGAAAAAGATAACCAATCATTTTTATGCCTAAGAATAGGACAAATATTAGTGGTCATCACTAAAACCTTTTTTCTTAATGCAAATACCTTTGGTTATACTAATTTAATGGATTGATAATGGAATCAATGAACTTAGATTCTTTAGCTTAAGGGATTAAAGCTTGAATAAGTTTGTGAGTTGATGAAACCAAATCTTAATTGAATAGGAATACATAATGATTGCATGTTTGAATGTTAACTGAAGTTAAACCCTAATGATTTCTCTCATTGAAATTACTTCAATTTTCTATGTTCACCAAATGTTTGACAAAAGTTCTCAACCAATTTTCTCTCACTTTTTGTCTTTTTATTTTTATGCAGTTGCTTTTAATTTCAGTTACTTAATTTCTTAATTCTCAAAATCTATCATTTTAATATTAAGTATGCAATTTATCGCACAAGTCCCTATGAAAACGATACTTTACTTATAATTGTGTTCCTTAAGTGATTTAATACTATTGTCAAAATCTCAATAGTATGTATGTATGCATATACTTTCTTTGATCTTAAATATAAAAAAATAAATAAACTTACACTAATTAATAAAGTGAGCAGAATCATTTTATTGTACTAATCTTATTTAAAAACTAAACTTTTTTCCTAAGCTAATATTTCTTAGAACTTGATGTCAAGGATTGAAGAGTCATTGAAAATAAACCTCAATTAAATGAATCATATTTTTAGTATGATCTTATTAAACAAGGTAGAATTAGTTGATATTTAATTATATTTGAGACCAACACAAAATAATTATTTTTGCTTTTATTCAAGATCAAATGAAGTGTGTATATATTTAATGAGCTACACAAACATTTAGTAGCTTTCAATGAATTTTGACGGATAGTAAGGAATGTGTTGATAACACTCCTCATATATGGATTTTGATTTTGTTTGTTGCAAAGCATTCAAAGTAATTTCAAAAAGAGATACAATATTCATATAATAGTTTATACAATAACATTTTTTTGTGTTTATATCTTTCCATCAAATCATTTATAACATTTGGGTATTCATAAAGCAAAGGAGTAAAGTATCTCCCTCCTTGGCAAGCATGCATGGGCTCTCATGGACGAACCCAACAAGTTATGAGTTCAAATCCTATCCTTGAACTACCTTCATGATGATCATATCTTAAACGTCAACTTAAAAAATGAGAATCCTTACACATAAGATATATTCTGAAAGTCGTTGACTGTCTTCGAGAGGGGTTTAAGTTTTGTGTGGGGCGTGGTGATGTATCCTTCTGGTTTGGTTCTTGGTTTCATGGAAAAAACTATGCGATGAGGTTTTGTTTGTACATATTGTTGATACCTAGTTGAAACTTTGTGATATGTATGTAAATGATTCTTGGAACTGGTCTACTCTTCATACTGTGGTTCCTTTGGAGGTTCAAGAATCGGTTCATAAAATAGTCCTGCATGAGGAGGTTGTTGACACATTCATTTGGGACCCATCCCCTTTAGGTTGCTACTCAATGAAATCTGCTTTTAGGTGGCTTTGTCAAACACTTACCATTCTAAATGCATGTGAAAAAAAGTTGGACTTGGATTTGGAACTTGAGACTACTAGAAAACATAAAAAAAATTTTATGGCTTACCTATAGAGGTAGTCCTTCTACTAGTGTTTTTCGTTGGAGGATACATTTGTCTTCCTCTTCTTTTTGTTGCAGGTGTAATGGAGTGGATTCACACGTTAAGAGGCTGCCGAGGAGCTAAATCTATTTGGCATCAACTTCATATTCTTTCATTTCTTAATCACTTCAATAGAGATGATGTTCTATAGTTGTGCCACAATGCCCTGAGGCGTAATTGTCAACTCTTTGGGACTACATGCTGGGTCATTTGGAAATCCCGTAACCATTATTGTTTCCAAGGCAAGGAATGGACATAGATTTACACTATGAATCAGATCGCAAGCCAATGTCAGCTCATTCAGACTCACTTTAAGGGATCTTCCTCCACAAGAGACCTACATAACATCGCTTTCACCTATTTCTCCTTTCGTCAAGTTGAATACTGATGAAATTTCTTTGGGTAACCTGGGGCCATTAGGTTTTGGAGGTATAGTGCAGGATTCTCGGGGACTTTGTCTCTTCAGGTTCTATGGGCATTGTGATCACACAATGAACATGCATGTTGAGCTCCTTACTATACTTTGCAGGAGTATCATCCACACTTTCCAGAAAGTGAATGCTTGCGTTGATATTCTCACAAAGAAGGTAGCTTCCACTAGCGTGCCATTGGTCATGCTAGAACTTTGCCCCGATGATGTTTTTCGCTGTGTAACTGATGCACTTCATACAAATTTTGTTCGCTTGTAATTTTATTATTTTTTTTCTTCATTAATAAAAAGATAATTTATTTTATCTCAAACTTCTTTTTTTATGTCTTTCTATCTTAGTTTTTTTTTCCCAAATGATAATATTAAGGATTGAACTAAATATTTATGTATCTATCCCAATATTTCACTACTAAGTCGACTCTTATGATTATCTCTCTATTAGTTATGAAATATGTTATAAAATTTGTTATACAAATAATAATATTTTTCCTTAGAAAATAACCATTATGAAAAGCATTTGAAAATTGATGGTTGAAATTTTTATTTAATTAAAATGTAATATATATATATATATATATATATATATATATATATATATATAATTTAACAATTGTTATAGAAATATGTTAAATTAAAATTCAAAATAAATAATAAATAATAACATATAAAAGTGAGGGTACATTAGGGAAATATGGGATCATTAAGGTAAAAATTATTATTCCTGATAAAATATTGAGTCATTTAAAGTATGAAATATGATTTAATATTATGAGACAAAAAATAATACAAATACAAAAATCTGACACTTAATAAAAAGAGTAATGCAGTCACTTAATTTCTAATTGATTATGCTTTTTTTCTTTTTTCCCAACTTTTTTTGGTTTTTGTGTACTTTTTTTCTTTCTTTCCTATGGGTGTTTGTAGGCTGGATCGGGTCGGTTTTGGCTAAATTCAGAACCCAACCCAATCAAATTTTATTGGTTTGGTTAGGTTCAATTTTTATAATTTTTTTTGAAACCCAGCTCAATCCTATCCATTCATGAACGATTTGGTTCGGTTCGGACCAACGGGTTACCCATTTAAATTTGATCTTTTTTTAGAACTGCTATTTTATATCATGATTCATCGAAATATTCAATACAATTAATATAATATTATCAAATGTCTGAAAGTAATAACATTGATTCATTTAATACCATCAACATAATATTGTAAAATAGACTAATACAAATTAAAACAAAATATTCTTCAACGAGATTTACTATAATAATCTTAATCACAATTATTTCCTATAACTAATTTCTTGCAATAAACTTTGTTGTAACCAAATTTGCTATAATCAAATTTGTTGCAATCAGATTTGCTAAAACAAGTGAACAAAATATTATCCATTAATATTATAAACATGATAGAAAAAATAATATAGAAAAAGATGAAACAAATAACAATGTACCTGAAAATAATACCTTAAGAAGTTTCAATACTAGTAGTGTCAACACACTTGCAATTCTAACACTTGGAGTCCCAATATTAATAGTATTTAAAATCAATTCAAACAACTCTAAAAAATTTTAAATAGTTTTGATCGGTTCGATTTTGATCGGTCTATAAATCTAAACTTGTAACCCAATTTGTACGATTTTGATTGGTTCAATTTGATTTTGACCTAAATACATAAATGACCCAATCCAAATTATTCGATTCGATTTGAGTTAATTTGGATTCGCAAGTGACCACCCCTATTTTTTCGCAATTTTTAATTCATAGTCAGCCATCAGCATTTTTGAATTGTCAAATTCATGATTTTTTCCCATACATACAACAAAAAAAACCAACACATACAACTCCCCCCATTATTTACACAAATATACATGTTTACTATTCACAATGTAAATTTAGGTTGGGGGTACCCGAATTTACAATGAGATTTTGAAAAAAAAAATTGGTTTTTTACGTTGAGAATTCGAGTCCCCCAACCCGAATTCTCAATGTGTTTTTCTGTTATTTTTTTTTAATTTTTAAAAAATATTTTTTTAAAATATTTTTAGAAAATATATATAAATAAAGGAAAATAATAAAATTAGAGAAGATTATGATATAATTTTTTAGTCACGATGTATGTATTTTTTAGCTAAATTTATGTGTTATTGACAGTTTTATTTTGTTATATACATTAATTAAAAAATAAAAAAATTAATTAGTAGTATTAAAATAAATTAAAAAACACAGTGAATAAATAATTGACACATAAAATTAAATAGTACAGTGACTGAGATGATAGACGAGAATAATGAAACATACTAAAAATGTAATTGCAATGCAAATATGATGAAACTAATGATAGTCTAAAAACTGTTGTGCAGGGGACATGTTTTCTTCCATTTGGGTTACTGGTTTGCTCAAAATAACTAAATTTTTTATTGGACAGAATCGTTTCCAGTAGTTAGATTCTACTAACACCTTTGGCACGTCTTCGTCGTTTTCCAACTTTGTTATTTCATATTCGATTAATTTTTCTGAATATTTAGCATGGTCTGATTGTCAAAAGAACAATTGTCTGATCACTTGTGATTCGTGAATTTCATAAGGGGGAACCCCTAGAGGTGTAACTTGCTTGATTATATCCTTAAGTTTGTCTATGCTATATCCCGAAGGAATGTTAGATCTTATTGGATTTGTTCTAATGAAGGAGTAATCCAAAAACCTGCCTTGGCTGGTATGTTTCACTTCCTATAGTAATACAACATTGCATCATGAGTAGGAGTAATAGTGGATTGAAGTAGGTTGAGTATACCATTCGGTGTTCTATTGATGATACATAATAATTCTATAGGGCCAACACACGAGTATTGCTTATTGCATATTAACATTGTGTAAACATCATAATCATTTTTCAATTGTAGAGATTGAAAAAAATATTACTAATTTGCATCTATGAATGGTTGTCTGTAGTAATTTTCATCCACTAATTGATCATTGGTTAGCTGAAGGGTGTTGTGCATTATACTCTTAAGTGTCTCAAAAGAACAATCATTAGGAACTCGCATTGGTGTTGGAGTGAGACTTTGAAAATAAACACCAGTTTGGTTGTGAGTGATTAATCCATTTAGAAAATGAAGGCTAATCTCGAGTTAGCAATGGTTTGAGTGGTTGTTTCTCCGAAGAATGCCATAGTATTAAGGTTGAATTTGGTTTGTGAAGGTATGTTGTGTGGAATTGTGTGGTTATATTGAGGGTGTTTGATGTTATTTATAGTTGTATGAACATTTTTTCCCGTTGATGTGTATTGGAATCTCATAAGGTTAAAATTGTGTTCCTGCTAAAGGCTTTTCTGGAATTCAATGTTCATTTTTCCCTGGTTCCTGATACAGCAGATGTTCAATATAATTTTTAGACTAAAAAACATATTGTGAGTTGTCCATTTTATGTTAGTTTTGTTGGTGAAACATTTTTTTAGAGATGTGTACAAATTGCAGAGTGTTGTCAATTACGACTATGATTTTTGCGTGCTACCTGCTGCAGAAGACGTCCATTATAACTTTGAGACTGAAAAAAAGATTCTGAGTTGTCCATTTTATGTCAGTTTTGCTGGTGAAACATTTATTTTTTAGAGACGCGTGCAAATTATAGATTGTTGTAAATTTCGAGTGTGATTTTTCCATGTTACCTGATCTAGTAGACGTCCATTATAACTTTCATACTGAAAAATACATTTTGAATTATCAATTTTATGTCAGTTTTGTTGGTGAAACACTTTTTTTTAAGAGACGCATGCAAATTGCAGAGTGTTGTTAATTTTGACTGTGATTTTTCCCTGGTACCTGATGTAACAGACGTCCATTATAATTTTCACACTAAAAAAGAGATTCTCAGTTGTCCATTTTATGTTAATTTTGTTGATGAAACATATATTTTTTTAGAGACATGTGCAAATTACAAAGTGTTGTAAATTTCGAGTGTGATTTTTCCATGCTACCTAATGCAACAGACGTCCATCATAACTTTTCATACTGAAAAAGAGATATTGAGTTGTCAATTTTATGTCAATTTTGTTGGTGAAACATTTATTTTTTTAAGAGACGTGTGTAAACTGCAGAGTGTTGTCAATTTCGACTGTGATTTTTCCTTGGTACCTGATGCAATAGATGTCCATTATAATTTTCAGACTAAAAAAGAGATTCTGAGTTATCCATTTTATGTCAGTTTTGTAGGTGAAACATTTATTTTTTTGAGAGGCGGATGCAAATTACAGAGTGTTGTCAATTTTAACTAATATGTTACCATGTCAGTTGCTGCAGTGATGTCCATTATCACTTTCATGCTGAAAAAAAGCATATAAGTTGTCCATTTTATGTTAGTTTTGTTGGAGAAACCTTTATTTTTTTTAAGAGTCGTGTGTAAATTGCAAATCATGGGCACTTAAGCATAACATGAACACTTAAGCATTGTTTCAAAGGTCCAAATCATAGTTTTTTTTATTCTCCTAATTTGAGGTCGTTGTCTATGAAACTAGCGCACCATCACATTTGTAAAAGTACTAAGGTCCAAAAGCAACTAACCATTCCTACATTCATCACATTTGTAAGAGTTCGAAAACACCATCACATATCATAAAGCATGACTAGCAAAACAATGGGCCCTCAAGCAGGTATATGGTAATTAGACATGGCAATGGGGAGGGGCGAGAACAAGTATTGCCTTCCTAGTCCCCGACCCCGACTCCACAACATATACCCGTATCCGATCTCAATGGGTTAAAATATGTTACCCCATTCTCGTACTTGTTGGGTATCGGGTATCCCCGTCCCCGATTTAGATTTGTGAAAAGAAAAAAAATTGTAAAAAATTATATTGAAAATTTGATTAAAAAATTATTATTACATATTTATTTTTAACTACTTGTATTTGCAACACATTTGTCTACCAAAATCATAAAAAAAAATAAATTATGTAAAAATTAACAAGTAATTAATAAAATTTTAATAATTTCATCATCGGAATGGATACGAGAATGGGTATGAGACGGATAATGACATCCCCGTTCTCGACCCCGATTAAAAAAGTCGGATAATCCTCAAATCTGTACCCGGTCAACTCGGGTATTCCCTGTCAAAATTGGGACAGGTTTGGGCGAATACCCACGGGTACAGGTTTCATTGTCATACCTAATGATAATTGGGAAGAGTCATACAAAAACGGTGTTCAATCTGGAGGTTAATTGATCATTCAAATAATAGGTGTCTCCATTGTCTCGGAAGTTCAAGTCAAACACATTATTTTTTTTTATTATTAACACATTTCATTTCACATCATTCATAAATTAATAAAACATATTTCAACTGTGCAATTTTTAACTAATGTAAATTTTTAAAATTAATTTACATTGTAATATTTTTAACTATTTTTTTAATATCATGATATTCTCTAATTTTATTAATTTCTTTTATTTATATATATTTCTAAAAAATATTTTTAAAAAATTATTTAAAAGAAAAACAAAAAATACGTTGAGAATTTGGGTTGAACCTGAATTCTCGATGTAAAAAATCAAATTTTTCTTAAATTGCAGTGTAAATTTGGGTTTTCCCAATCTTAATTTACATGTGAATAATAAATATGTATATCTATATAAATAATTAAAGAGTAGTATGTTTTGGTAATTTTTTTTATATATATGGGGAAAAAAACTCAAATTCACCCATTACCTTTTCCCGTGTCCGATCGAATCCAATCCACCAAATCGGCGACGTCGCCTTCCGCTACAGATCCGCGGCGGAACCACCGTATCTGACTATCTCCGATTGATCTTCCGATAAAAGTGGACCGGAAATGCCGGTTGCCGCTTCCGCCATTTACTTTCTCAACCTCCGCGGCGACGTTCTCATCAACCGCCTCTATCGCGACGATGTCGGGTACTCTAGTTTCTTCCACTTTTTTCTCTCTCACAGTGACTGTTTGGATGAACGTTGATAAAATTGATTTTGAAGTGATGTATGTGATTTATGTTTGGATATTTTTATTATAAAAACAAGTTAGGAGTAAAACTAGATGGTAAGCGCGTTTTGATTATAGCTTGTATTGTATGTAGCGATTATAACGTGGTTTGTTATTTGAAAGAATTGACGTGGCTAGACCTAGGGCTAATTGGTGATTTTATTGTAGGGGAAATATGGTGGATGCTTTTAGGACGCATGTTATGCAAACGAAGGAGCTTGGTACTTGCCCTGTGAGGCAGATTGGTGGATGCTCTTTCTTTTACATGAGGATCAGCAATGTCTACATTGTCATTGTTGTTAGCAACAATGCCAATGTCGCTTGCGCTTTCAAGTTTGTTGTTGAGGTACTGTAGCTCACCTTGTTAGGGTGCTGCTTGTGCATGACTTTATTCTATCTAGCTTATAATTAATCCTGTTTTGGTTGTTGTTAATGTTTTGTTAAATGGTTGTTTGGTGTTACCTTCTACTGAATCTACTCTGAGTTAACAAGATGGGAGGAACCTTCTAAATTCTGATAGTTAGCTCAAACTTGATGTATGGACAAAGAGGGTTGTAAGCTACCATGAAATTAGTGGAGGAGCAATGATGAGTGCTGAACCATGCCGGGCTTGACTTGAGATATGTAGAAGTACTAAGGGTCATGTAGATCAATTAGGGTTTAATAGTGTTATTTCTTGGCTTCATCATCTATAGTGGGAGCTTTTTTGGTGCTATCTATGATTTTATTTCTTGAACCACTATATTCTTCATCTTTTAGGCCAACCAGATTTAGCTGAAATATGTCAATTGAAATTTTCACATATAACCGTGGCTTGAGACCCTAAAGTTTTTATATTGTAGGTGCTAGCAGAGTAGTAGTTTGATTCTGGATAAGTTGGTAGTATGACCATAATTATGATAACCTGATTGGCCTTAAAATTCATAGCAGTTGACTAATTGAAATTTTTCTTTTTATAATTGACCTTCATTCTATGTACGCTTCTCTGCAATGCAGAGAAACAATTACCCTAATATTACAATTTATTTAAACAATGCTTTTATTACATTACATCACATCCTATTGTCACATGATGGAATGATTCTCAACTAATAAGAAATGGTGAGCACTAGTTACAGGTGTTAAGGTCAAATATACACACATAGGAATGGAGTATAACATTGATGCAGTATCCTAGTAAAAGTCCTGATATAAATTCTGCCAGTAAGAGGGAGTTAATGGAAAGTTATAAAGTAATTTACGTGTTTGTTAATTAATAGTTGTTTATCTTTGGATTGATCTCAGTAATGTTGTGTTTATTTGGCCAATTGTCCTATTAGTAAGTCTTGGAGACATTATCATGTAATCAGTAGTTAGAGAAGTAACTAAACCCTTTAAAATGTCATTAAGAGAGTCACTTAAAAGTTCAATCTGCGAACAAAATCAGCTCACAAGCCCTATCTCTCAGCTGAGGTTGCCTTTGATCAATTGCCAACATTTGACAAACCAAATTGTCATTAACACCATTTAGATCTTTTTTGAATGGTTTCTCCAAAAGTTTTACTACCTGTCATGATTAAAAAAAGGGTCTTTGTGATTTGTGGTGGTTGATAATTGCACTTTTTTTTACTTCCAGGCTGTTGCATTGTTCCGATCATACTTTGGTGGAGTTTTTGACGAGGATGCAATTCGCAATAATTTTGTACTCATTTATGAGCTCCTAGATGGTATGCAATTTATACAGAAAAACAACTAATTGCCTTCCATGATCTTGCTTTGATATTATCGTCTACTGTGTTATTTTTTAAATTTGAAACTCAAAGCAAGGGTTTTAGTTTCCTTTAATTTTGAAAATTTCAGAAATTATAAGAGTATATCGAAGCAAAACTACATCTGCCCAAATTTCTTTAAGTGAGGAGTTATGCATGTCTACTTTAGTACCTATTCTGAAGAGGGAGAGCTTGAGTATGATTATGCATCTTAGAAATTAGAATATATTTTAATGATATTCTTATCATTGAAATACAAATTAAATTATATAGATAACTACTATAACCAGGCTTTTATCTGGGAGGAATATAAAAATTCCCACATTTGTGTATGGTGACAATCGGCCAAAAATGCAAGCAAACAAAGGAAAGGATACAATGAGTTACTTACTCTCTTGAGGCCTTTGGCAGGCTCTAATTTCATTATGTTGGTCTCAAGTCCCAACAGCTTGACCAAAATGATTGTAATGACTTCAATGAAAATTAGTGTGCTTAAAATAAGCAATAAACTAGGGTTTTTCTTTTGATTTTTTAATTGTAGTGGACATGGGTTTGATTGTGCTTGTGTATGTGCAACTGTAATAATGATCTTGCTTGATAACTATTAGGTGTGTTGCATTGTGAAGGTATTCTATATTATTGAAATGGTAAACAAATATATTTTGCCAAGTCAACGTTTATTTAGTGTTGAAGGCCAGAGTAAATTCTGTGAGAGAGAAAAAAATACTTGTCATTTAAATGGGTGAATGATTATTACCTATTTTGTTTTGCAGAAATTATGGACTTTGGTTACCCACAAAATCTTTCACCAGAGATCTTAAAGCTTTATATCACTCAGGAAGGAGTGCGTTCCCCATTTTCATCCAAGGTTAGCCAGCAAACACTGTTGTTGCTAGTAGCTACCATGAAGTAAGGGCATAGATTGGAACATCATAGGAGAAAACAGGGAGATATTGATATGACCAAAAAAATAAATCTCAGAGAATACCACATAGATGTATGGATGTATGAAAATGCTGGACATCAAATAATATGCAAGACATTTGCTCCATATAATCGATATATGAAAATTCCAGCCAACATTATTGTTGCTACTTGCTAGTGGCTACCATGAAGAAAGGGTACAGATAGGAGAAAACATGGAGATGATGACATGACAAAATAAAGTCTAAAAAACAGTCTCTGTAGGTTGGCTGCTTAACAGCTTAAGTTGATGATCTAGTTGTCAACCTTTGTTGGAGATTTACAAGATTACAAATCTCATTATGGATATAGTCTGTGTTGATACTTGGTACCGTTCTGTCTCTGACACACGTCACCATAAGTGAAATGATTTTTTTATCACGATGTACACCTTTTTGTTTCATGCATATTACTGAAGTTGACATTGCTGCAGACTTTAAATTGTTTTGTAATTGCTTCATAAGGAACAAATAAACTGTTTTGTTTGTGCTAGAAGCTAGCCTTTTTCTTCACTGTTTCTGATTGATAAGGCATGAGTTATACCTATGGACCATGGTCAAGTTTTCTCTTCATTGATGCCATATTATTTTGATCTTTTTTCCTACACCTCTTCTCAACATGAAGTTGTAAATTCAGAGATTATAATTAGAAAAAAATGGTGATGCAAACTTTTTAACTTCTGTCCATAAAGCTGATATCAGTTTCTATTACTGTTCTCTGACTGTGTTGTGCAATGTCTATCGACTCTATCTATCTGTATATATATTTTTTAACTTAATATTTTTACCCTCTGGTGTTGGGTATTCCTTTAAATCCTTTTCTTGACTATATTCTGTGTGCATTGAATAAAAGCCCACAGATAGACCTGTTCCAAATGCAACTTTACAAGTTACTGGTGCTGTTGGTTGGCGGAGAGAAGGGCTTGTGTACAAAAAGAATGAGGTAGTGTCACATCTATTGTTTACAATGATTGCTATGCAGCTAGTGCTGTTATAACATTCACCCTTTACAGGTCTTCCTGGATATTGTGGAAAGTGTAAATCTTCTTATGTCTTCTAAAGGTGGGCTGTGGATTTCATTTTTCTCCATATTAATATTTGCTAGGTTGCCCGCATGCTAACTAGTTTGTGAATTTAGGTAGTGTTCTGCGTTGTGATGTCACTGGGAAGATTCTTATGAAGTGCTTTCTTTCTGGAATGCCTGATTTAAAGTTGGGTCTGAATGACAAGATTGGTCTTGAGAAAGAAGCACAACTTAAGTCCCGTCCTACTAAAAGGTAGCCTTCTGTTGCACTCATTTCCCCTTTTGGCCACCAATGTTTTTTTTTTTTTTCCTTTAAATATTGTCATTTCAAACTTTAGTCTTTATGCTCTTCTGTTATGTTAGCATTGATAATGATTTGTTTTAAATATGGTGTTTGTTTTCTTGTTTTTCCATTTTAGTTCCTATTCCGTATGGTGTACTTGGAGGGCATTTTATCCTGCTGTTTGGTCTCTTTCCCTATTCTAATCACTTTCCCCCCTCTTATCAACAAATGTATGTTGCAGTGGTAAAAGTATCGAGCTTGATGATGTCACTTTCCATCAATGTGTAAATTTGACAAGGTTCAACTCAGAGAAGACTGTTAGTTTTGTACCACCTGATGGTGAATTTGAACTAATGAAGTAGGTTCTTTTCTTTCTAGTCTATCTCTTGCTATCTAATTTCAGAAATCAAAAGCAAATGTTCTCCTTGTTTGCTTTTTGGGTGGGGGTGGAGGTTCAACTGTTTGTTTTTTGTCCTTCAAACTTATCTTGTTTAACCATTGTTTGGTATTACAAAATAACTAGCTATATAGGATTGGGTGGATTCATAATGATGCTTGAATTGTCATTGATTTGTGTTTAATATCAGCTAATATAGTTATATCTGGGCAGGTATCGTATAACTGAGGGAGTTAATCTTCCCTTCAAAGTATTGCCAACCATCAAGGAACTTGGTCGATCCCGGATAGAAGTGAACGTTAAGGTTTGAAATTTTACATGTTGGATATCCATTCTCTTGTTGATATGCCATCCTCCACTTGGCTATCCATTTACATGTTGGATATCCATTTATTTTTTCAGTACATATTTTTCAGGTAAAGAGTGTTTTTGGTGCAAAAATGTTTGCACTTGGGGTTGTAGTCAAGATTCCTGTTCCAAAACAAACAGCAAAAACAAATTTCACAGTTACATCTGGCCGAGCAAAATACAATGCTTCTATTGATTGTTTGGTTTGGAAGTAAGTATCTTCATTGTGATTATTATTTGAACTATGGTATTTCACTTTGTTATTCCATATAGAAAAATTCCAATTATTCTTTGAAGTTATTGGTGGGTATCATTCAATATGTTTTTTTAGGTGAAAAGCCATGGTGTATGTATATATGAATCAATTGTTACGCTCCCCTCTGCACCCCTCACTATTTTCCATTTATACTCTAGTTTTTAGTTTTTCATTATAGTAGATTAGTCATTCTAATATCATTATTGGTTGTTTTTCCTTTATTTCTAGGATTAGAAAATTCCCTGGGCAAACCGAGTCAACCTTAAGTGCAGAAGTTGAACTTATTTCCACAACAACAGAAAAGAAATCTTGGACTAGACCACCAATTCAGATGGAGTTTCAGGTGTGTTATTGGTTTACTAATTCCATGAAAATGGGCAGGTGTCATACTATATCTGCTCTTTACTTCTCAGTGTTTTATGTTGTTATCATCAGTGCTAAATACATACGTAATCTTATGGCTGAAGCTTTAAATTGCAGATCAAGTGTATTATATGTGCATTTATTATTATTATTATTATTATTATTTGGAGTGAAAAGTGGATACAGTAGGAATTGGAACAGAAATTACGTCTGTTCAATCATCAATTTTCTAGCTGTTGCAAAGAAAGTACTTGTTCTGAGTTAGTTGAAGGCAAAAGTGTGTCTGATTCATAAACTAAATAAAAAGTCTGCTTCTGTCCGTCTCTTGGAAGTGAAATTATGACAATTAGAATTTGGACACTGGATTACAATCTTGATCCTTCATCAGATGTTGTCCAACTACGTTCATTTAAAAGCAGATGATCAAATAATAATTTTTTTTTGTTTTAACTTTCCTTTCCCCCTTTTTGGCCAAGCTTGATGGGACGTATTGATCCTTTGCTGTTGGTAAATTTCTGAAGAAATCTATCATATTCACTCGTGGAGCCATCTTTCCAAACTTCCACTTACACTTGTTCTGTATTTCTTGATGCAGGTTCCCATGTTCACAGCATCTGGTTTACGTGTCCGTTTCCTCAAGGTACGTATCCGTCGCAACCTACTGTTCCATTTTCCCCTGTTTTCTTTCATAACTAAGTGATTCTATTTTCTTTATTTACTCTCTTCAGGTGTGGGAGAAGAGTGGGTACAATACCGTTGAGTGGGTTCGTTACATTACAAAAGCAGGATCCTACGAGATTAGGTGCTAGACACAATTGGTATTTTGCTGGGTGGAGATTGAAGCAAAAATCCCAAATAAGGCGCAGTGCAGGCTAGTTATCCAAGTTTCGTATTGTATTAAACATGTAATGAAAGAAGGTTCAGGAGTTACTCAATGTGCTGTCAGTATGATTCTGTATGAAAATCAGTTTTAATATTTTTGTTCCAAAAGGCCAGCCTGTTATTGGATCCTGAAATTGAGTGTTCTCTTGTACACTTTGTATTTTGTTCTTATATTTTTTGTTATATAAAATCGATTTATTGTAATGATAATATTTATTGAGTGATGATTCATTGAATTTTTTTCATGTTGAAATTGATTTTTTGTGTGTTTACGTTTGCAAGGAAATGTACAATGAAAAGTCATTCTTACAGTTCCTCTGTCCAGGTAGAAGTTCTCGCAATTCGTATAGAAATATGAACAGGGCTTAAACTTTAGCTTTAACATGACAATTAAGTTAATTAGTTTTCCTCAAATTCCGTACATTTTAAATTTTATGAAAAAAATCTGCATGTCGAGTTTTTCGTTAACCCTGTCATTTCTTAGTCTAATTCGAGGAATTATAATTTCTTAATAATATTTAAAAATTCAGTTCAGTTCAATAACTCACTCAAGTTAGTTGACAAGGCTGATATACATTTTATCTGGAACACCAACCTTATTAGAAATTGAAACAGGCTGTTGCCTTGTGCCCTTGAATTGGTTTTTTTTTTTTTTGTGTCACTCCCATTAATAAGGAGAGAGGGACCAAAAATTGTTTTTACTTGAATAATACTTAACTTCAGTCATCTTTCTTTTGACTAATCCAATCTTAACTTCAGTAATCTTTCTTTTGAAAAATCCAAAATTCAGTAATCCAAAACTTCAGTAATCTTTTAATTAACTAATCCAAAACTTCAGTAATCTTTCTTTTGAAAAATCCAAAATTCGATGAAAAGTTAAGTAAAATCTAATTAACTAATAAAGTTAAGTAAAATCTAAGTTAAGTAAAATCTAATTAAGTAAAATTTAATTAAAAATTATTTCAGTAAATTAAACTCCGCATAAAATCATAATGATTTAATTATAACTTCATCGTTATTCTGTGATAATGCTAATTTGTGCTTAACTGTTCTATGCTTAACTTTCTTCTATCTACTGCTTTACCTGTACGTGATAATGCTTATGTTCATTGAATATATAAAATTCAAATTTAAGATTAGAGAGAAATGGACCGTCAATGATGATGGCCAATGGGACAAGTACCACCATCTTGGAAGTTTAAAGATTGTTGAATTAATACAAAAGGGGAAACATTTACTGAAATCAAAGCCACTCTCAAATATACATGGAAGGATTCAGACTAAATTGAAACCCTTCTTATTTCATGTCTGCAAAGAGAAACTCCTAGGAGTAATAACACAAGAAGTAGACGTACTACAGCAAAACACAGATAGATCTATTATATATGTTTGTTCCTTGGAGGGTTAGGGTTTCCTCCTAGTGGATAAGATGGATAAGTGGTTCCAGGCATAGGAACTGCCCCAAGTGGCTGGTGCTGGTGCCCTTGCTGGTAGTGAGTCTGAGTTGTTCCTACTAAGGGAGGGTTGTTGTGGCCATGGTGGAGGCCATAATGTGATTGGTTGGCGCTTAGCTTCTCTGCTGCATGCCTTGCTTTAGCTTCATGCAGCTCCATCTTTGCTCCAGCTTCCTTTGCCTTTGCGTGCTCATGGGCTATCACCCTCTCCTCTTCTGTTCTTGCCGTTGCTTTCTCTGCCTACACAAATATCAACCCATATACTTTATTTCTCATGTAACTATTAACATCCACCCTTAGCTTCAAGATGCACGTATAAATTAGATATATTAGCTCTCACAAGCTTTGCACGATCATATAGTCTTCAAATTTAGTAAAATAAGTTTTTTCCCATCATTAAATTTGTGGCTGAAGAGGTTACATATTAGTGTTAGTGTGTAATAATTATGTTATTATATTACCCTCTCCGATAACAAATTATTTTAATTTTAAATATCTCAAATTATTTCACTTTTAAATATAACTTTTATTATCATAAAAATGATCAATTTAACATACATAGGATATAAGTGCATAACCTATTTTTCTGCATTATAAGTAGTATATCAAGATTCTAACTTCATGATGTTGATGCCTACGCCACAAACCCAAATTAATCATTGATTGAGAGATACTACTACTATATAATGGAACAAAATATATGAATGTACAATGGAAAAGCTCGGAAGCTAGCAGACCTTCTCGTCTATTTTGGCTTTATAGATGTCGACTTGTTCCTTGGCAGCACTTGCCATGTTTTTCATCTTCTCCTTTGAGGATTGCATCTTTGTTCTTCTTTTCTTCTTCTCTCTCTTTCTATATCATATATCAAAACGATTTGAACAGAAAACTGGACGTGGTGGAGATTTTATAAGAGAAGGAAGATGCGAGCCAAACCATGCCACGACAAAAAAGAAGAGCATGGCACGCTAGGTACCGTGCACTTGTTCAACATGCAGAGCTTTTCCCATCAACATGTTGCCACGTTCACAGAAAACCAGAGATATAATTAGATTATTATTATTATAACTTATCCGTTACCGTAGCACTAACGAATAAGAATTTTTTAAAACAATTTATGATTTTAATTTAAATACATCAATAATCTTACACAATTATCTTATCAGATTAGTTTTAGTTCTATCACTATTAACTAACTAATGTTCTCATATCTTTTATCTGATTTCAATAGGTACTAGTCACGTGCGTTCTGTTGATAAAAAAGCACAAGACACTAGTTGGTAGTTTTTCTTTTATTTTTTAACAATATTATATATATATATATAGTTTTTTTTTTTTACAATATCACATCATATTTCTTATTTTAAATAATTTAATTAAAATTTTACTCCAGCCAAAAAATTTAGTAAAGTTTCTCTCCACTATATATCTAACTCTTTATATTTATTTTTCTGAATAACTTTATTTTATTACTCATGTTAATTTTAAGTTAATATATTTAAATAATAATAAGTAAATAAATATGATACATTTTAATTAAATAAAATTTAACTTTTAAAATAAAAATAATAAAATATAATGCAAATTAAACTTAAAGAAAAAGAGTTATGCATGATAATATACAAATTTTTAAGTCGTCATCCAATCACAATTCATCATGTATAATAAATTTATTGATTTTTAAAATAATTATCTTAAAGTAATTTAAAAGTTAATTTATAATTAAATAATAATGTAAAACTATTTTACACTGTTCAGCACATGGACTTTAAACTCTTAAACTTAATAATAATACCTTTAAAATACATAAAGAAATACAAATAGCCTATCATTAAAATAAAGTTCAATTTTCATTATTTTTGCGTTCAAAACATTTCTAAATATGTTTCATTAAGTTTGATTGAAGATGACAATGTATTTCATTTTCACGCATGCGTTCTTTTTTCTAAATATCTTTTTCATGCATGGAGACATCATTACTAGAACCATCATATGAATAATCAAAATCGACATCATATTCATCTCATTTTTTCGTCAATCATATTATGTAGTATTATACATGCATCCATTATCTGCTTCAATATATCAATGTTCCAAAATCGTGCTCGGTCACATATAATTGTAAATTATGATTGAAACACTCCAAAAATTCTTTCAAAGTTTATTCTTATTGATTCTTAACGTTAGCCAAACAATTTTTTTTTCTCTTATTGGCTTTGGGATGAGTTTTGCGAATGTAATCCATTTTGGATAAAAATATCTACTAAATAGTATCTCATATTATATGTGGTTGCATTTATCGTAAATTATACCTTAAAAGCTTACCCTTACAAAATTTCATTAAAGACTGAATGTTGAGAATGAAAAATTCATCCCACTTTGGCCTGACATTACATAAGGAATAACCATATATGACATATTTGGTGGAAATAAACTACGGACTGAAAAATGGAAAAAATTTCATATGTTTGGGATAATTATTTGGAGAATTTGAAGATTGAGAAAAAGAATGTTAAACATTTTGAGCATTTGGGAGTTGCGAATTTGGCATCCAATTGTAGTAAAAATTAGAATTATATTGATTGGGATCTCCCATTTGTGTATACAAACAAGGGTTAAAAGCAAACAAAATAAAAGAGAGAAAACAAGATGCCATTGAAGGATAATTGTGTGACAATATTATCAAAATGTTACAATTTATACTAAGCAATTTTATTGTTTACTTAAAAAAAAGGTCAATTTTTAAAAAAACAACTTATCCAATTTATTTGCAGGAAAGTTGTCCAATTTTAACCACCGTACTGTGAATATGCAACGAAATTCATTTTTGTTTAAGATATACAATAAAACAAATATTACAATATTACTTTTGTACCGTGAACACCACAAAAACTGAAGAGCAACGAGTGCTCGGCGAAACAATCCAAACCAAGACGTGGGTCTTACATAGTTTCTCTTTATCTGTCACAATTTTTTTGTTGCATTGCTTTTGATGTGCATGTCAGAAAAATAATCTATGTTGAGATGCTCTAAGTTTGAGTTTTAAATTCTACCATTTTTTTACTTAATTAAAGTTGACATGAAAACTATTACACTTGATCAAGAAGAATAACATGTTAGGAAAGATTTGGCTTTTTTTTTTTATGTTTAGGGGATATTATTGATTTTGAAAATTTACAGGAATGAGTATTTTTTTTTTTAATTTATTATGGAAAATGAGTAAATCGTATTTTGAAATTTTATGATTCTTTTAAAAGAGTAATAGAGAAGTCGTATTTGAGGTCACAACTTTACCTTGTTGGGTCAACTTGCTATATCAGAGTATCACACAAGACATTGTGTGTAACTTCTTAATCACGATCCCCCGTGTGTATTGTATGACGGGCTTGAGTAAAGACTCTTTAATTTCGACAAATTTACTATACAGGGCTTGTTTTAGAAACAATTTACCAAACAGGGTTCCTTTTAAAACATATTACACAGGGGGTCTGTTGTTTACGGGGTGTCGCCATTGCTGCCGGCTGGAGAGCTTGTACCGCCATTGACAACAACGGCCTCAGTGCATACCACCATTCCTCCTGACGGGACATGGTGACTAGGAGAGAGGCGCACCCATACCGCCATTCGTCCTGGCGGGACATGGCTGACTAGGAGAGAGGGAGCCATGTCGCCACTGGTACTGGCGGGACATGCCAACGTGGGCAGTCCCGCCACTGGCTTCTGCGGAACACGTTGAAGGCTCACGTTGAAGGCTTCCAGGTCTGCACGTTGCAGGCTTGCAGTGTTTAGAACATAGCTAGGCTCAGGCTTGCAGTGTTTAGGGTTTTCAGTTCTGAAAAGCCTAGTATAGCATGTGAACGTTAAAAAATTTTGAACGTTGGGGTTCAAGTTTTCAGCTATAAAAAAAATGGTTGAACTTCATTCTTTACGCTTACATTTCTCCTTACCTTACTGAGTTTTCTTTCTCTTTCTTTCTTCTTGAGTGTGAGAGCTTATTGTGCTTGTGTTGTGCTCGTGGTTCAAATTTCTTTCAAATTTAGTGCTTGTTGTTGCTGTGCTTTCATCCTTCAAGTGTCCTTACCCTTATCTTGGACATAAATTCCTGGTAAGTATTTTCAAAGTAAATATGTTAATATATATTATAAGTTTAAGTTAGTTAGTATTAGTATTAACAAATATTCTAGGTTAGTTAGTATGTAAATAGTAGGTTAGTTATTATTAACAAAAGTTCTAAGTTTAAATTAGTTAGTATGAGTAGCTATTGTGTTATTATTTTTTACGTATTAATAGATATTCCAATGTTAGGTTAGTAAGTATGAAAATATTATTTGGTTAGTTAGAATTAAAATTTTATTTAGTTATTGTATATATTGTTAGATATTATTTGGTTCAAAATAATATTTGGTTATTGTATATAATATTTTAGTATTAGCAGTAATTACTGCATAGAATATTATTATTAATTTTTTATATCAAAGAATGAGAATTTTATTATGAATTCTAGAAATATCTGTAAAATAAAATATATTCTAACTCAAGAAATATAAAGTTTTCTAAAATAATTATTCTTTCTTATCAACTTGTTTCAATTATTTTTCTAAATTTATTTTATTTGTATACTACATATCTTCTATAGAATCTAAATTAATTGTATTCTTAATTATTCGTAGAATTAAAATATATGATGTACTTTTGGAGGGGGGGTTGATAAACTAATTATTCTTATGAGTTTTAAATAAGAAATTATTTTATAACTTAATCTCTCGTCAAAAAAATTATATGAGTAAGTATAATTGAAAAAAATATTATATATTTATTTAGTTAGTATAAAAATATTATGTGTATATATATTTAGTTGTTGTATATATTCTTAAATTTTATATATGTGATATTAATTTTTGTAGTATTAGGTATATATTTAGACGGATGATAGTTTAGCCTAATAAAAATATATATATATATATATATATATATATATATATATATATATATATATATATATATATATATATATATATATATATATATATATATATATATATATATATATATATATATATATATATGCATGATACTTTAGGATGACACACGTAATATTAGATTTTTTAGTATTAGGCACAAGTTAATATTAGCTTTAAGTATATATTTATAAATTTTAGACACATAAATTTTTAGTTTTTGTAATTTTAAACACAAGTTAATATCTGATTTCCTATCCAATACTGTGCCCTAGTCTCCTCTAAAGCAACAACTGGGTGCATGTGAAGTAGAACTCTAGCCCTAGCATCAAAAAAAATTTCAGAGATAGCATGTGAACCCTAGGTGCAGCTTCAGTCATCACGCTTCAGTCCCATGCTTCAGTCCCATCAGGCTGCATCAAAAAAACAGTGCCAAAGCCTATCCCGCCAGCTCCAATGGCGGGACTGCCCACGTAGGCATGTCCCGCCAGCACCAATGGCGGCATGGCTTTTCTCACTCCTACTCAGCCCTATCCCGCCAGTACGAATGACGGTTTATGCTGAGTCACCCCCTGTCCCGCTGCTGCCAATAGCGGCATTCCCTGTCCCGCCATTGCCTTTGGCGGTTCCAAGCTTCACGCCATTGTTAATGGCGACACCCACGTACAGAAGAGACCCCCCTTAAAATTTCTTTTAAAAGAGACCCTATTACGTAAAATGTTTTTAAAAGAAGCCCCCTTATATAAATTTACCCTTTAATCTCTATGTCTAGAACAAAGGACTACGTACTTCCCTTCAAATAGAATAAAGTTTACCTTTTGTTTTTTTCCCAAACTCTTGCACTTTCTGTACATAAGCTTCCACAACAGTGTTGCGTGTTGGCTATAGGCTCATTAAAAGGACATGTAGAGAGATTAGGCACCAATTACACATAGTAATAGTGTTGGAAATACTTGGTTAGCATGCATGAAAACACGTGTGTGCCTTTTTTTTTCCTTAACACTTGTATAATATCTTGAAACATAATCGGTAATCGAGAAGTCTATATATGACTTCAATAATTTGCCAAAGTCGTGAATTGAACGACGCCTTTAGTAGTTAATTTTAAAAATATAAAATATTAAGAAAGTCGTAACGAGGAATTCTGTTTTTTTTTTTTTAAATAGCAAATAACAAAGTCATATTTTAAACTATTGTGTTTTAAAAGATGATCCGTAATAATTTTAAAAAATATTTATTTTTATAATTTTTTTTTTCAAAAATTACCCACTAAACGTAAAAAATCCAAAATAATTTAGAGCAAGATTCACTATAGACAAGAATATACATCTTATTTAGTTAATCATTTTAAGTTAAAATAAAAATAAATATTTATAAGATATTAAAAAGTAAAATAACTTGTATAATCTATTTTGTGAGCTTTTTAGAGTTACACTACTATTTTGAGAGAATAATTACTTAAAGTAAAAGAAATCAATTTTTTTTTGCTGAATTCAAGAAATCAATATATCCTAACAAGATTTATTTAAAGTTTATAAAATAAAGTATGAGTTTTGTTAATCATTCCTAAATACATTGATTAAAAATTAAAAATATTTTTTTTTATTGAAATTTGCCTTAAAAATGTAACGAAAAATGAAAATCATAATTCATTAATGATATTTTAATTCTTTAATTGTTAGCATTTGTCATAAAATTAGAAGTAATTTGACTTGATACCATGTTGGGTGACAGTTAGAGATCTCAAATAAATAATTGGATAAATAATCACTTTTGTTCTTAAATATGTAATTCATTGATAAATGTGTCTTTAAAAGATAAAAATACAAAATTTAGTCATCGAACGTGTAAAAAGTGCAACAAATATATTTGACTGCTAACTTCCGTCCGTTACTTTAATAAAATAACCTACGTGACACATAGGAATGAATTTGTCACAATGATTGTCAACTTTGTCATCTTTAATTGTCAACATAGAGACATATTTATCATATAATATTTTTTTGACTTTCTATCATCCTACTCTACTAACAAATGCCTCCATAAAAGATAAAAATATAAAATTTAGTCCCCGAAAATATAAAAAATCCAACAAATATATTCGGATGTTAATAATAGATTGTGAATAATTATTATAATTTTGAAAAATTTATAATAATTATGACAAAATTTTGTGTGAGTTATATCATACTCGTAAGTCTCTATTTTTGTTATATAATATTTAAGCTTCATCAACGGTTGAAACATGCATAAAATATTATCAATGAAAGTAAATTTTTATTGTTTTGACGAATTCTTTTACTTTTCTTCAACTACAAAAAAAATCAATCTTTTGGTTGTTAACTCTTAAATAAATGTTATCAACACACACAAAAAAAAGAAATTTAACTATAAAACGATAAGAAAATCATTATTTTTGTTTAATCAAACACTATTTATTTATTTATTTATTTTTTATAAATTTTTTATAATAAAATATGAATGTCTATTAGTATATGCAATGACATCAAATTACACATTATAATAAAAGTTTGTTGATTTTTAAATTAATTTTTTTAAAATCATACACAATTATTTTTTATTGACTGATCATTTATAAAAATCATAACCTTAAAAAAAATCATTCCAAAGGAGGTGAGTGTTTTTTAAAAATTAAAAGTGTCATTTCAATTGCAATTTTCCCTAAAAATTATTCATGAATCTAATTCAACTATAATGCTTTATAATAAGTATTTTTTTACTTCAACCTTTCATCAAACATGAGAGTATAAAAAAATTATTTACGAGTTTATAAAACGAGTATTCTTTTTTTTTTAGACTCAATTTAATTTACAAGTTTGTTAAAAAAATATTGTCGCAATTATTATAAATTTTTTCAAATTATAATAATTATTTACAATCTACGATTAACGTTTGAATATATTTTTTGCACTTTTTACGCTTTTGGAAACTAAATTAACAAATTTGTTCATCCCAAGTAACTTATTTTATTAATGGTGACAGACTAAAGTTAACGGTCGAATATATTGTCGCCTTTTTTTTTATACATTAGGGACAAAAGAAGTGACTACTTACCCTAAATAATTTGTTATTGTTCTCTAAAAAAAGAATTATTATTGTTTATTTTTAATAGATGCTAATAAACTCGGCATCAACCGTTAAACCGAAAGTTAAAACTAACAAGTCTTGTTGATGAAACTTGTTTAGTGAAATCCTTGGACGAGTGATGATAACCGTACACGTGTTGAGTATTGGTTGGAAGGGAATCTAACGGTTGGCTGAGAACGCGCGTATTGTTCCTCACCTCGCTTTCGTTATCCATCACTGTGTTTGTCTGTGCTAAGAAGAAGAAAATGGCACTTCCCCTTCTTCGAATCCCCGGGATTCCACTTGCCAAGCAACACCAATCATTCCCTTCCAATACCCGCCGCAAAGCCACGACGGCGCAGGCGGAGCTCGAGACAGCGGTGGCGCGGACGGGCGGAACCGGTTACCAGTCTCCGTCCGTCGATGTTCCCAGTCCCACGCATAAGGTCATAGTCCACGACAGACAACGAGGAATCGTTCACGAATTCGTCGTGCCTGAGGTACCATCCTTCACGTTGCAACTGCATGCTGTTGATTTTTGTTTCTGTGACCCAAAAGGAACAGAAATTAATGGTCCTTATTGTTTTTTTTCTTGAAAATTTATGTGTGAATGTGACTATGGTTTATGAAATGCAGGACCAGTATATATTACATACTGCTGAGGCCCAGAATATTACCCTTCCATTCGCCTGCAGGCATGGTACTTACTTTTATCTTATTTCTTCATAATTTTCTGTTATCTTCTCACACAAGGAAATGATGTAAACATGACTAAATAATCTAGTTTTTTAGGAATTTTTTATTTAGGAATTAAATAATCTAGTTTTTTAGAAATTTTTTATTTAGGACATTGTTTAAATTTACAGATATTATCAATTTGTTTTTTAAGACGTTGTTAGTATTTGAATTTGGTATTACATTTTAGCTTTATATAGAGAGCACGGCCGAGGAATAAAATTCTGCATAATATATTTCCTCTTCTTTTAAAAAAATAATTTTTTCTACACAAAAGTGCCTACAGAAAATACACACATTCATGCTAATTTGCTATGTTATCTTCTTTTTTTGCTGCTTGACTGCACCTGCATTCCTAGTGGGATGAGGCTTTGTTATTGTTGTTGTTGACTACACCTGTATTTCTGTTTCCTACAGGAAGCCGTTGATTTCTCTAGTTATCTTAGTTTTAAGGTTTCATCTTTGTCATTTAATGGAATTGGAATGGTAGATTATTAGATTTGGTGGGGTTTCATTATCTTCAGTATTTTTAAGATCTGCACAACTCGTCATATAACTAACAAGGGTGTTATAGTGCCAAATTTGACATTTTTTTACCATACCCTTGGGAGATAACTGGCTTTCCAATTTTCACTGGTTCAAATTAGATCTCTAAGCACATGTCAGTCCTTCATAACATAAGGTTTTTGGAAGTCATTAGAAGAATTTTACAAACCTATCATATCATTACCAATGGCCTAGGCTGATGATAGATTCCATTTTTTCCTGGGTTTTATTAAAATACAGATAAAAAGGTGATTACTTTAAACTAGTGTTTTTCCTTGGGAGCAAAGAAAATATGGTGAAGTTTGTCTTTGTAGATGATGCAATGCATTATTGATACTTGTTTTCTCTGCTACTTCTATTGCCATTATGATTCAAATCTGTCAGGTCTGTGATGCTATTGCTAGCTTCCTGATACTGTTTGCTTCTTTAAAACCTTTTATCTATCACAGGTTGTTGTACTAGCTGTGCTGTACGTATAAAGAATGGAAAGATTAGGCAACCAGAGGCACTAGGGATATCGGCCGAATTGAGAGACAAGGCACACCTAACTTCTCTTTATTCTATGTTTATAATTTTGTTAATTAAATGCTTGAATTAGTAATTTCAACTAGTTAAGTACCAATGCACAATTTTGTAATGCTATACGCAATAATCAGCATTTCCCCTTTTTTATTTTTATTAAGTTTTAAGAGTAAAAGAAGATATTGAGCATGAATTATGATAAAGCAATATACTTTTGTTAAAGTATACTGTATTTTGTTTGTTAGTTAGAGCTGTCTTTTTTAGATAATTATATTCTGTATTTCTGTTGCATCCAACAGTTGGTTAAACCTAATAAACTATAGTAGTTTATACTTAGCAATAAGTTTTACCTCTCAATATTAATCAATATTCAATAATAATTTTTCTCAGTTTTCTATCAAGTCTCAACTCTCTCTGTCATTTTATTCTAAGAAGTTTGTTGTGCTTGTTACTATAGTGTAGAGGAGGGGAGGATTAATTCCTGGTATAGAGCCATATGCTCCATTAAAGTTTTGAGATGGCAACACCATATGCATTAGTCTGATGTCTGACCCTATTCCGTAGCAAATAAGAGGACATTGAAAGTTTTGCTGTTTTTCATAGTGCCAATGCACTGAACTATTACTTACTATTTTCCTTTAATTATTTTCATAACTTGTAATTACGATTCAAAGCCAAAATGAAAATCAACTGTAACAACTATGAGCCATTGACCATTCTATTAATGGGATGCTGTTTCCTATATGTTAACCTGGACTATAATATTTTTATTCTGTTGTTTATCCTCTTCCATTGTTAGCTTTACTTGCACTATAATTTTCAGAAAAGCCAAAAATAGAAATGACTTTTTTGGTTCATTCCTGTAATGAAAAGAACAATGAGAATTGAAAAGGATTTACTTATTCAAAAGGGCTTAAGTTAAAACTTAGAAGTACAACTATTTGACTCTTCTTTTTAGACATTCCTGATATGATTGTATTCATAGTTTGCATTTTGTTTCTTGGGTCAGTGTTTCTATTCCAGAGCCCTTGCACAAAATGAATAAGTTAGATTATATACATACAACAGAACAAAGATGTTTTCCAGTTTATGGTTAGTTTGGTGCCATTTGCAATAAACATTCCTTTTCCACAAATGGTAGTTAATTAGTTAACAACATTGGGGAAAATGTTATAAAAATAATAATAACAATATTTATCGTCATCATTATCATTGTTGTTGTAATTAAAATTTCCACTGTCTTTTATTGCTGAGCTGGACAAGTGTGTTGCATTTCAGGGTTATGCACTTCTTTGTGTGGGCTTCCCAACCTCTGATGTTGAAGTGGAAACTCAAGATGAAGATGAGGTAATGAGAAAGGCTACAATTATAGTTTGAAACATTTTGTGATAACTGTTTGAATAGACGCCAATCCGATAAACTCTAAGGAGATGCTTTTTCTTTTTAGAATTGATATTGCTAGAATATCTACAAAATATCTCATAATATCTTTACTGTACCTTTTAATATTGAATATTTTTTGTGATCTTTAGAATATACCGTGGAATCAATAAGTCATCTAATTGAGAGTTATTTCCTGATTTCATTATATTTCCTGGTACCCCCATATTTAATTAGTGCTAGTAGTGTTATTGTATGAATGCACCAGAGCTTTACACACTAGTAATTGATGCAATTATTAGTATGAAAAAGACCTTTGAGTTAGTGTTTTGTATTACATTGTAATGCATAATACCAATCTATGTTAGTATCTATATTATCCTAAATACTATAACTTGGTATCAGAGTAGTACCATCCTTTGTGTCCTAGTCCTGTCATTTTCTCATTGTCGCATTCCTTAAAATATGAAATCCAGTGCAAAGATGTCTATATCTATATGGTTCTTTTCTATCTTCTGGTTGTGCTCCAATTACAACCACCAAGGGTTTTTCCTTTTTATTCGTTTTTTGGATTCCTTCTACCCTCTATTGGTTCACTGTGTTTCCCTTTCCAGCAAGCTTTTCACTTTTTCTCTTTCTCAGTATGCTCATATTAAATCATCATGTTTGCCGAAGTTCTTTCCTTCAATGGTATTATTGTTGGTTTTCTAATCTTAGCATATAAGAGGGAGAGTGATGATCTGTGCCCAATTTATACCTTAATGCTGGTGTTTGTTAGATCATTGTCTTTCCATTGATCATCATTTCAGTGATAACTTAATTCCCAATACTGCACTATACCAATGGCGATTTCTTTTCCCATTGACGATCATTTCAATGGTGACTTAATGTTGTTTTGGACTCACATAATTCTTGGATTTAATTTCCAAGTTTATTGGGTCTCCTAAATTATATTCTCATCTGAAGCTTCCAAATGCTATTCTTGAACTTAGAGAAGCTATTACTGGGTCACCAGAGTTATCATAAACGGAGATGTTTTATTGGTTGACAGTGTAAAATAGACACTGCCAGTGTATAGTCCCGTTTCTCTTTGTTATTATCATTTGTTGGGGTTCGTGAGATAAGAATATTTTTGTTGTCATTGTTATCATTTTTTTTTTTGAATATTGGTTATGAATATAATAAATCCTGGGCACATACAGGTATATTGGCTTCAATTTGGACGTTATTTTGCTCGAGGACCAGTGGTAAGTTCTGTTTGTAACCATTTTTATCTTTTTATTTTTTTTTAGAATGAGATGGCTTGTATTATTGTCTTTGATTACGTGACTTTAAACCCGAAAATTGCTTTACAGGAAAGAGATGACTATGCCTTGGAGTTGGCCATGGCTGACGAGTAAGCAATGTAGAAAATCTGACAATTATTGGAGCAAAGAATGTGAATATTTTGTTTCCCCTTCTTTTCTTCTTCTCATATATCTACCATGTTATCTTCTTGTCTTGGTTTATTTTTCCCTATATATACTATTGTGCTAATTCCAAGCAAAGCCCCATGCTATATGCCTATACTCCTATCTTTTTTCCTATTTGGTATGGTATACAAGGTGTGGGTAATTAATTCGCCTAACATATATCTAGAGATTTTTAAAAAGAGTTAACTCAAGCACGGGTTAAGTTGACATTGAGTCCCCATGTTAAAGTGAATTAAAAAAGTAGTCACCCTCTCGATTCACCAGAGTTGGCCAACTTAATTTAGCCAAAGAGAAAAAGAAAAGAAAAGAAAAGAATTATTGGCCAGCAATAAACCAGAATGGCGTTATCTTTGGGCATTACTTGTGGGAACGCTATACCTGGAGGCTGGACCGGGTTTATATTAGAGGAAGAGCTTTGGGACCAAAGAGACAACAGCATTAAAGGCACTAATGAGGAAGAACTCAGAAGGTTCATTTTATTTGTTTATTGTCTATTTAGTTTATTTTGAAGCAGTAACTAAGACAAAATAAGCTTCAACTCCAATAAAAATTGATTGATGTGTTTGTAGGTTTGCAAAATTTCCATCGGAGGCAAAAAAGGGGAGAAACTTTACGTCTAGGGAAATAATTTCTGTCGATTTTTAAGTGCCAGAAATTGTTTAAACCTTTCAAACGAGTCAGTCGAGTTAATCACAAGAAAATGAATCCCCATTAAATAATTAAAAAAGTAGCAGGTGATGGTTCAGCAGTCACTATGTCATCGTTTAACTGCACAAACAAATGACAGAATAAAATAGAAGACGGAAAAAAAAAAAAAAAGCTTTGATGAATCAAACTTTTGTTTAGGGATTGGAAACATTTTTTTAAAAAAAAATAAGGACTAAAACAACAATTAATCTTTAAATGATTTTTCATGAAAGAACTTCAGAAAAGAGAAAATTAAAACATGAAAAAAGGTTTGCTGAGCTCTGTCAATTACTTTTTTACTTTTGAATTTTTTCCTCTTCAAGCAATGATTAGCTATGAGGTATTGGAAAAAAATTTGTGACCAAACAGCACTGTCGGGAAATGTAAAAACAAAAAATTAACTCTTTTTGTTGTAGGATTTATGAACTCCATGAGACTTGATAAATGGACCAGGATTGAAGTTGCCATTTTTTTCCAAAACAATATTCCACTTAACATTGCCTTGTCAATTTAGAATAGCGATAGAATAGAAACATTAAAAAGGATTGAGATGGCAATCTGTCTTTTGATTCAATTGGGCTCCAGGATATAATTATGCCCTATGGTCATGGACCATCTGAAGAAGAAATAATGTTTGGATTTAGTGATGGTCCATGGGGAATAGTGATAAACCCACGAATAAAGAAGATTGGATTTACCCTTTTAATTTGATTCGGTTGGGCTCCATGCTAGAAATATCAAATTTGTTTTGGTCCAGCTGAAGAAGGAAACAGTTGCATAGTGTTGATGAAATAATAAAGCAGGATCAAGAGAAGACTACACCATTGTGGTCCATTGCTCTATTAGTTAAAAAAGTCATTAGGAACAAGATGGTGAGTGAAGTGTACAACCGTACCCCACGGTCCCACAAGCCTTGAATGTAAAAGAAGGGCTTCTCATGCATGGGAAGTTGATAGATTGATAACTTTTAATATGAAAAGGAAGTGATTCTTCTCTTAATCAAAAAGCTGAAATTGGTGAAGCAATGTTATGAAGAAGCCAATCTTAATTATCAACCTTGGAGGGATTTGCATTTTAGTCCATTGCGATATACTGATATTGATTCTTTGGTGCTATTAATTGTACTCTTTAGCCATATGGCATAGCATGCTTCTCAGCAATTTGGTAACTCTGGACTTACTTTAATGGGCTAATGTGGATCAAATTTGCAAAATGAGTAATGTTAGTCTCATTTGCATATAATGTGAAACTCCCAACATGTTTTAGATAAATCTTCTAAAGGACTTTTGGGTGTTAAGTATATTTTTGGAGAATGATGTTATTTGTATCTTTTATTTTGATCATTCTTTTGGAAGGGGTGTAACAGTTATCCAAACATGCATGTGTAATTATTTTGGGTGAATCTGGAATATCCTCCAACATAAGTTAAGGACTAATCTCTCAAAATATTATATTTATTTGAAGGTTTGACCTCTCCCAATAACAAACATTTTTCATGTATAAATCTAAGATCAAACCTCTTACCACACATGCTTAAAAGACAAAATCATTTGTCAATCATGTCACATCATAGTAGTTAACATGCAAGTAATTTGAGTAGTAAAAATGTGCAAAGTTAATAGTGATGAATACAAGAACAAGGAGAAAATAAAATAGATAACAATGAAAGGAGTTAAATGAGAACCTTCAATGTATAAACAATATCGTCCAGATTGACAAAGACAAGAGATTTCTCATATCTAGTTCTGTACACCCAGCATTCACAGCCACTTATTGTGATATTACTACTTGCTATTTTAATCTATTAGCAGCAAGTTATGGAAAGGGCTAACTGGCTAAGGATTCAAGTTCATAGGGAGACAGTCACAGCCGAATATCTTTTAAACTTTAAATGATACTGCCCTTGTACTCTCACAAAAAGACTAATTTTCAATTGAACATGACATTTACAAAATGATTGGAATCAAAATATGCTCTGGAGTGCTGATAACGGTATGGTTGACATGAACAAGACTGTAGGGGAACGTTGGCCAACATCAAAGGGGCCATGCTTGGAAATGTAAGAAGACATGTCCATGTCATTCACTCACTATGATTTTTGCTAACTCCTAGTGTTTCAAGTGGAAGACAGGGCAGAGTAGAGGGTTGAGAAAGACATTCATTGTGTTAAACTGCCAAATATGTTGCTATGTTGTGTAATGAAAGGATGTTGTTGCCTCAGTCCTGTCTGCATTTTGCAACTGCAACATGTTGAATGAGTTCACTGCACACATCATAACTACAATTTTTCTGTTTTCTTAGCCTTGGCCTTGCCCTCTTTTTGTGAAAATTCGAGGCATGGTACCATTTCCAAACCCCATTTCTAACCAACCACAAGGATAAATGATAGTATCCAGAAAAAAAGTTGTTACCAAATAGTCAACATGAGCTAAGAACTCTACCATATTCAAAGTTAAGAAATGCCTGCAACACACTTTTTTCAATACACACAAAAATTTGATTCCCACTTGTTTAATGAGTTATGCTCTTAATTTTGTACTACCTCATTCTCATATCTTTAGATGTTTATGATTAATGTATATGAATTAAGAAATATTTAACAAATGCAAATTTAGATTACAAAGCCTTTATTTAATATTCAATTAGTAGTAATAAGTTATATTACAAACTCCTACTTATCTCAATTATAGTAGCTATTAAATAAGGCATAATTGAGAAAAAATTATTTAGACTTCAAAATTCTAAAACATCAATTATTTTGGGATAAAAAAGAAAAAAAATACAACATCTAAATATATTAATAGAAGATTATAGTTTTAATAAATTTTAATCAATAAAACAATAAAATATGGTTGGCAGTGGTTGGGAATGGGGGCTTAAGGATGAAAGAAGAAGAGGGTAGGGGGGAGAAGTCATCAGGAATGGGGGCTTAAGGATGAAAGGAGAAAGGGGAGGGGTCAATCTCATTGATATTTCTAATAAAACTAATAAACTAACATTTATTGATAAAACAAAAAAACAGACTATGCTGATTAGTATACTCTTCAGATTTTGATGTAGTCACCAATGTTTATCCGATTCAGCAAGATTTGTCTGAATAAAACACCCGTGAAGTTAGTTATTCATGCAAAGTCAAAATCAGCAATGGGAAACCATAGAATAAAATGCCCCCTTGCTGAATAATTCTCACCTCAATTTCATCCCGAAAATATCTAAATGGGAATTTTGGACCCAGATGTTATCTTGTTGAATTGCTCATCTAGTGTTTCAACTGACTGCTTACCTTTTGTGGCCGTACTTGGACCTTTTCTGATTCAAAAAGTCACAAAGTGTCTCAATGAAATTAATGGTGTTTGGTATTCCATATATATATATATATATATATATATATATATATGCATAGAAAAGTAAATGAGTAGTTGAGATTTTCTCGGCTTTAAACCCATTCCAAATACTTCTCAACCACTTATTTAGTGATTGTGAGGGTTATGTCAATTACTTTCTTATTGTGCATCTATTATTCCTAATATAGTACAAATTATCTACAGCTGAAAATAAACTTTACACCCAAAATCTAACGATGGGATTTTTCAAAACACTCATCAGAAACAGAAAACTTATCATAAATAGTTTTTTCATACACCCAATCTAACAAAAATATAATTTAATACAATCACGCAAGGCAAAAAAATAACTCTATACACGTGAAACGAGTTTCCTCTCCAATCTGATAACCTCTTTATTCCTTAAGGGCGATATGTAACTCAAAACCAAGGTTGTAGAGTCTATAATGACCTTGCTATTTTGTATGTTTTAGGTGCTGAACTTCTGCTCAGTGGTGCTTGCTGTGGCCTGCATCATTTAGTAACACCAGAGTAAATCGTTGCTTATATCACAAAATTTCTCTAGTTCTAATTTTTGCTCACCCTTTAAAACACTTCTCAAATTGGAGAAATTCCCTCTATTTTCATTCCTTCTATTTATTCATTAAATGAAAAAAAAATGATCTTATTTGCAACCAATAAAAAGTTAAGGCCATGTTTGAATAAACTTCTCTATATGCACTTATAAAAGAAGAAAATAAAAAGGTAAAATGGATTAAGCTTTTCCATAAGTTCAAATCAACTAATGCACCTTAGCTTCTGAAGAAGTTAAATGAAAAACTTTTATAAAAGTTAAGTGCACAAGTTAATTTTAAATTATGGAAGAAGTTTAATTATTTTTTTTGCCTTCCTATAAGTAAGTAATTATGGAGAAATTTATCCAAACTGGGCTTAAGTCTATTTCTACTCTTCCAAGTGAATAGGGAGAAAGGTAAGTGCTATTCCGGCACACACACACCTGTACGGATCCTTCTCAATATGATTGGGACTAGAGACAGTTTAAAGAAAATCTAGTTAGTGAGGAATAAGAGATTACACTGACCCCAACTGATGTTACAAAATTGCAAACTGCACATTTCACGGATCTTGCTCCATATTGGTACGCCAGTAGCATCCTGCAGTTCCCACAGTTGACATGTGCCACCTGATTTGCTGTCACAATACACAAACCTGATGCTTATTGCTTGCTTACCCCCAAAATAGGGACTAAAAACCACAATCATTTAGCTCATAAGAGAAACGTCTTAAAAGTCTGTCCAATAGGCGCATGCGCATGCACACATACACACAATTTCTTAAACCTCAGAGACAATTAGTACTACAATACCTTCCAAAGCTAGATTGACAGTGTGACAACATGAACATTGCACACTTGTCGCGCCCCGGATGTACATGAGTAAAGTATGGCAACCTCCACATACTAACTGGGCCATTTCTGTGCCTGTCACACACCAGTATTTGTGATTTAGCTGCCTCGTCATCAGTTGATTTGAAATCATAGGTAGCAAATTGAAACTTTCAAATAACCTACACAATTTATATAGAGAATAATAGACTTAAGTGAGGAGAAAAAAACTGCAGCATACCAGGAGGTGGCACTGCTGTGACAGCATTGCAAACAGCACAGCACACGGAGGTGGCTCCAACTGGAAACACTAGAAGGTTTCTACACCCAGAACAGACAAGTTGACTCTGTACACCTAGCAGTCATGAAATAATTTTAAGTATCAAATAAATGACCATAACATGCTAAAGGTTCTAGCATTCAATCTATCTTAAAAATAGGCTCAATTTTCAATGTTAAGCCAGACCCGGATGAGAAATTGGCCAATTTCAAAACCATATCACCAGCTATCTCAAATCCACACATTCCACCCAAATCAGAGTCTCAAAGGAATCTCACTCAAAAATTTCATCTCCAATTCACCATTTCTCCTTTTAGCCAATCGGAAAGTGGAATTGTTTTTTTTATTATTTATAATCATGTCGGTTTTACATTCAATTTAAGAATTTTGTCCAAATGATAGAAAAGAACTAAGAATTCAAATCTCCAATCATTCCATCACCACAAAGCAATGAGATTCTTTTTTATTCTTAAGAATCGAAGACAGGTACTAAGGGATTTACAAGAACTCATACACCATACTCAATCAAATGAGCTAAACCCCTTTGGTACCATAAAGCAATAATGAAATGATGGAAAGATTTCTTGGTAAGCAATAGAGAAGAGAGAAAGGCAGATATGATACCATTAGCTGGTGGTGTATAAGGAGCTGGCGGTGTTGGGTAGGGGGCAAGTGGAACTGGCATTATAAAGGACTAAAAAATGTTGTTATCTTTCTCTGCCAAACTCTACACAGAGAACAAAGCACTTTCTCCCATTTTTTTTCAGCTCCTGGAAAATAAGCAAATAGGGTAAAGACTCAATCTTGGATAAAAAAAAAGTGATGCACATGGTGATGGAACAGAAAGGCATGAACATGAAGTAGAGTGAGAAGAAAACCCGTGAAGAAGAGGGTGCCGGCAAATCAAATAATAAAGTAAGAGTCAAATGAGTTGCTTCTTCCCCTTGCGCATGAAACTAAAGGGAAGGATTCCAGAAGGAATAAGAAAGACTATAAGAGTTAACTTAAGGCCTTTCAGTGGAAGTTGTATTTATGTACTGTGGGAAGTGGGAAAATACATTACAGTATAACATGTCCTGTGGCAGCTTGCCAGTTGCTGCTGACTAAGTAGAGAGAGAAATTAAAGGATATAAGTGGACACTAGAAAGAAATAAGATTTAGAAAAGATTTGGATATATATTATAATAGCATGGTCCAAGACCGGTGCTTAAATTACTATCATTTTGTCTTCAAATTTGGACTATGTTCTAATGTGAAAACTAATCCGACTGGTTGAGATATTGGGTTAATATATATATATATATATATATATATATATATATATATATATATATATATATATATATATATATATATATATCAAATATGATTAATTTATAATTTATATTTTAAATTTAAAATAATTGTTATAATCAAACTATAAATATTATATAATTATTTATTATTACAAATTATTTATTGGATATTATCATTAAATTATTAAGGGGTTTTTTTATTTTTCACATTTAAATATAAAAGTTATTGAACGATTATGAACAAGTATCATGAAATTGTATAAAACACATAAATATTAAATTATATCAAAATTTAGATAATAATTAATTATTATAAATTGTTGTTAAGATTAAAATAATATCATAACAACATATTATATGTTATTTAACAATCAGTTATTAACAATTTAAAATATTTTAGGAATTGTAAAAAAACAAATCTTAACCGATTCGATTGCATATTTGATTTGATAGTCTAACTTGGAATATCCATTCCCATTCAAACTGGTTCAAACTGGTCTAATCAACTGATTCGGTCTAATTTTTAGAATTATGCTTTGTTCATCTCAAAAGATAAAAATATTGTTATAGTTTAATTTATTTTAATGTAAATAATTTTTTAAAATGTATACTTTTTCTTTAAGTGACTTATGACATCATTGCTAGTTTTGTGTATAAAAAATTATCTTTTCTTTTTATTTTAAATTGAAGATTTTAATTGATTCATTCAATTTGAAGATTTTTTTTATTTCATTTAAATTGAAAATCTTTTTTTAATTAAAAGTTTGTTTAGGTTTGATCCAATATTTATAATATTTCACACAAGTTTGTTTGTTTTAAGATCATACAAGTTAGTTATAAATATATGAATCAAGAAATATTTTCTTAGGTGAATAAATATTAAGTAAAATGACATAATTATTCATAAAATTATACAAACACATATACAAACATCAAGATAATGAGAAGACACAAATTAAAATAAAGTAACTTTTTTTTAATATAAAAGACACAACTTAAAATGATATGATTATTCGTGAAAAAAAGTTATGTAAAATGATGTGACTCTTTATAGAATATATCAATTGATGTGATTCTTCACATATATAAATGTTAATAAACTAAGATATTATTCATATACAAGACTCACTTAATGTTGTTTATTTTGTACCATTTTCTTAATCTTACTCAATATACTCATAATCCTCTTGTTCTTATCTTTGGTATATAAGAGATAAAGATATTATCATTTTATAAACATCATTATTATCATCAATTAAAATTTGGAAGTATAAATCAGAAGGATCTTATTATGTACCAAATAAAATCTAATTTTAATCAAAGTTGCACTCAAGTTTTAGAATTGGTTACAATGAGTTAAGTTAATTTAAAAGAAAAGATTTATCTATGTCTTTTGGCATTGTGAGTAATTTTATTTATTTTATCTTCTTTTATCCTTTAAAGATCCATCTTCATCATTAAGCTTAAAAATTTCCTATCAACCATGAGACTTGATTTTATTAGAAATGTAAATGGCAATATTGGATGAAGATTTAAAGTTGACAAAAAAGTTGCTTAAAACACTATGTCATCTTTATAGTCTTAAAATTAATAGTAGATTTTTCTTTTTACAGGATTAATAGTATAATGTTTTAAATTAGTTACCTATAGCATTAAAAGTTAGAGACATTGTTACAAAAGTATTTTAATATTGGTTGTTTTTAGCATTCCAAATTGATTCCATGCACGAATGTAAAATCAATCGATACCAAAAGTCAATGCTTTCTTGTTACTACATTTGCTCTACAGTTCATGTAAAAAGTGATCTTTCTATGAGTTTTGTTCACAATTGATGTATAAATGCTATTTTCCCCTAAAAATAGAACTTTAATGACAATTTTTTTCTGATATAAAAATAACAAAACGTACTCAAATACATAACAACACAAAATCAACACATAAATACTTTCCATCCATTATATATACTACATCTCATATATCAATATTCATTTGAAAAAAATATATTTATAATAATGGATCAAACAAAAATAAAAAGGGCAAAAATACAATTGGAAGATTGTGCATCTGAAAAATATGTGATAATAGACATCCATGGTGAAGTTTATGACTTGGTACAGATTTTCCATCTACCTATTAAGACAATAAAGAAAAGGTAAGCAAATAAGATAAATAAATATAAAATACAAACTAGATAAGAAAATTAATTTATCTTTATTCAAGTTTCATGTACAGATATTTTCTCATATTCCATTGTGTTGATCATCTTTTATTGCATACATATGGTCTTCATTTTTCCCCCCCATCTAATTCAGGTAGCCTTCCCTTAAAAGAAGAAGTCTCATTGATATCAAAACTTTATTTGTCAATCTTATTACTAACATTTGTCATTCTTCCTTGGAGAACCACAAACTATCTTTTGTTGGACAAATCTTTGACATAAAACATTTGTTATGATTGGAATAACATGATAGAAAGACTATTTATCATAACTTGTTATATTAAGATCAACCAATGTAAATCTAAACTCATGTATTTGTACACCATTATTACTATCAATCCATTACATTTGAAAATAGACACCCTAAATTTAGTGTAGTCAGTACCTTATATTTCTTTAATAACTCCAATATATAATATGAATGTAAACACTAATTTTTTTTTTTATTTTTGTTTTTATCTTTTTGCACTAGCAAAATGCATGAATGCCAACATAACACTCTTGTAATATTGATCCATTGTATAAAATAAATACTCATTATTGTCATATTCAATCTAACTTATGTCTTAAAAGGTAGATCCTAGTGGTAAATATTTTACTATATTAGATACATTATCATCATGTCCAACTTGATGTTTAAATCAGGATAAGAAAGTTCTTTATGAGTATATAAGTATGGTTAAACTCCATCCCTATTATTTAAGATGTGCAAACATGTTTAAAGAACTTCCTCAAAACCCAAGAACTTTATTGTTACCATTGTGTACCTTTCCTTGTAAGTCTTCTCAATGAAGAAACTTTGGAAGCTTAATATCTTCTACTTCTAAGTAGTCAATACAAAGCTTAATAGATTTTTGATAGTATATCTTTCAACAATAGATACATTAAGTTGATGTGGATTTTTTGTTTACCTTTTCAATATTTCCATGTATCACTTAACTAGATACATCCATCACTAGTAAACATAGTCATACAAAACTAATTGTCTTTACCATATATATGAACAATTAAATGAATCATAATGCAAAAAAAAAAATGAAGAAAGTACATCTCTAATTTGCATAAGATAATAGCCACATCATTTTCAAACTCATCCAGTTTATGAAGATTAATAACTTTACTAAATATAGTTATGGATGAATTCAAGAAGGGACAACTAGGGGCCCTCCTCTCCCTTCATAAATATATATTATATTATATTATATTATACATAGTTATTAATTACTTTTATAATTTTATTTTTGTTTCCAAAATTTATTATAATATGATATACAATTACTAAGAAAATATTTGATTCATTCTTTAATTTGTTTGATATTGACTCTTCCTATCTTAATATTACTATAACCGAGAGATCATTTTTAATTATGAAAATTTTAAAAAATAAGGTTAGAAACAAGGTGAAAAGTGAATTTCTAAACAATTGTTTGAACATTTCTATTAGGAAAATGATCAATAAAAAATACCGATACGAAGAAGAAGCACATTCTTGCTATAGTGTGTCTTAATTTTTTGGCAATATGTCATAAAAAGTTACCGATAGTAATTTATACATCTTGACATGATCATCATAAGACTTTAAATTGATTGATTTTGAATCTTTTTATCGATACAAACTTTTTAGCACCAGAAGAATTTCACTATGTTACAGTTAAGTCACATAAAAACTCACAAAAACTTTTTCTCTCTCTAGAAAATGTATATAAGTTATGGGCAATTAGGTATGGACCCAAAGAACAATAAAAAAAATACAATCCTATTATTCTTAAATGAAATATAAAGACACACAATAATATATTTTTATGCAAATTTAACAATTTTAAATCGTCCACATATTTGGACAATTCAAAAACTACTTGTATATCGCGCAAAATATAGCATACATGTTTTTTTAATAGGAAGCTAGAATAAATGTATTAGAAAAACTTAACCAAAAATAAGAATAATAATTAAAGAGAATAATTAATGATTCATCTAATACATATGAGTAGAACATTTCAATAAAACATAATATTAAGAAATACAAAAATAATTAAGCCAATATTAATTTTAGTAAAACAAAATTCAAATAGTATTAGAAAGTTATGAGGCTAGATATAATTTTGCATTTATACAATGTGCATGTATATGTCTATATTTATGAATAAGAACATACCTTTTTCAAAAGCACAATAAAAAAAGTATAATTATAATGGAGAATGAGGAGATGTAAATTACAAAGCCGCAAACATTTTGATAACAAAAGAAAGCAAAAATGTTTCAAGGATGAAGAGAAAAAGAGACAAAGATGAAGAGAATTAAGGATGATGAAGAAAATGGCATCCATAAAGACAATGAATAAAGATTTTGACATTGATAGAATCTTCAAAACAAATAACGAAGATGTTGACATTAGGAGGAATAAGGATTTCAATGTTGTTAGGACAAAGAAAAGGATTTCAAAATTGGAACAAGAATGAAAATAGTAGTGTAAATTTACAATGAGAAATATATATATTATATAAAGATGCGATATAGATAATACTTTTTAAATTGGCTCTTACAATAATTGATCTAGAAAGTTTGACTGGTCAATTGTAGTAAGAACCAATCTAGAAAATATTTTTTACACATTGGTCGTAGGAAAATTAATATAGGATATATTTTAGGAGTCTCAAGTTGTAAAAGGATGTAAAGATTTTGCATATGCTATTATATAATTGATGTAAAAAGGTTTTCTAGATTAATATAGTTTTAGAAATCGATTTAGAAAGTATATATTAGAAAGAGAGTTAGCATGGACTATATTCATATTTAAAAGATATTTTAATGTCAAAACTCAAACAAAATATTTTTTTTAAAAAAAATAAAAAGTTTTTTAAGAGTTTTATTTTAAAAAAATTCAAATTAAAAGTTTCATTTCAATAATTCATAATCAAATAAGAGAGAAAAGTTCATATCGACTTTTTTAAACAGTTACTTTTTCTTCTTTTTTATAAAAGTTAAATTTCTTAATATTTAAGATCTTTTTCTCTATATGTGTTTGATCCAATTTCTTTTTGAAAAGAAGAAAATTAAATCAAACACTATCTTAAAATCTTCTTAACTATCAAAACTTGATAAAGTTGAAAAACACTTAATCCATGTCTAAACAAGGCTACAAATAGTAAGTTTTTATATATTTTTATTGAAGATTGACATGAATATATAAAGATACTTGAGTTTTGACCATGTGTCCAAACAAACTCTTGGTCACCAAAGACTATATTAAATATTTTTGTTAATTAGAAATATCAATATTATATTATTTAGACTTTTAATATAATAAATAATTTTATTACTAAATATTTTTTATTTCCTTTTAATTAGTGTCTTAAGTTTCACAAAAAAAAAATTAGTCATAAGATACTTGTGAACATGTTTGAAATAATAAAATTAATCCTAACTAGCTAGTGTTGATCTAAATTTACAGTGTTTGAATGCTTTGAGTATGTGTTTTATGTTCTGTAAAAAAAATGTATGTGTTTTTGTTGATTGACTAATACTATATTAAGTGATTAGTCCCGTGAGGATACTGAATTTTTAAAACATGATGATAATAAAATTAAGGGTTATCATTAAATATATTTAGTTTTTCTTACAATTCATTTTTACTATTTTTTGTCTCTTCATCTTCTATCACATTATTTATCATATTAATCAATTATGTTTTCTTTACTCAATTCAGTTTCTTTCTTTAACTTTATTTTCTCTCTCTCTTCTTTTGGCTTAATTACATGTACATCCTAAAAAAAATTCCTAAAGTTAAAATATGACACCTATAAGATAAAGACACGATTCCTTTAAAGTAAGAAAACTCTATTTTAGAGATTAAAGTTCAATGATAATCATTAATTAAAAATAAATAACTGATATTATTATGAATTATAATTTTAATTATTATATATAAACTTGATTTCATCACAATTTTTAATTATTGATGCTGTAATCAACAATTGTCAGTGCATTTAATCTTTTAAAATACACCTCCTCACTTTAGAATAATTAAATTGATAAGATAAAACTCATTAAAATTTAAATAAAAATATAGATTAAATACATACAATTAAGTGTGATTAAACCTTAAATCAATAATTAATCTTATAATTGATTTAAAGAATGAAAGTTTGTAAAAATACTTCAAAATCCAACCAAAAACTCAAAAACCTTAATCACGATGGTTGAACAACAACAACAAAAAAACACAAAATCATAAATTATCAATAGTTATATTAAATCTATTCATGATCTATGTTAGGCCACTTCTTCTTCCTTCACTCTCTTTACTGCTGAGTTTGGTTGCAGGTAAGTGAGCGAGCGTGCAATACACCCGGGCCACTTTCTAGTAAATTATAATCTTAGTGTTACCATTGTAAAAACAAAAGAAGTAAAAATGGGTAAGATAAAGAAAAATTTCATTGTCTTATTTTTCCACTAAACCGGATGATGAACTAGCGTTTGTAGGTGGCATATCAAGATCAAACCTGACAAGTGAGCTCTATGGGGTCCTACATCTCTCTCTCACTCCCCATTGGTGCAACTTACAGTGATGCAAATTAACTTGCCACACTCCCTCTCTATTTTTTATTTTTATTATACCCGAGTGAGTGAGTAAATTAGATGGTGCATGATGTGCCACGTTGACGTTGCCAAAACAAGACAATCGGGCCCGACCAAAGAATCGTACTGAATACTGATTACCACTCTGCGTGCTGAGGACACACAATGCAGGTAAGAGTGAGGGACTGAGGGGTGACCTTATTATTGTTGTTAAAATTGTGGTCCTGTTCTGTGTAACCCTTTTTTTTTTTTTTAGGTCACAACCTTTCAAAAGTCACATTTTCCCTTCATCTAATCTAATTAAGAACAAGGCAACAGACAATACCATACCTAATCAGTGTGCCTAGCTAGCTAGAGCATTATTACTACTTTCGTGATCATTAGTTGTTGTTGATCAATCAAAACCATGTTATGTTAGACTTCTTCAGTGGCCCAATTCATTCAGCTTTTCCATCCTTTTACCCATGTGGCCATATACCCAAGGACAAGCCAATGCAATTAATAGAAAAGAGAAATTGGACCAGCCAATTTAAAGTTTTTTTCTTCTTTATCCGGAATATCTCTCACCTGAAAATGAAGAATTAATTTTTGAAAGTAGTGTATTTATTTCAGGGATGACTTCTTCTAATGAATATTTTTTTCTTAGTACAGACTTATAGTTAAATTAGAAATTTGGCTTTATCGCTTAACTCAAACTTACAAAATTAACTTATAAGATAATGATTGTCTCTTATTTATATGTTTTATTTCGATATTATTTCTAATCGATATTGGACTTCAACAACCTCCTTTATTCAGAGTCACTCACCACAACTAAGATAGGTTAGGATTAATGGCAGTTAAGTGACTTTCAACACTCACTCACACACTCAAGACTATCTACAAGAAGCATGACAAATGCAAGGGACCCATCAATGAATTTAAGATAGATTTTGATACTATATTACAATTAAAATTTAGATCTAATTCAATCATGTAAAATTGATTTGTAAGTTGAGAATTATCTTTTATATATATATATATATATATATATATATATATATTATTTTAACAATCCCTGATCTTATTGATCACATTTTAAGAGACAAGATTATCTCGTAACCATATCACATTATAATGTTGGTAGTCAATTTGGGATAGTGCTTGGATAGTTTGATTCCATTTTCATATCATGGTTTTAAGCCTTTAAGCCCTTTTAAGACTCTAACTATTTTTGGTACTACATAAGACTCTAAATTTTTAATCAATTAAACGTACGAATGGCATTAACTGGCTTTGAGAGCAACGAAACTCAACAGCCACACCCTAACTACTGCTCCCCTTTGAAGACAACTATAATGCAATCCGAGTGAGTGTCTCTTTCTTCTCCCAAAAAGTGTACAGAACAAGAATACAAACTTTGTAGATACGATACGAAAAAAAGAGAAAAGTTTATTATAAAAAAATGACAAGAGGGAAGAAATGAGAAATTTGTGAGGCTTGAAATATGGGGAAAAAAATAATAATAAAGGGTGTGGTAGTGTATGCATTGAATTGTCAAGAAAGCGAGAGAATGCAAAGTTGGGAAGCACCAAAGAAGAGTGAGAGAGAAAAAAGTGCTCCCAGTGAGGCATGGCATGGGTGGTGGACTAGGCAACATTACAAAGAACCAAAAACAAGGTCCGGAGATAAGCATGCATAAGGGACCACAAAGGTGTAGTTTTGTTGGATTTTCTCCGCGTTCTAACCCTGATCCTAACTGGATATTCCTACCATTATTGTTCTAGATGTGTCGCTCAATCATTCACCTCTTCTACATTTTGCACCACCATGGATCGCTTCCTCATTCAACAGCTTTTCAACATGTCTATCGGGATTCTTTAATTTCATTAAAGCTTTTAAGTCTTGGAACCTATTTTTTATTATTAAACATGGGCCATGGAAGCTCACCTACTAGTAACACATTCTTCTTATTCCATTCAATATCATCATATGAAATCGGAGAAAGTTGTTATACGGGGTTTAATACTTATATATTTACCTTCTCAATCAATTAATGTTAAAATATTTCTTTTCTTTTTATAAAATTGAAAATGTTTATCATTGTAAAATTTGTAGTATGTTCTTATAAAATTAAAATGTATTATTTTTTTTGGATTAAGTAAGGTTTGAATTTTCGAACCTATATAGATTTTTTACATGCAGTGAAAAAAAAATCATAATCATAGATTTAGATTTACTCAATCTAATTCAGACTAAAATTTGATACATCTTAATTTTACAAAAATAAATATTCTAAAAATTTAACATTTTCCTTTTGCGAAAACAAAAAAAAAATATTTTAATCATCAATTAAATATTAGTATCAGCGTAACTTTTAAAAGTGTTATAGTAAAAATCAATAAACTTACTATAAATAATAGTTTGTAATTGAATGAAATTGTAAAATTATTTTATAGTATTAGTATATAATTTTTTTATTGTTAACATAAATAGATTGGAAATGAGTTAAGATTAGATTGGATAATTAGATCTATAAGAAAATGAAAATGAAAAATATAACATATATCTTGTTAAAAATAATAATAGTAAGAAAAAAAAATCAAATTATGGAAAAAAGTCTCTAAATGGTAAATCATTCCTCAAGAAACTATACATTTAAAAATATAAAACTATATAAGTTTTTTTAATATATATTGGTTCAGGTTTATCGGGTGCAAAAAAAATCCAAAGTCTAAATTGATCCGATTAGATTCTCCAATTTTAAAATTGATTTTATTTAATTACCTAAATCAAACCACCAATTTTTAATAAAGTTAGAATATGTTTTACAAAATATTTTAATTAGTTTTTAATTTTTTTATTAGCTAAAAAACTTATATGATTATTTAATAAACAGATTATTTTAATAATTTCTAACATTTTTTGAAATACTTTAAAATGTTAATTTCAAACTTTTATATTTTTTTATGTTATATATTTATTAGATGTTGTTTTTAATCTTTTCTATTTAAGATAAAATTTTATTATTTTTATTCTTTTTGTAATTTTATATTTTCAATTACTCAGATCAAAATGAAAATGAATGGATTCAAATTAATGCCCATGTGACACAGAAGTTCAAAGATCAAATCAATGAAAATTATTTCATGCTGCCACATTTTTTTCATTCGTACATGCTTTTTTTTTTACTGAATTCATTCGTACATGCTGCCACGTTTAGTTATTGTTTTTTGCTTTCTCACTTGATCATATTACAATATTATTAAAAGAGTTTCACTCTAATCGTTACTTTAATAAGTGAAAAACTTCTATCATCAAAGACGTAGATAAACTAATATAAAAAATGTTCTAAGATAATCAGTAATTTTAAATTCAAATCTTAATTAAATATTCGGGGAGAAATATAAATTATTGTTTATAATAATTCTACAAAATTTGAGTAAAATTGTTAAAATACTTAAGACTTTTTTAATGAATAAGATATTTATGGTTTATTATAACACTAAAAGTGACAAACTTATAATATTATGAAAACTCTTGACGATATGATGATGGAAAAAAAATAGGATGACAATAGATGAAAATTAAACTATTATATTATGTGGATTTTTTTTTTTTTACATTACATGCTTAACTCGTTTTTATCTCATTGTTGAATTTTAAAAAAATTACAATTTTATACTTACTAATACATTTATAAAATGAAGATTTTTAATAGCCATAAATACATCTTTATTATATACCTCCCACACCACAGCTATACTCTTTGTAGTCTCCGTCCCTCTCCGGTAGCTCCTTCCACCGTCTGCGGCCAGTTATCACCCATCACCGCCACAAAAAGCCACCCTGAGTCACCAACCCTCCTCCACTCTCCTCTCCCCATTCTTTCGTCCTTAAGGCCATGAGACCGACCTAAAGAGTCCCCTGAACCGTCGTCTCCAAACCCGAGTTTCTGAATCTCAAAGCCTCCGCCGCGGACACTGCTCGTGGGCATGTGCGTCCACGCAATGGTTATTGAAACCAAACGCGGAGAAGAAACTCACTTGAATTTGAAAGAGAACTTATTGGTGGCGCAACTTCGAAAGGAAAGCGAAATCGGCGTTCACCAAGTTTTTGTTTCTGTTTTTCGTGTCCCCCCTCTGCTGTTTGGAGCGTTTTTGGTTCAATACTGTGTTTGTTTGCTATGTTAATTCAGATCTGGGTTTTTTTCTATGTTGTGCGTCATTTTCTTTCATTTCCGATTTCATGATTTTGATTTTTATATCTGAAACACAACAAAAATATCTCAACACATCAACTAATTTTCTTTGGGAGCGTCAAACATCTCATTGATTTAAGATAAACATTAAATATAGTTTCTCTGATAACTCCTCTAGCCTAAGCTGGTAGCAATGATGGTGAAGAAGAATGAAAGGGAAGATGGAGATGTTTGATGCGGGAGGATGTATGATAAAGCTATGCACCTTGATGAATCCAATGGCTGTTAATTATTGTGCATGATGGACCACTTGTAAAAGTCGTCCACTTAGACTCCGTCACATTTATATATGCCAGAAGTTTGTTCACTTTCACCACTCTCTTAGATCCATCTTAATTTTAGTTTATATCATTGTCAAACATGAAATTAAAGCAAATGACAACCATTTCTTATTTTATGCCAACCATTTTAACCCTTCTCACTATGCTCATTTTTATCTTTAGCAAGGACGTATGAAAAAGGGGAATAAAAGTGTTAGGTGGAAAAAGGTTATACACGAAAGACAAAATTTAGATTAATTTCTTTGTATCTTTTTTATCAAATTTTCCAATCAAATTATAACATGTAAATGTTTTTCCCGATGTTAAATAACCACCATCAAATAAATGTTGCAAAATTAAAAAAAGAAAAAACCACATAACAATATAACATTAATTAGTTAAAGAACTTGATGATAACGAAAAAATTAATCTATAAGTCCCCACTATTTCATTAAATTTTTAACTAGGTCCCTATAATTTTAGAAATTTTTAATTAAATGTTTGTACTTCTAAATTATAACTAAATTCTTGATAATTAATAATGTTATATTTTGACGGCTTAAATATGTTTTTGGTTCCTGATATATAACATTAGTCCCTATCTCTTTTATGTCTTTCCTATTTTAATATCTGGTTCCTAATAAATATTTCCTTTGAATGAATCTTTAATATTTGAAAACTTTTGTCTGAAATCCCTGTCATTGGTCAGAACCCGTTATCTGCTTACGTTGACTGTTAACAGGTCATGCAGACATGTCATGTGTGGTACCACGTGTCATCTTTGTCTGAGTGAGATTACACATAGAATTTTTTTATAAAAAAAAGTAAAAAAAAAAAAAACCGATATCGTTCGTTTGCATGGTTTCAATCTTCTTGTTTCTTTGTTTTCCTTGGTCTCATTGACATCACAATTATTCTTCAACATCTCTCTCTCTCGTATTCCTTCTCTTTATTTCTCTCTCCCCCCTTTATCTCTCTTAATTTCCTTAGGTTTTGGTTCTTCAGCAATGCAGAACTTCCCTTTATCATCTCATAAAGTCTTCTTTAGTATCTCACCAGATCCACGACGTTGTCGAATAGTGGCACGTGCAACGAAACTTATTAAGACTATTGAAAAGTACACCAAATTATCACAAATAGTAAAGTAAAACGAAAATTTGAGTGTCGAGTCCACATGAACTTTGTTTGTACTTAAATTGGTATATACCCAACTTTCAAGCAATTAGTTGAAGAAAAGAGATAGGGAGTTAAGAGCAAAGTAAAATTATCGAAGACAAAAAAAATTAAAAATAGGAAAGACAAAAAACAAATACTTTTAACTGTGAAGGTTAATTCAAAATGCAAATGTGTTGGAGCCTAGCATACCAAACTACTCGTGATGTAATGTTAATAATTTTTCTGTTTAATGTTATCCTAATTTTTACCTACATCTACTTTGATACTCTAACCCTGACCCCTCAAGTGAAAGAACCTAATTTATCTAATCTTTTCCCCTAATCCCTTAAGAGATTAAATTAAATAAATTGCATTAGACTTAGAGATGCATGAATAGGCTAAACGATATCATTCTATCCCTAGATATGATTTATTTAGATGTCATTTTTCAGTTCTTTAGAAAATAAACACTTCCCAATACCTAAATCCTAAACAAATGCATGGGTACGAATGATCAGACCATAATCAATAACAAAAAGCACATAAAAGGAATAATAAAAATTAGAATTGCATTAATAGATAGTAGGGAAATAATTACATTACAAAAGTTTGACTGTTAGGCTCCCAACAATAAGGGGTTTAGCCTCTCATTGTCATGAGAAGTTTTACACTTTAGGGGTTAATGGGGATGAGAGAAGAAGAATAGGGATGGAGAAGGAGGGAAGAAATGGCTTTAGAGAGAGGGTTTCCCCTATATGAAATGCTTAAGCTTTGGGTGTATTCAATAGAGAGCTCGGAGTCTCGGTGTGTCTTTCCCCTTAGCTTGCTCCTCTTTTTATAGTTGTACTTAGCTTAAAAGTCACGTGACCTCGTGCTAAGCGCGACATATGTGCTTAGCGAGTATGACGGTGATCACGCGCTTAGCACGAGCTTCGCGCTAAGCGCGACATATGTGCTTAGCGAGTATGACGGTAATCACACGCTTAGCACGAGCTTCGCGCTAAACGTGCCTTCAAGTTTCTTTGTGGCGTTGCGCTGGGCGTGTCTTGCGTGCTAAGCGAGATGCTCTCTTACTTCAACTTCTTCTTCAAGGCTTTACTTTAAGTTTATGCATGAATTTATCTCTAGAGCGCTTGTAATTTCCTTTCTTTTGAATCCTGCTGGTCAAGAACTAAATTAATATTAAAATTCTCATTATTCTCTTAAAAACAAACAGTAAAGTAGAGGAAATCTAACCATTCTTGTCTAATTTAACTATCATTTAAACCTAAATTTCACAGTTATCAAACACAAGCCCCCACGACGTGAGATCCTTATTGTTTGGCGCCACCACATTCATGGTTGTGGTCATCATGGTCACATTGTGGAGTCTCATTGCAGCGACAAAGGAGCCGATGCCACTGTCAACGTCGAGGTCGAGTACATGTGGAAGAGAAACTTTGAAGCAAGCTCTTGGAACATGTTTTGGTCCAAGCCCGAACCCGTTTGTTAGGTTTGGGGACTCTATGGGAGGTTCAAAGTTTGTATTGGAGAAACTTTGAAGCTATGTGAGTGTGTTAGTGAGTTTGAGCCTCTGGGGTGTGTAGGATTTTTTATGGGTTGCTTTTGGATTTTCAAAATTTGAGTGGCGATGGTTAAAGTGAGGGTTTTTATGTTAGGATTACAAAGGGGGGATCTGGTTGGAGGAAGAAGGGGTTTGATAAGAAGGTTTTGAGTGGGTTGTGATTGGGGTTGTTGTGGTTTTCAGGGTGGTGGTGATGACTTTGTTGGTGATGGTGAAGAAGAAGAGGGGTGGTGGAATAAAGGGATTGGAGGAACCACATGACGTCATTTTTTATTTTTATTTTTTTAAATCTTACGTGTAATTCTACTCCGACAAAGATTACATGTGACATGCTTACGTGATCAGTTAATGGTCATGTAAGTAGATAACGAATTTCAACTAACCATAGAAAAATTTATTAGAAACTAGATATAAAAAATAGATGTATATGAAAGATAAAAATATACTTAAGCCTATTTTCATTAAATATTATCACATTATGCTTTTTTTATATATTTTACGCACACATGTATATTTCATATAATATATACCAATAAGTTTTGATCCTTCACTTACTGTTTCCTTATTCTATTTTTTATTAGTTCCTAAAGCTACAATAATATCTTCTCCAAACTTTAAATCTAAATTAGTCCGATCATGTAAATGTACCCTTCAAGATATTATTAATTAATTATATTAGAAATATAATTGAAGCCATTTTTGGTTGAAAATTGATTCTAAGTTCCTTCTTTATGCTTTTAGTCATCCTATATCATTGCATTAGTCTCTTTATACTCGTTGAATGAATTGCATAAAATACAAATTTTCTAAAATCACTGACATTTACCGAAAAGGTAATGTTTATGCTAACAAACTTGCTTCATATGATGAACAATTTTTTAGGATATACTTAATGGTATTCTCCACCATCTTTTGTTCGCCGGGATCTCCTTAGATACTAGGACTTCCTTTTTTTTATTTTTTTATTTATAGATTACATAGTTTCAGCCTTTTGGGTATGGTCTAGTCTTTCCAATTGTTTTGTACTTTTCAGTTCTTTAATTATATTGGAGATGAGTTTCTCTTGTAATTTAGGAGTTGGAGTGTAAACATAATTAGGATGTCAACCACTATTTTACCTTAATCTTCCTCCATTCCTTTTGCCAAAATAAAAAAGCAACAAACTTATGACTTAGTTACAAATTAAATTTTAAAATTATAACAATGTCGTTAAAAAAATTTAAACTATAAGAACCTAATCTAAAATTTAATAAATTTACAAGTACTTACAGATTAATTTAACTGTGAAAAAAATATTAGTAATATTGAACGGAAGTTTAACAATATTAACTTTAAAGGACACAGTTATAAAAATTTGAAACTATAAAAATTTAATTAAAAGTTTTTACACTATAATAACTTAACTAAAACCTAATGAAATTATAACTAACAGATTAATTAAACAAAGATAAAAATATAAAGAACATTATCTAAATTTATTAGTTCTAATACAAACTACAAACAAGTCAATAAAAATGATCTTACAGACCCACTAGGGACTGCCTAATGGTGGAAAGTTTAAACAATATACATAAGGTCTTAGGTTTAATCTCATTTTCGCCTTGGTACACAAAAAATTGGTCCTACAAAACTGTACAGGGAAACAAGGAAATAAACTAACGATGAAAGGATTAAGATTTGAAGCACTTTTTTTCCAAAAAAAGAAAAGAAGAAGATTTGAAGCACTTCAACAAATTCATTTGTTGGGGCTTTATGAATTATGCTAAAGCACAACACTTTTAAGAATTTATCTAAAGAAATTAAGGATACATTCCAAATCCAATGATAGTATGATACGAGAGTCTTACTTAGGTAGGTTCCAACGTAGACTGGGTACATTTTAGGCAATGCAGAAGAGGATAAAATCATAAAATTGCAAACTCTATTCAATTGAAGTGTAAGAATAAAATTATTTTTGTAGCCAAAAATGGGGATAGGTATTTAAGTATCCTATTTGTACACGATTTTATGATTATTAATGACAACCTCATGGGTGCCTTTGTTTGGGAGGTCATTCAGCAATGGGACCCCTATACCTGAAGCCAAGCCATATATGTTCTTTAGCTCCCAAACAAAATCCACTATCATTGATTATTTAGCATGTGGTCTATTATCTACCTTATACTAATGATAAGTCTAAAATCTTACTTTGTCTTGCAAAATAAGTTATATAATGTCTTGCAATTTGAGATAGCAATATTGACATTCCTAATATAATTGTCTGAGATGCATACTTTCGATAGTTCGACATTTTACAGTATAATGATGAGTCAACAACAATTTTCTCACTTATTTTTTATGCCAAATTAATGACTACGGCCAAAAGAAAAAAAAAATACAAATCCTACATATTATTGAGGCAAAGTATTTAAGGACTATCCAATGATGATAAATATATAATTCAATTGACAATTTACGCTAAATTTGTGGGAGAGATGATGAACTTTAAGTATAATTAAATTAAGTCTTGAAATGAGGATTAATCTCACAACTAGTCCAAAGAACCAAAGGACCAAAGCTTGTGAAAATAACTCTAGATTTCACTAGAAAACAAAAAACTGTCCTAATTATGATGGTTAAAAAAAAGATATTTAAGGGTTATATTTGCCTTTGAAAGAAGACAATTTCTTCCCAAGAGAGCTTGCTATCTTTGCATGCAGAAAATGTATTGTAAGAAGTTCAGATAAAAGGGGTCCATGTCACCGTGCCAAGCCAAAGTTGAAAATGAAAGTGCATTTGTCATCCAATTGTACAGTGTCAAATAAATCCTTTGTGGTTTGTCCTTAATTAGCAGATGATTAAGTGGACCAAGTGTTCATTTGGACGAGTAGCCTCAACCTGATCTACATCGACGATCCAATTATCTTATCCTTAATCCGAATCAATGCAATGTGTGTCTTAAACAAGGTAAGGACAACAAAGGATGGATTTGTAGCATGCATATCTCAAATGTCAGAACAATATATAGTGCATGTCATTGCCGAAGGAATACCATACCAATACCATTTTTAGGTTTTGGCAAAAAGACAAACTATTTAATTGATGTGATGCACCCAGGCGTGCTGAGAGAAAAATTGGACTTAACACTAGCCATGCAGCTTCAAATTAATTAGCAAACTTAATTCAAAAGAGGACCTACCTTATGAGATGATTTTTTTAGGTCCAGCAATTTAAAAAATTGAAAAGGACCTTAAAAAATCTTTTCAATCTTTTTGGTCAAATCCTAAGAAAATCACATCAGGATATTTATCCTGTAGTTTTGGTTGACGGTCATGCCACGTCAAATACAGCTCTGTGAATGTGATGTCAGACTTTGTTACTTAAGATTGAAAATGAAGATGAAGCTAGCACTTTAGGAATTTCCAGACATGGCATATCAATATTGATGATGTCATTGCTACATCAGCAATGCATTATAACCAAAACTTAGAACTAGGACAAACTCCCAATAACATTAACATTATGCGGTAAACGATCACTTTGGTTTCCCAAGATGTAATACATTGTCATTAGAAAAAGTTATTTTGAATTTTTAGATAATTTTTTGTGAGTCTCATATGTTATATAAGATGTAAAAAAATTTGTCATTTGTTGTTCAACTGATAAAATCCAATTTAAATTCATAAATTTTACTTGCAAAAAGAAAATCTCCATTTTCCCTTATATTAAAAAAAGTTATTCTTTTGAAAAAAAAGAATTTTTTTTCTTAGAATTCAACCTCCAGAATTAAGAACTTTTGAGTAAAAATAATGATAGATCTGATGGACAAAAATTCTTGAACTGCGTTTTTTAAGTCATGTAAAGTATCAAAATATCATTTAGAGTATCAAAATTATGTTGGATGAAATGCTGCTTTGATCTCCAAATGTGTAATTCACTATCACTTAGATCCTTGAAAGTATCAAAATATCATTTAAGTAAAAGTGATAGTGAATTTCACTTTGGAGGAACAAAGTAACATTTTACCCAACATTATTTATGAAGTTCTAACTTAAAAATTATAAGATTTATATGTGGTGGATTTGTCATGGATGTACATTATTTTGCGAAAGTCCAAAATTCAGATGAGCTTAAATCCAGTAAACTTTAGAACCTTGGGAGGGTTTGTTTTGTGCAGCAAAAACAGTGCAGGTGTGGTTACTGGTTAGCCATGTGTGGCTTCAAATTTTCCTTCCTACTGCCAAATAAGCATAGAAAGGACATACATAATAACAGGCTGAGGGCCCTACAGAAGGAGCACAGAGATTAATTTTAAACATCTTATGTTATGTACATTAGAACCGGTAAATGATCTACACTCATTTCTACAACATAAAGTTATGATCACGCATGTCATAGAGAAATAGCTCCATCTAATTTCATCAAAAGCAATTGGCACCTGAGATTGATAGCCATCTCATGGAAGCAATGCATACACTTGGCAAAAAAATTGCTGGCTATGTTACTGCATTCGTTTTATATTATTGGTACAGATAAGTATCCCAGAAAAGTGTAGATGACATGAAGATCTAGCATCATTCTTCATCATTCTCGTTGCCCGGCCTTCCATACACCACAGAAAAGTAGTGGCTAACTGTTGTCAATGTGAGACCAGGGAACCTGTGAAGTTTTCCTGGCCGTGGATCGATCTTAACAAATGGCCATCTCATGATTTCTGCTGCCTCACACTCTTCCCATCCATCTCCAATTGCACAAAATCGAACATTGGGATGGTTGAAACGCTCCTTGATCCATCGGAAACATTGAATTTTCCCCACTTCCCATGAGCTATAAACTGAAATATGACATACATCATTAACAATAGCAACTTATGTCTGACTACATCAGGATTAAATTCTGTTGTTTGTTAGTGAAATGACTATTAGTTTTAGGCTTTCAAAAAGGCTCATACTAAAATGATTATGAGCTTTGAGCTTTCAAGATGGCATAAAAAAATCAATTATGTGACATGGCATTCTCAGTAGCCAGAAGAGATAAAATTACTCACCATTTCCATGCGTTATTAAGCTGTCCAGATGAAAGAGCATGCATTTCACAAGGGAGGGAACTATCGATCCAGATGTCACTAAAACATTTACATGCTTTGAATTAGTTGAGTTTGAGCTAGTGTTAGCAAAAGCAACAGAGGAAACTGCATCTTTATCTTCACCCGAACACTCCTTCAAAAACGTCCGTGCTACAATATATTAAACAAGAAAGATATAAGTAATACAGGTCATGCAAAAAAAGATAATATCATTGAACCATCAAAACATACCTGATGAAAGCCACCTGTCAGTGTATTCATCAGTTTTATCATACAATTCATCCCAGAGTTTTATTGTCTCATGATCTAAAATATTACGTAAACCCTGAAACCAAACAAAAAATGGTTAAGTTTGTCCCTATGTCAAGCTACCAATGGAAAAGCTAACAAATATAGTCAACCATAATGTCCATAACTTGTTTGGTTACACCACAACTCTAAGTCTCTAACTCAGATTCTCACTTCATGATACCCACAAAGCTTCAATCGTTAGAAAACAAAGCACCCTCTCTCACCAATAAACTAAAACTAATGAGGTTGTTTCTAAACAATAATCTAGTTCTATATTATGAGCATTGATTGGTTGAAACTTAAAAGCTAGCTTCTGCTAGATCTGTTAACATAAGAATTTAAATATTTATTTACAAAAAAAGTTGCAGTAGTCAGGTGTCTATATTTATGTAGCCTTTTCTTTAGTCTTCAACATTAATCCACAAGCAATTCTTTAAAGACGAAGCACTCATTTACAAAACACATTAAGCTTACTCTGTCTTATTATTTGACATTTTCCTGTTTTTAACAGCAGAAAAAATTAGACTACAACAATACATAAATATATTGTCATAGACACAAGTTTATAGAAACAGGGTTAATTATCAATTGCCAAAACTATTCTATATTCAAAACACATACTAAAAAGAACACGGGGAAAGTAACAGATACATTATACATCAGATAATAGCATATACAATCCAAAATCCTTCCATAAATAAGTAATGATAAAAAAGCAATTCAGATGCGAGTTTTACAACTGACTTTCAGAATAACCATCACACAAATCAGAAAGGATCTACTTGAAAACTGATAGAAACACAATATACTGAATACTATTAACTGAGAAATTAGAGACCAAAGTTCTTACAGCTGAAAAAAATTCCTCTGATAACAGAATACTCAACAAAAGAAAGGAGATGTGATTGCCAGTATCGCACTGTTTGAATAAACTTCTCTCTATAAACACTTACAAGAAACCATGGTAACATGAAAAGAGCTTCTCCCATAAGCTAAAATTAACTTAGCACCTCAATTTTTGGAGAAATTAGATGAGAGATACTAAAAAAGAGTTCAAGTGCATAAGTTGATTTTAACTTGCGGGAAAAACTCAATTTATGCTACTATCTTGTTTTTTTCTCTTGTAAATGTTAATGGAGAAGTTTATCTAAACAAAGCCTATATAGCATAGCCAACCCCACCCCCCAAAAACACACACACACGAGACCTTAAACTATCTTCTGTCCGACAATTCTCTCTCCCTCCCTTCCTCCAATTAATCCTGATTCTCGAATCTCCGACTCCCAAGTTCCCAACTATAAGCCACCTGTCAGAATTCAGTAATGTTTTTTTCCCTCTCTGCTAACTGAATTTTCCCTTTCTTTCTCCTTGCTGTTACTTTTCTTTTTCCTCTCTTAAACAACAGGCCTATGCTACCCTTGGGCCCCTCATGTTTACCATCCTCCTTATCACATGATAAGGGCCTATCAAAACCTTTTATATTAACTGTAAGACTACCAATAATGCTCCAGAAACTATGTTTTATAACTTTTATTTTAACATGTATGCACTGAGACAAGTCTCATAAAGTTTAAAAAAACTTGTTTCCAAAAAGGTAGTCCACATCAGCCATACATATTACAATTATGCATTTATAATATAGACAACAACAAACTAAAACATACAGGTATAAAAAGTGAACTCAATTGAACTCTATTTTATCTTAGAAATAATTCATAGTGTTGTAGAAACCATTATTTGTAGACAAGGTCCATAAACCAAAACAATGCCATGGCTTCATAACTGAACCATTCCACCATGAAAAATTGAAAATACAAAGGAATGTACTGTAATAGATACATACATCACATATGCATTAACTTTAAGAGGCAACAATAAATATCCTACAATATAATAACAGGAAAAATTCCATGCTATAGTACTGACTTTCAAAAGTCGAATATAGAAATACTAATAATTGCTCCAGAAGTTTTACCTGTAAGTATTTTTGGGCAATGACTCGATGCCTATATGCAAGTTTTCTATTGTTGGCATCATCCTCATGTGGGGAACCTAATTCATCTTGGTTGAAGTCATAATCAGATAGGTCCCTCCCATCATCATATTGGGCCAGAGCATCAAGAAATGGCTTATTGTAATTTTCAATCTGCACCATAGAAACCCAGCATCAATCACTAACACTCCACAAGCAAAACATTCCATAGAAATTTCAACATAAAACCCAAATTTTACTTGTTCATAGAAGAAATAATCATCACATATTTGTAGAATGAGATTTTCCCACGTCCTCCCGATTTCCACCCCCTTCTGCACATCCTTCAGACCGTTAAAAGCCTCAGCATAGGATGATTTCAGCAAGGAGTTTAGCAATACAAGAGTCTCATCCATGTCCCACACGTAGACATCCAACCTAGGATATTGGTCATTGTTGCCAGAAAACACCTGTGTCTCCTGCTCAGGCATGCCAGACGCGGTAGCCATTCCCGCATGTACCCAAGGAAACTCACCTCACAGTGCACTGCAGAAAAAGATCACATTCATTGCAGCAAGCTCATATACACTTTTATGACCATATATTGAGATCATCTTCAACACACAAGGATGCAACGCATCAATTATTACAAAAAAAAATACCAATTTAAAAGCTAAAATATCAAGATTTAGAACAAATGAATATAAGTTCAACCTTGCTCACACTCATTCAGTTGCTGAACAAACTTAAGCAACCTCAATTGAAATTAATTGAACAATTTTAAAATGAATGAAACTAAAAAAAAAAAAAAAGAGGATCGCTAAACAGTGAGGGAATGTGAGTTTATGATGAATTCAGAAATCAAAATTAGTAGGATGAACAAACTATATTATCAATTACAATAACCAAAACCGGTAAGATTCCAATCGGCGAGTTAACAGTAAAAACGAATAACAAAAACAGATATAAATAGCATATGTATGCACAGGAAAAGAGGGAACAACGAAAATTGTTTACCTTAGGTTAAGGTTGCAGACCGCATGAGTACGAGGAGGACGATAAGTTGTGACGCGAATCAGACCATCAAATTCAAGAATCTAACGCAACTAAAATTTTTCCCCCCTTCACTTTTTTTTCTTTCCCACAGGCTCAAATGGCCAGCCCAATATTCGGTCCATTATTTAAAACTGGGCCTCCATTTTTGTCTTGAATTGAACTACTGCTATACATCTTTTGGTTCTTACTAAATACACCTTCCTCTTTGCTAAATAAGCCCCTTTCTTCTCATTAAAATTGTCATTATCCATTATACCCTATTTCTACACACCCCCGTGATTGTTTTATTCTTTAAATCTCTTTTACACCTTATCTTTATAATACATTTAAACCCTAATTGCGAACCCCCAATCTTCAACCATTTGTATTATTCTTTAAACCTTTCGATCCTCTTCATTAGATTAGAAAGAAATAAAACAACAAAAACAAAAATGAATATTCAATGAAGAAGATGAGTATTGTGGTGGTTATTTCCGTTTTTGAAAGAGAAAAAAGATTTTGCATATTAAAAAAATTATGTGATTCCTTCCTATGAACCTACAATTGGTGACGGGGGTGGTTCAGTTCGACAGAAAAAAAATCGTTGGGGGTGTTGAAATAGGGTAAAAAGAATATAATGGTTGATAACAATTTTAATTAGAAGAAAGGGGGCTTACTTATCATTAGCAAATAGGAAGGTGTATTTAACAAGAGCCCGTCTTCTTTTTGTTTTTTATTTCCTATATCAAATGACTGTTCCCAAACCGATTAAGTAGATGATTCTCATGCAACAAAAATGTTTTCTTTTGTTTATTTCTACAAAATTACCCCAAAAATTAACATAAATAACCATGCATTTAGCTAAGAGAAATAAATTTAAGAATTTTCATTTTAAAAAATAAAATAAAACTCAATTTAATTGACAGAATGCAATTTTAACGATGCTTTATAAATATTTTATTTTATTGATTAGATAATTAATTGATGAAGAAAGTTTTGACTTAATCTAATATATAAATTCATGAGACGTGTGATAGAAGATGAAAAAGATATATAGCTACATAATTTGAAAAATAAAGATCAAATTAGCAATATAATAATTGATTGAAGACACTAAAAAAAACTGTCCAGAAACGTGAGACATTAGACAAGGATGCTAAAAGATGAGTAAATTGATGATGTTAATTTGTAAATTGTAGTAATGACGTTCACTATGTTTTCAGTCACAGAAACACTTCACATGAAATATGTTGTTGATCAAGAACTTTCTCGAGAGCCGCCCAAAGTGAAGACTTTTTCTTAATTTTGCGTTGAAGATACTATTGACACAATAAATACCAGAGTTTAAGCCCATGGTATGACAATAATTGTTTCTTTGTATTTTATTCAAACCTAGTTACATTTTTAACAATGCCAACCATTGTTGAAGCTAACGACGGATTGTTATATTATATCTATTAATAATAATGAGTTATTTTCATTCTTTTAAAAATTGAAAAAACAGTCAACTGCAGACCAAAGATGCTGATGCGTTTGATTACATCCGAATGAGATTGGATTAAGGATTATGACTGGCTTCTGATTCTGACATAATTTTTAATTTTAAAGAAAGAAAAGCTTTTACGCTATTAATGCTTATCAATTATTTCATGAAACTCAAAACGTTGAAAATAAGGCATGCTTATTGTAGTTTCCAACAGGTGGATTTTAGTTGCAGCTGCAGATACGAATCTACCCTGTGAGGTAGAAATGTAACACATCACACAACAAACAGGTCACAAACGCAATGGAAAATTGCAAATTACTAGAAGGAAAGTATTTTCTGAACACATAATTGGGACTACAAGAAAAATTCTTTGATTTTATCATATACTTTTAAAATGTGTGCATACAAAAAGATAAAAGCCTATATATGATGTTAATTCTTATGTTTAAATAATGAAACTATTTTTTTTTTTTACATGTAGGAATCAAAGACAGATATAAAGAGATTTACAGCAACACACATCATATAAGTGATCAAGAACGGCGTATGTATTACCATATATTTCATTTCAGTTACAGTTGACAAGATCAGCCAGAAGGTCTATGTTACGAACACTCATATACACATGTTTAACAGAAAATTAAAATTATAAACACTAGTTACAAGGCAAATCCAAGATTACAGATCATTTTATTAGGAAAAACAAGGTTTTCCAAACATATGCAACGGATAAACGACATACAACCACAAGAAACATAAGTTAACAGAGATTTTGTCCAAGCATCATTTCAGTTGGGGGCAAAATATGGAGCAAAACCAGAACCAAAACCCCTTCTTTTTCTTCTTTGATGGCACAAGTTTTGCATCCCTCTTGGTGACAAAATCAGCCATATACTGCACAACTTCCTGGTGAACAACAATAAGCAATGTGTTAAGAAAATAGAGAAGGTGACATAATAGGAACAAGCCAAAAGTTACATTGAAACTCAAGAAATTTACCTGAGAACCCAACTTGACCAATTCTCTTGGTGGCAAATCAAGGGGGGTCTCATCAGCCCTAAAAACTCTCAACTTTGACAAGAACCTGAAAGACTCTGGTAGAGCTTTTATTTGATCATCACTTATGTCCAACTCCTCAAGCATTTCAAGATTTCCAATTGATGCTGGCAAGGCTCTTAGGTCCGCGAAGTTCTTTCCCAAGTTCAATTTCTTCAAATTAGTTGCAAAACACAGGCTCTCCGGTACAAACTCGAGTTCATTAAAGCTAACATCAAGTTCCTTCAAATTGCATAGATTATCCATTGTGGAAGGCAACCTCTTAACTCTATTATAGTGCAAAGTGAGAATCTCCAAGCATTCAAGCTTCCCAATTGCCTCAGGAAGGGCCTTGAGCTGATTCAAATCCAACTTTAGCACGGATAGTGATGAGCAATTGCCAATTGTGTAAGGCAGTTCCTCAAGCTCGTTCGTTTCAACATTCAATCGCTTCAAGCTGCTCAAATTCCCAATTGTCTCTGGTAAATCTGTGAACCCATTTGAGCTCAAATCAAGATCAGTGAGGTTTGTCAAGTTTCCAAAAGTAGCAGGAAGTGATTTCAATTTGTTGGCGTGGAGGTCGAGATCAACAAGGTTTATCAATTCACCAAATGAGTGAGGAAGGTTTATAAGTTGGTTTGAGTGAAGATCAAGCTTTGTTAAGGCCTTAAGACCCACAATGGTTGTTGGAAGAGCCATGAGTCTGTTTTCAGATAGGTCCATTTCAGTGACATCAGATAATTTCCCAATTGACACAGGCAACCACTCCATCTGATCCACCAATTTCCCTCTAAGCTCAAGGATTGTAGCTCCACTACCAGCACAACTTTCTATAACAGTAGCCACTTTCATTAGACTTAATTTCTCAGTGCTTCCATCCCCTACAAAATTAAAATCAAATCAAAGGATGAACACCATAGCAAATGAACGTTTTAATAAACAGTTTGTGCCTGCGATTTCGGTAGGATGTCTTCAATTTCCCATAATATCAAAGATTGCAATTTGCAACAAAACTGTGATGGTGACCACAATTTAAAAATTAAAACCTTTTAGAAAGACAATTGGCCTAGAGAACTAATTGATAAGGTCTCAAATTGAAGCAGCTATGAACTATAGTTTTTAAGAGAACGCAATATGTTAGTTTGATTCAAAAGTAAAACAAAACCATTTCTGTAGATTCCATACAGCAAACAAATTCTAAGTACATCAATTGTTCTTCTTTCCTTTACATAAAAGAGAAAAATAAAGAGATATTTCAAACATTAACCATAATCCACGAATAATATAATTAGAGGAAGGAACATAATAACAATAACAAGTAAAAACGGAAATAAACTAACCTGCAGACAAGGAAGGCTTTACCACATGGAAAACATTCTTGTGTCTTCCTTCCTCTTCCTTCACCAGAGTTTCACTTTCCTCAGTGATCACCGCGTGTTCCTCGGGTATAGTGGGAAGTTTTTGCTTCTGGGTATCTCCAGAAACTAATTCAGAAGCCCTCTGAATGAGATCACCGAAGGTTTGAAACATATTTTCAAGCTCAAGAAGATAAAGCGCATCTCTCCTCTGTTGATGAGTGTGGAACAGAACCATAGTCTTTTTGAGTTGTTGCAGGACAGAGAAGAGGTCTTGAGGGACATCATCGTGAGGAGGTTGTTGTTGCATTGAGATTTCGTTGAGTTTGATTTGCTCCTCGTTGTTGAGGGTGTCCACAGTGGACGTGGCAGCTTCTACTTCTTCAATAGAAGGTCTAGGTGGCAGTGAACTATAGATTCTTGTGATTTCTTGTACTGTGGCCAGAAAGCCACGTGAAGGTGGTTGTGGAGGGTCTTTTTCACTCTCGGGTCTCGTGGCCATGGCTTTTGCTATGAAGGAAGAAGAAAAAGAAGAAGAAGGAAAGAGGCTTCTATATTTCAATAATAGTGTGGCTTTGTGCTTCCGGGATTTGGCTTTTTATTCTATTAAGGACATAACTTACGCTACAGTTGCAGGCTCAGACAGAGAAAAATGAAAGAAAAATTATGAAATGTGGGAAATATCATGCCACGTCTGTTGTAAATATCTTTCATGCACAAAATGATTTTTTAATTATTCATAAAATACGTGTTTTATATACAGACATTTTCCCAGAGATTATTATTATTGGGATGTTGTCCTATATAGAATTTCATTTAAAAAATAAATTTGATTCAAATTTGGAATAACAAAAATTAAATCAACTTGTTTAATTACAATAAAATTATGTGCCTTATGGTTTGCACATCTTGTAATTAATTGCACAATTTTAACGTTTTAAATATATTATAATTGATTAAATAAAATATTATTTATCCTGGGATCATAGATCATGAATGTTTCTAATCCCACTAGATCAGACGCATCATGTTTATAATTATGGTTGTTTTTTATTAAATAAAATTTTACATACGATAAAAAAATAAACACAAGTGATTTAGATGGCTGTCACTTATTTTAATGTTGTTGGGCCTTACATAGCTAAATCAATCATTTGCATTCTTTATTTACTATTTTGATCACATGATAATTGATTGCTGTAATTATAAAAACCAATTCAAAAAAATTAAAAAATAATTAAGGCATAAGATAAAATAAATATATAACAATTAATGATTTAATTAAACAAAGTATATACTCATGCTAATTTTCTTAATTTTTTATATAATTATGTCAAATTTTCTATAGATAATTTGGTTGGAAAGTAATTAAAACTGAAAATTAAAAAAGAAGAAAAAATCACAAGCATAATGATAAAAAATTGTTTTATTTAATTAAACTAAAAAAATGCAGTATTTCATTTATTAAATAAATTTTAAAATTAAATATATTTCATAAATCAAATAATTATCAATCAAACACTCTTAAATCAAATATGTCTAATTAAAAAAATCAAATATTCAATATGTCAATCCATTTCAATGATAATTATCATTTAATAGTTAATGGTACATTTATATTTGTATTCTTTTTTAAGATACATTTGTATTAATCTTTTATTCTGACTCCATACATTAAAATAATTGAAAAGTCTAGAAATCGAATCCTAATATATTTAATATCATATAAATAAATGATTTATATTTTTATATTTATTATTTCTTGTCATGAAGTAAAATTATAAAACATATATAAAAAAAACCTTAGATTAGAGGAATATGATAAAAAAAAATAAAGCTATAAAAAATAAACAACATACTTCACTACAAAAATAACACGATTTAGTGACCGACAAATTTGGACGCTAAATAATTAAATTTGGTCGCTAAAAATGCTAGTAACCAAAATAGCGACCGAAGTCTCTACGCCGCAAAAACCCTAGTCGCTAAGTCATTAGTCACCAAATAATTATTTGGTCACTATTTTGCCACCGTAACTGTCGGTCGCAAGAAAATAAATTCGGTCGCTGTATATTTGGTTGCTATTTTGTTTGGGATCAACTTTGCAACCAAAAATTTCAGTCGCCAATTTGGTCGCTACTGAATAACAAAAATTTTAATTATAAATAAATTTAAATAACATTTGGTCGCTATGTCGGTTGCTATTGAATAATTAATTTGAAACAAAAAATAAATGAAAATTGCTTTCCTTCACTATTTTGGTCGCTATCGAATAATAAATTTTAAATTTAATTTTAAAAAATTACTTACGGTCACTAATGAAAAAAAAATTAAAATTAAAATTTTAAGAAATTACGTTCGGTTGCTAATTCGGTCGCTATTTAATAATTAATTTCGGTTTATAAATGTTGTTCGGTTGCTAATTCGATCGCTAAAAGAAAAAATGCTATATTTTTTGTGTTTTCATTTGTTACATTTTTATCTGCTTAATAATTATTGAATGTAAATATAATCTTCAATTAAATTGTATAATCAAACTTATAAATAATAATAAATCTTCTAGCTATACTCACTGCTACTTTCCCATTCATATGTTTTTTTTTAATTACCATGTGGAAAATAGAATTTAAATTGGAAGAATATGTAAGTTATAAAAATAAAAGAAACAATGAAAAAGAAAAATTAAAACCAATAGTATGAAGATAAAAAAATGACAAATAAAAAATAGTATGCATTTAGTAATCTCAATAATAATCACATTATAAAAATAATAAAAATTGAAATTTTTGCAATTACCCCTAACAACTATTTGTACACTCCTAAAGCCATAAATTGCACCATATAACACTACTATGATTTTTAACAAGAGAAAAAATAAGAATAGGCTAAAGGAAAAGAAAAAAACTTACTAGTTAAACTACAATGAGAATTGATCTTCAAAAGATAACAAAACACCATGCCTTAACAATACAAACTCACAAAAAAAGTATCTTTCATCCATCTAGGAACTTTATCTGAAAGAAGCTGATATATTGTTCCAATACAACCACTAAACTCATGTTCCCCACCTTCAGACTCATGCTGAATGTTAAATCTTCACCCTTAAACAAAACAAGAGTTATGAATTTTAAAAATGCAAAGTTAACGAGTGCAAAGAAAATATCGGTGTAATTTTATCCAGCTGTTTCTTTTTTGGGTTTAGTACATCTTCTGGCTTTCCATCAATCCTAAATTAGAATGACAAAACATAGGTATAATTAATAATCTCAAGAACTGTAAGTTATATCCAAAGAACAATAAAACAAGTGCTACAAACTAAAATTTGAACCACATGCAAGTTTGTAGTCAAGTGCTATACATGGAACAAAAAAGTATTTGCAATTGGCATGATATACCTTAAAATGTGGCCACTATATATCTATGTTTAATACTTCAATTTGTCTGATGATTGGTTGACACATTGATCCTTACATTAAATTCGATCTTACCATTATATTTAAAGTGATGTCTCCAGGCCCAATAAAAGGTATATAGGTATATAACAAAGTCATGAGGTATTTGGCAAACTATCATATGAAGAGGATTGATATATTGAATATTTTAATTGGATTTGAATTATTATAATTTGGCTTAAATTCACTTTTAGTATTTATATGTTTAAATATAAACAAATTCTAATTCTCTTTAAGTAATATCAATTTATTTAAATAAAAATTATATGTTTAAATATAAATTATCTTTTATTTATGAAAAATACTTCATATTATGATATAAAATTATTTTAACTATTGATAACTTATTTTAAAATATATTCAAATGTAATTTAGAAATAAAAAATGTTAATGGCATACTAAAGAACATAAAAAGTTGAGAAAATATCTAAAAACACGGAAAAGAAAAATAGTTAAAAATACTCCCGCACGAGATAAAATATTTTTTAAATAATTTTTTAGAATTTTATTTTGTATTTTTTTAAATGAATGAGCCCATGAGTTGTCCCATTTTGTCTATAGAGGGTTGGGTTGGGCCATGAAAATAACATCTCGTGTCAAAATTGGCCCAGTGCAGCCCAACCCAAAAATTCACTAGCTCAAAGTGGGCTGACACATCTCGTGTGGATAATATTCCTAAGTAAAATTTATATTTTTGACAGATGCACATTTCATGGATAATATGTGTGGATAAAATTTAGTTATTTTTATTAATTTTTCCTAAATTAATTATAACTCAATTGTCTTTTTTAATTTTTCTTAAATTAATTTATAACTTCATCAATATAATATTTAATAATTATTTTTATACGAGATAATTAAAAAAGGATCTTAACATGTAATATATGAAATTAAAAAAACATGAGTTTGACTCTTTTACATAAATAATTGAGAGTGGTATATAAAAAAAGGGGGTTTCTTAAAAAAAGTGAGAGTATAATACACATTTATATAGTTAGTGCATGACTTTTTTCTCATAATATAATTAATTTGACTATTTTTAAGAATATATTTAATCTTAAATAAATTTTTAAAAATAAAAAAATATTAATTTATTAACCTGTGCATCACACGAGAACACACACTAGTAACTTTTAATTAATTAATAAGCTTTGGTTACTATATATGTTATACTAAGTTCATATTGAATCTTATTGGGTTTTAATTAATCATTAGTACATATATTACACTAAAGTCATACTTATATTTAAATTTATTTAATTAGGCACGTAATTTTTTAAAAGAATTAAATTATTTAGTAAAGATATATAATTAAATAAAATGACTATATTTTCTATTTTTTAAAATATTTATGTATGTGGTTTATTGACAGTATTTTTTATCTATATTACAATAAATAATATGAATGTCTTAATTTAAATTAAAAAAAATGTTTTCACTAAATCACAAGCATTATTGTAGAAGATAAATATAATATATAAAATAAAAATAAAACTTATACAAACATACATATTCTAATTAGTGTGAAAATATAATTTAATGTTGTATATTATATTTTAGGTTAAATTACTCATTTGGTTTATATAGTTTCACGATTTGTACCTTTTAGTCCTTATAGTTTGAAAGTCATTTTTTAAGTCTCTATAATTTAAAAGTGATCTTTTTAGTCCATATAGTTTGTATTTTAATTTTATTTTAATCCCTATAGTTTGAAAATAATTTTTTTAATCCATATAATTTTTATTTTAATTACCTTTTAGTCCTTACTACAAAAAATATATAAAAATAATTATCTACAAATTAGTTATAAATTATCAACTATTTTTTATTATAAATTATCTTACGATAAATTAGTTACAAATACTTGCTAATATTTTCGTAGTTAATTGTAATTGATAATATTACTCATACTTTGATAGTAAGGACTAAAATATAATTAAAATATAAAATATAGGAATTAAAAAGACAAATTTCAAACTATAGTGACTAAAAGGGAATTAAAATTCAAATTATAAGGATTAAAAAATTACTTTCAAATTACAGGGATTAAAAGATAATTAAAATGCAAATCATAGGGACTAAAAAAATTACTTTAAAACTATAAGGACTAAAAGGTACAAATGATGAAACTATAGGAACCAAATGAGTAATTAAACTTATATTTTAAAATATATTATATAAGATTATAAAAATATAATAAATTAAAAAAAGAATAAAATTGAATTTTCAAATATTTTCGCATAAAACTTATATTAATACTTTATTTTCCACTATATATTCAAATGAACACTTTGGTGTAGTGGTAAAGAAGTCATGTCTTTTTCATTCTAAAGATCATGGTTCTAGTTTTTTCTTAAACATTTTTAAAGTTTTTATTTTTTAAGAAAATGTTGATCAACTTTCTAGTCTAGTCAATGTTTAAGATTTAGCGGTTAACTGTTAAACTCAACAATTCATATAGTGAATTTTGAATATATAACATTTTTTAAGTTCTTATTTTTTAAAGAAAATATTGATCAACTCTTTAATCTAGTCAATATTTAAAATTTAACAATCAATGGTTATAATCAACGACTCAGATAGTGAATTTTGAGATATAAGAGAACTCAGATTTTAAAATACTTAATTTTACAAAATTTGATTATTACATATTTTCATGATATAAAGGGTATTGATTTATTATAATATTCAAATAAATATATAAAATAAACAATTATTTTGTACAAAGTACAAATTAAAAGACTAATGATAAGCATGGTTTATTTATATTAATCAAATAGTGTAAATGTTAAATTTTTAATTTTATTAAAAATTATCATAGTATAATAAAAAATATTATATATTTATTATGATTTACAAAATATTATATATATTTGTTTGCTAATTAAAAAATATTACTAATATATTAATTTCAATACTTTTGAACTATAAAATTTATTTAAGTATATTTTATATTTATTATGAGTTAAAATAAATTAAAAATTTAGTTTCATAAATATTTTTGAAAATAATAAATTCAATTGTAGACCTCGAAATTGTCATATAGCGACCGAAAATATATTTGGTCGCTATCATCATAAAATAGCGACCGAATTGGTCGTTATCTCCAAGTCCATTTCGGTTGCTAAATTAGTTTTGATTTATAGATATTTCGTGACCGAAATAGTCATCAAAATTTTCTGCAGCACTTCATTTCGGTCGCTAAATCAGTCGCTGATTTAAGTTAGTCATGAGAAATAATTTTGGTCGCAACTTCGATGGCAAGTTGTGACAGAAGCATTTCGGTTGCTACTACGGTCGCTAATCGCGACAGAAATATTTTGGTCGCTGATTTCGTTCCCTAAATGCCACTTTTCTTGTAGTGCTTTATAAAAATATTGGTTACATGAGAATTCATAATTTCTAATTTACACACAGTTGATATTAATTATCATAATTATATTTGTTTGAATTAAAAAAAATATAACTTTAGTTAGTATTTTTGAAGGAAATAAATATAAGAATGTCATGTGACATCACCATATAGAATAAAACCTTCTTTATATATATATATATATATATATATATATATATATAATATTGCTTGATTAATAATAATAATAATACATATAGGTAATATAAATAATAGTAGATTTATCACCCATTAAAATAATTACACGATTGTACAATATAATGAATTGGCAACATAATTATTACTTAAGGTGACATAATTGTATGTATTCTCATTTTACTATTTTAATGGATTGATTGTTTTGATAAAATTTTATTTTAATTTAATCAGAAATAAAATTTTAACGTTTATTAATTTAATATTTTGAATTTGAATTAACTAATTAAAATTGAATTAATTATATTTAATAAATGTTGAATGAATATGAGATTATCATGCAACATTTCTCCATTAAATAAAATCTTCTTTTATATAATATAATAGATAGATTACATGATGTGATAATAGATGAGTTTACCTTTGCTCATGAGTGATCTTCACGTTGTTAGGACTAGTGCTAAAGAGATTCTGGTGCTATGAAAACACTAGCTTATGGAGAACTGATATAGCTTAATATATATTGTCTAAAAAAAGATTATATTATTAACTAAAAAATACTAAAAAGAAATAGAATTAACTTATTATTGATATTTTTTGTAATACATTGTTAAACAATATTAGAATCATTATTAAAAAATGCTAAAAAAGGAATGAAATAATTGATTAAAAATAAAAACTCTAAAAATAGAATTGTTTGCATTTAATAGAATGATAAGAATTAATATAACTATAATAGAATAATAATAAAATAACATCTATTTATATAATAGACTAATATTGATTTGAATTAATAATTGAATTGAATAATATCATTTAATTATCCCATAAAATCAAATTATATATATATATATATATATATATATATATATATATATATATATATATATATATATATGATTATTTATGCATCTTTCATGTAATAAAGTTTGCATGCATAATTAATAATATGGAATCAATGATGCCATGCATAACCGGTTATATGAAATTCATATAACAGATTATGTCATGCACATAATTGATAATATTGGGTTCCATTAACATGAAAAAAAGAAAACAGTTGTTTAGAGTAAGGCTAAAATGATATTTTGCAATATTTTGATTTCTTTTCCTTTGTTTCAAATCAAATAGCCTTAAAAAAATATTTTTTTATCCCATTTCTCTTTAACCAAACAATCTTATGCATGTTTGATTTAGTTTATTTTAGAAAAAGTAATTTGTTTTTCTTTCTATAATGAAAAAAACTAAAAAAGTACGTAATTTTTTTTTATATTTAAGCTATGTATTAAATGTTAAAGATCTATTCCTTCCAATTTTAATTTATTTTTCTAAATAAAGTAGAGAAAAAGTTTTTCCATTCAGAATTAAATTACATATTACCATGTATACACAAAAATAAATTTCAATACAATCTTTCTCCAACAAAAACTAAGTTATCAGATCAAGCCTCAAATCCAAACGATACTTCAACCCCAACAAATCAACAAGCATTGCATCTAGGACCCAATCTCATAAACACAACACAATTAACCACAAGAATAACACAGAAATAGCATGAGTAATATACTAACGAGAAAAATGCATGAGATCTTTCATTCTCATGCTAGTTCGCTTAGAGGGGTGGCAATGGAGAGGTTAAACCAACCTTGTAAAGACGTGGAAGGAACTTGCATGTATATGGGTTGTTTGGAGATGACTGACAAAAAAAGAACCCTTGGTGTTGGACTTGGGAGTTTGTTGATGGTGTTAAAAGTTTTGACTTTTGGAAGCCTTAGAAGATAAGAATAGAGAGTCAACATTTTAGTGGGCTTAGCTTATGTGGGACAAGGAGAACAAAGGTTGTCTTAGTGGTAAGAAGATAACATATTGTTGTCTAAATAGGCCTCTCCTTGAGTGAGATACATATAGAAAAGCTAGTTATTGCTACAAACAAAGAAACATGTGACTATGCTTTAGATTCAAAATTTGGTTTTAAAAGGAAAAAACCAACACAATTTTTATTAATTACTTGCAGTGTACAGAGGAGATTTGTGAGATACGATGTTGAAGCAACTCCTCTCATCTCCACAACATAGATTCCCTTTTAAGATGCTATTTTTTCTTGTCCATGTAAGTTCACATTTTATGGGCTAAAATCTGAAAAATAAAAACTTTTAGGAACTAAAAATAAACAAAAAGACTTAATGTGATCAAAATATAAAAAAAAAACATGAACTTACAAGACTTAAACTCATTTAATTCTATAAATAATTTTTTTAATGTACTAAAGAACTAAATGGAAAAAGTTGTTTGTATTTAATAAGACTGGCAAAATTTTGTATGTTACGTACACTATATTTTCTTGCAACTTAGGACAAAGATTACGAATTATGAGGAGTTTAGGGATGTTGTAAAAAAATTACAACATTCATCTTAATAAGTGATAAAATAGGTAAAAGAAAATGATAACATTTCTTAAAAGAAAAATGATAACATGTGGTGTTAGGGTTGTGTACTAGTGATAAATGTGAATGGATGATTATCATGCATTGAACACTAAAGTTTCAAGTGAAGACAATAATGAATACACTCTTGTTACAACATAAATAAAAATAAGTAGGTTAAAAACAATTGGGTTGTTTTGTCTTCTTTTCTCTATATTTCACAAGCTTATATATTTTGCATTTTTCATTTTTTTTCAAGATTCTTGTAAAACTCTTCAAATGCTTTAGATTGTGCTACACTTATCGCTTTTCTTGTCTCATTCTTAGCATTATGATACCTTGACAAGTTTTCAGCATTGTTGCATCCTTCAAGCTTTTTAAGCACTACTCTCTTTTATTTTTAACCTTTTCATCCCACCATCAATATTCCTTATCTCTCAAGCCAAAACCTTTTCATTCACCCAAGACTATTTTAGTAACTTTCTTTCTTCTTAGACATCCAATCCCATATGAGGTTAGCACTGCCTATTGAAATTTTCTATTCAATAATTAATGTGGGTTAATATTATAAGACAATTATATTAGTTATTTATCATTAGTGAATTTTATTTTATGTGATCAAATTAAGTGAGTTCGTTAGACAACTAAATCAAATGATATGGACTTAAATGAACAGATGTCAGTGTTGGTCCATTATGGGATAATGAGAACCCTATTAGGTTAACACATTATAAGAAGGCTATGGTCCCCAATATATCGAGCCGTCACATATAGTTTCTCTTCTCTCCATTTGAAGAGTTATGAAGGTCCTATTAAGGAATATAAAAAGGTTCTGGTTGGGGAAGAACTATGAAGCCACCGGCTACTTACAAATTCAGATTTCACTGCGTTTGTTTAATTAATCATTATGAATCCAAGTATTCCTAAAACTCTACTTGATCATCTAACGTAATGTGTTCTTGGTGATTATTGATATTTTATAAGGATTCTCTAAAATTCCAACAAGTGGTATCAGAACCACCGTTACTGTTAGATTATTGGGATTTAAAGTTATTTGATTCTAATTATACCTACATTGCTTTGGTTATTTGAACCCAATGTTTTTTGGAACAACACATATTAATTGTTGGTAAATTCAGATTTTTTCATATTGGATATTTGATTTAAATTCGAATGTATTTTGTTTTTTGGTATCGTTATTTAGTTTTGTGAAAGACTTCTCTTCATGGCTATTGTTCATAATATATATAAGGAAGTTTTTTGCGCATGCAACTTTTGTTTTTTTAGTTATTTTTTTGTAAAAAAAAAGGGAAAAGTTATATAAAGGAGTACATAATGAAAATGTCTACCTTGACTGGAAGCACTTAAGCTAGAGCTGTGTGAAGACCTACTCGTGTATTTAGTTTTGATCCCACTTCTTGCACACTTTAGGCAATTCAAAGTGACTTATAACACTCAAGAGGAAGAGAGAAGATAGAAAGATAGATTTGAAAGTGCTCATCTAAGCTTGACCTCTCAGAATAAGAATAAAAAAAACTACGGTGCTCCCAACAAAAAAAAAACAAAAGAAAGATGAAGAATTTACTTGTTACTTCTACAAGAAGTTTGGACACATGAAGAAAGAGTGTCCAAGGTACGTTGCATGACGTGTAAAGAAAGGTAAATCTCTTACTTTTATTTATTTTGAAGTTAATTTAGCATATCCTTCCCATTTATTTGCATATCTAGTGATTTTTTTAATTAAATTGATTGACACGATATATTATCAAAGTAATCGCTATTATGAAAATTGATTTGATAAAAATTACATATATTTTTGTATAAAATTATTTATGCGAATTGTGTTCAACCCAAAGGAAGATGCAATTTGACCAAATAATATTTTGTACATGTGATGATAAATGTGTGACAATTATAAGGTGTTTTCATGTGAATAATAGTCGATCCAAAGAAAGACTATTATTTGACAGAATTTATTGTCAATATTTTATCATTGCGTTGAAAGTATCAATTAAAAAATATTTTTTCTAGGAATTAATGTTGTGCTAGTATCTTGTAATGGGTCTATTCTACAAAATATTTGTATGTTCTGTTATATATATTTTTATATAACTAAATTATAGGTGAAAGTTATGTAATTTTAAGACCTCTCATTTATTATATTAAATTGTCTTATATTTTTTGGTTAAATTGATTGAAACAATATGTTGTCAAAGTAGTCTCTGTTGTGTAAGTTGATTTGATTGAATTTATATAGATGTTGCATGAAATTATTCATGCGAATTGTGTTCGGCCCAAAGGAAGCATAATTTGGCATAATAATTACATGCTTGCGATGGTAAGCATGTGGTGATTATAAATAGTGTGATTTTCCATGTGAATAATGAAATGTTCAAAGACAATCATTATTTGACCGAAGTAATCATCATATAAGTTTTCCATGTGAGCAATAAAGTGTCCAAAGACGACATTTGTTTGACAGGACTTATCACCAATATTTGCGTTGAGAGTACCTCTTGCAGTTAGTCTTTTTAAATCCAAAGATTGAGGATTAATGGTGTGCTAAGTATCTTGTTTGGCTCTTGAAATTTACCATAAAGATTATTTGTGCATTGTATGCTTGTTGTTCTCTTCTTTAATTGTTGTTGTTACTATGGTTTAAATTACTCATATTATGTGAATCCCAAATCTGCATGTATAAAATTTAGAGTTTGAAAAGGGAGTTAGTTGAGAGTTGAGAATATTGCATAGTTTTATTTATTTTTTATTTTTAGAAAAGAAACAAGAAAATAAGATAATGAATTTCCTTGTTCTTTTGTAGGATGAGGCATATAAAGAAAATAGAGTCCCACTTACACTATTTAGTGTGTGAAGAATGATAAACTTCTCATTTTTGTTTGTTTTAAAGTTAATTTAGTTTTGTAGCGAAAGTTGCTAGTGGGTAGATTTTGGTTCTACTACTTGCATAAGCATGTCTATACGATGCTACCTATGAAGTCATCCACCAAGTGATAATGAAAGATTCATCTATGTGAGCGATGACATAAAGTTGGAGTTGAAGCTATGGGAACTTTTATGCTGCTTTAAAAGACTCAATTTCATTTGAATTTGGTTGAGACATATATTGAGTTGTTTATTAAACCAAGTTTTATTTCTAATTTTGGACAAATTCCATTATTCTTGTTTAATTAGAAATAATAAAGTTAGTCTCTCTTGTGATTCAAATGTTACAAGTTATGAGTTTTTTTATGGATATTTGAGTGTTTTTATTGCAAACAATTTTGGGTGGTACAAAACTTAAAATTAAATGAGAATTTCATCACTTTATAACATAAACGCTTAAGTCATATCTCTTAATAGAGAATTTGGATGCTTGTGTTATAGAAAATTTTGGATCCTTTATATTAGTTAGACCTTATAGTCTATATTGAGTATATAAAGGGAAAATAAACAAACAAAAAGGAATTCAAGTGCTTAAAGAAATAAGGATGTCTAAGAACTAATACATACATATATTTGTGTTCTATTCCTTATGGATTCATGGAGTGAACAAATGTATTTTATTATGTCCATAGATGATTTCTCTTTATTTAAATTATGAGAAGTTTTGGCCTCTAGACATTTAGTCTTTCAAAGTTGAAGTTAAACTTCAACTAAGAAAAGAAAAGAAAATTAAGGTTGTCAAATGTGACCGTGGGAAATACTATAGTAAATATGACATAAGGTATAACGTTTGGAGTCTCCCATGTGTTTTTCTTCAATAATTGTGAAATTGTTTTACAACATGTAATGTTAACTAAACCTACCATGAACAAAGTTGCAGAATGATGAAACTAAACTTGTACAAATATGGTAAGAAGTTTGATTCTTCTCTACCAAAGTCACTTTGGGGAAAGACATTAAAGAATAAAATTTATATCTTTTTAGGATATCAATTAAAGTAGTCACTAAGAACCCCTATAGGTGTGAGCTAAGGAAATCCCAACATTAGGCACATGCAATTGGGGATGTCCAGCCGAAGCAATGCCTTATAGGCTGCATGAAGGTAAACTGGACTTAAAGATAATTAGTTATAATTTTTTTGTTACATTTAAAGCTCTCGCATGTATAAGTTTTAAAATCCCACTTTAAGATCGTGTTTGAGATGTGCAAGACTCCTTGAGAAAATTGAGTTTAGAGGGGAAGGAAACATAAGGAGTGTTGTCTTTAAAGAATAACCTGTTATTAACAATAGATAAGTCTTTGTACTTGCCATTGTTCAAGAAATGGATATGGTTATTAAATAATGATGTTACTCCTAATATTATTAAAAGACAAGACAACATTGAGATTCTCTCTCAAGCACCATCTAAAGTTCAAACTTAATAGCCTCAAGAAGTGTTATTGAGAAGACCCACTAAAGAAAGGGAAATGTAATTTGATATGATTATGTCATATTTCTTAAAGAACATGAATATGACATTAGGTTGACTGAGAATGTCTAATTGACCTTAGTCAAGTCATGTTATACTCTAACTTTCAAGTGGATTGATGTCATAAATGATGTAATAAAACCGATAGTTGAACATGACATTTGAGATATTGTCAAATTGCTTGAAAGTGTGAAACCCATAAGTTGTAAATAAATATCTATAGTCGAAAGGGATTCAATGAGTAATATTGAGATATATAAAGTTTGTCTTGTCGCCAAAGTTTTACAAGAAGAAGGACATTGATCACAAAAAGACTTTCTCTCTGATTTCTTAGAAAGACTTTCTTAGGACTATAATAACACTATAGATCATTTTGATAATTATTTTTCATAAATGGATGTAAAAATTATGTTTCTAAATAGAAACAATAGTGAAACACTTTATACAGTGCAGCCAGGAAACCTTGTTTAAGATGATCTAAAGTCTATGGTATGCAAACTAAAGAAATCCATTTATGCTTTTAAATAAGTCTCTCGTCTATGATATTACAAAATTCATCAAAATTATCTCTTATGGTGTTGAGGTAAATTTTGTTAATGATTGTGTGTGCTAAAAGTTAAATGAGAGTGAATTTATTATTTTGGTATTATATGTTGATGGAAGCTTGCTTGTGGAGCTTCTATGGAGGCTGGATCTTTGAGCTTTAATGAAGTCCTTCAATGGTGATTTTCCATCATGGAGATGCAGTGGAAGGCAAAGGAGAAGAGGAGAGGGGAGGCACCATCCACTAGGGAATAAGCCATGGAAGAAGGAGTTTCACCACCAAGAATGTGCCTTGGATAAGAAGCTTGAAGAGGATGCTTTAATGGAGGAAAAGAAAGAGAGAAGGGGGAGAGCATGAAATTGAAGGAATAAAAGAGGGAGAGAAGTGAAACTTTAAAGTGTGTCTCATAAGACTTTCATTCATCAAAGTTACAACAAGTATTACACATGCTTCTATTTATAAACTAGGTAGCTTCCTTGAGAAGCTTTCTTGAGAAAACTTCCTTGAGAAACTTATTTGAGAAAACTTCCTTGAGAAGCTAGAGCTTAGCTACACACACCCCTTTAATAACTAAGCTCACCTCCTTGAGAAGCTTCCTTGAGAAGATTCCTAAAGAAACTAGAGCTTAGCTACACACACCTCTCTAATAGCTAAGCTCACTTCCTTGAGATGAGAAGCTAGAGCTTAGCTACACACCTCCTATAATAGTTAAGCTCACCCCTATTCCAGAAATACATGAAAATACAAAAAAAAGTCCCTACTACAAAAACTACTCAAAATGCCCTGAAATACAAGGCTAAAACCTTATACTACTAGAATGACCAAAATACAAGGCCCAAAAGAAGAAAAAACCTATTCTAATATTTACAAAGAAGAGTGGATCCAACCTTGACCCATGGGTTCAAAAATCTACCCTAAGGTTCATGAGAACCCTAGGGCCTTCTTTAGTAGCTCTAGCCCAATCCTCTTGGAGTCTCTTGCTCATGGCTTTGGTAACTGGTCCCTTCCTAGAGAGGATTGCATCACATCCTACTATCATCATATGGTTTATTGTTGCAAAATTATATTGCAATTTATCATGTATTCTTAAGTTTATTTTTTATTGTCATAAAATAATTTTTTGTGCGAGTCCTAAAGTGATATATGAGTAATATTGGTATGCAACACTGGAAAGTAGTAAAACACATTATGCATTAATTGAAGAGAACAAAAAACTACATGTTTTCATATAGAAAGTCTAGAAGTTTAAAGATCATTGGATATTCTGACTTTGATTTTTTCGAAATGTCTTAATAGCAATTACTCCACATAAGGATCTACATTTAATCATGTTGGTGGAGTTAATATTTTACTATGAGACATCATACTAGAATTTATGATTGCTAAATTATTGTAATTAGCTTGCCTGTTGTTGCCAACATTAAGAAGTCATCGGGTGTTTATTGAGACAATATCTTATCGGTCTTATTAAGGATTCAACCAAATAAAAGTTTGTTGACATAAAATATTTGGTTGTTAAATAAAGAATTCAGAAAATACAGATTTGTATAAAACATATAGGAACTCATTCCATGTTAGTTGATCCACTTCCTAAAGGTTTGACACTTAAAAGTTTTTTTCCATGAACACACTATTCATGTGGGTGTAATTCCTGATAATACCTTAGTTTAGTGGGAGTCTTGCTTATATTCTATATCTTTATGACTTTCAAACATTTTGTTGTTTGAATTTTCTGTAGAAATAAAGTTGAATTTTATCATTTCATTATCAACTTGTTTTGTTTGTAATGTTTATGTCGTGTTTGGATATATCTCTATAAAAAATAAAGTTTGGACCAGTTGGAAATAGGCATGACTAAGATCACATTGCATGTAATTTTCATGTTACTTATCCATATTAACTTATGTCATTGAGTGTGTACTCATGTAGTGGTCATTGAGGTCTAGTTACATTTGTTATAGTGACGAAAGCCACAATGATTCCATCATTGATACATGAGATGAACCAGGTTGTTAAGAAAGTCTAAAGGTAAATAGCATACAGATGCGCACTAAAGGGTTTTTGATATAATTGTTACAATATGTAGTCCAAGTGGGAGATTGTTAGAATTTTCTATTCTAATAATTAATGTGGGTTAATATTATAAGACAATTATATTAGCTATTTATCATTAGTGAATTTTATTTTATGTGATAAAATTAAGTGAGTCCGTTAGACAATTAAATTAGATGATATAAACTTAAATGAGCATATGTCAATGTTGGCCCATTAGGGAATAATAGAAATCCTATTAGGTTAACACACTATAAGAATGCTATGGTCCCCAATATACCGAATCGTCACATATAGTTTCTCTTCTCTCCATATGAAAAGTTACAAGGTCCTATTAAGGAATAAAGATGTTCCGATTGAGGAAGAACTATGAAGCCACCAATTACCTACGGATTCAGATTTCGGTGCATTTGTTTGATTAATCACTATGGATTCAGGTATTCCTAAAACTCTTCTTGTTAATCTAACGTAATGTGTTCGTGATAATTATTGATATTTTATAAAGATTCCCTAAAATTATAATAATGCCTTATAATTCCCAATTATACTTATCCTTGGATTTATAACTTGTCTATTTTTTTCTATATATGTTTTTTGAACTGAACATTAAGCATCAAAACTCTATGTTGTGGAGTCAGATTCTCTCATGGGATCACCTTGAAATCTTTACACACCCTTTTAGTAACACTTTTCACAAAAAAAAGAAGAAATCAATCTACCACCTTAAGTCTCCACTTTTATAAGTTATAAGATAAGATGTTCTCCCCTTTTTCTAGAAACAAGTGTTCACAATTCAAACATCATAAGCCATAAAAAAGTCAATAATAATTTGTCCTTCCTTATTTAGATCTCCAAAATCAAACCCGTCATGCGTACTTTTAAATTGCCATTTCTACCGGCCAACATGTTTATTAAGATGGCACCTAAGAAAACCTTCATCTCTGGCGAAATGCCTTGAATCAACCCCCTCTAACTCTTGATAGTAAAATCAAGTTTACTAATATATAAGTCAATTTTTGGGAAAACAGATTTTTGGTAATACCATTTTTTTCTTCTTCTTTTAACCCTCTCAAACCAAATAATATTATGATAAATAATAGTATATAAATATTTCTGGATACTTTTTGAGTTTTTATCTTGATTTCATTTCTTTTTTATTTTCTTTAAATAGCCAAAGGATAAATTAACAATAAAAATACAAACATATGCAACAAAGAGATAAATTAAAGTGAAAGCATTTTGATTTTGGTCTTTATTTTTTTTCATCTTCTAGAACTTAAAATTATTGTTTTTAATCCTTATACAATGAGTGAATTTTGATTTTTTTTCCTGTGAAATATTTTTCATTGATTTTCTTCCCTCCAAAATTTGAAATAATTATTTTTAGTCCTTAAATTTCATGTTAAGGTGGATAAATAAAAAAAAATATTTCAGGAATTTATAATTTTTTTTTAGGTATCATTGTACCAACAACACAAATTTTACATAAAATATTCATTTAACTTTCCGTTAAACACATAGTAGTAGACCATAGATACTGCATTTTTATTATTCTGATAAACTTTCCTGTATTTCTGTTTTATGTCATTCTGGTCACTACTTGTGGTATAGAATGATTCTTTTGATATGTGTCTTTGGCCTCTTTCAAAAAAAAAAAAAAAAAAAAGAGTAGACCAAAGATAAAATTCTAACTTTTTGAAGAATTAAAACAATTTTTTCAGCATTATTCTTTTTTGGAGAAACATTCACGTGTTTTGTTCATCCTTTTTTCATCAGTATATTTAGAGGCATGTGGCATGGGATCCTTAGGGGCACGATGTCAACCTAGTTGAAATCACTACTCCTAAGATGATGTTCTAGCATGTTTTTTTTTTTTTCCTTAAAAAAAAGAGAAAGAAATATAACAATTTTTTTTAAAAGACTAAAATCAAAATTTATTATTTTATCATGGACTAAACATATATTTAAGTTAAAAAATGGTATAATTAAAGACTCAATTATTATTTTTTAGTTTATAGACATTCTTAATAGTTTCCAAATAATTTAAGGAAGAAGTAACTAATTTAACCATAAATTAAAGGAACAAAGCACCATGAAGGATTACCCTTTATTACAACAAGTGCAAGACAAGACCTATCCACAGGCAGGCACCAATCGAGGTTCTGATTTCTCAGCACTGAGCACTCTTAAAACCAATAACGGTGAACCAAACTAACAAAACCATCCATCATCATCATCATCGACATCAACAATCTCACTTTTCTCTCTTTTTTTTTCTCATTAAAATATAAATTGCTCTCTTGTCTCCCTCTTCACCCACTAACCCTCGATCCTCATCCACCTCTCTCAGTTCCCTTCCATCAAGTTTCGATCTGGATCCACTTTTTCCACACCCAATATTTCCTATTCCAACCCCTTTATTCATCTCCACGTAAAACTCAACAAAAAACGAAAAAAAATCAATATGGGTTGCACCATGAGGGAAAAGCACATCAGAGCTAATCGGAGACCCCGATCGGTGAAGCCGGACCCGGATTCTTGCGACAAAGATGCCATATCCAAATCCATAGCCGAGTCTGGCCTCAAGCCCTTCAAATACCATCTGGGTCTCAACGATTCTTCCCAGAGTCCGAATTCGATCCCTAATGCTGAGGAAACCGGGTGGGGTTACTGTACAGAGGAACAATTGGAAGAGATTCTGTTGAAAAACTTGGAATTTATATACAACGAAGCTGTTTCGAAGCTTGTTGCGTTGGGATATGATGAGGATGTTGCTGTTAAGGCCATACTGCGAAATGGACATTGTTATGGTGGCATGGATGTGCTGACGAATATTTTGCACAATTCCTTGGCTTTTTTGAATAGTAATAGTGATAGTGGTGGTGGTGGTGGTGGTGCTAGTTATAATAGTAATGGTGGGAATTTGGATGAGTCTGACCCTGTGTTCTCTGATTTGAGGCAGTTGGAGGAGTACTCTTTGGCGGGTATGCTGTGTTTGTTGCAACAAGTGAGGCCTCATTTGAGCAAAGGGGATGCCATGTGGTGTTTGCTCATGAGTGATCTTCATGTTGGGAGGGCTAGTGCTATGGAGATTCCGGAGCCGGGCAATGGGAGCACTGTGCCGGCTGCCGGCGAGGTTGGTGCCAATTTGGTTGGTGCTATGGCGCCAGCTTTGTGTAGGTTTCATGGGGGGTGGGGATTTGGAAGTGGGGGAGGCTTGGAATTTCCTGTGAATGGGATATTCTCTTGTGGTGCAGAGATGAATTTGCAGCTGCAACGAGACATTGAGTTTCCGAAGAGGTTTAATCTTTCTCCTTCAATGAAGTCCTTGTTGAAGAGAAATGTTGCTATGTTTGCTGCTGGTTTTAGGGCAAACTCCAAGCAATTGCAGGCACAGGTGAAGGTCGTTCCCGGCCGGAGTACAGTGCCTAGTTTGGATTCTTCGGCTGCATCTGGGACAGAAGTCCCGGCTGAGCAGTCCGGAGGAAATTCACAGAATCTTGATAGCCAAGATGCTGTGAATTCGGTGCAGAGTAAATTTGGTGATTTGAATCTTGATGAGAATTTGGAGTTAGTGGCGGAGGATCAGAAGGATGAGGTGATAGTTACTTTATTTCATCAGATTAAGGATCTTGAGAAACAGGTCAGTGAGCGAAAAGATTGGGCTCATCAGAAGGCAATGCAGGCAGCAAGAAAGCTAAGCAGTGATCTGACTGAGCTCAAAATGTTGCGGATGGAAAGAGAGGAGACTCAAAAATTGAAGAAAGGAAAACCAGTGCTTGAGGACACAACCATGAAGAGACTCTCAGAGATGGAGAATGCTTTGAGAAAGGCCAGTGGTCAACTGGACCTTGGGAATGCAGCTGTGAGGAGACTAGAAACTGAGAATGCAGAAATGAAAGCAGAGATGGAGGCTTCCAAATTAAGTGCATCAGAATCGGTGACAGCTTGCTTAGAAGTTGCAAAAAGGGAGAAAAAATGCTTGAAAAAACTTCTAGCTTGGGAAAAACAGAAAGCTAAGCTGCAGCAAGAGATTTCTGATGAAAAAGAGAAGATATTAAAGACAAAAGAAATATTGGTTCAGATTAGACAATGTCAAAAGGAAGCTGAGGTTTGCTATTTATAGTCCATTGTTGATTTTTATATTTGACAATGCCACACACAGACCACCAAAAAGAAAAGAAAAAATGTTTTTGAGCATTTGCCTATGTTTGCACAGAGTATCGATTGGACTTGCATCTCGCATGTCAGAATAAAAGTAACATACTTCAACCACAAGGTGTAGCTCAATCTTCAAATTGAGCTTCTTGTGGGTGGACTTTACCTGTTGTGGGAAAGGCTTGAAGTTGAAACCCACTGGAAGCACTCTGTGGCCAGGGACACGCCGATGCCCAAACAGGGATCAGTCCACACCCGAGAGGGGGTGGAATCACCTCATGGCCTTACTGAAAAAAAAAATGTGTCAAAATCAGACATCAATATGACTTAGACTAATCCAACATAGTTTGCTATTGTCTCATTGAAATTTATAGTTTCTGCATAGAGGAGTTTAGTCATTTTAACCTGAGCAATTGAATGCATATCAATCTTGAAGATTATAAAAAATTATAGTTTGGTGTAGTAGTTCATAATTGTGACTTGAAAAAGATGAAAATGCAGTATTTTTTTTCCTTCTTTTTTGTTTTATTTCATATATATTGCATATTTAGCAATATGCCATGTATGATTTGAAGCATGGGGATTTGAAAAGGGTTGTGATTGGGTTGAACACATAATTGACATTTGTTTCAGAATCAAGTACATGACAAGATACTTCAATTCTATGGGACAATTAAAATTGTCCACTGCCATGTTCATGTATAATATGTATATATTCACACTGTTTTCCGATTGAGTCCTGTGAAAGTACTACACCTATCACTAACATTAAGGAGTGGGGCTCCACTTGTCTGGCAAAATAACAGCATCTTTGACCAGTATAATGTCATGCTACAACAGCTCTATGGAAGTAGAGACTAGAGAAGTCTTTGACAGTTATGAGAATTTGGTTATGTCATGATTTGCTATTGCAAATTTGTGGCCTTGAGTTGCGGCTTCCATCCCAGAAAAATGCAGCTGTTGCAACTGCTATTATCCATGGGAACGAAATCCCTTCTATACTCCTGTTGTTTTGTCACTTTGTGTGTTATTGAGCCTGTTTTTATGGGTTTCTTTTTTTGTGATTTTCCCTTGTTTTACATCAGAATTGCTTATGTTTTTTTTTTTCTAATTATAGTCAAAATCCTTGAATTCTCCCTTCTTGAGACACGCACCAAAACTGACCTGTGTTTTGTTTGTGCCACTGACCATACTTTTCTGGCGTCATTTCTGGTCATCCCAAAGATCTTCAGTGCTGGTTTTGGTCAACCCATGGATCTCTAGTATTGTTTCAAGTCAACCCTCTGTTCGTGTATCATGATACAGATCTTTGGTCTCTGTTTTTTGTTGTTATTTCTTGTGTTGTATTCTTACTTCACACTTCATGGTCTATATTTCTTTAATTATTCTGTGTTCCTCCCCCCCAACTATTTGGGTCTGCTTTTGTATCTAATGTGGTCTTTTTTGAAAAAAGCTAATTCCATCATTTTTTTCTTCATTCCTATGTTCTCATTTTTCTTGGTTGCCATGGCTTCATCCACTTGTTAAATTATAATTTGGATTGAGGATGATGTGTTTTGTATGAATTAGAAAACTCTCAATTTGGTCGTCTAAAATTATATGCATCACCACATTAGTTCTTCAAAAAATTTGATCATCAAATTACTCTCTGAAAGATTCTTTTGGTCACCACTTTAGTCCTCCAGAGATTGTCACAAATTAGTCTGTAAATTTTTTTTTCCATCACTTTAGTCTTCTAATAAGGACTAGATTGGTGAAACTTTAGATCTTTTCTCTCAAAGGTTTAATCTATCATCGAATTAGATACTCAAAGATTCTTTTTTTTTTTCATCACTTTAGTCCTTTATTGGTACAAATATGGTGACATTTTGGATCTTTGAGGGAATAATTTGGTGGCAGACTATATTTTTAAAGGACTAATTTGGTGACAAAATCTTTGGAGGATTAATATGATGATAAATTAAATCTTTGAAGAATTAATTTGGCAATCAAATTTTTTGAAGGACTAATTTAGTGACGTAACTTTGAAGGACCAAATTGATTGTTTTCTCTATAAACTATTAATCTTGTATTTGTAATCTTCTATAATATATAGCAGCCATCCCACTATCTTGTTACAGCATTTTGGGATTGGGCGATTAGCTACTACATGTCACTATTTGGAATTGATAATAATGCTATTGACAAGCCTGAAAAATATGTATGCCGGGTGTTTCAGGATTATGTTTTGGAGCTTTAAATAATTATTTTTGTGGGATCTTCGGAATGTGTATGATGATAGATGGGATTTAACTTCATCCCAAAAAAGAAAATGCCTCTATGATATTTTAGGAAATAGGATAATGTAGCTTAAATATATACCAATTTCATTCCTTTTAGGTGTTTTTATTAAAAATAAAATATTTTTATAGAGCTTAATGGTGATTATTTGTCTATGTAGCCAATTCCATCTATTGGAATGAGGCTTGGCCGTGTTTATTCCCTCATGTCATGTGGAATGTATCTCTTATGATTTGTTAAAGATTTTGCAGTACTCATGTAACTATTTGATTTGAGCTAATCTAACCTCTCAGTTACATATTTATGTGTGTTGCTCTTTGCCTGCTAATTCTCAACTTTATATTCCTATTGGCACCATACCACAGTCTTTCTTTGGGTGGGGTCTTTTAAACTAATCCGAATCAAAGAAACATCCTCTGTCATATTGTGAGGTGTATCACTGCAGTTTGAGCCCAGCCTTGACATATTCAGAGTTTTTGTCATCATTCTTCCTCGTTCTCTTTAGATTGAAATTGAATTGAATTAAGGTTTAAATATATTGTCCTTATAATAGAAAAAATGTTTGCTTGTAGTCTCTAAAAAAACCATCTCTTTTGGTCCCTTATTTATGGAAATGTTTCAAGTGGGTTCCTTGTTATTAACACCGTTGACTGAAGTGGAAAGGAAGGACAAAAACTACACCTTACACATTTCCATAAACGAGGGATCGAAAAGAGATGATTTTTTAGGAACCAAAAATGAACATTTCCTTATTTGCAGGCACTAAAAGCATATTTAACCCTTGAATTAATGTCAATTGAAAAAATTTACTTTATTTTCTTGTATTCTGGAGTTAATCACTTATGTAGATTATTTTGGTTTCAGTTATCAGCTATGGCATACTATGCATTCATGGATATTTATTTCAGTGGACATGTGAAAAACGTGTATCCTTCAATCCTTGATGATCCTTACGTTATATTCTCTAGTTGTTTTCTTATTCATAATCATGGAAGTGTATAATCTAGTTATTGATGAATATTACACCGGAAATTTCTTTCCTGTTAATTCCATTTTGAGTTCTGATTTAGTTTAGCCAGGGTTTTGTCATCTCCATGCAATATATTTGTACTGGTTCCTTCTCCTCACCACTAAATCCTCATTCTATGGAAACTTCAGTTCTGTGAAAATATGTTACTCCTGAAGCATTTACTTTCTTTAATAACTTGTTACAGGTTAAGTGGAAGGAGGAGCTGAAGGCTAAAGAGGAAGCCCTAGCACTAGTTGAGGAGGAACGACACTGTAAGGAAGCAGCCGAGTCTAACAATAAGAGGAAGCTCGAGGCATTGCGTCTGAAGATAGAGATAGATTTCCAGCGCCACAAGGATGATCTACTAAGACTCGAGCAGGAGCTTTCACGGCTTAAAGCATCTGCTCAGTCTGCTGAGTTGCATAACCAGTCAAGCACTTCACCTACAAGCGACTGCAAGGGTGCAAAGCCCCAAAGAGAGACCATTGCTAGGCTGCTTCAAGAATTAGATAATCTGGAGGACTTTTCTGAGAAAGAAATAAATAGCAACAGAGAATGCATTGTATGTATGAAAGATGAAGTCTCCATTGTTTTCTTGCCATGTGCGCACCAAGTTATGTGTGCTAGTTGCAGTGATGAGTATGGAAGAAAAGGCAAGGCTACTTGTCCTTGCTGCAGGGTTCAAATCCAACAGAGAATCCGTGTATTTGGGGCAAGTTCCTAGCTTGTTTGAAAGTTATGTTGCAATGGGACTTGGGCTGGGTATACCCTGTGAATTTTTACATAATTTTGTGCCTTTAATCAGTGAGGCTACTTATCTCACATTACATGCTGTGAATTGTGAGCATGGTTAGGAATTATTATTATTATTATTATTATTATTTATATAATATAAATAAAAAACTAAGTCCTGGCATCAGAATCTCCCTTAGAATGTCTGAAATATAATTGGTTACTGCCGTTGGCTTGAAAATAAGAAATGAGCAATTGTGTTGTTTTATTTTGAGAACTTCCTTTCCCTAATGTGCAAGTCTTTATCGTTTCTCTAAGTATGGTCCCTAATGGGCTTGGGTTGGACTCATGCATCATAGCACCAGTGTGATGGTTAACTTTTAGGCGTTTTTTTTTCTTCTGTACTTCTGGAAATGCAGGAAGCAATTTGGGAAATGCAAGAAGTAATTGTCTTAATTTCCCTCAAACATTATTGTGGATGTAGCCACCCCCATTAGCTCAATCATTCTTAAGGATTCGATATTTATTTTGTGCATGTCGATCAACCTCCCTAGTTGGATAGTTTATAGTCCCTTAAAGGTTGAGCTTGAAAAGCTCATAAGCTTGTGAGGGTCAACCTCCTCGATTCCATAGTATCTCAAGCGTCAAACTTAAAAGATGTGTGTGCTTGATTTCATTAGTTTCCTTGGTTAGACGATTAACAACCTCTCAAGCATCGAGCCTAAAAGTCATGGATGCTTGTTCAAGTTGACCTTCGTGGATGAATTGTTCATATAGTCCATCAAGCATTGAGATTAGGCATGACAATTCAATCTAAACCTGTGGTGTCTATTTGACTTGTCCTGGCATTGACAAAAAAACCCTACTTTGGTTAGGGACAACTTCAAGAAAATAATTCTTATCTCGTTATATATAAATATTAAAATGACTAATTTATATTTATAATAAGGTTTAATTATTCATTTAATCCTTATAATTTTTAAACTTATTTCTTTTTTAGTCCCTGAAGTTTATATTTTAATTCTCAAAAGGTCCTGTCGTTAAAATTCTTTAACTAACAGAGTTAAAAAATTTTAACGGCAGATACCTTTTGGAAATTAAAATGTAAACTTGAGGAATTAAAAAATTTACTTATTAACTATAGGGACTAAAAAGGATAAGTTTAAAAATTATAGGAACTTAATGAGTAATTAAACCTTATAATAATTATAGAGTATGAAAATAATCATATAATTAATAATTATAATATATATAACTTATGAAAATTATTAATTATATGATTATTTTCATACTTTATTTTATATAATTATTTAAAAATTAAATAATAATAATAATAATAATAATAATAATTAAATAATAAAGTTAAAATTGTACATTTAACTAAAATATAATTTAATTATTAAAAAAAGCTTTAAAGTTTACTGTTATTTATTAATTTTTATATATTGTTTAAATTAAAATGTAATCAATAACTTCATATATGATTGATATAAAATATATAAGTAATTGTTTTTTAAATGTGAGGTGTTTTTCCTATCATTTTTCCTAAACTCGATAAAATTTATAGGAATGAGATTTACTTTATTTTTTTTATCCTTGCCATTTATAAAGTCAACCTCGAACTCACCATGCCTTTAATGAGGATGGATGTTGGGGAGGGTCAAACTCACCCTTACCAAGCCCTAATTGAGCTTGAAAGGTGTGGCCCTTATTAGGGTTGATCTCTGCAGACTAATCATTCATAGGCCCAATATTAAGTTTGAAAGACATGAACACTTGTTAGGGTCGACTTACCTAATCAAATAACTACAACTCTTTATTCGTCGAGCTCGAAAGGAAGGAACATTTGTTAAGGTTGGTCTCATTGAATAGAAGTTCAATCCTATAATTGTAATATTTTTGCAACATGATCACTATGATATATCTAGATTATTTTATTCATGGTGGATCGATTGGTTCAATTGGTCGAATAAGAAATTGGTTAAAGTATCAATTTGAATAACTTAAAAAAATAGTAGAGTGAAAAACAGTCAAAATAAGATAAAAAAATTAGCATCAATTAATTATTATTTTTATATGTATATTCCTTTAAAGACAATCTTGTTTGAGGTATTAACATATATTAAATGTGGATGACTCTTATAAAATATAGAGATATACAAAGAGAATTGAATTGTATATCATACGATTTTCACAAATCTTTTAAAAAAGACCTTATATAGCATGTTCTTGAGACAATGTAAAAGTGATAAGACAAAATATATTTTAAAAACACTTATCAAAATCTTTTGTAAAACAAAATAAAGGATATTTGAAATACATAGTTAGATAAATAAGACAAAAGATAAGGATAAAAAAACAAACAACAATTTTGAAAACTTATTCCTTATTTGTTTAAGTATATACTAATTTAGGATACTTGATTTGCCCTTTGTTCTAACACATCTCCTAATGAGAGTCAAACCTTGGTTCACTATGTTCACTATGTTGTGGAGGACTAGCTTTCCACTAAACCTAACCCTTTTTGGTAGTCAACTGGTCTGAATTATTATTTATTTTTTGACTTTTAAAATAATTTTTAAAATAAATTATGGCTGGTATATGAAATGTATGTACGAATTGTTATTATTTAACTATTTATTATAAAAACATATAATACAAATCTTTTATATATATATATATATATATATATATATATATATATATATATATATAATCATTTTAATCTTGATTTACCAATACATGTTGCAGCTTGGGGTGCTGCTACTTGGTGAAGACTTAGCTTTAAATGGATGGAGAAATTGGACTTGGGAATACTCAAGAGAACCACTCTTTTTTTTTTTTTTGTACATTCTTTCTTTTTTGGTACACAAATAAGCCCTAATCACGCCCAAATAAATGAAATAAAATAAAGGAATTACACTTTGGTTATTACAAGTATATATTAAGATTGTATATTTTTAGATTTAGTTCTTTGGCTTCATTTGGGTTTTTGATTTTTTTTTTCTTTCTCAGGTGCCAATCAAGTCTCTTTATTAGTGTTTTATCCATTTTTTTTTATAAGCTTAGGTACTGAAAATTGAGCTTCAAATGGATGGAGAAATTGGGATTGGAAACGCATAAGAGAACCACTCATTTTTTTTTTTTGTACAGAGAACCACTAATTACACACAAAGAAATGAAATAAAATGAAGTACACACTTTCTTTGTTACACGTAATTAAGATTGTGTAGTTTTTGTTCTCATGTTTCAAAATTGTGTGGGTGTGGGGGGTTGAACTTTTTTTCTCAGGTGCCTAATCAAGTCTCTTTATTAGTGTATTATCCATTTTATAAACTTTTTTTTGGTTACATGATATTGATGTTTCTAACATTTTCTGTGATCATCCAATGTTAATATGGTTAATTAATACAGGTGACATTGACATAGAATGTTGATACAGCGAGAAAACGAAGAAAAAAAAAAGTTGAATGTGAAATTTAAACTTATAATCTTTACTTTATAACCAATATAAAAGTCACTAAGTCATTTAGCTTATTTGAAATATGTATAAAAAATATTTTTCATATAAAGTCAATGCAAGAGATTAAAATTAACATTTATTTGTCAATACTAAATAAATTATATAATATTATAAATCAAATAAAAAATAAATTTATCATTATTAATATTATACATCTTAATTATAACAATCTAATTTTGCAAATGTAATTGTGTTAAAATCTAAACGTTAAAAATATTCTTATCTATTATAATAACTTAGTAAATGGTTATCCATCTTAAAAAGTTTGAAAAATGAAATTTCAACAAAATATAACTATTTTAATAAAAAAAAAATTGTTACTAGTTTTGGAAAAGGCCTCACTTCAAAGTTAAGCCTAAAAATATGTTGAGTCGACCTTGTATAAAAATTCATTAATCACATAACTAGGAGTGGGAATAGGCCAGGTCGGTCTACAGGAACCTACAACCTGACCTACATAAAGTCTAGTCGGACTTTTTTAAAAGTCTATTAAATTAAATAAACCAAGCTTAGGCTTATTAAAAAGTCTTATAAACCTGATAGGTCGGACTATATATATGTATATATACTTATATTATTTTTTTGGGTACCAATATATATGTGTCATTGCATTGAACAAAACAAACGATATAATTAATATTTTTTAAAAACTAGCAGACTTTGATTACACACTACTGTTCCATAACTTCCATTCCTATAATCAAATAAGACTTTAATTACAGTTTAAGTGGTGTGAGTCATGCGCTGACTTCCGTTTCATTCTTTTTACTAGTTTTAAGAGATTCAATTCATTCCCGACTTATTTTCCTATTCCTTTTAACGTTTTCTTTTCCTTATCTCTGTTGAAGTAAAATAGAGAACACAACTAACAAAAATTGCATATCAAACAAAAATCGTATCATTTTCACTTCAAACTTTGATAGAGGTAAAACTTCAAAACCTTATCATTTTTACTTTCATCTTCTTATTCCTTTAACAAGTTTCATTATGAGTCTTGATTTAGATATGTTCACATTGGTTTTTTGTTACTTGGTGATATATGATTTCTATCAATACTTCTTTGCATGTCATTATAACTATTATATTTAGATAGCTTTTTCATTAGAAAGACAATGTAGTTTTGGGACATCAATTTTAATGGTTCCTCTTATTGTTTTGGATTATTTTATATATATGGTGATTTCAGTTTATATTATTAATATATTTGTAGGATTACCAATTAAATTAACGTTAGATTAAAAATTAAGCCAAATTATATATTAAGGCCTTATTTAACCTATTATAGAAGGTGTGTTATTTTTTGTTTGGCAAAAACAACTATCAAAGGAATATTAAAGGTTTAATGTGAAGAAGACTTTTAAAAAGGCGATTAGGCCATGCTAGACTTTTAAAAAGGTCAGATCGAGCTAAAATAAAATCCTTTGATAGACTATAGGTCAGACTCAGACCTAAAAAATTCATCGTAGACTAGGCTCAGACCTTTTAAAACTTGGACTAGTCTGACCTATTTCCGCCTCTAATCATAACACTATTCTCTAAAAGGATTTACTTTAGAGAGTAAAATGAAAAGTTATAGGAATTAATTAAAAAGTTATCTATTAAAATTTATATATAAGTACATAAATTAATTAAGCATGTTAATTTATTATGCATTTAATTATAATTTTAATTGTTGATATTCTAATCAAAGACTATAACTCTTGAGGTACTAAATATAAAATGAGAGGCCTTTTTAAGTTAAAAAGGTATTTAGTTACTTTTACTAAACCAATATCATTTATCAAGTACTTATTATTTTTTATAATTAATTAATAAATAATTTTTTAAGAAACCTAAAGCAATGACTTTATGGCTTCATCCTTAACTAACCCTATACTTGAGCATATGTAATTGATAAATATATTGAAAATGATATATAGAAGTAAGTATGATTATATTAAAAATGATATAATACTAAAATTAAAAGGCTATTACAGAAAATGAATTATAGAAGTGTAATTTTGTTTAGTAATTTTTTTAGTGAATTATAAAAATAATTATTATATAATAATAATATTTTATTTCAACCCCTAAAGTATTTAAAGAAAAAAATTAACACGGTATAAAGTTTTTTGGTAACTGGAGATAAAAACAACAACAAAGAAATAGAAAGATTACAAATGCTGGAAAGGAATATGCATCACATATGCTAACAACAAAGGGTGCAAACCTGTGGGAGGTGACTCCAACTAATCAGCACATAAATTGTCCTCTCTCAAAGAGTGGACAAACTCCAGTTGCCTCCAATCTTCTCTCATGAAATCACGGATATGCTAAACAATAGTTGCATAATTATGACAACCATGAATACAATATAATTTTACAAAAGAGATAATATTTAATATAAAACAATTAAGTTATAATTAAAATGTATAATATTAAAAATATAAATTATTGTATATCTTGATTTTGTACCATTCTATTATATATATATATATATATATATATATATATATATATATATATATATATACACTAGATAGTATTGGTCCTCACAGATTAAAATTATATGTAATATATTTTATATGTGTGTACCAAATAAGCTAATTGAATTCCGTTATGGTTATAAAGCAAATAATTCACACACACAATACATACGTACATATATGAATTTTAATATATTTTACACTAATTTTTATGATTCATGTTTATTAATTTTTGTACTCTTGAACTCAAATATAATTAATAATTAGTATATAGTTTACTTTTAAAAATTATATGTAGTTATTTTTTTTTGCTGAAGGTAGACAAATTCTCTCTAGATTACTTTCCTAACTTAGGTGAAGATGAGATTGAATTTATATTTTTCATACTTGTCTCGCTCGTTCAAACCTGTCTTCAAACTCATCCCATCTTTAGCATGGGCAAGGATAGTCCAACTTGCTTCATTCCCATTCCTAGTTGGAGATCTTACATTAAATAATTATATGGTCAAAATAATATATTTAAGAAGGAGATAATTCTCATCCATAAACTAATTTTTGAGTTGAGTTAGTTGAACCTCAAATTCTAACATAATATCAAAATTTATTTTAATGGTTGTTTTGAATCTATGGGGCCACTATCAAATTACGTATAAATGTCTTGTCTTGCAATTTTAATGCTTGAGATATTTAGTTCACGGTGAAAAAAGTGTTTAAAATTCCATTTGACCAGTAATATAACTAAAAAATAATGTATAAGTATTAAATAACTCTCATTTCATTAATTAATTTTTCTAATTAAATTCAAACCCAAATTTTAAGACCACGCATTCTCTCACAACAACAGTACCACGTTAAAATCCATCACATGCTTGAGATGTTTGAGAACAATAGTGCACGGTTATGCTTGGTGGATTTAGGTTAGCCTCAAGGTATTATTATTTTTTTCTTTAAAAAAATATTATTATTTATTATGCTCCATAAAAAAATTAGTATGATGAACTGGAAATAGTTAATATCATTTATTAGTTTCTTTTGCTACAGATATTATTTATTAGTTTGAATCAATGTGATGAAATGGAAAAATTAATATGATGATTAGAAAAATCAAACCAAATCAAATAATTTTATTTAATATCTTGCATGTTTAAAAGCATCTTCAATAATGATTGTTTATTTTTAGATATTGTTACTTATTTTTTTTAGCATAAGAATGATCTAATAAAAAATATTTTTTTGTCATTTAATGATCATTTAAGGTGATAATTTAAGAGTTTATTAAAACTATACCATTGAAATAAAATATGTATGAATTATTTAATTATGATATGATATTGTAGGGACCAATTAATATAAGGTAAATAATTCAATATGGGTTGCTAAAATTTCACCCATTGATGCTCTAAGTCTAAATCAGATTATGACTATACCATTGCAATTGGAATTTTTTTATGTCCGTTTAAAAAATTGAAATATATTTTTCATAGTTTTAAACTAATGAACTTGAATAATCCTCGTAAATAAAAACCTGAATAATTATTTTATTATTTTGTTTACATGCACAATACCATTTTTAGCTTAAAAGTAACAATTATAAGAGTTACTATTCGTCTCAATCTCTTAATTTTTCTATTATTTATATACATAATATAACACTATTTAACCCATAGGATTGACATAGAATATAAAGTTCTGGTTACATTCACGTGAGTAAGAATGATTTATTTAGTGGGAGAATCCATGTTCGATTTCCACCTTGTGTAAAATTCTCTAAGATTAGCAGTGGACACGAATCGCGAGCAAAACTAGTCTCTGAACCAATAGGTTATGAGACACCTGTGGTCTCTGACCCAAGACAAATATATGTATATCATATATATATATATATATATATAATGTTTTTTTAATTGAAAACAATATTTTTTAAAAGGAAAAATATTAAAAAATAATGGTTGCAAAACTAACATCTGAAGATTTCATTTCAGATTTTTAAAATAAAAATATAAGACTTAAATATATTTTTTTATCCCTAATATATATCCAAATTTTGTTTGTCCCTAATAATTTTATTTTTTTTGCATTTCTCCCTGATATTTGAAAAGTTTTATTTTAGGTTTCTATCGTTAATTAAGTGATGACATGTCCGTTAAACATTTGATAATGCGATTTGTGGTAGCTTAAAACCGCCAATATTTATTTCAAGAACAAATTAAAAATGAATTTCTTTTTATCTCCTATTTCGCCCTTCTTTTTCGCTTCTCTTTTTGCTATTCTCTTCTTTTTCTTTCTCCTCCATGAAAACTAAGGAAACCACTGCATCACTGCACATTCCTTCACGCACTGTGAACCCACCCAAACTACCACAATCCGCAATCGCGAATCTGCCCCAAAACTACAACGAAACTAGATCAACACAAAAAAAGTGTGTTCAAGGAAATGTACGGGTTATGGATTTGGATCTCAAATCTAGGTTATTATTGATATGGGTTTTAGATTTGGGTAGTGTGTTGTTGGATTTAGGGTGTGGTGAGGTTTAGGTAGTGTGTTGTTGGATTTAGTGGTAGTGTGGTGATTGCAACTTGAACCAGATTGTGTGTAACACCTTGAGGAATCTCACTTAAAAGAGAAGGATCCTGAAACTGTACATGTATAGGATTATACAATTGATGATAGCTTAAAAGAATTAATTAATATTATCTATACGAACAAGATGCATCTACTTTTTGGTAGTCTATCACTTAAGAACTTCACAATTAAGTGTGCTTGGCTTGGAGCAATTATGAGATGAGTGACCTTCTAAGAAGTTTTCTCGAGAAGCATTTGAGTAACGACAAAACACGCTAAAAAGTCTTGTGTTGATTTATGGGGGAAGTCATTGATCATGAAATTAAAGTAGCCGAAACAGATTATCGAGGTCTCAAAAATGACTACCTACGGAGAGTTCTCATTAGTGGAGGGTTATGACCAACGAGAAGTTGAGTGAAATGTCATCGTATAAAGTATCATAATATGATAGTCATTGAGAAGTTGAAAATCAAGGATATTACATTGTGAAAGTTGGTTCATCGAGGAAAAGCATGATGCATTACAATCAATGTGTATGAATGAAAATCACTATTGAGTCAAAGAAGGGTGTAATAAGAGATAGAAAGAAATTCATTTTTTATTTGTTTTTGAAATAAATACTGGATGTTTCTAAGTTACCACAAATCATATTATTAAATATTAACGGATACTTCATCACTTAATTGACGATAGAAATTTAAAACAAATTTTTTCAAATATTAAGAAACAAATGCGAAGAAAATTTTTATTAGAAAACAAACATAAAATTCGAGTATATATTAAAAATTAAAAACATATTTAAGCCAAAATAAAAATAAAAAACCAATAAATTAAGTCAATTTATTTATTTAATTAAATTGCTTTAATTCAAATTTGGTAAAAATAGTTACAAAATTAAAATTAATTATTTTAATTGATATTTTAATTATGATCTGGATTCGATTCTTCTTATTTTTTTTCTCAATTAATAAATAATTAATATATAAATTTTATGAAAAATCTTATTGAACTTGGTGATCTTAATTTATTGACTTTATAAAGTGGTGTCACTTCTCCTAATATAAACTTTGATAATTCTTTTGTTTTGTTTCATTAATAAAGATATTTTCAAACTTCACTACAATGTGGTGTTGTGTAATATATCTGCATTTAATGTCGTGAAATATGTAACGCCGTGATTCTTGATTTTTTGGCAACTTATACCGTACGAAACCTTCATAACTATTTCGTTTGTAGACATCGATAATTTATTTCACTGTTTTTAGAATTAATGACTATTCTTACAAATTAAAAGAATATTTTTTTATTCTCACGAGAAATTTCCTACAGGACCACCTATTTCATATTTACTCTGTTAAACTTGTTTAATTGTAGAATTCAATTTATTTTAAAACTGTCCTGATAGTTAATTATTTTTAATGTTGTTGACTTTAAAGACGATTTTAAAACCATCATTAAATGCGCATTAGAACCGTCTTTAAAAAGTTTATTTCTAGTAATGAAAAAAAATAATCTTATTGATATATATAACTAGTACCAATTAATTTATTTTCATTTATACGGTTTCATACTTACATCTATCAGCATTCAATATAATTTATTTGGAGAGTTATATAATATAAACTCCCAGTCCTCATGACACAGTCTATATATAATATATATGGCTACACATATTTGTGAATGACATTTTGTAACCTATTCATATTATAGTTCTTCAAATAAAATTCAATTTTTATTGTTGCATAAAAATTATTTAAGTTACTAAGTTAAAACATATAAGAAATTACATTTACTCGTTAGGTCAGCGTAATGATTTTTTTTTTCGATACTAGGATTGGTCTAATGATAACAAATTATAATAATATGTTGAAATCATAAACTTATAATCCAAAAGACCATTGTACACCAAAAAAACAATAGTATAAGAAACTACATTTAAACTCTCCCCTCCAGAGTAAATCATAAATTGATAGTGTGTTTGGATAATATATAAAAATTAATTATATCTCACAAAATCAAAAGTAGAACTATGAATTGAAATGTATAAATAATTATTTGTTGCTTTACTTATATCATAAAAAATAATTAATCATTTGTCACTATAAAATTAATCAAAACACATTGTTATAATGCCAGAGAAATCACGTTGAAAAAAATGTCTGGCACAACCAAAATGGCTAATGAGCTGCCACAATGGAATAAACATGCAGGACTTTTTTGAAAATATGAAGCTCTTCTTCCTTAGATTTTCAATATTGGCAGTCCCATATATATTAATGTAATCTTTCACCTATGCATAGACTTGCTGGACCAAACATTGAAACCGGAATGCATTACAATCAATGTGTATGAATGAAAATCAATTCTTCCCTCTTCCGTACTTCCTCTACGCGCGTGTTTGAATATTGTACAATGACAACCAAAAAATCACGTAAAAATGTGGAAAACAAGGATCAATAAGTTAGTATTTTACTTTAACTTGAAAAAATAATCGTCTTTATTTTACTACTAGTGTAAAAATAGACATTTCTTACCGCTGAAATTGGAGGTTAATAGCACATATAATGTGATTTTTTTTTTATTAGTAGGAATCAAAGATGAGTATAACTTATAGTGAGTATGACTTGCTTTAAAAATATAAATGAAATTGAAAGTTAAATAAAATAGTATAGTAATTTATAATATAACTAGGGATAAAAATGTATAAGAAAAGTGAACATCAAATGAGATTTTCTCTTTTATAGTAGTTATAGATATATCATAGATGTCACTCTTTCAAACATGCTATATGTGCCCTTTCAGTGTGATTAACGTTTTTGTGGGTTGTTAATTTGCTATCACATTTTAAATGTATTTTTTTTTGTGTCAAAAAAACATTTTAATTGTTTTTCTTGAGATGTTCTTATTTGTTTATCATGCCATTTTGTTTGTCTCTTTGAATATATGTTTATAGATTAAATTGGATTAATTTTGAGAAATAAATTATGGATTAAATTTTATCAATTCTTTTGGTCATTTAATCTGTTTTTTTCTTTAAAAAAATTTAATTCAATCTAATTCAATTTAACGTAGTTTGAGTTACATTAGTTTTCATTTATTTTGTTCTTAAAATAATAATAAATAAAATATAAAATACATAATGAATATAATAAAGTTAGATTATTTTATGAAATATTATATTTTAATAATTAATTTTTTTTTCATAACTCATAATTAATTTTTACAAACCAAAAATTTATATATTATATTTTAGATTAAAATGACTGAAAGAATCTAGCTCTTTCATAATTTTATAATTTTTAATAAATTTTAACGAGTGAAATTTTTTAATCAAATAAAAAAATTATTTTTTTATTTAAGTATTTAAGGTAATTATATATTCAAGAATATAACTTAAAATTATTGATTAAATTGGAATAATCTCACATTAGTTAGTCCATATATTTTATAGTATACATGATTATGAAATAAAATATTAAATTTTAAATAATTGAATAATCAAGAATGAAAGATAAGAAAAAATTAGACCTATTTTTTAAAATATATTTAAATAATTGATGTTACAAATAACTAAGAAAAAGTGAAAATAAGTAAATATAATGTTAAAACCTTATTCTCAACTACCAAAGTTGAGTATCAACTGTGAGTTATTCTGTCTTAATTATTGAGTTTGAATTTTGAGTACGTAATTATATTAATAAATTCCTTTAAAAAAAACTATAGTTATACATGAAAAAGAATTTTATTGTCCTTAATATCTTACTATATTAAAAACAATTGCTTCCCATTAAAAATATTTGTAATTTAAAAAAGACTTATTCTCAAATCATGCAACTAAATATATGCATGCTTACATTACCCAAAAAAAAAAAGTCTACATGCTTTTCTTCTGCATACAAAAAAAAGTGTCGCTATCATATAAACAAGTTACACTAAATTCTTACAAGGTCTACTATATCTATTTTCACCTCTATATCATGCTTTGAGTAGATGTTATTTTAAAAAAAAATCAAGTTTAATTTCATTTAGGCGAACATAATGTTGGTGAATAATACGAGAATGAATACGTTTATAAAAGTGTCGATGAGTTCATAAAAAAATAATATGACAATAATTTCATATTCGATTGATATTGTACGTAGGGACCAGAAAATAACCAATTAAAACTAAATTGAAATCCAAACCAAATCATATATTTGAAAAAAAATCTATATAATTTAAATTAGTTTTGAACTGAATTAGTTTACCTTTAATAAATAGTTCAGTTGATTGGTTTTAAAAACCCTTTTTTGGTTAAAAATGGTTTTTAAAATCGAAATAGTTAAAAATGTACTTAAACCATTTAAAAAAAATTAGTTCAGGATCAAATTCAATTCAAAAACAGATTTAAGAACTTTGTCCGGTTTATAACCAATTTTAATTTGAAATCAATTTTGTCCATATAGTGATTCAATCGTCATATTCAATCCACACACTTAATTAGAAATTGAATTTGAATTGATTCAAAATTATGCACACTTATTTTTTGATTTTAAACTTCTGGTTCACTAGAAAAAGAGACTCGTATTAATTCATAATTTAAATGAGAAATAAATAAAATCTAATAATAAATTATTTTCGTTAACAATCGAACTTGAATAATACATAAATATTTCAACTTTAATTTCAACTTATTAATCACTTCAAACCATTAATCATTCATACTTATAAATATAAGTATGATTAACATAGAAAATTCAGAAGTAAAATTATTACGTTCTTATAAATTTATTTCCTTTTTAGTTAAATTAATTTTTAAATTTAAACATAACATGTGATTATGTGATTTTGTTGTTATCATTACATTGTTGTTAAATATCTATTGATTTTATTGGAGATCAATTCATTTTTTTTTATATTCTCAATTTTTCTTATTGATTTTTATATAATTCGTATTTTTCTTTGGTTCACAGTCTACGCATATAATTTGCTTTGAATGGACTTATTAATAAATACACTCAATATAGACTAGTGGGCATGTACGTACCACCAACTTAGAAAAAACGGACAGAAAAACCCTAACCCATTCTATTCCATCATTTTTTATATATATATTTTTCTTCCCCTCCAATTTGGGGTGCACAAGATGTAACAAACTTTCTAAATTATAATACTACTATTTTGGCCGTACAAAAATTTCCCGAAACTTAACGGTTTGTACCTCTTCAATGTTTTTATTATTTCTTGCCTTTCTTGTTCCCATGCAGTTTTTCTCCATTTAAATAACTTGCGTTCAATGTGTGTTGTCTTTCCCATCCACACGTCTCCATTCTTCAACATATGTAATATCAACAATTTTCTCCTTAAATATTTTGAAATATCTCTTCTAATCCAGGAAAACAAATGTGTGTATAGCTTTAGCAATTGTCATAACTTTGTTGCTACAACAATGACCCCCATGACACAAAGATTGTACCAAAAGATCATAGATTCGTGAGGGTGTTGTCTGCATTCAAATTTATAACATGACCAGTGCATGGTTAGTAAGAGGGTATCTTTAACAAGTGATTAGAGTAGGTGAATAAAATATAAAATATTTTTTAAAGTAAGCGGGCGTGACAATAAAATTAAGAAATTATAATTCATTTCACTTCATCTCTTTTTTAAACGATGGAATAAAATATTTTTATTTCATCTCATTATGAAATATTCAAACAGTAGAATGACATCTTCATTCGATTCTATTCTGATTCATTATGTTCTATTATATTTTGATCTTCTCATTCAATTTACCTCTAATCCAATCGTAGCATTAAGAAAAATCCCAAAATACATTTATTAATTATTTTTTTATTCCTCGTCATATTGTTTATCACACTTATTAATTATTCTTTTTTCTTTTATTTTCCATATCTATCTTTCTCTTCTTTCTACATATACACTCTTAAAATAAGAATGTAACAATATCATTACTCCAACCTTAAAGACTTAAATTGATTTGTCCAAAATTTATGGGTATCCTTTTACCGTGAAGATGAGGGACATTCTCTACCAGTTTTATGAGATGATATGATACACCACAAAGAGGCAACTATAATGTCCATTTAATTTTGTGTGAACTTAATAAAGGTACCTTTTGTACTCAACTACTTTGATGCGATTTAAACTATGAACTAGGTCCATTCTATTCCTTTTTCTTTTTTTTGGGTATTGCCTATCCTATATACTCCTATTCCTACTCATTCCCTCCTTCAACCTTCACTTTAGTTAGGTCAAGCACAAAGCTGAGGATTGAGGGCTGAGGCTCATAGCTACCACCTGCATACCCAACTAAATATATTTTAACAAATTGAATAAGTTGCAAATTTTATTGTTATATATTTATAGAACAAATATTTTTATTGTACGCAAATATTTTTTTTAAATATATTAATGCTTAAATTATAAGAATAAGAATAATTATTATATCCCATAATGTAAAAATTTGTATTAAAATATGAGTTTAATATTTATACATTATCAATTTAAATATTTTTATATTATCAACTAATTAAAAATTATCTTGAATATAACTTTTAAAATAATAATTTGTAAAAGTCAAAATCTTACCATCTATAGTAATTTGTAATTGAATAGGAAATCTCTACATAGCTAGTATATATATTTTATTTAAGTTTAAAACATATTACACTATGGATGCCAAATGTAAATATTTATAGCACACGACATAAAAAATTACATTAAAGCTTATTAGCCTTTTTTTATTTACATCAAATGCTTATTAGCTTTTAAAACATTTGAATTAATACATTGCTTAACACATAGATCCAGACTTTACATTAAATCATATATACACACATTACAAAAAATTGTCATCTATTAACAGAAAAAATTATTACTTTCTCAGTTTCCCTTTGTTCGTCTACTTTTGGAAGGAATTTTTGCTTTTATTTGTTTTTTTATTAAAAAATTTAACATCATATTAATTACTATCTTTTCAATCATATATCTATAAAATTTTAAATAGTTTAGGTACTTATAGTAAATGAGAGGAAAATAATAATAGAGGTTATATTAGGAATATAAATTTTTTGAGTTAAATGAGAATATTAGATATACTTTTTTTAATTTTATATGCTACTCTTTTAAGTGGAAAAATAAAAAGAAATGAAAGAAAAGAGAAAAATAATTTAATGTACATTATTACACATTCGACTTTTAATAATATTTTTTATAACACTTACTAAAAATATTACTAAAAACTTTTGATAACATTTAAAAAATGTCAACAAAAACGATGTTTTTTAAATATTACTAAAAGTTTTTAACAACATTTTTTTTTCAAATGTTAGATGAAAAAATATTATTAAAGATCCCATCTCAGTGATTGTGGTAAATGAGAATATCAACCATGTTTCTTAATTTATATGCTTTTCTTTTAAGTGGACAAATAAATGAAGGGAGTGTATCTATGTGTAAGAAATAAAACTCAGATAATTTTTCCTTCTGAAAATACATTAATATTTAAATTACTTTTGTACTTGTATATTTTTAAAAGAAACACATAATGAAAGTAAAAAAAAAAAGTTTAATACATTGGTAAATTATTATATCAAATTACTTAATCAGTTTATAATTTAGTATCATGTTATTGAAATGTGTATTACATTTGTACTCGTAGTACATCAAAATCAAAGTATGAAACAAATGAATGTACATATATTATATAGCTTTATACTGTTTGCAGAATGACTTTATTTATTCTAAATTTAATAAAATTAATTCTAGTTTAAAATCTCCTTAAATCAAGCTCTAAAAACATTCTAATGACTGACCCAACTCCTTAGGCATACATGATTGAATTAAGAAGAGTAAAAAAAGGCCAAGTTGTTGCATCATCGGGTATTTGGATAGGCGGTGCATGAGTACGGAAGATAATTTAACGGCTTAAATACATTTTAGTCTTTATAATTTAATGTTTTATTATTTTTGTTTATGTATTTTTTTTAGTTCTTATAAAATATAATTGTTTTATTTTTTATTTTAAAAATACTTTAAATAACATTTTAAACAATGAAAAAAAATGATATTTAAAGTATTTTAAGGATAAAAAATAAAAGAATTAGATTTTACAAGTATTAAAACGATTTTTTACAAAGATAAAAATAAAAAAACGTTAAATTACATAAGAAGAATATATATTTAAGCATAATTTAAAAACTAAGTTGCATCTAGGTACAATCCAATATGTGGTAAAATGCGCTGGAGAGAGAGTAGAGGTAATTTATATCATTATATCCCTTCTATTTAATGATCAAATTCCATTAATACTATGTTAGTTGCACTAGAACCAAATTTACACAATTTAGTAACATATGAACTAAACTATGCTAACTATGCCGATTATTGTAACCAATCTTCATCATTGCTCTTCCAAATATGATTTTCTACCTCTTTTGAAGTGTAAAAATCATATATTTTAGTGTTGATTCTCTTTAACCCTAAAATTTTAAAAAATAAGATATCTATCAAATGGTTCAAAAGTGACTATATAAAACATTCTTAGCCTTAATTCTCTATAATTTCCCTTTTTTTTTTTTTCCTTTCTTGCTGTCCCTTATCCGTATGTTTATCCATAAAATTTCTAACACTTTTTCTTGTCTCTCTATATACCAACTTGTGGGGACCTTATCCCCACAATTCCTTACAAGTTTGGTTCTCCATAATTCTTCTAATTAACATCGTATTTGATTGTCAAAATTTATTTCAAGTTATATTATAATTTCGTCAATTTTATATCCTTCATTTATCTGTTTTCTATTCCAAACTTGTGTTTAAATATGTAAGTAATTATTGTTGGCCCTATTTTTGTGTTTTATTTATATTTTTTTATTTTATAATTACTTTTGGTCATCTAAATTCATCTCCTTGAATCTTACAGCCTTATTTCATAATTATTCAATTTTAGCAATTTTGTTTTGTTAGTAATAACATATTTTCGATATTTAAACAATCAAATCTGTCTAAGTTAGTTTTTAAGCTTTAATATATTGTCTTATACTAATTTTAAATACTTAAACTCAAATAGTTTTTCTTTTAATTTCTATAAATTTATTCCTATTTTATTTTCTTACTTGAAATGAATTTCATTCCATAATGATTTTGTTTATTTTTCTTAACTAAATAAAATGATAATAAATCTAACCTAGATTCATGATCTCTCCCCATTTTCATGCAAAACACTTTCAATTAAGTAGCTTATTCTTAATTTGTGTAAAAGATACATTTAAAAAAAATGAAAATTTCACGCTTGTTGATATACTACCACATGTTTGATAATACGATAATGAATTTATGGCATATAATGATGATATTTGTACAAATTATATATAAACATATTCATGGAATATCTTTATAAGAAGGAGTCGATATATGTTTCCCTAGGATGGTGTCAAAAGTGCATAAGTGGAGGTTTTTTTAACCCCAAGAATGAATGCGTTTCAAGTGTGTAAGCGACTAAGTAACTCTCTTTCGTTATGGTGCCCAAGACCACCCTCATTTATCTTGACAAGTTGCTAAGCAACTCATGATTTGAATGCTCCCTCTATTTCAAACTAACCGATATTTAAGGTTTTTTCAGATAGATTAAGAAAAGATATATTACATGATAACATTTAATATGGGACATTTTTACTAAAATATCATTATTTTTTTCTTAATTTCAATACATATATATTATTAATTCTTTAAAACAACAATATTTGTTAGATAACAAAATTGAAATAGATTTTTTAATATCTCATTGAAGACCGAAAACATTAGTTAATATAAATTTTGTTTTCAATGCTACAACATCAATCAATCGGGACAAACTGAGCATGTCTTAAACCAATGACAATAGACAATAATAATGTATATTGATGATTCCATCAATATTTTTTTGGAGTTGCTTTCACACCATACAAATATATTTTCTTTGGAAGCAAGCAGATGAAATGACAGTCGGTAATTAGTATTTTTCTTGTAATGTGCGTGTATGTGAACTATATGAAAAACTGCTCTTAAAATAAAATTATATAAGATAAACACAAGTTTAAAGTTTTCAATATGAAAACATGATAGAAAGGGATTTATACCGGTTTATTCTTCAATTAAGAGCTATGTCAAATTTCCCCTAAAAACACAATTTGCAACAAGTATTTTTCTAAGTCTCTTCAAATCTTAAAATAACGTAACATAATCTTAACATGAGATTACTAACCAAAGTATTGTTTAACTCCAAGTTTCTTTAAGCTTTCACAATATCATAAGTTTCTTAAGAAGAAATAACTTATGGAAGTGAGGATATGAAACTTAGGTTCAGATACAAAACTTTGCAAATACAAAGAAACAATATATGAAAGTTAAGAACTAAAGATATCATCCATTGAGTTGTTTAGATAACTTAGCTCATATACTTAAATCACTGACTTTTCTTATTGAAGTCTTCCTTTTATACTTATGATAAAGATAATCAATATTTGATAAAGACTTGAATTATCTAGAGGAGAGATACAAGGTTACAAACTATTGAACTGGATGCTTCATACATTTTTGGTTCCAACATCCTCCTCTTCCTATTGTTGTTGATGTGAAACCTGAAGAAGATAAAGTGTGGAGTCAATAGGTGATGGTGTAGAACGTCTTTGGTAGCCTGAAGGTGTTGGTTGGGTTCCTGATTTGTAGTCCCTATCTAGTGGCATTGCATTTGCTCAATCTGCATAGCAAGTTCGCCAAGTTGTATAACCTTGGCTATAGGTTAGCCACCTTTGGTGACAAGCATCTACTCTTATCCTTATCACCTCGTCCTTAGATAATTATTGTAAAATATAACATACAAGTATTCATATAACATAATGTTTGCGAACAAACAATAAATAAATATAAATGTGACTTTTTAAAAATATCTTATACAACTTAAGTTAATCATCCTTGTTGTCAATGTTGTTTTGCTCTTCCTATTTTTCATGTTTTGATTGATCACCATTAGCTATTGGTTGTTATTAGGAATAACAATCAATTGGTACTAAATGTTTTGTCATGTAAATAATGTAATCCATTTGGTTTAACTTCCATAATTGCTGTAACAGGGGAAATCTTGTTAGTCTGATAAGAAACTCTTGGCATTCTACCCTTGACATATTGTCCTTTCTCATTGGGATTGTATTTCTATGCATTCAAGTGTATTCACTACTAAAAAATGTAGATTTAACATTGTCAACTCAACATCGGTTTTTGACAAAAACGATGAGAACATAAACACGATGACATAATTGTAAATAATGTGTATTCGTTCACATTGATTTTCTGAAAAACCGATGTTAATGAACTGACGTTAACATCGGTTCTAGAAAAACCGATGTTAGCGAAGTCATGTTAACATCAGTTTTTGAAAAACTGACTTTAACGTCAGTTCATTAACATTAGTTTTTAGAAAATCGATGTTAACGTATGATAAGTTAACATCGGTTTCTTCTAGAAAATAGATGTTAATGTTAACATCACTTGGTTAACATCAGTTTTGTATTGAAAACCGATGTCGAACATACATTTAAAAATATTAGAACGCGAGCCCTATTTTGCTCGCGTTCTCTTCTTCTTCGTCTAAGCTTTGTCTTCGCGACTTTATCTCTCTTTGCAACCTTATCGCCATCGTGACACCTCGCCACCGTACCCAAGTATTTTTCTACAACCTTATTTTTTCGTAACTCTGTCTTTTGTGCATCTTTTTGGATTGAATACCATGGGTGAGTTTGGCTCACCTTGCATGGCTGAGTTTTTGCCAAGTGCCATGGCGGAGTGGCATGGCATGGCCTCGACTATGGTGGCCGCATGGCTGAGTTCTGATAATAACATTTAGCAGGTTAATGTGCTAGAGTTGTTGTAGTAGCAATGTTTAGGGAATGGAAACTTTTGTGCAACAACATGTTTAGGCTTTAGAACTTTTTTTTGTCGCTCAACTAGTTGAACTAGGCTTATTTACTAGCCAGAGAGTCAAATGAAGCATTTTCTTTAAGGCCCATTCTTTGAAGCCCCAATGTTATTACTAGTTGCCTTGTTGGCAAACCTTCCTGTGTCAAGTTCTATTTTTTCTATTCGAAGAACCTGAAGTCATTCCATGTTCACAAGCGTGTTGCACTTTTGCTAATGGTTTTGTCTGTTGCAGGTCAAAGAATTGCTCTGCCCAAGCAATCCACTCTAATGGGTAACTGCAATTGAAGCTTATCAATTCATGCTTTGTTGCCCATGTCTAGCTTTCCTCCATAATGGCCTTCAAATCACCATCCAGTTGCATTTTTGTACTTTTAGATATGAGACATTGTAAATTGAAATTTGATTTCCCATTTCTTTTTAATATACAGGTTGACATTCAAACAAAACTTAGGAGTTTGTTTCCTGAAGATTTTTCCATTAGAGTACAGTCCCAACAAATTGATCAAAATCCTCCTACATCATCTTCATATTCTCTGAGATCAATATCCACAGGTAGCCCTGAATACTCATCACTTATATTCATTATTTTAATTTGATAAGATCCAACATGTTGACATTAAGTGTTTTAATCTAATATTATATATAGTTGGTAGCTAGCCATCATGTTAAATTATATGTGCATCCATCATCAGTACAAAATATCAATGGTATCGATCTCCCAAACATGATAAACTATACTAATCACTAATTAATGTCCACTATGAGTAGCCCAAATTGCAAACCATTCTTTGAGAAAAGTGTTGTTGTCATCTCATTTCACAAATAGTAGTAACATATATATATTAACCATGTAAGGGAACTAAATTAGGACTATAAAGTTGTTCGATTACAAATTTGCCAGAGAAACTATCAAGTTTATACATGGTCATGGATGAATTTAAAAGCAAAAATCTAGATTAAGTCTAAAGCAAAAGTATATTTGGAAGCTAAGTAGGTAGGGAAAAACAAAAATCACTAATTGACTGCATATGAAAACATAAAATTTAAAAGCAAAAGCTAGACTAAGTCTAAAACATATTGTATTGAGCAAATTTTGTTGTATTGGTCTGGATTGTCTTTTAAAGAACAAATTAGATCTAAATACATAAAGGGTCTAAGAAAAGTAAACCAGACATTAGAATGAAAACTTAAAAAAAAAACTATAGTTAAGTCTAGAAACATTGAACCCAGTGAAAATGAGTAATGTCCATAAATCTATCTTGATGTGTATTATCTCAGCAGATCCATCCAACCATCACAGCTAAGCAATCTCTATGATCTATTCTACTAGTGAATAATACTTACAATCCTAACTCATAATCAAAATATAAACATTATTAGATTCTTCAGCCTGCCTGCAAAAGAAAAGGTAAAAATTCAGTTATAGGATACATAACCTAGAAGGGAAATCTTTCCATAGTCATGATAAACATCAATTCTTCTTACAATGATTGTAGGTCAACACCACTGTGTTGCTTGTGTAAATTCCCTGTAAATAAAAGCTTCTGGTTAAAGATATGGTTTTATGAGTTTTTAACAAATATGCATCAAATGGGAAATGCTAATGTCCAAAATTAACCAATAACTATTAAAACTTGACAACACGTGAAACAACCACATCTAAAGCTACTTGTACCCCACTACCTAATTCATCCAAACCTTGAATTTATGAAGCATGCTTTCATAAAGTAAAAACAAGAAAGTATGAACATTTAATTTTTTCCTGATAAAATTTAAAAAAACTTGTTCTTGAAACCAGAACAAGACTGAAAAATTATGTATGATAGTTAATAAAGCATTTGGCTATTATTGTGTTGTGTGTGTTTGGAACCTCCACTTTCTCTCTACATCTACTAGAAGCAACAAGAAGTTAAATGTGTGTCCAAACACACTGGAAGTAAGTTCTCCCCCCTAGATCGGAAAACGTTCATCAATTTGTACCTTTAGGCACTTCCCTCTATTGAAAGATTGAAAATGACCCAAATAGGTCAGTTAGTCGCTCCAAAGTTGTCTCTGAGGTAGACCTTTTGAAAGACTACAATCATAAAAAAGGAAAAAGAATCAAATACCAATGTTAAGTAAAAAAAGTATGACATCCTCATCTATAATGCTTAGAAGTAAAAACAATAAAAGATAAACTAGAAAGAGCGTACAGATTCTTTGTTGGCAGAACCATATCTACTATGAATCTGCATAGATGACAAACCAACCATTACGAACATAATTGACTTGAGAAAGTATTAAATGGCAATAAAACATTTCATACCCACCTTCAATGAAAAGTTAGTTAAATCTAACAGAAGCAACTTTGCCTTAAAGTAGTGAGCTAAAGCCTTGGCAAGCATTTGTTGGTAAAGTTCTGTAAGACAGTACTGGTGCTAATCTAGCAAAAACAGGTTCAAGCATTGGAACCGATTCAAATGGGTATATTTTCATTCACGAAGTTTATCACTTTTGGACCAAGCACTGACACACACACTTGCACACCCTTCAAGGATGACTTCTCACCTGCTGCATGTTGGTGAAATTCAGATAAGTTATTCCCAATGCAACAAAATTTGAGAGCATCGAGCAAAATGGGTTTTGCCCCATCAATTTTAAAATTGGAAGACACACTAATCCTTATTAGAAATAATATAAGAAACACATAACATCAAACAAAAGAGAATCCAGTTAAAATCCTGGCTGACATAAGCCAAAATATGTTTTTATTACATGATAATGATAATAGATAGAGTAATTGTTATTTAATGTTGGTCCACATCTGTAGCAAACAACATAGGTTAAAATATATGTATCCAAAGCCAAGTTACTTGTATAGGAAGGCAACACAAGCATGCAACTTCTTAACCAGTGTTTTGCATGCCAACAACAATACCTTTCATTGTCAAAATACGGGTATCCTCCATACCAGGAGCATAATCACTTGTAGGTTTGAATTTCACAAGCTCAACTGCTGGCTTGCTTGATTCCATGTAGCCTTTGGATCAATGTGGCCTCAACTTCACATGGTAGTCAGGATCACGAAATCGCTTCAATGTGTAGGCTTGCAAGACATTAAGGGTTGTAATGTGCGAATCGTGAAGTCGAAGTATTTGCTTCAAGTAGGGGTCTCCTTCAAGGAGATTTTTGTGTCCAGCAACCTAAAAACAAGAAGAAACAAAGTTGGTCATTAATTTACTATGAAAAATATTAAGTCATTTTATCTTCCAATTTTTTCTAGGACTAAGCTAGAAAATAAATCAAAAATGCATATGATACAACTAGAGAAAAAAGAGAAACTATAACTGCTTCCTGTTGAGCTTTCAATATATAGTCAGTTTGTCATGCATGGTACCATGGCATGATGGCATGACAGTCACAAAATGCTGAATCAACATATAGAAATGGAGCCTATAGAAGTAATAATTGAATACCTGGAGGAGAAGGCTCTTGGTTTCTTCAAACATAGACATTAATCGCTTGCCAAATGGCCACAGTTCCTCTGACACTAGGAGTTTGTCATAAAGGGCCGCAATACCAGGGTCTCCCTTGGCGAACAACATCTCAACCAAGTCAAGGCTGACCCTGAAGAAACCAAGTTGATATATCCAAGTTGTTTTTAACTATTTTTTTAGCTATGAGCATGACCAAGTTTCTGATTTAACTATTTTTTAGCTATGAGCATGACCAAGTTGATATATCCAAGTTTTTCATATATCTCACTGATCATTCAAATATTTAATTTGTAGGCACTATTTGTCTTGTTGTTTGCATCGTCATCACAATATTTGTTGTTGGACATTATACAGATCATCATCACAGGTACAAAAGTTTTTCATAAACTTTTGATGCTAATTTTTGTTACCAATGCTTTTCTATGTTGTTGTCTATGATTAATGACCAATGCTTTATGTACAAGTTTTGTTCATCATGAGTGAATCTTAGATTCCCGTTTGAGATTGAATACAATGATTCTTGTGGACAGTTTGCATTAATCGTTGTATTGAATCTTGCATTTTTTGTTTAGACAGTTTGGGAAGAGCCATATTTTTATGGTAGATTCATGTGTTTATGTTAAGATTGTTTTGTTTAATTTGATGAAATTTCAATACAATGCATTTCTAGTTGTTCTCTGAGTGCATACTTGATTGTCAGAGAATTAATTTCACTACTTTCATGTCGTGTACTTGGAGATCAATGTGAAATGCTGTCAAAATTTTGTCAAATTTAACAAAAGATACTTAACCTTGACTTATGAATTTACCATAAAAAATGTCTTCCTGAATGGGATAGGGCCACTCCTTTAATGAAAAAGTGAGATTTTCATGCATCGAATAACTTTGTGAGTATCACAGAGTTATTATTTAGATTGATCGCAGTTGGATGAACAAAATTTGCATGAGCCCTGCGTATGAGGAAGGCGTGAAACAGTTCTTACAATTTGCTTTTGAAAGAAGTCGACCATATGAGGACGAAATTATTTTTGTCCTTGTATAAATTGTTTGAACGAGAGATAGCAGATACTCGACAACATATGGGAACATCTGTTGTGTGATGGAATTAAGAATAATTATAGAACGTGGATATGACATGGTGAATTGACAGACATGTAGAGTGGGTCCCAATTTGAACAGTTTAATGTAAAAATTGGAGATCACTTGGAGGATATGATTTGTGATCTTGGACAAGAGTCTTTTCAGCAAGCACATGCCCTTATGTATGATACATTGCAAACTGATTCAAAGAAGCCTTTGTATCCAGGGTGCAACAATTCCTTGGCCTTATTGTTAGCGGTGTTAAGTCTGGTTAATGTGAAGGCCAAATATGGGTGGAGTGACAAAATCTTTAGTTCGCTGCTTCAATTAGTGCACCATATGCTTCCAGACGAAAACACGTTGCCAAAAAGTTACTATCAGGCCAAGAAGATATTGTGTCTGATGGATATGGAGTATCAAAAGATTCATGCTTGCCCCAATGGTTGCATATTATATAGACATGAGTTTGAAGAAATGCACAAATGCCCTAGGTGTGGGATATCACGGTACAAAATGAAGGATGATGACGAGTGTAGTAGTGACGAAAACTCAAAGAAGGGACCCCAAGCGAAGGTGTTGTGGTTCCGATCATTCCAAGGTTTAAGCGTTTGTTTGCTAATGGAGACGATGCAAAAGACCTTACATGGCATGCAAATGGGAGAAACTGCGATGGAATGCTCCGTCATTCGGCTGATTCCTCCCGCTGTAAGAAGATTGATCGTTTTGTATCCGGATTTCGGCAAAGAGGCAAGAAATCTTAGGCTTGGAATTGCCACTAATGGAATGAATCCATATGGCAATTTAAGCACCTAACACAGCTCGTGGCCAGTTTTGCTAGTAATTTACAATTTGTCTCCTTTGTTGTGCATGAAGTGAAAATACATAATGTTGTTTATGATGATATTGGGCCCAAGACAGCCAGGAAATGATATCAATGTTTATCTTAGTCCGTTGATTGAAGACTTGACAAATTTGTGGGATGAGGGGGTTTCAATGTTTGATGGGTTTCAAAATGATGATGTTGTCTATGATGATATCGGGCCCAAGATAGCCAGGAAATGATATCGATATTTATCTCAGTTTGTTGATTGAAGACTTGACAAAGTTGTGGGACGAGGGAGTTTCAGTGTTTGATGGGTTTCAAAATGAGACTTTTGATTTACGTGCAATGCTTTTTTCTACCATTAATGACTTTCCATCATATGAGAATTTGAGTGGGTACAACTTTAAAGGCCATCATGCATGCCCCATCTGTGAAAAAGACACAAGCTACATACAACTGAAACATGGTAGAAAAACAATATACACTAGGCATCGATGTTTTCTGAAACCTTATCACCTTTACCAGCGATTGAAAAAAGCATTTAATGGAAGTCAAGAGCATGAAACTGCATCGATATTGTTAACTGGTCACCAGGTCTTTCAGCGAGTTCAACACTTAAATACTATATTTGGGAAGACCCAAAAGAAGGAAAAAACTAACACTTGCATATGGAAGAAAATATTGATTTTGTTTGATCTTCCGTATTGGTTAGATCTAGATGTTAGACATTGTATTGATGTTATGCATGTAGAGAAAAATGTATGTGGTAGTGTCATTGGGACGTTTCTTAACATTCAAGACAAGACGAAAGATGGTTTGAATACTCGTCAAGATCTAGCTAAGATGGGTATACGAGCCCAGTTACACCCAAGGTCTGATGGTAAAAAAATATACTTGCCTCCAGCTTGTCATACTTTGTCTAGAAAGGAAAAGATGAGTTTTTGTCAGTGTCTGCGCCGTATAAAAGTCCCACAAGGATACTCTTCAAATATTAAGAGCCTTGTGCAATTGAAAGATCATAAGTTGATAAGCTTAAAGTCTCACGATTGTCACATCTTGATGCAACAATTGTTAGTCGTGGCTATACGAGACATTTTTCCTAACAAAGTCAGGCTTGCCATAACTCAGCTGTGCTTATTCTTCAATGCCATATGTAGCAAAGTCCTTGATCTTATCAAGTTATATGAGTTGGAAAACGAGGCTGCCATTATATTGTGTCAGTTGGAGATGTATTTTCCTCCTGCTTTCTTCAACATCATGGTTCACTTAATTGTTCATCTAGTCAGAGAAATCAAATGTTGTGGTCCTATTTATTTGTGTTGGATTTACCTGATTGAGCGATACATGAAGATCTTAAAAGGATATACAAAGAATCTACACCATTCGGAAACATCTATTGTGGAAAGGTACATTATAGAAGAAGCTATTAAATTTTGTTCAGAGTACATTGAAAAGACAAAACCTGTCGGACTTCCCGAGTCTCGCCATGATAAAAGAGTGAGAGGTAAAGGTTCAAGAGGACTGCATGTTATCACTCCAAGTGTAGAAGATTTACAAGTAGCTCATTTGTATGTATTGAAGAACACTAAGGAGTTTTGCCATACATACTTCACCATAAAGGTTTAGTGAAGGAAAGTAATCTAAAAATTTTGAAGAACAGGTTGTTGAAAGAGCATAACAAGACTTTCCTAAATTGGTTTAAAGATACAATCTTTGGTGACAATAATGCTTTTGACACATTAAGAAAGCTAGCAGATAGGCCTAAAACAAATGTTATAACTTGGCAAGGATACGATATAAACAATTATTCCTTTTATACAAAAGCACAAGACGAGAAAAGTATAATGCAAAACAGTGGGGTTACCCTAAGGGCTAAATCTCAACACTTCACTAGTGTACATGATGACAATCCCTATGTAACTTCCATTCCTTACTTTGGCTTCATTGAAGAAATTTGGGAGCTTAACTATGTTAAATTTACTATATGTGTTTTCAAATGTAAGTGAGTTGACAGCAATACCAATGTGCGGACCGATGATGTAGGGTTTACGTTGGTAGATCTTAAGAAACTCGCTTACCAAAATGACTCTTTCATCATGGCAGAACAAGCTAAACAAGTATTTTATGTTCAAGACCCCTGTGATGAAAGGTGATCAGTGATTCTACACGTGAAAAAAATTGGTGTTAATGTTAAAGATGATGATTCACACATTGATACTTATGTTAGTTCTTTGTCCACACAAATGTCGCCTAACATCGTCAGAGAAGAAGAAGCTGATGATGTTCATGCTAATCGTAATGATCATGATGAAGGAGAATTAATTAACATCAGCTAATGTAATTTTTTATTATGTACTTCATTTTATTCCATTAAATTACATAAGCTATTGAGTTTTGTGATAATCTTGAAAATTAATGTTTTTTTCTTTACAGGCAAATGACTACACCACCCAGTTCTCCTCCTCCTCTTACTGATGCAACATCACATTCCCCTTCTACCTTGAAGCAGACAAAAAAAGTCACACGCTTGAGATCATTGGCTATTATGCCAGTTGGGGCAGAGAGACCCTTGGTCCATATGGATCATGCGACTGGGAAAGCCGACGGTCTCCACAGAAAGAAGTTAAAAACATATTTGGGGATCGTTGCTCGTGATAAGGTGGATGTGACATACAAGAATTGGAAACAAGTCCCTGCTACCCAGAAGAATTTGATATGGGAGGATATTCATGTATTTTATTTAAATGTTGCATGTTGTTTACGTGATAAGGTGGATGTGAGATACGAGAATTGGAAACAAGTCCCTGCTGCCCAGAAGGATTTGATATGGGAGGATATTTAGGTATTTTACTTAAATGCTGCATGTTGTTTATTAACAATAAAATTGTAATTTATTAACAATAAAATTTAATTTCCGTTTGTTCATTAAATGCTTTTTTTTCAATTAAAGTGTTCACTGTAATTAAATTATGTTAATTAACTGTGTTGGATAAAAAGGGAGTTGTGGGATCGGCAAAACCTGCAAATAGGCTGGATCATGATGTCGATGATCCCTTATATTTGATGACATTGATCATCCCACAACTTTTTCTTACGCCGATGTAGGTTATGTGGGATGCTACCGTGTTTGTGGTATTTAATGACAACTTCTCCTTGTACATAAAACATGAAGATATGTCTAAAATAGCACAAGGTGGTCAATGTCTCAGCATCTCTGTTATACAATTGTGGATTCTGTAAGTCAGTTTACATTATTGTTTATTATCTAATTTATTGTTTTAAATTCATACATAATTTACTTTATTTTAACAACAATAGGCATATGATTGAGACAAGTATGCGAGCGGGGAATGTCGATGTGTATGGATTCCTCGAGCCACAGTCCATACAAAGATCTAGGTAATCACAATATGAATCATAAAGTTATATTAAGAACTGAATGCAAAATTCAAAGAGGGATGTGTACCCAAGAGCCTACTTAAATGGATAAATTAAATTGAACAAATGAATTTAAATAATGTATAATAACTTATATTGTTCTTCACTGCAGGGCACATTGACAAATGGTCGTTATTTTGTCTAAGGAAAATGTTTTCATTTGGTTTTGTTCGTTGCATAATAGGCCAGACAACTACCTCAAAGGAATTATTAATAGGTCAATTCTATTTTTCAATACATTTTTATTAGCATTAGTCGGGAACATCAGTATTTTAATTGTACAATACGCATCCATGTTTGTATTGAACAATGCTTTGAAAGGACTTGACGATACTTCACAAAGTAAATCCAAGGCTGCTGCCAAGTGGATTGTTATTAAAGTAAACCATTTACTGTGTAGACTAATTTGTACTTGACATTAAATATCTAAATTTCATAATGTATTTAGGGTAATAGACAAAAAGGAAGCACTGAGTGTGGGTATTACGTCATGCATTGGATGTCAACTATAATCTTAGGAAGTTTCAAGAATAATTGAGAAATGATAATTGTTTAATTCAAACATATTTCATTTTGTTATAATTGACATTATATATTATTAGCTTTTATTTTATTATATCATGCAATATTTCAATGATACTAGATCATTAGAACCAGAGACATTGAAGACACTTCACATCCAGTGGGCAACCTATTATTTGAAAGTTAAAAATGAAACAATTAGTGTTTAAGTAATTTTGGAATTGTAGTTTAGTTAATTTACATTTTTTACAATTCATGTTATATGCACATTAAATATTGTTTTAATTCATAGTAAATATTCAATTTTTTTATGGAATTTCTACTAAAAACTATTTGAAAACAGAATGAAAATTATCTGTTGTGGTTCTGCTTTTAAATTTGCAGGTTAATTTGGGGTTATTAAAAAAACAGACAACACATTAAAAAAATTTAAAAAAACAACATCGATTTTTAGTAAAATCCGATGTTGTATGTATATATTAACATCGATTTTTTTCAAAAACCGATGTTAAACTTCAGTCACAACATTGGTTTTTATAAAACTGATGTTGTTGTTGAACATACAACATCGGTTTTTATCAAAAATTGATGTTGGTTATCACAACATCGATTTTAAAAATCGATGTTGTATGTATAAGTTAACATCGATGTTGATGTGAATATCGATGTTACTATATAATATCGGTTTTTAAAAAAACTGATGTTGTATTTTTATGTTAATATCGATTTTGGATAACTGGTGTTAACGATATTACTTTCAACGTCGGTACTTTCAACATCGATTAATAACCGATGTTGAAAGTCATTAATAACCAATGTTAAAGCTCTATTTTCTAATAGTGATTAAAACTAATTTTATAAGGGATCAATAGGATGAAATTAATTTTTTTTTATAAAAATATCATATAGACATATTCATTATGTCATTTTATAGTTTTAGCTATTTTAACAAATAATTTTATCATATACATATAATTTAATAAGCTACTAGCTCAATCACAATCAACTTTTAGTAACTAGATTTCAATTAAGATTGTGCTCGATAAAACTAGTTGAAATATAACTTATTAAATTATAAGTGTTTGATAAAATTAGATATTGAAGTAACTGAAAAACATAAAATGACAGAAAAATAATAAATCATGATTTATTGAAAAAGAATAATAAAAAATTTGATAAATATATGAATGATAAAAAAATGAAAAAATATAAAAAACTAAAAGTTAAAAGCTAACGTTTTAAAAAATATTACTTTAAGTTTCAAAAAATGTTAGAACCTCCTAAAACGCTAATGAAAAAAGTTTGTTTACTTGACACTAACACAAACTTTTCAGTTAGTGAAAAAAACTAAAAAATAACTAAAATGTCTTTCAATATTTATCGCTCAAGTTTTTAAGTTTTAGCTAGCTTAATTTCAACTAATTTTTCTTTTCTGGTGCAATAATTTCATGTAACTTTTAAACTTCATATGCCAAACATGTCCTTAGGGTATACCAACAAAAGATATAATAATAGTTCCATATTTTTATTAGAGAAAGATTATGGTACAGATTTTTTTAGTAACTGCAATTTTTGTCCTTGACATGTTTTATGAAAAAAGTTCCAAATGTTCATTGCAATGAATGGGAACGTAGAGATGAAGTTGCTACAGAACAAAGTAATTATTGCCTACGCTGGAAAACGGTATGTGTACGTTGAAAGAAATTTAGGCCAATGTCATTAGTACTAGCATAATCAGGTTTCCACTTGCTGATATCAACTGTAGTATAATTAGGTTTATACCACTTGCTGCTGTCTAATTAAGACTCAACTCTAAAGTCTGGTGCACTTTAATGCATGGCATGTGAATGTTGAAATGACATCAGCAGCTCCTCCCTGAACCACACCATATAAAGTCCATGCTTCACGAAGAGGGAACTTTCGGGGGGTTCTCTAAAGTACATATAGAATCCCCACTGTCTCATAAAAAAAAATATTATTTCCTTTTTTCTTCTTTGAATATCTCCTCTATTGTGGCCACATGCTTTTGAGCTGAAATAGCAAACACCAATTGGTTATTAGCCTCTTAACTTGTTGCATTTGGATTGTCATATTCTTTTCCCCTTCGTTAGGAACTATGGTTACTAAAGTTCATGCAGGGGTGGAAATGGCAATGGCTGGTCATGAGAGTGGAAGTACTGGGAATTGGAGGAAAAAAGTGGTTTTTATAGGTGACCAACTGAGGAGGTTTCCTAGTTTGGCTTGGAAAAATGTTTGGAAGATGGGGCGTGATGATCCAAGAAGGGTCATCCATGCATTCAAAGTAGGTTTCTCTCTCACTCTTGTGTCTTTGCTCTATCTCTTGGACCCAAGCTTCCAAGGGATAGGAGAGAATGTTATGTGGGCTGTTATGACTGTCGTCGTTGTCTTTGAGTTTACCGCAGGTCAGTTTGTCTCAAAATTCAAAGTTTCTAGTTTTTTTTTTTTTGGTATAGAGATTATTTTTTCTAGATAACTTTGTTCGAGCCGAATATAATTATTATGAATGACAAAAATTTTTCTATAAATATTTAGTGCAGCTCCATGGTTAGCACTAAAATCAATTGATTAACTTCGTGCTATTTGTTCCGTGTGCTAAATGATATCCAATTTTTTAATAGAAGAGTTGTAGACTTATAAGAGCTTTTTTATATGTTAAAAAAGGAAATACTTTTCTAAATTAAAAAGCTAGTTACTTATAAATCAGAAACTAATCTAGATTGAGCATGGTAATACATGGGGTGCAGTCATCTTTGTCCCTCGTTCCTGTAATTGAAAAATTGTGATTAAAAATGAGCTATGTTAATTACAGAAACACCTAGTATCATGGCCTCAATTTCTAACATTCTTTTGGTCGCAGGGGCAACTTTATGCAAAGGGCTGAACAGAGGATTGGGGACAGTGATTGCAGGAGCACTGGCATTTTCTGTTAAATATGTTGCGAATGGATTTGACAATGGATCTGACCGCGTATTTCATGCTCTTTTCATTGGAACCACCGTTTGTATAATAGGTACAAGTTTAATTTTAGGTTGAAATATGTTTGTGATGCCTCATATATGCCAACTTTTGCTTTTGATTCTTAATAAAAGTCAATATACCTCAGGGATCACAGACACATTTAAATCTAAATTTTATATCTAAGTCTCATGAGTCATTACTCAAAGAGTCAATTTTTTTCACTATTTCCTAACTAGTCTTAAAATATGTGTTGTCATTTTGTTCTGGCAGGTGCTGCAACCAGTTATATGAGGTTCTTCCCCTACATAAAAAAGAATTATGATTATGGGGTCCTTATATTTCTCTTGACCTTCAACTTGATAACTGTTTCGAGTTACCGGACCGAAAATCTCTTCAAGATGATATACCAGCGCTTCTACACCATAGCCATAGGCTGTGCCATATGCCTTCTGATGAGTCTATTGGTATTTCCAAATTGGTCAGGGGAAGCTCTCCATAATTCAACAGCTTTCAAGCTTGAAGGCCTAGCTAAATCTATAGAAGGTATACAAAATCATAACATACATAAAGCATCAATATTTTACAAGTTATTTATTTCCTTTTATTACAACTTAAAAATCCATGAGCAAATTACTGCAACACTTCTTGAGATTTCGTGTAATTACACGTAATCTCACCCTTTTTAATTTTCCAATACTAAATCCTTTTTAAGTTTAAAAACATTACACTAAAACATTTTTATATGTTTAAAAATATTATACTGATATTTTCTAAAACCTAACACTAATGTCTCCCCCAAGGGAGATTGGGGGACAAAAATAATAGTTAAAAAAATAAGAATACTTATGTAATTATAGGAAATCTTATGGAGTGTTGCTATAATTTGCTCAAATCCATGTTTTTTTTCAAAGGCAAATATCAAACTTCTTGGGTTATATACTATAACTTAACATCAGTCTAATCAACGAAAATTTTGCAGCTTGTGTCAACGAATACTTTAACGGAGAAATGGAAGCCTCTAATGATAAAATATCATCTGAGGATATATACAAAGGTTACAAGGCTGTTTTGGATTCAAAAACCACTGATGAAACACTGGTAAGCCACCCATTTGTTTTTGGTTCATTTTAGGACATCCCTAGCATAATTAAGCTATTAAAAGCTGTACTTTCAAGAGAAATTCTGCACACCTTATACACACAAATTGTGTGCGCTGAGCCAGAAGAGTTTTAATGTAGTGGTATAATAAAAGTGAACAACTTTAGCCTTTTTAATATTGATTGAGTCATCTGAGTGACAATGTAATTATTTTTTAATACTATTGGTACTATATTGATTCATTCTAACTACGTTTTATTAAATATCCGTATAAATCTTTTTGTGTCACAAATATATCACATTGCAAAAGATAATATATCAGTCTCCTGATCTTCTAATGGTTTTGTTTTGATTTGTGTAGGCATTACATGCAAGTTGGGAGCCAAGACATTCATGTCACAAATTTCCATGGCAGCAGTATGTAAAAGTTGGAACTGTTCTTCGTCAATTTGGGTATACGGTGGTAGCCCTACATGGCTGTTTGAAAACAGAAATTCAGGTAACTTATGTTTGACCATTCATTTATGTGAAGGTGCAACTCATCACAACTTTACCATTCAGATAGCACATTGCACATCTCGCTAATCCTAAATAACAATGACACTACTTTTATACATGTGACAACTACTAATGACACTTCTAAACAGTAATACAAAGTCACCGACACAAAATAGTTTGTTATTATTACTAGTAAACCAAGGGTACTCAAAAGAAATGCAAGAAAATGGACCAGTATTAGTTACTTTTGTTAGAAAGTCTCACGTTGTCTATCTCAACTCTCAGAGTGACAACTTATATATTAAACAACTTCACTTTTATCAATTGGATTTAAGATGAAATCAACAACTTTATATCACCCCTTTACAAATTTTACTAAGATAGGATGAATAATTCAATTTTTCCTTAATACATTATGATATGTGCAAGATTTTTCTCCTAAATTTGGTATTTTCTCTCAGACACCGCCATCTGTTCGAGTCTTGTTCAAGAACCCTTGCACAAGGCTTGCATCAGAAGTATCAAAAGTGCTAATAGAACTTGCCAACAGCATAAGGAACCATCGTCGTTGCTATCAAGAAATCCTCTCAAACGGTCTTCAAGAAGCCCTGCAAGACCTCAACACCGCCATAAAGTCTCAGCCTCGACTCTTCGTAGGCACCTCAAGTGACAGCCAAGACTCCGACATGTTGGCCATAGCTGCAGCCCACGCAGCGGGGCTAACAAACCAAGGAAATGGCTCACTATCAAGTGCTAAAATTGACTCTCCAACCTTGCAAGAGTGCAAAGCACAATGCATTGAACAACAACAACAACCAAAGGAAGTAGCAGAAAGAAAGGTGTTGAGACACCAACTGAGTATAATCGCGATCACTAGCCTCGAGTTCTCGGAAGCCTTGCCTTTTGCTGCATTTGCATCTTTGCTTGTGGAGACAGTGGCAAAATTAGACCTTGTTATAGAAGAAGTTGAAGAATTGGGGAGATTAGCACGCTTCAAAGAGTACAGACTCGATGATAAGATTATTGTCACTTGTGAGACACCACGAGTTGATATATTAGAAGACCATATACCTACTCGTGGAGCAGAATAAAATATATATAGGAGGAGCCTAGGAAATGCATTCTTTCTTTCTTGTGTTGGAATATGTTTCATCTTTAATTCTTGGTTTAATTATTCATTTAGTCCCTATAATTTTCAAATTTATCATTTTTAATCTATATAGTTAATAAGTGAATTTTTTAGTCCCCAAAGTTTATATTTTAATTCTCAAAAGGTCTCTGCAGTTAAAGTTCTTTAACTAACGGAGTTAAAAAAATTTAATGGCATAGACCTTTTAAAAATTAAAATGTAAACTTCAGAGATTAAAAAATCTACTTATTAACTATAGAGACTAAAAGAGATAAGTTTGCAAATTATAGAGACTAAATGAGTAATTAAACCTTAATCTTTATTCTTTATGCGGAAGTTAAAAAAAGTCACAGGTCTATAACCTAGGACAATTTACCAAAAGTCTTAGGATCTATAACGTGTTTGATTATTAATGATTGGATAAAATACCTAATCTATAGTTGGTTCCTAATCTAAGTGTTTTACAATAATTGTTATAAGATTTTTGCGGTTATTCATCACGAACATGATCAATGACACTATGGTTCTTTCTCCACCGAAAAGGCTCTGTATTCCTCAATGAGATCTTCGTGACTCTTCAAATGGGGAGAAAAGAAATCATGTGTGACTACTCGATATATTAGAGACCATAACCTTCTTTTAGCGTGTAAACCTAATAGGGTTTTCATCATTCTCTAATGAACCAACACTGACATCTACTGATTTAAACTCATATCATCTTATTTAGTAATCCAACAGACACACTTAATTTGATCACATAAAATAAAACTCACTAATGAAAAATAGTTAATATAATTATCTTACAATATTAAATCACATTAATTATTGGAAGAGAAAATTTCAACATCTTGGACATGGATTATTTTGATGATATATATACACAAATGTTTTGATTATGTTTTAATGTCAAAAAAAGAATTTGCTGAATGTCATGATGGTATAGATATATTTAATGATATAAAAGGCATAGCATAGCATAGATACATCAGACAGTGCATCATGGTAATTTTTTTTTCTTTTTGACTTTCCATAATATCTTCTCATTTACTTGATAAGACTCAAAGAGCAACTTTAGTGCCAGATCTTGAGCAAGAATTTTGAGCTCAAGATCTGGTCTTGTGTGGATCTTGCAATAAAGGTGTAGTAGAGATCTTCAGGATAGAGAATGAGTTCTTATACAAGAACCCTGAAGATCTCTACACAAGCTTTAAAAAAACAAAAAATTACTTAAAAAAACCAATAGACCAAGTGCAACCCGCGGGAAGAAGAAAAAAATGGAAGATCGAAAAAAAAAAACCAATAGAAGAGGAAGAACGAAAAAAAACCAACATACCTGGAGGCCACAGAGTGGAGGGAGGTCGGCGAGGGGTGGAAGGAAGAAGAAGAAGGGGAGAAGGAGGGGGAGGGGCCGAAGGAGAAGGAAGAAGGGGGAGGGGATGAAGAAAAAAAGAAAAAGAGGCAAAAGAGAGGGAGGAGAAAAAATTGAAAAAAAAAAGAAATGAGAAAGTGGACGTTGGGGAAGGAGAAAGGCACAGTGAAAGTGGTCACTGTTACTGTGTACACAATAACATTCGAAAAATTGGACGAAGGAAGTGTGAATGGTCGGAAACAAGTGTTTAGCACAGTGAAAGTGGTCACTGTGTACACAGTGACCGTTACTATGTACACAATAACATTCAAAAAAAATTAGATGAAGGAAGCGTGAGTGGTCGGAAATAAGCGTTTAGCACACTACAACGGTCTGAAAAAAAAATATGTACAGTATAAATTGATTCAAATAGTAACAATTTGTACACCCAATTGTCATTCTCATTTTTCATTTGTAAACCTTTATTTTCCAAATTCAAGCTCAGTTAATTTTTTTCCCAAATGGATCCAAATTAATTTGATTGACAAAGGTATATAAAATTTTTACAAAATTACAACATGTCTCCTTCGACCCAAGATTTACAAAATCATCCTCCTTTTTCCCCCTCCTTTTTTACCACCACTACCACCAAATTATTTTATGTCAAACACTCAAACCCCTTCTACTATTAATTCTCAAAGTTTGTAAATATCTCCTTCAATACCAGCAAACAATCTTACGATGGTTTCAAATGATGAAGTTGGTCTGCAATTTCCACAATTTTCTACCCAAATTGGGCTAGACGAGATCGCCATTAAGGAAATATGAATGTCTTCGACAAAAAGGAAGCTTCGACTCACCTTTGCAGTTAAAGAAGATACACACCTTATTAGTTCATGACTCAACATCTCAATCGATCCAATTGTTGTGTTGGTCAAGGAAAAGAACCGTTTTCATTGAGAGTCATGAAAAATTACAACAAATTTTGAGGTAAACTCCATGAAAGACTAGTTAATCAATTGTAATCACGATGACAAAAAATTAATCTGGGCATTCAAAAATTCAAGGATCGTTACAAGCAAGTGGTATCATTGAAGAAAAGTGGTTCCACTAATAACGATGTCATGCTTAATGCATATGACATTTGGAAGGAAGACAAAGGAATCAATTTTGGATTGAAACATGTTTGGCAACTTTTGAAAGATCAACCGAAATGGTTAGAACAGTTTACTGAAAATTGCTCTAAAAGGATGAATATTTTTGCATCTAGGGCATATTCTTCATCATCTAATCTAGAAAACACTAGTCGAAGATGCTGAAGTTGACACATCGTTTCTAATTGTTCGTCCAATGGGGCAAAAGGAAGCCAAAAGGAAGAGCAAGGGGAAGGGAGTGGGAACATCTATCAATCCTGTGGACCTGAAGGGTGTGGAGGAAGCAATGAGGGAAAAAAATTTCTCAATGCCAAACTAGCAGCATTAAGGGAGAAAGAATTGGAAAAGGAGTATTACGCCATTCTAATGAATGACATATCAACAATGTCTGAAACTCAACTCAAAGACCATCAAGCCTTTTGTAAAATAATTTGTATTTTTAGAAATCATGTTTGACTTGTTTTTTTAACCATATTTTAATCTGTTAAATTTTTTTAATTTGTAAAACTAGCCATTATAAAAGTAGTCGTTACAAAATTAGCCGTTATAAAACTAGCCGTTTTGAAACTAACCATTGTACAATTTGCTATTTAATTATTGAATTCTCATTCTTTGTTGTACATTTCCTTCAAACAATATTCTTCTTTCACTTGTTTGTGCAATCAATCGTTCATACAATGGTTCGAAATAATGACTTCGACAAAGTTTGGAAACAAATTGTTTACGAAACACTTGATGGCGATAGTGATGAACAAATCATGAGATACTTACATGCAATGCAACAACAAGGAGACAACAACAGTCAACACAGAAGGCCTGTAAGAGTCATTAATCGCAATCGTGAAGATGGACATCTACGATTGATGAATGACTATTTATCAGAAAATTCGATATACACCGAGACTCAATTCCGATGTAGGTTCTGAATGCAGCGACAATTGTTCATTCAAATTGTCAACGCTCTTAGTAATCCCGATGAGTATTTCCAAATGAGATCTGATGCTGTTGGTAAAACAGGTCTCTCGCCATTGTAGAAGTGCACTACAGTTATTCATATACTTGCATACGGATCACCTGTTGATTGTGTTGATGAGTACATTAGAATTGACGAATGCACTGCAACTCAATGCTTACAAAAATTTGTAAGGGGTGTCAATGAGATATTTGGACAAGAGTACTTGAGAAGACCCAACAACAATGACATCAATTGCCTACTGCAAATTGGAGATGTCATTGGGAGTGGAAAAATTGTCTAATTGCATAGCAGGACCAATATCGTAGAGGTGATCATCGTAAACCCGCAATAATACTTGAAGTCGTCGCTTCACAAGACTTGTGGATTTGACATGCATTTTTTGGAGTTGCAAGTTCAAACAATGACATTAATGTGTTAAACCAATCGCCTATGTTTGATGACAATTTGCAAGGTCGGGATTCTCCGGTACAATTTACATTTAATGGAACTCCATATAATATAGGACATTATCTTGCAGATAGTATTTATCCAGATTGGACCACATTTATAAAGACCATACCAATGTCACAAGGTCCCAAAAGAAAATTATTTGAAAAATGTCAAGAAGCAATGAGAAAGGATGTGGAACGAGCATTTGGTGTGCTCAAATCTCGATTCGCAATTATATGTAATCCATCGCCTGCCTGAAACATAGATACAATGAAGGATATAATGTTAGCATGCATTATATTGCATAACATGATTGTTGAAGACGAATGATATACGTTCAATGGTAATGTCGATGTTGATTATGATCACGTAGAAAATGATATTTCAAATGTTGAAGTATCTCGTGATACTTCTCCTGTCTTTGCTACATACTTACAAACAAGACATGTTATGCATAAAAGAGGAAATCCATCAACAACTTCAAGCAGACTTGATGAAACATATTTAAAAACGTTATAGTCACAACAATAATGAAATTTATTTTTTCTTTGACATTAATGTTTTTCAAATTTTTTTATTATCTAATTTATGTATTTTTCATTTCTTTATCATTTAGTCATAAATAAAAATTAAATTTATGTTCATTTTCCTATTTCTTAATATTTATAAATTTTTTTTCAATATTTCATTAAAATTAATTACTTAATTAATTATATATAATTAAATAAAATATTTAAAAGGGGAGTTCATGTGAGACCTATAAAAATTGTTTAAGATCTCATAATGAAATCTATCACTAAAGAAAAGATATGATAAATCTTAAGAGATCTTCAATTCTAAGTGACGTTGTAAGATCCACTAAAAAATGATCTAAGATCTCAATTTAAAATTTACCATTGAAGTTACTCTAATAGGATGCAATAAAGTGGACTAGTGGAGTTTCCTCTCAAGCGTACTCTTCTTTTACGTGTAAAAAATATTAAGATTAAATTTGAGCCTTAAAAAATGCAGACAAAGTTTGACTATATAGCATTACTTTGTTAAAACATAAATTTGGTGTTCTCACGAGTCAACGCAGCTCCCTTTTTTCTTTTTCTCATTTTACTATTCTCAATTTCTCATTTCCCTTTCCACGGATAAAAGGAAAATGCAAAACGGAATTTAGAAAGTTGAGAGAGGAATTGATTTAACATATAAAAAAAATGTGAGGTGTCATCTTAAGATAGCATAGTACATCATCAACATGTGCTTGGTACACTAACATGCGTTATAGTTTTGTTGGAAGGAGCTTTTAGTAATCCTGTTTGAGGCATCATGGATCATTTATTATGGAAACCTTTTTCATTGAGAATTTGACCTGTAGTTTGTCACATTATAAAGAATTAACCTAGTGCATGTTTGAACTTTTTTGCCAACTTGTTGTCTGCATGAATTCTGAGATAAATCAATCGATCCACCTCAAATTAAACGTAAAAGGAAGGATCTAAATGTTTTGTCAACGTCAGTTTGCATCGACAAACAGCTACACAGACATACTACTATTCTGTTAGACTCAATCCCCTTTAGTTGTTAGAAAAAGTTTGAATTCCTTAAATATTTTATCTCAATATATATATAAGGAATGCGATTGAGAGGGGCTATACTTTAACACATGACATTAAAGTCTTACCTAGTAAAGAAGAAGATATTATCGGAAACAAAAAAACAAATAAACCGTGTTACTGCTGACTGTAAATGATCTATGCTATGCCTCGACATATACTTGTATCATCATGACATTCAAGAGATATTGTTACTTTAAAACATAATCAAAATATAGGTATACCATAAAAAAAAAATAGATAAATGATAACCATAATATTCTTGAGACATTAGTTAAAAAATTAAAAAGATAAATTTTTTATTAAAATATACAAAATTGTATGTTCATAACTTTTTTTTTATGCTCTTTAATTTTAGGAATGTTATAATAAATATTTTTTTTAGCTAGTTTCTTAACCAATGTCCTAAAAATGAGCAAGATCCAAGTCATATCCATGAAAGAATGCATTTAATAGGCTCTTCCTCTTGGATTTAATCCATGAGTAGGTATTTGGTCCTCTGGCACGTCAACTCATGGTGTCTCACGACTAACAATAATCTTATCATGGGTTCTGTACTCTTTGAAGCATGCTAATCTTCCTAGTTCTTTAACTTCCTCTATAACAAAGTTCAGTTTTACAACTGTCTCCACTAGCAAAGATGCAAAGGCAGCTAGCTCCATGTCCTTTTGTCTGATTTAGATATTAATTTTAGGATTCATTTTATGAGTTGGGTCTTTCCCACAATGAATCCAAGGCAGTTGGAAGGGAACTATCACTTAGCCCAATCTAATCTACTTAAACAAGCGTTGCTATTGACACCTCCAATTTTATTAAGATTCATCCCAAAATGTTTTCATTTGATTGTATTTTTCCTAATCAAGCTTCATGTTCCAGCTTATAATAGATTTTCATTACCATATTCTGGAACTACTTTTACTTTAATACTGGATTTACTTGATCCAAGTTAAAAGACTATAACTTCTAAACAGCAAATTTTGTGTATATAGAATTACCGGAAGTGAATGAACAAATTTTGACAGGATGGTGGTCTTTATATTAAATTATTGGAGGTCTACCCATTCCAACTTCCTCTGCAGTAGGAGAGAAATAATGCAGAAAGACCTTTTACATAATAATCGGAAAAATTTTAGCATTAGCTCATAGGTTTGATTTTTAAGTATTATCTAGTAGTCTTTAATGAGAAAGAAAATATTTATTATTCTATCCGAAATGCAAAGTATAATAAATACTTTCTTTTCCTCTAAAAAAATGTCACTTAGTTGTTTAAACTTTAAAGTCAGTCATAAGCATTGAAATTAACAAAATCGATGATAATATTGTACTATGTTTGTGTATATGAAGGGGACGGATCCAGAGTATATCAAAGGGGTCAAATTTTTTTTATAATTATTTAAATATTTAAGTTCTAATAAATAATAAATTTTAATTTTTTTTATTAATTTTATGAATAAAATAAAAGATATGATGTACTACTAAAAAAAATTTAAACAAATATTTACTTTTAAAAAAATTTAAATTTATTTTTTTTAATTAATATTATTTTTCGTTTTTCCGTGTGTATATGTTTATATACGAATAACAGTGCAACTATATATAATAAGCGTATCTAAAATTTTAAATCATAAATGTACTAAAACTGCTTAACTGCAAGTTAAAGCAGACTAAAAATAACATTAAAAAAAAGCAGCTAAGTAAAGTCGGGTTCCTAGCTAGAGATAGATAAACAAGTAATTTGATTAATAAACAAGTAAATATGTTTTATGAACAGATAGCAAATAAGAGTGATGTGGATACCAGTTATGCTTGACTGTTCTTGAAAACAAATTTTGTCTCCACTATTTTTACTGCAATATTATAGCAAATTAACAACGGAATTAATCCAATCACCTTGGGATCATTAGCAAGCAATATTAATAATCACTTGTTTAAAAAATGTCTTAAATGATATTTGAGAAGGTAAGAATGAACAGAGAGAAGATTGAAAAAAAATGGTAATCACTTTTTCATTGATCTACAAGTTGACTTATAATATAAGTGAATATGACTATTGATGAAAGATATTTTAACTCTTACATTAACATATGTATCTTCACATAAGCGGTGGCTATGAACTGACGTTTTCATGTCTGTGTAGTTGTAAACTTTTGCACAACTTGTGCTTTTAATATATTAGTCTTACATGCTGATAAAAAAAATGAGGCTTTACAACATTTATAGAAAGTTTTCCTCTATTATAACTATTTTTTTCGATATACAAAGGGGATCCTCCATTATAACTTTAGAATTTTATAGAACCCCACATACAGATGATAAATGTAAAGCAACTCCTACATAAGAGTATACTAGTAAATGATAAGCATAGTCAAGGGCATTTGAAGCAGAAAATAATTTCTAACTTCTACACGGCAAGGTGATTCTAGGTATACTCATTATTTATCACTCCAAGACATACATTAAAAGTTGTTGTCTCATAGATTCCATATATAAAACCACATCAAGTGAAAGTACAGCTAAGTAGTCCTCACAAGGATTTATGACAACCATTAAATTGTCTTTCCTTCTCACCACCTCTTTGTAGCTGGTACCTTATTTTGAGATAACATATCTCTCATTTTCTTATTTGTATAAGTGAAAATATAAATTAATTTTTCTTTTTCTGATCAATACCACGTGTGTTTATCAACTTACTTATCATAAATTAATTCTATTTGTAATGTATAATTATCATTTGTTCAAAGAAATTTTACACATAAAAAGAATTGAATACAAGTTATGCCGTTAAACAGATGATTTTCACATGTGAATGACTTTAAAGAATCTCGTGTTAGAGGACGCTCAGATACAACGCTCTGATAGGATGTGATATTGGGATATGAGTTTCTATTTTAATTACATGATGTTCCAAACATGTATTTTATTTTATTTTATTTTGATGTTTAACTTGAGTTCTTTTGTAAACTTGGACGGTCTTGTTTTGAGCCGAAAATATTTTTAATAAGTTTTATTTGATAACAGTGAAGCGAACGTGACCCTTTTACCCACGTGAATTGGTTTAAGTGATTTGAATAAAATTTATTTAATTAAATTTGATATTTTTTTATATGTTTTTCCTATTTATATGCATGTCGAGGTAGAGGATGTCATAGTGATAATGTGTGTTCTTATAAACGTGTATATTATTATTGTTGTTGTTGTTGTTGTTTTTGTCTTTATTATATTATATTTGGTGTTAGAATAGTATTATATTAACTTCTTATAGTTAGAATGTTTGAAAAGTTATGTAAGTCTAGTGTTAGTTTTATAATGACAACCTTAGAAAGACTACATCGTATCAAGTTATAGTTGTCTTTTTGAGGTGTTATTTGCATCATTGAAAAAGCTTCTTGAAAAAAGTACAATTCATTCATACACCTTAGAAACCAAAATTAATTTCTATCTTAGAGAAAATCAACTTTAAAGTAGGTCACTTGATCATGAAAAACGCTCTAAGTCGCACATTGGGCGCGTGTACACACGCACACGCACATGCACACACACATATCATTTAACATAAATTTATGAATATAATATATTAGAGAAAAAACTAAATTTTTTATACTTTATACTTACACATCATATTTTAATTTGAATAAAAAAAAGACATAAAATGATAAAGTAATTTCAACTTATTTATGAAAATAATATAAAAAATTACTACACAGATGTATTTTTATTTATTTTTTGGCCCCTTTGAAGCATGTGCCTTGGGTAGTCACACCCCTGGACTAAGCCTAAGGCCAACCCTATTGATGTGACAAGTTTTTGGATGGTTAACGATTGGTTATATGTCATTAATTAATATTGTTACTGAGATAACATAAACTAGAACTGCTAACAAAAGAAAATCGTAGGGGCAAAAAATGTTTAAAAAATTTGTTCAAGGATTGTAAGTGAAATTTACAAAAAAATTAGGGACCAAAAACATAATTAATCAAATAGTTTATAATATTTTCACAAAAGAAAAATATCACAAGCTTTTACAAAATACATAATGTCATGACAAAAAAAATCAAAATATTTAAACTTCTACCAATTACAATTGTCCTCTATGCATTTTCATAGTTTAAAAATATTATATAATTTTTTCATTGTAAAAATTAAAGGATAAAATAGTGAAATTAATATCAATTTTTTTTATTAAAGGATATTATATAATTTTCTACGTACATTTGCTTGAAAAAAAAATGTATCTTATAAGGATAATGCTTATTTTCTTCATAGGGGAATTTTTTTTTACTAACATATACAAATAAATAAAAAATTCTTGTGGGGGCAATTGCCCCCACACCTATGTATGTGCATCCATGAGTGAGTTGATGTATACTTTTTTGTTGGGTGATATATATTTAGAGTTCCTGTACAATTTGAAAATATTAACTTTGTTATCATAATCTTTTTTGTATTAATTTGGTTCCTCTTAAAATAAAACATATTTTTCTAGTCCTCAGCGACAACTCCGACGTACTAACATGGTTAATAAACTTACATGTGTAATTTGTTTACAAATTAATTAAATAATTTGTGATGATTAAACCTCCCAAAATGAATAAAACAAATTATGGCGGATAATCACTCAAAAAAATTACAATTTTTCATCACAACTTGTGTGATTTTCTTGCACTTTCTGATGAGATGATGAATAATAGATATATTTTTTTAGCTTACTTGAGAAGATAAAGAGAAAATAAGTAAGTTTAGTCACGTTATTAAATTATCTAACAAAGTTACTACTAAAGATAAAAAAAATATGTTTTTTTTAAATCAAATTAATTCAAAAAAATTTGTAAAAATAAAATTAATATTTTTAAATTTTTAGAGAGATCTTGAGACCCAAAACATATTTAACCTCTTTTTTTCGTAAGTATATTATAATATTTTTGCGTCTGGGTAGAAACGTTGTCATGGTCAACGCTAGGTGAGTTAGGTTGGTTTTCTCCCATGGGCGAAGGTGCCTGATTATTATACAAATTGGATTTTTAGTCTAGTTCAAAACAAATTATATCTTAAATAACATATTGTTCATCAAAATAAGTATAGAGATGGATGATTTAAAAAAAAGTGATGGAGTGTTAATTAGTTTTTTGATTTGCATAAAAATTTATAGGTTAAAATATATTTTTTATTTTGAAAAAATTAGGATTTTATATTTTTAAGAAAACAATATAGACATAATCAAGCCACATGTTGTTTTGATATTTGGATTATGTGACTTTTTTTACTTAGAATTGATCCAAAAATCCGTGAATAAGAAATAGAATAATAATACATAAATTATTATTCTTTTTTTTTCTTATCACATAAAAAATCTTATCATACTCTCAATTTATTTATTTTTTACTTTGGATAGCATATTCAATATCTATCTAACATTTTTGTAAAATTACCATTATATCCACACGTGGCATAGTAAGTATTGGGAGGTTCATATTACTTTTTTTGTTTATCGGGAGAGTAATGGGGTTGCACACTACTACATAGTCAACATGGCCCACTCTAGCAAGCTGGCCTGTATATCCTTGGTCATCCCCTACTAGCTGGATGTACTCTCATTTTGTTACAAGACCTGATAGTAGGTCCATTCCAGCCTGATAGCTTTTGGGGGTTCTATCCTTCTTGTTGTAATAAAATAAATGTACATATTTTTTTTTTTATTTTTTTTTTAGTAACAATTACTATTTTTATTCCTAAATATAATATTATTTTTTAAAAAATAAATCGCCTTTTAAGATTTTTATAAATTATCTTTCGTATTAATTATTTTTTACTCAAATACTCTTAATTAATTTATAATAAATATTATATATTAAAAAAATAAATATATTATCTCTCTTATAAGAATTGGATAAAAATGTTAGCACATCTTAATTATTTCATTAGGTGAAAAAAATAATTAAGTGAAAAAAAATAAGAAAAATTCAACCAAAAAAAGTAAGATTATGAATCTCAATAATTTTAAGGATAATTTTAACAAAATAATATAAATTGCCAATAAATTTAATATTATTAAGTATTAATTATATTAATTATTTTTCTTACTGTGTTAATTAGTTAAGAATAATCTTATATTTAGAAAGGAATGTAAAGACATTATGAACAAGGTTCCAAAAATTTCATTGTAATAATGCATGGGGACGTTGAAATGACGTTACTAGAAAAGCACAAATGTTGGTGTAATGCATGGTACGGGTTGAAAGAGATTTAAGCCAAAATCATTAGTATCACTTGCTAGTATAATGTATACTTCCCTTCGTCTATGAAAGAATTTTTTTTTAAATATAATTTTTAAAGTAATTTTATTTAATTATTTCATATTATTATCTTTAAAATATTCTATTTAATTGAGGTGTTAATTTTAATGACTTATTTTTATTTTTAGCATCAAATTCCACTGAATAAAAAGTTAAAAAAAAATTAATTTTTAATTGAGATTGATGTAATTAGATCTAATTATATATTACCTTTCTTAGTAAGTGTAAATTGATTTTTTTTTTTTTTTTTTATATTTGAATCCGGAAGGAGTATACATGGTATAATTAGGTTTGAGATGCTGATATCTAATTAAGAGTCGACCCTAAAGTCTGGTGTACTTTAATGCGTGACATGTTAATATATATAAAAGAAATGACATCACCATCTCCCTAACCACACCATATAAAGTCCATGCATCATGGTGAACTTTGCGGTGGTTCTCATCATTCATCAACATACATATAGAGTCCTCAGTTCTCATGAAATATAAAAAATAGCCATTCCTTTCTATTTTCTCATTTGTTGTGGCAACATGCTTTTGGACTGAAACAGGAAACACCAATTGATTATTAGCCTCTTAAAGTGTTGCATTTGCATTGCCATCTTCTTTGCTCTTCATTAAGAAATGATTCCTAAAGTTCATGCAGGCCCGGAAATGGCAATGGCTAGCAATGAGAGTAGAAGAATGGTCACTGGGAATTTGATGAAACGTGTGCTTGCTTTGGGTGACAAGTTGAGGGTGTTTCTTAGTTTGGCTTGGGAGAGTGTGTGGAAGATGGGGCGTGATGATCCAAGAAGGGTCATCTATGCATTCAAAGTGGGTTTCTCTCTTACTCTTGTGTCTTTGCTTTATCTCTTGGAGCCATTCTTCAAAGGCCTTGGAGAGAATGTTATTTGGGCTGTCATGACCGTCGTGGTAGTGTTCCAGTTCACCGCAGGTCAGTTTTCCTCAAAATTCAATCATTTTCTATAAATGTTGATATAAAAAGGTAAATAAATCAACTCATTAACATCATTAATTAATTTATGCACCTTTATTTATACTCAAACTTATAAACTGAGAATAAGTCAATGATGTAAATGATATTATAATCGATTTTTTTAAATAGGATGTTGAGTTCAAACTCTACAAATAAAAAAAATGTAATTAAAAATAATCACTCACATTTTTTTTATAAAGATTAATTATTAATAAAAAAAACATTGAAAAGTTTGTATCAATTAATAAAAATTGGGCGATAAAAATATAGAGACTAGTTATCTGTGTCCCTGTTCCTCTAGTTGAAAAATGACACATGGTTAATAAAGAACTATATTCCGTGGACACCTATTATAAATGACCACAATTTCTAACATTCTATAGATCGCAGGGGCAACTTTATGCAAAGGGCTTAACAGAGGATTTGGAACACTATCAGCAGGATTACTAGCATTTCTTATAAAGTATTTTTCAAGTGGATGTGGCCACGTCTTTCATGCTCTTGTCATTGGAGCTACAGTTTTTATAATAGGTACACAAGGGTCCAATAATTTCAGTATGTCACCTTATTTCTTGTGGTATCCAACTTGTATAATCCAAGGTTCAATCTGGTAAGTCATTACTCAAACAATCGACTTTTATCAAAAGAAATTTAATTCAGCTAGTTAAACAAAATGTGTAAGTAAATCATTTGATATTATGTTGAATTCTTATGGATAAAAAAAATCATTTTTTTTCTTCACTATCCACCATCAGAGCTAAATTGTAACAAAAAAAACTTTGGTCTAAATTTGTGTCGTTGTTCTGGCAGGTGCTTCATCCAGTTACATGAGGTTCTTTCCCTGCATAAAGAAGAATTATGATTATGGTGTCAATATATTTCTGTTGACCTACAACTTGGTAGCTGTTTCCGGTTACCGGATTGATAATGTCTTCAAGATGGCGCATGAGCGTTTCTCCAATATAGCCATAGGCGTTGCCATATGCCTTCTGATGAGTCTATTGGTATTTCCAAATTGGTCAGGGGAAGCTCTTCACAATTCCACAGCTTCCAAGCTTGAAGGCCTTGCCAAATCTTTAGAAGGTAATAAGCAAAAAATCATAACACGTACGCATAGTATCACAAATTTACAACTTACGTATTTCCTTTTATCACAACTTAAAAATCAATAATATACTTTTGTGTAAAGCAAATTATCAAACGTAAAATGTTGCAGCTTGTGTCAACGAATATTTTTATGGAGAAATGGAAACTTCTGGTGACAAAAAATCATCTGAGGATATATATGAAGGTTATAAGGCTGTTTTGGATTCGAAATCTACGGATGAAACACAGGTAAGCCACCCATCTATTTTTAGTTCTTTTTAAGACAACCCGCGAGCATTATTAATGTGAACTTTTTTTTATAGGTAAATATTATTATTAATTTGTTAGTTTTATTAATGGGAAGGTTTCGAGCTCTTGATCTCTCTCTCCTTCTCTTTAAACCACCAAACTAACTTTATAATTCTTTATTGTTAAGCTGGCATTAAAAGCTGATCTAAAGAGAAATTATTCTATACACATGATAGACACAAATTGTGTGCATTAAGCCAACCAATATAAAATAAGAGTTTCAATGTAACTACTGTAAAAGTCTAACAACTTTACCACATTTGAGAATATATGATTGAGTAACAGTAATTTTTTTTTACAAGTTTAGTGTATTCTAATTAAATTTTGCTAAATAATTGCATAAATCTTTTCGTGTCACACAAATTTATCACATTTAAAATGATAATATATCAGTTGTTGATTAGCTTTGGTATACTCATCTTTGCACATCAGGAGTAAAAGAGTCTCCTGATCATCATCCAATTGTTCTGTTCTGAATTGTGCAGGCATTACATGCAAGTTGGGAGCCAAGGCATTTATGTCGCAAATTTCCATGGCAGCAGTATGTAAAAGTTGGAACTGTTATTCGTCAATTTGGATATACTGTTGTATCCCTACATGGCTGTTTGAAAACAGAAATTCAGGTAACATTTGCTCACTGGTATATATTTTACAATTTATGTGAAGGTCACAACTTTAGCATCCAAATTTTTTGTCTAACTCAACATGTATCCAGCCTTCACATTGCACATTCCACTAATCCTAAATGAGAAGAGTCAGAAGACACTACTTTCATGCATGTCACAGTTACTAATGGCAATTCTACACAGTAATAGAAAGTCACCAACACAAAACAGTTGGTTACTATTATTAAAATAAGTGTAGTAAAGGGAACCTAATCCATGTACCTAAGTTGGCAACAGATGCTGAGTATGTGAGAATTGATCAATGTTCGACTCTTACAGAATACACTTTAGGAAGGAATGATGAACTTTAAGTGTAATTAAGTTTCGATCGAGGATTAATTAGTCTCATAGTTGGTCTAAAGGATCAAAGCTTGTAGAGACACCTTGGGGTAGCACTGGGGAGCCTAAATCCTTAATTATAGTGGTATCAAATAAAAAAGAAGTGTAGTAAAAGAAATGAAAAAAATCATGCACCATCCTACCAGTATTATTTACTTTATACTAACCCTTTTACAATTTACTATGATAGGTTGCATCGTTCAATTTTTCCTTAGTCCACTTTTATTTATGCAAGATTTTTCTCCTGAACTTGATATTTTTCTTTCAGACACCACAATTTGTTCGAGTCCTATTCAAGAACCATTGCACAAGACTTGCCAAAGAGGTATCAAAAGTGCTGATAGAACTTGCCAATAGCATAAGGAACCGTCGTCATTGCTCCCAAGAAATCCTCTCTGACAATCTCAAAGAAGCCCTGTTGGATCTCAACACTGCCATAAAATCTCAGCCTAGACTCTTCTTAGGCTCCAATGACTACCAAGACAACAACATGCCGGTCATACCTGGATCACAAGAAGCAGGGAAGAAGACAAACGATGCAAATGGTGTTAAAACGGACTCTTTGGCATTGCAAGAGTGCAAAACCAAAAGGGCATGCACAGAACAAGAACCACCAAAGGAATTAGCAGAACGAAAGGTGTTAATAAGACCCCAGTTGACTAAAATCGTGATCACTAGTCTTGAGTTCTCTGAAGCCTTGCCTTTTGCTGCATTTGCATCTTTGCTTGTGGAGACTGTGGTAAAACTGGACTCTGTTATTGAGGAAGTTGAAGAACTTGGAAGGTTAGCATGCTTCAAAGAATACATAACCGATGACAAGATTATTGTGAGTTGTGAGACACCACAAGTTGATGTGTTAAAGGACCATGATAAACCTTCTCGGGATGGCTATGACTATGAGTAATGACATGAGAGACTCAAGATGTGTGAATGCGTTCGTGCCAAAGTGCACGTGTGTACATGTATGTTTAATTATAGAAACCTATGCTTATCTTTTTTTATTATTATTACTACACACAAGTTCCACTTCCTGGTGTGATTGAATAAAACGTGACTGAGTTGTGATTGAGCCAACGCAGCATAATTATCATTATAATTAACGTACTACCATTGCATCAGACTTGAGTCTATAAATTTGTTATTTCCAAAGTTTATTTTACCTTTTTTATAATTATGTTTGTCATGTTTTATAAAATATCTTTAAATAATATTTGATGTACCGTTGTCTTCATAATTAATGCTTTTTATTTATTTATAATTAATTAAAATGTGGGTAACAAATGTTGGCATAATTTTAAAATCCGTCCGACCAATTCGCACAAATGGAAAAGGGAAAGGATGTGTGTCCAGAAGGGCATTTTTGTCCATTCAAGGTATTTTAATTTTCCTAGGAAGCAATGACGGCCAAATTCCAAATATAACATTCTTGGTCCATTAACCAAAACAAAGAAGAAGAAAAAACAGAACCCTCTTTGTCCAAACTAGCTGGTGATCATTGTGTAAAAAGAGAAGGTCAATCACTGAAAACGAGAGGTAAATAGTACACGGATTCACGAAGCTGTCAATTGTTTGTTGAATTGTTGTCGGTTTTGTTTGAGTTTCGAGTAAAAGTAATATTAATCCAAATTAATGAAATCGATTTTGGTTTTATTTTTGAATTTTTTATGCAAATTAAATTAAATTAGATCAATTGAAATTAAGTTAGTTTGGCTTGGATAGGCAAATTAACCTGAAAGTTTAAATTTTTTATTGTCTCAATTTTTTTTATTTGTATAAGATACTGATACTAATTCCTTTTTCTCATATGATGTAAGATAGTCAAGTTAACTCCTAGATTGTCCATTGCTTTCCGTTTTTCTAGAATTCAAACCAATGATCAACATCACTTTTTAATTTGTGTATTTTATATTTGTTTGATCCTAATAAAAATATTATCTCTAAATTAGTAAGATTCCAATATTCATTTTTAAGCTGAAATAAAACATTTGACACAACATAAATCTATAAACAAACTGGCCCAATAAATATGACCCAAGTTTTGTGTAGATAGGGTCCAATAAGAGCCAATGTATGATTTTATTCAAGAACTTATGGAAATAGATGCAAGATATTTTGCAAGCAAATATGGATAAGGACATGGGATAAGGAGATGAACTGTGGTTCAAAAGAAGAAGAGCAGGATAGTGTTTAGTTGGTCATCTGTGGATGGCATATTGCATTCCAAACTCACCATCACTCCAGGGTTGGAAGACAGGTCCATGTTGCTTATTCGGCTGGAACATAGGCAAGAATAGAGTTAATGGCAAACCTCAGATTAAGTACCATGATATTGATCTTACATTCCCAACTTCTCTGGTCGACAAAACATTTTTGAGAGGTACTACTATCCTTTTCTCTATCTCTTCAAGTTTTAAACTAGTTATTAAGGTACTGGCAAAAGAAAATTTAGAATCTATTACTATTTATTATTACTATGATTCATCAACTAAAAAAAATATAAAACCAAGAGGGTCTAGACGTGTAGTTCAGTTGATTGGGCTAGTTGCGTGAGTATTATAAACTCCTATTTTCATCTATTTTCGATTAATATGGATAAAAGAAAAATGAATTGAACTGGCACGCTAAGATTCTCTTGTTTGAAAAACATTACACTTAGAAAAATAGGGAAATTTTGTGCAATCTCACAAAATCTTATGATTATCAGTGTAATTTACTTAAATATATGAGATTTGACAAAATTTTGATCAGGGAAGGAGCTCAAATGCTGCTATAGGGCTACAATTGATGGATTCAGTGCAACCAATTTCCACGAATGTTGTGACTTCAAGGGCCCATGTGTGATAATCGGCTACACAAACAAGTCTTTCAAGTTTGGTGCATTTAACCCTGAAGGGTATAGAAGCACAGATGACTACTACGACACATTTGATGCCTTCCTATTTTACTGGATAGACAATGAAACTACTAAACCCATCATGTTGCCCAAGGTTGGTGGAAGTGGTGCAGCCCTCTTTGATTATGCACGTGGGGGCCCACAATTTGGAGCAGATGGGCTTCTCATTGGGCCCCCATTGGCCCCAGTTATGGGTGGCTTTGCTGGGCCTGATACCAATTCTGGCATTGGTGATTTAAGACAAGCCAAGTCTAGATTGGGATTGTCTTATGCCAAAAGAGAGGATGGGAAAGAGTCCATTTTTGGTGATGAGTCAAGGGCAACCCTTGAAGAAGTGGAAGTCTTTTGTAGTCCTCAAATTGCAAGCTTATATTAGAATTGCATATTGAATAGTGTGTGTGAGTTATAAATCTCTAATATTAATGTTTGATTTCTACGAATAAAAAATATTAGAATTGCATAAAAGGGGTAACCGGGTAAGGAATATTAAGCTATATATTACTACCTCGTTGCCTTTCATGAATGCATTCCACGTCTATAACGAGTCAATGTCTAATATTTTGTGCATGAATAGCCACTTTACCCACTTGGGCCTTTGATCACATCTTCCACTAGAAAGATTCACTAAGAAATACATGTAAGTACCAATACCTATATAAATTAACTTCCACTGAGGATGCTTTTCACTCATTTCGTTTTCAACTCTGTTAGTGGAGAATAATGGTTGAAGGAATTGTTTCTTAAACAAACCACATAAGAACTTTGCTTAGCGAGGAAAAAGCCACATTAATACTTTTAGAATTTTGATTGGATTTGGAACGTAGCAGAGGGGCGGGAGAATCTGTCAAAGCCTTTATCAGATTATGGATCTTTCGTGTTTTAAGAGTTTTGGAATTGTTAATCCTTTAAGAAAGTGTTCCAGTTAAAATCTTGCAAAGATGCTAGGGGGACAATAATATGCTTACTTCAGAAGAAGGCATACATGTGTCATGTATACTTTTGTTTGTACTCCCACAAAACATTAGTTATTACTTTATCTGTTATTTTATAAAATTAAGAAAATATTATTCTTTTATAAGTTATCTTAATTTTTAATTAATACTTACTAAATAGAATGAATAAAAAATATTCATGATATCAAAGGATAACTAATCAGATTACTTAAACTATTATTTTTATAATTAACCGGACAAGATTCTAGCCTACAACCTTATCATTCTCGAAATTGTTAGAACTGGTCTATTATTATTGGCAAATAGAGGAGTTTGGTGAATAAACTATCATTAGGGCTATACAGGATAGATAAGTCAGCGCCAGTTTCTTAAATAAAATTTCAATTGTGATATGACAACAACACTAAAAATATTTAAAAGAACTCTATATAAGTTTTATTATCCTTTATCCTGCTGCCTTGTGTGCCTGCAAAGATGTATTGGAAACCTGGCAGTGTATTTCACCTTAGTATTTTCCTTATACTTAATTAGGAAGCTCGTGTGAACAACGAATATTTAATAAATTTCTTAATCGTTACCCAAAAAACTTTCTACTAATGAAAAAAACATTTTAAAATAGAGATAACAGATTGTGGCTTCGTGGAAACTTGGGTGCTACTTCAAATGGCTCTTGCATGAGCGTTGAATACTTGAATTGAATTGACAAGCACTGGCAGAGAAGTTTATTTTATTAAGATTCGCACCAAAATGTCTTCATTTGATTAATTTTTTCCAAATTAAGCTTCATATCTCAGCTTATAACAGACTTTCACTAGCAAATGGAGCTTTTTCTTTCTTTACTGGATTTACTTGAACCAAAAAATGCAAGCTAAAAGACTCTAACTTATAAGCAGAAAATTTTGTATAAGCAGAAAATATTACTGGGAGTGGATCAACAAATTCTGACAAGATGGTGCTCTTTATATTAAATTAGTGGAGGCCTACACACTTCAACTTCCTCTGCTACAGAATTGTTATTGGAAGAAATAGTGCAGAAAGACCTGCTAATAATAATAGGAAAATGTAACATTAGTTCATAGGTTTGATTTTAAGGATCTAAAAATAACAAGGTTTTAGTGAGAAAGAAAATATTTATTATATTAGAATTTAAGACAAAAGTGTAATAAATAAAAACTTATTAGCAATTTAAAATCAGTCTCAAGTCCTGAGATTAACAAAACCGATAATACTATTGTATTGTGTCTATGTTTGTATACAAATATACAGCATCTATGATAAGGGTCATTTAAAATTTTAAATCACAAATAGACTAAAACTGCTTAACTGCGAGTTAAAGCAGCCTAAACAAAGTCGAGTTTCCAGAGATAACCAAGTAATTTGAACAATTGAGATTCTGAAGGTGGTGAAGATACTTATGCTTTCTTCATGAGATTCTGAATGTGAAGATACTTATTCTTTCTTCGTCATATACCAGTAAATGTGTTTTATGAACAGATAGAAAATAAGAGATATAGATAACAATTGTGCTTGACTGTTCTTTAAGACAAATTTTGACTCCACTTAATTGGGATCATTAGCTAGCAATTTTAACAATCACGCTTAAGAGTTGAAGTTATGAATTAACAGAGAGAATGATTGAAAAAAATGATAATCACTTCTCATTGATATCTACAGTTTTAATTATAATAGAATTATTGTAGTGAATGTTACTATTGGTGAATAATTATGTTAACTGTTAGATTAGCATGTGCCTTTACATAGGCGGTGGCTTCTGAGTGACTAGAGTGAGTGACTGGAGAAAAAGCCAAATGCTACACTGTACAGTCACCTCAATGAACACAACACTTATGGGGTGGGATGGCTGAGCCTAAAAGCAATTCCTCTTAACTCACTCCACTGCTTAAGTGGTAAATATGGTAGAATTTCTCAATTACCACTGATGGGTTGACATAATTCTTCCTTATTTCCACAAAGTATAACAACAAAGCTAGATCCCACGTATTCAGGTCGACTACATAGACCACACACGACGTCATTCAACGCGGTTAAAAATCAAAGTTTTGGAAATACAAAGTATTCCAATAATTATTTGGTTAAAGCTGCTAATTTATTGACAGATAATCTATTAAAAGGTCAATAAAATCTATCATCCTCCACTAATGCAAAAAGGACAAGCCAGCCGTTTATTGGATGCTAATCAAAACAACTGTACGTTGAAATGTCTTGTCAATTCTAAATGTAGAACTCCATATCAACTTTGTTTTTAAAGGGAAAAAACAAAAATGAAATGACCACTATATCTGGCGGCTGTTTGACCTAAAGTTAAAAACTAAGTCCTGTTATTCACATGCATAATCTAATTCCTTTTAGTTTTGTCTTCTACTTTCATATTTTCAAAATTTAGCATCTGTACCATTGTATGATTGGGATATAAAAGTGCCATAGTCCTGTAATCTTTCTGCATTGAAATTGTGATATAGAGCAATGTGACTAATAGAATCCATTAGACAAGCATTTGAGGTAAAATAAAATAAAATGTTAGTTGAATATATATATGAAACAAAAAGGCAAGGAAACCCTGTGTGAATACAAAGCCATAAAGCACTAGATAGTAGGGGGAAAGGAGTTTGAGGCTTTATGAAGTTTTCCTCCATTAATTATATAACCTTATTTTATACAACCACACATACACATGGCTGAATATAAGCCAACTCCGGCAATATGGATAAAAGTGATGTTGCCTGGACATTCTACATAACAGTTTAAATGATAAACATAATCAGAAGCAAGCACATCAAGCAGAAAATCATTTCTGCCTGGTACACGGCAAGGTGATTCTACTCATTATTTAGCACTCCAAGACATACATTAAAAGGCGTTTGTCTCAGATTCCTAATAAAGCCACACCAAGTGAAACTACAGATAACTAGTAGTCCTCAAAGATCACCACCTCTCGGATCCTCTTATTTGACTTCAAATTAGACTTCAAATTAGACCTTGACCGCAATTCAACACCGTGCATTTCAAGAAAAGTGAGAATGATCTTCCTTCTGTATTTTTTTCAGATTTTAGAAGGGTTCAGGATATGAGATTGAGTTAACTTGATCATAACCATCATAAGGGACATCCCCATTTCCATAAAGGTCCATGGAATTCCATTGTCTAGTGCAGCCAATTTGACTGAGATTATCAGCAAATTCAACCTCCCCATTGAAATTTGAGTAGGACAAACTAGATGAAGTTTCTGGATGTTCCAATGATTGCCATGGTGCCATCACACTTGGTAAGTCATACCGTGGAAAACATTCAGCCATGGCATTTTGTAATTGAGAGTAGTCCTGCAGTTAGTGAAGGAAAAATGTCAGTAACTTCTCCCAAACCTACCTAATCAATTTCAATTCTCAACTTTCTTTGTTCCTATATATAAAAATGTATACCTTTGATGAATCAAGAATCATATCAGGGGAGATCCAGAAGTTTGAAGGATTGGTGGTTTCCACAGAAGCTTGGTTAAACTCTCCCATTGGAGCCACATTGTATGGAGAAGTTATAGGGCTTGAATAACGGCTCTCGTTGTTCAGATGACTTGCTTGAGAGGAAGCATCACCAGAGTTGCTGAATGGCTCACTAGAGAATTTCACTGAGGTGTCACTCCCATTGATGGAACTGCTTCCAGCCCTTTTGCCCTTGTGTTCTCCCTGTGATGCACTTGCCTTCTCATTCTTCTTAATAACTCGGCACAAGGCAAAACCACCCTACGATGACCACAAACAAACCAACTTGAGTCTTTCAGTGTAAAATCAACTAAGGCCAACTAAGCAAAAATTAATCAAATTTCTTGGATCTAGGAGAGATTTACACCAATAGGTTATGACCAACTACATAAGTAAACTTGACATTACATTTTAACTCAACTTTTAAGGCTTTAGTTTATGAATATTTCTTTTAGTTATATGTTGCTCAACTTTCTTATTTCGACTCATGTTAGACTTCACATCAGATTTGTACTCCAACACTTTACTAAGTTAAAATCTTACACACCTCAATATAGATTCAATGACATGAATTTCTATAAAGCTAAGTGTATAAGTTGATTTTAGCTCATGATTAAATGCAAATTGTACCTGGAAACATGGTGTGGCTTGCCCTAGATCATCGCAGAGGCGATACTCATGCATGACCCAATCAGTTCTATCCCCCAAAGGGGCCCTTCCAAGATAGAAAACTAAGGTCTTGCGGTACCCTACAGTGGATGGATTAGACTGGCACACCACCTTTCTGTCTTTACCAGTGGCTTTCCAATACCCAGCTTTGGTGGCTCTATTTGTTCTTGATCCATTTGGGTACTTGCGATCCCTTGGACAGAAGAAAAACCATTCCAAATCCCGTTTTGGAAGGAAAGACTTCTCTGCATTTCACACCTCATGAATTAGGCTTCTAACTAACATTTCCTTAGAAGGGAAAAAATGCAACAAATAAACAAATAAATGAATAAAATAAACCATTGTTTTTTTCTTACTAAAGAAATCCTATTGAATCAACTTTTACAGCTCAGAATGATTAACCGCTAAAGAAAAAGTGAAGAAAAGAAAAACAGACAAAACAGTAACACACTGCTTTCTTTCTAGCATTCATAAAGTTGCATTTCACACTGGTCTGGTCCATTTCACTATGCTAAACATTGCATCAGAAAGGTTTCCTTTTTACGTGTCTACACATAAAGGATGCAAATTAAATGACCAAAAATGTGAAAAAATTGAAGATTACCCGGCAATTCCCACGGATCAAATTTGTACAAATCAATCACAGGGATAACTTCAAGCTCAATTTCAATCCCCTCCACTTTTCTCTTAAGGTAGTAGCCCACTAATTCTTCATCAGTTGGGTGGAAACGAAATCCTGGTGGCAGTGTTGCCCCTCCCATATTAAAAGAGTCACAAAATTTTTTGTGAAGATGATGAAGAAAAAGTAGCCAAAAGCTATATAGCAAGAGAACAAAAAAACAAGTAGTTTCCAGGATCTTTTGGAAGGATTATTAGGCTATTATAATTATTGCTAAGTGCCAAGACTATATCTATTAAAGATCTGAAAGATCCAGAAATAGAAGCTTTTGTCTACTATAGATTTTTTCCCAAATGTCAAGTGACACTTCCACAGAGTGCACCCATTGAATGCAAAGATCATCGTCTTGAAGAAATTTACAAATCTCTTATGGCACCTATCCCCCTCCAACCCCACCACCAACCCTTTAGTTTCAAAACCTTAAAAGCTTGAACAGAAAAGAATGAAATTAACTTAAGTAGTACCAAGATGTTAAAATAACTGTGACTCAAACTACTTTCGACCCCAATTAATTAAGTTTGCAAAGAAAAAAATGAGAACTTTGTCACCAGTTTTCAAAAGGGTAAGCCAATCAAAGCCCAAAATTTTAGAATGAACAAGTTCAGAAACAGCACTGAAATTGGGTGAGATATGATGAGATGTGATACACTAAGACAAAGTGGTAATGGATGTGTTGTAAGTTCTTTGAGATGAGGATGATGAGAGAAGGTAGAGTAAAAGCATAAGTCGCTGATGGTGTGCTATTTATAGCATTTGAGAAGGGAACCTTAAGTCCAAAATTTAGCACACCGAAAGTTTGAGAATGAGATTACTTTGTCTCAAGTGCACCCAAAATTCCAAAGCAAAGTGGCCCACCACTCCAACCAGTTACACGTTCACACTACATAGTTTACTTCCGGCCAATTCAATTAATTTACCGTTATTTTATGGTTTCCATTTCATGCGTTTTTGGGTTCTTCCCAAGAACTTACTAGTATTCATTCCTTCATATATTAGTTGAAGAAGAATGGATTTCAATTTCAACACCAAGTAATGTAATGTAATGATTTTTGCTTGGCTTAATCAGTAGCAAAAGCAGAGGGGAGTGCCTCTAATTTCATCAAAGTGCGTTTCAATATTCAAAGTATTTTGATTAGTGAGTATATTCAATATTGACCCGTTTAAGCCAAACGAAAATGTTGAAACTTGAAAGTACAAAATTATTATCCAGGAGTCTTAAAAGCCACTCTTGGGAGAATTTCTCCCTCTCCTTTTTGGGACTTGTAAACATTCTCTCTGTTTGAATCTCTGCTTTTTTTTTTTTCTTCAAAAACATATAGAAAAGTATGCTTAATGTGGGGCTGATAACGCTATATAATGCGTAAATTGATAGTGTTTTGAAAGGAAATCAAAAGGTTAAAAGCAATCACCTGTATTTAAAGTGATAACAGTGTGAACCTTAGTGTTAGTGCCTATTTTTATTTACCATTGGAGTAAAGTTGAATAAAATTAATGTTTAAAAAGTTGAGAAAAGAGTTGCACTAAAATATGTGTTTTTTTATTAGAAAGTGTACAAATTAATTTTGTAACAATGAAACAAAGGCTTAAGCTAACTACTTCTCCTAAATTAATAATTATAATTTCATGTTGTTACATGATTAAAATAGTTTTTCCCCTCATAATCTCACATGCATGCAATCCGAGTAAAACTTGGGGAGGTGCTTACCCAAAAATTTGAGGTGTTTGCCACTGAATGACAACGGGAGAACGCGCTAAAAATTTTAAAAGATAAAAATAAATTAGCATGATCACATTTCTAATTTTCTCTCTTTCATTTTTTATAATAAATCATCAATTCCATCCCTAAATATTACTCTAATAAATAGTCTTTAAAACAATATATGTATATATAATCCAATCCTTCTAAGTATTATAAATCATACTAAATAATTTTTTAAGTATTATAAAATCGTTTAAATTAGTCCCTGAATGTTGGTAAAATATATCAACAAAGAGACTAAATAGATAAATATTCAATTCTTTAAGAATTATTTATAATCACAGGCTCTGGTGGTCAAATATGTAATTTGCTTATGGTATACAAATCTTTTTAATCCTTAGATTAGTCTTTGTTCCCACACCATATCCTTCCTTCTTAAACTTTCTTGCCTGTGAACCTCGACGCCACCGCCGATGTGATTTCCGACGCTCCTCCATCGTTACCGGTAGCTAGTCACCACTATCCACCGCCATTCTCCTCCAATCACCACCCACCACTGCCACAAGCGCCACCGTCACCCACCAAACCTCCTCCACTCGTTCTCCCCTTTTATCCCAAATTGCTTCTTGCTATAATGTTCAGAGAACGCACAATGAAAGTCACTACGCGCTCTCACTTGGAAGAGGCTTGGAGGAGGTGAGAAGTGGGGAGATAAGCGAGTTGTGTTTCGCGAGAGTGGCGGTCTTATTAGGAGGGTACCTCGAGAGAGCTTGAGAGATCAAAGAGCCTCATCGAGCTTGCCCCCACCTGTTAATGAACAAAAACCCTTTAAGAGAACCCATCAGTGCAGCAACGAAAATCCTTCAAATGGAACCTCAAAATGAAACGCATAAAAAAAAAAAAAAAACCATGGAAAAGCACATTCAAGAAAACAGATCCAGAAAAAAGAAATAACACTGTTTGGGGACCTTGCTCTCTCTTCAGCTTTGGGAAAACTAATGCAGACCTCAAGATTGACCCACCACGACCCTTGACGAGATTGAGGACGGAGTTGACCTTGTCGGCGTCGTCTGTTCAGAGAAGCTCGTGGGTACAGTTGACAACGTGCTTGGGTGAGGATGATGGAGAAGGAGGAGGAGGTTGGTATCCATGGTAGTTTTCTGTAGTCTGTGAAAGTCTAACAAAACATTCTTATTTTTGGTTAGTGAGGAACAGAGGAGGAAGGATATTGTACGGGAAGTTGAAGATACATGATGTACTGTAGAGTAATCTAAGGATTAAAAAAAAATTGTCCACCATACATAATTTTACATACTTGATCACTGTAACTTAGTCCTATTTATATAATTTTATTACTTCTTTTTTTTTTGTATCTAGGAGGTGTAATTTTCATCCCACCCTATTGGTTCATTTTTTCGATAAAATAATATTTCTAATTATTATTTCATGTTTATATTGAAGATTAAATCTCAGATTTTATTAAAAGATTTAAGTGTTAAATCACTTACTCAATAATTTTTAATTATAATTTTATTACTGTAAGGATTACTTATGAAAGAGGATGATATTTGAGGAATCAAATTAAAGGTTTATTTATCCACAAAAGTCTAGCACAAGTGCCTAATAACTTAATCATTTAACCATATGATAGACTTTTAATTATTGGTTATCCATACAGAATAACATGTGGGAAGAGGAGTTAACCTTTGACTATTTTTACTTATTTGAAAGGTTAATTTCATGACTTTTACCTATGAGATAGGTAAAAAATTAATGGTTTATTTGTTTTCCTTTGCCAGCCAAACTTCTTTTTGGTTTTTTTACAGCAAGCCAAACTTACTATTAGCACCTTTATTTCCATCTTCTTTCTTTACCTTCTCCTTTTCCTGCATCTGAATTATGCATTTCGATACTTGTTTATGGGAGCAACTAAAAGGATAAAACTTTCCTGTTTGGTGTAGCCTATGACCCTTGCATGTTTCTTCTATCTTTTGGAGTTTTGGTGTTGATGTGTTGGAGAAGCTGGGACTTTGCCAAGCAAACATTCGAAGACACGACACATCCCAGCTTCCGTATCAAAAATTGAACAATTTAATTTAGATAGACTATCCGTATGAAGTTTCTTATATACACCCTAAATTAGTTAAAAATCACTTCAATATAGTAATTTCTAAAATTATCATAATTTTTTTACAGTAAAAATTATTATAATTATTAATTACTATAAAAATTAATCATCTTCCCTTGTGCTATCATAAAAAATTTTACAAACTGAATGATAATTCAAAATTAATGAATAATAATGTAACAAATATATTTTACACTATCCTTCTATTCTCATTAAATTCTAAACTGAAATATCTTTAAGGTACAATAGCTTTTAATTTTCAAGTGCACGAGATCTAGGAATACACACAATTGATTTGATCGGAGCTTTCACTGTCTTTAAGCTCATTGGAGCCTTTAATGGACAAATTGATGAGTAAAAAAGCTGAAAATTTGGATCCCTAACCAAAAGAATGTCTAAATATGCTGAACACATACCATCAGCAACAGTGGCGTGACTCCCATTTGATCTGTTTAAACTTTAAAGCATTAGTGCTTGCATATTTTATAATTGAATATAACTAGAATACACTGTAAAACTGATATTTTTTCACACCATTATTCAATAACAAATTATCCATTATAATTTCATCAGAAATGCTTAAGGTATGCTTATTTGAAGAAAAAGTGAAAAAAGAAAAAAATGAATAGCAAAAAGATATAAGATCCATACTTTTATACTTATTTTTATTAAATTTTTATTTTAACTCACTATTTTATCTTTTTTTTTTCTCTCTATGGAACGGACCCTCATAATTTAACAGAATTTAATATTTTACCGTAAAAAAATTGTTAATGAAAAGGTTTTACGATTGAAGAACTGATATAAACTGAAAATTGAATCCCAAGTGACGAAAACAACACAGTGAGGGGCCACAGAGATTCCATGGAGCTGCTGCTACCGTCAAGTTTTTTCCACGTCATCCTGAATGGGACAAAATGCCTTTAAAATTTTAAATTGAAGTGATTGTGTCATCAAGTGGGACCAACCCTACCAAAAGAAAATTCCCGAAAAGTGCTTAATCAGTTTTTGATCTTTTTTTTCTCAATTCACATGTAACTATGTAAATGCTTTAACCAAACTCCCTCTCAACTCTTTTTAGTGGGGGCCATTTAACACTGTTTGCTCAAGCAAAATGTTGGACAATATTTAGTGGAATATCTTGCATACTTATCAGCCAAGGAGCAAAAAAGGGCAAACTAATTAAAATCCTGGCTTTAATCAGAACTCGTTAACATATGTTTAGATTAAAGTTTACAGATTTAAGTTTGTAAATTAGGCTTGTAAAAATATCATAAGTCTTTTGATGATAAAATTTTACTCTCAAATATATTTAAAAAAAAAAAATCAAATATAATCTCAAATTAATTTTCCTATCAAACATATTTTTTTATCCTCCAACCTGAAAATCAAACATACCCTTAGTTGGTTTAATCTCAACTATGGAACATATATAATTTCTACTCTAACCACTATCAGTTTGTTTGTGGAATATTGGAATGATTATGGGTAGTTGGGGATGACTAGCCTTTTTTATGTTCTCAGGGACAAAGTTACGTGTTCCTGGGCGATTTTTTCTTTTTAATTATACATGTAATTTCTTTAAAAAAAATAATTAACTTCTTTTAATCGATGATGATTTTTTACTGCACTCAGTTTTAAATTGCGATTGTACTCCCAGTTATGGATTTTTCTAAATGATAATATTGTAAGAAAATTATATATGATTTGATTGAGTTGTAATTGTAATTGTGTAATCAGGAGAATCCTAAAATCATAGTATTATGAGTATTGCACACACAAAAAAAGTATAACTATAAAAACTAAAAACGACTATTATTTCGTATAAACAACTATATATTCCGTGTAATACAACTATGAAGTCTTCCTTGTACTAATTGTACGAAACAATACACTTCCCGTCTATTTTTTAAAACCAATAGCATGTAAATAGTTGTATTAGACGGAATATAAAGCAAAGTAAATTTGAAAAATAACCAATCAACCTCGTTCGTATGTCTTTTATGAAAGCAACACTCCGTACCAATTAGCATTTTTGTAATTACAATTACGAATTGAACCACAATTTAAAATTCTAGTTTCTGTGCAAGCATATAGAATAGAACTCTGCATAAACTTTGAGTCACCCATGAATTGAATCCATTGCCATATCTATCTGTTTGAGAAAAAAGAAAATTGAAAGTATAGTGTGTGTGTATATATATATATATATATATATATAATTCTATTGTATAATCACTAACGAAGTGATATTCCAAATGTTTTTGCTTTTTTATACTAGGACTAGAACGAAAGAGAAACAACCTAAGGAGAAAAAATACAAGTTATTTCCTCAATATATTGATTTTTTTCAGACATTGGTCTATTTTTTTTTTCTCTCCGTTTGTGGTTAAGAAAGAAAAGTTTGATCAGGCAAAGCAAAACAACAAGAGAGCATGGCTGGCTTGGAAGTACCTTGCACTCTTTTTAGATGTGAAAAAGGCAAAAGGAAATGAGCCCAATAATTAAGCAGAAGTGATGTGTTATTACACTATACTTTGGTTTGATGGATCCCACAACCCTGCCAATTTGCTTTGCAATTTTCGTAGATTTGTCACATTTTTACCTATCAGAATAAATTTGATAATTTGGAGATTGATGGTGAACACAAATTTGGCTTTCCATGACATAGATATAATTTATTGACCTTTTAGAGTTTTGCGTTCACATACTGGGTGGGAGAAAGCAAAATCAAAAAGCTCAAAGAATGTTACATATACAACAACAACAACAACAACGCCTTATCCCACTAGGTGGGGTCGGCTACATGGATCAACTTCCGCCATAATGTTCTATCAAGTACCATACTTCTATCCAAACCATTAATTTCGAGATCCTTTTTTATAACCTCTCTTATAGTCTTTTTGGGTCTTCCTCTGCCTCGAATTGTTTGTCTTCTCTCCATCTGGTCTACTCTCCTCACTACAGAGTCTACCGGTCTTCTCTCTACATGCCCAAACCACCTAAGTCTATTTTCCACCATCTTCTCTACAATAGGCGCTACTCCAACCCTCTCTCTAATAGCTTCGTTTCTAATTTTATCCTGTCGAGTCTTACCACACATCCACCGCAACATCTTCATCTCCGCTACACCTACTTTATTCTCATGTTGGCTCTTGACCGCCCAACATTCTGTTCCGTACAAAATCGTCGGTCTTACCGCAGTCCGATAAAACTTTCCCTTTAGCTTGATCAGTACCTTTGCATCACATAACACCCCCGATGCTTTTCTCCATTTCATCTGTCCTGCTTGAATGCGATGATTCACATCCCCTTCAATTTCCCCATCATCCTGTATTATAGACCCAAGATATTTAAACCGTGTGACTTGAGGGATAATATGGTCTCCTATTTTCACCTCTGAGTTAGAAACCCTCCTTCTTTTGTTGAACTTACATTCCATATACTCTGATTTGCTTCTGCTTAGGCGAAAGCCATGTGTTTCTAGAGCTCGTCTCCAAGTTTCCAACCTCTCATTCAACTCCTCCCTCGACTCTCCAAGGAGGACTATGTCATCTGCAAAAAGCATGCATCTCGGCGCTATCTCTTGGATTTGTTCCGTGAGGACATCCAGAATTAAGGTAAAAAGGTAGGGGCTAAGGGTTGACCCTTGATGTAAACCAATTGTGATGGGAAAATCGTCTGACTCTCCACCCTGTGTCCTAACACTAGTCGATACCCTATCATACATATCTTGGATAGCTCGAATATATGCAACCCTAACCCCTTTCTTCTCTAGAGCTTTCCACAAAATCTCTCTAGGCACTCTATCATACGCTTTCTCCAAGTCAATAAAAATCAAGTGCAAGTCTTGTTGGGCCATGCGATATTGCTCCATCACCCGCCGTAATAAATAAATCGCTTCCATGGTCGACCTTCCCGGCATGAAACCAAATTGATTCTCAGTAACTTAAGTCTCCTTTCTTAATCTCCGTTCGATCACTCTTTCCCATAATTTCATGGTATGACTCATGAGCTTGATTCCCATATAATTTGCACAATTTTGTATATCCCCCTTGTTCTTATAGATTGGCACTAACGTGCTTCTCCTCCATTCCTCCGGCATGCGTTTTGACCTCATAATTTCGTTAAAGAGTTCGGTGAGCCACTCAAGACCTCTATCTCCAAGAGTTTTCCACACTTCAATAGGTATGTTGTCTGGCCCCACCACCTTACCATTACTCATTCTTTTCAACGCTTCCTTTACTTCCTGTTTCTGAATGTTACATATGGACTAAATTAATTTACTTTCACAAATAATTAGTTCTTGCCTCGTGTATCATATTGCATTTAGTCCTTTGCATATCCTTGACCTTATCTTCTCAATTTTCATTCTAAATTATATCAATTAATAAAATATTAAAGATATCGATTTGGTGATATATTAGGTTAAGTTTGTGAAATTATATATATATATATATATATATATATATATATATATATATATATATATATATATACTGAAAATGAAAAAATTTCCGCAGTTGAGTTGAAATTACGTTCAATATATACGGTCATGGCTTATCCAAAATCTTAATGACAGTAATTGCATACCTCATCAGGTGACATTTTAGTATCAGGTGCATCATTCATTGACGTCTTTTTTGGATTTATCTTGCCTCTATAGGAAGTTCACAAATCCAATCGGATTATTCTATGATTCTAATAATGACTTTTAACTTTTTATGGTGGTTGTCATGCTCAGTGTGCGTCTATCAATAATTACCATGGATATATAAAGGTAATGATCACAAAATTAGATTAAGTCTCTTTTGAATATAATAACTATAAGATTCTTGATTGTAAATTTTTCGGAGGGTTGAATTTTATGGTATTTTTTACGATGACATCTTATTTAACATATTTGTTGGTTGCGAGATCTTGAAAATTAAATTTGGTTAAGTATGAAGTTTTTAAGTGATAGATTATTTAAAAATAAATTAATTTTATCGATATAAATAATATCAATTAATTTTTTTAATTATCCTTAATTGTACAGTCTCATACCAATATAATCTTTAAATATCTCTAGTTCTATTGTGATTCAATTAGAATGTTAAAATAAAAATTGAAATCATGTGTCCATGTTAAGATGAATATATTTGTTTTTTAAAATAAAATATTATAATTAAGTAACATACTAGATACGTAACATTTAAATATAATTAAGAAAATCATGAAATTCTAAAAACACATTTATTTATAAAATGATTGCTTAATTAATTATTAGGTTTATAAATTTATAAATAAGTAATTTTGGATCTTTAGTATACTTATGTGAAAAAATATTAAATGAAATGAAAAGTAAAAAATGTCTTCGTAGAAATTGAACTTATATCGTTTTATTCATAGATAAAATAATAAATCATTAAGATAATTGTTTTGTTTATTTAATAATATTAATATTATTTTTTATGTATCATTCGTCAAGAATTATTTTTTTTAAATTATTCAAATTTATAAATTAAAAAAATTATTATATAAATCTTTTTAATTTTAAGTAAATAATTTGTATATTAAAATAAATTTACAAAAAAATTATATAAATAATTCACATATTAATTTTTTAAATTTATTTATAAATTGGTAAAATAAAAAAATAAACTATTCGAAATATAAAAAAATATAAAATGATATAAAATAAAATTAAAAAGATGTCTGTATTAATTAGTTTTTAATTTATAATTTTTGATAATTTAAAAAAAAATAACTCTTGAATAATGATACATAAAAAATAATGTTAATGTAGTTAATTAAACAAAAATGCAATTTGAAATAGAAGGACTAAATGTTTTATTTTAGAAATAGGAAAAGCAAAATTGTGGATTTGAAATTATATATAAGAAAACCAAAATTTTAATTTAACCTAATTATTAATAAAATTTATAAAAAAATTATTAAATCATTCATCATGTATAATCAGTTAATTTAAACAAATCAATATATTTTTATTTTAAAATTTATTTATTTATGTATTTTATTTTATTTTTTTGTTAAATGTGACTTTTCATCTTTTATATTTTAGTGTTTTTTTTATTATTTTGATCCTTAAAATTTTCCAAAGTCTCGTTCGGGTTCTTTATATTTCTGAAATATTTTATTTGTAAATGCTAATTAGGATGATGAGATGATATGTTAATTAAAATGATGCCGTTAAAATTAACAAAATGACAATATATATAGAACAATTTAAACCCTAAATACTCATGGTTACTAAACCCTAAATACTCATATAATTCATGTTAAAGTTTTGAATTAAATGTAATGTATTTTTTTTAATAAATGTAATGTGAAATTGACTCATATAATTAAGTAGTGATTCACCCACTTTGCTTCTCTATTATTCCTTTTTAAGTTGTCCCTTCGAAACGATATATTTTTAAAATTGAATCACAACTTTAAATATTAACACAATTATTATCATGCGATGTCGTTTTAAATTAACAACACATAGATAGTTTGGTTTGGAAAGAGACAACAAAGAAGTCAGAGATCCTATATCTTTCATTAATGAATTAAAAAATGCAAAGAATATTGACTTATGTTGTACCCAAATAAAAGCCGATATCCATGGTTTGAGTGTGTCTGACTGAGAGCAAAGTAGTAGTTGAAGGCTAATAATTCATTCATATATAAAATATCCAGACAATAAACCTTATTCTTGTCTATGCTTGTCTACTCCTTTTGGTCCCTTGGTCTCCTGGTGCAGGATCATAATGTATATAAAATTATTTTCCTTTCAACTTTGCTCTTAACTTCTTATATATACTAGCATTGCAGAGAATCAAACTCTTGTTCATTGAGCCAAATGGAATTGAATTTTCAATTAGTAATAATTACAGAAGAATATATTCTGATTTCGTTGACTTTCATCACTCGATTCATGGTGTTAGCAGCTAGCACTTAGCACCCTGTATTATCGTACAATTTAAGAAACTGATAAATCAAAATAGCTGTTACTCATTAATTTAAATAAGGAAATTAATGTGACAATCAATTAAGAAAGATTTTTTTTACCAAATTAAGAAAGATTTTAATACAAAGGAATGTGTTGTACATAGCTCATATTAAGCGGGACTAGCAGATGTTGGAGTAGAACGGAACGAGAGTTTGTTTATTATTATATAAACTGATGTAAGTCTAGTGTATTAATTAATATACAAAGAAACATATGTTTTACTCTCGAGAATCTAAGCACAACTAATAAATCTCGTTAAATCATTGTTTGTGTGTATGTGATTTTTTCTTTAGAATTTCAGTTGTCGTTGCTATCGTAATGTAAAAATTTAAATTGATAAGAACTAAAAAGAATATTTAAAGAAAGAGACAATCCTAAACTTAAGATTTTGGTTTTTCCTCAAGCAAATTCACTACCCTAAACTTAAGTCTAGTTCATAAGTATATTACATATGTAAGAATGAATCTCTTAATTCCATTAATAAGCAAAACTTTATTTTTCAACTTTGGCTTATAATGAGCTAATTAAATAACAAACGGTTCTTGATAAAAAAAAATAAAATAAAATAACAAACGGTTAAGGCTTAAAAGGTTTAGCAAAAGATGCATGTAAAGGGAGACTAATTTTGGTCCTGACTTAAAAACAAATACAAGAGTACCTCAATTATATCTGTACAACCAATACAATAACAACAACCAAAATCAAGTTTTGAAGTAGAAAATCTGCAATAAAGAAATACGTGCATTGAATAATTTTATTAGGGTTTGTTTGATTTTCTTCTCACTTTCTGGTTTTAAAAAATATTTTTTAAATAATTGCATACTGATCAGTTATCAATATCTTATATAAAATCTATTAAATTTTGAAAATTGTTTACATAAAAAAATTCCAAAAACTACATCAAGGGATATTTTGTCACCTTTAATTTTATTTTATGGTTCTAATTTAAGAGTGTGAGGCATCTGAAGTGATGATATATGTGATCAGATATGAAGTATGTTGGTTTTGCAGAATAAAATTTATTCTTGATTTCAAAAACTAAGGGTGTATTTGATTAGGATTTTAAAAGATATTTTTTTTATAAAAAATTTTGAGGTATTTAATTAAGATTTTTAAATAATAGAAATAGGTCTTGTGGTATTCAATCATGACTATTAGGATTTTTTAAGGAATTCAATAAAGTTCGATAATACTCAATTAAAATTCTTTACAACTTAAAAAAAAGTTTTCTAATATTCAATAGTATACAAATTTCAATGGATTATTTTTTATGATGGATTTTAATGAATTTCATGAATTTTTTTAGTAAAAAATACACATCAAATAATTTTATCCAATCCCTTGAGATTTCATGAGACTTTCTTGCTTTCATTCTTTCATTTCCTGCCAATTGACATTTTTTTCATCATACATAATCTCTTGTTTCTTTGTTGAAAACGATATACATTCATAATTCTTTTTTTTTTATTTTTTTCTACCAATAGACAACAATCCCTCCATCACTGCGAAAAACGCTTTCTACGTCGATTAAATTGTGCATTCTACATCGATTATTAACCATCGTCGTAGGAGACGTCATAGAAAATCGGTTCCATAGACAACCGTCTTAGAATAAAATATCATTCTAAAACGATTTTTAGCTAAAAACCATCTTAGAAGGGTACTTTTCTAAAATGGTTCTTAGTTAAAAATCATCTTAGAATGGTACACTTTCTAAGACGGTTTTCCATAGGACCGTCTTAGAATGCATTTTTTTTTTAAAAAAAAAGTTAAAATATATTGAGGATTCTAAGACGGTTTTACATAGAACCATCTTAGAATGAATTTTTTAAAAAATAATTTAAAATATTTTAAGAATTCTAAGATGATTTTCTCAAACATTTTAAGACGGTTTTTCAGAAAATCGTCTTAGAATGTGCTTTTTTTTATAAAAAAAAAATCATATACATTAACGTCCCAGCTGAATTCTAAAATTGACCAACTAGTGCCATCAAAAGTATGCACATTGCAAATAATGTACTCAAGATACATTTTGTTATCGGTGGCCTTGTACAGCCACGTGGCCATTTATCCAGTAAGACAAAAGCACAAAATGAGGTAAGAGAAGAATATGCATACATAGGAATTCTAAATCAACTTGGACACAAGGAAGATCCTTGGACTTGGAATAAATTCGTAAGCAAAAATATAATTTGTATCTTGCAGGCCCTTTTATATGGATATTAGAGCTTCATTGGTAAGTAAACAATCTTATAGAACCTAATCCATAGTGTTTTAAAAGGAATTTAATTCTATGGCCAATACTTTAACATTACCTAAAACTAACAAGTCAATATTTTCAAAAACTAATTCCTATAGAAATTGCAATAAAATCATATACAAAAATCAAGACTTGAGGGTAAAAGCACTACATTACCTTTTTGAGAATAATGTTATTTGCACGATAGATGGCCATTTCTCCAGAAGTTGCACTATGGTATGGATTTCCTTTCAGTACCTTCAGTAATATTAAGAAAATGTGTAAGAGATAATTCCTCTCTTGAAAAACTTTTTAGTGAATTGAAATACCATTATTCAAAACCGCTACCATCAAAATAACATTTCAAATTCAAATTTCCCAATTGTTGGCATCCTTATATCTGCAGTAAGGAAATATATTAATATAGCATTGAAAATTGAAGCATGCTACAACAAAGTGTTACAAACAATAAGGGAAAAATCTCAAAAAATAAAACTTTTTAGGTTGTGTACTTCACTCTTAATCCACCACAACTAAGCTTCTTGATTCCAGAATAGTCCTAGAATAATCAGATAGTGACCCAAGTCTTTTTCCATCCACTTTTTTAACAGTTGTGATGGAATTGAAGTAAAGTGCACAACTTAACATTTATGTACCATTTTACGCATTTTGAATGTAACAAAGACCAAAACACACATAGGTCAAATACAAGGAGGTTTTTAGAGATTTCCCACATAAATAGTAAAGTGAGTATTAGAAAGAAGAATTACTTTGGGTTAACAAACTCCTGTATGGCACCTCCTGTTTTTGAGAGCTCTTCAATGTAAGGACCAAGTTCTAAAATCAACTGTTAGAATAAGATGTTGTCACTATGCAATCATGGTATAATCATGGCATGGTTCAACTAAATAATAATAATAATAATTTAGTTACAATTATAACTAAACCATGGTTATAATAGCCTGATATTTCTAGTATTTCAAACATCATTATGAATTAAAAGCTCCATAAGGGTTACCTATGAAAATGTGCAACTTTAATGTTAATGGAGAGTTCAACTTCGACAACTGTAACCAATGCATGAAATAGTTTTCTTCTGTTTGAAGATAATAGGTCTGTGGAATATCAGATCTTCCCTGAAGTTCATTTTTGCCAAGATTTTCATTTAATGTTTGGTATATCACTACCTACATTTTAGAGGGAGTTGAAAACAATTCAAGAGAGCAAGACCTTTGTTTCCATTCAAACATTTCACTGTCAAATAAATTAATAGAGCTTTTATTTTGCACCTCATTCTACATGACAATAGAAAGAAACAATGTTACTATGCTAGTAATGTAACTAAATGTTAAATATTATTAGCATTACTCAAATTGAGCAATGCAACCTGTTTTAATGTCTAACCAGTCAAAATAGAACTTCTAAAAGAATATAGAACTATTAGTAAAGCAAATTTTGAAGTATAAAGACTTCAACAAGGCCTTGTTTTTCTCAATAATCAAGTAGTCACTTAAGTCAAATAAAAAAATAATATTAAAACATAGGTCAAACATACAAGACCTAATTGTCAAAATGACTTTTCAGCACACATAAAATGCAAAACTACCAAAAAACAAATCAACAATTTCATCATTTTATGTAATCTACTTGTTTGTTAATCCAACACTTACCATTAGATCGACATTAGAATGGATTTCATCATCGGAGTCCTTGAGATCACTGAATGAAGGAGGATTTGGTGTTGAGTCATCAATAATTTGATCCTCATCGGTTTGTTGACTTAACATTTTACCATTGTTTTCCTCTCTCGACCAAAAGAAAGGTGAAAGAACAGGATTATCTTTTTCACTTTGGAGGGGCCTTTCACTTTCCTTGACTAGGACCTTTTCCGTTCCCTCTTTCTCTTTGTTAATTTCACTCAGAGAGTCTCCAATTTTCAAATTCTTCATTGGAGTTTCTGAAAGAAGATTTTGCGACACCTGTACCCTTTTCTTTGCTGGAAAAGAAGGCTTTGCAAAGTCAGAACTTGAACTTTCCATGTTGCCCTGAACCATTTTCTTATACTTCTTTTTCTTCCGGGTTCCACCAACTTCCATCTTGCTAGAGTCAACATCACCTTCACATTCTGTTTCTCATTCTGCAATATAAATTTTAGCATAAGTTTTAAAATAATTGTACAGTCCATTCAGAATGGCAGGTTCCTCAACTGAAAGCAAGCCATGCATAAACTCATACTAATGGATACTTGAAAATTAAAGTCACAATCACAATCACAATCACAATGATTCAACTGATAAGTTAGTAATAAGGGCATTCTGGGTTACCTCTAAGTGCAGGAACCCTCGATCGATAAGGCGGTTTGTAAACCTCAAGCAATAACGCAACCTCTTTCCCAAAATTCGACGCTGCCACAAACTCATCCTAAATCTCCTTAACAACCTTACGAAGATCCTTGGTGCCATGCACAGACAAAGTGGTGATGCTGCTCAAAACAGAAGAGTCATTATCCATTGTCATGACAATTGCTTCGTCAATCTTGAAACTAACCCCTTTCTTTGCACCGTGCTCTTCGGAAGCAACAGTGTTGGGGATGCTGTTGATCTCTTTCTTGACGGAACCATTATCATTGCCATCGTGAAACCTCACCGCCTTGGAGCTCCCCTCGCTGCTATTCACCTGCTGCAACGACACCGTTTTGGTATTCGAAGGGCCCTCCCCGAAATCCCTAACTCCAACACCAAAACCCTTGTCCTCTCCCATATTTTTCTTCTCCTTCTTCAATAAAACAAACTCCTTATTTTTCTTTTTCATCATTTTGTGTTCTGCTTCATCCTCAAACTCCAGAATCCCTTCCCTCTCCCTCACTTCCTTCGAATCGGGGTTGCTCACACTCGACCCGAACCGAGGCGGGTAACTCGGGTAACCATTGTCGAAGTTATCGAAAAAGTTGAGGAAGTCCCAGGTGGAGACGCGATGAGATGGTGATGTCAGAGGAGGACGCGACAAAGAAGGCGACGGTCCAAGTTGAGGGTAATACGGGTAATTCCCATCGGGAAACCAGTAGAAACCAAAACATAAAGGAAGGGAGAGGGCATTGCGAGCGAAAGCAGAGGCAGAGCCTAGAGCGACACTGAGGTGGTGGCTTGAGAACCCTAGAGGAAGAGTGGAAGAGGAAGTGGTGAGAGTGGTGAGAGTGTGAGAGCGTGAGAGGGTGGAGGGAGAAATTATTAAAAATAGTGTAAAATATTCGAAGACAATTTTTACAAGACCGTCTTAAAATGACAGTCTTCTAAGACAATTATCAAAAACCGTCTTCGAAAGATAGTTTTCTAAGACGATTTTTGCAAAACCGTCTAAATCTGTTGCATTTGTTTTCAAAAATGTCACTGTGTTCTTTCTAAGTCGGTTTTTGAACAACCGACATAGAAACAATGTCGTAAAAAGTGTTTTCTTTTAGTAGTCCTTCCTAGAATATATGATATAAAAGATCTTTATAATTCTTTGAATTTATAATTGGGGCATTTTGATTACTTGCTTACACATATAAATGAACGTGAATATATATGAAAATGAGAAATATATAATTTTAATGAGTGTGAAAAATTGATTCATGTATAAATAGATAAATATACAAATGAGGTTTGAAATAATTATTGAATATGTTTTTTGTTTGGTAAGATCATTATTGTGAGAATGACTATAAGTATCCATGTTATTGGCAGATATTGTTGTATATAATTTTTATGCAATTAACATGATTGATGATTGAATGAGAATGAGTCTATTGTGCTTATAAATATAACAGGCTTAAGGTTCTTTGTATAGGATGATAAGTTTTATTTAAAGAGTTAACTAAAAAAAATTCATGAATCTTAATTAATAATTTTTGAATGTTTTTTTAATTAATAGAATTATTTAAAATCTTAAAAATTCATAATATCCTTTCAAATTTTAAAAAATTCATATTTTATAAATTTATTAAAATCCTAATCATAAAAATCTTAAAAATAACTACATTCTTACAAAATCTTTTAAAATCACAAAAAATTTACACCAAAATAATTTTTAAAATCTTAATCCAACACAACTTTAAAATTTAAATGGCCATGACCTATCTTTGATCTTGACTTCGATTTCAAATTTTTTATATATGGAGAAAAAAAATGAACAGAAGAGTCCCGTTTTAGTGCGAGTGGTCATGTCACAATATCCTTGTCTGGTGAAATTTCTCATTTCTCATTCAAGTTTGCTTCTTCTTCTTCTTTTCCCACATTCGTAGAACTCACCTCAATATAACTCAGTTTCTTTCCCCTTTCCGAATGATAAGCACGGTTTCATTTAGGCATGTATTTGTCTAGCTAGGGTGTTTGTTTAGTTCTTTTAATATTTTTTCTTGATTTATATATATACCTCTTCTTGTTGATGTATTACTGCATGCTCGTGTTGTTTTGTGTATCACGCGTGAAAATTTCATTAGCAATCTTGTTGGTTTGCAATTGTCTTGCATAAGATTTTTTTATACTAATTTGGATTGGTTTCAATCTTTTCTAAGGATAATTTGATTCTTAATTGTTCGTTACCTCAGGGATGGAAAGTTAAAACAACCAAAGACATGTTAGAAATTATTACTCATTATTATATATTTCACGTTTTCAAGGCGTTGTCTTTTAGATATAAGGGACAATTAGAAAGAGATTATGAATTTGATTAGTTTAAAATTTTATTTAACATTTGTGTTTTGTGAAATGTACGGGGAGAGTTTCTCGATGAAGTGGAGCCTTTTCGTAAAACTTATGTTTTGTTCGGTAGAGATAAGAGAAATATATATATATATATATATATAAAGAATGAAAAAAAGTGAAAATAGTTGCTAATACATAGTTTATTAGTAGCTAAAATTTGCAGCAAATCTTAAGAATTCTGGTGGTGGTTTTCAGTTAATTGTCTAGCTCCTAATTTTTCAGTTAATTGTCTATATACTAGAATTTATTTGGAATTTTATAAAATTAGTTACTAATTTGTTTATAAATTTTAGCTTATTTTGTTAAATTTTGTTGTGAATACCAAAATCAGGTTTTTTAATTTATTTAATATAAAAATATTCAAAATGAAGTTCATGATATAAATTCTTATGTAATATTTTTTTTTGTTGCAAGAAATAAAGGAGAAAGAAAAACCAAAAGAATAATGGAGAGGTTAACTCCTAGGGAAGTGAATTCTCGTAGCTTCAGCTTTCAAGAAAGTGCTCAAACAAGCCGGGGGATCTTGAATATTCACTAATTAATTTTTTTAATCTAAAATAAAAAATAGTGTATAAAAATCTATTTATAATATATAAATCCTGAGGTAAAAATATGTTGTCACATCAGCTTATTTGTCTATGTATCAATGTATAAAGAATTTTATTTTCTATTGTATCTCTCATCTACCAAAAAATACATAAATTCACCCCTTCTATTGTCCATTTAAATCTAAGTTAAGTTATCAAATGGAGTATTTGTTCTCTCCTTTCCTAGATCCTCTAGATTGCATTTCCAATTTGATGTTACAATTCTCATAAGAAATCAAATGCAAATATTTACAATTCTTTCTCTTATATTATTCTTCATAAATGTTTTCCTTATTAGTAGTTGAGACACCTTTTTTTTGTAAGAAAAGCCTTTTTATTGAAAATCTCTTAATTTTTCACTAGAGTTTCTTAGGTAATGTGAATTTCTCTTTTAATGATTTGAGTTTTGTTGAATTTAAGATGATGCAAAGATCATTGGAAAATGGTGCTAAAGGAGCTATCATAATAAACCAATTAAAAAACTAGAACCAAATTTGGAGGGATGTTGAGGTCATCAAATTTGGAACACATCAAAGTAGGCAGCTACTCATTGCTAATGCAAGTTTTATTTTTGTTCTCCTATGATAATGTTGAAAGGTTGATTTTCCTTATTGACATTAAGTTTCCTGTATTTGCTTATGTGAATCCTCTTTGTAATTTGCAAGAGGTTATAAGTTGAACAAAAATACATTTTTTTTCCTATGCTAAAAGTGTTTGCTTACATCCTGGTAGCAAATGATCACAATCCTAGATCACTACTTGGAGAATGAGAATGTGAAATATATAATTTACAAGTATATGCCAAATAGATTTTTTCATACTATTTCTCTTAGTTATATACTAGGTTTGGGTATGAAGGGTAATCAAATATTTATGTAGTGATATTTTGCTTTACAAATTGTTCATTAAATTATAAGTTTCTTGTGATTGTTTATAACAATATGCAAATTGAAGAAGTTTGAAAGAACTTTTAGTCCAATCATTATAAAATTCAAGCATAGTACATAATAAATTTTATTGTGTCAATTTTCCAATAATTGACATATTAATAAAATTAAGCCTATTAATTACAAATTAATTAGCTATTGATTATAAAATTACAACATCAATATTACAACATATCATTAAATTTCAAGAATATCAGCTACTCAATAGTCAATACAAACTATTAATCAATTATAATTTAAAACTAGTAGTTACTGGTTACAAATTATAACATTACCATTTACTATTAATATTTTGAAATATCAATTACTCCATGCAAATTTTAATACAATTATTACGTTTTGTTACGACACAAATGTCCAAATTAATTTTTATTAATAAAATGTTTATACTTATTACAAATTTTAATTTGATTGGTTTTAATATATGATATTCTAGAAATATTTAAATCATTAGTTTTTTTTAGGATATTTAAATCATTTGTTAAATTTAAATAAATTCTAATGTTATTAACACATGCATAATCTACCAATATAATTTATTAATATAGCATATCACATATATAAATAAAATAAAAATGTATTTACAATCAATGCAACAATCAATGAAATTGACCATACATTTTAATGGAATCGTAAAACATATGTTAAAGAAGTCATTAGAAACTAATCAAAGATGAAAACCAATGAATTTAAAAATCATGAAAATCAACCATCTAAGTATCTAATGGCAATGTTACAAATTTGTAAAAAAAAAATACTTATGTATTCCCTATACAAAAATTTATTATATATTTATAATTTTTTAAGAAAATTAGGTCATTCAAGATAAAATAGAAAGTATTTGGTGATACCAATGTAAAAACATTCACAATGTTTGCTTGAACGTTTAAAGGGAATCACATAAAAAAAGTCAACAACTAAAAATGACAAAAAAAATTCATTTGAGTTATAAGCTTTATCATAATTGTCTATTATTTTTCTTTCATTACATAAACAAATTGTTTGTGCTCTATTCATTTCAATTTTACTTTATTCTTGATGCAATCCTTATAAATCTTATTTAATAATGTTCCCCATTTTACATAATGCTAATGTTTAATTTTATCCTCACATTCAAAAACCACATCAACTACACTTATGATGTCCTCATGCATCCACAATATGTTAACCATCTCCATTTCAAAATTTCTGCATATAAAACCTTACACTCACTTTCTATTTAAAAGACATATTTTATAAATATTTTTTTCTTAAATATTTTTAGTATTTCCAAATTATGTTATATATATTTAAAGACATATCTATTTATCTATTTACAATATATAAAAGTTGAGCTTCTCAACATCACACTCCAACATTAGCAAAATTAGTAATTTGGAAGAAGGAGAGCATAAGCTGGATTTTTCAATATCAGGTTACCACGTCAACAAAATTAATGATTTGGAGAGACGAGAGCATTCTACGTTACTATATTAATTCAAAGTGATACTCATTAATAGTCATTGATATATTTTAATAAAACTAATAACTTCTCACATTAATATAAATATAAGAATTTTTAAATTATTTTTATTGTAAATTTTATTTTATAAACTATTTAAAAAAAACTATAAATGTGGTAATTAAATAATAAATATTATTGGTTTCACTTTTATATAAAATAGTTATATGTAAAAATATATATTACAAAATTTATCATATGATAAAGTTAACAATATTTTGCAATTTTAAATTATGTTTTCTAAAATAATTTTGTTCAATGATAAAAAAAAATTAATTATATTTTATATTATTTGAGTACCACATTGAAGTTACACAATGAATATCAATAATATTTAATGATTGCATGTAATAAAATACTATTGAATCATATTAAACAAATAAATCTGAACTCTAAGTTAACTTATTTGTGAAATATAATTTTCAATTAAGTTCATCCATAATCATTTAAGTATATTAACCATAATTATATAATTTTGATACTATTTTAAATAATAATTTTTACATTAATAGTAAATTAAATAATATTTGACTATGCATAATTTTATTTTTTTAATAAAATAAGGTACATTAAAGTATATATTTCACAAAGTAAGTAAAAATATTAATAATATTATATACCATAAAATAATATATATTAAAATTGTCTAAGACAATATTATTATTATTATATATGATAAAATAGTAAACATTATTATATATTAAAATAGTATAATATATTATTTGTTTGTTGTTTTTTTTCACTTGGTTCTTTATAAAAATTTACTATTATTTAAAGCTTTTAATAATGAAATTATTTTAAAAACTAATAATATTTATAGTCATTGATTATAATTTATTGTTAAGTATAATATTCTTTAACACTCAAATCTTTATTTTTAGTATTTTTTATATTTATATTTTGATTTTAGGTCTAATTGTTTCTTTAAATAATTTTTATGAAATTGAATAAACATTTCAATCAATTTCATATTTTTATTAGAAAGTTCTTATATGAATCATCTTTCTCTTTGTCTTTCATTATTTATTTTTTCTTTGTAATTATAGCTTCTATTTTTTGTTTTGTTCTTCATTTTAGTGTTATGATATTATATGTTTTAATTATTATTATTATTCAAGTTTTTTATATACGCTTTATGTTTTTTTCTATAACTATTGTATTATAAATTTTACTTTTACATTATATTTGTTCAACAAGACATGAAGAGATTCTATTATTGTGATAATTTTTATTTTTTTTTATCAATCACATTTTGAATAACTTCATTACAAATTTTTATTTTTTCTATTCAAATCAATTGTTGAATGATATGAATGATAATTTTTAAATATCAATTGACTAATTTATTTTATTTAAAATACATGTTATTAGTGTAAATAATTTAATAGTTATCATTAACGCAATCAATTTAATAATAAGAATACAACTTTATTATTCACCAAATAAACATTAATTAAATATCATTAATTTGAAAAATGTAATTAACATATGTAACAATATTATTATTATTATAAATAATAATAACATATCAAAGATTAATAATAAATACAAATAATTGGTGACATCTTTAATAAGTTAATAAATACGTAAACAATAATATTTAAAGTTTGAAACATATAATTATTTTTATAAATAACTTTTAAAAATTAGTAAACAATAAAAATAAAACTAAAACTAAGGGAAAATAAATAATGATAATTATTATTACTATTAAATCAAGATTATTCAATTTATATTACGTCATTATGAGATTAAATAATTCAAACTTTAAAAATATTACACAAAACTAATATATTCAAAAATAAGTAAACTTATAGTTTTAAAAATAATTAATGGCCATATCTTTTTAAGATAAAATTAAATTAATTAAAAATATAATTAATCAATTTTCTCATTAATAATATAATTATGTTTAATATAAAATATTTAAAAATTGCTATTTTTATTTATGTAAACAAATAAATAAATATAAAATTATATATATATATAATTTTAAAAAAACCGTACGATACTCGGGTACAAAGTTTAATTTACAATAATTCACACAAAATTAAGTGAGTTAAATTCTATTGAAATATTCACCAACTGATATCAGATAAGGCACTCGGTTTAGCTAGAGTATCTGCACAATGATTTTAATTCTGAAATTTATGCTGCAAGGAACACGTCCAATCCGTAACCATGTATAGATGTATGTGGGTGTAACCTCATACATTACGATAAAGATGGTGTGCTGCAAATCGTGTTGAACTAATTCAGTCGTGGTGAAGGAATCAGAGTACGTAGCAAACAACTTTTCTAAATCAAACTTAGATTCCCAGCAATGATCAATATTAAATGCAATAAAAATTGAACATTTATTTTATCTTATATTTGACTCTTATAAAGTGATTAAATATGTAATTAAAAAAATAAAAAAGATGTACCATTTCTATTTGGACTAAAATACCTTGTAAATTTAACATGCTTTAATCAACAAAAGTATATCTTATTCTAAAGAGTGGATCACCACCTCAAGTGAGAGGAATCATTTAGAAGAAAAAATTATAAAATTTATCAAAAAAAAAACTTGTAAAATTTGATTGATGAAAATCATAGACTCTTCCAGCGCAGACAAGTTGTCTCAATGAGATTAATTTTTTATTAAAAGGTGTAGTGGAATTAAGTTACAATTAAGCGATAAGGTTAGCTTAAACGTTGCAATAGGAGCTAACTTTGTGAACACAAAGCACGAGATTTTGATTACATGATTTCTTGATGGATCCAATGCAACTTTGTGATTATGTGAGCATTATGGAAAGACATCTAGGTCAAACAAGAAACATGAACAAATCACTTAATTTTAAGCAGCTAGCTATATAATGCAACCCCGTCTTACTTAGCGGCTGTCATCTGAACAAGAATATTAACCCTTGGACCGAGTCCAAACGAACTCACATCGTGCTTCACGATCGTATCAAAAGGTTCAACAATTATTATTTCATGATTTTAACCTCCAATTTGATCGTTGACACAGTTTTTGGACATTTGTTTTATTTGATCGTGAAAAATTAATAACATTAAATAAATTATTTAATTATTTTCTAGTTATGGGCATGACATCAATTCTATGCCGCCATGCACACCGTCCCAAGTTTGGGATATTACAAGTCATTCCTCTCCAAAGAGCAAGTAGACCAAATCATAATATGAAATATTTTATGTATTTAAAAGCTTGGTTTGACGTTTGTAGCATTGTTGAAAATGGTACCAAAGTGGAGGATCTCCTTCCCATGCTGATAAGTGAAAACTGAAAACACGCGAACACTTGGAAGTACTATTTTCCATGCCAAAATATCGTGTTGCACTTGCCCATCCCATTATCATGCTCTTCTCCTGAATTTAAAGTGTAAAAAAAAAAGTTGGGTTTACCTTTTTATATAAGATGAAAGAAATTCAATTATTTGAGTGATCAGTTTTTAAGGACTAATAATAGCAACCTTACGAAACGTTATTTTCTGATGGAGAATCGTATGAAAGGATTATATTTTTGGTGCTTGTCGTCCTTTAGGCAAAATTATAAGATTCCAATTGAACGTATTTACATTAGAGAACAATTGAGAGAGAGAACAGAACACCCCAAAGCAGAGACTCATGCACTCCTTCTAACCCTTCCTAACCCTAAACTGAAGTGTCAAACCCTACCTCGATAACTGAAGTGTCAAATCCAACCCCGATCTCCATTTATACAAACTCTCACATGTGTCTCTTTTTTATACTCAAGTATGTAGTGTGCAATTGCCTCGTTTGGCACTCTGACATGTAGCCGCATGTCAACGATTTTAGAGGCTATGTCAGCTAATAATATACGCTTTGCCTAACGGTTATTTGTTGAAATTTTAAAAGATCCTTATAAAATACTAATATAACCATCAGAAACACGTTACATTAGATTATCAAGAAAAGTTTAGAAATACTTGAATCCATAATGATTGATCAAACAAACGTAGCGGAATCTGAATCCGTAGGTGATTTCTAATCTATGTATTCTTCTTAGGATCTGTTACAGAATGTTGTAGAGACAACGGATAACCGGCTAACAGCGTAACCAGTGGCTTCATGGTTCTTCCTCAGCCGAAACCTCTTTATTCTTCAATAAGACCTTCGTAACTCTTCATATGGGAAAAAGAGAAATCATGTGTGACGGGTTGGTATATTGGGGACCATAGCCTTCTTATAGCGTGTTAACCTAATAGGATTCTCATTATCCCCTAATGGGTCAACATTGTCATCTGCTCATTTAAATTCATATCATCTGATTTAGTTGTCTGACAGGCTCACTTAATTTGATCACATAAAATAAAACTCACTAATGATAAATAGCTAATATAATTGTCTTATAATATTAGCCCACATTAATTATTGGAATAGAAAATTTCAACAATCTCTCACTTGGGTTACATATTGTAATGATTATGTCAAAATCCTTAAGCATGCATCCGTACACTATTTATCTCTAGACTTTCACCTTAACAACCTGGTTCATCTCATGTATCAATAATGAAATCATTGCGGCTTTTGTCACTACAACAAATGTAACTAGACCCCAATGACCACCACATCAATACACTCAATGATATAGGTCAATATGGATAAGTAACATGGAACTTAGAAGTAATATGATCTCACTCATGCCTATTTTCAATTGGTCCAAACTTTATTTTTTATAGAGATAAATCCAAACACAACATACATATTGCAGACAAAAAAAACTTATAATGAAATGATAAACTTCAACTTTATTTCTACAGAAAATCCAAACAACAAAATGTTTATAAATCATAAGATATAGAACATAAGCAAGACTCTCACTAAACTAAAGTACTATTAAGAATTACACCCATATGAGCAGTGTGCTCATGAAAAAAATTTAAGTGTCAAACCTTTAGTAAGTGAATCAACTAGCACGGAATGAGTCCTTATATGTTCTATATACATCTGTATTTTCTGAATTCTTTATTACTTTATGTCAACAAACTTTTACTTAGTTGAATCCTTAATAAGACAACTAAGATATTGTCCCAATAAACACCCGATGGCTTCTTAATGTTGGCAACAATAATAGACAAGCTAGTTACAATAATTTAACATTCATAAATTCTAGTATGATGTCTTATAGCAAAAAAATATTAACTCCACCAATATGGTTAAATGTGGATCCTTATGTGGAGTGATTTCTATTAAGATATTCCGTAAAAATCGAAGTCAGAATACCTAATAATCTCTGAACTTATAGACTTTCAATATGAAAATATGTAGTTTCGTGTTCTCTTCAATTAGCACATTATGCGCTTTATTACTTTCTAGTGTTGCATACCAAGATTACTTATATATCATCTTAAGACTCTCACTAAAAATTATTTTAGGATAATAAAAAAATAAACTTAAGAATACATGATAAATTGCAATATAATTTTGCAACAATAAACCATATGATGATAGTAGGATGCCATCTACATATAATAAATTTACTTCCACTGAACTTTTAGCATACACAATCATCAACCAAATTTACCTCAACACCATAAGAGATAATCTTGATGAATTTTGTAATACCATAGACGAGAGACTTGTTTAAAAACATAATTTCTTTAGTTTGCATATCATATACTTTAGATCATCTTAAACAAGATTTTTTGGTTGCACTATATAATTTTTTTCATCAATGTTTCCATTTAGACACATAATCTTTACATCCATCTATGCAAAACAATCATCAAAATGATTTACAATGTCATTATAGTCCTAAGAGAGTCTTTCTAATAAATAAAAAAGAAATTCTTTTTGTGATCAATGTTTTCCTTCTTGTAAAACTTTTGGCGACAAAACAAACTTTATATATCTCAATATTACCCATTGAATCCCTTTCGACTATAGATATTTATCTCCAACTTATGGGTTTCACACTTTTAGGCAATTTGACGATATTCCAAATGTCATGTTCAACCATTGGTTTTATTACATCATTTATGACATCAATCCATTTGAGAGTTAGAGCACAACATGACTTGACTAAAGTCAATTAGACCTTCTCAGTCAATCTAATGTCATATTCATGTTCTTAAAGAAATATAACAATCATATCAAATTAAATTTTTCCTTTCTCTAGATGATCTTCTTAAAGACACTTCTTGAGACTATTGAGTTTGAACTTTAGGTGGTGCTTAAGAGGAAATCCCAATGTTGTCTTGTCTTTTAATAATCTTAGGAGTAACATCATTATTTAATTACCATATTTGGTTCTTGAACAATGGTAAGTACAAATACTTATTTATTGTTAATAACAGGTTATTCTTTAAAGACAACACTCATTATGTTTCTTTTCCCTCCAAACTCAATTTCCTCAAGGAGTCTTTCACGTTTCAAATGTGATCTTAAAGTGGGATTGTAAAACTTATACATGCGAGAGCTTTAAATGTAACAAAAAAATTGTAACTAATCATCTTTAAGTCTAGCTTACCTTTATGCAGCTTATAAGACATTGCTTCGGTTGGACATCCTCAAATGTGCATATGCATAATGTTGGGATTTCCCTGGCTCACACCTATAGGGGTTATTAGTGACTACTTTAATTGGTACCCTAAAAAGATATAAATTGCATTCTTTAACGTCTTTCACCAAAACAACTTTGGTAGAGAAGAATCAAACTTCTTACCATATCTGCACAAGTCTAGTTTCATCATTTTGCAACTTTATTCATGTTAAGTTTGTCTAACATTATATGTTGTAAAACAATTTCACAATTATTGAAGAAAACGCATGGGGAACTCCAAATGTTGCACCTTATGTCATATCTATCATAGTATTCCCCACGATCAGATTTGACAACCTTAATTTTATTTTCTAGTTGTTCAACTTCAGCTTTGAAAGACTAAATGTGTAGAGGTCAAAACTTCTCATAATTTAAATAAAGAGAAATTATCTATGAACACGAGAAAATACATTTTCTCATTCCATGAATCCAGAAGGAATAAACACTAATATATGTATGTATTAATTCTAAGACATCCTTAGTTCTTTCAACATCTTAATTCCATTTTGTTTGTTTATTTTCCCTTTATATACTCAATGTAGACTATAAGGTCCAACCAATATAAAGGATCCAGAATTTCCTATAATACAAGCATCCAAATTCTCTATTAAGAGATATGACTTAAGTGCTTATTATAAAGTGACAAAATTCTCATTTAATTTTAAGTTTTGTACCACCCAAAATTGTTTGCAATAGGAACACTCGAATATCCATAAAAGAACTCATAACTTGAACCATTTGAATCATGAGAGACTAACTTTATTATTTCTAATTGAACAAGAATAACTGAATTTGTCCAAATTAGAAATAAAATTTGGTTTAATAAACAACTCAATATATATCTCAACCAAATTGAAATGAAATTGAGTCTTTTAAAACAACATAAAAGTTCCTATAGGTTCAACTACAACTTTATGTCATCACCCACATAGATGAATCTTTCATTATCACTTGGTGGATGACTCTATAGGTCGTATCATATAGACATGAATATGTGAGTAGTAGAACCAAAATCTCCCCGCTAACGATCTTCGGTACAAAACTAAATTAACTTTAAAACAAACAAAAATTAGAAGTTTACCATTCTTTTCAATCAATTTAACCAAAACTACAAGATAATTTAATATAATAAATAGAAGGTCTTAAAATTATACAATTTTCACATATGAGTAAGTTATATAAAAATATATATAACAGAACGTGCAAATATTTTACATAACATACTCATCACAAGATACCTAATACAACATTAATTCTTAGTAGTTTTGGACATAGAAATTAATTTGTAATTGATACTCTCAACGCAATGATCAAATATTGATAATAAATTATGTCAAATAATAGTCTTTATTTGGACCGACTATTATTCACATGAAAACACCTTTGTAATTGTCACACATTTATCATCACAAGTATAATATTATTTGACCAAATTGTGTCTTTCTTTGGACCGAACACAATTTAGATAAATAATTTCATACAAAAATCTATGTAATTTTAATCAAATCAATTTTCACATTAGAGATTACTTTGACAATACATCGTGTCAATCAATTTAATTAAAAAAATTTACTAGATATGCAAATAAATAGGAAGGATCTGTTACTGCTAAATTAACTTCAGAACAAACAAGAGTAAGAGATTTACCTTTCTTTACACGCTATGCAGCGTATCTTGGACACTCTTTCTTCATGTGTCTAGTATTCTTGTAGAAGTAGCATATACATTCTTCATTTTTCTTTTGTTTCTTTTGTTGAGAGTGTTGGAATTACACACATTGTATAGGGAGTTGTTCCAACAAAGAATAGTTATTAATGTACCTAGATAGTCACATATTCATGTATCTAGGAATTTACATGCATGTACATAGGTACTAGAACTTCATTAATATTCTTGTAAATTACACATTGTATTTACTCCCTAAGTCTATATAAATATAGATCAGTTGAGTGGGTTAAGCACTTAAGCATTTCACAACCTCTAGTCTCTTCAATATGGTATCTAGAGCCACTTTGTTTGTTCTTTAAAGGTTTCTGCATTTGGTCAGCAAAACCTAAAGTCTCGTCTTTGTCCCTTTGTCCAAACAACAACCTCAATACCCAAAAGTCCCTTCCACCGACTTGCCCACTATCCAAGGCCGTCTTGGTCACCTTCACCAAAAATTGATGGCATCTCCTCTTCCTTCTTAGGTGATCAGTACTTCAATTAGACAACTCTTTGACAAGTGCTGAAATGGCTTCAGACTCTCAAAAAATTGATGGTCCTACCTTCTCTATCTTTGGAACACCAACAATCACTTCAGAAAAATTGAATGGAAAAAATTATTTAGCATGGTCAACCTCTATTAAACTTTGGTTTCTTGGCCAAAGTTATCATGAACATCTAGAGTAATCCTCAGAAAATATTTCAGAAGACAACGCGAATAGTGGAAGAAACTTGATTATCAGCTTTGTGCTCTCTTGTGGCAGTTTGTTGAGCCAACTATATTGACAAATTTCAGAGCCTTCAAAACTTGTTATTCTTCAAGAAAAGGCACAAAGTGTTTTTGCTAATGACATTCAACAATTGTATGATGTTGATCAGAAATTGGCCACTCTTAAACAAACTGATCATGACATGGTTGCCTATGTTTCGAAAGCCCAATCTACAGTTGAAGAGTTAAAATTATCATTGAATGTCGATAAACTTGAAGACATAAAGACGAAACTTTATAATCTATATATGGTGCTGGTACTACGTGGGATGCATCTAGATTTTGATCATATTTGTGACCAAGTCTTAACTGGCCAAGAAGTTGTTTCTCTAGAGAATTTAATTATCCGACTCCTTCGAGTCCCCTCACCAAAAATAAGAGGAAATTCAGTTGACAGTATTGAAACTTCTGCCATGGTATCTAATCGAGGTGGACGAAGTGGTTGTGGAAACCGAGGAGGACGAACTAGAAGAGGAGGTCGCCCTCAATGTTCTTACTATAAGAGAGTGGGTCACACACAAGACACTTGTTATTCTATTCATGGATTCCCCAGAAAATCGGTGAATATTTCAAAGTCTGAAACATCTGAGATAAAGTTTTCGAAGACTAACTATCAAGAGTATCTTCAACTAAAAGCTGCCAAGGAATCTCAAACATCATCTTCTATAAGTGGTCATAACTCCATTGCCTGCATTTCCCAATTTGGTAATAATCAAAGTCCATGGATAATCTGGTCATTACTTTAGCCGATGGTTCTAGAGTTGCAGCAACAAGAATCGGCCATGTATCACCCACTTCTTTTTTGTCTTTAAACTCTGTTTTGCTCATACCTGGTTGTCCTTTTAATATAATATCTCTTAGTCAGCTTACTCATTCTCGTAATTGTCCAGTAATATTTGATGCTAACTCCTTTGTTATACAGGAATGTGGTACGGGTCGGACGATTGGCGTAGGACATGAATCTCATGGTCTTTACTACCTCAAGCCTAATCTTTCTTGGGTTTGTAGTGTTACCACATCACCAAAGCTCCTTCATGAACATTTGGTACACCCACATTTATCTAAATTAAAATTAATGGTTCCGAGTCTTGAAAAAATAAAGGACCTATTTTGTGAGTCATGTCAACTAGGAAAGCATGTCCGTTCTTCTTTTAGGCATGCTGAAAGTCATGTTGATTCCTCTTTTTCGGTTATTCATTCTGATATATGGGGTCCTAGTCGTGTTCCGTCTATGGGTTATAGATATTTCATTAGTTTCATTGATGAATTTTCTCGAGCCAATCCTAGGAAACTCCTTACTTTTGTCACTGACTTAGGTTGCCTCCATCCTAACACTGCATCAACCTTACTAGAATCAACTGCCATACCCCTACTAGAGATGGTATGTCCTAAAAACTTCACCTCATCAAACAAAAATTCATATTTTTCTGGCTTGGCATACAAGTGCTCATCCTCAAAATCTACAACATTACCCTCAAATGCTGCTCATGGTCTTCCGATGTTTTAGAGTATATCAAGATATCATTTATGAACACCACCACAAAATTGTCCAAGAATGGTCTAAAGATCTTATTCATGTAGTCCATAAACATGACTAGAGCATTAGTCACACCAAAAGGCATTACTACATACTCGTAGTGCCCATACTTTTTCCTAAAGGCAGTCTTAGGAATGTCTTCACTCTTGACTTTAATCTGGTGATATCCTAACCTTAATTCTATCTTAGAGAACACTGACGCTCTTGGAATTTGCACACTACAGGTATAGCTAGCACGTCATTTTCAACCTCTACTTTAACATAGAATAAAAGCATGTATCCTTGCGCCCCCTTAACTAAAGACTTAAGGCAGGTAATAACAAAAACAATGGAATTGGACATAAAAGAATCAATTGGCATTAGTTGTTTAACAATGCAAATAGTTTTATCTAAACAATTTATGACTACAGGATTTGAAGACAACTAATTCATGCCAAGTATGACATCCAAACCAGACAAAGGCAACCATACAAGATTAACAAGATAAGTCACACTATGATACACTAAAGAACAATTAAATCAAGCAATAGAAGTAACAAGTTTCTCTTTTGTAGGAGTAGCAACACTCAAATCAAAAGGCAATTTAGAAACAAGCAAGGCTAAATCTTTCACACAATCAAGAGATATGAACAAATGAATCGCTCTTGAATCAAACAATATAATTATGTTTCTTTCTTTAATAAAGCATAGTCCTTAAATCAAACCATCTAACTCCTTCACCTTTCCCCTTGGAGTGCAAAGACTCTCCCCTGGTTCTGTGTCCTTGGTTGGGATTGCCCTTCACCCCTACAACTTCTAGCATAATATCTCACATTTCTAGCAAGTGATTTGTGCTACAAGGCACAGACAATCTCCATGAATCAAGCCACACCATTGACATTCAACACCTTTATTAGTCCTAACTCCTTGCACATGTTTTCCTTTATTGATGGTGGGCATTGGTCACAAGTGCTTCTGAAACTTGTCATCCTTGCTATGGAATTTCTTCCCATCAAAGCTAGGCTTCTCCTTAGATCTTTGAGCCCTCATTGCTTGTATTTTCTACTCTGATATGTAACACTTGTTTACTAAGGTAGGATAATCTTTAAGCTCTTAAATGCTGATAGAACTCTGTAACTCTAGTTTCAAGCTCTCTTAAAACTTTATGGTCTTCCAATCATCTTGAGAATTATTGATAATTGTTGTGTATAGGCATATTTTGGGATTAAATCATATAGAAATTGTTAATTTTCCTGTCTTAATTCTTCCTTTTTATGTGAATAATTGGAATTTTAACATCATTTAAGTTTTTGTGCAGAAAGTGTTCAAGTTTGTGAATTTATAGTACTTGGTGAATAATTGCCACAGAAAAACAAAGTAAAGCCCGAGAAGGCAAATTGAAGATCTGAAGATGCTCGTTCAACGTGATGCAGTCGCTCAACAGGCAGAACACGCTTAGCGCAAAGACTCACATGGAGAAATTTGATCGTGAAGGTGCGCTCAGTGCAAGTCACGCACTGAGCGCGAGGATATCGCCATACTAGCTAAGCGTGACAATCGCACTTAGCGTGAAGGTTGCGTGAAATCCAAGTTGAACTACACCTATAAAAAAAAAGGAAGTCAAGAAGGAGAAAAGACACAAAACTACACACAGAATATTCAACAGAATACAATTCCTGACATAAGGCAAAGGCCAGAAGTAGGAGAATTAACCATTAGGAGCTATTCCTTCCCTCCATTCCCTTTCTCATCTATTTCCTTCACTACTCATTACTCTCTTGCAATTGTAAAGTCTCTCATGACAATGAGAGGTTAAAACCCCTCTTGTTGGGAGCTTAGCAACCAACTACTTTTGATGTAACTATTCTTCTTATCTATTTAATTTTATTTCAATTTCATTGTCTCTCTTTTGTGCTTAATTTTATTGATTGTGGCTTGATCACCCATATTCATGGTAAGTTTTAAGGGTAGCGTTGGGAAATGTTTATCTCTAAGATAACTGGAAAAGGGCATCTAAATAATTCATATCTAAGGATAAAATGATTTTATTTAGCCTGTTATACATCTCTTTTATTAATGTAATTTAATTGTTTTACCTCTTAAAGGGATTTGAGAGAGAAAATAGATAAATTAAGCTATTTCACATGAGGAATCATGGTTAGAGTATATGAGTAGATGCAAGTGATAATTGGAATAATATTAAATAGAGAAAAATCCTTAACATTACATCAAAAGTAGTTATGGTAGGCTAGGCCCTTAACATCTTCACATTCTGAATCAACTTCCGCTTCACTACTCCTAGTGTTTTTTTTTCTTCTATTGTTTGTTTTAATTAATTAATTTAAATTTGTGCCAATTTATTTTACTTTTCTTTTCACAACTATTTAAACCAATTTATTAATTACTTGAGGATTGGATATACACCTACCTAAGTACAAACAAAGTCCCTGTGGACTTGACACTCAGACTTCCGTTTTACTTTACTATTTGTACAAATTTGTGCATTTGTCAATCAGTTAACAATTATCCTTCAAATAATGAGAAAACCTCGCTAGGCTCTCAAACCTAGCCCTGTACTCGACAATAGTCATCGCTCCCTGTCGAAGTTGGAGGAACTTGACCTTATTTTAGATATGAACACTGTGAGGAAAGTACTTATCCAGGAAAACTTCCTTGAACTCCTCCCAAGTGATAGGAGCTCCTTGAGTTGCCAAACTCCCTCGAGTGCTGTTCCACCAATGTTCTGCATCAGACTCCAGCATGTAGGTGGCAAAGTCCACCTTCTACGCATCATCACATCTCATGACTCTAAAAAAATTTTCTAGCTTTTGGAGCCATTCTTCTACTTCCACAGGATATGAGCTACCCCAAAAAAATGGCGGATCATTGCTATAAAATTCAGATAACCCTGCATATTGAGGGTTTAGAGGTGCAATTGAGTTGGTGACGACTCCACTTCCATTCCCATTCATTTGACGATAGCCTCCGTTTGCGCTTGCATAACTTTGGTCATCTAAGCCAAGGTCGTTGCAAGTGCATCATTCGCGTTTTCCCTTCGCCTATTAGGTGCCATAAATTTGCATAACGCCAATCAAACAGTGGGTTGATCAAGTCCAATATCTAAAAGAATAGCATGTCATTTATAAGTCTAATAAGATATTCTATGTGCCCATATTTGATCTTTTGAAAACAACCCATTACCACAGTTCGATTTAGGAGCAAATTTCTCTAATACAAAAATGTAACACCCTTCATTACAATAAAACCTATAATAAAATATACCAAAAGAATATGAAATCCAAAAATTATAATAGTATGCAAATACCTCATGTACAATAAAATAAGTCAAATAAACAAATCTTTACAAAAAGAAAACATTATCCTCAAAACATGGACATCTAAACTAACTGGACGCTAAAAATATAACAAAAGTAGCCATAAACTATGTCTTCAAGCCTCCTCAAACTGAGTAACTTCTTCCTTGTGTTTTGAAAACAACACTTATAATGAGATGATAATCTCATTGAATAAAACAACTAAAAGGAGTTCGTAAATAGTATTGTTCTTAGCGACGCGGTAATCCGAAAAATCAGTCATGATATTCGCAATGAATTTAAAACAATTATAATTCATGACATTCTGAGTAAATAATAAGAAAATACCATTCAAAGTAACTATCAAGTAAATTCTATAACTTCATATAATACATACAAATCCTCAAAGACATCACAACATTGTTACCTCATAATTTCCAATTAACAATACAAATATATCAACATCCATGCATACACATAAGTACATTATAGCATATATAATGTATAAATGCTAAGGCATCGTACACAGAGAGAGAGAGAGAGACAAAGACACTTAAATAATTTCATAAAAAATAACATGAAACATAAATTCTTGCAATCACCAACAAGGATCAATTTATGCAAATATAAATGTATCAATTTATCAATTTATAACTAATAATATTCAAAAAGACGCGTTCCCAAGAATTTATACCATGACAGTTTAAAAAAGATTATTTTACTCACCCCTTGAAGCAAAAAATTCATATTCTTCGTTATTCTTCTTCTCCTCTACCAATTGTATTGAAAGAATTTTCTCGCTTTCCTTTTCTTAGTCCTTAAGCAACCCACTAATACCAAGAGAAATCGTTTATATGTGATTCTAAGAGAAGGAACTATCTAGCCTTATATAAGAATTGTACATAATTTAAAATTTATTTAACCAATCTTTCTTTATATATTATTTCTGTTATCTTTAATTATAATTATCTATAATCAATATATTATATTATTATACTAACGTCTTTTCAAAAGAAAAATAAAAATCTAATATATTAAAATAATTTAATCTATCTTTTCCTTTACTAAAAGATATATTTAAATATCTTTATTTAAATAATTATTGAATTATTTTTTGGATGTTATAATACATATCCTTTAAAATCCAAACTATCATAAAAGTCTTGTAAAGAAATCTCATAAATTATAAAATTCCTACATAATCTTTAAAATCCATAAGATTTTTTTATGCTAAAATAGTTTTTAAAAATTCTAATTAACCCAATATACCTCAGATTTTTTTTACTTTCAGACCAAGTGTTTTGGAATACAAATTCTGAAACATGACCCGAAATACCTATTCAAGATTACAAGTGCATTACACAATACCCATCTTGGAACAACATTTGGGAGAAGAGAGTGTTGAGACTCATTAAGGATAATTTTATCCACACAATAAAAATGGGAAGTGCAAGAAGCATGTATTGAAGTGCATCAAGTAAATGCCCCAACATTGTGTATCTCCAAATCCAGCCCAGAAAAACTTATTTCTTCTTCCTATACAATCAGCCCAAAAAAAACTAGTAGTATCAGAATTGGTAGGATTAGGGTACCTCGTTTTTTCGATTTAGATAAGGTTATAAAATAATATCTTCGAATAGGAGTAGCAGTCTAGTGCGAAAACCATTTGTAGGATTTTACAAGGAAGTGTTATGTTGTAGCACGAATGTTATGCTGGCTTTGTTTCTAGATTTTAAATTAGGATTCTGGTTACGGTTTCTCTATTATTCGTTGCTTGTTGGCATTTTGGGCAAAGCGGCATCAAAGATGGATACTTCACGTCATGTATTTCCTTTGTCATTTCATGTATTTACAATGCCCTGAAACAATGTGGGGACAATAATTGGTGCTTCTTTTTAATATTTTGTTTTTTTTTTATAGTAAATCTGAAGTTTTCTTTCTTGAATATTTTAATTTCTGACTCTTATTTCAAAAATTATAACATTGCTTTCCTTGTTTCAACTGATCAATGTAACTAGGCATTGTTGCAATAGAGAATAAAAGATATTTGCTTACAAATTTAATTTAGATCCCCTTTTGGGTGGATTGTAATATAAAGATTGGCTTTGTAATTTGTATAGCATGAGAATGATCCGACTAGGCAAACTTTTGATGATTTGATATGAAATTGAACCAAAAGTATATTCGAAAGTTAATGAACAATGAGCATTGGTTTGTTTGAAATAGACAAGGCTTTCTTTGTTTTGTTTTACTAGTTTTTTTTTCCTAGAACATATAAATCTTGCACTAGAGATAATTATGTTTGAGTCGGATAAAATTATTATGGACAGAAAAACTTTTCATCTAAATATTTAATGTCAACTACATGCTCAATACTCAAACTTAAGACCTATGATTAAGCTGAAACAACCCTACCTCAGTTAATCTATATATTTGGTGATGTTTTGTTTTACTAGTGTAAATACATATAAATGATTTAATTTTATTATATGGAGGGTGAAAGGAGAAGGGGAGAAGGAGATGATACGGGTTCTAATCTCTCTTATTGATATTTCTAACAAAACTATCATTTATCGATAAAAAAATAATCATATTCCTATACCCTACAAAAACAAATATCCTTATATTGTTTCTTTTTTGTTTGTTTGTTTCTGCAACTTGTTATGAGTTATTACATTACGGTAACAAAAAATCCATGATAGCACAACTCAAAGTGCTGCTATCTTAGACTTGGATGAACTATGACTGACTTGTACCCTCACCAAAACATGATTTCCCTTTCTAGAATCCATCTTCTTGCCCCACTCATGTACCCTCAGGTTAGGGGTGAAAATGAGTCAAACCAAGTCAAGTTTTACTATGCTTGAGTTCGGCTTGAGTTGAATACGCAAGGCTTGAACTTGCTCATTACCTGTCATAGACTTTTTTTTAAAGGTTCGGCTTACATAAAAGTCTGGCTTGACCTACGAGTCTATTTAAAAGTCTGCTTAAAGACGTCTTTGACCAATTAATTATTTTAAAACCTAGTGAAATACTAACTAAAAAAAGAAACTTATAAAATTTCGTATAAGTAATGTACAAATCCAAAAATAATTGATAAACAAAATCATATTGAATTCAAGTTGTTAAAACACAAAGTATATCAAAAGAAAATGAAAAAAAATAACATAATATTAAAAAAAAAATATGGATTAGGAATGATTTATACTAATATAGCCAGATAAAAATATTTAAATTGTGTGAAAATGTCTTTACAAAATATTCTTTTCTTTGGAAGTATTAATCTGATTGCATCATCCTTTTAACTTGAGTCTTTTTCTTTTTTAAAAGTTTTCACATGCAAGTGAACTCTCTAAGCACTTTATACCACTTCATCCTGTAATTCATAATGTCATAAAAATAGTATAGATAATAGTTATTATTATTATTTAAACAAGTCGGTTTGTCAAGCTTAACAAGTTTTTTTATAGTTTGGTTTTGACCTTTTTATATAAAAAAAAGTTTTTTAAAAAGCTTGAGCTTGACCTTTATAGTAAACAAGTCAAGCCGAACCTTAAATAGGTCGAGCCAAAGACCTTTGACAAGCGACTCAGCTCATTTCCATCCCTACCTCAGGTACAACTCTGCATCAGCAATTAAGAAGTGAATGGCCTGTTTTGGAGTCAAAACATTAACAATAGCCTTCAGTGTTCTCAACCTTAGCTCATCAGCTTTCAACAAGATCTGCTCCAAACCTTCCATCAATGGCACCAGTGCTGATTCAATAACCTTCTCCTCTATTTCCTTATCCTCACCAACCTCTCCTCTAAGATGAGACAACTCCACAATTGGAGCATCAGCCACAGTCTCTTGGTGACTTTCCATCAAATGTGTGACTTCCCTCTCCTCAAAGATGATCCTTCTTTGCATCTCATCAATGAGAAAGTTGGGATGCTGATATGTCTCCCAAATCATGCGTCCTCCGACCCCGAATCAGTTCGTCGAGCCTCGCCTCGAATTGCAAACTGAACTTAGAATACATCAAGTGAAATGCCATGCTGAGTCTTCATCCACCAATCCAAAGAAAAGCCTTTTCCAATGAGCTTAGCCATGTTGGAGAGAACATGGCCAACACATCTTGCTTTGCACAACTTAGCATTATAGTACTGCTCATAATGCTCAACCACCTTACCATTCAGTGCCTGCAATTTCTCATCTGTAAGATGAGTTGTTGATTCAGCAGCTACGAGTTCCTTCAGGTGTTGGTTTTGCTCAAACATCCAACACTCAAAAAACTCTTGAAAGCTTTCATAGTTATCTTTTTCAGTGGTGTGAGTGCAACGAAACACAGACATATATAGTTGTGAAGCAGAAGAATGCACAAGCACAATTAACGTAACACTCTCCTATTAGAGAGAGTAACGTGTTTTTAAAGGGAGAGACATGCACTTAGAAGTGGGGTATGGAGCCTTTCAGTTTCAGGGGACTATATTCCATTGGATGATGGGATTGACATTAGATTCAGCGTATCTCATTCTAGAAGTGAAAGTGGTCTGAAACAAAGGTACTAGGAATGATAATTATATTAAATGAAATTAAATGCTGCTATATGTAATGTAGTGAAAAGAGACTTGATTAGATTGTGTGCACAGGGACGGATTTAATTTAATGCTGTCTCTACATTGGCCCCCCTAACTTTTTTCCAACTTTAAATAATAATTAATAAATATTATATATATAACATAATATAATATAATATATTTATAATACAATAATTTAGTTTTTGGATAATTATTTCTATTTTTATATCTTTTTGAATTTTTACTTATATTTTTTTTGTACTTTTCAATCTTTTACTTTTATTTTAGAATTAAATTAGTCGGCCTGTGATTCAATCACTTAACTCATCAATCTATGGTAGTTTGAATCAAATTGTGTATTTTTTTTTCTCATCAAAGAGTGAGTTGGTTTGTTTGACTCATTTTTGAGCAATCAAGAGTGAGTCAATGGAATGAATTTGGTTTATTTACTTTGATATCTACCAGAGAATTAGGTTTTGATTCTTACTAAACACATCTTTAGAGAGACATGAGTTTTAAATGTAACTAAATTTCATACTCAAAATTAATCTGATAGTCAACCAACCAAAAAATCAATAACCAGTGAGAATATTTTACAGTCTTACAAAAAAAGTTAAACCTAAACGTACTATGGTGGTTAAAAAATTATATAACAGTTAACCATTTCCACTTACTCACCGTAACGGATGCTCAACTATTAACATTAGACCAAGCATGTATTTTATCTTCAAGAAAAGTTATTTGGTGTCTTTTAAGTCTTACTATATCATATTGAAAGGACAACACACATTCAAGATCCAACCATTAGCGCATTTATAATGTAAAAACATGAAACATAATTTGATTTGTAGATAGTGTTTAGAAAACTTCATTAATTTTATTTCTTCTAATTTAGAAATTATATCTAATATGATAAAATCTGTAAAAAAAACACTATTTAATTTGAAGGAAAAAAAAATCTTGTCCATAGCACAAATGAGCAATATGAAACTGCCAGTGCCAAAATATCCAAACAAAGCCCACACACTGAAAGAAGCAAATCACACCACACTGAACCTTTGCTTCCTGCAACCTATTTTTTGCTTCTGCACCCAATCAATTTTTAATATTCTCATATTACCCCTCATCTTTTATATGTATGTTCTTTCTCCTAAACCTTGTTTCTCTTCTCTCTTGCCCCCATTCTACTTCACACCCCATTACACTATCTAATGTGTAGACCTTCATTCACCCCCTTTCATTGGTTCTTCAAATGCATTGGTGCACATATAAAATAGCACAAATCAACAAAAGCATTTTGAAAATATATTTTGGAATACCTATTCCAGGAAAATATACTTACAGAATAGATATTTCAAAATATATTTCTATAATACCATTCTATTATGGAATACTTATTCTGAAATGAAGCATGCAATCTAGAAATATATTCCAGAACAGTATTCTGAAAGGAGGTGCTAGGGTTGTAGGGTATTTTTGTCCATTCAGGTGTTTTAACCTTCCTATGAGGTGCAGGAATCAAAAACAGAAGTGCAGAAAGGCAAAAACCAGACACATACTGTGTATCTCCAAGTCCGGTCCAAAACAACATTAAGTTTTTGTTTTCCTAATTCGAAAACCAAAAAAAAATATCCCCTACAGAAAAAATTGGAATTTGTAAAATTGGGGGTACCTTATTCTTTTTTCCTATTTAGATAAGGTTATAAAATAATATCTTGGAACTGGTTACTTTCCAAACCTCACTCCAATGGCTACTCCACTGTCTACCGTTGTGGATGTGTATTTCACAGACACCAAAAGAACAAGATTTAGCATCACCACCACCCCTTGCAGGCAAAAAACCAATAGAAAATTCTTCATACACTGTGCTACTTCAAATTCCACTCCAGAAGCTCCTCCAACACCAACTTCAGACAACAACAACAAGAAGAAAAACACTTCCCTATCCGACCAACTCGCACCCCTTGCCAACAAAACCCTATCTTCCGCCACAAGAGACCAATCCTATGCGTTATCTAAGCCAAAATCCACATGGGTCAACCCCACCAAAGCAAAACGCTCTGTGTTATCCTCTGAGAGACAAAAACGTGCCACTTACTCTTATAGTCCGCAATTGAGAGATTTGAAACGCTTTGCTCAGAAACTGAACGAGTCTGGTTCCTCTGAAGACGCATTCTTGGCTTGTTTGGAGGAGATTCCGCGCCCAATTTCAAGAGAAAACGCGTTGCTGATACTCAACACGTTGAAGCCATGGCAAAAGACCAATCTTTTTCTGAACTGGATCAGGACCCAGAACTTGCTTCCCATGGAAACCATATTCTACAATGTCACAATGAAGTCTCTGAGGTTTGGGAAGCAGTTTGGGCTGATAGAAGAGCTTGCACACCAGATGATTGATAATGGGGTTCCACTTGACAACATCACTTACTCCACCATCATTTCCTGTGCCAAGAAGTGCAACCTCTATGACAAAGCAGTGCACTGGTTTGAGAGGATGTACAAGACCAGTTTGATGCCTGATGAGGTAACTTACTCTGCTATTCTAGATGTTTATGCTAGGTTAGGCAAGGTTGAGGAAGTGATTAGTTTGTATGAGAGAGGTAGGGCTACTGGGTGGAAGCCTGACCCTATTACTTTCTCTGTATTGGGGAAGATGTTTGGGGAGGCTGGGGACTATGATGGCATTAGGTATGTGTTTCAGGAAATGGAGTCTGTTGGGGTGCAGCCTAATTTGGTTGTGTACAACACCTTGTTGGAGGCAATGGGAAAGGCCGGGAAGCCGGTGTTCGCCAGGGGGTTGTTTGAGGAAATGATTGAGTTGGGAATTGTGCCAAACGAGAAGACCCTGACGGCGGTTATTAAGATATACGGCAAGGCGAGGTGGTCGCGAGACGCATTGGAGTTGTGGCAACGGATGAAGGAGAACGGCTGGCCAATGGATTTTATCTTGTATAATACTTTGTTGAATATGTGTGCCGATGTTGGACTGGTGGAGGAAGCCGAGACTTTGTTCAGGGACATGAAGCAGTCTGCGCATTGCAAGCCGGACAGTTGGAGTTACACGGCGATGCTCAACATATATGGGAGTCAGGGAGATGTTGATAAGGCGATGAAATTGTTCAACGAGATGTGTAAGTCGGGCGTTGAACTCAACGTGATGGGGTTTACCTGTTTGATTCAGTGCTTGGGAAGGGCTACGGAGTTTGATGATTTGGTGAGAGTTTTTGGCATTTCAGTTGAGAGAGGAATTAAGCCAGATGATAGGCTGTGTGGTTGCTTGCTATCTGTTGTGTCTCTGTCTCAGGGTAGCAACGATGAGGAAAAAGTCCTCGCTTGTTTGCAGCGAGCAAACCCGAAATTGGTTGCCTTTATTCATTTGATTGAAGATGAAAAATCCAGTTTTGAGAGTGTCAAGGAAGAGTTCAAGGGTATCATGAGCAATGCAGCTGTTGAAGTGAGAAGACCCTTCTGTAACTGTTTGATTGACATATGTAGAAACAAAGATCTTCGAGAGAGAGCCCATGAGCTACTCTACTTGGGAACCTTATATGGATTATACCCAGGTTTACACAACAAAACTGACAATGAATGGTGTTTAGACGTTCGGTCATTATCGGTTGGTGCAGCTCTAACTGCGCTGGAAGAGTGGATGTGGACACTCACCAAAATCGTTAAGCGGGAGGAGACACTGCCTGAGCTATTCCTAGCCCAAACTGGTACTGGTGCTCATAAGTTTGCCCAAGGACTCAACATTTCTTTTGCCTCTCATTTGAGGAAACTAGCTGCTCCATTTAAGCAGAGTGAGGAAAAAATTGGCTGTTTTATTGCAAGTAGAGAGGATTTAGTCTCTTGGGTGCAATCAAAGTCTACTGCAGCTGCTACTGCTACATAGATGATGGTAGAAAAGGCTTAAGTGGCATTCACCTTGTACGTTATGGCTAATGATGCTTGCAACTCTATTTATCACTTGAAATGTCAAGATGTGAAGTGTTGAAGCCAGAAATGGGATGTATAATCTTCCCTTATTTCTTAAGAGTGTAAACACATCCTGAAATTTACTATTCTTTTTTTCTCTGTCTCTTCATTTTTGTCTCCCACCTTCAAGTTTGGGGAAAAAAGGCTGATCAATTGTTATGCAAATTGTTTGAGTCCCATCTCCCCTGCTAAATTGCATACCTAATAGGCTAATACTAATAAATGCTAGAAATTGAAACACTGCATATACATCCCGGTGAACAGAAAAACAATGACTAACTCAAACTAAAATAGAAGAAAATTGAATGATATTATAATTAGAATATATAGTTTTGGTAGTAAGGCTTTCATTTTTCCAATTCTCTTAATTACACATTTTTAGTTTTTTTTTCTTCTCTTTTAAATGTGTATTTCCACATACTACCCTTGCAACCAGTAAAAAATTCTCAATTATTTAAAATTACTCTCTTTATCTTTATTCATATATATTTGATTTTCCACTTAATTCTTTCATTCTGGCATGTTTTATATACCTCTCAAAATTGAATTTTAATATTTTTTTAAAAATGTGAATGGTTATAAATAATTTTATATTACAATTTAAATTATTCGTTGTAAAATTAAAATATAATTTATATTTTTAATTTTTTAGTCATAATATAATTTATATTCAAAAATCTTTATTATAAATTTTAATTATATTAACATTTATATTCTACAATTTATCTACTATACACTAGTTAACAATTAATGTTTGAACTCAACATGATTAATTTCCTAAGGGCCGTTTTCATTCTGCATTGTGTAATTACATGCAATGCGCTCGTCTGGGTTAAGAAATCAATTCAGAATAATCATTTTAATACGCAATGGTGGAAATCCACTCTCCATTACAGATCGTCATTTCTGACTAAGAACTGGTCAAGTTCAATCAATTCAATTGTATCCCCACCCATATACACCCATGTTTTGTTGGCTGAGCCAGAGAAAAAAGAAAGAAAGAAAGAAAGAAAGAAAAAACGAAAATAAACAGATAGGGTCTTGGCTATGCAAAATTTCTATCATTTTTCATCTCTAGCTGCAAAAAAAGGGGAAGAGGGAATAGAGCTGCGAATGGAAAAAGAAACAGAGGCTTTACTTTTTCCTTTTCTTTTTTAACTCCTCAACAGAATTCCCAAAGGCCCATCTGCAATGCCTGTCTTAGCTCATACCAAATTGCATTTAGCTTTCTTTAACTCTGGATAGAGCTATAGCAGTAGCCTTTTGCCAGTAAAATCTTAGATTCCTCAGTTGATCATTTTTAATGTTGTAAGATCAGGAACAACACACCCAGATCCATGAAAAATGGATCGGCTTTGAAACTTTGGCACTGGCTTCATGGCACACTTGGGTGCCAAAAAGTTATCACATGTATATAGAGCCAACATCAAGTTGAAGGTCTCATTGTCTCATGGATACTTCCCTGATGATTTCCAGATTCTCCCTTCAAGTGATATCACCATGACAGTAACATCATCGTGATACTTCCTCCGATCTCCTTGTGGGATATCTAGCAATTCATGAAAATCCATTCCTGCCACAATTCGATTCAAACATCACCACTCTAAATGCGTGTTATATAAACATAATAGTTGACATTTGACAAGCCAAAAAAATCTACTAGAAACGAAATCAGCATAACCCGTGTGGCAATTATTTTCTTGTTTTTACATTATCCCCAACCTCAGGCAAGTTGAAAAGTGAAAAACACCCCTACTAGCATCAAGCATTTCAAAAATAAGTTTTATCTCAATACAAAAATCTAACAAGCCCATACGAAAAAGCAGACAGACAGCAACCCTCCTGAATTTAAAGCTGTTACTTCAGCCTAACTCTGGAATCATATGATAAGCAGATATATAAAGGAGAATGAAAAATTGAATAAATAGTCCTTTCAGAAATTGAATTTATAAAACTCAGATTGAGGTAATAATTTAGAAGTCCACGGAAGTGATGGGATTTAAATTAAAGTAAAATATATGACTATGAGGAGCTGTCACCTTTCTAAAGAAGGAAAATGACGTAGTAGATGTTGTGCAAAAGCTACAAACTATTAAAGCCGTAATCAAGATGCTCCAGAGAAAGGAAATATAAACATAATATAGACAATCTCCAACTAAAAGACAACACATATCTCTGAGGCACATAACATTTTAGTAGAAAAGCTTGAGAACAACAGGTAATAATTAATAATTACATAACTCTCAACATCAAATCCTTCAAAATATACTCCGCAAGATGTGATGTTTTACTTAAAATTTATCATACAGTTAAAATGTGTCTTCAAAGTAGAGATAGACATGGGTTCGTGCATAAACAACCAACCAAAAGTTTAAATAATTAAAATTTAGCCGGGCATACAGGACAAGACAAAAAGCTTTTAATTCACATATGAAAATAATTACTAATTTATATTCTCTCCACTTGTATCACGCAACAAATTGCACATGTCTAACAAGACTGCAAAACAAGAAAGATACACACGATCAGAAGATTCATTTACCAGCCTTCTTAGCTGCATGGAGGAGCAGCTCTTCTATTAAATGTTGGGCTGGATCCCCTTCTGGAAATTTTTCCATGAAGCTCTCAACATGAGAAACCACTTCTTCATTGCTTAGATATTGATATAAACCATCAGATGAGAGGATCAGGAACTGATCTCTCTGGCATAATCTATGGTGACGTAGTGAAGGAGAGCAGGATATATATGGAGCAGTGCCAATATATTCATTACGAAACATCTCTAGTACTGCATCATTCCACTTCGGCTATGGAAAAAATCAGTTCATACAACCATGTCAGAATGCATTTATGTAAAAAATTTGAGAAAAATATGCAGCCCTAAACAAGATAAACCAATCAGGCTTCAAATTTTGCATGTAGATGAGCATCAGCACTTGCAGGAGTACCATAAGAAAAAAAAATGTGAGTTTGATAGCAAACAAATTATTTTTAATGCAATAATAAAAAGCAATGTTAGCATGTTCTCCTAACAAATTGGCTTTATTACTAATTAGGAGTATATTGCAAGACATAAGTCTAATTGAGTGTTGGGATTAGATTGTTTTAGAAAAATAATCCCTTTTATTTTTTGTAGCTTCCTTAGCTTAGAGAGGTTTAGAGAGAAAAAGAAAATGATCAACTCTCCTAAAAAGTAAATTCCCAACACACTATAGACGGTTGGACACTGTAGCTTTACAGTTCATAAAAGTGTTGCAGACACACTATAGATTATCTAACCTAATCTTGATCATCTATTTATAGTTGTATGGTAAATATTAGCTCCTCTCATAAGAACATGCTCTCACCTGATACACTTCCTAAGCATGCAAACACACTCTTTTGCCTAGACAAAGGATGCCACTAAGCATGATGAACGATAAATCTTCATTTGTATTAAACAAAGAATCAATGTGAAATATGATTCCAAGATGCATGAACTATAAAAGGCAGCATATTCTTCTCTCTGTGATGGAAGTAGAAAACGATTCAAAAGCACAATTAAAACATTGTATTAATAAAACAGTATTTTAAAAAATACCTGTTTCAAAAATCCAGCCCCAAATGCTCTGGTGACCTTAAGGCGACCTTTAACTCTATCATTGAGTATACACTGGGCATCATCAGGATGCTCGTTTTTAATCCTGATGACTTCCTGCACGACAATAAGCTCCACTTTTTAGACAACTCACAATCATATTACAACAAATAATCATGAAGTCAGTAATCTAACCTCTTGAAAACATCATTATTACTTAATACCGCATGTTACCAAATCTAAAACTTCTATAAAACATCCAAATGAGAGTAGAAACTAGATACAAATTCATTTCACCAAAAAAGTGAACTAATCCAAAATTAAACTTACTTCTTCAATGTTGGTGCTGTGATCAGTTGACAGCTGCAATGCCACCAACCTCTGTTGCTGAGCACTCCCAATTTGACCCAAACCCAGGGGCTCCTCAACTATGCTCTCGGCACCTCCGGACTCAACACCTCCCTTGCTTCCCAATTCAACACATGAATCAACCTCTTTCTGTTCATAGTGTGCAACAATAGCCCGACTATCTCCAACATTCATCAGATACACATCCTCATCCCTCATCAAAGCAACCAACAAACACGAACCCATCAAAGCAAGCTCCGGATTCGTGTCCAGAAGCTTATCTGTCATGTCCAAATAAGCAAGCTCAGTGAACTCAAGCGCCCGAGACAAGGCACTCAAAACCAGTCCATGATCTACTGGTCCCACTCTTCTCTTCCTCCCACAATGCTTCTCTTGATTCTCCTTCTCCTTCTCTTTCTCTTCATTCCCCAGATTCCACCCTCTCCCTCCACCCTCCTTCTGCTTCCTCAACCCGTGCTTCAGCTTCGATAGCAACAACCACCTTCTACTCACAGCACTACCAGCATTGGCATTGTTAACACTCAGCGCATCGTCGACGGAAAATGCGAACCTATCCGAACCGGAAAGGTCGAGTCCGTCCTCGGCAAGAAGCTCCCACAGCTTACGCCGTTTACTCTCCGTTCCTTCCACCACGGGATTGCTCTCTTGCGGTAACGGTTGTTGTTGTTCTTGTTCTTGTTGTTCTTCTTCGAGTTCCCAAAACAAACCCTGAAGCTCGTTATGAACGGCGCGGTAGAGGTTCCCCATCAGAAACTCCGGCGCGTCGCCGCCGTTGAAACCGTCGTAAATCCCGACGAACAACCATCCCTGCTCCTCCGACACCACCACGTGGACTCGATCCTCACCGGCCTTCCCCAACGCCCACTGAACATTGCTCTTTTCTTCCGGCAGCGGCGGCGGCTTCCCCTCGCTTTCTTTTCTTCCGGCGAAGTTCAGCACCGGCACCACCCACGGCCGCTTCTTCTCCGGCGCGTTCCGGTTGAACGCCTTCCGGAACCCCGAAATCATCTTCTTCTTCCTGTTCTTCTTACCGTAAAGTCCGGCCAGAGGCGCCGAGAAAGGAATCTCGCCGCCGCCGACGAAGTCGGCGGCGGCGGGGAGAGGACCGGAGACGGCGTTGGATTCAATAGGACCAGAGAGGAAGAAGCCGCTGACCTCGAAAGGCTCGCCGCCTCGGGGAACGGGCTGGAGCGGGAGGGCGGAAAACGACGCCGTGCTCTCGAAGCCATTTATGATATTACCCCTGGAGGAAACTCCATTCACTTCTTCATCTAAGCGAATGACTGTTGCCGGAAGGGAGCTGTTGGCGCTAACGGAGGCTCCGGAAATGGCCTTAAAACCGGTTTCGTGGAATTCGGGTCGGGTTCGGGGCTCGTGAGTCGGAGAGAAACGGAGGGAAGTGGAAGGACTGAGAAAGCGAGTGGGAGAAAGGAAGCGCGCGGAGGATCTGACGTAGCAGAAGGAGTGGCCTAGGGTTTCGTCCAATGGGTCGGTGGCGGTGAAAATAACGTCGGGTTCGTTGATCCGAGAGCACCAACAGAGGGTTGAAACTCCACTTCCCATATCTAGCTAGCATTTGACTTCAAACTGTTTCTTCTTTTTTTTTTCTCTCGCAGCAGCCCCCAATCCTAGGGAGAGGGACAACAACAACAACAACAAATAAATACTAAAAAGAAAGAGAGGGAGTGAAAGAGGGAAACAAAACAAAACTAAAAAATGAGCAGGTGGAACCAGGGGACATTGAAGAAAAAGACCAAAATAAAAATGAGACCTGGCTTCTTTTTTTCTTTCCTAGTCTTTTCAGAAATCACCAACTTTCTTTGGTTTACCAAGTTAGCGACTAATTTCATTTATTCGTAATCGTTCCTAATAAGAAAATTTTTCATATAATAAGAATTGAATATAAATTTTTTCATTCAATTGATAGTTGAGATTTCATACCACTGCTATAATCCTTTGGCATGATAACTGATTTTTTTATGTATTTTGTAATTATTATAATTATAATTTTTTTTATATTTTTTTTGCTTTTTGAGTTGAGGAGGGGAAAAGGTTTTATATGAGTTGAAAAATTGGTAATGAATGTTTTGTCCTTTGTGTGGCTTTTCCAAATGTTTTTTTTTTTTTCTGTTTGCGTCTGAAGCTGTTGGGGTCTGATATGAATTTGACGGTTACGTCTGGAAATTTTGCTGTGGGCTTATTATACAACCTGCCCCTCACACGTAGGATTCCAGCTCAACCAACCTTTGCCCTTTCTCAATCCATTCATTCATTTTTAATTAATACCAACAAGTTAATAACTCTTACTACATTAATAACAACAGTAATATTGAGTTCAGTGTTTTTAAAGTCTCCAGTGATCATGAGAAGAAAATCTCATCAAGATAAACCATCAATTTAGATTAATTAGTGATAAAGTTAATAAATATTTTATATTAATAACATCATAAAAAATAATAATAATGACAGTGTTTAAAAATTGTCAAGTTGGTGTTATTTACACTTAATAGAGGGTAGAACTCAGAAGGTGCTTTTGTTTTGAATTTCAATGTTCAAGAAAATCGAGGTTTTATTTCATTATTATATTAAGAGGAGGAGGAGTTGCATAAACTAATTAAAGTTTAAAGTGAATGAAAGAGAGCTTAGTTAGATTATGGGGTATGAAGTCTAAGCCTCGTGCCCTTAATATTTTACTTCTGGGGGTTGGGTGGGAATTTTGTCACTACACAAAAGTGAGTGTGAACTTTCAAGGTAAGATTCAAATCAGGTTTAGGCCTCTGATTAAATCAATTTTTAAACCAAACCACTTGATATCCAGTGCTTCGGTTAGGTTAACTAAACATTTGTAAGATGCAAAAATTTCTAAATCTTTAGTACCTAATTATAATGTTGCATTATTGTTTTAATTATTATATTATATATACTATTCGTTTTTTATGTTTGTAAAATACTTTATCTTTAAGTAGAAAATAAAAGTTCAAAATTAATTAAAAACTATACTATAATTTATCTTTAAGCATATTTTTAATTGCGAGATGAAAAATATTATATAAACATATTAAATCATTTTACATTTATCAATTAACTTAACGGTTAACACCGTTAAATATTTCTAATTTAATAAATTAACTGACAAAATTTAACTTTTATCTGAAATTTAACTTATATTAAATATTTTATAGCTAGAGTTTAATTCTTATATAATGTAATTGTAAAACATGTATACTATTAGTTAATTTAAAATTACATTAAATTTGATTTTTAAAGTAGCTATTATAGAAAACAACGATTTTAATATATATATATATATATATATATATATATATATATATATATATATATATATATATATATATATATATAATTAGATGAGAATGAAAACAAACATGTAAATTATCAATATATTTTAATTATTTTATTTATCAAGCATAATAAAAATGATTATCATGTTATTATCATCTTTATACTTTTATTTTAAGGTTTTTTTTGTGCGGAAAGTAATGTGTCTTGTGTTTCAAATCTCTCATTTTATTAGAGTACGTGTTTTGATCGAATGGAATTACGTAATTGATATTTTTTTTCTATGGAAAAAAAAAAGGTTCTTCTGTAGAGTTCCATGAATTCCATAATTAAAAAATATATAAATATTAATAGTTATTTAAAAAGGAATAACGTTCAACTTTGAAACTGGTTTATTACATACTATTAAAGTATTAAATTGACAATATTCATTCTTGATGACTAGATTGCATTTATATACATGTCGAGTTAATTACACCAAACATATTTATGAGTCCTTTTGATGACGTACGAATAATTTAATTAAGATTAAACTTTTAAATATGATCATTGCTTCTTCTTTTTTTTGTGATTTTATATTATGATAATCATTGCTATGTCAAGAAATCAAGCAGTTTTACGAAGTTCTGCAAACGTCGTGTCATTTACTCTCGGACAATCACGCAAATGCATTTACAAGTATTTTATTCTCATCCTCGGGTAGAATTGCTCGTTACTTGATTATAAATATTGTTCTATTATTATAGATTATACATATTTAAAAAACATTTGCAAATGCAAATACAAGGTTTTTTTTAGTAATGCATAGTAAAATTATTAAATAAAAAAGAATATATTTAACATAAGCATATATAATATTTTTTTCATCTAATAATTACGATAATTATTGTGAAAATATTATATAAAAATATTAAATTATTTATAAAAAAAATTCTCCTTTTTTACAGCATATAATTTTCTCCTTATTAAAAAGGCATATTGTTGATAATGGAACCAGTGAATTTTTAATTGAAAAATATCATTCCCTTGATATGCTGTTCCTTCTCAAATCTGAAGCATTGTTCTAATTCTTGTGGCTCGACCCATTTCATGTGCCAATGTTATTTAATTACATTTACCTAATTTATTATATAAGAAAGGTTCTACTATTTGGTTTGAATAAAAACAGATATATTGTCGTATATTATTGTTTGTTTTATTTTTTAAATTATAATTATAATTATATTTTGACAAATATTATTTTTATTTTACTAAAAAACTTAAGAGAATCTTTATTTTACTAATTAAAATTAACAATCGAAACGTTGATTTCAATTGAAAAAAATATCAATAATTTTGTTAATGTTATATATATCTAAATTTGACACCTAATTAATTGAATAAAGAAAATGTAGACATTATATAAGATTGATGACCGTTCTAGATGGAACCTTGCAGCACATGTTTGTAGAAAAAGCATAAAAACTAAAGGGAAAAAAAAAAACTTAGATGAGATGTCTACATCACAGGGTAGTTATGAAAAATAATTATATATGAATATGTGTACTATCTCTTTCTAGTCCTTGTGCAGTTATTTTTATACAAAAATAAAATATTTTAAAGTTTGGTGTCTATATATATAGATTGTTGGTGTAAAAATTTTACACAATCAATTAATTAGATATTATTTTTAAAATATAGTTATCATAAAAATCATCAACTTATAATGTGATTAAATAATAATATAAAATTAGTATATATTATTAATATATAATCTATTTTTTACTTTTTTAATCATATATATATATATATATATATTTCGTCAATTAATCAATGTATTTGATGATTTATTTCCTATATTTATAATAGAATAACTTGATTAAACATAAATAATATATAACTTAATTGACTTTTAAAATGTCTTAATCTTTATCATTTGATTAAAAAAAAGTGCAATATAATATGTGTGCATATCTCTTTCATATTGTAATGACAAGTTTCCGAGCAATGCCGTATCTATAATGCAACATTTAAACAAATATCTACTGATGTTGAAGTCATTGTTAGAGAGCCAATTGAATTTCTAAACATGTGAAAGGTAGACTGAATATTATTCTGACTATTTCTCCCTTGTCAATATTGCAGTCGAACATAAAATAATTTAGTTTCTCGTCATTTGAGGTGTTGAATTTAAAATAATTTGACTATTTTCTTATTTTAAATTTTTCACGACCTTGTTTTCGGACCTTGTTCATGCTTCAAACTTGCTTATGATATTAGTCTTTTATTTATATTATTATATTAAATAGAATTGTGTCCTTCATGACTTCAACTTGGCAATTAATCATGAATTGGTAGAACACGTTTTAATTTGTAGTTGTCATTGATGAAGTCTTGCCATGTCATGACTAGGGTTGTGAATTTAAAGTATTTGAAGAACATTTGCAAAAATCAACAATAAATATACTAAGTGTGTGTGTGTGTTTTTCCTGTTAAATACCCCCAAAATGAGCGTCGAAGGAGAAGCAATAATTTGTTTTTTTTTTTTAAGAAAGAAGCAATAATTTGTTATTTATCACAAAATGGAACTTTGGAACGTGTGCTCATGGAATGAAATGGTAAAATAAACATAGCCTAAGATGCAAGTTGATATGATGAACAGTTATAAACAGGTTTATATATAATTTCTGTTTAAGCATATCTAGGTGCTACAAGGCATACGTAATTTCTATTAAAAAACTTATAGCATAGAAAATAAATTGAATAAATGGTAATTTTATTTGAATATATTTGCATGGGTTTATATATAATCTGGACTGAATGATCGAATCACCAAATTAGCAATTCAACCGCAAGTACTTGAATCAGTAAACTTGATCCAGATCGAAGAAATTGGAAAAACGATATTAAAAAGTACTTAATATTTTCAATAAAACATAACAAAACTATAGTATTTAAGCATTCATAATATCACATTACAGTCAGACGGCCGGTTCAAAATATAATCGTATAAATACAGAAGATAAATCTTAAAGTGTCTTATCATTGAGTCAAAATCATTTATGAATTAATGTTCAAGAGGAGAAAAAATGGAACTGCGAATAGTTCGTATTTAATTTTACAATTTAGAATATCAGTAAAGCGAAAAGAAAAAAAAAAGTGTTTCAACTTCAAGATGATATATATACACATTCATTATTAAACACTTTATCACAAATATTATTTTTTCTATTTCCTTTTTTTAACATTATACCACATATTATCTTTTGATTTTTCTTTCTTCCTTCTTTTTTTTTTCTTTTCAATCGTCATCTAAATGTTAGGTGTCTATATAATTTATTTATTTTCAAATGGTATAAATTCAAAGTAACAAGTACTGTTGTTACTGTAGCAATGAAGTGAACAAAAACTGCATATTTTTTAAGGTTAAATTATAATTTTAATTTTAAATTCATGATTTTAGTCTTTCTATTTTTAAATTAAGATATTTAGTCCTTTATTTTTCATAATAAGCAATTTTATGTAAACAATTAGAATAAAGATAATATATATTAAAATCAATTTTAAAAAATTATGTAAATGATTTACATACTAATTTATAAAATTTAATTATAAATGGGTGAAATAAAAAAAATATATAAAATACTCACAATAAAACACATATAAAATAAAATTAAAAAGATTTATACATTAAATATTTTTTAATTTATAAATTTTGATAATTTTAAAAAAAATTAATAATTATTGAGTAATGGTACATAGAAAATGATATTAATCTAATTAATTAAACAAAGTAAGTGTATGTGATTTATATAGTCTTGTCTATGAATAATAAAGGATTATGATTTAAATTTCTATAAAGATGTTTTTTTTATTTTTTATATAAGTGTCATATGAATTATTTATATAAATTTCAGATTAACATTAATATGTCACATTAAAATTAATTTTTAGTTTTGAATGATCAATAAAAAATATTAAAATTATTTATTTTAAAAAATAAAAATTATAGGAAATCAAACTTACAATTCACTCTTCTTCTTTTTTTCATCTGGAAAGGAGTAGGTAGGTAACTCTGTTATCTCCTTCAATTTTTAAACAGTACGTAATTACGTATTATTTATATGGGCTATATGGAAAATGATTTTAAAATGAAAGTAAACTATTAAGATATTATGTATGATGTGGCACGTTATTAATTATTTGATATTAGTGGAATATTCAAGTAAATCAATGAAGTCGTAAATATTTGAGTTACTTCGAGATGTTAAAAATCAATTTATGATTATGTATAAGAAAAAGATTTATTGAAAGAGAGATACTTTTTATTTTGTAATCTTTTCAACGAGTCTAACAAATATTATTCAATTTTAAAAATAAATGAAACATTAAATTTTGTAAATTATTTTTAAACAATTGAATGCAATCAAAATGTTGTCAAATTAATTTTAAGTCACAAATTTTCAATTTATATTGAAATATGTGTTATACTGAGTCACATCAACCTGTTAAAAATTTAATTTGTGATTATGTAGAGAAAAATTTATAAGAAAAAAAATATTTTGGTAATATTTTCAATGAATCTAATTATTTTTTTAATTTTAAAATACATAAAATATTCAATAATAATTGGTAAAATTCATTTTAGTTCTTATACATATTATCTTTTTTTTATTTCTTTTAGTCATTATTCTCAAAACTTATAAGTACGAAAAGAAAATGTATACAATTAATATTCAAATGAATAATTAAATCTTTTATTTTTTTACAATGAAAATTAATTGTATAATAACTTCGTCAACTGCCCCAATACATTATAATACTTAATAGCACAGAAGAAGCAAAGGGAAAAATTGAACGGTGGTGATTGAATGAAGATCCGAGACCGAGACCATATGTATCTTGATTAGTCAAAAGTCGCACTCTTAACCCTTTTTGTCTCAATCCTAATTTGATTTCATCTTATCTTTTGTTTTTGTTTTTGTTTGGTAACGTAGTATCTTAATAATTTACTAATTATTATGGAAAGTCGTGGAGGTAGCTTTTTCCACTTGGTCAAAGAATAATCCACTTTAAAGTAATCATTATTAATTAATTCAAACAAATCTAACAATAATCAAATGTGAATCGGTACTTATTTTAGCAAACGGAGAAAGAGCTATTAAAAAACAAAAAAGAAATTAAGATGTGAAATGCCAAAGGCGCGAAATGCGGCCTGGAAGTGCATAAATTTGTTGGAAAATACGGAGATATTCAACATTCTTACCATTTTGTAGGCTAAAATATGCTTTTTTACATTATAAAATTTGTAAAATTCAGATTTTATTTTTGTAAAAGAAAATATATATTTTTCATTTTTGTAAAATTAGAATGCATTATAATCCAAAGCAAGATTTGGATAAATTTATATCTACATGTAATAATTTGTGGCGGGTATAGATGTAAAGATTAAAAATAATCATAAATTGTAAAAAAAAAACTGTCATAATTATGTTTATAAAACTTATTTTATATCTTTATTAAATCAGTTTTAAAAGTTATTTTATATATTTTTTAAATGAATTTTATAAATTATTTCATATTCTTATATCATTAAAGATCTATTTAATTTTAATTAGAAGTGCATTATAATTAAAATTAAATAAATTTTTAATCATAAAGAACACATCACGTTAGATTATCAAGAAGAGTTTTAGGAATATTTAGATCCATAATGATTTATCAAACAAATACAGTAAAGTTTGGATCCGTAGGTGATTTTCTAATCTATGTATTCTTCTTAGGATTAGTTACAAAACGAATAACGATGGAGAAAAGAAAAATTATAGGTCACGGTTCGCTATACTAAGGACCATAGTCTTCTTATAGTGTATTAACTTAATATGATTCTCATTATCCTCCAATGGGTCAACTGTGACATATGCTCGTTTAAGTTTATATCATCTAATTTAATTGTGTAAAGGGCTCACTTAATTTGATGATAAATAACTAATATAATTGTCTTATAATATTAACCCATATTAATTATTGAAATAAAAAATTTCAATAATTTCCCACTTGGACTACATATTGTAACAATTATATCAAAAAAATTTAAATGTGCATGTGTGTGCTATATTTACCTTTAGACTTTCACCTTAATAACCTTGGTTCATCTCATATATCAATAATGAACTCACTCTATCTTTCCTCACTACAACAAATGTAACTAAATCCCAATGATCACCACATAATACACTCAATGACATAGATTAATATGGATAAGTAACATGAAAATTACATGCAATTTGATCTCAGTCATGTCTATTTCCAATTGGTCCAAACTTTATTCTTTATAGAGATTAATTCAAACACAACAAAAATATTACAAACAAAACAAGCTTATAATGAAATGATAAACATCAACTTTATTTTTGCAGAAAATTCAAACAACAAAACGTTTGTAAACCGTAAGATATAGAACATAAATAAAACTCTTACTAATATCAGGAATTACACTCATACGTCATACCTTTAGTAAGTGGATCAGCTATCATAAAATGAGTTTCTATATGTTCTATACAAATATGTATTTTCTGAATTTTTTATTTAACAACCAAATATTTTATGTAAAAAAACTTTTACTTGATTGAATCTTTAATAATACCGTTAAGATATTGTCTCACTAAACACCGAATGGCTACTTAATGTTGGCGACAACAGACAAGGCAGTTACAATAATTTATCAATCATAAATTTTAGTATGATATCTCATAGCAAAATATTAACTCCTCCAACAGGGTTAAATGTGGATTCTTATGTTGAGTGATTGCTATTAAGACATTCCAAAAAAATCGAAGTCAAAATACTAAATAATCTCTAAACTTTTAGACTTTTGATATGAAAATATGTAGTTTCTTGTTCTCTTCAATTAACGCATAATGCGTTTTACTACTTTCTAGTGTTGTATACCAAAATTACTCATATATTACCTTAGGACTCCCACAAAAAATTATTTTGGGACAATAAAAAAAATAAACTTAAGCATACATGATAAATTGTAATATAACTTTTGCAACAATAAGTTATATGATGATAGTAAGATGTCATCAACATATAATACCAAAATAATAAATTTACTCACACTGAACTTTTAGCGCACACAATCATCAACCAAATTTACCTCAACACCATAAGAGATAATCTTGATGAATTTTGTAATACCGTAGACGAGAGACTTGTTTAAAAGCATAATTAGATTTCTTTAGTTTGCATATCATAGACTTTAGATCATCTTACACAAGGTTTTTTGGTTGCACCGTATAAATTATTTTATCAATGTTTTCATTTAGAAACATAATCTTTATATTTATCTATGTAAAACAATTATCAAAATGATCTACAATGTCATTATAGTTCTAAGAAATCAGAGAGAAAGTCTCTTTGAGATCAATACCTTCTTTCTTGTAAAACTTTTGACAACAAGACAATCTTTATATATCTCAAAATTACTCATTGAATCTCTTTCAACTATAGATATTTATCTACAACTTATGAGTTTCACACTTTCAAGAAATTTGATGATATCTCAAATGTCGTGTTCAACCATTAGTTTTATTATATCATTATGACATCAATCCACTAGAGAGTTAGAGCACAACATGACTTGACTAAGGTCAATTAGACATTCTCAGTCAACCTGATGTCATAGTCATGTTCTTAAAGAAATATGACATAATCATATCAAATTATATTTTTCATTTCTATAGTGGATCTTCTTAATGACACTTCTTAAGGTTATTAAGGTTGAACTTTAGGTGGTGCTTGAGAGGAAATCTTGGTGTTATCTTGTCTTTTAATAATGTTAGTAGTAACATCATTATTTAATTACCATATCTGCTTCTTGAACAATGGTATGTACAAAAGGCTTATTTATTGTCAATAATAAATTATTCTTTAAAGACAACACTCCTTATATGTCTTTTCCTTCCAAACTCAATTTCCTAAAGGAGTCTTGCACATCTCAAACATGATCTTAAAATGAGATTGTAAAACTTATTGCACATCTCGAATGAACATCCCTAAATGTGTATATGTCTAATATTGGAATTTCCCCAACTCATACCTATAGGGTAATGACTACTTTAATTGGTACCCTAAAAGGATAAAAATTGTATTCTTTAATATCTTTTTTCAAAACGACTTTGGTAGGGAAGAATTAAACTTTTTACCATATCTTTACAAGTCTAGTTTCATCATTCTGCAACTTTGTTCATGCTAGGTTTGCCTAACATTACATATTGTGAAACAATTTCACAATTATTGAAGAAAAACACACGAGGGACTCCAAACGTTGTACCTTATGTCATATATACCATAGTATTTCCTAGGGTCACATTTGACAACCTTAATTTTCTTTTTTTTTTCTTAGTTGAAGTTCAACTTCATCTTTGAAAGACTAAAAGTCTAGAGGCCAAAACTTCTCATAATTTAAATAAAGAGGAATCGTCTATGAACATAATAAAATACATTTGTTCATTCCATGAGTCCATAAGGAATAGAACACAAATATATACATGTATTAGTTCTAAGACATCCTTATTTCTTTCCGCATCTGAATTCTATTTTGTTTGCTTATTTCCCTTTTATATACTCAATATAGACTATAAGGTCTAACCAATATAAAAGATCTGGAATTTCTTAAAACACAAGCATCCATATTCTCTGGTAAGAGATATGACTTAAGAGCTTATGTTATAAAGTAACAAAATTCTCATTTAATTTTAAGTTTTGTACCACCCAAAAAATATTTGCAATAGGAATACTCAAATATCCATAAAATAACTCATAACTTGCAACATTTGAATCACACGAGAGACTAACTTTATTATTTCTAATTGAACCAAAATAACTGAATTTGTCTAAATTAGAAATAAAATTTGGTTTAATAAATAGTTCAGTATATGTCTCAACCAAATTCAAATGAAATTGAATCTTTTAAAGCAACATAAAAGTTCTCATAGCTTCAACTATAACTTTATGTCATCGCCCACATAGAAGAATATTTCATTATCACTTGGCAGATGACTCCATAGATAACATCGCATAGACATGTTTTTATGAGTAGTAGAATCAAAATCTATCTACTAACGTCCTTCGGTACAAAACTAAATAAATGTTAAAACAAACAAAAATGAGAAGTTTACTATTTTCACACACTAAATAGTGTAAATGAGACATTTTTTTATATGTCTCATCCTACAAAAGCAAAAAGAAAATTTCTTATCTTGTCCTCTTGTTTCTTCTCTAAAAAAGATTATGCAATATTTTCAACTCTCAATTGACTCCCCTTAAACTCTAAATTTTATACATGCAACTTTGGGATTTAAATAATATGAGTAATTTAAACCATAGTAGTAACAACAACAATAATTAAATAAAATAATAATAAACATATAATGCACAAATAATCTTTATGGTAAATTTCAAGACCTAAATAAGATAACGCACCATTAATCCTCAATCTTTGGATTGAAAAAGACTAACTGCAAGTGGTACTCTCAACGCATTGATCAAGTATTGGTGATAAGTCCTGTCAAACAAAGGTTATCTTTGGACACTCCAGGGCTCACATGAAAAACTTATATGATGATTACTCCAGTCAAATAATCATTATTTTTTAACATTTCATTATTCACATGAAAAATCACACTATTTATAATTGACACATGTTTACCATCGCAAATATGCAATTATTCTGTCAAATTATGTCTTCCTTTGAGTCGAGCACAATTCGCATGAATAATTTCATGCAACATCCATGTAAATTCAATCAAATCAACTTACACAACAAAGGTTACTTTGACATGTTATTTCAATTAATTTAACAAAAAAATACAAGATAATTTAATATAATAAATGAGAGGTCTTAAAATTACACAACTTTCACATATAATTTAGTTATATAAAAATATATATAATAGAACATGCAAATATTTTACAGAACAGACATCACAAAATACTTAGCACAACCTTAATTCCTAGATAAATTAATTTGTAGTTGATACTTTCAACGTAATGATCAAATATTGACAATAAATTTTGTCAAATAATAGTCTTTCTTTGAATTGACTATTATTCACATAAAAATATATTTATAATTGTCACACATTTATCATCATAAGTACAAAATATTATTTGACCAAATTGTGTCTTCCTTTGGGTCGAACACAATTTGCATAAATAATTTCATACAAAATCTATGTAATTTTAATTAAATCAATTTTTACAATAGGGATTACATTTGCAATATAGTGTGTCAATCAATTTAACTAAAAAGAATACTAGACATACAAATAAATGTGAATGATCTGTTAATGCTGGATTTACACTAAATCATGATAGCAAAAAAAATATAAAATATTAATTACGACAAGTAAATATCATATGTTTAAATTATATTTAATGTTATCATTGATTTATACTTAAAATACCAAGTAAATATTGCATCTGTAAATAAGGTTATCACAAATTTATGAAAGGAAATAAAAAAATAATGTATAAATTCCTAAAAAGAAATCTTTAAAATATTTTATATAAATAAAAAAAATAATAAGATTATTCATAAAAAATATTTCTTTAGTACTGATTTATGTTTGTGATGTTTGTGCAATGCACCTTACAGACTAGAGAAACTTCACTTCACCTTAAATTTTAATTTGCTCCCACGTTAGAAAACCAGAGTTATATAAATAAAATATATAATAATATTTCTCCTTTAATTTATTAGCATTACAAGAAACGTGAAGTACAAATTTTATCCAAAAGAAAGTGAAACAAACCAATACACGATTAGATGAAGTTATAAGCCAATGGTTAGAAACTATGATAAAAAAAAAACAACAAAGCAACATTATTATTATTTTTTTTGACGAAACAGAAAAACAACCCAATTCCTACAAACTAGTTTATTGCAAAAAAAAACTTTAATGCCCAGTAATCTAACAATAATAGTGGTTTTGATACCACTTGTTGGAATTTTAGAGAATCTTTATAAAATACCAATATAACTACTAGAAATACATTACGCTAGATTATCAAAAAGAGTTTTAGGAATACTTGGATCCATAATGATTGATCAAACAAACACAGTGGAATCTGAATCCTTAGGTGATTTATGATCTATGTATTCTTCTTAGGATTTGTTACGGAACGGATAATTGGCTAACAACGTAACCAATGACTTCATGGTTCTTCCTCAACTAGAACCTTTTTATTCCTTAATAAGACCTTAGTAACTCTTTAAATGAGGGAGGAGAGAAACTACATGTGACAACTCGATATATTGAAGACCATAGTCTTCTTATAGCGTATTAACCTAATAGGGTTTCCATTATTAACAAGCTGACACAATACAAAATTTATATCAAGCTAACTAAGTAAACTTCTGATGCATGTTTGTTCAACTGCCAAGTCTGCCATCTATCATAATTTATATCAATGCACACTAGTCCATAATTTATATCAATAGTTTAAGTTCGACTTGTTAAAAATTATAACATTAAAAACCAATCCAATACTAATTTGTGATTAAAATGTAATATTATTTTATATAATGCAATCATATAAGGTTTATTTTTTCATGATTCTTACCTACATTATGCAAACACTTAATTATTGTCTTCATTTAAAAAAAATCTATTAATTGTTCCTTGTGTTGTTTGTTTTTTTAGGGATGATATATAAATGATATACATGCATTGGACCACTTTTGATGGTAATATTTATTTTGGAAAGATATATGTGTGTTGTCCATAAGATTTTTTTTGTTGGATATATAAATTCTTTTGTTTATGTGATTATGTGCTAGATAATGTCTTTGTCTCCTTCATCACCTAAACTTCGGTGTTCTTTACCCATGTCTAATAAGAAGAAAACTTCATTGTTCTTTACCTTTGGCGAAGAAGAAGAGTAGAAGACATGATTGATAAAAATGGAAAAGGATCACAACTACAAAAATGTCTTTTAAAGTTGGTTTTTTAACACCTTTCACCATAATTTTTAACTGTCTCTAAATCTGTCATCGTGGAAAATGAATACTTTTCATAACAGCTTTTAAATCGTCTCAAAATATTGGTTTCTACATCAGTAATTTTAAAAATCATATTAAAATGTATTTTTTTTTGTTTAGAATGTGAGATTTTAAAGATAATTTTTTTCAAAAACGATCTTAGAATGTATAGTTTCTAAGACGATTTTTTTGAAAACCGTCTTAAAATATATACATTTAAAGATGATTTTGAAAAATCAATGTTTTTGCAAAATAATAACAACAACAACAACAACCATAGCAATGGTTAATTTTATCACTCAAGTAACTTCGGCATTACTCATTTTAGTTGACTTAAATATGAAAATAATCATATCAATAACTTATACATCCACCAATTTCTTCCGGCATATAGTACATATGACATGGGATACAATGGCATACAATTCACTTTCACCAAAACATTTTTTTTCCCGGTAGAATTTACAATTTCAAAAGAGCGAAATGCCTAAATTGGTTAATTTTAATTATGGCTATCCTTCTGTAACACTTCCTTCAAAACCAATGTGATTCTCTGTGCCATATGTGCGTGGCTCCAGAAGCCTCTCCTTCACTCACTCATCCTTTCTTTCCCATGGTTAGCCTCCTCTCAACATGGTTGCCAAATTCACAATGTTTTCTTTGCAAGAAATGTCACTTATTTTCCAACGGGGTGCAGTAAATCAATTGTCCTATTCACCACAATCTTCGCTGTGCCCCAACTGCACTTCCCTGGGATTATTATTAAGGGTAAATAGTCACTTTTGTTTCTCAATGTGTAATTCGCTGACAAATGCGTCCCTGAAAGATGAAAATACAAAATTTAGTCCCTAAAAGTGTAAAAAGTGCGACAAATATATCCGACCGTTAACTTTCGTCTGTCACCGTTAATAAAATAGCCTACGTGATACGGAAGAACAAATTTGTCAGTGAAATCATTGCCAATGTGGATTGCCAGCATAGAGGCATATTTGTCATAATATTTTTTGGACTTTTTGTCTTCCCAATCCGCTGACAAATGCGTCCTGAAAGATGAAAATGTAAAATTTAGTCCCCGAAAGTATAAAAAGTGCGACAAATAGATCTAAACGTTAATAATAAATTGTAATTAATTATTATTATTATTATTATTATTATTATTATTATTATTATTATTATTATTATTATTATTATGTGTTTGTAATTTACTTATCATATTCGTTTAGTACTTATGTAATATATTTTTTAAATTTCCTTTTAATATATATTTTTTTATTATTTTGATTTTCTTGTCAAACCTTAATCTTTGCTGTTAAAAAAGAACTTTATCTTATATCTTATAATTTTATCAAATGTTTACTAAATTTCTCACTTTTGATGTTTAAAATTATTTCATATCCCAATTCTAACTTAAGTACCATTATATTTAGATTGAAAATAATATGTCGAGAGTTTTGAGTAGAAAAAACACAATCGGCCGCGAGACCAAATTTGTTTATTTATTTATTTTAAAAAAATAATTTAATCAACTATTTTTTAAAAGGTCTCACAAAATTTAAACTAGATAAAACTAAAGTGGAATTATAAGTCTCTTTACTTAATTGATAAAATATATATATATATATATATATATATATACCTCAAATATGAAAGAATCCCTTGAATAAACATTATGAGCTTCCACTCAAGACACCACTTATTATACATAATATGAATGAAATAAAAACACTTACAAACAAATAAAGAACCCAAATAAATTTAAATAAAAAATATAATAATCCTCAAACTAATACAGAAGTTAACTTCAAAACAAAACAAAAAAAACTAAGTCCATTCTTTGCCTTTGGGACGTAGAGTTGTATCTCTCGTTGATTTAGGGGCTGTAATAATCTTGTATTCCATTTGGCATACTATGATAGTAATAAAGATTAATAATTAATTAAAGAAACAAAAAATTTCAAGAAATAAAAGGTTTTCATTTTTTTAAATGGTAACTCAATTTTTTTATATCATAAAACTAAAGAAATTTATTTTATTTTGAAAAATAAGTAGTTATATTGATTAATTAAAAAATTAATTAACAATTTGATAGATGGATAAATAGATAAATAATCAAAACATAAAAGTTCAAATTTTAAGTTGTATTTTACTATTTTTTAATCCCTCTTTTCCTAACTTCTCTCATATACAATTCATTATTAACGTCTGGATATATTTATTGCATTTTTTATACTTTCCGGGACTAAATTTTGTATTTTCATTTTTCAAGGACAAAATTTTATATTTTCATCTTTCAGGGACGCATTTGTCAGTGGAGTGGGAAGACGAAAAGTCAAAAAAATATTATGACAAATATGTTCCTATGCTGGCAATCGTTGACAATCATTTCACTAATAGACTTGTTCCTCCGTGCCACATAAGCTATTTTATCAATGGACGAAAGTTAACGGTCGGATATATTTGTCGCACTTTTTACACTTTAAGACTAAATTTTGTATTTTCATCTTTTAAAAATGCATTTATCAATTCTTTCTTTTTCTTTTTCCAAATGGTTTTTTTGTCAATTCAATCTGTCTCTTGAGCTCCTTAATTTTCAATTTTTTCTATTCATGCTCTCTCCGCAAGGCTTCCAACTCTGACTCTGTCGTTCCTAATTAAATTTCCAATAAAATGACACATTTGTCAAGAGACATAACACTTTTTATTTCACCCCACATAGTGTCATAGACATAGCATGTCATGCTAAAATGATACTCTCTTATTACAAGATGATCTCCATTTAACAGTACAAAGAAAATGCGTACTAAAATTTGTCTAACTTTTTATGCAATAAAATAATAAGAGCAAAGAAAATACTACTATAAAAAATATCATGTGAATAAATGGTATTTGGCCAATCACAAATCATGCTTTTTATTTTTTTATTTCATGGAAGAAAATATATCTTAACCAAATGCTATAGGTCAATGAGAAAGCCATACAAATGTCACCACAAGAAACCATAGAGTAAAAACATTGTACTAGATTATTAATTAGTTTGAGTTTGTGTGAGTCAACATATATACAAAGAAACTTATAAATATAAAATTTCAAAAGAAATAAAGACCTGTAGCTGTACTATTCGATATACCACCTTCCACTGCTTTCCTGCTGCTTCATATTAGAACATTGATTTCAATGTATATGTGTTGTCATTATTCTATAAATATAAATTATCTGAAATTGTTAATGAAAAATATCTGAAATTTACGCATATTTAGCTGATGTAAAAATCATATGTACAAACTCTTTTGCGCAAATACCAGTGCAAGAAATACACTGTTATAAACTATATCCAACGAATCCAAGAACAAGATACACACTCTTAGTCTGAGCTGAGATAAGGAGATAAATTATTTTGTTTAGCGTTGCACAAAGTAACACATCGTAAATTATTTACATGGATGGGAAACAAAAAATGTTTGTGTAAATAATGTAAAATATTTTTTTAATAGATCACAGTTATTTTTTATAAGAAATAATTAATCAAGTAAATTTATAATTAATGAGCGATATTTTTTTTTGTTTTTTAACTCAAAATTACTAATTAAGTAAGAAGAGCCTTATATTAAATGATCATAAAATGTTAACAATCTGATAATCCCTCCTCACCTAGGTAACATGATACTACATGCGAACTTGATGATCGATTTATAAGCACCTCAAAACAACAGAACCAATAGAAAGATGGTGGCGTAACCCATTTCAAATTTAAAAGTAGTGGTTACTATTGGAATTTGGAAGTCTTGAAAACAACATCATTTTTTTAAAAATAAGTTGTATTGTGTTAAATAATTATTTATAAAAAATAAAAAGCATTTCCCCAAACTAAAAATAAAAATACTTGAAAAGCTCTAAAAAATTGAACATGTGAACGTGCATGGAATTGGTGACTGCTTTGGTCCCTGGTGTGTCTCATCAGCTGAGAAAAAGAGAAGAGTATATGCACCTTGGTTCTTTAATTCTTAATTCTTAACTATAACATTCACATGGTTGACTTAATTAGCTCCCCAATGTCAAGTTACGTGCCGTCAAGGATTGGTTCTACAAACTATGATAATTATCGGCCATCGGTTTTGCTCTAAGCCTCCGAGATATTCTTTTAATTAATAGTCATATTCATATTATTATTGACACGACTTTAATTTCATTTCAAACTAAAAAGATGCAAACTAAGATTTGTTTAGCCAGTTCAAACTATTATTTCACTAATTTGAATGAACGCAATGTCAAATAAATAAATCAAGATTTTGCTCCCAAACCACCATGACGTTCCAAAGTATACAAGATGTTCTTACCCCAAAAATAAAGTATACAAGATGAATCATGCTGTATGACATAGCTTTGAAAATAGACTTCCAATGCACCAGATCCAATGACAATGATTAAAGAAAGAAAAAAAATTATAGTATTGAAAATTGAAATTAATATTCCTTCCATACTAGTATTTTTAAGGGAAGTTTAAACTATTTATTTTGACGCTATAATTATTATTATTTTAAGGATGTATTTGATACGAAGAAAAGAAATAATATACCACAAAAATTATATTTTATTTGGTGAGATTCATATCTCTTATACTTTATTTTAATTCAAAATTTTCTTTTTTATTTCTCTCCTCTAAATCAAACATATTCTAAGTTTTAATTAGGAGAAAACTGTAAATTTTACTCTCTACACACATACACAACTATTTTTCTTTTAGAAAAAAATTCTAACATGCTTCTCAACACAATCTTTTAATTATTTTTCGTTATTAAATAAATTTCATATAAGTTCTACTGAACAACCTGAACTGATTCAATGAAATGAACATAAAATTTATCTAATAACAGACTATGTATTAAAAAGAAAATGTCAAAGAGTGTTGTAACATTCTTCACTCAAAAATCACTCAGATTCATTATTGTGTAGTGAATAACTCAGATATCTAACTTTTGATATGTTTCTTACTTTTCGATCCGTAGGGACATATTAGAACATGTTTGGAAACAAATCAATTGTAAAATTATGTTTGACACAAAAATAATTTTACCAACAGATCAAGACTCTTATTTTTGCATTTATTTTATTTTTATCCATTGAATTTATATTGAAATGTGCGCCCTAACATTTATAACTACAAACCAAACATGTACTTGAATGTTTGACTTCTAACAAAATCAATGATTTTTTAAAATCAGTAGCTTTTAAAAAAAAGTATACCTTTTCAGTTAAAAATTACATTAAATAAAAGAAATTATAAATATTAATAAAAAGTAACAACCTATATTACATAATCTTAACAGTATTTAAAATGCCGCTGTCATGTTTTGATTCCTGACAAGTCACTGCATATATGGCCCAAAGCTTGCCGCTACACCGAAAGTGTTAAACTCTGAAATTCATAAACAGGAACCTCGGTACAAGAGACAAACACAGTAATCCACAATGAAACATGTTCATATCAATACATCTTAGTACAACGATATATACACAGAAGGGGCATAGCCTCTCATAGAAAACTTGTCATCTTCATTGACACTGTACTTGTTAACTCTTTGGCTAGTCAATGTCATCTCCTTGTGATTGTGCAGATATACATCATGTGACTTGACATCAGTAGTGTTGGGATGATTGGAAAGAGTGCCGTGAAGTAGGGCTCAAAACTGTCCTGCTCTTATATCTCTATCAAGCCGATCTGCATTCAGCGTCCCTGGAAGCTCTCTGAAGTCTTCATTGAAGATGGAATATGCACTGCAAGAATTTGTTGTAGAGTAGAAAATATTTAAAAGCTATAAAATAGTATCCAACAAGTAAATTTGACACATCTGCAGTCAATAATAATTGGTAAAAAATGCTTCCTATAAATATAATATTTAATGGTGATGTACTGAAAGTTTAATCATAATTATTAATGACTTTTAGAGTGTGGTTGGATAGAGAATTTTAAGTGAGAAAAGTAATTTATTAGAGAATTTGAATGTCTGTAATTTAGAATTCATTGTTTGGATACTCTTTATGAAGAATTTAAAATTTTGGAATTTTAAAACAGAATTTTAAACAACTAAAAATCTGGAATTTCAATTTCCTTCTAAAAGGTGAGAAATTGAAATTCTCTTCTTACAATCTTTTTCAAGAAACACCGTCTGAGCTCCTAAAATATCGATCGGATCGGATGTGAGCATAGAGGAACACGTGTAACTAGCACACCAACCATATCTTCTCTTTTTTTCATTCAATTTTTTCATCCTCATAATTTTAATTTTTTTTATCCAAACACAAAATTTTGAAAATAAAAAAATTTCAATTGAAGTATTTGAAATTCTTAGAATTTAAAATTTATCAGAATTTTAAATTTCTCCGTCCAAACATACTCTTAAAGTAATTATCATAAAAATCAACAAATTTGCATTACATTATATGATAAAATTGTTTTACACTATTAATGCATGACCCATTTTCTCATAAATACATTATGGATAACCATTAAAATTTTAAGCATATAAATGGTGCTAGAGGTGAGACAAAGCAGTATTACTTCCATAATTTTGAAAAGGAAAACTGGAATACTAAACTTATGACATCATTCTCATGGATTGAGCAATCTGAAAGGGTTAACATATGAAGCTGGTAGAGACATTATACACATAATCCCAGGAATTTCCAAAGGGGAAAAAATAAGGAGGAATCGAAAAAGCAAAAGAAAGGATTTAACATCCTGATATACTATTACTTAGAACTATATATGTCCAATTTTTAATCCAGGATTTTACCATATTTACTCTTCATTCTCAACCCTTTGTACTTCGTTTTGCTTTGCTTCTTTTGATAATAATGAAGGTCACTAACGTACATAAATCTTACTTGAATTTTCAGATTTGACTTTCACCTTGTACAACATTTTGAACAATATACTAGATACAACAAATAATGTTCGGTCATACCTTATGTCACCAGCTTGGCGCTTTCCAAGATTGAAGAGAATGAGACAAAAGCCAGTTGCAAGTATCTACAGGAAAGTTGTGACAAACGATAAAGACACAAATTTTATCATATACAATGACCAGAAAGTACCCTTCTAAGACATCTTAATTTAATTTCTACAATGTCAAATCAAAATTATGGGTTTGGGGAGACCATGGAGCAGGGACATTCACAGCATAAACTAGCATAGCACAGTGCCCCGGAGGTTCCTCGCTATGCGAAGGTATGGGGGAGGGTTATTGTACACAACCTTATCCTTGCATATGCAAAGAGGTTGTTTCCAGATTCAAACTCATGACCAACCAGTCACCAAGGCACAACTTTACCACTATGCTAGGATTCGCTCTTGGACATTCTCAGCATATCAGATGAATATCTAATCATACGATTTATAAAAGGAGTGAAATTGCCAAACAATATATGCTCATAATTGTTTTTTTTCCAAAAAGACACAAGAATAGTTTTTTTTTATCAAAAGTTGTTCCATGGGGGAAAATTCAGATTCAAGATAAGTTCAAATGACCAGGCCTGAGTGTTATTAGCTGAATTGACTTGTAGACCAAAAAAAGTCAGAAATATTTACACAGTAATTTGTTAACTGAATTTTATAGTCCAGCATCCCAAGTCCCAGTTATACATGGGAAAGATAGATAGGATAGTGGTGGACTTGAACCCCAAAAAGAAAACAGATAGACTAGTGGACTAAAAGCCCAAAAAAAAAGAAAGAAAGAAAGGAGACATACATACAAAGGTCCGAGATCCCATCTATGGGCAACAGGAGCCAGGATAAACCACAAAATTATGAGAAGCCATGCCTTCAGACTCAGAGTGAAAATTACCATCAAAAGGATATCTGCCAATGGGGATGAGCATATTTAGAAGATTGTTAATCTCAAAGGAAATTATTATCATCATCATCATCATCATTATTGCCCATAAAAGATCCACGCATCTAAAGTGATTCCAATAATGCAACACTTACTGAATGATTCCAGTTTTTATTTTGTCCCCATGCAAGCAGATTATGGTGGTGGTACATATAATATTCCAAAAGAAACACTGAAGATGCTTTAAGGGCCAAATTGACATAACTAGAAGATTTTAAAAAACGAAAATTCAAATGATTTCATCAATAAAAAAAGTCAAACAGTGATTTGAACATTATGGATTCAACAGTTAATGAATACAAACTTCAAGGATCAAAATAGTGATTTACTAGCGTAAACAAATACCATATATGCAGCTTATTACCTGGAAGCTTCAAGTTATCGTGTAGAAAAGTGTACAACCTCTTCTTCCACCAACTTGATGACTGAGGAAGCCGAAACTTCTGCAGAAGCATAAATCAAGATGGCATTGAGTCAAATGAGTACCAAATTGACATTATGGTCACTTTGTTAGACATTAATGAATTGAATCATTGATTTTACCAGATCTTCATCCTCGTCATCATTGTCATATCCATCTTTCACTGGTGGCTTTGGTTTGACAGCAACAATCAAGCAATCTAGTAAATAAATAGCAATTAATCACATCTTTGTAAGAAAATTTATCATCACATGCTGTACAAGGAAGAAAAGTGTTTTTGAAAGGTAAACTCATTAAAATCAATATCCAAGTTGAATGGGTAAATGCTAATAGTTTGACCATAGTACTATATACTCTAGAAGGACACACCAGACAGAGGCAGCTGCAATGTTGAGATGGAAATGTCATAGGAGATCCTTCTTCTTCTTCTTTTTTTTTTTTAAATTGATAATATAGTGCATTGATCAAATAACAAAATCAGGACTATAAGTATACCTCCATCATTAAGTTGTATGTATACATCATCTCCATTTTTCATGTCATACAGTGCACTTCCGCGTAAAATAAGACTCAAGTTGTCAATTTGCAAATTATCATTCCCAGCAATTAATCTCCTCAAATCACGCACCTATATGTGGATTTAAAAGAAACAAAAGTGGCAAAAAAGCTTTTATATTAACAAGATGGATCATCAAACAAACTAATTAAATCCCCCTTCCCAAATAACAGTTTTCAGAAAATTGAGAAAAACATAACATTAACGAAATTAAGATTGTTGGCAGTTTGAGCTATGAAGGCACACTTGGCTGAGGCTTTCTAGTATGTAACTAAAGAACTCAGGGTTGTAAAGCTTTAATTAAACACTCTGATATGTAACTAAATAACTCAGGTTTGGAAAGCTTTATTTAAACACTCTGATGCGTAAACAATTCCAATGTCATGGTTCAAGTTGTCACCTACACACATATAGACATTATAAAACCCTCAATCCATGATTTAATTGCAACTAACCCTAACTAAGTATCATTGTCAAGTGAAAAAATTTTCATCTGCGAATGGGTATTCATTCTCTCACTAAATTGGAATGTTTTTATTTTTCATTTTCTAAAGCCCCAGAAAAGAGGGGAGAACAATTGTCAATTCAAATTGTTTGTATTGGGATGCTGGAATTGAAAACTAAAAGTTAAAAAAGGAAAAAACCCTAGAAATTGGGAATTGAGGGAAAAAGAGAAACCTTGATGGAAGAAGAAACGAGAAGGCGAGAGGGGCGTGCAGGACCAATGGTTTTGAGGACGATCTCCACCTTCTCCGAGTCGTGTTCCTCCATGACCATCCCCGACTCAAACGACATACGACTCACACACGATCAATACCAATTAATTAAAAATGAAGTATTAGTTTTAAATCTAATTCATTTTTTATTTCAATCATAATCTGCCTTTTCGTGGAATCTCAGAGGTGTTCTTATAATCTTTCATCTTTTGGGTAGATTATGCTCAATCCAAACTTATTCATCTTAAAAGTAATAAAGGAGGGGTTAAATCATTTATTTATTTTTTATACTTTTTTTTTAAAAAAGATTGATACAAAAAGTGGTAAATAAATCTTATTTGATCGTAAATGACAAATTTAATTTATGAAATTATGAGTGGTTGCTAACTTAGTTCTTAGATTTAATAAAATTTTAAAAAATACTAGAAATTATAAATCTATTTTTTTTAAAAAAATTAAGCATCAAATGTTATTTTAGACTTTAAGTATATATTGCTACTATCACTTAAGTCACATTTTTATAGATAAATATTAATAATTGATATGTTATGATAGGAAGAAATTCAAAAGGATGACCTCCTTGTTACTCTAACACTTAAATCATACATTACATGTTATTTTTTGGGAGTGATGATTGTAACGTGTGTTACCATTTAATTGAAATACCTTTTTTAGTTTTGTTAATTCTACTGTTTTTTTTTAGAAAAGTTAATTCTACCTGTTTTAGGAACTAAAGTAACATCAAAATACAATTTCAAAAATTAATTTGGTGATTTAATTTTATGAATAAATTTTTGGTACTTCTATAAACATGTTTTTTTGTCATTTATTTTTTACAATAGGGACAATGAGAATGAATTTAAATTCTTGTGTTTCATTCTTTATTAGGCATACATTAGTGGATAAACAACTTTTCTTGCAGTTAACTTTCATTCTTTATTTTACACTAAAAAAATCTTATAAATTTCAATGCACTATAACAAATTCTAATGTACTAAGAGTGTGTTTTTATACCACCAAAATCGTGGTGGATCCAAAAATTTACATAAAATACGTGATTTTTCAGAAGCAACAAGGAGTTACTTCAAAGACCCCGTGATTTTAATCTCGATTCTGTGTGATTACACAGTCATTCCAAACAAACCACAAATGAAGAAAAAAAATAATGCTTCCAAAGTAAAATTAGTTTTGGATTTTCTCAACTTTAATCCAAATAACATGCACATAATCTGCAGTTGAAAAAAAGTTATTCATAGGGGTAGGGCATTATAAAAAATGGAGCTTCTTCGCTTGAAAAGGAGGATGATAAATTTAATAACAGAAAAGAACAGGCCAAAATACTACGTTTATTTAACATATGAAAATGTACTACACTTGGAACTTCCAAGTATCTCACATGAACTAAGCATGTAGCCGGTGAAAGTATTTACACAGTTGTACGATAGCTAAGACAACATATAAGAAATTGACATAAGTTCAAACAAACGATAATAATCCAGGAGTTACACGTGAACAGATCAGATTTTGTCATCAGGGGATTCAGCATAAGAAATTGAAATCAGTTCAGACCTAAACTTGTCATCTTGATCACGGTTTGGTATCATAACCCCGTCTGATTTCTTGCTCTCTAAGGCAGAAGTTGATTCCAGAGTCTTATCAGGTAAAGAGTTAGAAATAGCAATAAGCGACTCTCGTGTCACCTCCTTGGACTCCTTGCTCGGTGATTTGTTATCCATATAACTATATGCCTTTTCTTTTTTCCTACATAAGTCAAAACCAAAATTCTCTGAGATCATCCAAATCCAAGGGATCAGAATCAGATATATTAAATTTTTGTTGTGATACCACATATTTTAAATCTATGTGGTGAAAGTAGGTGAATTGGATCCTTGACTAGGCTGGTTAGACATGCTGACCCGTTTTCAGTCAAACTCAATCAACCCATTCAACCTGGTTGGTTAGTTGACTTCAAACCGGCCACCAGACCAGGTCCAGTGTCCAGGTTTTACAACTACGTTTAACATACAAACACCTATTAGCATGTGGTTAGCTTCTTCCACCCCATTACTACTACCATGCATCAATCATATCTTAAATAGGTCTATAAATGCCTTCACACAGTAAAGGAGATTCATTAGCTTAGCAAACTAAAAAAACATCAATGTTATAACCTAAGGATGAGCAGAGAAGAGAACTGAAGCAGTCAAACATGATCAGTATCACAAGCAGGCTAAAAGGTGAGAGGTCACTTGGTGATCTCACAATAAAATTAACAAAAATTAAAAAATATTAAAAATGTTGAATTGCATATGGCTACTTGCCTACTTCCATATCTGCCTTTACTTAAAAATATTTCCATTAGACCAAAAGAATCAAAAGCCACTAGCTGTACAGGAAAAATTGAGAGAAATATATTTTGTAAATCCAGCATCTCAAAAGTAGCTATAATGATTTCACTAGTAAGAGATTAACCAATTACCCCCTTCAGTAATGAACATCGTATAAGTCCGTTTTTTTTAATCTAATTAATCTATTGAATGCTACAGACAGTACTCAGAGATCATGACATTCAACTAGGCACAATGCATGCATTCCTATCTGACAATCAACATCTCAGATCAAACATGGTTCAGTATAAAATATCCTGTTTCTTCTATGTATCATTTTTAGAAATCTCCTTCAATCAGATATCTTATATAAATTTATAAGATATCTGTTTCAGACCAATTTATAAGATATCTGATCCCACTACACAGATCCACTAAAATTTTGCTTCTACTATTCCTTCAATCAGGTCTTTTTCACTTTTTGCCTAGTCTCATTCCATGACATAAAGATGAATCTCCTTTTTACTACTATTCCTTCAATCATGTCTTTTTTAACTTTTGCCTAGTCTCAGTCCATGATATAAAGATGAATCTGCTTTTTACTCAATTATATTTATTTCTCTATTTAAGGGTATCCTTTCTTGCCACCAGTCGTCTTGATTCAAATAGGCTCTAAAATCCATGTATCAAACACTACCCAATTAGGTTTTACTACTTAAAAAGAGAGAGACAGAAAAAATGAGAGAAAGAAAGAAGATAATCTGCCAATTACAACCATATCTAACAACTCTCAGCTTCTTCAAATTCACACATGCAAGAACAGATTCCAGCATGTATTGTAATACCTTAATATATAGAACTATTGCAAGATTCCTTTGGTACCCTTTGTTTTTGTGAGGCTAAAGGATACCACTGATCATTTATCATTATTTAGTCATGTGTCCCATTTAATTTAATCAAAATGAATATATATATATATATATATATATATATATATATACACAAAAATAAGTTGATGTATTTCTATTGAGGTTACTTTGGAGAAAGAAACCTCCTAGAATTATTGATGTTAGTTTTTGAGGCACATGATTTTTTATATTTTCATTTAACATTGAAATCGTTGACAGAAGTTTTCTTAACCAAAAAACCATTTGAAGTGAAAGAATGATTCAGTCACATCACAAATCAAAAAGATATATTTCCTGTCAGATTGACAGCTTATGAATTGAAACAATGAAACATGCAAAAACAAAATAACATGAACAATAAATCCTTTTTACTCTTCATACACCAAGCACCATTTCTTTTTTACCATGTATCCATTTTTTTTAAAGTTTGATTATCAGAGGCTAAAGCTTGAAATTACGATTAACTAAGCAAATCTCGAAATAACATAAGCTATACTTAGAAATTGTCAACACAAATCATCAAAAACAATTTTTAGTTCTTAAATTGAATCATCACCCTGAAACCGAACCAACCACACCGATTGCATTGGGTTCATGCAACGGTTCATAAACCCCCAAATTCAAAGTAAGAAATCAACAACACAAATGTTCATTTCGCATACATGCAAATGGTTTATTCAATTCGTTCATCGCCAATCACCCAAAAAAAACATGTTTTTTTATTTTATTATAAATCCCCAATCGCAGAGAAAGAGCGATCAAGAAAACGAGAAGAAAATAATCTATGAGCAAAAAAACAACAAAGGAATCCATAACAACAACAATATGGAGTGCGAAGACGAATTTATGGGGGTGGGTAACGAAAAAGAAGGGTGAGGACATATTCGTATTCGTACCTTTGAGGAGGTTGAGAGAGAAATTTACGAGAAATACGAAGAAGAAACCTTTGAAGTAGGAAAAACGAGACCCTTTCCAACGAAACTACGGCTTTTTCAGAATGCGATTAAGATTCGGGATATGCAATTTAAGAGACTCACGCGCTTTTCGGCTTCTGTCAGAAACTTGCATGACTTAATTTATCCCAAAATCACTAACAACTATAAAAGATAATCATTAGCAAATCCATTATCATAAAGGAGAATTAAACAGTATACTTTTATTGAATAAATTTTGTGTACTTTAATTAGGGGTGACAACATGTCAGTTCCATGTCAGATCAGATTTTTTTCAAAAATAAATTAGATTTAGAATTTTATAAAGAGGAAAAGAATATTCAACTATCCAATTATTTTAAAATAATTATTTTTAAATAATTTAAAGAAAATTTATAATTGAATCACAATATTTTATATCATGGGTACATATTTATTAAACTCTTTCATAAAAGTCTATTTGAAAAAAAAATCAAATTTTAGATCATTTTAAAAATATTTTAAGTTTTTTTTTTTATAATAGGAAAACATAAACAATAAAGCCTACCCTTGACCATCTTTAACGAGAATGGTGCTAAGTGCAGGGGAAGAATTACACCACAAACCAAAATGTTGGGTATGAAAGTAAATACAAATATAAATTATAATTTTTTGTTAATATTATTTTTTATAGGAAAATAAAATAACTTTTCAGTATTATCATTAGAGTTTGATGCTTATATATTGACAGGGTAAAATAATTTTATATTATCATTTAATCATAAATCGTTATTTGAATTACTTCAAGATAATTATTTTAAAGAAAATAAACTTATTATATATATAATGAACTGTGATGGAATAACTATATAAAAAATTACCATGGTAATTTATAGTCATTTTTTTCTTATAATTATATTAAAATTATTATAACGCATCAAAATTATACATTTGTTTACCTTTTAAAAAGATCATGAATGTTTATGTACTATTTATGATCCACAAAATCTACTTTTACTTGGTACTCAGAGACATATGTCAACCCTTCACATCTCCTCATACAGGAGCACAGTTTGACCCTTAGCAACCAGATTCTCCAACAAACAAATTATCTCTAACATATTAATATTCAAATGTATTTAAATATATTATCTATTGGCATATATTAAATTATATATAATGCCACACATTATCTACAAGGTATGATTATCTTGTACCTTTTATTTATAAGCAAATGTTTATATTAACATGATTTACAAGCTCTCGTCTATTATCTACAAGCCGGGAATTATTTACAAGTCTATAATAGTCCCTACAAACAAGGACCATTAACCACGCTCAACTAATATAAATACAAGTTTCGTCGAATCCCTCAACACGACGATCACATACGATCATACACAAACTCAGCACACAACAACAAAGCCTGTGTCCCTCTATCTTTTTCGCTCATATATATGAGCCTTATCAAACATATACTTGTTTTATTTACCTAACTCATATTTTTACTTGAGCGTCGAAGTCCTTTGGTATGCAGGTCTCCCCTCCTATCAAAGGCACTCCTCCAAGCTGATGTGTGAAGTTCAGGACCCCACTTAACCACATCCTCCTTGACATGTCATGGTTCCGGATTTTGGTAAGAACAATTTACCTACATTAAAAATGAAACATATAATTTTTTATATCGAATAACATATAAGTTTATTGAGTGATAAATTTTTTTATGTTTTATTTAGAAGGCCTATTACAAAATAGGTTGTTTAACTAAGTAATCTTGAATGTAATAAACTTATATCATATTAAGGTGTTAGAATTTACTCTTATGAAATTTAGGAATCGAGGTCAATGATCGTTTATAAACATTATCTTTTCTTAACTCATCGAGGTACCTTTCACAAAGGATAAAATAGTGAAAGTTCACCGAATATCTAAACAGACAATACCTTGAATACAAAGACTCTAACAATACCAACAAACTTGAGATTGGAACACTTTGGGTAGCAACAATTTTGATTTTCAGAGTTTATAGTTTAATTCACATGAAGTTTCCTCAATGATCTATGAGTCTATTGTCTATGTAAAGAAAAATTAGACTTATATAAAAAATTTAATATGAAATAAACCTTTAAATAGACTCAAGTTAAATTTTTTAAACCGACCAAGTCTATTTAAGCAAAACCTTGTTTCACCTGACTTTTTCATAAGTTGGAAGGATATCTTTCTCTGATTTTGAGAAGCATGTTTCTAGCCTAGCATATTGGTTTCTTGGCTCTGTTATAGGAACATTCTGTAGTTGTTCCTTTGGTGGATTTTTGTAACTGAGATATTCCTGTGCTTTCCATCGGACACGTCTTGTGTTTATGAATATATATATAAAATTCTAAAAAAAAACCCTAGTCTTTTCTTATCTCTAATTTCAATGAAAAAGACTAATTTAATGTGATGTTGTGGAAGACTAGCCTTATAAAACTACGTGGTTGTGTTTGATTTTGGGGTACTAAATAAGTTTTGAAATTAGACCACCTACATCTACATTCTATGTGAAATTGCATGTGCAGAGTACAAATATTATAGCCGAAGTAAATTAATTTTCAACAAAAAGTGTAGTTAAACAAACGGAATCTTTGACTTGTTAACATTTTTTCATAATAGAGTCTGAAAGCATTTATTGAACTCAAGCACAATACAGCATTGGCACTAGTGTGATCATAAAGAACGATGAACAAGGCAATTTCATGCCTTCTTATGAACCTCACAAATAGGGGGAAATAGGTCAGACCGGTCTACAGGGACTTATGACCTGACCTACATAAAGTTTGGTCTGAACTGACCTATTTAATTAAAATGGTAGACTCAGACTTTTTTAAAAGCTTATTAAATTAAATAGACCAGACTTAGGCTTATTAAAAAGCCTTATAAGCTTGATAAGTCGGCCTATATATATATATATATTATTTTTTGGGTACCAATATATAATATTATTTTTTGGATACAATTAATTTTTTTTGAAACTATCAGACTTTGATTACACATTACTGTTCCATAACTTCTATTCTTATAATCAAGGACTTTAATTACAATTTAGGTGTGAGTCATGTGCCCTTTTATATTCCTCATTATTTTGATTGACTTTCTTTTTTCTTTAACTTTCTTATTACGTTCCTACTCCATAAAATATTAAATATTTATTGTGAAGAAGACTTTTAAAAAAGCTATTAGGCCATACCGGACTTTTAAAAAGGCCAGGCCAAGCCAAAATAAAAGCCTTTGATAGGCTATAGGCCTGGCTCAGGCCTCAAAGATTCATCATAGACTAGGCTCAGACCTTCCAAAGCCTGGTCTGACCTATTCCCACCCCTACTCTCAAGCACATGAAGCTTTACATCTGCAACTTGTTACCCCGAATGGCAACATTGTAAAGAAGCTATGTTTTTTTAAAGCTGGTGTAGATGACCATCGAGTCATAGGCATGATGACACAAATGAACTTCCATAGTGTTCGGACAATTTAAAAGTTTAAGGAATTTATAATATATAATTTTTTGTTACATAATATATATAAAAATTCAATATTACAATTAATTCTTTTATTATTTTTTAGATATTTTATTTGAATAAATTAATTTAAATTTATTATGTTTCAAACTATTTATTTGAATAAAAAAAATTCAATTTTTGTTATTTGTAAAAAGAAATTAAAATATTTATTTTTGAAAGTGAGATTTTAATATGAAATTTTATTAAACAAGCATTAGCTATTTTTTAATAAAGAAAAAAATAGTTTAAAAATTAGAAATTTTGTAAAAACTTAAAAGATTAATTATACAAGTTTTTAATTGATAACATTGTTAATTTGATATGAAATTGATATATCTTTCATAGGATACAATCTCACTCAAGTAAGATACTAAGATAAGATTATCATGAACAACGCCTCCAATTAAGTGGTGGATCTAGGACCCAAGGCCACTGGAGATAATATATTTAGAAAAGTTAATCCTAATAGCATAAAAAGGTGAGAAAATGAGGTAATGAGTTCAAACACATAAAAATAAGAATTGTAAATGTAAATTTTAAGATAAATATATGTGATTTTATTAAAATGAGCGTACATTTGCCCTCCCTCATATACATATAGGTCCGCCCTACCCTCCAAATACTTAACATAATTGTATACTCAAACTCAAATTTTAGACCATGAATTAAGTCGAAATAACCTTATGGCAAGTAATCTAAGCATTCATTGATAACTTTTGATTGTTAATAAAAAGTCTAAATACTTGTCATTAAAATCATATATTTTAAAATAAATAAGAATAGAAAGAGGTGTGAAAGACAAAGGGGGAAAGGGAAGGAGGAAGAGGTGAATAAGGAAGGAGGAAAAGGAGAGTGTGGTGCAAAAGAGAAGAGGGATGTGCATGAAAAGAAGAGGTAGGGATAGAAGAGATAGAGCAAAAAAAGGTGTGAAAGAGAGAGAAGTTCATAAGAGAGGTGAGGAAGAGATATGCAAGAGATAGAAAATGAGATATGTGTGAAGAAGAAGGAGGTGCAAAAGAGAAAGAGAGGGGACACAGATAAAAATGCACAAGTGCTCACGATCGGTTGCTTCTCGAGAATTTTCATAACCGTGTTGCGTGTTGTGCAAAAATTGACATAGTTCTCTTGTGCAAGAGATAGGGTAACCACTAGGGATATTTACACAAATGGACCATGAACAACCACATAAGTGAACTTGGCACCACACTTTGACTCAAAACCTTAAGGTTCATGTTAATGGGTCTTGCTCTCACTTATATGGTGCTCAACCTTCTCATTCCCACATGATGTGGGACTTCACCTTACACTTGTACTCTAACAATCTCTCCCTTAAGTGTGAGTCTCATCCACATGGTAGCCTCCATTGTTTTCTTGTGTTCTCTGGACTTGGACTTCTTCCTACCACTAGAACCCTTGTCTTGTGTCCTTCCACGTTCTTGTTTTCCCTTCACGTACATACCATCGTCTTGCAAACTCCCCATTGCATTTTGTCTCCATTGAGAGTGAGACATAAGTGCAACCTGTATTGCCTCCAGACTAATTGAATTTTTCCCGTACATTAAGGTTGTCACCAAATGTTCGTAAGAAGAAGGCAAAGAACACAACAAAATACATGTCTTATCCTTGTCCTCAACCTTTACATCAAACCTTGTGAGATCACTGATAATTTGATTGAAGACATTCATGTGCTGTTGGAGATATGAACCCTCCTACATCTTTAGCCCATATAGTTTCTATTTCAGATATAGTTTGTTCGTCAACGATTTTGACATGTATTGACTCTCCAATTTCTTTCATACCTCCCCCAGAGACTTTAACTCCATCACGTGATAGAGGACCTCGTCTGCCAAACACAAGCATAACCCTTTCTTGCAACTCCTCCCAATCCAAAGCCTTCGTATTATTAGGTTTTTATTTGCATAGCGCCTTCAGAAGACCTTGTTGTGCCAACAAATCCTTAACTCGCCTTTGCCACATTCCGAAATTCCAAGCTCCATCAAATTTTCCCACTTCGAATTTGGCCCCAAGAGTTAAGCGCCATCTGATACCAATTGTTAGCAAAATCACACAAACATACGCAAACACAAGAGATTTAACGAGGCTCGACAATTATGCTTATGTCCTTGAAATTTACACCAATGAGCCATGAATAACCACATAAGTGAACTTGACACCACACTTCCACACTTTAACCTAAAATCCTAAGGCTCGAGTTTATGGGTTTTTTCCTCACTTATATGGTGCTGAATTTTTCCATTTCTATCTGATACCAATTGATGTGCGTTTGAGGGGAGGGGGGAGGGATAAGCCGAGGAAATTTATACCAATGAATCATAAGCAACTACATAAGTAAACTTGACACCACACTTTTACCGAAAATCTTAAGACTAAGGTTTATGAATCTTTCTTTCACTTATATGATGTTCAACCTTTTCATTCCTGCATGATGTAAAACTTTACCTCATACTTGTACTCCATCAATCTCCTCCTCAAATGTGAGTCTCTACCACATGATAGACTCCCTTAAGCATAAGTCATTTTCATCCACGAGCATTTTATGATTGTCATTAGAGCTCACATGCTCAAGATACTTGCATCGCCATTCTACCCACGGGACATACTACCTAGACCCACTGCCAGGAATTTCGATAGAAAGGATCCTCAGTCCTACGATCCAACGCCAATCCATCTTGTCTGAACCAATCTCAAGTCAATCCATAAGCTTTGATACCAATTGTTATGCATTGAGGGGGGAAAATCAAGGAGATTTATACCAATGAACTATAAGCAACCACATAAATAAACTTTACACCACACTTCAACCAAAAACTTTAAAACTCAAGTTTATGGGTCTTACATTCACTTACATGATACTCATCCTTTTCATTCTTACACCATATAAAACTTAACTTTACAATTGTATTTCAACAAGTTTTCTATCCAAGGCGGGGAAACCTTTTCCATTTAAGGGGATTAAAAAGAAGGAAAAAACAAAAGTGATGTTAAAAAACTTTAAATTAAAATTGGATAAGTGAACATTTTTTTGGGTTGAAAGAAAAGGGCAAATAAGAGAGAAAACGAGAGTTCAAAGAGACTAGAAAAAGAATTTCTATAATCTTTTATTTTAAATGTTAATTGAAATACGTTCATTCTACTAAAAAAAATGCCGTGCTAAACTTTCTATCATTTTGAAAATTCTTCATATTCAATATATAAAAACAACTAGATTTTATGTGATATTTTAAATCTACTTAAAAATTGAATTCCTCCCTCAAAACTCCCCATCCATACACATTGTTATTTTCATATGGAGAAAATTCATTCTACAGGATTCATTTGTATGGGAAAATCTATACTGTAATAACACATCTTATACCCTTGTTCTTACCCCTTAAACTAGCACCCTACATATTCCTATTCTAGGAAGTACAAATTATGGCAAAAATTAGCATATTCTTTTATGCCACTCTGCTAGCTTAGTGAGCAAAGAACTGCAAATTAGAAATTTTATCCGCGCCAGCTGTTAGACCTCTTTGCTTCAAAGGCAGCTCCATCATTAAGCATGTCATGTGCATCAGTTTCCATTCCCAGCTTTGAGAGGGCAAGAGCCTGCAAGTAGAATGCAGTTGGCCAATCCGGTATGCATACCTGTGCTTGCATGGCATCTCTTAATGCAAGTTCTGCTTGATCATTCATCAAGTAGGAGAAGGCTCTCCTTGCAAACACAGTAGCAGAAGGAACAGACATCATAACCACCAACTGTTAATGCAAAGAAATAAAGGGCAGTCAGACTATGACTTCAGAATAGGAATATATCTTAAGAACATATTGAGATTTTTATATTGAGACAATCAATAAGCCAAAACCGGTTAAAAAAAAGAAAAGTGAAACAGTGAATCTACCTTAGAATAATACTCGATTGCATTTTTGAAATCCTTGTCTCTGAATGCAATATCCCCAAACTTTTTTGTGTTCAAGATATCTTGTACTTGTTGTGTCCATTCTTGGAATGAAAGCTGCAATTACATTTTCAGTTAAGGGACAAGATAAATCACAAAAATAGTTGGCAACACAACCAGAGGTTAACCGTTAACATGTGAGATTTACATTTATAGTCTTATTTGTGCCTTAGAAGTAAAACAACTACAATTTTGTGTTGTAGAAATAGCACCTTATCCTTTAATGCAATGCAACAACAGAGCAACCATTCATGTCAGTAACTAATAGTGTGTTTATTTTATGTCTTTCTCAGTTTCGAAGGCACATTTAACACTGACAGAACTATCACAGTTCACATATCATTGGCGTTCAACGTTATACAACTATTATATGCAAGTCAATGTGTGGCATAAAAACTCAAGTAAAATATAATCTCTTATTGCGTATTGGCAATGAGCCAACCCCAAACAGAAGAACAACTGAAATGTGAATGAGTGAGATAACAGGAATGTTAACCATGCCAGCAGGTATAATAAATCAGCTACATGCAGAATACTTCAGTAAAATGACTCAACCTTAATTTGCATATCCAAACATCCTACTCATAATATTGTCAACTTTGTAGTAACTAATTAAACCTGTGTTGCAGGCAAAAAATGTGGTGATTTGGCATACCTCATTTTCTGCACCTTCTTCATCTTTATAACCTGTTTTTAACAATATATCATGCACAGCAGTAAGATCCATCCTAGCACAAGCCTTTCCAAGAGGAGAAAGCATGGTTGGTAGCACTGCCACTGCGGTGTTTTTAGTTAGGCCCATTAACACAAGAGATGCTACCTGTAAAAAGAGGGAGCAAATTCAAAATGATGAACAAAGATTTTAGACAAAGAGAAGGAAACCAGGAAAATGAAATTGAACACAGTTGGAATGGAATGGAGATAAAAGAACAGCAAATGTAAATTGAAGGTCAACATTGAAAGCAAAAACAAAAACCAAACCTCTTTCTGCCTTTGAAGAGGCGCAACGGCAGTAAGAAGGAACTTAATTTCAGGTCGTTCTCTGGCCTCAAACTGAAGACATTTTGAAGCAAGCTCAACCAACTTTGTAGCATCGTCGTTTGCATATTGCCCTTCTAGAGAAGAGTCCATCAACAACAAAACATTTTTCCCTCTGATTAGGTCCAAAGCCTGAAGAACAAAATCAGTCTCTATTAACAACTTCCATACACTTGTGTCCCATATACCATGTTCAACTTCATATGATTTAACTATGCAGTGTGACTAGGCATTTATGTATCAAGTGAAGACGTCAAAGGATTCCAAGTAATAATGAAATGAATCATTCCTATTTTATGCTACGTAAACATAACTTCAACTAGAAAGAAACCTTAATATCCAGCAGCATGCAAGAGGGTCTAGAGTGGTACCAACTTTTTACCAGCATACGTTCAGTGCAAATTCTCATAACCAGAAAGTCATAACCAGGCAATAGTCACATGAGTTGGATTAGATCATATGATTCATATCAAACCCAATGGAATCCAGAAAATGTAGGGTAACATAGAATGCTTATCATGTCTTATGAAACAGAATAAAACATAAAGCATGTTCTTATATGAATGCAGAGACTGAATTTTCTTAGAACGCAACATACATGGCTTGGAGGAATGTGCTTGCCACTTAAAAGATCCAGAAGAACAGTTCCATAACTGTAGATCACACTCTCTGGGATTATCCTGCCTGCAGGTGTTGTTAAGTATCATATTGTCATTAATTATAGTTAGCAAGACTTCTAATAAGACAGTTCTGAAACAATCAATGGAACATCAGGTAAAACAATGCTGCAAATGAACCAAACAAACATTTTATTCTTTTTAGACTCTAACACATTGAGAAAATCAAAATTCTGCTCTACTACTATTCAGTATATATGAACATAATAAGCCCATGCCATCAAATGTATATAAATCCATGTCAATCATTGTTGGGAATTCCATCAGAAACATAAGTAAAATCTTCAACCATCAATAGTTATCCAGAAAAATACATGTTGGCAAATATTATACCTGTTCGCAAAAATTCAGGTGGAGTATAAGCTAAATTAGTACTGTAGCTTTTCCCATCTCGACTATTTTTCATAAGCCCAAAACTAGATAAGCGGGGATCACCATCCTGACAGAAATGAATAAATTAGTAACAAATTTCAATCCATAATTTAGACATGTACTAATGAACCAATGATGTTCATGGCATTTATGACATTCCTCGCGTACAAGTGTATGAATAAAATGACAATTAGGTACGGGCTATGATCTGGAGAAGACAGGGATGAAGTATCAAAGACAAACAACAAAGCTAAAAAATATACCTAAAACAGGAAAAATGGATCATGCAGAATATATTTCACAACAAACACTGAAAATATGGTGACATAATATACAAAACAATGAGAGTTCATAATGATAGATTCATAATCTTACCTCATCAAAAAGAATCCTATATGCATTCAGATCATGATATATTTTATGGTTTTCCAAGCTACAATGATCTAGTGCCTGGGCAACATGGTATGCAACTCTGACACGCATTTCCCATGGTAATGGTTGCTTGTCCCCTGTGACATAGAATCACAGAATTCATCTAAGTAAGAAATTAAGCAAAGTGATAATCAAACTACCTTTTTTCAAGTGAAACAGATGCTACTAGATTACTTATTACTTGAACTAATTATCAAACTACAGTTGACAATACTTCTCTGCTTTCGCTTTTCACTGTGCTTTTCTTTGAGAGGGGGTATTTGGACTTTATATAAAGTACATCAAATCATGAACAAACCAGAAAGTATTAACAATAGGATAGAACAGGATTAAGAAATGAGGTTGATAGAAATATAACTTGGAGACTATTTCTAGAAAGATAAACGAATCAACATAGAATTTTTCCAGAAAGCTTGAAACATTTCATCATTATATTTATTGCTAAGACTCTGTTATGATTTTCAATTATTTACTGCAATTAGTGGTGAGGAATACCAGAATTTGAAAGGATTATATTTTATGCTACTTCTGCTTTGGGGTGAAGTTCTTTGCTTCTTGATAGTGTTCAGCTAATGTAGCAATGTCCCTTTCAAAGGGATTTCTTCGTTGGATATGTGGAGATGTTGGTCAGCTTTGCTTAACTAATCAGCTTGCCTTTGCTTTTTCTTTTCTGTTTTGGATGATATATGTTTCTGTTCCTCTGTTATCTCTGACAATCTTTTTTTTCTTCTAATCAAACACTAATTATTTCAACGGATCAAAATCTTTTCTAAACTCAACTATAAGTATAAAAAGGCAGTTTTTGATGGAACTTAGAGCAAGAAACAAAAACAGGATAGATGGTCATTCAACATAGTCCAATATCTTTTATAGTTGACACCATACAGAAGATAACCAGCAAATAGGAAAAGCAATTTAGATTGCAACTAACATGACTACTAAACCAGATAAGACTAAACTAAAGCTACCCTTGTTCACATACAAAAAAAGACTAGTACAGTTGAGCTATGCTTGGTTTGGGTTAAAATGGAAAGGAGGAAACCGACAATATCTCTAAATTTGACTTGTTCAACCACATGACCTTTCTGCATTTTCTTAGTTCCAAGAGTCCATTTTCACTCCAAAAAAAGACATAGCCTTAAAACCTTGAATTGTACAACTTATATTGGCCAACAACTAAAATAAATGTATCATTTTTGTCTCAGTAAAAACCATATTAACACTTCTTATAACATGCTGTTCAGGCCTCGGGCAAAATTACACGAATGAGGTAAAAGTTTAAGACCAGGCAGCTCTGTCTTATAAGAAATGAAGGCCACAAGGACTTTCCACCAGATCTAAAGACAGCAAGTCAACAAGGAGAATGACAAGAGAGGGAAAAAAAGTACTAGAGCTTTAATGACTGCTAACAAAGTTGAATGAAAGGATATAGAGAAGTACAGTGAAAGAGATGTTTGGACAAAGTATCATTTGGCATGTACTCAGCAACCAAGAGCCTTTCATCTCCTTCAGCACAACAACCAATTAGATTCACCATTCTCTTGTGCCTCACTTTCCCAACTCCAGCTGCCTCTGCCTGACCAAATCAAAACCATTAACAAAAAAGCTTGCATTCCCAAAACCATTAACAAAATATAATGTGAAAAAAATGCATGAAGGAAAATCCTTAAAGAAAAGTGAGAGAATCCTCAACTTTATCTCTTCAGTCAAACCCCAAAATGCACAAGAGAATCCACAAAAATTAACAATTTTTTCTCTAAAACAACTAAATACTTGTCATTCTCCTCCTATTCCTTATTTTCCTTCAATTTCTCAGAAACCAAATTGAGAACTAAATCAACTAAATAAAGTTGTTGATTCCTCTCACCATGAACTGTTGAGCATCAGGCCAAGACAGTTTGGAGAAGCGTTTCACAGCAACTAACCGATTGTTCTCAAGCTTCCCTCTGTAGACCACATTGGGAGCTTTCTCACCACTCTCAGAAACAATGTAATCTGTGCTGAACTCATTTGTGGCCCTTCTAAGCTCAATCAGACCATACTCTTTGAATGCTTGAACCTGACACTCTTGATCAACATCATCACCACCATTCCCTTCAGAAAATAAAAAACAACAAACAAAAAACCAAATAAAAAAAAAAACAAACTAAAAACCAAAACTTTCTCAAACCAACACCAAAACAAGAGCAATAGAACCATCCCCCATTTAGCTCCAAACCCCATCAGTGCTAGATTTTCACAAACCCCACCAAAAAAAGAAGAAACATTTCCATTTTCCACACAACTTGAAAACCGAAACAGTGAAAAAAAATTCCAAAAGGTAAAAAGAGTAAAAGGGTGGACCTGGATCGGGTTTTTTGGAGTCTGGCAAGGCAGTAGGAGGGTCTTCAGGGGAGTGAAGATGTGCGGTTTTTGAGTGTAAGCAACCCATGGTTTTGGTTATGATTGTGAAATGATTAATATGATTATGATTATTATGGCTGTGAGTAATATATAAGTGGGGGTGGTCTACATAGAAACAAAAGGTGAAACTTGAAAAGATTACTATAAGACTAGATTGGTATAGGGGGGCATGATGAGATACGTGAGCAGTAGCAGACAAGAGTGATGGTTCAATGGGTTTGATATGATATGTTAAACCGAAAATGTTGCAAGTCACTGAGTCACTGCTACTTTGCTTGTTGCAGCGGCGGAAACACAGAGGAGAGAGAGAGATGAAAAGGCCAAAACTCAAAAGGTAAGTAAGTAAGTGTGAAAAAGAAGAGAGAGATGAAGGGATGAAAGGAGCAGAGAAGGTCACATGACAGTGTCTTTCATGAAGCACGTGCTGCACCAGGTGGGACTGAGAACTAGTAAGAGAACCATTTTCCACATAATTATTTTATTCTATTTTTACTTTTTTCATAAAATTGAAAATTTGTGATTTACGTCATCCAACTACACGTGAATCAACTAATATAAACATCTGTGTAAATTAGTAAATGTTTATGAAAGTGTTAAAGACAACGTAACCCAGAAACGACACTCAAGTTGATTAGTGTATGTTTGAATAGTTGTTGAAAACTCATTTAACGGAAAAAACACTGAAATTACTCCTTTGTTATCTTTGAGAAAAGGATCTTTACATTCAACCAAAACGGTTTCGCAGAAACAACTTTAGACGTTTTTGCTTCGAAACATGATTTTTCTCATTAAATGATTTTAATTTATTTTTAAGAGTGTGTTTAATTTGCTAAAGAAACAAGAGAGAACACTATCAAAACAAGTAATGAGTTATAAGATAACTTTTTGTAGGTGATAGATACATATGTGTTGTATCTTATTTAATGTGTTTATATATTGAATAAAATAATGTAAATTTTATGCATTAACAATACCTTGATAGTGCAACAAAGGGGAGACACCTCCACATAGGAGGCACGCCCCTTACACCATTGGGCGCAGGGTCTGGCGATGCGAGACAACCACATGGAGGGCGATGGTGCGCAACACGGTCTCGCCAAAATTGGTCAAAAGAAAAAAAAACATAGTGAGGAAGAAAAAGATTATGATCAGAATATTTGAATAAATTAACAATAAAAAAAATAATGAGGAAAAAGAGAACAATAACAATTTATAGGACTCTTCAACGGCCAAGGTATAACTTTTAGAGAAGGAGATGTGTATAAAAAAGTAAAATAATATAAATAATATTATATATTTGCTTTTTTTAGATACTAGACAAAAAAGTTATACTAAATTTAATAAGTTATAAATTTTTTATATTTGTTCGGTCGATTGTTTTTTTTTTTGTTTTGTACTGTCCAAACATTTCTTTTAAATCAAACCTTAAATAAATATTTTGTATTAGTGAGTCCTTTATTTCTTAGTAAATTAAACACACCTTAAGTATAGCCCCAATCACTTGAATTAAAAGTTTTTGTTCGAATTCTAAATTCTAAGTTCTAAGTTTTTGCTTCGAAACATGATTTTTCTCATTAAACGATTTTAATTTATTTTTAAGAGTGCGTTTAATTTGCTAAAGAAACAAGAGAGAACACTACCAAAATAAGTAATGAGTTATAAGATAACTTTTTGTAGGTGGTAGATACATTTGTGTTGTATCTTATTTAATGTGTTTATATATTGAATAAAATAATGTAAATTTTATCGTAAAATTCTAGATGCATTAGCAACACCTTGATAATGCAACAAAGGAGAGACACCTCCACGGAGGAGCCACGCCCCTGACGCCACTGGGCACGGGCCTGGGGATACGAGGCAACCACATGGAGGGTGATGACGCCCAACACGGCCTTTCGAAATTAGTCAAAAGAAAAAAAAACATAACGAGAAAGAAAAATATTACGATGAGAATATTTAAATAAATTAACAATAAAAAAAATAATGAAGAAAAAGAGAACAATAACAGTTTATAGGACTCTTGTCAGCGACCAAGGTATAACTTTTAGAGAAGGAAATGTGTATAAAAAAGTAAAAAAATATAAATAATATTATATTTTTACTTTTTTTTAGATGCTGGACAAAAAGTTATAGTTTTTGATATTTGTTCGGTTCATTGTTTTTTTTTGTTTTGTATTGTCCAAACATTTCTTTTAAATCAAACCTTAAATAAATATTTTGTATTAAATTAAACACACCTTAAATATAGCCCCAATCACTTGAATTAAAAGTTTTTGTTCGAATTCTAATTTCTAAGTATACAAGTAAGATATTTACTATCCATAATTCTCTTATCCATCTTAAATAGGATTATAATGTGTGTTCTATAAAAAAATTACAATTTACAACGTCAGCTTGTAAGAATGTAACAGGCATGAAAAATATACATAACCCTATCTCAAATATGCAAACATGACTACAGAAAATGTGTGGAACCGGTGTGTTCCTTCCTACTCCATGTTTTAAGGGTTATGTGTCCGCTTTTAGTTTCTTGTGGCGTTGGGTGTGCGATGCAAGGGACCGTGAGACCCAAAATCCAGTGACAACCAACGTGATCAAAAGTGAATCGCCTTTGCTTTCTCTTTCTCTTATTATGTGAGATAAACTTCAACAACAATAATGGTCAAAACCGGTTACAAACGATACTTTTGCCACATCTTTTCCCTTTTTGATGGTTTGCAAAGTTTATTGTGTTTACCTGATAAAAAAAATTATACTGAATTTTAATAAAATAATAATTTTATTTTTTATTCTTCATATTTTTTTTAATTTTTGATAAATTAATAAATTTTATATTTATTTTTTAATATTTTTTATTTGTTATTAGTCTTTTTTAAAAGACTAATAATAAATAATTTTTTTTTCAAGGAAAAAATGAAAAAAATTTATAATTTATAGGGAATAAAAATGTTCAAAAGATAAAAAATGAAATAGTTGTTTCATCAAGAAATAAAAATGAAAAAAAATTATTAAAAAATAAACACAAAATTTAAATATTTATTAGAAATTACAACCATATTTTAACTTTTATTTATTTACCCATTCATCATACCACTCTTTCTACATAAGCTACCCAGAAGCTTCAGTAATTTCAATTTCAATCTTGCAATTTGTTTCTAAGCATAAAATTAACATTAGCAAAAAATGAAAATTAGTAAATGACTTTGACTATAATTTTTATAAGACAATATTTTTACGTGTTATTAAAGAGTTAAAATACAAAAATATTAAAATTGATATTGAATACTCCCTCCATCCTTATTTATAAGACCTGGTCAATAATTTTTTTTGTTAAATTATTATTTTAGTCCCTGAATTTAGGGAATATGTTTTAGTTTTTGAAATTTAAAAATATGTTTTTGACAATTTACTTTTTTTAATCTCCGATACAATAATTGACATTTTATGGGATTTTATTACTTTGTGGTGATTTTTTTAGTACCGTGACAATTTTAAAATGCAAACTCAAGCAGCTAAAAGCTAAAAATTATTTGTTGATAGCTAAAAACCGTAATAAAGTATCAATTTATTATGTTAGAAATTAAAAAGAGTAATTTATCAAAATTCAAGAACAAATTTTTATACTTATTTTAAAAGTTGATGAAACCAACTTTGAATCCAATTCAACAAGAAAATGGATTGATTTTCCAAATTAAATTATAATGTTGGTTCTTTTTTAATTTTCATTTTAAACCTGTCACATAGTGCTAAAAAAACTACTACAAAATGTCAATTTATTATGACAGAGACTAAAAAATAATTTATCAAAATTCAGGAATTAAAAAAATATTTTTAAATTTCAAGGACTAAAAAAAAGCACATCCCCCAAATGCATGGACTAAACCAGTAATTAAATCATTTTCCCGTTATTATAAAACTCCATTTCTTCTCTATTGTGTATTAATTATCTTTGGCTAAAATATTTTAAATTGTATCTTTATCTATGAAGATTGAAAAAGATGAATAGATTTTTAATAAAATTAAAGATAAATTTGCAAAAACATTAAATTATAGATAAATTTAATGCTAATAACTGAGATAATTAACTTTCTTAATCAATATAAATTAGTTAATTATGTCTTATTGTATAATTAGAGACCGATGGAGTATTATTAATATTGTGTAACTCTAATTATTCTCTTTGTTCCTTTGTATAAGACTAATTATCAAATTTATTAAGATTAAGAAAAATGATTAATTTAATTTATAATAATAAATTTATCTTAAATTTATAATTTTTTTCAAAATTATCATTATATTAATTACTTTTAGATTAGAACGATTCATCATTAAAAGAACAAAGAGAATATATTGAATTACCATTAGAAGATAAACAAGTATTAATGATAAAAATAATTTTTAAAAAAATTATAAATTTAAAATAAATTTATTATTATCCATTAAATTAACCACTTTTATTAATTTTGACGAATTAAGTAATTAAGTCTTATAAATACTATGGAGAAAGTAATATTAAGTAGATTGGATCTTATAAAATATTATTTAAAACTTGTGATATAAATATGAACGAAAGAAGCAATATATTTATATTGTTTTTAATATTTTTTGTAGTGGTGAATTCATTATCTGGTGCTTTAACGTTTGCCTTCTAATAAATGTACTTGACGTCATTTGGTTGACTCCTCTGTCGATTTTTTACTTCCTTTATTCAAAGTTACGATATCCTGCAAGGCATTCAGGAGTAAAGAAACATTCGAAAATAATCAATGAGGTGTGGAACTGGATCCTTTACGTTTGATAACTGAATTGCATTCGGTGCAATTCTAAATTTGATGTTGAATAATTTTAAAGAAAATTTTCAAGATTCATTTGTCTATTATATGCCTTTAAGAGCTGATTCAGCTCATACTATGCTTCTTACAGGGCTTTTAGTTACTTCACAAAAAAAAAAAAAAAAAAACTAACACTGTTTTGGACAGAGATAAGAAAAAAATAATGTAAAAGAGATAAAATATTTAATTAAAATGATTAAGTAAGTAAGAAAAAAAAATTATTATAAGAAAAGAAAAATAAACCGTTAACAAAATTTTCATTTTATCCCAATAAAAAAATACTCCCATTTCAATGATTTTATATAAATTAAAGATATACACGATCGTTATGCCTTAGACATAATCAATCATATGTTTCAATTACATTTTTTTACAAATTGAAGGCATATAATCGACTATACATAAGACATAATTGATTATATGTCTTAAGGAAAATCAATTGAAAACTTTGAGTTAGAATTTCATGAGAGAAATTCTGCAAGAGATAAAACTTACAAGATGAGGATAAAATAAAATCTAAACTTAAAAGATAACTTGTACGTCAAAAAGTTCAAAAATATTCAATTACGGACTTGATTGTAAAGCATCCATAAAAAAAAAAAAAAAACATTTGAACATTAGTAAAGGTGTATAGTAACTAACCACAAGCAAAGGAGAACAAGTGAACAACCAACAACAACAAAGAAAAAACACCAACAAGGAGAATGAGCAACAAGAACAAAGAGGAAAAAATAAGACACTTGACAAGATAAAGTTCCACGAGGTGCCTTGTGAAAGGGTGACTTTTTTCTAAGTTAAAAAATCACGAAAAGGACAAACTTTTTTCTGAGTTTTTCATCTCTTTACATCTCATTTTGAGATGAATTTCCTAATGTGTGAGGCCCATTTTTTTTTAATATTTTAGTTTGTTTCATCTTAAACAAACACACATGGGTTTACACTTTCAATTCATTGCTTTTTTTTACCTTTTCACTTCCACACCATAAGATTTCATATGAAACAAACAATGCATAAGTGTGTATAAGTGTTGTGGTGGAATACACTAGAAAGACGTTGTGACACTGGTAAAATTACAATGTTGAAGTAATTAAGATTTTAGTAGAATAACGACATATATATAAAGGAAAAATGAATTTAGGATTTATGTTACTACATTAAGGATCAACAGTTGGGATTCATATTTTATTCTGGATATGAACGATAAAGCATAATAAGATAAAATAAGTGGAGTGTATAGAATTTTTGAGAAAATATTATCTCTTAATATATGATTAGATTATCTTCATAATATGTGTTTATGTGAGATTTATTAGATTGAGGTAGAAAGTATTTGTCTCAATTTAAAGTAGGTTTAGTCACGATTCTCTAATGATATGGCACAGTTTTCATATCTCACTGAAACATATTATACTAGCGTTTGAGTACCTTTATATGGTTAATGGTTGTAAGATTGAGTCTAGCTAAAAACCTAGTCCTCTAGAACAATTTTAATATAAAATCAAACCTTTTACAAGTTTAAGAATTGTCTATATCACAGTTAGTTGAGTCGAGTAAGATAATTAATGATAATAAAATTTTGTCCCCAAATATTTAACTTAACGGCATAACTAAAACTTAAATTTGAGATGACTAATTAAATTAAAACAATCTCACATCAATAAAAAAAAAATATAACTATAATACAAAATTTTATTAAGAATATATTTGAATTCTTCAAATCATAGTATTGTAAAGTCTATTCAGCCATCACCATTTGTCGAAATATAATGCAATGCAAGTCCATTTTTTTTCTTTCTTTACAACATATCCTTTACTTTCTCTCTTGTTGGGTCTTTGATAAGTGTCAATTTACTTATATTTTAATCTCATAAATTTCCACTTATCGATTCTTTGCCTTCTTCTTACTCATTGTTTGATCCTTGTTTTTCTTAATAATTTTGTCAATTAAGTTTTGGAAATTATTAAAATAAGCTCATTTAACAAACACTACCTTAAATTATGTTTGGAAGACCTTACCCAAATACACACTAGAAAGTGAACTTCTGTAATATTTTATAAGAGCAAGGCATTTTAATAGTTCACATTTCATTTATAAAAAAGTATAAAATTGAATTAATGATGCAGAGACTTTAGTTTCATAAAATTATATATATTTGTTTATTGCTATAAAACGACACAATTATTGTTAGGGTGGGCTTGTTTCGAGTAAAGCAGTTTTTAATTTCTTAAAAACAGATTTTAAAATAAAATTTGTATAGTTGATTAAAATACAGTTGAATTGGATTTTAAGTTAATTTTGAAACATTTTTGGCTAATTTCTTAAAGTTGTTTTTGACTTTGAGCTCATTCAGAGATTACTATCTTCACCTTGGAAAAGAAGGGTACTCTCTAAGTCAAAGTTTTTAATAATGAGAGGAAGTGGATCAAGATCCCAAGCAAAAACATGTGACAGAACAGTTGCATTGGGCATTGCTTTCTTTAATAATCTTACTTATCTCACAAATCTGTGGGAAATTGAATAGGTTTGCTCAAAGGAATGTTGAAACCCTTAAATAGAAGGGTTTAAGCAAAACAATTCTGTGAGTATCTAAAACAAAGCAGATATCTCTTTATGAGCAATGTATTTTGTGTGTACTAGCTAGTATGTTAACTTTTGACAAGATAGGTAAATATACCATCTTTATATTCTTTCTTTCTTTTTTTTCTTCTCGTCAAGGTTTCTTTGTAAACTAAGATTATTTTGTTAATCATCTCTAGGGTTGTCTTTCCTTTTTTATATTAAGATTATTTTTTCAGTCATATTTCCTATTGTGGTTGTTGCATTCTATTTTTTGTTAACAGTCATTCTTGTATGGTAGTGGGAATAAAAATTTACTAATATTTCCACAAACAATGTCAATAATGTTCCTATTTGAAATCCTATGGATTCCAAGCAACTTATGTTCTTAATTGTTCCTTGATCCTTCTGTTGTTTCTCGCAAGCGGTTGGAAATGGCAAGGGTAACTCTATTATCAAGAAATTAACAAAATATGTTTCGCAAATCAAAAGGATATGAGATAAAATAATGGGCTGTACGTCCCACAGATTTAGAGATAAGGAAGACTATAAGAATTAAGAACAAAATAATAATCCATACCTTTTGGGAGTTTTGTGATAATAAGAATAATTTATCATTATCATTATCTTTCTAAAATAATAATTCATGTTCTTATGAGATATCACAGTATGATATAATGAATTTAATGTTTATGTATTAATAATATAAAATAATTTTACATCGTTGTTTAATCATAAATTATCATTTGAATTATTTTAAAATAATTATTTTAAAAATTAACAAATTTATGATATATAATGGGTTATGATTGAATGACTTTATAAAAATTTTTACTTCCTCTATAACCTTTTTTTTTTCTTAGAAGAGAGTATAGTATTTTACTATTTTATATGTGATGTTTTAAAAAAATACGGGTGTTAGCAAAATAAAAAAAAAATGCGGGGATATAATATGATTCTACTCCAAAACAACATTCATTTTTTTATATTTTACTATTTTTGGAGAATTTCTTTTTCTGGACATAATATAATTTTTCTTACTAGATCAACGTTATATTCTTCTGTCACTGGTTTCGTCGTGTGGAAATCTTGTCCCATGCAGTTAACTTTGCAGTTGCTATCGGATTCCTTAGGGACTCTGTATTGTAGAGCTTAGTTTTCTTGTTTTTTGGGTTCTTTCCTCTTCATAAAAAAATATACGTATTATAAACTCCTTTTAGGAAATTATACAAAAAACAAATGCATGTTCCCTTATTTTTCCTTTTCACTTTTCAGTTCATGTGTTTTCATCTACAACTACACAATTAATATATTTTTATTCTTTTTTATATATAATCTCGTGACTGAAAATTGAAAACACCATTTCCTTATCTCCAATTTTTTTGACAAACAATGAAAATAAAAAAACATAAATTAAAAAAAAATACTATTTCTGTAATCATCAATAAAAACATAAATTGGAAATAAAAAAATGTTTTGGTCGATATAAAGAAAATAAATCAACACCCTTTTGTATTTTCGGCGAATTGCAATAGTGTGGCCCATATGCAGCTTATTGTGGGCTGTGTGGCTAATGGGTTTTTCAACAAACATTTTGTGGCCCGAGCAAGTTCAATGCTCATTGCCCTTCTTTTGGGTAATTACTTTATGAAACCTATTGTTAATTCCCCATCACCCTCACTCACTCTCTTCTTCTCTCCATCTTTCTCTTCACTGAATCACAGCTTCTCACAGCCACCTCTAATCCTTTTCCTCTTACCTCTGCATGATAGGATGAAAATAAGACTAACAAATATTAAAAAGGAATTGAGAGAAGGATAAGACAGAATATTAAAAACTTTGGGTGTACAAAACAAAAAATGGGAACATAAAGCAATTGCCCTTATTATAATTTAAAGGCACACATTCGACTTGGGTTAAGAAGCTAATTTTAGACTGACATTTGCTACTTACAACCTCAATTTTATAAGTACACCTCTATTCCACCTTTTTATTTTTCAATTGTCCATTACACCCTTTCTTAAAACTTCCTCATTGTCTCTATGATATTTTTTAGAAGATATGAACACATTCTCTAACATACTCTTTCTTAGTTATTTGAATGGGAAACTACAAAATCACGAGAGAAAATTATTAAATAAGACATGAGATCCACAATTTTTTTCTAGTTTTCAATAAAGTAATTTCAAGCAATGAAAAAAGTGTATTTAAAATAATGCATTAAAAGAATGTGTATATTCCTAGCATTTAGGGGTGTTCATGAGTAGACACTTACAAATTCGATTTGACTCAAATCGACCCAAACACTTTGGGTTAGATTTTGTAAGTGTTTGAGTCAAACATAACCCAATCCATTAAAGTATGGGTTGAGTTATGGATTTTAATTTAAACTCTATTGATTAGTATTAAAATTATTATTATTATATGTATATTTTTAAAAAATTTAAAAAATCAAATATTATTATCATGATAGAAACTCTATAAAATTATTTAGGTATGTCTTGTGTAAGGTTAAAAAGGATTTGGAGGATAAGAAGAAAGTTCATGCAACGCGTGATGTTGCAAATTTATTGAATGGTATGGTAGGTGTAGGTGCTAAATTATCTTGTGTTTGTTAAATTTTTAGGCGTTAGGATGTAATAGAACGTGGATAGACCACAGTATAGATCATTGCTTGTTATTATTTTACTTTTTAACAAAAAATGTTTTGAAATTTAAAATAAACAAATTTTCAAACAAGTTCATGATCATATTGGATTAATTTGAGTTAGGTTGGACTTTAAAGAAATTTAACACAAACTCAATGCAACCCAATATGAAATTTTTTTATTGGGTTGGGCCATGGTTTCACCTAACCAGTCCAATCCAACCCGTAAACAATCTTACTAGTACATTTTTTTATCTCTTTTTTAATTTTCTTAATCGTAAAAATTGTAAATAGTTTTGGAAATAAATTTCTATCTACAAACTAATTTTCATCCTAGATATTCTATTAATAGATAAATATTTAAGTGTAAGACATAATATTTGATCCTATGCTCTTTTTTATCAAACAAACAATTGTGGTTTTCAACCTAAGAGAATTGCCTAAGTGCTAACAAAAATAGTAATTATGATTTTGATGATAATATCCATTTCAATAGTTGTTACATAAGTAGTTTCAATAATAATTTCAATGATGATTTTGATATTAATAGTTTCAATAATAATAAGAGATTGAGATTAAAAAAAAGTACGGTTTAAAGAATGAGATGAATACATATATCATGACCTTTAAACCAATAGACATTTTTGTGTGAGTAACATGAGTGATGTATAAAGATTTGAATGATAATGATTCAATCTTATAAAAAAAATAAAGGTAAGATTTCTTATTTATAGATTTTTAATACTAACAATCGAATCTTTAATTAATTCCTACATCTAATGGCTTAAGTTGTCTTTCCTTGACCTTCTTTGTCAAATCACTACAACTTCCTTTTCAAATTTGAATTTGAACCTCATATCAGAGCACTTTCTATTTGCACCTGTTTAATTAGTCATTGGAAATTGCTTTCTATTGAAAAAGAAGTCTATTTTCATAAGATAATGCTTTTGGTAAGATTTTCTTTTATTGCCAATCCAAAGTGTTCGACTTCCCTTTTTTCTCTTCATTTATTTATTTATTTGCAATTTGTCACGCCAAAGGGCAATTCTCAACAGAATTACAGAAAAAGGTCTAAAAGAAGCTAGCTGTTCCGCAAGTATTTTAAATATCAGCAAGATTACCAAATGGCCAAAGAATTAAAAGAAGAAAAAAACAGATATTAAATACAAGTTTTTAAGTAGTTTATTTTTAATCCATCTCAGAATCATTATGTAGCCTAATTTAGTGAAACATCCTAATAAAATGTATGAATATTACTATAGTTAGATTATGAGAAAGCAAGTAGTGCTTTGCTTATTCATAAATTTGTGCACAAGTCAGAGTCGTTTCCATTTTCTTCGGATGGGCCGGGGAAGAGAAAAGCTCAGACTTATATATACCCCCCACCCACATTGTGATTTTCTTAATCATTCACAAATATATCATTAAAAAATGAAATGTTTTTTACAAGTGTATTTTTTTTTTCCTTTTATTTGATAATGTTCACATTAAAGCAATTGCTGCACTGGATCCAAGAGCAAGCTAGCCTATTAAAGTTCCATAAAATGAAGAAAGCTGAAAGATTTGGAATAAAGCAAAGAAAGGATACGGTCATATGATAATGAAACATATGTTTACATGAAGGATCTATATAACAAAATGACACTTTCTTTTTTATTACAGTATTATTTTTCCCTCTATCCCATTATGGCACTTCCCCTTGATTTATTCACCCTTAATGATTGCAGCATGCAGGACCACAAAGTGTTACATCTAAATTTAATGTATTGTTCTCTTTTCCCTCATTTGGAAGCTTTTCTAGCCTTCAAGGAATTAAAGACATTAGAGTTTGAAGCGTTTCAGGCACTCTTATTTACCCCACACTAATTCTCTCCTCTTTTGACAAAAAATTGATGTACTTTAAAGCTGAACGAATCAAATTAAAGTCCCCGAAGTCATTAATACCTTTCATGCTGGAGGGTATATGGACAAAATACAGCACAGAAAAATAGTCATCATCAGTCACAGCTTTTTCCAATATTTCTCTTGGAAGAGATGATTATTGTAGCCTATCTACTATATAGTGTCAAAATTCAAATGTCAATAAGTGCAAACTTGGCGTCTTCGTGAAAGGCAAAGATTAATTATGATAAGTTGTGTGTATATAGTTGACCTTCCAGATGAACTACTCACTTGGCATGCCAATCTAAATTTAATCCAAAATCGGATTTGTTCTTGATTTGCAAATGTACACCAAATCTTGTGTACATGTATTTTAGGACCACACACGCATATATTGAATAGAAATGACTTGCAGTCAATCAAATATAAATTAAATAATGAATGGTAATTTTTTGGAATATGTTATGGAAGACCTGCCAACAAGTTATATACAAGAAGAATACAAGACTAGCTCACTTGGTGACAAAAAATTTCCATTTTAATTGGCCGATCCAACTCTTGGAATCTCCAAAGAAATAGTGATTTATGTTAAATTCTTGAATTAATACCTACCAGAAGATTCATGTCAAACTCCACTACTGCACACACCATGTGTTAAAATCATCTCAAACATGATAAGTTTGACAATTGACAAATCACATTGTAATAAATTAACAACAGTTAACCAGGTAAATCACATTGACCAATTTTGATGCTGATACTCACCTAGCGGGTAGTTAGAAGCTGTTCCTAGCTAGCTAGCTAGCTGCAAATACCATGAAACTTAATTAATAAAAAGTTTATATGATCTAATTCTTTTCCATGCCCAAAAGTATGAATATGACGTTTTTGATACATGACATAATAAAAAAAGTGGAAAAAAGTGTGATAAGTATCCAAATGACCTAACTGATGAAAAGATAGTTGGTGGGCACTACCACAATCCATTCTTGAGGCTAGATTTCTGTCCTCCACTAAGAGCTAATTTCATTGTCAAAATTGGTTCAATGTTTCCTTTCATGGTTCATATTAAGCATTACGTGCTCATTGTTAGACCCATGAAAGGCAATCGTAGATTAAGGCCATATCTTCAAAGTGCAAATGAGATATATATAGCACACTAGTACACCTATAGAAAAGTCAATCTTTTATACATAAATAAATAAGGCAGTGTGACTGTTGAGTTTCTGCTTTCAATCTTCGGTTGTGCCTTGCCATAATTAATTAAAGCCAACTGGGTAGGGCTTCATATATGGATTGTATTGTATTATCATAGTTTTGAAGTTTTCTTGAGCTGTAATTGGATGCACGGTCATATTTAATTAAAGATAAGAAGAGACAGGTCTTGCACTTAGTACCACAGAATATAAAATAGAGAATAACCGAACATTCACTCTAGAGAAAGATTTGTTTGTGGGATGTTGCAATTGAAAAGGAATCGATCTAACGCACTGTTTATACATAAGCAAGTTGATAGTTCTCTGTCAATTAATTTTCTAATGGAGAAAATTTAGATATAGTAACTTGTATATTTTTAGTATTATATATTTTTCAATTAAAATTAGAATTTTGCTTTGGTAATTCGTAATAAATATTTATATTAAACATCACCATATATTATCAAAGTGAAACTTTAATTTTAGTTGTAAAACAACACTAATAAATACTCAATAAGCTGTATCAAAATTTTGTTTTTCTTTCTTCTAATTATATAATACTTTAGCCATCGCAATACAGTGTCCACCAGTAGTATCCACTAAGAGACTTCAATGTGATTTATGTTTCATCAAAAATGTGTTTTTTATTATTTATGCAGTAATGTTGATATGCTATTTACTGTACGTGCCAAAAGAATATTGATATACTATTTTGATATTTTTATTAAAAGAGGAAAAAAATAATGAAAACTGTATATAATTAGCATATGTTTTACTCTTATAATAATAATATTGAAAAATAATATTAAAATTTTGCAAATAGTATTAAATTGTTATCATTAATTTTAATTAATAATTACACTGTTTCATGAAATAATGATAAAAATATTTCTTATTTTAATAATTTATTGCACAAATACTTGAAAAAAAATTGAAAAAATATTATAAAAAGATTATAAGAAAATTTAGAATTTTTCATTTAACCACCCACCACATACATTCCAACAAACAAAATGTGAAAGAGAAGATTTAATAAATTTCCGTTCAACAACTTTTCAACATTTTTACACACCATTATCATGTTTGACACAGTGGATTGATGTGATTAACCTGATGATTATAGCTAGGTTAGATTAATTAGAGCACCTTTAATGGTATTCATATATAAGTAATTCAATTTATGTCATTTAATATTAAGGAATTCAATTAATTTTTTTTATAATGGAAGTTTCTATTAACAAGTTATTTAACTCATAAATATTTTATTTTTTTCTCTTAGCCTACATTTAATACAAAATTAAGTAATTCATGAACAATAATTATTTATATAAACCGTTTTCTCTAATTTTAAGTAACTCAAAATTTTATATGACACACTAAAATAATATTTTTTTGATAAACAATCTTTTAAACAACTTCCACATTGTACTAAAATAATATTTTTTTGATAAACAATCTTTTAAACAACTTCCACATTGTGAATACTCTTAAGGTGTGTTCAAAATTACATGTTACACATCAATTAATATTTTTTTTTTATAAGCAATCTTTTAAACAACTTCCATTTTGAATACTCTTAAGGTGTGAAAAATCAAGTTTGAGTTTATTACGGCCTGACCTAACCCAAATTTTTAGTAGCCTGAATCTGGCTGGCTTGCTATGAGTTGGGGTAATCTCGAATGGCTAGTTTTTATTATTTGCTTTTTCTTTTATAATTGATGAAATTATAAATGATAAATTTATTGCTACATTTGTTGCTAATGCTAATTTTAAGACTCATATTCTATATATATTGAGTTTTGTTTTTTATTTCTTGTACTTATTATTCATTGTTACAATTAATACACTTTATTTTATTTATATTATTAAGTATTTTATTTTGCTATTTTATAGTACAGATGACAACTTATATTTTTTAAGTTAATAGTGATTAAAAATATTTTATGTAAAAGATAGTTTGTTTATTAATTTTTTTACACAGTTAGTTAATGCATAACATTTTTTTTTCTTTTTTTATGAACAATTTTTTATATTAGTAAAAAAAAATACTAACTTACCATCTCTCTTCTCCCTTCTAGCCCCAAATCAATCTTATAATTCTTAATTTAACCCAACCTAACATAAAAATAAGTTGGCCCCCAATAGCCCAACCAAATTGATAGTTCTACACACCATAAGATATTTGATCAAAGAGAACAATGTTATTATATTACTGTAAAATATTCATCAATTTTATTGATAATTAATATTTGTTAAAAAATTTGACCAATTATCTTTAATAAAATCTTCCTTTCTAATTATTCACATTTATGAATAAGATTTAAATCTAAAACCTTGCAAAATTCTAGATCTAATTCCACTCAGCTGAGTTGATAGGCAACAATAAATTTATAAATATTAATAAAAAGTAAACTCTCACCTTTTACTTATTGAGATTATAAACATTAGTTACTTTAGACTTTAATTTATAAAATTCGTATTTTTAATCTTTAACTTTTTTTAAAATAATTTAATTATTTACTATTTATTTTATTCTTCACTGTCAATTTATTCTTAAAAAATCGAACGACGTTTCACAAAATTAAAGGACAAAGTCATCGATGTTTACCATTAGAACTTTTGAAGTACTAAAATACTAGGATTTGTTCCCAGGGGCCAAATATAGGAAAGAGATATGGTCCTGGAAACCTAGGTAGTCCATCATTAAGAAAACAAAATACTCAAATTCTGCAATCATTCCCTATTAATCTATAATAACTCCGTGTCGGAGAGCAATTCACGCCAGTATATATCACTAGGTATATAAGATGATGCGCGATAGTTTATCAAAGGCAAACATTGAATTTGTGCTACAATATATCAACCAGAGAAACTAGTAATTAATACTAATAGCTAGCTAGTATTTCAAATATGAACAACATAGCATATAGAAGAGTGATAAGTGAATCCAAAGATTGAAACACCAACAGTAAAACATTTGACTTGTCCTGTTAAGAAACACGGATAAAGGCCAAACAGAAGAGGCCAACATAAGTGCAACCAATGAACGTGTACAAGTGTGCATGTCAACATGGACTAAAAACAGGTCACTGTCTCCTCACACATCCAATCCGTATGATACATGTTCAAGATTGTTCCACCAAATCATGAAATTTTTTGGTCACGACGTTGATGTTCATGAATTAATACAAATTAAATGGTGGGATCTGACTATTGAAATGGACTTTAGAATAAACTTATGTAGAAAAACTACATGGCATCAAGTGTTGCAATGGACTTTGTGGAATAAATTTAGGTAAAAAAAAATAAAATCATATGGAAGCAAGTGATAAGACACAGATTTTATTGCATTGCAGGGCTGTGGATGCATCATGTGTTAGTGCTTTAGTGCGTCAGAAGATCCACAATGTGCTGCCTTTTATGGAGTTGCTGTTGATAAGTCAGTTACATAAACACAATACGAGCAATTCCATTTCACAGCCAAAAGTGAGTGAATATTTAATGTCACTATAGCTTATATTTTATCATAATGGGAAAAATTCTTGATTTGAAATCTTGCCTACTAACTTAATTGCTATTATTACCCCCCCCTCCCCCCCCCCATTAATTAATTAATCCTCACCTTTCATTGTGGTATCTTCTTTAAAAAGAAGATGTTGAAAAAATAAAATGAAATGTACTGGCTAGCTATACTGGCTAGAGTGAATTAATTAATAAAGAGACTTTAACTCAAAATTGACTTGTTATACCTACATTACATTTTTTTTCTCTTTTGTCTTTTTGGATTGCACCACACAAAGATTGTGATACTAATTAATGGCCATTTTGCTTTATGAGCTCTTTTCTTTCTCTTTCATTTTCCATCTGCGACAAAAGGGGGAGATTGGAGTTTTTGTAATTGGTCTCGCGTGCGTCACAGTTGTAATCCTTTTAACAAACTTTCTTTTACTTTGTAGACTTGACTTCTTGTGTGCACAAATGGTTTTTGAATAAGACGTGGGAGAATTCCTTAGAAACAAATGAATCTAACATGTCTAGCAATAGCTAGAAATTCTTTTAACAACATAACACAATATATCAACATAAAAGGCATGTGTTAGCTTATTGTAGCTAGGTTGATCAATATTATTGTATTAATGTGTGAACAAAAACTATGATGGAATTGGACTTTACTGAGTTGATTAGATTATTTCATGGAGGAGTAAATTAAGAACAAGTCGTCAAATAAGACACGCACTTTTTTTTCCCATTTCTTTTTTGGGATAGGGGAGATTGATCATAAGAGGGGCAATATCTCAAGTTGATTGTATCAGAACTGTAGTACATGATGCTGTTACATACTGCATATTGACCTAATATATATGCTAGTTGTAGAATAATGCACATTTTTCTTTCCTCAGAAAATAGCTATTGGAAGAATACTTTTTCATTCTCTTTTTTTGGAGTTTTGTGAGGTTTCTTTTAGCTAGTCATCAATGTACTTCCTGTTTGACACTGAAAAAAAGAAAGAATATTTGTATACTCAAATTAAGCCAAGAGACGCATGAAGAGTAGATCTATATACAAGTCTGGTTCTCCTGGTTCCTTTTCTATTATACATAATATGATGTTTTGAATAGAAAATATGATGTTTAAGAAAGATGTCACTTGATCACTACTTATTTTTTGTTAGTTTATTAAAGATATATGGTTGATTGAATAGTTAAAAAAGAAGAGAAGAAAAAATTCATAGATTCAATCTCTTTTACAAAAAAAATTAATAACTAACAGTTGTTGATTAAAAAAATTATTAGTTCATTTTGTACTAAAACTTTAAATACTAGCTAGGTTGTTAAGTTTATATTTTATGAGTTGATGCACTAACTTAAAACGTAATTACCTGAAGGTGCATGTAATTCCGCAAAAATTATATGTTGATAAAAAAAATTCATAAAAGAAGCTTTATTAATTAGATCTATCTAATGGGACACGGGTGCCAAGTTTGTTGTTGGATGCCTATTTGGCTATTCCTATAGTGATATCTTTACATGTTGCTTTTGCCTTAAAAAAAAACTACCCCAATAAACCAGAAGTTGTTAGAACAATAATAAGTCTTTTAATTAAAGTTTGAGGTCAATCAATAAAAAGGAAAAACCTTTGGTGTAATTTTTAACAAGTATTTAATATATTAAAAAAATATAAGAAAATGACTTGAGAATTTAACAATATACTCCTATATATATATATATATATATATATATATATATATATATAGGAGAAAAGACTTACTGTATTGGCCATTATTTAAAACTCCAGTAAGTTTTTTTGTGGCATGTAAATATTGCTAATGCGTGTACTTTAAAAATGATTTAAAAGGTTCGTGGAAACAAGGCCGTTGCGCATCACGTGTTCCCATAAAAGACAATGATTAAATTAAATATTCTTTCTTGTATATAAATTACTCATTAATCTCCATTAAGCCAGCCAAAAGCCAAACTGAGGCAAAGTATGCAGAGCTGCCTGCCCCATTATTTATACTTTCTTTACTTCTTAATTAATTCACATCTTCTATTCTCATTTTTTTAATTTAACTTGTATAAATATTAAGATTAACTTTTCCTCAACACTTATATAACTCATAACTTTTCCTTATAAAGGATTAACTTTTGCTCACCACTTAACTAAGTTTTTCAATTATTTATTTTCTTAATAAACCTATGCTTACTACACAAAAATACTAAACCAACTTTAACACCCGAATTTTTCAGGTCATGGTTTTGGTTAAAATATATGTTTATTGCAAAAAATTAATGTAATTTCTTATATAACACAATTGTTGGTGGTAAGGGTAGGAGGGAGAAATTGATAGATCATGGGTTTGAGTTCTCAAATAAAAAAAATATATATTAATAACTAATATTTAACGATAATATATATATTGGACAGTAACAGTGATAGGATCCACGTGGTTTTTAGTTGTTTTCTTGGGGCTTCGCTCCTTCCATAAAAAAAAATAATCTATTGGACAGTTAGTTGATCGGTTATCAGTTACTGTTATTAGTTACAAAAAAATATCACACTCGTTAAAAATTCCGTTACATATTTAGCTTGTATAAATAGTAGATTATATAAACGTATCTCACATTAAGAATGTAATGAATACAATAATTTTCTACATTTAAGTTTGGTAATAGCAGCCGGACATGCAAGTTGGGGTCATAACTCATAATAATAATACTACACAAGGGTTGTTTAAATGCACTTTTTGAGAAATTATTTGCTTTTCAAACTCTTTGTTTGGTACACATAACTTGTCAAGCTCGTTTAAGTGATAGTATTGGCCAGGAATCATAGTTTTTAAAGCAAAGCAATTATTGTAATAGGAGTTTTATGAAATATACTTTTGCTAGTTAAACTTTTATGATATATGATACCATTAATTAATTACGTAAGTTGCCTGGTTGTCTGCGAAGATGTGATCCTATCACACTGTTACTGCATTCAGAAGCTGGCAACGAATGTCTCAACAACTAGATGCCTATCATATGTATATAAATATAATTAATCAGAATTCATTCAATAAATGACATATAGTTTCCCATTGGCTAGGGAAAGAAAACACTTGAAATGTTATAATTGTAAACCTTGCTTTTTGTCGAGGAATGAAATGAGCATGTATTAATGGAATAATGGAATCGTATCACATATAATAATATAATTGAACTAAATCTATAGCAAGCAAATCATAAAACGAAACGTGATTATGTTTATTCCACGGAATACTTAACAATTAACTTTCGTCTTCTCATGGTTACTCCCTGAAATAGTACGATAACGATAAGATATCGGGATTAGTTTTATAGAAGATTCAAATGGACTTAAACTTGTAGCTAGAAATATACCTTGCCACCTTGGTCTAGTGGGGGAAACAAAAACAAAAGCAAAAACCATATGTTTTAAACAATTGCATATGAATTTTTTTTATGGAGGTTAAATATTATATATATCAGTTCACGAATATCAAAGAATTATTCAAACAGGTGACTAGGATTTTTGTTTTTGTTACAGAACAAGGGAGCACAAAATTTGATTCTTGCCACTTTGTTTTTTCAAAAATGAAAACCGAATTTAATTATTGTAAAAGTGATTTCCATGAGGTGAATTTATGAACTTTTCAACTTAATTAAGCGTGAAAATGCAATAGACGTACACTTTGTTTTGTGTAACAATTTATCATCTTATTTAAAATAATATAATGTGGACAAAATGGATCCAACTCAGTATCATGCAAGAGTTTAATTAACTTAGATGTATAGGTGGTGTAAGTTAAGGGTTTTCACACGGTATTGTATGTTCAATATAAAATTGACATATATGATAACGTGTTGTTTTTTATACCGCATATCTTAAAAGTCATATCTAATATAATTTTTTATTGATTGAGTATAAAAAAATTATGAGAATAATACATAACAATTAAACTCATTATATAATCGTAAAAGTTGTAATACGATTTTAATTGAATGAGAATATTTTTTTTATTTTGACATAGTCAATTAAAAACTCAATACATATATTAAAATGAGAATTGAAAAATGACAACAATGAATTTACTAAAATTATTAACTTTAATATTATCTTTAAGTTTTTTTTTTAATGATTCTCCAAGAAGCATGTGTTTATATAAAATTGCTCAACAGAACAATTGAGTAGTGATGAATATTCATGCATAATATTTCAATTAATTTAAGATACTGCTGTCACCAAACATGTGCAAATTAAATCCCACATGAATGAATATTTTTTCCTATTGTCTGCTGCCCCCGTATGGCACGTTTGTCTACTAGAATTTTATTCCTTTTTTCTTTGATTGAAATTTACCAATATAAAATTCAATGCATGAAGTTTTTTTTTTTTATGGAAAAATTCAATGCATGAAGTTGCCAGAGGTACGTTATGGAATTTTCTAACTAAATTACTTGTCTATTATAGGATGATTAAATCATGTGTTTTTATTAATGCTGCTTATGTAATTTGTTAATCTTGTAGATTAATTGTCTGCTAAGTTGGGGATTAAATTGTTAAATTAAATGTTTTACGCCTAGAGGTTCTTGAAGTCCTGCTTGTGTTAATTAGTATTAGAAAATTAATTCACACTTCCTAATAAATATACATTTCAACATAAATTTATGGTTGAAATTAATAAAAAATTTATACTAATTACATTCAATTATTCAAAATTAATTTTATTAAAATTAATAAATTTAACTCAACCTTAAAATAAACAGGACCAAGAACCTTCAACGTCAAACGAGCTACTAATAATTAACCACACGAGGGCCTATAATGGTTGGTTATAACTTTGATTAATGATTTGATTTCGGCGTTTATTATTGTTATTAGGCTAGGCGCTATTTATAGTTGAGTTTTATTTTTAAAATGAGTTTACAAATTTTAAAAATATAAAATAATCTTTATGCTTTTTTAAACAAAGTAAAGGGTCCAATCCCTTTCTTATATATTCTTATAGTTTTGCTCTTAATAGAAAACAAATACAATTAATAAGGATTATTTTAAGTTGTTAAAAAATTATAAAACTCTTAAAGTCTTCAAATGATTTCGAACTATTAAAATGAAATTAAATTTTTGAATCGAAATTATGAAAACAAATGAGTAATTTATCCTTTGAAAAACAATATTTTATTAAGAGAAAAAGGATTATATAATGACAATGTTAAAAAATTTTACATAGCTATTCAATTATAATTTATCATATATAATAAATTTATTAATATGATACCCTCTATCCCATATATAATAAAAAGAATAAGAAATCAAAATTAATTAAATTTTTTCAAAACATATTTAAATACAAGTCTTTCAAAAGGATAAAAGACTCACATTCACTTTTTTAACATCATAATAAAACTTGTCCAAAAAAATAATAAATCATCTCGGCTCAAAATAAGGTCGTCCGAGACTTCATGCAATTAATATAGTCACATCCTATCAGAGCATTGTGTTCCCGTATCTTCTAGCATAGGTTCTTCATAGTCATCCACCTATTCATCTACTCCCACGAACACGCAAGGTTCGAGATTATCACAGGATCCAAACACAAATAGCATACAGGGAGTAAGTTATCACATTCCTAACTAATGGAGAGAAACAAAACATCATGTAGGTATAAATATCATATAAATAAAATAAAACTTACTTAAACATAGTTAACGTCATTTCACCACTTTGTCGCCCAACATCACAACACAACACGTCTCATTCATTTTCACAACATTCACATACTCAAGGATCAAAACACAATATCACCAAGTCAATCAATATCGATCAATACACAAGCATTATGCAACATATACACTAAGACTCAATCCTATATGCAATATGGTACCATGTTAGTGAAAAACCTCGTTGGGCGCCTAGGAGTACATGACAAGACAAACCACACACTAGCAAGTCAGGTCACTCTCATTAGGTAAAATCATAGGAAGATCAGTTAGGGTCACGCTGTTTTGCGAGAATGCTCCAACCATATGGGATCAACATAGGCTTAAAGGAGCACTCAAACCGGATGTATTTACCCCCAAGGCCTATACTCCGAAGAATCTGTCAAGGCCTCTCCCTCCTAATTCAAGTCAAACCCAGAAAACATTTTAGCACACAGACTCTATTTATGAACTATACAAAACACACGACTCCTCAATTGTTCTCAAAATAGTTTTATCTTGTCACGCTTGTGATTAAACTCGTCGGGTCCCCATAATGGTTCCCATCACAATACTTGTCGCGCATTAACTCGTTGCACTTAAAGGGTCTTAGCATTAACTCGTCGCTTTTAAAGGGTCTTAGCATTAACTCGTCGCCCTTAAAGGGTCTTATAGTCGTGCGATTGTACAATTCATAATTCATAACTCAATACACACAACATCTCAATCACATACATACTCAATTTATCACATACACTCGATCTCAATCACAATGGTATAATCTCAATTTAACACGTTATCTGATAACTGCTAAATATGAGTTATTTTGATAATAAAAATATATTGAAAATATCTTTAAAAATATTTATTTAGCAATTATCTTTGACTTAAATATTAAGATTTGACATTTTTCTTATTTATGGCTTGCAGATATGATATGAAAAGGAGAGATTAAAGGAGAAAAAGATTGAGAAAATATCTAAAATATCAGGAAGTCTCAGGAAGATATGATTACAAGCAAAATAAATCCAAAAGATATCAAAAAGGAAGATTTTTAGCATTAGGCCCAAGTCCACTACAACAACTATAAAAAGGGAGTCAAGCTAAGCAGATAACACCATAGAACCCCCTCTAGGAGGGGTTTCATTTACTCATTTTCTTTCACCCCTCTTATCCCATCAGTTCTTATACCTCATCCATTGTAAAGCCCTCAATGACCATGAGTGGCTAAACCCCTAGTTAGGGTCTGGCAGGCCTAAAAGTCAAGTGATGTATGATGTACTCACTATTTATCAATGCAAAGGTGTTTTCTATTCTATTATCTTTTCTGTTTTTATCTTGTTTCATTCATCTTTATATTCTGTTAGGGGTTAGATGCTCGGGAGAAGGTAACTTCTAAATATGATTTAAAGAAGGCATGCATGCATTGGTTTTAGGGGTTAGACGCTCGGAAGATGGTAACTTCTAATAGAACAAAAAGAAAGGATTTCATAAGAAAATCATTGCTAGGAATAGAATGATAATTTTATGCCGATGCATTCTTGCAAACATCTAGAATTCCTACTTCATGCATTTTATTTGTTGAGTCTTTGCAAAGGAATTTGGAAGATATATAAATAAAATAGGCTTATCATCGTGAGGAATCAGAGGCAAGTAACTGACCAGATGTGGGTAGAATAGAATCACCTAAATTGATAAAGAAAAATCATAAATTAAAATATCCTAGACAAACAAGGCAGACCAGGTTTCAACCTTATCAAATTCTGATTTTATTTTATCTTTTATTTTTCTTATCTTATATTTTCTTATCTTTATCTTAATCTTTTATTTTTCTTATCTTTTACTTTTATTTTCTATCTTTATCATCATTTAATTTAAATCTTTTATTTTGATCTTTTAAATCTTTATCTTATCACCTATATTTTCTTATATTTATTTTAAATTATTTATCTATTGCTTTTAAATTGGGTTTGTATTAATCTAAGTACAAACAAAGTCTCTGTGGATTCGACACTTGGACTTCCGAGTACTTTACTACTTGTGACAAATTTGGTACACTTGTCAACGAGTTAACATTATCACACCTCATGAATCATATACACTTTATCTATGAACTATGCAATATACACAACTACTCAATTATTTTCAAAATCATTTTAACTCGTCGGGTTCCCACAGTGGATCTTATCACAATACTCATCGTACTTAAAGGATCTTACAATTGTGTGATTGCATAGTTCATAGCTCACAACTCAATACACACATCTCAATACACATGTATTTCATCATTAATCACAGGTTCAATTTATCACATACTCACAATTTGAATCACCATTTCATAATCTCAATATAAAAATTTATACAAAAGGTTTATCACAACATAGGGAGTAAAACCCCTCAAATAATTTCACACAATTATATGAAAATCAATTAATCAAAATCATAGGTATTAAAAAAATGAAAACACCAAGAGCACTCTATTTTATCAACCAATTTACATCAGGACATCAATATTGTATTTATAATCATGAAGGAAAAAATTATAATACAATAAACATCCCAAAATAAATCCCAAATTAATTCCCTAAGGATCCCTACACATGTTCATTATAACCCCAATTGCGATAAACTCATCTCTTACCTCTAAGCGGACTCACGTGTGTATTGTGACAACAATAGCAGCATCTCTAGCAGTTGAGATTTCTCAAGTTTTTCCTCCGACTGCTCTGATAGGATTCTCAAATGTCACAGAGAATGAGAAGGGATTGAAGACTCCATTTTGTACTGTCTTCGTGCGATTCATTTTTCTCTCCATGAATATTATTTCATAAATCCCAATGGTGAAAATGTGCATAATTGAATCGTGAACCAAATACAAAAATTTCATGATAATCCAATGGTTAACATGTCTAATATCGTAATTTTACTGAGACAATTTTGGGTTTCTGCGAAAAAAAGAAAAAGTTACGATACAAAGAGTAGTTCTCTCAGCTTCGATATCTTTTCGTAATTCCCAACGGTGAGAATGCTCGTAATTGAGTTTTGAACCTGGTGCTCAAATTTTACGATAATCCAATGGTAAATGAGTTTGAGATCATCATTTTTCTGGGACAGATTTAGTGGTATTCAGGAAAAAGAAAATGTTTTTGGAGGAAAAAAAGGAAAACAAAATTGAGAGAGGAGGCATAGAAACTATTGTCCGTCTGAAAACTGACCTAACATATTATTATTTATAGTTAGGGTATTCAACCTATCATTTACTCTATTTATTTATTTTTATTATTTTATAAAAGGAACTCTATTTTATTTCTTATCAAATAAATAAATAAAATACTTTTTTATTTTATTTTCTCTCAAATTATTATTTTAATTAATAAAATTATAAAAAATTTATCATTTTTCTAAAACTCTATTTATAAATAACAATCTCTTTTAAATTACTTTACGAAAAATGAAATGTTACAACTAACTTTTAAAATATTATGCTGAAATAATTCAAATGTCGACTTGAAGATAAAAAATATAACAAAAAATAAAAGAAAATGAAAAGAAGATTTTATGTGGGTGCTAAATATGACATCGACCTGCCGTATATTTCAGTCCAAAAGAAAATTCTTTGCATTTATTGATATCTATCGTACCATATATTGTATTTTAATTTGATATGATCTTAATTATTTTTATTTTTTAATCATTATCACTTATTAGAAAATAACCACCTTATATTACAAAATATACTTATTTTCTTAAATATTCTAATAAAATGATTAACTAACTATACTCTTCATTGACAAATTTATAGCGATATAAAAAATTCAGAAAAATAATACGTAGATGACGACTGCATATGTTACCATCACACAATTATATACTTTAGTCATTGAAAAATACTGCAGAATATGTTTATGTGAAATAATTTGTAAAAAATGAAAAGGTTATTATATTTTCTTAGTTAATTATATATCTTTTAACTTTTTATGTCTCTAAATAATATTGGTTATGATAATTTGTAACTATTGATTTAGATACAAAAGTTTTCATATCAATTATCAATTAAGCTGACTGTATTTTTATATATTTTTAGTATAAAGTTTTGGAGGATGACACGTGGGATGTCCCCACTTTTTGCACTCTGAAATCTGCACCGTTCAAGCCACCTTTGCTTCCTCTATTTATTGAACACTTCCACCCTCTCTGCTTCATGTGTAAATTTCGATCGTGTTCTTCTATTCACCCTTCACTCGACACAACACTTCCTGCTTCACTTCTCTCACCTGCATTCTATAGCAGGTTGAGAAATTAATACAACTTTGTCTTTAACTTTTAACTTTGACACCACCATGGCCTGCTTAGAAGTCAGCAAAGAGGTATGTTATTAATTAAGCTTATAAATATATATAGAGAGAGAACTTTCCATATACATGTTAACTCAAGAAACTTCAAATCCTTCATTCTCAGCTTCGATTCCCTTTCTTTTTCACTACACTTCCTTGATCACTAGTTAAGTGCATGCATTCTTTTAGCATGCCCTGCAGGATTTTATAAATATATATCTATGTATAAAATTAAACTATGAATGTGTTATAATTAATAAGTACTAGCTAAAAATGGTGCCATTTGTTTTCAATGTTGAAATCACTATGCAGGTAAAGTTCAAAGGTGACACGGAAGAACTCACTCTTGATGGAAGTGTTGATTGGCATGGTCGCCCTGCAATTAGAGCCAAATCTGGCAGATGGGTTGCTGGAACCATCGTTCTATGTAAGTTCCAAACATAAATAGCAGGGCCAATTTTTTTCTTTTTACTATTTTTTTATTGAGTATTATTGCATTCAAATTCAATCGTATGTAATGTATAAACTTGGCCTCCTGTTCTGCATCCTTTAAATGTAGCCAGTCAGATCGTTCGGTAAAAATTATTCATCAACAAAACTAATAAAACATTCTTACTAATATCATAGTGAAAAAAAATTTGATCTTCTTTTAATTTATAATAATCCTTAGCTACAATTGTACATAAAATTTCCCTAATTTATTGATTTGAAAAGTATCACTTTCCAAGATTGTAAATGTCCCTGCACTGGCTAGCTAGCTAGATAGATTCTTATTATTAATTTATTATTGATTTGAGCTTACAGTGATTAACATCAATTGTGTGAGAGTGAGAGAGATACGTCTAAGTATATAGTTGCTGATGATAAAGGTGACTCGTGGCAGAAGTTGGAGCCGTAGAAGTTTCATGAACCTGTGTTCAGCTAGCGGAGATTTTGATGAAATGAATGATATATACATATCTTAGATAGCTTATCGATCGTAGGAATTGAAAGAACTCTAGAACTAGCTTTTAGAATGGTCCACAAACAAACAACCTCTCTTGAAGTCATCTTATCATCGGTTTTCGTCGTGTAGAAAAGGACACAACTTAAATGCAAGAACCTCGTGCTCCATTCAATTTTAAAAAAAAAATCATAGATTTTAATTTTGTTGCGGGCTAACTCCTACTACTCCACCGCACTATATATCTTTCTGGAGTTACATAATATACTACTGATTCTTGGTCCAGTTCAGAGAGAGAGATATTCTGAATCCAAATAAAACGACACAAGAAGGGAGGAAAGGAAAGGAGAGTGAGGAGATACTAGCATGCCTTTTAGGGGAATACGTTCCTGACACGTAACCAATGCTAGGATCTTGCATGATGTGGGTTATTGCCACGTGTCCTTAACAATAGACGAATCATGACTATTAACCAATGAGTGCAAGCAAGGCTAATTCTATATTTAGTGAAAACAGATAGAATCCATGGTAGCTAACATATAGGAGTAGTTGCTGGTATACTTATTAATCGCTATTTTATAGTTTTAGTTCATTTTTTTATATTTTTAAATTAAACTTGCTTTTTAGTTTTTATCGTATTTTCTAACATTTTATTTAATAACATGAAAGGGTATTAATAAAGTAAAAAAAATTGAATATATATTTACATTTGAATGATAATTATTATTACAACAACGGCTAGAGTAGATAGTATAACATTTAATATTATCAACATATCTCTATTTTAAATAATAATAATATTTCATTTATTGATTCTTTAACAATTACTCTCGGAATAATAGATAACAAAAACTGTTATTATAAATGGGAAGGAATAATTGATAAATGCTCACTGACTTGGTCAGTAGTTCGTTCCAGAAATAAGATAGTAGTATTGCACATGCACAGCGTTAAAGGTGAAGGAAAATTGGTAGGTCGGAATCAGCCAAATATTATTATTAGAATCATTGTTAAGTACTTAAGTTAGTTCCGAGAGTTTTCGTGTGTGCAGAGAAGTGTGCAAATAAGTAACGTGCGTGCATGTACATGTACTGAAGTATGTGATTGGTTTTTAGATCGAAAAGTACATGCTGAAATAATAATGTCTTTTTCTTTTTGGTTTTTAGAGGGACGACACAAAAAAGGGATCCAACATAAAAGAATTTTAAATCATTTATGAATAGTTTCTTTTGTTAATATGAAAGATACTTCGTAATAAAGAAATAATTTCCATTTCAAATTATACGGAATATATCCTTTTTATGAATATTATTTCTTTTGTTTGCTAAGGGAGACTTTAGATAATTCCTGATACTTCAATCATGCAAATTGAGGTTTTTGTTTTTTGGTGTAAAGGAAAAAAAAAACGGAAAGAAAGAAAGAAAAGCGTCCCTCCTGCTGGTACTGGAAATACGACTCGCAATCCTGAATATACTTCGTCATTATATAAGATCCTAGCTATTTAATAATTTTTATCAATACAATATACTTTTAATTTAATTAAGATTTGAAAGAAAAAATGGTAAGATCGAAATACTTGACCTGTAACACTTCTCCCATTACAGAATTATTGGTGGTTCGTGAATATTGGCATGGAAATCACTTATACTTAGCAAGAGTGTATAAAAAGGATTTACTTAGGCGACATATTCGAAGTGTCATTTCGCGTGTGAAACCATTACTGTTGCATAACGAAAAGTGTATGCTTTATAAAAGCAAAATACCTAAAATTATACTAATAAGTATCACGTGTGCATTTTTTTTTTTGTGGTGGTACATAATGCTTATTAGTGGTAATGCACTCTTCACAGTGAAGATTCCATGAACTTATCATCATATTCGGTCATTGATATATGCAGAAGTGACATGATCCACTACCCTTTGCGAGATATAGTAAATTAGTAATCCGGATTGATTTAGCCATGCATATTTACACATTCATTTTTCCCCCTGTTTTCTGTTATCCGCACATACTTTTATACCACCTTAGTTGGGTACGTATTAATTATTTAATTCAGAATGAATTTGCATGTTTCTTGGCTGAATTTGCAACCATTTGAAAGTGTCTCTTTGTAAAATATGTAATTAAGCACGAATAGAACCAGGATACTTCCAGTTTTTCTGGCCATTAACAAGCTACATTTTTAATGCATATGCACAAGGATGCATGTGAGTGTATTCATATAACGCGGTCTACTATACTAATGACACTGCTTATTTTCTTGATTGCATCAATCAGTGAACCAAGGTCTGGCAACCTTAGCATTCTTTGGAGTAGGGGTGAACCTAGTGCTGTTCCTGACAAGAGTGATGGGGCAAGATAATGCTGAAGCTGCAAACAATGTGAGCAAGTGGACTGGCACAGTTTACATCTTCTCTCTTGTGGGTGCTTTCCTAAGTGATTCGTATTGGGGAAGATACAAAACTTGTGCCATCTTTCAGGTCATCTTTGTAATAGTAAGTAATATCCTCTCTATTTCCTTTCCTTCTCCTTATTCTTCCTCTTTAATTTCAAGCTAATTCATTCCTTAGGTAATAAACTAATCTTCTGGTTTGAAATAACAGGGTCTAGTATCCTTGTCTCTTTCATCATACCTCTCCTTGATTAGGCCTAAAGGTTGTGGGAATGAAACAATTCCATGTGGGAAACATTCAAGCTTGGAGATGGGGATGTTCTACCTCTCAATCTATCTTATTGCTTTAGGGAATGGAGGGTATCAACCAAATATTGCCACATTTGGAGCTGATCAGTTTGACGAGGAGCACTCAAAGGAGGGTTACTCAAAGGTTGCCTTCTTTAGCTACTTCTATCTGGCTTTGAACCTTGGTTCACTCTTCTCAAACACAATTCTAGGCTATTTTGAAGATGAAGGACTGTGGGCTCTAGGGTTCTGGGTGTCTGCAGGCTCTGCTTTTGCTGCCCTTGTCTTATTTCTTCTTGGGACCCCAAGATATAGACACTTCAAACCTAGTGGCAATCCTCTTTCAAGGTTCAGCCAAGTCCTTGTTGCTGCATCAAGGAAATGGAGAGCTCAAATGGCATCAAATGGAGAGGATCTATATGTCATGGATGAAAATGAATCTCCCACCAATGGCAACAGGAAGATTCTCCACACCGAAGGGTTCAAGTAAGTATTAGAAGCTAATTTCAGCTGAAACCACATAGTTAAATACTTCTGAAAACAATTGATGTTTATACCTTATAGGTCAGAGGTTGCATGGAATGCTTTTACTATATCGATGTCCTCAACTAATCATTTTGCTAAGACCATGGCACAACTTACAAATTTAACAACTTAGGTTTTCAGTATAATTGGCCACTCTTCATTCTACCAAGCTATAACAATTTGATCAATTTGCCATTTGTCATCTGCCTTGCAGGTTTCTGGATAGAGCAGCGATTATATCTTCCAGAGATCTAGAAGACCAAAAGAGTGGCGTTTATAACCCCTGGCGTCTCTGCCCTATAACTCAAGTTGAAGAAGTGAAGTGCATACTAAGACTTCTTCCTATTTGGCTTTGCACGATAATATACTCAGTGGTTTTCACACAAATGGCTTCTCTTTTTGTGGAGCAAGGGGCTGCCATGAAAACTACAATTTCCCATTTCAGAATACCACCTGCAAGCATGTCTAGCTTTGACATCCTCAGCGTAGCTGTCTTCATTTTCTTCTACCGTCGAGTGATTGATCCACTTGTCGGAAGACTTAAAAAGAAAAGTTCCAAGGGACTTACTGAGCTTCAGAGAATGGGAATAGGGCTTGTTATAGCTGTAATGGCAATGGTTTCAGCTGGAATAGTTGAATGCTACAGACTTAAGTATGCAGACCCAGTATGCCCCCACTGCAGTGGCACAAGCTCTTTAACCATCTTTTGGCAAATTCCTCAGTACACACTTATTGGAGCTTCAGAGGTTTTCATGTATGTAGGCCAGTTAGAGTTCTTCAATGCTCAGACGCCAGATGGCTTAAAGAGCTTCGGAAGTGCCCTTTGCATGACGTCCATATCTCTTGGGAACTACGTAAGTAGCTTACTTGTTAGTATAGTTATGAAGATCTCCACTGAGGATCACATGCCAGGGTGGATCCCTGGAAACTTAAACAGAGGTCACCTAGATAGGTTTTACTTCCTCTTAGCTATCTTGACATCTATAGATTTGGTCCTTTATATTGCATGTGCAAAGTGGTTCAAGAGTATACAGCTGGAAGGGAAATATGAAGAGAATGATATGCCTGGTAGCTTTAAAGTCTAATTTGCAATGGACAACAAACAAAGGTTATGGTAACAGTATATATAAATAAGAGAAAGAAGGGATCAACAACCAGTCAGATTAACTTGAGCTATAGTTGCTATTGGAAGAAAAAGTGGCTGGTTTGCAGTGAGAGAAGCCCTTTTACCTGAGTCTCTTATAACTGTTGTCACTGTTTTTGTTTCAACTAACGGTTTGTTTGGTTTGAGAAAACATTGTTTTCCTTTTTTGTTTTTGCAAATAATTACTAAAATGTTACCCTGTTTCCAATTTGTATCCTGCTTTCAAGTTTTTGTATAGAAAATGGTAAAAACAACAAAATGTTGTTTACAACCAGTTCTTGTACAAATTTTGAAATCTAAATAAATTGAAAATAAGGTAGCATTTTTATAATTATTTATTGAAAACTGAAAATAAAAACAATAAATCATTTCACAAGCCAAACAGACCCCTATATTTTCAGTTTATGGGTTGTGTAAAACTAAAGTTTTTGAAGAGACAATGACAGTTTCAGGGCCACTTTAAGCCTCCTTTCTTTTGTTTTTGCACGTTCCATTGTTCACAATGAATATGTCATTTTGATTTCCAAGTGTGAAATCTTAAGCTACATTTACCAACTATTTACAGATCTTACATACTATATGTCTCTCCTCCCAGTGCTAACGCAAACGTTTTTGTCATTGCGGTGTGGAAGTGGAACAGGGACAAGCATGCAATCATGAACAATCATTAACTAAGAAACTTAAGGAATGCTTATACATTCTAATTTAGCTGAGTGACTGCATAGGCAGAATAACTTACACACACACATTCATTTGCCAAATGATTACTTAAATAAAATAACACTGACCATCAATTTATATCACTGGCAATATATTTTACGGAATAAGTGTTGACTGTGTTGTACATAATCACTTACAAAAAGAACAAAACGAAACCAAACTTAACGAGCAACTTTAGAAAATTTAAAAAATACACTTAAGGTACATTTAAGGGAGACATGAACTCCCCCAGTAGAAATGGAATGCCATATAGGAGGATTTTTTGCAGCAAAAAGAGGTATTAACATGTAAAAGTTAAGGTAGACTTAGTACGGAATCAAATTTTACGGAATTGAAATAGGAATAATTGAATAAAGCCAATACACCAAAATGTGCTGATGTTACTATGCAACGACCTTAAAAAATAGTGAGCTAAGCAAGAGTGAGGTACATGTTATAATAGAGGAAACAAACCAGGAATTGAAGAAAATGAGGAGATTTTTTCGGATTGCTCATATGAGAGAGATTACTAAATACAAAGCCAGTTTGCTTCATCTTTTTCTGCCACGTACCTATAAATAATCTTTGTAGCACTAGCAATTAAAGCTCTTAACAAATAAACATATGGTCTACCAATAGTATTCACAGAGTGGGAAGATCAACACATAATGTAATATATCTGTCTTGTAGATATGCTACAGGATATTTGTATCACAATCTTCCAAACCAAAAGAATCTTAATACATTTGCTTTTGGATTTCACATATCCTTTATTTGAACAAAACTTAATGTGTAATTCTTGAGCTGTTTACGGTATTATTCTTCAATCAAAATTGAAGTTTTATATCAGTAACTAAAGCTGACCTTTATTGTGCGAATTACTGAGATGAAGTTCCAATTTTGATTGGAGAACTAACAGGAGATGATCAGACGCCATGTTACTTAATTTATTTAACAGAAAATCCGTTCCTTTGAAACTAACTAGTAGAGTAATAGGCAACAAAGTGATCCAATGTTATAGCTATCTGAGACCAACATCCACGAAATCATTTCAGCAATGTAATAAGAATGGAGGTCTCTGGGACCCAAACAAAACACGCAATTTCAACTTACATCCAAGAGAGACAGCGTCAGTTACAATGGACGCGACTGAACGAGATGAGATGCAAAGAGAAGTAAAGAGATTAGATTACGGCCAAGGGTAGAGCAAAATTCAGAACGGTGTGGCCCGTGTGGGAAAAAAGTACTCACAAAACAAAAGTTTCTAGTAGAACTTGTTCGTAAAAATGATCCAAATGTTCCATCAATCAAATATATCGTATGACCGGTGTTTATAAAACTGAATCAGTTAGTGAATAGGTAAAAACATACGCTAATGCTAAAGCTAGATCGGCCATTTTTTTATTTATAAAATTAAAAATGTTTGGATTTTAGTTCTTATAAAATTTTTAGTACGTTCTCATTCTCATAGATTGAACTTGAACTGTATCAAATTTTGAATAAGAACTAAGTTTGGGTAAATTCGATTGAAACTACACGAGAATTTATTGGGTTAAAAATAATCAGAGATTACAAAAAAATTATCATAAATTGTAAGAAAAAATATTTGTCATGAATTTTCTACAACTTAAGATGGTTTTCTTTAATTTGTGATGATTTTTCTACAATTTATGTGTTGATTTTTAACTTCCAAAAATTCAACCACCACAAATAGCAAAATATAGGCACAAATATATTTGAACCTAGTTCTAGGTCAAAATTTGGCATATTTCAATCTTACAAAGATGAAAATATACTATAAATTTTACAAGGATAAATCTAAATATTTTTCATTTTATGAGGATGAAAAATATATTTTAGTCGATTAGATTTTATGTTTCAATCGTGATTAAATTAATATTAATAAAATAATAATACTAATTAATTAATAGATAAAATAATATTAAATAAATATAATATCATAATTTTCTAGTTAAAATAAAACATCATTTTGATAGGTTCTTACCATCTTTTTTTTTTATTACTTATACAGTTCGAACTCCGCAAACCTTTATTGAGATTCAAAGGATCCAACATAATTAAATAAAAAAAAAAGAAACTTTATCTTTTAACAAAAAGTTAAAGATAAACCTTTAATATCATAAATTATCTATTATTAGGAGAAATATAAGATAAAATCATATTTTTTTTTATATTTATATTATCTTAAAAGGAAAATTGATTTATCATCCAATTTTACTTTTATAAAAGGAAATCATCAAAGTTTAGATAAATCAACTAAAATCTAACCCTTTGGAGAGTCATTGTAGGTACACTCCACCACCATTCAAGGATGAGTTCACGGAAAATTACCACCTAAGAAGATTCTATCAAATCCGATAAAAATATTAGTTAAAGAGGATAAGTTATTTGATAAGAATTATTTATGAATCCTCATAATCATGATTCATTCATGGAAATAAATAAAATTTGGTTGGCCATAAATATTTTGGAAATATTTACATAATTTTTTTTAAAATCAAAGAATTACGTTATATTTTATTAGTCACTAGAAAAAATTAACTTGAGAAGGTAAAAATTTTGTATTTCCTATGAGAAAGTTTTTTTGCAAATCTAGCTAAAAAATATATCAGGAAACCTTTCTCGATAACGCTATTTTAAAAAAACAAAGATTTTTAATCTAAGACTTATAGAAAACTAAAATTTCTCCAGGACAAATGCGTGATATAAACTGGGAAAGTTTGGACAACTTTTTCCTCCCAAATTAGGAGTATTTTAGAAATTTTACTTTTACTTTTAATTTTAATTTTAGTTAAATACAAATGCATTTGTAGATAATAGAAAAGTAATTTAACAATCACTTAATTACTATTCATTTTCTTAAATAAGGTAACTGAATAAAATATATTTCTTAATAATTATTGAAGATCGAACAAGAATAGATTCTAGAATCAAATAACTTCATTAACTTTTATTTGAATTATCAAATATCTGTGCATAATTCTTGATTATTCATAATCCATTTAATTCATCTCAAGGTCATATTATCGTAATTATAAATATTTGAATTAATTAATATATGTAAATTGATTCTAATTAATATAATTAAATATTCTTAATTTATTTATTTTTTATTATTTTTTGACAGGAAACAAACTTATTCCATTTCAGCTAAGTAGATACTAAATACACGTAGGAATACAATCAATGCACTTGATGCTAGCAAATAATACAATCAAAGCACTGGCGGTGGATGCCTTGCATGTTGTCATTCATTCAAAAAAATACTGCATATCCAATGAAACTCAAGTGTGAGAGGAGTAGTATGATCATTCCATATCACATAGTTCGGGAATTTCAAATACCCCATAAAATAACAGTAAATTTGTTGATAGTATGTCCATGTAATAATAATTCTTATTATTAAACAAGTCTAAAAATATATTTTTTAGTTGGTATGAGTTGAAGAAGGTACCAAAAAGTTTACAATAACTTGCCAATCATGTTTAATCAATTATGTTAGACTATCTCGATTGATAAAGGTTTGAAATATATGCATCTTTAATATAAAATTTTAATTTTAATTTATTTATACCTTAGAACTATATAATATAAAATATTAATTCAATATAATGGAATGGATAATTTTAATAATTAAAAATATGTTAATTATTTTATTTTTAAAAATTAAAGGCATATTTATAAATTTGTGACGTTATTATTCTAAATAACGTAATGAAAGTCAAATCTTTAATTAAACTAAATATGACATAATATTTTGTCTCATTAATAATTTTAATAATTAATGATAAAAAAATCATAAATAATGCAAGAAGTAACGAATTAAAATAATTTTGGACTTTAGTTAGTTAAATAAATTACATATTTCTTCCTCCTAAACAATTCGTCAAAAATAAAAATATTTTAATAAATTTAATTAAAATAGGAATAAATAAGATATTTCTACTTCACTAGAAAAGTAAGCTATGATACAAAATTATAAATATTTGATTCTAAAATGATGCCCCGATTGAGACTTAAATAAAATATTTCACCATTATATCATTTTTTTTCTCAAAATGATATGATGGTGAAAATTCATTTTGATCATTAAAATGAATTGAATTTTGAAAAGATAAATTCTTATAATGACTTAATTAATAAATGAAGTTTTTTTATACTTATGATATGTTTGGATTGATGGTAGAGGACAAAATGAAGAGGAGTGAAGAGAAATTAAAAATTGTTCCATTGTTTGGTTTGTAAAAATTAAAATTAGAACATAAGAAAAGATGATGGATCATGATCCATTCCATTTCATTGTTTCACACCAATTTTTTCTATCCAAATTTGGGGTGCTCTTAATGGAACAAAACTTTTAATTGTAAAATGATAACTATTTTATCTTTATAAATTTTATTCTATTCATTAGTCTCTTAAACATAATACATTTAAAATAAAAATGATATATAAAAATTAAAAAATTATAACACATTCAGTTCCATTTTTTCAAACAATAAAATTAATTTTTTGTTCTATTTCATTATAAAATAACCTAATAATGTAATAATGTAATGACACTTTTATTCTATTTCATTCCAATCCGTCTCATTTCATTATATTATAGTACATTCTCTGCCACCAATTCAAATATAGTCTTATAGTCGACAAATTCTACAATGAAATACATTTTTTTTTGTTAAAACAAGAAACAAGTATAGTTTTTAGCTTGAGAAAAATTCCATAATTCAAACACTTATAAAACTTGTAATCATTATTTCGATTGTGTATTTGTTTTTGTTGAAACAAGAAACAAGTATAAATTTTAGCTTGAGAAAAATTGGATAATTCAAACACTTATACAAATTGTAATCATTATATCAATTGTCAAAAGATTATCATGTGACACCAAGAATGTGTTATTGTTATCTGTTTAACATTTTAAAACATAATTATAAAATTTTGTAAAGTTAAAAAAAACTAATAAACATAACCAAAATAAAATAAAGAAGTAATAAATTAAAGGCATTTTAAAATGTGAAAAAAATTATCATGTGATGATTATAGTGAAGAATTTTAATTTTATATGCAATTTTCTTAAGTCGATACATATGAAACTGTATTATGCGATTTCGGTGATTTCACATCATACACACGCGGATGATTGTGATACTGTTACCTGATATATCTCAAAAGTCATTTTTCTTTTCTTTTTCTCAGTACATCTAAAACCATTTCATTGAGTCTAACTTATAAAGGTAAATTAATTGCCATAGACATTGATTAAAAAATTAATTATCATAGAATATAAATGTCATATTCATAATTAACACAAATAATTGCAAAATAATATATTTGAAGTGACGCGACGACGCGTACATGTTAATATGTTATTATTAGAAAAAGTGTTCTACATCAGTGAATGACAATATGACATCGTACCGTAGAGAAAAAAATGTTAATAAATTGAGTATCTTGCGTGTGACTATCCGGCTATAACAATTATTGTATTGTAAAATTTTATTATATTAAAAAAGCCGTCGACACCTCTAAGAATTTTGTTGTGAATTACCCACTTGCATGTTGCAAAGAATCATATTTGAATAAGCTGCAATTAAAAATAGAGCCCTCTCAGAGTTATATAAGTTATTTTCATTTCACATACGATGAGTATTTAAATATTTATATTGAAGTTCATTCCATGTATTCTAGATAAATAATTTTATATAATAAGGTTATTTTTATATTTATATATTAGTATATAAGTTATATTTTATTTCCTCTAAAAAATATATTTTATATTTATGATAAATAATTTATATTATTATATAAGGTTATTTTTATAATAATTGGAAATTTCTTTTAAAAATATTAAAATTAATTGAAAGTAAAAAATAGATTGAAAGAAATAAGAGATAAAAAATTAAAAACACTTGCGTAACAAAAAAACTCCTAAGAACACTCTCATTGAACAATAACTCCTAAAATGCTCTCATTCAAAATAAATTGAAAAATAAAAATAGATGAAAGGAAATAAGAGATAAAAAAACTTGACTAACAAACAAAAAAAATACTCCTAAAAACACTCTCATTGAAGAATAACTCCTAAAATGCTCTCATTCAAATAACCATTATAATATATAAGGTTATACATTTAATAAGTACATATTATAATTTAAATCTAAAAAAATATTAATTTAACAAATATAGTATTTAATAATGTTGTTTTTAGTAACTATGTAATTCATTTAATAAATATAACATTTAATTCTATTTTGTGCAATGAATTTTTCTTTTATATATAAGTATATTCGGAACTACATAGAAGACAGATAAAATGCATAGGTAAATAGATAAGGAAGAGTGAGAGAGAGGCGACATCAACAATGAAAATAACAATTTTTTTAAATTTCTTAAAGCTTTTTTTTTTGTAATGATTGGTAATTAAATTCTTGCTTTTCAATTTTTTTTTAGTTTCTACAATATACTCACTTTATGCTTTTAGTCTCTATTATTATTTTTATACAGTTCCTCTTTATAAAAAAATTTATTTACTGTTTTTTTTTCTGAGTTTTTATTTTACTGTTTTAGTTCCTATTACTATGCACTGATAACGTGTAAACTATCTTTTGAAGAACAAATATGATGTTTCTTAAATAACATGGTGTAAAATGAATATCTTCTAATATAATAAAGTTTGATATCAAAAGTTTACAATTTATAATGAGAAAAAAATAGCATTAATGGCTAAAACTGTAAAACAAACTCTATAGGAACCAAAACCTTAAATAATTTTATAAATACTAAAAATACTAAATAAATACTATATTACAAGAATTAAAAATATATTTAAATATGCGTTTAATTAATATTTTTCAGTCATAGACACGGTTTTAGTCTTTTAGACAAGGATATGAACAAATTTTCGCTATCTTCTCAAGAGAGGAATGATATTAATGATGTGTTTGAAATGTTGAATGAAAAGCGAGGGAGTTGAGAAAAAAAAAATGTAATTGAAATTTCGAAGTGAAGGGAAAATGAAACATAAAGAGCTTTTTGTTTATAGATTTTTTTTTCTAATTAAACAAAAGAAAGAGCATTATTGTTTAGATTTTTTTTTTTCTAGTTTTGTTCATCTAAAAACATACCATAAAGAAAAAGGAGGAGCATATTGAATGGGTGCTTGGTAATGCACGAACGAGCATATTCATTTTAGCGAAAATGGCAAGCACTTGCACCGAACCAAAAGCAGCGACAAATAGCGTCTCAACTTCGCAATCAAGAACATGCACTTTTTTAGTTTTGCTTTCATCGCTATAAATTTTGACCAACACAAATTCTTCCAAGTCCTAATCCAAAACAACAACTCCTTTGGCAGTATACAAATTCCACCAAACCACGGTTACCGAAAGACAAATTCCTCCTCCTCTCTCTTCATATCATTCTCATTAGCTTTTTAAAAAAATTCTTTAAATTAAAAATCTTCTAAGTTAAGAGAAAAACTTTATGGTATGGTTTTCTTCTTTTGTCAGTATAAATATTATTTTAATATCAACCAATTAAAAATATCTTTAAATATAAATTTTAATTTAATTATTAAAAAACTTAACAGGTAGATTACATTTACACAATCAAATGCATGAATCTATTAGCACACAATTATTTTAATTTAATGAATTAAGATCAGAGACTCCACTGTACACATGACTAGTCAGTTCTTAAAAATAAGCTAATTTTGGCAAAGGGAAATTTTTTGTTTCCGAGAAATCTTAAGTTGAGAATGTTAATTTGTAATGTTTGATTTGATTTTTAAAAAATAACATGTTTTCCGATAAAAAAAATTGACATTTGTCAAATTTTTTAATATTTTCATGGGGAGCCCATCGAAGTTTCCCAAATTAAAAAACAATTTTAATTACGGTAAAATATCACATTATTTTTATTAAATTATTTCATGAGGAAAATAATTAAAGATGATAATAAATATACCATTTTACTTTTATATTTGTAGGGAATTTATATCACAATATGAATGATTAGTCAAATAAATTTAATCATTTCTTTTTTTCTCCCAAATTTAATCTTCATAAGAATCATAATCATCAAAATTAATGATTCCTAATAAGAGTGTATACAAGTTGGAATGAGTCGGTTTCAAAAAATTCACTTCTTAATCTAATAAAAAAAATCTTAAATTATGTTGTATTGTGTTTCGGCGATTTTACTTTCAAACTCAATCCGATCCAATTCAATCATGACTAAGTTAGATCGGATTGAGTTAAATCGAATTATGAAATTAAAAAATTAAAAATATTCATAACATATTTTTAAAATAATTTTCTTTAAAATGTAGAATATAATTACGTAGAATATGTAGATTTTATGCATATTTTTTTTCTTCTGATTTTCAATATTTTATTATATTCTTATTAATAATATTATATTTATTATTATTATTATTATGTCTAAGTCAGATTGGGATAACAGTTGATAATTTAAAACCCATTATCCAATTTAAATATAATTGGGTTTACAATGAATTGAATTAGATCTCATCTTCACACTTTAAAAATCTAATCTAATATAATTGTATCAGTTCCTTTACCAAAACCTTTAGCAACAAAAATATTTTATTTTTCTTTTCAATAAATACGTACACTGTTCCGGTAAAAAAACGTAAACTGCACACACCCTAATTCTTCAAGATATCTAAATTCATTTAATTCAATGAGCTAAATAAATGATACTTTTTTATTCACACGAACCGTACCTGAACTAAAAACTGGATTAATGTGTCAGTATTATTTCAATTGAATAATTTTTAAATTTTTTCCCCGGATTCATTAATTCATTAATATTATTTTTAAACACTATTAAAACGACGTCGCGCGGTGACCCCAGCCGCGAACACATAAAAAGCCGAATCTCGTGGAAAGTACAAAGACCCGCCATCACTGCTAACAACACAACAGAGCTCGAAATTCGCTTTGCCCTCCCTCTCTCTCCCTCGGCTCCAGCCCAAACCCTCTCTCTCCCTCTCTCCCAGAAACCAAAAACCTAACAAGACAAAAAAAAAAAAAACAAACCCTAACCCCTCTCTCATGGCTTCCTCACTCTTCCAACCTTCTCCGTCTTCCGCCATGACTCTCTCTTCTTCTTCTACTTCCTCTTCCTCTTCTCTCTTCACCGGCACTCTCCGAACCTTAGGTTTCGTTGATCATTCCCGCGCGAGAATCTCCGCGCCTAACACCGTGGCATTCAACTAATCACTAATCAATTTTCTTTTCTTCTTTTGTGTTATTTAATTACTATTTACACTCGATTGTGTTGTTTTGTTTCAATGGCAGAAATGTGACATGTCGGAATCGTCGAATTTCGTCAACGGGAAACCGATCATTCCGGTTCTCAACGAACGGACTCTGCCGAAGTTCATGGAATCCGCGAGGGAGGCGAAGACCGTCAGCAGAAACAGTAACCGGTTGAAATTGTTCTCTGGCAGGGCCAATCCCACTCTCTCTCAGGTTATTATTATTATTTGTGTATTGTTTTACATTGGTATTTTGAGTGAATGGGTCAAAATAACTGTTGGAATTTGTGTTAATTTTTGAAATAATGGAAATTAATGTGTGTTTCGTTGGGACTAATATTTGACCGATGAAACGCACGCTTAAGGACGTTTTCATCGTTTCAATGACTGTTGACTGGCGCACTAACTTTCCCAGACTTTCTGATAATATTTTGGTCTTTCGGTGGATTTTTTTAATAACATGCGTTTTTGTTACTGAATAAATATTCGCAGTTTCATTTCTGATTCAAAGTATCAATATAAGTGAAGGTGTCATCTAGCAAAGTGGTATGCAGCAATTTGTTGTTATAAACATGATAGGTGCTGCAAACCCTTGTTTTTTTACAAAGGAGGTCTAGCTTATTGAACAGAGAGTGTGTGACTTGTTGGTCTTACATATAAAAAGAACTTATTTTTTTGAACTCAGAATCTAGTAGCTACCTATTGTTTTGGTTTGTGGCTATAAAATTAAGTTAGTATATATGCTGTCTTTTTATTGGGCTGGTTTTTTTGTTGAGTTTTGTTGGTTTTCTAACGGTAATGGTTTGATTAGGAAATTGCTCGGTACATGGGCCTGGAACTCGGAAAGATTTCCATCAAGCGATTTGCTGATGGTGAAATATATGTCCAGTTACAAGAGAGTGTTAGAGGTTGCAATGTTTACCTTATACAGCCAACCTGCCCTCCCGCAAATGAGAATCTCATGGAGCTTAAAATAATGATTGATGCTTGTCGGAGAGCATCGGCCAAAAATATCACTGCTGTGATTCCATACTTCGGATATGCCAGAGCTGATAGAAAGGCAAGTATTTTGGATGCAACTACAAGATCCCGCTACTCATTGGTTTAATACTTGGTGTACTTTTGTTCTCTCTTGAAATTTTCTGACTTATTTGTGATGTATATGTCCAATTTCCCCATTGTTTTGTGTGCTAGTGCTGTCTAATGGAAAAATCATTTTTGTTACCTTTGTTATTTTATTGAATTTTTTTACCTTTAGTTGGTTTTGCATTTTTGCTCAATGATGTGAGCAATTGGATTTTACATGGAACTAATGGAGTTTGCCTCCTCTCTATAGACTCAAGGGCGTGAATCAATTGCGGCTAAACTTGTTGCGAACCTTATTACAAAAGCTGGGGCAGACCGTGTTCTTGCTTGTGACCTTCATTCAGGGCAGTCCATGGGTTACTTTGATATTCCTGTGGATCATGTACACTGTCAAGTAAGTAAGCTATGAATGTTTGTAGTTTATTTCTTGAAAACATTTTCTAATACTACTTTTATGATGTCCTCTAGCCCGTGATCCTTGATTACCTTGCCAGTAAGATGATAAGTTCAAGTGACTTGGTGGTGGTTTCCCCAGATGTTGGTGGTGTTGCAAGAGCACGTGCTTTTGCAAAGAAATTATCTGATGCACCTTTAGCTATTGTAGACAAGAGGCGCCATGGACACAATGTTGCTGAGGTAATAACGGCAACAAAATCTGCATTGTATCCTTGAAATGCCAAATCTTTCTTTTTTTTTCATTTATTTAACAGAGTACTTTTAAACAGATTTTATTGGGTTTTCCTTGGTGTTCATTATGAATAATTACTCTTTCTAGAAATAAATTGTCCTTTTCGCAACACTTTGCTTAATCAACTAATGTGACCATTGATAATGTCTATTTAATGTGTAGTATATTAAATTATTTCTTTGGCATTGTCATGTATATATATATACATATATATATATTTATATATTCATTTCAATTTAATCTAAAAAGATGGAAGTTGATAACTTCAAAAGTGCGTAAGCACCTCCTTATGCACTCTAGAATAGAAGTTACGGTGATAATTGTATCTTCTAAGTGTGGCTATGCATAATATTTATCGTTCATTTTAAATTGTGATAAAATTGATATTAGTAGAGTCAACTGGGAATTTGCGACCCATGTCACTTGACACAAAGGCACACTATCTTTGTGTCTTGTTGTCGGGATCATTGATTTTGACACAAGGATGTGAATAATTTGAGTTCGAGAGGGAATATAATACTCCAATATTAGGCCTAGAATTCTGGCTTCTTTGTTAGATATTTGGGTGCCATATTACCATGTTATTTGGTGGCCAAACTTAGTTGCATTCTTATTTTTAGTTTTGAATGTACTAGCTAGTAGTAATTATCCTCACGACTAACTTAAACGTATATGTGGTTATGTTTGACCGGTAGGTGATGAACCTGATTGGTGATGTAAAAGGAAAAGTTGCTGTAATGGTAGATGATATGATCGACACTGCTGGTATGCCATCGTCATTGTCCAATTTGAACTTTGAAGAGAGATATTTTGTTCTGTGATTTTTTGCACAGTGTTTGCTGGGTTGAAGAAATCTAGTTAAGAAAACAAATTTTAGCTTGCTTTATTAATTAAATTAAAGTTTTACGAATGTTGAGATGACTACATCTTAAGATTGAAGTCATAATATCTGTTTTTTCAATGAAATTTTTTTTATCAAACAGATCACAGATGATCTTTAGCATATTTTGGTATTCCTACCTTTTAAAGTATTTGCACTAGAATTTTATAGTTGTATACTCTTGCTCTTTTAACCATTTATATATGTTGGTGCATTTTCTGGTTCAAATGTTGGTTTTGGACGTAGGGACCATTGCTGAGGGTGCAGCACTCTTGCATGAAGAGGGGGCTAGGGAAGTGTATGCATGCTGCACTCATGCTGTTTTCAGGTATTGCCTTGGGTCTACTCCCAACTATGAAGCATGTTATTTTTTCTAAGTATGATGTCAGTCAATAACTGTGGTTTATAATAATCCTGATTTTTTAAGTTAGTGATTGGTAGTGTTAGTCTGTCTCTTGGGCATTGTTTTCTCCTCTTTATTGCATTATTATATATTATATCTTATATATTATATCTATATCTTATATATTATATCTATACCGTGTTAGTGTGTTGTTTTCTTCTCTTTAATGAATTCTTGTATGTAAATGTGTTGCTCATGACATTCATGTAATCTTTATACATGAAACCACTACTAATATTATCGTTTTATTTGGATAATCACACTCACAGTCCTCCAGCAATTGAGAGGTTGTCCAGTGGCTTGTTTCACGAGGTGATTATCACAAACACCATTCCAGTTGCGGAGAAGAACTATTTTCCCCAGTTAACGATTATTACTGTAGCAAACCTTTTGGGTGAAACTATTTGGCGTGTTCATGATGATAGTTCTGTTAGTAGTATTTTTCAGTGAACAATCAGTTACTTTTGGAGTTAATTTAATGAATAAATGCTATTTGACCATCTTATATGATAAAAAAAATTTATTTATATATCTTGACCCATTTTCATATGTCAATAAATTTTTTTAAAGAATTTAATCTTTTAATAACTTTTCTAATTTTAGTCTCAAAATCTTAAATATAGGTAAAATTTAAGAAATAAGATAGGGCGGAAAACTTTATTTTCACAAGATATGGCGGTAAAATTTAATAATCTTAACAACTTTGTAATGTTTGTAAATGGATGAACTTCACACAGTGACCAGATCAGTTGACTCTTGTGAAACAAGTGAGAAAATGAACATTTGAGAATATCAAATGAGAATAACCAATATATATGATAATTATTTAAAAATATATAATTTTAGATAAAAGTTGTGAAATGATAAGTTAGGAATATAATTTATAAATTGAAAAGTTTGGAGTAAATTTTTTTAAAAGAGTAACAATTCAATGATGCAATAATTAAAGCCTAAACAAGGTGGACTTATCTCTTCACCTCTCTGTATAAATAACGACCTTCTCTGTATAAATAACGAATAAAAAGTAATGGATACAATGGGCGGGTAAGATAATGAGATTTGAATTTTTTCAATATGTGACATTCCATTCAACTTTAGATTTCATATATACACTGAATTTATATACAAGTACCCAATATCTAGTATTGTTTAAAAATGATATGAAAATAAACATATAATTTTTTAAAAATATTTAGTATCAAATCAGATATAATTACATAAAGATTGAGTAAAACAAGTTATTGTATTTTTAGCAGAGATAATAGTATCTTAAAAAACATTAAGTTTATTAAAATTTATCACAATTTATTCATTCTCCAAGTAATAATACTAATGTAATAACAACATGAAATGTATAAATTAATAATAAAAAATAATAAAATATAATTTTATAATTATTTAAAATAAAATTTATTAAAGCAGTCCATGATAAAAAAAATTAAAAATTTGTTATGAATTTAGAATTTATTATGAACAATTCATCATAAATAGATTTTTTAAGTATTATGTATATTTTTAAAAAAATTAAACATATTGATGGTTAATTTTTGTAATAAGACTATCATTATAAAATAAAATATATCAAATATTATAATTTATTAAAGTAACTTATCAAATATCTTCGTATAGAATATATATTTTATATTTGTTAACATTTAAATAAGAGAAAAATATAAAATAATTACTTAACTCTACAACCATAAAGATGAGTATAATTTTACAGCATATAGTCATATCATTCTGAACAAATCATAATAATAGTGTGAGTAATTTTACACTTATAATTTTTTACTCACATAATCAATATGAAGTAAAGGAAAAAATAGTATGACCAAACATTTATTTTTTATATAAAAAATTTAAATTCAAAAAGAATCTAAAAATAATAAATATGAATATATAATACTATATAATTATTAAAATTTATCTGTTTATTTTATTTATTTTTTATATAATGTTAATATGTAATAATTTTTAAATGTATTTCTTATCGATATTAAAATTTATTTTAAATTTTTTGAAAAATTGTAATTTTTTATTAAATAGATATAGTTGTTAATTATTTAAAAATATTTTTTTAATGATTTTAAAGATATTAATTTTAATTATGCAATGTTATTGAAGTTTTTTTTATAATAATGTTATTGAAGATTTGAATTGATTAATAAATTGAAGACTCTCATTTGATGTAATTAAAATTGTATTAGATCAAATACCAATCATATTCGTGGTGTGTGGTTGTCACAGGTCTACAATTTTGCACATAACCATAATCAAACACGAAATTCTCTTGTTAAATATATTATTCCCATTAATTTAAACTTAATGGAACCTTATATCATTGTGTCAATCCTTTGGGTTTAATAAAATTGTATGTGATGTTGTTGTTGTTGAGAGAAGAGTAGTAGAACAACATCAATGAAAAAAATGAGAACAAATACTATTTTGGATTAATTATATTATCTGTTATTTTAATAGTTTTTCCTATTTATGTCTAAATATTTTTTACTGCAGTGATAATATAAATATTTAAAATATTTTATAACGAAATTTGAATATGAAATTTTGTATGAGTGGCATTTAAAAGAAGATTATCATATAGTATGACAACCAAACAGATAAATCAATGTTTCTATAAATTAGTTCCCAACCTTAAAAAAACAACAACTTAGTTTCCATTTTCATGTTATCCTACAAAATCCCAAGTTCTAATGTAAATCTATCTATGGTATTTTAAATAAAATGAAAAAAAAAGTTTGAGGAATTAACCTGTTTCGACTCACTTTAACAAGTTTTCTCGACAAATTAAATGAAACGAGACAAACTTGGTTAATGAGTTTAAAAGAATAATCCAACTTTTTAAAAGAGACAAGTTAAACATGTGGATACAATGAATCTAATTATTTTAAGGCAACTCACTTTTTTCTATTGTTGTAATGTGTACAATAGAATCATATTTCCATTACACATATGGGATTGAAAATAATGAATTAACATAAATACAATTTCATTGTACATATAACTTAATCATACTTTTATTATTTTTTTCATCCCACTTGAAAAGGAAACATGTTTATGTCCGAACAATAATTTTGGAATATGACTAAAAAGCATACACTTTAGGGGTGTTCACGAGTATGTGTCACCCGTAAATTTCGAACTTATTCAAATTGATCTGAACAGGTTTGATTGAATCATTTATGTATTTGGGTCAAAATTGAATCGGATCGACCAAAATTGTTCATGTACGGTTTGAGTCACATGTTTAGATTTATAAATTCGTTACCCGTGAATCCGTAATTAAAATATAAATTATATATATATATATATATTAAAAACTTAAAATATAATTTGAGGAAGGTGTAGTAATGCATTATTTCCTTTAGTGCTTTTAATAAAATAGTTACAATTTGATAAGTTGGGTAATAAATCCATCCCGTCATCGCAAAAATCCAAGAATAGGTTGTGATAAATGTTTTTTATATAATAAAATTTATGATAAATAACTTATATTGTGATATAAGATTAATTTTAACAATTGATAAATTTTTAAAAAATATTGAAATTAAACTTTAAAAAAATGGAAAGGATAGGTTAAAAGAGATAAGAAAAATCCATAAAAAATGTTAGTTGAAGATTTTTTTAAATAAAAATACTTTTGTTAAAAAATAACTCATAAAATTGGTCAATTATCATGCTATTTTTTCTTTATATATAACAAGAACTGATTTTAAAAGATTTTTTTTCTTATATAGGGCTAAAATTTGAGTTTAACCTAATTTTTGAATAGTTATAAAAATCATCAAAACCCGGACTGAAAAGAGAACTCCCACTCTGCCGTGCCGCTTTGTTTCTCAGGTAACAATCCATTCACTTCACAACAAACCATATTTCATGTTTCTTTACATTCACTTCCGACTCTCGAATTTTCTTCACCAACCAACATAATTAACAACTCTTTTTATATACCACTTATTTTTTTATTGTGTTGTGTGCCTCAGAAATATTAATTTCATATTTATAAACATTGTCATCTTCATATAATTATTTGAGTGAGTTTTGATAGAGTTCAGTTAATGGCAAAATGAGAAACCCCCCAAGCTTCGTGGTTAAAAAGGAATGAAATAGAGAAGAATCAAGTAAATTGAGATTACTCATGATTGTCGACTAATCTTGCCTTCATTGTAAATAATTATTAACCATGAAGCCCTCTCTTGTGTGATTTTTTTAATCTTTTGTGATATATGCTTTAATTGTGAAACCTTGTTCCATTTAGAGACTCGGGATTAACGGGTAGAATTGGTGAAAAGTGTATGCATAGGAAAGTTAATTTTTTACAAAGGTATATACTCTCAGAAAGATAGGAAACATTTTATACGATCCTTCACAAAGGTATATACTCTGCTCAGTTATATTATTTGCTAATAATGTTCAGAAAGTAGGTACTAGGTAGTTGAGTCTTTTGTCTTTTGATTACTCTATTGAAAATTTACTACAATTTTGTAAACTATTACATGTTTAATTTTTTGAAATAACAAAGTACTATAATCAATATTTCAAGTGTAGGTCAAGAGTTGTTAATTTAAGTTGCTTCTTCTGTTGTTCATTTTCTTCCTAATACCACCACAAGTCCATGTTACTTTCACCCACTTCTATTTTTTTATTTTATTGTTGATAGGTTCTTTAGAATTTGCAAATGAGACAACGGGAAAAGAAAAGTGATACAAGGAGTGTTAATGATTTATCTCCAATTCCACCAATTAGCGTTCCCTCTTCATATCATACTTAACCACTAAGACACAACCACAAGGACATGAAACTTCACCACAACAAGGACAGGAACAACAACCTAAATCTGCATAAGTAGAGGTAAGAGGGCTTATTGTAAGTATTGTAATGCATCATATGCAACAACTAGTTCTATCTATGGAACCTCTAACTTGAGAAGACATGTGTTCCAACAATGTAAGTATTGTAATGCATCATATGCACCAATTATTTTTGGAAGTGAGAGTGAGAGTGACCCTAATAAAATTAGTATGAAACTTGTTGATTTTAATCAATAGCATACTCTAATAGCACTTGCAAATATGAAAATTATTGATGAACTTGCCTTTAAGTTTGTTGAAAATGAAGCGTTTAGGAAGTTCATGGAAGATGCTCAACCTAAATTTAAAATTCCTTCTTGTGTCACTATTGCTAGATATTGCAATTACATGTGTGTGACAGCTCATTATATTGATGAAGGGTAGGAGTTGAATAACAAAATATAGAAATTTTATTTGATTTCTAACCACAAAAGTGAAACCATAGGGATAACCCTAGAGAATTGTTTAAAAGAATGAGGGATTTCAAAAGTTTGTTGTGTAACAGTGGATAATGCAAGTGCTCATAATTTGGCTATTTCATATTTAGTTAGTGCATTGAGTGTTTGGAATAAACATTCTTTGTTGAATGGAGAGTTCATGCATATGTAATGTTCTGCTCATATTTTAAATTTAATTATTAGTGATGAATTGAAAGAAATTGACCTATCCATTAGAAAAATAAGAGCTTCATGTAAGTTTGTGAAGTCTTCTCCAAGTCGATTTGCAAGTTTTAAGAGGTGTGCTGAAGAAGTAAGTGTATCCACTAAGATCATGTTAATACTTGATGTACCAACTAGGTGGAACTCTACTTATTTGATGTTAGATATTGCTGAAAAATATGAGCATGCATTTTATCGCTGCGAGTATGTTAAGGCTGCATGTGTTAAATCTCATATCTAGTGAAGGGGAAGGATGTCCCAAAGAGATTGATTAGCAACATGCTTGTGTTTTTATTAGCTTTTTGAAAACTTTCTATGATGCAACTCTTTCTTTTTCTGGGTCATTGCATGTTACTGCTAACATTTTTTTAGAAGCTAATTAATATTCAAAAATGACTAAATAAGTGGAGGCATAGTGATGACTTAGTGATACAAAGGATGACAACAAATATGTAGTTAGAGTTTAATAAATATTGGAAAAGTGGTGGAATTAACTATCTTTTGTTTGTTGTTGTTTTTCTTGATCCTATAAATGTGAGTACATTCAATTTTGTTTTAATCGTATGTATGATATTGAAAAGAGTATGAACATGATAAAAAAATTGAAAGACCTCATTCATAAACTGATTCAACAATATATACTAGAACATCTCATTTCTCATTCTAGTAGCAATTCAGTCAATTCTAGTACATTGACTTCAAACATGACCTCACAACATAATGATGACATATGTGATAAGGGTGATGATTGAGATGATGAATTTAGAATGAAAATGAAGAAAAAAACAGGGTGAAGTGCAAAAAAATGAGTTAGATAAGTATTTGGAGGATGATGTTGAAGATGACCATGCTAAGTTTAATATTTTGAATTGGTGGAAATTGAAAGCATTCAAATATTATATTCTTTACTGTATGGCTAGAGATATATTAGTTATTCCTGTGTATACTATATCATATCTGAGTCTGCATTTAGTATAGGGGATAAAATTCTAGATTCATTTCGTAGTTCCGTGAGTCCTACTTGTGCTCAAAATTGGCTCAGATCTACTAAGCAAAATGTTAATGACTTGCAAGTTGAAATAAATGAAGCGGAAAAGATTGAATGACTTGCAAGTTCCTTGAGTCCTACTTGTGCTCAACATTGGCTAGATTATTATTTGTTTAACCTTTTTTCATATTTATTTTTTTTACCATGTTTATAATATCAATAGGTCATATTTTGTTCATTTGTTTCAACAAATGTGGTTGTAGCAAATCTGGTGGCAAGAAATTAGTTTGTAGAAAATAATTATGTTTTGGACTATTATAGTAAATCTCGTTAAAAAATATTTTGTTTTAATTTGTATTAGTCTATTTTAGAATATTATGTTGATGGTGCTAAATGAATCAATTGTACTACTTTCAGACATTTGATAATGTTGTGTTAATTGTATTGGATATTTAAAAGAATCATGATATAAAATACTAGTTCTAAGAAAAAAAAAATCAAATGGATAATTTGTTACCCCAAATCGAACCAAATCAGTCATGAATGAGTTGGTTTAAAAAAAAATTGTGAAAACCAAATCAATGTTAACCAATCAAATTTGACTGGGTTGGGTCCTAAATTTTGTCAAAACCAATCTGAATCCATTTGAGTGGATTGTGTCATTAGCAAAAGTGATAGTGTCAATAACAACTCTCCCCAACTAATCAAGTACTGATAGTATACACTGCTTGTTGGGCCTAGAAAAGGTTCATGTAACCTACCCGATCCAACCGGGTCTACCTTCCCGAGAGGAACCCTAGCATTGCCTAAAATGATAAAACCCTAATTTGTATCTATAAATTGTTGCCAATTTCACCCTTTTCGTTCAAAAGTCCATTAAACAGTGGCGATTTCTAGTTTTAGTTCTCTTCAACTGTATTCCTTCTTTTTGTTGTTCTGTTGCTACTGTTCATTTCTTCTAGATTTAGCCCTTGGCGCTGTTAAATTTGGTGCTGAACAACGTGGTTTTGTTTTTCCTGAATTTCTTTTGCTAAAGGCGAGTATTTTGAGTCCGTGATGAAGATTTATCTGTGCCGGAGGCGAGTGATATGTTTTGCTCGTCGGTGACGGCGCAATTCCTCTAAGAAGTTCTGAGCTCAACATTCAATTTTTTTAACCTTTGATTGCTATTTTAAGTGTTTTGTAAATTATCTATTGTTTAATTTTTTTTAAAAAAATTTCTCTTAATTGAGAGATTTATCAATTTGTTGAGGATAATTTGAATTGTAATTGAGTTTGATTAAGAGGGAAAAGCTAAGCGAAGTGATGATAGAAATTCATTTGTCTGTCAATCCGCTGATATTTGTGTGATGTATTCATGAATCCCGACAGGTTCTGATCGCTATCTTTGTTCCCTCTTTCTATTTTTTTTTTGTTTGGTTTTAGAATTTCTAGGTTTTTGTTCCCAGTCTTTTAATCTGAAATTTTGAATGTTCAACTTGAGTTTATTGAAGATTAAAATCAAAATTGTGAATGGGCATGTGATGAGTCTCATTATCAAATGGGTAATTTGCGTCTGAATTTCATTGATGCTATATCACCTTGGAGAACTGATGCCCACAACTTTGTCATTATTCACTACAAATGATTGGAGACTGATGTCTATATTTGTTTGTTTCAGTGGTATTCCAGTTAATTTCTTTTGTAGATGATATAAATTTCTAAGGAAATCTGGAGCATTTTAATAACAGAATTTGTTTTACAATGGATCACGCAGACAGACACGAAATTGGCCAAAGAATGGTTGATTTTGAAAGAAAGAAGTAGCTTCGTTTTTTGTTATAATATGAAAAAATTGGCCAAAGAAAATCTTATAAATTGACTCATTGTTCTTCACATTTCTCAAACAATTTCTTGTTCTCTCTCGTTATTAATTTGTCATTCCCAATTTTCAATTCTAATTCTCCAATTCCAATTTTAACTTTGGTTTTATTTTTTTCCTTGTCAAATGGATTCAAGTAAGTATAATTGACAAATTTTTCCTTCAATTCCACTTTGTCTTATCTGTCGGATCAAATATTGATAAAATATGAAATTATGTCTTTCTTGGAAATAAAATATATTCATGATTAACTTTTTTATGCCCTCATAACAAATACCTCCTAAAAGTTCAAGATTCATTGAGTTCTACCGTTGAATAAATGATAAAAGAGATATTGAATCCTATCTAACACTATACATCCCACTAAATAATGATATATGATCTCAAAATGATATCTAATATTACAGATAAGTACTAAAGATACTCTAAAAATTATCACGTTATTGTTGTGTCTACATTGGTAACAAAAGGTTTATTAGTCAAAAGATATATTAAGATTTAACTTGGAAGCTAATTAGATCAAAATTGGACAAACATTGTTTTCGGATGCTAAATACAGAGAAAGAAAAAAAAAAAGAAATAAAGTGTCACACAATGCAGAGGAAAAAAAAACTCAGTGTCACACAATATCCTAATGTATGCCTATGTACATTTGCTTGTTATAACTATCTCTAATGTAATGATTAAGACTCCGAAAAGAGATTAAAAAAGGAACTGCCTGCAGAACTTGTGGTGAGTGTGCCCTTAAAATTTGACATCTTTTTCATTATCTGTCTGACTTCAAAGCTAAAGCCCATTTTCTTTCACCCTGCAGAGACAAACATCGATAAAAAATAGGTATTAGTTATCTGTTAATGTTTTTTGAACCAAACTGATTTGGAGGAAACTAGTCCATTTTTGTGATGAAGTTACTATAAATATAATGTTGATCCAGAACAAGACTGTGGTAATTATTACTGCCACCTTTGACTTTTACAAAAAAAGAAGTTCAACTGATGTGATATGCACCTTGATGGAGGATGAAGCATGAACTCTAACACAGATATCCAACATGGTATATAAATATGAACATTTTGATATAATTAATGTCTAAAATATAGGACACAGGACATTGTATACATACATAAATAAAGATATTTTAATTAAATAAAATATGAATAATATATAACAAAATATCTAAATTGATGGGATATACTTGTCTTTTTAAACCAATCTTCTATAAAAAATTTTAAGTATATTAAATATGTAAAGGGTAACGGCTCAAATGTTCAAAAAGGCAACAAAATGTAGCTTTTGAATTAGATATCTTTTAAGAATTATGGGACAAGTATTGACCAAGAGAGGTGTCTGGGCTTTCATATATTAATGGACTATTATTCTTTTATCTGTATCGTCCTAAAGCATTTCCTACAGCTCTTGAAGAGAGAAAGAAGATGGAAATGTATATTTACCGGTAATTAGTATGTTTATAGACCCCAATCTTTGGTGGATATCTAATATGACCAATCTCCATCTTCTTTAAGGAAAACCTCAGGGTGTACTGCTGCATTTGTAAAATTCAGTGCTCGTTGTAGTTTGCGGTGGTCAAATACTTCAACATCAACAGCGAATATTGAATTAACTGGTCGATGATCTGAGAGCTTATTTTCTGAACGCCTGTATTGAAGTTGCTTTATTCCTTTTCCTAACCACAATATACGATCACACCTGCAGGCATATAAGGTTGACTTAGTGATGAAAAGAAAGAGAGGGGGACAAAGGTGATGGGTTCGATTTCCTCTACTAATAAAAAACTAATAACTAACAACTAACAACTAACATTTGCGGATAAAAAAATCCATCACACTTATAATCTTACCTAGGGTCACTTATCTTAATATATTATAATGGACAAGAAGTATCAAATGCATAACCAACAAAACATTGACAAGTTTGCACTTACCAGGCTGGAGATCTCTTCTTTTCCCCTTCTTTTGGGTTCTCACCAATGTATTTATCAGAATTAAAATCATACTTGTATGTGGGTGGGAAGTTTATCAACCCCTCTTTCCATCCATCAAACACATGACCACTACGTAATTCATTACTTAGCTGCAATGCAAATCAGGTGAAGCAATTAGAAAATTCTTGCTAAAAAATCATGTGTAGATCAACAAATGAATCCATGATTGGTGCTAACACTTCAAACCTCTTTTGCATCTCTAGGCCTAGATTTTGTAGGATGCAAATTTTCTATAATATCACTTTTGAGACCATTAGTCTAGTCTTAAGTTTCACCATTCTCACCTGATCGTAATTCATCAGTTCATCCCAATTCTTTAGAGCTACCAGCTTTCGAACCTCCCCATCCATCATATTGATACGATAATTCAAATCCCCAAACCAGAAAATTTGACTGTTGGCAGGGAACAAGCCATCAATGAATCCATGATGTTCATATCAGCAACAGTAAACATATTATATATCACCATTTTCTATGAATCACTTATGTTCCTTCATTCAGCAAAGTATTTTCTCCTCATCTGTGTTTTAGCCTACAGTTGTTCTGTTTACTTAGAAATCAAATTAGACTTTTTACTTGCATGTAATCTCTTCAGTTGACTCTAGTTATTTCTCCATTCAACATCTTTGTTGATACTAGATTCTTTTTTAAATGTCTATAGATTAAAATTTAACATACATTATTTTTTGTCAAACTGTTCAACACGCACAGTCCTTGGTTATTTTTACATCTTTCTAGCAGCCTTTTTGTTTTATGAAGCTCAAAAGGTGATTGTAAAGGACAACTTTCAACATAAAGTAAACTTACTCATGAGATGGGATTGTTTGTGGTTGATCTGTATCAAAGACGGATGAGAAACAAGTGCGGCGGAGAATTTCATGAACGTCTGCGTTTCGTCTTATTTCTGCCCCATCCTTCTGGCCAGAAGTCAGATGGGAACAAACAAAGCACAAACGTGACTGAAAGAGAGACATACTAACTGAAACAGACCCCTGCATAAGACACAATTTGTTATCAGTATCACATCCACTCAGGTTAGAGTCAACATGTTCTAACTCAAAACATAATGTAAGTTTTCTTGTGTTCTACATATAGCAATGCACATAGTCTGCCACCGGTCACATTGCATACTATACTCAACAATGCATTCAATTATCACATACTATACTACTTAAAAGTTCAATGATGTCTTCTTGTTAACACTTTGACATTGAAATTCCTATTGTCTTGGAACCAATTAAATATACACCTATGTTAAAATGATGTCAAATTAAGTGTGAAAATGTGCATTACTACATTACCTTGTTTCCCATGTAGCCCATAAGACCAACTCCAACTGGAGAAACTTTCAAGTTATTAATGTGCCTTCTCAACCTCCTTTGCACCCAAACAGACACATATATTCCTACCATCTGCTTGCTGACAATCCGGACATATTTACGATGAGATTTCACCTTACTTATTCCATTAACTTCTTTGTCATTTGCTACTTCAAAATAATCATCATCATCTTCCTCGTCTGATAGCATGTCAGATAAGTCGTCAATAATATCAATTACTTCTTCAGGCATCACTTTCTGCTCTTTCCATAACAAGCCCAAATTTCCAGAACTATGGTGTGACCGTTTCATTGCATTCGAATATTTTGAAGCAGTATCTGTCCAGCTAAAGCCGGTTCTCTCTGAGCTGCTTAGTACTCGGCGCAATTTCGGACTGGAATCAGTATGTGGAGTTGCATCTAATGGACGTTCAGGCCAGTCAAGTATAGTCTGAAGATCAATGTCATGTATTTTCCTCAGCTGTAAATTCTTTCCTATACCGAATATGCTGCTTTTCACTTCCTCTTGTTCTAGATCATCATTGTCAAAAGTTCCTAAATACTCCTCATTCATCATGTCTAGTGGATTAACATCTACACTGTCTGCTAGAGCATTAACAGAAGCAGAAGAAGAAGTTTTTTGAACAGGAGAATGAGGGGCACTGTAGCTTTTGTGCTTGCTTTCAGGTTCAGAAGATTTGTTTAGAGTTCTTCGGATGATCGCTTCCCATTTGCGGATGGGTGTGTTATCCTCAGCCCCTAGAACATTTCCAGCACTCAGGGGGACAACCTCTTGGAAACTGTTGTTGAGAGAAGTTATTAGTGTGGAAGCCAATCGCACAAAAGGCATCAGAAGACCAATTTTATAAACAATCTAAAGATGCATAAATGGGACCCTTCATGTTGAGTTTTAACATGATAAGGTCACAGAAATTTCATGTTGATGAGTGATAGAAAGTTTGCAACACAAGACACTTTTTTCTAACACAATTTTTTATTTGTTAAAATTTATCAAAAACTATAATATCATGAATAATGTTGGAACAATCTTTATTGACTAGTATAAAGGTTTGGTGCAACTGATCTGCAAGATATAAGAGAGAGAAGGTGCAAGTCTTCAAGGCATGTTAGGTTCTATTCTCTTGCCAACCTTTATATAAATTATATCTTGAATGGGATTCACCAAGACACCCTATTGCATCCAGTTTTTATAGAGATTGGCAGGAAAATTGAACCTATACCTTAAGTGTCTCCACACGCCTCAGAGATTGTACCTTCTCTCTCTTCTTTTCTCTGTTGCAGACCAGTTGCACCAAATTTTTAGATTAAATTACTAGTCAATAAAGATTGTTGCAACAAATAAGGTTTATTAGATAAGGTATAGGCCACACACAGTTATGTTTCAACAAATTTCAATTTTATATAACAGAGAGTGTTAACAAAAAATGTGATAGAGAATATATGTTACTAGTATTCTCATTTCGTGTTTATCTCTTCTGAACTGGTGATTTTTTTAGAGGCTTGGAATGAGCTTAAATATAGCAAAAAGGTGTTCCTCTACATATAAGAACATGATATCTTTCTTTTATTCTTAAAATCATTGTTTTGGAGATAAATAGGCATTTCCATCTAAAAACATGAACTTATGATCAATCAGATCACTTTACATAATTGCATATGAAAGGGGGGTATTGCCATAAGTCGCATATTCTTTTTTATGGATTTATTCAATAAAAGAAGGCTCACTCTATTTAAATATTAAAAAAACACATAAATAGGGGAGAAAGACAATCATGTGAAATTAATGCACATAGCAAAAGTCTAACTCCATGAACTTTATCATAAACAAGATGTGAAAAAATAAATCTATATAGCATATCAGGTTATATATATGATGAAATGTAAGCTCATCAAGTTCTGCCTAAAATCTCTTGAATGATCCAAAAACTTGTTCATTATGTTGAAGAAGCAAACATAGGACATGTGTGCACCCTGAACATGGTAGAAATAGTAAAACATTAGGCAACTATAGAGAAACTACTTACCCAATAATGTAAATATCTGCTGGCTCATTGGTACAAAGCCAGTCCTCAATGTCAAGATCCTTACTTGGAGCTCTTCCAGCAACATTCCATGTGCCAATTGTTACCCTGCAAAATAACCATTTTATGATGCATTTCATTAATATCATTAAATTAGTAACACAACACAACACATAACTTGACTACTACCACCATACCTCAGTTCCTTTGTATTTATGTATTGAACACGCAGAGTTTCTGATTTCCCTCTTCTATGTTTTGTATTGTAGCCCTTACACGGTGTGTCTGAATTACAAAATCAACATATTATGGTGATTTTAACAATCTGAACTCAATCAAGTCTCAAAAACAGTCAATCATTTGAAAGTTCACAAAACTAGTCAAGCTAGTTGGCCTAAGAATTTAATTCCATATACTTTGCAGTCAGTAACATATTTGGAATTTGCTTTAGACTTCCTTTGTTTTTCCAAGGAACATTTTAGCTCCATACTTGCACCATAAAGATCAACACATAAGAACACAGGTTTTTCATGTCCTCCAAAGCAAGCAATGACAGAAGGTGTATAAAAGCAAAGAGCACATATTCTTCCTTTAAAGAACCATAGTAATGCAAAGGAATAAAGTATTTGCCTGATATTTGACTTGGGAATATGGATTGTGTTCTAAGTGGACGATTATCTTCACGCACGCCAAGTCTTGAATCTTTAAGAGAGCAAGCTGAAGGAGAATTGAAAGAACAAAGAAGGGAAAAAAATGAAAAAGAGAAAGAAAAAGATCAAGTTAAACAGGAAAAAGCATATAATATAGCCTAAAGCATACCATCATCTTCACTCTCAGTTTCAGTGTCCACTTCGTCTTCACTAAAATCATACACCTTTGGCTTTATGTTTAACCATTTCTTCATCACAAGGGAAGGCCAAAAGGCCTGCAATGAGACAACATTAGAAGCTTCTAAGAAAAATAGTTATCCTTAAACACAAGTCAGAGATAAGTATACGAGGCATGTTGATGCTTACCTCTGAGCGTTTTCCTCTCCTTGTTTTCATTGCCTCAGGTCAAAAATACTATAACTGAACCAAAAAAGCACTTGTTTTGTGTACTGTGTATTAAGACTTTCAGAGCTCTAGCTCTTAAATATGGAAACAGTCACTGACATGTTTTAGGCACTATTTGACAGCCAATATTTAAAAAAAGTGGTATTTCTCAGATTGTAACAATTAACAAAACAAAGTTGGAGTTATTTGAGTGCACAATAGAAGGGAGATCCTCTATAGAGCCAAAAAGAAAAAGACAGAAAATGTGTGACTATATAGCATTATAGCCAGATATCCACATCCACAACTTGCAGAAGGAGAAAAGAAAACAAAGAATAATACTGGTCCTCACTGCACTTCTGAATTGTCTGAATGATAATAAAAACACAGGAAAAGAAAGTACTAAAAGGAAAACGCTCTCATTAATTGATATTTCGGGAGAAACCTAAAAGGAAATCCAATAACACTAAATGTCACATTTAAAAGGATATATATATATATATATATATATATATATAAAGAGTTATACTCTTGGTGTAACACTTCTCTATAGCACTATTTTTTCCTCATATTCCATCAATGATCACTTATCACACTTTTTTCTTTTCTTTCTATTTTTTTTCGTAATTATACAATGAAGAAATTGAGAAAATATAATTTCTCTATAAAAGATAAATCATGGAGCCAGCACCAACAAACAAAACCGTTGGACTAATATAGTATTCATTGCCAGTAACCAAATATGTATTTATTTATATTATGTTTCATATTAAATTAAACAACTAGCTAATAGCAAAATCTAGCCCAAACCATAAAAAAAATCCAAATGATTAATTGTATATTATTATTAGAACAATAATGCACATACCTATATCTTGTTACTCCTACTACTACTACTTGCTGATTTACCAGTGCCACAAAAATGTAGAAATTCATACATCAGCAAATACCAAAACTGATGACGACAGGGAACCAAAAGCAAGGATACATACAAATCAAGTGTTCAATCACAGCCAAGATTTGCTAATGACCCCACAAAAGGGGAAGGTTCTTTTAACAAGGAACAATCTAATAAATAAACAAAACCAGAGTTGTGAGACTTGAGACTTAATTATTAATTTAATTAATGGATGCTTAGATCAAATAGGCAACTAACCAGAGTGTGAACTGATTAGGATTCATTATGTCAACAACAGCTGTAGACTCATTGGTTAATCAATGAGCTAGTCGACCAATATTATTATTATTATTATTATTATTTTCTTCTTCTTCTTCCATGCAGAACAGGTTGAGAAATTGACAACCTTTGAATAAAAAAACACAAAAATAAATTGACCACAAAAGTGAAATTAGATGAATGTGAGGGAGTGAGACCATGGCATGTAGGGCCAGCGCACTATATGTGAAGGTAACATACAGTCGAGTATTCAACTGTGAAAGCTAGCATGCATCTAATCATATTTTATGTCAAATTGGCGAGCAAGTTGGTGGGGAATAACAGATTCACGAGAAGATTCATATCTCTCACTCGCAGATTAGAACTTTCAATAATATTAACTGAATTGATAAAATAATGTTAAAATCTTTTGGTAAGAGTGGATTTGAGTAATTAAAGTTTGTAAATTTAAGTTTGTAAATTGAGTTTGCAGAAGTATTTCAAATCATATTGCTCTAAAATTAAGATTTTAGACAAATTTTTACTCTCAAACATATTTTTGGATAACCAAACATAACCTCTAAACTGATTTTCTTTTCAAATATACTTTTAACTCTCCCATAAAAAATCCAAACACATCCCTAAGAAAATGAAGCAATTTTTTTCCTAATAAGTCTTATCATGGCCATGATGAAATGTGAAGCAACTATCCTATAGGTGGGGGGGGGGGGGGGGGGGGGGGGGGGGGACATCGATAGGAAGCTATATATGTGGAGGATTCACAATAAATTAATCAAATCTTATAACCTATGAATGATTGTCTAATATGTGATTTGATTGAATGTAATCACTGAGGGAAATTTTATTTGTGTAGGAAACTTTGGCTGTTTTACAAAAATAATTGATAAGTTGGTAAGACATTGTTTAAAAAAAAATACTTTCTTTAGTTAAAAATTGTTAATCTAACTTATTAAATTAAAAGTATTTGATAAATATATATATATAGGTAATTAATTATAATTTTTAAAATTTTATTTATTTTTTGCTTAAAGATCAAGTAGGGGGAGTTTCTATTAGAATAAATAATATGTTATTAATAAAGAAAGTAAACGAGGATTTAATTTTATAAAAAAAATTATAATGAGCTATAAGCTCAAATGCCAAAAATAAGCTCTAACAGAAATGCCAAAAATGAGTAGGGGGAGTTTGCATAGTCTGTAAAGGGTCTTTTTTTTTTTTTTTTTTGAGGTGGTCTGTAATGGTCTTAGACTAGCAAAATTTAGATTTAACTAACAGAACATAATGAATGGTAACTATTACAAAAACTTGATTTTGCCTATAAAAAAATAAAAATAAAGAACCTAATGAATGGTGGTAACTATTACAAAATGGTGAACACTTGGTCTTCTCTTTGGATGACAAGTTGACATGGTTTTCTTAAATCACTAAGTAAGGCACCAAGTAGCACATGGTATACTATTAGTGTTCAATAAGCGACTGTCAACAACATATCTTTTGTAGAGAGTTCTTTCAAAAAATTGAGACTTTGACAACCCTTGTGGACTGTGACTCACAATATGGAAAACTTGTTATTCAAATGAGTTTTAATTTGAGTAAAAAAAACCTCGGATTCTTGAAAATTTATGAAAATAAAAGTGGATAACCACATGAAGTTAAAGTGTGCATGCGATCTTCAAGTTTCAAAAGTCAAGTTTAAAGTAAATGATCAAATTAATTCGTAAAAGTAGTGTCAATCATATTAAACCAATTCTCATAATTTAAAGTCATTGATTAATTGGTATGATATAACGAAGAGTAAAGACATATACGTCATGACATATTGAGAACGCAATACGTTGGTTGCATGCGTGCTTATTGCTTCCTATGCATTATTGAGGGTTTGTGATGGAAAATATGACACAGCTGTGTTCTCTCATCTCCTTTGCAAGCCTTTCCTTGGTGTTAAAGTTGGAGAAAAAAAAAACTATAGTTTTTTTCCTAAATTCATTCCACTTCAATTTTGTCTTTCATACTTCCCATATTTTGTTCCACTATTCTTCTATTGAAGACCAAGTAATTCTATTTTGTGCATGTGCAACGTCATGGGAATTGGGAATAAAACTTGATAAAGGGATATGCTTTTCGCCCCCAAAATTTTGCGTTATGAGCATTGTGATAAGTTGCACCTTAACCTTTTCTGCAGCTTATACTTTCTTAGAAGAATGCCAACGATACTTTTTTTTTAAAAAAAACATTCTCTTGAATAAAATTTATTCAATTTTTTATAACTTTTATTTCTAAATTAGGAGAGAGATTTATTAAATGAGAAACATAACACACTCAAATTGATAATTTCTAATAAATTTTAACTAATGATAGAATTTTTTTTAGAAATAACATGTTAAAAGAAGTTTCACTAACATTTTTCAATTTCTAATATCTTATTATTTTCAATCTCAAATTCAAGTAAAAAAATTAATAATTCATGTAAATTAAAAAATTAATCAACATAAATTTTTTATTGGTAAGAATAAACTCAAATATTAAGAGATTTATTATAATAACTCATGTATATTGTTCAACCAACTTAACTAATTCCCTAATAATATCATTTAATTATATTAATCTCATTTTAAAATATTTTTCCCTAAACTGACATAATTAGCCTTGAAACTTGATATAAAAAAATAAAAGATAGTAGATAAAATCTCAATTAAATTAATGAAGATCATTTTAAAAATGATCTCTTATTTATTAATTGAGATTCACTTATATGCCAAAAAAAATCATTATTCATTTCTCTTTTATTTCAGAATTCAAATGAGATTTGACATATATGTCTAGATAACATTCTCCTATATATTCTGAAATATTATAAAGTCAATTATCTATTATTCTGCTGATTTAACATAATTAAAAATATTTTTTTTAAAAAAAACATTATATTATTCATATAATATTTTTACAATACTATTTTTTCAATTTTCCATCACATCAACAATTCTGATTTCATACTTGTCTTTCTTCTTTTCTTCTTTATCTTTATTATAAAAAATATACAAATACAATTTTTAATTTCTTTATCTTTATTATAAAAAATTATACAAATACAATTTTTCATTATATATATATATATATGCATCCAAAAAATTAAAAGAAAGTGAGAGCAGGATGACGCATAAAGTTTGGAAGCTACAGTAAAATGTCGTCAAATTTCAAATTAATATCTAAATAGAGGTAAGTTGTAAGGTGGGTTACAATTTCTCATAACAAACTCTAAAAAATTGTGCAACTTTGGTTTTTTTTTCTTTCTAATTTTAATGTGAAGTTGTAAAATGATTTACAACTTTAAAGTGGTTTATTTTTTAAAAAATATTTATTTAAAGTTGTAAATCACTTTACAACTTCAAAGTTGTAAATTAATTTTTAATAAATTAAATTAGTTTTAATGTGTACTTTTATTTAAAAAAATTATATTATTTTATTTAATATATTTTTTTATAAAAATGTTTATTGTGTAGAATTGTTTGAAGGATGTAATCATAGTAATTGTTCATATAAATAAATTTATAATTAATATTATTTTTAATTTTTAATTTTATGTTTGTGTAATTTATATTGTTCATTTTATATTAATGCATTATGTTATTTTTATTTTAATAATTACTTTTATTATCAAATTATTTTCTATTGTTAATATTAAAATAATTTTATCAAATAAAATTAATTAATAATACTGTACAAAATTATTAATTTACTTAGTGATAACTGCAAAATTTAATTAAAAAATATTTTTTTTAAAATATTATTCGATAAATTTTAAGTTGATATTATTTATTAATATTAGTAACAAAAATATTAAAAACATTGAATAAAAGACTAGAAATTAAAAATTAAAACTAATTTATTTTTTTTATTTTTACAGTAATTTTTAACCACTTTAAATTATTTTTAATTTATAATTTTATTTAATATTTTTTTATATTTTTGTATATTATTTTATTTAATATTTTCTATATATCTATATATTGTTTTATTTAATATATTTTTTATATTTTTTTATTTTATATTATTTTATTTTATTTTTAATAATGTAAACATAAGATTTAAATTTATGACTTTGATCTCGTAAATTTAAATAAAAATGAATAAATATTTTGCTAGTAACTTTGAAGTAGTATTTTTTTGTTATCAATTTTTTAAATTTTTTTCATTTAATACTTAAAAAAATACGGATGACTTTGAAGTCATAAATTAGATTAGTACTCCAATTAAATTTTCTTAAAAAAAAATTAATAACCTTTGAAGTCGTAAATTGATTTACGATTTCACATAAAAAAAATTTTAAAAAAAAAACAAAAATCCTTAACTTCTTTACAACTTCAATAAAAAAAAAAATCATCTCATTTTTTATGATGACTTCGTTGTTAGAAATCGTAACATATTCTATGATTTATCCTTATTTGGTATTAATTTGAGATGTATTTTCATTTGGTAAATTAAAAAAAAAATCCCTTTTGTTAATTTTCCCCATGACGTGAGACCCAATACAGGAGAGCCAGAGTCATTATAAAAGTAAAATGAGCTTATCAATATAACCCAAAAAAAGAAAAAGTATTAGATTACCAGCTATATCAGCACCGTTTAAAATTTGCCAAATCAAGGGACCTATAATTTTCTAACAAGTTGTTGATAAGTAGTATTAGATTTTGTCCCTCAAGTAAAGTGTTAAAGTTTCGGATTCGAATACTTTGAAAGAAAAAAAATAATTAAGTGAGAAAATTTCATTAAAACTGTTCAGTTAAATTTATTAATAAAGATTAATTATTAATAAAATAAGTGAATATTTTATATAATAACATACTTATATGAATCCTATAAAAAATACTTATATGAAAATGGTGCCATATGCAAGAGATGGACTTAATCAATTAATCAGAGAAGTGGTTGTCGTCTTAAAATCATTAACATTGAGTAGCTTATGGTAAACAATGACATTTCGAACTTGTGATTTATGATGCCATTAATTTTGGTAATGATAACTTGCCTTGACATTTGGCATGGTCGGTAGCTGCTATCTGTCTAGTATCCATCACTCAATAAGAATTTCGTTACGGCTATCTATTGAGATCACATTGAGTTTTCAATGGCTTACTTTTCTTTTTACATTTTTGTGCTTTTGTGGCTCCTTAATTTGAAGTTGTTCTAATCTACCACTGGTCTCCACTGTGTATCAGACATATTTAAATAAACAAAATATTTATTGTATTATTTTTATAATAAAATAATATTATTTAATTAAAATGTTTTTCATTTATTTTAGTAGTAATCTCTACGAGAAATTAGAAACCATCCAAAACTGGGGAAAAAACAGTGCCAATGAACCATTCTGAACTAATTTTAAAAAAATTGCTTTTCATTAACAAAAATATAATTCTAAAAGATATTTTTTTTAAAATAAATAAATAAAGACTTATATATATCAAATAGAATAATTGACACATGAATTGTTATTATTTAACTATTTATTATAGTTTTAATTTGTAAATATATATAAAATGATCCTCTTAATTATATTAATTTAAAAAATTCACTTAATTTAATTATATACCTCATGTTAGTTTGTTGTTTAATATATTATATAATATTAAAAATATATTTAATTACCAGTTGTTTGACCCAATTCAATTGCAGTTAAATCATTTAATTGTGAACTAGCTAGTAGTCGTTTCATCAATTCAATATCCGAATTTAAAAATATTGACAAGTATGGCATTCGACTTCTGTGGCATACCTACCAAAAAAACCTTAATACACTCTGTTGAAAGTGATAGTTGTTGACTTGATGCGATGAGCTTGATTCATTGAATTAGAGGGATATAATAATCTTATAAAACCATATAGTATGTAAAAATCAAATTGAAATTTTAATTTCTAGTGTGTAAATTTCATCTGGAGATAAAGTTTTCTCCGATTTAAGTTTTCCATTATCAACTAATTAAAAATTATTTTTATATAACTTTTAAGATATAATTATTATTAAAGTTAATAATTTTTTTATCATCATATTAATATGAAATAATTACTGTTAAAGTAGTGATTAATATCCTTCGTGAGCGCACATAATGGGCATATTTCTTCTCCCAACATGTTTATTTCATACTCAATATCAAGATTTAAACTTTTGATGATTTTGATAAAAAAAAAACACAATAAATTTATCATACATAATCATTTGTGATCACAAAAACTTTTATATTCTAAGTGTACTCTGTATTATCTATCCATAATTAAACTCTGGTTTTTAGGATATGTGGCGAATGCAACTCAATTGTCTTCAGAAGGACCCCAAATAAAGCTTTTTGGGTAACTTGAAAGTTAAAATAAAAGTTGTATCAGTGTGGATAATTCTTGGTTGAACGAAGGAGAGACGCAAGAATTAAGTAACAACATCATCTTGGGTCCTTTGAGAGTAAGAGGAAGTGATAATGCGATTCCTTCATTTGAATGTGATGATATATCTCCTTCGTTGATTATGTAAGAAACCGAAAGTAATAAAAGTAACTTGTGAAGCGTTTTAAAGGAACGGTGAATGTAACATATGAGAATTTTGGATTAGTTTATTAACTGTTTGAGCTCTTAGATGCATGAATTCTTTTTGGATATGTAATCATAGATTATGACATTTTTTTCCCCTTTTCTTTAATGCTTTCTGTACTGATCAAGGATTACTATGCTGGCCTAGGCAGTCAATGTACTTAGCTTAGTTGCTGTAACGTTGTCAATGTTATAGTAGCAAGTTCTTAATTATGTGAAGTAATTATGCTTAGTGATTCTATACCTTTGCTTATTACTCTACAGTCTATACTGATATGACTAGCTTGTATAAATTATAGAAAGGGAACAAGGGTTGACATATTATTCGAATTTTTGCTTACATTAACTATGATTTGAGTTTGATTCTTAGATTTTTCAATACCAATAATTTTTAAGTATCTAAAAAAACAAGTAGTAGGTATAATTTCATATTTTTAAAATCTTATTGAGGGATAAAGAGTACAAATTAATAGGATGGTTGACTTCTTCAAACTTCAATCACCAGTAGAAGCAAACCGGGCCAGAATAAAAAACTTATGGTAAATTACCCTCTACCAAACAAAATGTATATATATTTCTCAACTCAAAATCAACCAATTAAAATAGCCACCCCATAAACTTTTAACTTTTTTTCTTTATGTTGGCAGTGTACGTTGCGGACATGAAGCATATATCTATTATCTAACTTATGCATAGCTGTTTTCACGGTGGTTTGTGATGGCATTCTTATCCCCTACAATACACCCTTATTATGATCACATCAATTAACTTTGTGGTCAAATCGAACCGAACGTGAGAAAGTTTCTCAGAATCTACTAGCCAAAACTGTACCTTTTGGGAAAGAACCAATGAGTTGTCATATTCTCCAACTAAACAAGAGATAAAAGAGAGAGAGCTTAATGCATTATGTATGGACCACAAATGTTAGGCTTCTTTGCTCATACTACCAACAACAGTATATGGACGTGAAAAGGACATGCACTTGTTCCACACACATTCAAATCGAAAAATAGTGATCAAATGGTTACACTCGAACCACTCACTTATTGCCAATTTGAGATATTTAATAGTATGTACGGATAAAAAGGTGGGAGAAATCATTCAAGTTGGTTTATCTTCATTCCTCTCTTCTTTGTCTTTGTTTTTTCTTATATTTTTGTTGAGAATTATTTGATGCACATGCTTATGTGGGTGAGGCACGTACGTAAGGTATGTGTAATAATTAAAAAAAAAAAAAGAAATTCGTGCAACAAACATGCATCTCTCTTTAATATTTAAAAATTCCTTCACTTGCTATTGTTTTTGGATGGTAGCAACCTACACGTACAGAATAATAATCTTGAGTCTTTGACAGGTTATTGGACAGTGACCAGCAAAAGGGAATCAATCACTAAGATTGAGCTTGCCCGAAAAGAAACAGAAAATATAAATATATATGATAAATGTCAACTAGTGCCCATACTTTTTCAGGATTTGAAATTGATTTATTTTAAAAAATAATATATTAAAAAACTTAACTTTTTACTAAATATTGTTAATTTTTAATTTTTTTCATAAATATATTTATAACATTAATCTTTGTAGGCCTAAAAATAAGAATCTTTGAAAAAATATGAAGTGTAAAGTAGTTAACTTGCTAGTACTCAACATAATCCAAAAATAGAGAGAGAGAAAATAATTATGTCAAATACTCATTCTAAATACGTACCAGAATTAAGCTGGTAATGGTAAGAGATTGCTCTAATTTAATTAGGAATTTCAAATTCCACTTTCATGAAAACACACATGGATTAAAAATTTAGAGGAAAGACTTTGTGGTATACAATGTTTTTACTGACTCAACTCATTAATCAGATGTTCAGCTTCATGTTTGGTTGCCAATGTCATTGTAAGAAAATGAAAACATACGCGTGCAAATTGTAAGTTAGGAGAAAAACCATCTCTCTTGTGTTGCCAAGACTCAAGATGGATCTATTAAAAATAAGGAATTAAAAGTAAAATAAAATATACACTAGCAAGTTTTTCTTATGTATTATACATGTTTTTTTTCTAAAATTTAGATAAAATTTAAAAAAATATAAATTAAAAGAATATATAAATAAAATAAAAATATCACAATTATATAATCAAGGGTTTAGGGTTTACAAGTCCTTATTTCAAGGATGTACATTTTTTATTATATAAGAATAAATAAAAATATACTATTTTTAAATTCAGGAATGCATTATAGAAATAAATTGTGTGAAGCAAATATTAATTGAGATAAAATATAAACTAAAAATTTAATATAAACGAATAGATAAATTAAATATAAAATAATAATGAGTAGATACACCTAAAATTAAGCATCTTAGGACTAGATGATTGGTAGCTTGCCTTTCTCTCCTGAAGCATTGGCGGCAGCCATTTGTTTACCTTTGTTACCATCAAATGTATGACATTAGATAGATTAGATTAGTTGATAGCTTCCGCCAATAAATAAAAAAAAAAAACATAATTAATAAATAGTTCTTAAAAGTGCCACCTTAACTGAAACTAATCCCACTTACTACCATGCAAGATTGTTGTTATTTTATCAATCGCCACAACCGTCCTAGTTATCATAACCTATCACTCAAGTTTTGGTATTATCATGTCTTGCTCTAGTTTGTTTTTCACCAATTTTTTAATTAGCCAGATTAGATATTTTTATAGAAATGTAAAGTAAGACTATAAGGCATTATTGGTTACAAAATCGATCAATACTACTACTATAATATTATGTGGGCGTTGAGCCACTAGCATGTGGTATACGAAGTTTGATGCTAAAATTAAAGAGTGGCTCCAACTATCTTGATAATATTTATTGAGGAGCAATTATATGCATTCCCTGTTCAGAATTTTGAGAAGTTTGGAATAATAAATAACGTTCCAGAGCCTTCTTAGACTTGTTTAATACAACTCGTGACGTGATCTTAATACTTATTTAAAACGATTTTGCTAATTGCTGGTCATGATTTCGCAGGGGGGCTTTCATCCCCAACCACCTTACATTATTTTATTTACAATTTTCTAGCAATCTTTTTTCAGTGAGCCAAGAAAAGATATGAATTTTGCTACACGCCAAAAACACAGTGATACCTTTAGAAAGAAGCGTAAAATTAAACCCAGAATATTGGCCCAAAAATGGCCCATGAAAACCTGGGCAAGATGGCTAGATATCCCAAATGGCCTATGATTAGGTATTAACTCTTTAATGAGATGTTATTTTTATAAGTTTTAATTCTTTGAATTAATTATGAAATTAATTCTTAGCTCAAAAGAGTTTTTTTTCCTTATGTAAAGATATATTTAGGCACGAATCTATGTTGAATATTGTGGGGGCAATGGTCCACTAACTTTTTAGTATTTTAATTATGTAATAGATATGTATAATTATTAATTATTTGTATAATTTACAATATAATAAAATAATTTTATTTATTAGAATATAAATATTATCCCCACAATTTTTAGTCTCTTTTTTTATCAGTTAAACATTTATATTATTATTCCTTTTCATCTTTAGATGTTTATTTTGCATACTATATTTGTAATTAATGAAAGTTTGTTTCTCATTCTATTTAAATTACCTTTTACTTTATCTTTACATATATATAATATTTGAATTTTTTAATTGTTTATCATTTTCAATCTACCTTCTTTTATCTTCATCTTTCAATTAAATTTCAATAATTTTTTAAAAAATAAATTATCAATAAATAAAAATAATCTTAATTCATAATTTAAGTTATTCGACTTTACTAAACTCTGTTAAAAAATATAATTGGTCACCTTTTACCGATCAAACCAACAATTTCTTGATTAATTATATTTATTTATTATGAATTATAATTATAATGTAATTTATAAATTAAAAATTATTTATTTATTATTTAAATTTTAATTATATAAAATAAACATTTATTATCTATTATCCATAAACTAAAGTACTGATTTATATATATGAATTTTGCCTCACAACTAAAAATTTCTGAATCCTATCACCGGATGTATTTCTGTGTGAATTAAACTCGATCGATTCCTCCCCCCTCCCGACTCCCCCAACAAACTCAACGTCCCTCCTCCTCCCTTATCTTCTTCAAACTTCTTCTCACTTTCTCTTCTACAAGCATTGTTCTTCCTTATCCTCCATCTTTTATTCATGTAATTTTTTGCACCTCCATTGCTTCTTTCCCAACAGCATTCCATTTGCTAATTTTTTTTTTGTCGCATGCCACCAATAAGACAAACTAGTTCATTTTATGTCAACTTTGTTAAGATACACATCAGAAACATCATAACAAAAACTTACTTCCATTGAATATTTTGATAAGATTTTGACATTTTGGCAAGATATACAATACAATACAACCCAAATTAATTTTCATTAAGGATATGTTTATCAACAAAAAAAGTGAGATGGGAAGATCGAAATGGTCAGTGTCATGAGCCATCCCAAATATATAAACCACTATAAGGACTGTTGCTTCCTACCCGCCATTGCATTACAGAAAGGCCAATTTGTAAAGTAAATAAAAAAATGCAATGTACAGGAAGCAACATATGAAGGTACATGAAATTTCACTCCACTATAAGAACTAAACAGCCATAAACTATACTATTACAGTATCGCATAGCTGACTGGAGATTTTACGAGGCTTAGTAGCGACAGTATTTTTACTAAACAAAATACAATTAAACATTTTTAATCATTCAATAACATGAGAATTTACAGGAAAAAACATAAATTATTAATACAAAATAGTTATATAAACTTTCTGATCATGTACTGCACGTTATTTACATCTCACACTACCCTACACCAGTTTAATGCCACAAGACTTGCACACAAAATAAACATTAGGATGCAGGTGGTGTTGTGGTCGGTGGTAGTGTATTTGAATTTGTGACCGAATATCCCCGTAGACAACACGACACAACCATCAATTGACACCAATTCAAAATAAGGAAAATAAAAAGCACTGGTTTCCAGCCAAGAATAATGACATCAACCACATCATAACAAAAAACTTCATTTACTCCAATAAACTATGAACATAACAAAGACACAATAAACTCTTGTTCACTCGGCAGAATGTTACGCACAACAGAATGAAGATGTTGCTGCCATGTCATGAAAAAAAAAGTGAAGGAGATCCAGTAATGTGTTAATGATACACAAACTAAGCAAAATAGTGTTTTCTGACAAACTTAGCCTCAGCACCATTTCCCACAAAAACAATCATTGAAATTCAATTTGCTGCAATTTTGGAGCAATGCAAAGTGATCACATGATGGCACAGCGGCTTCTTTCTTCAGTTGGCTGAGGGTTTACTTGCTGGTACCTATGTGATTCTGATGGGTTGTAAGTAAATTCTGAAGTATCCAGCCCGTACTGCATAAGGAGCACTATCAATGTCAGACAACCACATACGATTTTACAATCATTGTACATGACAAAAGTAATAATACATGTGACTTTTTAATTATCTCTTCAGCAACAATTAGTGATGCTCCAAAACGAAAACAAAAAAAGTAACTAGTAAATCTATGCTTTAGAGGGCAAAAATACAGTTATTACAAGAAGTCTCTACACAAAAGTTATCTGGCTTTGCATGACACCAGGGGACATAGATGATGGGACAAACAGGTTTAGCATTCGTGAAGACATGCAGTCAACAGAATGATATATACTTCCTAAGGTTTCATGTGAAATTCCTATATTTGAAATAGTGCTATTACAGTGATTCTATAATCTATATTCGCAGGAAAATGCAAAATCTCATTCTAATCAACAAACTTGTCAAAATGCTCAAAAAGTTCGATGATGGAATAAGAATGCAAGACCATCAATCTATTGAAAATAGTTTTACTTTCCAACAAAAAAAAAATTGTTTCAAATTTGATAGAGGAATGAACAATTTGAAGAACATTATTGGAGAGTTGAGCCTGCTAACAGTTGAGGTATTTTTGGAGGAGAGAGTACATTAATCCAAAAGGGTTGTACCACTAGTTATAAAAGCACAATTAAGACAAACAAAAGAAAATTTCCCCATAATAGATAAAGTGAACAGAGCCAATGAATTGCACCTTCTCCCTCATCCGTGCACTCCATGCATCATTTCTGCTTGGACGCTTATCAAGTGTGCCAGTTGCTGGCGCACCTGATGCAGGGCCTGCTGGTCTGTTTAGCAAAGGCTGACGAACTTGCTGCCTTGGATTAATGTACTCTTCATCACTATCATACTCTGGTGGCCTGTTTGCAGCCCTGACAATAAGGGCTAATACAAAAAGAAGAGCCTGCAATTCCATAAACAACAATTGGCACATCATATTTATATTACCATGTACTCATCTAAAGTTGTTTTACAGTTGGTCTCTCCTGGATCACTCCTGGTGGTATGTAAGTTGGGTTCAGTAGGAGGAAACATTTCCAAGATAGCGAAGTACTTTCGAGAACTAGATGTTATAGTGTTGTACCACATTAGAACAACAAATATGCTAAGGCATATCACAGGCACTTTGTTTTCATAAGTTTCGTTATTAAAGATCACTGAATTGGTCAAATCTGCCTATATTAACAGTATTTGTACTACATTTCCTCTCCCTCTTCTAGCTACTTTCTCTTTCTCCTAGCATCAACTAATATCAACGCAGCTCTTTCTTGTTTAAAAAGTTATGTCCCTACTAATCTATATCCCTGCAAGTCCACTTTTAATCAATAAAAAAGTGTTATAAAAAATTGGCTAAAAAACAAAATCATGCTATATTTAACAGTTAATTCCCATGTAATTATTTCAAGTAGGGTGGCAATATTTCAATTAACTCCCACAATCTGTTAAAGGTTTCTATCAATGAAAAAACAATATTATCCTGATCAAGAAGTCGAACATATTAAAAAAACAAGGTTATCAAATAGCAATTGAAACTGTGAAATGTAATGCTATTTTTTGTAATTTTTAAATCATATTGAATTGTAAAGAGTCAAAGAAACAAAAAAAATAGGTTGAAATATATCATATAAATTTTCCAGCCATTAAACTAGGAATTGAAAAAACTACTTAGTGTGTGTTTTTTATGCATTGACGCACCAATTGCACATGTTCCATCCATTGAACAAAACATGAAAGAGAAAATTTGTTGGATTCCCATTGAATGGCATTTGAATGTGTTTACACTTTACAATTATAAACACGCATTTAACTGTAAATCTCACAAAACAAAATTGTAGGTCATAACTGAGTATGTGAAATCACAATTCCAAAAGAATGAAAACAAAGCAGTAAAACAACCAAATTAAGTGCATAGAATGAGTGACTATGTGAAAGTGAAACTATTTTAGAAGAATAAAGAGAGCTATAGAATAATCAAATAGGGCGCAGATGCATTCATTAGTGCCCTATCAGTTTCTTTTCATTTGACAATTTAGGCTTATGTCTTTCCATTTTATTCAATGATAATTAGTGAAAGCATAGCAAAAAGAAAAGAAACAAATGGCTGAGTCATGTGATTCATGTCAGTTATATGAAATCACACCAATTCTTCCGTGTATCACACAATTCCAGGTCCCCTCCAATTCCTCACATGATATGAATGGCTCATTTGCCAAATCATATTTAAGTATGGGTTCTAACTAGGATTCAAAATAAAGTAATATTTCTTAGTTTTTAGCATCCTTTCTGGAAGTGATTATTTGGTTGTAGTACTTGCACATATTCTCTGTAGGTACACAGACAAGGACATAAGCATCTCCATGAAATAACAGTGCTTTTTTTTTTTAAAACTGCCGATCATGACTGTTCTAGCTTACCTCAAAGATGACAATTCCAAGAGCAACCCATCTCACAACATTCCAGTTCTCTCTCAGAAATTCATATATCATATCAAAATCTCCAGTTTTGTCCTTAGGAATTTCCTGGAAGAAATACAATTATAAGATTACAAATATAACTTCTTGAATTTCATATCCTAAACTGCCAGTGGCAACTTACTTCTTTCCAGCTTTTGTCAAAAAATGTAAAGGCTGCACATCCCAGCTCCACTAAGATCAACAACAACACTAAAACTGAATACTTTGTTGGATTAAGGAAACTAATATCAAGATTAATACACACACACACAGACAGACAGAGAGAGGAAGAGATGCTCCATCTCATGGTGAGAACATTATATTTTGCTTGGCTATGTAATTATAAGACATTTTTAGAAGGATACAAAGCTCAGGCAGCATCCATTCCGTGTCAGAGCTGCAATACAACCGAAACAAGAAATGACAAAGAGGACCGCACCAATTCCAATAAATAAGTAAATAAACCTGCAAAACATGAAAAATACACAACCAGTAAAGGAAAGTGTAAAGACAATTTAGTTTTGAGCTGTGTCAATGTCTTTTTTACAAAACAATGTACATGTGACAATAATTCCACAAGGCTGAATGCAGACAAAAGTTATCAAGGAGAAAATACGTGTGTTCTATTATCAGTGGTTGTCTTTGTCATGCAAATACACAGATGTCACCAGTAGGTATAAAAATCATTATTACAAGTGGAAGAAATAAAGGTTATTTCAAATTCATAACTGGTGTAGCAATACAGGAAGTGAGAATAGAGCAAGTTTATTTGAAGTTTGTTTTCTTCAACATTGACAATGACAAGAAAACAATCAGTAAGGTACCAATTACACCATATAACAAAGGATGCTTCCAACTATTCCTAACCACAATTAATTGTTGAGCCACTGATTGCATAGGTTTAATTCCTATGGGCTAAGCAACTTTGGTAGCAAGTCCCAATTGCATTTCACCCATTGTTGTTTCTAAAGCGTTTTATTTATTGAAATTTTATTAATATTATTTATTTACTGAACTTTTTTAACTTAGAGATACAATGGTAAACAAAATTGACCCCCCCCCCCCCCCCCCTTTTTCAAGCATAGGTGTTAATTACACAAATTTTACTTCAGTGGATAAAATTCAGGAAACTGTTGCAGCAGAAAAGCATTATTGTCTACTTTATATCCTACAAAGTAATCATTAATCAATATACGTTACTCATTAGATACGCCCCAAAAAATGGCAGGAGAAGAGCAGCATTCATACCAAGCCTTGGGCAACTCATCTAAAAAACTGTTGGACAGAGACACAACCACTAGCATGGGTCTGCCAAATTGAACTTCCGTTTTATCCTCACTGAAATTGAGAGTATTATCCCAAGCTTTATTGTATTCAACAAACAGATAAATCCCGTAGCCCACCATGGCCAGACCAGCAAGAGTCAATATGAAGTTCAAAAGCTTCAAAAGGCATTCCCAGCATCCCCTACAAGCCATCCTCCTCCACCTATAATCACACTTCAATCCCTCAACCAGAATTCAAAATGGTAGCCAGTGCCTAATATGTTTTCTGCACAAAAAAGAGGCAGTTCCATAAGCCATCACTAATATCATAGCAACAATAAAACCACAATTCAGGTTCAATTCCAAGACAGATAAATAAACTTATGCCCCATTTAGTCATTTACTACCTTAATAAAAACCACCAAAACAACTCAAATCTTCCAATATACACATGAATTTAACATCAGGTTTTCCAAAAGAAAAATAATTTGCCAGGTCAATTGTGCAGGCATATTCGACACCCTAACCTTATTTTCGTCAATCTTTCTTCAGAAAACCAATAGAAAGCCTAAAAGGTTATGTTACTGAAACCATTTGTTTTTAATATTCAATACAAACAATATTATCCTGATTTATTTTTTTTAAAAAAATGATCAAGTCGCTTCGAATGCAATTGACCATAATCTCCAACAAAATCTAGCTAAAAAAATCATTGAGAATTCATTGAAACAAAAAGATATGCATAAATAAATAGATAATCTGGATTAAAAAAAAGTGAAAGGTTTTCGGTAATGAAGAAAATTGAAAATGTGGACGAGAGCTACGATTGATGGAAAGTGCAATTACTCACATATAGAATCGACGACAATTTCTACAGTAATCGATTCACGAGTTGCGAAGTTGCCCTTTTTTCTGAGCCTCTTCGGATCATTCCCACGGAGAACCAACGCAAAAAGGTAACGGTGACTCACTTAACAGAAAAAGAAGAAATGGAAAAGAGAAATGTAAATGACTTAAATGCCCTTCTCTGTCATAACGCTAAAAACGATGTTACTTTTCGATGTCGTTCATGTGCACACTTGCCATTTGACTTTCCACTTATAATTAATTTAATTTCGACACAAATAAAATGTTAACCGGTGGCTTAAAGACACTGTTTTTTTTTTTCATGAAAAATATTATTGGTATATTTTTATTTTTATTTTTATTTAAATATTATTATTTTAAAAATATTAATTATTAATTTCTTCACTTGAAACAACATGGATTGACCATTTTGTCAGTATTAATATAAAAATTGCCACTGCTTATTTTGAAATACAGTGATGACTTTAACGATCGTGTCGCACTATCTCAAAACTAAAGCCTTAGTAATTAAATTTTCTCAACACTTTTAATAGCTAATGGTATTTTTTTAAAAAATGTTAGACACTTGTTAAGAAATTTAAAGTTCACTGTAAAAAAAAAAAGAATTTGAAGTAAAACTTTTTTATTTTTTATTGGAAATTACTCTATTTTTATGCTTTTTTATAATTTTTTTCCTTTTAATTTTTTAATTAATGTTTTAAAATACTAGTTAATAATATCTTTTTTTATTGCTGTAATATTAATACGGGGTATCAATTTGTAATATTTTTCATGATTAAGCCCAATCCAAAGTTTGATTTATCATTTTTAATAATAAAAAAAATGAATCATAAATATTTATTTCATATTTAAACTCAAAATTTTATTTATGGAAAATGAATCCAATTATAATGGTGTCAGTTAAGAGCTTATGGTAGATACTGGATAGATAGATTGTTGTGCAACACGTACCCGTTGACTGTCGGGAATGTTCCGTTAGTGCTTATTTTCGTTATGATTCCATTAAAATATATTCAAACTCTGTTGCCATTATCCAGAATTTTTTCATGACATTATCCATAATCTCAAGCAATGCATATTAATTTATTTTTTCTATTATATAAAGATTTATTTACTGCTTAGCCACACGTGTAGGAAGCGCTGGGCAGCATTATTGAATAAAAGCTCGCGAGCGGTGGGATTTGTGGTGGTTTCCCTGTAACTATGTGGGCATGTCCTAAGATTTTTCTGCACCGATGTGATCCATATTCGTGAGTTCTAATAGTATGATTATTCTTTATCTTTTTTTCCCAATTTTTTTTTTTATCTAACTCACATCACATGTATCTATCACAAAATATAAACGACTCAAACCAAAACATCTTTGATTAAGCTCAAATAGTCACATCACTTAGATTCATTTGGTGATATTTATTTGGTTGTTTAAAACAACACAGTACATAACACCCCATATAACCCATAAGCCAATCAAGAGTTGCTTAATGAGAACAGATGTTATTTATATTCCCTTTGTTGCTCTTTACATCTCTCACTTTATTTTCTGTTTCTTTTTTCTTTCCTCTCTTTTTTATTTCAGATTTTACTGTAGCTTTCATAAAAAGATATTTTTATCAGAAAAAATTACAAAAAACAAATGGCAAGCAAATAGAAAAAAAAAAGGAGGTGTCAATAAAATGGTTCGTAAAAATATAGCCTATTCAATCCGTCCAACAAAAGTCATAGCTTAATATCAACTCAAAGGGTATTGGTTCTTGCACCGCCTAAAGTTCTTCTATACCCAACAAGTTATGTGTAGTGGTGACACTCATTTATGTCTGTTGTATCCCGCTGTCACCATGAGTCTCCTTTAAGTTTATTTTGTTTGTATTATTACAAATTTACAATATAAGAATCCGTAATATGTTAAGGATTTAGAACCCGTAACATACTTACGGATTGAAAATCTGTATAATTTTATTTTATTTTATTAATTAATAAATTATTGTTTGAATTAATTTTTTATTTAAAAATAATTTATAATTTTGTTGTTATTTTATAAATATATATTTTTTATTTTAAAATTTTATTTATTTAAGTAATTATATTTGCTATTTGAAGTTGTTTTTAATAATTAATTTATTCAATAAATAATTTATTTACAAATTTTGTATAAATTTTATTGTTATTTAATTATTTTTAAAATATAACTAATGTAATTAATTTCTATATTTAAAATACTTATTTATAAAAAATTTAAATAGCAAAAGTTCCAATTTTTTAAAACTATATTGTAGGATTTAGTTAAAGAAGAAAAAATAATATTATATATGACAAATGTTTTTTTATTAATATACGTGTATAAATATTATTACACCAATAATATTAAATACTTATATAAATAGTGTTTGGAAGTATAAAAACAACTGAATTTCTTCATTTATTTATAAATATTTAAAAGTATTAAAATACTTATTTTTAAACTAATGAAGTAGTCATTTATTAGAAATAAAAAAGAAAATTGTAGTTATATTTTGATCATATATTTTAGTTTACTAGAATTAGCGGTGTGAAGTATAAATTTTTTTAAAATATTTGTATATTGATTTATGAATATATAAAAGTATTAAAATAATTATTTAAAAAATAAATAAATATTTATTTATGAATTATTAAATAGTAATTTCTAAAATTTTATATATTAAATTTTAGTTTGATTTTGATGATTTATTGTAGTTTGCTACATTAATCATTTAATGTTAATTTAAATGTTGCTATTACCTTTATTAAAATATACTACATTTTATAGTACAATAGGATTTTAGAAAATTTTAATGTTAATTTGAATGATGACATTAATAGGCTAAGAATATCCTAACTACAAATAAGCATATTAAGTCATTTTTTACATTTACAATACATCTCTACACTTAATCTTCCTCTCAAATTTGTTTTCTCTTCTCCCTCTCTCAAAATCCTCTCTTTTTTCCGCATGTATCCAAACATTTCCCAGTAAAACATCTTGGACTCGTTAACCATTGGATCACTATGAAATTTAAATACCAAATTTAAAACTCATTTTCGTACATATGCACCATTGGGATTTGCGAAATAATGTCTATGCTGAGAGAAATGTTCCCTACATGTAACTCTCATTTTCCCGCTCAAACCCAAACCTGTCCCAGTAAAATTACGATCCCGGACTCATTAACTATTGGATCCTTGTGAAATTTGAACACCAAGTTCAAAAAAATTAAATTATGTGCATCTCCATCATTGGGATTTGCAAAACAATGTCCGTGGAGGGAGAATTGCTCATCACACGCAGACAATGCAATGAAGGCTTTAATCTCTTCTCCTTCTCTCTAACGCTTGGAAACCCTAGCAGAGTGACAGAGGAAAAGCATGGGGAATCTTAGGAAACCGCTAGAGATGTCGCTATCATTGTCAGACTACCCACGTGAGTCTGCTTAGAGGTAAGGGATGAATTTATCACAATTGAGATTAGAATGAACATGTGTAAGGATCCTTAGAAGATCAAATTGGGGTTTATTTTGGGATGTTTATTGTATTACAATTCTTCCTATATGATTATGTGAAATTGTTTGAGGGCTTTTACTCCCCAAGTTGTGAGAATTATTTTTCGTATAATTTGTTTGTATTTTGGACTAGATTTACTAGATTAGCATGATATATTGTTATATTGGGATCATAAAATTGTGATTGAAATTGTGTCTAATGGATAAATTGAATATGTTTTGATTTGTGAGATACACGTAAGCATGTGATGGTGAATTATGATGTTGTGATATGTTAAAATTATGGATATGAAATTTGTTTGTGAATAAGTGTGTGATTAATACTTGAGGTGATATCACTTGAGTTGTGAGTTATGAATTATACAATAACTTCTGATGTTTACCTTGAGAAAAAAACATTTATGTACGAGCTATTAAAAGGAAAGTGTAGGGTTCTATGTTAGAAACCTAAGGTGTTAAATTGTAGCGCAATGCGTGAGGTGTTAAAAGAAAAAGTGTAGGGTTCTAAGTTAGGAACCTGAGGTGTTAAATTGTAGCATATTGTGATAAATGTGTTTGAAAATAAGTGTGCGGTCATAGGTATTGTATAATTTATGAGCAGTGTCTGCGTGTAAAAGTTGTTTTAGGGGTTAGACCTGAATCAGGAAGATGAGGTCCTAATGGATTCTTCGGAGTATAGGCTTCGGGGTAAATACACTCATGTTGAGTGCTCTTTTAAGCATATGTTGATCCCAACTAATTGGAACATTCTCGCAAAATAAAGTGACCCTGACTGGTCATCTTATGATTTTACTTAGTGAAAGTGACCTGATATATCCATTGTGTGACGTGTCTTGTCATGTACTCCTAAGCGCTCTGGTGTTATTTTTCACTGACATGGTACTACATTGCATATAGGCTTGAGTTTTAGTACAATTGTTGCATAATACATGTAAATTGTTTATTATGAAATTGGTGAGTGTTGTTACGTCTTGAATTGAGTGTGTGATGCATGTGTAATGTGATTGGTGATTGAAAAATGAGTTTTAAATGATAAAATCATGAAGTGACGTGGATTGTAGTAAGTTGAGCTATTTGATAAATATTTTTATAATGTATTTTGCTTATGTATTTTGTTATTCATATTTTAGTTAGGAATGTGATAGCTCACTCCCTGTGTGATGTTTGTGTTTGTATCATGTGATGATCTCAAATTTTGTGTTCATGGGAGTAGATGATTACGTGGATAGTTATGGAGAATCTCATGTTAAAGAACGCTGGAACACAATGCTCTGATAGGATGTGACATTGGGACATGGGTTTCTGTATTATTTGCATAATATTTTGAACATGTTACTTTATGTTACTCCGATGCTTAACTTTTTTTCCTTTGTAAAAAAATTTGGATAACCTTGTTTTAGGCTAGAGATGTTTTCATACTCTTATTTGATAAGTTTTTAATTTGGTAATTAACGCAAATACAAACCTTTTATCCATATGAGCTATTTTATGCTTAAAATAAAGTCATTTTAATTAATTCCATATTTTCATGTATGACATTATATAAATATGTATGTCAGGGTAGAGAGTGTCACAAAGGTGACATAAGGAAACTAGTAGTTTCCATCTACCGGTAGAAGAAGTCACTATAACCCTCGATGATGTGGCATCCTTGTTACATTTTCCCATTACAGGCGCCTTCCATACCTTTGATGCTCTTGATGTAGACCAAGTCGTGGACTTGTTAGTTGATTTGCTTAAAGTCAGTACACAAGAAGCAAAAGATGAGACATTTCAATGTAGAGCAACGTATGTTCATCTAGCCTGACTGTAAGACATTTATTGTATCAAATGTGACACAAGACAGTGGACCGTAACAGCTCAAGCATATTTATTGCATCTAGTAGGTTGTATATTCTTTGCTAACAAGAGTGCCACACACATTAGTGTGATATTCTTGGACGAATTTCATGACCTCAGCCAATCTTTAAGCTATTCACAAGGAGTTCTTGCACTAGTCTATATGTATGACAATTTGAATGATGTGTCAAAGAATTCGACAAAACATCTTGCAGGATATATCACTTTGTTATAGATAATTATAATTTCTTTTACCTCCAGTTATTAATTTTATAGTTTATATTTACTATTAATTAGATTTTTTTTTTGTTTTTTTTTAAATATGTACAATGTTGGATCTATGAGAATTTTCCTACAATTGCTTCCATTGTTGCTGATGAGGATAATCATGAGAGAAAATCATGTGCTTGTCGATGGAAGTCTGGGAAGGCATTACCAATATCGACGTATCGTAAGCGCTTGGATAAATTGACGTCAGATGTTGTCTGCTGGATTCCTTATGGTGACCACCGTTCATTTAGATAATTTAAGTTCATCTCATTATTTTCTGGACATATCAAATGGGATTCATTTATTGTCTTACATCGATTAAAGAGGGTAGTGCGACAGTTTGGTTATGTGCAGACCATTCCTCCAAACCCTGTTGCTCCATCGTTATCTATAGAGGAGATTGAAGATATATGGCTTCAGTTTTCAGAATACCTTGCACCGGTTGGACAAATTTGTAGTGCTCCTAGACAGTGTGCAAAAAACTACATGGAGTGGTTCTATAGGATATCTCACCCCTTCATGAGTTCGACATAGCTTGGGGAGCCTCCTAGACATCTACTTGTGGTGCACGATGATACATTTATTGTACCAAATCCTTCTCAGTAGGCTGTCGATGCAGTAGCTATGCCAGAACCACCTACACCTGCACCTGCTAATGTAGATATGCCTCGACATGCAGTGGTATAATACAATTTCAATTCACCGTTAGTCATTTTTTGTGTCATGCTTTCAATAATTACTTTTTACCTTGTTGTGAATGTCATAGGACGCTTGCCAACGAATAACAGATAGTTTGGAACACATGATCAACATGAGGATGATTATGACTAGAAATGAAGCATACACTCAAACCAAGCCCTACCTGAGATTGGCTAGGGGTGTCACTGAGCAACATCATGTTTATGTTCAGTCGAGACGAAGGAGGGATACACAGGACAAGTGAAGATATTTGGAATTGATTAAGTAGTATAGGATATATTTATGCAATATGACTGAATAATGTTTAATATTTGCTATTATTTGACAAACAAGTATGTTATCACTAAGGTTTTAATTTGTGTTTATGTAGTATTTGACTATTAACTTCTTCGCCTAAATAAATTATGTTAAACCCTAATTCCTAAAATGAGTAAACCCTATGCCCTCAATCCTCAATCAATTAGAATGCATAAACCCTAATCCCGTAAACCCTAATATGAATACTCAACCCTACAGTAGTCTCTTTAAGGTCCAATGTGAAGACTCAACCCTACATTTGAAAAACACAAAAAGGTAAACAAAAACAATTATTTTTTTTCATTAGACCTTAAACCCTAACACCAATATATATTTACAATTTTTATACCTGTTAATTGTTGTGTTTCGTAGATACATGACCTTATTCGTCCAGGCTTTAACAAATCTTTCTTTATGGGGAATCAACCATGTTTGCTTTACATAGTCAACAAACATTGGCCATGGTGAGCAAATAATTTCAAACTTCATAAGGTATTTATTGAACTCTTGCTCAGAAGGACAATCTACCAGACTCCCTCATGCTTCCATGACATAATCTCATGCATTTTTTTTTACGGATTGTTAATCCGTAAGTTTTATATGAGTTGTAAATCTGTATGTATATTAATATAGATCAAAGTTACAGAAAAATAAAAATGTATCGTTGGTGTTACACTGCAACACCAACCACCACGACAACCACGAACTACCAACGAAGGAGGAGCTTGACCAAAATAAACACAACAACGAAGGAGGAGCTCGGCCAAGGCACACGATAATGATGTGAATGCATGAATGCATGATTTTGATGATGCCAAAGAATAATCAAACAAGGTTGCTTTCAAGATTACTTCAACAAACATTCAAAGGTTAGGCATTGCTTCAAGATTAATACAAGGTTGCTTCAACAAACAAGCATTGCTTCAAGATTAATTCAAGATCAAGCTTTTGCCTCAAAACAAGTGTTTCCAAGAGATCAAGGCTCTGGTAATCGATTCCACTGCATCGATTACCAAAAGATAATTTTGAAAAACAACTTTTAAAAAAGGTTTTGAATTTAAATTTTGAATCATGTAATCAATTACTATATATTTGTAATCGATTACCAGCAACGACATTTCAAAAAACACTTTAAGAAGTCATGACCCTTCAAAATATAACTGTGTAATTGATTACCAGAAACCTGTAATCGATTGCCAGTGAAGAATTTTATAAAAAGCTTTTTGAAAAGACACATCTCTTCAAACCATTTTGAAAAGGCATGAATGGCCTATGTATATGTGTGTCTGACTTCAAAAAGCAAGAGAGAAATGTTCTAAGAGAACTTCATTACCAAATGCTCTCTCAACAACTCTTGGGCAAACACCTGCAAATCTATTAAGATTTCATCTAGGAACTTCAATTTGTATCATCAACTCTAAAGGAGAGAAATTTTTCTACTCATCTCAAAAAGTTAGTTGTAATCAAGATGTCTCTTGTGAGAATTGTAATCAAGAGACGAGTTATCTCTTGGAGAATCTTTGAACACAAGGGTGAGGAATCCCAAGGTGTGTTCAAAGTCTGTAAAGGATTTACAGAGATAGTGGAAAATCTTAAGTGGGTTGCTTGAGGACTGGATGTAGGCACGGGAAGTGGCCGAACCAGTATAAATTGAGTTTTCATTTCTCTCTTCCCTTATCTCATTTATGCTATTGCAATCAGTTTTGTCTTGCGTGTTTAAAGAACATTATTAAATTGATTGTTGCTTCTTCTTCTGCATTTTGAACCTATCATTTAGAAGGGGGTTAAAAGTTTGTTAGTGAAATTTTTTTGAAACTTAATTCACCCCCCTCTTAAGTTATTGAGGTCACTTGTCCAACAAATGAATGGTGTAAAAGGAAAACAATGAATGATGTATGAAGAAGAAAAAGTTGACAAGATTAGTATTGGAAATTTGAAAAAAGTATTGGATGTAGAAGAAGTTTGCACGGTATAGGAAGAAAATCCCCGTTCAAATGACTAAGGGTCCATTCTCATCAGAAAGCCTAATCCAATTTAAACCATGGTCTAAATATTTGTTTTGCCTAAGTAGGTCCAGCACGTGATTGTTTATCCCCAAGCCTTCGTTAAACCAGTTTCTTTTTTGTTCTTTGATATATTTTTTTGGGTGAATCTTTTTGTTCTTTGATATAATCGCACGATCTAACTTCTATAAACATTCCTTAATAATCTTTTTAAATCATGAGCTCCTAAATCCTATTGTAACCCCAGCAAAGTAACAGCAACAAGAAGTCAACGTGTAAAATACACTATCACTTTTTTAAAATTATTAACAAGGGTCAAATTAGTACATTAGTAATACTTTTTTATAAAACCAATAAAACAGAGATAATTTTTTTTAAGAATTAAAGATAATTAAAAGTTCTTTTGTGCATTTGAAAGCAAGGGAAGTGCAACAACTGAAATATTGATGCCAAAAGTTGAAGAGAAGTGTTAAAAAATTTGCAATATGCTACAAACAAATTTGTCAAAGAAAGAAGAATGTTAACTTGGAGATTGACATCATGCAAGATGCATATATTATTTATTTTGAAGATAGAAAAATATTTAAATTTAGAGCATGCATAGTGACTAGTGAAGAGTAAACCTAAATGGTTTTGACAGTTAGAAGGATCTTATTGTAAGAATTAATGTCTCATGTGAGAGGCATGTGACTTATGTAGGAACTAATAAGTAAATAATTAACGATTAAGGGCTAAATTGTAATTAGGCTTAATAGGAGAAGTTTCTAGAACTAACTACTACTTGATGGGAGTAGTGGTTATAAAAGGGGCTTAATACCCACTAACGTGAAATAAGGTCTCCTTCCTGACCAGAAAGTGTTCTCTCTCACCTATAGCCATCACGAACGGAGAGAGGCAGAAAAGAAAGGCCTAAGGAAGTGAAATCTTATTTCTCTTCTCTTTCAAGGAAATCAAAGTGCACTGGAGAGAAGTTCCTATGGAAAAAGGTACAAGTCTTCCTATGGAGAAAGGTACACATCATTATCTATTGTTGTTTATTGATTGTTTGTGAGAACCATAGGTTTCAAGATCCTATTGTTTCCTATCATTAATAGTCTAGAAAATCCCTTAAGAATTTTTACATGTGGTATTAGAGCATGTGTTATGAAATTTATGATTCTCCAAGAATGATTTAATTTCTCCCAATTATGCATGAACCCTAATTATGAAATTTAGGGATAATTTAATTTCTTCAAATTATGCATCAAACCTAATTATGAAATTTAGGAATTTTAATTTCTATTACATGTATTTTCAATCAAAGTACATGTTTGGATAGTATGTTTTTGGCATTAATTATGTTTTTCCGCTGCAAAGTATGAAATTTTGTATGAAAGAAACATTATACAAAACTTCAAAGAGAAAGCTTCTGCTGCCAATTTTATTTCTAATGGAGGAAGTTGCCTTTCCATTAACGTTATTTATATATTAAATTGTGGAGAAAGAATGACGCGCTATGTTGTGAATTGGTTTTGTAAAGTTGTGCGGCTGCTAGCTTTCTTTCAATTCCAATTGAAAAGCCGCTACCACGCGTACCTTCCTTGTAGGGAGAATAAGAAATTTTGGATATTGCTATTTGCAGCCCATTTTGCAATTTCCAGTCTCACTTGTATTTTTTTTTTGGAAATTATTATTAAACGTAATTAAAGGATTGAAAGTTTATATCCTGTAATTAAATTAACGTGAATGCTTTGAAATTATTGATAGCAGTAAATATATGTATATGCTACATATTTGCTTGAATGTGTTTGAATGCAAAAACACAAATAAATGCAAATATTATTTTATGGCCTGGAATGAAATTAATATAATGGATATGAATTGTTAATAGCAATAAGTATGTGCAGGCCATATATATTTGGTTGGAATTAAATGTATGTTGAATTTGTTAGTCACCAAAGTGGCCAAATTTATAAGGTTATTTAATTCCAAATTAATGATTATTTCAATTATACTTGGTTGGAATTAAATGTATGTTGAATTTGTTAGTCACCAAAGTGACCAAATTTGTAAGGTAATATAATTCCAAATTAATGATTATTCTAATTACTCATAGAATAATGGATGCTAAATTATATGATTATTGGTTTAGGGGTAATTGAAATTCATTGTTATAAGGCATTTATGGATCGCCCAAAGGTTGATTAGTTGCTCTTATAATTAATGAATATAATTATAGGCGATTCGTGTGTATCATTAGTTTTATTTATATTTCCAAAGGAAATAGATACTACTAATTGGTGCATATTTAATTGCCAAATAATGTTAAAATTTCATTAGCATCATTATGTTTGTATGTTGTGTGTTGGTGTATCACCCAAAGGAGAACATCAATATACATTGACCGTTATCTGAATGAATCATATGTATGACATGTATTTTATTTCTCAAAAGACTTATGTGAATTTTAGTATGTAATACATGTTTTGAATTCATTGGATTCTTATGTATCATCTGTGCCAATTTTAATGGACTTAACTTCTTTGACTGAAATGAGCAAGTCCAATTTCACCTCGATGTTTTGGATCATGATCTTGCTATGTTGGAAGAGAAGTTTGTTACTATTATTGATGCTAGTAACAATGAAGAAAAAGTTATTTATAAAGTTTGGGAAAGATCTAACAGACTCAGCCTAATGTTGATGAGAATGACTGTTGCAGACAATATTAAGATATCTCTCCCTAAAATCGAAAGTGCCAAAAGGTTTATGAGATTAGTGGGAGAGTGTTCTCAAACAGTTGATAAGTCTATTGCTGGGACATTAATGAATACATTGACCACCATGAAGTTTGATGGTTCACATACTATGTGTGAACATGTCATTGAAATGACAAACATTGCAGCAAGACTTAAGACCTTGAGAATATAATGACTGTGAATAAGAACTTTCTTGTTCAGTTTATTCTAAACTCATTACCATCTGAGTTTGGCCCGTTCTAAATGAACTATAATACCATGAAAGATAAATGGAATGTGCATGAATTACACAGTATGTTAGTTCAGGAAGAAACGAGGCTTAAGAATCAAGGAAGTCACTCAGTTCATTATGTAAATCACCAAGGGAATCAAGGAGCTTGAAAAGAAATTTATGAAGAAGCATGATAAAGGAAAAGGGTCATTAAAGAACAATGATGACTCTTTGCAAATCCAAAAGAATGTATCATAGGGTAATAATTGTCAATTTTATAGGAAATCAAGACATTTCCAAAAGGATTGCCTAAAGTGTAAGTCTTGGTTCGAAAAGAATGGTGAGCTTAATGCTCATGTATGTTTTGAATCAAACTTAACTAAAGTTTCCCATAATACATGATGGATTAATTCTGGATGTATGACTCATGTTTCTAACATTATGCAAAAATTCCTTACAATCCAAACCATAAACCCAAATGAGAAGTTCATTTTCATGGGGAATAGAGTGAAACTCCAGTATAAGCAGTCGAGACTTATTGCATAAAACTCGACACTGGACATCATTTAGATTTACTGGAAACTCTTTATATACCTAGTTTATCTAGTAATTTAGTTTCATTATCTAAACTTGATGTTACTGGATACTCTTTTAATTTGGTCATGAATGTTTCAATTTATTTAAGCATAATCATCTCATTGGTACTTGTATCCTTTATGATGGTTTATATAAATTGAAATTAGACAGTTTGTATGCTGAAACTGTTTTGACTCTGCATCATAATGTTAGCACTAAACATAGTTTAGTGAATGAACGATCTGCTTTCTTGTGGCATAAACGTTTAGGTCACATTTCTAAAAAGAGGATGGAAAGATTAATAAAGAATGAAATTCTTCCTTATCTAGATTTTATGGATCTAAATATTTGTGTGGGTTGTATTAAGGGAAAACAAGCATAACATACAAAGCAAAGAGCTACAAGAATCACTCAGCTTCTTGAAATTGTGCATACTGATATTTGTGGACCTTTTGATGTTAGTTCTTTCGGAAAGGAATGATACTTTATCACCATTATTGATGATTATTTACATTACGGTTATGTCTACTAATGCCCGAGATTTCTTAGGCAATGGATGCCTTAGAAATTTACTACAATGAAGTAAAAGGGCAATTAGACATAAATGTGAAAATTATTAGATATGATAGAGGTGATGAGTATTACGGAAGATATGATGAAACTGGGCAACACCCAGGTCCATTTGCTAAGCTTGTTCAGAAACGTGCATTTGTGTGCAATACACAATTCCCGGTACACCACAATAAAATGGTGTATCAGAAAGGTGTAATAGAACTTTAATGGATATGGTTAGGAGTATGCTAATCAATTAGACTTTACCCGTATCTTTGTGGATGTATGCCTTGAAAACTGCCATGTATTTGTTGAATAGGGTTCCTAGTAAGGCAGTTCCAAAGACATCTTTTGAATTGTGGACAAATAGGACACCTAGTATAAGGCACCTGCATGTTTGGGGTTGCCAGGTAGAAATAAGAATTTACAATCCGCAATAAAGAAAATTGGATGCAAGAACAATCAGTGGATATTTCATTGGTTATCCAGAAAAGTCAAATGGGTATATGTTTTATTGTTCTAATCATAGTATGAGAATTGTCGAAACTGGAAATACAAGGTTCATTGAAAACTGTGAAATCAGTGGGAGTACAGTTCCACGAGAAGTGGAAATTAAAGAAATTAGAGTGCAAGTCCCTTTAGCTTTTGCCTCTAGCAGTAAGGTGATTACTACTTCAGTTACTGCTACAAACAATAATGAAGAAGTACAACACAATGATGAGCCCATGATACATAATGAACCCATTATGGAAGAACCACAAGAAGTAGCATTAAAGAGGTCTCAAAGAGAAAGGAGGTCAGCTATTTCGAATGATTATGTGGTATACCTACATGAAACAAAAACAAACTTAAGCATTAATGATAATGATCCAGTTTCGTTTTCACAAGCTGCAAGTTGTGATAATTCTGAGAAGTGGTTAAATGCCATGAAAGAAGAGATAGATTCCATGAAACATAATGGTGTTTGGGACCTTGTAGAATTACCAAAAGGTTGTAAGAGAGTTGGTTGTAAGTGGATCTTCAAGACTAAACGTGACTCTCATGGCAACCTTGAACGTTACAAGACTGGACTTGTTGGTAAGGAATTTACTTAGAAAGATGGCATTGATTATAAAAAGACATTTTACTGATCTCACGAAAGGATTCTTTCAAGATTATCATGGCATTAGTAGCCCATTATGACTTGGAGCTACATCAAATAAATGTGAAAACCGCCTTTCTGAATGGAGATTTAGAGGAGAATGTTTGTATGGACCAACCAATGGGGTTCTCAATTGAAGGAAAGGAACACATGGTGTGCAAACTAAAGAAATCAACATACAGTCTTAAAGCAAGCTTCTCGCCAATGGTATTTGAGGTTTAATGATATCATTGATTCCTTTAGATTTAAGGAAAATACTGTTTATCGGTGTATGTATCTAATGGTCAGTGGGAGTAAGGTTATTTTCTAATTTTGTATATTGATGATATCTTGCTTGCAATTAACGATCTTGATCTTCTTCATGAGACCAAGAAATTTCTCTCTAGAAACTTTGAAGGGAAAGATATGAGTGAGGTAAGCTATGTGATAGGGATAAAATATTTTGTAAATAGATCACAAGGATTGTTAGACTTATCTCAGAAAGCGTATATCAACAAAGTACAAGAGAGATTCAAGATGTAAAGGTGTTTAACATCACCTATTCTAATTTAGAAATGAGACAAAGTTAGTCTCGCACAATGTCCTAGAAATGATATGGAACAAAAACAAATGAAAGTAATTTTGTATGCATCAGTTGTTGTTGCATCTGAGAGCTGAATTTGCAGTATGTTTTGAGGCTACAATTCAGGCTAATTGGCTGCAGAACTTTATTTCAGGGCTTAGAATTGTCGACAGTATTGCTAGGCCGCTGAAAATGTATTGTGATAACTCTACAACAATATTTTTTGTAAGAACGATAAGTACTCTAAGGGTGCTAAGCATATGAAATTGAGGTACTTTGTCGTGAAGGAAGAAGTTCAGAAACAAAGAGTGTCAATAGAACATATTAGCACAAACCTTATGATAGTTGACCCTTTGAATAAGGGATTATTGCCCATGACATTATAGAACATGTTGAAAGTATGGACATTATTGTTATTGATGAGCATTAAGTGTAATTTACCTTATGTAATTTTGCTGACACTCTGAGCTCAATTATGATATGTTTCTGATTACCTGTTCTCTATGTTTGCATGCATGTTTGTGTTAGAGTAATGTTAACAGGTTTTGTCTTGAATGAAGACATTATGTTGAACCAATTATGTACTCCTAACTAATGGTCATATTAAGGAAAAGACTAATTTGTAGTACATGGAAGAGACTATGTCGATTAGATGATGTACAACCGCCATGACTCGAATTGGTTCCTATTCTTAATTATGAAATTATGATGTACCCAATGTATAGAACAATTTAGTCAATTTTAATGCGCATTATGTTAGTTAATCTATTTATTTATTTAGTTCGTAATGTTTATTAATGTCACATGAGCCAAGTGGGAGAATGTAAGAATTAATGTCTCATGTGAGAGGCATGTGACTTATGTAGGGACTAATAAGTAAATAATTAACGATTAAGAGCTAAATTGTAATTAGGCTTAATAGGAGAAGTTTCTATAACTAACTACTACTTGATGGGAGTAGTGGTTATAAAAGGGGCTTAATACCCACTGACGTGAGATAAGGTTCCTTTCCTGACCAGAAAGTGTTCTCTCTTACCCATAGCCATCACGGAAAGAGGCAGAAAAGAAAGGCCTAAGGAAGTGAAATCTTATTTCTCTCCTCTTTCAAGGAGATCAAAGTGTACGGGAGACAAGTTCCTATGGAGAAAGGTACAAGTCTTTCTATGGAGAAAGGTACACATCATTATCTATTGTTGTTTATTGATTGTTTGTGAGAATCATAAGTTTCAAGATCGTGTTATTTCCTATCATTGATAGTCTAGGAAACCCCTTAGGAATTTTTACACTTATAAGAGAACAAAAGTTTCTACTTCCGGAGCTTATTCGTTCTCTTCTAATCCGGACACGCTTTTGTCCAATTTTCAAGTTACAACGCAACTTCACCTATCAAAGGGAAAGGCAAAATCAAAAGGAGAAAAAAAAATTTGCTTTTGTTGATCTTGCTATAAAAGAGATACAGAATTAAAAAAAAAACAGCATTGACACGTGCCAAGCAAGAACGCAACAAGTTGAAGGAGAAAGACTAACAATTATCAATGTTATTAAAAAGGGGGAAAAAGTTGAATTGAAGAATAAACAAGGGTGAACACCTTAAGAAACAAGTCAATTCTAAATTGAGCAAACATCCTAACAAATTCAAGAAGAAAGAGTTAGCATCCGTCAAAGTCGTGTACTCATCATCTTTATTCACAAAGTGTATCCTATCCTCTCCATCATTATTAGGCACCCCACCCCTCCCTCCCCTTCCCTCCAAAATCACTGTTAAGGGTATACTTTATGCCCCCCAAAAGCACCACATTTACAACAACAATATCAGCAAGTATTTACAACCACAAAAATTTGTGTAGAGAAGCGTGGCCAATTTGCCTAACGGGTGTCCTGCACTGCATTAAAAGCAGAAGCTAACTTTTCTCTTCATTTATTATTTTGTTGCTTTGTTATGGCATGTGGCTTCGGATAGGAACAATCTCTACTAATACTTTACTTGGTTGTTGCATCATGGTAAGTAAGTAGTGTTGTACGTACGACCTGACAACAGCATAGGAGAGACCTTAACAAATGGTCCCAACAACAGCTCCAATTTCCCACTCAAACTACCAAGTTGGAACCTCATACACTTTGAGAAAACAAAAAAATAAATTGCAAGAGGGTGTGTTTGATCAGGTGGAACCCTTTTGTAGTTGGTCACCATCAAAACCACACTCTTTGGTGTGCATGCATCCATCATCATCATCCATGTCATCAGCATGATTTTGAACCCTTTGGAGGGATGTTGGAAATGCCTTGCCTTGATAGCTCAGCCAACACACTTTCTGTGGAAGGAGGTTTCAAACCCAAGGGCAAGGGTAGCCATGGTTTGTTTATTGCCTCTTTAACAACCTTGTCAACTACCTCCTCTGCCTGCATGCATGCATAGTAACACACTACATGGTGAGAGATCTGGAGAGTTTGGAATTCACTTGAACATTAGTTGAGTTTGTTTAATTAAGACTCAATAGTTCAGGCCTGTTCCCATGCAAGTTTAATTAGAACTACGGAACTACCACTTGACTTGGCACTCAAAGAACATTGATAGTAATCTAACAAGATTGACTGGACACTAGATACTAGATAGCATGGTCTTTTCGTACTCTACAAAGCATTGGCATTTAGATAGTTGACATTTCTAACCAAGTCTATGGTTGATGTAAGATGCATGCTTATTAAAAAACATATCAAATCTAGTATTCAAACATTTGGAGAAGTTAGATACAAGAGCTTCTATAAAAATTAAAGTGCATAAGTTGATATTAATTTACAGAAAAAGATCAATTCATTTTACCTCCTTATTTTATCGTCCAATAAATGTTTATGGAGAAGTTTCTTCAAACAGAGCCTCAAAAACACTACATTTTCCTCGTTTTTAATCTTTTAAAGGCTTTAAGTAGAGTTACAATTTCATCTCAATATGGACTTCTGCCGAGTGCCAACTAGAATGTATGTATGTATGTATGTATGAACTAGTAACTGGCCAGTTGCCACTGTGATCAAGTAGGGAAAAAAAACTGAAAGGAAAATGTTGCATTACCAGATAATGCTCGAAGGAACTTTGTGGCATGGTAAATGTGTGATCCGCTGCATCAGCATTGAGCAATGCAGGCATATTCTGAGATTTGATGAAAAATATCCTATTAGTAAACCATTAACATGAAAAATAGACACATTAACCATTAACATACAAACCAGCAAGGTTATTAACTAAGATCCTTGGTTCACTGATACTCACCTGAGAGTAAGGAAAACCAGGAGCTTGAGGTGGTATTGGTAACACTGGACAGCCCCATGCATCTGCATGCATCTGCAAGATCAAGTGATCACAAGTCAAACTTCATCCATAAGCACAATCTCTACATCACAAGCCGGAGAGCTAAGTTGCTAATAATAATACAGAAGAAAAAACTTCATATCCTCATCCTTGAATTCAGAAAACAAATATTACCCCTGGAAATGGTTTCCAGCGCCAATTTTCAGCAGTAGGCTGCCACAAGGGATAACCAGGAGATCCCCAAATCTGCATGCCAGCCATTGGACCGCCAGATTGTCCCCACATAGGATATACAGGAGGCAGTGGATGGGTGTGATTAGAATGATATGGAGGAAATGCCATAATTGGTCTTTGAACACTATAGCTCCTTTCTCTTTGATTCGACCATTTTCGTTCTTCTTCCTTGGGCAAGATTTGCCTCTTATGCATTCTATACTTCTGTTTTAACAAAAATAGTTTAACAAGTGTTAGCTTGTGGATAAGAAACATACTGATTAATCATAACCAGTAACGTAAATAATGACCTGAAGATGGCTTGCCACATTATGCCTTGTCAAGCTCTCCACTTTCATTAATTCCAATATTCGAGAAGGAATGGCTTGATCAATGCCTAGTTGCTCCACTGCCTTCACAAACTTTTTGTGAAGCTCAGGTGTCCAGTCTACCTGAGACCAAAAACAAGTACCAAAAAACTGTAACTCCATGGAAAGAGTATTTCCTATGGAATGAAGATATATGCCTGAACTTTCTTGATCAACTCCAACATTGAGGACACAATAAATGGGAACATTGACATTTTTCAGATTAAATGGAAACAGTCATTGTAATTTGCAAGAGGGTAAGAGGAATATAAACATTGAAAGAATGAATAGTCATAAAGCAACTTACTTTTATCTTTTTCCGCTTTCCTCTTATCTCACATGAATCACTATGAACACCTACTTTATTTGAAGCTTTTGTATTTCTGTCAGTGTTGCTTAGAACTTTTCTTTTTTGTGTATGTGGAGAAGCAACACTCTCACCCATGGAAGCATCAACTATATCCACTTCCTCCCTAACCAAAGTAATTTCAGATTTCCTTTGTTGAGGAGTAATTTCAGCATTCAAATTACCACATGTAGTTTCGACAGATTTAGATTCTCCATCATGTTCCCCACTTTCTTTTTCTGTTGAGCAATTAGCCTGCTCTTGGCAATCACCATCGTCCAACAATCTTGTCCCTTGCATCAATTGTGGGGTTGAAGGAGCTGGATATTTATCATTTCCAGGAGACAGCTCATGATCATTATCAACAAAGCTGGATACTTTCTCTATATCAATGGATACTCTACTTTCATGTTGTTCATTGTCTGTTTGGAGCTGCAACATGGACGCTACTGATTCTTTGACAGGTTTAAGTGATTCAGACAGGATGTTTGCCCCAGCATTGAATGCCTGCTTGAGTTCAACCACATGAGAAACTCTTTTGCTCATACTATGTTAATAGTAAATGCCAATATAATATCGTCAATATTAACAGACCTTGTGAACCACATGTTGCCAGATATTTCTGAGCTTGTCCTCAGAGAGTGGTTTGCTGAGGAACTCAACTGCACCAAGCTTTAAAAATAAAATGGAGCAAAGAGCCAAGAAGTATGCATTAACAATCAGAAGAGAATGGCGATGTATTATCTAATGAGTTAAAGATCATATTTTGGGCAAATATTGAACTGAAAATCGAAATAAGTTATAAGTACACTGATTTTAAAGGAGAAGCTCAAAATTTGGTCAATAATCTGAATGAATTCAATGCAAGAATTAACAAAATGCAATAAAGAAAAAAATCCAAAACAATTGCAGTTAGCTTAGCTAAAGGAATATAATGAAATAGCATAATCAAAATATTGACCAATAAATAATGGAGATGGAAAAACTAAACTCTTACCGCTATGCACTTCATCATGGTGTTCAGGCAATGATTGTTTGAAGTCACTACATAAAAAGTTGGAATTATCACTGGTTAGAAAATTTACAATTAGAAGAAAACAACCTTGAAGTAAACCTTTCCCCATATTTACCATGGTGTGTTCCCTTCTAGATCATTCATCAATTTCAATTGGTAAAAGCTACCAAAAAAACAAAAGGAAGCCATGTAGGTATAAAAACAATGGCAAGCAACAATCACATGACAAATAAAAGAGAAGAGGAAAAAAATACTTATAACTATTACTATTATCCAAAGCCTATTTAATATGTGATAGCAAAAATTGGACTTGAAAGGAATATTTATGTATCTCCTTATTTGGAACTGGTTTTGGTCCAGTATCCAGACTAGGTATTTGGCTTGCATAGGCCACTAAAACAGAGTATATTGGAGATTTGGAGAACTAAAAGAAGTTAAACTGACAAATTTGGGTTTGGTATCAGTACTTACTAATGGTTGGCAAGTCCTTGGCATTCTCAAGAAATTTGAAACCTCCCTGGGCACTGCTTGAACTCACCTGCAATTAGGATGGATGCTTATGGTTAAAAATGGCATCATCAAAGCTTTATTATTTCAACAATCACAAGATTAAGATATAGAACTTCGAGCGAGAGAAACAATAATTCTCGTGATATTATAGGAGCAAAATGTCTAAGATGATAAAAGTCATCTCTTATGACTAGCATTTAAAAAGTTTCAAGATAAGTTATGCCTTTGACAGAATTATATTTTATTGCCTAAAGTTTGGCAGCAACTAATAACAATCAGGACTATCATTCCTCCTCAGAGAAGTCCACTTTATTTTCAACAAGCATACTAGATTGCATCATTTTGATGTTTCTTTTCTATTTTTAGATTTTACAATTACTGCATTGTGATTTTTCATTTATATAGAAAATGAAAGTTCATTACCTCCACTATGGCAATGTGGAAGCTTTCAAGTCCACTTGAGATCACTGACAAGGCGTCATTCTCATCACAGAATGTAGAAACTGTAGAGACACTCAAAAGCTTACTAATCAAATTAAAAGAGGGCAAGCAGGTAAAGGAAACAAGAATGGTGGAGATGTGGGAGAATAGGAGTAGAGTAAGAGAACCATGCGACTTCAATAAAATCAAATTATAACTAGGTTGAACCTTAAGATATAAGGATAGAATTTCGGTTAAACTTGTGTTCATGGAAAGTTTTGTTTTCAATAATAACTTCCTATCTCCAGCAGCCAACTAACCCATATTGGCTAGGCAACTGAAAGGTCACCCAAATAACAAAAATAGTGTACACTTGGTAGTTCAGATTCAGACAAGGGACAATTCTTTTATACTTCATATCTTCCAATTTAGACCATGAGTCAGATATCTGACAATTCTTTTATACTTCATATCTTTACGATTTAGACCATATTCAGTTTTGATAACACTTGTAGTTGAAGCATAAATGTAAACTTTAGCAGCTTCATAAGATGGAAAGAAATACCATACATGAAAACACAGTTTGGAAAAAAAAATATGAAAAAGGTATTCTTTCAAATTTCTAGGCTCCCAAGAGCAACTAAAATCTGTCAAATTTTCTAGGCTCCACAGAGCAACAAAAAACTGAGACCACAATTTTACAAATAACCATATAAGGATTCTAAAGCAATGTGGCTTTGCAAGATGCCACCATAGGACAGAAAGATGGGACCAACTTTACCCACTACAGGCCAGAAGTGGGAATTGTTAGATGTAGATAAAGATGTGAGACATGCCAATACAAAAAGAAGGAATCTAAAAAGTCTTACCATTATAGTCCATGGCTTCAAGCTTTGCCCTTATCTCTGCAGCAGAAATGTTGTCTCTCTCGTGGAGAAGAACCTTGAGTCCTTTGGGAAAATCTTTCCATTCTTGTAAGTCATTGGCAGTGAAAACCATAGCTGGCTTGGCATCGTTTCTCAGTCTCCCACAGAAAGTAACAGATCGATCAATACCACTTATCAGCATCTAATTCCTTCTGCACAACCATGAGATCACAAGCTTGATTCAGTAAGCTAGAATTCAGCGTGAGATTAACAACACTAAAAAACAAAACATAAACAAACTCCATTCATTGCATGCTTAAATTTGTTTAAATGGCCCAAATAACTAACACATAATGCAGAACACTGGCATGCCATCTAAAGATCAACTCCCAAAACAAGGTTCAGATCAAATTATCAAAACTGCCATGCCCTTTGATCACCAATGAAACAGCTGGTAAATCACAAAAAACATATATTCCCACCAATTTTTCTGGAAGCATTTTGTACACAAAACAGAATCAAAAGCCTCCCCTTTTGTGTTCCAAAGATCTCATTGGCTGATGCCACTTTCACAAAACAACAAACAGACAATTTTCCAATCCCAGTAATTGAGATCTCATGAAGATAAAAAAGAAAAGGCTCAGCTACCATGAATAGTGGAAAAACAAAAGTAGAAAACTTTACAACAAAAAACGGGTCAGGCAAGCAATTCATAACCATGAATCCAGAAAACAAGCAGAAGGCTCAAAAGGGTAGACATGCATGCAGATATTTTAATCCAAAAAGTACAAAATTCAAAGAAGCAGAAAAGATGAACACTTGAACTTGATCCAAGAGAGAGAGAGAGAGCATGCACATAATAAACAAAAAAAAAACACATTAAGAAAAAAAAATGTTCCGTGTGAAACAATTTTCACTACCTTGGCATAAAAGAAAATGCTTCTTGAATTTCATTGCTAATTAAACTTGTGTTCTTTCTTTCTCCTCTTATTGCATTGTTAATAAAAACAGAAGGGTAAAGAAGAGAGACGGAAGAGAAGGAAAGGTTTTAAGTGCTGGCTTTGGAGGGTGGTGCTTCCTGTGACCACTGAACAGTTGCAATCAGCAGTTTCGGACCACAAACAAGTAAGTCTCTCAAAAAAGGGTCAATGAACCTTTCTGCCACTACTTCAAAGTTCAAAGCTTAACAATAATATTCCAACACTACCCCTTCTTCTGGGGTCACCAGCAACTTCACCAATCAACCGACGAAGGAAGAAAATGGTTGCAGGAAAACACACTCATTATAGTAAAAGTATCCTATTGACATTGGTATTAGAGATTTAGAGAGGGTTTTTTTAACCATTCATGATGAAGTATGGAAACTTTATAACGTGTCCTTTCCTCATCAGTGCCATTAATGTAGTTCTTTTTTTATCATAATTATTATGCATTTATTTCTCTAAAATAATGGTTTATGCATTCAAAGTTGTTCGGTGCCCAATCATCGTTCATTAATATTATCCGATGAAATGATCGTCGACTAGCAAGTAGGCAGGGCTGTGTTTGATTTGATTTTTTTCTTTTTTTTACTGAAAATAGAAATGATAAATGTAATTTTAAACAAATTTAAAAATATAAAAAGATAAGAAATTAATATATCATAAATTTTTAATATTTTATTTTCATAAAAACAGAAAATAAAAAGTCAAATCAAACATATTTTTAAAATTTTAATCTTTTAAAAATGAAAACAATTTTAAAAAATAAAAATAGAAAATAAAAACAAAAATTAAAAATACGAAACAGATCCTAAATATTTCATCAACTCACGTACACCTAGGCAGTACAATGAGTTAAGTTATTAAGCGTTTTATTTGGCTTTTCTTAACTGAATTATTTATTTGTTTTTATTAAGTAATAATTTTTACATGTAATATAGATTATAATAATACTCCTATTTTGATCTCGTATTTTATTTTCTTTGCAATTTTGATTCTTTTATTGATAGTTACAAAATTTTATATTATTTAAGAGTTAAAGTTATAAATCATTTATAAATTATAAACATTTTTTCTTCTTAACTCATTGATACGTCTCTTACAAAAAAAAATTATGATGGTCATTGAACACGAGGACGGATCATACCTCATATATTATTTTTTAGTTAATTTTTTATTAAATTAAATGTTTTACTAATCAAATTAATAATTAAAAAATCTAATATTATAGTTTCACGTGAACAATTTAGTGGACAACATTAAATTCTTAATTTTGAAAAATAGAGAACAAATGTCTATTTTCTTATAGGTGTATCATAATTATAATAAAATAGAAGAACTAAAATTATATTTTAACTTATTTTTAATGAGAATGATTTTAATAGGAATATAAGTGTGTCATGTTAGGTTGAATTTGGTCTCTCTTACAAACCAATCCAATATAACAAATTGTAGTGTTGGATGAGATGATTTAGATAATTGAGTTGACTGAATAAAATATTAACAATGAAAATTTGAGAAAACAATAAAAAATTAAAGTAAAAATTAGAAAAATAATATCCAAAGAAATACAATACAAAATATTTCGTAAAAAAATTGGCATTTCATAATCCATAGTTTTTTTGTACGTACATAATCCATAGTTAAAACTAAAAAGAAAAATGAAAATCTCACTTAGAAAAATGAAGCCAATACTATATTAATAATTAATCATAGTTACCTCGTAACCTGTATTTAGAATCTAACATGTACCTGTAGCATATAACCAGAACCACACTGTTACAATTAAAAACAAAATATCTAATTAGTTTAAGTCATTCAAAATTAAGGAATTTAAATATGTAAAAGCTAACTAAACAATAAACATGTACAATTAGACACAATCAAAATGACATGTGCATTATGCAAAGAAATTTAAAATGACTAGAAAATAAACCACTTCAACTAAAACATGATAAAAAAATTATTCATTATCTTAAATATGTGTTAGATTCCTAATAAATTATTAATTTTTATTTTGTGTTTTTAATAAGTTTTTTTTTGTTACATTAGATTTCTCCTATATTAAAATTTTTGTTTTGGCTATTTATCGTATGACATGATACCATCTCAATGATGGATATATATTAGGAATCAATCGTTAAGATGATATTATGTCATCACTCAGGGACTCAAAACAAAATTTTTGATATATCAAGGATTAAATGGAATGAAAAAATTTATTAAAGACCTAAAATAAAAAATTAATCATTTATCAGGGATCTGAAACATATTTAAACATATTATTAAAGACTCTAATGCATGTTCAAATTAACATAAGTCCAATAGAAGATATAAAATTTGATCAAATGGTTGGAAGGGTGAAGGGAGAACGGAGGGGGAAAAGGTTATAGGATTGAATTCTTCAATTAACATTTCAAACAAAATTAATAAATTAATACATGTCAAAAAAAAAGTTCAATTGTCCAAATTAAACATTATCATAAAAATACTCCATTTATACCTAAATATAAGACATTTATAACAAATTACACATATTAACAAAATTAGTTAATTTAGTAAGCAACATTAAATTTGTATGTGATTATAATACTTTATTAAAATTACTCTTAAAATTATTGAAACTAACTATATCATTTTTTATATTACCTTAGTACCAATGACTCTTTTTAAAAATTTGTTTTTTCTTCTTATAAGATTTTTTTAAGTTGTCTTTTTTGCACTAATTTTGACCAAAATACCCTTAATTAGTTTATAATAAATTTTATAAATATATACTCCATATGGTCTCAAATATATGAAGAAAAATCATCTTTTCTTGATCTCAAATATATAAAAAAAAATCAGTTAATTTTACCTCATTTAATACTACTATCTCTAAAATACTCTTCATTTAATTAAGGTTTTAGTCAAATGATCCTTTTTAATTCCTGATATCAAGTTCTAGTGAAGGATAAATTAAAATAAATAATTTTTAATTGAGATTGATGCAATTAAACATAATTGACTAATCTACTTAATTAGCATGGATAGTTTTTTTTCCTTATATTTGAGATCCGAGGGAGTGAAATAAATTCATCCTCTCTTTTTTTTTTTTTATGCATGCATCCTCTCTCTTATATTCCTTTTTCTTAGAATGATTAGAGAATAAGACTAGCACACATTAATTAATTAGGTATAAAATAATTAAGTGGAAAGAAAAAATGATGTCCTAGATTCCTAATAACTGATGAGCATAAGCATAGTCTGTAATTAAAATATTTAGGAATTATCAATATTCTCCTCTTTTATTGCTTCCTTTTGTGTGAATCATTGGAATTTTGGCATCCTCTGAGTTTTTGTGTAGTAGATGCCTAAATTGTTAGATTTATACTGTTTTTGGTGGTTTTTGTTTTGTAGAAACATAGGTAAGGGATTAGAAGAGAAGTTGAAGTATGATGATTCTTACTTAGCGCACCAGGCTCGATTAGCGAGTTATAGTCGCTTAGTAGAAAGATCCCGCTTAGTGTGAAGGAGCTGCATGGAGAGCCTGAAGTCATGTGAAGATGTGCTTAACGTGCATTGTACGTTTAGCATCCAGTCACTTACTCGCGCTTAGCACGAAAATTGCATAAATCTCATATCAGAATGGTTTTAAGTGAAAAAACAAGAAGAAAGAAGGGAACTTCCGTGGAAAAAGAATGCAAAACCCTAGAGCTCAAAGAATAAGAAGACAACCATTGGGAGCCATTGACTATCCCACATTCATCTTCCTTCCATTTCCCCTCATATTTTCATCCTTTTTGTATAGTTAAGCCTCTCATGACAATGCATGAGAGGCTAAACAACCCATTGTTGGGAAGCTTTCCACCAAACACTCTTGATGTAATGACTCTCACTATCTATTTAATGTTATTACTAGTTTTCATTGTCTCTTTATGTGCTTACTCACATGCATTTGGTTTGATCACCCATATATATGCTATGTTTAGGGTTTAGGCATTGGAAAATGTTTTTAATCCTTATAACCAAAAAGAACATCTAAATGCTTCATTGCTAGGGATAGTGTGAGGTTATTTAGTCTATTTATACATTTCTTTTAGTCATGTGGTTCAACTAATTTAGTTCTTGAGGGATTAAGAAAGGAATTAGGGGAATTAGGTTCTCTCATTGGAGGAATCACAGTTTGAGTACATTAATAGATGTAGGTGATAACTATAGTAATATTAAATAGAGAAAAAAAAATTAATTATATTACATCAAGAGGAGTTTCGGTAAGAAGTCCTCAACATATTCAACTCTTGCATTCACAATCCTTCGTTATTCCAATGTTTTTTTTTTCTTGCTCAGTCATAGCTTAGAATCGTATAATTATCTAATTTACAAAAAAATATTCAAATTGCAATTCTTAAATCTATTCATTAATTGCAAAAAAATTGGATATACATCATCTTGAGGGCAAACAAAATTCTTGTGAAAACGATACTCAATCTTACCATTTAAAAATATTGTTTTGACGAATTGGTGTATTTGCCAATGAATTAACAATTCCTAATAATTTTAAGGAAAGTTTTGAAAAAATGTAAATTATTAACAAATTTAATGTTGTTAACTAAATTAATCACCATTCTTAAAGAACATGAATGAGTTAAAATATAATCAAATGAATCGTATAATGGTGAAGTAAACACAAAAAACTAAGGGCTCGTTTGGGATGGTTTTTGGTTTTGGGAGTATTGAAACTTTTAAAAATAATAACTTGTTTTTAGTTTTAGTTTGAAAAAAAAAAATATTTAAACTAGTTTAAAAATATGATTAGTTTCAAATAAACTCATTTTGAAAGTTCTATATCGTATTAAAATTAGTTTAAGAGTCATTTTGTGTAGTGGTGGCAACAATGGTGGTGATAATGATGATGTCAACAATAGCGACATTGATAGAGATATCAATAATGGTCACGGTGGTAGTGGTGGTGGTGATGATGATGGAGGTGGTATTATCGATGGTGACAACGATGACGTTGTCGGTGGTGACAGTGACAGAGGTGATATTAATAGTGGTGGTAATGGTGGTTGTAGCGACATTGGTGGTAGTTGTGGTGACGGTGACAAAGGTGGTAGTGGTGGAGGTGGTGATAATGATGATGAAAGTGACACTAATGATGGTGGTGATGGTAATGTCTATGACGATGGTGGTGATAATCAATTATGACGATTATAACACTAGTGATTGTTGTGGTAATGTTGGTGGTGGTTGTAATAATGACGATGACAGTGGCACTAATAATGATGGTGGTAGTGATGGTGATGTATGTGAGATAGTGGGGACAGTCAGTTATGGCAACGACAACACTAGTGATAGTGACGATGGTGTGGTGGTGGCGATGACATAAGTGGTATTGGTGGTGGTGGCGATGGTAGTGATGATGGTGGTAACGGTGGTGGCAGCAAAAAGTGTCATCATCAAATGTGAGAAACGTGTGTTTTTTAAACAAAATCAAATTCACAAAACCTTTTTTTCTTGATTTTGAAAATGGTGTAAGTGTTTCGAAAATGATTTAAAGATCATTTCGATTCCATTTTTGCCAAACACGCCTTGTTTTGAAAATTACATTTAAAACCCAAAATCCGAAAACTTGCAATCATCTCAAATGGGTCCTAAGAAATTAAGGTAAGAAAAAATATGCTAACACATCAAAGTATGTCTAAATGAACAATACAAATTTAATTAACAAAATACTGGAACTACATATATTGCTTATAGAGCTAGCAAAATAATCCTAAAGTGAGAGTTTATGTTATAGACTCTATTGGGGGTATTGATTACCCATCTTGCTCCCTCAATCCTTCTCAATCCAAAGGAACTTTTGACGGATTTGGATCTAAGAAATTGAACCCAATGTATTTTGAGGATGACTTGAAGTTATACTCTAAATTGTCCCATCATGTCTTGATGTTATATATTATTTTTATGGACAATTTTTTAACAATTATATATTAATCATCCAACTTCTTAACTTAATAAATAATACTCCATTATTTTGTTTATATTGATACTGTTTTTTTGGTTATATTAAAATGATACTATATTTATGTTGATATCTTTTATCTTAAAATATACATTGTAAAATACATCTTAGTCTAGTAATACTTTTCTTTGATTCTACTTGTTTATATATATATATATATATATATATATATATATATATATATATATATATATATATATATAAATATATATAATATGTTAAAATTAATATACGGTGCCAATAAGTTAGTAAGGTTGATCCAAAACTATTTCAAATATAGTCAAATCTTGATTGAATTGGATTCACAAAATTGATCCTAGTAAAATTTCAAATTGATAAGAACATAGATTAATTTGTCCTACGAACACCCTTAAGCTCTATGTAGGTAAAACAAAACAATGCAGTTTTCCATCCATAAACCTTTCACTCAGTTTACTATTTATAAACAAAAATCCTAACAATTAGTCATTAAATAGTCACTTAATTGATTAATTGACCTTTGAGTTAGACAAATTTCTAGTAGTTAACATGAATTGTTCAACATTTGACCTATTCACCATGGACTCAATTGCTTGTAACTTTGTGCAATTGCTTTGGTGCTTCGATCTCTTGAGCACTCTCATTAGTCTTTTGGGACGACTAATTTGCTGAATCCAAGGTCAATTAATCAATTGAGCACTCTCATCAGAGGAAGGCAGGGAACTTGATGTGATAGTCGATGACGGTAATTCTTTCATCGGACTGCCTAATCACATAAGAATAGTTTGTAAAATAATGTTAAAAAGTAAAAATAAAGAATCATAACATATTATTACTGAATCTAAGTTCCACATCGAATAAAAGTAATCTTACATTAAAATATATAAATGAGAGACAACCTTTACCACTTAAAAAATTAATTTTTAAGATTGAGTTAAATCTCTCACATTATACCCCAAAAATTATATTATAAACCATAAGAAAGACTTCCTCACTCTAGCCGTGATCATATTCATGACTTACATCTTAATATTTGGCTTTTTGAACTCCCTTATTTGACTTCTTTCCAAGTCCCAAGGCTTTCCAATTACAACAAAAGGCTCGAGTCCGTCTTTGATTTGACCAATCAAATAAATTCTTCAAACATAAAGATAAATAGTGCGAAACTATAATAACTACTTGATCTATCCTACCAACAGACAATTCTTTTTGTGATTATTACTATTGGTTTTTTTTTCAATTAAATTTGTCCGCAATAAAAAAAATTGTTCTACTAATGTTTATCATTACCATGATATTGAACATCATAGAAAGATGGTTGCTGTATTTATGTATAAAATGATATATAATATAAACTGAATCTTACTTTTAACATTTTTTAGTCATATAATTAAAATACTCAATTAACTCTTACATCACACGAATCATTAATCTTTTTTTTTTTGTTTCTATCACATATATTTTTCAATGGATACAATCTTATCTAAGTCTATAAAAATTTTTTTTTTAAATATTTAATACAATTGCATACTAAGAACTTAAATCAAGACTTTTGATTAAGCTGAAATAACATTACACCAATTAATCCATGTGTTCAGTGATACGAGTCAACAATCTAATTATCTATAAATCAGATATATTGTATAATATTTCATATTATTAGTATAGACTTATAATGTCTATATAAATTATTTAATTTTTATTAAGTAATAATTTTACTAAAAAATAATGTCTTTATCAAGCATAATTCTTGTAACAACTTGACAAATTACACCAAAAAAAAAAAAGAAACTCAAACACTATATAGATAAGACTGTACAGTTGAAAATGATTTAAATAAAATTATTAATATTATCTATATCAACAAACTTCATATAAAATCAAACAAATAATATTTTTTCAGTATTACAAAAGTGTATAGGGAATCCAAAAAACAAAGATGAATAACCTAACCATGATGCATTTTCACATTCACTCACCACAGTGTTGGGGGCATGGTAGATAAAAATGTTGAGCCAAAGAATTAACACTTTTGTACACTTTTATGTACAGGGAATCCAAAAAAAAAATGAAATAACTTAACCATGATGCATATTCACATTCACTCACCACACTGTTGGGGCATGATAGATAAAAACAAAGACTTGCTTTTCTTTTATCCTAGTTAGAGATAATGTGCATCCTTAATTTATTGGGTCAAAAATTAATCTAATTTTTAATATATAATTGTTATTAATCTAAGAAAATTTTATATATGATAGAAATTAAACACTAATTTTCTCATTAAATAAATTATTCTCACTATAAATCATATACCGCGGACCGCATCAACGTTTTGCAGTTACTTACCTAATTGTGTCTTTGCTTTTTATCCTCAGTGGTAAGTCCCACATGATCACCCCATAGATATCTTTGTCTCCCCAATTGTTTTCGTTAGTTTTGAGGGAAAAGGCAAACAGGTACCCAGATTTCAAATACCGCCTAACGTCGTTGTCTGTACTCCTGCCATGTTTGAATGATTGAGTCCCCCACCTGCCACCTGCCACCTGGTTTCTTCTTGAGTTGAGTTCACTTCCTCACCATTAACATTCTTTGGCTCTCTTCATTCCATTTCCTTTTTTCTTTTCCTTTTTTCCACTTTGATTGAGGGAGGGATACTTATTATTATGACCTTTTGTTTGTTTCTTTTTGGAAATATTCTCTCGGATCAAAGCTTGTATTAGTGCATAATTATGACCTTAATGATTTTTATACAGAAATAATGGTAGCACCTTTTCCCTTGTCATCCAAAAAGGTCTTACTTTTTGTGTATCAATTATAAAAAAAGTTAAACACAAAGGAAGTAGTTTTTTTAAGAGAGATTTTTTTTATATCAGAGACAATTTTATATGAAAAACAAATTTTTTTATTCAAATAATTGATGTATCTTCTTTGAGACTACTTATTTAGCTCTTACAATTTTCGTGTTAGTTTATCATCCACACACTCAATGATAAAAGAAAAGTGTTTTTGTTATTAATAATACTTAAATTATTTGAGTAACTAAAAATAGATCATTTTCACTAAAAAAAATTCTTTATTATATTAAATTATAAATTAATTACAATTATTTCTAATGAAAAAATCTATTTTGAATTATTTGAAATTTTCCTAAGAATAGATGTTAATTAAAAGAAGAAGAAAAAATGTACCGTATATTTCTCTTGTATCATGCAAGTCTAATAAAATTGTTGTTGCAAGAACAGAAACAGATATCATCATGCCAATCACAGCCATTTGGCTGTAACAGATAAGATTGAACTAGTCTCCTATAATTTTCTATTTGTCATTCGATGTTAATTTTCTGGATCATTCTTGGAGTGAGTGGATCGAGAATATATATATATATATATATATATATATATATATATATATATATATATATATATATATATATATATATATATTGTGAAAATGGAGCTTATATTAGATATTCCAACTAAAGAATTGAAAGACATATATCTTAAAATCAAATCATCAATAAGTGGGTGGATCAAGCCATTATTATGGTCGTTTGACAGATTGATATTAGACTTTTTGGTAGTTGTGTTGGTGTTTCGCGGAACTTCATTTTCTGTTTAGGGTTGGATTATTGGATGACATAGTTGAACTATAGTGTAAGTTCGGGATCAGCTTTAGAAAATAATGATTTTTTAAAAAAGTTATTTAAATTCACTATGTTTTTAGTTTCTAATGTTTTTTGAATTTTTATTTTTAATCCTTAAAAAAAATCAATCAGTCTAAACCCTAATCTTATTCATTATTTTAAATTATAATTTGTATTGTAATTCAAATTATCTATCATAAATTCAAAATATAATTTGTATGTTCCAAAAAAGTTATATTCATTACGAATTTTAATTTAATTATAATATTTTTCATATTAAAAATATTTGGTTATTATAAATTTAATATATAAATAAATATTTATCATTTTTATTATGCATGCTAAAATACTATCTATTTAATATTTTTATTTTCTTTTAACATAAAACAAATTATATGATGTATAATACAAAAATAGAATGAAGAGTGGCAGAGATCAGTAGAGGTGGCAAAATATATTAGATCAGTTAGGCTAGCCTAGCCTATACATGCCCAATAAATTGTAGGGATTGAATTTTAAATTTTTTGTCTAAATTAAACATGAACCCTTTTAGCTCAATTTAACCATGCTTGATGTGGGCTTAACTCCCTAAATCCAACCAAAAGCCTCAAATAATTGTTTTTCTTTTTCTTTTTGCAAGATTTGAGTTTCATTTTAAAGACTCGAATTGGATTTGAATTTCTTTTTTCTCGACTTGTTATTGCTTAAATCCTAAATCGTCACGCTAGTTCATATTGAGTCGGATAGTCTATTTTGTCACATTTAGATATTAGAGATATGAGAGAGAGAGAGAGAGAGAGAGAGAGAGAGAGAGAGAGAGAGAGAGAGAGAGAGAGAGAGAGAGAGAGAGAGAGAGAGAGAGAGAGAGAGAGAGAGAGAGAGATGAAAAAAAAAGAAAGAAAAAAAAGGAGAAAGAGTGAAAGCGAAAAACATATTAGAGTTACTTTTTTAAAAATTAAATAATTTATTTTACATGAATTTTTCAGTGAAATATATTCAACTCAATTTTTTATTTTATAAAAAAAACGATAAAGAACGTAAATCAAATACAAGGAAAGTATGTCAGAATTAGGCTGACATATTTGCTTCCCTATCGACAACTAAAAAAATTCACCAACTAATAATCTTTAGACAGCAGAAAGCATGATGAGCCAACACATAAGGAGGGTAATTTGTCCTGACGCAGTTATGACAAGATAAAAGAGTTAAATAATAATAATAATAATAATAATAATAATAAATTTAGGTAGTGTTTTTTAAGCATTTGTGATTCAATATTTTAATCAAAGTTAAAGTTTAACCGCTCATATATATTTAATGAGTATATTATTGAGATAAGTTTTTTTAAAAAAAAATTGGATTGAAGAATCATATTATAAATATCTAAAGTACTGTAATTAAATTGTCTCTTTAATTAAAAAAATTTGCAATTGTGCATTCATAAATAAATAAAAACGTTGAACGGTACAAATTTGCATGCACGTAAAACTAAATTTCAATATTGAACATAACTAGTATTTTAGCGTATATTTATACACAGGTACAAATCCACCTTATAGACTACCTTTTTTTAGTTTGCTTTAATAAATAATACATATAATAGTATTTTGCCCTTATGATATTATGATTTTATAGCTATAATCTCAATCTTAATATAAATTAAAAGTGTGCAAACAATACATATTTAGATTCTTTTCTTTATTTCCATTATTACCACTTTTTGATATTTGATATTTGATATTTGATATTTAATATTTTATTTATTTAGTATTAATTTATTTATGATAGTGATACTTAATTGTTTATTACAATTTCTTTGTCTCTTACATGCAAAATTTAAACAATTATAGCTGCTTTCAAATTCCTAAAAAAGAAATTCAAAGTTTTTGCATGTATTAATATTTAAGTCTTTCACCAATACGGTTTAGCACAAATAATAGAAATAATAGATGATTGTGTTTCATAACATGTTAATAGGGATATAATTCCCTGGTTGTGCTACACAATTTCCTCACTCTTTATATAAGATATTTATTTTTATATGATTAAAATTTATAAATAATTTTTTTTCTTGAAAATGTAAATTATGATTTTGACAAAAATTGAAACGTATAATCAAGATAATATATCTATAACTCTATTTTTGAATCATTTAAAATCAAATTATGTATATAATGATTGACAGTGCATTTAGTTAGCATAAATTATACTCGTCATTTTTTTTTCAAAAAGTACACATAATAATATCTTTTTTTTTTTAATTTCTTCACTAATCCTCCAATTATGTTTGGAAACACGTCTTAGATATGTTAAATTAATACCCTAATATTTGAAAACATTATACTATATAGTTTAAGAAATATTAGTTAAAAAAAATATAAAATATTTATGTAATTTCAAGAGACCTTAATTAAAAGATAATTAATATAATTTATTCTAAAAGTTATTAAGTTACACTATTTAATAATTAATTAAACTATAATAGATTTTCAAATCACTGGACCAATATTTGTTACCGACTGAATTAACATGTTACTGACCAATATTTGTTCGTCATTTTTAGATTTTCAGCCACTATATTAAATTGTAACACGAAATTACATGTTACTGACTGAATTATTTCTCTGGTACAAACAGTTTCCCCTTAGTAATATAATATAAGTCATTCTCATTAATTGATGATGTGTGTAGCTGCTGGATATAACGTAGTTCGAATCAGTTGCAACCACATCATCAGATTAATTGCATATTATGCCGAGAAAATTAACGTTGTCGTATGAAGCTGCTCCATTCACGAGCCAGGTGTCCCGCAAACTTGCTTTTGATCTACTAGAACCTACAACCGGATGGCCCAATCAAATTCAAATTCTATATAACATGGGTGAATTAATGTAACAAAAGAAGCTTTATTGACGGCAATTGGTTTTAAACCGCTGTTGCTGTCATAGTGAAAAACAGAAAACCTTTACATTGCGAATAATTAAAAAGAAATATAATTACAATAATCATCATGATTCCATTGTGAAATGTTAAAATACTTTTAATGCTATGACCATGATTGTGGATTGTAATTTAAAATCAACTTACATGTTTTTCTTAATTTTTTTTTTCAAAGTAAAGTATCTTCAAAGTCTAAATCATGAGATTAATATCCAAGGAAGTACGTAGAATACCAGTTAAGGCAATTCATCTCCTCATAAATATTGTTGTATTCGTATAATCAAAAATCGAATCTCTCATTATTATATATTTAAAGAATTCAAACTCCTAGTCACTTGGACTTTAGGGTCTTAATAAAAATATTTTATCCTGTCTCGTGCATTGGTAGTGTTAGTAAATTTTGCGTTGAACTCAGCTCATTATAGTGGATGTTGATGTTGGGTTGTCATTTTGTGCAGTTGTCTAACATGCAGCAGTCCATGTGGTCGACGTTGGTGGAAAAGAGACAAAGGTTGAGCTGAAAAAGTACAAGCCCACACCACCACCACTGGTGTGTGTGTGTGTGTGTGTGTGCAGAGCTCTATTCACTGATCAGTTGTAGTACTGGTAACGCCTACGGTTTCAAACTCTAATCAGTGATGGTGGACGACGACTAGGACTCCTTTGCATAAATGTTCACTTGGTTCACTCTTAATTTGCAGCCGCACAATTGGATCCCAACGACGTGGATGAATCTCGCCCAGGAATATTGTAATGACATGAGTCTTATGCTTAATATAGTATTAATTAATTAAACTAGTAATATCTCAACCCGGTGATTTTCTTCTTTTTCTATAAGTCACTATCATTATGTTCTTAACTAAATACATAAGTATACACAGTATTATCATTTGTCAACTAAATAAATAGCGAATAATGTGTCACGTGAATTTTAACTTTAATGAAAATCTTTTAATGACAACATAAGGCTTTAACTTAAGTGATAAATAAATTATACTTTTAAAAACTTTTTTAAATTTTAGTTTTTTTAGGAATTTAAGTAATAATAAATTACACTTTCAAGAAGCAAAGTCATTGTTTATCCTTTTCATTCCACTACCAAAATTCCTTATGTTTTGGCCCAAAACCATTTGATTCTCCCCCAAATTACTTCAGCAATCTTCTTTATTTTTTTATTCATCTCATCCCAAATGAAGTTAACACTACCATGTAAATCCCAATTGACTACCTTCACTACTTATTGTTTAAAACTCAAATGTTTATCTCCTTTAAATTGCCACCACCTAAACCTTGAATTTGTAACTTATCAAAGGTTCTTTGTTTATTCCTTTTGAAATGAATATGAAGGATCAAAATTTTATGTAAATGTTGATTTATTGTCAAGTGTACCAATTTTATCAAAGTAGTAAAGATTAAAATAGAAGTTCAAGTGTCGAATTTACGGAAATTTTGGTTGTACTTAAGTGATACAAACTTAATTATTAAGCAATGAGAAGAAATATAAGAAAGGATAAAGAACTGTGAATGTGAAAATTGTGGGTAAAAGAAAAGAAGAAAGATAACAAAAAAATAAACAGTAGTTTAAAAGTGAAAAGATAAAGTCAAAATGCAATAATATTGGAGGCCTAGTATGCCAAAACTACTTATAATGTAATGTAAAAGATTTTTTTTTATTTAATAAACTCCATGTTTCCACCCGTATCTATTGAATTACCCCATCTTTAATTTCCCGCACGAAGGACCTAGTTTATTTATCATTTCCCCTTAAATTTCTTTGTAGAGACAAAAATAACAAACCACATTAAGATAAGAGATGCAAAAATTCTTTGGGCAAAACAAATGTCAATCTATTTCTAGCAATGAGTTTATTTAGATATCCTTCTCCAATTCTTTAGAAAATAACCATTTTTCAATGCATTACCCTCTAAACATTATATGGATGATTAAACCGTAATAACAGATAAGCACAAAGAAGAATAATAAAAATAGAATTGCATTAAATAGATAATAGAAAAGAATTGCATTACAAGAGTTTGGTCTCTAGGCTCCCAAGAAAATGGATTTAGCCTCTCATAGTTATGAGAGGCTTTACACATCAGGAGCTAATAGAAGAAGGGGTTTGATGGTTAATAGCAAGAAAGAGAGGAATGACTAAAAAGAGGGTTTCCCCTAAGGGAGAGACTCAAACTTTGGATTTCTACACTGGAGGGCTCTGAGACTCGGTGTGTCTTTTCCTTTTGCTTCCTACTCCTTTTATAGGTCTGAGGTAGCTTACTTTTTCCACTGACTTCACGCTAAGCGCACATTTGTGTGCTAAGCGTGCCTTGGGCTTCCTCGTGGGCCTTCTCGCGCTAAGCCTGAGTTGCATGTTGAGCGAGACTGCGCGCTAAGCCCGAGTTACGCATTGAGCCTGACTTTGCCTGCTAAGCGAGAGTGCACACTGAGCGAGCTGTCCAATTCTTCCAACTCATATTTAATGCTTTTTCTTCCACATTTTTCATCAATTTTCCTCCAAAGTGCTTGAATTCTTCTTCTTTTGACTTCTTCTAATAAAAAAAATTGCAATGATGTTAATTTCTTCGTTATTTCATTAAAAACAATAGTAAAGTGAAGAAATTATTATCATTATTAGCCAACATTGACTATCAAGTTAGCTCAGATTTCGTAGTTATCAACTCCCCCAAATTAAAACGTTTGCTTGTCCTCAAGCAAAAGACAAGTTCTGAGTGTGCCAACACATGAGATAACTGTGAATCCTTTCAAACCTTTCAATGCCTAATCCTGAGCTCGCATTTGTCTTGATATTGTGATGGAAGCATGAAGGAATACACATGGAGATGAAAAAGGTTAGCAAATAAAAATTTCATTAAGGCAGAATACAACACTTCATTCCTCACAAGGCTAGTATTTATCTCATCACACAAGTGTCTCAACTCAAATTGCTTTTAAGTTTAATAACTGAACTAATGTTCCCAACTTTACACTTCTTCTTAGTTAAAACAATCATATATACATACATACATACATACATACATACATACATACATACATACTATGGATCACTAAGGGCTTTTTAGGCTTGTAATGTGTTGGGCTAACAAAGGACTCATGATTTTTTTTTTGGAAAACAAAATTAGGTTCTAAGAGAGCACCTACCTAATAACCCATGACTTATATTTCAATGCCCCCAACTTTCCTACCTTTTATTCCTAGCAACACACAAAATTTATCTAACACTTAATTGCTATCAGTTCTTTATTTGTACACAAGTTTTTTTTAAATAGAAACAAAATTGGTGCTATAGCAATCTATCATACTTTACATTTGAGTGTGTGCTGTTAGTGATGTTGTTGAAACACAATTTTTCACCCAGAACCAAACATCCAACTCTCCCAAATTAAGGGTAAATTTGTCTTGACCCGTGCTCTCTTACAACCTAAGATAAAGTGATCATTAATTTCATTTGGCTCAAGAAAAAAAACAAGATTTATTATATTAAGCTCAACAGGGTGCAAGGGATTCATTTTAGTAACAGGTTGGCTATTTGGCTAAGTGGCTAAGAAAATCAAACAAGGCCTTGATCATTTCCACCCTATGTATGTACTCAAGCAATATTAGAATCATGCAAAATCAGGAAATTAAGAACAATTGTTCTTTCACAATTACAAGTTCACACATCTCATCGGACATTTATGAAGTGCTTGGCTTACCCAACCATGATTTTCGTTCAAACTTGCTAACCTCTTTACTCTTGTGCTTTCGATTCATACTTCATCACTCATAATGACACCTGAACACAAGAATCAGAACCTTCACCATTATCTCATCAGTACACAGTGTATCTCATGCATCAATTTATTTAGAACAAGTCACAACCACTTATTGATTTCCTATGTCTATCATGCAATTTTTTTTATTTAATAACTGAAATAAAATAAACTGCTCAAATTAAATTATCATTATTGAAAAGAAAAGTTCACTGAAATTTAAAAGAAAATAAAATAAAGAAAAATAAAATAAAAAAAGAAAGAAAAAGAAAAGAAAAATCCTCAGTCCTGTGTGAGCCATGGGTCCCACTCTCCTTGTGTTGTCGTGAGGTTCGCAACATAATCGATGTCTGCCTCGATGGTGTCTGCTGCATCTCCAGCACCAAAGGTCTCACCCCCCCCCCCCCAATCAGGTGAGGGCTGGTCTCCTAGCCAGGCGACTCGTTGAAGGAAGTCCTCTAGCGTCATGAGTGGTGGCTAGAGGCCTACTTGGACTTAAAGTTGATGAAGACTCTCAATAATGAGGCATTGGCCGAGGTGGATGCTCTGTACCGTCTGCGCTAGCGGCTCCGACTAGGAGGAGGATCAAGAAGGCTAGCTAGTAGTGGCAGGTGGAACTGATGGTGGTGGACTCGATGGTGCTGCTCTGGCTCAGACCCTCCTCGATCCTGTGAAAATGATGGAAGGGTCTGCTGGGTTCCAACAGTTCTTCCTGATGTATGCTAAATTGATCACGGGACTGAGTGACTCAAAGGCCAGGGTGTTTGAAGTGACCCCATGAACATCTCACAATGTCGTGATCAAGGCAGGAAATCCGAGTCGGGAGGTGCTGGACTGGGTGATCCGTGTGATCTAGCTTGATATCATGTTGCCCAAGTCCATGTCCATCTGTGACACCAGCCCATAGATGAGGCAAGCCTAGTCCAGTTCAGATCTGATATGTGAGAGGTAGGAGCGAGGTTGAAGTAGCTCAAGACGCTCCATGTCTGAGCCAATGTGGTGAGGTCCTTCCTGAGCAGCTTCCACGGGGCTCCGTTGGTGTTCAGAATGAATTTATCGCCTGGTGTGCACAACTTGGCCATAATGACCTGGTGGTTTGGGTAGCTATGCAGATACTGGGAGTAGTTGGGGTACTCCTCCCCCTCCAGGATGATGACGGAGGTCTCCATAAAGTCATTAAATGTCTCAACATCGAATCGAATGACCTTCCCCTGGACCCGACAGTACTTGGGCGAGCCATCCTCTGGATCATAGGCATTTGTGTAGAATTTGTGCACTAGAGCGACGTCGATCCTCTTCTCCGAGAGGCATGTGAGCCGGTGGTGTCACTGTTAGTGTTGGAGCTCCCTGTAAAACTCATCGAACATGGAAAGGGCGACCTCCACATTCCTTTCTGGAAGGATGTTCTGGAGGTGAACGTTGTCTTGTTATCTGTGCCAGGCCACCTCTAATGTGAATCTGGAGGGGTCCTATGTTGGCTCCCCCTTCTGAGGCTGTCTTGGGACTGCGCGTCATTTCTGTGAAGCCATCTGCAAAATAACGAAAACAAAGACTGAAGTTAGTAAAAATGAGGGTGCAATAAGCAAAACACCAGAAGTATATGAGCGCTAAGTGTGGGCTTAGCGCGAGCGGCTCACTAATCACAGGTGCACTGGAATGGAGGATTAGCACAATGTGGCGCTAAGCCTGTGCACCTGCATCTCAAGAGGGTGTTGAGACTTAGCGCAAAGTGGTGCGCTAAGCCCAAGAGTGCCTTCCCTTCAATGGTTGAATGTGCTAAGCGTGGCATGCCGGCTTAGCACGTCCATCGACTGTAACCTAGGACCTCAGGAACTCGCTAAGCATGCAATGGCCGCTTAGCGAGTTCATGCCAAAATTTTCCAGAACTTCATTCTTCCCCATAATGTATCTTTTCGCTAAGCCATAGGCACAGGCTTAGCGAGACTGAACTTGAAGAAATCAAAATATCACATCAGTATGACAGGTTAAGTCAGTGCAATTTCATATACCTAAAAATGCATTTTGTACAGGCAAAAGAATGAGCTTTGTGAGGGGATTATAGTTCAAGAGAATGAAAGGGCGTAAGGAATGCAGTGTAGGGAGTTTGCTTGAACTATTTTAGGCATTGAGAGGTGAATTTGGTTGAGGCAAAGTGATGAGAATCCCAAAGCTTCCCCAATACAGGGACCTATGACCAAGAGTAGGACCAAACAGTCAGAGGATATCCTCCAACAAATGGTATCAGCCATACTTGACAAGGCCCAAGTGGAGAAGGATGAAGGCCCTGATGCACTAACAAGAATCTTAATTGTTGTTGAAGGCCCAAATATTCGAAGGCCCATGTCAAATATTTTTCTATTTTTTTGTAATTTTAATTAAATAAAATTGGTGCCTTTTCAGCTGCACCTCAGCTACACTATATGTATTGAACTCATTTTCAAGAAAAAGACTTTTGGGTATTTTGAGATAATATGTGTGTATTTTGTGAAAGTTTCTCTCTAGGTTCCTTGTTGAACCAATCTCGGACTTATCAATGTAATCCTTGTGGCGTTTACGCTGACTTATCTTCCATCTCTGGAAGTGACATCATCCAAACTCTGTGACCTCTACCAAGTGATCTGCTTCTAATAAGGATCACATCACAAAGAGAGGGAGAAAACTCAAAGAGGAAGTGCAGGAGGTGTTTTTTTGTTTTATGTAAAATGTACAGAGGGAAGGAGAAGGGTTTTTTGGGCAGTTCACGAACTGCCTGCAGTTATGGTTCTCGTGCTTAGCTAACGGGGCTTGCTTAGTGTGCAATCTGACAATTATTGTGCATTTAATAATTCTCGCGCTTAGCGAGCCAGACCCACTTAGCGCACCAAGGACAGTGTCCTTTGGTCTTCCCTCATAGATTTGAATTTTCCATCACGCTTAGTGGGAAAGTGCCTACTGAGCGCGGGTCCCGCGGTGAGCGCGCTTAGCGTTGGAGTGACATCATCTTTCATATTTTCAGTTATTCCTTGATGTCCTCCACCCCTTGGACTGTGGCAAGCTATTTATCCTAAGAATTGAAAACAACTATGCATTAAAGAAAGGAAAAGAAAAGAAAAGGTAAGAAATGTTGGGTTGTCTCCTAGTACACGCTTCTTTAATGTCACTAGCTTGACGTGAGACCCCCTTCAAGGGTCTTGAAGATGGATGATGGTGGTCAGCCTCTTGATATCGCCACCATTGTAAATCTTCAACCTCTGACCATTGATAATCCAAGTCTTCTCGGGATCAGATGTGGCAGGATTTATCAGCTCCACTACTTTAGATTGCTACACTTCTTTGACCATGAATGGCCCTGACCACTTGGACTTGAGCTTCCCAGGAAAGAGCCTCAACCTTGAATTATACAATAGCCCTTGTTGTCTCGACTGAAAGGTCTTCTTTAGTAGCTTTCGGTCATGATACATCTTCATCTTCTACTTATAGAACCTGGAGGATTCATAGGCATTGAGCCTCATTTCCTCCAGCTCCAATAGCTGCAATCTTCTTTTCTCTCTAGATTGTGAATCGTCGAAATTCAAGAATTTGAGGGCCCAATAAGCCTATGCTCCAACTCCACCGGCAAGTGACACACCTTCCTATAGACCATCTGAAATGGTGAAAGGCCCATGGGAGTCTTGAATGCAGTCCTGTAAGCCCATAAAGCATCGTTCAACTTTGTTGCCCAATCTTTCCTTGATGATGTGACGTTCTTCTCTAGGATTCTCTTTGATTCTCTATTTGACACCTTATGTCTAACATTATAGTGCCCCCAAAACCTTCTGCAGTTATGCGTTGTAGAAGTGCGTCCCTCCATCGCTAATCAGTACTCTAGGAACTCCAAAACGGGAGAAGATATTCTTCTTTAGAAACTTAATCACAACCCTGGCATCATTCTTTGGGATGGCTATGGCTTCTACACAGTTGGACACATAATCAACAACTACTAGGATGTATATATTCCCGTATGAGGATGGTAGAGGCCCTACAAAATCAATTCCCCAACAATCAAAAACCTCTACCTCAATGATATTTTGCAATGGCATCTCATTCCTCCTAGAAATTCCCCTCGTTCTCTGGCATTGGTCAAAATGAAGTACGTGGTCATGAGCATCCTTGAAAAGGGAGGCCCAGAAAAATCAAGCTTTCAATATTCTGGCATTTGTCCTGTCTCCACTGTAATGGCCTTCATAAGGTGAGTTGTGATAGTGCCATAGGATGCTCTGGGCTTCTTCCCTGGTTACACACCTCCTCAGCAAATTATCTACTCCAATCTTGAACAAATGCGGATGATCCCAGACATAGAAGTGGATATCATGAAGAAATTTCTTCCGTTGATTCCAATTAAGATCATGTGGAATGACCCCAGTAACTTTGTAGTTGGCATTGTCTACGAACCAGGGCCTTTCAGCTGTAGATAAGAGGAATTCATATGGAAATTCACCCCTCACTTCTTTCTCTTTCTGCGTCACTTCTTTATTCACTAATCGGGAGAGATAGTCAACTACTACATTCTCGGATCCCTTCTTGTCCTTGATGACGATATCAAACTCTTGAATCAACATGACCCATCTTATTAACCTTGGCTTTGAATCTGCCTTGGTGAGAAGATACTTGATAGTTGCATGATTTGTGAAGATGACAACCTTAGACCCCACCAGATAGGATCGGAACTTCTCTAAGGCATAGACTATGGCCAGCATTTCCTTTTCAGTAGTCGCATAATTCAACTGTGCATCATTCAGGACCTTGTTGGCATAGTATATGGCATGGAATATCTTGTCTTGTGGCTGTCTAGAATTGCACCCACAACATAATCACTGGCATCTCACATTAGCTCGAACTCCTTGCTCCAATCAGGTGCAACCATTATTAGGGCCAATACCAGCTTCTCCTTAAAAGTCTGAAAGGCTTCTAGACACTCCTCATCAAGCTTGAAGACTGCATCCTTGTTCAACAGGTTGCTCAATGGTCTGCAAATTTTGGAGAAGTCCTTGATGAACCTTCGATAGAAACCTGCATGTCCAAGAAAACTCTTGATACCCTTAGCATTTACTGGCGGTGGTAACTTCTCTATGACATCAATTTTTGCTTTGTCCACCTCAATGCCCCAGGCCGAGATTTTGTGGCCCAACACTATCCATTCTTGCACCATGAAGTGACACTTCTCCCAATTCAGCACCAGATTCGCTTCAACACATCTTCGCAAGACAAGCTCTAGATTAGCCAAGCAATGGTCAATGGAGGGCCCAAAGACTGAGAAATCGTCCATGAAGACTTTTATGCACTTCTCTACCATGTCAACAAAGATGGCTAGCATGCACCTGTGGAAAGTGGCTGGTGTATTAGATAACCCAAATGGCATCCTTTTGTAGGCGAATACACCAAAAGGGCATGTAAAAGCCGCTTTCTCCTGGTCCTTGGGATCCACTACAATCTAATTATACCTTCAGTACCCGTCCAAGAAACAATAGAAGGACTGTTTTGCTAGCCGCTCCAACATCAGATCCATGAAAGGCAAAGGAAAATGGTCTTTCCTTGTGGCTTCATTGAGCTTCCGGTAGTCAATGCACATCCTCCATCATGTGATAGTCTGAGTAGGAATAAGATCATTCTTTTCATTTCAAATGACTGTCATACCTCCTTTCTTTGGCACCACCTGGACTGAACTCACCCAAGCACAGTCAGAAATATGGTAGATGAGTCCAACCTCAAGTAACTTAAGGACTTCCTTCCTCATTTCTTCCTTCATGGATGAATTGAGTCTTCTATGTGGTTGTCTCATTGGTCTGTACTCCTCCTCTATCATGATCATGTGCATGCAATTAGTAGGATTGATTCCATTGAGATCTAAGATGTGCCACCCAATAGCCTCCTTGTGCTTCCTCTTCTGATGATAGGTCACTGCTGATTACCACCAGCTTGACTTCATTCTCCTTTAGGAAGGCATACTTCATGTGCATGGGTAAGGTCTTCAATTCTAGCTTTGGCTTTTCTGGAGGGTTGTCCTTCTTCAAATCTTCAACAACATCTTCCCTTGCATGAATCTCTTTTAACCGCTCTAAGTTCTCCAGACAGGCTTCCAGATCTTTCTCCTTCTCATTAGTTGGGCAATCAACTGCATTTATCAAAGCCTTTTCCAATGGGGAGTGAGTCGCCAAGTGTTGCATAGAGTGGTCTGCCTCTTGCTCAATCACCTCCACCTTGAAGTATGGCTTGTTATTGCTGGGATGCTTGATTGCTTCAAATAGGTTGAAGGTTACCTTCTGATCATCCATGCTCAGCTCTAAGTTTCCATTCCCCATGTCCACCATGCATTTGGCAGTCAACACGAATGGCCGCCCTAGGATAAAAGGAATCTCTTCATCTTCTTCAATGTCCATAATTACAAAGTCCACTGGAAAATTGAAGTGGCGGACTTTGACCAGGATGTCTTCTACCACTCCGAATGGTCTTGTGATGGAGCGGTCCGCCAACTGGAGTGTCATCCTCGTAGGAGCTATCTTTAGATTTTTGATTCTTTGGTACATGGACAAGGGCATCAAGTTGATGCTTGATCCTAAGTCAATGAGAGTCTTCCCTACGGATACCTCCCCAATGGAGCATGGGATGGTCACGTTTCTTGGATCTTTGAGCTTGTGTGGTAGTTTCCTCTAGATCACTGCACTGCAATTGCCCTCTACCACTATGCTCTCATTATTGATATATTTCTCTTTCTTTGTGAGAAAGTCCTTTAGGAATTTGGTTTATAAAGGCATTTGTTGTAAAGCCTCTCTAAAGGGAATGGTCCTCTCCATCTTATTGAAGATGTCAAGAAAATGAGCAAAGTATTGCTCCTTGTCATTCTTGGATGGCACCAAGGGATATAGAGCTTTCTTCACTAGGATTGAGGGTATCTCCTCTCTAGCCTCCCGAGCTAACTGACTCTTGGTCTTGGTCTTAGTGATTGAGACCTCATCACCTCTCTCCTTATTCTCATTTTTTTTCTTTTTCTCCCTCTTTTCTCTTTTTCTTTTCTCCTTCCTCATCACTCACATCCTCCTCAATTCTCTTTTCCTTCTCAACACTTTCCCTCCTAGTGAAAATTACCTTGCACTCCTCCTTGGGATTCTTCTCAGTGTTGGCCTTGAAGGTTCCAGTGGGCCTTTCAACCATTTGCTTAGCTAATTGGCCCACCTGTACCTCCATATTCCTGATTGCTGAATCAGTACTCTTCTAGTGTGTCACGTTAGTCTGCATGAACTGTACCAGCAATTCCTCCTGCTTGGTGGTTTTCTCCTGTAGGGTGGGTTCTTGGCTAGGAGGATGATGAGATGGACCTCCTTGGTTGAAATTATTCCCTGGATAGGATCTCCAACCTTGGCTCTGTGAAAAATTACCTTTATGATAGAATCCTGGTGGTCCTCCTTGATGGAATCCTCGATGATTCTGGCTGCCCATGTAGTTAACTTCACTGGATGTGTCATCTTGGACCATGCATGAGCCTGACTCATGAGTGCTACCACAGATGTTGCATCTCCCAATGTGCATGACTGAAGATGAAGAAGGTTGCACTGCATGTAGCTGTTGAGGGAGATTACTCAAAGTTGCTATAAGGGTCTCTAAGGTCTTGGCCAAGAGCTTGTTTTGAGCCAACATAACATCTTGAGAAGTGAGCTCAAGAAGACTTTTCTTTATGGTATGTAAGCTCGATCACGGAGGGTGGCATGATCACTGGTTGCCACATTTTCTATCAGCTCATGGATTCTTTTGGAGTCTTCATCTTGATCTTCCCATCGGCTGAGGCATTGAGGAGCTGCTTGGAATGGGGTCGTAAGCCATCAATGAAAATGTTGAGTTGGATTGACTCACTGAACCCATGTGTAGGAGTCTTTCGGAGTAACCCATGGAAGCGGTCAAGTGCTTTACTCAGCGATTCGCCAAGGAGTTGGTGGAAGGATGAGATTTCCACCTTTCCCTCAGCGGTCTTGGAATCTGGAAAGTACTTCTTCAGGAACTTCTCCACTACCTCTTCCCATGTCCACAAGTTATTCCCCTTAAACGAGTGAAGCCATCTTTTTGCTTCACCAGCCAAGGAGAAAGAAAATAAGTTGAGGCGGATGGCGTCTTCTGGCACTCATACTATCTTCACCGTGTTGCAGATCTTGATGTATGTGCCAAGGTACGCATACAGATCTTCACTCGACAGGCCATGAAATAGATTCCCCTGAATCAACTAGATGAGGGAATGAGAATATGTGATGTTGGTTGCGTGCATGTTCGGTCTGGCTATGCTGGTGAAGTACTGAGATGTAGAAGAGCTAGAGTAGTCTTTTAGCATCATCCTCTGTGGACGGTCCTCTGTCATGATGTGTTCTTCAGAGAAAGGATGTGGACTGGTCACAGGAGAGGGAAATGATAATTCAGATAATGAAGGTCCTCTCTCTCCTTGATTACTCTGCACCTCTTGTTGCTCTCTCTTTTTTCTTGCAACATTGTTCCTTCTCTAGGTTGCTTCAATTTCCAGATCCAAAGGAACAAGATTGCTTCCTCGCATACACAAAAGAAACAACTACCATGCAGGTTATCAAAGAAAAAAAAATTAAAACTAAAATTAATTATATATATACATATATTTTTTTTGAAAAATTAAAAACATTAAAAGATAAAATAGAATTCAAATAAAAAATAAAGAATGATTGCTCTCAAATTGGAATTTGTAACAACCAAGTACGAAAACCAAAGTCCCCAACAACAACACCAAAAACTTGTCAACTTATTGGAAAGTGTATCAATTTTATCACAAGTAGTAAAGATTAAAATAAAAGTCCAAGTGTCGAATTCACAGGGACTTTGGTTGTACTTAAGTGATGCAAACCCAATTATTAAGTAATATGAAGAAATAGAAGAAGAAAAGGATAAAGAATTGTGAGTGTGAAAATTGGGGGTAAAAGAAAAGAAGAAAGATAACAAGAAAAATAAACAATAGTTTAAATGCGAAAAGATAAAGTCAGAATACAATAATATTGGGGGCCTAGTATGGCAAAACTATTTATAATGTAATGTAAAAGATTTTCTCTATTTAATGAAATCCTTGTTTCCATCCGCATCTATTGAATTATCCTATCTTTGGTTTCCCGCACAAAGGACCTAGTTTATTTATCCTTTTTCCCCAAATTTCTTTGCAAAGACAAAAATAACAAACCGCATTAAGATAAGAGATGCAAAAATCTTTGGGCAAAACAAATGTCAATGACTTCGCGTTAAGCATGCATTTGCACGCTAAGCTCGCCTTGGGCTTTTTCGTGAGCTTTCTTGCGCTAAGCCCAAGTTGCGCACTGAGTGATACTCCGCTCTGAGCCTGACTTTGCCCGCTCAGCGATAGTGCACATTGAGCCTGGATTGCTCGCTGAGTGAGCTGTCCAATTCTTCCAACTCTTCCTTAATGTTTTTTTTCTTCATATTTTTCATCAATTTTCCTCTAAAGCGCTTGAATTCTTTTTCTTTTGACTTCTGATAATAAAAAATTGTAACAATGTTAATTTCTTCGTTATTTCATTAAAAACAATAGTAAAGTGAAGAAATTATTATCATTATTAGTCAACATTAACTATCAAATTAACTCAGATTTCGCAGTTATCAGTAACCTTGAATTTGTAACCTATCAGGGTTTTTTGTTTATTCCTTTTGAAATAAATATCAAGAATCAAAATCTTATGTAACCTTGAATTTGTAAATTATCAAGGTTCTTTGTTTATTCCTTTGGAAATAAATATCAAGAATCAAAATCTTATGTTGCAATCCTTGCAAACTCTTTTATCAACGCTTATTACTAAAAATAAATCAATTTGTGATCTTGAACTTCCATTACTATCATTAATAATTATTAGGTGTTCTTCCCACTTCTTGAATAAGAGTTCATAATCCTGAAATCATAAGCCATAAAGAAATTAAGAATAATTTTTCCCTTCCTTGAATATATCTCCGAAATCAAAACCACCATGAGCTCTTTAAATTGCTATGTCTTATTGCCAACATATCCATTATTCCATTTAAATCTTCACAGAAGAAAATCTTTTTTGTCTTGTGCAACACTTTGAAACCCCTCCAAATCTTTCCAAAAAATTTCTTTCACGAGAGCTTCCGATCCTACTTGTGGTGTTTCATAAGCACCAATGATATTGATAGATTCCTGTGTAACCATAAATTTTAAGTCTAGAATTCTATCCCCAATTCTTTTGACATCCACACCACACTTTCTTTTCAATCCTTTGCTCCCAGTAATACTACCACATTCTTTTCTCATTTACCAAAGTTTAAATCTCGCAATATCTAGTTCCTTAGTTTTTTTTTTCCAACCCATTTTACTCTCTTGTGGGCACATAAAGTTTATGTATATATCACCTTTATAAAATTATATTTTTTTTTCATTTATAAGACTCAAATTTAAAATGATTTTTTTATAAGATTTTATAATATTTTTTGCATTAATTATTTTTAAATTAAAAATATTTCTCATTATAATATATATATATATATATATATATTGACAAATCATAAAAAAATATTAATAATAAGGATAATTTTTAATATATATATATATATATATATATATATATATAAATTTAAGATAAAATTTTTGTCATCAACTAAATTAATCATTTTTAATCTTAATAAATTAGATAATTAAATCATATATATATATATATATATATATATATATATATATATATATATATATAGAATGCGAGGGAGTATATCAAAGTAGTAATATTTTAAGGAACAAACTGAATCGATCACTTCCACATCTATCCAGACAAAACCTTTACTCATGTAAGACTATATTTGAGCATAATGAATTTAACTCATTTCACATTTTGCTATAGTTATATATATAATGCATTACTTCTAAATAAGGACACCACCTTATAGAATTTTTATCGTGAGTGATCTATATTCATTAGTCACAAATTATATATTGGTTGTCGACGACCTAATACAATCCTTTTTCTTTTTCCGAGCTTTGGAATCGACAGTATCGAGGAGTTACAAAGTTATACGATATTTAAGAGAGAGAAAAAAATTCCAAGTTATATTTTTTCTATTTTTTTATAAATCAAGCTAATTAATTAATATACCTTTTAGGGATTGTATGATAAACATGAGAAATGGCTGCATGGTTCAATTCTTTCTTTTTTACGGCAGATATGCATTTATCCTGAACATTGCTATTTTTTAACTAGAAACTTCTTGAAGTAAAGAGTATATATATTTTCCACCTGTCATGATAACCATTTTCAGAGATGCTTTTATAAATTTTGGGATTGTTGACACGAATTGAACCATATATATACATATAGGATGAGGCACTATACATAATAAGAATTTTTGCAAAAGGTACTGTAGTGGGTGGGGGCGAGGGCATCCCTTAGCAAGGACCATCGAAACGATGAATGTTGTTGTTAGATAATTATTTGGATATGAAGAGAATATGTTTATTGGTATGCATTGTGATCTGTCCAACTTCCTAGTGGGCCTAACGTAATTAATAGAATCAATTTGGGGTGAGTATCTTACCATGCATACTTGAGTGCCAAACATTACATTTAAGTCAGACCACGTGGGAAGAAGATAAAAGTGAAAAGAGTTGTCGATTGAAGACTATGTTTTATATAATTATATCAGGTGAAAAGAGTTGTCATCGCGCGATCGTTGTCGTATTTCAAAATGAAAAAAAAAATATTGATTGGAAATTAGAATAAGTAAATACAATTATAAGAATTATGAGTTTATTAATTGTTGTACGTAATTATTGTTTCAAAAATTCATTTTATTGAATTATTAATGCATGAAAAACTTTATACTATACCAGCTATATCTACGTACTTGTTTTTTACAGGCAAATATTACTATTATTCCACTCCAATGATAATATAATGCATGGTGAAGAAAAAAGTTTCGTCATAATGCATCACTATGTACAACTGTTGTTGAACACTTGAACTGCAAAATCTGAACCTTAAATTTCCAGCGACGCACTCTTAACCAGTATTTATCATTACCCAATTTTTTTTTTCTAATTAGAATCCCACCATTAAAATTCTTCTACCATATCACTATGATTTGCATGACATCTTCCATTGTCACAAAGAACTTAAGAACGCTCACAATAATTTAGCACTGGGAAGAGGCAATAAACATTTTATGTAAAATACAAACTAGGGTCGTTTATAATCTAAAATATTGTTTTTAAGACTGTGAATAAGCTTTCTCTTTTGAAGTTATTGCTATTATAGTTTCTTAATTTTTTTTTTCAAATTCTATTTTTTTATGAAGCTTATATACGCTGAACGAATTAGCATATTTTAAAAGTATTCTTATGGAAAAAGTTAAAACAAATTAATGCACTCCCATTTGTAATAATATTAAGAAAAAGCAAACTCATTCCATTCCTATAGCTTGTCCAAAAGTGGAAGGGTAAATAAGTAAAAATAAAATAACCGCCCACCGTGGGGCTCGAACCCACGACCACAAGGTTAAGAGCCTTGCGCTCTACCAACTGAGCTAGACGGGCCTATATTTAGAAAGATTATCTTTAAAGTTAACAATGTATAAAAATTAGGTTCTCTTGGGTGGCTCACTTCAAATTAATTAGGTTTTTTTTATCGGTAGAAATTGAATATGCAGATAATTTACAATACTTACGTATCTTGTTTAATTTATTGAGCGAGACTTCCTTAATAATTAATTAAGTGTTTAACATAACATTTAGATAACATTAAAAAAATAATTTGGCCACTTGTTTGATATGAAACTATATTCAATGCCTAATTAAGTCCAAGACTCTTCATTGAAATTGATTAAAAATCTAATTTTGTCAAATTTTATTTTTTATTTAATGAGTCTCTTATGATTTTATAATTTTCAATAGATTTTAATTAATAATAAAATGTGTGTTAACAGAGTATATTGTTAGTACTCATCTTTTAAAAATATAGTGTTGGATAATTTCTCAAAATAATTGGAATTGTTCTTGTGTAAAGCAGTTTTGTTGGAGCAGGAGAGTTAGGGTGGACTAGAGCCTTGTTCTACAAATGGGTATAAAATTATAATCAAAATTTCTACACACATAAGGTGAACTATAGCCTAGTCATACAAATAGGTATAAAATTATAATCAAAATAATATCTACACACCTAGGGTGTGCGACAGATAGTTCTTCAAGTAGGAACAAAGTTACAATCAAAATAATCTCCACACACGCCAATATATAAAAATGAAGATTATTCTAAATGCCTGTTTGTTATAGTTTTTTTATTTATTTAAATCACTTCTTTTTTTAAAAAAGAGATCACTTTAAAGAATTTCCATGCATTTGTTTTATTTTTTCAAAATAATCAAAAGCTGAAAGAAATTTAAAATTTGATTAAAGTTACTAAGTTAGAAGCTATTTGTAATCTGATTATATTTTTTAAGTGATTTTTATAATTAGAAGCAAACTTGTTTTTACAAGCAAAAAAGTTTATTAATCAAAAGTTTGTGATGAGTACAAGATGTACCCAGCTTATACACAAAGTTTGTACAGCATAAATAAAAGCACCGAATTGTTTGCTTATTATTGGGTCGGCCCTGCTAACTGAGGTTGGAAGGTGATGGAGAAGCGGTCATTGTTTGTCATGTTGGGACAGTGCTCGAGGTTGATAACAAACCAATTGCAGAAATTAGCATAATAATGGTCCGTTAGTATGTTGCTAGGGTATAACTATATACGAGCTGGTGTGTTAAGTAGCCCATGAACATTAAAAATGTGTTTATCCAAGGATCATATTGTTTTGGTCGAACCGTTTGCAAGTAAATCACATCAAATTATGTTATATGATCATGTTGTGAGTTAAATATTGACAAATACGAAAAATTATTAGATAATTTAAGATCATCACGTTATCCATGATCTCGATCGATAATTTTTCGACGAGAAAAATTATTAAATGATCAAAGATCACCACATCATGCATGATCTCAACTAACAATATTCACATGATTATTGATCCAAACCATAGTTGTTGATCTTAAATCATCTAATAGTTTATCGATAAATAGATCATATTATGTTGTCGATTAGCCTATGTCAATTATCTAGCAAGAGTGCAAGATACATACCTGTGTCATAGGAGTACTAAATTATTTCAACACCATTGTTAGTGTAGATGTTAGTTATGCTTTCTTAGTGGAATCAATGTCTACATATATAGTATCTGCTAGTTAGTTGTTTAAGTTAACTCTCTTAAACCCCAAATGAAGAAAAAAAAAAAAAGGAAGCTACATCACCAATGTAGCATATACAAAATAATGGATGACTTGGAATTTATGTTTAGGTGAATATGTTAATATCCTTCTCCTTGTCACAAACACATCAAAACAAACTTCAATGTGGTAGTTTTAAATGAACACAAACAAATATAAGTGGCTTAAATATGTTTAACATATCTAAAAAATAGATCATTTTCAATTTATTATCTAAAATTTACTTTTAATCATTACCTAACATTTTTTTATGTTTCAATGTAGTACTCACCGTTAGTCTCATTTTGTTAAACGATGATATGATAGATGAAGTATTACATCAAGCTTAATTACTAACACATCAGTATCACATCATTTTTTATTATTTAAAAAATTCAATTCTCCTTCTCCTTCTTCCCCTTCTCCAATGAAAAACAACCCTGTGCCACCACCGTTCTCCAACTTGTGCCATTTTGCCTCGCCTTCCATCCTCCAAACAGTAACCCTCATCGGTTTCTTTGTTCTCAGAAACCTCAAATCGAAGAAGACGATGTTGTTATTCCTCCCAACCCCAAAATCTCAAACTCCTTCGACTCTTCTTCAATTGGAACTTTCAAGGTTGACCCATTTCACCCTTTTGCCTCAATTTCACAAAAACGTTTGCTTTTCTAATAACCCTAATTTTTGTGAATGCAGATTCATGCTATGGTAGAGTCTAGGTTTTGGACCTTGGTGGATATGGCTAGTAGGTGTTACCTTTGGAGGAATTTGGTCTCTAATTCTTCCAAGAGATCGTGATGATTGATTGTATGTTGTTGTAATTATCCGATTCCATGATCTTTGTGGGACCAAATTGGGTGATTGAACGTTGCCTCTGGGATTGCAATTTTTAGGATTAGTTTGAATGTTATGTATCATATAGATGTTGTTCATAGTGTTGTCGGTTTTGAATGGTGAAAAGTTTGGATTGAACGTTGCCTTTTTCTTTAAGTGCTTTTTCTGTTTTGAATTGTTAGGATTGTTTCTTGTTTCCATGTAAATTTATTAATTTCAATATAGGTTTTCCATGAGATGCTTATGTTTTCGTGGATGGGTTTCGTGGATGGAGAAGAGGATTAATTTTTTTAAATAATTTAAATAATAAAAAATAATGTGACACAAATGTGTTAATGATTAAACTTAATAATGTGACACTCTGTTTATCAAGTCATCACTTAATAGAATAAGATTAATGACAAATATTGAAACATAAAAATACATCTGATACGTAAATAATAGAAAATGAATTTTAGATGATAAATTAAAAATGACCTATTTTTCAAATATGATAAATATATTTTGAATAACGAAGAGAATAAATAAAATTGCAATATTTCAATTTTCTAACTTCAAATATTCATTTCTGGGCATCAACACAACATCTAGGGCTTAAATTATTAAGGGAGCTAAACTTGCTGATCCATATCCTCCAAAATTAATTTAAGACTACTCGGAACCTATTTTATCTATAATTCTACACTTGGTGTAAGGCAGACGTAGAATAAACTCGAATTTACCATACCAATCTTTGCTTTTACTTTGCTCTACAATCTTTTTTCTCTTCTCATTATTCATAATTTTTTTCCCACCATTCCTTCTTTGGGTTGGATTTAGAAACCTTCGATGTTACTGCGGGCTGAAGTATAAGATGTTACACCTGAATAACAGTGGTTTTATTCCTCAGTGGATGTTTTGTTTTTGCTGGTGCCAACCCAATACACTTTGACAGCAACCAATATCTTCTCAGGCACAAGAGGGCCATCCTCATGATCCACCAGTTTGGCTTCCCATCTCATGCCCCTGACAATTTTCTTAACCTTGTTAAGAACATCAACTTCGTCCCGGATGATGATTGCTCCTTCAGGCCTTAGGATGCGATCCATCTCTAGAAGGATGTCTTCTAGGTTGCACCTGTCGATTAAATCAGCAAGATTTTCATTAAAGCCTTTTATGAAAAGTTGATAAACATTCAACTTTTATGTCTTGACACTAGAGTGAATAGAATCCACAAAACTATGACATGTGGCATATGGAAGAAGAGGAAGAAACTTACTTGTCCTGGTACAAGCTGAATAAACCATTAGCATGAATAAGATCATATGTCCTTGGATATGTTGAAAAGCCTTCGCACCTGAAGATAGAAAAATAATGTCATTGCAATTTCATGGTACATTGTTTTCTTCCTCCAATAGGCATAATATAGTGGAGGAAACAATCAGCTCATCCATGATTACTTGCTTGATTAAGTCCGTCAGAAATAGTGAAATACAATACACAATTATTGATTGACGAAAAACCAGAAGCAGCAACAGCAAATAATTCCAATATCTCTTTTTGAGTGGGTTCCGAATTAGGAAAAGAAAAAAAAAGGTTGTCTAAACAAATATAAAGAAAGCCATTTTGCATTATAGTTATCATAAATTAAAGATCAAACAACAATTAGCCATGCATCTCAGCTTAATGAATCATTTTTTTTAGTATAGGAAGCCGACTTGCAAGGAAAATTTTCATGAAATTAGAAGACTCCTACAAAGTTTAACAGGGTTTTAGAAACTTACCAGTCATGATAAATGCCGATCAGACCTCTCTCATAGACAACACCCAAAGTGTTCTCAGCAATTGTAGGCACAACATTCATCACCCAAGACTTTTGTGATTCAAGCACAGCTGCAAATCCTCCAAGGCCTGCATTCATGTCCATCACATTCCGATATCTGGTAGTGCCAATCAATTTATTCATTCTTTTGTAAGCGTTAACATGCTTTTTCCATAATTTGTTGTCCTCTTGATAAGATTCAGCCGTAACCCCTGGAATAATGCCCTGGGCTATTCGAGGAGGGACTGCAAAAAGCCTAGCTGGAAACTTCTGTAACTCCCCTCCAGCAACTTCAGTTTTGCTGGTTACCTCAGGTAAAGGGGTTTTGCAGACCTCCATTTTTTGGTACCTATAGAAAGAATCATTGAAACAAGAAAAAAATTCAATACACACATGAACATAATACAGATATATAATTTGAAAGAATAGAGAACGAAATCCTACGTAACAATGATATCATACAGTATTGAATTTGATACTTGCATGACAAAACCAATCCCTCAAAAATGAAAGCCTACTTAACTTCAAGGATCAAGATTCAAGCATATACCACAGCACACAATACCCACACTCTTTGCAGAAAAAGTAGAAAATAATTTTTCTCCCTTTTCCTTCCAAGTTCCCAAAGTTATTTTAAAAAACAAAATGAAAATTATAGGCATTACCCAACTGTTTATTGATGTCTCCTGTTATGAGAATATCCATTGTACTAAAGTTAACTAAAGAAGTTGAATTGTCATACGATCATTTGCCTTGTATTTATTATTTTATGCCCCACCATGTAGGTCATGCTCTCAACTAAGTCTTGCTCACCTGTAAAATTGCTAAATTTTGGAGCATGGCATGAAGCTATCCAGGAGCACATAATTGTCCAAAAATGTGAATAACAAATAAAAAGAATCAAAGGAACAATGTATGAAATCTTCAATTTTCTGTAAATATTAAAATCTCTTCAACTACATATGATAGTAAGAATAATGATCATGATTCCTGAAGGAAGTGCATAAGGATAAGCAGGACTTACCATACATCATCAGCATTATCTAAATCACATGAATTGGGAGACTTTCTTTTGCAGGATTTATCATTTATTTTCTTTCTCCAAATAGCAATATCACCCTTTTCGTACTTCTTTTCCCAACAAAGACTTTCAGCTAACTCCTCAAGTTTTGTCTGTTCTGCCTTCAGATCTTCCTTGGACCGCTTCCATGTTTGGTAGTATGTTTTCCAATTAATTGGGGGCCCAGACAAAATCCAGTATCCACCAGGCCTTAAGACTCGGTCAACTTCCATTAGATACATTCCCTCTGCATTCAATAATCGGGTGAATGTTCATTAACATTAACAAGCAATTGCATTGAGATAGTGGACAAAAGGATGTCAAATTTACAAGCATATGCATTATTTTGTTTGGAAGTTCAGATGTATCATCATCTAGACATCTACATAAGAAAAGGATAATGACAAAGTATTCTTGATCAATCATATTGACTGTCCAATTTATCACTAACCATTTGAAGTCCATGGTATCAGACATCGAGAACACTGGGCCATATCGAATGCTCTTGATGGGTATGGAAGGCGGATGGTGCCAAGAACACCAATAACAGCAGGTACCCCTCGTTCTAGAGCAAACTGAACTTGTGCTTCATGGTTGTCCTTCGGAGCAAAGGACATAGCCAGGACATTTCTCTTTAGCAAGTAGGCTCCCCAGCTTGCAACCTGTATAATTTTCCATGTTTACACTGATAAAGCAATCACAAACCAACTGAAAGGTATCTATTGAAAAAAAGTAATCTGTGCAACCAAGCATAACAAAAACAAAATGGCAATTGATTCCTAGTATATTCAAAATATTTACATGAAAATTGAGAAATTTGGAATGCAATAGACAAAAGAACATCATATAAGTAAATGGTCAACATGAGATTCCCAAGCAGCAGCCATCAGAAGTAATTCTTAAATTTCTTTCTGCTTAATTGCATCTTAGGGCAGCTATAAATATTTCAGAGGGAAAGACTTCAAAAAAACATTGGCACAAGAATTATGAATTAAAAATACACACATTTAACAAGGAAAAAAAAAAGTGACCCTTTAGCTAAGCATTCTGAATCCAATCTGAAATCCCTTAGTGGTATAAGATCATGGGAAAAGAAAAGAAACTGAGTTATAAAACTTGATTAGGCATTCAGGATAAGGATCTTCTAAAGGGAATTTGTTTTTAAAGTGAAAAAGTAAAGGTGTATGCATCCATCAATTGACTTATACAGCTTTCTGATCTTAATCCATATTAGAGGAGCTTTTACTATTTACTACATATCCTTAAACTAAAGAAAAAGAGCATACTATCAGAAGAATAACTTAATCATTAAAACTTACCCCACAACCAGTGTCCAGTGCTGTTCTGACAGAACCATCTGCAATTGGAATAACTGATGCAAGTTCATCAATATATGCATCTGCTCCTTGAGGGAACATGGTCCCTCCACCTGGAAATTTGAACACATTTCCCTGGAATTGCACCCAGTTTTGAACAGCCTTCTCCACTGTCAAGCTCTTGTAAGGAACATTAGCATAGTAGGCATAATCACGGCTTTTAGGCCATGGAAAAGGAGTCGTGTACCCTTCAGGGGCTGGAATGAGGCAGTGCAATTTTTCCTTTTCAGCGGGACAATGTCTTTCCCTATAGATCATATTCTCTCTTGGGAATTTCATTGCTTGGTCTTGCTCTTGGCAAGGTGTATAATCAGTATATTTCATGTCACACGGCTTGAATGCTTTAGCTTTTAGCACATCAGGTCTGACAATTTCTACATCACTGTGATGGGATTCAAAACTCAAATTGGGTAAAACAGTGCAGCCTGTCATCAGGTTATTAACTTTCAATGCAAGTTTATCTGCCTTCCCAGATCCACTTCTTTGCCATGCTCCCAAAAGATAAAAGAAACAGCACAGACCAAGCACAGCAAATATTGACAGTGGCCTTCGTGCTCTATAGCCCGATGCATTAGTTTTAGAACCCATTAATTGGATGGCAGTACCCTCTCAAACCTATGGCAGTGTACACTGAAACTAATGAGGCTCAAAATCAAGCAAACTACCAAAATTAATAAAGTAGTAATAATTATCTAAGTACACAGAATTTATTATATGTTAACAAAAAAAGGTACTAGTACTGATTTAGAATCTATAAGGTAGTTTGGGGGCACAATTTCTAGCAGGAGAAGACCTTATAATAAACGAGCTTAACTCTCTTTCAACCATAGTTTCATCCGAACTTTGTTTTATTTTTTCTTCTCACGAACATGCAAGCGGATCTAACACTAACATGTGATTTGATAATGATTTTACACGAAGAAAAAGAAACTTTTAAAAACAGAGTTTTTGGTGTCACATTGTCTGATCTTCATAGAATCCAATACCCACTTTCAAACAATCTCATTAGTATAATTGTATTGCATGGCACAACACTCCCCCAACCCCAAATCTCAACTGTTTTAGCTGGATCAGCTGAAGATCTAAAATTGCATCCACCAAAAAGAAAAGCTCATGAAAATTGAATCTTTTCAGTGCAAATGTGAACAAGCTCAAACGATGAACAAATCAAGCTGAAAGGTTGCAAACTAAATCCAACTACTTTAGCAATGATAATAAAGATGATAATAACAATAACACAACCAAATAAAATGCTTATACGTTGACAAAAAAAAAGAAGCAACAGCAGCATGAAAATATCATTTGAGAAACGACCCAGAAAGAAAAGAATGCTCAAAAAGTCATTTATACTACTATTTCACCTTCAAGATCCAAATCAAAGCAGCAAGGTGAGTGAGTGAGAGAGAGAAAGTTAGCACTATATTTGTAAGTGTGTTTTTCAGTGGAACAAAGTTGGAAAGTGACTAGTAGTAACGGGAAGGGGAACAGAAAAGATGATGACTTTGGACAGTCGGATTACATCATTTTTTATCCTTTATATTGCCGACAGAGGTAAGGGTAAGGTAAACAAGACGACTTTTCGAGTACGACCCATAAAATAGGTATTCACGGTGCGAACATGAGTTTCGAGAAACGATTGCCGTTTAGATTTATTCATATTTAAATGAAGGGCGCAGATGATTTGGATTTAAGCTGATCATAAAGCACAAAATAATAATGTTATAATTTTATTTTATTTCTTATTTTCTATTTTCTCCTCCTATTTTTTTCTCTTTCTTGGCGGTGCCGGATTTGCCGTCGACGATGTCGGAGTTTATACTCAGATCTCTTCACCCTCCGCAACCTAAGGCGCCTCATCCCTATGCTTCCACCCCAAAACCAACACCACCACCGTCACTGCCACCGCCACAACCCAATTATCCACCAATCTCGACTTCGCCGCCTACCACCTCCCCTGCGCGTCCACCTTCTCCGAGCACACCCCCTGCGAGGACCAAAACCGCTCCCAACATAATTTTTTTGTATAAAAAATCTTTAGATCTATGAAAGTCATTCAGGTAATGATAAAGGATGTTGATTGTTTTTTCTTCTTTTTTTCTTCTGTGTAACTTTTTTTTTTCTCTGCAATTGTTGTGTCATGTTCCACGTTCATCTTCTCACAATAGTTATGATATAATAAATTAAACGGTGAACTTTTTTCTCAAACAATTTTTTGAGTTGGAATTCAGAAAAAAAAGTTTAGAAAAGATTCAACTTTTGCTTGTGGATGATGTTTTTTCAATTGGGTGTGTAAAAGAATAAAGATGCAAGGAGAGAAAAAAGCCAGCCATTAATTTAATTTATTATTTTATCAATTTATTCCAGTGCAATTTTCCATGATAGTATGTAACTTATTTTGACCATTGATCATAAAGAATGCACATCTAACGATTGTAATTGTTTTAGTACCGTGCATACCTTGTAGAACTAAAGTATACCTGGAACCGTGTGTATCCATCTAGGGGTGCGCACGTTAGCCGGCGTCGGTAAACAAAGTCCTTGCAAGATAGTGTATAACTTGTTCCCTGACACACGATAAATGTTCTTGGTACCCTTGTTTGTCACGGCATCAAATACATCCAAATTCACAAGTTAACAGGAATATATCTGGCCTGCAGCAATGATGCCCCTAGAATTCCAATGTTGATGAAACTTTACCAAACCTATTCAACACATGGATGTATTTAATTAGCATTTTAAAAGATTTATTTTTATAAAATAGTCTTTTGAGATATTTAATTAAAATTTTTAAATAATAAAAATATTTTTTTTATATTTAATTAAGATTATTAGGACTTTTTAAGAAATTCAATAAAATTTATTAATATTCAACTAAAATTTTTTATAACTTTAAAAAAATCTTAAGATATTTAAAAACATAAAAATTTTGATAATTGTTTTAGGATGAATTTTAATAGGTTTTTTGAGATTTTTTAATAGAAAATATACAGTAAATAATTTCATTTAAACCCTAGAAATTTTATAAGACTTTTTTTTTCTCCTAATTGATTTGTTTTGTTTTCTCATTATACATAATTTCTTTATTTCTTTGTTGAAAATGATAAATATTTATAATATTTTTACTCTTTGAATTCATAGACCCATAGTCAGCATGTCCTAGAATAATTTCATGTCCTAGAATAATGATATTAGAGATCTTCACAAATTCGTTGAATTTGAGACATTTTTATTATACGTTTATTTTTAATGAATGTAAAAAATTGATTAACGTATAAATTGATAAATATATAAATGATTTATTTTTGTACATGAATTTTTGTGGTACATTTATAAATAAAGTTTGAAATAATTAATTATTGGACACATTTATTGTTTGGTGAAATCGTTATTGTAGAAATGATGACAAGTTTGTTGTGCTTATAAATATGTTATGAAAAATTAATTTGTTATATAACAAGTTTAAGATTATTTTTTTGTATAAGATGAATTTTATTTAAATTGTTAGGTGAGAAAAATTCATAATTTTTATCAAAAATTTTGAATTTTTAAAAATTTCATAAAATCCTTTAAAATCTTAAAAAAAATTATGAATTCATATTTTATAAATTCATTAAAATTCAAATTATTAAAGCTTAATCGTAAAAGTCATTTAAAAAAATCTTAAAAATCATTATATTCTTACAAAATCTTTTAAAAATAAAAAAAAAATTATGCCAAGATATTTTTTTAAAATCCTAATCCAAAATACCCCTTAATAATTTACCCTTTTGGCATAAGGATTTTAATTTAGTATGTTTGCTATCAAAATGTAATGTTAGGCAATTCAGCATTCATATACTATTTTTGCTTCTTTTTTTTTTTACATAATACATGTATATATATTTTACATGAAAAATAATATATCCTTCTATCTTTATTGTAAGATCCAGTTACAAATATTAAAAAATTTAGTTAATTTAGTAAAAAGCTCCCCTTAAAAAAAGTTTAAAACATTAAATTTATCTTAAATTAGTATTTTTTTTAAAACTATGCATGTAAAAAAAATTAACAAAAGTTATGTTTCTTCAATATTACGTTATTCAACAACTAAGTTAATGCAAAACACTTCTGTGAAAAATAATTAATACATAAAAATTATAAGTAAGACCTAAAGATTAAATTATATTTTTAAGTTAGATCTTATAAAAAAGAATATGATGGAATATTTTTTTAATATCAAATACATGATTATTACAAGTGAAAATCATTAATTAAACTGGAACAACATATAACAGATTTAAAATAATTAATTAAACTGAAACAATATATAAATATTTAAATTTAAAATCATTAATTAATCTGGAACAACATATAACAGATCATCTATATGTTTAATGATTATTAATTTACTATTTTTGCTAGCAATTATGATGTACGTACGTCGAATAAATATTTGAAATGATGAGAAATACAAAATAAAATAAGTATTTAAAATATAGAAAAAATATGTGCATATTTGAAATTAAAAATTTAGGAAATATAATATTAAGAATGACATATGGTATTGTTTAAATAAAATTTGGTCAAGAGATTTAACTTCCCTCACAAAAATTAATTCTAATAGTATAACGTATTAAAGTTGAATGAGAAAATTGGGAGATGCCCTCAACACCATTCGGTCACTTTCCTAATTCAATTAAGCTGCGACAAAGAATTGATATCCTTAATTTGAGGGGATCTAATAACTAAATCAATCTAAACATCATTCAATGCATGCATCATAGATTAACTACATAATATATTTTTTTCTGACTGATTAAATATATAATTTAATTCTTCCTAAAAAAACTATATAATATAATTAAAAGTAATAAAACGCGTCCATAATTATAGCATATTTTCAGTAATGTATGAAAGAAAAACAAAAGACATCACGTGCTGTCGGTGTAGAAGTATATCATAACCGCTCTATACAATTGATATCTTGGTAATATTAAAATAGTGAGCACCATTGTCTTGCATTATTAAACCAAATGTGTTACCATTTAGGATTTAAATGTTAGTCTTGATATAAAATAAATTATTAAGAAGAAAACACTAATTTTATATGTTTAGAGTTTTTAACAAACATTAATTATTTATTTTTGGTAAATTAATGTTTCATATAAAAAAAATCAAACCAAGTGTTTTTTTCTTCAATGGCACCAAGTATGTTTTCTTTCAACAACACAAATTAACAATGAACCATGGCTCAGGGTTTGTAAGTTGTAAAATAGGTATTAAGTAATACTAAATTACTTTTTAAACAGTTTAAAATTATACTTAAAAATTTTAAATTATTTTACTTTTACTTTACTTTAATTATCTCTCACATCAAGTTTTTTTTAAGGATTAAAGTAAGGTTATTTTCCTTCGAGACGTGTACATATTTATCAGAAAAGTTGATTATTTATATGTACAACACATTTTCCAATAAAGAGAGAAAAATATAGAGAAGAAAAGAGGGGAGAAAGAAATACTATGAGATGTAGTTAATCTGTTAATGATATATATGACTAAGAGATATATTGTTTCTTATTATTTATTTTTTAAAGAGCAACGGAAATAAAATAGATACTTTTTAAATCTAAATATAAAAAGTTTAGTATTAGTATGTGACATTATTGATGGTAAATGATATTTTGAAAACTATTTTAAGTATGCTGAACTAATAATCACTTGTTAGCAGCGTAACTTTATAAAATACTGATTAAAAATGTTAATTAGCTCCTCCTTAAAAGATTATTGTAAACAAAAAATGTTGATAAAAAAATTGTTAGAAATAATAATAATAATTTCATAAATTCTTCTACTTGAGTTTTTTTTTTTATAAAATTAATACCTCACAAATACTTATTAACATTTTAGAGAAAAAAAAAAACAAAAACAAAGTAAGAATCTCTGCCGAGTGCCAGACACAACAGGAAAATGATTGTATCATTTTCTCACATTATTTGCCGTCACCATCTTCAATTTGTCATCAGAGGCCCCTGTCCTTTTTCACCACTCATTTGCAAATTGTCAAATTGCGTATTACTTTCTGGGCCAAATTTACCGAATTTAAGATGTTACCTCCTACATCTCAATTTTTATTTTATTTTTTTTTACTTTTTAGATTGGTCATTCAAGTAGACGAGTTGTTAAAAGATATAATTATTTTGAAATGTAATTTTACATTATGGAATTAGGCAATCCCAAAGTTAAAAAAAAAAATGTATAAGAAATAACTTTTGATGCAGGAAGCAACAACATAAATTCAATTACTTACCAAACTTTTTTTACCACAAATTGAACAAGAGACCAACTAGTAGTAGTAGCAAATTAAGGACGTTCTGGGCCCAAAATGCTTAATTTAATTATCAGCTCATGCTCAGGATGGGTCAATCTGAGACTAATTAGAGTAGCAAATCTAACGGACTTGATTTTTCTCCTAGAAGCTGCAAGAAGACATTCCATTGTTTAAGCATGCAGGTCTCATGAAAGTACAACTTTGTCCGCTGAAAATATCTGCATAAGATTCAGTCCATATTTTATACTCCACAAAAGTCTCAGTCATTTCATCTTTTGAATAACTTTGCATGCTAATGATTGCGTAATCTGTATGGCTCTTTCTGAATCAGTGGTAGACAATGAGATGAATTACAATTATAATGAATGAATTAGAATGTTTTCTATTGTTAGAATATTTATAACGAAATGGAACCAAAAATTTATTCTGTTATTTAAGAAAATGGCATTCTCACATTACCCAATTTTAAATATATCATCCTTGAGATGTTAATGATTAGATTAAAATTTGTAAAAAAAAGAAGTTATTTTATAATTTGAAAATTGTGTTCTATCAAGTACATCTCAAATTTGAGAGAAGAAAATTATGATTAAGCAATCGAACAGAATGAAACACGATTCATCTTTTATTATTATTGTTGTTGTGTTTTATTCTTATTTTTATAAATCAAACTGAAATAATTTCTCCTTCTATTTCATCCTCTGCTGTCAGTCCAAACATAACCTGATGTGATGACTTGTGGATGTGTTTGACTTAATTTTTTATTTAAAAATATCTTAAAATTAAATATTAAAATAAGAGTTTTATAAGTAAATTAAAAGTTGTTAGATACATTATGTTGTATTTTTTAACTTAAAAGAGCTAATCAAAGAGAGAATGGAGCAAGAGAATGGCGAGATCATTTCATAATTAAATGAGTTTTCCTTATGTCCTCTTAAAGGGTAAAGATAATTTTCATGAAATTCAACTTGGGACAATGATCCTTATTTATAAACTTAATTTGTGATATTTTTAATTTGATACCTGAAAAATAAAAAATACTCCACCAAGCAAATTGTCGATAAAACTTCAAAATGGCAGTTTCTTTGGCCTCTGTACATTTATTTCCATAACAATTATCCCCCTTACCATTTAAAACTTTAATTTTAAATTAGCCCACTTTATTTAGGCTTATACAAAGACAACTAAACATTTTTTAAATTACATGTATGTCCTTATACATTGAATTTTATTCTAACATATCCCCACGAAGCCATATATATAACTTTATAAAAATATATTCAATTTATGAACTTAATATTTTGCCATTAATAAAATAAAAATAAGAGATAAGACAAATTAAATATCCAGGGGAAAGTAAAATTATAAAATATAGTTATTTAAAACAATTTGTATTCATTTATATTTTTAAATAATTAATTGGAGTTTAATTATTATACATTGATACTTTTACACTTTTATCCAATAAAATATATATATATATATATATATATATATATATATATATATAAATTTGTTATTAAATGATGATTATTATATCATAATATAAAATAATTTTACATTTTCATTAATAATAATTTTTTGTCAATTAATTAAACAAATCATAGACATTTTTTTACAGCAAAATCATAGACATTTATACCTCAAAATCAGACACTTAGTACAATACTTTCCTCAGTGGGTCAATGCTAGCTATTTCCATTTGACGAAGCTTTTTACATTGCCCCTTCAAAGGCAAGTGCTTTGTATAATAGTTGGTGGCCAATGCTAACTGGTGAGTGGTGAGCTAAACTGCTAAAGCATTTCCAGCATGCTATTTAATTGTTTCTTTTTTCATTTATTAGATTATTATTACGTGACAAGAAAAATCTCGTAATCCTTTTTTATTCCTCCAGCAACGATAATATATATGTTACCTCTTCCAATACTGTTGGCCTCTCCGCCTCTGCTTTATTCTTTTCGTATAACAAGTCATCACTCTTCAGAATATGCTAGACAATTTTAATTTAATAATCATTTGCTTTTCAAACTCCATCATAACCAATAAGTTTCAAAGTTATCTTTCAATAAAAAAAAAAAACAAATTAATTCGGTGCTTCGTGAATTACCGACGACATTCTAGTGCAAACAAACTCATAAGCAAAAACCTAGCAATGGTAAAAAAACAACAAATTATATATTTTAAATGTACACACATTTTGGGTGTATCACAAATGTGGAAAAAAAGGAAAATAAAAAGTGAGAGAATAGACAAATAAAAAGAAAAATATGAAAAAAAATAAAATAGCCAGTGACAGTGAGCTTGCTGTGCTTTGGTTCCACTTCCACCTCCGTCACCCCTTCATGCCTTCCACTGATTTCGGAACATAAAAACAATTCATATCATAGGATATACGAGAAAACGCATAAGAGATACGCAGGATCCCTGAATCATGACATATATATGCTGGTAAGATTTGTTAGAATGTGATTAAAATAGTTAGCGACTAAAAAGTGAATAAGCTAGTTTTAATGTATATAGTGTATAAATAGTATTTGACTCTTTCATCATCATTTGTACTCATATTTGAATAACAGAATATCAATTCTCTCGTATCTTTTTCTTATATCTCATGTGTGAATTTGTTATTATTTTAACAAATTGGTATCAGAGCCAAGGTTTCGATTGAGAGATCCTTGCGACACACACAATGAGATCAATTGACGCGAATTTTTAAGTAAATTTTCCCATTCTCCATGGAAAGAACTGGGATTGGTGGCGTGTGCAGATGAAGGCGATTCTGGACTATCAGGAAGTCACAGAAATCGTCGAAGAAGGTTATTCGATGCTCACTAAAGATTTCACAGATGCAGAGAAGACTCTTCACAAAGAAAACAAGAAGAAAGATTGTAAAGCAACCTTTATGATTCATCAATGTGTTGATGAGGCGCACTTTGAGAAAATTGCAGGCGTTGCAAGTTCGCAAGAAGTGTGGAAGATCCTGGAGAAATGCAATGAAGGCACAAAGCAATTGAAGAAGGTGAGATTACAGACGATGAGGCGTCAATACGAATTGATGCAAATGGAGAATAATGAAAAGATAATTGAATTTTTCAACAAAATCATCACTCACATGAATGCCATGAAGAATTGTGGTGAAAAAATTTTAGATCAAACAATTGTAGAAAAGATTCTGAGAACATTGTTAGAATGGTTGGCAAGTGCACCAATTCGTTCAAGTAGTAATTAAAACGATAAGATCGAGTATCGTGTCTACATGGAATTTATTATACTTCGATGGAAAATATTCAATTTGTAAACAAATTTAATTGCAGTGAACTAAAATGAGATGGTTCATTCATGTTTTCCAATGATTGTAGTAATCTTTCTAAACTTAAGAACAAATAATAAGAACAAACACAGAATCGTAAAATGGAACAAATACTAAGGTAAATATGTTGGGGAGTATTCTACTGAACTTTCGCTTGACGTAATTAAAAAAATTTCTCTATTTAACATTATCCTAATGTTCCTTACACCATTAAATTACTCTAACTGTAATTCCTTACACGAAAGAGCCTAGCCCTCTTAGTTTCATTCTTGATTCATCAACAAACTCATTCTAAGCGAGCCACATTACACAAAAGATGCAATATTTATTAGATTACTTCACACTATTCCTAGAAATGAAGACCTCTAGCTGCTCTACCAAGTTTTAAGGACTAAAAACATTTTCCAATACTTAAATTCTAACAAAACATATAAATGGGTGATCAAGCCACAAATATGGAAAATAAACACAGATAGAAGCATAGAACACTAACAATAATATTAAATAGATGGTTAGAGTTTTTACATCAAAAGTGCTCAGTGGAAAAACTCACCAACAATGAAGTGTTTAGTCCTCCATTAACAAGGAAGGCTTAATACAACGATGAAAACAATATCTGGATGGAATGATGGAGTGAAAATGTGAAGAAAATTGTCTTCCTTCAGCCTTGGTGCTCTGTTCCTTCCTTTCCATGCTGCTTGATGCTTCATTTCCCCCTTTCTTCCAATTTTTAAAGACTTTTGGGCTTCTTAACTTACGAAGGCATGCTCAGCAAGCATGTCTCGCTGAGTGAGAGTTAGTGACTGGGTGCTAAGCAGGCTTGGACACGCTAAGCGTGAGAAGAGACAAGACCTTTGTTGGGCGGGCTGGTTACGTGCTAAGCACGCTGCTCTCTAACTTAACATTCTCTAGGGTTTTGCTCTCATTGAGCGAACTGGCCTTCTCACTAAGTGGATGAGTCTTGCTTAGCCAATCTGGCTCGCTGAGCGAGCCCTTTAGCAACATTTTCAAATCTTCTCTTCTTCAGCCTAAAAATCCCAAAATTTTTAACATTAGACATCCAAATGGATCTTCCACTGTAACAACTCACACACAAATCAATTATTTCTAAATCTCACAAAAGAAACCATAAATTTAGAGGTGTGTTGCTACTTTTTATCCATTTTTAGTGATTTTAGTACTCTTGAATAGCAATTAACAAACACTTAATCCCAAATTCGACCACATTGTTGTAGCCATTGAAGAATCCAAGAAGCTCGAGGAATTAAAGGTAGAAGAACTTCAAGGTTCTCTCGAGGCACATGAGAAGAGACTCATTGAAAGAGGTTCAAAGAAGCCTGGTGATCATCATGCACTGTAGGCTCATACATCAGGAAGAGGAGGCCACAACTCCAAAGGAAATTTCTGAGGTCGAGGCCGTGGGAGAAATTCCAGAGGTGGCTTTGGAAGAAACATTCAAAGCCAAGATCAAAGAAAGATTGATCAAGATCAACCAGAAAGCTCCAATAGAAGAGGGAGTTTCACTAATTGGTGAGGAGGAAAGAAAAAGGTTGTTAACAGAAAAAATTAAATGTTTTAATTGTAATCGGATTGGACATTTTTCCACATAATGTGTAGTTGCACCAAGTCACATAGATCATCGGGGGAGTTAATCACATAGTGATCATCAGGCAAACATGGCCAAAGAAGAGAATGAAGCAATTCCTGAAGAACAACTTTTGATGCTGATGATGATCACCAGTCCAGAATCTCACAACAATGAAATTTGGTACATAGATTTTGGGTGTTCAAATCATATGACAGGACATCGTGGTTGGCTTGTTAATTTTATGCAAAGAAGAAGAGCACAGTAAGGTTTGTAGACAATAGAGTTATTCAGGCTGAGGGTGTTGGGAATGTGTTAGTCACAAGGCAAGATGGAAGACAAGCAGTGATCTCAGATGTGCTTTATGTTCCTGGAATGAAGAGCAACTTGATCAATATGGGCCAGTTCTTGGAGAAGGGATTCTCAATGAATATGATTAATGGTTTTTGGAGATCTAAGGCACAACAAAGAGAATGATCATGAAATCCCCTTTGGCCAGAAACAGGACCTTCAAGGTAAACCTAAACACCATTGAATCTCAATGCTTTTCTGTTGCTACATTATCAGATGACTCATGGTTATGGCACCTAAGGTTAAGCCACTTAAATTTCAAAGATTTAAGCTTGTTGTGATCAAAAGATATGGTATCTGGTCTTCCCTCAATTGTGATTCCAAAGAAAATATGTGACAATTGCTTGATTAGCAAACAACCTAGAACCTCTTTCAGCTCATACATTATGTCCAAAGCTAGTGATGTTCTACATGTTGTCTACTCAGATGTTTGTGGGCCATTTGATGTTCCATCACTAGGGGGAAATAGATATTTCGTATCATTTGTGGATGATCTTAGTAGAAAGTTATGGCTATATTTGATTAAGGCTAAGAGTGAAGTATTCAACATCTTTAAGGGATTCAAGGCTCTATTAGAAAAGCAGTCTGAGAAGTGTATTAAGATTCTGAGGACAGATGGAGGAGGAGAATTCACGTTTGGTGAGCTAGAAGGCTTCTGCAAGGAGCATGGAATAATACATGAAGTAACTGCTCCCTACACCCCCCCAACACAATGGGATTGTAGAAAGAAGAAACATGACCATATTAAATATGGTAAGAAGCATGCTCAAGCAAAAAAATATCCCCCATAGCTTCTCGAGTGAAGCAGCCATGACTGCTGTTCATGTCCATAACAAATGCCCTACCAAAAGGCTTGACTCAATAGTTCTAGAAGAAGCATGGTCTGGTAGCAAGCCTTTAGTCAAGCATTTCAAAATCTTAGGTTCATTATGCTACAGACATATTCCATATCAAAGGAGAAAGAAGCTTGATGAGAAAAGTGAACCAATGATTTTTGTAGGTTACAACTCTACAGGTTCCTACAAGTTGTACAATCCCAAGACAAAACAAGTTCTCTTCAGTAGAGATGTTTATTTTGATGAATCTAATTCATAGGGTGAGTCATAGCCTATAACTGAAATAGTTCCAAAATTGCAATTTGATTGGGAAGAAAACAACTCAGTAAGAGAAACCACTCAAGAGACAATGAATGTTGAGTCTCAGGTAGTGAATAACAGACATACAAGAAATAAAAAATTTTCATCAAGACTTTTAGATTATCAAGTTTAATGCTATCTCAAATGATGGTGATCTAGTTTAGCACCTGACACTCATGGCTGATGTGGAACCTATTAGTCTTGATGAAGCCATCACAAGCAAAGTATGGAAATCATCTATGGAAGAAGAATTGAGGAGTATTGAGAAGAATCATACCTGGGAAATGATAGAATTACCTCAAAACAAGATTCCTATTGATCTTAAATGGGTTTTTAAAGTTAAACTTAAACCAGATGGCTCAGTTGCTAAGCATAAGACTAGACTGGTAGCTAAAGGTTTCATGTAGAAGAAAGGGATAGATTACTCAGAGGTGTTTGCTCCTGTAGCTAGATTGAAAACTGTGAGGCTGATTGTTGCTTTGGCTAGTTGGAGGAATTGGAAGTTATGGCAGCTGGATGTTAAATCAACTTTTCTCAATGGACCACTTGATGAGGAAGTGTTCATTGTACAACCTCCTGGTTTCATAAGTAAAGGGAACGAACAAAAGGTTTTGAAGTTAAGGAAGGCTCTATATGGCCTGAAACAAGCACCTAGGGCTTGGAACAAAAGGATTGATACTTTCCTTCATAGTGTTGGTTTTCAGAAATATTCAGTTGAGCATGGAGTTTATGTTAAGACTGTAAGTTCCACTGAAATTCTTCTTATTTGCTTATATGTGGATGACTTATTGATTACTGGTAGTGGTTCAGCTAGTATTGAGTCACTCAAGCAAAGCTTAAAGATGGAATTTGAAATGACAAACTTGGGAATCCTATCATATTTTTTGGGATTAAAGTTTGCTTATACTAAAAGGGGAATCTTTATGCACCAGAAGAAGTATATTTTAAAGGTACTAAAGAAGTTCAATATGATGGAGTGTAGTCCTGTAGAAACTCCAACTGAGTTAAATGTGAAGCTTGTAAGAAATGAGGATGAGGTTTCAGTTGATGGACTCTTGTTCAGACAAATTGTTGGTAGATTGAGGTTTATTTGTCATAGTAGACCAGAAATTGCGTTCAATGTTGAACTTGTGAGTAGGTTCATGAGTGATCCTAGACAACCACATTTGTTAGCTGCTAAAAGAATCTTGAGATATCTAAAGGGATTTCTAGGATATGGAATCATTTTTTCCCATCAAACCAAGGAGGATGAGAGTCTACATCTTGAAGCCTATTTTGATTCTGATTGGTGTGATGATTTGGTTGATAGGAGAAGCACTATGGGATAAGTCTTCCTATTGTCTGGATCTCCTATATCCTGGAGCTCAAAGAAGCAAACAACGGTGGCACTATCAACTTGTGAAGTAGAATACATTGCAGCGTGTTCAGTTGCTTGTTAAGCACTATGGTTATCTTCCTTGCTTAGTAAATTGAAGGTGTCTATTGGTAATGTTGTTGAATTGCTTGTGGACAGTAAATCAGCTATAGCCTTAGCCAAGAATCTAGTATCTCATGGTAGAAGCAAGAATATAGACACTGAGTTTCATTTCCTTAAGGATCAAGTAAACAAAGGTAGGGTCAAATTGAAGCATTTCAGGACAAAAGTGCAATTGGCGGATATAATGACTAAGCCATTGAAGATTGAAAGGTTTAAGGAGTTGAGAGAGTTCTTGAAGGTAGTTTGTTTATAAGCTTTTGAATCAAACGGGGGTATTAAAATGTGATTAAAATAGCTAGTGGTTAGAAAGTAAATAAATTAGTTTTAGCGGATATATTGTATAAATAATATTTGACTCTTTCATCATTTGTACTTATATTTGAATAAAACAGAATTTCAATTCTCTCATACCTTTTTTCATATCTTTATGCGTGAATATGTTGTTGTTCTAACAAGATTAACAACAAACATTGTGGTATAGTTGTCATTAGAAGCTTCTATAGCACGCATGTATATAAAGTCTTGCACATTCGTCATTATCTTTTGTTTTATTGTAATTCATGACTCAACTTAAATGGTTACATTATATATAGTATCCATCATTTTAGTATAAAGAATAGTATTAATCATTTATTATTCTTTCAATTTTTCTTCTTGAAAGAAATAATCGTTTTCTGCCTTAAACATTAATATAATTACTTTTTCATTTTCTTAATTTATCTCTCAAACGTAAGACTCCAACACTGTGGTTGAAAAATCAACCCCAAATGAGCATTTAAATTTTAACTTCCTAATTAATTATTACTTTGATGACTTATTAACAACAGATTGGAAACATGTAAAAGAGAAGGAACTCGTATATATATATAAGGCCAATTATGGTTAGACCTTTTTATTATCTTTATCAAACATGCAAATTTTCGAATATGGTTTTATCAATTTATCATTTAAATATTATTATAATTTAGTTATCATAATATTCAATTTATTAAATTATTTTTAATATAATATAAAACTAGAGCGTAAGAACACATCATATATATAAACTAATGTAAAAAAATAGTGTAAAAAGTGTATATAAAATGATGCGGAGTAGGAAAAATTCAAACTTAACCTCTATCAAAGCAGGAAAGTCGAGTTAGAGCGAATTAAACATATACCTATAGATTTAGATTTAGTTGTCATGCCTAATAAGATGATGTAGTTCCAACATTGCAATATTAGGTAATAGAATAAATGCAATTAAGTTTCAATTTACCATTTTTTAGTCAATTTCTTTATAAGGATATCACACTTTTTACCTAAGCATATGTGATGTTATAATGTTTTCTTTTAGACATTAATTAGAGCCGCTTGAAAGGGCAAAATGGCTTGCAAAGACCGAAGTTATGCATTTTTCAGTACCTGCGTGTTGGATTCAGTAGTTATGCCTAATTGGAGGATTAAATTCTAACATCTTATTACAATATTAGGTAAAAAAACCAATGTTGTTAAGTTCCAACTTACCATTTTTTAATAATTTTTGCTTATATATAGATATCACAATTTAACTAACCACATGTAATGCTCTATTATGTCTTTATTTTGGATCTTAACGGTAAGAGTAACTTGGAAAGGCTAAATGGCTAACCAAAATTGGGCTTATGTCTTTCATACTAAACAATATTTGTGTTCTCTTTCTAAGGATAACCGTTCTTTCCTTTCTTCATAAGAAAAATTTTATACTTAAAGAAAACCATATGTGAGCTTACTCGAACCATATGAAGGCTTGTGCTATCATTTCAAAATTTTCCTGTTTTAGTGGGTGAGAGAATGGTTCTTAATTTTTATAATGTAATTATTGTTCATGTTGAATCTTGAAGTAAACACTGACGGACCAAGGATGTTTGAGGGCGGAGAAATGTACTTCCTCATTTTTTTTAATCAGTGCACCCCTCATTTTAATAAATTTACACGTATTTTTTTAAAAAAAAAATTATATTTTGCACCTCTTAATTTTATGTGTTTGAATTTTTGACTTATTCTCGCATGAAAGTAAACAAAATTAAGGATCAATTTCAAGAAAACAAATTCAAATAAACTCCACAACGTGATTAGGAGAAATAAAAAAAATTATGTGAGAGTTGATTGATAGGAAGAAAAGGGTGTGCGTGCACAGGGAAGGGAGACTGTATGTGGCTTCAAAGAATGCAGAACCAGACGTCGGAAAGAGAAAAGAAGATTTTGGAAATTTATATTTTAAAAAATAAATAATAAATAAACTAAAATTATATGATTACCCTTTAATTTATGTTAGTCTAAATAAAAGTGAAATGATTTTTTTCCAATAGAAAAGGTGTAAGTACGGTGCTAAGATATACCTTTTAATTTTTTAGTGAGACTATTTTAGTAAATCCCATATATATAAATCAGAAGAAAAAAATTATTAAATAAAAAGTAAAATTTATAAAAAATGATTATTTTTTATAAATTTTAACTAATAATAAAAATAATTTTGAGGAAAAGTGTGAGAGAATATTGTTAGAACTTTTCTGTGTATATTATGATATTTCATTTTTTGGAAAAAATTGTTAAATAAATTCTTTATTCCTTTTATTGGCTTCAAACTACTGAATATTAATAAAATATTTACATAGTTGTAATTATGTGTTAATTAACTAATTATAAGAAATCACCTTAATAAAAACATTTTGTAATAAGAATTTTGATTTTTTCACTTAGAAAGTTAGGGAATGAAAATGAGAATGACAGTGCATATTTAAATTAAAATTTACAAATTTAAGTTTGAGTGAAAGTTAAGTTTACATGAGTATCTCAAATCTTATTTTTATGAATTTCAAGACAAAAATTTACTTTTAAATATATTTTCGAGGGTGACCAAACATCACCCAAACTCATTTTACTCTCAAATGCACTTTTGGAACTCGTCCACCGGAAATTCAAACACACCCATATCTCAATGTGATGGGTCTGAGAAATGGTTAAGCAAGACAAAATGGCCAATGCCATTGTTAGCACATTGTATTCTCTACGAATAGAGAACCTTATAGTATAATTAGTTTCAGTTTTACATTCTTTTCATGCGTTAGAAATGCAAAAGAAAGAAGAAACAACTTGATTTTAGTTTTAAAGATAAAGAAAGAAAAGCGGGAGAGAAAGGAATCAATATGAATCAGAATTAACAAGTACATCATTCTATTGAATCTAATTGCCACTGAAGTTAGAAATACTAACACTGAAGTTAGAACCACTGACTAAACAATAAAATCTGAAACTAACTAATCCACTAACACGAGAATAACATATTCTTATATTAAAAACTCTGACTTGGCAGCCTCTAAGAATAACATCCTCAGAAACATGGCTGAATATAAAGCTTGAGATGAGTTTCATGAAAGTGATATATATCTCGTTCTCAATATAGAATTGACATTGTTGATCCAATTGCCACTCCTCTTCCTAGTGGCATCAAACTCTCTAAACTTGTTTAGATTACATTGAAGATACTAGCTAGTGTTTACATTTCTAGTGTTAACAAAGTGTTTCACTTCATGGTCACCTCCGACTTGTCATTGCATGTTGTCAAAAGAATACTTCATTATTTAAAGAAAAAAATATTATAAACTTCTTTCAACTCCTAAGATTAAGTTCATTTGCTAACATGAAGTTGGAAGGTGGTCCCAAAACAGAACAAGAACATGTATGATAAGAGTAGAATAAGTTTTAATCATATCCAATTTGGTGTGCGATAAATGTATGTTATAATATAAATTGTGTTCAAATAATAAAATTATTGTTTCGTTAAAATTATATATAATTTTATAAAAAAATAAATTTTAATTTATTTTGTAGAAATTATGAAAATTATAAAAAATATTTTAAAATAAATTATACAAAATATTGTTTTATTTATGCAATAAAGTTTAAATAATTTAATTTATAATATAATTTTTTATGAGTCAAAGTTATATATATATATATATATATATATATATATATATATATATATAAAATACAAATTGATATATTAATGCATATTATATATAACATATTAGTTTATTATATATAAATCTTATAATTTTTAAATAATAATATCATATATATTTTATTAATGACACTACTAGAAAAAGATGTTTTTACGATGCACATTCCACATCGGTCCTTTGAAACCATCTTAGAAGAATATGCACTGATATTTTTGTAATTATGATGTGTGTCAACTGAGTGTAGCAAAATCCGTCTTCAAATGCATCATACAAGAACAGTTTTTAAAAGGACCGTCGCTCCACAACATTTTTTGACACAGCGTCATCGTATGCGCTGTCAATTAAATGAGGTTGGTGGTTGAAGTCACTCACAGATGACCTTCATGCCTGAAGTAAGGGAGCTTACGTATTTTTCCTCACTCAACTGACGTCCTACGTCACTCACCGGCCGTGGAACATGGTGTGTCGTCGTCGTCGTGTAAAACCAGTTGCGTTGAAGGCTATGTTTGTTTTCAGGCTCACATTTTTGCTTCTAACTTTCTTGGTTTTATGGGGTTGTATGGGGAACAAATTGCTGGGTCTGAATACATCATTAGTGGGCCTTGTTGAATGTTTAGATAATTTGTATTTTGATCTATTTCCTTGTATTTGTGGAGTAACTTTTGGGAAACATTCATTTGGTTTTAGTAGTGGCTTGTTCACCTACCTGTTCCTTAGCCATGTTCGTTTATAACTAATTGCTAGAAAATGTGCTGCATTTTCGTCCCTATGGTGTTTAAGTTCAGTTTTATACAAAATGAATAATGGTGATGCTTTCTGTTGAGTGTAACACAAGTAATACAAAGCAACATGATTGTGAAATTATACTTACTATGTCACAATTTTAATTCATAGTAAGGTTAAACTACATTACTCAATTTAACAATAAAACATTCTATTTGAATTGGGATTATAAACTTTAATCTATGAATGAGAATATGAAAACTTGGTGTATAAAATGCTAGAAAATTTCAGCAATAAATCAGGCACTATATACTTATTGTTTTGTCTTATGTTATCGAACATTATGTTGCATATCCATTTTATTTATATAACTTCTTTTGTGGTTTTCGTTAGTGTTGGCAGTGAGAACTTTCACCACAACAACAGTTGTGTCGTACAAATTGCACTTATATACTACTACTCTGCTCTCCAATTTTTAGATCTTCAGAGAAAGATTTAAGTACCTAAGACTATTTTCTTTTATGCCTCTTCTCTTTTAGCATATTCTTCCAAATATTCAGATTCTTGTGATGCATGTTGATATTTCTGTCTTTCTAGTTTTGCTCATTCTTTTTCCTTCGCCTCTTTATCAATAATCTATTTGACTTAAAATGGGTTCTTATGATGGTCTCTTGCTTAGGTTATTCAGTTGTTCAAAGTAATATAGGATGTTACTCCATTTTATAATGTCATCCTTTTGTAGTAGACAAGTTACCACTCTTACACAATTTTTTTTATTAGTATGAGATGGATATAACTCATCATAACAGTTTGTGATCTCCATATAAAGACAGATAGATAGATAGATATTACCCGTGCCACATTCACATTTGTATTCTTTGGTGGGAGTGTGCTTTCCTATCTGAGTGAGTATAACACTTTGAGCACACTTTGAGCACATTTCCACTTTTCTCATGGTGCTTTTTGAAGGGGGTGCTTCTTTGTCCCATTTAGGTCTCCCAAAGCCCTCAAGGGTGGTGGTGGACACACATAAACTTCCTTACTTCTTTCCCTTGCTCTTTGCTTCAGCTTCCAAGGAAGGTTGTGCCCTAGTCAATGGAGTGGAAGGTTTTGGTCCCTTTGGAAACCCTTGAGACAGATTTCACACAAGAATCTCCCATGGAATGGGTAGCTTAGGTAGCCGTGTTAATTATATGATTTAGGAGAAAACCAACATGCTAAATGAGATCTCTTTTTTGCAATAAAGTATAAGAGACATTTTAGGGTAGTTATGTTCTTATAACTAATATTTTATATCTAAAATTGCTCCATTACTACTGTAAATAAAAAACAAAACCTTTCTGTTTCATCTCTAACTGTGAATTGAATATTCAATGACTACAAAAATGGAATAAAAAACCAAGACTTCAAAGCAGTTGTGGATCCAAGACCCTAGGTTAGTGGAGATAAATTATAAAAAATAAAATTAGTGGATTCAGTTGTATAAATTAGATGAAATAAAATACAAAAATATAAAATTTTATTTACAAATTTGATGAATTTTAAAAAATGAGGGGTGCAAGTGCACCCCCTCAAAGCAACTTAGGTTCGCGCCAATACTGATTCAAAAATTATTCCAAATTAAAAGTAAGAAACAAAGGTTCTACATATTCAAACAAACAAACTATGTGTGTAAGTGGAATGAAAAAAGAAATCTCAAAGTAATTGGTAGAGTTTAATAACTATTATTATCTTCAATTTGAAATTCTTATTAATTACTTTAAACCGAATAAATCTTAATAATTAAAAAAATTAAGTCATAATTTATTGATTGATTCAAAAACTTCACCCACCCTGTTACAAATGTGACAAATTAAATACATTTTCTTACGAAGACTTAATAGGTTAAAAAGATGTGATACGCTAAACTAAGCTTAGAGAGTAAAAATCTCGAAAAATTAAATTGGAAATATGAAGATAAATTTCTGCTCTCATGTTATCTCAGTTTGAAGTTATATTTATAATTTTACTTACACTCATGTCTTTGTTTTGTTATTATAATAGAATCCTAACATTAACTAATATGTTAATGCTGATCGAAAGGAGAACCATGATACAAAGCTGCCACAATTCTTCAAATGGATTCCTTTAAGTAATTGGTCCTGTTAATTATTCTCAGGCCTGTTAGTGATATTGCTATTTCAAATCATTCTAAGTTAAATGATATATTGTCTATAGTTTTCTTTTTTGCTATGACATAAGAAATCTTGACTCTAATATATATATATATATATATATATATATATATATATATATATATATATATATATATATATATATATATTTTCTGTATTTTACAATAGGTAAAAGGTAGGATGATACTATTCTACATAGATTTTTAGTAAAAACAGTTATAAATACTTACGGTATCTATGGAATGCAAGCATTTTACCATTTAAAACCATATCATTCTATGACGGCTGGTACCTGTTATTAGTATGACCTGTTATTATTAGTATAATTTATGTTTGTGTAAAATTATTTCATAATTTATATATAAGTATTTATTTATTATAAATTATAAATTTTAGTTATATAAAATAAACATTCATTAAAATACTAGTCAACATCACATGATCTTTGCCTAAGACATACATAATTATTCGTTACTCAATACTATAATATCATGAATCTGAAATCAACTATAGATAAACCAAACCATGCTAGTTGGAAATGGCATCCATGAGCTCAGAGTCATTTCCAATTGCCTCGAGAATCACATAAGGAAGGCACACTTCAATGTCCATAGAACCTTCTTCAGCGCCACCAAACAGAGTAATTTTTCCGCTACTTTTATTTGCGCCGCCACTTCTTACGGTCAGGGGCTTTCCCCACCCAAAATCATTGCCGTAAACGTTGAACCTTGGAGAACCGCTAGTGGCCAATGAGTTACTATTAGCGAGGCGACCTATCGCAAAAAGCCTTGGGGTTCTCACCCAAGACTCGTAGTAGCTCCTCACCTTCTCATGAGAGTGCGAAGAAATCACCTTGTTTATCTCCGAAGCACCCATTCCGAATCCACCCTCCTGTAATAGTTCTTCTGCTTTCATGGTAGCACGACCAACCAGTGCTGCGTTTCCGAAATAATCATTTGCGAGTGGTGGAATAAGCCTTGGTCTAGCTCCAATCAGAAGAACAAAATGAACCTCTTCTTGTGGCCCCATATGTTTGCAACGACTCACAGCGCGCCAAAGGAGAGTTAAAACCGCCTGCAGAGAAGATATTTTGTCCGTGTTGGCCTCTGCGTTGGCTTTTGATTTCAGTTCCGAGATTTTTCGCTTGGTGAAATGGAAGACCCTCTCAGAGAGAGTTTTTGGTTCAAGGTTTTGTGAGTGTTCTCCTTCTTCTTTTTCTTCCACCTTTGTGAACGGAAACCGTATGGCGCGGTCAATGCCAACGGGAAAGAAACGTTCGAAAAAAGGGATTTTTGATATTTTAGGGATACCGCGTGAGATTTCAGCCCAGGAATTCACGAAATGCCAAAATGACTTGCCGTCTGCAACCACGTGGTTGATTGTGAAGGCGATGAAGACGCCGTCAAGTAGCTCCGTCACTTGCACTGCCAACACTGGCTGTGACGTGCCTTCGTGGTTTTTAACTCCGTTGAGCGGAAAGAAGGAGCAAACAATGGGAGGAACGTATTTGGGTTGAAGAATATCAACGACAGTGGTGTTGTCTGCAACGGCGTGGACAAAGAGTGCTCCTGCGTTGTTGCATACGATGTGGGACGAGACAGTGTTGTCGTGGTGTTGGAGAATGACAAGACGACCTGCGAGGGGTGGAAAGAAGGCGAGAGTGGATGAAAGGGAGTGTTGGAGGTGCTCGATTTGGTTTTTTGTGTGTTTGTTGCGAAAAAGAAGGCCTTCCTGAATGGTTTCAATTGGGAGGAACTGAAGATCCCAGGGAGTTAAATCGATTTTCTGAACTGAGTCATGGTTATTGTGACTCGGTGGTGCCTTGATTGTAGTGGTGGATATGACTTGGACGGCTTCCATGGTGTTTATGTTAGCTTGAAGATTGGGCAGTTCTGCGTTTGTTTGTTGCTGCTCTCACAGCTGAGGAAAGGGAAAGTAACATAAATATCTTGAATGAGAATGAGAATTCTTTAAAGGGTTATTAACTAAAGAAAATTTTTTAAAAAAATTTATGTGAAAAAACTATAATTATGAAAAAAGATTTTAAAAAATAAAATTTGTATCTTATGAAAAATTATTTTATATTAATAAAAAATAATATTTATTTGATATATAATAACATCATAATTAAATAAAAAAGTATCAATTTTTTAAAGTTTTTTAAAAATTTTATTATTAAAATAAAATTATATATGAATTTTTTATAACAGATATCATAAAGATATTATAAGAATAAATAAAAAATACTTAAAGAAATTCCCTTAAAATATTATGGGCCAGAACTGGTTTAGTTTTGTATTTCTTTTTAATTTTTTAATAAAAAAAGTACATGTTATTTATATTTTTTTTCTCATCTCGTGGATCACGAGTAAATTCTAGCAAGGGTTGGGGTTCGGGTCCTTCTGGATCCTCAGCAGCATGAGATTTCTTGCAATTCACGCTTGCAGTAGAGAGAGGTAACAAAAGAGTAATAGTTTTTTTTTAAAAAAAAAATCTAAACAGTATGAGTTCAAACATAAATTTAAAGAGTGCTTTTCTTCCTTTTATTACAATTTATCATATTAATGATTAATTTCTTCTTTTTTTTTTCTTTATATCTAATTGACTTCACTCTTGAGAATATTTACAATGTAAGAATTAAATATTTTAATTAGAATCTTACTGTAAGGTAGTAAAATTTAAGAATATTTAATAATTTTTATTTTATTACTAAAATATTATCTATTAATACTAAAGATGTTCTTATGTCTTTAAGAAAAAAATAATAATCATATTCTTATGTGTCTTATATTTTTAGATCAATGAGACCAAAAACCTATGTCAACCTAGGAGATATTCATGAACACAAATCTAACGCATTACTCTTACATACAATTAATAAAAAAAAATTGATAAGTAATAAAAAATACTTATCATTTATTAGAATCAATATGATTTTTTAACAAAACAAATTATATAACCTGCTTCCTTAGATAACAATTTGATTCCATTAAGATATATTAAATATTTACATAATAGAAAATTTTCAATTTTTTTTGTTATCTTTTGTTTATAACTAACTAAATGATTTTTTTATAAATATATTTTATATTTATTATTATTATTATTATGTGTTTTTGAATATATATATATATATATATATATATATAAAAGTAAAACCAAAACAGTCCGACCTATCTATTTCTACTCATTTCTCTTATGCAATTTTTTGTTTAATTTTTTATTTCTTAAATATATTATTTAAATTATCTTATATGCAATATATCAAATAGATTATTATGTATGTATTTTAAAATCGATTTATACATACATTTAAAAATACATATAAATATTTTAGAAAAACATATAAAATGATTATTCTAGGTTTTTTTCAGTGCGTTCCAGGCTTATTTTTAATAATATCAATTTTTCAAAAGTTTGCTTACTTAAAAAATCAAGTTTAAAATCAGAATTGTTTTAAATTTTAATAATAATAATAATAATATATTTATAAGATTTTTCATTTAGTTAGTTATTTGATTTCACATAAAAAAATAACAAGAGAAATTGAATTTTTTATTATATAAATATTTAATATATCTTCGTATTATCAAATTGTTATTCAAAAAATAAACTATATTATTTTTTATTAAAAGAAATTAGATTGATACTGATAAATAATAAATATTTTTTTCTTTATATTTTATTATTTTTTATTAATTGTATATAAAAATAATGGATTAAGTTTGTGTAGGATAATTTATCAACTGATAGTTTATCAACATAGAACCCGTGTCAGAAAGGGAAGCCCTATTTATTATAGAAATTATTAGAACCTTAGAAGTTTGGTTGCAATGATTCACACAACAAGATGATGAAAATTATATGTAAGAGGGATAACATTTGTTGATAAGGTTGAGTCTTTAGAAAAGATCAGACCCAATAATAATGTAACCAGAATGACAAATGACAAGGTCTGTCAATAATGCGTCAGGTGCGGGCGGGCTCCACGAAATAAGATGAATTAGTAATTTGTTGGCAACATTCACATTCACCTGTACACATCTGAGTCACCACTAACAGCATGTTTAATTGAACATTCTAAATTGATATTTAAGATATTTTTTATAATATTAAATAGGATTCAAGATCTTTTAAAATTTATTTAATTTTTTATTTTAATGATAGATTTTATTTTAGAATTTTAGAATTTTTTTTATAAATTTCACATGAACTTTATTTTTAAATATTTTATTTAATTATTCGGTAAATTAAATATATTTAATTTTAATGAAACATAAAAGAAAAAGATATTAAATATTAAGAAATAGAAAAATGAACATAAATTTATTTTCTATTTATGATTAAATTTTAAAGAAATAAAAAATACATAAATTAGATAATAAAAAAATTGTAAAACAATAATATCAAAGAAGAGTTAAATTTGATTATTGTTGTAATTGTAACGTTTCCAAATATGCTCTATCACCTTGGAGTTGGTATGAATTCTTCTGTAATGACTAAAAAAAAAATCAAGATCTAAGACCCTAAGTTAGGGGGACAAAATATAAAAAATAAAATCAATGGGTTCAATTGTATAAATTAGATGAAATAAAATATAAAAATATAAAATTTTATTTACAAATTTGATGAATTTTAAAAAATGAGGTACACCCCTCAAAGCAACTTAGGTCTGGCACTGATTTAAGAATGATTCCAAATTGAAGGTAAAATAAGAACAAAGTTTTACATATTCAAACAAAAAAAACTATGTGTGTAGGTGAGACAAAAAAAAATCTCAAAGTCATTCATAGAGTTCAATAACTATTATTATCTTCAATTTAAAATTCTTATTAATTACTTTAAACCGAATAAATCTTAATAATTGAAAAATTAAGTCAGAATTTATTGGTTGATTCAAAAAACTTCACACACTATTAGAGACAAATTAAAGACAAATGTATTGTCCTTGGACCATGATCATTACATGTTACATCGATATATCTTCTTACGATATATCTTCTTACAAAAATCTTTACCCACGGGTGAGTGTAAATCTCTTAAAAAAGACATGATACACTAAACTAAACTAAGCTTAGAGACTAAAGATCGAAGAAAAAATTAAATTGAAGATACGAAGATATGTCTGATATTGCTATTCCAAATCATTCTAAGTTAAATGATATATTGTTTGTAGTCTCCTTTTTTGCTATAACATAAGAAACCTTGATTCTAATATATATATATATATATATATATATATATATATATATATATATATATATATATATATATATATATATATTCTGCATTTTACAATGGCGCTTAAGTAAAAACTGTTATAAATACTTACATGGTATGGTATCTATGGGATGCAAGCATTCTACAATTTAAAATAAAATCCATAGTAGAATAATATCATTCAACTACAGCCGTACTTGTTATTAGTATATTTATGTTTGTGTAAAATTATTTCATAATTTATACATAAGTATTTATTTATTATAAATTATAAATTTTAGTTATATAAAATAAACATTCACTAAAATACTAGTAATTGATAAATGTACAACTTACTTAGATTTATAGAACAACATCACATGATATTTGCTTTAAGCTCATAGTAAATTTGTGAAAAAGCTGACCAATAATAATGAATTCATGTGATTGGTGTTTCTATAGTTGTTATTACCCTATTGCATGAATTATCATAATTATTGTTTACAAAGGGTAAATAAATGAGAAGGAAAATTCTACCCAGAAAAAAAAAAAAAGAGTGAAAGATAAGAATACACAGTCCACAAAAAGGGTTATGCCAGCTAGTTCAACTAACTATTTAACATCAAGATACTTTTTGTTGAATCTGCGTGCTAAACATGATAGTTGCCCGTTTAATTCATTAATAAAGAAAAATAATAGTACAGCACCAAAAAAAAAATATTAGTAACATATTTTTTTATTTATTAATATGTATTTAAACAAAAAAATTATGAGAGACTTTTTTTTATATTATACCGTATAAGCCCAAAAGAAGATTACATGTAGCGAAATAAAGATACGGGGTAATGATTCCCGCTGCATCAAATTTTAGCAAATAACTTACAAACGTAGGTAGATGCTCAAAACTCATGAATTCCAACTCTTTCACAGACAAAATTAGCTAAGACATCAGCATATCTATTGCCATCTCTAGTATGAACAATCATACGTACATTAACTCTTTCAATTAAAGAACGAATTGCCAGGATCAATCTAAGATCTGTAGCACAACGAGCTCTAGAATTAGTGAGAAACTAGAATTAGTGATGAATTTCACAATAACTTGCGAATCAAATTGAATAATTAATGAATACCAACTCTTCTTTTTGACCAGCTTCATATATCTCCTCAAAAATCCCCATAATGCGAGACTCATTTTTTTTATTTAAAAACTTGTATATACAATTTTATGAGTATACAAAACAAATAACATGTTTAAAAGAATGTTAATTACTACTAGCAGTCTAAGAAAAGTTGAGAATCTCTATAATGTCATGTTAGAAAGATTCCACCACCAGTAAAAATATTTAGAAAAACGAATAATCTTAAAATATGAAGTAAAGATTAATCTCACATTAACTGTGTAAAGAAATTTCAATGAAATAAAAAAGAGATAAAATAAAATAACAAGATAAAAGTAAAAGTTATAAAATATAACTACTTATTAAAACATATAGTATTTATTTATATTTTTATGTAATCTATTTATCTAGTATATTATACAAAATGTCTTTTTAGAGAATATAAAAGGTTTTATAAAGATGGAATAATGTGACGTCACAATACCATATTCATTCTCATCAAATAAATGAAACTAATTCACTCTTAATTAGTTAATTCAAGATTTAAAATAATTCAGAATTCATAATAATAAATTATTATTATTACATTTTCGGAAATAAAAGCAATCAATCATATTTTTATTTTTTATTCACAATAATAAATAATAAATGTAATATAATAAATCATCTAATTTTAATTGCTAACAAATTATAATCTGATGAAATCAATTATCTATTTTTTAATTCATATAAACAAATTATTAATTAAAATTCAATCAATTACTTTTTTTCTTATTCAAATTAACTGATTAATCAATTTCATAATAATTATTTAATTACACAAATTAATGGTCATCAAAGTAATAATAATTTTCCAATGAAATGCAATTACATTTATAATATTTTCAACATATCAATTTTATTAACACATTGTAATTGCCATATAAAATTTGAATCAATTCAAAATTAAATTGATTGAATTAAAGAAGGCTTCCAATAATTGGCATAAAGTCTTAATATAAACCTTGTATCATTCCCGGAAATATAAAGGTAGGAATATTCCCATGTTTGGTGATAGGACGTTATCAGAAAATACTATCCCAGAAAAGTTTTTATTCCCAGAAAATAGTACCCAAAAAAATTAATTAAAAATGAAGATGCAATTTTGTCAACACACTTTGACGAAGCTTTTACGGTTGGCCTTGGCCACTGTCTATCCGAACCTGACTAGTAGATGCACGCTGATGGAGTAGTTGTAACTTGTTATTAGTTATAGTATAAATAAAAGTAGCTCAACCGTTTCAATACCTTAGTGCAACAAAATATAAAATTAAATCTATAGGTTGTTGATTTGATTTAGATATCAGGTATCAATTTCTCATGTTCTCTCATTGTTGAATCTACAAAGAACATAGCTTCCAACATTCTGCTGTCTGTTATTAAGTTACCATATTTTGGTTTTCAAGCACATACACATGTTCAATTTTGTTGCTCTTCATTTGGTGCCTTTTTCTATATAATTTTCTTCCTCAGTACTTGTACTATATTGGATTCTTTAGACGTAGTTGCATATTGGAATTAGGGAAGATTATAGATGGATAGACTACAGAGACAAACAAATAGAGATAAATTATAGATAGATAATCTTCAATGAAATGTTATTTTCAAAAAAATTGGGAATTTGGATAAAATCATACATCTTTCACTTGTGCTAGCTCACAAAAACTACGGCTTTTGCTCTCTATTTGACATCATTACTTTGTCGTGTCTGTCAAACATGGAGTCTTTAAGCTACTACATTTTCTTTATGTTTGCTTCTACGTACAGGTCGGGTGTAATACATATTTGAGTTGAGATGTATGATGTAACACACTTTCAATTCAATAATAGATAACTGATGTTTTGTGTGTTTGTGGTTGTTTTCATCTTCGATCTTTGTTGTGCATGTGTGTTCCCCCTCTCCCCCCCCCCCCCCCCCCCAACAAATGGTATCACTTATATATAACTGATGTGTCTTGCATTAATGTAGTTGTTAGAAATTAGAATTGCTTCTTCATTTAGCATTTTCTTCTAATCTAATGCTCTCATGGCAAAAAAAATTCGCTGCTTATTTAGAATTGGAGATGGCAGAGTTACCAGGATATTTTCGTTACTGCTTGAACACAGGGAAACTTGTCCTTTTGGGAATTTTGGTCTCTGGAGGAGTTGTTTTGCAAATTTTGGTCAGTATTTTTTCCCCTCCTTGGTGGTGCTATGTATATTTAAATGTGATGTGACAAGAGAAACTTGCATGGGTTGGCACAACGGAAGCAACTGGGGACATGACGTGTTTATTAGGATCTAGAGAGGAGAAATTATTGTATGTGCCGAATCATTATGATCCTTATTAATTTCCAAGTGACACCTAGTTGAGTTTTATTAAGTCTTTTTTATAAATTAAAAAATTCAACTACTTGTTACACTAGGAATCATTGAGACTATGGGCATGCAGTGATTTGAGGCTATGCAATAATTTCTCCCTAGAGAGGGTTCTCCCTGTCCATGGCATAGGTTGTGACTTGTGACCACCCCAATTCCTTTTTAATATATATAGTAAAATGTAACAATAGATGTAAAAAATGATTGTTTAATTGCTTATATTTGTTCTGTGGCAGGCATGTGCATTGTATAATAATTGGTGGCCAATGCTAACTGGTGAGATAAAGCATCGTTGAATTCGATTCTCCTGCATTCTGTTTAATTGTTCTTTTTCATTCATGGGATAATTAATTACGTGATGACAAGAAAATTTTCATGTATGTTAGCATTACATCTTTTTCTATTCTTCCTGCAGCAATAACATATGTGCTTCTTCCAATGCCTTTGCTCTTCTTGGTGGGATCTGGACGTTCTTCCTTATTTTCTGAATCAGATAGCAGGTAAGTTAGTGTCTGAATTCTCCTAGTCCAAGCTGGGAAATTGAATCATTCAATTGTATTTTTTTTTGTGGTGTGAATCTGATGAATGATGGAGCAGCTGGGTGAATGCAACCAAGTTCTTAACCGGGGCCTCTGCTGTTGGAAGCATTGCCATTCCAGCCATATTAAAGCATTCTGGTGTTATAGGTTGGGGAGCCTTTGCAATGGAACTCTCTTCCTTCTTTGTGTTTGTATTTGCAATATTGTGTTACATTCGGATTAATGATGAAGATGATTATAGTAGTCTTTGAGATGGGAGCATAAGCATAAGTGGGATTGGTTTGTCAGTGTAAAAATGTATATGTTACCTTTGCATGTGGGAGCCTCACCTTTATTTTTTTTGATATATCAAATTAATCCCTTTTTCCCCATTTGAAATTAAGAGGCACTATTAAATGGCGTTTAACATTGTAGAACTCTCAACTTTAGAGGATCATTTAATGTTGGTTGGTATTGAGGCATTTTCTGTTTGTGTTTGAGTTTAATCCTCTACAACAATTTGCATCCTTTCTCTCCGAGACTCTATTGAGTCTTCCTTTTTCACTCTTGGAGATGTTATTTACACTTGCCTTTTGATATTGGTGATAGCGAGATAGGAAGTTGGATTTTCTGATGTAGAGGACTCCAGAAGGTGGGGTTCTTGCTGTGATGAAATCTTATACATGGCACCAAATAAATAATGCTTTTCCCCCCTCAAGAATCAAAGAATCAGGATATCTCTAACTTAGTGTCAAAGACTTATAGCATGTTTGGAAATTAGGTGAAAAATTGCTTTTCAGATAAAAATACTTTTATCAAAGGATCATAACTCTTATTTTTATTATAGCGAAGAGCCTCTCGGCAATGGGATATGCTAGTTTATTCTGTTTTTATCCATTAGACCTGTATTAAAATGCGCATTTATATTACAACAATTTCAACGGCAAATTAAACCTGTACTAATCTTTTAGATATGAAAATTCATATAAAAAGTTGACTTGTACTAATAGATATTTTTCTTTTTCCGCATACAATAACTTAAGAATTTAACTTTTGATTACATGCTTAAACAACATGATTATTTCTTTTTTCAATCATACTACACCAAGTTCACCAAAAACAAAAAAATTACTGTTTAAAAGTTATTGAAGTAGGTTAGAAAAAAAAAATCATGCCTAAATGGTTTCTCCAAAATTGAAGACCCAGATAAATAATAGAGACAACTGATTGGTTACTCCCAATGAGAACACAAACTAACGAGTCTGACAACAAATTTACGTGGCAGCAACAAATTAAGACATGCCGCACGCAACAGAATAATGGTAAGAAAATGCTCAAAATTCCGTGTTGCTTATGAATTTCACAATAGTTACTACGTCAACACTTCCAAATTAGTGTGTATGAGCAACAGAAAAGTCCAATCTGATCAACTTAGTGAAGTCAAACTTTTATTTTGTCGGCGTTGAATAATTTACTTCTATGGATTGGTCTACAATTACATATATTGAAAACTGGAAAGTAGCGTTATTTATCTAATATCTATACTTCAATATTTGCGGCTCACTTTTGCTTTGCAAGCTCCTCTTCAAATCTTGATGTTATCCCCTTCATAGTTTTCATTACATTTTTGTTTTTTAAAATGGAGGTGGTTCAAGAGCAGCAGCTACAAAATACAGGTTAGTTTCTCAATCACACTCGCTTCTTAAAAACTCTCACTGATTCTTGAAACATAAACAGATACCAAAGGAAGATAATAATAATAATCACTGGTTCCTCAAATCCTCATCCTTTTATCTCATGCATAAGAATCACTATGTTCCTCTTGCTAGGATTTTATATTATGTTAGCTATTATTGCAAATAGGGTAGATGACGAACCTCACTGTGTTTGGCCAAGGCCAATCCACCTTAGAAAACTGTTGCTTGTAATTGGCTAATAATATGGTCATGTCAGATTTCAATATCTAGAAGATGAAACTTGGAAAAAGTTAGAGATTGATTGAACACCACATGTCTTGAGTTTTATCACAAAGAAAGAATTTAAGTAATGGCATAAAGAAAGATATAATGATTCAGTTAAGCTGAATTCAGCATGATGATAGAGGAACTTAGTATAAGATTAAGGAGGAACCTTGCTTCTCTAGCATGAATTCTGCATTAAGGAGGAACTTAATTGAGAAGCAAGTTCCTCCTTAATATTGTACTGAATAATAATCTCCTCAATTCAGCATTCAGCATTCAATTTGATATTTTGATTCAAAACAAGAATTTAGCTCTAATTATGTAAGATAGAAGTCATAGAAGTTCTCACTAATCTCAGTTTCTCGTGTGGTTTCCTCAGATGGAAGAAAATTGCACAACTCAGACAGAAACTCAAATGTCACACAGCAACTTCAACATCCAAGATTCAGAAAATACAAATGGTGGCTACGTGTGTCCCTCTACATAATCTTTCTTCTTGTAGGCCAATCTGCAGCCACTCTTTTGGGAAGATTATACTATGACAATGGTGGTAATAGCAAATGGATGGCAACATTTGTTCAATCAGCTGGATTCCCTGTACTTCTTCCACTCCTTTTTTACTTCCCAAGACAAACACATGCCAAGTTTAATAACAATCCCAGCAATAATGATTATTCCTACAAAACAAAACCAAAATTCTCCACCCTTGTTTTCCTCTATCTAGCTTTTGGCCTAATTCTCACAGGGGACAACTTGATGTATTCCTATGGACTTTTATATCTCCCTCTTTCCACCTATTCTCTACTATGTGCCACCCAATTAGGCTTCAACGCGGTGTTCTCTTTCTTCCTCAATTCCCAGAAATTCACAGCATTCATAATCAATTCTGTAGTCCTCCTTACCATATCAGCTTCTCTGCTTGCAATCAACTCCGATTCCGACGAGGACTCAACCGGTCTTTCCAGAGAAAAGCATGTAATTGGATTCTTCTGCACCATTGGTGCATCAGCTACATTCTCTTTGTACCTCTCTCTTGTGCAGCTTTCTTTTCAGAAAGTTATAAAGAGAGAAACCTTTTCTGCTGTGTTGGACATGCAATTTTACCCATCCTTCATTGCTACATGTGCTTGTGTAGTAGGGTTGTTTGCAAGTGGAGAGTGGAAAAGTTTGAACAATGAGATGAAGGGATATGATAAGGGAAGTGTGTCATATGTAATGACTCTACTTTGGATTGCTGTGACATGGCAAATATCCTCAATTGGTATGCTAGGGTTGATTTTTGAGGTGTCTTCATTGTTTTCAAATGTGATAGGTACCTTGGCATTGCCTATTGTTCCCATCCTTGCAATTGTATTCTTCCATGACAAGATCAATGGGGTGAAGTTTGTAGCCTTGTTGTTAGCAGTGTGGGGCTTTCTGTCTTATGTGTATCAACATTATCTTGATGACAAAAAAGCCAAGGCAGAGAAAAGTGATGGCCTTGGGGTTTCAAACAGTGAGGTAGAAATTTGCTGATGGGATGGATGGACCAAATTTTGATCAAATTATACTTTTATACCAATTTTTGTTATGTTTAAATTGTGTTGACAAGAGTAGGTTAATTATGGAGAAATTATTAAGTAGTTCAGAATAACTATGTGTTTATGGTTCTGACCAATTTTAACATTTAAGTTTTTCAATTTACAAACAAGCTAATTAATGACATAATTAAATATGATGTTGAAATTAGTTGAAATCATAGTATTCCCGTACCACCAAAAAGAGTGATATTGGTGTTGAAATTTTGTGCATTCTTGATATTCCAGAGCAACTTGATTTTATTTTTTTTTGTTCTGCCCTCTGTGGGATAAAGTGTAACATTCGAGGGTAATAGTAAATAGTGTTTGTCAAAGTTATGTGGATTATTCATCTATTGTATCATATAATTGAATATAGATATTTTTCACACTTAAAAATCAACTCTACCGGTTTCAAATTAATTTTGGTAATAGTAAACGTTGTTAGTCAAAGTTATAATATGATTTTGGTGTCGATAATTTATGTTTATTATAATTTTAGTTTATGCAAGTTTTTTGGTTATTTTTAGTTTACATAAGTTTATGTATTTTTAATTTTTGTTCATATTTCTTTGGTTCATCTTTAGTTCAAATAAATTTATGTCTTTTTCAAGAGATTTAATTTTTGTGCATGCAATCTTTATCTTTTGGGGGGTTGTGCTTTGGAGGTAGTATTGTGCAGCTTGGAGGGTGTTCTTCTTGGTTTTGTGTTGATTCCAATCAGGGACGTGTAAAAACAGGGGAATGGGTATTTCTCGATTTTGTGTTGGCGGATTTTTATCTTTTAGTTTGGGAACTGTATATTTGCTTAAGTAACTGTACGTATGTATCTAAGACTCATCTGTCTTCTATTTATGTTATACTTGTTGGTGGCAAATTTTTCCATTCGGGATACTTTTGAAAAGTATTTTTTTAGATGGGGTTGTTTTAAAAGATATTGTGGTAGGGGGCACTTTTGCACGTAAAGTGCATGCATGGCCCAAGCAAATTGCCAATGGGACTAGCGAGTTCGCTGTCGGTGAAGGACTCGCCACTGCGAATGGCGATACGCACATGCAAGGTGAAGGATGCAAGGTGAAGGACTAGCCACTGCGAATGGTGATATGCACATGCAAGGGGAACCACCAGTTTGATTGGCGAGTTCCCACCACGTAGGCTCAGGGCTAGGTCAAGCCATGCAGGTGCAGCAGGCGATGCAGGTGCAGCAGGCGCAGGTGCAGAGGTCAGCTCTGGTGCAGGAGGGAATCACCATTCTCATTGGCGGGTTGGGCTTTGCGGGAATCGACAGCGTGGCTGGCGAGTTACTTTAATTCAAATTCTGTTCCTTGTAAAAGAAGAAGTTGGATGAGTTCCACAGTTGCGCTTGCATTGCTTTCTTCTTCTTCTTCTTCTTCATATTACTCCAGTACATTGCGGTTCTTCTTGTTTTCTCCCTGCTTTTTCTTTTTGGTAAGTATTTTATAATGGTAAATATTTGTTGTGTTATATATATATATATATATATATATATATATATATATATATGTTAACTTAATTTTAGTGAAAATTATTTACGTTAGGTTTGTTTATCTTTGTAGGACAGTGCTTCGTTCTTGCTGTTACGTGATTTCTCCTCTTGCTATTACGTGATTTTTCTATTTGGTAAGTTTTTTTAACTTGGTAACTTTAGTTAATATGTTAATATTATTTAAGTTAGGTTTTTTAAATTGTATGTTATTAGTTGTGTTATATATATATATGTTAGGTTAGTTTTAGTTAATTTGATAATATTATTTTTTAAAAATTTTGTAAATTAGTATAGTATTAATTGTTTTATATATAGATATGTTAAGTTTGTTGATGTTAGGTGAAACTTTTAAATTTTAAGTAGTACGTTCAAATATTAATATTATTTGTGTTATATGTATATGTAAAAATTTTAGTTGGTATATTATTATTTATACGTTAATTGTAGTTGATTTATTAACATGATTTTGTTAAGATTTTTAAAATTTGTATGTTATTATTTGTGATAAAATTATTTGTACGTTAGTTTTAGTTGTTATGTTATTATTATTTGGTTTAAATTTATTAGGTTTGTATGATATTATTTGTATTATATATATGGTATTTTAGGTTTAGTTAGAATGTGAATATTATTTAGTTTATTTAATTATAATTTTTATTGAAATATATAATACTTTATTAATTTTATATATATACATTGTTTAAATTTTTTATTCCATAGTAATTTTTTTATTTATTACCATTTTTGTGTGTATAATATATGTTATTTAATTTAAATTTTAATGATTGAAAAAAAATATGGTCATTTATTTAAATTTATGTAGGTATTTTAATATTTAATTTTTTTATTTGTAGAGTATTTTAGTTAATAAATTAAGTTTTGTTGTGTTAAATTTATGTACGTGTTTTATTTTATAATTTTGTTATGTACGTATTTTAATTTGGTCATTTATTTAAATTTATGTTGGTATTTTAATTTTTAATTTCGTTATTTGTAGAGTATTTTAGGTAGTATTTTAAGTTTTTTTCTGTTAAATTTATGTACGTGTTTAAATTTTTAATTTTGTTATGTATTTTAATTTGGTCATTTATTTGAATTTGTATAGGTATTTAATTTTTAATTTTTTTATTTGTAGAGTATTTTAGGTAGTATTTTAAGTTTTTTTGTGTTAAATTTATGTACGTGTTTAAATTTTATTTTATTATGTATTTTAATTTGGTCATTTATTTAAATTTTTGTAGCTATTTAATTTTAATTTTGTTATTTGTAGAGTATTTTAGGTAGTATTTTAAGTTTTGTTGTGTTAAATTTATGTACGTGTTTAAATTTTTAAATTTGTGTTATGTATTTTAGTTTGGTCATTTATTTAAATTTATGTAGCTATTTAATTTTTAATTTTGTTATTTGTAGAGTATTTTAGGTAGTATTTTAAGTTTTTTTGTGTTAAATTTATGTACATGTTTAAATTTTTAATTTTGTTATGTATTTTAATTTGGCCATTTATTTAAATTTGTGTAGGTATGTAATTTTTAATTTTGTTATTTGTAGAGTACTTTAGGTAGTATTTTAAGTTTTGTTGTGTTAAATTTATGTACGTGTTTAAATTTTTATTTTTGTTATGTATTTTAATTTGGTCATTTATTTAATTTTTTGTAGCTATTTAATTTTTAATTTTGTTATTTGTAGAGTTTTTTAGGTAGTATTTGAAGTTTTGTTGTGTTAAATTTATGTACGTGTTTAAATTTTTAATTTTGTTATGTATTTTAATTTGGTCATTTATTTAAATTTTTGTAGTTATTTAATTTTTAATTTTGTTATTTGTAGAGTATTTTAGGTAGTATTTGAAGTTTTGTTGTGTTAAATTTATGTACGTGTTTAAATTTTTAATTTTGTTATGTATTTTAATTTGGTCATTTGTTTAAATTTTTGTAGCTATTTAATTTTTAATTTTGTTATTTGTATAGTATTTTAGAACATTTATTTAAATTTGTGTACGTATTGTTATTTTTAATTTTATTATTTATTCATATTTTAATTATGTGGTATGTATATTTAATTGATTTTTTGTAACTGTAGTTAATTATTTTAATGTAAAATTTTTGTTGTCAATTTTTTGTATTATATTTTATTTTACAATATCAATGACATCTTCGTCATCTTCATCTAGTATACACATTAAGTCTGGTCCAATAGATGAAGACGTTTTATGGATGCAAGCTAAACATGTTTCATAACATGTTTGGAATGAGGAACCATTACACATCAGATGAGTTGTCCCCATCTATCAAGGACAAGAAGAAATACTAGGGAAAATTATTCTTCTGCTTCACAATCTAAATTTTATTTGATAATGAAGATGGGGTACCTAACAATAAATTCGTCATTAATTACCGTCTTAATTGAAAGATGGAGGCCTGAAACACACACGTTTCACTTGAGATGCGGAGAGACTACCATTACTCTTTAAGATATGTCAGTTTTATTAGGTCTTCATACTAACGGGGAACCATTAATTGGTTAGACTTATCTTGGTTGGACTGAATTGTGTGAAGAATTGTTGAGAGTCAGACCACAGGAAGGTGAACTTCAAGGCAGTGTGGTCAAATTAAGTTGGCTAGCTCACCATTTTTCACAAATAAATATCCATGACGGTAACGTAGAACAACTACAAAGGTTTACCCGTGCATGGATCTTCAGATTCATAGGAGGTGTTCTTTTTGTTGACAAATTGCGTGACTTTGAACAGTGTAGCACGTATGCATGGGGATCTGCTGTGCTTGCTTATTTACATAGAGACATGTACAATTCAGGAACTGACATTTGTTCTTGTTGTTTAAAACTTTCCAGCATCGTTTCAACGTCTTCCTCATCACAAATTTACAAGGCAATATATTTTCCTGACACTAAAAATCTACAACTGATAGCATAAATAATTTCATTATTTTGTAACTTTACCTTATCTCCAATTTTTTTCTTCAAAGCATTGAAACTAATTCTACGTTTAATCTGAATCGTTTTTTTTACTACCTTCAAATATTACACCATCGTTATCTTCATATACCCTTCCATTGAAATATAATACTGTTGTAACCGAATTCATGATGTACATACAAAAACAATATTTTAAATAATTAATCATAATAAATTCAAAATAATAAAATGAAATCACAAAAAAGTCCCTTTACTGGAACTTCACATTATAATTTTATTCTATACAAAAAATATTAACTTTAAATAAATATAATGATACACACTTAAAAAATATAAACGATTCCAACGAACTAATTTTAAAGGAGAAATAAACCATAACCAAAGTTAGTATTAAAAATAATTAATGTTAACAATAATAACTTCTAAATAAATAAACATAATTACAAAATTACTACAAATACATTAAAATAAAAATGACGCCATAAACGTAAAAGTATAAATTTAAAAACGCTGAACTAAACAACACTTTAAAAATACACATATTAATTACATACTACACACTTCATATTAAAATTTAAAATTCCATTCAAGTTCAACGCTCATAAATTTTTACCACATACCAACAAATCATTAACATCAACCTAAAGTAATTTTAAAAAAATATTACTACAACCTCATATCAAAAAAATTCCACACTCAAAATACTTCAAATAAATATGATGGTACAAAATTTTTTAGTTTTAAAAACTTTTAAAACACCAATACCAATCTAATCTAATTAAAAATATAATAAAAACTTGAAATTCAAAATACAATTTTCGGACTCAAAATATTTTCTTCAAATAAAGATGATGGTACAAATTTCTTTTATTTTAAATACACACCAACAACCATATGAAATATAAAGCTAATTTAATTAAAAAATTATTCAAAACTTCACATTCAAAAAAAATTACTTAACTGAAAATATTGATGCTACAAATTAAACCTGAACCGGCAAATTTGGAAAGCTTATGGCAGAACAAATGTAAAGTGAGAAGGAGGAAATTTTGAGAGCTTTTAAAAAAGTGGAAGACACACTAAAACTGCAACATAATGGGTCTATATATACACCCAGCTCCCACACCTAACTCGCCAATACCATTGGCAACTCCACTTTAGGCTAACTCGCCCATGGGAGTGGCGATTTGCCTGTCACGCCTGCACCTGCAAAAGCCTGAGCTCCCTGCAAAAAGCTGACCTAGTGGAACTCGCCAGTCAAACTGGCGGTTCCCCTTGCATGTGCATATCATCATTCGTAGTGGCGAGTCCTTCACCTTGCATGTGCGTATCGCCATTCGCAGTGGCGAGTCCTTCATCGACAACGAACTCGTCAATCTCACTGACGGTTTGCTTGGGCCATGCATGCACTTTACGTGCAAAAGTGCCCACTGCCGGAATATCTTTTAAAACAACCCCATCTGGGGAAATACTTTTTAAAAGTACCCCAAATGGGGAAATTTGCCCTTGTTGGTCTGGTTGAGGCATTTCTTATGACTCAACCACCTCTCTGGAATATCTTTTTTTTTTATTAAAAAAAAGATATTCAAGAGAGGTGGTCAAATTAATTCTGTTAGAAGTAAACTTTGTTTGTCAAAGTTATAATGAAAGATTTAAATTTTTTTTATTCAATAAATTTGTATTTTTAATTTAGTTATGATAAGTTTACAATTTTTTAATTTTTATTCATGTAACTTTTTTTTCTTTTTTTTAGTTCTTGCAAGTTTACCTCTTTTTCAATTTTAGTCATTTTGAGTTTTTATTCTTTTTTTGTTTTTAATGTTTGTAAGTTCGTATTTACATAAATCAAAAATGAAAAAAAAATTAAACTTATAAGAATGAAAATTGAAAAAAATATAAACTTACATGAAATGAGTAAAAAAAACTTGTAGGAACTAAAACTGAAAAAAATATTAATTTACATAAAAATGACTTAAAAGTAAGTTCTATTGTAAAACAAAAAAAAAATGTTTTAAGAGAAGAAAATATATAAGATTTTATTCAATTATCTCTATATTACATAAGATATTACTAATGATAGGTAAAATATTTATTTTTGGATACTTTTTATATTATAATGTTTGTTAATCATTAGACTATTTAATTTATCATTTTAGCATATAATTCAATATATTGATAGAAATCGTAGGTTTATTTTATTTTATTTTTGTTATTATAGGTTTTAGGTATTTTTTTATATTGCAATATTTAACCATTAGACTATTTATATTAAGATATTTTAACCATTACACTAATCATCACAATAAAAGTATGACATTTACTCAAGTGTTTGCTATTTTATTGTACTTTAAACTTGCTTGAAAATATTTTAAGATATAATTTAACATTAATAATAGTAGAATATACAATATGAAAATAAATATAATAAGTAAAATGAAAAAATATAATTAAAATAATTTCTATATATAAAAATAACAAGAGTTTAAAATTAATTAAAAAACTAAAATTATAAATATCTTAAAATAAAATTTTATAAATAATAAAATTAAAATTATGTAAAAATATCATATAGACATTTTCATATATATCTTTTTCATTTAATAGTTATGTCAATAGATAATAATATCAAACATTTATAATTATTCAATAAGTTAGTTTAACAACTTTTAACTAGCTACTTTTCAATTTCCAGTTCAATTTTTAGCTTTTAGCTAGTCTTTAAATTGTTTAAAAAAAAAACTAGCCTTTAAACCACTTTTGTCAAATATACAACAAGATAATAATAATAATAATAGAAAAAAATTGCGGAGGTAAGCATTTTGAAAATTTTATTATGGTAAAAAGTATACGTATATACGAATATTTAATAAATAAAATAAAAATTAGATGTAAACCAATTCAAATTTAATAAATTTTTATGAAGGCCGAAAGTTTCTTTTTAATAAAATGAAATACTGCATCACAGACAAAAGAGTCGATGGTTATGGTGAAAAATAAATAAAATATAAACAATAAAACGGGTTTGAGACACTGAAGGGTTAAATAAAAGGTTGCGTGTGTCCAAACAATCATTCAATAATCCAATCATTCCTTAGTTTTGTCTCTGGGATATCCCTATCTTATCTCAATTGTGAACAATTCTACATCAGAGGGAAACTATATAGTAGTAATTAATCTTAATTTCTTATTTGTATTCCTCATCAGAAGACAACCAAAGTACACAAATTGCACACAATCATGAAGGAAAACATAACTGTTACTCAACAACAACCTCTACATTCATCAACACTTGAGAAATACATACGGTGGTTGCGTGTGTCCATTTATACAATCCTTCTTCTCGTTTGCCAATGTTCAGCCACTCTTTTGGGAAGGTTTTACTTTGACAAAGGTGGTAAAAGCAAATGGATTGAAGCATTTGTTCAATCAGCTGGATTCCCTATACTAATTCCACTCCTATTTTACTGTCCAAAACATGCAAAATCAACAAACGATCCTAGTAATAATGATACCTCCGAAACCAAACCAAAACTTCTCATTATATTTCTCTTGTACCTAGTTTTTGGATTATTGTTAGCAGCCATAGACTTTATGTATGCATGTGGACTTTTATACCTTCCTCTTTCCACTTTTGCACTATTATGTGCATCCCAATTGGGCTTCATTGCAGTGTTGACTTTCTTCATCAATTCCCAAAAGTTCACTGCACTCATATTAAACTCTGTAGCTGTCTTAGCATGTCAGTTATCCTAATTGCACTCAACCCTGAATCTGAGGACACAAAGCACCATCCCAAAGAGAAGCAAATAATTGGGATCCTCTGTGCCATAGTCTCATCTGCCACGTTTGCACTCCATCACTCTCTTGTGCAGCGTTGTTTTGAGAAAGTTATAAAGACTAAAACCTTTGCTACTGTGTTAAGAATGAATTTTTACCCAATGCTCGTTGCTTCAGTTTTTGGCAGTGTGGGGTTGTTTTTCAGTGGAGATTGGAGAACTATGGGAATGGAGATGAAGGAATTCGAAAGCGGTAGTGTGTCATATGTAATGACTTTGGTTTGGACTGCTGTGGCATGGCAAATAGCCGGCGTTTCTATGTTGGGGTTGATTTTTGAGGTATCTTCATTGTTCTCAGTTGTAATAAGCAATTTGGAACTGACCATAACTCCTATCCTTGCTGTCATTGTCTTTCATGACAAGATTTATGGGGTTAAGATTATAGCCTTCATATTAGCTGTATGGGCCTTTTTGTCCTATATTTATCAACATTATCTAGATGACCGAAAGGCCAAGGAAGATAAAAGTGATTGCATTAAGGTTTCAATGGGAAATGGAGAAATTTGATGCATGGAATTATTAGTAGAATAATGGACCAAAGTTTTTGGTTTGGTTTTGTCTTTTTTTGTCTAGTGTCGTTTTGGTTGATGTATTGTCTATCATGTTTCAACGCGGATCTTAGTTCTTTGTTTGGGGTTTCTCCATCCATTCACGAAAATAAAAAATAGATAATGGAACTCTATATTTAGGAATTAATTGAATTTATACTATAGTTTGCTTGGGAAAGGGTTATGTTGTTGTTCAAGTTTATGCAATGCATATTTCTTGGTAATTGGTATCCCACGATAACTTAGTTTTTGTTACTGTGAAAAATTTTATACTGTTATTCGATAAAAGATTATTATTGATATAATTTTTAAAATAATTATTAAAAAAATTAATAAACTTTCATATGATAACTTATGATTACTGTAAGTGCATAACCATTAACACGCATAAAACAATTACACAAATGTACATTATTTGATTTATACAATGGACAGTAAAAAATGTAGAGAACTGGTATATAGTATGAAACATTTTTGAACAAATTGCATGAAAACATGAGGTGGCTGTTTTTATAGAATAACACAAATTTCATTATGAGGGTGTTGAAATTACGAAGGGGATATCTCAATATTAGTGGATTACACTTGGTTAATTCTTATTTATATTGTTGGAAGCAAATATATAGTTATTAACCGAGATGCGCACGTACGTTAACTTTCATGTACGGCTTATTCGGTAAAAAAAAAAACTTTTATGTACTGCTGGTTGGGCCCCTAGCACCTTCATTAATATATTTTTCATTGCCTATTAACAAAATTAAAATAACACAATTTTAATAATGAGTTTAAATCAGTTGATTAAATAAAACATGATGTGTTATAAGTTTCTTATATCAGGTTTAATTCTTACATATAAAAAAGAATTAAAGTTAATGTTTAACGGAAAACATGAGGCGTATGAATATAATTTATGAACCAAAAAAAACTAAAAACCATTGGTATCATTTGTGTCATCTAGCGTTTTCCATAAATGTATACGTTCATGAATATATAATAAAAAAATTAAAATTAGTTGGGCACTGATTCAATAACTTTTCATGAAGTCCAAAAGTGTTTTGTTATTAAAAATAGGTGAAATATTGGATGGTGAAAATAATATAAAAAACTAATCTAAGAGTAAAGGATTAAATAATGATTAAATAATATGATGTAATGGCCCAAATAATGATATCCAAAGGCGAATTCCTAAGTTATAAAATTGTCTCCGACATCTCTTGTCTCAATTGTGCATCAATTATATATCAGAAAAGTAATAGAAGTAATCCTAATTTCTTATTTGTATTCCTCATAAGACTAGAAAGTGCACAACTCATTATGTTCACAAACAAAGTAATATATGTTTGAGTAAATCGTCCGCGTGCGAACCTCAAAATTGTGTTTAGATATGGAGTGCGTCTTTTGTATTTGTCCATTAGATTAGTCTTGAAACATGTCACAGGATTGATCCAATAACAAGTGACATTTGAAATAAATTCTAAGAAAAATGTTTGTATCTTAAATTATAGAATTATATATTAAACATTTTTTTAATAAATGAGTTTTTTTTAAATATGATCTTTTTTGTTTTGTAAAAAGTAAAAACAAATAAATATTTTTTTTATTGATGTACTTAAAGTTTAAACTTTAATTATTCTACATTTGACCAGCTTGTTATGCTTCATCCCTTGGACGACAACTCAAACATGCCTATAACTGTTGATACTGATCAGCAACCTCAACATCCAAGAATCAGAGAATACAAACGGTGGTTTCGTGTGTCGTTTTACACAACCCTTCTTGCAGGCCAATGTACATCCACTATTTTGGGGGAAGTTATACATTGAAAAAAGTGGTAAAAGCAAATGGGTTGTAGCATTTGTTCAATCAGTTGGATTCCCTGTACCACTTCCACTCATATTTTACTCTCCAACACATACCAAATTAACAAAAAGTGATTCCTTCGAAACAAAACCAAAACTTTCCATTGTATTTTCCTGGTACCTAGTCTTGGGCTTAATGTGTGCAATGATGGACTTGATATATATGCCTATGGACTTTCATATCTTCCTCTTTCCACTTATGCTCTAGTATGTGCATCCCAATTAGGCTTCAATGCAGTGTTCACTTTCTTCATCAATTCCCAAAAGCTCACTGCATTGATATTCAACTCTATAGTTGTCCTTATATTACCATGTCAGTTACCCTAATTGCATTCAATACTGAATCTGAGGACACAAAACACCTTCCAAAAGGAAAGCAAATAATTGGGTTCTTTTGTGCCCTTGTTGCATCTGCCGTGTTTTCTTTGCACCACTCTCTTGTGTAGTTTTGTTTTGTTGTAACAATAGTTTATGGCAAACCGAAAAAATTATTGGCTGAGTCACGGACAATGTCGCTTTCTTTAAGACGTTTCGTGGCACTACCAAAAATTGTGCAAGCAGACTATCAACCACGACGTCTCCAGGATAAAACAGCTCAGATCACTGTATAAGATTCTCACTGCACTGAGGGAACCTTTTCTAGAATTACACCCTCTTGTATGACTTGAAAAGTCACTCTAAAGCCACCCGAAAATATGACTTGAAAAGTCACTCTAATAGCCAACCGAAAAATGTGACTTAAAAAGTCACTCTTAAAGGCAACCGAAAAATATGACTTACAAAGTCACTCTTAAAGGCAACCAAAATTTTAGAGCGACAGAAAGAAAGAGGGAGAAGTTTGCCGAAAATGCATCAGCTAAAACATGGGAGGGAGAAAGAAAAGTTGAGGAAATGCTTCTCAACTGGGGCAAGGAAAAAAGAAGAAATGAGCTCTCCATATATAGAGAGTGAAACACTATTCAAGTGTTTATCCTGAGCGATGTGGGACTTGAAGCTTTTTTTTCTTTTTTTTTTCCTTTCTTTTTTTTTCAAACTTTCATCATTTGTTCTAACAATCCCTCACTTGAAATTTGAAAAGAAGATTTTCGAGGATTTCATAAAATTGTGCATAAACAAAGGTGTCATACAACTTGAACCTTTGCATAATGAGTAAGATTCAGATTTTACTAGAGTGACTCGAAGTCTTGAACTCTATCTCCGACATCAAACCACACACAACCTTTTCATAGGTGTATTCTATAAAGCCTGTGCGTTAAAGGCCATGCACGTCTATCCCGATATAGTGAATGCTCTAGAAATTTTTGCCCAAAATTTCATATGAAGCGGCCCCCACTTCAACATTCACATAGGTGAGTCTATCAAGAGTACTCTTGTAGCCTAGGTACTCCACTCAATGTAGAGCATAGATCTCATTAAGAATTATGAATTTTTTTCATAACTCATCCTCTTGTTACTTCAGGAATCATGCTGCTTTCACTTATAACAGCATGTTCATCTCATATCACTTCACAACTTGTTATTACCCATTGAACCTAGTTCTTGGGATCTCCAGTCATTTAGGTCGGGTTACCATCATGAATGATCATCGCAGTAAGGGCAATAGTCCCATTCTTTTAGAAGTGTTATGGACTTTCTCTCTAGCTAATCCTTTCGTCAAAGGATCTGCTAAATTATCATCAGTGCGTACGTGATCCACTCTAACAGCTCCTGTTGAGAGTAATTCTCTAACAGGGTTGTGCTTACGACGTATCTGTCGTTTCTTACCATTGTAATAACGGTTCTCAATTTTTGCAATAGCCGTGGTACTATCACAATGGATCAACACAGCTGGTATCGGTCTTTCCCATAAAGGAATCTCTGCAAGTAAGCTTCTTAGCCAACTTGCTTCCTTACTAGCAGTTGCTAGTACTATCATCTCATATTCCATAGTGGACTGAGCTAAGATAGTCTGTTTCTTTGACTTCCAAGAAACAGCCCCACCAGCTATGCTAAATATATAGTCGATGGTTGCTTTGGAATCATCTGAAAGAGTGTTCCAATCTGCATCGTTGTATCCTTCAAGTACAGCAGGAAACCTTTTATAATGTAATCCAAGGTTTATGGTTCTTTTAAGGTACCTCATTACCCTTTCAATAGCGAGTCAGTGCTCCATACTAGGTCTACTGGTAAACCTGCATAATAATCCCACAACATAGGCTATGTCAGGTCTAGTACAATCAGTGGCATACCTAAGGCTGCCAATGATACTTGCGTACTCAGTTTGTCGTATACCTTCACCAGTGTTCTTAAACAGTTTTACACTTGGATCATATGGTGTACTAGCAGGTTTACAGTCAAAGTAGTCATATTTCTTTAAGATCTTCTCAATGTAGTGAGATTGATCCAGAGAAATTCCCTCTTTTGACCTAGTAATCTTAATACCAAGGATTACACTTGCTTCTCCGAGGTCTTTCATATCAAAGTTGTTACACAACAATGATTTCACATTGTTCACTACATGAATATTTGAACCAAATATGAGAAGGTCATCGACATATACACATATGATAGTGCAAATATTATTTACAGATTTGTAGTTAATGCATTTGTCACTTTCATTCACCTTAAACCCATTCGAGACTATTAAGTTATCAAACTTTTCATGCCACTGCTTAGGTGCTTGGTTTAGGCCATACAAAGATTTATCTAACTTGCAGACTTTATCTTCTTGTCCATGAATCACAAACCCTTCAGGTTGTTCCATATAGATTTCCTCTTCCAATTCACCATTTAAAAAAGCAGTTTTAGCATCCATTTGGTGTACCACTAGACTGTGAATAGCAGCAAGAGATATTAGCACCCGAATAGATGTTATTCTAGTGACTGGTGAAAAGGTGTCGAAGAAATCCACATTCTCTCTTTGCCTAAAACCCTTGGCTACAAGGAGAGCCTTGTATTTATCCACAGTACCATCAGGTTTTAGTTTCTTTTTCAAGATTCATTTATAACCAATTGGTTTGCAACCAGGAGGCAAGTCTACTAAATGCCATGTCTTGTTAGATTCTAAAGAATCCATCTCATCATTAATGGCTTCTTGCCACAAGTCAGCATCCAAAGAAGACAAAGCTTCTTGGAGGTTTGATGGATCCTCCTCTAATGTATAAGCCATATAATCGGGTCCATAATCTTTAGCAATTCTTGCTCTCTTACCTCTTTGAGGCTCTATATCTGGTTCTGGTTGTGCAAGATTTTCACTACTAATAGCAGGAAGATAATTGGATGAAGTACCCCCACTATCCCTTAATTTAAAAGGAAATTTATTTTCATAAAAATCAGCATCATTTGACTCTATGATCACTTTTGCGTTTAGGTCATAAAACCTATACGCTTTGCTATTAATTACATAACCAATGAACACACATTCATAGGCTCTACTTGCAAGTTTAACCCTCTTAGGATTTGGGATCCTTACATAGGCCAGACATCCCCAAGTTCTCAAATAAGACAAATTTGGTTATCTTTTCTTTAATATCTCATAGGGAGATGTCTTGCTTTTTGATTTGGGGATTCTATTTAGCACATAACAAACAATTAACAAAATTTCGCCCCACCAAAAAGATGTTGCACTAGAACTCAACATAGTAGCTACAACTAATTTTGTAAAAGTTCTGTTCTTTCTTTCAGCTTTACCGTTCATTTCAGGTGAATATGGAGCAGTCGTTTCATGTATGATTCCATGCAAATTATAAAACTCATTAAACAAACTGGAATCATACTTTGTGCCTCTATCACTTCGAAGTTTCTTAATTTTCTTATTGAATTGATTTTCAATTTCTGTTACAAATAACTTAAACATGTCAAGCGCTTCACTTTTATTTTTCATAAGATATACATATGTATAATCAGAGCAGTCATCAATAAAAGTGATAAAATATCGTTTTCCATTTCTGGTCAACGTTCCATCAAATTCACATATATCAGAATGTATTAAATTCAATGGCTCAGATTCTTTAACTACTGATTTATGTGATTTCTTAGTTATTTTAGATTGAATGCAAAAAACACATTTTTCAAAGTGATTTGAAGATAGCTTTGGAATAAAACCTAAGTTACTCATATTAGATATGCAACAACTATTTATATGACAAAGTCTAGAATGCCAGATATTAAAATCACACAGCATGTAAGCAGAAGGAGAAACTTTATTAATATCAAGATTCAATTTGAACATGCCATCAGTGGCGTACCCTTTCCCTACAAATACCCCATTCTTGGTCAAAGTAAATAAATCTGCACCTATGGTCTGAGTAAACCCAGCCTTGTTTAAAAGAAAACCAGAAACCAGATTCTTTCTCATCTCTGGAGTATGCATCACATCTTTGAGAAACAAAGTCTTTCCAGAGGTAAACTTCAGTTCAACATCTCCAGTTCCAGCAACGGTAGTGGTGTGGGAATCGCTCAACAACACTTTCTTATTTTCAACATTCGTGTATGTTTTAAACATAGCACGATCATAGCAGACATGGCGGGAGGCGCCAGTGTCTACCCACCATCCATCTAATCCTCCAATCATATTGATTTCTGTTATCACAGCTATGTATGGCTCTTGAGTCATGTTAGCCTGGGGAGCACCTGTCATTGAAGGATTTCTGCATTTACGTGCCATATGTCCCGGTTTGCCACAATTGTAGTAGAGGAATGGCTCACTGGGGTTATTCTTGGCAGGTGGATGTTGTCTAGCATGTTGGACCCTTGAGGGGTTCTTGTTGCGGTTGGAGGTATTTCTCACATTGCGGTCCTGATTCTTAAAGTTTTTGCCAATAGGCTTCAGAACTGCACGTGTTCTTCCTTTTAGTGTTGTTGTGAGACACAACCAACACTTCATCTTTCTGATCTTGTCTGCGTGCCTCTTCCTCAATGCGCAGACGTGTGATCAGAGACTCCAAAGAGAATTCTTTGGTCTTGTGTCTGAGAAGGTTTTTGAAATCCTTCCAGCCAGGAGGCAGTTTGTCTATGATGACAGCAACCTGAAATTGCTCATCCAATGTCATACCCTATGATATGATATCATGAGCAATTTTTTGTATCTCATGGGATTGAGACTCTACTGATTTATCATCAGTCATTTGATACTTGAGGTAGCGGCTAACAACATACTTTTTAGTCCCAGCTTCCTCAGTATCATATTTCTTTTCCAAAGTCAGCCAAACTAATTTGGCAGACTTATATGGGCTATAATAATCATAGAGATCATCAGCTAACCCATTCAGAATCAAATTCTTGCATAGGTAATCATTTTTATTCCAGAGAGCTAATTCCATAGTCATTTTATCCTTCACTTCCTTCTCAGCATCCTCAAGTACCACCGGAATATCAGTGTTCAAAACATAGACAACTTTTCTCATAGTTAAATAAAACATCATCTTTTGTTGCCAACGTTTGAAATGATACCCTTCAAACCTAAAAGGTTTGTTGAGGTCATTGCTGTTCGAGCCAGTAATATCTATGGTAGCCATAGCAGAACTGAAACCGTCTTAAAATTGTTGTAACAATAGTTTATGGCAAATCGAAAAAATTACTGACTGAGTCACGAACAATGTCGCTTTCTTTAAGACGTTTCGTGGCACTGCCAAAAATTGTGCAAGCAGACTATCAACCATGACGTCCCTAGGATAAAACAGCCCAGATCACTGTATAAGATTCCCACTGCACTGAGGGAACCTTTTCTAGAATTACACCCTCTTGTATGACTTGAAAAGTCACTCTAAAGCCACCTGAAAATATGACTTGAAAAGTCACTCTAATAGCCAATCGAAAAATGTGACTTAAAAAGTCACTCTTAAAGCCAACCGAAAAATATGACTTACAAAGTCACTCTTAAAGGCAACCGAAAAATATGACTTACAAAGTCACTCTTAAAGGCAACCAAAATTTTAGAGCGACAGAAAGAAAGAGGGAGAAGTTTGCCGGAAATGCATCGGCTGAAATATGGGAGGGAGAAAGAAAAGTTGAGGAAATGCTTCTCAACTGGGGCAAGGAAAAAAGAAGAAATGAGCTCTCTCTATATAGGGAGTGAAACACTATTCAAGTGTTTATCCTAAGCGATGTGAGACTTAAATCTTTTTTTTCTTTTTTTTTCCTTTCTTTTTTTTCTTCAAACTTTCATCCTTTGTTCTAACATGTTTTGACAAGGTTATAAAGAGAGAATTTGACAAGGTTATAATGACACCCTACCTTTTCTACTTTGTTGGCCATGCAATTGTACCCTACGATCATTGCTACTTGTAGTAACATAGTGGGATTGTTTGTAAGTGGAGATTGGAAAACTCTGGAAATGGAGATGAAGGAATTTGAAAATGGTAGGGTCTCATTACAAAGAGTCTACTTTGGACTGCTGTGGAATGGCAAATAGCTGACATTGGTTTGTTGGGGTTGATTTTTGAGGTATCTTCATTGTTCTCAATTGTAATAGGTAACTTGGAATTGACCATAACTCCATTCCTTGCTTTCATGGTCTTTCATGACAAGATTAATGGGGTTAAGGTTATAGCCTTCTTGTTAGCTATATGGGGCTTTTTGTCTTATATGTATCAATATTACCTAGATGGCACAAAGGCCAAGGAAGATAAAAGTGATGATAGCCTTGAGGTTTCATTGGAGAGGAAGAAATTTGATGTTCGAAATTAATAGACAACAAGTAAAATTATATATATATATATATATATATATATATATATATATATATATATATGAATTAAGTTTAAACTTCAGGTTGGACAATTAAGTGAGTCTAACTTGATTGGTTGATCATGTGCATGTGTTATTGTTGGTTGCATGGTTATCAAAATCGTAATTTAACTCGTAAAATCGTACGAGCTTATGATTTCATAGTGCCTCCACGAGTTAAATCATGAGTAGAATCACAAATCAAGTAGAATCGATAATAAACTCAATAGAATCAGAGTAAACTCGATAGAATCGGACCAAACTCGGTAGAATCGAACCAAACTTGGAATTAAGTTATGAACTTCAGTTTTCTATGTTATTTATAGGTTCATACAAAGAGAAGTTAGCACTTGCATCAAAAGAAGGTGAATGACATAATTTATGTGATGTACAACTTGAAGTTGAAAAGTAAACAAATAAGAAAAATTGTTATTCGATCTTCCATTTGAAAATACCGAATCTAATGATGAGTGGATAAAAAAAGAGAGTAATGATATTTTTGATGAAGACAATGTCCAAGTTGAACAACATCTAGGTGAAAGTGATAGTGGAAGCAATAGTGACTTGGTTGGAATAAGTTTAAGTGATCTAACTTTATATGCATTTGATATTGAAAATTTGGTTTTAAATGACAATGTTGAAGATCACTTCTCAAACGAGGAAGAGTTTGAAGATAATGGAGATGAAGATGATGATGGTGGGGTGATATTGGATATGATTTAATTAGAGGATTGATGGATGTAACACCCTGAAATGTTATTAATTATAAATTGATGTTTGATTGTATTTATTATGTTGTTTGACCATATGATAGACTTGAATGAGTTGAATTATGCCTTGAACTAGTCATGTGTGAATTTCGTGATATGAATGTTGAATTATGTGGAGTTTTGTTGAGTTAAGTTGAAAGTATGAGATTTTAGATTTTAACAAAACCTAGTTAAATGAAATCGCGATACCGGATTCGTTAACCATTAATCATCTTCAAATTTTGTCTGGATATCCCTAAGATATGTTTCTACAGTTTGACCGTTGGGATCTTGAAACAATAACTTTTGATCTCCTACTAAGCGAGAATGGTGCGCTAAGTGCAATTCCAACTGAGGGTAATTGCGCTAAGCCCAATTCCAATCGAGGGGAATTGCGCTGAGTGGCCCAAAGGTGCGCTTAGCGAGCCCTAGTGTAGAGGGGGTTGCGCTAAGCCTAAATTCTTGTGCTAAACACAAGAAGTGGACTTCGGCTTAGCGCGACAGGCCCGCTAAGCGAAAGTTGCAAGTTATAAATACGTCCTTAGCGTGAAAAAAACGATTTTCACTCTCCTCTTCTCCCAAAAACGTCTCGCAAACCCTAAAACCTTATTTTTCATCACCCAAGACCATCGGTGGCCGCTGTAAGCCGTCATTGTTTACCGTTGGATCCCCACACCAAGAGGAACACTTTAATCGGAGCGGAATCCTCAGAATCCTCCTCGAAGATTCGATGGAGAAAATCCCTCAATCCTCTATTTCAAAGTTTCTCTGAGGTAACCTTGACTTCTAAGCCTTCTCCTAATTAGTTTGAGTTCCTCATAGTGTCTCTTATGTGTTGGGTACTGTAATAGGGTATTTTTACATTTCCTTTGAAAAACCTTAGAGAATGAGACATTGTAAAAGTTATCTTTTTATAACCTTGAGGTTATTTTTGCGGCATTCACTGAACCCCGGTCACATTGGTGTGATCGGAACTTCAAAATGATGTTTCCATTTGTAGAATCCGAAACAGCCCTCAGCCCTTTATGTTTTGACACAGGTATTTGACCCCGAATGTTACCTTTAACCTTGTTTTTGAAATCAATATTAAATTCCTTTCGTTTTGGCATAATAGAGACTTGTGTTGGACCGACAAGCACGAACGAGGGAGAGACCTCTAAGTGATGCAAAGAGGAATTGACGGAGAGCTCACGATAGGTGAGGGGAGTTATTATTGAATTTACCGTTTTGACACCATAGTTAGGGCCAGGGAACCTAACTATGAGAATATTTGTCTGTCTCTGTTGCATGTTGATTTTCTTTCAAGAAAACTATGTTTTTAACGAATAGGATGCGATATGTCTATTGTTGATGAATAACATTATCGTTTATTAAACTTGTGTTGTTTGAAGACCTGGGGAGTGTGAACCTCAAGCATGGAAAATATATTTATATGCAGAATACGACTCATTGTTGATGTTGCTATTGGTGACTTTAATTGATATGTGGTGATGTTGATATTTACGATGATTTTGATTTGAGATGACGTTGTTAATGGTGATCATGTCAACATGAATTGATGTTATTATTTATGGTTATGTCAATATGGAATGAGGTTGTTGTGGTTATTGGTGATGTCATTGAAATGGAATGTTGATGATGTTGGAAATGCATTGACAAGTGGATGTTGTGTATGTTCGTGGGGGGCGGAGTGCACTAACCTTGTCGGATGGCCCATTCGTGGGGGACAAGCGTGGTTAAAGAATCTAAGCATTTATGAGGGGATGCTTAGGCGCTTTAATTGGTTCATGGTCTTTGGCACTTGCTTTTGGCCACGTTCATACATTGTACTTAGTGTATGTTCATAGGGGGTGCATTGACCTTGTCGGACGTCCCTTGTGTGGGAAACTAAAGTGGTTAAAGAATCCAAGCATTTCTGAAGGGATGCTTAGGAGCTTTAATTCATCTATGGTTATTGTACTTGATGGTGCCCATGTTTCATACCTCATATGACACGGGAAATAGTATAAATTATGGCAGTATGTACTTTATACTAGGGGGTGTGTCACCTGGTAGGGAACTCCTTGTGGCCCCAGGTTGATCACCTAGGGGGGAAGTTACAGTGCACGACTGAGTGACCTCGACAAATATTGCATGGTTTCCTAAATGAGGTGTCATGTAGACACGCTTAGGGCTATTTCCTTGGTATTGGATACGGTACGTATCGCATTGCATCTGAGAGTTGAGGTCAGGTGCATGCATCATTCTGAGAAGTCTTGATTGGATTCATGGATGGATGATGTGTATGATGAATAATTGTTGAATGTTGTGTAAGTTCATGATGTTTGCTTATGTTTTCTTGCTAATTGTGATTATTTGGATTTAACATTGATTCTTTTTATAATGAACTCACCCTTACAATTTTGTATCATGTGGTTGATATCTGTGATGATCGCGAACCTTGTTTGTGGAAGCAGAATGACAGCAGTAGGGTGCAAGGATGAGATTCTGTTGAGGAGCCGCCAAACCGACGTGATGACGTTGGGATTATTTTGGGGAGAGAGTTGTGTTTTATTAATCAACTCCTCCATAGTGGTTAATGATTTCTTTTGTTGGATTAAGGATGTAAAAAATATCTAGTTATATATGATTTTATATATAAGAATATTAATATATTTTTTATATTGAGTAAACTCTTACAAGTTTATCAGTCGATTTTACGAGTCGAGTTTATGAGACCTTTATGAGTTTATATAGAATCGCGAGTTTGACAACCTTGTTTAGTAACCTTGTTTAGTTAAGTAGGTAAATTATTGTAAATCCTAGGCATTTTTTTATTTATTATTTCTACATATAAAAAACTAGAGATTGAATAAGGATGATGTCGCTCTTGAATTTATTTGTTAGTATCCCACCATCATAATTTAATTTTTGTTCTTTGTGTAAAGGGTATAGTTTAAATGGAAAGAATAATGGCTTCTGTAATTCGAAAAAATATTTAAAATATTTTTTATTTTGAATTTAATTAAAATATCCTGACATAAAAAAAATTAGATAGGATATGATTGTTAGTTTTTATAATAAGTTTTTCAAAGGATACATTTAGGATAACTTTAAATTGACCAATGTAAAAACATTATACGAAATTTGTATGATAATTAAAGTCTTTTATTTTGTTTCATATGTGATTTTAAATCTATTATCTTATTTCAAAACTTAAATAAAAAAAACAGTAAAAAATACGTTTTTAGTAATTCCTATGCAAGTTTTGAAATAGAAAACAAATAAAAATCAAACTAATTTATACATTTTATCACTTAACTATCATTATTTGATGAAGTTTACTTTCCAAGTTTTTACCCACATTTTACTATCTTGTTTTTTCAATTTTTTCATATTATATATATATATATATATATTTAATTTTTACATATTTTATCATCAATGTAACAAAATGATATCATTCTTTAGGGACACATTGATCATTCATTACACATTTAATATATCAGTAAAATGTGTGAAAAAAATTTGAGTAATAAAATTTGTAAATAATAATAACTTATTGGTAAAATATGCAATTAAGCTTAAAAATAAGGTAACATTTTTCTGTAATTATCCTTGTCTAGTTTTAAATTTTATAATAAATATTTAGTTATCAACATTTTATTGTCCATTGGTTAAATCGACTATGTAGCTCGAAAATTCTGATTGATAACAAAATTATGGAGATATGCAGATCTTGAAAATTTATATTTTATTTATACAATGGACGCCAAAAAACTAAAAAAGTATATGTGTACGAATATTTAATAAAAAAATAGATGCAGACATATTCAAATTCAATAACATTTCAGGCAGGCCATAAGTGTTTTTCTATATATATAATAAAAATAGGTAATACTGCATCGAAACGAACAGGCAATGACTATGGTAAAAAATAATATAAAAATCGGGTGAGTAACGGGTTAAATCAAATCTATCTACATCTTATCTTATGTAAAGTTTACCTGAATAACTTCGAATCTCCGGATGAAAACTTTAATTTTATAATCATCATCGTTGATATATATAAAATTTATTTAAATATTTCAGAATTGTCAGATTGAAATTTTAATTTTATGTTAATCATTGATCTAATTCACTCTAACCTAAACTTATAATAATTTTAAAATTTATCATTGGACAAATATTTTCTTAAAAGCAATAATTTATTAAATAATTTAGATGTTATAATAGTGTTTTTTGAACGGAAGATGCTATAATAATTTGAATTATTAAAATTAATGATTTTATAAATATGTGGATAAATTTAAATAATTCATACTATTTTATTTTAATTAATAACTAAGCATACGAATTATGAAATAAATTCTTATGTATTTAAATAATATTTTATTACAAAATAACTTATCATATATTTTGTTTTAAAATAATAAATAATGTATTGTATTTATTAATAAAATAATTATTTTGATTGGATAAAATATTTATTTAAATAATTATCTTTTGTATTTTCCATGAATGACAACAAGATTTTATCTTAAAAAATTCCAGCCCTAAACTGCAGTTTATTACATTTTTAATTTGATCTTAGATTTTGACAACAAAATTTGATCTTAAATATTATCTCAATTTTTTTTGACAGATTAAAAAATCTCACTACTTGACACATTAATATAGGATTAATTAGCAGTTTGGAGAAAAGCTTGACTTATTCATTTTAATACTAAAGAATATAATAATTAACACATTAAAGGTCTATAATTATTTTGATCGTCTGTTACTAAAAAAATTACAATTATTCAAACGATTAATGTGTCATTTGAAAATCAATTTAAGATATTTGCACGGTTTCCATAGCATGCAATATTATTTGAAATGCATGTCTTTCTACTATCTTTTTATTTTCTATACGATTTGGAGCATGATTTGAAATTTTTTCTCACTCTAATTTGAGGAAAAGTACTATTCTTCTACACTATTATGGCAGTCATCCTTACTTTCGTACGGGTGAGAGGGATTGCATTGTAATGGCATCTCTTGTGCTTTTATATATATATATATATATATATATATTCCTTTTATTGAGCTTAAAAAAAGGTTCAATTGCACCAATTAGGTACCTCAAAATCAATTTAAATTGGTTGACATGACATTGATTGACGTGTCTGAGAGAATAAAATGGTACAATTGTGATACGGGAAAAAAAATACCCAATTAGTGTAATTGGATTTGGAGACAAAAATTACAAATTTATCATATGTATATGACTCAATCAAAATCTCAAAAGACTAAAATCACACAAATGCATTACTTGGAGGACCAACATTGTAATTAAACACTAAAAAGTTATGTGGACTAGTCTATCCTCTCTAAAAATTTATTATATTTTGTAAAGTTACAATAAACTAAATACACATGTTTTTAAAGTTTAAAGACCAAATTTATTAATGTCAAACTAACAAGACTATGACGTGTCCATGTGTGACCAAAAATATAGGAATTAAAAAGTTTTTTTTTCTAACTTAAATATATTGATAGTACTTATAAATATTATTATTCAAGTTATATTTGACAAGATGTTTTAGTTAAATTTTAACTTTATTTATTAGTTGAAAGATTGTTTAATTGATGACAATCAAGTTTTTTTTCTAGAAATTTCTAGTATTTTTTTAATGCTTGAAATAATAGTTTTTAGCTTCTAACTTAAAATTTTTGTTGTTATTGAACATATATTATATTTTTTTATTAATATTTTCTATTTTATGTAAGATTTTATTATTTTATTTTCTCTTCTTCCATTCATAAGGTAAGATTTTATTATTTTTACTTTTACTTTACATAAAATAGGATTTTCTCATTTTTATCTTTTATTATTTAGGGTATTGATAATCCTATATATATATATATATATATGTTTATTTTATTATTTTATTTTTATTATGTTGCTAGATTATCATGTTGTTGGAATGAGGTGTCAACCTATATTCATAATTAGTGATTTTTTTCACTGTTAATCAATTAGAAATTATCCTCAACATAGTTTTTAACATAATTATCATAAAAGTCAATAAATTTACTTATCATACATAGACTATATAAGATCGACACATCACCGACCAAAGAGTACACAACCTATTTCAATAATTAATGTGAGCTAATATTATAAGACAATTATATTAGTTATTTATCATTGATGAGTTTTATTTTATGTGATCAAATTAAGTGAGTCTGTTATACAACTAAATTAGATGATATTGACTTAAATAAACAGATGTTAGTGTTGATCCATTAAGAAATAATGAAAACCCTATTAGGTTAACACACTGTAACAAAGTTATGGTTCGCAATATATCGAGACGTCATACATAGTTTCTATTCTCCCAATCAGAAGAATTACGAAGATCCTATTAAGGAATAAAGAGGCTCCAATTGAGGAATAACCATAAAGTCACCGGTTATGCTATTAGACGGTTATCCGTTACTCTACAACATTTCGTAACAGATCCTAAGAAGAGCGCATAAATCAGAAATCACCTACGAATTCATATTTCACTGCATTTGTTTTATCAATCATTATGGATTCAAGTATTCCTAAAACTCTTCTTAATAATCTAACGTAATGTGTTCCTGGTGGTTATTGTTATTTTATAAAGATCCCCTAAAATTTCAACATTGAGTGTATAAAATGAAGAGAATAAATGGTTTATATGATTGACACATCACCAATGGAAGAGTACACAATGCCTTAGTCTTAAGTGTGTAGCACAAAGAGACTAAAAACTTTATATAAATGACACATCATCGATCCAAGGTTACATAACTCCTCAATCTCGAGTGTGTAGCATGATGAAGAGACTAAAAGCTTTATAAAATCGATGCATAACTGCACTGAAATCTTTGTTTGCTCACCCTCGTCAGTCGACGTTTGTTCAGTATTTGAAGCGACAAAGTGTTTCATTTTGAAAGCTTGTGTGGGAAGCTGCATTGAATGCCCCCTCCCTGGAATGCCACCTGTGGCACCATGATTTGCGAGATTTTCTCATTGGGTGAAGGGTTGCATGTGTCTTCACACGTATCGTTTTGCAATGAGTGTGACTCCTCGCTAATCGAGGTCATGTGTTGTGTCTTGTGCCTATAAATAAACGGTTTTCATTGGTTGATTCGTAAGTAATTTGATGAGTCAAAAATAAATTTTCATTGTTTGAGTTGTAACTTGTAAGTAAATTTGATCAGTTAGTGTGTTTGGTTTATCATTCCAAAGCTCTCAACATACGTTCATTTTGAAGTTTCCTCTCACAGATTTCTCCACTAAATGATCTTGGAATTCGTGTTGCCAACAAACCAAACACACTATTAGTAAAAAATTTGATCGGTTGGGTTGTTATATGAGCTTTACACAAAATGCAATTTAAGATTTAAAAAGTGATGAAGCTTTCGAAATTTCACAAAGCCACGTTTGTTTAACAAAATAAAATTTCATAATTTTTGACAATTTTTAACCACTAGAAAACAAACATAACAAAATAATGCTAATAAAATGAACATCACATAATCACATAACATCCAAAATAGATAGAAATGACTAGAACGTTGGACTAAAAAAAGTCCGCCAACATTGATGGTCAATGAAAAGTTTAGGAACCAAAATCATTAATGTCAAAAAGTTAAAGATGAAAAACGTAATTTATCGTATAAAAATTTACACAATTGAATACTATTGAAAAATTTATTTGAGTGTTAACCAATAAAGTTTACAATTAGCTTTGGCTTAGTTGCATTTTTAACACTTAACTTTTTAAGTTTTAACGAATTTTACCTCCAATAAATTAATTTAATATATTTTATTCCTAACTGTTAAGAAATTTGTGAATTTTTTTCTTCTTCTTCATTTATCCATTAATAAGTACAAAGGTTGGGGGTAAAATGTGCCAAAAAAAATAGAGGAAAAATTCATCAAAAATAATTAAAAAATTGGTTGCAAATTTTGTAAATAAAAAAAAGATGCAATTATGTTAAATGTAAAATGGGAGGATAAAATTCATAAATTTCTTAAAAATTAAAAATAAAATACTTTAAATTAACTTATTAGAGATAAAATTCATCAAAAATTAAAATATTAGAATAAAAAATACAATTAAGGCTTTAGCTTTTCATGTGGCTGAAATTAAAAAAGAAAAAAGAAATGTGAAACAATTAATGCACAAGCATACACAGAAAAGTCGATGAGTGTGATGAAAAATAATATAAAATGGATGATGGTAAATAAATTTTATTATTATTTAAAAATTACACATTCTAGCTGAGTGCCGACTGTGAAGTTCTAATTCAAAAGATTAAAAATAAAGGATTTGTAAAAAAAAAAAGTATGTTGAAGAAACATTTAACTATTCATGACGGTCGAAATTAAAAGAAAATAAGGTGAAATAATGCATGAGGATCCGAAGAGTTAATGCCGGGTGATGAAAAATAATATAAAACGGGTGAAGGTTTAAACAATTAAAATATTTTATTATTTAAAAGTTACACAAACAAGCTGTCTCTTAAGTTCTAATTCAAAAAAGGATTCACAAAAAAAAAAAAAAATTGGTCCTGACAAAAGAAGTTTTAGAAAGTTTCTTCAACAAAAAAAAAGGTTTTAGGAAAGTATGTACGTTGAAGAAACTTTAATATATTAGCAAGTATTTTATGAGTTGTAAATTCTTAATTCAAAATTAAAAATATAATGTAATTAATATACACAATTGATTTAAATAGAAAATGTAAATTAGGCTGGCATATGTTTGACCTTTGTTAAAAAATAAAGTATGTATTCGAACAGAAAAGAACTACACAAACTAATCAAAAAGCTTCCCTGAAAAAGACTAATAAAAAGTTGAAATTAATATATTAAGATTATATTTGATAAAATTAGCTCCAAAAGTTATCATGAATGTTTTATAAAATTATCTATCAAAGTTACAGAAAATATAAAATGATATAAATGAATAATATATTTATATGATATTTTTATATAAATCCTAATTTTATTTTATTGATAAAAATATGTTTTAGAATATTTAACATGTTAGTTTTTAATTAATTTTAAACAGTTATATTTATTTATAGATAAATCATTTTAATTATATTTTTTACTTTCAATTATTATATTCTGGTTGAATTATTCTCAAGGTCTCCATATTTTTTTACCAAATTTTTTAGGAGTTTTTATTTTTTTAATTCAGTCCCTAAATTTTTATTTATTTTTCAGTTGAGTTCTTCTATCTAATTGTTATTGTAAAAGATTAACTGTGAATACTTAATTAGATATGTAAACAATGGAATGGTGCCTCTATAAGCACAATTGAACCAATTGTAAGAATTTTTTGAAAAGTCAAATAATTATCTAAAAATACCTTAATTGATTTGACAATTGGATAGGTTGAAAGTTTGTATAAATATCTCAATCTAGTTGTGCTTACAACCGAATACAAACATATCGAGTCATTGTCTCTACCTTTTAATTAGGTGCATGTTATTAATATCTAGTTTAATTCATGTAATGGTTAAAATATCTAAAAGTGTAATTTTAAAATTAATAGAAAAATAACGTGAATAGAGTAATGGTTAAAATAAATAATTTAGTATTAGAATATTAAAAATAATAAAATAAAACAAAACTATCATCTAACAATATCAATATCCTAAGGTATAAGTTGAAATAATAAAATAAATTTTGTAAATAATAGGATGGTTAAAATAAATTGTACAATTTGGAAATATCCAATTTTTTAATAAAAATAAAAAAGAAAATGTTATTTATCATCATCAATGTCTTATATGATAAACAAGTAAAGAGAAAATCCTATTATATGTAAAAAAAAAAAGTAATAAAATCTTAGCTTATGAGTGAAAGAAAATAAAAATTAAATAAAATCTCACCTCACCTAGAAAAGATTAAAAAGAAAATCTAATAAATAGTTAAAGTTAAAAAAAACTAAAAAATTAGAAACTAATATTTTAATTTTGTCATATAATAATTTTAGTAAGTTGGAAATTACCTTTGGGTCCTTACTTAATAAAAGTTAAACAGAAAGAAAACAAAAAGGTTTTTATCCATAAGAGTGTAAGCTACCAGTTACTTAGTACATGTGTGGTTTTCTATTAGAAAATTATGTTTGAGGCTAAGATCATTTTATCAATGGATTAAGAGTTTTACTTTTGTGTTTATTTTGTTTGTAGCTTTTGGGTTTACATTAAAAGATGCTCTCTATAATATTTCCAATTACAAACCAGATATACCACTAGAAGGTGAGTGGGACAAGTGTTGCGGTCCAATATCGTGTTTGAGACAGTGTCGACGGTTGTTTTGTTCTGGTCGATGGTGCAAACATGGATATCTTAGGTGTGTTCTGGTCGACAGTGTCGACGGTTGATTTTAGTGATGCTCGTTGTTGCTGCTCTCTTCCTCCGCACCAATGTGTCCACACCACCACTATAAGAAAATATATCTTTTCTAATAAAAAAATTATCATTAAAAACTTAAAAAATTATCACTAAAAGTATTTAATGATAATATTTTGATTTCTCACGTTATTAATACATGAGTCAATGTTATAACAATGACAATATTTTTTATTGTCACAAAAATACTTTTTATTATGAAAACAGTATTTTTATATAATTGTTATCATGTTTGATAAGAGTTTATAATGACAAAATTATTAATGATCAAATGTTATTATTAGTATCAATTTTTCGTCACAACTAGTTACTAATCGTAATTAGTATGATTTTTATTATTATTTTTAAATAAAATATTGTCTTATTATCACTATATTATTTTTTTTAAAATACACCAATAATGTATTGAAAATTATTTTTAAATGCTAAAATAAATATCATTAAAATAAAAGTAAAAAAATTTAAGTAAATCAAAGTTTACATTAAAATATAACAAAATCATTACATGTTGAACGATAAACTAAAACAATATATAATATCCAAAAATATGTAAATCAAATACATTAATACAATATTTAGACTCTCATGAAAATAACAAACCAACAAAATCTATAATATTAAAGTCTTGACATAACAATAAAAAGTAATATCTTTATAAGTTTCAATCCCAAAATTACAGTACTAATATCTTTATGAGTTTCAATCCTGCAAATAAATATAAAAAATAATAAATCAGATAAAATCAAATAATTGGTATTTTTTTAGATAAATAATCACATAATAAGTCATAAAAGAAAATATTCAATAAAAGAATTTTATATTATTAACCTGAGCACACGAGTTAATAGGTGATTCAGAGGCTGATAATTCTTTCAATATGTCTAACATATGGCGTTTCACTTCATTTTCAAGATTTTGCTTCATTTGTTCTGAGTTAGTTTCAATTAACTCTCGTTAAGATTGCACTTTAATATGAAGTTGGATAATGACATACTCTTGCTTTTTTGTAATATCTATCAACTTTTGCATTTCCAACTCCAAATTATTTGCTTGATTTTGTGCATTCTCAAGTTGATTTTGAATAATTTGTTTGTGTGAAATTTTTTTTGTTATTGGTGCACTACCAACACCTAAAGAATGATTTGACTTTCTTCCTAATACCATGACAAAGTGTTCAACAAGTGGTACAAGAGCTTTTGAAATTTTCTCTTAATATATATCACCCACATTCTCCAAAGCTTCAGGTATAATGTTCAAAAAATATGTATAATTTTCACAATGACATTAAAATCTTCACATTACTAGTTGACAAATGGTGGAAAGAAAAACATTTCACAAAAATATAACTAGACATGCTATCATAATACAATTAATATCTTTAATTCTAATATTAACATCAAGACTTTAAAATGAATTTTTTTTTACCATGATTTCTTCTCCTTTTAGAATGCACCAAGTTGCATTAGATTTCATGTGTGTGACCTTCCAAACTTCCATAACATTTGGCCATTCACCGGATATTGAATCTTCTTTATTAAAATTTAATATAGTCAAAAACAAATTGAATAATATAGAAATAATGCCTTTATAAATTTCATCAACCTTTCATATATCATATAAAAACAATCAAAAAATAAAAAATGAGTTATTTTTATATAACTTATAAGAAAAGTAATATAAAATATTAAAAGATGTTACCGTTTCAAATGCCTTTTGCACAATTGATTTTGTATCAATAATTGAACTTATTTCTTACTTGCTTCGATTAGCTTTGTTTGTCAAGATTCTTTCCTACATCAAAGTATAAATGATTTTATATTATAAGTATAAACCTTTCAAAAAATTATGTTCAAAATAATAAAATAATTTTACCCGAAATTTTGAACCACTCCATTTATTTTTTATTAGCCAATTCCAATCTTCTTGAGATACATATTTTGGTCTATCCTTTTCTTTAAGATAAGCTTGATGTAAATGATAAAACTTATTCTTGTATTGAGATTGAATTTGCTTCATTGCATATTCTTTCACCTTATCAGACAAACTAAAAGCATCTTTATATCACATGTTTTCATTACAAAAAGTAAAAATTAAATACCATCAAGATACATTATCAAACCAATTTGAAGATATAACTAATATTCAAATATATAAATAAAATTGAATATAATTGACCTAATTATATACTAACCTTCATATGTCGCCACATTTCATCTACATCATCTCTACTAATTTCACTTCAACCATTAACTTGTAAAGGAGCTTTCTGACGATTACATACTTGTACTTCAAACTTAAAATATTTTGCATGTTTTTCGCAAATCTTATATAATGGTGGAGGGAATTGGATGTCAATACCTTTTCCTTTTGTCGTAAGCTTTTCCTTTTTCTTTTGAAATTTTGTATTTATTGTATGCCCGCGTTCCTTCTTTATGACATGCTTATCTAAAATAAATAAGATAAGTTCTAATATTTTCAATAATAATTTTTTATTAAAAATTATTCTATAAAAGTACCTACATTAGATTCAACTTGTTTTACATTGGTCAATGCTAAAGCATGAGATGCACTATTAGGTAGAGATTCCTTCACTTACTTTTCAAGAGAGTGATGTATGAACGGATCATTATAGACTCTTTTAGAATTCAATATCTATGATTTCACAATCTATCAATTACAACGATTAATCATAAAAATAAGAAATAAATATAAGTTAAACTTGTGTCTAATATAAACTAATATTTCATTGATTACATTTTCTTATTTATATTTATATATTTCGTTTTTATTTTTATTATTTATATTATCTTACTTATGTTTTATTATTTATAAATAATAAAATATTAATAATACAATATGTAAATTTATAACATAAATTATCACTTAATTTACAACAAACAAATGTGACTTGGTAGTTTGGTTTGTTTCTCATAGTGAGATATTTTATGTTCAACTCTTCTTTTTATTTTAAATTTTTAATAATGTTTAATTTGTCAATAGTAATTGAAAATAAATAAACTAATCAAATATAATATAATATTTATGACAAAAAAAAAATTTTTCGTCACAAATATTTTAATGATATCAATTACTTGACTAGAATGTGTATTAGTGATAGTTTTAAATTAAATATGAAAATAGAATATATAGATATTTATAAGTTTTTTGTAACAATTTTTTTTGTCACTAATAATAAAATTACAGTGACAGCTTTTTTATCACTGTTATAAATAATATTCGTGAAAAAATGAAATTCAATCACCGATAATATATTTTTAGTGATAACTTTAATTTTTGTCATAATTTTTTAGTTGCTAAAAATCATAATTGAACACACTAATTGCAATTGCTTGAGTAGATGACGTTTTTTAAAATGGGAAGTGTTCATCGATAATGCTCACAAATCACTAACTGTGACAACATTCACTTTGCAAAAACACAAACAAGATTCAACAAGCATAACGACAAATTTAATGTTGGGGGTTAGTTTTAAAAACGATTTACCATTCAGGATGTGTTTGCAACGTTTTAACGTAGGGGATCTATTTTTTCAATGGATCCCGCAAGTGGCAATGGCGAAATGGCTGTTCCGCCATCTGCAATGACGAGAGGATGGGTGTTGCCATTGAAGATGGCGATAAGCTTACTTACCTGGAGTGTGACGTGGTGATCTCGCCAGTTGGAATGGCTAGACATGCTGACCAAGCCCATGTTTTGACACAAGCATAACACCGGCGTCGAGCACTTTCCGTTGGCACCATAAACGCCTAACACCTCTAATATATTTAATTGGTCAATAAAACAAAAGGGCAAAGCGGTAAAACACGTGGACATCAGATTAAAACAATTAAATAACTAAAAGTATTTTAAATTGGAGAAAGCTGTTCCCAGTAACAAATCTCACACGTTGAATATAATACTCATAAATCGACGGTGGATAAAACATGGTCCAAAATGGACCACCTAACTACATGGTCCCCCGTATCCTGCTCGTATCTTCCAGGGTATATAGCGAAAATACAAGTACACCGTTTAAATTAACTTATTTTGATTTTTTTTATAGTTTTTAAAAAAAATACAAAATGCTTTTTAAAACTAAGTTCTAAACATGAGTGAACTAATGGATCTAATTCAATTTGTTGAGCGGTGTACTTAATGTGTGTAAGGATTATAAACTTTTAAGTATCTGTTTTTTTATTCTTATTATAGATGAAAAAAAGTGAGTTTATTGTTAAGAAATTATGAACTAATTATGGATTTTTATTATCGTTACATTTCCTTGATCAACATTTTTTATAAATATTATTAATTTAATTAAATAGATATTTCTAGAAATATTTAATATAATTTTTTAATGATTATTATGAACCTTAAAAATAATAAATACTTGTATATATAGGAAAACTTCAGTAGTCAGTTCAACCTTTAATTCTTATTTGAAATTATTTATTTAAAATTAAAAAAAATCGACCATGTCTTTTTAAAAACCTCTAAAACCAACAGTTATTTTAAGGGGAAAGAAAGTAAATACTCACATGCAATAAACCCAAGAAACACACTACATTGTGTATCTCAATAATTAAGGGTAAAATTATTAAATGGCAGGACCATCATGTATATTTATGATCTCAATCAATTTTTACATGATATATAATTAAAATTTTCAATTTATTAAAAGAATCTAATTAATAAGACTTCATAGCTAGAGACTAGTTTGGTCCATAATGATCTTAGATATATATATATATGGGAAATGGATTCACATACTCTCAATCTGAATCCTTAATTTTATTTTGAATGAGCGGATGAGATTTAATAACTAAAATCTTATGCACATTTACCTTGTATGTGTTTCCTTTTGTAATTCCTATACCTCATTCTATCTTCCCTTTTTAACACTAGAAAGCTAACTCTATTTTCTCTTCTTGCACCTAGTTTGCATTTTGTTGATTTCCATTTTGATGCTTTGATTATAGAAACGATAATCGAAGTTGCCACAAGCTTGAGATAGTACAAGTGAACAATGTAAGTTGATTTTCATTGCCTATATTCTCGCTTCTTATGCCAACTATGCATTTTCTTTAAATTTGACAAATTTTGACTATTCTATTTTTTTTATTAATTCAATTATCCACTTCCTAGACCTTATCTATATAATTCAATAATCCATTTAGTAAACTTCCTCTGTGCTTCAATTATCTATTTTGTAAACTTGCTTTGTTAATTTTAATTTTCTTATTAAGTACAATGATAGCAAATACTCTGTGCAACAACTAATTATTTCATAAATTTAGATTTTAACAAATTTTGATTATTGAAAATATGCAAACCTGTTCAGTGATGGCAAATACTCTTGGTAATATAGAAATACAAGAAATTGAGTCCATTAATGTCATGTCCATGGATACACCACTTTCATTTGGGGAGGTTATGCCGAGAGATGCTTCAAATGATGCTGAAGAATTGAATATCCAACCTTGTCTTGGGTTGGAGTTTGAGTCTCTTGAAAAGGTTAGAGAATTTTATAATTCATTTGCTAAGAAGAATGGTTTTGAAATACAGATTTGATCAATTAAACCAAATATGATAGTCTTGGTATGTTGTTGTGAAGGTCAACACAAAGTAAAAAGTTTAGTGGAAAAGGATACTAATGATAACATTTGTCAAAGTAAAAGAAAGTGCTCAACTCTTTGAACTAGTTGTCAAGCTTCACTTACTATTTCAAGAGGTGACATAGCAATCAATTGGGTTGTAAAATCATTTAGCAATGATCACAACCATGTAATGCTTAGCCCCAAAAGTGTGTGTTATATGAGGTGTCATAAAAAGATGAGTGTTGTTGCACAGAGTCTTGTGGAAAAATTAAGGAAGGTTGCTTCAATTTTCAACAATGGTGACTCATCTTTCTCAAATAGAGATTGTTGGAATCATATCAAAAATCTTCGAAGAAAAAATTTAGATGTTGGAGATGTTGAAGCTATTTTCAATTATTGCAAAAGAAAACAAGTTGAAAATCCTAATTTTTTCTATGCAATCCAATGTGATGATGATTCTTAGATGGTAAATTCTTTTTGGGTAGATGCTAGATAAAGGGTAGCTTACCTGCAATTTGGAGATGTTATAACTTTTGATACCACCTATAAAACCAATAAGTATAGTATGCCATTTGCACCATTTATTGGAGTGAATAATCATTATTAGTCAATTTTGTTTGGTTGTGCATTGTTACAAGACGAATCAGAGAATTCTTTTACTTGGTTATTTCAGACTTGGCTCAAGGAAATGGGTGGGAAAAAACCTGTTTCTATCATAACTGATCAAGATTTAGCAATTGGAGCTGTTATAAAAAAAGTGTTTCTAGAAACAAGACATCGTCTTTGCTTGTGGCACATTAGGAAGGAGTTTCCTGAAAAGTTAGCTCATGTATACCATAAAAGATCTACTTTCAAGCGTGAGCTTAAAAGATGCATCCGAGAGTCACCTTGTATTGATATTTTTGAAGAAGAATGAAAGCGCCTAATGAAAGAGTATAACTTGGAAGGAAATGAATGACTTCAGGGATTATACATGATTAAAGAATCATGGATACCTATTTTCAGTAGGAGTACATTTTTTGCTGGTATGAATACTACTGAAAGAAGTGAGGGCATTAATGCCTTTTTTGATTCTTTTGTACACTCGAGAACAACCTTACAAGAATTTGTGGTGAAGTTTGAAAAGGTATTTGATTGTCGCTTAGAAGTAGAAAAAAGGAAAGATTACGAATCTAGGCATAAATCTCATATTTTGAGTACTGGCTCCAAACTTGGACATCATGCTGCATTTGTTTATACAAGAAATGTTTTTGGAAAATTTCAAGATGAGCAAAGGAAGATCAACGAGTTTACTAAGAAAAAGATTGGAAGAGATGGGCCTAGTTATGTCTATCAGGTGTCTAGTTGCTATGATGCTCGAGATACATTTATTGTTAATGTAGATTTAGACTCAAAGGTTGCTAAATGTGACTGTCACCTTTTTGAATTTATAGGGATATTGTGTAGACACATATTAGTATTTTTTTCAAGCAAAAGGGGTTGTTTAAATTCCCGATCATTTTGTTTTGCAACGTTGGACGAAGGATGCTAACAAATGTATTGAGGTTAGTGATGCTGAAAATAACTTTGATGGTCAGTCCACTACACCTAGGATTTTAAGAAGGATGCACGCACAACAACAAGCAAGCATATTAGTTGATCTTGCTGAAGAATCGAAAGAGATATATAGGTTCATTGTTTTGGAGTTGGGCCAAACTCACAAGTCAACAATTGTAATGAAAACAAGTTTATCTACGGGTGACAACATACCACTTTTGGAGTCAAGTCTCACCATTGGGAACAAACTCTGCATGCCAGAACAAGTAAGTGAAGTGCCACATTTGATTCTTGGAGACCCACACATATCACAAACAAAGGAAATAAAAAAGGATGGGGAAAAAGTGTCTCATAATAATAGATTGAAAAGTGGGCTTGAAGTATCACTTAATAAGTCATTGGTTAAAAGGAAAACATGCCATGAGTGTGGAGAGCATGGTCACAACAACAGGACTTGCAAGAAAACAAATCTAAATGATTAATAATGCAAGCTTTATGGCATTCTTTCAAATCTTTAACTTGTGTTTTATTCATTATCATAACTAATCAGTGTTATTTTTGCAGGTCTATGATGATGAAGGACTATTTCATTGACAAGGTTTTTATTGAGGAGGAATATGGTTTTTTGTTTAGAATCTAGTTTAAGTTTTGTTGGAGAAATGTTTAACAATTAGTAAATTATTTACTTTGGTTGAGAATCATATAACAACAAATGTTTATTTGTAGTAATCAGTTTATAGCCTTTTGAACTATTGGTGAAATCATTCTGCGATATGCTCTGATATAGAAGTATACAATTGTTATTTGGTTCATAAGATTTTCACGCAATATACTTTGAGAGATGGAAGAAACAATTATATATATTTTTTACATTGATGAAGTGTTAATTAAAGAAAATGGAGTACAATTATTTATTAAAGAACTGTGCATGTGGTGACTCATCGGAGTCTTATTGGAAGAATATATGCAACGAGTTTTTAATTTGGTGGCTAAAAAATGAAGTAAATTCAAGTTTTATAGTAAACAATTTATGTGCAAATGAATAAAACCTATTATTCATTAGAATTCTTAGATAAAGTACCTAAAAAATACAATTGTCATTCAAATCAGAACTCATATGTATATATGTATCCCATGTATTCGATCACACAATAGAGAGTGAGTAATTTGCTCGTGTGGTGTTCAACTCATGTAAAGTTTATGAATCTTGTCATCCTTTCACTTTTGTATTTACCTATCACATGATTAATACCATGCATATATTCATTCATACAAAAGATAATGTGAATAATTTGCTCATCAACTCAAGTGCTAGATATAATAAAGTGACAATTTTGTGTGTACATGTCCCCATTTAGGTGCACGAGAATGTGCATACATATCCCTATATAGTATCTATAACTGAAATAAAAAAATGAAAATAAATGAAATTTAAGCTATGTATAAGAGACAAAATGTTTGAAGTGAGTTTTATAGTTACTGAGAAAAACGATAAATGGTCATTAGCGAATTGGGGGAGGAAGAGAGATAGAGGTTTGGTATGTGTGTAGTTCGTAGGAGATTTAAATGCTAGATTTTATAGGAAAATGAAATGCAAACTAGGTGCGGGAAAAGAGAATGGAGAAAACTTCCTAGTGTTAGAAAGGGAAGATAAACATATAAATGTTTATGAATTGCAAATGGAACAAGAAAAAGATAAGTGTGTATAGGATAAATCTCATCCGCTTATTCAAAATAAAATTAAGGGTCCATGTTGAAAATAAAGTAAGTGAATCTCTTCCTTATATATAGGAAATTTTCGTGGAAGAAAGATTTCATGACCATATAATAATAATTTCTCATGTAAAGGATGTGATGTAATGTTGAGGTGAACTCGTGTAGCTACCCCTACCTTAATCATTCTCATTCTCTTTTATATTTTTCAAATGACAGAAGACTGCACCGAAACAGAACTCACTCATCACACTCAGCATCAACCTCAACGTCCAAGACTCAAAATACAAATGTTGGTGACGTATATCCCTATACATATCCCTTGCTCTTACAGGCCAATCTGCAGCCACTCTTTTAGGAAGGTTATACTATGACAGTGGTGGCAATAGCAAATGGATGGCAACATTTGTTCAAACCGCAGGATTCCCTTTACTACTTCCACTCTTTTTCTACTTCCCAACAACACATGACAATTCTAGTACTAGCATGCCTAATGATAATAATTTCTCCGAAACCAAACCAAAACTCTACACTCTAGTTTTCCTCTACATAGCTTTCGGCTTAATTGTTACGGCGAATGACTAGATGTATTCCTATGGACTTCTATATCTCCCTCTCACCACCTATTCTCTAATAGGTGCAACCCATTTAGTCTTCAATGCAGTGTTCTCTTACTTCCTCAACGCCCAAAAGTTCACAGCATTCATACTAAACTCTACAGTCCTCCTCACCATATCAGTTTCCCTTCTCGCGATCAACGGCGAATCTAACGACCCTATGGGTCACTCTAGCGAAAAGCATATATATGTATGGGTTCATCTCCACCCTTGCTGCATCAGCCACGTTTGCCCTGCACCACTGTCTTGTGCAGGTTTTTATTTTTATTTTATTTATCCGCAAATGTTAATTTATTAGAGCATTAGAGATAAGATTCCAAAAAATAATAAATAAGGGATCCTTATATGAAACTATTTGGAATTACAAATATATTTTGCATTAAAAACAAATATGTAATTTTATTAAAATTGACAATTAAAATTTTAGTTTAAAGTTCTTTATAATTTGAGTTGTTTGTATTTTTTATCTTCTTAAAAAACAAACACTTTGAGTTATTAATTATTACTAGCATTAGAACCGTGTAATGCATGGTTTTTTTAGTAAATGAAAGAGTGACAGAATAAAATAATAAAATAAAATATTTAAATTTTTTAAAAACAAAAATAAAATACATCAAAAAATAAAAAAAGTGAAAACTGTCTAATGGTTGACATGTGGTGACGGTCAGATTTAATATATAGTAGATAATAAGTTCACTACATGATGATAAAATTATTTGAAAGAGCGTGTTAATTTAAAAGTATCTATTAGAATATATGCTTGAAAATTCATTTAACATGAATTTGTGAATATAACATGTTTGAAAAAATAATCTCTTATATTTTTTATCACATGTTATATTCAATTTGATTAAGAAAACATAAAAGGAGGTAACAATTTTAATCTATTTATAAAAGTAACATAAAAAAAATACTACATAATTATAAATGTATTTTTTAAATTTTTTGATCCATTCTAGACATGAGTCTTAGACGGTCACACCTGTGAATTATGCTCATGGTCGTCACTGAGCAGAGGGGATTGAATCGTGATCTTGAGCATAATTTTTACGTTCTTGTGCCCTGAGTAATCATAGGATATATCTTTCGATTCTTTATTTACTAAATACTTAATTTTATTGAATAAAAATTACGTACATTGAGATTTTATAAATCATATTAGAATGATATTCTATTAATTAAACTAATTTTAAAGTATGCTAAAATTAAAAGATTTAAAAACATAGTTTTTTACATTCTGATTTCATTATTATTAAGGAATCATTTATATCAATAAAAATAAATTGTCTTAAATTAATATTTATTAAATGTATTTTCTTTCACATTTTACATGTACCATCAAGAAAGAAAGAAAAAAAAAAACCGGGCATAAAATTACAACAACATCCAACATGAATTTGTCGAGGCCCGTGTCTCAGCTCAATTGCAAAAGAGATTGCTATAATTAACTTCACAAACAGTTGGTCCGTAGTTCCTTGATTTCTTCAACCCTTGTAACCTAAAGTCCCCAACAACGAAATCATCATCATCACTTGTATTTGTATCTGCCTTGGCTTTTTTGTCATCTCTAGATATTGTTGATACACATAAGAGAGATACCCCCCATAACCTTCATCGCGTTGATTTTGTCATGAAAGAAAATAGCAGCAAGGAAGGGAACGATGGGCAACTCCATAGTATATATCACAATAGAGAACAACGAAGACACCTCAAAAATCAAACCAAAAAGTCCAATGCATGATGTTTGCCATGTCACAGCGGTCCAAAACCGAACCATCACATATGATACCTTTCCATCTTCATATTCCCTTATCTCCCTATCCAAACTTCTCCATTCTCCACTTACGATGCAACAACACGAAGCAACGAGGGAAGGGTAAAGTTGCATGTCCAGGATAATTGAAAAGGTTTCTCTTTAATAACTTTCTCGAAATTAAAGCAACCTACACAAGAACGTAAAAAATATAAAATCTCAATGTACATAATTTTTATTCAATAAAATTAAGTATTTAGTAAATAAAGAATCGAAAGATATATCCTATGATTACTCAGGGCACCAATTACATTAAATACTTATAAAATTATTAATTAATCAATAAAAAATTTATCAATTCTTAGTAATGAATTTAAATTTTTGATATAATTAAGATCTTAACGAACACAATTTAATGAAGAAAAAAATTAATTTTTTAGTCATTAACTGATTAAATATAATATAATCTGTTAACTTATTAAAGTTTTGCTAATAATATTCCTCTAAAGTTAGAGTTGCAAATAATAATAAAAATATTATGTTATTTTTTTTGTTGATTTTTGAATATGAAAGATGTTACGATATTAAAGAATATTGTCATACGCTTATCTTGATTAACCATAATTAATTTGATATTTATTTAGTATTGAACTTACGGGTCATACACTTTTAATCTTTACATAAGAAAATATTTTATTTGATAATTAAATTAAAAATTTTAATTTAATTAAATAAATATTTTAGTGAAATATTATTATATTCTTGACTAGTACGAATAATATAATTAATATAAATATAAAGAGTATCTTAAATGTAAAAGTTATCATAAACATATGAATCAAATTACACTATAATTATTTAAAAAATATCTTTACCTTAAATCTAAAAGATTCTTATAACAAAGAGATATGAGATTATTTTAATTTAAATCACTTTTAAAAAAAAGTCAAATTCATATTTCTTTTATACTATAATTAGAAGTCTTCCACTAAGAATAAAGTATATCAAATACAAATTAAAAAAGAGTTCAACAAGAATTAAATGTCTAATCATGAGAAGTATAAAAGCCTATAAATGACCTTCTTTGAGTCCCACTAATTAAAGGAGAAATTAGTTTTGATGTGAATATAAGTAGAATTTTCACACAATTAAAGACAAAAATATTATTTCAAGAACATCGCAATACAAATAAAATCTTCATACAGTTCAAAGTATACTATTAATAAAAGTATTATTTTTTACATTACTTATTTTTACATTAAAATACCTTCTAATTAATATAATTTAATTATACTTATTACATTAAAAGTTCAATTCATTTAAATTTGATATTAAAAATAAAAAATAATTAAAAATAGAATCTCATCCATCTTATAAAATATTAAAATATTCTTATTTAAAGGCTGCGTCAGTTTTAAATATTTTGACTTAAATTTTAAAAAATAAAAATAAATATGTGAAAGAAAGAGTATAGGAAGAAAAGTTAAAAATAAGTTTAATTACTTATTTGATTCCTATAGTTTCATCTTACTTATAATTTTTAAGTGATTTTTTAATCCTATAATTTACATTTTAATTCTCTTATAATTCATATAATTTGAAAGTGATTTTTTTTAACTCTTTATTATTTGCAGATTAATTCCCTTTGATCTCTATAATTTGAGAGTGGTCTTTTTAGTCCCTATACTTCATATTTTAATTCCCTTTTAATCCTTATCACCAAAATATAAGTAATATTATACATTAGAATTAATTATAAAAATATTAGTAAGTAATTCGTAACTAATTTATCGCAAGATAATTTGTAATAAAAAAATAGTTGATAATTTATAACTAATCTGTAACTAATTATTTTTATATATTTTTTTAGTAAAGACTAAAAGGTAATTAAAATACAAATTAAAGAAATTAAGAAGATTACTTTCAACTATAGAAAATAAAAGAGAATTAAAATAAAAATGATAAAAACTAAAAATAACATCTTTAAATTATAGGAACTAAAAAAACTATCTTTTCAAATTATAAGAATCAAATTACAACAAGGCCTTCGAGAATTTTGTGTAATTATATAAGTATTTAACTTACTTTTGCCTCAATTATATGGAATATTAATGTAAGATTTGAGGGATATCAAAGTAATGTTTTGAAATATATAATAAAAAGTGTAATATTTTTAAATTTAAAAGGAAATTAGTAGACTTGAGGTTAGGGAACCTCACTTGATAAAATTACAAATAAATGTGTTAGGTTTTTCTATTTTACCCCCTTTAATTTGAAATATTTGAACCCAGTGACTACGTTTTTTTTATTTCTCTCATGTTTCTATTTAATTATCTTCAACATTTATATATTTATCTTCACATGTATAATCAATAATTATTTTTATGATTTTTTAAAAATAAATCCTCAAGTGGGTCAGGGTCTTAGATCCGTTCATGAAGGTAGAAAAAAGAAATTATATGTTATTGGATAAAAAATCAGGAAATATGACTGTCTAATTTTCTCAAAATAAACCAAGAAAACAAAATATCCGGCGAGGATGTTCAAAAGCTCTCTAAGCTCAAAGCGTGAAACGGATAGGTCATTTAAAAAAAAAATTGACATATTCGAAAATAGACAGGAGGAGCGGAAGAAACAGTTCAGCTCCGAAGCGAATAAACTCAACTGAAGTCCACTATTATAACACACCTCTCGCTTACGTGGCCCATCATTCCAACTCTCTCTAACGAACAAATTTTAAAAAACTCAGAGAGAGAAAAGCGTAATCACGTAACGGAAAACACAGAACAGAACAAGCAACCAACCAACAAAATAGCTTCCCTTCTTCTCCTTCCTCTTTTCTTCTTCTTCCTCCTTCCTCTCCTACTCCTCTTTCGCTCTTCCACACTCTCACTTCTTCCCTCTCAGCATAAACCAATGGACACCTTGATCGCACTCGTCAACCGAATTCAGCGCGCCTGCACGGTCCTCGGCGACCACGGCGCCGATACCGCCGCCTTGCCTACTCTGTGGGAAGCCCTTCCCTCCGTCGCCGTCGTTGGCGGCCAGGTTCGCTCCTCTCTCTCTCTCTCTCTCTCTCTCTTCTTCCATCCATTCCTTCCGCTTTTCGCTATCTTTGCTACTACTGATTTATTTAACATTTTCTCTTAATGCAGAGTTCTGGAAAGTCTTCAGTGCTGGAGAGCATTGTCGGCCGCGACTTTCTTCCCAGGGGATCAGGTTCGTTGTTCTTATTTCTTTAACCGTTTCTTCGATTATTTATTTATTTACTTATTTTGATTTATGCTGTTTGGTTGTTTAATTAGTAGTAGAAGAAGGAAATTGAAGGTTCTTTTGAGTAGTGTAAGGAAAATAAATCCAGCGAAATTGATTTTTTCTTTTTTAACGTTTCGAGTGATGTTTAGGGATTGTGACGCGGAGGCCTTTGGTGCTGCAGCTGCACAAAGTAGAACAGCGACAACAGGAGTATGCCGAATTTCTGCACTTGCCTGGGAAGCGATTTACTGATTTCTGTACGTCTTAATTATGCAATGTGTGTTTGATTTTGAAATCTCCGTTTCAAGATTCTGGAAATTAGAGTTTTCCTTGACTTGACTACACAGTGTTGCATGCTCTGCATACTGCATGCATGTCTTTCGTTTTTCCGAAATATGTGATTTATAATGTAGTGTAGTGTTTGTAGCTTAGTTTATCTGTGTGAATTTTATCTTGCTGGTCTGTCATTCTTGCATGTTAAAGTTAAACATACTTGTACCACTGTTTGCATGCAACAAATGCAATGCATGTTTCCTTGCTGCAAGTGTTATTTCCTTTTGGAAGTTGACACTTGACACTGGTGAAAATCTTTTGATATATGGTTAACACTGTACATTGCACCCTCTATTTTCTCAGGATGTTTATTCAGAAATAGATAAGCAATATATACCTTCTATTCTATATTTTCTCTTTAGATAAACTATTTTAAATTTGTTGTTTGATTTCCTGTTATTTTTGTAGCTATGGTTCGAAAGGAAATTGAAGATGAAACTAATAAACTGACTGGGAAATCAAAACAGATATCTCCGGTTGCTATTCATCTCAGCATCTATTCCCCGAATGGTAAAGAAATCATATTTTGCATTTTCATTTGGGGTGCTATCTATTCCTTGCTTTGAAACCCCCTCATGGCTTTTGCTATTGTTGTTACTGGAAGAGAATCTGTTATCAGTCCTTGCTACTTTTACATGTACCCTGAAAACTTGGTGGTATTTTACTATTTATCGCTATTTGTGCTGTTTATTGTTTTATTTGATGCTGCCTCTTTAGTTTTTAGTTACCATGTTATGAGACTTGTGTATCAATTGCAGGTAATTCAGAGTGCTGTATTTTTAATTGAATTGCATTTTGCTTCCTTGTGTTGTTCAAGCACTAATATCTTTCTAATCGAAGGAGAAATTTAACATAATAATCAAGGAATCACTCATTTTAATGCATTAAGTGAATTATATTTGTACTTCGCTGCTCTGTCTATGCATGTAAGAGAGATTTCTGTGTGTGTATTGCTAATTTTCTATTTATTTTTTTGCGACATTCAAGGTTTGTTATTTTGTTGTTGATAGTTGTCAATCTAACACTGATAGATCTGCCTGGTTTGACAAAGGTTGCTGTAGGTACGCTTTCATTTCATTCTTCTTTCTCAAATATATAAGGATTTCATATTATGAATTTCCTTTTTCCTATATGTTAAAGATCTTTTTTTTTTTTTTTTGTCAGAGGGACAGCCAGAAAGTATTGTTCAAGACATTGAAAACATGATTCACTCATATGTCGACAAGGTAGTTAAAGGCAAACTTTATATACACTGCTATGGGAAACAATTCCCTCTTAGCTCTTTATTTTTCTTATTTTGGATTTTTTTTGCTGTTTGATGGCCTTTAAAAGAAGTTGTCAGTCCCACGTTGGATAAACAGCCTACGGAAGAAGATATAAAAAGTTCACTATCTGAATTTAAATCACTTCTCTTTACCAGCGATGAATGGACTGGCAATAGTTGTTCACGTTATGTTTTTGGTCCATTTTAGTTTGGTCCAAAGTTGTTAGCATTTGAATTCTAAATATTGGGACTTTTTAACCTTTTCCATTCTGACATTATGCCCTTGAACGGGTGGCAAAATGATATTAATAATTTGAAGTCGCACCTTCCATCTAATTCCTCAGGATTTTACAGCATTTGATGTTTTCAAATTTGATGGATTTACTATTCACTCAGTTAATGGAACTTTTGAGAATACTTTTATATATTTTTCTGTATTGCAGCCCAATTGCTTAATTTTGGCCATTACTTCAGCAAATCAAGATATAGCAACATCAGATGCCATCAAGGTTTCCAGACAAGTTGACCCTGCAGGTATGCTTGCTGCATTTTGTTTACCATTATGCTTCAACTATACAAATTGTATGCATTGACTATTATTTTTATTATGCTATTATGATTTTCTCTTGACACCGCGTTCAAAATGTTTGTCTTTTAGGGGAAAGAACGTTCGGTGTGTTGACAAAGCTTGATTTGATGGACAAAGGAACAAATGCTCTCGATGTAAGATCTTAGCTTTTCTAGTACATTCTGTGCAAACTCGTGAGATTATAATTTTTGGCCTGTTATGAAACCTAGTCCTGATTTTACATGAATCTTATCGACATTTTGGTTATCCTGTAGGTCCTTGAGGGAAGATCTTATCAACTTAAAAACCCTTGGGTTGGAGTTGTAAACCGTTCTCAGGCAGATATTAATAGGAATGTGGATATGATTGCTGCTCGGCAGCAGGAGCATTCATTTTTCACTACCAGTCCTGATTACTCACACTTGGTCAGCCAAATGGGCTCGGAATATCTAGCAAGGATTCTCTCAAAGGTTTCTATTTATCCTACTCTTTAGTGTGTTGGGAGGGGATGTTTTTATTTTTCCTCTTGCAACTGTTCAGAGTTACTCGGTTTGTTACTTATAGAACTGATTTGATTTCAGCATTTAGAGTCTGTGATAAGAACTCGGCTTCCAGGAATTGCATCTTTAATTAATAGAAACATTGATGAGCTTGAAGCAGAGTTGGCACACCTTGGTAGACCAGTTGCTGTTGATGCTGGGGTGAGGAGTAATTTTTTGCTGTCTGCTACTGATATAAGTTGAAATAATTCCTACTGAAATGTTCATATATAGCTTTCTATGATTTTATCAGGCACAGCTGTACACTATTCTAGAATTATGCCGTGATTTTGAACGAGTATTTAAGGAGCATTTAGATGGAGGGTAAGATTTTTATTTTATTTTTCTGTTCAAACTGGCCACAGTATATCAAATTATTTTTTTCATGAATTAGACCTCATTATATCAATGTTATTAATTTCTATTTGCTGCCAAAAACAAGTTATTTTAACTCGACAGGAAACTGTAACTATATACTACAAACTGAACAAGGTTTTGGAAGGTAAAACAAACGGAAGACTTCAAGAAGTTACAGTAACTATAGTGTAATAATAGGGATAAAAAAACTTAATGAAGTTGTAATTTAGATCATTAGCCTTGCAAATCCTTCATGGTCGTAATTACAATACAGGGATTAAAGATGATAACCAACCACCTACATTGAAGTTTGAGTGTGTAGGCATCTAGTTTTAAAAACTGGATATAATATTTCTGCGTAGGAAATGCCCTGACCCTTCCAGTTTCTTGTATTATCCCTCCTAGGAGGCCAGGTGGAGATCGAATTTACGTGGTTTTTGATTATCAGCTTCCTGCTGCATTGAGAAAGCTTCCACTGGACCGTCATTTGTCGTTGCAAAATGTGAAAAAAGTTATTTCAGAGGCAGATGGGTATCAACCTCATCTAATCGCTCCAGAGCAAGGTTACCGACGCCTTCTGGAGAGCTCACTTCATTATTTCAAAGGTCCTGCACAAGCTTCTGTGGATGCTGTAAGTGCTTTTTGCTTTAAATAGTTTGATCCAGTTCAGTTCCTAGATTCAAAATAAGCTTTTCCAAACTATTTTTTTCTTCATATTTAGCAAGCTACCAATATTTGCTAACTCTCGTGCTAAATGCTATTTGTGGCAGGTTCACTTCGTATTGAAGCAACTCGTGAGAAAGTCAATTGCAGAAACGCAGGTTTGAGTTTAATTAACGTTATTTTTTTGGCCCCAGAGGGGGGGTGGTTGAATTTTGTTTTCCTCTAGTAAGTACTAATGGTTTACTCTACATGAAATATGCTTTCATTTAAATTTGACAATGGTTGCAGGAATTGAAGCGCTTTCCAACTCTTCAAGCTGAAATAGCAGAAGCAGCTAATGAGGCGTTAGAGAGATTCCGTGAAGACGGTAAGAAGACAACGTTACGGCTGGTGGAAATGGAATCTTCCTATATCACTGTCGATTTCTTCCGGAAGCTCCCTCAGGAAGTTGACAAGGGAAAGAATCCAGCTTCCTCCTTGTTAGTTGATCGGTATGCCGAGGAACACTTCCAGAGGATCGGTTCAAATGTTTCATCTTATGTTGGGATGGTGTCACAAACATTGAGGAATACCATTCCAAAGGCTGTGGTTCATTGTCAAGTGAGGGAGGCTAAGCGATCTTTATTAGACCGTTTTTATGCACAACTGGGCAAAAAGGAGGTATAATACAAAACCCTTCTACCATATCAAACTTCATACATATCTATAGAGAATGGATTCGACTTGATTGATTATTCAGAAATTATAGTGCCAATATAGAGGTTTTCATAGCTGTTATTTACATTCGTATTTAAAACATAATTAGCTAAATTAGATCCTATAAATCAGCAAACAAATCATTGACTAGAATCTAAAATAAATGACATGAAACGACTCTTATGACTCAATCAATTAGATGCAATCAAATGCCTATGATTCAGTGGATTTGAATTGATCTTTGTGTGCTGAGTCATTGCCTTGACACGCCCCCGCAAGAGAGGTGTGCCATCAAGGACACTAATCTTGGTCTTGAGAAGGTGATGACGCTGCCTGGATAAGGGTTTTGTGAGGAAATCAGCAAGTTGGTCCGTGGTGGAGACATGCTGAACTTGGAGAATTCGTTGTTGAACGAGGTCATGAAGAAAGTGCACATCAATTGCTATATGCTTCATCCTACTGTGCATTACCGGATTAATTGAAAGATAGGTGGCACTGAGATTGTCACAGTGGATGGTCGGGACATGTTGAACTTGGATGCAAAGTTCAGAAAGTAAAGATCGAATCCATGTGAGTTCAGCTGAGGTTGTTGTTAGGGATCGATATTCAGCTTCTGTGGATGAACGAGCTACTGCACATTGTTTGGAAGATTTCCAAGAGATGAGGCTCCTTCCATAGAAAACAAGATGAGCGGAAGTTGAAGTATCTTCCTTTTTACCTGCCCAATCAACATCATTAAAGGTATAAAAACGGTAAACACCCTCTATGGAGATGAAGTCCATGAAATATGGTAGCTTTGAGATATCGCAGGAGGCATTTTAGAGCTGTCATATGCATGGTGGTGGGTTAGTGCATGAGTTGTGCTAGCCGATTGACTGATTAGGCAATGTCTGGTCTAGTCATGGATAAATATATTGGAGATTACCAATAATGCTTCTGTACTGAGCTTGGTCTACAATTACAGTGCCATCGTTTAATGTAAGAGATGTGCTAATGGAAAATGGAGTTTGAACGTCTTTTGCTTCTGCCATTTTTGTCCTTTCAAGAAGGTCACAGATATATTTGTGCTGACTGAGTAAAGACCTGTATTGGTAGGAATAGCTTCTATGCCCAAGAAATAATGAAGAGAACCCAAATCTTTGGTGGAGAATTGTTGGGGCAAAGAAGAAATGCAATGTTGGATGACTGAAATAGATGAGCCTGTAATTAAAATGTCATCCACATATACAAGTGCATAACATTAGAATGTTACCTTGATTGAGGATGAAAAGAGACGAGTCTGATTTTGAGACATGAAAACCATATAAACATAGAAAGGAGTGTAAAGCACTGAACCATGCCCAGGGTGCCTGCTTGAGCCTATAAATTGATTTTTTTAAACGACAAACATGATTGGCAAATTCAGGATCGATGAACCCAGGTGGTTGAGCCATGAACACCTCTTCTTTCAAGTGACCATGTAGAAAAGCATTATTCACATCCAACTGTCTAATGGCCCATTGATAATGGAGAGCAATAGAGAGCACCAAGTGAACTGTATCAGGTTTGTGTATAATCAAAACCTGGTCTTTGATGGAATCCCTTGGCCACTAGTCTCGCTTTATACCTTGAAATTGATCCATCTGGATTTCTTTTGATACGAAAGACCCATTTGGATCCAATAACATTTTGTGAGTGGTCTCTTGGAACTAGATCCCTAGTACCTTGTGCAAGTAATGCATTAAATTCATTACTCATAGCCTCACGCCATTCTAGTGACTTTATTGCCTTGGAGACACATGTTGGTTCAATGATGGATGGAATGGGGATGCTTGGTGGTTAAAAGAAACTTTTTGTTGGGCTTATGGATATTGTGCATGGATTGAGTAATTGGCCTGAAGGGAGCTCTCATTGATGCTTGATCAAGTGGTGGTGAGAGATTTGATGATGATAAGGCAATGACATTCGTTGGTGTGGTATCAATGGGGTTGGTGTGGAGGTTAGTTCACTTAGTTGGGCTGGTTGTAGCGGAGTTGTTGAGTGAGAGGGTGATGTGTGTGGGTTCTCATAGATGAGGGAAAGTGCGTTGAATTAAGGGATGAGATTCAAGTGTTTGAATGGGATTTGTTGGTGTGTCATGGAGGGTGGAGAAATTGGAGGAGTGAATGGTGAAGTGAGGTCAGGGAGTGAAGGTACCGTTGTGCCTTTTGAAGGGGAAGAGAACGGAAATTCTGTTTCAAAGAACACTACATGCCTAGAAATGTAAATTTTATTGCTGACTTGGTCAAGACATTTGTAGGCATGATGCTGTGAAGAGTAGCTAAGACAGACACAAGGAGTGTTGCGGTGATCAAGTTTATGATTTGAATATGGACGAAGCCAAGGATAACATAGACACCTTTACATGTGCGTAGGATATGGGCTCGTGAAAGAGTTTGGAGAAAGATGTGTTATTTTGAAGGTTTGGGGTGGGCATGCGATTTATGAGCTATACGGCTGTCTGGAAAGCATAACACCATTGTTTTGGAGGCATGATTAAGTAGTGCAAGACTAGTTTTGACAATGTGTCGATGCTTTCTTTCTGCAAGTTCAACATGTTCAGGGGTGTAGGGTGGAGAAATGTAGTGTGAAATACCATGGTTTTGAAAAAATGATTTGAGTTTTATGTATTCAGTGCCCCCACCGGTGTAAAGAGAATGAATTTTGTGATTGAAGAAAGATTCTACTTGAGCATGAAATTTAGGAAAAACATCAAACACTTCACTTTTGAATTTTAATGGAAACAACCATACATATTAGGTGAAATGATCAACAAAAATGAGATAGTAACGGAAGCAAGTTATTGAGGGAATTGGTAAAGGTCCCCAAACATCGGAATACATAAGTTCTAATGGTGAGTTTGAAGTTACAGAGGATTCACTAAACAGTAATTTATGGCTCTTATTTAATTGACAAGAAGAACAATGAAGAGGAGATTTGGGCATATTGACGGAGTCATTGCCCTTGAAAACATGTTGTAGAATTTTCAGGGAGGGTGACCAAGACGAGCATGCCAAAGGAGTGGAGGGGATCGAATGGTGGATAGTGTTGTTGCTTGAGTGGGTGATGAGTGTTTTGTTGTGGGTTGAAGGGTGTACAGGTCATCACTACTTTGACTGTGCATCAATGTCGCTTGCGTTGTACGATCCTTCATACAAAAAGAAAAGAGGTGAAATTCAACATAAACATTATTGCTTTGATAGAATTCTGAAATGGATATGAGATTATGACATGTTTTTGGAACACACAAAACTTCATGCAAAGTAAAGGCAGAGGTGGAGGTGGGAAGTTTAGTAGAAGCAGCACGAGTATCGGGCAAACCTGTGCCATTACTTGTTGTTACTTCATCTGGGCCATCATAATGAGAGTAAAGGTTGATGTTACGAAGATCACTTGTCACATGGTGGCTTGCACCTGTGTCAAGCACCCAATTAGTGGAGGGTGTAGCGGTGGAAGCTGCAAAGTTGGCAGTAGGACGTTGAGACAACTGTAGGCAATATTTGACTATATGTCCTTCGAGGTCACAAAATTGACATTTGGCAGGGGTTTATTATTTCTGCTTTGTGGACCAGGAAAACGCCTATGTTGTTGGCCACCTTGCCGATAATTGAAGCTTTGATTTGGTGAAAAGGACCCATTTCCATGTGGACTATGAGTAGAGAATCACCATGACCTCGCTGGTTTGAGTGATTGGACCAAAACTGCATATTCTTTTTGTTGGAAAAAAAACTTAACTCACAGAATGAAGGGAGATGAATGCACACATTTTATTGAATAATAATTTGTTTAAATAGAGATTTTTGTAACTGAATGAAATTATAAAAGCAATAACTGACTTCCTAAACAATAACCACTAACATAACAACTATTGTAACTAAAAAGAATCATAAAAAATAATAACTGAAAATAAAATAAACAGTCCTAAACACTCATGATAGACAACTACTGATACACATATTCAACACTCAACCTTGTATCAGTGGTTAGCAAGTCCAAGTTTCTCTATCAGTAAATCAAATCTGCTTCTCGGAAGAGCTTTGGTGAAGATATCTGACAGCTGGTCTTCTGTCTTGCAGTACTTCAAGCACACTGCACCATCCCTCTGTACATCTCTAAGAAAAAATAATTTGATGCTAAAATGCTTTGTTTTTCCATGAAAAATTGGATTTTTAGAGATGGCTATGGCTGCCTGATTGTCCACCATTACTTTAGTTGTTGTATCCTTCTCCAAGTGCAAATCATTCTGCTTAACCTCCATACCAAGGAAATAAGACATTTCTCCTAGGTCTGTCATCTTAAAGACTTGCATCATATCATCCTTGAATTGCTGAATAAGTTCAACATTGCTGCCAGTGACTAAGAGATCATCAACATACAAAGAGATCACAATGAAGTTAGCTCGATCACCTTTGATGTATAAAGTGGATTCACTAAGACTTTTAACAAAGCCTAGTTTTGATAAGTACTTATCAATCCTGTTGTACTAGGCTCTTGGGGCCTGTTTCAAACCATACAAAGCCTTCTTTAATAGATAGACTTTGTCCTCATGTCCTTTCACAAGGAAACCTTCAGGTTGCTCAACATAGATTTCTTACTCCAGAAATCCATTTAAGAAAGCTAACTTGACATCAAGTTGGCAGATTTTCCATCCCTCCTGTGCTGCAATAGCTAGCAACATCCTAATGGTATCCTGCCTTGCAACTGGAGCAAAAGTATCAAAGAAATCTACTCCAAAAATTTGAGCACACCCCTTTACTACTAACCTTGCTTTATGTTTGTTGATTGAGTCATTTGCATTCAGCTTTGTTCTAAACACCCACTTTCACACCTATGACTTTTTTGTGTTCAGGCCTTTCAACGAGTTCCCAAGTCTGATTTTTATCAATCATGACAAGCTCCTCCTGCATTGCAGCACTCCATTTTGGATCCTCCTTTGCATCCCAATATCCTGCAGGTTCTAGAACTGCTACATTGCATCTTTCATAAATATCTGAGAGCAATCTAGTGCCTCTCACGGGTGCATCATCAATTAACTCATCTTGATTTTGCAAAGGGTCAGCTATCGACATCTTTTCAGTATCATTCCAGCTCCATTTCTCATTCTCCATGAAGTTCACGTCCATGCTTATCAGAATTTTCCTTTTATGGGGTTGGAAAACTCTATAAGCTTTAGATACTGAACTATATCCCACAAAGATACCGGGTTCAGCTTTTTTGTCTAGCTTGTCTCTCTTAATCTGTGGCACATAAGTAAAACACAAGCATCCAAATACTTTAAAATTTTTCAAGGAAGGTTTATAACCATACCAAGTCTCAAAAGGAGTCTTCCCGTTTACTGCTTTGGTTGGAAGTCGATTTAACAAGAATACTGTAGTGTTTGTAGCTTTTGCCCAATATTCCTTAGGTAACCCTTTCTCATGAAGCATACATCTGACCATTTCCATTATCGTCCGATTCTTTCTTTCACTAACCCCAATTTGTTGAGGGGTGTAAGGAGCTGTTAATTGATGCTCAATGCCTGCTTCCTCACCACAAAACATGATGAATTGTACTGAAGTGTACTCCTTGCCATTATCAAACCTCAAAGCTTGAATCATGCAACCACTTTGCTTTTCAATCCACTGCTTAAATCTCCAAAATACACCTTCAACCTCTGACTTAAACTTGAGAAAGTAAATCCAACACATTTTTGGTGAAATCATCTATAAAGATGATGTAATATTTACTCTCTTTAAGCAAAGCAGTCCTTTGAGGTCCGGCCAAATCTGTGTGAATCAACTGCAGCTTCTATGTTATAGAGGTTTTCATAGCTGTTATTTACATTCGTATTTAAAACATAATTAGCTAAATTAGATCCTATAAATCAGCAAAACAATCATTGACTAGAATCTAAAATAAATGACATGAAACGACTCTTATGACTCAATCAATTAGATGCAATCAAATGCCTATGATTCAGTGGATTTGAATTGATCTTTGTGTGCTGAGTCATTGCCTTGACACGCCCCGCAAGAGAGGTGTGCCATCAAGGACACTAATCTTGGTCTTGAGAAGGTGATGACGCTGCCTGGATAAGGGTTTTGTGAGGAAATCAGCAAGTTGGTCCGTGGTGGAGACATGCTGAACTTGGAGAATTCGTTGTTGAACGAGGTCATGAAGAAAGTGCACATCAATTGCTATATGCTCATCCTACTGTGCATTACCGGATTAATTGAAAGATAGGTGGCACTGAGATTGTCACAGTGGATGGTCGGGACATGTTGAACTTGGATGCAAAGTTCAGAAAGTAAAGATCGAATCCATGTGAGTTCAGCTGAGGTTGTTGTTAGGGATCGATATTCAGCTTCTGTGGATGAACGAGCTACTGCACATTGTTTGGAAGATTTCCAAGAGATGAGGCTCCTTCCATAGAAAACAAGATGAGCGGAAGTTGAAGTATCTTCCTTTTTACCTGCCCAATCAACATCATTAAAGGTATAAAAACGGTAAACACCCTCTATGGAGATGAAGTCCATGAAAATGGTAGCTTTGAGATATCGCAGGAGGCATTTTAGAGCTGTCATATGCATGGTGGTGGGTTAGTGCATGAGTTGTGCTAGCCGATTGACTGATTAGGCAATGTCTGGTCTAGTCATGGATAAATATATTGGAGATTACCAATAATGCTTCTGTACTGAGCTTGGTCTACAATTACAGTGCCATCGTTTAATGTAAGAGATGTGCTAATGGAAAATGGAGTTTGAACGTCTTTTGCTTCTGCCATTTTTGTCCTTTCAAGGGTCACAGATATATTTGTGCTGACTGAGTAAAGACCTGTATTGTAGAATAGCTTCTATGCCCAAAAAATAATGAAGAGAACCCAAATCTTTGGTGGAGAATTGTTGGGGCAAAGAAGAAATGCAATGTTGGATGACTGAAATAGATGAGCCTGTAATTAAAATGTCATCCACATATACAAGTGCATAACATTAGAATGTTACCTTGATTGAGGATGAAAAGAGACGAGTCTGATTTTGAGACATGAAAACCATATAAACATAGAAAGGAGTGTAAAGCACTGAACCATGCCAGGGTGCCTGCTTGAGCCTATAAAATGATTTTTTTAAACGACAAACATGATTGGCAAATTCAGGATCGATGAACCAGGTGGTTGAGCCATGAACACACTCTTCTTTCAAGTGACCATGTAGAAAAGCATTATTCACATCCAACTGTCTAATGGCCCATTGATAATGGAGAGCAATAGAGAGCACACAAAGTGAACTGTATCAGGTTTGTGTATAATCAAAACCTGGTCTTTGATGGAATCCCTTGGCCACTAGTCTCGCTTTATACCTTGAAATTGATCCATCTGGATTTCTTTTGATACGAAAGACCCATTTGGATCCAATAACATTTTGTGAGTGGTCTCTTGGAACTAGATCCCTAGTACCTTGTGCAAGTAATGCATTAAATTCATTACTCATAGCCTCACGCCATTCTAGTGACTTTATTGCCTTGGAGACACATGTTGGTTCAATGATGGATGGAATGGGATGCTTGGTGGTTAAAAGAAACTTTTTGTTGGGCTTATGGATATTGTGCATGGATTGAGTAATTGGCCTGAAGGGAGCTCTCATTGATGCTTGATCAAGTGGTGGTGAGAGATTTGATGATGATAAGGCAATGACATTCGTTGGTGTGGTATCAATGGGGTTGGTGTGGAGGTTAGTTCACTTAGTTGGGCTGGTTGTAGCGGAGTTGTTGAGTGAGAGGGTGATGTGTGTGGGTTCTCATAGATGAGGGAAAGTGCGTTGAATTAAGGATGAGATTCAAGTGTTTGAATGGGATTTTTGGTGTGTCATGGAGGGTGGAGAAATTGGAGGAGTGAATGGTGAAGTGAGGTCAGGAGTGAAGGTACCGTTGTGCCTTTTGAAGGGGAAGAGAACGGAAATTCTGTTTCAAAGAACACTACATGCCTAGAAATGTAAATTTTATTGCTGACTTGGTCAAGACATTTGTAGGCATGATGCTGTGAAGAGTAGCTAAGACAGACACAAGGAGTGTTGCGGTGATCAAGTTTATGATTTGAATATGGACGAAGCCAAGGATAACATAGACACCTTTACATGTGCGTAGGATATGGGCTCGTGAAAGAGTTTGGAGAAAGATGTGTTATTTTGAAGGTTTGGGGTGGGCATGCGATTTATGAGCTATACGGCTGTCTGGAAAGCATAACACCATTGTTTTGGAGGCATGATTAAGTAGTGCAAGACTAGTTTTGACAATGTGTCGATGCTTTCTTTCTGCAAGTTCAACATGTTCAGGGGTGTAGGGTGGAGAAATGTAGTGTGAAATACCATGGTTTTGAAAAAATGATTTGAGTTTTATGTATTCAGTGCCCCCACCGGTGTAAAGAGAATGAATTTTGTGATTGAAGAAAGATTCTACTTGAGCATGAATTTAGGAAAAACATCAAACACTTCACTTTTGAATTTTAATGGAAACAACCATACATATTGGTGAAATGATCAACAAAAATGAGATAGTAACGGAAGCAAGTTATTGAGGGAATTGGTAAAGGTCCCCAAACATCGGAATACATAAGTTCTAATGGTGAGTTTGAAGTTACAGAGGATTCACTAAACAGTAATTTATGGCTCTTATTTAATTGACAAGAAAGAACAATGAAGAGGAGATTTGGGCATATTGACGGAGTCATTGCCCTTGAAAACATGTTGTGAATTTTCAGGGAGGGTGACCAAGACGAGCATGCCAAAGAGTGGAGGGATCGAATGGTGGATAGTGTTGTTGCTTGAGTGGTGATGAGTGTTTTGTTGTGGGTTGAAGGGTGTACAGGTCATCACTACTTTGACTGTGCATCAATGTCGCTTGCGTTGTACGATCCTTCATACAAAAAAGAAAAGAGGTGAAATTCAACATAAACATTATTGCTTTGATAGAATTCTGAAATGGATATGAGATTATGACATGTTTTTGGAACACACAAAACTTCATGCAAAGTAAAGGCAGAGGTGGAGGTGGGAAGTTTAGTTTACTATTCACTCAGTTAATGGAACTTTTGAGAATACTTTTATATATTTTTCTGTATTGCAGCCCAATTGCTTAATTTTGGCCATTACTTCAGCAAATCAAGATATAGCAACATCAGATGCCATCAAGGTTTCCAGACAAGTTGACCCTGCAGGTATGCTTGCTGCATTTTGTTTACCATTATGCTTCAACTATACAAATTGTATGCATTGACTATTATTTTTATTATGCTATTATGATTTTCTCTTGACACCGCGTTCAAAATGTTTGTCTTTTAGGGGAAAGAACGTTCGGTGTGTTGACAAAGCTTGATTTGATGGACAAAGGAACAAATGCTCTCGATGTAAGATCTTAGCTTTTCTAGTACATTCTGTGCAAACTCGTGAGATTATAATTTTTGGCCTGTTATGAAACCTAGTCCTGATTTTACATGAATCTTATCGACATTTTGGTTATCCTGTAGGTCCTTGAGGGAAGATCTTATCAACTTAAAAACCCTTGGGTTGGAGTTGTAAACCGTTCTCAGGCAGATATTAATAGGAATGTGGATATGATTGCTGCTCGGCAGCAGGAGCATTCATTTTTCACTACCAGTCCTGATTACTCACACTTGGTCAGCCAAATGGGCTCGGAATATCTAGCAAGGATTCTCTCAAAGGTTTCTATTTATCCTACTCTTTAGTGTGTTGGGAGGGGATGTTTTTATTTTTCCTCTTGCAACTGTTCAGAGTTACTCGGTTTGTTACTTATAGAACTGATTTGATTTCAGCATTTAGAGTCTGTGATAAGAACTCGGCTTCCAGGAATTGCATCTTTAATTAATAGAAACATTGATGAGCTTGAAGCAGAGTTGGCACACCTTGGTAGACCAGTTGCTGTTGATGCTGGGGTGAGGAGTAATTTTTTGCTGTCTGCTACTGATATAAGTTGAAATAATTCCTACTGAAATGTTCATATATAGCTTTCTATGATTTTATCAGGCACAGCTGTACACTATTCTAGAATTATGCCGTGATTTTGAACGAGTATTTAAGGAGCATTTAGATGGAGGGTAAGATTTTTATTTTATTTTTCTGTTCAAACTGGCCACAGTATATCAAATTATTTTTTTCATGAATTAGACCTCATTATATCAATGTTATTAATTTCTATTTGCTGCCAAAAACAAGTTATTTTAACTCGACAGGAAACTGTAACTATATACTACAAACTGAACAAGGTTTTGGAAGGTAAAACAAACGGAAGACTTCAAGAAGTTACAGTAACTATAGTGTAATAATAGGGATAAAAAAACTTAATGAAGTTGTAATTTAGATCATTAGCCTTGCAAATCCTTCATGGTCGTAATTACAATACAGGGATTAAAGATGATAACCAACCACCTACATTGAAGTTTGAGTGTGTAGGCATCTAGTTTTAAAAACTGGATATAATATTTCTGCGTAGGAAATGCCCTGACCCTTCCAGTTTCTTGTATTATCCCTCCTAGGAGGCCAGGTGGAGATCGAATTTACGTGGTTTTTGATTATCAGCTTCCTGCTGCATTGAGAAAGCTTCCACTGGACCGTCATTTGTCGTTGCAAAATGTGAAAAAAGTTATTTCAGAGGCAGATGGGTATCAACCTCATCTAATCGCTCCAGAGCAAGGTTACCGACGCCTTCTGGAGAGCTCACTTCATTATTTCAAAGGTCCTGCACAAGCTTCTGTGGATGCTGTAAGTGCTTTTTGCTTTAAATAGTTTGATCCAGTTCAGTTCCTAGATTCAAAATAAGCTTTTCCAAACTATTTTTTTCTTCATATTTAGCAAGCTACCAATATTTGCTAACTCTCGTGCTAAATGCTATTTGTGGCAGGTTCACTTCGTATTGAAGCAACTCGTGAGAAAGTCAATTGCAGAAACGCAGGTTTGAGTTTAATTAACGTTATTTTTTTGGCCCCAGAGGGGGGGTGGTTGAATTTTGTTTTCCTCTAGTAAGTACTAATGGTTTACTCTACATGAAATATGCTTTCATTTAAATTTGACAATGGTTGCAGGAATTGAAGCGCTTTCCAACTCTTCAAGCTGAAATAGCAGAAGCAGCTAATGAGGCGTTAGAGAGATTCCGTGAAGACGGTAAGAAGACAACGTTACGGCTGGTGGAAATGGAATCTTCCTATATCACTGTCGATTTCTTCCGGAAGCTCCCTCAGGAAGTTGACAAGGGAAAGAATCCAGCTTCCTCCTTGTTAGTTGATCGGTATGCCGAGGAACACTTCCAGAGGATCGGTTCAAATGTTTCATCTTATGTTGGGATGGTGTCACAAACATTGAGGAATACCATTCCAAAGGCTGTGGTTCATTGTCAAGTGAGGGAGGCTAAGCGATCTTTATTAGACCGTTTTTATGCACAACTGGGCAAAAAGGAGGTATAATACAAAACCCTTCTACCATATCAAACTTCATACATATCTATAGAGAATGGATTCGACTTGATTGATTATTCAGAAATTATAGTGCCAATATAGAGGTTTTCATAGCTGTTATTTACATTCGTATTTAAAACATAATTAGCTAAATTAGATCCTATAAATCAGCAAACAAATCATTGACTAGAATCTAAAATAAATGACATGAAACGACTCTTATGACTCAATCAATTAGATGCAATCAAATGCCTATGATTCAGTGGATTTGAATTGATCTTTGTGTGCTGAGTCATTGCCTTGACACGCCCCCGCAAGAGAGGTGTGCCATCAAGGACACTAATCTTGGTCTTGAGAAGGTGATGACGCTGCCTGGATAAGGGTTTTGTGAGGAAATCAGCAAGTTGGTCCGTGGTGGAGACATGCTGAACTTGGAGAATTCGTTGTTGAACGAGGTCATGAAGAAAGTGCACATCAATTGCTATATGCTTCATCCTACTGTGCATTACCGGATTAATTGAAAGATAGGTGGCACTGAGATTGTCACAGTGGATGGTCGGGACATGTTGAACTTGGATGCAAAGTTCAGAAAGTAAAGATCGAATCCATGTGAGTTCAGCTGAGGTTGTTGTTAGGGATCGATATTCAGCTTCTGTGGATGAACGAGCTACTGCACATTGTTTGGAAGATTTCCAAGAGATGAGGCTCCTTCCATAGAAAACAAGATGAGCGGAAGTTGAAGTATCTTCCTTTTTACCTGCCCAATCAACATCATTAAAGGTATAAAAACGGTAAACACCCTCTATGGAGATGAAGTCCATGAAATATGGTAGCTTTGAGATATCGCAGGAGGCATTTTAGAGCTGTCATATGCATGGTGGTGGGTTAGTGCATGAGTTGTGCTAGCCGATTGACTGATTAGGCAATGTCTGGTCTAGTCATGGATAAATATATTGGAGATTACCAATAATGCTTCTGTACTGAGCTTGGTCTACAATTACAGTGCCATCGTTTAATGTAAGAGATGTGCTAATGGAAAATGGAGTTTGAACGTCTTTTGCTTCTGCCATTTTTGTCCTTTCAAGAAGGTCACAGATATATTTGTGCTGACTGAGTAAAGACCTGTATTGGTAGGAATAGCTTCTATGCCCAAGAAATAATGAAGAGAACCCAAATCTTTGGTGGAGAATTGTTGGGGCAAAGAAGAAATGCAATGTTGGATGACTGAAATAGATGAGCCTGTAATTAAAATGTCATCCACATATACAAGTGCATAACATTAGAATGTTACCTTGATTGAGGATGAAAAGAGACGAGTCTGATTTTGAGACATGAAAACCATATAAACATAGAAAGGAGTGTAAAGCACTGAACCATGCCCAGGGTGCCTGCTTGAGCCTATAAATTGATTTTTTTAAACGACAAACATGATTGGCAAATTCAGGATCGATGAACCCAGGTGGTTGAGCCATGAACACCTCTTCTTTCAAGTGACCATGTAGAAAAGCATTATTCACATCCAACTGTCTAATGGCCCATTGATAATGGAGAGCAATAGAGAGCACCAAGTGAACTGTATCAGGTTTGTGTATAATCAAAACCTGGTCTTTGATGGAATCCCTTGGCCACTAGTCTCGCTTTATACCTTGAAATTGATCCATCTGGATTTCTTTTGATACGAAAGACCCATTTGGATCCAATAACATTTTGTGAGTGGTCTCTTGGAACTAGATCCCTAGTACCTTGTGCAAGTAATGCATTAAATTCATTACTCATAGCCTCACGCCATTCTAGTGACTTTATTGCCTTGGAGACACATGTTGGTTCAATGATGGATGGAATGGGGATGCTTGGTGGTTAAAAGAAACTTTTTGTTGGGCTTATGGATATTGTGCATGGATTGAGTAATTGGCCTGAAGGGAGCTCTCATTGATGCTTGATCAAGTGGTGGTGAGAGATTTGATGATGATAAGGCAATGACATTCGTTGGTGTGGTATCAATGGGGTTGGTGTGGAGGTTAGTTCACTTAGTTGGGCTGGTTGTAGCGGAGTTGTTGAGTGAGAGGGTGATGTGTGTGGGTTCTCATAGATGAGGGAAAGTGCGTTGAATTAAGGGATGAGATTCAAGTGTTTGAATGGGATTTGTTGGTGTGTCATGGAGGGTGGAGAAATTGGAGGAGTGAATGGTGAAGTGAGGTCAGGGAGTGAAGGTACCGTTGTGCCTTTTGAAGGGGAAGAGAACGGAAATTCTGTTTCAAAGAACACTACATGCCTAGAAATGTAAATTTTATTGCTGACTTGGTCAAGACATTTGTAGGCATGATGCTGTGAAGAGTAGCTAAGACAGACACAAGGAGTGTTGCGGTGATCAAGTTTATGATTTGAATATGGACGAAGCCAAGGATAACATAGACACCTTTACATGTGCGTAGGATATGGGCTCGTGAAAGAGTTTGGAGAAAGATGTGTTATTTTGAAGGTTTGGGGTGGGCATGCGATTTATGAGCTATACGGCTGTCTGGAAAGCATAACACCATTGTTTTGGAGGCATGATTAAGTAGTGCAAGACTAGTTTTGACAATGTGTCGATGCTTTCTTTCTGCAAGTTCAACATGTTCAGGGGTGTAGGGTGGAGAAATGTAGTGTGAAATACCATGGTTTTGAAAAAATGATTTGAGTTTTATGTATTCAGTGCCCCCACCGGTGTAAAGAGAATGAATTTTGTGATTGAAGAAAGATTCTACTTGAGCATGAAATTTAGGAAAAACATCAAACACTTCACTTTTGAATTTTAATGGAAACAACCATACATATTAGGTGAAATGATCAACAAAAATGAGATAGTAACGGAAGCAAGTTATTGAGGGAATTGGTAAAGGTCCCCAAACATCGGAATACATAAGTTCTAATGGTGAGTTTGAAGTTACAGAGGATTCACTAAACAGTAATTTATGGCTCTTATTTAATTGACAAGAAGAACAATGAAGAGGAGATTTGGGCATATTGACGGAGTCATTGCCCTTGAAAACATGTTGTAGAATTTTCAGGGAGGGTGACCAAGACGAGCATGCCAAAGGAGTGGAGGGGATCGAATGGTGGATAGTGTTGTTGCTTGAGTGGGTGATGAGTGTTTTGTTGTGGGTTGAAGGGTGTACAGGTCATCACTACTTTGACTGTGCATCAATGTCGCTTGCGTTGTACGATCCTTCATACAAAAAGAAAAGAGGTGAAATTCAACATAAACATTATTGCTTTGATAGAATTCTGAAATGGATATGAGATTATGACATGTTTTTGGAACACACAAAACTTCATGCAAAGTAAAGGCAGAGGTGGAGGTGGGAAGTTTAGTAGAAGCAGCACGAGTATCGGGCAAACCTGTGCCATTACTTGTTGTTACTTCATCTGGGCCATCATAATGAGAGTAAAGGTTGATGTTACGAAGATCACTTGTCACATGGTGGCTTGCACCTGTGTCAAGCACCCAATTAGTGGAGGGTGTAGCGGTGGAAGCTGCAAAGTTGGCAGTAGGACGTTGAGACAACTGTAGGCAATATTTGACTATATGTCCTTCGAGGTCACAAAATTGACATTTGGCAGGGGTTTATTATTTCTGCTTTGTGGACCAGGAAAACGCCTATGTTGTTGGCCACCTTGCCGATAATTGAAGCTTTGATTTGGTGAAAAGGACCCATTTCCATGTGGACTATGAGTAGAGAATCACCATGACCTCGCTGGTTTGAGTGATTGGACCAAAACTGCATATTCTTTTTGTTGGAAAAAAAAACTTAACTCACAGAATGAAGGGAGATGAATGCACACATTTTATTGAATAATAATTTGTTTAAATAGAGATTTTTGTAACTGAATGAAATTATAAAAGCAATAACTGACTTCCTAAACAATAACCACTAACATAACAACTATTGTAACTAAAAAGAATCATAAAAAATAATAACTGAAAATAAAATAAACAGTCCTAAACACTCATGATAGACAACTACTGATACACATATTCAACACTCAACCTTGTATCAGTGGTTAGCAAGTCCAAGTTTCTCTATCAGTAAATCAAATCTGCTTCTCGGAAGAGCTTTGGTGAAGATATCTGACAGCTGGTCTTCTGTCTTGCAGTACTTCAAGCACACTGCACCATCCCTCTGTACATCTCTAAGAAAAAATAATTTGATGCTAAAATGCTTTGTTTTTCCATGAAAAATTGGATTTTTAGAGATGGCTATGGCTGCCTGATTGTCCACCATTACTTTAGTTGTTGTATCCTTCTCCAAGTGCAAATCATTCTGCTTAACCTCCATACCAAGGAAATAAGACATTTCTCCTAGGTCTGTCATCTTAAAGACTTGCATCATATCATCCTTGAATTGCTGAATAAGTTCAACATTGCTGCCAGTGACTAAGAGATCATCAACATACAAAGAGATCACAATGAAGTTAGCTCGATCACCTTTGATGTATAAAGTGGATTCACTAAGACTTTTAACAAAGCCTAGTTTTGATAAGTACTTATCAATCCTGTTGTACTAGGCTCTTGGGGCCTGTTTCAAACCATACAAAGCCTTCTTTAATAGATAGACTTTGTCCTCATGTCCTTTCACAAGGAAACCTTCAGGTTGCTCAACATAGATTTCTTACTCCAGAAATCCATTTAAGAAAGCTAACTTGACATCAAGTTGGCAGATTTTCCATCCCTCCTGTGCTGCAATAGCTAGCAACATCCTAATGGTATCCTGCCTTGCAACTGGAGCAAAAGTATCAAAGAAATCTACTCCAAAAATTTGAGCACACCCCTTTACTACTAACCTTGCTTTATGTTTGTTGATTGAGTCATTTGCATTCAGCTTTGTTCTAAACACCCACTTTCACACCTATGACTTTTTTGTGTTCAGGCCTTTCAACGAGTTCCCAAGTCTGATTTTTATCAATCATGACAAGCTCCTCCTGCATTGCAGCACTCCATTTTGGATCCTCCTTTGCATCCCAATATCCTGCAGGTTCTAGAACTGCTACATTGCATCTTTCATAAATATCTGAGAGCAATCTAGTGCCTCTCACGGGTGCATCATCAATTAACTCATCTTGATTTTGCAAAGGGTCAGCTATCGACATCTTTTCAGTATCATTCCAGCTCCATTTCTCATTCTCCATGAAGTTCACGTCCATGCTTATCAGAATTTTCCTTTTATGGGGTTGGAAAACTCTATAAGCTTTAGATACTGAACTATATCCCACAAAGATACCGGGTTCAGCTTTTTTGTCTAGCTTGTCTCTCTTAATCTGTGGCACATAAGTAAAACACAAGCATCCAAATACTTTAAAATTTTTCAAGGAAGGTTTATAACCATACCAAGTCTCAAAAGGAGTCTTCCCGTTTACTGCTTTGGTTGGAAGTCGATTTAACAAGAATACTGTAGTGTTTGTAGCTTTTGCCCAATATTCCTTAGGTAACCCTTTCTCATGAAGCATACATCTGACCATTTCCATTATCGTCCGATTCTTTCTTTCACTAACCCCAATTTGTTGAGGGGTGTAAGGAGCTGTTAATTGATGCTCAATGCCTGCTTCCTCACCACAAAACATGATGAATTGTACTGAAGTGTACTCCTTGCCATTATCAAACCTCAAAGCTTGAATCATGCAACCACTTTGCTTTTCAATCCACTGCTTAAATCTCCAAAATACACCTTCAACCTCTGACTTAAACTTGAGAAAGTAAATCCAACACATTTTGGTGAAATCATCTATAAAGATGATGTAATATTTACTCTCTTTAAGCAAAGCAGTCCTTTGAGGTCCGGCCAAATCTGTGTGAATCAACTGCAGCTTCTATGTTGCCCTCCAGGTTGATTGTTTGAAGGGTAATCTTGCTTGCTTGCCATATTGACATGCTTCACAACTTGGTAATTTAGAATCTAAGTGAGGTAAGCCATGAACCAACTCCTTTCGTTACATGTTCAGCACAGCTGTATGATGAAAATGACCTAACCTTTTGTGCCAAGCCTTTGTACTATTTATAGTAGCTGGATAGGCTGCTTGCCCCTCCTTCAGTGGGTCAAATGAGAAACTTTTACCTCTCATTTTGATACTGAAAATTTCCGTGTCATTCACATCTTTAATCAAACAGTGCTTATTTTCAAAGATGGCTTTAAACCCCTTCTCAACCAATTGTCCCACACTCAACAAGTTTTGATCAATCTCAGGTACATACAAAACATCATAAATTAATTTTGTACCTGTGCAACTTTTAATGGCTACAGTTCCCTTTCCTTCAACAGTGATAAGATCACCATTTCCGATTCTAACTTTTGATACTTGTGATCTGTCTAACTCTCTGAAAAGCTCTTGATCGTGGGTCATGTGGTTGGTACAACCACTATCCACTAGCCAACATTCAGTTGAGCTACTGCTTGTAAAACAAGTTGCTACAAATAATTGCTCTTCTTCCTCTTGTTGATCTGCAACTTGAGCCTCATTCTTTTGTTGAAGATTGCTTTTTGCAAATTCTCACATGATGCCCTAACTTGTTGCACTTTTCACGCTTAACATCGGGTCTTCTCCAACATTTGAAAGGAGGATGACCCATTCTGCCACAATGCTTGCAAGGAGGAAATCCTTTGTTGTTGTCTCCACTTTTGTTGCTAGTGTTAGCCGCTGCTTCTTGTGTGTGGAAATTCTTCTTCTTGTATTTCTTCCACTTGCTTTTCTTAACTTGGTTAATTTGCAATTTAGCTTGCAATGCTCCTTCCACAGAATCATCAGCCCTCATTCTTCTTCTTTGCTCTTGGGCTTGCAAAGCATTTACAAGTTCTGTCAAGATAAGTTTTGACAGATCCTTAGTATTCTCTAAGGCTGTAATAGTAGCCTCAAATCTTTCAGGGACAGTCACCAGTATTTTTTCAACTATTCTTGAATCAGAAAATTCAGAACCAAAAAATACTTTTTAATTGTTTCGGACTCCTTTATTTTCTGCATCTCAAATTCTCTAACCAGATTCAGGGCTTGCATTCCCTTAATCCTTTCATCTCCTTCGTATTCATTCTTGAGGAAACTCCAGATTTCATATGCTGATTTGATGGTCATTATTCTAGTGAAAATTTCTTTTGAGACAGCAGCAAATAAAGAAGCTCTTGCCTTTGACTTTCTTGCTTTCCTCTCCTTTTGATTTTTTATCTGAGCCATTGTTGGATTGGTTGGTAAAGGAAGAACTTCGTAGTCTTCCTCAACAGCTTCCCAGAGATCATTTGCCTCCAGATGTGCCTCCATTCTTGTTGCCCAGATTTGATAATTATCACCATCAAACACAGGTGGTGTTAGTGCTGTGTACGGTGTTTCAGAATCCATCAATTTGATGAATTAAAGCAAGGTGTTTTGGCTTTTTGTGGTGGGTTTCACTCGATTCACTCACAGGTCTCTCTTAAGAAGAAGGCTTTTGATACTAATCTGTTGAAAAAAAAACTTAACTCACAGAATGAAGGGAGATGAATGCACACATTTTATTGAATAATAATCTGTTTAAATAGAGATTTTTGTAACTGAATAAAATTATAAAAGCAGTAACTGACTTCCTAAACAATAACTACTAACATAACAACTATTGTAACCGAAAGGAATCATAAAAAATAATAACTGAAAATAAAATAAACAGTCCTAAATACTCATGATAGGCAACTGCTGATATACATGTTCAACACATTTGATGAAAGTTGGTAGTGGGAACTGATACTTAAGAGGGATAATCATAACGTTTTAAAAATTCCTCGTGGGCAACCAAATGACTGAGTAATTCTTCAAAGGAGAAGGGACGGTCTCTTGTGTGTATTGATGCAACGATGTCTCTGTATTCTGCACCTAACCATTAAGCACATAAAGAGTTACATCATCATCTGATATTACATGATCAATAACAGATAATTCATCAACTATTCTCTTGACAAAGAACAAATATTTTGTGACAGATTGAGATCCTTTGTGGCTGCGTTGGAGTTGATTTTTAAGAGACATAACATGAGAATGCGATGGATTCGCATATTTGGCTTCAAGAGCAGGCTGAAAGAGCTATGTTGTCTCTTTCATTCATAGCAGATTGGAGCAAGCTCACTATGAGATGATCTTGGCAAAACCATGTTTCATATGCTGGATTAGGAATGGTTGCACCATCCTGGGTGATCTCTGGCTATTGGGAGGGAGTGGATCCATCCACATAACCGAACAGCTTCATGCCAGATAGAAGGGAACTTGCTTGCCGATGCCAAGCATGATAGTTGTTGATAGCTGAAAGTGAGTTGAAAAACCACTGGGTTGGATTGGGTTGTTGTTGTCCCATTTTGAGTGTTGTTGTTAGTAGTTGCTGCGGAAGAATTGGTTGAGCCGGCCATGGATCTTAACTCATGGGAGTATGCCTATCCTGATACCATATAGAGAATGGATGATTGATTATTCGGAAACTACAGTGCCAATATATAGAGGTTTTCATAATTGTTATTTACATTCGTATTTAAAACTAATTAGCTAAATTAGTTCCTATAAATCAGCAAACAAATCATTGACTAGAATCTAAAATAAATGGCATCAAACGACTCTTATGACTCAATCAATTAGATGCAATCAGATGCCTATGATTCAGTGGATTTGAATTGATCTGTGTGCGGAGTCATTTCCTTGACAATATCACTAAGGAGGTCTAGCTGTGTGCGTCAGTTTTAAAACTTTGATAAGTGTGTTTGATTCCTGCGGATAAAAAAAAACTGCATTCACATATCACTTTCATGATTCATCATCCTATTTTAGAGGGAAACTTCTATGGAGACATATAATGGGGCATTGGATGATTGAACTACTGCTAAATAGTAAATACTTCACACACTCAGATAAATGTCTTTCTCAGCCATCTGAAACAACGTGAAAACTTGAGGCCTGTTAGGATACAAACCGTTTCTCTACTAGAAATATAGAGCTTTTTTCAAGTAGAGAAACTCACAAAACATTTCAAACCTTGTATCCAAATAGACCCTTAGTCTCCATTGATAATCAAAATACAATAACCCAAAAAGAGAATCGGGGAATGCAAACGAAAATTTTATCATTTTCACGCCTATTTTTTCTGTTTATGTTTTCAGGAAAGACAACTCGCATGGTTGTTGGGAGAAGATTCTGTGTTGAGGGAAAGGAGACAGCAGTGTGCCCAGAGGCTGGAGTTATATAGGTCAGCAAGGGATGAGATTGAAGCAGTTTGTTGGTCGGGATAAAATGAATCTTGAATTAATATACGAAGGACCTTTTAATGGGAAAAGAATGAGAATGGAGTTAATTGAGCTTGTTATAATTTGCAGCAACAGTTCCATTTGTTGATTTTTTCTGCTTAACCTGATGTCTGATTCAGAGCTAATACGTGGGTAATATAACAAGTTAATTCTTAAAATTATAAGTATCGATTAATTTAATTTTTGAAATCGTTAAAAATAAACATTGCTCTTTTTGAAATTAAGATTCGTTAATTATTTGTCTCTAACATTGACGGCTGTTCATAACTTTAATAACTACATTCAAATTTGACATGTATTAGTCAATTTGGTCTTTAATGTTAGAGATTAAATTGACTAACAAGTGTCAAATTAAAAATTAAATTATTTAAAAATGTTCCTGATAAATTCCCGAGATTTAATTCAACCAAATTTGAGTTCAAAGAAAAAAATAGTTAAAATGTAATATTAAGAATTAAATTGATGAACGATACAATTTTAGATATCAAATTAATTAATAGTAATTAATTTTGGGTCTAAAATTTATTTTTCACAATTTTAGGGCTAAATTGGCTGGTGATTATAATTGTAAGTTTTACGGATTAATTTAACATATTGTTCTATGCCATTTTTATTAAAAGTCTAACTTAAACAGAATTGTCTAATCTGAGTACACAATTAAAAAGTAGTCAATAAAGTTATTACATAACTATTATAAAAATCATTTTTATAGATTTGCAACACTTGAGATTCGGGTGAATTTAGGTAAATATATTTTGATTTTTTGGTTTTCCATTTTTTACTTTCATCTATGATTTGTTTTTTTTTTATATAACAAAGTTCAGGTAGGTAAAAATATGCGTGTTACAAATATAAAAAAATTTAAGTTTTTTTTAATTCACTAAAAACACACTTATTCCTTTTGTTTTTGTCGACTCCAAAAACTTGTTCTAGCTAATCAAAGGCTCAAAAGAAAATCTGCTTTAACTGATACATTCAAAGGCCCAAAAGAAAAAGGGAAATTGTCATGCCTATCTCCTTTTTTTTTTTTTTTTTTCTATTTGCAGATCCATTATTTTAATAAAAAGTTCCTATTCTTCCCCTTCCTTTCAGGGCAAACAACCAAAAGGGAGTATTTTTTTTCTTTCAAATTTACCAAAATGGGGTAAAATTTAAATTAATACCCCAAAGGGATAAGTCATAGAAAATTGAACTCGTAAACTGTTATACGACTTCTTCTTTTTTATCATTGAAGTTGTACAAAATTTTATGACTTTAATTTTTATTTTTTTTAACATAACTTTAAAGTCGTAAGAGTTTTTTTCATTCACACAACTTTAAAGTTGTAATGGATTTTTTTATTGAAGTCGTAAATTATTTTACGACTTCAATTTTTTTTGCAGGTAAGGTATTTTTTAAAATCATAAATATTTTTTATTTTAATCATTTAATGAATTAATGTATGTTTTGTTTTTTAAAATTTTATTTAATATTTTCTATATTTTTTTACTAACGTTAAGGATTATTATTTGTTTTGTAAATTAAAAAAATAATACAAAAAACATAAATTTAAATAAAAATATTAAAATGTACTTTGTTTACCCAAAATATTAAAATTTTTTGTTACTAATATTAACAAATAATATTAACTTATAATTTATGAAATAATATTAATTGTTTAAAAAAATTTGATTAATTTTTACAACTATCATTAAGTAAATTAATAATTTCGTATAGTAGTATTAATTAATTTTATTTTATAAATTATTTTAATATTAACAACAGAAAATAATTTAGTAATAAAAATAATTGTTAAAATAAAAACAACATAATACATTAATATAAATTGAACAATAAAAATTAAATAGAAGCATAAAATTAAAAGGTAGAAATAATATTAGTAATCAATTTACTTATATGAATCGTTACTACGATTATGTCATTCAGTTCTATACAAATAAATATTTCTTAGGCTTATTTGGAATTGATTTGTCAATCTTATTATCTATACGACTAGTGATTGGTCTTTCTCCTGTGTCTCATCTCTTTGAAGGACTAGACACAAAATATGGACCCAAATATTAAGGTCATTTATCTTCATTTATAACGGAATGAAAACTTTTTAAATGTTTTCCCACTTGTATTCAGGGTTAACAAAGTCATTACAGTTTAAAATGCAAGAAGCACATGTTACAATTGCATGCAAGTAAGGAATTCGAACCGAAAATTTTCACAATCACAACACCATTGGTTCAATTTGATAGTTCATGTCATTGCTCGTCGTCCAAGTTGTGTATTTACAATTTCTTGAGCCACAAATATTAAACTTTTTTTAAAAAATTAATATTATTTGATAAATTATAAGTTAATATTATTTGTTAATATTAGCAACAAAACATTTTAATATTTTTGTTAGACAAAGTACATTTTAATATTTTTATTTAATTTCTTTTCATTATTTTTTAATTTACAAAACAAATAATAATCCTTAAAATTAGTAAAAAAATATAGAACATATTAAATATAGAAAATATATTAAATAAACCAATATATAAAAATATAGAACATATTAAATAAAATAATATAAAATATATAGAAAATATTAAATAAAACAAAAAAAGAAAGCATACATTAATTCATTAAATAATTAAAATAAAAAATATTTACAATTTAAGAAAAATACCTTGGGTGCAAAAGAATTAAAGTTGTAAAATAATTTACAATTTTAATAAGAAAAAAAGAAAAAAAAATTCTATTACGACTTTAAAGTCGTATGAAAAAAAACTCTTAACACTTTAAAGTTGTGTTAAAAAAATAAAAAAAAAATTAAAGTGGTTAATTTTTTTATAACTTTAATGAAAAAAAATCATAAAATAATGTATGATTTTCAATTTAGAAATCATGTTATCTCATGACTTATCTTTTTGGAGTATTAATTTAAATTTTACTCCTATTTATTAAATAAATACTCAAATGAATATCGGTAGTAAGATAAACGGGTCATTGACTCTCGACTGAAAATATCGTGTCTATTCTTAAAAATATTATATTAAATTCCATTTTTTATCTTTATTAATTGGAATATTATTATATATTTATCCTTATTTTGTGTTTTTGTTTCAGTACCTCTCAATCTCCTACTGCTAGCAGTCTATATAAATTCCGTTTCTTCCTTCCCTGATATTTAGGGTAAATATCTCAAACGATAAGGACAAGAAATATGCATCTAGGAGAAGTTTCCTTGGATGTACCACAAGTATATAGATTATTATTACCTCTCTTTTCTTCACACAAATTGATGATTACAAATGGCACGCTGCTGGGTCCAGTGCCTCTATCTGATGTGCTTCAAGGGACTTACCTTCGTGGCAGTCTTTGTCAGCAGCACGCCAAAGAATCAATTCTGTCAACCCAAGTACATGATATGCTTGAATATAAAATTTATAATTATAACTAATTTGGATTGTGTTTAATAATTCAAAATTAATTGTATTAAAATCAATTTCATCCAACTTTTAAGACAGGTGCGCCTACCATTAGAAATATAAACAAGTTAAATGTTTCCACCTAATATCATAAGTATTTTAGCGTTTTTGAATGGTTAATTTATGACAAATATAAGTATGACACGTATAAGAACTACCAACTACCAAGTGGTCTTCGATCCTTTTAATCTCATTTTCTTAATTTCTTAATAAAATATTTTTATTGGCCAAACTTCTAGCTCAAGATATCATCTTAAGCTTTAGATTTCTAACCAAAATTAATAAATCAACATTTATTGATAAAAGAAAAATCATAAGCTTTAGCATAAATAAGTTATACTTGAATGAATTTTTCATAAATATTTGTGGGAGAACAAATTAAAAAGATAAAATAAAATAAACTTTTATTCCTTAATTTTTGGAAATTTTAAATAATAAAGTTAAATTGATTTTAAATATGTGAGAAATTTATTATTTTTCTTAGTTATCACATTAGTTGTATTTTTTTTTAATTATCTACAATATAAAGGTTTTCTGACTCACCGACTATACCAGCAATTTAAAATCATGCTTTGCACAAAACTCATGAAAACTTGGCAGCAGGCTTCTGCAAATTTGGAAGAGACTACATTTACAGATACTGGTTCAAAGAAATATTGGCTTTTGAACATCACTATAATAACATATGCCCACAATGTTATGACATGACCATCAAACGACCTAGCAAAAACAAAAAGTGCTATATAGATATGCGGAGGACCAAGGTCATTTTCTCATCATGACGAGAGTCTGCTCCTTTTGCATTTGTGTCCCCGTGTAATGTATCTTCAAACATACTATACTAATAATATCTAATCTAAATTAGATGGATATTTCGTATGCATCTTCCACATTGAGATCAAGGTACTTACTATGTGATCTTTGACAAAATGTGGGAATTAACTCTAAAATATGCGTGACATATATAGGGTCATACTCATTTCAAAGTGCTGAAAGGCCTAACTCTTCGCCCTTATATTCCATTCCAATTCAGGCTACTTCACTTTTTAATTCAGTACAATTCAATCTTTGGTTTTAGCCTACCATTTAGGTGAGCAAATGTCAATTGCCTCTCATAAGTCATAATCAAACGTCTATGCTTGCGAATGAAAATTATATATGCAGGATATTGAGATATAGGAAAATGAAATTATTATTCAACACCCGCTGTGAGAAAGAGGAGAAGAGAGAACTTTTTTCCAATTTAATTAAACATAAATAAAAGATATTTACAACAACACTCTCACTATATTCAACGTTAATAAACTAAAGTAGACCTCTTCAGTATCATTTTGCATCTACATGAAGTAAAACATATTTAACTCATAAGTATAAAATGAGAAAATATAGATACATACATTTCTTGATCTAAAATAGTTTAAATTTAAAAGATATTTTAATCTAAGTCCAACCATGTTATACCCTATAGCAAGAACAAAGAAAGATACAAGATCCAGCATGTGAAACCCACATGTTAGGTCCGTCTCAATTGAATCCTGTATTTTTCTCTCCCATCACAGCAATTGCTACTGTAGAAAGAGACTATAAACAGTACCTATTAGACTATTACACTATCTCAAAGAGCATATGCAGGAATTCAGTTTAGATAATTAACTCTTTCTTGATGGTTCTCTATAGTGACATAAAATAATGCAAGAGTATTTACTATTTTTCTTTCAAATAATGGAACCAAGTTGAGTTCTTAATGTAAGTAGGCTTCATAATAAACTTCACATCTTTATATATTTTCATTTTAAATTAAAATATTTACTTATATATTTTTAAAATATTTAGAAAATAATAAAAGTATAAATTTATCACCAAAAATTAAATATTGTTGCTCAATTTTAAAAATCCAATTTAGCAATTGCATTAGAGATGTTCAAAGTGTTACTTTGAAAATATTGACTCCCAAAGAAACTCTTAAAGCAATTGGTTTCCATCGGAGAGCAAGCCGCATGGACTATATAGTATATAGTATATAGGAAGAAAAGAATTATACCTTTTTTTACCTTTTGCGCATCGGGCATATTTTTCAACTGATATTATGTGAAGCTTTCCAGAAACTTTCTAAGTTGTAGGATCCGTTATAAAACATTCTTATAATTATTTTAGAATTGTTAAGTTGAAGGAAACAGATATTATTTAAATGCTTTAAATGGTAAAAATGATAAAGAATTATGAGAAACTGTAAAAATATATGAAAATCAATTTTAACAACAGCTCATGTTTTGGTCTAAAAACAGTACAGCTCATAATTCTTTATTTTTATTTATTTTTACTTTATATATTTTCTTATTAATTTGGTAGTAGTCAAATCCCAATTTTTTCTTACAAAAGTTTAAAGTGGCGTTCCTCGATCGTCAAATTAAGACAAATAGCCTGTAGTCCAACTCTAAGCAAATAACTCAGAGAAAACGTACCGTAGCAAAATTCCTCTTATTCAAATTTGTGAATAATTTAATTTTATACCTTTTGGAATGTCGAAGTTGATAACATTGACCAATAATATTTCTCTATAAATGGGAGAAATCCGGGTTCCCTCCATGCATATTACTAAGTTTTTCATTTTTCCATCTTAATTGCTTTAATTTATAATTCTATCTCACACATGGCTCTCTCTCTTTTGTATCCCCTTCTTCTTGCCACCTTTCTTTTCATGCAAACTCTGGCAGATACTTCATTTGTTCAATCTCGTGCAGCATTTTACCCAAACTCTCAAGAAAATGGCACAGATGGTAAGAAAATTAATTACTGATAAAAGTATAACAAAATGCAAACATGAAATGATATTTTATTAACATGATTTTAATTAATTTAATGCAGTTGGTGCATGTGAATTTGGTTCCTTTGGTGCTACGGTTAATGGTGGCGACGTATCAGCTGCATCTAATCTTTATCGAAATGGTGTTGGCTGTGGTGCCTGTTACCAAGTGAGTTCTGATCAAGCTAGTATACAGTATTATTACTTGCTCTTTTTTTTAATACAACAACTACAATGAAGATCGAACTTAATTTTTTATGCATTTATCGATCATACTCATTACTATTAAACCGACCCTAATGAGTTTAATATTATTATATATGTACTAACACAACCTATAGGATGATTTTATCGTGCATGTTTTCTGAAGATTAACAAAAATTAATTAGCAATAACCTATATGTAAATCTCACTTTTAATACACATACACATGCACACACAAACAACTTTTTTTTTACTGTAAAAAAAAAAAGAACCTTTTTTTCTTTTTTGTTATATTTGTTATTTCGTCCGTACGAGTAATTAATTCTTGCGTTTGCATGAGTTCATCCTCTATATAATTATACGCACGACCGATCAAAAGTTCAAGATATATTAAACTAGCAACAAACTAGATCATAGATAGTTATATTAATCTTTTTATGAGTTGTACTTAATTAATAGGCATTCTTCAACAGCACTTTGCAATATAACAGTGTATATACATGCATTATATATAGTTCTAGTACGTACTTTCTTTGAAAGTAATATTTCTCATTATGTTTTACCAGGTAAGATGTAGCAATAGTGCTTTATGCTCAGACAACGGTGTGACTGTGGTTATAACTGACTCAGGCTCAGGTCATAACACTGATTTCATTCTTAGCCAACGAGCCTTTGGTAGAATGGCTCTCAACACTGACGCTGCTGCATCTCTATTAGCTCTTGGCGTACTTGATATTCAATATAGACGGTCAGAGATTCTTCCACACAGAACAACACCTTTTTGATTCATGCATGCATTAAATTTTTAAGTAGAATGTTGAAACCAAAGACTTAACTAGGCCTCTCTTGTTATCTGCAGTGTCTCATGCAGCTACCCAAACAAAAACATTACAGTTAAGATACATGAGAGCAGCAACAACCCTCACTATTTGGCTTTTGTCATATGGTTTCAACAAGGAAGTAGAGACATAACTGCTGTTCAGCTTTGTGAGGTATACTTCCTCCTTCCCGTGCCAATCAATTAGAAATTGTCAAATCTTTGAACAGATAATTTAGTCAAGAAACCTGGTGAAATTTGAGTATTTTTAAGATCATTTACTGATTTTCTATCAACTTTTTCACAAATGCTAACCAGTGTAAAAATACGCTTGCAGTGATTTTTAATTACACTCCTATGTTATTTTTAATAATTTTTTTTGTTTGATTTCTTAACCACTGGTTAGCCATATATTTTATCAAATAATTAACTTTTGATATGGAAATCACTAAGACATTAAACTCTTCATCATTCAATTGAAATGGATGTATGAGTAACGTCCAGTTAGTTAGATGAAAAGTATTGTAATGAGTATTATCTCTTTTTGCTGAGTGCAGACTCAAAACTTTGTGTGCAAGTTACTGGACCGGAGTCATGGAGCAGTTTGGACCACTACAGCTCCACCAAGTGGACCTTTGACTTTGAGGATGTTGTTTAGCCCTGAAGAAGAGGGAGAAGAAACATGGGTGGTTCCTGTTAATAACATACCACAAGACTGGAAGGCTGGACAAACATACGACTTAGGGGTACAAGTGGACCAATAGAGAAGCACCAAAAAATAAGTATCAATCTGATGTTGCCTGTAATATATGAAATAAAAAAAAAAATTAAGTTTATTATTTTAAGTTCAGTCGATTTACCCTATTTAATTTCCCTTCAATAATTTTGTTTTTCTCTTAAGTTGTGAGGACCGACGAAATTCTATGATCTTACTAGACATGTATGCATGTCACCCAAATCCCCAGTGTTTTTTTTTTTTTTTAGTGTAACTCCTTATGTATTTCATAATTAAAAATATCTCAATTTTATTCACAAGCATGTTGAAATATCACTTGGTTTCCAGTAGCTTTCAATGGATCAACAATTCAGCCACTGAACTTGTCATAGAATTATTCATTCACAAGGTAAACAGATGAATACAGTAGCTAGAAAAGGCTCAAAGTTGTCACTAAGCATTTGAGAAAGATTCGGTCATTATACCTCCGCAAGCAAAAAGAAGCTATGAAATATTAATAGCAATGGAAGTAAATTTCATTGTATTGGTTTAAAAATCATATGCCAAATGTCCTAAAAAATTCCAGATGTTGGAATTATGCTTTCATTTCTTCTAAACAAGCTAACAATTATGGAGAAATGACTATATAACAGGAGAATAAATAAACTTTCCCAAAATAATAATTAATAAACTCAAAGAAAACAATTCCCCCAATTTTATTTGCTAGCTCTTCACCCAACAACAGGGGCACCTGCACTCGCGCTTGTGTGGACAGAGATTGGAAGGCTTCAAAAAAATTACAGTCATGATATTTTACTTGTGCACATCAAATAAGCTATTATACAGCTATAAATATGATAAAGAAAAATTCAAAATTACAAATATCTGAGTACAAAGATGAAGATATAGATATGAATCTTAAGGAATTAGTCAAGTGAAACGACAGTCTTGAATCCTCACTTGCCTCCTTGAGACAAGATAAGTGTCAATACTTTGTAAGTGTTCTTTGTATATGGGTGTTTTTCTTATTTTGAACTGAGACAAAATTCTCTCATCCAATAATTTTTAGTCTGGAAAAGATAGAGATATATGGTTGTCTGCTTCTTTGATATCCTTTTATCAAGGAAGGTGAAGAGGGTCTACAATCTGACGGCATAACTGTGTTTCTTGATCTTTAGTACCAGCCACTCATCTTCCTTAAAACTCCATTTCGAGTATGCACCGTAAGACCCGACACTCGTCTTGCAAGAATTTTCACTTGACAAACAAAGTTGATGAAATCTCTCTTCTCTACTTTGGATTTTATGGATTGATTATCTGAGTGTCTTAATTATGCAAGACATTGAGCAAGTTATTCTTCATCAAATAAATTATCTGCTACCAGAAAATTCAGGGACCCAAAATCTATGGTGAAACCAATCTGGACCTGCAGAATCTACAAGATCCTTACATGATCATAGCATCCCCATCCTGCAACACATAGTTTTTAGTGGCAGCCTCTTTTATGAGTTATGACATCTTTTTCCCTGATATCCATAATCATGACCTCAACATCTCGTTCCTTAACTTGCACTTTGCTTCTCTCCCAACAGCCTCTAAAATAGAGACTCTTATCTTTATCTAGGTATGAAATTGTCTTCCTTAATCGAGTGTCCAACAGATAATTTCATCTGTGTTCCTAATTCACTCAACATCGAGTACATTATCTTTTTCCTATGGCCTGAATTATTCTTAACAAAATATTTAGATTCAAAATCTTCAAGATGAACCAAGCTGGATGCTGCTTCTTTCTGTAACCCCTTTTCATTTATCATCAATCTCACATCCCATCTCCCCTGAGCAGCATACATATTTGACAGCAAAATATAAGGGCCAATATCTCTTGGTTCCAACTCAATAAGTCTCTTGGCTACAATCTCTCAAAGCTCCGAGTCCAAGTGGGTACTACAACCAGAAAGTAATGCTCCCCGTATTGCAGATACAGCCTCTCTTTGCCTGTTCCATTCCACCTTAATACGGGTCCCCAACCCCAATTTTAGCTGTTTGTATGGAGAGAAAAAAACTGTTTATGATTATACATCAAGACTAATGATTGTTTGTATATATTCACGTTCGGTTGCCTCCAACTTCTATTTTCAAAAGTATCTCATTTGTTACTTATGCTAAAGGGATTTTGAAATTCACACCACCTCATCAATAGTTATATTAATTCTGTCCAATTACTAGACAAGCGTCAAACTATCGTCTAATGCTAAGCATGCAATGCATGTGTATGCACTTATTGTCTTAAATAATTGTATATCGTCGTTTACTCGTAATTTGTTATTTATGATTAAATGAAAGTCTAAAACCAAGGCATAAAATTTACAAGTCTCTTAAAAGTTAAAGGTAAAATACATTAAATTAATTTGTTAGATGTAAAATTTGCCAAAAAATAAAAAAACTGGGGATATCAAGTGTAATTAAGCCAAAACTAAAATGACAAGAGCTTATAATTTCATGTGCTAATTAAAATTGGGGTTTACTCATTAATTTTTTTAATAAAGTACAGAAGTATTGTAGTAACACTAGATCAAATATAGGACGAAGAAGGTAAATGTAGACTTTTATCTTTATCAAAGTAAATAATAATGAATAGCCAACTAACCAATGAGCTGTATTACATTTGTTCTTCCATTGCTACCTCTCCACTTGTTTTCAATAGTTTCTCTCACATAAAGTTGTTTAAGTCTAAAGGACTAATGAATCTTTACAGATCTGAGACAAACACATTCCAAAATAAATAGCATGAAGCAAAAAGATACAAAACTTTAGGACAAGGCACATTCATTCAGCAAGAACATCCACCCGACTGAGGTTGGGAATCATGGCTACCAGAAGACCTCAGGTTCACGTCAACCATATCTTCCTGTTTTGTTGTAGATAATGTTTCCATTCCGGGTAATGCAGCAGCAATTTTTCGAAAGAGGGCCTAAATATAAAAAGTTTGACAAAGCAGTACAAATAAAAAGTCAGGACTAGGTATATATAACAAGTAGATATATCATAATGCCAGCAAGTATATCTAACATAATTGAGGAAAACTTAAGGAAAATTTTAAGTTGACTAGTAGAAACAACCAACTGTTGTATTCATTCTGCAAGACAATGCAATAGGCTTATAATTATACAGAAAAATCATATTAACTTCCCTGACAAATTATCACTAAAAAGAATATATGCACCTCAGGACCTGGTGAGATAGCTTTCTTCTAGATTATCAAGCTGATATTTATTAAATATCTATGGCATAGAAGGGAGAGGCTTACCTTTATATTAAAGCCAGCTTTTGCACTAGCTTCAATAAACATAACGTTTAGCTCTCGGGACTTTGCTTCCCCTTCCTCTGTAGAGACTTGCCTGTAGTGTCAAATGTATAGAACATTACCCATAATGAAAAGTCAAACAACCTTGTTCCTGTAACCATTTTTTTTCCTGGATTAGGAACCCAAGGTGAATTCTTAAACATTTCACTTGCAACTACTAGTATATAATAGATTTTTAAATATTATAAAATGTTAGTCATTGTACCATAGCAATCTCCTTGCTGGAAATAAGCTACAGAAAGGAAATGTAAAGCGGGTCATATTTTGTACAAGATATCGGAACAAATACGCAGAGTGCAAAAGAAGCATTTCAAGGGCCAAACCATTCAAGCAGGTCATATTTTAGAGACTTAGTGCTTACTGTCATCCCTAACTCGCCTTAGTTGCGGTCTCTTTGAGGGCTGCCTTAATTGCAACCTCAAGGATGGTGTTTAGTCCCACATTGACTAGAGATATAACTTAAATAGAGCTTATAAAGCTTGGGTAGTCTCCACCTTACAAGCTAATTTTGTAGGATTGAGTTAGGTCCTAAGCCCAAATTCTAAGACTTGGACTATCATAAATATAGGGTTCTGCTAATTCCTTTCATATCATCTTTCATGGATAACAGTGACCCCCTTCTAACATGTTTCTAAAAATCTAAGCAACATTCTTCTTCATGTTTGGATTTAACATATTTTTGGGGAAAATAATCACTTTTTTTCTTGTGCAGCTTCATGGACAACTTTCCTATGCATGGTTAGGAAAATGAAGCATGTTTCAAATTTACCAAGTCAGGAAACAATATCCAGTTTTTAGCAAGAAAAAACAACATATTTTAACAGTTTTTCCTCAAAATGTCGCAAACATACTGGAAGGACAGAAAATCAAATTGGACAACATCTTTCACTGTCCCTCCTCTCACTTTCCCCAGATATCTCTCTCTTAGATGTACACATACCTGATAATAAATATATTGAATAAAAGAAGAAACTAAATAAAGCCCTTAAACTATGCCAGTTCTCTCTAGGTCTTTCATACATAGTAAATGAAGTTTGTGATGTATATGTCTAATATATAGCTTGAGATGTTTTTCATTTTATCTGAATGGACTACTTGTCACGAGTCACTCATTCTCAAGGAATTCTTGAGGCTATTCAAGGCTTGAAACAGTGACACAGTAAATATTCCAGTTGTTTGAAGATCTTAACCGATTTATAACTCATTTCACCAAACAAAACACAAATATCCCCCTTCATATGATTGATGAATTTTTCTATTAGCTTTAATCTACTGCACACAGTATTGTTCTCTTATTCTTGTCCCACATCCCACAGTCTAGCCTGTGAAGAATGAAATGATTATTTGTGTAGTTTTACTTCCCTTGATCACAACAGTTTCTTCTTTACTAACCCATAAACTTTCTCTTAAGTGTTGAATTAGTAACTAGCCAAAAATCAACATCAAATAGGCCATTAGATAATACAGAACATAAGAGTCATGTCATGAAACCGGCCAGTATAAACTATCTGATGAAGTTAGTCACTCTACCATTGATTAGCCATTACCTTTTATCCACAAGATCAGTTTTGTTCCCAACAAGAACAACAATAACATCGCTGCCTCTTTCACTGCGCACCTCTTCAATCCACTTTGATGTGTTTAGGAAAGTCTGACGGCCTATATCACAAGAATGCTGAACAATCAGAAACTGTCCATCAAAGTGTTTAGGACTTTAGGAACAGTGAACAAAAAACTATGCACACATGATATGAGTCAACTAGAGAGATTCGAGCTGTCCAAGAATAACAGGCAGCACCTGTTAGAGAAAGCTACTTCTTGAGAAGTTCCAGTTCCTGATAATTAATTACCTAATTGGCACAGGTAACTTTAGAATCTGGGGGAGGCCACATGTTCATCCCATATTCACTTTCTTTTTTGATTAAAAGAATTCACCCACTTTATGTAAAAAATGAATATTTCACTCAAATCATATCCCAAAGAAAGGAAAAGGAATTACTTAAATAACGTGATTTTTTATTAAATGGAGCATACATATTCCTCTAAGATATAAATCTTCTTCCTTAATAAGTTTTTGAAGAAATTAATAATGAATAGAAAACTCAGCTCTTCAAATTCAACACTTAATTAACCAGCATCCAAAAAAAAAACTTATTAACTATTAATATATTATTATATTGAAATGAAAAATCTGCAAGAAAATATAATTCGTCATGGAGGGAATAGGTGAAAGAAAGCAGGTCTAAATGGCATACTTGCAACATCATAAACAATGACAGCAACAGATGAGTCCCTAATGTAGCTTGGAATAAGACTTCTAAATCTTTCCTGGCCAGCTGTATCCCTGTCACAAATGAAGAAAAATAAAAAGTAAAGGTTTTGAGAGGAAGAAAATTAAGAGAATTCAATAAAAATAAAAATAAAAAGCCAACAGTGTACTGCTTTTGTATGGAAACTCAACTAAAAATTGTCGATCAAACACATTAAACTCCATTGAATTCAGTCAAGTTTTCCAATATACATCAACTGTTGAAATAAAGCCCAAGAATACAAAGCAGTAACCAGGAAATGCTGCAGATTACAAAATGTCTAATAGCATCATGTTCAGCTTAAATCAATCCACTTCAAAACCTAATTTTTTATGGTATAAAGTAAAATACAAATGAATACATAACAGTAGTTAATATTTAAAAACCATTTTAAACAGACATTATAGTGAGATTAAAAGGTATGGGATAAAGGCAAATACTTCATAACTAAATGGATAATTTTTTATAAAAAAAAAGGATTAAAAATGTTAGCAATCATAAAATATCACATATTCTGCAATGCAGATTCCGATATACCAAATAAATCTTTGAAATATAACATACAAAAGAAACAAGATAAACATCAAATAGTAATGTATCTGCAGTTCAGTAATTTGCATATTTTAGGAGTGGATGAAAACTGAGGAAAAAAGGGAGGGGGGGGGGGGGGGGGGGGGAGACATTGTTCGTCCCTTATTTGCAGGGAAGTTATCATTACTCCACAGGATTCCAAAATTTAGTATTCCAATATCTCTTTACACTTGATGAGAAACAGTAAAAACAGATAGTTGATATATCAGCATTGCCCCCATTCCCCTTCTGCCCTTCCCTCTTCATTATAGACCAAACAATCCTTTGCTTCCCCTTCCATCATTTTCTTCATAACTATTCCTTACCCTCCCTAGTGAAATTTTTAAAATGATCAAGCAACATCTTACCACAATTGCAGTCGAACAGTTCGATCTTCAAGATACATAGTTTTTGACAGAAAATCGATACCGATTGTAGCCTGTTTAGCAAAAGGGAAAAAAAAGGAAAGTTTTGAGTACGGTCAAAATGTAAACAACTAAATGCATGTGTAGAATTATATTTGCACATAATGTGTTGTCAAAAAGTAGGTTTTTCATGAGTTTAGCTCAACCCTATAAAACCGGCTTGTAAGGTGAGGATTACTTTCCACTTATATAGTTTATCTCGACACTATATTTATTCGATGTGGGACTTCAACATGCCCCATCATCACATGTGTACACATTAACTGTAGACTTTAGTTTCACTTGCAGGTGGACATGGAAGTAAAGACAAGAAAATACATATATGGATGTCTTAAAATCATTTCGCGTGACTCAGAATTACTGGTGCTACAATGTTCTTATATGCCTATTTTTTTTTCTATTCTCCAAATAATTTACTACGAAACTATTAGACTTATAAAGTTGGTTGGGTGGTTAAGAAAGAAGAGAAAGAGTAAATGGTAACGGGATTGATTCTCTTGCTAAGAAAAACTAACCAACTAACACTCAACTTTTGCGGATCAAAAAACTAAACTATTAGACGCCTATATAGTTAAAGTTTTTATAAGACACGTGCAACACTGGAATCTGAATCTGTTTTCTGTTTCTCTCCAATATGCCATTTCCTCCCCTGAAGCTGCATCATACAACATACAATTATAGTAGCCACCAAATTTTTGTAATGAAATTATTTAATGTCTTCAAGGCAATCACAATTGGAATGAGGGACAAAAACACATGGTAAAATTTTAAAAGTATAATAAATTTTATATACCAAACCACATTGGCGTCTGTTTAAATAACAATTTCTTAAAAACAAAAAATGAACCTAAATTCAGGAACATATCACCACCAATCACGACGAAAGCAATGATCCCATTCCACGGTAAAACCGTGATCTCTTGAATTTTTTTTAAAAAATGTGATGAAATAGTGAAAGAGAGATTGGATCTGAAAGAAGAAGACCTGATAAGTGTTGTCGAATTTGTCGTACATGAAGCGAGTGATGATGCTGGTTTTCCCAACGGATTGATCGCCCAAGAACACCAGCTTGTACTTTGCGAGAGCCGACACTGGCGCCATTCTTGCCAATCAGATTTGCGCAACACTTCACTTTCACTCCGCCAATGAAATCCAATTCAGTTCTTTCGATTTTGCTTTTCTCTCTTCAGCAATCTCAGAAGGAAGGAAAGAAAAGCACTGTGATGAAAAAACCCAAACAAAAATGTGAATTAAGTTTTGATTACGATGGATGCGAGGGTGTGTGGGTGGGTGCAAGTGAAATTTTAGATTTATTTTTAGTGCATGTCTACCAGGATTTAATAATTAGTATTCTTTTTTATTTCAAAACAGATCGCTAATCGCTATTATGTTGTTTTTTAAGCTCGTTACGGATTCGTTCTTAGTCGGTCAAGCAATAATTTCGTATATATTTTAACTTTTATATTAAGAGGGTGACTACTGAATCAAGTGAAGTTAATGATGATGCATATGTTTAAGTTAAGATTAAATTATTAAGATATTATTTAAATTTAATTTTTAATAAAAATAATTTTTTAGTCGTTATTTATCTGAATAGTCAGTATCCAGGTTGAATTATAAGTTTTGATAAAATTATCTGGTAAAATAATTACTAAATATAAAGTGACAAATAAAAAATTCAATTTATTGATAAAATATATTATGAAATGTCAAGAAATAATTCAAAAATTGTTAAATGTTAAAGGAGTTACTTGAGTTAGTTACTCTTAAGTAATGATTGTTATATGCTCTTCATAATATTGAATATGATAAAATTCCAAAGTTTGTTATCAATATAGTTTTTTATCCATTCAATTGTATGCTTTATTTTTAAATGTATTTTAGAGAGAGTTTAGCAAGGTATCAAGAGTTGTGAGATCCTACACCTATGAGGAATGGTAGTTAGAGAGTTTTTTTTTTATTGTTTTCAATAAAATGTGTCTTCTTCTTGAGAGATTCTTTTTGTTTTCTCGCAAGTTTTGTGTATTGAGTCTTCTTCTCCACCATTTTTTCGTGAGGTGCGGTGGCTGAGTGAAAGTTATTGGTTAGAAGAACAACTGAAGAAGAATCGATTATGTACTCGCATTGTGATTGAAGAAATGAGTGGGGTGCATACATGGCAATCCCTAATAGTATTATTCAGGGGTCTCTTTCAGTCTTTGATGGCAAATTATTTGATAATTGACGGATCAAAATGTCGGCGATTTTTGGCTTCCAAGATGGGGCAGAAGTAGTGACAACTGGTTTTATAGAATCGAACAAGAATGCCACTGAGGAGCAAAAACTGACCTTCAAACAACAACAGAAACATGATAGCAAGGCGTGTTTTCTCATCTACCAATGTGTGAATTCAAAGATATTCAATAAAATATCCAAAGCCTCCGTATCAAAGGAAGCATGGGATATTCTAGGGAAAACATATGGAGATGGAGAGAAGAATAAGAAGATTAAGTTGCAGACACTGAGAAGGCAATATGAACTTCTCACCATGGAGGACAAAGAATCTGTAGCAGATTACTTTGACAGAATTCAAAAACTAGTCAATTCAATGAGGGCCTGCAAAGGACATAATCTCATATCAACAAGTGGTAGACAAAATATTGAGAACTTTGCCACCATGATTTGATCATGTAGTTGTTGCAATCGAGGAGTCAAAGGACTTAGACATAATACAGATTGAAGAATTGCAACACTCTCTTGAGGCACATGAGATGAGGATCTATGAGTGAAGATCCCATCAAGAATAGACACTTCATGCATGACCCAATTACAAATGGAAAGGGAAAGGACCATGGAAAGGAAACAAGTCAAACACCACCACAAAGAACCAAGAACAAGTGACAGCTAAAGGCAGTGAATCCTTCAAAGGAAAAACATCATGCTAAACTTCTCAAAATCAAACTCCAACAACAACAAGGAGTAGAAGTTCGAAAAAAGAAAGGTGAAATGCTACAACTGTCAGAAACCTAATCATTATGCAAAAGAATGTTGGCAAGGAGAAGGTGCCAAGAACAAGGCCAGTAATCATGCAAATTTGGCTCAAGATAAAGGCTCGGATTCTGAATTCGTATTGCTTATGGCTACCACTAGTAGTAAATCATCAAGTGACTTCTCATGGTACTTAGATTCTGGTTGCACCACTCATATGACAAGGAAGAGGGATTGGTTCATCAATATGAATGAATCATCCAAGAGCTGAGTTTGCTTTGCAGATCATATTACATTGACTGCTGAAGGTATTGGAAAAGTAACATTCAAGGGGAAGGATGGAAAAGACCCTATCATCGAGGAGGTGTTGTTTGTACCTGACATGAAGACTAATCTGTTAAGCCTAGGCCAACTACTTGAAAAGGGGGTTGTTATAAGGATAGAGGACAATTGTCTCAAAGTGTTTGATGAAGACCAAAAACTTGTGATTAAGGTAAACCTATCTGAGAACAGGACCTTTAGAATTTGGATGAATATTCTGGAGCATGAGTGTCTTGCAACCTCAAAAAACAAGATGGAGTGGTTATGGCATCATAGATTTGGCCATCTCAACTTCAAGGACCTACGCCTTCTTATCAGACAGAAAATGGTTGAAGTACTACCTCAGATCTTAGTACCAAAAGAGATGTGCAAAGAGTGCATTAAATGCAAGCAAGCCAGAAGAAGCTTCAGCAAGTATCTTCCCACAAAAGCAACTGAGAAACTTGGCATCGTAGTACTTTATTTGTTTCATTGATGATTTAACTAAGAAAGTTAGGATCTACTTGGTTAAGAGGAAGCATGAAGTACTAGAAGCCTTTAGAAGATTTAAATGTCTAGTAGAGAAGCAAAGTGGAAAAGTGATCAAGATCCTAAGGATAGATGGTGGGGGCGAATATATGTCAAATGATTTCAAGCATTTCTATGAAAGTAAAGGGCTAATTCATGAAGTAACACCACCTTACATAACTCAACACAATGGTACAGTTGAGAGAGAACGGAACAATAATGAATATGGTGAGGTATATGTTGAAAAGTAAGAACCTACCAAGCTACTTATGGGGAGAAGTTGTATCAACAACAACTTATATTCTGAATCAATCTCCTACTAAGAGACTTGAAGGTATGACACTAGAAGAAGCATGGATTGGATTAAAACTAGATGCGACATACTTGGAGGCATTTGGTTCAATTTGCTACAAACATAAAAAGAAAGCTAGATGACAAAGACGCTCAACATATTTCATTGGGTTATCACTCAACCGGTGGCTACAGATTGTATGATCCAGAGAATGGTCAAGTTACTATAAGAAAGGATGTGATATGCGATGGGAGTAGAAGTTGGAATTGGGGAACAACCTCTAAAGAGGGTCAATCCAGGATACTTCTAGAAGAAGAAACCTCAGCTGCACCAACTATCAGTAGAGATCAAACTGTGAGAATATCAGCAAGGATAAGTCAATTGTCATCTCATTTGAGAGACTATGAGTTGTTTCAAGAATCATTAGTCAACTCAGAAGGTGAACTAGTGCACTTTGAACTTATAGCAAAATTTGAGTCTGTTGAATTTGAAAAGATAGTGACAAATGAAAAATGGTTAAACGCTATGAAGGAGGAAATCAACTCTATTGAGAGGGAATCAAACCTGGGAGCTGGTAGATCCTCCTCAGCACAAGAAGTCTATAGCACTGAAATGGGTCTACAAGGTAAAGGTTAATCCTAAGGGAGAAGTGGTGAAGTATAAGGCCACATTGGTAGCAAAGGGTTTCTTGCAAAATGCAAGAATCGATTATAGTGAAGTCTATGCACTAGTGGCAAGGATTGAAACTGTTAGATTGGTAGTAGCCACTGCAACCAATGCTAATTGGTCCATTCATCAACTTGATGTGAAGTCTGTTATCCTGAATGGTCCCCTAGAAGAAGAAGAAGTTTATGTGCATCAACTACAAGGATTTGAGGTTAAAGGTAATGAAAGTAAGGTGTACAGGCTCCAGAAGGCACTCTGTGGGCTTAAATAAGCTCCAAGAGCTCAGAACAAGAGAATTGATAGCTTTTTGTCTCAAATTGGTTTTGAGAAATACACCTTAGAACATGTAGTCTATGTGAAATGTTGGAAAGGCAATGAGAAAGCAGAGAAACTGATAGTGTGTCTATATGTTGATGATCTCCTAATTACTAGTAATAGTGAAAATACAATTAACATGTTCAAAGGTCAGATGATGAATGGATTTGAGATGAGTGACCTTGGACTCCTCACTTATGTTTGGGGAACTGAGTTCAAAGTGACTCAATATGGTGTAGTGATGTATCAATCTAAATATGCAAAAGATCCATTGAAAAGGTTCAATATGCTACAAAGCAATCCAATAGGAACACTAGTTGAAGTTGGACTTGTGTTAAAGAATGATACAGATGAATATCTGGTTGATCCTACTTATTATAGAAAGATAGTTGGATGCTTGAGATATTTGTGCAATACAAGGCCTAATCTCAGCTTCAGTAGATTCATGCAAGAGCCAAAGCAGTCTCACTTGTTAGTTGTAAAGAGGATACTAAGATATGTGCAAGGGACAGTGGACTTTGGAATCCTATTTCCAAAGGCTGAGGTTGGTATAGAACTAGAATTGGTTAGATATTCTTATTCAGATTGATGTGGAGGCAAGTGTGATGGGAAAAACACAACAGACTATATCTTCTTCTTTGAAGGAGCTCTAATCTCTTGATCCTCCAGAAAGGAACCTGTTGTAGAACTCTCTTCATGGGAAGCGGAGTACATTACAGCCTCAGAAACTAAATGTCAAGCAGTATGGCTAGATGCCTTGATGAAAGAATTGCAAGTGAAGAGTAAAAGCAATGTGAAGCTGCTAGTGGACAACAAATTTGCGATCAGAGTTCGCATTGCCCTCTAGATCACCTTCTAAAATTACAGGAAGATTGGCTTTGTCGTCTACTGCCGCACCAGCGACCGTATCTCCCCATCCTCCACACTAGGAAGATCAATTGTTTCAAAGAGATATAATATTTTTTTCCACAAAGGAGGGACACGACCTCTCTAGTGTGGTGGTGGCGGCGGTCCACTTGCATTTCTCCACCATTTAGGAGAAAGGAAAAGAGTTGTGAGAGAGAGAGAAAAAAAAAGTTTTTAAAAAAACTTTATTCAGGCATATAATAGTCTCCATAAAACTTTGTATCTAACAAGCCATCTTACTTTCGCACGGTAGAGGACCTATTTAGCTTGCCCATGCTAGAAGGCATCCAATCATAAATAGCCCTACAAGACTCGAGCAATATCAACTCTCATGGAAGATATATATCTATTATTTAGACCAAAAAGTTCTGTTAACTCATTTTTAAGTTTGTACCTTCAAACTTATCGTGTATAAGCTTTGGCTATGGTATGAACTTTCAACTGGCTTAGAGAATAGTTCTATTAATCACACCCTTTTTCTTAGATCTTACTTTTCTTAAATTAGTTAATTGTATATGTTAGATTATTAAGAAGAAGAAAAAAAAACCCGATAATTTCAACAAATGACATATTGAAAAGTATACTCTCGTTGAGAGGGACTTAAACTCCTAGTTTTTTTGTTTTTTTTTTCTTACGTCGTTTTTCTTTTTATAAAATAAAATTGTCACGTTAATTAGTTAATAACATGAGATCCAAATGCATCTTGGTGTTATATCGGAATAGAAAGTTAAACTATTAAAAATTTAAACTTTGATAGACTAAATTAAAAAGAAAAATAGTCAGATCGATGAGGAATTCTACGATAAATACACCTTTCATTCATAGAAAAGATTTTGCTCTAATAAAAACTAAAACAAAGAAAACAACGTAGATGATTCTAATTTCTATGTCTAATGTCTAGCACTAGCATCTCTACTCCGTCTTTCTCCTTTAATTCCCTTTTCTATTAAGATACAAAACGTTTCCACTATACTCACTAATATTGTCCATTTTGAGATACTAAATCGATGTCTCTCACTTTATTAATGAGAAAGACAGCGTATACGACCAAATTTATCTGTGGAATAATTGAGAATAAGGTACTCCAGGTGTAGCCAAATGAATAATGCAAAGTGCAATACCACACAACTGAAAGAGATTATAATTCTCCTGTGTCAAAGGAGAAGCTTCACCTCTCTCAGTAAAACCTTGTTGGCATGTTGATGCTGCTTCCATAACTGAACTCATCCAAATCCTAGTTACATCATAATTCCCAGACAAGAAAACACCTACGGAATTCAGTATTGTCCATGCTGCATCAGAGTACAGTTCCAAGCAATCTGCTAAGCACCCCAAAGCAGAATTATCCAAACTTGTGCTATCTAATAGCTTCTCTATGATTGCCAAAGTGCTAGTGACATTCTCTAGTGCTAGCTCCATTGCAACCAACGCCAACCCTTCGAGATTTGCGGAGTGACTCACCGGAACCGTCGGAAGAGAAGTGGAGCATAGCTTGTAGCTCAAGATGATGGATTGGTTGGCACATTTTTGGCATGTTTGGTTGATTATGTCCTTTGGTACATTCAAGGTGGTAGAGCTTCTTCCAAGAGGGAGTGCGATGAGAAAGAAGAAAGAGATCAAGCGCAAAAAAGAAGCTTGTAACATCATTTATTTGGTATAAACTGAAAAGGGTGAGTGTTAATTGGTGCAAAGGTATGGAAAGAATGTATGGTTAATATACATGAAGGATTTCAATTTTTCAAGTAGGTAGTGGGAAGTACTATCACAAGGGAAGTTTCCTTAGCGGCTTTGTATTTGTTGATTGGTGGCATTTATTTTGAGTGTTTTTTATTTTCATTTTAAAAAATAAAAGCAAAAATCCTTCACTTAAAATTTTGAGTAGAAATTATTTTTTTAAAAAAAATCTAAAAACAACAAATTAATGTTTTTAGTATTTTCTAAAAATGTAAAAACATGATATCACTTTAGATTACTTTTTTCTAGATATATATTTTATAAGTTTTAAAAATTTGAAAATAAAAATTATTTTCAAAAAATAAACACTCAAATCAAATTAAATCAGTCACCCTAGTTAGTTCTTTGTATCCGTAACAAGAGAGTACTGTTTTGGCCTTTTACATTTGTTATTTAAGGCAATTGTGTTGCGTAAAATAGTGGGCTTCATTGGTAATTTCGTGGGAAGGGTTTTAACTGCGGAAACTTCCTATGATCACGCAGAAGACAGATTCAGTAAGGTCCAAGGGATACTGACAACACACTTGTTTTTTAACTTGAGGATGTTTACGTTGTAATTATTGTAGTTTGTGAAGATGGAATTCTCAAAACCAGAGAGCATCTCCTATAAAATTGTTCATTTAGCTCAAATTACAAAGAAGTGAGGTACGAGCAAACGACCGAGGAAAGCGAGGGATCTCCCATGTACCCTGATAAAACGAGCTAAAACTTCTTGTAGTGAATTTTACTAATAAATTTGGTTTAACCTATGAAGCCACGATGCTCCAAATATGGGAAAAGTATTGAGGTGTCATACTCGTGTTCAACACCGAAACCTATCCAAAAAGTATCCATTTTTTTTCTTTAAAAAATTATAACACACAGCTCAAGTTGTTTTCAATACAGTTCTAATACAGTTCAAGCGGTTTCAGATGTGGCCTGAGCCACTTTCTGAATTTTTTTTATAATTTTATTGTTTTAAACTTTAGGGATTTTATAATAAAAAAAGATCCACTAGTATGGTTTTAGCTTTGCTCAAACATTATTTTTATTAAATAAATTTATTTTGTCACTCAATAATGTTTGTCATGTTTGTTAAAACAAAATCTAGATATGTATAGTATTTTAACAACACGTTTTAATTAACTTTTTAAAAAAATATCATATCTTCGTATTCGGGTCGTATGGTACCTGTATTTAAACCATAAGAATTTTGCACACGATTCAATTAAGGCTCTTAGAAAGCTCTTAAAAATTATTTTAATGACTCAATACAATTAAAGCGTGCAGCATATAGTATGCTTTCCCTCAATTATGTATACGACACATTTGAATGAAAACAAAAGGTATTACACTGAATTGGAAGTAGGCGCGGTTCTCCTTTGTTAAAGGAGACTTATTTTCACCCTTCTTATCGTTGAACAAACCTTGACATGCAACTGGGGAATCCAAGGAAACACTCACTTTGGTACTAGCCGTGTCAAAATCCTTGTTCTTGAAAGCAACCACAGCATTATCTAAGGCCGAAACGCTATCCGAGTAAAGGTCAAAGCAAGTTCGTAGGCAATCCTTTACGTATGGATCAAAACTTTTGTTCTTCAAGAAGTTTGAAATGATTGAAACCATGTTGGTTGCGTTGGATTTGGTTTGCTGAATTGATGTGACCACGAAATCTTTGAGGTTGGAGGGTGGTGTGTGCCACTTATTGGAGAGGAAGGCAACACAGAAATCATACTCCAAAATTGGGTCAATTTTGGAGGCCTCCATACAAGATTGAGAGATAAGATTGGAGCCATTTGAATTTGAGCATTGGAAAAGAAACATAAAGAAGAAAATCACTAGGTATGAAGCAAATTTCATTCTTGATTTTATTTTTTTTTTCCTTATCGATGGAGTATGCTTGTAGGAAATGAAAATCTTGTATATATATATATAAGAAGAGGGGGAAGTTTTTATTATCAAAAAAATAAAAAGAGGGAGAAGTTTTTTAAAATTTGAAAACAATGTTTATTTACAATATTTTGAGTAATAAATCTATATATTAAATTCTAATTAAACTTATATAATTTTTAAATAATATAAATTAAAGTTCAGCAAAAAAAAAATAAAAAATAAAACAGGTAATAATGCTAACTGAAATACAATATATCAATGCAATACGGAAATTGTTCTAAATTAAATTAAAAACGGTAATTTAGAAATCATATATTTTCATGCAAGCTTCCAAATCAAAGTCTATAAATGTTTAAAAGGATAAAATATGTTTATGATCTCTAATAAATACTTGAATTATATATTTATTCTCTAATAAATTTTTTCTTCATTTTTGTTTGATGATAAAATAAAAATTTTATATTTTTGATTCTTGATATATTTTTTAGTTATTTGATAAATTAATGAATTTTATATTTGTTCATTGACAATTTTTTTCATTTGTTATTAGTCTCTATGAAAAAAGTAATAACAAATGAAAAAATTACCAAAAAACAAACACAAATTCACTCATCTATTAAGGATTAAAAAAATGTCAAAAATATAAAAACAAAAAAAATGTTTATTTTATGAAATCTTTTTTATTATCAGGAATGTCATTCTCCGACATACTAGATGGGAATGTCATTCTAGTTATTTTTAAAAACAATACATTTATTTAACTATTAAAATTAATTGAGAGTCTTTTTTATCTTCCCAAAATATTGTTTAAAGAATGTGTTTGGTTCACATCATTTTTTCCTAAGAATGCATGTTAAATTACTAAAATATCATTTTTATATTAAAAAACTTATTATATGCACCTACACAACAAGATATGAGACTATATATTATAGTTTGCAAGTGGCAATAAAGAATCTTACCATTTTTTTTTAATAAATTCCTTAACTATATCTTATTGTTAAAGAAAATTAAGAAACACAACACCAAAACATCTCATTAGGCCTTATAAAGAACAAGCAACATGAAGAAACATGTACAACAAAACTTTAACCACACCTCAAGTAAACAAAAACCAAAATCAATAAATTGTCTTTATATCAATAATTAAATTTCAAAATCAATTGCAACATGCTCTTTTGTCTTCAAATTCACACCCTTTGTTATCAAGATTGAATTGTAGAATCTGAAATACTAACCGATGTAAAGCATAAAATCATGGAGAGATTCCAAAAAAAAAAAATCATAGACAGATAAATGAGATAATAGATCTTGATATTGAGGATATAATAGAATTTTTTTCATAATTAATATGATTCTCACCCATAAGGAATTCATATTCTCATCCTCTTTTCATGGGAATTAAATCAATATAAAATCAACATAAGCATAAACATTTTACTTTTCTAAAAGATACCCATAAATATTTTTTGATCACCTTTTAAACAAACATGAGAATATGCAATCTCATATCCACACTTTTGGGAATTGTAAAAGATTTTGTAAAACAAACACTCTCCAAAATTATTATTTTATTAAGAATTCAAAGTAACAAACATAACTTATCAAGAAGCAAACACAAAATTATAGTGTTTTGGGATCGAAAACATATTTTAACTAAATTAAAATATAATAAAAATTCCAAAGGTCTTATAGAAATTGGACTGTTTTTACTTCATCAAATTCACATGATTTCGTCTATAGTTAATAAATATAAATTAAATCAACAACCTGGCTTCCGGAAATAAACAATTTTAAAAAATCAACAACTTAGCTAGTTGATGACAATGGATGCAATGCTACAACTCATTCATGCCGTTTGGCTCAAGAAAGCTGAATTGAAATTCAAATGGACTCTTGATAGATAACTGAATTTTCTGAAGGATGAAAACAAAACACAAATTGAAATTAAAAATGTATCACCGAAAGTGCAATGATTTGTTTTTGTTATTGATGCTAGAAACCAAGAAGGGTGTGAGGCTTGTAGCTAGATGACTAAAGTTATCAATTCAATAAAAAGGAGTGTCGTTTATGTTGGGAAATCAGGGTGTTGTGCTTCTGAAATGATTTGGCTTTAGTTTTCAAAAATTAATAGACTTGCAATATGCTATTTCTTACTCCTTCTCTCTTTCTCATTTTCATTTCCATTCATTCGCTCTTATGCCTTTCATTTCACATCTTACCTTCCCCTCTTCTCTTCTGAAACCATTTTTATTTCCTACTCTTTTTCATCATCAGATCTCCTAGCTAGATACATTTTCAATCTATGAAGTTCATGTCTTTGTTTCTGTTTCGCAAGATGGTGGGACTTGGAGAGGCCACGTGAGATCCTTTGTAATAGCTAGCCGTTCCAGATTCAACAATAAACCATTTTCTTAGATATATAACATAGCACCACCTCTTCCTATCTCTCTCACTGAGCTATCTTATGATAAATATATATATATATATATATATATATATATATATATATATATATATATATATATATATATATATATATGGTTTGGGGGTGGGAGGATTTTCCTTTGCCTTTCCCTATAGGAGTGAGGTAGTAAGTAGCGGAAGAGATGAGAAAGAAAATGATAAATGTACTTCAACTTTGATTACATCGGTTAATTATGTTTTTAGTGTATGAAATTATTTTAGAATTATGATTTTAATTCATAAACAAAAGTTTGACTAATTTTGGTCCTTCAACTTTTATTTGGTAAATGATTTTAGTCTTTGTGATTTATTTTGTGTTGTTAAACAATGATGGGTGATCATTGAGAATATCAAGTTTTTTTTATTTTAATTATTTAGGTTATGTTTTGTAAAATTAACTAGAATTTAAAATACTAAATGGTAGATGAAAAATTTTAAATTAATTTATTAAATTATAAATATTTGATAAAATTAACAATTAAAATAGATTTAAAAAAATATAAAATGATTGAAATAAACACATTTATATGATATTTTTATATAATTTTTAATTTTATTTAATCGATAAAAATATATTTTGAGGTGTCATAATTTTAGTTTTTTAATTAACATTAAATTCTTGCACTCCCACCTTCCCTAAATAAGTATTATCCTAAGATATTTTACACAAACCAAGAAAAGTGAATAAATAGATGAAAAAAAAAATATTATTTTATTTAACTAACCTTAATATAAACATTATATTGAAAAATTAAAATAACACTTATTAGGGTTAAAAAAATAATTAATATTACATTAAAGTTATATGCGACACTTATTTTTAAACAATTTCTTTTCACAAATGTGATGCTTATTTTAAGATGGAAGGATTATTTTTATTTCTAGATAAATTATTTTCATTACATTTTTAATTTTAATTATTACATTTTTTTATATTAAGTATTCTATTATTATTCTTATAGTATTTCTTAAAATATTTTCAATCAAATTTTAAAAAAATACACTTTAGATATTATATTTTTATTATGTTATTATCATAATAGTTCAAATAAACTGGCTAATATAAAATTATTCAAAATTTTATTTTATTTAAAATAATAATAAAGAAATTTAATAAATATTTTAAAGATAAAAAAATATCTTAAAAAACTAAAAACTAAAAACTAACATTATAAAAGTGGTTACTTCATATTCACATACAGGACAAAAAAAGATTATTAAAAAGAAAATGCCCAAATTCCACATGCACAGGTCAAGAAACAAAAGCATCAGACAACTATAGATCTAGATTTAATGTAGAACAACAAGGGGTTTGACTAGATCGCAATTGTTGAATGACGACACCGATACCCCTTTGAATGACAAGATTCTGCCCTTGAGGATGCACCTTGATTGTGGTATTCAATAAACTTGTCATTTACTAAGAATTTGCCATCCTTTTAATTGAAAAAAATAATTGAAGACATAAACTATAAAATTTGAAAATACTTCTTACCTTTAATGGATTAACTATGTAATTTTGAACACCTCCAATCTATTCAGATGTCATCATGCCTTCCACAAACTATACCATCATATTTGTTGTAGTCCATGTCCTAGAGGATGAATAAGTTGAGAATTATTCTCTAATAATTTATCTCGATATTATTTTTATTTGATATAGGAATTGTTCCGTTATAAAAGCATTTTACTATGTAGTATTAATATTTTCTTTTCTAACAGTCTGGATGGTCTTCTTCACCAATGATTCATCGTCGTCCACGTTGTCTTTGGTCACTGTAAGTGAAATTTTGCAATACGTCCTCTGTATTTATTAGTTGGAAGGGACCAAAAATGCTCTTGAGAAGACATTTTGACTACATTAAAAGATAGTAAAGATGAGCATGGTTGTGTTTACAAATACCAGAGCCTAATGCAAAAATTATAAATAAAAAAGAATAAATAAAATATCAATTATTAATTTTATATTAATCTTCAATCTTTCTGATATATAAAATCATTTAGATATATTTTATCATCAAGTAATTTTTTTATTTCACTCTCGATAGATAAAATACTTAATTCATTCAATATAAGATATAAATAAAAAAATATAAAATAAATAAGAAAAAATGGTGAAATTAACGAAGCTAAAAGTAGAGACAATTTACTAATTAATATTTTCTATTGTAATAATTTAATATAAGTCATTTGTTATTCATTTTAATAATTTTACTTCGAGTCTTAAAAAAATAATAGAAATAAGAGAGAGAAAAATATTAAAACTGAAATAATGAAGAAAATTTAAAGTCAAAATTTTAATTTTTAATTCTTTTATAGTTACTGTTATAGTAGTTTGATCACATGCAGTCACACACATGCGCGTGTACACTCATATAGACATGCATGGGTTGGATGACATGATTTTTGAAAATTTAATGGATACAATCTCGTTAGTATTTTCACAATTTTTATTACCGTCAATTTATTCAATTAGTGATTGTGCAGCATGCATACATATATATGTGAGATAGGATTGATTTACATTAGGTGTAAAATATTACTTTTATACCTAATCTCAATCACACAATTTAAATAATTTAAGAGATTTAAAAAATCTAATTAGTAAATAATGAGATATAATTTTATTATTTCTAATTAAACTAACAGATAAAAGTCATTAATGATAATACTAGATAATATTTTTCGTTAATGGTAGCCTGGTTTTTTTATAGCAAAAAAGATATTATATATGAGAGTTGATACAAAATGTTTCTACTACCAAACCGAGAAATTGCAAAGTGAATCAATTTAAATAAGATTGACAAAAATATTATGTGGTGCTATTATGAATGATTTTGATAAATTAATTTAAATAAAAATAACACATATTTCATGATTTTGCTAATTTAAATTTTTAAATTTTTAAAGTGAATCAATTAGATTATTTAAATTGAGTGATTGAGATTTGGTATAAAATATTAGTTTTATTCCTATAGGGTAAACGCATCATATCTCTACAGATTTTATTTACATGTTACTAGAAATAAATTTACATTTTTTGAACTATAAAAAAGGCTATCGGCCTTCCCTTGTCCAATTTGAAATTTCTTCCCGAGTTTAATTTCTCTATTTTTCTTCTTGTCACTTCTCCAATAGATTCTAGCAATTTCTTCAATTCATCAAGTATAGTTTAAAGCATGATTATTTCGATGAAGCGAGTTTTTTTCTCACCAGCAATTTTCATTGTATTTTGAGTTGGGAACTTTCTTCTGTAGCTAATGGGGAGACGTGACTATAGTTCGAGTATCAAATAATTTGAAGTAAGGTTTAAATTTCACAATTCACTGCAAAACCAATAACAAAGACTTGGAAATTCAAGTGGTGCTTCTGGGTTACTTTAAACAAATTGACCATCATCATGACAATGACACAACATTTTTGTTTTGCAATATGACATGGAGACGATGCATCAATTTCATATGCCATTTACCAAGATGCCAGGGATTTTCCTCATCTATGTACAATTGGGAAGTCAACAACGAAAACCTTATTGGAATTAATCAAAATTCTCAACAACTAGATATTATCGTCAAATGACCTTAAAACTTGATACCCTTCAAGTGTACATCCCCATTTTACTTGGGCAATTTAAATAAAATAGTGTTGTGTTACGTTTCATGCTCTTGATAAAAAAATCACATTTTCTCTTTGAAAGCAGTTTTTTTATTTATTCTTAAATTGCTTGTTTTTGTTTTGACCCAATAAAAGTTTCAAATATGAATTTATTTATTTTTATTTATTGGGATAGGATCCGTTTACATGTGTAAAATTAATGTCTCAACCACTTAAATTAAATAATTTAAAGACTGAAATTAATTTACTTAAAAAAATTATTAGCAAATCACAAGATATGATTTTGCTACTTTCATTTAAAATAATTTATCAAAATCATTAATAATAGTATCAGATATATTTTCCATAATATTTATCAATTTTATCTTCATCACAACAAGATTTTGAATTTCATAAAAAAATTTATCATTTATGTACATGAGGAAATCAGACTTACGTAGTTCTTTAAGAACTGAACGTTAGTTAAGTTGTCTTTATCTTTTTTTCGCAGGATTGATTTTAACCGGACAAAAGTCGTTTAAAGCGTTGGACCTTGAACGATCTCTTGATTTTGAAAGGGGAGAATCGTTAAGGCGTTGGACCTTTAACGATCTCTTGGGTTTTTTGACGAACATAACATTAAGGCATTGGGACCTTTGAATGATCTCTTGGTTTTGAAAGAAGGGAAAACCGTTAAGGCGTTGAACCTTTAACGATCTCTAGTTTTTGAAAGGAGAGAAATGTTAAGGCGTTGGACCTTTAACGATCTCTTAGTTTTGAAAGGAGAGAAACATTAAGGCGTTGGACCTTTAACGATCTCTTGGTTTTGAAAGGAGAGAAACACTAAGGCGTTTCGACTTTTAATGATCTCTTGGGGTCGACAAAAGCTTTTTGCTCTTACGTATCCTGAATTGCGATGAGGAAATCAGATCTACGTAGTTCTTCGAAAAAGCAAAATGACCTTTTGGCGGGCAAATGCTTGATTTGTGAGTTGATTTTAGCCTTAGTTTCACTTGGTTATTTCTCAACTCATTAAAAAGAACTTCAAAGTAAAATGTCCGGCTAACACTTATTTTATTATTTTATTGTTATTTTTTAGATCTTTTATTATTTTTAGATATTTTATTATTTATTTTTGTTTGTTTTTTAACTGAGGTTACGACGTGAACAATCGGCTGGATTTTATTTTAAGGGGGATTGAACGAGATTATAACACAAACGATCGGTTGAAATTCATTTAAACATCAATTAAGTGAGATTACGACTTAAATGATCGGCCGAAACTCGCTTAAAACGCAGAAAAGGAATACCGAAAGTAGAGGAGATGAAGATGAAAACACACAAAGAAAGAATGGACCCATAAGGGTGCATAGAATGAATTCAAAGCTTCAAAATCGAAAACTAACCTATTGAAGATCGAAGAACGAACGAAGAATGACGAAAAACGTACACAGAATCGATCACGGAAACGTCTTGGAAGCGTTAAAGAAACACCGCGGCTTGAATTTTCTCCTTCTTTCTTCTTCTTTTCACTAATTTCAAGTGAAAACTTAGTGCGAAAAATGTTGAACCCCTTAAACTCACCCCCCCCCCTCCCCAATTTATAGCAAAAAAAAACTAGGGTTTCTTCCTCATGAAGTTTCCTGAGCGCAACCCCCAATTGATAAGTTCACCGTTCTAAATGAAATTTTCTAAGTGCACCCCCCAAATTGGTAAGTTCACACTCCTTTTAGAATGTTCTAGAAGGTCCAGATGGACCCAATGCTAGTTACACCCACTAGTTTGATGAGTGCACATCCTCCAGAGTGTTCTAGATGGTCCAGATGGACCCAATGCTAGTTACACCCCCCATTTTGTTGAGTGCACCCTCCCACCAAAATTTTGTAGATGGTCCAGATAGACCTAATGCTAGTTACACCGCCCATTTTGATGAGTGCACCCTCCCACCAGAATATTCTAGATGGACCCAGATGGCCCAATGCTAGATACACCCCCAGTTTAATGAGCGTAGCCCCATACCATAATGTTCTAGATGGGCCCAGATGGCCCAATGCTATTTACACCCCCAGTTTAATGAGTGCAGCCCCATACCAGAATGTTCTAGATGGCCCGGATGGCCCAATGCTAGATACACCCCCCAATTTAATGAGTGCAATCCTCCCTATTTTGTATTTTTGGCTGATTTCTTTTTGAAACGTCGCGAAACTTTACGGACTACCCAGTGACGAGTGTTAAGCATCTTAAATCGGTCAGCCAAAGTCCGTACGTTGATGAATAATTGTCCCCAGACGAAATTAGGGTATGACAGTATCTAAAATGATTAGTCTAACATGACATATAATTAGACCTTTTAGATGCATGACACATAATAACCAATAAAGATTCATTTTAAAACTTTTAAACTTACAAGGAAAAAAAATAAGTTTAAATGCAATTTTCATCTTTCTATTTTTTAACATTCATAATTTTGGTCTCTTTATTTTAAAATAGAAACATTTAATCTCCATATTTTTCAAAATTCATAATTTTCATCTCCTATTTTAAAATAGACATTTAGTCTTTCAATTTTGAAAACCTTAGGGGGTGTTTGGTTTGGTTGTTTTTTGTTTTCATTTTCATTGAAAACAGAAAACGGTGATGAAAATGTGTTTGGTTGGATTTCTAAAAATATTTTCAGTGAAAATGAAAACAGGAAATAACCAGAAAATGAAAACAATAAAATTTCGTTTTCAGTTAAGAATAGAAACTTCATTTTAGGTAAAATGAAATTGTGGTGACAATGAATGTAATTTTAAGCAAATCTAAAAATACAAAAAGACAAGAAGTCAATATATCATAAATTTTTTTAGTATTTTTATTTCATGAAAACAGAAAACAAGAAGTCAAATCAAACATGTTTTCAGAATTCTAATCTTTTGAAAATGAAAACAATTTTCAGAAAATGAAAACAAGAAATGAAAACAGAAAATGAAAATGTAAATCAAACACATCCTTATAATTTTAGTTCTTCTATTAAACTGAAAGTGTTGATTGTTAATATATTAATGTTAACTATAACATGTATTAAAAAAATAATCTCAACCTGTATTATTTAATTTAGATCATATCAAGTTAATCTTACCCGTCAATGTTTTGAAAGAATCGCAATCATGAAATTTATAAAACTGAATGAATAAATGTCTCTATTTTATAACAAAGAGACTAAAATTATGGATTTTTAATTAATGGAGCAAAATTACATTTCAACCAAAAAATTGTTAAAATAAAAACTTGTGGAGGTTAAAAACATGTTAACCCAATATTTTTTCTATAAAAACAACATTATCTCGTGCCACATTATCGGAGACAAAATTACTACCAACAAATGTATTTTCATAAACATTTTTTATACACGATCAAGGCAAATAGTAATTTCCAAAACAATCGTGCATCATTATGTTTGAGAGCTTAAGTTACTCTCTGGATTTACCATATCAGTTTTGTTTCCCCTTGTTTTTTTTTATCATACCATTAGGCATTAAATTAAGTTGACGATCAAGCTACAATTTAATTTCAGGCTTAAATATATTTTTCATATATGTAATACTCATTTTTCAAATTGCTACCTATTATATTTTTTTGTTGCCAAACCTTTCCAAATTTTTGCTTTCGGTACCTACCGTTAGCTTGGCTCTGTTAAGTGATGACATGACTGATGAAATGTCACATCAACAGTTTCATGTAACAACCACATCATCTACTTTTTCACATCGTTAATTATTTTTTAATTATTTTAAAAAAACATGTCGCTAGAATCAGCTTGGCCAACGCTAAAATAAAAAACCAACTCTTATTTGCACGGACGACCTTCACGATCTTCATTACTCCGCATTCTTCTCCCAATACAATTCGTTTGGTTTGTGACGACGATAATGGACAAATGAGTATGTGTTTTGTTCATTTAGAGAAAGGGAACAAAACCCCTCAATCGATTTCACAAAATCAGTTCAAACCACTTTAATATTTGGAGAAAAATAAGAACAAAAAACTTGTGGATCTATTTGCAGTGTCAAGGTGCAACGCACGACTCCATGCAAAGTGGTGGTGGTTGTGCGGTGCAAATCTAAGTGGTGGTGAGGATGTTATGCATGACTCTATGCTGGCTGGGAATGGTCACGCAACGTGAATCTAATGTGGTGCACTGGTGCTGGGGTGCTACATGCGACTACTGCGATGGTTGGGCCACATACGACTATGGTGCTGCTGTTGGAGGCGATACACCATTAATCGGTGATAATGGCAATCACAGAGTGACGATGGCAATCATCGATGGTAGCCTGGGTGGTGATGGGTGATTGTGCGGTGCTCTTGGGTTGCAAAAATGGATGGGGGAAACAATTTTAAAATTAAAAAAAAAAAGGATAATGACATGGAAAGTGAGAAAATGACAACTAAACAAATCAAACATGATATGACAACGGTGATATCACATTTCATTTGTCACATCATCACTTAACAGCCTCAAACTATCAATAGGTATCAAATGCAAAAATCTGAAAAGGTCAAATAGCAAAATCAAAAAAAAAAAGTAACAATTTGAAAAGAAGATATATTACATGTATGAAAAATATATTTAAACCTTAATTTCAATATTAAATAGGGAATTTTGGACCTGGTCTTTAAGGCAAAGGAGACTTACAAAATTCATGTGGCAAAGTTAAATGTGAAAGTCATTCAAATATGAAATTTCAGTGTAGAGGTAGCCCGACATGCCATATACAAACAGAATTTCTCTCGCATTCAGGTTCTAATTTAGTTAGACAGCACTAGAAGTGCACAACATATAATCATCCCAAATCCCATTAGGCCTCTAATATAAACACAAATGATTCATAGCAAGCCAAAATGATTTAGAGTACAAATGCCATATGAAGCAATTTTATGGAGATTGTAAAGGTCAAAATACAGCAAAACAATCTTTTCAACTATTTATAGACTTTTCTCATGTAGTTACTTGACATTGTCTACCCTTAGAAGGGAAAAATCAATAGACATTCCAAATGAATACTGAAATTTCAATCTCAACATTTTCAACATCTCTGCTGAAGCCATTGCTCATCAGCTAGAAAAGTATGTTATTATAAACTAATTCAATAAAATAAAATTGGGTACAAAAGCTTTAGGGGGTGGGAGTTTGCCTTACTCCAAGATGAGCGCATACATCCACAAAAAATTGAAGTTCTCAAGATTCTTCTTCCCTTAGGCTGCGAATCCTTGCCCTCTGCTGAAGGAACTGCTCTTCTTGAGCACGTTTTGCAGCAAGAGCTTCCTCGTCAAGTACTTGGATTGGGAACCATTCCGGCAATTTTAACCAAGTTCCACTCTTCTTTGAATTCTCAATGTGTTGGTATATTGTTTTAGTGTGATCTCTCAAAGCATCCTTCAGTTTCAGTATAGCAAAATCTGCTGTTGTCCCCACAACAGCAAACATGACAGAGTACCGGATTGCACCAAGTTGACCACCTAAAATTCCACAAATGAAATCAACTTTTAATGCTTGTAACCATTTGAGCTTATTCACCAATACAAGCAAGAACTATTTGCAAGGATTTCACCACTAAGTAATGCATCTATCTAAATTTAAACATAATCTGGGAAAACTTCATCGGCCTTTGACCTAATTATTCTCATAAGCATTGTCATGACTAATCCTTGGGTACCATTGCAATTAGGAGACACTCAACATTACCCTCTCCCAGGGTGTACAACACATGCTTACCTCCACATCACTAGTGGTAATCTCAAGAAACTTACCCTTGGCCAGACATAAAAAATAGGTTGCATTCTAAGATAGAGAACAAACTTGTTCTTGAAATAACCGTGATACATCCTATTCTTCCTTATAACATCCAAATAATTCTTTCACTACCTAATGAAACATGTTTTTGGTGCTAATGAGAAAATTTATGACATGTTGGAATCATTAGAAAAAAAGTTTAAGAAACAACGGAATAAAAAATGAACAAAAGAAAAAGAAAAAAAAAAACTAGCAAGGAAACTGAACATGAAAACATTTTAGATCTTATCAAGCAAAGGTTGTTTCAGTCTAATTTGCTGGGCAGGATCTATCAAATGGTCCTGAATACGTGATATATGATACAACTTGCAGCATTAGATCATACATAAACAAAGAAAGTGTATAATAAGTAAGATCCAAGAGCAGCATTCATTTACTTATGATAAGTTAAGGAAATAGAGGGAATAAAATGAACAAACGAAATAACAAAAACAACCGAGCAAGAAAACTGAACATGAAAACAATTTAGATCTTATCAAGCAAAGGTTATTTCAGTCTACATTGCTGGGCACTGGGAAGGATCTAGCAAATGGTCCTAATATAATAATATATGATACGAGTTGCAGCAAATACATCATACATAAACAAAGAAAGTGTATAATAAGTAAGATCCAAGAGCAGAATTCATTTTAACATATGTAACAAAAGATTAGTTCAGGAACAGGTAGATACATCACCATGGTTTGACTGGCAAAAATCACAAGCATGCAGTAAAAGAGCGAGAGGAGCAGAACTAAACCTTGGAGACGCCCTAGAAGAGCACCAGTTCCAAATCCAGCTACTGCAGAATTCAATATGTCATCAGGTCCCGTTTTTCTAGTTGCAGCCACAAATTCGCGTGCCCCTGACAAATTAGACAGCATTATATTTTATTAAATTAGGCAGAAAAGTCATCTAATAGGGATTGAGGCCCATGTAGGCATGTTGAACATGAATTCTTGGAATTGATACATGAAGTCCAAAGAAAAAACCAAATACTCTAGATCCTCAATTCAACAAAAGGGAAGGTGGTAACCTCATTAGCATTAAATTTAGCGAAAACCCACCCAAGCTATTGGAATGAACTTACAAAATGGTGCCAGATGGCAGATATACAAAAGAGACTTAATTTTCTGTTAAAACTATTGTCTCTTGTCAAGCAAGTAAATAGATTAATATAGACATTAACAAAATTCTTTCAAATACCAAAAAGCCATAATAAGGGGAAAAGAAGGTAATCAATTGCAAAATTATATGGAATTCACATTCATGTTTGTTATTTGTCTCTTTTTTTTTGGTAAGAGAAGCCACTTAATGTTTATGGCCCGCAATATCTCACATCACCCTAAATCAAAAATCAAAATATTGGAGTTTACAGTTCAAATATCCTTTGAGAATTTCTCACGACATGCCATGCAATGAGTTACTATTATTAGTTTATTTTATTTGTGAAGCATTTTATAAAATTAAAACTTGGTAATCAAGCATTTATTAGATAATATCCTTCCTTTGAATCAAAGTATTCTTCCAGAAGAAAACTTGCAATCTAGAACTACATTTGTTGATTGTTGTTCACTGATTACAGTCTCTTTGCCTTATGGCAATTTTTCACATTATGTGTAATTAATTATGGATTTCATAGCATAATGTCAACGAAGAATCTCTGCTAGAAATCTAAAAAGATCAGTTAATAGAAAATTCATTTTTGTTGTTCATTTTTCCCATTCTCAAAACATCTAACCAACATTTTTCCTATTATTTATCAAGGTATGTTGCTTCTGATTGATAAAAAGTTGCTTCACCAAACCAAATTTAAATTTGACCTATCTACTTCATCAAAATGTTCCATAAGGCTAACAGTAAATTTATATGAGGTAATGGGAAAAAATGGAGGACATGCTCCAATTTATAGATAGCACTCGACAACAGAATACCTAACATATTTCACTTCTTTATAAGAGGAACTTACTAATAAGACCACTCAAACAACTTCAGGCCAGTAACATAACCTCCCCCCGGAAATGATCAGGGCATATTATTCTTTTAATAGCTACATCAACATATTTGGATCTTCTCATTTTTCTTAAAAACACAACAATACATTAGGAGAGAAAGAAAGGCATCAATGGCTTCTGTCTCTGCAACAAAAAACCCCTGCCTTTCTCCCATAACATGATACAATCATGTGAAAAAATGAGAAGGATGCAAATCCATATAAAATTCAGTAGCAAATCAATACAATCATGGATTCAAAACACGCAGCACTAATCAGCACAACAACACCCTCAAATACAAACTACTACAACATATTCCCAAAACTGTAACAGCCAATCATCAGATCAAAAGAAAATCCAACAATTACCACAATAGCACCCGGTGACAATGGTGAAATTCACAGCATAGTTAGAACACACAGTAGCAAGACCAAGAGTTCTTCGATGCTTTGAAATCAACCCAGCTCCAGCACCAGCAACTCCTGCTCCAAAAACCCACAAACATCATAAATTCAAACAAACACTCTCCAACCTCCCTCATTCTCTTTATCCTCAAACTTATGTGAGTCTGTGTGATTGATTATTCTTAAAATTTAATCTTAATCATGCATAATTGAATAGTGAACAAACATGACCTCCTCTAACTTGATCGCGTGTATAATACTAAACAATAGCATATAAAATCAAATTAATTAGTCATCATGGGCATGAGGTACCAATACAAAACATAGCTTAGTTTTATTTTTTTTTTATTCATTTCATTTTCTGGAGAAAACAAAAATATTTAATGGGAAAATAAAAGAAGCAACACAATAATACAGAGAAAAAGAGAGGGACCTGCGAGAAGGGTTGGAATAACGATTCGACTTTTCCAAGCATGAGAAGAAGAGGGCGAAGGAGACGAATTGTTAAGTTCTCCACCTGGGGCTTCTTTGTTCTCAGAACCCATTTTTTCTGATTCTTTATTATTTTTTTTTCAATCTACGATTTGTGTTGTATGGTTTTGTTTTGATTTGAGGGGTTTCTACATTTATGGTGCACTCGCTGACTTCTGTGTCTGTCTCCGAAAGAGTTCGTGAATGTTGCAAGTGAAAGTGAAAACGGCGTGGGTTCTCCCCGATTGGGCTAAAACTATCGTGTGGTTATCTACTGGGCCTCCAATGATTGGTTAACAGCTTTTGCTTTGTGCACCGGCTTCTGCTTGTGCACCCAGAATCTTTTAAAATTCCGGAAATACCCCTGTTACTTCTTCTTTTTCCTTTTACCTTCTTCACTCATTCATTTTGTTGCTTTTCACATTCATTCATTCTCATAAGAGGAGAGGTCCTCCTTTATGTTTGCAAGTGGTGGTTGTGGTGGTAGTTAGTGTGCTTGATTACAGCGAAGGTAAGCTGCAACTTGTCTTTAATCTAGATTTTTGATTGGGTATAAAACTTACGAATTGATAATCCATAAGTTATATAAAATTTATGGATCGATCATTTGTAATTTTTATATAACTTATGGATTGACAATCCGAATGTTACTTACGGATTGACAATCCGTCATAAATAACATACAAATTATCAACCCATAACTTACTTATGGATTACCAATTTGTAATTTTTTTAGTTTTTTGTTTTTTTTTAAATGTTTATTTAAATATAATTAGTATTATTGTTTAAAATGTTTTAAATAGGTATAGTTACATAATTCATTCGTAAGTTTTTGTTTTTATAGGTTGAAAGTGGTATTTATTTTAAAATAATTTAGACTAATAGTTTCTTTGAATAATTTTATATTAAACTTGGTTAATAAAACTTTAAAATTATCAAAAAGATTAAATTTTATATAAAAAGTTAATAAAATATTTGTAATCATTTTATCCAAAAAAAAAATAATTTTAATAAATCGTGATAAAATTTCGATATAATAATATAGTAAATATGGATAGTATATTTTTTTAATTAAAATTAGTGGAAAAAGAAAATGGATTAAAGTGCACTAGTATAACTTTGACAAATTATGGTATCATTTAATAATATAATAATTTTGAATTGAATGATGTTTAATAAAACCACAAATTCATATATATACAAAATTTTATACTAATCTAAAAAAATTTGTTATTTTATTAATATAGATTAAAATTTATATAATATAAATTTTAAAAAATATATTAAAATACACATTATTTGATTATTTTTTTATTATCATTTAATTTTGATAAGAATTATCGATAATAATTTTAGTAATAGGTAGATATAACTTAACTAATAAAAATAAAATATGAAATTAGGGGTAGATAGAAACTGCCCAACCCACGTTAGAAATGGGTGCGTGGTGTGGGCCTAGGAAAAGATCATGTTCTAAGTCGCAATAATCCTCCATAAGTCAAATCAAGCTTAACTGTAAACGTGCCCTCACCTATTCCACGAGTCACCATTCAAAAAATAATAAAAGGAATAAAACACTTATTCCCAATTGTGATCATCACGCATCAACCCAAACCCAACAAATTAAAAAACAGAACGAATAACAAACTTACGGGTGTAAAGTGAGAGGAAGAACTTCACTACTTCAAAGCAATTCCAACATATGAAGGGCTTTAATTACATGCACCTCATAATTTCAATCTCAATACATCATCATAACAAATAAAGGATTTTACACACACTTCAATTATACACGTATAAAGCTTATATAAAAATCACAAAATTAATTTCATGACTCCCACCATACAAGGTTTATAATTGTAATGATATGCTCTAAATTTTCTCAATAATGTTGACGAAACATTTGGATGAAGGCTAGAGATATTACATTGAGTTGGAAGTACACGTTGTTCTCCTTTGTTATAGGAGAAGTTTCACCTTTCTTATCCTTGAATTGATCTTCACATGTAACAGAATTATCCAAGGAAGCACTCAAGTTTATACCAGCCGTGTCCAAATCCTTGGACTTGAAAGCAACCACAGCATCATCTAAAGCCGAAAGCGAATCCGAGTAAAGATCGAAGCAATCTTTTAGGCAAGCCTTAGTGTATTGATCAAAAGTTTTGTTCTTCAATAGGTTTGAAATGATGGAAACCATGTTGGTTACGTTGGATTTGGATAGATTAATTGACATGCCCACAAGGTCTTCAAGGTTGGTGGGTGGTGGGTGACACTTGGATAAGGCTTCTTCAAGGGATGCAACACAGAAATCATAGCTCAAATTTGGATCATTCTTTGAGGCCTCTTTGCATGATTGAAGGATAAGGTTGGAGCCGTTTGAGTATTGAAAGAGAAAGATAAAGAAAATCATCACTAGGTTATAAGCGAATTTCATTCTTGATTTTCTCTAGGTTTTTGAGAAATGGAATTTAATTTAGACTTTATAATGTGATCGACACATTATTATATTTTTTTTTTATTGAAGTTGGTGTTTCGGTAGGAATCTGATGCTACACGTTAATTAATGAATTGATGAAAACTTTGTCTCAAGGCTAAATTGAAACTGAAATTCTGTTGCTTTCTGTTTTGATTGGGTTCTTTGTGACAATCTTTCTATAAGCGTCATACTAGAAGCCACTTGAAATTTTGTCACGTAACGCATTGCGGGCTCTTATCCATAGAACATCGAAGCCACATGCATAATCATATTAAAATAATTAAAAGTTACGTAAAAGTTAAAATTATAACAAGTCTGATGAAAGCTTAAAACCACATACTTTTGAAGAAGAAAAAACGAGTTAACGTTACTCTCCTTGTAACATCCGTTGTTGTTTTTAGCAAAAGATGGGTTACATATATATCGTTAAAAATTGGGAAGTGATCAGATGAATTCTTATTCAATTGTGTGATGAGATATACTCTCCTTGCACTAGTGTGGTATCGATGGATTGAAGTCCGTTAAAGTGAAGAGATATCAAAAGTAAAAAAGTGAGAGCCAATATATATATCATTTGATTAATTTAAATTTCAAGTTAATTGTATTTAAAATACATCAATTTAAATCAACAGTAAATAAAGCTTTGCTTTTTTATTTCACATATTTTTTTTTCACTTTAGAAGAGTAGCATATAGTGTTATTAAATTTCTCATGTAATTTTGGATTAGAGTTAGTTGAGATATTTTTAATTATAAGAATTTAACAAATTAGAAGGAAAAATAAACACTTCTTTTGTTATCAACACCACAATTGAGTCCGTTTGTTTAAGTTTATTTATACATACATACATATATATATATATATATATATATATATATATATATATATATATATATATATATATATATTACATACATGATTATCTTTTTTCCCAAAAATAAATTGATTTTTTTACAATGGCGATGATAATTAAACTTAAGACTACATACATATTATTCAAACTTTTATCATTAGGCCAATCCTAGTGTGTTTTAAATTGAGTTATTTAATGAGATATGTACAAAACACGTCTGATAATAAATATTTTTTTATTAAGAGTGTAAAAATTAGTAAGCAAAAGGTTCGTAGTTTAAAAATTAATAATATACGTAATATATTATTTTTATTGAGTAATTAATAATAATTATATAGGGGAAAAACTATAACTTTTAATTAAAATTACGATTAAGATTATATAATAAATTATGTATTAAAACTTATATTATTATTTTCACTTAAACTCACTTTTTTATCCATCTAGTTTCATGATTGTGCATAATTGTGTTCCCTCAAAATTTTATTGCACATTTGGTCACTGGTGATTTCAAATTTTGGCAATTTTTCTTTAGTGTTGATGTTGACATGGCAAATAAGGTGTGAATCCAAACATATGTTCACCGGATACTAATATTATGGTAGAGAGAGAGAGAGAATATTGTTGCATTTTATAAAATATTAAAATGAAATGAAAAGATCCCATTATTTTTCGTGGTTTTTTTCACTACGCAAACACATAACAACCAGATTAATTAAAGGCCATTTTGTCATTTATCAAGGTGCGTGGTGCCAACCTTTGCTATAGTTTCTTGCTTCACGCATTCACGCTTAACAAATTAAGCGAAACATTTGATAAGCGCAGGCAACACAATCTTTGCTAGGATCCAAAACTATAAGTGCCTATTTCGAAAGAGCTATCATGTTATTATAGATTAGATTTCGCGCTAAACATAATACGTTTGGTCATCAAGAGACGTGATTTTTCATGCTTAGATAAAAGCTACTACTTGTGGCTTTTGGGTTATTTAATATTTGATGTCATTTGTTATTTTGAGAAATGTGTTTTTATATATAGGTTACGTGGTTGAACTTCAGCTCACTCATTGGTGCCTCACAAAGTATATGCACACGGAAGTACTTGGGCTACCTTCCATCATTGGTAGAAAGAAAAAGGTTATTATTGAATTTCTCAAGGATAGAATGTGGAAGAAAATTAATTACTAGACCACAAAGCATCTGTCAAAGAATGGTAAAGAAACTCTCATTAAATTTGCTCCTCAATATATACCTTCTTATTGTAAGAGTGTTTCTTTTGTCACTTACTCTTCAAGATGAACGGAAAAAGATGATGAATTCTTTTTTTGGTGTTCAAATAATAACTCATCAAAAGAAATACATTGACTTAATTGGGAAAAACTTTCAATGAAAAAGGAATTTGAAGGCCTAGGTTTCAGAAACTTGCATGTTTTTAATATTGTTATGCTAGAGAAGTAGGTTGGAGACTATTGACTTAGGTTGGAGACTAATGACTTGGGGATTTAAAGCAAAATACTTTCCAATGAGAATATTGTAAAGTGAAATTTCCATCAATGAGAATATTCAAAGCAAAATATTTTTATAGTGAAAGAAAAATGTGAAATAATGAATTGGAGATAGGTGGTCATTGTAGAGAATAACTTTGTGAGAATATAAGATACTCATCTTTCATCATGACAATGAAAGATAAAATAAATATGAATAAAATATTTGAAATATTTATTATTAGTCTTTATTAAATATTTTTCAAAAACACTAAGATAAAATAATAAAATATTATAAGAACTAAAATAAAAATAGATATATCAAAAGGATTAAAAAAAATAACAAAGACAAAAAAGTATTTTATCAGAAATTCAATAAAAAAATTTATTAGGAATCAAAAATAAAATTCATTAATTTATCAAGAAACTAAAACATACTTAAGTCTTTGTTATGATCAAAGTTTCACAAATTTAACTACAAAAGAAAAAATTTTAAAAATCTAAAATCAAAATTAAATTTAAAGTATAAAATTATAAATATTTTAAAATATCAACTTTTATTTAATTAAATTACTTACTCATTTCAGTAAAAAAAATCTATTTCATGTAATAAAAATTTAAAAAATAAAAATACGAATAGTTTTAAAACAAATCAATACCTCATAATAAATAAAGATAATTTAAAATAAAATAAAAGATAAAAATTCACTTAAAATAGGAAATCAATGAAAGAAAAAGTCGTTGAGATTCAAGGGAAAGACTGTACAATTAAACTCTGTGGAAGCTGTAAAATAACTCATCCCGCCAACTTAATTAAAAGCTACTTTTTATTCAAATTTTGTTCTATAAAAAACAAGTTTATGTTATTCTTTCGATAAAATACATAAATGTATATAAGTTAGAACCTATTAAATTACAGCGACATATACACATCACATATAGCCTGAACATTTTATATGAGAACGCATTAATATAGTGTGAATTTTTATTGATTGTATAATGTTTCATTTTTGTAATTTCTAATTTCATGATTCAATCTTTTATTTCTTATATGATATCTCAAGAGATTGCTCGACAGAGTCTCACATCTAACATGTCACATGTCTAATAAACCCCTACTTGTCTCCTCGAGGTGAGATTAATGTATCTCTGTAAGCCCAAATGTTGCAGGAATAATAATAACTATGTAGTTGACAACATATTTCAAAACTCGGCCTTACTGACTAAAGACTAAAACATAAAGAAAAGGATTGACATGCAGGAAGAAGGAACCACATTAAAGAGAGAGGAAGCCCTCTCTTGTTACGATCTATGCATAATATATATTAAAAATGTATATATGTGGTGACAGGGTAAATAATTTACAAAAGTGTGACCCGGAGATGTTGTATGGAGAGCACTCAAAGGATGCAGTTGCTCACCTTCTTCCACAATAGTTGGTCTCAAGCTAAAGCATTTACACACTAAAACTGTGGTGGACTGGATTCCCTATGATAAATGGAGATGTCAGCTCAGCTCCCATCCAAATTGTTGGTTTCTTGAGTTTTTTGCTTAACTACGATTAGTTGAATAGGACAAAGTACTCAAACTCGGACCCCGATATCACAATGACGATGATAGATCAGGAGAGGAGCGAATGTTGAATTGATATACAAGCCATTACTGATTGAAACACGAAGGTGTACTAAGTCGTCCTGCAAAGCAAGGATGCTGCTATAACTTTGAGTGCTGCCTCCAAGGGCACCCACCATCGAAAGCATGCTCTAACACATCTTCCACTCGTTTAGCAAGCAGGACCTGTTAAGTTAAAAAGGGAAGTGTGATTTTGTGCTTCATTTCAGTGATGATAAGAGATGTATTTTTTTGGTAAATTGATGATAAGCGATTTAAGGACCTGATTGAGCACCATAAAAATGTAGAAAATGAAAACAGGCCTATACAAGGCATACTGTTGATTTGAAAATATATCAGTTAAAAGTGAATTAGAGATTGAATTTTAAATATCAATTACCAAATACTTGTCTAGATTAGTAGGAAACATGCTCAGCGTACAACTGTAAAACTGTGTAACGATGCTGCAAACATGGAAGCAGAATTACCTCCAAATTGGATAGCACTGACGATGGTACTTCAACCAAGTCCTTCAAGTTCCTTTCAGGCAGAATAACTCTCTTAATACCATAACGATGTGCAGCTAATATCTGTGAAACATTGAAAAAAGTCACTTCATACCACCTTTTACAGTCTTAATCTTTTACTGTCTGAAATATGTTGTTTGATCATATGATCCATACATTAAAAGCCAGGCACAAATTGCAAACTAACTCTGCAAAAGCATTTATTCCATTTGTAATGGCAAACTGGGTTCGTATAATTCTGCTTGGTAATCGGTTAATTTCGTTTGGTAAAATATATATATATATATATAAGCCTTCCCCTCATATTATCCCATCACGGGTGCTTTACTTTTATTTCTTATTTTTCTTGTTAGATTTTCATCTTACTATATTTTCTCTCCTTATTATTAGTATGTTACTTAATTTAAGTCTAAGCTCTGAATTCATTCTATTAAAGTCATTTTCTCAAAAAGTTGACAAAGGTTAAAAAGATTTAGAATTTTACCTTATCCTTGACACCACCAACAGGTAGAACAAGACCCCTCAATGTCATCTCTCCGGTCATAGCCGTGTCTGATCTCACCCTTTGCTGACTGAAAAGTGATACCAGTGCTGTGACCAAAGTCACACCTGCTGAGGGCCCATCTTTAGGTACAGCACCCGCAGGAAAATGTATGTGTACATCACGGCCCTCCAAAATATTAAATCCTTCTGTAGCAGCAAGCCTAAGATCAGTAGCCCTTGCCCTTACCTACAAAATCAATCCTTGATAGTAAAAAGGCAAGTAACGGTTCTTTATTTAATCCATGTGTTGAGCATATATAACAGTCAGATGGCATGTATTCAAAAAGATAAACATGACAGCCAATGTGTAGCGACAAACATATAATGCAGCCTTCAATGCAAATGACCAAATTAAGGCTAAAAAATTAAAGAAAATGTCACTAGTGCACACCACGAGATATATCAAAGGATTTTTATTTTTTCATACAAACTCTTAATGGGTTCCGTCTTAAAATATTAGAGTTACTTTAGACCTATTTCATCTTGTTGTTCTCAAAGAGAACTGATAAGAACCCTAAGAGAACCACATTACAAAAGCTAGTCGTTATAGTTGAAGAGCCCTTTATAAACCTCTAGAATCCCATGTTGCTAATATAGAACTCAAGTCTCATACCTTGCAATTGGATCCTAACATCCCACCACATTCTATAACCCCAGCACCCATGTGGGCTAACCATGCATTAACCCTTTGACTGGTCTCAACAAACACGGCAATGTTAGCTTCACCACCCATGCCACTCATTTGCAACTGAGAAACATGATGGAAAGCTCTAAATATTGATTGATAAGAACATTTGGAGGACCACACCACAAGAGCTAACCATTACAGTTGCAGAGCTCAAGACCTTACAAACGCAACTCCTTGTAATTGGATCGAAACAGGAACAAAGCCTCAAGATACAATGCTTATTAGAAAACCACAACCCTAGATAATCTTTTACACATAAGATGCTATAGATTTTTTTAATACGGAACTGTTAGACCCCTTATTCCAATGGTCCAATAAAAATGTTGAGATGCTAGTAAGATAAAACTAATCAAGATGGAAGGAAAATTAAGCCACTTAGATTTGATTGCTTACCCATGTCAGTGCAATCTGAGCTGATTCTTTTATTACATCACCAAGTTGTCCAGTGAGATGCAGTTCACCCTTCCCAACCATAGCTGTAGCCTCCACAAACTGAACTTCTCCACCAAAAGCAGTCCAAACTAGCCCAACAGAGACCCCAGGGGTAGCCACACGTTCTGCAGCTTCTCTGCCATCAAATCTTGGGGGCTGCATTAAATGACATCAAATTAATTTTCCTTCAAGATTTGCTTATGAAAAATCTTCCATGATGACATCATAACCAAGCCAGTTCATTCACATGTAATATATCAAACAAATGTTGTAAACACACATTATAATATATCATCATCAATTACCCCAAGCACTTTTTCAAGCATAGTTTCGTCAACAACCAATGGAGAGGCAATCCTAAACGTGCTTGAGATGTCCCGACTATTGACACCCATTGGTATCACTTCCATTTCAACTTCAGTCCCATCAGCAAGTCTGTTTTCCACAAGTGGTGTAGCAAGTCCCTGCATCCCTTTGTTTAATGGAACTACTTGTTCTTGCTCTAAAACTATTACTGCAGCAGCTCGAGCCAAGGCAGCTAGATTTCTCTCTAAGTTTCGCACACCAGCTTCCCTAGTATATCTCTGAATGACAAGCTTCACCATTGCCTACATACAGTTCTTTGTTAGAATTCTATACAAAATTGCTTTCTAAGAACACAAACGATATAGAAAGTATTTCAGTTGAGACTAATATGCTTCATATGTTTTCATTAGTTTTATAGCATCTCTTTAGAACAATAACATGTAGAAGGAAAGAATGTGATCGTAAAGATTAGTAAAGAAATACTTTTGATGTTCAATCAATATGTTGTAAGGCCTAATCAAAACACAGAAACCAGTAATTTTCCAAGATTGTGAAGACTGAAAAAAATATTTACAGTTATGGATAATTATAAAATTAATTGCTCACTCATACACTAATCTATTTCATGTAAAATTAAAAATACATCATCTGTCTCCTTATTCCTTTTCTTTGGCACTGTCCCTTAATGAGCAGAAACTTTTCAGTTTTCTAAACTATTTTTATATAAAAATACATTCAGTACCTCAGGAATCTGAAGAAACTCAGAACTCAATCCATGCTGGTCTAAAACTCTTGGAATCAAATGCCGCATAGCAATGTGGAGCTTTTCCTCAGGTGTATATCCAGGAAGCTCAATTATTTCCATCCTATCACGAAGTGGTGGAGGAATGGGTTGCAACCTATTTGCTGTAGCCACAAAAACTACCTTGGATAGATCAAACGGAACATTCAAATAGCTAGCTAACATTAAGGAACAACTACAGATTATTTTTTGCTTTTGTTTTTACAGTAGAAGATGAAATATTAGTGAATAATAAGAGGAAAGATTTGATGTCAGTAACAAGGAGGATAAGATATCATCCTCAGCAATGAACATTATAAGGAGCGAAAAAAGAAAAAATGAACAACTCTGGTCAAGTAATACATATATCAGGGTATACATTAACACAATTCCCTTACTAAAAGAAGTCAACTAAAATTAAGATTAACTTATCCTTAACAGTCGAATCATCTAAAAGGCAGATGGCGAAATCTTCACAAAAATCTATTGTTAGTTAGCTAGCAACCAGAGAGTAAAAATGCAAAAGAACAGGTTTCCCCAACCAGGAAATAGCTGTTGCATTATTCATTATTTCAACTTAAGTCTTTTGTGTGTGACTGGGTGGGGTGTGTATAAAGAGAAATTTTATTCATCAGAAAGGATATCTATGTACATATATCATCACATCCAACAGGAGAGAAGAGCAAATTGAGGGAACACATCTTTAAGAGTAAAGGATACTGATCATTGAACGATTTATTTTGTTCTGGATCAAGAACCTCTAGCAATGCTGAAGCTGGATCTCCACGAATATCAGAACCTGTCTTGTCAACTTCATCAAGCAACATGACAGGATTGCAAACAGCTACTCTCTGTAGGTTACATGTGAAAAGCATCAATCAGTCTAAGATTTCATGACGGAAAAACACAGCAACAACTATATTATATATATTCAATTTTGTTTGGTCCAATCTTAACGCTTGCCCTTAATGACTTCAAGTATGTGTTACAATGTGTAGAGAAAGAAAAAAATCAATATACCAGCTTTAAAATACTTGTTATGAAGCATTATGTTAATATAAGAGATAATGTCTTCTCCATTTATATCTGTGCATCCATAAAATATGATAATTAAAATTATCTAGGTTTCGTACAAACACACAATAATTAGCAAATATGGATGCAATGCTTTACATTATAAAACAAAAAAGAAGCCTTACATCATAATATCATCATAAAAGAATAAAGAACACTACCCCATGAATTCACTAATCAAAACTATTTATTAACCTCTATATTCTCTCTGGAGTATTCTAAATTGCACAACAAAAAGAAACCTAAAATAATATGATCATAGAAGAAGTGAGAACAATGAACTCAGCCACATGAATTCACTAATCAGCAATCATTACTGTTTGTTAACCTGCGTATCAACATTTTAATCCTTCAACTTCAGTGGTCTCTAATATCATTGTTAGATAACGTAGCATTTGTTTCTTAATCTTTCTTTCCTATTGTTACTGCATGTCTAAAACTCAGATTTATTCCAAATGAGAATGCATTGAAAGAAGTAAGAATTATCATATGCACCAAATCCTCATAAACGTATTTTTCATTCTGTACAATGGAACGCTCCAAGGTTCCAATTTAAAAATTACTGAATCAGCATTTTCTGTACTATAGTTTTGTATAAGCATTTAGGAATTTCAGATTTCATCTCTGGATCCTAATACCAAATCAGTTCTAGTCACATTCACTAGGACAAAATCAAATAACAAAAAGCAAACAAGAAAATGAAAGCATTCCATGTATCAAAATCTAAAACTATCAATAACCTCTCACATGTATTTGCAAATGTCATACAAATCAGAAGCTATTAGTACTAATAATGTTCAAAATTTTCAATGCAGTTGAACCTTTAATCCATCTATAAGCCTCCCAGGCATGCTTCCAACATATGTTCTCCTATGTCCTCTAATATCAGCCTCATCCTTGACTCCACCAAGGGATATGCGTACAAATTTTCTTCCCAAAGCAGCAGCAATAGAAGATGCCAATGATGTTTTCCCAACACCTGGTGGTCCAACAAAGCACAACACAGGACCCCTTGCATCTGGTTTAAGCTGTAATGTATGCATGCACTTAAATTAGTAACACATTAAATTTTACAAAGACAAGAAAAGCATAGTAACAGGTGTTTGGCAACCTTGCGAACCGCCAGGTATTCAATTATCCGTTGCTTAACCTTCACTAAACCATAGTGATCACTATCCAGCCGTTTCTGTGCAGCTCTCAAGTCCAGTTCAATTTCTTCACTGGCCTTCTGCCAGGGAAGATCAGAGATAAGCTCTAGGTAAACCCTTGAACTGTTATACCCTGGTTGCTGAGGCTGCATTTTTTTAAGCCTCCTGAGACAGAAATTATAGTAAAATGAATTGATTGTGTCTTCAAGGCTATAAAATCACTTGAATAATGATAATATCATTTTGCTTTCCTTTAACAAAACATTTATAGCAAGTAATTCCCTCACAAAGATCAATAATCAGTTCATCACCATGTCTAATTATGTTTCCATTGAAAAGTACCTCAACTCTCTATGTGCATGTTTCCATATATTCTGAGGCATTCCTGCACTTTGCATCTTTCTTTCAAGGGCAGCCAGGTCATCCTCATCATCATCATTATCACCAAGTTCCTCTTTTATAGCCCTTATCTAAAATATATTTTACATAAAACAGATAACAAAAACATTTCAATTAGATTAACACACATAAACAAAGCAGAAAAATGCTCATCTGCTGCAAAGCCGGCCAAGATTTTCTTAATTCTTGACAAAATAGATTCTTATTTACTTACATGTCATATATTACTGCCATAAGTGCCATTAAGGAAAGACAAAACATTATCTACTAATGCATACTGTGCACACAGACTTCCTACTTGTCATAATAGTCTGGAAAAACTATTGGCTTGAAACATGTTATTGAATTTTAGTAAGGTCTAACTCTTTTCTCAATTTAACACCTATACCCTTGCATTTGTATTTGAGAAATATATCATAAAGAGGAGCAAGAAAACTAACCTGCTGGCGCAAAAGAAATTCTTTTTGAGATTTTGACAATTGTCCTTCAACCTTTTGTGTAATTTTCTCAGCTACACGTATCGACTGTTGACATAGACAGACACGAGTAGAATTAGAGATGATACAATACCAGAACCATATCAAGCATCAGTAACCCTATCACTCACCTGTAAATGCCTGTCAACTAACTCAGTTGCTTTTGAAAGCCTCACTTTAGGGTCAACTGAATCCAGCATAGATAATTGTTCTTCAAAACTTATCTCAAAACTAGCAACAAATATATCAGCCAACTTGTGAACTGGAACGTTGTCCAAAAGGACTTTTGTCCTTCCACCAGTTTTTTGTTTCTGTAAACAAGCAAGGAAATGTGCTACTAATACAAACACAACACAAAAAAGGATGGCATTCCCAAAATCTTTAAGTTTATAACTATAAAACAAAAGTTCATATCTATAACCCAAAATATTTTATTCAAATTTTAAACATGGACTATAATGATATTATTCAACCAATCTTAAAAGAATACTAGGGCTTTTAAAGCTCAATGCTCAAATAGCATTTCCATGTTTTTCAGTCAATTTAGTAGAAGTGTTAAAGGTAAAAGCTTTACCAGCTCCAAAATAGAAATAAGCTCCATTGCAGTAGCTTTAAATTGGCGAGACAACATTATGAAATCTGGGTCTTGCTCCACTTGTTCCAGTTCTAGATTAGAAAAATGGAAGCAACTCAGCATCTTCAGAGATAATGAATTAAATCTTATCAGTGATCGAAACATCAGCAAACTAATCTAAAATTATTTTCTCCATTTTTACCATAATGCTAAAATGTGGCAAACTTGTAAGCTGAAAACAACAACAAAAACCTTATTCCACTAAGTGTTGTCTACTATATGGATTACACGATGCCATCACACACAGTTAAAGACCAAATCCTTTTAAAAACTTCCTCCCATCATAGGACTAAAAACCATACAATATACTCTCTCAACTGGTGCTTTCAGTGGCCTTCTTAGTACATATAAAAATACTTCAAGGCCTTTTAAATTCAAATGCCCTTTCCTCATTAGAAAGTATACAATAAAAAGTTATAACATTGAATGTTCATAGGCATAAAACAAAAACTGCAATATATAGCATTTACATCAAGTGGAAGGCATAGGTCTCCAAATAATCATTTACTTGTTTATAGACAATATCACAATAAAATATAAAATCTTTGGTGGAAGCATATCACTATCAGCTATACAACTCTTAAATAATACATATTGTTATCATTAATATCCTAACTGCTGTTTTAATTTGTAACTAAATACCAAGAAAACCATAAGGGAATAAAAATATAGATTTCCTATACAAAAGCTAATGCCAAAGAAAAAGATTAACAACTTACCAGTCTTAGTCATTTCAAGGGAAGTTATCCTCGCAGTATGGTATATTCCTCTTGTGCTCAGTTCCTGGACACTAAATCTGCATAAACCTTCAAGAACAACTGTGTATGTGACCCTCCCACTTGGTTTCTCCACTCCCCTGGATAAATGTAATGGTCGGGCAGCTACCCCCCTGGAACCGAAGGCCCATTAAAATCAACCTTACTTTGCAGGTTTTACTTTGATAAGATAAGCAAGGCTAGTTTGGTTTAAGAAAAAACTTTTTGTTTTCATTTCCTGATTTCTCCAATAATTTCACAAATTCCACCTAGTTTTCAATTTTTTTATTTTTTAAATGATTTGTAAAGGAAATGGTGAAAACACCAAAATGTTGGTTACACAATTTCCCATGCAAATCTTTGAAAATAAGAAACAAAGTGAAAATAAAGTGATATTTTCATAATTATTAGTGAAAAAAAGATAAAGTTTTTCAAACTAAACAGGCCATAAGTTTTTCACTTTATAAATATAGAATTATTAGAATTTTATAATTGTGAAAATCTGAAGGCAGAAATATAAAAGAAGACATCACTTCAACCAAAAAAAGAAAAAGACAACTGACTTATGAACCGTTACAATGTATAACGTTATTATCAATGTTTGAGTGATACAACTTAATACAGATTCCAGATGGACTGATAAACTGTTAGAATGTATAACATTATTATATTATTATTATCAAGTAACCTGATCTGAGTTTCTCAAAATGATCCAAAAGGTATTCACTTGAGCTATACCTGTTATGCCAATGAACAACATCATTCTGCTTTTTTGTATCAAGCTTACGAGAATCCAATGAACCGCCTTGAACTTTTGAGTTCTGATTTGTTGAATCAGCTCCTGCACATACAAGGAAACGGAAGAATAAAAATTAATATTAGCAAACCAGACTTCTAGTGTGTTTGGATAACACCAAGAATCAATTCAACTCTTCAAATCAAAATCATGGTGGTAGCATGAAAAAGTAAAAGCAACTATTTTGTTGTTTTGCATTCACCATTAAAAATAATTGATTATTGCTCACCACAAATCTAATCCAAACACACTAGTTCATTTTCTAAAGGAAGAAACAAAAAAATAATCCAGTTTATCACCTTCAGATACAGTGGGACCCACTGGCTTAATTTCAACAACATCACGCACCGGCAGGATGCCAATCAACCCCTTCTCTTCTCGCTGCCAAAGCTCTTGTTCCACCAACTTCACACTTCAGAAAAGCAAGGAAACAGTCACACGTAATGCTTAAAGACATGCAGAAATAAAAAAAGGTTGACCTTTTTGTTACAGTCAATGCGTCACCTTTTGAGTAAACTACTATAGCCCAAAAACAAATCCTATAAGTCAAAGCAATCCTTAGAAACATAATTTCAATGTCAGTAATACACTCTTTACTGTCACGTGAAATTTACTTCAACTGACAAAAGTACTACGGTTGTGACAAATTAAATAGGAAAAGGCCCATAACTTGTTAAAGAGGGACCCATAACTTTATCAAGGGAGAAGTAATAATAATAACGCGTTAAGGAGTTGAAAAAGAGTGTATTATTGGAAAATAAAATATTTAGCGAACAGTAGTACTCCGTAATTCTCTCATTATCCTGACACCGGAAACTAAATCAATCGTACCTAAAATCTAAATACACATTTCTTTCCGTTTGTCAAAATTAAAATTCGGAGTCTAATTTCACTATATATATCATTTAAGAACTAGTATAGTCTAAAACTCTAAAGTAGCCATCTCTATAAACTTTCAGACTGTAAAAAAATTTAACTATTTAGGGTAAATTAACCGGCGAACACGAAAGGAAATCAAATAAACAGAGACAGCAGCAGTTGTAGTTGCTTCAATTCAAAAAATTCCACCGCAGATCAAACGAAACGAGCGTGTGAAACAAGAATTCGAGGTCGGAAAGTTTATAATTTCGATTAATTGAACGGAAATTTCGAGAGAGGTACCTGGTGGGGGAAGTGCAGCGGATTCTGATTATGGCGCCGGGCAAGAGGACCTTGTTCCGAAAGGGGAGAATCGCCAAGCGACTCGGAAGCTCCACCGATTCAGCCATGTTGGGAACTCGGTGGGAGATTGATTGACGAATTTGTGAGAGAAGAGAAGAGAAGAGAAGGGTGAAAAAGACGACAGGAACGAGGGGAAATATATAGAGAGAATCCAATTCGAAAACAGACAAAGGAGCGGAACTAACTACCTCTATTTTCTTCCCACTTTTCCATTTGTTCTTTTTTTTTTTTTAACATGTACTGCTACTAGTATTTCCCATGTACTATTATTTTGTAACAGGCTTATCCAAATATTATTAAATTAAATTAAATTTCAATATTTTAGATTTTTATTTTATTTAATAATATAATATATAATAAGTTTAATGGTGATCACGGTGTATCCTTTAATCATAAATCACTGTTTATCTCACCTTCAGGATAATTATTGAAAAAATAAATTAAAAGAATTTATTGATTGAAAAGAGGAAGTGAGTATTATAAATTTATTAGATATGGTCTTTGATTTCAACCGATGAAAAATATAATTATTATTAAATTCAATAAATTTATAATAAATAACAAGTAACAGTTAGATGATGATATAAATTTATTTACATGACTTTTTTATATAAAATTAGTATTTTAGTTTGCAAATGTTAGCAGCATTAAATACTAGGCGATAAAAAGTTTTGTAACCTATTTTTCTCAGCAAGAAAAGTGAAGTCCTCAGTCAAGTGCCTCTACATAAAATATCAATTTGGATTCAGTTTCATAACATCCATCTTGGCTTCACAATGATAATTGTTGGTCAGAACATTGGTAACTTTCTGGGCCAATATTTGATCTATGATGACAAGCAAAATTCTAGCCGATGGATGTCCTACAAGAGGATAAGAGTCGTGATCGACATTAACAAACCTCTGAAATGCACCAAGAAGATTAGGAAGGAAGGTGGAGACGCAACTATAGTCAAGTTCAAGTATGAGAGGTTGCATGCGTTCTGTCATTTCTGTGGGTTTCTAGGGCACAACGAAGACTATTGTAGGAAGTTAAGTTATTCAAGGTAGAGAATGACAACGGTCTTCATTCATGGGGGTTGGAGCTTTGAGGGGATCTCACCATCTCAAGGAAAGGTCTCAGCCATCACACGTGGCGTCCAATGATTGGGGAGCACCGAATGCAAAATTGCAACCTCCAAATAATGAGACAATCATTGTTGCTAGAAAGAAATGTGATCAGCTATTGATTGCAGCATTTAAGACACTGATTATTATGACACCCCAATAATGATGTTGTTACTGATGATGAGATGGAAACAAATTTGATTGTGGGGGATAAGAAGAGGAAGAAATTAATTGCGGCGGTTAAGGCTAGCATGTTTCACATTCAGAATGATAAAAACTCCATTGTTGACCAAGACAAATATGAAAATGACGACCATTTTTTAATGGCAGGACTTGGCAACCAGGTCTGCCAGGGAAAATGAGTTGCCTTGGTTGGAACTGTCTAGGCCTAGGCAACCAGCGCGTGCGAAACATTAGTTCATGTCAAAAGGGTTGGTGAAATAAAAGCAAAGCTGAATTTTGACTATTCTTTTTGTGTCGATAATATTGGTAAAAGCGGCCGTTTAGCATTTTTTTTGGACAAAACCGTTTGATTGTCGTCTTATAAATTTCTCTCAAAAATTTATTAACACGGAAATGTTGTATCCAAACAAACCTTTGTGTTGGCTCATAGGTTTTTATGGATTCCCAAAAAGAAATAGGAGGAAAGACTCTTAGAACCTCCTTCGATCCTTAGCTCATGATACAAATCTCCCTTGGTGTATCACAAGGGATTTTAACGACCTTCTTTCAATTGAAGACAAAAAGGATCGAGTAGACCACCCACCATGGCTTATGAGAGGTTTTTGACAAGCCATAATTGATTTTAATCTCATTGATTTCCCCCTCAATGGATATCTCTTTACTTGGTGAAAAAGCAAGGGTTCTATGGATGAAGTTGAAGAAAGATTGGATAGAGCTTTTGCTAGACAAGACTGGATGGACACAGAAATGACAGAACGCATAAGGTGCAGTACAGACTTAGATGTCTGCTTCCCAAGTGCATTTCAAGGGAGCAACCAAATTTTGTAGAAGGTCACTCTATTCTTGATAATGTGTTGGTTGCCATAGAGACCATTCACCACAAGAAATGTAAAGTGAGGGGTGAGGAGGGTGAAGTGGCTTTGAAGATTGATATAAGCAAAACTTTTGATAAGCTGGACTAGAGATATTTATATGTTATCCTATTCAAATTGGGTTTTGATAACAGAGGGGTTAATTGGATGAGAATGTGCGTGGAATTTATGGAATTCAATATTTTGGTGAATGGAGAGGGAGTTAGGACAATTCTACCACGGAAAGGGCTTAGATAAAGAGATCTATTGTCCCCTTATCTTTTTATACTCTGTATGGAGGGACTGACTCACTTTCCTTCTATAAAGCTCTGAGAGAAAGGGAGAGATACATGGTGTGAAAATGTCTAGAGGAGCCTCCCTCCTCACACATTTGTTAGCTAGATGAGGAGAAAGGTAGTCGAGTTGAATGTGGAATTGATGGATTTTTAATATCGATTACCTTTACGGTTAGCTAAACATAGACAAGGTTATTATATCAGTTAATTTTAAGATTAATTGAATGAATAGAAGATCAATTTGATTTAGTTTAGTAGTCAAGTGAGAAATTCAAGTAACTTTAGCGTTAGTTGAAGGTAGATGAGATCAATTTAGTTATTTGTAATGTTAGTTAAATGTACATTTCAGTTAACTTTAAGCGTGAAAAAATTAGTTAAATTAAATCATATTTAATTTAATAAAGATAAGATAATATATTACATAATTTTCTAATATTCAAATGGCTTGTAATGGTTAAAACTATTCAATGATAGTGTTTCCTAAAAAATAAGAAGCAGTTATTATCTTCCTAAACACTTTATTAGAGGATAAATCTACCTCAGACTTAGTTAGTAGTTAACTCCAACTATTATTGTTTACTAAATTCAATTGTCAAAATTAGTTAAATCAATGTAAAATTAGTCAAATGACATCCAAACCTTGTTGTATGACTCCAAAATTATGCTCTAGGAAGTTACCAAGTAGAAAAAATGTGATCCAATAAGAAATTTGAGTTTATAACTTATAAATAAGTCTTGCACTTCAAATTTTAGATACAAAATCAATCCAACACAATCTTATTTTATTAAATATTTTATTTTTTTTTGTCTTTTATCCCTTTATCGTGTGTTTGGATAAAATATTTAAAGAAGATAATTTATTTTAAACGAGATATTGAATATCTATTATTTTAATAAGAAATTTTAATAAAAAAATAGAGAATTTGAAATTCAAGTAAATATTAAAAAATTTCAATTTCCTCTATCCTCACGTACACACGTTCACGCTTCCCTTTATTGCTTTCATTTACAAATCTTCCTTTATGGTTTAATTTTCACCTTTATTTTCAGGTAAATCTTTTTTTCCACCTGCTTTCTTTACTAAAGTATCATACACTCTTTGAAAAGTTTAAGAACTTATAACCATTGAACAAATTTTCCTTTTAGGCATATATTGTTTAATTATTCAAGATTGTGTTGAAACAAAATTGACCAAAAATATATTACAGTTAACTTTATATTTTTATGCGATAACAATATTAATGAATTTAAATTAATAATATATAAATATCAAAATATACTAATTTATATATAGTAATGTAGTTTTTTAGTATTCTTCTAGTCTCTCTTTTTTAGAAGTGGTCCTTTGGCCTTGGGGTACTGCTCCTCATGCAGCCATCTCAGACCTAATTTATAACTTTACATTGGTGCTTTTCTTTTGAAAGTTCACAAATTTTTCTTATGTGATTATCAACTTGCACCCGTCACTGATACTTTTGTTATAGCCTTTAATTAAAAAAAAAAAAGGATAGGATTGTTGGAGTGCCTCCCCTAAAATTTATATTTAGGGATCGAATTTAACATATATAGTTTATTAATTAATTGTTGCTTTATTTTGGTTATAATCTTGAAATCTATAATTATTATCAAAATTTTATAATCTTATAATTAATAATTTATCTTTTCTACCCCGTTCAAAATCCATCAATATTTTTAAATTTCCTTTGCCATCAGTCTTCCACGACAGTCGACAAAGCCTCCCCGACATTTAGGCCATGTGACTTGTGCCTGCTATTTGAAGCTTACCTCACCTCATTGACGTCATCAGTGGCATCGTCAATCAATACAATTCCGAAAACTAACAAAAAGTTTTGGTCAAATTAAACTTTCTTTTTATTAAAATGTTTTAATTTATTTCCTACAGTTGAATTTTGTTTTTAATTAGTGATTTGCTCTTTATTTTCTATAATTTATATTTTAATTACTTTTTAATTCTTATTTTAAAAAATATAAAAATAATTAGTTACAAATTAGATATAAATTATCAATTTTTTTTATTATAAATTATTTTGCGATAAATTAGTTATAAATTACTTGTTAATATTTTATAGTTATTTGTAATTGATAATATGACTCATATTTTAATGGTAAGGATTAAAATATAAAATATAAGAATTAAAAAGATAACTTTCAAATTATATAGACTAAAAGAAAATTAAAATATAAATTATAAAGACTAAAAAAATTATTTTCAAACTGCAAAAATTACAAAAGAATTAAATGTAAAGTATAGAGATTAAAAAAGAATTAAAATATAAAATATAGAACTAAAAAAACTACTTTCAAACTATAGAAACTAAAAAGGTATAAATTATGAAATGATAAAAACTAAAAAGATACAAATTATGAAATTATAGGAAGTAAATGAGTAGTTAAACTAATTTTTTTTTAGTAAACTTTCTATCGTGTAGGGCAATTACAACTTACAACACCATTGTCATCTGCTCATCTTATACAACTCACGCACGAATTATAACCTGATTTTCAACTTATCTCTGATTAGTTGTTATATATCTTTTTTATCCTTATATATATTATGTTGATTTTAAATATGATACGTAGATGATTTTTTTTTTGTATCATTCACTTTTTTTCCTGTAATCATGATTGGTTAAATGAGAAAAGTTAATATTTTTTTATCCATTATGGTTGGGTAAAAAGTAAAAGCATAGATCACAATGAGATGAATAAAAAAAAACCCTATGCTTGCTACTTACATTGGGAAATATTAAAAAAGTTTGATAATCATATCCTATTATTGATATTCATAGGTTGTTCAACCAAAACACAAAAAAGAAAGAAAGAAAAAGGTTGGAAATCATTGATGATAAGTGTTTGTCTCTTAGCTTGAATATAAGCTCTTAATAGTCGATGGCACGAACACTATCTTCGTTAGGGTGGGCACTGGGCAAGGTCTAGTTGGCTCAAAGTGATATTTTTATATCCAACGTAATTAATTTTAATTGATTTGATTTAGATAGGATTAGGTTATCGAATTTATCATTAAAATAATAATAATAATTGATAATAAAAAAAAGGAAGGTGATTCTAATAGCATGTAACTTTATACATTTTAACTCAAAACTATTATTTAACTATTACTAATATAAACTTGTTTCATTTTGAGGTAAAAATTAAATCATGTTTTACATAATAATAATAATAACAATAATAATAATAATAATATTAATAATAATAATAATAATAATTGATTAGTAGCCTTAAAATGAAAATAAAATAAAATAAAATTGGGTTGAGTTGGAAAGCTCAAACTCTAAAGTAAAAAAAAAAAAAAAAAATCTAGTAAGTAAGCAGGTAGATCTTATTGGATTCTCAAAATTAAAATTCAAGGTTTGATATGAACTTATCAAATTTGCATCTTTTTCAACTTGATCTGTATTAATGATCCGAATTAATTTAAATTTTTTAATTTGGATTGATTTGAATTCACCGGATTCATAAATACCCCTAATCTTCATATATTACTCATTTACTGGAGCATTTTCTAGCTTGTCAACACCCGCTTTCCATCACCTCTTCCATCTTCTTAATACCAACATGTTATAAAAATATATGAATAGGCAATACGTGTATTTTATGTTGTCAATTATTTATAAATTTTTATATATGATAAATTTGCTAGTTTTATAATGTTTATCTTAAAAGTCAATTTAAAAATGTTTTTTATTATTTGATAATATAATTTTTTTACATTGATAATGCATACCTATTAAAATCAAAATATATTTATTACTGATTAAAAAATAGTTGTGAATATAAGTATTGTAATTAGTTAGTCATTATCTGTGACTATTTTTTATTTTGCTACTAATATTATTTATAATAGTGACCCAATTATTAATTATCCCTATTATTTCATTGTTAATAACAATTTTAACCACTTCATAATTTATTATATATGGATACATTCAGCAAAAAAAAAATATACTATACGTATACATATTTTATGATTTCTCACCGTGTACTTTTTAATTAATAATTATATTTAATATTATATTTTCTAACTTTTCTAACTCTCACTTTATCGTATCTTAACCCAATTAAAATGATAGGACTATTGTTTCTTGTACTTCTTAGTTGCTTCCTGCACTACTTTTTTTGTTTTTTTATTGGAATAATCAAACCAAAATAAAAAATTATGTAAAAATACACTTTTTTTTTACTTTCAAAATTTCAATCCAAAAGATAACAAAAAAACATTTCGAAAAAAATACAGAAAGCAACTTGCGAAGTCCAGGAAGCAACAACTTGACTATAGATTCCCCATCTTCATGGGCTCTATCTTTATTGCTCCACGTTATTGTTATTTTCATGAAAAATGTTATTTATACCTTCTGATTTTATTAATATACCTATTTTTATATATTTTAAAATATATATATTATTTTACTGGAAAGTGTAAAAACTTCAACATTTTGGAAAGCATTTTATGGAAGTGAAAGTGTTGAATTTTTAACATTTTGAAAATACTTTCATAAATGAAACTGTTAAAAAAATTACGTGCTTGAAAAATAATTTCTAGAAGTGTTAAAATTTTAACATTTCAAAAGCCAGTTTTTAGAAGAAAAAAATGGACACCAATTGTCTTTAAATTACTCTCAATTCGTTATGCATTGATATACTCATTTTCTTGGTTTGTTTAAAAGAAACCCAAGCAAAAAAATAAAATTATGATATTTTGGAAGCAATTGTAGGAATATGAATCTCATGCATGCTTCAACAATCCAATCATAATGATGACATATCTTTCAAGTAAAGTAATTATTAAATTGTTTGTGGATGAAGTCACTCCTTTGATTATGAAGTAAAATTTTAACTACACGAGAAGTACAACCAAGTCTTTGAGTTTTTTGTGATTATGGTGTCACCATCATATTAAAAGGTGTTATTTTTTTCCTAAAAAATGGCTTTCAAAAAATATTTTCCATAATCTTAAAATTTTAACACTTATGGAAAGCATTTTCTTAACATGTTAAATTTTTAACACTCTTAAAAAATATTTTTTGGAATGTTAAAATTTTTACACTTTCAGGAAGTACTTTCTCAAAAAGGATATTTGGGGAGGGGACATAAAAATGAGGTATATTAGTAAAGTGAAGAGGTGTAAATGAATTATTTGTTTACATTGTAATTTTTTCATAAAAGAATAGCTTAAATAGATTTTTAGTCCCTAAAATCTAGGTCACTAAAAAAGAAAAATAATTTGGGGACCAAAAAAGTAATAACCTAAATTTGAGGGCATATTTAATCCTTAATGAAGAGATCACTTATTCACTGAGCCGAAGATGATTATGCAATTGATGAATGATTATTTTCTCTATGAATGCTTTTTTTATTATTTTCCTTGTTTTGTTGGGATTTTGATACTAGTTTAAGGGTGATTGGAAGCGGATGTTCTGTGCTATTATTGTTAGTTTTTTTGGTATATTTGAACTAATACAACACTATCAGTCATTAGTGTTTTAGCTTATGTTTTCATCCTACCAAAAATTGTTGGCATAAGTAATTCAACACTTAGGTCTCCTAACCAAGGTTTGGATTCAATCCCTGACTTAAGCATTGAGGGGCAACTGGAGGTATCATTTTACCCAAAAAATGGGTCAACCCGATGAGAGAGAGATTACACCTCATGGTTATACAAACATAAAAAAAAAAACTATTTCTATCCTGATGCACAACTTTTGCAATGGGGTTGTCGGGGATGATGGTGGGTTTGCTCGTGAAATCATTGTTCAAGGAGATAGGAGAGCATAACAAGGGGGTCCAAAAGTTGTGTCTAACGATCTAGAAGTTGTTCAACATCAAAGACGGGTAAAAAAATTAATTAGTACACAATTAATTTTATATGTTATTATTATAATAATGATTAAGGTTAATTAGTGTAAAATAAATTATATTTTTTGTTATTATGATAACAACTAAGATTATTATCATTTAATATAAAAATTAGTTTCAATTTTATGTGTAAGAATAATATTTTTAAAAAAATTATTAAGTTAGATATTTAAACAATTATTTAGGAAGGAAATAAAATTCAACCTAAAAGGTTTCTTAATCCGTCCTTGCAGTCAATAGTATGTGGATTTGGAAGGGGATATGAACCAATGAAGTGTGCAAAAATAATGATGATATATGATTAAAAAAAAGGTAATTACGAAATACATTTTGGAAGATAATAATGAGGAATTACGAAGTTGTGTCTGCCATTCCAGAAGCATGCAATTACTAATATGAATAAAGAAAAAATGCAATTACGAGATACACTCTAATCAGGAAAAAAATGTTAATATTAAAGAGTAAAATAGTATTTTCTTAAATAAACTATTTTTTCTTTTCATTTCTTACCAACCAAACTACTTAATTCAAATATTTTTCTCCTATTCTATAATTCTCTTCAACCCAAAATTCCTTTTTCCTCACTATTTCTCTATTATTTCTCTTCTTTGATTTTATTTTCTATTTTCTTCTATCCCACCTATACTTGTGGGCATATATTCAGTTGTTCAATAACAAGAGAGACTGAATGCATGGAATCAGACACTGATAAACCTTTTAGAGATAGAATCTAGTTTATCAATTATCACACAGCCATAGGGGGAGCCATTAAAGTTTGCATATATAGCATATGTTGGCATTGATGCAAGAACCGAATTGGCAAGCCCTATTAAGGATAAGACCCCTTCCACAAGGCAAGCTCTTGTTGAACTCTACCCAACAGGTTCCGTAAAATGGTTTGGGTGTTACTTTGGGCACCAAATATTTTTGCTGGGACACCCAACACCTTAGGTGAAAGGACTAAAATGCCCTTCATCCATTTAATATATAAAGGAACAGTGACTCGTCCATACGAGTCACTTCCTTTCTCTTGTGTCGCTTCTGCTTCGTCTTCTCTGTCTTCTTCCTCTGCTTTTTCTTTTTTCTTCCTTTTTCTTTGCTTCTTCTCATGCACATTGTTGCTTCTTCCCTCGTGCACCGCTTTTACTTCGTCTTCTTCGCTGCTACTTGGTGTTGGTTGCAACTTCTTCTTGTTGGGTTCATCTTCTTCCAGGTAAGTTATCATGTTTGCTTTGTATTGAGTGAATGTGTTGGTTTGTTGTTGTTTGAACTGAACCAATAGCAGAAAAAAATTCTTCAAAAAAATCCATACAGATCAGCAATCCGTATGAACCATATGAATTGTTGATCCGTATGGTTCAAATGGATTGGTAATCTGTATAAATTGTGATTCGTATTTTTTTAATTTTTTTTTAATTGAAAATAAAAATTTGTAAATTATTTTTTGAATTGTTTTGTAGTGTAGTTATGTTTTGTAATGATTTGTGAAATTTGATAATGTATTGATTTTTTATTCTATATGGGCTTATTTGATCACTCTTCCTTTTTATATTATATTGTGTGGGGATAATTTTTCTGATTTATTTGTTAAGTATATTAATATAAAATTAGACTATATTAGATTAGATTAGATTTTCAAAACAAAGACTAAGATTAGATTAGATTAGTTTCCAAAACTAAGATTACATTAGTTTGGCCAAAATATTAAATTAAAATATTGTAATATTATATTTTCTAAAATTAAAAAAAACAAATATTTAAATTTTATAGTTATTAAAAATATCAAAATCATAAACATATTTAAAATAATTTAAATTTGTTAGTTATAAAAATAATTCAAACGAAAATTTTAAATTATTTAAAATTGTTATACAAAAATATTGAAACAAATATTTTAATTGTATAAAAAATTTGTAAGTTATAAAAAATGATTGAAATAAAATTTTAAAATTTATTAAATTTTTTACTTATAAAAAATATTGACACGGAAATTTAAAAGATTTTAAAATTTTTAGTTAGTTTTAAAAAATTGATTGAAACGAAAATTTAAATGAAAATTTTGATGAAACCAAAATTTAAATTTTAAAATATTATTGAAAAAAAAATTAGAATATATTAAATTTTTAGTTATAAAAAATATTGAAATCAAAATTTAAAATACATTAACATTGTTAGTTTTAAAAAAAGATTGAAAATAAATTTTAAAATATATTAAATTTGGTAGTTATAAAAATATTGAAACCAAAATTTAAAATATATTAAGATTTTTAGTTTTAAAAAATATTGAAACAAATATTTAAATTAATTTAATTTTGGTAGTTTTAAAAAATAATGAAACAAATAATAAAAAATTAATTTTCTTAGTTATATAAAATATTGAAACAAACATTGAAAATAATTTAATTTTTTAGTTTTAAAAAAATTTGAAACAAATATTTAAAATAATTTAAAACTTTAGTTGGTTTAAAACAATTGTTGAAACCAAAATTTAAAATATATCAAAATTATTTGTTTTCAAAAATGATTTAAACGAAAATGTAAAAGATTTTAAAATTGTTAGTTAGTTAAAAAAATATTTTAAACTTGTTCCTTAGTTTAAAAAAATGATTGAAATAAAAATTCAAAATAGTTTAAGATTGTTAGTTAGTTAAAAATGATTGAAAAAAAATTCAAAATATGTTAACATTGTTAGTTAGTTTTATAAAATGATTGAAACATAAATTTAAAATAGTTTAACATTGTTAGTTAGTTTTAAAAAATGATTGAAACTAAAATTCAAAATAGTTTAAGATTGTTAGTTAGTTAAAAATGATTGAAACAAAAATTCAAAATATTTTAACATTGTTAGTTAGTTTTAAAAAATGATTGAAACAAAAATTCAAAATAGTTTAACATTGTTAGTTAGCTTTAAAAAATGATTGGAAAAAAAATCACAATAATTTTAAAAATATTATGCAGATAATGATTAGAACTAAAGGTCTTGGTTGTGCTTTAGGCCGAGCAATAGGAAAAGCCCTGGGGAGGAGAGAGGCAAGTGATGATGATGCCCCCAGTGGCGAAGGCCTACTGCTTATGCTCGTAGCCTGTTGAAGAAGTTGTTACTGATGTTAAGGGTTTTTCAGGCGGATCCCATGACGCATCAGTTCTTAGAGATTTTGAGCATCACATTGCTATGAGAGTCTGAAATGGAGAGGTATGTAATTCTTAAAAAATATAAAGCATGTAGTTTACAACTCAATTTTTTTTACATGATCGATATTATTGTTTGCATAAACGTCCTGAGCTGAAGCTATCTTCCCATGGAAGATAGATGGCTAAGTTCGAGAGGTCTGCTCCAGAGATTGAAGGCCTTGTGGCTACCAGCGGACTAAGTCTTTTGATCACATGTTCACTAGATACGAGCGATCGAGGACTAATGTCTACTTTTGTGGAACGCTGGCATAAGGAAACTAGTACTTTCCATTTGCCCATCGGAGAGCAGACTATTACCATGGATGACGTCGTGTCGTTGCTACATTTGCCTATCGTAGGGGCGTTCCACAGCTTCGAGCAACTTCATGTCGATGACATCGTCGATATGTTGGTGGAATTACTCGAGGTCAGCGCTGTAGAGGTGAGAGCGGAGACGACTCAATGTCATGGCTCTTATGTTCAACTAACGTGGTTGTGAGATGTGTGTCAAACGAAAATCGAGGCATGTCACTAGATTGTAGCAGCACGAGCGTATTTGCTGCATCTGCTTGGATGCACACTTTTTGCTAACAAGAGTGTCACACACGTGCACGTGGTATTCTTGGATGCACTGCATGACTTGACGCAGAGTGGGACTTACTCTTGGAGCGTTGCTGCACTTGTGCACATGTATGATAATTTAAATGAGGCTTCAAAGAGCACGGCGAGGCAGCTTGTAAGATATATCACTCTATTACAGGTTAGTTCAAATGTTATGAAAAAAAAATTTCATTGGCGTTGATTATTATATGTTGTCGTGTATTTTAATGAATATGTTTGTAAAATTTATTTAGTATTGGATCTACGAGCATTTTCCGTCCGTTAGTTCGACCTTAACTGTCGAGGAATATGACGAGATGAGACCGCGTGCATGCCGATAGACCTCTAGCAAGGCACTGCCTGTGATGATGTATCGCAGGCGTCTAGACAAACTGACCCCTGACGTAGTGTGCCAGATTCCTTATGGTGACCATTGTTCATTTATAGAATTTAAGGTCATCTCATTATTTTCCTGCCATCTCAAATAGGGTCCCTTGACGGTCACTCACCGACCGGAGAGGATTATACGACAGTTTGGATACATCTAGACTATTCCGCCACATCCTACTGCGCCTTCGGTCTCTGTTGAAGAAATGGATAATAGATGGGTGCAATTTAGTGACTACATTGCACCTGTAGGGCAAATCTATGTAGTGTCTAGCTAGTGTTCGTTAGATTACATGGATTGGTTCTACATGATTTCGCACTCATTCATTAGTCCAACACAGCCAGGGGACCCTCCTAGAGTTTCATTGGTTCAACAATATGACACATTTGTTGAACCAAATGTGCATCAGCAACCGGTGGCGACAGCGACACCTCATGAAGCAGACGTTGATGTACATCATCTTGGACATGCAGTGGTAATATAATTTTTTGGTATTTTGTGTTTGTTGTTTTCTTTTCTATTTTATTAAGAACAATTGTTATGTTTGTTTTTTTCACTTACTAGGATGGTTATGTAGCAATTGCTAATAAGTTGGAGAGGCTTCTAAACCTGAGGATCCTGAACGAAGGAACAAAAGCCTATACTGCTGCTGAAGAATGTTTGAGCATCGCAAGAAGCTACATTAGTCAATCAACTGTAGGTCACAGATCGAGGCGTAGGCGACGTACAGACGGTCATTGAAGTTGTTTTTTTTTTTTTTTTTTTTCCTTTATATATGTCAATTTTAATTTTTTGGATAATTTATTTATTTGGTACATTTATGTGTTGGTTTTGAATTTGGTTAATTTATAATTTTGGTGCATTACTTACGGACATGTTTTTAATTATTTTATACAATTTTTTGTCATTTTTTTATCGTTAATTAGTCATTAATGTTGATTTCAGGAATAAATTAATTCATCTATAACAAATTACGAATGTATTTTTTTGTAACATTGAAGCATCATAAATCATTCTCAAAGTTGACAACACACTGTGAATTGCATGCGTCCATTTAAAAAAATGAATACTACACGTAAGTACTGACATAGAAATTACTACTTCAGTTGTTTTAGTTCTGATAGTAACAATGCATGTCTGATGCAAAATTAAAGCATGACACAACATTGTTGTACTTCACAGCACATAGGAAGTGGCACGTGTCTATTTAAAAAAATAACACAAGCAATCTCAGTGAACAACATTTATATATACCACACCAACACTCTCAAAAATCACACATTCTCGCCCAATCTACCTTTAGAAACCAAATTTTACAAGAAACTATGACATTTTTGGGATAAACGAGCAATCAGACCATTGTCAACTCCAGATTAGCTTTTATTTTTCCGAATGGATCGATTATTCACAACGAATCCGGTGTTTATTTTCAAAGTTCCACTCCGATACCCATTCGAGTACCTAATGATTGTGGTTTTAAAACGCTAAAAAGTAGAATGCACAATACCCTTCAACTAACCGACGAACAATATTTGGATGAAATTTACTACTAGAAGCCATTCGCAGAAGCAGGTAACCAATTTGTCTTTCAATCTATGCAATTGAAAAATAATGATGATGTTAACACAATGTTAATGTGTAATGATCAATACTCGTGTGTTGACCCGATTGAATTATTATGTACCATTGGTAGAACACCAGATGATATATTAAACTTACTTCAAGCCACTATGACTCCTACTCATGATGTCCTGCTATATTACAATGAGAGGTGGAACATGCCACGCCAACACGACTTTGTGGGTTACTCATTCACAGGAAAAAATCCAAAAAAGATTTGACATTCCATCGGGATGTAACGTCGACCGACTGAAGGATGTGATCAAGCAAGTTGCACCTCAAGGGATTTTCCCTTATGGTATTCATGAATCTCAAATGGTAAGGCAATTGCTTTTTCGACAGCTAGGTCATTCTAAGTATTCATAAAAAGTTATCAAATTTGAAATTATTGAACTGAAAACTGACGATGACGTGCTAAAGGTCATAGTACAGTCTAATTACTGGAAATAATTTGGCCCAATAGAAATTTTAGCTGTTTTTAGTAAACTAGTAATCAAAATGGAAGACGACATGTGTCAGTCGCAACATGATTAAATGCAAAATTAGTATTAGTTAATGATAGTTTTTGATGCATTTTTTGTTTGTTTCAACTATGTTGTAAGTTAATATAATGTTTAAATTCATGTTGATTAGCTAATGAAACCGTATGTTTATTATTTTCAAAGTACTTATGGATTAACTTTTTAAAATAGTTAGTGGAAATAAATTATTATTTAGAGGAATGCCAACAAAATAATTATTTACACAAACATCAGTGGAAATAACATATTTTATGTTCATTCTTCGCCTAAATCATCAAATTTGGTTTTCAGCATAGACAAGTTTGTGTAACGTTGCATTCTACCTATGTATGGGGTGGGCCACTGCTTTGCCTGATAATGACAATGTGTATTCCACAACAACACCAATGGTGATAAATGATAATAATCTCGTAAAAAAACATGTTACATAACGACAAACAAATTCAATGTAAGATAACCAACTACATAGTCAACACTTATACTAACATCATAATTATGCAATTACTTGTACAAAATGATTTCCATACACATAACCAATGCATATTACCCGATACACAAAAGAATCTGGCGGTGGCTAACTTCTAAGAGGAAAAAATGTTATGCTTTGTTGTTGTGAAAGAGAAACAACGATCAGGTTGTATTGTGAAGCAATGACATATCTCATATCCATAATATTCATCCACTTGTCCATGGTAACCTACATGTAACAGACAACAAATAGCGGTTACTTAAATGTTATTTTAACAAAAAGTGACATAATAATAAACGTACATACCATAGATCATCTGTCAACAAGTAGAGAACACTTTAATTTCTCAAATCTCTCTATGTCACCAAGTAGGTTGATATACTCTTCCGACCAGCTTGTCAATTCTTCATGCAGATGATTACACATCAATGACCACGATTCTTCACCCATACCCAATAAGGCAGCGATTGCCCGATAACCACAGTTACCATTCGTTTTGACATCAATAATGTTTTCAATAGAATCCAGGATGCACGGATGAAATTGATCCAACATTGGAATATTTCGTCTTTGTATTGACTGCTCAGATGATGATGCACTACATTTCACTGAAGAATTACTATTTTGCACAGAGTGTAATGCATCAACATACTTCCAATAAGACAGATCATGTTTTGTTGACTTTTGTTGTTTGGTCAGCGGTTTTTTTGGATCACCCTTGGTCTTCACCTTTTATGCAGGAGGACACATAGAGTTCAGATCAGGATAAGCAATTTCTCGCAGCTTTATCTTCAAATATACTTTGCCACAAATATCGAGTTGCTCAAATCGTTTCGATATGGTTTCCATCTCCTCAGTTAGGGTCACATCTGCCTCACATAGCTCTTGATCTAAAAAACTAAGTCTCTGTAAAAAAAATATGGATTGTCTTTAGTGGTATGAAGCCAACAACATATTTAGATAACTCATATGCACATGGAAGACCGTGGGTAGTCCTTATGACACATCCACAACATGAAGCATTTTTGTTTGCATAAGATACACACTCATACTCAGCAGTAATTTCATTTAAGGCGTACCTTGATACCATGCCAAGTAGTTTTTTATACAAGGTAACTTTAAACACATGTCTAACCACGTGTGTGCTTGTCTCAAAAGATGCTTTAATTTGGGTGTGTTGAAGTGTCATCATGTTGTTCATTACTTCCCAAATACTGCATATGTCATCAATGGAGTTTTGTAGGAATCTCTTTAATGACAAATGAGCACTCTCAACCCTACAAATGAAATATACAACAACATATAAACAACCATAACATTTTCATTTAAGTCAGCACTTAAACAAATCAACACAAACAAAAAACAATATTCATACTTGTTAGTGGTTGTGTTTCCTAGATGCATCACTTTGTTGGTCCATGCTTTTACAAATTTTTCTTTGTGCAGATCAACCATGTTTGACACACATAGTCCATAAACATAAGCCACAGAGAGCAAGTCATTTAAAGTTTTTAAGGTACTCATAAAAAAAACTCTCACATGGACAATCAACCAAACTCCTCCAAGTGATATAATCTCATGCATTCTTTTGAAAAACCAGGTTTTTGCACTTTGCCTTCACATTCTTGTGAATGTGAAATCGACACAGCAAGTTCGTAACATCCGGGAATACAGTTTTCACTGCATTCATCAAAGACAAATCTTTGTTGGTGACAATAACCCTGGGGAGTGCATCAACTCTCATGAAAAGACCCTGAAACCGTTGTAGAGCCCAAACAACATTATTAAGGCATTCTCCTTTCAAGTAAGCAAAAGCAGCAGAGAATGTCATTCCTATTGGTGTAACACCAACAATATCAAGCAACGATAGTTTGTACCTATTTGTTTTGTAGGTACTGTCAATAAAAAATCAAATTACAAGAATTGGTTAATTTGACTGCATCAGGATGACTCCAAAACAAGTCACGTACAACATTTTCATCCTTCATTCTATGCCAATGAATATATTGATCTCTGTCAAGAAGCATCATGAGTTGTTGCATTTCAATGTTACTCTCTCTTATGGAAGAACGGTAAGCATGTCTAGCATTGTAAATTTGTTTGATTATTGTATAACTGTTGGCATTGTGCTCCTTCAACGTCAAGAGAATATTTCTTGGCTTCACCATGGAGTTCGTCATATCAGCCACAATAATCTTCTCATCTTTAGTCAATTGATCCGCATATGGATGTCCAACTAATGACTTTGTCATTTCATGATTGTGAACCCCATAAATTAACTTCATTATCCATCATTCTCCTCTCAAAATTGGCTTCATACGCAATTTAAACGGCCATCCACATTTTCTAATGTCAATGCATGTTCTTACCAAATCAATATTCTCATGCCTATACTCACCACTCCTTTCGCAAGCTATTAACAGAAATGAGGCCTTTCTTCTAACACCAGTATTGGTGTTTGACCTCATTATCACGACAACAAATCCAATGTCATGAGCCACTGATCGAACCCAATGTAAAACTTCATCACGCCTAGCAAACAACTATAACACAATTCAAAAAAGGTCTGACATCAACAAACATTTATGTAACATAATTACAGTACCAACAACAAATTCACAAATATCTGAGAAGTATTAAAAATATCAGAGCAATCAACGTGTTCTACTTTCATGCCAACATCTTTCTAATTTTCAACATTTATATCAACTTCTTCATACATGATACTATCATACATCCACTGTTCTTCGTTCATCTTAATAAAACATTTAACAAATTCAATAATAAACAAAATATAACTTAAAAAAATTATACAATCACCTCATTTATTATCGACATAAATATAGCTCTATACATAATAAAATAAAAATATATTATTCATCATTTAGCATAGATTACATTTTCACTACATATCTTCATTAAAATATCATATAAATTCTAATAAATACATCATTCAGTTAAACATATATATACATAATTTAGTTAAATATATACACTAAATTTGTTTATCAATCTAATATTACTTTTACCAATCTAATTACTAAATTATTTTCAATTAATTACTAAATTAATTTTTAAGCAATCTAATGTTAGTTTTAGCAATTTTTAAAAGTTTATATATATTATCATTTTTTTACCAATCTAATTACTAAATACATTTTTTATACCACTATAAAATAATATCACCAAATCTGTATTTCTAAAATTGCTAAAACTATTAAAAAAAATACACTACACAACAAATTAAATATATAATTCAGAAAATTTTATTTATAATTAAAAAAATTAAAACCTACAAATTTTCAATCCGTATGTTTTTTTAAAAAAATTTGTGTACCTCGTCTTCTCCGATGACAAATAACCACTCAACTTCATCGTATCCTCGTCGACAACGCACGTACCCCACCGGAGATTAAAAAAAACACTCAAAAAAGGAGGCTAACGGAAGCTAACAAAAGCAACTTACACTAAGGGTGTGAGATTATATAGGGAAAAAAAAGACGCTGCAGAAATGAAAAACGAAACCTCCTATTTATAACTAAAAATACCCATAAGGGTATTTTCGGCATTTTCAAAAGCTGTTGGGTGTCCCAGCAAAAATGCTGAGTGCCCCAAGCAGCTGCCGAATGGTTTCCTGTTACTCTTCCATGAGCCCAGTTAAAACCCGAATAGCGGCCCAAATTGGTTGTGAACCTAATATTGGAAATATGGGTCAGCTTCCTCTTGCCATGTTTTTGTAGACAAATAGTAGAATAAATAAAATAAAAGATGAACCTGAAACACTCCTGGATAATATGGATTAAAAAAAATTAGATTTTTTTTATACAAAATTTCTCTTATTAAAATAGTTAAACATATATAATTAAAAATTTATTCAAGTATTTAAATAAGATGCCAATAAATAAAAAGTGTATATAAAAAGTTATTAATACTTTTTATTTTTCCAAAATAACAATTATTTTGAAACAAATTAAAGCACTATAAAAGCATACCATATGCAACGAATCGAGTGACTTATCTTAGTTCAAAGCATTTGCCATATATGATATATACACAAATATAAGACCAAGGGAGCGTATTCTCCATTCAAAGTAGAATAATGGGAATTCATAATTAACATGTCTCTTTCAATTTTTTATTTTTTTCTTTACTTTTTTATTAACCCTCAAATTCATTGGAGAAAATAAACTTTGACTAATCTAAAATTCTATCAAAAAATAATTAAAGTGTGATCAAGAATTATTTTCTTTAAATTTCAAACTCTTGGATGATATCATTTTGCACTTTAAACCCTCATAAGAAGGGTTTGGACTGAGCAAGTTCCCTGCCCTTTAGCCTACCATGATTTTCAAGTTGTTAGATACTTGGATGGCAGGAAAAGGTTGTAATGCTAAAGAAAAGTGCATGACCAATTACAGAACGAGAGAGGTATGTATTTGTCAGAATGATGTTTTTGACTATTAATTGGATTATGATTACTTGGTGGTTGAAGAAAGAAAATGGGAGAAAGATGCCGTTGATTTGAATCCTTATTATTAATAAAAACTAACAAATTATCAATTATATGCATGTTTGTTTAAATGTTTTCATCAAACTTTTGTATCATTTCAAGACATAAAACACAAAAGATACAACTTAAATCAACAAACATACCCTAACATTTACTGATTAAAAAAATGACATGACATTTTGCAAGTAGGAGAAAATTAGTATAATAGTCGCCATCAGACTCTCAGGTAACAGAAAACCTTTTGGACTGTTTGTTGTATGAAAACAAAATAATCAAGATAGGGCATTATGTTTTTTTTCTTCTTTAATACAAAAAAACTTATATCTTTTCATTATAATAAGAGTTTAAATACAAGTTATGTTTTTTTTATATATATTGGAATAATTTACTAAAAGGGTGTAACTCATTTGGTAGGATAGGATATGTAAGTGTTATAAATTCCTTAGTATCATCTTTGATTTCTACCATTAAAAAATATAGGAATATTTTTATAAGAAAATGAAAGGAGTAAATTAGAACCATATAATTATATATAGATGGTATAATTAAAAAATATTTAATGATCATATAAGTTATTTAATAATTATATGATCCTTTAAAAACAGTCACATAAAGGTGTTTGATATGAAAAACTAAAAATTTAGAAGTTAGCTTACTAATGAAATAAAAAAAAAAAATAGCTGATAAATGTACAATGTACAACATATTTAACGATTTGGGGTAAAAAAAAGTTTCAAATAAATTAATTGAAATAGTGTATAAGCAAGATTTATATATAAGTTAATTGAAATAACTTATAAAAATAAGTTAGAAGCTATTAAAATAAATTTGAGTAACCTAATCAAGTCACTTATAAGTTACTAAAAGTGACTTATCAATCTATTCTTTTTTTATAATTTAACTTAATGACCATAAATTCACCCTTTTCACTCTCTCTAATAAAGGTAATCTCACTTAATATGCTATCTCTATATAAGGATATGAAGTGAGAAATTCTCTTATTATGAAAAAATGAGAACATAAATTAAGAGAAGAATGCTATTTAGTACGAGCTAATTGTTACGAACGAAAGCACGAAGGGTAGGAATAACCGACCATACAAGGTGGGGTCCCTATAAAATGTTGTTTTAACGCAATATAAAAAATCCTTCTTTTATAGTCTCAGTCAATAATATTCATTCGTCGAGTTTTTCCGAAAAATTATTTGTACTAAACAACATTTTCCAAATTAAGATCATACAATCATACACAAATGGTAAAAATTGAAAGTTACCCCTAACTAGGGAGCAACCACTTAAAAAGGTTATGTATATTTTTTAATTTAATTATCTACATATAATTTGATAATTATTCAATAATATTTGTTCCTTATGTGTGTTATGATGTAAAAAAACATATCTATATTATAAAAAAGATCTCGAAATACTTTTTGAAAAAATAATGCAATACTTCCATTTTCAAGAAATAAAAAATATTTTTTTATTAAATTTATCATTTATGCCTTAAAGTATTTATGAACAAATGTCTTGAATATATATTTTAAAGTACAAAACATTATTAATAATAAATTTATTGATTTTTATAATAATTATTTTAAAAATTATATAGAAGTGTACATTTTTTTCTTACAAATACATACATACCTAGTAAACTTTTATAATATATTTAGTTGATTAAAAACAAAAATTCAACAATTTCCTTTCTATTTTTTTGCTGATTTAAAATTTTCTATCAATTTTTTTTCTATTTTCCATCTACCCAGTTCACACACACAAAATCTACCCAACCGAACATACCCTTAATATAAACCTGTTAAACTCTTAAATGCACTTAGAGATAAATTTACTACCTTATTTAATATTTATAAGTAAACTTTGATGTTATATCAGAAAAATAAACCAAATGGAGACCTAATGTTTGGGAAATCAAAGAAGGCCCGGTAAAAGAGAGGGCCAAGTTTCCTAACCTAATTAAAATCAAAGACGACCCAATTAACCCGAACATTAAAATCCCATAAAGAAAAGGACAAAGAACATCGAAGTAGAGAAAATTTCCATTGTATTCAGTTTCCGTTTTTTGAAAAACTGAAACTATTAGCACAACCACTATAACTCAACGAGGTAGGGTGATATACAAAAGGAAACAAAACCAAATTTGATCCCCATAAAAAATAAAAGAAAAAGAAAAAAAAAAAAGCAAACCCGAAAATTTTGAGTCATTTGGCAGAGAGAATCTCCCACTGTTGTAAGCACACACACTTTGCCACACGTATACCATTCACAGCTCACAAAATTCCCCTTTCTCTTTGAGACCCTTTGTTCGTGGAAAGAAAGAAAGAAAGAAAAAAAAGAAGAGAAGTAAACCAAAGCTCGCAACTTAACTTCCCTTTGTTTACTTTCCTTTTCAGTCACACTTTTTTTTTCTTCTTTTCTAAAAATGTTTTCTTTCCTTTTCCGGGAACACTGCCCTCAGTTCCGTTCGTTCATTTGTTGGTTCCTCTCTCGAGGAATCCTACGTTGTACTTGTACCCTACGCCGCCGCAACTGCCCCCGTACGGAACGAGTAGTCTTGTTGCGCCTTGTTTGGCGACGTGGATTTATTATTATTATTTCTCTGCTCCTTGTTCCTTAAAGCTTTCATCGATGAAGAAAGGTTCCTATTCTTCTCTTTGGCTTCGTCTATCTCAATCTGCTCTTGCCTGCACTCTTCGCTACAAAACGGTGTGTCCCCTCTGCAACAAACAATTCAAACCCAAATCAGATCTATAATTCTTAACCAAAAGGGTATCTTAAAAAAACATAAAGGAAGTGTTTTTGTAAAAAAGAAAAAAAAAATTGAATTTTTGCGTTGTTGAGGGTGACTGACCTATACATGAAGATGTCTCTATTGTCCCCGAGAGATTTTTTGCAGAGGAAACAAGCGGAGAGGAAGTGGGGGTGGTGTTGATCTTCGAATCTGGCGTCGTAGAATCTCGCAGATCTTGGTGAAGAAACAGAAACGTTGTTGTTGTTGTTGTTGTTGTTGTTCCTTAAACTAGTTCTGTGGTAGGAAGTGCCGTAACCCATGGTCATGGACCTAGAGACAAAGTTGTTGGCACGATTATGACACGCATCCATGTGTTTTAAGGAAGCCAAGCCGTGGCCTTGTTCCAAGTAACAAGGTCTTGTTGGTGCAGCACTGGTAGACCCGGAGGAGCACATGAATTTAATTTAGGGTTTCTTGGTTTGGGGACTGAGATAGATGTGTTGTTTCTTAATGGTATGGTTTGGTTTGGTTTAGTTTGTTGGGGGAAGAAGAGAAGAAGAGGGAGTGGAGAAGAAAGTGGGAATAGATGGTTTTATATATAAGGAGGTTAGGAGGAAGAAGAGACGGTTTGTTAATTTGGAATGGAAAGAGAGAAATAAACAATCAGCGGCAGGTTTGGTTCAAGGAATCCGTGAGAGTGAATCTATTGGCTGAAACTACCTGCATCAAGACCGTTCAAAATTGTGATTTTTTTTAGAAATTGCATGATTGGGGGGATAGGTAGTTGCCACCAAGATTAGAGGAAATTACAAATATGACATTTACATATAAATTATTAAGTCTATGTTAGGACAAATTTTTAGAAAATTTGATTTTGTATACAAAGATTGATTCATCAGCTAAGGAATGATTAGATATCCTATGAAAAAAATGTGAGTTTGATTTTGGTTATTAATATAAAGTTAATCTTATTAGTAAATATCATGTAAATATTTTTGAATTTTAAAATATATTCTGATCTTCATGAAACTTCTGACTTTAATTCACTTATGAGTTTAAAATTTTTTATGTGAAATTGAATATATAAAAATTAATCTAAAATCAAATTTAGACTTAAGTAGTTTCACATGTTAATTAATCATTACATGAAATTTACTTTATTATTATTATTTGTACTTTTTAATATCACATATAGAGTGGACGCAACTATAGATACGTAATCTAGAATTATCTTTTTCTCTGAATCAATCTAGAATTACCCTTTTTGAAATCAAAAGACTTATTTCATTTCCTTCAAAATATAATCAGCAATACAATCTAGACTTACATAATAACTAGTAGTATTTTAACATGTATAGTACATAAAATAAAATAAATGTTTATTTTATATAAGTAAAGTTATAATATTTTATATATTGTATATAAATTAAAATAACTATGTTGAACAATAGCATTCTTAGTTGCCATTCTTCAAGAAAATATTTTCAGTTGTTTTTCTTCAACAAAATCATTTTTATAAATATTTCCTAACCTCTTAACACCTTCAGTTTGTCATTTTCAATATTTTTAAATATAACTTGAATTTCATTATTTTTTTTTAAAAATAAACTGTTAATATATAAATCTATGATAAATAATTTATATTATGATACATTTTGATATATTTTTTTTAAAATAATTTAAAAGATAAGAGTTTAAAAATATTCTCATTAAATAATACTACTATACTATTTAAAATAAATATTATAATTTATTAAAAATAGTAATATTTTTTTAAAAGGATATGAAGGGGTTTTTTTCCCAGAACTAGAAAGAAAAGATCTTCCCCAGTCCGAAATGGTAGGTCCTATTTTGGACCTAAGCACCCATCTCAGTCTCACTCGCCCTCTCCTTTGTGCGTAAAAGGAGGGTAAGAAAAGTGCGGGTCCCACTCGTACAATGCAATGCGCGTAAACGTAACAGACACACCGCCCTGGTCCTATTGCTATGGTAAGTTTCCCAGCAAAAAAAAAAAAATGAAAATAGAGAAAAACAAAAACATAATGATATCTTTTTTTTTTATTAAAAGAAAGTGAAAAAAAGGAAAACTAATTGATAGAAACAAAATATTTTTTTTTCTACTTTTCTTTCAATTCAAATTTTAAATTTTTTATTTTCTCTCTAATTTCATTCTCTCATTCTAAAGATAGGATCTATTTTGAAGGAGTGGAAGTAAAAAAAATAAAATTAAGAGGAAAAGTAAAACATTCATAATAATTTCTTTTTTCACTACCAAACATAGTGATAGGATTAGTGTACTTTTCCTCTCCCAGAAAATTCATGATGGGACCTCCTTTTTCACAAAGACGCTTATGAGTACCACAATTTTGAATTAAAGAGCATCAAAAAGTTCAATCATTTTTTCACAAAACCGTGTTATCTAGGTGAATTGCATGAGTTTAATTTGGTTGATAATGAATAGTATGGATTTTGTAGTAATTCGCATTCACTGTATACAGTTCCATTAACGTTCTTTTAAAAGAATTTACGATTGAATTTAAAACAAAACATCTACTAACAATAGTAAGTATTTAATCCATTACACCGAGAAATATTTAATATACTGAAGTTTTAATTGTTTTATTTACTACTATTATTTATCTTAAGTCTTCAACTTTAAATACTACGCGTTAGCATTAATTATTATATCATGATTCATGCATAGTATTTATTAGTTATTTATACAAATTTTATTGCTATAAAATTGGTGTAAGATGAGTAACGTGATTACATACTTTTCCTAAGACAAGTATAGTAATTAACTGAACTGAAATCCTTTAAAGAGATTAAATATAATACAAAAAAAAGATGATAAAAGCATTTTTAATGTTTTTTTAAGATTAGTTAAAATAAGAAACTACCACTTTAATTTAAATTAACAATGAATATCGCTTTAAAGAATTAGACCTTAACTAACCTAATAATCATATTTAGTTAAGGATCACACAACTCTTGTTTTATTATCCAGTTTAATGCGGGTTGTGAATACTGGTAATTTTAGTTTTATAAATAAAATATAATGCAATTTCTAATCTGATACATCAGATGTATGCTTATATAAATTAAGAAATTAAGAGAATAAAAATAGCCATTTATATAATAAGATCCGAACAAATTAAATATGATTTCAAGTTTTAATGTTACATTTTTTTAATAAAAATTATATTTTCAACCTTTTAACTTAAGTACTTAATGCATGTGAATAATCGAATATGATAGAATATTTGAAAACATGATTACCTTACTGTTTCAATAAAGATGCGGGGTGGGTAATGCCGATGACAATTGTCTTGCTCTAAGATAATTTTAAGACCAATATTTTTTCTTAAACATTGTGGTTATGATTTTTAACTCTTCAATAGAATCTCGAGGAGGTATCTTTAAAACTTGTTGTCATTTGATTTGACTATAGGATTAATTTTCACTTTAAAATATATCCAACCTTAAAATTCACTACTAATCTATAATCTATAATGATATATTATATAAAAATAGAATTTAAATTTTTTCCAACAATTAAATAAATTATAAATTGGATCTTATATGAAAAAAAATATATATCTACTAATAGTATAAAATTATTTACACTATCATCCAATCACAACTTACTATATATAATAAGTTTAATGAATGATAATTATTTTATAAATCATAATAATTATGATTTGTGATTAAATGATAATATAAAAATATTTTTCATTATTAGTGTATGAGCATTAAACTCATCTTATATTAAGTCTTAAAAATTCATTTTCATGCCTTATTTTTTTTATTCGTAAAAATTAAAGATAATATTAAAAAATTGATAATAAATCACACATTTTATTCAATTAACTAAACTAAATCTCCTTAACTTTCATGTCTTGTTTGGTATCTAACATGAAAATAACTTTGAGTAGAAGATAAAAATAATTTGATAGTGCTTACAATTTTGAGATTAGTAGAACTTACTATACTAATTTTTATGGATCTTTGTATCTCTTTGTACCTATTTTTTTCTTTCTCTTTCAAAAAAAGAATATTTATTTTATTTCTCACGTATTTCATTCTTATCATTTTCATTTACTCTATATTTTTATTCTCTACCAAATTGGGCTAGTTTTGTCATTGTAAAATTTAAACTTTTAGATAGGGTGTTTGTGGATTAAATTTAATTGAATCAGTTTTTTTTAATCTAATATCATTATTTTAGATTTCTTAATTCATCATCTAATCTTGGTTTAAATTTTAAAAATGATACGATCAAATCCAATGTAAAATAATTTGGATTACATCAATTTTTCGTTTTAATCTTAGTTTTATTTTTATTTCAATGAGGATTTGATAAATAATATTAGTAAATATATATTGAACATAATAAAAACTAGTTTAAAATTTAAAATATCTCATTTATAAGTCATTATATATATTTAATTAAAAATGTTTTTGTATTAAGTGATTATTTTACAAATATAGTATAACATATCCCTCTCTATCTATATAAATTAAAATTGTTACATATAATATAACAATTGTTTAATTTTAATTTTATATAAGTTAATAATGTAATTTTTACACTAAATATGTAATACGCATCTATCAAACTCAATATATGAGAGAATTTAGTTTTGCTGGTTAAGTAGATGTGTGATCAAGTTGTTATAAATTTTTTTATATTTGTCTTTCATTTTAACTGATAAAAGAATAAATATAATTATTAAATTTAATGACTATTCTATATTGGTGTAAAAAAATGGCAGTTAAAAAAGAAATATTGATCTAAAAAAAATTATACTGTTAAAAGGACCTTTTTTTACTTAAAATTCCAGTAAAACGAAACGAAGACTCGGTTAAGGCGTGTGGTAACGCGCCTTGGATGCAAGTGGGGAGGCGCTGACAGGAGTATTCTTTTCCCACTCGACCAAAACCAGCGGTTTCGCTTTTTCCCTAAACCTTGCTTCTCACTCCAGGGCATCGATTTGACGTCATAAATTCCTTTTTTTTTTCTATACGAGATTCTTTTGTCGTTTTCGACGACGTGGGCCCACTCTGGAATACCATCGACGCTTTGGGCCCCATGCCCCATGCCCCATGCCCCATGATGTTGATGATGATGCGTGTCGTGGCTTGTTCCATGGTTTGATGGACTTTTCGGGAATTCTGAAATTTTGAATTATTTATTATTACAGACGGAAAGGACAAATTAGAGAGAGCAGTTTTCCCCAAGAATAGTCTGAGTGCAGTACTGCCCCTATGCACAGCCCACTCTACCCCTGCCAGCTGTTCCCATTGTTTCAACTCTCTACACGTGTGCTTAAGGTACGTGCCATCATTCAACACATGTATTACTCTTTAACTGCCACGTGCATCAACTTACACATTTCTAAAATCTTATGTCAGCTGCCTCAAATTCATAACTTAACTGTTACTTCTTCATTATTTTATTTTATTTCTCCTTTTAAATAATCTATGGAGTATTTTTTTAAGAAAATAATACTAATTCTTCTTATTATATTTACCACAAGTAAATATTAAATGAAAATATTTAATATCTTCAAGTATAAAATACAGTTGAAACTTATCAAAAATAATAAAATGATTTATAGGAAGATTGAAAATTATTCATTAAAAAATATTTGATTATATTTATTTATTTATGGATCATTTAGTTAAAAAATCACATGAGAGGAAAAATATTTTCCACCATTTAATCCTTTTTATAAGACGCACTTTAGATATATTAATCACACGGATTAATAAAAATAATTAATTTTATTGCTTTTATTAATTTTATTAATAAAAAAATATGTTATTAATGTACTTCCACAATTGCAAACATGGTCTTTTCAGTTTCCTTTTGTTACAAAATAATACCTCTTTCAATCTCGAATATAATAAATAACAGCAGTTTTTTATTTTTTATTAAATATAAGTAAATATCAATTACATGTCTTATTTAATAATCTAAAATATTGTTCATTTAATAAAATCAAATATTTTTTTATGTTTGATGTCAAATTTTAATGTAGAATAATTTAGGAAAATATTTATTTTTAATTAAAAATAACATAGTTTAATGAAGTTAACAATTTTTTTTAATAAGTGTGACATATGTATTTTTTTTCTTCCTATAATCAAGACCAGAGAAAGTAATCCTTTTAATTTTTCTAAACTATTTTTTCCAATAATAAACCTAGACATAATTAAGAAGATTCATTAATACTACTAGAAAAATATCATTAAAAGACAGTTTTTTTCAGGACATTCACGATGATTCTAAGTCGTCTTTGAATTTGCCGTCATGGAAAGTGAACATTTTCCACAATAATTTTTTAACCGTCTTAGAATGTGTAGTTTTTAAGACAATTTTTTTCTAGAAATCAATGTTTTTGTCAATTTTTTTTGAATACCCAACCTGTAATTTCTATATTCACTATTTTGTCACAAAATTTGCATTATTAGAATATTGAGGAGTCAATTACCAATAATAATAATAATAATAATAATAATAATAATAATAATAATAATAATAATAAAGGCCACTAGTGACTTACATAAAATCTAATAAAAATTAAAACTAATTTAATATGAAATTGTAAGTGAATTCATATGGCATTATCAATATAGACAGATTGTTGATTGCATAAGGACAATGTCGATTAAGTTCAATCAATTGTGTTTTAGATGTGCAAACACAAAATAAGTGGCTTCATTTGCAACTTTTATAAACTGTCTCCATGTTCCACCAATCTCCACATTTGTTTGTCTCTTTGATTGGTTTGGATCTTTCATTGGCAACTAATATCCAAAACATAGGTGACTCACCCATACATTATGTTTCCTAGATTGCATGACCAACTTAAGTATCCATAATTCATTTAAGCAAAACACATCCAAGAGAAAATATAATGCACACAAAATGTTTATAATTTCAATTCCAAAATCACTGTTAGGTAATTGATACACTATGAGATCAAGTTTGAAAAAACTTATAAAATATACCGAGCTTTCAAAATAAAGGCCATGTCATTACACAGTGAACTAATTTAAGCACACAAAGCTTAGCATTTTATTAATCAAATTTTTTTATGTAAATATCTTCTTAAATGGATTTAATGGAAAATTATTCACCCAAAGTCAAGATGCATTATAAAACAAAACTTTGTAGTCAATATATTTTCATAATCTATTTGAATGTGCAATTTACAGCCTTCCATCATAGGGCCATTAAATTGGATAATAGAATTTTATGAATAATGTAACAATCAAAAAGTTTACGAGGGTCAAATTGCTACATTTTACATATCAGTTTTAATAATCTTATGTTCCCGAGTCTTCATATGCACATTAAGTAAATGGATGATGCGAGTAAATTTCAATAATTGAATCTTTAAAAGGCAAAGACATAGTCCAAATAGTGTGGATCGAATTAGAATATACTAGAAGGGGTTACAAAATTACCTAAAATTTAATGACGTTGACAACAACTGATAAGTTCTATTATTTCTTTGACATTAGAAAATAAAATTATAAAGACGTGACAATGAATGATTTGAATACTTACAATACTACACCCATATGCCGAGGTGCATAGTGTCCTCCAGGTATCCCAAGAAGGATTTTGTTGTTATCATTATCTCTGTAAGAGTGTCACATTTAGATTCAGGTTATAAAAATTTCACCATTTGTAGGAAGCTTTAATGATGAAATGGAAACTAAACTAATATTTTTAGTCATGTATTATGCAATAACATGAGCAATTTAATATGCTAACGGAGATATATAGTCCACCAAGTCAAGAATTGTAAGATCAAAGGACCATAGATTAAACATATATCGCATCTCATGAAATAGAGTGAGAAGATGTACAAAATAATGAAGACCTCAGGAGGTATATACGAAATACAAAATTGAGCATGCAAAACGTCACTACATGTGATTAACTTATCTTAATAAACTTACCTCCTCCAATTTCCTACACCTATCTCACCTCCAAGTCCAAGTCCTTTCCATACTAACTACAAGAACCCAAACAAATTTCAATCAACAAAATCAAATATTACTAACCTGGTGGCAGCTGCTATCTAAAGCATTTATTTTGGTATATGTAGTTAGAGGGAAGTTTATTGTTCAAGAGTAATTGGCTACAAAATTGTATTGTCCATACAAGAAAATTCTAGAAGTTGATGGCAAAGTAATGAAAATAAATAAATATAAAAATCCACCTAACCTGTGCCATAACTTGAACAACATCCCGTGTCTTCCAATAGTCTTCAATACTATCTATACCAAAATAAAAAATAGTTACCGTATTAAATTTAAAATTTTATCTAATTGCTAGAAATTTCTAGTGTAACTTGCGAATGAAGATTAGCAACCACAAACTATGATAGGAATCAAGAGGAAATTGATTTGTTTATGTAGAAATAACTTTGGTTTATTAGTGGATCACATAAATGAAAAGAGGTTGGTCTTTGATTGATTTTGTGTTTTACATTGTTGCTTTATCCATGCAGATTCTTGCTCAATCTATACTTTTGGTGACAAAATGGAAAAGATCAGTAATTGCACCAAACAAATTTTGATGGAAAATGAACTTTGCACTTTTGGTTATTTGCATGTTATATATGACAAATTTTCTTCAAATAACAAACTTTCATATTTGTATGATGCATCAAACAGGATAAGTTTGCTAATATATGATATATAATTTACAAAAACCATATAACTTGTAAACCATTACAACTTATAAGGTCTAAAACCTCATACTAATGATTTCAAGATAACAATAAACTAAATTTATGAATATGATCAACTATGGTGAAGGAGGGATAGATCATGATTTGTGCATGACTTCTATACACATTGTTTTACATAATCGAAAACATTTATGTCAATTCCAAAACAACAATTAGGACAAGAGGAAAGGAAATAAATTTGATATGCATGTTTCTTTATGTGTAACATCCTTCTAACTTGTAAGGTGTGAAAGTCTTAAATGAAGAAGAATTTTCTATTTAACAAAATGAAACTTACAAGTATCCTATACTAGAGATTTTTGTTGGCACAAACTAGGTTTAATTCTCAACTTGGGACGTAGAATGATACAAAGATTCAAATGGCTTGCAAGTACTGATGAAAAAATGCATGGACTAAAGATGTAACGCATAAAATGAATAGAATCTTATAACCTGGCGGTGGTTCACTCAACTCCCTCACTAATTCAAGGGTATCCCTATAAATAGAAACAACGATTCAAAACTTGGGATCAATGCTTTCTAAAATGTGCGATCATTACCATTACAACCAAAACCAGATGTGGCATGTAAATCTTGAAAAAACAAAAGTTTATAAATTTGTTAAATGAATAACAGTTGATTGGATTCTCACTAACAAAGGTGTGACTCTTTATATATTTGTGCAAAATCTATTTTAAGTTATGCTTCTACAAATGTAGAGGTAGCTTCCAACATCCATGTTCCAGGATTATAATTGTCCTTGATCTTTGGCACCCTAGGTATATTGTGATGGGCAGTGAAATTAGATACAAATTTCAACAACATAAGTGAAGAAGTAAGAGATAAAGGTAAATACTCCCCTAAAGGCAGTTTTGATTATTAGTCTTGTGACTAGTTTGATATCAGTCACTTGTTTATCTAAGACTATTGTAAGAAAAGGACATTTGCAAATAAGACAATCATTGATCTATCCAAAATATAACATGATATGTACTTTATTGTTGGGTTTGAGCATGCCTAAAAATATTCAGTCAAACTACTTGAATGATGGCCTAGCATTCAGCCCTCCAGATTTCATTAGAATCAACTGCATGAAAAATAACTTCTTTTTAGTTATTGACCTATATATTATTTTCCTTGTCTCCATGACAAAGAAGGTAATATCATGCATTTTTTCTCTACATTTTAATAATAAGTGAATGAACCAATAATCCTTAATTTTGTGACATGACTTGGGTGAGAGCAATTGAATGGTTATATATTTAACATGCATGGCTCCTCACACCAAATCCCTAAGGGATTGAAGTATGGACAAGGTGCACTCCCGCCTACTTTGTGCTTAAATTTAAGTTAGATTTGCAAGGGGCAACAAGAATTAAAATCTAGACCATAGGATCATAGAGGCTCTAATATTATATTAACCAATTATCCCAAAGCGCAAGACATTGGGTGAAAACACATGAATAGTTTTATATATAACCTAGTGAGCGTGAGCCAATGATCATAAGCAACTGATACAACAAATGATCTAATTATAACTCTAGAGTCTAGTCATACACAAAAATTGACAATTAATTGTGTAAAATGAATCCACTTAAAAAATATCAAAGGATGATATCTTGATGTTTGAATACAATTCGGATTGAGAGAAAGCATCAGTTAGAAGCCTAACAAATTCACAAAGTTCCATGTCAAATGAAGAAGGTGGAATTAAAAGAGGATACTAATGAAAAAAAAGAAGTGTAATAGATGTCCGGGAATATAAAATGATCAAATACCTTATATGCTTTATGTGCAACTAAATAAGAGGACTTGCATTTTGCCAAAACTCGAGCTACATCCAACTTTATAAGCAAAGGCACTGAAGATGAATTCGCTATATTAAATAGCATCTCCACTAAAATAGATGTAAAATCATTTGATATCTCATAAATGCACCCAGTGGCATACAAAGACACTCTCATCTATAAATTCTCAACCCAATATTTTAGATGTATTGATATAGAAATTAATCAATTTAAATATAATAAAAACATCTTCAAATAAGGTTAGCTAGACATGTTAGAACTTAGAATTAAAGAAAATTAATAAAGTATTCCAAGGCAATCATCATCCACATTTATGAAATGCAAAGGGAAAAACGATATACAATCAAACAATCACTATCATATGTCAATCCATCCTTGTATAGTCATGCAAATGAAATTAAGATTGCAGTTTCTAGCAATATAACAACATAATAAATTTTTTAATCATTGGAAGAAAACGTGATTGGGTACATAGGTAAAAAAATCAAAGTAAACATTTAACCGAGAGACTTTAATATGAATGAAATTAGACATATAAAACAACAACAACATCAAGACACTTATTTTATCTCACAATCATGAGAAGAAACAAGGATAAAAAATATCAAGTATCGTATATGAACATTTTATTTCACAAAATCAGCCCAACAACTAAACAAAACTAAAGCCAATCCCTTCGACTTCAATTCCCCACTATCAAAAACAAATTTCATTCTCTTCAGCAACTCCAAGTGATTAGCTACTCTGGCTTCTAACAACAATCCTTTACATTTTTTCTTCTTCTCTTCTCAGACAAGAAAACCCTCACAACTGAAAGTTTGATCTTTATGTCAACTCCACTAAAGGCATCAACAAGGCACAAGAGGATGGTATTGGCAAATAACTTATCTTCACCTGGAACAAGACCAAACATGGCATAGGAAGCAATGCCAAATTCAAGCTCTCTACTCCATTGTTGAAGGAGAGACTCTATTTTTGATATGGCTTTGACAGGAACACCTGATAGTGATAAATTTCAACAACCAAACAAACAAATAAACAAAACACAAAAACTAGGACAATTTTAACTATAAGGCTTTGTATAAATTAATGGTACGCAATGAAATGGAGTATATTTTGGTAGGTACCTTTATTTGGATTGCCAAAATTCCAATGGAATAAAATGGAACAAAATGACAAAAACTAAGGAACAAATAAGAGAATTAACTAACCAGGTTTGGTAGAACATTAACCTATTTTGAGTTGAATGCTCCATTCCAAGGCACAAGCAATGAAAGTTGGTTCCATGGTAGATCATCTTCACCCTACATCAATACTCACTATTGCAATCAAAGTGCGATACCAATTGCAAATAGTCAATAGTGGCCCCTGTTCGCGATGGAGACCTCTGTAGTGATGGGGATTGAAGTAGCAACCTTCACGTCCACTATCACACCAGAGCGAGACGACATTATCGCGGGCTTTGTAGCGGTTTCGGGTTCGCGACTTTGATTTCAAAAGAAAACTCAAAATAACCCTTATGTTGTCGTTGTGCCGAACAGTCTTTGACTTCCATCCATTGTTGCCGCCAACCTCCAACCTTCCTTATGTCGTCGGTTACCTCCCTCTTCCATTTAGGTGTTGTGATTTTCACTTTCGTCGGAAAGACAGATAGTGCAAAGAGGCTGAGGTACGAGTGAGATGGAGTGAAAGGTTAAAATTGCGCCCGAGAAAAAACACTTAACTTTCAAAGACAACTTTTCAAAACTGTCTTTGAATTCTCGATTTCAATGACAGGTCGCCTAAAAATCACTGTCTATTACCGATTCAAAGACTATTTTTTGAAAACCATCATCAAAATAGTCATACTAATTACGAAAATGTCATCGCCTTCAAAATGACGACGGGTTTGGTAAAACTGTTGTTGAATTGACGTTCTAAAATCTATGTTTTGTAGTAGTATGATACTTATGTTGAAAAGAGAGACATTTGGCATAAAAAATAAGTTGATAGATAGTAGAATGTATTGTTGTTAGTCATTAGTAGGATAGTTTATGAAAAAAATAGTTGAAAAATTAAACGTATTTTAGTCTAAATTTCTATCAATTAAATGTTTCTTAATCAATATGTCACGATCTTAAAAAGTTCATTACCAAGAGGCAATTCAACGACATTACACTACATGTCTTCAATTTTCAAGGATAAAAAAAATTCCATTGTTTTGGAATGGAATAAGTACCAATTATATCCTTATTACTAATTATTAACTTGTTGTGGGTGATTGAAAACATTAAAGTTCAATTGTATTATGCCACCATTAACAATAAAAACACACAAATACTTAAAATATTTAATAAGAAAAACATGGAAAAATATTAAATACTTCATAGTAATTCTAAAATGCCATATAAAAAGGACCATCAATTCCTTCTAAATTACTACTTATGTCCCTATATATAAAACTCTTTTACCTAATTCTTACCCTTTAAGAAAATGAGTTAATTTAGTTAGTAACATTAAATTCTTTAACAATTTGTATTATTTTTCCAAAATCACCTTCAAATAATTGAAACTCATCATCTTTCTCTTTCAAATTAATTACTTTTTACCTAATCAATTAATGTGTGTTAATCTTGTTTTTCAATCCTCAGGTAATTCATTTATCTTTTTAATTCATAGCTTTTGTTGTAAAATAATTAAGGGTATTTTAGACAAAAAATAATTAATACAAAAGACAACTTAAAAAAAAGTCTTATAAAAAGAAACAAACAAAATGAAAAAAAAGTCTTAAATTTAAAAAGAGATAGTATGTCTTATAATAAGGACTAGAAAAAGTAATAAAGAAGAGGAGTTCGGAAGTGAAAAATGGTAGAATTTTGATTAATCATTTATGTTTGGTTGAGAGGAAAAGAGAGAAAGAAAAAAAAAATTAAATGGAGGGAAAGAGAAATCACTCATTTTCTTGTTTAGTTCACGAAGGGAAAAAAGATATTTTAAAAATAATTTATTTTTAATTTTTATAATATAACAAGAAATATTTGAGTCATTTCAATTGAAATCTTTTAAATCTTTTTATCCTCTCCTCTAAATCTTCCAATTGGAGTGGAGCAACAATTAAATATAAAAGGAATTTTGCTCCCCTCCAATTCCGCCCCCACCTTAAAAATTGAACCAAATAGTTATAATTTTTAAAAAAATTACTCCTCTTCCGTTCATTCCCCTAGAACCAAACATTATGTTGTAAAATACTCTGTGCATCCTTAATATGATACATTATTAATTAATTCATGTATATCAAGAAAATTAATTAATTTAGTTATTAATATTTAATTTATCTGTAATTATAATATTTTTCTAAAACTACTCTTAAATAATTAATGTATGTTGAGATAATAATAATAATAATAGAGTTTTTATTTTTAAAATTAAACTATTCCATTATTCGATCTTATCATAAGAGAGAGAAAGATAATTCATAACATTTATTATTTATGAACTAAAATAATTAAGAGTATTTTAGGGGAGAAACGAATGCAAGAGACAATTAAAAAGTCTCATATAAAGGGACAATTTTTTTTCAAAATAATGTCTTACAAAAATGGTCCCAAATGCTAAATGAATCTTGACTTTCATTATTCTCTTTGTTATTTCTTTCGTCTTATTATAATTGTTATTTTAGGTTATTTTATACAAATAAAAAAAATAAATAAATAACTAAAAGAAAATAACAATTTTACAAAATTAATCTTATCATCATTCCTTCAAAAACAAATCTTATCATCATTGATTTATTTTTTATTTTTGTACTCTATATGATTAATATTATAAGAGATATAAGTGAAAAAAAATAAGTAATATTACATTAAATAATTAAAATAATAATTATTTTAGGATATTTTTTTCTTGCATGACGATAATTATGGAACTAAAAGAAATAATTGCTATTCAATATTGACGAGAAGGATTTAGACAATTGTCAATGACTCAATATATGTGGGTTTGGAGACCAAGAGCTACTTCAAGTGAAAAATATACAACCAATTAATATTAACTGATTAATTTTATAGAAACTAGTGAAAAAAATAATTCATGCATGAAATTGGAAGTTAATTATATATGTACTTGAATATAACTTGTTTTGAAAGATGTAACTATTATATAAAGTTAAAATAAAATATTATAATAATTTATAATTGTTGAGAATAAAAATATTTAAAAGAAAGATAACATCAAATACCATTATTCTTTTTATAATAATTATGGATAATCAATATTATGTTAAAGTTAAATGAATTTTAACAATTTATATAAAGTTAAATAATTAATACTGGTTTCTCGTCCGATACACTTGGTAGTGACTAAGCTTTGTTCTTTTTATGTCCCGATTCGTTGCACATGAACAGCCATAAACAATAAGCTAGCAATGCTATTGCTTTTTTAAATTAATCAAAGATTTCTAAATTTTAATTAAAAACGAATATATTCCACTGAAGATTCTAGACAAACATTAGAAAAAGTAACATAAGGACATAGAGAAGCTACCGAAGAAAATTAAAAATAGAAAAAATCTTAAAAGAATGGGAACCTGGTGACAAGTATTGAAAGAAACAATTAAACAAATAAGTACTGAAAGAAAAACGATGAGCTCAGGACAATTGAAAGAGATAGATGATTTAACATAAAATACTTTTACACACTCGATATAATTTTGTGTTTTTAGATAACAGTTGGTCTTTGATGGTGATATCTTGACGAATTTTCGGAAAGATAGATAAATTTGATTATTCTTGTCGATATACAATATTTCTTCCATATCATTATAATTATTGTATAAAAAATTGTCATAAAATAATTATTATTTTAATTTTTTAATATAATATGTATTAATTACATTTTTTTTATTTATATTATTTATAATATTAATGATAAAAATAAAATTTATAAATAAATTAATAATAATATAATTTTTTTCATTTATTTATTGTTTTTATAATTTGAAATAACAATTATTTTGAGAGGAAAGAATAATAATTTTAAGTTATCTCATGATCCCTCGTTAACATATGTCATGGTAATTAATGATATTATTGGGAATTCAAAAAGAAACGTGGCAGTAGATATGGATGAAGGGAAAACCATGCAAGTATTGTTTTTACTTAATTTTCCCTCAGAATATTTAACATTTAAAAAAAATCCAAAATATGTCATTTTATAAAATTAATACTATATTAAATATATTTTTTCTAATGATATCTTTAATAAACACTTAATAAGAACACAATAAATGAATTATTAATTAAAAATAAAATGATATATTAAGAAAGTACCTAATACTTGTCCAAAAACCATAAAGGTCATATATTAAGAGAGATAGTTCTATCATCGATGGGTTATTAAAAGCTATGCTTTTGTCGTTGGCCTTAATAATCTACTACAAAAAGATAATTTCAATGGTCTCTAGCAAATTCAAGCAACATTTACTTCTCCAGAAAACGCTTTAACCATAACCCTTGCATTTATTTATTTTTCCTGATTTTTCAAAACTTTTTATTACCAAAAGAAGAGTACTACTTTTTTTTTTTAACAGAAGAAGAGTATTAGATTTTTAACACGTTTTTTCTAATGCATTTTCTGTTATTAATTAAAATATTTTAGAAACTATAAAATTATGGGTCAGATCCATTAAATATAAAGTTAGTTTCACAAAATTTGGTTTCACTACTTTTTGTTCTTTTGATCTATTTATTAGGTTATATTTAATTCCTTTATTTTTAAATGATTATTAAGTCTCTTAATTTTTAAAAAGAATTTAATTTCACTAAAAAAAAATTTTTTTTGCTGGCAGTTTAACTTCTGGCGATGAACAGAAGCCGCTAGAAACTTATGTGATTTTTTATTCTTTGTATAACTGCCCCAATTTAAAACTAATTTGTTGATTTTGGTTGACATATGTCTCTATTTAAATTTGATCCTTGCCAAATTTAGGAAATTAGGATCGAATTAGAAATATTAGGGTTAAAGTATTTTTTAATAAAATATTAAATTAAAAATAAATATAAAATATAAAATTTGCCATACCTGTAGAAAAAATTTGCTATTAAGTCATTAAGTCCTCGAATTTGATTTGAAAATAAAAATTAAATTTGATTGAGGGATGTAATTATATAATTTATACAACCTTAACCTTACATGATTGAACTATATAAAAATTGTATTAGTCATACCAAAATAATGATCATTTATAAAATTTAATTATTTAATTCATCAACATTAAAGAAAAGAGTTAATTTAGTTGATAATAATAAATTTATCTTAAATTTATAATTTTTTAAAAGTTATTATTATCATTAATACTCATTTTTTCTCTAATTATTTATTAATATATATTTTCTTTTTTTAATTAAAAATATTTTTAGTTTAAAAATAATTAATAAAAATATTATAAATTGGATTTTATAAAAAAATATTATTTTAAACTTAATTCTTATAAATAAAAATAATGGGAGTAATAAATTATTTTATTGGCACTAACCAAGCCTTGAAGTGACAATCTGATTATATTAATGTGTACTTTTCTAAGTGGGTTTTTTTCTTAATTATTACTTTATGACATGCTCGTAAAGAGAAAGAGAGAATAAAAGATCTCGTATTTTTTGGACAGCTAGTTGATATAATAATTGCTATCATTGTTTCCTTTTCGCCCGTGGATACAACGAGTGTTAAATAGCACCTATTTTTCTTAATCTATTTAAAAGGAAATTCTAATGATTGCATTTATTAAGATACTGTTCAAGTAAACAAACAAGAAAGATATATCGTAAAATTATTGTAGCAAATTAAAACTACTTTCTTATTTGTTAAATAATTTAAAACGTTCAATACAAAATGTTTGGGTAAAGATAAATTTTTAATTTAAAAAGTATTCAAATCCAAACTACTTATACTTATATAATTCCTACACTGGAAGAAATTTATTTCAGTTGATTATAAATTTTTTGGTATCTTTTTCGATTTCTATCAGTAAAAAAAATCTTACAATACCAATTTGTCAATTATCATTATGTCTCTTATGATCCATGAGAAATTAGTGACCAAACATATTTACTATTGACAAATATAATTTGATTGGTTCAATAGTTCAACTTCAACACGCCTCCATATTTTTTAGTCTTTACAATGCGCCCCCCGATTCCCCCCAAACTTCTAATTTTCACGGAGAACACATTATTATTCTAATTCTTCAAATTTCAAATTTCGAGAAAAATAAAGTGTTGGGTAACTTGGGTCTTCTACTTTTACTTTTCTTCTTTAATGAAACAACTTTCACTTAGGGGCAGATTAATTATGTTTAATATTATAAATTTACAATAATACGCATAACCTATAACACTATAATAAATAAAAAAAAGGATCAAAAGCATCAATTAATAAAAATTGTTATTCATATAACATACTTCCATCACCCTTTCTATAATACTATTTATTTATTTATTTATTTTTCTCCAATGGACCATTTATTTATCGCATTCTTAGTTTTGTCCTCTTCCTACCTTTTTTTTTATATAAAAAAATGTACAACAATAATTTTAATTAGTTATATGTTATATATGTTTCCTTCTCAGCAGCATGCCACGCAACATGAAACCTCTCGTGGGCTCACAACATGGTGGTTCTTGCTCAGGATCCCATTTTTTTTGTCTAAACATATTTTTAACCTGTCATTTCCTTCTTCCCAGAACTACAAAATAAAATATTACAAAAAAATAAAAAAAAATTCCTTGCGTTTCTTCTAGGCTTGTAGCTCTAGGATTAGGTAGCATCTAAGGTTTGTTTATTCCCGGAAATTAATTACTAACTCAGTGACTAATGATGCAATTTTGGCCTTTAAGTTAAATGAAGATTCTGCTCAGTTCATCATATCTTCAATTGTTTAGAACAGAGAACGAAGATTCTGCGCAGCATCGTAGAGACACGTGTGGTCTGCGTGAAGAAAAGCAGTACACGTTTTAGATGACATGTGACGTGTAAAGGTATTTGTTTTCCATGACCTATTCTATGTGTGTTCTCACTTCTCAGACTTGTTCATGGACTGAGTTAATTAAGCTTGCGGATCTAGTAGATAATCTTTTTTTCTTCTTCTTTAAATTCGTATAGTTATATCAGTTTTTGAGTTTGGTTTGTTATGTTTACGGAATTAGAGAGCCTTAATTAAAGGCTTAAACACATTGATCTCAAGACAGATGGCTAACTACATCCTGACAAATATGAAATATCAAGTTGAGTTTCTACTGTTATATAGACATACTTGGATTCCCAAATCTATTCCAAACACACCTGAGAATCTTGAAAAGCCTTTAAGCCACAACTTGTCAATTTCGGATTTCCCTGGATTGTGAAGAAAACCCGGGATTCAAAAAGAAAAAGCATAGACAAAAAATGAATTAATTAAGGTTCAATGAACCTGCCTAATCTCATACACTATGCTAAGACATGCCTTAGACATATTCTGAGTTCATGTCTTTCTAAATATATGTCATTGCAAACGGGATTACGTTCAAGTTTTAAAATTTATTTTCCCTTGATCATTGAATTAAAAACTCAAGGACTAACTAATTATTTATCTATTAGATAAAAAATGTATAGTTGATTGAATTTTCATCCCTAAAAAATCACATTTTTTTATTAAGTCCCTCATCATTTTTTTATATGTAGTTGATAAAATAGTTTTTATTACTAAATTGCCCCCTTCTATTTATTTTTAGAGTAAATTATACGTACAGATCTCCCTGTGTTTTATGTGAATAGCGACTTATATTCCTCCATTATTTAACATTACTTTTATTTAGGGGTGATAATAGGTAGGATTTAAGTAGGGTCTTATAATATTTGTTTTTATATCTGTATTTTAAAAAATTATTGGTATTCGGTCTAATAATACCCACACAGATAGAAACTTTAATCCTCATCTTCGTATTTATTAGGTACTTATATACTCACACCTACATTTGTGACCTACACTTTGCGTATGTATAAAGTTAATAAATCAATAAAAAGTAATTAAAAAATTACTATAAGTAAATTGAAAATTCATTCTTAAACAATTCAAACATAACACTAAAAGCATCCAAACATATGTTCAATTTTCACTGTGTGTAAAATTTATTTGGACCAATGACAATCATATATCACAAGTAAAATTAGTCTCTGATCTAATGAGTTAGAGAATACCTGTTGTCTCTAACTAGGACCAAAAATTAAAATCCACACATAATATTAAAATCAAGTAAACATAACATCAATTGCCCAAACTTAAGTCATAAATAAACAACACTAATAAAAATAATCATCTAACGATTCTCCAAGACCTCACAACTAAGTCATAAATTTACACATACAATAAAATATGTTAAATCTAATATCACTTGTTATCCAAAATAATATTTGAAATTTATAAGTCAATAAAAAAATTGCTATTTAAAAAAACATAGATAATATTAACCTTAACATAAAAGTGCTAACATAAAATTTACAAACTAAAATCATGATTCTATTCCATCATTCCAACATAAAAATACTTACATTAGTCCAATAATCTTAATTACAACATTAATACTTGAATTGAAAAACACAAATCATGGCTTTAAAATAAAAATTGAAGTAGAAAAATATAATTATTTTTTATAAATATATATATATATATATATATATATATATAATATAAATTATTTACTTAAATAACATATTTTATCATATTTTTAATGAGATGAGTACTATAATAAGTGTACCCGTATCCATCCATGCTACAACTTACAGATAAATACCTATTCACATTTCCAGTCCCAATAAGCGGACAAATATCCCCTGTTTGTGGATAATTTTACATATACTTATAAGATTTAGGTTCATTTTATCATTCTTACTTTTATTTCTCTAGTTGTACCTCTGTTAACTATTATACTGTTAATTAAAGGTATCGGGGCGTCACAAAAAAATTAGACTTTCATGATTACAATTTTTTTTGTTATTATATATTATTTTAATATTTTTACAACTCCGTATATCACACCATATAATCTTTCGGTTGATGTATTATGTGAATTTGGTTCATTTAAAGTAAAAGGAATGTATTTTCGAGAACAAAAATTATAATAATAATAATTAATTAAAATTAGTGATTAAGATTATAATTAATTGTAAATTTTATTCTGTATATATTTAAATTTATCAGAAATCATAATCATTATTTTTAATTAATGATTATAATTTATTTTTTAACGTGCATACTTTCGACAACGAAATTCTACCAGTTTCTTCTTATTGTCGTATTTAGTACAAAAGGAATGGACCTGTATTGGGTTAAAGCCCACAATACATAGTTTATTCGTAGGCTATTGCCTCCTGCACATTGAGGTTGCTTTCTGCACCTCCTTTATAGCTTCCAGAAAGATCAATCTGAAATGTAAAATTACATTCTGGAATGCACCATTTTCTTGGCTTTCAGAATAATCAATCCGAAAGGTAAAAAAACATTCCAAGAAGGTGCAGGAAGCAACTTGGAGGTGTTAGAAGTAACAACCTTATTAGTAAAGATACTCCTTTAACCAGGTTCATGTTTTTTTTTCACACTCCTTTTTGTTATTCTTGCAATCTTATTTTTAATTTCTTTTAGACAAGATATTTTTGACTGAAACAAGTTTTTATTGTGTTAATTTTTTCTTGAAAAATTTAACACAAATAAAACATGTTTCCACTGTACTAAATTTTGTACAAAAATTAATGCAACAAAAAATTGTTCTAGTTGTGCTTTTTATTTTAATACAAAACGAAAACTAACTTTTGTTGTGTACGAATACAAAAGGAAAAATAAGTTTCATTCAAATAAACTATAAGCAAAAACATGTGAGGGAGGTGAAGAACAAAATGAGAGACAAAGATGTGTGCATTGTGAGGCAAAAACAAACATAAGAACAAGTGATGAGTAGGGGTGAAGAAGAAAACGAAGTGGGTATGTGCAATAAGGGTGGAAAAATGGGTTGGATCCGTCGCACCAACCCATTTTTGCCCCTTTTTTGGTGGATGCGGGTTAAAGTTTTGTACCCACCAATTCAGCCTGTTCTAACATGCCTTGCTTGACTCGCCAATATGACTTGAGAGTCGGCTGGGTGGCTAAACCCGTTAACATATTTTCTTAATTATGATTCATATTTATTTTTATATTATGTGCATGCATTGTTAATGTTTTTTTTTTGTCTAAATAAATTGTTATTCAAAAATTAAGAAAGACATTTAACTTTCCAATAAAATATTATTATTTAGTACTTATTAACTATAAAATCAATCAAAATATATTAGCTCATTTTTTAGTGATTTTGACCCACCAGCCTATAACTCAATTTCCTTTATTTTTTTAGTGGACTATCTTGCCCGATCGAGCATAAACAAGACAGGGTGAAAGTTTCAACCCACCTTCTATCCGGGTCAACCCGCCTCAACCCATATTTGGTGGGTTAGTGATTGGGTGGTATGAGTTGATCTGCTTTACCACCCTTAGTGTGTGAGAGGTCATAGAATGGATGGAGGAGAGTCACAAGTTGAGGGTGAGAGGATTAGAGAATGAGAAAGTGAATGGAAGGGGGAGGAAGTGAGGGAAAGAAGGAGTTTTGTTTAAAACAAAATATTTGGGGTGTGAACTTAGAGAAAAAATAGGTGAGTATAACATGGGCCCCTTAACGATTGTTAAAAGGGATGTTTGAGAATCCCACGATAAAATAATTCGGCTAAGAATGTTTGATTTGACCCATTGGGTTTTTGTATGACAAAAAACTCTATTTTGATTGGATGGCGTCGAAAATAGAGAGAAAGTGAAATGTTGATGAACAAATAAAAAAAGAGAGAGAGGAAGACTCTGCTTGCTCTATTTACTTAATGATCGATACACATTGACATATATGACAAAATAAATTAGAGTTACTTTTAACATCGAGTTAATCTCTATATGTTTACTAAAAATCTCTCTCTCTCTCTCTCTCTCTCTCTCTCTCTATATATATATATATATATATATATATATATATATATATATATATATTCGTTCTTCTTCCTTTTTTTTTTTAAATTAATCTCTGCCCGAAACTTCCATAGGAGGGGAAAAAAAGAAAAGTTTTTGAGGAGGAAAACGTTGTTTCCACTTTCATAGTTAGTGATACACCACAATATATTTTTTTTTGGTAGAACTTTTCAATTTTTTTGGTAGAGTGATAGACCACAATATAATAAAGCAGTAAATATTTTATGCTTTGTAAAAAGGTTTGTTAAGTATAACTGAAATATAAGAAATATAAATTATAAAAATTAAATAATTAGTTTAAATGATAAAAGATTGTTTTATTAATAATAAAAAATATGTTTTTGAAAATTTTAATATTAAAAACCTTAATATTGAATTTAATTGTTAAAATATTATCTTAATAGAGATTAGGAAACATTCGATTATTCTTAGTGTGCTCATTTAAAAATCTGAGTATTGATTCAAGGATTAAAGTGAAAAATAATTAATTGAAGAGGAAAAAATGTTAACTTAATATCATACGATAGTTAACTGACATGTGTTATAAAATATAAAAGACACATAATTATACTATACTAGAATGAGAATACATGTGTCTTTCTCCATCCTGAATTGCGTGTTGATCTGATTAATTCTTGTGTATTCTTTATCGAAATTGAATTTCCATTGACAACTTATTTATTAATTCATCAATTGTTAAATGTTTTGAAGATCCACCTTTATATATTAAACATCATAGTATACCACCAAGTGTGTGTAGTGTTGAGTTAGAAACTTGGGTATGTAGCAGTTGCTTTGAATACTTAAAGAGAAATAATTTTGCTGTTAGTCTTATTATATTTGAACAAGATTGTTTTCTATCCTTTAAGAAAAAAATTAATTCATAGTATATTATTTAAGTGTAATGTAATAAAAAAAGTAACAAATAATTCTTAAGTTTAATTTTTCTTAGTGAAAAATATTAATTATTGGTTTATTAATTTTTATTAGCAAGAGAATTCAAAAAGGTGATCATCCTTTACCAGTCAATTTTATATCTTCTTAAGTTCTATTCTTTTAGGTTATGAAACTAAAGGTTCAAATAATTATACCTATTTTTTTTTTTATAAAAAAATTGAACATTTAGAAACATGCATATTTATACTTATTATACATTACATTATTTAAACATACTAGGAGCATCGTTTCTGAATTCTGGGACACTAGAAAGTAAAACAATAGAAACATGAGAACCCTAATAATAGATGGGATCAGAAAACATGTCAAATAATTAGGAGCAAGGTGCGTGTGTTATCTTTATCTAGGATGCCTCTATTCGAGCTTTCCTTTTCTGTAGTGGGTGTATGCCTTTGATCACTGGCTCACTGCTGTACCCGATCCACCACCCCAACAAATATCCATGTCTTTACCAATTCGTTGGCACTTCCCAAATGCCAAAAATGCTAATTAAAGAACAAAACGAAAATCATATTGTTATACAGCTAGCTAGCTAGCTACTCAGGACCACCCACCTAGCACAAATTAAAATAAAAGCACCCACGACAAAAACAAAAACTGTACTACTAAGCTTCCTATACATAACTCCCAGAATAACTGTTTTAGGTAGTTAACTAGTTACATATTATCATCCATGTCACTAATTCTAAAATCATTTTTGGACCCTTTGGTTAGGTTGGCCTACCTAGCATGATAAACACTCACGTCTTTCAGGCTCAAAACACCTAAGTGATTGCAGATTATTAGACACAATAAGATAAACGAAAATAATGAACCGATTATATTGGAACAGTTGAACCTCAAATATTTAACCCAGTCACATTCCACAGATAAGGATGATCCTCCTTTTGTCACCCCAAGATTCACACACTATAGGATTTTGCTGAGGACTTTAGAGTTTCCGACTTTAGGGTCTCTGAATTGGGATGTGAACAATTTTTCCAATATTTTCTTTTTTTACATTAAATGTTGTCATATACTTGTTACTTTCTTATTTGAATACTTTTTTTGATGTGAGTTGTTTTCTTATTTGAATACATATTGTTGAATTTAATTAAGAGGACATATTATGTAGAATATATGACTCGATTAATTCATTTTCATGTATCATCAACGAACGGACAACGGTCCTTTGTAGTTTCTTCTCCGTTGGGGTTCTCAAGTCGCACACATTCCAAGTTTTGCAATTAATGAGTTTTGTTATCGAATTTTCTCATGAAAGCAAACCATATAAAAAGGAAGAAAGAAAGAGCACAAAATGACATCCAATAAAACATGGGGGCAGATTTCAATCTTTATTGCCATGCTATATTATTAAGAAGACTTGAGGGTGTGTGGGCCAATACCATGATGCATTGAGAAACACTGTTTGAATTTCACGTGCACTATTCGGAGTAATTGACCCTCATGAAAGAGAAGTGTAGTAGTAGTAGTAGAATAGAGTCCGTCAGTTAGACCTAAAAATGCCATTAATTGCCAACTTTTTTATACACGACAGTGTCCTTTGGTACTACGCCAATACAAAAAATACTCTTGCCGTTGAAACGAGGGCGCACCCACACCCTGACCCTGATATTTGACTTGCTTCATTAGTATCACTTCCATTTCAGCCATAAATGCACCCTTCAAAAAAGTCTTGTTAATTGAGAGACATCAAACCTTGCCACTAACTACCAATTACCCGAAAATTATGATGGTTGAAGGGTACGTTCTTTTGGTAGGAAGCACAGTACTACTTAATTAGTACTCGTGACCACATGGCCCCAGTGTCAATTTCTTACAAGAATATATATGAAAATATAAAGTTAGCACCAACAATAAGATGCAATTCACTTCATGGCATTGGCAATTGAATTATGAACCTTTTAATTAATTTTGTACTAATGTGACATATATGTGTAACTATTTACGGTGTGTCTAATGAAATAGTAATTTTGATCGGTGCAAAGTATCTATCAAATTTTAATACAGTAGTTGTGTACATTTGATACGAGTCACACCCCACAGCATGGCACAATTTCTCTCTACCTACGCACACTACATAACACAAGCACTATAGTGTGTCTTTGTATGACAATGTTTACCACTTTGGGTCGCATGCACAGTAAGGATGGGCCCGAGGCTGAATTAATAAAGGGTGAGTGGGGTGAAGTGAAGTGGGCTTTATTTGTCGGTGGTGAATCCAAGAAAGTTTCTTGCAAATCGTCAGAGGTCATAACTCATAGGGCATGGTGAGGTGTGACTCAATTGGGTGAGTGAGTGATGCAAAACTTTTCATGTGGTTGCTGCTGCAATGAACAACTTTGCTATGGCTAAGCATGACCATGATTTATTATGGATGTCTGGATATATGTAATAATCTCCATTCAACTTAATGCCTTTATAAACAGTTTTAACCAATTAAAATGGTTACATTTGACAAAATTTAATGGTTTCTGTAGATGTATTCAAATTGGGTGAGAAGAATTTCATCACTCATGATGGTTGTGCATAAATTGGATTAATCACTAGATACCAATATCTTAGGCAAAAAAAGAAGAAGGAATTATTGCTATTTTTTTTTTATTTAGCCATAGAAAAATATTGATGTTGTTTTTATGTCCAACGGGTTTTTTCATGTATGTTGATATAGTGCAAAGTAAAAAGTAATGATGTTCTATTTTGTTATAAGATTATAGGTATTTTTTTTTATAGAAGTTAATATACTTTTAATAAATTTTAGTTAAATTCATAAAATAATATTATATTCATACAACATATTTTTACAAATAAATTGTTTAATTCTTACAAAATTCTGAATCATTTTCTTATTAAATACTATAATGAATAGTTACATTTAAAATAAGATACTAATAAATACTCTTACTATACTTATTATATTTAAAATGTATTTTTATAAAAAATATTATTTTTAATTTTTTAACGTAATAAATATTATACATATTTAAAAAATTATTTTATTCATTATTGAATTTCGTCAAAGAATTAATTAAGAAATTGTTTAAGAATATCATTCTTTGCAACTTTCACGAAATATTTTAGTATAAGCCGGAAAAAATCCAAAGTAAAAAAAAAATGAAAACTACTATTATGTTAAAAACCAAGTAAAAAAATATTATTAATCACACTTCACCCCAACATATTTTATAATTTAAAAATTTATAGAAATGTGTTTACAACAAAACTTATCTAAACCTATAATTTGATTAAATAAACTTTTAAACTTTATCTTATTTTATGTACAAGAAAATGTTACAATAAATTATTTATGAATATTTTTATCTATATACGTTCGTATGTTATCTACATAAATAATTTAGACAAAACTAATAATAATAAAATTTAAAATAATTTACATGAGAAAAAATTTAAATAGTTTACATAAGAAATGAAAATAAAAATGCTTAAACTTATTAGTTATTCTTAAATCTTATTTTTATAAAGAAATTTAATTATTATTTTATTAAAAATAATTTGTCAGTGGTTATTGTTTTATATTCACTTTATGTTTGGTTATCGCAAAAATATCGTGCTTTAGCAAATGTTTTGAGTCATAACGAGTTTCTTCTCCTCCCTTTTGGAATAAAATTTATTGGTTTGTGGCTTAGGATCTTAAGGGCTATGGGTGTCGACCTAATTGGGATAGCTACCCTTGGTTTATAGAAAAAAGAATACAAAAATGAATAACGAATTGATAATTTATAACTTTTCCAAATTATAAAAAAGTATTTTTTTTTTAAATGAACTTTTAATATATGACATTTTGCATTGCATTTACTTTTGAAATATAATATACTAAATTTACATATGAAGTTTAATAAAAATATTAGCATATTGATAGATAATTCAACATGAACTCAAAGTGTGAATGAAAAGGATTGATTTCAACCATAGAATTATAAAAAAGAATAATTTAAATCAATTTGTAAGTAGTTTGCTCAAATGCTGAATACTTTTATTTTTTTTACAAATCAAAATCAAAGATAAATATAAGGAAATTTATAATAACTTATATATCATACTTAGCCAATTAAACAATATTCTTGATATACTTTCGTTTCATGTGAGACGTGCTTTGTTGGTAGTATTATACATTCACAAATTTGTAATTGAATATAAAATATTAAATTAAATATAATTAATATTTTTAAAATGTTAATATGATTCTAATACCTAAAGGATGTGTATTTTTGTTATTTTTACAATATGAGAACTGAAGTTTAAACCTTGAATCTCTCAATACTAGGTTTTGTGTTATGGACCTCCTTCGAGCTTGCCATGGTTCACAAACAACTACACAATTGTTTCACATGTCAATTACTACTCTATTAGGCATGCCATGCCTATAGGTATGAATCTAAGCTTACTTTACGCATCTCTTACACTCGTTGTTTCCCGAAATTCTCTCAACATCCACCAAGTTCAAAAAAACAAAAACTCTTGAACAATTTCTACTAAATTTTAAAATACAAATGAGTTTAACGATGATGCTCTATCAAGGACTCGGGTTAACGGGGACAAATAATCTGTTTTTAAAAAATAAAATAAGATAAAATATATTTTTTATCCTTTAAATTTTTTTAAATTCAATTTGTCTCTTTTGTTGATTTTTTGTTCCTATTATTTTGAGATGCACTATTTTTTATCCTTCTCAAAGTTGAACCACTTTTTGTCCCTTTATAAACCGCTATCTAAATCAGTTTGAAGGATAAAAGTTACACATTTCAAAACTAAAGGGATAAAAAATAGACAATAATTTAAAGAGACTAAAATTAAACTTAAAAAATTTAGAGGGATCAAAAACATATTTATCCTCTAAAATATAATCAAATTTTTAACAGAATAAAACATAAAATAAACAAAACATAAGAAAAAAACTAGTCAAAAGACAAAAATTAGACAACTAAAAAATTGAAGGCAATGTGATCAAATGATGAAAATAGAGGAGGAAAAAAAATAACAATATCACATATATTCTTATAATTTTCACAAAGTCAAGAGATGCATTTTTACCCCTCGATTATATCTATATCTAAGTTCACCCCTGATTAACAGTGTAAAATAATTTTAGATTGTTATTTAATCATAAATTATCGTTGATATTATTTTTAAAATAATTCATTAAAAATAACATATTTATCATAAACAATGATTTCGAATGGAATAACAATATACATTGGCATTGCATACTTTTTTCTTTTCAAATACAATAACTTGCCAAAGTAAGGAAAACATTGAAATTTCTCAACAAATATGTAAATTAAAATTGGGATCGGTTACTAGAAATTGAATCCATAACCCATTCAACTTGTTAATTTTTTTCATACTATTTTTTCAGTTTTAAGTTTTATTCTGATTTGATTTTCTCGATTTTAATTAAAGACCTTTTAGTTAAAATGGTTCGAGTGCCCGATCCCAAAAAGTCATCATACTAACAATGATCAAATTGAACTGTATTGACCACCCTAGCTGCCGTATCATATTATATAGACCATAGATCCTAATTAATTAGATGCCATAGCTAAAATAAATCAGTGTCTGTTCCTCAAAAGAAGGTTACTTACTACAACTACAAATGGTGTCGTGTTCTTATCATAAAAATGGGATGAAACAGTGACATGAGTAATCATAACTAGACGATGTTCAATTCATCTGTCCTCAACCTCCACTGATGGTAAAGTAGCTAGTGTTGGAAAGAACATCCTGTTCAATTCATCTTTTTTCCCTTTTCATTTAAAAAAAATCACATTTCCTTGCTCCCTATGGCTAGCAAATCTATATATATGATCAGTAACTTAATTAAGTCTGTTTGAAGAGAAAAAGAATAAGAAAAACAAGAAATTAATATAAAAGTCATATTTTTACATTCTGTTTTAATTCAAAAAATTTATTTTAATTCACTTTTTTTCTATCTCTTTCTATTCTATCCAACAGACACTTAATATATATGGTTCTTCCCACTAGTGACAATTCTACTTCATAGAAAGCAATGAACCATCCCTTATCATTATTACCTTTTTTTTTTGTTTTCTCTCTCAGTTTTTTTGTTCTTATCATTCTGGCTTACTTTCAATTTTCGCATGCATTAATACATATTTTTTTTACCACTTCGGTTGGATATATCCATGCATACAATTCTATCTATGCTGCCTAACAAAGTTGCAAAGTCCTTATTATGACAACTTCTGGCCTGCTGATTCATCTACATAATTATGAACCTCATTAATTTTTATAATTAAATCATCTAATTGGTACTATATTATTGGCATGCAAATAGGGACAGATGACTATATTTTATACACACACTACTATATATATATAGAGAGAGAGAGAGAGAGAGATCATGCATGTGACTCGACTTGATAAATCTTCTAAGTCTCAATAATATTCAATAATTGTTTATCTCATTTAATTAACTAGTTGGGCACATATAGAAAGCTTTTGATTGCTATATTATACGGAATTCTAATTTAAATATTTAATTCCATTCATGTATATTAGTTTCTTTCTATGCCACATTCTAGATAAGCTCAAGTGTGCCATTCATTCACCAACCCAGAGGAAGAGTCTGATAAATTAGCTAGGGAAATTAATTAATTAATTAATACTATACCTTTTCCTTAAGAAAGGTTTGATTAGTTGATTAACACGATTCAGAGTTGAAAGCAATCATCAATTTCAAGAACACACAAACTTTGCAAAAGTGAGTCATGATCGTCCTTGGAATGAAATTATAGCAATCTATAGCGTGCCTTATTCCATTCATTCATGACAGCTCAAACTTGTTTGATCTACAAACCTTTTTTACCCCATGACCAGCAATTTTCATGTTACTCTAGCAGAAATCACAAGCTCTTGTTGTCCTTTTCCACTGTATTTTGTAGTCTTCTTTTCCTTTTACTGCTTCAAAATAAATTGGTTTTCTTTACTCTCATGGAAATGAAAAGTCAGAGAGTACATAGAATATAACAGAAGCGTAGACAAAGTGAAGTAAGGTCACATGAGGAGACAATCTGATATATATAATATAAATATGTGTGTGGACTGTGGACAATACAATCTGATATTTATATAGGTGTGTATATAGGAATAATGATACTAAGTTTGAACTTAATATATTCAATAACTTTTTTTTTATCAAAATAAATTTTATCAATTTAACCATTACAATTCAAGTTTTTATATAATAAGTTAAATATAAAAAAATCACAACTGAAAAAATTATTTAACATTTCATTATTCCATTTTGTTTTAGCATTTGATATGATTTTTAAAATTTAAGTATATAGTTACTACTTAAAATGTGTTTGGATTTTCATTCACACCAAGTTTAATACTACATTGTAATGTGAAAGGAGAAAATTGGCTGGTTAACATGAACGTAATTTTAACATAAATCTAATATACATTTACATATGTGCAAATGTTCAAATCATGTAAAATTTTGGCTTAATTATATTTTTTTTTGTCTCCAAAGTTTTACAATCTCACAAACTGTCTCAAGATGATTTTTTTTTTAAATTTTCTTTCCCAACTTATAAAATATGGGCAATTTTCTTTGACCTAAGTGAAAAAACTGTCAAAATTAAGACAATTTTGTGATGGTTTTTCTTTAAACCTCCACAATTAACACAAATTTTGGGCAATTAACACAATTAAACGTTCACGACTAAGACAAATTGCAACTCTTTGTAAATTAGGTGACAAAGAAAAAAAAAACTTTAAGGCCAAAATTTATGAATAGTGAAACCTTGGGGGCTAAGGTGCAACTAAACCTAACATTTTATGTACATGAGCATTAAATTCTATATTATCACATGGTTATTGATTAAATTGATAAAATTTACTTGTAGCAAAGTGTTAAATTCGACATTTAATATCAATTAATCTTGGTTATATATATAAAAGCAGTCTCACAACAAAGGATGAGTAGTTAACAGGAAACATAGCATATAAAAGAAATCAGACATGTTTATTTGATTCCTAATTGAAATTTGAAATTATTGTTTGGTTAAAAGTAAGGTTTGAATTGACTGTATCTTCAAAGGAAAAACCAAGCACACATTTATTGTATTCCAAGTCTATTAATAGTAGTGACCCCTCTGTTTCTCTCCGTTACTTGTCTCACTTGTTTGATAGCCCTGATTTTGGCTAAATTGTTATCAGTTTGTCTTTGAATTGAGTTCCACCACTTTTATAATTGAACTTCAAGGAGAAGACTTCACATCAGATGATTATGCCCCTAGTCTTGTCCAATTCCTTGTTTGCTTTCTCTATATTTTTCTTCATGATATAGGACAACAAAGTAGTAGTAGTAGTCTTTTATTTTATTTTTCAAACTGTCCTTGCTTTTTTTTTTTTTTACCTTTTTAAAAAATTAAAAGCTCGTTTCTTGGAAGTTGGAAAAAGGGACTATTTTGTTTTCTTTCTTCTGATCCTGCGTGCTCTATGCAATGCATGAATTTAATTCAAATACGGAGAATAGTGAATAAATAAATGCACAAAATAAAACCTAGTAGTAAATTAAAGAGTGGTGGCACAAAGAAGGGCATTCAAATTTTTTTCTAGGGAATCAATTGAACTGGCTTTGTTGGCAGTGTCCTACTACCATTCTCGATGAACTTAAAAAGGATTATTAGGCTGCTTCACTTTGAAGGGTCAATACATCTGAATCCTCCTGATGCCTATATTTGTGTGCACAATCAGAATTTTACACTTTAATTCAGAATTGGGTTTCGGAAGAAACATGGAAAAGCCAAACAAACAGGCATCAAGCTTGTAGCAAGTCACTATTATGTATGTGCACGTACATGATAATTAAACATATTACATATAGAAATTAAATTAAGGCTTGGGTTGTGAAATAGTAATTCTTTTAACGTGTGCTGAATGATGTCGTGTGATGAGATAAGATTTTGTTGTTGTTATTGTTTAATAATAGTCTAAATTATATAAATATATATCTCTTATAAGGAAGGTGTTATTTCCTCAAAAGAGATTTGGAAAGAAAAGAACAGTGAATATGGTGGGTCTTGATCAATAAGAGTTACATTGGGCCTTTAAGTGTACTTATTATAAGTTGCTTGACATTGGGCTTTGGTGCCGTTGCCTCTTGTCTTATTTCATTTTAGGTATCGAAGTAATTTCCCACATTATTAATATTAAAAGACAAATACAAAGACCACCCCGAAACACCGATACTTCAAAAAATTTATTGAGCTCTTTTACCAGAAGAAAAACCTGTTTATTGTGAGTTTTTATTTTTATTTTTGGTGAGTAGAAGAAAAAGATGTTAAAGCTCTCATGTACCTTTTCCTATTCCGTTTTGGTTAATTCCCCTCCCCATTTATTTCGGTTCATCTATAATGAAAATTGAAAAATGTCATGATATGGTACAATAATTTGCCGGTACAACCAGTATTCAATAATTCTGAATTATTAAGTTGTTCAATTTTTCTCATTAAATTCATATGTAACCAACCTGTCGTACTAACAATTATTAGAATAACTATATATATATATATATATATATATATATATATATATAATATTTATCTTTCTACTTCTTAAATAAAGAAAATTAAATATTTTAGATTTTTTAAAATATTTAATAATTTTTCCACTTAAATATTTTCTTATTGAATATTATGAAATTCATTAGAAGGATGTTATAAAAGGATCTTGTACTCTTATAATTTTATTGAAAAACGTCATTGAAATGAATACAAATGATATTCTAAATTCTCTTATATAATCTTTTATTAATCCTCCTTTTTCTGCGTCGCATTATATGTTATTTAAAAATATTTATCACTTTAGCCAAATTAAGTAAGTATTGATTATTTTTCAGTAATATTCTTATTTATTGATATCTCACTTATTTCTTAAATGAATTTACAACTATTTTTTAATACCATCGTCAAAATAAAAAATGGATTTACAACTATAGTCAAACGCTTTTAATAAAGGTATTTTTTCTTAAAAATGTTGTTTCTTATAAGATTGTGTGAAATTAATAATTTTCTTAAGATGTATGCATTACCTTAAGAAAATGAAGTAAAAGGAGAAAATTAAAATGTACAAAAGACTCTTTATTTTCTTAAGATATTGAATGCATTTATATTTTTATTTCTTACCTAATTTCTTAATAAAGTATTACAAATATTAATAGATAAGTCTTATACAAAGGTATACTATTTCTCAATTAATATATAAAAGAATTTCATTTCCTTAAGAATAATTTTAATTCCTCTTCAACATTTCCCCACTGATTTTCCTATTTCCTCAATGAAAAATCATTAAATAATTTTAGGATATAAAATATATTTTCTTTTTATTTTATTTTGTTTATAAGATGTAAGAAGGATTTAATAAGTAAATAATCCTTCTCAAATCATTCTTATATATTATAAACAAAATAAAATAAAAATTAAATATAGTTAATTTCTTAAAGGTCATGCTAAGATATCAACAAGTCTGAGGGATACTGAACTCAATTTTCTTAAATAAAGTCTCATATTTGAATCTTGTATAATTGTTTATTTATAATATCAATCAATTAAGAATCATTCTAATTATAAGTTTTAAAACAAACATTATAAAAGTCAATAATTTTTCAATATATAACAATTGATGATTAAATGAAAATGTAAAAAATCCTTACACTACTATTACATTTCAATTAAATACTTATATTTTTTAGAATTTAATTTAAGTATATTTACTGTAATTTAACTGTAGATTATAATGGATGATAGGATTATTAACTTTTATAATAATAATTTCATAAGTCATATCTAAAATGATTTATAATGGATTAACATTATTTAAAAAATTATAATAATAATGTAAAAAAATTAGACTAAAATAGAATTTACTTTCTTATTTACATTTTAAATTTTAGTTTGATCATGTAAGTTTTAAAAAAATAGTTTGCTCTCCTATAGTGACTCGGTTATACTAAATTGGTTTTTATGTAAGTTTTTAATGCTAATTGTATAAATATTGACTAACCTAATGTTTTTTTTTTCACAATTTGTCACTTCTAACAAAATTATATTTTAGTTTGATCTAGCAGAGAAATTTCAAGGGACCAAAGTAAAAAAAAAAAAAAAAAAAACTTAAGGGATCAAATTAAAATCTAAAATATAGATAAATGAACAAAATTATATTTTAACCTAAAAATTAAACTTTTTAGAAATGAATTTTTTTTAAAATGATTACATCAAAGCAATTCAACAAAAAGATTAAACCGCAAAGCATAGACAATTGGTCCTTACAAGAGAAGAAGAAAATGCATACACTAGGGTTACCCTAATGATGGGGGATTTAAATATATAGCACACGATATATTGTGTTTGAATTTTATTTCTGTCATTGCACACACACAAAAAAAGAAAAATTATTTTAGTCCTTATATTTTATTATCAAATATTTTGGTCCATAAACTTTTAAAATAAGTATTTTTAATCTTTTAAGACAAATGTCACATAGAAAATCGTGTTAACATTAATGGGACAAAAAATACTTATTTAAAAAATTCAAGAATAAAAATGTTTGATAGAAAAGTATAAGAACTAAAATCAATAATTTTATAAAGTATAGAGGTAAAAAATATTTTTTCAAAAATCATAACACGTGTTTTGACAAAAAACATGAATTGAGTTTTTTTTTTCTCTCAAATATCTTTTTTTTTATTGATAATCATGCTCAAAATACAATTAAACACTAAGTAAAGGTTGACCCAATAAGGACTTAAACATTAGTGTATCATGTTGTGATAAACTAACCTTGCTAAGCTCAACTCTCATTCTTCAGATCTAAGACAATTAATTGCTACTAGTACAAATTCTTTTAGGACTTGAAATCCAAATTTGTGTCAATTATAAGTACCTCAAGTGAAGAGGATTAACAACATACTTTTTTAACATACTCTATAAAAAAAATAAAAAATTCTGTCACATTTTTTATTATTAGTTAAAATTTATTAAAAATCATAATTTTCATGAATAAGACATATTGAATAAGTAATAAAACCCATAAAATTTTGGTAATTTTCAAATAAAAAAAAGTTACATTAAAAAAATAATTATATTACCAATATTTCTTATCTCAAACGTGAATGTATTCTTGTGGTGATAATCTTGGTATTGATACCTTAGGTATTATGCTTCTATGGTAGTAGCATTTCCTAACGTAATATGGAGATCTGCTTTTCCTAAATAAAGAGTAATCGAGTCTCCTATTCTTAAACAATTACAAAACACACGCAATCTTGATTCATTGTGACTTTTCCTCATAACCTACAATTACCTGATTTTTCTTCATGACCTTAACCTGAATGTTAGGGCATTTTCTTTTAGGTATACCAATTTGTCACTGCGACAACCTTCAGCAACTCACAAGTATTACCGACTTAAGAATTAATTCAGACCACAGTCCTATTTTGAAATGCATCAAGAAAACATGTACAATTTTTAATTTTGTAAATTATTAACATTTTAATATATTTTATAGCAAAAAAAATGCAGATATACTCAAGTAAATTAAGGATGCACTAGCAAGTATCGGTTGCTTCGTTTAATTTAAAAAGCAATTTGTACACTATAACCCTAATTTCTATCAAAACAAGATTAAGACTTTGCTTGGTTCAAAATATACACACAAAAGATCAACCTAATGTTCACTTTTTTTTTTGGAATATTTTCTCTTTCATCAATTATACATTAAAAATGAAAGAATTACTATCCATTGTCAATTCCACATGGAATCATCAACAGACATGAAAAAAAGAAAGAAAAAGCACCCAAAAGCCTTAGCAAGCAAACGTATGCTTTATTGAAAAATAATAATATGCAATGCACCATTCCAACCCGATAGTGGGAGACTTTGGGAATATTTGGAGTCAGTTTCAAAATAATTTCACTTGCCACAGAATGAAAACCATTTTGCTCCGGACCTTGTAACGCGGTGCCCCGAACCTTAATGCAACAAAATTCCACGTCTCTAAATTCTAATGCCTTGCAAGTTAAACAAAATAAAAATTAAAATGTTACCTGAATATGCACGCATGCACATTACCCCTCAAATTGACAACTGAAAAACCATTTTACCTAAGAGCCATGCCCCTAATGCAATCAATGAAAAAAAAAACATAAAAATCAAACCACAAATTAACACGTAACTTTACTAATCCTAGTGAAACCAAACATCACTAACCAACAAACACTCTGGAAAAAAAAACATCATTGGCATTTTAAAACTGCAAAGCCATAAAGGCAAAAGCAAAAGCATTTATCCAATAAAAGAATATGATATATTAATTATGCAATGAAATTCCAGGAGAAGGAGATAAAAACCAAAAAGTTCACCTTGGTCATGTGAATTCAAGCGAGAAACAAAAATGTAATTTTATTTATATTTTATGAGAAATTTTTTTGCCTTTGGTATGGACAAGAAAGAAAGGAAGGAAGGAAGGAAGGGGGGTAATTGAGTAAATTTTGGAGGGTTGTCAAGAGAGAAAAACTTCAACGGTTGAATTCTTTAGGGTGAGACAAACCGGGCACGCTCGGAAATGCGCATCGCATTCTGTACAGATACACAAGTGCCGACACGGCAAAACGACCACCGAGGCCACGCGCTTTGCGCACCCTCGGCATTTGGGACGCGCCGTCGTGGCAACAACGACACGTTCCGGGTCGATGTAGGCGGACTCCGCGTCTTCCGCCTGGCCCTCAACAGCAGACGATACGCCCACGGCGGCGAGTTCTTCGCCGCCATGGGACATTATTGTCTGCTGCAGTTGGGCCTGGAGGGAGGCTGCCGTCGCCTCTTGGGCCCTGGCCTTGGCCTGCCACACTTGGGCCTCCACGCTCAGCTTGGCCGCGCGTGCTTCTAATTCCGCGTTCTTGCGCGTGGCCATTTCCACTTCCGCTTCCTTCTCTCTGAGCCTACGCGCCACCGCCTCCTCCGCCGTGCTCAGCAGCGCGCGGTAATGCCTCTGCCTCTTCTCAGCCAATGCCCGCCGCAGTTGCTCTGCCTGATATATATTCCCACACAACCGTCATCATTTCTTTCACCCCTATAATCACTAAAATTTCTAATGAAAAAAAATAAAAATAAAAAACCTCTTTTTTTTTTTTCATTCATTTTATTGAATTGAAATTCGAAAGGAGGAAAATTTGGTACCTGGGCATGGAGTAATTGGTCAATCTCATCACGCTGTTGTTTGATTTGAGAACCCAAGCCTTGGGATAATAGAGATAAGAAAGCAGAAGATTGAGACCCATGTTGTTGTTGTTGTTGAGATTGATTTTGATGAAGTTGTAGTCTTTGTTGTTGTTGAAAGTGTTGGTCATCGAAGGATAAGCGTAGGCCAGTGGAGACCACATTATTTTGTTGTTGGTGATTGTGGAGCTGAGAGAGATGAACGAGTTGCAGAGGCTGAGATTGCAAAGAAAATTGATTGATAACATTTGAAGCTGTAGTGATTGTGTTGTTGTTGTTGTTGCCAACACCCGGCTGATCTTCTCTTCCTCTCTTTCGAGAATTGATATTGTTGTTGTTATTGTTACCTGCCAAGATATGTCATGACATGATATGTTAAATCATACATATGTTGTTAAAATAACCATAGAGAGAGAGAGAGAGGTGTTACAAATTAAGCATACTTCCATTGTCGTTGTTGCAGTTGTCGTATAACATGTGAGGCTGATTCAAGAGTACAACTCCTCCTGGTTGTGGTTGCAATGAAGAATACTCATGCCCTTCTTGCCCGTTTCTGCTGCTAGAATTAAACACACACGCACACAAGATTGTGAATTGCTGATTGATTGATTGATTGATTGATTCAATACATGAGGAAGGAGAGAAATGTTGAACCTGTTTAGAAAAAGGACATTGGATGGATATTGAGCTTGAACGGCCATGAACAAAAATAAATTAAATAACTATGTCCACTTTTTTCTTTGTGTTGAGGGTGGGAGAGAGAAGGAAGAGAGGTATATAAAAATGAATGAGTAGTAGAGAATAGAGATGCGATTGAAGCGAATCAGTCCAAGAGAGACACCTTATTCTGCTCGCTCTCTCCTTCTTTCTCTTTTTTCTTTTTTTCCTTTGCTAATTTTCTCTTCTTCCTCGCGTGGAGCACTCAGCTTTTTCTTTAGAAGTAGTCTCGTGTTGTTATTGTTATCGTTCCTTACACACACACACACATATTATTTAAATGCTTTCTCCAATAAATATTTTCCTAAATAGTAACATTTTCTCCGCTATTCTTAACTACGTAATTCGCGTTCCCCCTGGTCAATTACAATCATGGTAAATCCATAATAACACTAGATTTGCATTTTCATTTCATTTTTTTTTTTTACTATAACCGGAGAGAGGTAGGCAAAAGGTTATAGATAAATATTAAATTAAATCAAACTTTTAATGAGGTTATTAAGAGAGAGAAAGTGTGCATGGAAAATTGTGTGTGTTGGTAAACGGGTGATGTATTGTTGTTGTTGTTGCTGCTCTTGAGGTTATGTTATGTATGCAGGTTTCTGCCGCTACCGCTAAACACTGGAATTGTTTGTATATATGGTCCATGCTTCTCTCGCTTCCTTTGCAACCTCTTTTTCTTCCGCATTTTGCTACTAACATTTTTTTATTATTCTAAACCCGATGAAAATTATTATTTTAGCACATACTTACATATTCTGCCACTTAATAATATGAAAATTTCAATTAATACACTCCTTATTCGTATTTTTTGATAATGGAAACGTCTCAGAAGTTCGCAGACAATCGTGCACTTCCACGTGGATTAATAGCTTTACTATATAGGGATCAAATTTATTCACCTGTACCTTTTGTCATTTAATTATCTTGCCTAAACTGGATGCAACTCTTCACACTCTTTAGTTAATTATGTAATTAAATTATATTTCTCACTGATTAATCATGATTTTTTTAAAATAATAGGTATTCAATGATAATGTATATAAATAAATATATAAATAATCTGTTTTTTCCTGTTTTGTTTTTTGACAGTCAAAATTTTTTTTCTTGAAAAAATGTCTGTCAAGATTTTGATACAGACTTAAGAAAAGTAATTAATATTTTAGATTTTATAATATTTATTATAGAATTTCTTAACGTATTTTTTATTTTCATATTGATTAGATTCTTTCTCTTTTATACTTTTTTTCTTCTCAATCTACAATAATTTTTTTAAGATATAATAGGAGAAAATATTAAATATTTCATTGATATTCTAAAATAATAATCAAAATGAGGTTTGTTTTACTAGAAGGTCAAACAAAAGAAGTAATTCAAAGTGTCAATAATCTCAGCATAAAAAAATTATAAATTTATTCAAGTTTGGCACCCAATTAAATTCTATCATCTTAATTATTCAATGAATTTATATAATTTTATGTAATCCTCTTAAAATCAAAATACTTAATTTGGTAGTTTTCTTTAAAAAAAATTATCTACAAAGGTAAAATAAAATAAAGAATAATCATATTATGTATTGTGATTTTAATAAAAGGAATGCATTAAAAGTATTGTTGCTTGGAGAAATAGTACTCCTCAATGGATACGGAGTTGTTCAATCTTAATTAACAGTGACGAGTTTAAATTTTGAATATGTAGTCATATTAAATTTTAGGTTCATTTTTTTATCGTTTAAATTTATAAGACTTTTATTATTATGTATTTATACAAATACATAATATTTTCACATTTTTTCATTATTAAATAAAAATACAAATAATTTATAAATTATAAATATGTTAGATTTATTTTTATCTGATACATTATTAAGAAGATTATCATCATCATCAGTCTCTTCGCATAAAAGAATGAAATTTTTTTTAGGGAATAATGAAAAGTTTCAGAGCACGACTTTTTGAATTTGGTTATCATATTTCCATATATTACCTAAATGCACAATTTATTTAATAAATTAAGAATTTTGATCCCTTATTGTATGAAACACGTGATATTAGGATTAATTTGTAACTGACTCCAATTTTAACTCAATTCGAAATTTAGAATACTTTCTGTCGCTTGTCCCCCCCACTGATATATATTTGGCATTCTTCTTGCTACTAATTAAATCGTAAAAGCAAAATTACTGGCAAAGTAAAGTTTAATTTTTACTGGGTCATGAATGCTCAAGCTCTTAACACTTAACAGCTATGTTTCTACATAATTCTTTTCTTAGAAAATTATGAGTAAATTAAAGTATCCCGGATCTAGATGCATGATTGAAAGAGCTATGTTGAGTTCTTCTTCTTTGCTACAGTTTCCTTCTTGTTGGGAAGGGATTTGCTAATTAAAAGGATTTCACACAGGACTATTTCAAATGACCCAAAACTAATTAACGTAGCAAAATTTAAACCCATCAGTAGCCACAACAGTAAGGTAAGAAACTTTCAAACATGAAATGATTTAGTTATAACAAAATTGACTTTTTTAGTTTAAACCAATAAAAACCAACGTTTTCTCTGTTTACAATTTTGTTTTTATTTGCTAACATATTGTATCTTAACTAAATCAACAATTTTTCCCCTTTATTATTTAGGTATGCATGTTGCCTTACGACACGGTTACATTTCCTTGACCATTACTATCTTTGTAAAATTAAAATAGAGCAATTGAACAAGAAAAAAAATAGTGATATGTAGCTGGGGTAGAATGAATGTAATTTTACACTTTTATCCATAATTTAATTTTCATCATTATGAGGCCCTGGGTGGTGTTATGTTTATACGATCCACTAAAGTAATTTTATAATTACAATATTAAGATGATTTTTTAAAAGAAAAATAAGTAAAGCAACATTATTTGCAAATACAAATTCAAATTTAAAGAACCGTAAGCAGTTTTCCTCAAGCTCTTCAAATAAACTATGCATAAAATAAATATACCAATTTTTTTTGTTAAAAATAATGTCAATAACACACTCTTTTACATTTTTTTTATATATTTTTAGCATAAATATTATTATTGATTTTTTTTAAAAAATTCACAATTCGTGTAAAATTCATTTGATAGAGAGTAAGATTCACATGATTTCGTTTATGACAATAAATTTCTACAAGTACTAGTGTAATAGGAGAGTAAACATGCATGCATAAACCATCAATTTAGTACTTTGATTGCTACCATCTTTTCTAAGTGGTCTCAAATAGTAAAACTATTCAAATATTAGTTGAAGTATTGAATATCTATGACTTTAGTTTCGAAATTGATATATCTTCATAAAACTTAAGGATTCATTTGAAGATTTTTTTTTTTTTTTATATTTGAGGTCTACTTAAAATGATTTCTAATATTTCTAAGACTACTTGAATAGTTTTTTTAAACCTAATTTAAGGTATATATGAAGAGAAAGAATGCTTGAAATCACATAAAGATTATCATCACTCTAAACATGGATCTTGTGAAAATTAAATAAATTCAAAGGGCACCAAAATGTATAAGGAGTAATTACATATCCTCAACAAGTTGGTCGGCTAGATCCCCCATAAAAACATAAGGGTAGGTTAAGATTAAGATTTCAAATAAAAATTATGATTAATTGACGCAATCATATAATTGAAGGGTTGTTTTTATGTATACATAAATTAAGAAAAAAAAAGTTTAGAATTGACGGTGATTTGATTCCATGATTGTTGGCTATAAAAATTAGAAACGATAAACATTAGTCATTTCTTTCACTTTTTATTTTTTTTAAAAAAAAGATGATTGAATGAAATGGACTATTGATTTGGTACCAAATTTGGGTGGCGGTGAAAAATAAGTTGTTGAAGTATAATTCAAGATTAGCGAGTTAAAATCCCACGAAGAAGAAAACATTAACGAAGCCGGTGTTGTTGGGTGATCTTTCCCCAAAAACCAAGAAGGATTTTTTATCTTTAATTAATGGAAGAGAGTGACAAAGAAAGAGAGAAGCCACTAAAAAAAAAGAAGAAGAAAAGTAAAGCAAATAGAGGAAATGTGAAAGAGGGCGAATGGAATGGCATCACACAATTTGTCTTTGCTTAGGTTCCAATAAGAGGGTCGGCTAGGCATTTATCTAGCTTATTATCCTTCATCCCCCATCTTCTCATTACTATATTATCTTAATTTTTAATTAGTCTTTTTATGCACGGCAAATATGACTTTCTTTCTCTCTCTTAGACATTGTTTTCTTAACCCTCTTAATCAGGATAGCCCCACTTTTTTCCTTCTGCGCACTGCTTTGTTTGTTTATTGTTTCAGTTCATAATATTGGTGCTTACACAGTTAATAGGACAACAACCTGTCTGGCCTTGCCTTGTTTCCTTCATAAATCCTAATGCATGAATATGAATGAACACACTCCTCCTCTCTCTCGTCTCTTCTTTTATTTTCATTACTTTATCTTTTGGTCCACCAACGGCATAGAGCAACCCATTCATTCATTAAGCTTAGCTTGCTCCATAATAATACCTCCTCCTCCTCAATTACATATCAATTGCCGGACCAAAAAACAAATATAAATAGAATATATATAATTAATTAATGGATTTTTTTTAAATAGCTAGCTAGATACTAGTATTAGATGTGTAGATTTGACAATTATTACCCGGAATTATGGAAAACTGTTGTCCTAAAAACAAGATTGGACCAACACCCTCGCTGGTTGACCTCATACACCAATTATAATCTTGTGTTCTCAACGGGTCGACCAGAAATTATCAATTGCTATATATATGTTGGGTAAAGTGAAAGGTATAATATCGTATCCATATAATCCAATGTTTCGTCAAGAAAAGCAGTGGATCCAGAGTGAATTTTGTGGTGTTTGGCTTGAAAATGAAAGGAACTCGTTACATTTTCAACTGGGTTAATTGAATAACACCAAAGGAGCTGTATAGAATATAGATTGTTGATTACTACCAACATTATGGTGTTCGTGGAATTCGAGTTGGATAGTTTAAGTAAGACTTTGGATTTAATGATTATGGATGAAAAACTATAAATGAAAAGAGAGATTTTAATATAAATAACTATTAGTATTAAATTGTTTAAGTGAAATTTGAGTTAAATTTTTTAAGTTTAAGTTGTACATGAAAAAATATGAATAAAAAAAGAGATTTTAGTATAGATGATCAATTAGATTTTAAAAAACTAATCATGAATAAAGTCGGTAAACTTTATACTTATTGTATGGTAAAATAAATTTGGTAAAAAAAATAGATATGGTTGATTACCAGTGTCCATAAATAGTGTGTGAAATGTTTATATACTAATAATATTAATATTAATGATGGAGTCAATGCATGAAGGACCTGGTCAAACTGGTTAGTTTCTTACGGTAAAATTTAAAGGTATGCTGAGACAGATGGGTTATAATCATGCTAGCTAGACAATACTATGTCCATTGGGAGCTTTTTTTGGTTTTGGTCTCTTGATGGTGGTGAACTTTGTTCTTGGGTTTTGGGTTAAAAAAGAAGTCATATAGTATATATATAGCTAGTAAGTTTGCTGAGATTTTGAGATTCGCAGGGATTGGAAAAGCAATTCATCAATATATATCACATTTTTTCTTTCTCTGCGCTGTCTGCCCGTGCCGAGCCAAATCTTTCGTGACTTCTACTTCTTTATTATTTAAACTTTGATTATTATTATTATTATTAACAATTAAAACAACAATTTGGTCACATCAAAATATCGTATGCTTTACAAAAGTCTACACACGTTCTGGATTTAGCAACAATCTCTTAAAAAAAATTGGAAACTGCAATTCATAATTATCTACTCCACGAAAAAAAATATAATAAACATGATGAAACTCCAGAATGAAGTAAACTATTGTATTGTTTTTTATAACAACGATCTTATGAAGTAATTAATTAGGTGCTAATATGAGTCACCAACTTCAAGAAATGTCATGAAGCGTAGCGCATTTCCCTGGGTGAAAACAACAACTTTGCTTAACACAGTTCTTTTGTCCTTGTCCAGCCAATAACCCCGATTTCTTTGACCCACACATTTCCAACCCAAACTAAACTCCTTTCATTTTCTAGGGTTTTCCATCACTTTGTCTTTCTTACCATTTCTTTGCATCTCAATTTATATTAATTTTTCTGGGGTTTCTCTGGTTACATGGCACCAACTTGTTCACCACCCCCACCACTTCTCCACAGTCTAATCCACTACGTACCTATATATTCGGTTATGCCTTTAATTATCTTTAACATTTTTTCCCTTTATATTTTATTATTTTTTTAAAAATATTTTCCTCTTGTCCTTCCCTTCCAAGACCACCTAGGTCCTCACTCCATTATCACAAGCCAAGTGGTGGTGTTACCATCAAACTTTCAACGATTTATACCATGCCATTTTTCTTATCTACAATTTTTTTTTTATGTATTTCTCGTCACGATACAACTAATAACCCATGTATTTGCACTTAAACACGTGATTATTTCAATTGTTGGCATTAACCGATATCTCATCGTAATTATAAAGAAGAAAAAAATACTGCGCGGATCCCATGTGCTTTTATAAAGATTAGTGACTCGCATTTGTTTGTGCCCTACATATATAGTGAAGTGAACTATCACCTAAGCCAACCAAATTAAATCACCAATCACGTTCAACAAATATAATAGGCTCCCCCAGTTGCTTCTCGTGGATGAACGCATTCTCTACGCGTCTTGGCTTTCACTTTGTTTGTTTCTTTTTTTGAAATCTCATAGTGGGGTGGTATAGCTTGTGAAAGATAATAATGTCTACTATGGTTCTCAAAATTTCGTATTTGGCTTGAGTTACCCCAACACAAAGTTACATGATTAAGAAGAATATTACGTGCAAGAGCAAAGAATCAATTAACTTATATATGCATACAATGTGTATAGTAAATGAAACTTGTATTATTATTATTGAGATCAGATCTTCAATTGTAACTTATTTGTAAATTAATTTTATGGGTTATTGTTAGGTAATACACCTACCACGCATGATGTAAGACCGTAAGAAATAAAGCAAATCTGATGGGCAAGGTGTTATGTTAACCCTTTTTGGGTAATGCATGTAGTCTTGTTGTGCAATAAATAATCCCACTAAACTATTATGTGTGTGTCTTAATTTTTTTTAATCACAATTATTTTTTTATTGTACTTAATCTTATTTAAATTAGATAAAATTATTATAAACAAGAAGACTTTTTCTTTACGTATTCAGAACTCGAACATGAAATTATTATTTAAGTTAAAATAATTTCACACACTTAATAATGTCTAATGTTTTTTAATTAAGAAATCACTTAAGTTGGTTTCATATATTTAATTGAAATTTAATTAACATGTACATGTCAAGAATGGAATCAAACTAGCAAGTACATACTGATCCACCTCGAAAAGGCCTACAAGATAAATAAAAATGTTTAAATATATATAAAATTGGTAGGGAAAATTATTAATGGGGAATTGTCAGTGTTGGTAGGATGGGGAGGGGTGGGTGGTGCTATAATTTATGAGGCAGTGTGTGTTAGAGTGCATTGGCTTCCGTTTTGATGATGATGATGATAATGGCAGTCACAAGAAGAAGCAGTGAGAGCAGATAGATAGACAGAGAGAGCAGTGAGAGAGAAAAAGAAGGAAAATAAAAAGGGACTCGTGAGAGGTAATGAGGAAACAACATCAAGGTGTGGGGGAGGTGGTGGTGGGTCTCTCTCTTTCTCTCTCTCTTTGGTTGTATATATTTGCTGCAAAAGAATCAAAAGACTATAGCTAGCTTAGCTATCTCACTCTGTAACCCAACCCCTACTACTACTTACTATACATTCATTAGTGGACACAAGTATTATATATATTTGACTCTTTCTTCCTCTTCACACCCCATCATATAGGTCCCATGCATGCACCCCATATATATGCTTCAGATTTTAGCTATTGTGCTGCGAGTATAATTAACCACATCGCTTCTAATTTGAGTTGGTTGAGAAATTAATTAATCATTCTTTGGTTGAATTATTGAAATTTAGCTAGATAGCTTCCTTTCAGATGTGTATAATTGAAGAATGGTTGTGTTGCGTGGCGTGACCTTGTACACGTTTGAATTCAAAGCCTTTATGTATCACCGGTTTTAATTAAATATTAATCAATGATATTAAGCTTTTGGCAACAATTTTTTTTTAAAAAAATGACGAATAAAAAACCCCTATAAAATTGGACCAAAATACTTTTGATGGTCATTATAAGTGGCCAAGTCAAAAACTCAAAAGATTAAACGAAACCCTGTATTGCATATTCATTTTGTTATCATGAACATGATATATATAAGCTAGAGTGAAATATAATGTCAATTAACATAAAATTTGTGCAAAACCAATTAATTATTCGGTAGCGCGCATATATAGATGATATAATTATAGGAAAAAAAAATTGCTGGGATATTTAGTTATTTTATTTAACTTGAAGTCTTACATAATAATCTAAGGAATAAATTGATATATATATATATATATATATATATATATATATATATATATATAATTTCTCTCGTTCACAAATTAAGAAAATACAAATAATTTTCTTTATCCAACTTGGGAAATTAGATTGTGAAATTATATATAGGTCCTTATAAAATTAAACTTTGATTTCAATCAGATTGAAGGAAGTATATATAGATTCGGGCACAAGAAAATTAAATGAATGGGAAATATTTGGAGAAACGCCAAGTGGACCACAAGAGAAAAGTTGATCCCATCACAAAAGTTGACCCCATCACAGGAGAACGAACGAACCCTCGCAACATTAGAATTTAAGTAAATAATCCAAAATTATGGATCACTTTTGATCTGCAAGCTCCCAAAATCCCAGACCAGAGTGAATATGGAGCAAAAGTATCAACTTGTGTTTTGGTTAAGAACAAAATTTACTGAATAGTATACCCAAAGGCACAGGACAGTGGTCCCCTAATCCAACGGTTGGAAGCACAGGTACCATATTGATAAATAGTACTGTGCCCATCACATCATGCATGACTCTCTGTTCATTTTCATTATTATTTGTTAGGTGAATTTTTCTTTAGACTTGGTGGCACAAAAGTTTTCCTCATAGTCATATATATGCATACCAATAGGATCTCTTACTAATACAAGCCACCCTTATTTTGTTTTTGCCCTACCGACCAGGGACACAGAACCAGTAACCTAATTAAGTACTGCAAGGGTATCTACAACCGCTTAATTAAAGAAGAACCGTTTTTAATTGAACTAGCTAGCTGTACCATTATTTATAGAGATTTGTTTATTTTATTAGATAATAAAAAAATGATTATGTAAATAATTTTTTTTATGGCCATGATGTCCGAAGTATCTACCGTCGAAAGAAGTGATTATGTAAATAGTTAGTTTGCATGGTTGTTATTAACTGTGAATTTCATTTCAAAGTTATTATGAAATTAGATATGTAATATTAAAACTCCATTTATGACTAACAAACAAAATAACTCATGCTGTAAAAAAAATCAGATCCATTTTTTACTGAAGTTAAACAGATCCTTATTTCTAAGAAGTTAAATTCCAAGTTTTAGTTGACACTGGGATAAGGAGAAACTTTCCTTAATTACTTTAGATTTGAGCACCATCCTATGACCTTAAAATTTTATCTACAAAATAGAAAATTCTGTTTATCACAACTGAATTTTGTAAAATTTCTTGTTAGTAAAATTGATTACAATGCCTTCTAACCTTTGAAAATTTTTGTTTGTGCAGTTTGGTAAAGGAAAACTTAAATTTGGATGGAGCCGCATAACAGGAATTTTGGGCGTTAAATGCGATTATGTAACATCTAACATCTAAAATAAAGTAATAAGCACATACTTAGCAAATTAGTAGAACATGAAATTAAAGCATCTATCAGATATGATTATTTGATTAAATTGTTTATTTTAAATTTATGATCTTACAATATTACATAAATTTAAAATCTCTACAAATAAATTCACTCGAATTCTAAAATTGTTAAAGAGTTTAATTAATTTAAGTTTATTTTTTTTTCTAATTCTTGACATGAAAAGTACCTTAATTTTTATTGATAAAAATAGTTAAACAATGTTGCTTATATAAATAATAATAGTTCTATAAAAAAATATCACGTCAAATATTTCAATAACAATTTTTATTAAACAACACGTTTTATTTTTTAGTAACTAAAATAAATAACTATTTTAGTGTTTTAACTCATCTATTCAGAAAGAAAAAAAAACTCAAATAATAAACAACCTCTCTACTGATGTTCTTAAATGAATTAGCTACATTTTCTGTTGAAGACTCGTACACAACTACATGAGTTTGGGATTGTATATTGATTCGTGTAGATACAGACAATGCCATTCTTAATTCCACTAATTATATAATACTTAAATTTTATTGTTTCAGTAGACATGTCCATTAGTCTTTCTTTTTCCCCCACTCTTTCCACATAATTCGTCACCCAATTTGTATATATAGTGTATGCATATGTAATCTTCTCCGAATAAGATCTAGTAAATAACCACATAACCATATGATTCTTTGCAACCATTACTTTTTCTCCAAAAAATTATAGCTGGCCAGGTAATTAATTTTAGCCCAAATATAAAGCCAGGACATGCAGGTATATAGTTCTGTCAAGTGAGAGATATTCAGTGAGGTGATATATCATTTAAAAGAAACACATCTGAACGATGTGGAAATTAAATTGATTTCTGCCATACAATTCGAATCGAGAAAAGTTGCGGTGTGATAAAGTTGACATTCTCTCTATGAACAGTATTGAGATTCAAAATATATAGGTAGTAGAGAGGAAGGTCATATTAATACTTTAATGCATATAATATAAAATCAAGAATGACATAATAGAAGTGAGGTTATAACTATATATAGATTAATAATAATTCGATCATTATATAAGTGTGTGGTCACATATTAGTAAACTTAAGTTGCATTTAATTAGTTGTGGGTGTTGTCAAACTGCATATTTTATATTCACCATCTATACAAGCAACCAATATTGCCTTTTGTTTTTAACATGATGAGCACATATAAACGTAAATAGATAATCATATAGGCAGGGAAGGGTGAGCTAGAGTGTGGCAATCTTAAGTTTAATTTGTTTTCTCAACTTTTAAATGCTTCTTTGGTGGACAAACAAATAATGTGATATATAATATGCGAGAATTTGAGAGCTAACACAAGTTGAAAGTGACATGTAGTGCTCCTAAGCAAGGATTATTAGCAACCACGACTATGATGCAAAGCCAAACCCTTTATATTATGACAAAATGATGAGTGATGATTTGGTTATAGGTTTTTTTTTTTCTTGGTTATAGCCAGCCACCAAGCAAACTATAAGTTAAGATATATACACGAGACACGACCCATGACTCTTCTCCAATTTATATTATATAACTTCTTTTTTTTATCAAAACAATCATGTTTAAGTCGAATAAGATAATTATTATAGACAATAAAATTTTCTCTCTAAATATTTTATATAGTTATGTATTCAGGACTTAAATATGAGATTTTTAGTTAAACTGAAATAATTTTATATCAGTTGACCCATATATTTGATGGTTGTATTATATGACTTTGTCCTCACTTAGAAGCAACAATTTAAAATGACTCTAGTTATTTAGTTTGAAATTGATAGTTAGATTCTCCCTCTCTCTCTCTCTCTCTCTAAGGTTTTTCTATCGTGATCATGGGCTCACCGGGACCATTAGAGAAGAGTGGTGATGCTAAGGGAAGTCTGGTGAGAAGGGAATCAATTAAAATGACATGCCATGCCATGCCATGGGTTGGCATGCTTTGGAATGACTGTTGTGTGTTAATTGGCATTATATTGACTTTGGATGCAAATAAGGGTAGCTGCTAAATTGCCTTTCAAAGCTGAGGTGCCAATCCAATATATGTAATTATTTCGACTAGAAAAATCCCCCACTTTTAGCTAGCTTCTTTGCTCCTTCTTCCGTATGGAGTTGGTGGAAAGGAAGGGGGAAAAGAGAGTTGTCCATCCCAAATTAACTTGTATAACTTTATTCTTTTTTTTTTCTTGAAGAGAAGGAAATTAACTTTAAAAAACAGTGCCAAACACATTTGGGTTCTTTAATTAGTTGTAGAATCTTAATGGACATTTTTATTTGTTTGCTTAGTCCAGATATAGGAGAGAAAATAAGAATATAAAAGAAAGAAAATAAATTTCTTATGCTGTTCCTTTTATTTCATTAAAAAAGAAGAAGAAAAGTTAATCTTCTATTCTTTTTAAATAGAGAAAAAAAGATAAATAAATGAAATTAAGAAAAAAATAACTATATTTTTATATAGAAAATATAACTATGTTAAATGATAAAGATTTTATAATTTTACAAAATAATAGGAAAATAAAGGCATTTGATATTTCTCATATGGCGTTTCCCATTTTCTCCCTTGAAATGTATCTTTTACTTAAGTACTACCTTAACTGCATATCCTTACAAACAGTTCTATCTTAATTTTCTTTTTCTTATGTTCTCTTTCCATTTTAATTAAAAGAAGAAAATATTTGGGCAAACATATTTTTCTTTGGAAAAAATAAGTTTTTGTTTCCTTAATTTTTGGCGATTTTTGTTCTAAGTCTTAAAACAAAATTTTGACTAGTGTTAATTCCTATTTTTATTTACATTTTTAGTTTTTACCTTAAATATCACTATTATTAAATGATCATGTGATAATCACATTGATAACATATATAACATGTCACATTGTCTATTAATTTGATTTGGCAATCATGTGTCAAATTTTTGGATAAATTGTATTTTTAGTCCTTTAACTATTTATAATAAATACACTTTTAGTTCTTTAATAATTTTATTTTTATTTATTTATTTTTGTAAAAAAAATAATTTCTTAATCAATTTTAGTCCATCAACAATTTTTTTGACTAATCTTAACCCCTCCCTTTTTGTCTGTTATTTTTTTAGTCATATTCGTCAAATATTACTATTAAGAGATTATGTGGAATCATGTAAACTACTAATATGATATAATAATCACCTAATAAAATATTATTGGTTCAAGAATTTTTCATAATTATAAGGCATTACAAATTTAATGATGATGGATTGAGAGGCTAGCTTGTACACCATGATAAAAATAATTTTAAGATTTAAAGAGAAAAACTACAAATTAATGAAAATATAAAAAATAATAATGATTCCGACTAAAAATATGACATTTGCAGCTATTAATTAAGTGATGGCAAAATCTTTTTTAAAATTCCATCATTTAAACATACAATAAAATATCAAAGAGCCAATTATCAATCAACAATAAATATTCAAACACTTTTTATATATTCACTCCATCCCAAATTGATATTCTATGTTCCTTTTTAATTGTCAGATTTAAAAAAATTATATTCATCTAATATTTATAAAATTCAAGATCACATTATTATTCTTTTATCAATTATACATTTACTTATTCTCTAATCTTCAATTAATTTACAAATGCATTTATTATGGAGTGGAAAGGAAAAAAGAATTTTTTTAAGAAAAACTCAACTATTTTATTAGAATTTAAAAAATTATTGTATTTCTTGACTTTTATGTAATAGCTTAAAAGACATATACAAAAGAAATAAAGGAAGTATATGTATAAGATTTTTTCACTCAGATTAATAAAAAAAAAACAAGTATATCAAGCTAATAACATCTTTAAGGGACAATTTTACTAAAGTATCGTTATTATTTTTCTTAATTTCAATAAATACATTATTAAGTATTTTAAGACAACAATAATATTTATTAGAGGGTAAAACTGAAATAGATATTTTAATATAACATTGGTCAATATTAAAAAAAATCCAATGCTAAAACATCAATTAACTTGGATAGAGGTTAATAACCAACCACAAAATATCTAACACTTGAATACCTAAAGCGCATTAAGTTGATTTTATTTATTTTCATAAATACTCAATTTAGGGCTTAATTTTTTAATTTTCACTATTAAATAAACATTTGAAAAAATTATATACGAATTAAGCAATTGGTTCATAAAATCATAATTTAACTCATTTAACTTGCAAATTAACTAAATGAACATACATATATTAGTTTGCATTTTAAATTGGTTAGAGAAGAGTGCTAACAACACACACTTCTTAATATACATTTTATTATTGATCAAAATTTATTAAAAACTACAAAATAATATAAGATATATTAAATAAAGTGTAAGATCCATAATTTTTTTCACTTTCTGAAAATTTTTAACAAATAAAAAAGTGTATTAAAAAAAAAGTATGTGTAAAAGAGTCAAGTCGCAAATCAATGCCTATATGCATAGTTCTAATCTATACTAATAATAAATGATAACCCCATTTGATTTATATATTATCTTTTGCTAATTTTACCCTCAATAATTGCTCATATACACAACAATATCTGTATGCCTATATACATTGTTCTAATCTATACTAATAATAGGTGATAACCCCATTTGATTTATATATTATCTTTTGCTATTTTACCTTCAATAATTGCTCATATACACAACAATGTCTGTATACGATTAAGAGAAAAACAATTATCCATAATATATGCATTTTAACTGTTATAAAGTCCTGTAAAAAAAACTGTCATAAAGTTAATTGTAGACCCCTTCCCATTTTCTATTTAACCTCCTCTCTCTCTCTCTCTCTCTCTCTCTCTGCCTCTACTCTCTTCTCCCCATGAAAATCTCGAGCTATGCAATTCTTAAAAATTTATCTCTTTAACTATATTTATTTGAATGAAAAATTGTTGGGCTGAAAATAAATTAATTTAGAGATAAGTACTCTGCCTATTCCTCTTTTAAGTGTCTTTTAAGGGTATTATACATTAACAAAAAAATGTAATATTTTTTCTTGTTTCTAATAAAATACTAGTAATCATTTTTATATGTATTTTTTTTTCATTTCTTCTCTATAATAAATGCATATCATCTTTTTTTCATTTATAATTTCATAATAAATATGTAAATTAACTAAAGATTATGTGGAGAGTAAGGGTATAATTAAAAAATAATAATGTTATATCTTGAATTCTAAGAAAAAAAAACATAAAAACAAAAGCTTTTTTTTAAAAGAACTATCACTTAAAAAAAGTAGGAAGAAAGCAATATATTTTTCATGACGATATAATAGTAACATAGGAAAGACAAAACTTTAACATAATATAATAATCTAATTGAAATTAAAAGTTCACTTTAATGATTGATGCGCAGTTACTGTCAATCTTTTATTATGTAGGTTACGAAGTAAATCTTTGATTAAAAAGTAATATCAAAAGTTCTTATAAATTTTACACACCCACCCACCCCCAGGGCTTATTTAACATTTATTTTTTAAAATTTTTTTAAATTAAAAAAATCTTTTTCGTATGAGTTTTAATGAAAAAAAGTTTCAAAATCCTGTTTTTAACAAAATTTTAATTGACATAAATTGTCAATACAAAAGTTTTTACACTATCCATTAATAAAAAAATTAATATCGTTATGAAGTATAAAATAATTATTATAAAAATAAATAAAATTTTCATATATTACTATTTAGGATTAGATAAAATGAATAAAAAATCTACTGTCGATGCATCTATTCAGGGCCTTGACCCCTGTTTTTTTAATTGTATTTTTTAATACATGTAATATGATATTTTAATATGAAATTAATTGTTTTATTTAAGGGTAGAAAATGTTTGAATGTCTGTAAAATTTAAAAAATATTAATTTTGTCTTTGTAAATTTTTCGTATTATTTTAATCCATATAAAAATAAAACATATTTTTATTAATTCCAATGATAATTTTGTTAAATAATTATCTGATAAACAAACTTACTTACTTTTTCTCTTTAACGTTCCAAGCACAGTCATACGATACTAGAATCCCTCACTGTTACTTTAGTTTATCCCTTAATCTAATTAAAAAGTGCAAGAAAATACTCATAAAGTGATAGAAAATTACAATTTTTTGTGATTTTTAGTTGCAAGATATAGTTTAATTTATTTTAGAAATTTCAATCATCACAAATTGTTTAATTTATTGTAATGTAAGTGTAAGGCTCTTAACTAGATCAAATTACCGTTTAATAAAATTATAATTGAAGATAAAAAAAATATGTTTTAATTTTATAGGACCAAATTAATATGAAAATTTTTATGAAGACAAAATTAATATTTTTTAGATTTTATAGAGACCACAAATATATTTTATCCTTTATTTAAATATTTTGATTATCGAAATAACAGTATTTAACTTTAAGTATTAATTATTTATTTTATTGAATTTCTTGAAAATATATTTTATTCCCTTTTATAGTACTTCTTACAAAAATAATTAATTTTTTTTCTCTTTTTAGACAAATCTTCCATTTTCTATAAATGGTATTTTTTTATAATATTCATCATCTAAATTATTACATTTATTTAAAACGAAATATTTGATGTTATTTATTTGCTTTGTTAATATATTTTCCTTTTACAAAATGTATTATTGTTATTTTAAAGGTTAAAATATTTACATTCGTAGCTAAATGACTTTATTATCCTTCCTTTTTGGATTGATTTGGTTATAATTGATTTGAAGAATTAAATATTATTTTTTGTGTATGAGATAAAGTTACACTACATAAGAAATTGATAATTCCAAAAAAAAAACAAGAAATTGATAATTTAATTTTTTAAGACATAGTAATAACTATGCTTCTTTTTTGTTATTATTATTTATGTATTTTTTTTTTGTTTCTCTTATCTCATTTTTTGTTATTCTTATCACTGTTAACTTCAATCTAATTTTGGTTAATTGTATGAGTCTAATTTTGAATTTAGGAATCTAAACATCATTATATAAACTTTAAAAAAAATAGTATTTTAATAGATTTTGAGCATTTTATAAAATAGTATTTTATTATAAAATCATTTAAATTATATTTGGCTCCCCTAAATCCCATCATTTATCTTTTAAAAGACAAAATATAAAATAAAGTTAGGATGGTTTTAAGATAAAATAAGAATAATTTCTTATAGGGAGATGAAGTGGAATAGTGGTGTGAGGAAGTTGAGAAAATTGTTTTACAAAACAAATTTAAAAACCAACTGAAACATACTCAAACAAGTCATTAATTGTTCATGATGTGTTATGAAGATGTGAATCAAATAAACTTCTTGAATGTACCGTACCTTTAAGAAATTATACTATCTCCGTACGGTAGAGAGGTAACACATTCAATAACTTGCTAAACCATATCTCTCTAGCATAATTTGGTGTGCTATAAATACCGTTAATATGGGTTCCAATAAAACAAGCTATAAACACTTCTTCCTCATGCCGGAAAAGCAAGTGGACCTTTGTGAAAAGAGGGAAGAAAGAAACAAGTGGAGCTCAAAAATTTAAAAGGTGAAGTGGGCCCATCTCACCGATCAAACAAATCTAAAATTATGCTTGTTTTTCCTAATGAAATCAATTTCAATCTACAACCAATATACAATTAACGTGGATCCAGATTCAACACCAATCTTCCCATTAAATGATCGATTGAAGGGTTTTGTTTTCCTTCCAGTTACAACACAGTTGCACATATGGTTATCATATAATATCAATATTTGTGTTAATAAGTTCATTATGATTATGAAATAGTAAGATTTATTCTTTTGTTAATCTAAATTGTATTTAATTTCAACCACATAAATATCTTAAAGGGTGAGGAAGATAGTTGTATGTGGGGCATGTTGAAGAATAATATATCACGTATGAGATGGGAAAATTTTGCTAGCAAATGTCGCCTTCACACAGATGAATTTTCATGTCTTTTTCTTTTTTTCCTTTTTAATTTTTCTAGAGGATTTTGATTTAGATTCTTACTACTTCCATCTTTAGGTGGGCATACACAAGCACGAACCTGCCATCGAACACGAGTAACATAAAATAATAATAATAATAATAATAATAATGTTCATCAAGAATTTGCCCAGATAATAATTAAATAAGAGATCAGAAGAATCGTGTGAAGTGAAAAATTGAAAATATCGGTTTTCTTGTTACTAGTACATTTTTCTCTCTCTCTTTCTGTCCTTTCTATCGAGAATTACGAGCCTAAACTTATTTCTCTAGAAAAACGAGACCCCATTAATAACGCTCACGCGTCAGACACACACATGCAAATAAACGAAGCAAAGAAAGAATACCTCCCTCTCTTTTCTGTCCCTCTCGTTTGTATGATTCTTTGCAGCTTTTCTTGTTAGAATCAAACCCCATCTCACCAACACGTAACATTGATATCCTCAACACAACATGAAAACCCAGATATATATATATATATACCTTTCTTTCTATAAATTGAGTTTATTATATAGTAATTAATCAATAATAATTAACCCGTTAATATAATTTCCATTAGATATGTATTTGTTTATGATATCACCTAAGTTTTACATCTCTCAATCAAATCTTTTTCATCCACATAACTAAAAGATTAAATATCTTAAAAAATTTAGTCATCTATTAATTATGATAAACATTGTTGGTAAATATGACATTTTTCAAAAAAAAAAAAATATACACTTCAATAGCTCTAAACTTCTACCTTTAGGAAGCTTCACGTGAAAGTGTAAAAGAAATTTTACCATAAAGTTGAAAGTTCCTCTTTTTCTCTCTTCTAGGTTTCTTGATAGTGTTGGATGGAATCAGGAAAGGCCTATCACTTAATTTCTCCAGTTTGTTTTCCTTGATTTTTGGTAAGGTTCTCTTCAACATCTTTAGTTTTGGCTTGGTTCCAAATTGGAGTAGTTTGTACTAAAATTATTGTTGTGACACGTTTGGTTCAAGTCATTTTCTTGAAAACAAATAGGTAGCATAAGAGATGGGGGAAGGGAAATAAAAACAAGAAAGAAAGAACAGAACCCAATATTTATTAGAATATGTAGATGCGGGTGGATGTGGTGGAATATCATACAAGCATAAAAACCTACCTTGAAGTCCTAAACATACAAAACGATTCCATGTGGGACTCTCTCATAACTAGTATTCAAAACTTTTTTCTTTACAGTTCATTTAATTCCTCTAGCTAAAGGGAGGAAAAAACAGAAATTGACCAAACTCCCATGCTGTTTGAGAAAGAATAAATTCAATGCATCATCCATCGACATTTTTATTCATGCATCTTCAATGGTGATCGAGCACTTTAAATTATTCAAAAAATCTCCCCCATATAAAGACTATTTTTTTCTATAAACCGAATACTTGTGCAACCAAAATTCTAGACCAAATAAATAAATATATGTAGACCTTTCATCATCCTTACGTGCATTAAGGTGGTTTTTCTTTTTTCAATTATAGCGACAAATAAAATCAAAACTTGATCTCCACCCTGACATGAGAGAGATAGACTTTGAAGAAATTTTCTGACAATACGAAACTACTTTGGCAGGAATTAAAAGATTGAATTGAACAGGAACCCGGGTGTTTCAGATGAATGATAGATTTTGGTGCCATATGAACTAATTAAAGTAAAATTGACCAAGAGGCATAACAATTTTTTTTCTTTGAAATAAATTACCTAGAAAACTTTTTTTCCATAAGCCAAAGAAAAGTGGTAAAACTAAAAGACACTCTCAATACTATGGAACATGACGTCAATGTCATGTTGAAACTACCAACAAAGGTTCACATAGAAGATTATTAGAGATGCCAATGCAATTAAATCTAATTACAACTATTCAACTAGTCTCTAGATGTTAGGAAATCTCCTTGAGGAGGGTTATTCACCAAGAAAAAAAGTGACACAAGAGAAATTCAAATCCATATCTATGAAAAAAGTAAAAGTTCGTTCTGGAATAATCACTTATGTCAAACTGCATTGACATCAGATAGAAAACTATGCATCAACTACATAAGATGTGAACCAAAATTTGTAGTTTGATACTTACTATTCTTTAACTAAAGTTCAAAATTCAATCTCTAACTTGAGAATGAAGTTTCTACTAGGAGTATCACTTTTAATCAAAATAGATCAATCAAATAAGAGGAGAATTAATTAGATATCAAATAAAAATTATGTATAACTCTTGATTTTTATAAAGAAAACTACACATGATGTGAGAAGACATGTTGGATGGGTGAAAAAAAAAACAAAAGAAAGCAAATGCATGGGTTGCATTCATTTTATTTTGTTTTTGCATATTTTGTTTTAATAATTAAAACATGAATTTAATTATTCTGATGGTGTAGTGTGAGTGGGTGTGGGAGGGGTCAATTTTGTTGTGAAATATATGGCTAGACTCAAGGAACATTTACAAAGAAAATAGGGGGGACTAGCGGCTACATAACAAAGTCTCACTAAGGCACAACCTTTTCTCCCACCAATATAATCGACCACCCATCTCATAGCCACAGGTCACAGCATATGGGTGTCTGTCACTGATACATTTTCAATTTGTTTCCTTTCCTTTGCCTCCACGTTGCTTTGTTGCCTTCTTGACCCTCCCTCTCTGTCATTGCCATAATTCATGCCTTCACTTATTTTGGCACGTATCCCCATTTCAAATCCCCCCTCCCACTCAATATAATTTCCTCACCTACCTAAGCTGACATTTCTCCATTCTCCATTGCATTGCAAATTAATTGGTAAACAAATTAAGATGAGTGATTGAGATCCAACCCTTTTTAACCTTAATTAGTCAATGGCTTTTTAGTGTTTTCTCCATCTGTCTAGATTTTTCCGTAGTGTATATGTGTACATCCAACTTTCATTCAGAAGCTCACAATCCACCTTTTTGATTTTTCTCCTTTTTTATCATATAAAATATTTATCAATTTTATCGATAATTATTTTTCATTGAAAAATCTAAACAATATCACTGAACGTATGAATCAACTAATATAAGATTGATCCACCTTAACAAAAGATTTTGAATTGAAATTTTAGATATACATATATACATTAAATACTCAAAGAGAAAATTTTATTCTTTATAATAGTCCTATTAGACTTGAACATAATTCTTTTCGATAAAAAAATATTTGCGGTCTAAACCAAATAATATGAATGATTATATTTAATAAGAGATCTTCCCTCTCAATTATATTTTTTCATCTATAATATTCAAACTCTAGATTTCACCTAATAGATCCCAACTCAATTTCCCTTAAATCTACATAATGTTGGTTTTAATTTCTCTAGGAATTTAAACCTAAATTTTCTTACAGTATATATATTCACTCTAATTAAATAGTTAACTTTGGCTTTCAACTTTTGCAATCATGCTATAACAAAATTATTACTACATGCTTTATAAGACACATATGTCTATCAAAATAAGGTTTTTAAAATGCAAGTTACAGACATGTGACAGAGTTACAGCTCTCTTTTTTTATTTTTATTTTTGTTTAGCTATAGTCACATATCACAAGAGATCATTAATGTTTGAGGTACTAAAATGTAGACAACCACCTTAGCTATTTTATTTTTACCCTTGTAATGGTCTTCAGGGGAAACAAAAATGGAGTTGAATTGGGACCCACGCATCATACACGGGCTAAAGTACTAAACAACTAAAAGGACCATATTAGGTACACTGGTATCCGACCCACTGATAACCCCCAATTAATTGGATCCAATTGTCCTTTCCATCACACAAAATTGTTAGGACCCCAAGCCTATACCCAATTTTCATGCATTTGTATGATATCCTTTTCAGTCATTATACAATGGGTGACAAGGGATATCAAACACATCATGTGAGTAACATGTGACTTGGGACATGTGGATGGCAAAAACCAACAGTACAAATTTCAGCGTACATATGAGATCCGTGGATCTAATCTTTGTCCCCGTAGTTTGGTTTTGGCACAGCCTATTACAAGCCTCTTCTTTATCTACTAATTATCACCATTTTTAGATCTAAATAAACATTTATTCTCTTTTGAAAAACATTTCTTAGCCCTTTTATACAATGATGCAAAAAATTAACCCTCTTAGTCTTATATTGTTAATAGTCGATACCCTTGATCATTGTTTGTTTCACCCAAAAGAAATCATTGTTCTTTTTCAGCCAACCCAAATTGAAGGGTGGTGGTGGTTTGCTTTAGTCATAAAAGACTATTTTGTCTATTTTTTTTTTTTTTTTTATGAAAATACAAGTGATAGTGTGTCATAGTGCAGAGTTCCATATTCCATCTACAAATGCTGAGACTTTATTTATTTGCTTTATTCTAATGAAAGTTATAAAGGATTTATTTACTTTTGTAGGCATGTTAATTCTTGACAATAAATAACGGAAATCAATTGGGGTTTGAATAGATAATAAACATAACTATTCTCTTCATGAATTTAAAAGTAAATAAATATATCAGAATAGCCGCTAGCCATCTCAGCAACCACAATTACAGTTTTATTTTCTTAATTTCAATAGTTGCATTCATGCAAATGCACTGATCATTGCAGATACAACCATTCAACCTTCATGCACATATATGCCCAAGTTATATGATTGAAGTTTTATATAAAAAAAAAGAGCTAATTATATATTATATTATCATTATCACGTTTGAACTGTGGAATGTGGTTTGCTGGTGGACGAGTAAGATCCATCAGAAGTTCTAGCTTCTTAATTGGCATAATTTATTAGCCCCCAATTATTATATGTTCTTGTCTGTGACTAATTGGCTCACTTGGCCTAACACATGCTAATATTGTTAGAAGCGGAATAGATGTATAACATGTGTGACACACTTGTGACAAATAATTTGTGCATGAATACTATTATAATATATATATATATATATATATATATATATATATATATATATATATATATATATATATATATATATCACTCGAGAAAATGATCCATAAGCAAAGCTAAACCCTTCTGTTTTGGAGGAAAAACATTTTTGTTTCGGAAAAAAAAAACTATATGCTGCGCTAATCAAGGAAGAAGAAAAAAAAATGAACATGTTGAAATTGAAGAAGCATTTTCTTATAATCCTCAATAATATCACTATGCAAGCTATATATATATCCCTCAGCTTGAATGGTACATATAGGTTAGGCATTATTGGACTTTACGTATGTACAAAGTCCACTAACCAAATATGAAATGCTTCTAAAAACGACGTTGGAGAGGTGTGGGACACCTATGCGCGCACCAAGACCTCTCAATCAAAGCTTGAAATCTAGAAAACAATCGTTGATGTGGCTGATGAAATCAATTGAATCCCAAGCTTTATTGTCTGCTTTGATTGTGATCTAGGATCACCATTGCCATTCAAATTAGTTCTACTCACAAAGTGCATGCACATTGAAGTTCAAAGATAGTGTTAAGTGGGTTTTAAGAAGAAGACAAAAGGCTAATTATTAATTAATTAACAAGTTTTTCTTGAAAAAACAAAATGGGAATCTGAAGCAGACTACACAAGAGATCATTAATAATAGTACAGGGTATATGCTACTTGTTAGGATTTTTAAGATGAAAATTTGATACGTGATAAAGTTAATTACAAAGTAAAATATGAAACAAGCTAGAAGGGATTGCTCGTCTCTAAAATATTATTCTTTAGCCCCTTTAAAGTAGAAAGCAGTGCGTTACACGAAGGAAAAAAAGTCAAAAGTATAAATATGAGAGGATCGAATTACAAATGAGTGAACTATTCTAAACCTTCAACCTCAATCTGAAGAATCTTGAAACCTAATCTCATCGCATAGCCAGCATACATTTTGAGAATTTCGACTATGATTGAGTGCTTTATATATTGGGTTAGCTTAAAAGCATTATTCAAGTGACATAAATATATATAATTAAAAAAAATTAAACTGTACTACTTTCTCAAATCGTGCAAATTTCTTTAGGTTGGGGGTTGCCAAATCGTTATCTTAATTCTAAAATGTCTTGTCTTGTATGCCTCCTAATAGGACTGCTTTTATATGGATGGATTCATGTTTGGATCAAGTTAAGCTAAAGTTAAAACCCAAATCGATCTCTATCTATCTTTTCTATATATAAAAAAAAAAAAAAAACTACTGTTTCTTTGATTGAAATATATATAAATCCGTTGGAGCAAAAAGGTGAAACGCAAATTAAAGAAAAGCAAATTTTGGAAATGGATTCAAATCATGTCATTATGATCATCTCTATTATAGAGATTTGTGTCATTAATCTAAAGGGGTTTTGATTGAGCAATTGTCATCAACATAGACTATAGGTGAAAACAAATACAGTTTGTGAAAAGGTTAAGTCTTGTTTGGAATTTCTTGTTTTGATTTGGGAAATGGGGTTTCCAAAATTTCCGCCAGTCTCCTTTGACTTGATCCCACAAAACTCAATTGCGCCGTGTCAATGAAGCATTAGTAGACTTATTATTATTATTATTATTATTTGTTAATTAATTAAGCATGGTAGTGATGGTAATTGATGTTTGATAATCAAGCCAGCCACTCTCTTTCGAATACATGTTTGGTTGTTTCAGTTACAACTTTTCAAGAATTTGAGGGTGTGGTAGGGACCATATAGTATAATGAGATTAGCTGTGCTTAATTTCTTCAATATAATTAGCTTTAAAACTCATTTGGATTGTCGCCACTGCCTTGCCTTTCTTTAATTTTGTCATTTTCACTTGCAAAAGATGATGAGCTTAGGTAATAATGATAAATACCCCCCTCCCAAAGAAACATAAACAAGTGAAAGAAGTCCGACCTAGCTAATTAATTTTATTTATTTTTTAAAAAAGAAAAACAAACCATCATTATTAGGTTTCCTTCTTCAAAAATGTTGAATGTTTAGTTTTTACTCTTAAATAGTAGTACTACTATTGAGTATTGACTACTTTAATTAGTGAGAGCCTAAAGGAACTTTAATGCCGGTTGAGAAGTGCACAATTCTTCTAAAAAATAAATACCAAGATTATGACAAGACCAATTGAATTTGCTCATTCGTGGTTATCACTCCCAACAAACTATAGAAAGACCTTGGTCCAAATAACCATTTTTCATTATCCAATTCCATTTGATTATTACTTCCTAACCTCCATGGACTATCTATGTGTTTGTTAGTTTCTAGTAAATTGGAGAGGAAGATGTATATAATTTATTATGCAGTCTAAATGATTGTTGAACAATTTGGATAAGTTGTTCAAATATACAAAATATCCCAGTAATTAGCTAAACATCTTATGCAAGTGAAAAGAACACCCATAAACATAGGCCAGAGAATAGAGAGCACAAGGTTCACAAGACAATGGAGCAGGATGGAATTTGGGATAAAACAAATTTAGTGCATTTAATAGAAACGAAACACACTAACCATTTATTTATTTTCATTTTAGTAATCTCCTTTGTCTATAAGGGGTTATTTAGTTTAAGAGAATCGTTTTCTATTTTTTTTAATTAAAATTTTCACTTTATTTTTATCTTATCTTGAAATTTTTAAATAAATAACTATGAAAAAAAATAAAAACAAAAAGTCATTTTCATTAATTCTTTTACAAACTTTTAAAAACAAAAAAATAAACTCCCGAAATTTTATTTCTAGAATGTATTATAAATTGACTTCCAAAATTATAACTTCAGAAATATATGGTAAATAGACTTCTGAAATTTTATTTTCGGAATGTGTAACAAATAGATTTCCCGATTTTTTTTTCCTGAACTGTAATTCTGAAACTATATATACAAATAAACTTTCGGAATTTTATTTTTAGAATATGCAATAAATAGACTTCTAAAATTATAACTCTGAAAATATATAAATAGATTTCTGGAATTATACTTTTAGAAAATAATTGGACTTTTGGAAGTTTAATTCCAGAATATGTAGAGTTTTAAAAGCTTAATTCTGGAAATAATTTTTTTTACAGAATTCCGAAATTTAAATAACAAAAGACAAAACCAATTGAAAAAGAAAAAGAAAACTCTTTGGGACATTGCAGATGTTTTTGCTACAAAAAATTCAAAAAAGAAATGGATGATGTGTTTAAAAAAATGGGTGGTTGAAAAAGTAATTCCCAGTTAAGTCTCATTTTTGTTTTTAAAAAAAAAAAGTTAACTCTCATTTAAACAGTTTAAGTAATTTCGGTTTATTGATTTAGAGAGCTACTGTATTAAAAATTCAAGAATTTTTTTTTCTTTTTTCGTGAAATTTGATGACTAACAGTGCAACATAAAGAAAATTAAATGATAAACCTAAACCCTTTCGAAAAGTAATGTTGAATTTATTACTCCAAAAGCTAATGATTTTCAACTCAAATAATAGGTGCAATAACTTTCGAGAGGAAGAAAAGTTACGAATTCCAATAGAAAAAAAAATTACCTAATCTAGTTGCATGTGAACATCAACATATTGCCAACGTATATGAAATTAGGTGCACTAAACTCTTGTATACCCTCATCAGACATAGTTCATCCTCATGCTGTATATTTCCTTACATAAACAAAAGCAATGTGCATAACTACAAATCATTATTCATGATGTAAGCTTTAGCTGTTATTCAAGAATATTGGATGGGTAAAAAAAAAAAAGGAAGGAAGGAAGCAGGAAGAAATAGTAACAACAAACATATGTATAAACGTAAGGAAAACTCATTTACATTTTGCTACCTGAGTTTATAAGATAAGATGGATTTGAATTATCAAGAGTAAAAAAGCAGTTTAGATAATAAAGTGCGTGTGATAATTAATAGTTAAATAACTATTTATTATCTCTTAATTATATTTCATCACAATTTAAAATATTAAAATTTTAAATATTATCACCTTTATACTTCTAAAAAAATGTACTGGTGGTCCAGTTTGATTCACCCAGCAAATCACCTTTTTTTACACTGAAAAGAACTAAATAGATTAAAAATAACGTGAATTCCCCATTAATTTAAGTCCTTGAATACTTGACTTTAGCTAAAATAAAATATAAAAAAGTATGAAAACCTCCATTTTAAATATAAAAAAAAATAATCAGCATATTGGAAAAATCTAAAATTTATTTATAATTTTTATGACTTAAAAAAATTAATTAATGTTTAGTTGTTAATGGATAAATATTATTGATTCACACATAAAGAAAACATAATCTTTTGATAAGAAGTTATTTTAATTCAAATTTGTGAGAGAAATTTTTTTTTTTTTTATAAGTTTGTTAGTCCTAAACACAAAACTATCCTAACATTATCTAAACATAATGTGGTCTTATTGGCACGTAGCCTTGAACCATTCAACATGTCAGTTAGTTGTACATCCTAATTCCACATAATAGTTATTCCTCCTTTGGCCGACTATCTATCTTATGCCATGAATTTAGATTTTTGGTCTACACATTTCACAACAGTGTCCCAAACCATGTGGCCCCTGACACTTCACAGGCCAAGATGACTAAATATTTTTTGTGTGTTTATAATAATTTCATGTTTTTTTTTTTTGTTTTTTTTGTCAGAGGAGAAAAGTTTTGTGTAACTGTTTTGACCATTAGGGATGCGATCAATCCCTAAAAGTACTGTTCACTATTATAGAGAAAAAAACCATGATTCGTATGTTCTAGAGAGCCATGATTCTTGGTTGTACATACACATGGGTTACTTTTTCTGAAAAGAATAATAATAATATCTAATTAAAACAATCCCCCCCAGAAACATAAATGATGCTCTCTATTGATTTCCAGCTCTTAATTAGCAAAGTTAATTATCAAGGATTATATAAATATCCTTGTTTTTAAAATTTGATTCCCTGGGAAATCACCATTTCCATGTGAACTTCTTAACTTTCCTCTCTATCCTTGTCACCCAACACAATCATAGATAGTTCTGTGGCCTTGAACAAACAACAAATTTGGTTGAATCTACAATACTTCCAGATGGAAAGCATGTAAAATGCCAAGTACTATAATTATCTATAGAGTAGAAAATGAATTGAACTGAGAGATTTTTAATATATTTTGTTATGTTATACACAACTTATATATACAATCATTTAATTTGGACGGTTGATAGAGTAATTTGCACCACAAATTACCCATGTTCAAAAGTTAAGTAAAAGTGAGATGACGTTGATTATGTGATAAGCACTTGCCACTTTGGATAGGCTCTTTTTCAATGCCTGCTTCCTTTTTTATTTATTTCTGGTGGGCTAATAATATACTCTATAATGAATCAAAATCTTATAATAGAGAATCATTACGATGATCAAGGGATTGAGAACATTTGGTCATGATAATGGGTTTGATAAATTAGCAAAGAGACTCTAAAAAGTTGATGTTGAGATGAGTATAGTATAGCCATTGAAACTTGAAAGAACTATTGACAGCATGTGTCAAGGGAAAGAAAAAAAAACGTCCTTCAAAGTTTCATTTCCACCAAGAAAGTAGTTGTGGATCGAGAGGAATGTAGGAGAATAAAGCAAGAAAAAAATAAAAATAAAGCTCTTCTATTCTACATTAAGAAACCCACATAGCCTAAAAGGCTATACTATACCAGTATTATCAAAAGTTGAGAGGAGAAATGGTGAAAGATGGAATTTTTTGTGTCCCCAACGGTATTTTGCCTTTGGAACCCACCCCCCAAACCCATCAAGGATTCTTTTGACGCAAGAGCCAACAAGCCTAATCAATGGATGAGTCTTTGATTCAAAGATAAATAAACTATGCGTAATCATAATCAAGTGTTTGATTTGATAGCCTCATTGATACTAGAATTAACTGCACGTGTACTACCACTCATGCAGGTAATTGGGTATACGTTGTTTCAATGTTTTACCACTAATAAATCATAAATCATAACCCATAAAATCAAGAGCTTCCCCTCTTCTTTTGTCGGTTGCCCAAAACATTTAATATTGAAGAGGGCAAGAAGAGCACATATTCTAAGTGGTTTCTTCACTTCTAAGGTGGTGAATAGAGGAAAAACATTTATAGGGGCAGGAATATATGTACGGCATGCTTTTAATCACCTTGTAAGCTTTAAGCTATTGACCCACTATCTTGGCTCAATGAGGCTGAGATAGCACACCTAACCAATGTATATGATGCAGCTTTATCTTATTATTATTCCCTTCAAAAGTCAAAATCAGAGAAGCCTCAGATTTCAGAGAACCCCTTTGAGGTATTGACTGGTGTAAACTACTGGACCTCAATATTTCAATCCCTCAAACTCAAATAACCTGCAACACAATCACTCTCATGGTTTTAAATTGCGATTGCTTTGCATGATTCAGAAAATCTTTATATAACGAGTAGTTACAGGAAAATACGACTGATGCGGCCATAATTACGATTAATTGTGCTGCACAATTACAGTTGCAGAATGCTGTTTAAAACCATGTTCACTCTATTTGTGCTTACTGCTTAAGCTCTGCAACCAGCTACAGGACAACATAAACTTGGGATTCTAATGTGCACTATTACCTCTCAATTTCCAATAACATGTCAAATATCTGAGAGATAATTTGCCGACAAAAGCATCCCATAAAGAGGGTTGATAGTGCATAGTCCTTTCAGCCTATAACATCCTATCGCAACATTGGTGGCAAGGAACGTACGTTAATCGATTTAGTGTGAAAGGGTTTTGCCAAATAAAATGAAGCAGCTGCGTCTTGACAATGAATTTGACAGTGTCAGAAAGTCGGGTAGAAATAAACAAGGACAGTGGAATAGAAATAGTTAAAATGTTAAAACTACTAGTCTATTCAATCACTTTACTCATTAACATTTTAGCCTATGTCTTCAGAATTGAATGAGAAATTATTGAACACCAAATTGAAGCAGCGAAGCTTTCATTTCATGATTTGATTAATGGACTAAAGTCGTTGAACCGTAATTGAATTGAATAATGCTCAAACTGAATATAATCTGTTCACACTTCAACCGGTTAAAGTATCCAGATTAGTTTCTAAAACACTTTTTGGCTTGCATTTGACTACCTAATTCTAATTAGAGAGCATTTTCCTAGAACAGCACAACATTTAGATTTCTGTTTCTTTCAAGGTAAATCACAATGTTTAAGAAATCTAGACTCATAACTGCTCTATATCCTGGGTAGAAAAGTGTTTGTCTATGGTGTTGAGAGTTTCTAGATCAATCTCAGTGGTGGTAACAAATTTCGGTAAAGAATAATCCAATCCTTCTGCTGGTACCACATCAGTTACAACAGTTTCATTCTCATGCATTTCATTGTCTTGAAGGTCTTTCACGCTAGCGCCTTCGTCCAAATTGAAGAGTTGGGTCTTCATCTCTAAGCACGGCTTCAAATCCTCCTCAGTTCGGGCTTTATTAATTTTTTCCATAAGATCACTTATAGCTGATAACCTTTCAATCCCCTTTCCCCTTTCTGAAGCTTTATTAGATTCATCATCAATTGATTCATTGATGTCACCATCTACAGCACTTTTCTTGAGCTTCTTTAATCCCTCGTCTACAATTTGTTGTATTCTCATTCTCAAACCATCACTTCTCATAGAATTTGATCTTAGCTGCAATTTTAACCCAGGGATCATTGCCTCATTGCTCTCCATTGTAGTAGGATTAGACTCCAATGCAGAGGGCACATTCTCATCCAACGACTTCACAGCTAATACTTCCTCCAGTAAATCTACATTCTGCATGTATCGGTCAAAAGCTTCATTTTCCACTTCAACATTCCGCTCCTTGTATTCCTTTATCTTGGCAAATCTCCATTCATTTATAGCTGCAGCATCCTGTAAACATCACAATGCTATTACTTTCAAACGACACACAGGTCGCCAAAACAAGTAATCACTTAAACCAAGCATTGCTTCTGCATTGTGTACCTTTCTAGTTAGTGGCTTCTTTGAACGAAGTGAAAGGTGTAAATTATTGAACTGAGCAAAACTATTGGAAAGCTGTCGAAGTGATGCAACTCTACCTGCACTTCTGAAATAAAAGACAAAAAAAATCCTCAGCTAAGGGGAAAACAGAGAATTTGAAAGAAGCTTTTAAGTGTTGATTGTACAGTTGAATTAACAAGTCACAGCACAAACACACTAGAAAAGTGCTGCATTAAGAAAATGGTATGAGAAAACTGTTAGCAGTGAATTCAGCATAAAAGAACAATCTTGCCTCTGTTTTTTAAATAAATTTGATATATTTCCAGTCAAGCCCGACATGTTTAAAATATAAACTAAAAAAATTGATTTGATGCACATATAGGATGCTGATGCTCATAACTTACGTTGATTGAGGTGGATCTAAGGATTGCTGGTCAAGAGGAGAGGCGCCAGAAGAGGGTGCCTTGTCAGGAAAAGTTGAATTAGCTTTTAACACTGCATTCACCATAAGACATGGAAGCAAAGGGACAGAAGAATAAACATCTGTTAGGATCTTATATTATGGGGAAATATTATAAAAAAATTGTATACAGAACAAGTACTAAGCATTTCTTTACTTTGTAGAAGAAAGTTGTACTTTTAATGCTACTAGTTTAACAAATGCTTACATGCCCCCTGCCAGGTCTTAAGGGTAGGGATCCACTAAAGCTGTGTTGCATGAACACATGTGAATACTGGCATTGGTACAAGAACAAGAGGTACAATGAAATTTCTAAACCTAAGGTAAAGATACACACAAAAAAGGGGATCAACTTGCACCTCTACAAGTTACACTAAAATTATGATAAGAACTCAATCCAACCATAGATTTTGAGATAAAATTATGTAATACACACACAAACAGAGAGAGAGAGAGATCACAATATCAACCAAGTCTTATGGTGTAGTTCTCCCAAGGTTTTTATCAGATAGCAGCATATAACAGGAAGCCTTGAAAACACTGTAGGGGAATAACACACACACACACACACACACACATATATATATTCACAATATCAGCTAACTTTTATGGTGTAGTTCTACCAAGGTTTTTATCAGATAGCAACATGTAACAGAAAGACTTGAAAATGATAACATGAAATAGCAGATAGCAGGATAGCTACTAAAGTGAAATTATAGGTATGAGATATGAAAATATATTTATTTATAGATATACAAATGCTTGAAAATTTAAAAATACCAGAAATTAAAGATGTTTACATTTCACAATTATTAAAAAAAAAAACAGAAAGAGAAATTTGAGAAGATTGAACTTTGAATTGAAAAAAAAAACAGAAATTTACGAACACAACAGTGAAGATTGGAGAGACAGCGTGTGAAGTGCAAACAGACTTCAGAGACAGCAGGAAGAGATGCACTGGGCGGAAAGAACCTGGGTCACATGAAATACTGGTGATGTTGGCCAGAGAATGTCTCAAAATGCAGAAGAGATGAATATACAAGAAGCAAGAATGATGAGATTGGCCTGAGTTCTTAAAACCCTATTTGATCAGAGGAGATTACTGACCCAAAAACATAAGAAAATGGGATGAAAAGATCAAAAAAGAGGGACATTTTGTGGCTTCTCATGAAGACTGAGAGCAGCTGCTGTGATCATGAAATGACCATTTATCAATACCAGCCGTAATTTTCCACAATGGAGAAGCATGCCTCTACTGCTCCTGTTATGCTCAAGAGCCAGGACACCTCAATAGTGCAGCCAGCTACTAACAGCTATTGATAACTATGCTTGAATGATAAGCGAGTGTTAAGATCAAGTGTGTAGCCATTACCCAAAAACTACCAGTACTGAATGCACATCTAATAGAGGAATGGGTACAGCAACTATTTAGGAGTACCAATACATCATAGCTCTAAGGTAAGCCAGCTTTAAAAATAAGAGGGCATTTATCATTTTATTGTTAATCATTCATGTGCAAAGGTGAATATACTCCTATTTGAATCGAGATTCAAATCATGAATCAGAAGGCTTTTTAACAAAATAAAGCATATACAAATAACAAAAACATGAAAACACAAATTCATTATCAATGGCTAAAAAACAAAAATTCAGGAACAGTTTAACATTAAGAAACATAAAAAATAAAAATCATATGTAGTGAGTATTGTGGAAGAGAAACACATGTGTAGTGACAGACAATGGGAAGAACCCAGAGTAAAATAGTGTGGTAAGAGACACGTACAAAGCACAATAGGGGAACGGGAAAGAGGAGAACAAGAATTAGGCAAAGGCGACACACATGAAGAATGGGGCACTCTGGAATTGGAGGGAAAGAATTGGTCAATTCCCTCTCTTTTCTACTATTTAGGATTTTCAGAACCGGGTCACACATGACCTGATCCAGTTATAGGAGTGACCCAGTTGTGGTAGAATAGCACACTTCATCCCCAAAACCAAGAATCCTACAATTCAGCAGCGATTCAGGTGATTCATGGTGTGATTCAAGCACCAAAACAAGTCAGCATCCGATTCACATCACCAGCCACTTGAATCATATTGTACAAATCAAATTGTCAATTGTAGGATACTGATAACAAAGTTATAGATTACTTTTTTTAGTTTTATAATAGTATAATATATAATCAATAATAAAAAACAGCAAAAAAGAAAACCATCCACAGACTATTTGGGATGGAGAGTCGCCCAATTTGGTGGGCAGGCCCAACACCAACTTTCAACCAAGAAAAAAAACAGAACTACTACCTAGCATCTTCTCCCATCATTCCCTACCTCTTCCATCTTCCCTCAGGAAAGAAAAAAAAAAGCCTATCCATAGCTACTGCAACTCAAAATAGGGCAGGAAAAACTGACTTGAGGTTGCCTTGCTAATGCCTCTTTGGTAAACAACTATATGGCTATCCAAGATTGATTATTAGCTTTAGAGGACCGTTTTCTAATAATAAGCTAAGTGCTCTACATAAGAGTAGATGACTCCAGCTGCAATATCAAGGTTTTGGGGCTTGCCACAACCACATTGTGACCACAATTGTATTCGCATTTGCCCCCAATTTCCGGCAATGTCAAGAATCGTAACAAAACCACAACCATGACTGCAGTTTAAAACCTTGGACACAGCACAAACAATGTAAAAGTTCTTTTTTTTTGGCGATGAAAAAGTACTCAAAACCTAACTCAGTTTTATCAATAACACTGAATTCATAGCTCAATTGCATGACCATTATCAATCCAAGGCATAACTATAACAAGTCAACAGCAACAAAAGGCACAACGAAACAAAGAGTAAAGCAAATCAAGAATAAGACCATAATTTTTTTTCAGAACTAATTGAATGACATGATAACAACAAAAATTCCTTCCTCTTAACTACAATTTGCAAGGTGAGATCACAGCACACGATAAGTCAGTCACACAGTTAAAGTATGTCAAATCAATAACAAACGGCACAAAGCAACACGGAAATATCATTATTTTAGGGTAGAGAAGAAGAGCAAGAATGTTTCTTTGTGTTTTGAAAAAAGGGAAAAAAGAAGGGTAAGGAACGAACCGTGGATATGACAGGGGTTTTGATTTCTAGAGCAGCAACTCTTGCAGCATTCGTAGGGGCATCTTGAACGAGCGACATTGCCGCACTGTTTGCACTTGGGCTTGTTGTGGCCACGCTGGGACTTGGGCGGAGTAGGGACCGCACCCACGCCAACGCCTAGGGTTCCTGGTTTCGCCGTAGCGATGTTGTTGTTGTTGATGATGTTGGGGTTGTTGTTGTTGTTGTTGGGTGTCGCCATAGAATAGAGTAACAGCCACACCTAGCACCACCTTTCTTTGTTTCTTCTTCTTCGCGCGAAATTGAAAACGAAAAAATTGAAACCCCCAACCAAACAAAGACCAGCAACAAAGGCTGAGTGAGGGAAATGGAGGGGTGAGAATGTGAGACTCTTTTTATTTTTTTAATTTCTTGCTCTTATTTGTATTTTGAGTAAATAGTCAAATTGTTAGAAAGTATGATCCAAATAACAAATTGATTACGCAAGTTTGGTCGTTGAAAAAATACAACAAATTAATTTTATTATTAAATTTGTGAGATTAATTTATTATTGTTTAAAAATTAATTTAATAATAAATTATATTTTTAATATGAATTAAATATTAAATTATAAAATTTAGAAATTAATTTGTCATTAAATTATTAATTAATTTTTTGAAATATTTATACATTCAAAAATTTAATTTAATTTTTTTTTATCTTTTCGAAATAAATTTATCAATACCTCACAAAATGAAATTTGACTGTTTAGCCTTATATTTAGGGAGTTGCTAAGTGCATCCAGCATTATTGTTGGTGCACCTAACACTTAAGGATAAAAGTCAAAATTATCCCTGCTTATTTTTTAAAAAGTTTTGCACCCAGCTTTTCATCTTCTTCTGCGTTCCTTCTTCTTGTTTTGCGACCTTCTTCCTTATCACCCAACACTTGTTCTGCGCATTCCTTCGACTTCTTCTTCCTCCTATGTGACCTTCGGCTTCTTCTTCCTCTTGCTTCTTTCTCCTCCTGCGTGACCTCGGCATCCGTTCGTCTTCACCTTGCGACGCGTTCTTCTTCTTCGTTTTGCTGCTCACCATTGTTGGCCAAAACTGAGGTAAGTGCATTCTTCTTCTTCTATGTTGTTTCTACTGCATTTCTGGTATTGTAGGTGGTGTAAATTAGGATTGATGTTAACTCGTTGGCAAGTGTACCAAATCGTTACAAGTAGTAAAGTTCTCGGAAGTCCGAGTGTCGAATCCACAGGGACTTTGTTTGTACTTAGATTAATGCAAACCCAATTTAAAAGCAAGAGATAAGAAATTTAAAATTTAAAATAAAAGATAAAGATAATAGATAAGATAAGATGAAAGAAATTTAAAATTTAAAATAAAAGAAAAAAGATAAAGTCAAGATAAAATAGTGTTAGGAACTGACTTGCCTTGTCTGCCTAGGATGTATGAGTTTATGATTTTTTCTTTACCAATTCAGGTGATTTTATCCCACCTACATCTATTCATTTACCTGCCCCTGATGCCTCACGATGACAAGCCTATTTTACCTATCTATCCCCCAAATGCCTTTGCAAAGACTCAATAGATAAAATGCATGAAGTTCTAATTCTAGATGTTTGCTTTGACGCATGGGCATAATGCAATCACTCTATGCCTAGCAATGATTTTATTATGATATCTTTTCTTCTTGTTCTATTAGAAGTTATCCTCTCCCGAGCGTCTAACCCCTAAAACTAATGCATGCATATCTTCTTTAAATCTTATTTAGAAGTTACCCTTTCCCGAGAATCTAACCCCTAATAGAATATAAAGATGAGTATGCAAGATAAAAACAAAAAAGAAAATAGGAAAGAAAAACCTGATATTGCATTGATAAATAGTGAAGAGTACATCATACATCACATTGGCTTCTAGGCCTGCCAGGCCCTAACTAAGGGTTTAGCCACTCATGGCCATTGAGGGCTTTACAATGAGAAAGGGGGTGAAAGAAAGAAAGGGAATAAATGAAACCCCTAGGAGAGGGGGTTCTGTGGTGGTGTCTTTTGTCCCTTGGACTGGCTCTCTATTTATAGCTGCTGAAGTGGGCTTTGGGCCTTCGTAGGTGCGCTCAGCGCGACACCCCCTCGCTCAGCGCGTGTAGATCGCGCGCTTAGCGCGCATTTTGCAGGCTTAGCGCGTGCTTCTGTTAGATCGCGGGCTTAGCGCGTGTTGCAGGCTTAGCGCGCACTTCTGTTGGATCATGGGCTTAGCGCGTGACGCGCGCGCAGCGCGCGTATTGGGCTGGGCCTGCTTCAGATTTTCTTCTTTTCTTCAATTTTTCTAGCCTTTTTGCTTGTTACACCTCCAGTTTTTATATCTGCAGCCAAAATTCAACAAAACATCAATTCTTTAATATTTAAGCGCAAATAACTGCTAAATAATTATTTTTAAAGACAATTTTGCTTTATTTTCTATTATCAAAATACAATTATTTAGCAGTTATCAAAATCCCCCAAATTAAAACTTTGCTTGTCCCCAAGCAAATCAAATTAAAAGCAGGCTCCGAATGCTTCAACACTTTCAATGGCTACAATTTCTCAGATTCCTCCAACTGGTCCTTTCCGCATTTGTCATAATCCCACAATGGAAGCATAAATTACATCAAGATGAAATTGGTTAGTATCGGAAATCAATCAAGTTGGTTTGCCTCACTTTCCTCACAAGGTTAGTGTTTATCTCTACGCACAAGTGTCTGAGGTGAGTGTTTAAAATTTATACGACCTGCAATTAAGATTCCCAAATTTGCACTTCATCTCAGTTAAAGTTATTCTTACTTACATTTGGTGGATCACTAAGGACTTTTATTGGCTTGTAATGGGGCCTGGCTAGACAAGAAATCATGGTTTTTCTGGGATTTCAAACTTAAGGTTATAAGAGAGCATTCATCCTAGAAAAACTTATACTTAGCCTAGGCTTTATTTGTTTTTCAGCCTTAACACATATGTAATCTATTTTTCTTATTTCCAACCTTAGCACTTATGGCACCTCTTTTTTTTTTTTTTTTTTTTTTTTTTGGAAAGAGACTTTGGGCTAACAAGTTTTTTTTTTTTTTTTTTTTTGGGTGCCTTATTATGTGCTACTTTTACATTCCCAAGACCATCTTCATTCTACCCATCCCCCAAATTAGGGGTTTATCATGACTAAAACCTTTATGCTCTCTTAGAACCCTAAAATAAGGTTAGAGATATCACAATTAGGCTCAGGGGTTTTTTTTTTAAAAAAAATAATTACTAATTTGGCTCAACAAGGGTGCAAGGGATAAATTTCATCACAGGTTGGCTTTTTGGCTATGTGGCTAAAATAAAAAAACATGGCCTTGATCATATCCACCTTATGTAAATAATCTAACAGTCTAAGAATGATGCAAAATTAGGAATTTAAAAACAGACGTTCTCTCATAATTAAGTTCACACAACTCTCCGGGACAAGATAAAGTTATTGGCTTACCGGAACATGATCTATTTCCATCAAGCTAACCTTTTCTCTCTTTGTGATTCATGTCTCACTGTTTGACTGACTCTTGCTTCCAGAAAACCAGTATTTTCACAATTGTCATGTAGCATTTCAAGTGTTGAATCCTTCAGAAAAAGCCTAAATAGTAACTTCACAAATATCATGCAATTTTTATTCAATGACTAAATTTAAACTACTGAAATTAAAATGCATAAAATCATAAGTAAAGAAAAGAAATAACACAACTACCCTAAAAAAACAACTGCAACTAACTAAAGAAAGATAGGGTAAGAAATCCTGGGTTGCCTCCCAGTAAGCGCTTCTTTAACGTCATTAGCTTGACGAGTCAAATGCCTTCAAGGTGGCATGAAGGTCACAAAGAACACATCTTCCTTGCATTTTCGCCTCTTAGCTAGAGACGCCATGAAACTCATGTATGCTGGAAACACCTTCCATATTGTAGCAAGAAAAGTGCTGGTGGTCAAGGAGAGAAGGACACTTAAGGGTTTATCATGTTTTCCATGTCTTTCTTCCTTGACTATCAGTTGATGAGGAGTGGTATTGACTTGGAGAATACTTTCTTGTTGAATTTCTACTTGTGAGTACTTCTCCAATTGTTGTGCTTTCTCCTCATTTCTTTCTATCTCTTCCTTCTTTTCTTCTTCCACATCTTCCTCAGTTAAAATTACCTTGCACTCCTTTTTGGGCTTCATCTCAGTATTTACCGTAAAGGTTTCGGTGGGCCTTTCAGCAACTAGCTTAGCTAATTGTACTTCCAGATTTCTGATTGCTGCATCAGTGCTCTTCTGATGTGACCTTGTTTCTTGCATGAATTGTACCAGCAATTCTTCTAGCCTACTGCTTTCTTCCTGTGGCCTGGGCTCTTGGTCATGTAGAATGACATAATCATTGGCCGCCATATTCTCTATTAGCTCAATAGCTTCTTCTGGAGTCTTTAACTTGATCTTTCCACCGGCTGAAGCGTTAAGGAGCTGCTTGGAATGGGGTTGCAAGCCATCAATAAAGATGTTGAGCTGGACTGGCTCACTAAACCCATGTGTAGGAGTCTTCCAAAGTAACCCATGAAAGCGATCAAGGGCTTCACTCAATGATTCATGAGGGTGTTGGTGGAAGGATGAGATTTCCACCTTTCCCCCAATGGTCTTGGACTCTGGGAAATATTTCTTCAAGAACTTCTCCACCACCTCGTTCCATGTCCGCAGGTTATTCCCCTTAAACGAGCGAAGCCATGTTCTTGCTTCACCGGCCAAGGAAAAACAAAATAAGTCAAGGTGGATGGCATCTTCAGGCACTCCTACTATCTTCACCGTGTTGCAAATGTCGATGTATGTGGCCAGGTGTGCGTATGGATCTTCCGTTGGTAGGCCATAAAATAGATTCCCTTGAATCAGCTGGATCAAGGAATATGGATATGAGAAGTTGGCCGTCTGCACCTCTGGTCTAGCTATGCTGGTGAAGTACTGAGGTATAATAGGGCTAGAGTAGTCCTCTAGCGTCATTCTCTGTGGATGATTTTCTGTCATGATGCGTTCTTCGAAGAAGGAGTGTGCACTGTTAACAAAAGAAATAACTACCGTGCACGTTATCACAGAATAAATAATTTTTTTTTTATTTTAATTTTTTTATTATTTTTTTTATAAAAAAAAGAAGAATAAAGTAAGAATGAGTAAAGAGAAAAAAATTGAATAATAAAATAAAGCAGCTAAAATAAATAATAGATAAAAAAACAAAAAACAAAATAAAAATAAAAATAGAGAGTGAAAACTAATTGCTTACAAATTGGAATATGCAATTAATCAAGTACGAAAAACAAAGTCCCCGGCAACGGCGCCAAAAACTTGTTAACTCGTTGGCAAGTGTACCAAATCGTTACAAGTAGTAAAGTTCTCGGAAGTCCGAGTGTCGAATCCACAGGGACTTTGTTTGTACTTAGATTAATGCAAACCCAATTTAAAAGCAAGAGATAAGAAATTTAAAATTTAAAATAAAAGATAAAGATAATAGATAAGATAAGATGAAAGAAATTTAAAATTTAAAATAAAAGAAAAAAGATAAAGTCAAGATAAAATAGTGTTAGGAACTGACTTGCCTTGTCTGCCTAGGATGTATGAGTTTATGATTTTTTCTTTACCAATTCAGGTGATTTTATCCCACCCACATCTATTCATTTACCTGCCCCTGATGCCTCACGATGACAAGCCTATTTTACCTATCTATCCCCCAAATGCCTTTGCAAAGACTCAATAGATAAAATGCATGAAGTTCTAATTCTAGATGTTTGCTTTGACGCATGGGCATAATGCAATCACTCTATGCCTAGCAATGATTTTATTATGATATCTTTTCTTCTTGTTCTATTAGAAGTTATCCTCTCCCGAGCGTCTAACCCCTAAAACTAATGCATGCATATCTTCTTTAAATCTTATTTAGAAGTTACCCTTTCCCGAGAATCTAACCCCTAATAGAATATAAAGATGAGTATGCAAGATAAAAACAAAAAAGAAAATAGGAAAGAAAAACCTGATATTGCATTGATAAATAGTGAAGAGTACATCATACATCACATTGGCTTCTAGGCCTGCCAGGCCCTAACTAAGGGTTTAGCCACTCATGGCCATTGAGGGCTTTACAATGAGAAAGGGGGTGAAAGAAAGAAAGGGAATAAATGAAACCCCTAGGAGAGGGGGTTCTGTGGTGGTGTCTTTTGTCCCTTGGACTGGCTCTCTATTTATAGCTGCTGAAGTGGGCTTTGGGCCTTCGTAGGTGCGCTCAGCGCGACACCCCCTCGCTCAGCGCGTGTAGATCGCGCGCTTAGCGCGCATTTTGCAGGCTTAGCGCGTGCTTCTGTTAGATCGCGGGCTTAGCGCGTGTTGCAGGCTTAGCGCGCGCTTCTGTTGGATCATGGGCTTAGCGCGTGACGCGCGCGCAGCGCGCGTATTGGGCTGGGCCTGCTTCAGATTTTCTTCTTTTCTTCAATTTTTCTAGCCTTTTTGCTTGTTACACCTCCAGTTTTTATATCTGCAGCCAAAATTCAACAAAACATCAATTCTTTAATATTTAAGCGCAAATAACTGCTAAATAATTATTTTTAAAGACAATTTTGCTTTATTTTCTATTATCAAAATACAATTATTTAGCAGTTATCAATTGACATGATCCGCAATAGGGAAAAGTAGATCTGCATGCGTTTTTGGCCACGTAGTTTCGTGCGGATCAACTTGATCCGCAAGCTTGTTTTAAATTTTAAAAAATTTTGAATTATGTTTTAATTAAGGAAAAATGGTTTTTAATAAGAGTTTAGGGTTAATTTTGAAGCTTTTAGCCTGGAGTATGATGTTTTATAATGGTTGTTTAAGATATTGTGGTTGGCGTGCATTCATATTTTTAAGGTTTTAGTGGTTTTTTACTTTATTTATATCCTGTATGGTACTGAATATGCAATTGTAACTATTTATATCCTATTTTGAAATTTGGTTTTGTGGCTTTTTGGTTTGTAGCTTTACTTTGAACACAAACTATTTATATCCTACTTATGTGTTTGAAGCCCTCAAATTTAGTCACTTATTAGAATCCCAAAAAGATGATGAAAACAAATTAGAATTTGTAGCAATGCCACACCCTTGAGTAAAAAAATTGGTGCGAGTGTTTGAACCTCGAAGGAGGCATACATCTTCATCATAAGCTCGCGCAGCTTCCTCAACAGTTTGATAAGTTCCAAGCCAAAGCCTAATCTTCTTTGATGTGTCTTTGATGTCTGCTGCCCATTTCCCTGAAGCCCTTTGTCTCACTCCTACAAACTTTGGTTTATTCTTGATCTTGAGTTTCTCACAGAATCTACCCTCCTTGGCCCTTTGGTTTTGATACTCCATACTTATTAATATGAGGGCAATCAAGTTAGAGATAACATAAACATATATATAGGTACATGTGACAAGCTTAGGAAAATATCATAGGTTAAATTTAATTTAGTTGGCTTAGAGTATTAGAGAGCTCGTATTTTGTTTTTTGTATCCTTTTTTGCCAATGTTGTTTTCCCCAAACCCCCCCCCCTATTCCACAAATGGCTACTACTCTATAGCCTTTGTTGGGGTCAACCAAACATAACTCCAAAATCCTAACAACATCTTGAACACCAATTATGTCCTTTTCAATAACATCGTCCTCAATTCAGTTTATAGTTGCAACACTTTGTCTTCCACCCCATATAGGAACATTCCTTCTTGAATGAGCAAATCACCAAGACTTTGCATTATGAAGTTCACTATTGCTTGAGGCATCTTACAAGGTTGTCCTTCTTTCTCCCAAGCAAAAGATTTTCCTGATTAATCACAACCCTTTTGCTAATTCTCAAGCTTATAACACTGTTAGTGCTATTTATTGAACAAACATTAAGCATCTAAAGAAGTTCCAACATAATAGCAATAGTCCAAATCCAAACACAAAATACCAAATTTCTCGAAACCAAAACAAATGAAATTTTGAAAACCATACACACATAAAAGGATTGATTGGAATTTGTGTGGTTTAGTGATGGAATTTGTGGTAGACATTTGCAGATCATGGTTAAGACTAGAGGATTAGGCCATGCGTTAGGTAGGGTTGTTGCCAGAGGTCTGGGGAGAGGGGATGGTGATGATTTTGACGGTGCTCCCCAGCGCCGAAGGCCGACCGCATCGGCACAAAGGCGACAGGTACCTATCATTGTTGACGATGTTGTGCCTACGGTACCTGTGGACTCACCTGCAGTACCAGAGGCAGAGGCTGTTGTAGTTGGGGATGAGCCCATGGTAGATGCTGACGCACAGGACATCGGTCCAAAGACTGACGCATAGGATATTGGTGCACAGGATGCTACAAATGAGCTTGAGGGATTTCCTGGTGGACCCAGAGACCCATAAGTGCTTACGGAGTATGCTGACCATGTTGCGGCCAACGTATGGTCTAGACAAGTATTTATAATATTCAAGTCTGTTAAGTATTCTTTTTTTTTTAATGAGTTTTTGGTTACTGATTGACGTTATTTGAACAAATTGTGTGTTCCTTTGTACTTCAATTCAGGAACGTCCTGAGTTGAAGTTATCCTCCCATGGGAGGAAGGTGCATAACTTGGGCATGCCTGTTCCTGCAATTGAGGACATGGTTGCTGGGACAAGATTAAGTCCTTTGATCGCGTGTTCGATAAACATCGGTGATCGGGGACTTATATCCTCCTTTGTTGAGAGGTGGTACCGGGAGACTTCTAGTTTCCATCTTCTTGTGGGGGAGGTTTCGATCATGCTGGACGACGTCGCGTCTCTTTCCCATCTGTCGACCGTTGGCACATTCCATGACTTCCAGCCTCTGTGCACCGACGAGGCGATGCTGCTGTTGGTTGAGTTGTTGATGGTCTCAGCAGAGGTGCCCATGGCTAAGACAGGTCAATGTGGTGGACCATACGTACGCCTGCAGTGGCTGCGAGACGTATACCATTGCAGATGTCAGACGTAGAACTGGACAGCTGCCGCTCGCGCTTATGTTCTGCATCTTTTGGGTTGCACTCTTTTTGCTAATAAGAGTGCAACCCATGTTCATGTCGCACACTTACAGGCCCTGCATGACCTCACTCTTGCTGGGCAGTATGCATGGGGAGCTGCTGGCCTCGTCCATATATACGATCAGCTTAATGATGTCAGTCTCAGCACTAGCCGATAGCTTGCTAGTTACATCACCTTGTTACAGGTAATTAACATGTATTTCATAATTTAATTACAACAATGTTTTAATGAATGTATATTTAATTAACATATATGATTTTCGTGTAAACCCTGTAGTGTTGGATATACGAACACTTTTCGTCAGTTGCGGAGTGCAATGCTGATCCGGACTACGACGAGGTGTCACCATGTGCGTGTCGGTGGATTGCGACAAAGAAGACTCTGAAGAAGGTATCTACAGCGACGTACAGGCAGCGCCTAGATCGTCTGCGGATCCCAGATGTCTGCTGGATGCTATATGCGGAGCACCGACCTATGCAGGACTTTCATCCGATTTCGTGCTTCTCGGGACAGCTCCGCTGGGGGCCTATTGTTGTCAGATACAGACCGGAGAGGGTTATGCGTCAGTAGGCTGTGTCCAGTGCATTCCTGCAGACCCTATCCATTCGTGGGTGTCATATGATGGCGTGGACGATACGTGGACGCACTACTCAGACCATCTGGCGGCAGCATGTGATCTATGAGTTGTGCCAGGTCAATGTGCGCCTGACTACATAGACTGGTTCTTCGTCATATCGCATTCATTCATGACTGCACCACAAACGGATCCTCCTCGATATGCATATGCGACGTAGCCCAGTCATATCCCTCATGAGGTAGCATCGGCATTGACACATGCGGATCCTGATGCGGACGAGCCCAGACATGCAGTGGTAAGTGTTACTATTTGGTTAGATGTATGTCATTTACTTCAATTATTTTAATACTAATTTGTATAATTCGTTTATTTTCTATTTAACAGAAGGCTTGCCATGCAATCGCGGAGGCGTTGGAGCAGCATCTAAATGCTCTAGGCACATCGACACATGAAGAGGTCATCCAAAAATGCCTCAGGATTGTCAGGGGTGTCACAAAAGACCGCAATGTGTATGTGAGGTCTCGACGTAGGCGGTGCACGGATCAACAATAGTTTATTTACACTTTAGATATCATTAGTTTTTTACAATGTATTTGACTTAACATTTTGTATATTTTAAGTTATTTTGATTAATAATATTAGTTTATAATATTAGTGTTATTTTGTCAATTATGTTTAAATTACTTGATCCGAAATTTATACCAAATTCATTTGAAATTCATCGACATATTATGAATGGAAGTAAGTAAATTAGAAATGTTAAACTAATATTACAAATGTCATTTAAAATTAAGTTTCAATAAATTTAAACTTTTTTAAAAAATCCAGTCTCTTGCTAATCAAGTTGATCCGTGGAAAACTTGCGGATCAAGTTGATCCGTGTAATACTTGCGGATCAAGTTGATTCGTGCAAGACTCGCGGATCAACTTGATCCGCATTTGGTCCGCATGTCTTGCATAGATTAACTTGATCCACATGAGACTTTCGCGGATCAACTTGATCCGCAAGTTTTTCACGGATCAACTTGATCCGCACAACGAAACATTGGAGGGGCATTTCTGGCATTTTTAGGTGATGCTGGGTGCACCAGCAATAACACTGGGTGCAGCTAGCAACGCCCTTATATTTGGTAAACAAATATTCTTGGCTTAATTATAAAATTTGTTCCCTTATTTTGCCTATCACACTAAATCGGTCTCTTTATTTTTAATTCAATATTTAAGTCTCCTATATTTTAAAAATACACTTTCTTAGTGTATAAAATAAAAATAAAACTTATATAAATATACATATTCTAATTTATGTAAAAATAGAATTTAATCTTATATATTATATTTTAAAAGATAATATATAAGATTATAAAAATATAATAAATTAAAAAAGAATAAAATTTAAATTTTGAACTATTTTTGTATAAAACTTATATTAATACTATATTTTACATGAAAGATTGAAATGAACACTTAGGTGTAGTGATAAAAAAAAGTGTGTTTCTTATTTTAAGAATCATGGTTCTAATATATGAGGACTAAAATAACATATTTTGAAATATATGAAACTCAAATAGTGATTTAAAAAATAGGAGAATCGATTTAATGTTATAGGTAAAATAGGAGGACGAATTTTGCAATTAAGCCAGTATTTTTTAATAATTTCTAATGTTTTTTTTAAAGTTACTTTAAGTATCGTTTTTTAAAACTCTTGCTTCTAGCTTTTATATTTTTATCTTCAATTTTTTTTTTTTATTTTTAAATAAATTATGATTTTATTATTTTTTTATCATTTAATACTGTTTAATTATTTCATCAATTAATCTTATCTAATACTAATAATTTAGTAATCTAATTTTTCAGCTTCCCACTACTAATTTTATGAAACATAGCCTAACAAGTTGAAAGCTCATTAAAAAAAATCAACATTTGAATTAATTTTGTATCTGTGGAAGTATGTTGCGCAAAATAGCCACGCCAAATACGTGAGAAGGACAACATTGTTGCATAGCATGCAACAAGATGTAAACGGATACAATTGAGCAGTTTCTACAGAGGTACATCGAAACTTGGAATTGTAATTGTGACAGCGAAGAAAAGTAGCAATTCAAATTATATTCATATGTATAAACTGACAAAAATGTATTGTAACGTCAGCCACCTACTAAATAAATTTCTTTTAGAGCTGAGAAAGGGGAATGTATATAAAAAAATAGTGAAACTTTTTAAAGAAACTCAAGGAATTAATAGAGATTCATTCCATAGGGAGAAATTCAAAGTAGCATCCTTCATTGCTTTTTTTTTTGTTTGTTGGGTACAATCTTAATTGCTTAATACATAGTTTTAGTTTTATTTTCTCCTTTAAAAAAACACATAGTTTTATTTTCTTGTTCTTACTAATTCTAACATCTTTAGCCTTCAACCCTTTTTGATGGTTTGCTCAATTACCATGACTTTCCGTTCCTTGAGACTGGTATAAACTTGTGGTCAAAAGCCTTTTGCTTTTGCTTCTTGGACACAACGTTAACATGGGTGTGATATAATATGACATTAGGCTTTATATTGAAGTCCTTTATAAAATGATCCGTTCTTCCATCTGATACTTGTTGAACTTGAGCAATTTTCTTTAATTGCTTCAGGCATAGGTTGGTCATTCATCATTTTCTTCCAATAATCCCCCAGGTCTTTTCTTGCATGGCTTAAGTTGATGTTGGCAACCTATCTAGTAGAGATAACATAGAAAAGTCATAAACCATGCATCTCTGTTTCAAATTTTAAATCAAATGAGTTGCTTCAGAAAAGCTTACCAGGAGAAGAGACAAGATTACGAACAATGCAGAGATGGGCTTCATTCCTTTGCTAAGATGTGTGCTCCTCCTTACAGCATGATTAAGATTAATTATGCTCTAGCTACCTTCACAACATAACATTTTTCTTTTAGTACTTGTTATCCGAGACTAAAACGGACCAAATGTATATGTAGGAAATAAGTTAAAAAGTATACGTGCAATGATTAAAATATAAAGATTGTGTAAATATATGGAATAAATGAGTAATTAAATAAAAATAGAGTAGATTACAGTTAAACTCCCTACTTCAGGTTTTGGTGAGATTGTACAAACTCCCCTCTTTTGTAACGCTTACATCAATCCATTATTGGGATGAAGTACATGTAATGTTTTTTTAAAGTGTAACATTTACAATGGTATGCAAGGCTTTAACATGCTCATTGCCTCTTTCCCCTACTTCTTCGTGAGTATCTATTGCGATTTACTTTTGTTTCAGTGAAGAAAACAATTCCATATTATTTGTATTGAAAATTAAGTTGTCTAGCAAACTGCAGTAACCAAAATATACCATTAAGTTTGACACACAGAATGAGACCAAGGCCTGTATTATTAATAGGGCTCTGATTAAAAATTCTGAAATGAAACATTACAGCATGATTGCTAATTATTGCTAGTCAAAAGCCTTTGTACAAACCCGATCAGCCTAATCCTACTTGGTAGTAGTAGTAATATACAAATATCTATGACAATTTTCTACTTTCCTCATTCTGTACAAACACCATGAGAATGAGAGCACATAAAACACGGTTTTACTTATTAGAACCAAAACAAGCTTTGCCTGTTGCGCTTTGAACATACTTAGCTTAGCCACATGAAATTCAGTGTATTAGCTCTGTGAATGAACTGTCACTATGTAGGATATGACTTGTTAGTTTTTGAGACTACAGAATAGTAGAGTAGAGCATTAGAAATGATCCCCGAAAACAATTAAAGAATGAAAAGAATAAGTTGAGTTGATCAGTCAATTTTGATCTCGCACATAGACTCTTGATCAGCCTCTGAAACAATGTCCTCAATAGTGAGAGGCAGAGGTAGGTCAGAAGAAAAGGTGAGTGTTGGCTTCACTTTTGGTACAGCAAGTGGTGCAGCCTCATTGTTTAGAATTTGCAGCACTCTCCTCATGGAGGGTCTCTCAGCACTATCAGGATTAGCACAACTCAACCCCAAAATCAACAATTTCCTCATCTCCTCCTCCTCAAACTCCCCATTCAACCTTTTATCAGCTGCCTTAATCACTTTTCCTTCAGAGTGAAGGCGCCAAACCCAATCAATCAGATTCAACATCTTAGACCCTTCTCTTTCAATTGGCCTCCTCCCACAAGCCACCCCAAGCACAACCACCCCATAGCTGAAAACATCAGTCTTATCAGTGGCTTTTCCATACTGAAGATACTCAGGTGCAAGGTACCCCATTGTTCCAGCAGTTAAAGTGGAAACAGGGCCCTTATCATGATCCATAAGCTTTGCCAATCCAAAATCCCCTAACCTAGGGTTGAAATTTCCATCCAGCAATATGTTCCCAGCCTTAATATCCCTGTGAATAACTCTCTGCTCACACTCTTGGTGAAGGTAAACCAGCACAGAAGCCAACCCTAGTGCAATGTTTTGCCTGTGAGACCAACTCAAAAGCTTCCCCCTTTCAGGTTCCTTGTAAAGCATCTTGTCCAAGCTTCCGTTGGGCATGAAGTCATACACAAGCAGCAACTCCCCCTTCTCAACGCACCAACCTTGAAGCTGAACCAAATTCTTGTGCCTCAAACCAGCAATGGTGTTGAGTTCATCCAGAAACTCAGTCTTCCCTTCGTGAGAATGTCTTGACCTTTTCACAGCAGCGATGGTTCCAGAAGATATAAAGAAAGCCTTATACACTGCTCCGAAAGATCCATGCCCAACAATCCTAATAGGGTGAAACTCTCTTGTAGCAGACTTCAACTCTTTGTAATGAAACTCCCTAGGATACGCCACGAAACCACTCTTCTGGAACTTGTCTTTCTCTCTCTCTTTTCTCCCACCAATCTTCCATCTCCGAACAAAAACATACCCCAAGAATATTGTGAAAGCCACAAAGAAAGAAACAGAATCCACAACAATGCCAACAACCCTCTTGTCGCGCTTCTTGGTGGCACCGGAACGTGAAATTTCCACCACGGAAACGTTATGAGGGTGGTGCAACGTGGTGGTCATTGTTTTGGCGTGAAAGGTCCAATTTTTTATATGGTGAAGCTCGATGCTTCCTTGAGTGGAAGCCGAGAAGCCAACGTAGACGGGGTCTCTGAGGTGATGAGAAAGATCGAACTTGACAGAGAGGAGAGGTAGGAGGGGTTTTGAAAAACGTGAATAGCTCAAGAAAACGTTCAGTAATGTGTATTGGGTGTTGTAGTCGATCAATGCAGCGATGGTGTTGCCGCTCTTGAGGTCGATGCCGTGCAAGATGGGGTCTCCGGTTACGAGGGACTTCATGGAGTCCACGTCGAAGCCCACGTGGTTCTCGTTCGGGTCGTCAGAGCGCGTGTCAAATTCGATGGCGACGAAGCCGGTGGCGGTGGGGAGGCCGAGGGGTTCGGAGAGGGAGAGGGTGGTGTTGGGGGAGAGGAAGAAGGCGAGGCCGTCGCCGGAGGAGGTGGGGTTGAGGTTGTGGATGGAGAAGGAGAAGGTGGTGGAGAAGGAGGCGTGGAAGAGGGAGACAGGTTGGCTGTAGACAACGGCGCCGGTGCTGGAGGTGGGGGCGGCGTTGGTGAGTCTTACGACGCCGTTGTTTCTGAGAGAGGAATCGCCGAGGAGGGTGATGTTGTTGAGAGTGAAAGAAGGGAAGTCGAAGCTCACGTTGTCTGCTACTGCCACCTCCCACAATAACAACGTCAAGATGAAGAAGAAGAAGAAGAAGGTGAAATCCATGGCCATGAACGACGTGGCTCCAAGAATCAACAAGAAAATGAAGAGAAGTGGTTGTTGCGTGTACTGCATGTGGAGGTATCTTTATTTTGCATTTTTTTAGCACTATGTGCATTATGAACTCATTTTTTTATCCTTGTTCGTGCTGATGGACTGCTATTTTGTTATTATGAATGGGCTTAGCTACTTTGTTGTTAACTGTTACTTCCCCATGCAAATAAACTAAACAAGGATCTATACAGAAAAAAGAAGAAGAAAAAAACTAAACAAAGGACATGATTATTAGTTAAATAGGCTAATTAACTATTTATTCTATAAGTTTTTATCAAATAAAGATTTATTCATAGAATTATTTATAAAGTTTATTCAGTTAAATTTTAAAAAATATTTGAATAAATTTTACGAAATTTATTGAAATAGTTTTTTAGAAATTATTAAAAGGTCATAAATTATTTACAATCCCAAACTCTTTTATACATTCTCAGAATGTATCATGATCGGTGAAGGATCTAGGACCAGTCAGAGTAATTTATTTTTAAAAAATGAAAATTAATAATAATTATCATACATGTTAAAATAAATTAAACATGAGATATTATAGAATGAAACTTAAGGTAAATAAAAGATCAAATTTATTGATCTTAAATTATTTTTTATAAGTCTCACAATAGATTAATTTTTAATATTTATTTACACTTTTTGTGTAGAGATATTAATTTTTTTTTTGAAAACATGTACAAATCTTATTTGTTAGTGTAGAAGAACAGATTTTTAAAGTGAAAACTAATCCTCTTGCTTCAATAATAAATTTTAGTAAGATCAAATCTTACATAAAAGATCGGATTATAAGAATACTTCTTAGAGATACTCTAATGAATTGAAAAGAGAAACAAATATATGAAAAAAACAAGTAAATAAATTAAAAGATTAAATTTGATTTTTTTTCAAAAAGTCAATAAATTTTTTATTTACAACTCTAAATGCGATATGTAGGTCTCATGATAGTTAACTTGCAATGATTAACAATTCATAAAACAAATAATTAAACTAGGTACTAGTGTTTTTGCTCAAATTACGATGATATTAAATTATGATAATTTTACTTATTTGTTAGCAAAAATAACAAGAAATTTAAACAACACAATCTAGTAAAAATATATATTAGTAATTGGATAAAAAGAATGAAATTCAACCACACCACACTACAACTATCAGTTAAATCATTTCAGCAATCCAAGTTATTATTTTTCTAAGTGAATGGATTAGATTGAATTTAAATGTAAATGAATTAGATTTTATTATATTTTTAATAATGACAGTGCTTTATTAAGAAGAAGGGTCAATAGGCCTAACTAATACTAAGCAGTTGGGGGGAGGGGGGATTTCCTCAACCCAATATCTCTCTTTAACAAAAAAAGAAGCTAATTTGGCTAAATTATCAGCAGCCTTATTTGGCAATCTATTTACAAAATTGAAAGAATGCAGATTTCTATAATTTATCAACAGAGCAGAGTGTTGGAGAACACCTAAAAAGTCGTTCCAACCATCAACAAGTCTCTTGCAATCCCTTCCAAGTCCATCTGAATGCAATTGCCTCTGCCACGTGAGGTTTATAACAGCAAGGAATAAACAAAGACCAAGCCTTAAGACGGTCATGGCCCAATAACCGCCTTTGTACAAAGAGAGTTCCTGCACGTGCCACACACGTGAGTGTGTCTTTTGGATTCGATCACTTCGACATCTCCCATTGACGACGCGCTTGCCCTAGCAGCAGCTTCTCTCCTCTGCCGTTTGCCGTGCTCCGCGCTCCTCGTCCGTTTGTGCCTGAGCTCCCGTCCATGCCGCCCATGTAACTTCCGTTACCACTCACAAAGGTCCTACATCTTTCCGATATCAGCTTCTAGTAAAATACCCCTTTTACAATTTTAACCAACAAAAATACTTAGTTTTTAAACTTTGGAAATCAGGCAGATAACGTGGTTGGCCAATTTCATAAACTTCAAAAACCTCCACCTCAGGCTCAACTATCTGACTCAACTTCAGGTAGTTTTTAATTTTTTTTTTTAAAAATGATTTCAATTTTTAAAAGTATAATCATAGGTTATGCTAATTGATTTGATTTGCACGCTGCTGCAGCAGGGGTTGAGAGCATTTTTGCTTGTTTTATTGTGTTTATAGTGCCGTGCTTTTTGTCTTATCTAGTGCTGTAATTGCAGAGGGATCACATCGTGAGCTTCCTTCGCTTAACATTGTTCGTAGTGCTTTTGTTAAGGTATGACTAATTTCACAGTTTGTTTGATCATGTGTCTCAACAATCTTTTTGGTTTTTTGTAGTTAAATTCTTAGCAACTGTGTGTTGTCCTTGGTTGGGGTTACATTGTTAGCATTCATGAGCATAATGGTAGCCGTGGTTGGTCTGTCCACTAAATTTTCTTGAACACAAAGTAAACCAATATGAATACATCTCATCATTTCATTTCGTGAATTGTTGTTTAATGATGGATCTACAATATTTATAGCTGTCTGCTCGTTCCAACTTCTCCATGCCTGCAAAACATTGTTATTAGGTCATGGATTCCACTTTTACGTTATTTTTCTGGAGCTTGTAATAGTCTAATCCATACTTTTAATTGACAAAGTAGAAAAAATAGTTAGTGACAAAAGGAAGACTTACGAAACTTAGTAGATCCTCAACATTCTCCCCATGATGAATGCCACTGTCTTTTTGGCCGCTTAAAATCTCAAGAACTAGTACACCACAACTGAAGATATTGTAACGACTTTCCCAATCCAATTGTGCTTTCATGTTTGGATCTGCATATACATCCATCAGTTTTAATTTTGTGTGAATAGTTAGGCTTTGTCTTGAACCACAAGTGAAATATAGAGAAGCAGTCTAACTATGCAGTCATTCAGACGTACCAAATGTGAAATAATCAAGGCTTTTATTAGGAACATATTCATAGACAAGTAGCCTTTCATTTCCTTCCAAGCAGAAACCAAGTAGCCTAACTAAATTTCGGAGCTGAAGCTTGGCCACTAAAAGCACCTCATTCTTAAATTTGGTATCTCCTTGGCAAGAATCTCTTGACAACTTTTTAACTGCAATCATCTGCCCATTAGAGAGCCTACCCTGAAAATGGATCTCGGTCAGCTATGGCAAATATTTTGCTAACTGGTGGTATAGCATATTTTGAATTTTGATGATGTGTATCTAAATTGGACAGAGTTACTTACCCTGTAAACAACTCCAAATCCACCTTGTCCAAGTTTATTAGAATCAGAGAAGTCTTCTGTAGCAACTTGTATTGTGTTGAAGTTAAATTGCAATGACTCGGCAATTTTAATTTCATCCTCAACTTCATCTTCTTTAACTTCACATAGGAAGCAAATTTAAACTATTTAGTACTTCAAATATGATATAACTGATTCCTTCACTAGCTTGGATGCTTGGCCAGTGATTGTTGACTAGCTTGTTATCAACAACAAGCAATTTACAGCTCCTGATTCCTTCACTTTCATTTCCTGCAGTAATTTATCTATCCATAAGGCTTGACAAACACTCATAGAAGCAACTGTTGTTGTCATTTAACAATTGCCAGTCTTTGAAGACACTATAAATCACCAATTAGAGCAATCTACTTGAGAATCTTATTTGAGTCCTAAACTGCCCATCAAATCAGAATAGGATTGCAAAAAACCACGATAAACAATTGTTATACAAAAGGTTATCTAGTGAGAAATTTCTAACAAATGTATAATTAGAAAAAGAAAAATATAAATAAAAAAATATGAAATACTGAATAACACAAACTCATCCTTAAACATATAGAATGCTTGGGGTGTGCATTGCGGCCCCTTTTTCTAATTAATAATGAAAGCTCACTGCATTGACTTGAAATTTTTGTCACCAGGCGCCTTGCTTTTTAAGGGAATGTTCTCGAAACACATAGTCCAACTTTCACTAGCACCAGTAGCAGTCAGCCTCTATATTAGAGATGATTATATCTGAAGATAAATCAGACATTGACCAATTATTGATATCCCCTTCAAAATATTCTGATAAGAAAACAACCAAAAATGGTGTAACAAGATCATTTATCCCCTGAACATATCCACTTGCAGGATGTCGAATGGCCCTGGTAAAAGATTGGGAATTGTGTTAGTGAAACAAAATAAAATAACAAATTAGTAAGCATTTGTAAGTCAATGACAAGGGTTAAAGAGTTGCAGAGTTCTGTCATGGATAAAGACTGAAGCCAGTACAATTCATGTCTGCAGAATTGTTATATACACAGTATATACAGCAGCTTCTAAGCCGAGCTTATTCTCATCCAGCTGTCATTCTGTTATTGAGAGCTGTCAATTAGTTATACTGAATTGCTGATGATCTGCACTAGGATTTTGTTTTGTATAAAGACTAGTCACCTCTGTATTACCATTGAGATTTAATAACATCAAAAATCATTTTCAGTTTTCAATTCTCCCTATTTTTCTCTCTGCTCTCTCTCTCTCTCTACAATCCTATATTTTTTCACACTTTCTGTTCATAATTAATAGTTCAAATCACTCTGAGAGCAATGGACATAAAATGGGAAAGCTAGACCACAATGGTCTATTGTGGTTCTGGCACCTTTTTTTTTTTTTTTCCTAAGTCATGGCTCAAAAATGCTGCTAAGAAGAAAGCAAAAGCATATAGTAAGACTAGATCAACTATTTCAAACATCTCCTGAATGCATAGTAAATATGCATCAGAAGGTAACCAACCATCTTGCTGATTTCTAGAAGGGTTGTGTGATCATGCCCCTCCCAAGGCCCCTCCTGAGTATCATGTAGTATCATAAAACAGTTACCAGTTTACCTAAAGGAGATGTAGCAACTTGGAAACACATTAATACCCAACTTTTTTCAGACTAGATTTAGCACAGTGCCCAAAAAGCAAGTATACGTCACACCTTATAAAACTGGTATGTACTCAAATGGTTGTCATATCTGTAATGGATACAGATCCAGTACCGTATTTGTTGGGTACATATTGGTGCATACCCAATACTTAGGAAGTCACATTGCATGACTTTCGTAGCCAAGCTAAGAGTCATCTTTCAACTTAAAAAAAAAACTATAACGAAGAACAAGTGACTAAGAATTATATTTGGCCAACAAATGGATAAGAACAATATCTAACCATGGATAAAGAATACGTTCCAATGATTTCTGAACTTCGCTGCTGCTGGAAGAATGGAACATCAGGAACAGTTCTTGGACAATCAACACCAATCTAACAAATATACAATGACAACAGTAAAAAACAAGGACAGTATTTTCATGAATAATTAAGATAGGAATATATTAAACCTGGGAATACCTGACGAAGCATGTTGACCTCATCATCTGAACGTTCTGTGTCAGGAATATCATAATTTTATTTTCTTGTTCTTACTAATTCTAACATCTTTAGCCTTCAACCCTTTTTGATGGTTTGCTCAATTACCATGACTTTCCGTTCCTTGAGACTGGTATAAACTTGTGGTCAAAAGCCTTTTGCTTTTGTTTCTGCTTCTTGGACACAACGTTAACATGGGTGTGATATAATATGACATTAGGCTTTATATTGAAGTCCCTTATAAAATGATCCGTGTTCTTGCATCTGATACTTGTTGAACTTGAACAATTTTCTTTAATTGCTTCCGGCATAGGTTGGTCATTCATCATTTTCTTCCAATAATCCCCCAGGTCTTTTCTTGCATGGCTTAAGTTGATGTTGGCAACCTATTTAGTAGAGATAACATAAAAAAGTCATAAACCATGCATCTCTGTTTCAAATTTTAAATCAAATGAGTTGCTTCAGAAAAGCTTACCAGGAGAAGAGACAAGATTACGAACAATGCAGAGATGGGCTTCAATCCTTTGCTAAGATGTGTGCTCCTCCTTACAGCATGATTAAGATTAATTATGCTCTAGCTACCTTCACAACATAACATTTTTCTTTTAGTACTTGTTATCCGAGACTAAAACGGACCAAATGTATATCTAGGAAATAAGTTAAAAAGTATACGTGCAATGATTAAAATATAAAGATTGTGCAAATATATGGAATAAATGAGTAATTAAATAAAAATAGAGTAGATTACAGTTAAACTCCCTACTTCAGGTTTTGGTGAGATTGTACAAACTCCCCTCTTTTGTAATGCTTACATCAATCCATTATTGGGATGATGTACATGTAATGTTTTTTAAAGTGTAACATTTACAATGGTATGCAAGGCTTTAACATGCTCATTGCCTCTTTCCCCTACTTCTCCGTGAGTATCTATTAAGATTTACTTTTGTTTCAGTGAAGAAAACAATTCCATATTATTTGTATTGAAAATTAAGTTGTCTAGCAAACTGCAGTAACCAAAATATACCATTAAGTTTGGCACACAGAATGAGACCAAGGCCCGTATTATTAATAGGGCTCTGATTAAAAATTCTGAAATGAAACATTACAGCATGATTGCTAATTATTGCTAGTCAAAAGCCTTTGTACAAACCCGATCAGCCTAATCCTACTTGGTAGTAGTAGTAATATACAAACATCTATGTCAATTTTCTACTTTCCTCATTCTGTACAAACACCATGAGAATGAGAGCACCTAAAACACGGTTTTACTTATTAGAACTATGATCAAAACAAAACAAAACAAGCTTTGTCTGTTGCGCTTTGAACATACTTAGCTTAGCCACATGAAATTCAGTGTATTAGCTCTGTGAATGAACTATCACTATGTAGGATATGACTTGTTAGTTTTTGAGACTACAAAATAGTAGAGTAGAGCATTATAAATGATCCCTGAAAACAATTAAAGAATGAAAAGAATAAGTTGAGTTGATCAGTCAATTTTGATCTTGCACATAGACTCTTGATCCGCCTCTGAAACAATGTCCTCAATAGTGAGAGGCAGAGGTAGGTCAGAAGAAAAGGTGAGTGTTGGCTTCACTTTTGGCACAGCAAGTGGTGCAGCCTCATTGTTTAGAATTTGCAGCACTCTCCTCATGGAGGGTCTCTCAGCACTATCAGGATTAGCACAACTCAACCCCAAAATCAACAATTTCCTCATCTTCTCCTCCTCAAACTCCCCATTCAACCTTTTATCAGCTGCCTCAATCACTTTTCCTTCAGAGTGAAGGCCCCAAACCCAATCAATCAGATTCAACATCTTATACCCTTCTCTTTCAATTGGCCTCCTCCCACAAGCCACCTCAAGCACAACCACCCCATAGCTGAAAACATCAGTCTTATCAGTGGCTTTTCCATACTGAAGATACTCAGGTGCAAGGTACCCCATTGTTCCAGCAGTTAAAGTGGAAACAGGGCCCTTATCATGATCCATAAGCTTTGCCAGTCCAAAATCCCCTAACCTAGGGTTGAAATTTCCATCCAGCAATATGTTCCCAGCCTTAATATCCCTGTGAATCACTCTCTGCTCACACTCTTGGTGAAGGTAAACCAGCACAGAAGCCAACCCTAGTGCAATGTTTTGCCTGTGAGACCAACTCAAAAGCTTCCCCCTTTCAGGTTCCTTGTAAAGCATCTTGTCCAAGCTTCCATTGGGCATGAAGTCATACACAAGCAGCAACTCCCCCTTCTCAACGCACCAACCTTGAAGCTGAACCAAATTCTTGTGCCTCAAACCAGCAATGGTGTTGAGTTCATCCAGAAACTCAGTCTTCCCTTTGTAATTTAAAAACTCACGTTTGTGAAGCTTTAACTATCTTAAGACTTGCCTAAAATTGATTTTGCAGTAAAAAAAGAGGACTTACCTAAAAAAACTATCCTAAAAAAACTCACGTTTGTCAAGGAAAAAACTTTTGACCCACACACAAAAGAAACATATTATAGTAAAAAATATTTAAGCCATGAAGGAAAAGCAAGAGTGGTTTTAATTTATATTTTTGACGTTCTCCTTTTATCCTCCATTCATATTTTTCTTGTGTACTTGATAAATAAAAACTTTTTCCACAGTTCATGGATGACATCCTTGTACTGGGGCATAATCCCACACATACCAAAGAATAGGAATCCTCACAAAGAGAAGGGACGCAAGAACATTCTCTCTCTCCTACTAATTTTTTTTTATGTTCAACTTTTGTGATTACATTGTAAAGTGGTGATCACTGTGGGGACAAAAAGCACTATAAACACTTGGATCCTACATGAGCAAAAGAAACATGGAAGATACTACTAGCTAATTATATGAATGTTTTATTTTCACTTCTACTGACCAAAAGTAATTTTGTCAAATAAATGAAGATTCTTATTTGTTATATTTACGGGGGTGACAATAGTTTATATTTTGGACTGCAAAGTAAACATAGGTGTAGCACACAATTATGCAAGTATTGGAGGCCCCCTTATGTAAGGCTTTATAATGTAGGGATTGTGGGGTGATTGTTCTTCTGAGGGGGGTGGCCCCTGTCTGGTGGCCTTCTCAAATTATTGATATTGGTGTCATGTGTTGCTCTCTTCACCTTGTTCAACTTCTTTTGGTGCTCATTTCAGGGTCATGTCACCAGTAGGGGATCCACTTTTTGCAAAAAAATTAAAACTAAATATTGGTGGGTAACATGCCTTGCCATCAACCCCGTTCATTATGAATGACTGTTAATCCTACGAAAGTAATGATCTCATTTCAAGATATGGTTGAAGCATATCAGAACATGTTTTGAGGAAAACCAAATTAAAATTTTGAGAGAGAAATAGTGTAGTCCTATCTCACTAGCCCTTTATGCGACATGCATGTTGTGCTATGGTGCTCAAGGAGTGAGTGAGATTATTCAATCCTTCAAGTGAGAGTGTTTTGGAATATATTTGTGGTCACTTTAAGTCCATCCTTGCAATTACAATCAACAGCGATTCATTTAGCATAAGCAATTTGATTTCATTTTGTATGGTTGTTGGCCTTAGAATAGACCAATGTTCACTTTTTGTAACATTACTGTTTTCTTCGTACGAATTGGTTCCGTTGATAAGTTTTCCTTAGAATAGACCACATTATTGGTGCGTGCTAATGTGCTGGTATATAACTAGAGAGTTGTCATTTGTCCGCTTCTTTTGACTTTTTTGGTACCCATCCACTATAGTTAGCACTAATTTTGTATTCTGATGGTTTTGAAAGTTAACACTAAATCATGAAGTCAGCCATCCGTTGATTGATTTTTTTTTATACACTACTTGTATTTTTCATTAAAAATAATGTTCAAATATATAAAATTATTATAGGTGACAATTTTTCTAATTACTGTATGCTGACAATTTAAACTTGAAATTAATCTTTAGTTAAATTAAATAATTTTGTGTTAATTGATTCATGTGTATGGTTTCATTATTATAATGTCCTTGTTCCAACAAAGGCTATGACAAAGCATTTTAAAAAGCCCGGGTTTACTCAAATCCAAAGCATGACCAAAATAGTTGCCAACTAGGGACTAAATGTAGGAACTGATAGTTTTCTTTGTTATGGTTTTTGTTTTAAAATTTATTGATAGTCTAGTTGTTTCTAGTCCAGTCCATTTATTACGGCTAGAGAACTGGAAATCCTGAGAAATTATTATGATTGACTTACATACCCAAAAAACAAATGAGTACTCTACTCACATATATCAGTGGCATAACAAATTGCTCCAGATCATGTATATAAATTTAAAACGAACTTTTATGGGATTAAGTGGAGAGATAAGTTGGAAACTTAGTGCAATAAAGCAACAGAGTGATAGAAAGTAAACCGAAATTAGTAATTGCTATTGCTAGGTCATTTTGAGGTCCTTCCATTCTGACTTTTGTCTATGTTTAGAAGAAATTCGTTGGTTAAACTATTTCTTTGTGCCTTATAGTTCCTATTTTAAATTTTAGTCGTTGCACCATTTTAATTCAACCATTTTAATTCTTAAGTGATATTTAATTAAAAATATATACCTATTTTAGAAGTATATCTTTGTAACTATGAATCATAGTTCTATAAATACATTTTTGAAATAGATATATGTAATTTCATAAAGACATATTTGGAAAACAAAATGGGTGTGCTTCGTTAAGAAAAAATGATATAATACATAACTGAGAGGTAGAAAGGAAGGGTATAGGGGTCTACTTAGAAAAATAGGGTATAAATAGTAAGAGCCGAAATTTACTTGTCAAAAGGAGTTCATGTGATGTGCACTGACTCGTGAGGGTGACAAAGAGACCCTAACCCTTCTCTGGGTTAGAGAGAGACGTTGGCTAAGTGGCAAATTTACTGTAGGGGGTTAGTTTTAAAAACTATTTACCATTCAGGGTCTGTTTGCAAAGTTTTAACATTGGGGACCTGTTTTTTCAATGGATCCCGCAAGTGGTAATGGCGGGATGGCTGTTCCGCCATCTGCAATGACGAGAAGGATGGGTGCCGCCATTGAAGATGGCGATAAGCTTGCTTACCTGGAGCTTGAAGTGGTGATCTCGCCAGTTGGAATGGCGAGACATGCTAAGCAAGCCCATGCCGCCACTACGAATGGCGGAACATGCCAACGTGGATAGTCTTGCCCTTAGCCTCTGCGAGACACCTTCACGTGTCTGATGTCCCCCTTCACGAGGTCTGAACACCAGTCTGAATGCATGCAAGGTTAGGATTGCAGAGTTAGTCTGAAAAGCCTATTTTGGAGGAGGTGAACGTTAAAATTTTAACGTTGCTGTGAACGTTTTCACCTATAAAAAAATGCTCATCAACGTAATGCTTGCCCTTGCTGAGTTCTTCCTCTTTCTTCTTGAGTGTGAGCTTTTGAATCTGAGTTTTTCGTTGGTGTGAGTTTCCTTGCTTTCCTTCTTGCTGTGAGCTTGTCCTTGGGGGTTGCTTTGTTTCCTTCAAAGTTTGGTGTGTGCCCTTATCCTCCATAAAGTCTTGGTAAGTATTTTTAAAGTAAATACAATTTGTATATTTTGTTAATTATATTATAAAAATAGTAGGTTAATTAGTATTAATAGATATTGTGTTAGTATTTATATATTTTGTTAATAATATTATATATTTAAGTTAGTTAGTATTACTATGTATTGTGTTGTTAATTTTTATGTATTAATAGATATTCAAATGTTAGGTGAGTTAGTATGAAAAATTTATTTGGTTAGTTAGAATGAAAAATTTATTTAATTGTTGTATATATTGTTAGATATTATACGTGTGATATATATATATGTGAAAATATTATTTGGTTGAAAATAATATTTGGTTAATTAATATGAAAATATTATTTGGTTAGTTAGTATGAAAATATTATTTAGTTGTTGTATATATTCTTAGATTTTCTACATGTGATATTAACTTTTGTAGCATTAGGTATATATTTACATGCATGATACTTTAGCCAAATAAATATATATACACGCATTACCCTTTATTCAAAGGCACACGTAATATTAGTTTGTGTAGTATTAGGAACAAGTTAATATTAGCTTTAGGTATATTTGTAAATTTTAGGCACACCTAAATTTTTAGTTTTTATAATATTAAATACTTACACGTAAATAAATAATTGTAACATAAGTCTAAAATAAGATGTGACGTTTTGGAAAATAAAATATTTGTTGTAATTTTACTTTTTTATTTTATTATTTTCTAAAAAGTTCAAATCTTAAGGTAGATGAAAAGAATGGAAACGAGCTCCATTGTGAAAATGATCATCCTAAGTAGTTGTGCTTTAACAAAAGAAAGTTAAAGTTAAATCTCAGAACAAAAATCTCACCAAAAAACAAAAAACAAAGGAAGTTAAACAAAGGAAGACGTGAGAACACATTTAAATTTATATTATGATTTTGTATGTTATATATAAATAATACAATTTTAAATAAATGAATTGATAAGTTAATATTATTTGAGTTAATTATTTTTAGTTAGAATGTTATATATATTATTTGTTAATTTTAGTTTGTAGGTTAATATTATTAGATTTAGGAAATTTACGTGATTAAATATATAATACATTGTACATTATTATTATTTTTGTATTACACGTTTAAATAATTTTTTGCATTTCAATATTTGTATTTTAATTTATTTGGTAGTCCATATTTTATTTAATTATTTATTTGCAAATTGTAGAATATATTATGTTATTTAATTAAATTTGTCTATGTGTATGTATTTGAAAGTATTTGTAGAATATATTTAAATTTTATTATTTGTATAATATATTTTGTTATTTATTTAAATTTGTCTTCACATCTATTTTAATTTATGTATAGAATATATTCAAAATTGCTCAGTTTTATTTATTACAAATTTATTTATATATATTTAATAACGTTTTTATAAATGTGCGTAGTTTTATTTATATTATTTACAAATAATGTATAAATTATTTTGGGAATTTATTGCAATATCAATGACATCTTCATCGTCGTGTCCATCACATATTAAAATTAAGTCTGGCCCCATCGATGCTGATGTATTATGGATGCAACCTAAGCATGTTTCAGAACATGTTTGGAAGGTGGAAGAAGATCGAAAATTACATATCGGACGAGTTGTTCCTACGTATCAAGGGGAAGAAAAAATTCCAGAGCAAATTTTTCCTTTTCTTCGACAATCTGGTTTCGCCTGGATTATCAAGATGGGATACTTAAAAATAAATGTCTCATTAATTAGTGCTCTGATAGAAAGATGGAGGTCGAAAACACATACGTTTCACATGAGATGCGGAGAGTGTACTATTACTCTCCAAGACGTCTCTGTATTGTTAGGTATAAGTGTGGATGGTTTATCATTAATCGGTCCAACAAATTTTGATTGGACTGATTTATGTGAGGAATTATTGGGAGTCGAACCACAAGAAGGCGAAATTAAAGGTAGTGTGGTTAAATTAAGTTGGCTGGCTCACCATTTTGCACAAATAAATAACGACGACGAAGAACAAGTACGAAGGTTTGTCCGTGCATGGATACTGAGATTCATTGGAGGTGTCTTGTTCGTTGACAAAAGCGGTAACAAAGTTTCGCTAAGGTACCTTCAATTTTTATGTGACTTTGAAGAATGTGGCACATATGCATGGGAAGCTGCCGTACTTGGTTTTCTATACAGAGAGATATGCAATGCCATTGATTATAAAACTAAATCAATTTGAGGTATGTGCATCTTATTACAAATGTGGGCATAGGAACGATGTCCAACCTTGGCTCCAAAGAGGACTCCTTCCCAAGTAGAAAATACACCATTGGGGCACATGTTAGTCATTTTTAACAGCGTTTTTCATTTCAATAGAATAAATGGTTTTAGGGTATATTAAATTTTAATCTTTGTAGGTGGCTGCAACGTGGAAACCAACATATCGACAATGATGATGTGAGAGTTTTTCGTCGTAAGTTGGATATTATGAAACGTCATGAAGTAAGAACATGCTATTGTATTTGTAAAATAAAAAGTTATGTGCTATTTTACTAAAATGTTCACAACTATGTTGTTATATGCCGTTTGTGTGAGAGTCTTACACATCAAGCGTTATATCATTGTTGCGTCCCGTTTGTTTAGTCGGAAGTCTCGCGTGGTACGCGATGGTGCCACTAATTTGTTTCCAAGTTATTGAGTGGCATCAACCGGACAGAGTATTGAGACAATTTGGGATGCAGCAACCAATTCCAGAATCTCCTTCACAACCCTTAAACATTCATGGCATAGCATTAAAAGGGAAACATGACGAAAATTGGGGGCAATTGTTCGCCCCAATGATTCATCAGTGGAATAATCGCCATGCATTTAGGGTCGACGCTTATTCCCGACAAGAAGGCCTATTGAGCTTTAACTCGGACTACATGGTCTGGTATAGGCGAAAGACAAAGATGCTTGTTGGAATTGGGCCATGATATTGTTGTGAAAGGGTCATTGTGGGCCATGAAAAATGAACTTGTGTTTTCGCAACACCACCAAACGATTGCTGGCTTGCAGAAGTATCAGTGTGATGACCCTGAAAAGGGTACTGATACATCTGTGTCGGATACTAAGCAAATGTTTGTGGCGTGTAATATATTTCATGGCCACGCTCCGCCATTTGTTGGGAATATTCTTTCGCTTCAACAGTTTCCCTTCGTCTGTCTATGCCCTGAGTTTCAACACTCGACTAAAATATGTGAAACTGTTGTGTGGGAAATTGACGCTCTGACGCAGGACCAACCATGTGACACTAGCTCAATGACTCTCTCTTGCTCTTCGGATAAAATTGTAATTTTTTTCAGATAAGGCACGAGATCATCAATCGTCCATGTATTCCTCCCTTGAGAAGACATCATATATTGTAATGTCTCCGTAATTTCAGCCTGCAATTATTAGGGTAAGAAAATTAATGGCCATCATTAAAAAAATGTTCATGGTTAAATATTCAAACAAATTAAAAAAATACCAATGTAGCCGTGTTTGCATTTTGTGGGTCAACAAACATCTTTGTCTTTCGCTATACCAGATCATGTAGTCCGAGTTAAAGCTCAATAGGCCTTCTTGTCGGGGATAAGCGTCGACCCTAAATGACTTGGCGATTATTCCACTGATGAATCATTGGAGCGAACAATTGTCCCCAATTTTTGTCATGTTTCCCTTTTAATGTTATGCCATGAATGTTTAATGGTTGTGAAGGAGACTCTGGAATTGGTTGCTGCATCCCAAATTGTCTCAATACTCTGTCCGGTTGGTGCCACTCAATAACTTGGAAACAAATTAGTGGCACCACCGCGTACCACGCGAGACTTCTGACTAAACAAACGTGAGGCAACAATTATATAACAATTGATGTGTAAGGCTCCCACACAAATTGCATATAATAACATAGTTGTGAACATTTTAGTAAAATAACACATATAATTTTTTATTTTACAAATACAATAGCATGTTCTTACCTCATGACGTTTCATAATATCCAACTTGCGACGAAAAACTCTCACATCATCATTGTCGATATGTTGGTTTCCACGTCGCAGTCATCTACAAAGATTAAAATTTAATATACCCTAAAACCATTTATTCTATTGAAATGAAAGACACTGTTAAAAATGACTAACCTGTGCCCCAATGATGTATTTTCTACTTGGGAATGAGTATGTCCACATTTGTAGTAAGATGCGTATACCTCTTAGTTTTATAATCAGTGGCACTGCACATCTCTCTGTATAGAAAATCAAGTATGGCAGCTTCCCATGCATATGTGTCACATTCTTCATAGTCACGTAAAAATTGAAGGTACCTTGGCGAAACTTTGTTACTGCTTTTGTCAATGAACAAGACACCTCTAATGAATCTTAGTATCCATGCACGGGCAAACCTTCGTATTTGTTCTTCGTCGTCGTTATTTATTTGTGCAAAATGGTGAGCCAGCCAACTTAATTTAACCACACTACCTTTAATTTCACTTTCTTGTGGTTTGACTCCCAATAATTCCTCGCATAAATCAGCCCAATCAAGATTTGTTGGACCGATTAATGGTAAACCATTCACACCTATACCTACCAATACAGAGACGTCTTGGAGAGTAACAGTACACTCTCCGCATCTCATGTGAAACGTATGTGTTTCCTGCCTCCATTTTTCTATCAGAGCACTAATTAACGAGACATTTATTTTTAAGTATCCCATCTTGGTAATCTAGGCGAAACCAGATTGTCGAAGAAAAGGAAAAATTTGCTCTGAAATTTCTTCTTCCCCTTGATACGTAGGAACAACTCGTCTGATATGTAATTTCCGATCTTCTTCTACATTCCAAATGTTCTGAAACATGCTTAGGTTGCATCCATAATACATCAGCATCGATAGGGCCAAACTTAATTTTAATATGTGATGGACACGACGATGAAGATGTCATTGATACTGCAATAAATTCCCAAAACAATTTATAAATTATTTGTAGATAATATAAATAAAATTACGCACATTTATAAAAACGTTATTAAATATATATATAAATAAATTTGTAATAAATAAAATTGGACAATTTTGAATATATTCTATACATAAATTAAAATAGATGTGAAGATAACTTTAAATAAATAACAAAATATATTATACAAATAATAAAATTTAAATATATTCTACAAATACATACACATAGACAAATTTAATTAAATAACATAATATATTCTACAATTAACAAATAAATAATTAAATAAAATATAGACTACCAAATAAATTAAAATACAAACAAATATTGAAATACAAAAATTTATTTAAACAACGTGTAATACAAAAATAATAATAATGTACAATGTATCATATATTTAATCACGTAAATTTTCTAAAACTAATAATATTAACCTACAAACTAAAATTAACAAATAATATATATAACATTCTAACTAAAAATAATTAACTCAAATAATATTAACTTATCAATTCATTTATTTAAAATTGTATTATCTATATATAATATACAAAATCATAATATAAATTTAAATGTGTTCTCACGTCTTCCTTTGTTTTTTGTTTTTTGGTGAGATTTTTTTTCTGAGATTTAACTTTCTTTTGTTGAGGCACAACTACTTAGGATGATCATTCCCACAATGGAGCTCGTTTCCATTTTTTCTCATCTGCCTCAAGATTTGAACTTTTTAGAAAATAAAATAAAAAAGTAAAATTACAATAAATATTTTATTCTCCGAAACGTCACATTTTAATTTAGACTTATATTACAATTATTTATTTACGTGTCAAGTATTTAATATTATAAAAACTAAAAATTTAGGTGTGCCTAAAATTTACAAATATACCTAAAGCTAATATTAACTTGTTCCTACAAAAAGCTAATATTACGTGTGCCTTGATTAAAGGGTCATGCATGTATATATATTTATTTGGCTAAAGTATCATGCATGTAAATATATACCTAATACTACAAAAAAGCTAATATCACATGTAAAAAATCTAACAATATATACAACAACTAAATGATATTTTCATACTAACTAATCAAATAATATTTTCATATTAATTAACCAAATATTATTTTCACATATATATATCACATGTATAATATCTAACAATATATACAATTATTAAATAAATTTTTCATTCTAACTAACCAAATAAATTTTTCATACTAACTAACCTAACATTTGAATATCTATTAATACATAAAAATTAATAACACAATACCTACTAATACTAACTAACTTAAATATATAATATTATTAACAAAATATATAAATACTAACACAATATCTATTAATACTAATTAACCTACTATTTTTATACTATAATTAATAAAATATACAAATTGTATTTACTTTAGAAACACTTACCAGGAATTTATGGAGGATAAGGGCACACACCAAACTTTGAAGGAAACACAACAACCACCAAGGACAAGGTCACAGCAAGAAGGAAACAAGGTCACAGCAAGATGGAAAGCAAGGAAGCCCACACCAACAAAAAACTCAGACTCAAAAGCTCACACTCAAGAAGAAAGAGAGAGAACTCAGCAAGGGCAAGCATTACGTTGATGAACATTTTTTTATAGGTGAAAACGTTCCCAGCAACGTTAAAATTTTAACGTTCACCTCCTCCAAAGTAGGCTTTTCAGACTATCCCTGCAATCCTAACCCTGCATGCATTCAGACTGGCGTTCAGACCTCGTGAAGGGGGACATCAGACACGTGAAGGTGTCTCGCAGAGGCTAAGGGCGGCACTGTCCACGTTGGCATGTCCCGCCATTCGTAGTGGCGGCATGGGCTTGCTTAGCATGTCTTGCCATTCCAACTGACGAGATCACCACGTCACGCTCCAGGTAAGCAAGCTTATCGCCATCTTCAATGGCGGCACCCATCCTTCTCGCCATTGCAGATGGCGGAACAGCCATCCCGCCATTACCACTTGCGGGATCCATTGAAAAAACAGACCCCCAATGTTAAAATCGACCCTGAATGGTAAATAGTTTTTAAAACTAACCCCCTACAGTAAATTTGCCTTGGCTAAGTCGCAAATTCTTAGGTCTGAGAGAAACCCCAATCTTTCTCGGGGAGTTGGCACCAGCCAAGCAAAAACTGGGTGGCGCATAGGTCTCTCTAAAAACACATTACTATTGGTTCCTACTAAATTACTCTTGACCTTTACCGGTCAATAATAATTATCAAACTACACTTCTTCACCTTACCCAAAATACTCCCTCATTTCCTGCCCTTTTTTCATTCATTCATTCTTCTCTCCCTCATTCTCTTTTCTTCTCTTCACTCTTTGGTGAAGGTTTTTTTTTTCTATTTTCGTAAACATAACATTGTACATTTTTACACAATAAAATCACGATTTCATTTTTTTTTTGGTTTTTGGTTACACAACGGAATCATTATTTCGTTGTGTGACGCATTTGTAACACAATGAAATTGAGATTTCATTGTTTTACAAGTTCTCCCCTCATGTAATTATATAACGGAACCATGCACCTTATTGAATGGACCCTTTCAATGTTGCGTGAAGTATGGTATGGGCATGGAGTATTGAAATTTGACGTCTTCGTGTTCAACGCACTTGTTCTCATCAATTGTATGTGTAGTAAGTATTCTTTTCATTTCATTCATCGTCTTATTGCGCACGTCCCCCATCCTCGGCTTCTCCTTCGTGGAGCACTCTTACTCCGTCACCCAACACATCCAGGTAAGGATCTCTCTGTAATTTTAATTCATTGCAATGTCTTTTTAGAATCACAGCAGAAATTAAAAATTTGTCTGAAACCTGTTTATGCTTTCTGTTGGCAAATAGTAGGGACTAATTTGGAATTTATTAGAAAGGAAGACAAGGATGAGATTCATGTTTGTAATTTGAGCTTGAAACTCCATCTCTTCGTGCTTAACTTATTTGGAGCTTGTTTTAATGGATTTCAGCATTGCTTGTTTTTAATGGTTTCAGGTCATGGATGTTCCACTGCCACTGGATAAATTGGCTTTAGATTTGATTGATAATGAGCCCTCCCCTGCAAACATGAGCAAGTATGTTCCTGTCTGTATTATTTTTTTATTTGTTTATTTTGTGAGGGACTTTTCTTTTGACCTTATTATGAAATAATTATGACATTCTTTTTCTGTCTCTCATTAAAACAGCAGCAGGATATATGTAATTCTGGTGGCAACTGGAAGCTTTAATCCACCTACTTTCATGCATTTACGCATGTTTGGTTAGTTGCTAGCTCCGATTCTTTTTTCTTTCATTTCCTTAAGTTTACAGTGCAGAGACTTGTTATTCTACTGCCCTGACATCTATACTTCTTTGGTGCTTATAAAACTCATATTTGAATAATTTTAACTCCTTCCACTCCTCTAACAAAAATAAGTGACATCTTGAAGATAAGTTCATTCTTGAAAGTATTGATTATTGAACAATTTGGCACTTTTCTATTTTTTCATTCAGTGTAGAAGAATTAAGGGGAAAAAATTAAGATCTCATATACATCATGTGAAAAAAAAAAGTCAATGGTTGCTTAATAGTGTAGTAGCCAACACTGCATGCATGATAATCACTTTACCATTTACAGTGGTTTTTGCATTTTGTGATCAAACCATATGTTAACCATTGGTAAAATATACTCACTATAAATTATATAATAATATAGGCTTCTTTGTCTACTTGAATTAATATTATAATTATAAAAGCCATATACATATAATTGAATTTGTTGTTCAAAATTCTATGTTGTACTTACTACATAGATGTTCAAAAGAGTTGGGTTTGCCTGGGAACAATTCATACCAGTGTATCTTCTTGTATTGTTAGCTTCCTTGAGTCATGATCTCCAAGTTTCTACTTTCTTAATGAAGGTGAATGGGAGTATATATTGAATATTCCCTCTAATTCACTTCTAGTACTACTTGATGGAATTTCATTAACTTAATTTCTTGAATTATGGAAATTTAATTCTTAGTTTCATTTATTTTTTGCTAGTCTGATTTTTTTTAAAAAAAAATTAAAATTTGTGGGTGTTATCCTTAGAGCTTGCAAGAGATGCATTGAATTCAGATGGCTACTGTGTAATTGGAGGTTACTTGTCTCCTGTGAATGATGCATACAAGAAAAAGGTATGAAGTTGTCAAGCAAAGAGAGAAAAAGATTCCTCATTTATTATATCCATACATGCGAGTTTGTAAAACTTGTTAGCAAAATAAATGAATAAATAAGGTAAAACTTATGCTTGACATGTGAAAAACACTGAAACACTTGACTGAGTTTTTATTTTACTTCTTTCAGCAAATAGATCAAATCCTATGATTATATTGATGAAATTATGATTTTTATTAATCAAGTGATGCTATTAGTTTCACTGCCACATGTTGGTCTAATTGTATTTTGCTTGCATGTTTATATAGGGCCTAATATCTGCTGAACATCGAATACAATTATGTCATTTCGCCTGCAAAAGTTCAGATTTTATAATGGTTGATCCATGGGAGGTAATTACTCTTTTATCAGCTAGATTGCTTGTCTTCCTATTTTCTGTGCATGTTAATAAGTTTCATTATCCATAGATTTGAATTTGAAAGACAGTGCTTTGATGTCATGCGTGTTGTGAGAAATTTTGGCTCTCTAGCTAACCTTATTTATTAATATTTTGCATTTTTATCTGGCTATAAACTGCTGCAGGCAAGTCAGAGCACATATCAACGCACTTTAACTGTTCTCTCCAGAGTCCACAATTCAGTTTGTGAGACAGGGTTGGTATCTCAAGGTATGCTCAACAAACAAGCCTTCAATAAAATCACATACTCTAATTGCCATTTCAAATTGCTTCCCTGTCCCATCTTAAAATTCAAAGTAAAGGAAGAAGTGACACTAACACCAGCTCTCTTAATCTCTTTTAAGAATGAAATACTAGTCACATTAATGATAATCCGTACTGCTGATGAACTTTTAAAAAAATGTGCTAAGTGTTAGGAATACTTTGTGATTTAAATGATTAATATATGGATTTTAATGTTTGGACATGTTTTCCTGTCGCTGGCATTAGGTGGTCATTTGACTCTAGTATTTTGTGGGAATTTCTTAGTACTATATGGATGCATGATTGGATGGGCAATTTGGTTCGTATGGCGCTAAAGCCTTCAAAAGTTATCTATCATCTATCTTATATATATGTTCATTGACTTAATTGTGATTTAGTCTAAAAGGAGCATTAATAGTTCCTTCGCTTCATTAATTAAAGATACCATGCTAGATTTTCATTTCTTTCTATACACGTTTTTGACAATGTTGTAACAATACAATGATTTGCTTTTGTATTGATTAGTGTAGAATCCCTCAAGGTCATGCTTCTTTGTGGTTCTGATCTCCTTCATTCTTTTAGCATTCCTGGATTCTGGATTCCTGACCAGGTACTATAACGGAAAAATCTAATATTATTTATCATGGATTAGTTTCACATTGAGTTATTTGACAATTCTTGGAACAAAAGACCTTGTCCCACCTAATAATTTGGGTAAACCAACCTTAAATGGTCGTGGAATTGAAAGTCAGGAATTATATTGATTTTGTGTTTTTATTGTTAGAATTAACAAGCTTATTGAGTAATTTGTTCTTATTTCTTACCACATAGATACAAGGCATGGGTGGAGTATGGAATAGGAGTGTCAAACTAATGAATTGGATAATTTTTTTGAATTGAAATGGATAGCCAATCCATTTATGATCCATTAATAATGTATTGCAAAAATCTAATTTATCCATAACTTATTTCATAGAAAAAGGTCCATCCATTATATTTTATTTTTTTCAAAACAATATTTTTCTAAAACAAAGTTTAATATTTGTACACATTCTTACACTGAAATACCATAGAATCCAATATTTGTCTCATAAAGACCTATGTCCAAGTAATGAACTTGGAACTACTTGATTCACTGGATTGCAAAATATGTTGGATGGTTCATTATCTATCCAATACCAAATGGTAATCCAATTCAAATAATGTATTAAGTTTTATTTTTATAATTGAATAGATTGATTGGTTGATTTATACTTGATGGATTGGACTGTTAGTGGATAAAAAGATTGAATTGCCACATATGTTAATGAATACTAATTTGCCATAGGTTATGGAAACAATAAACTGTAATTGTTTTTGTACTTTAGGTTAAAACTATATGCAAAGATTATGGAGTAGTCTGCATTCCCAGGGAAGGACAAGATGTTGAGAAGACTATATTTAAAGATGACATTCTGAATGAGAATAAGGTATATCACATTTCAAGCTTGTCCTATTTCCCTATATGCGTTTAAAATGAAATGTGGCTTATGAATTTTGGACATTTTCAAATATCTGTTTGCTGTGTATTTGACCAAATTAAGGTCAAATTATAGACCAACTTATGAAATCCTTCTGTGATGTCCCATATACTTCGAGGACACTAGTACTATATAAACTATAAAATATATATATTTTTAAATATTCAGTAATGAAACAAAATTCCTGGGATCAGACTTTGTATTAGCGTTTTGTTATGTGAACAAGAATAAGAATTAGAATGAATTGCTTGTCTACTCAGCTTTTATTCATATTTAAATTTAAATTTCCACTATTTTTTTTAGGATAATATCAAAGTTGTGAATGAACTTGTTCCAAATCAAATCAGCTCAACCAGAGTAAGGTAATGCTATGACATTGTTTACTTTCAAGAGTTACAGGACGATAATTTTTAAAAAAGAGACGTTCAATTTTCTTGTCTTTTTCTCTAATTTCAGGGATTGCATTGCAAGAGGACTATCTATAAAATACCTTACCGCGGATGAAGTGATTGATTATATCAGAGAGCAACAATTATACTTGAACTAATGATAAATTATTACTACTGTTTTTCATTACATTCTGTAGACATGGGTCTTTGCAAGAACCACTGTGCATCGCTATCCGAGCCAATTTTCTATAAACAGATGATTTTTCATTTTTGTGTTGTAAATTTGCAGATAAATAAATATTACATAATTTATGTAATCGAATTGCAAATACTACTGTTGAAATTGCAACCTAATGCCTTTAAGACTTTGGGTTAGATGTAGTATATTAAGTTTATTTGTTAAGGGTTGATGGGGATCTCTGCAATTTGTTTGTGTAAAAAAAAATAAAAATTGAGCCGGGGATATTCTTGATTGGAGCCCTGATATATTGAAATTTATTCAAGTAGTTGGTTGTTCTCAATAGAAAATTTGTTAGTGTAGGCATAAACTAGCTTTTATCCCGTGGTGATGTTATAAGGTAGTAAAATTTAGTCCAATGTCATTGTTCGTTTTAAGGTAGTAAAATTTATTAAATAATTAAGTGTCAACACAGATTTGATGGTAATGTAAAAAATTTAAACTGAAAGTACCTCCAAATTAAACTTTAGCTAAATAATATTATATAATCAATTACTGAGCACATAGGGGCACGAAAAAGAGACTCAATACTTAATGTATTAATTTTTCCATACATTTTAATACTTAACATATTAATTTTTCCATACATTTTAAACTATATACATCATCATAAAGTGTTTAATATCCTTGTGGTAATGAATAATGGCATATTAACACTTTATGATTTCAAAGATTTAATTTATATTCATTTTTTCTCTTTTACCATATCACTTATTATAAATTTATATCTATATAATTTTTTTATCTGTATAAATCAAAGAGAGAATTTACAATAATTCATTTATTTTATTCAACCATCCGAATCAGATCTTTTTAACCTATGTCTATATAATTTCATTTTATTTTTTAGGTGTCAGCTAGAATTTGGTGTTTGCCCAATATCATTTTTTTGCATTATAAATTGCAACCTTTTGTATCACCACTTCCCAACTTCAAAGAGAAAATTTACAATAATTCATATATTTTATTCAATCATTCGAATTAGGACGATGTCTAGGGTGCGAAAGTGAAACTTCTTTCACACCCAACGCAAATTTCCAAAAAAAAAGCAAAAGTGAATTCTAATAATTAAAAAATGAAATGGTTTAGATTTTGTGATGGCAACCGGTTATTACAATCGGTTATAATGTTTTTTATAAAGAGGTGTACTGCTTCGATTTTGAAGTCACTATGCATTTAATGAAAGGTATGCTGCTTCGATTTAACGCATTGTTTATTTTTTTGAAAAAAGAAACACATTATTTAGTAGTGTTGAAAAAGAAAAGAGACTAATTATAACCGATAATTAAAGATTAAATGACAAACTTCTGCAAAAAATCCTTAGTCTTTTTTTTTCACAGTTTATAAAATAATCTTCAGTTTATAAAAATTTTAGTAGACTATTAATTATATTTTAATTAAAAAATATAATAACTAATAAACAATAACAAATTCAAAAGATAAGCATTTAAAAATTAAACTAAATTTTTAAAATAAATTCAGTAAATTTAATTTTATTATTTCATCATTATCATTTAATTATAACAAACATTTATATAAATTATTTTATATTATTTCATTTGAAAATAAATAAATAAAATACTGTTTTTAATAATAGAATTTAACTTTTATAGAATTTTTTATGGAATGTAGGTAAAAACAATTATATCGTAAAAAAATTAAAATTTATTATTAATATATTTTATGTAATTATTATAAAAATAAAAATATTTTTTTTCTTCTAAAAAAGGTAAATGGAGAATATTGTTTAAAAATTCTATGAAATCCTACTATATTTATATTATTGTATTATCTTTAAATTTAAAGTAAATTAAAATATTTGTATATATTAATTTTTTATTAAAAATATATGTTAGAGTGATTTAATTTAAATAATTATAGTTATCTCGTATATTTGTAGGATTTTTAAAAAATTATATTTTCATTATTTTTAAACAAATTTTTCAGAACAAAAATAAAAATATTTTCATGAAACACAAAAATTATGTTTTAAGTCTTTAAATTTAGAGTTAATCATAATCCACATGTAATTTGTTTTGATTACATTTGCTATTTTTTATTATTTTTAATCTCAGTGGTTAATTATGTGAAATTTTTGTTAATAAATTTAATAAAAAAAATTATTTAGGAAAGAAGAAACAAAGAAAAAAATTATATTTAAATAATGATAAAAAAATTGTCAAAAGTTATTTTAATACTCAATTAAATATATATTTTTTAGATTTACTTAATAAAACTTTGAATTTTAATTCTGTTCATTGAAATTTAATAAATAATTTTACATACATGTACTCTAAAATAGTCATTTTAATATAGAATAGTAATACGTTACAAGGAATCAATAACAACATTTTAGGGAAAAAAGAAAATTCATGTGTATCAAGCAAACTCCTTGATATCATTGTAATTGATAACACGTGTAATTGAGTACGATTAGATAATCACTTTTAGAATAACTTATCATTTATTTATTATAATTGATCTATTATTTATTTTTATCTTTATGTACAATTCAAATTAACTCTTGAAATTTGTTAAATATCAATTTCCATTAAATATTCAGAATTTGTTGATTGATTACAATTATAATTTATATTATACACAAGTTTAACTTGTATTTTATATGTTATCTTTATGATTAATAGTTTTAATTGATAGATAATGAAATCATGGATATTGAATTCTAAAAGAATCTATAATGATTCATTCATAGACCACTCTCTTGATAAAGAAGTTTTACCTAATAATAATTAATACATCTCATGCCTTAGAATTGATCAATATAGAACAACTTGAATAATCATAATTTGCAGGTACCTTTATAGAATAATCTTTAATAAAAAAATTATCATTGAAAATGTTATAACTTATCTTATTTATTTTAGGCAAGCATTTGACAAGGAAGAGACATGGCCATATAATAAATTCAAAATTTCAATTTATTAATTATTTTATTACTTAATTTTTATATAACTAATATTTAAAAAATATACATAAAAAAATTAAAAATTACACGAGTTTCATGCAAGTTTACCAAAACTCGATAACATTTAATGACCGTGTGAATGAGTTTTATAAATTTATCATGTCTTTCAAGTCAAATGGTTCTTATCTTTTGTAGTTGTCTTATTTATATGTAAATATTTATATGAATGTAAATTAATTTTAGAGATTTATATTCAATATCCAACTACAAAATGTGAGTAAAAAATACATACTCCAAATTTGAGAGACTATCATTGCTTTTTTATCCTCTTTACTATCTCTATTTATATTCTCTCTCTATTTTAATCCATCGAAAGATATGATAATCATTTGTCGAAATGTGTTTTGTAACAATCATGTTCTTTGGCTTAGACATCACTTGAGAAATATGGACGAAAAACTTCAAGTAAGAGAAAATCAAAAACTCTTTTGTGAAGGGATACTTTTTGATCGACAAATGCCGAGATAAATTATTATTACAATGCATCATAAATATATTTTTTAAATATTTAAATAATGTCATCATTAAAAGTAATAATAAGTATTTTTAATAAATCCATAACAAATAAATATTTACAATATACAATTTGTATTTTAATTAAAAAAATGTCAACCAAACATTTGTTGACAATCTATTTTTAATTGCTTATTCTAAACTTCAATTGAGAGTCATTTTCATTGTATATTAATTTATTAGTTGAGATGCATTAAAATAAAATTATTTTAACATTATTTTAACTAAAATAATGCTAACCTTTAAATTAGCAGTAACAAATTGGTTATGTTAATGTATAGATTTAGTTATCTATTATATTTATCTATTTAAATAAAATTATGAAATTAATGTAACTATATCTTAACTTGTGAATCAAATTCAATTCTTAAATATTTTATAATACAACAAATAATAACAATTAAAAAAAATCTTATTCCATTAAATAAAATGACCTATATAGATCACACAATATTATTTGACTCAGTTGAAAATCAATTATTATTTTTTAAAAAGTTTATAATATTCATAATTATAATTAATTATATAATAAAAGCTAAGATTCTCTAACTAAAATTTGATTGTTATATAACTCTAACCAAAATTATTAATTCACAATGTTAACAATTAATTAAAAGATAAAAATTGTTACCATCAATCACATTTTTTTAATTTACAAAACAAATAAAAAAAATTATGACTTCATTTAAAAAAAAATTTTAAAATCATAACATTTTTTCCCAAAATAAATAATAATATAAAATCATAACATTTTATTCCAAAAGAAATAATAATCTAAAATCAATTCCAAATTTATAATTTGAAACAAGATTTCCACCCATTTGATGAATTGGGCATGATGGTAAGAGATGTCGGCAAGGCAATGTAATCTTTATAATGTGTAGTGTTAAATCAGCGGCCCGGATGCATTTATACTTACACCGAATCACGAGGCGACAACATCGACATGGAGGGTCTCATCAACGGCTTCATCAACGTTGCTCTCGGAGCTGATGGTGGCGATCGGGAAGAACAACAACACGGGAGAGACGACCGTAGTAGAAGCTCCTGGGCTGAAGTCGTCTCCCAGGATCAACAAGTACCATTCCAACTCCCATGTTTTTTAATATTTGCTTCATCACCCAATCTCATTTCTTCATTCTTCATTTTTGCAGGATCACCCTCTTCCTCATCACCAACACAAGGTCTCATTTCTTCATCTCTATTATTCTCAATCCCCCCAAAACAAACATGTGTAATCTTATCATCTTTTTCATTATAGGAGGAACAGTGCCAAGATTATAGTTACAGACACAGGCCCCATAAGCTCAATCTCATTCACTTCTCCTCTACCTCTAATGTTAAATACTATAATACTCTTCTCAATAAACCGAGATTTAAGTTTGGTTGAATGGTTAAGGAAGAAGCCAAGTAAAAAAAAAAAAAAGTCACAGGCTTGATCCTTCTTTTAAACAAAACTAACATTTGCTAATTAAAAAAAAAAAAAAAAACTCTTCTCCATAAACTAACTATTCATTTAACCGTTCTTAATTCTTATTCTATTGCGCCTTTTTCTATATTCAGGAACAATATCGTCCTCAGTACGAGGAGCCCCAATCTCAAAGTTCCTACAAACCCCAGAAGGTAATCACGCCTCCTATCTCTCTTGGCTTCGTTGCAATTTTAACACTTTGAACAGAGATATGGCATGGCTGCACCTTAGCTTAGTATTAAAGTTTATAAATGATGTGTTTGCATATCTCAATTTAAGATCTCCACTATATGTTTTTAATTTTTAAATGTAATGTAGCTCAAACCTAATTTTATTTATTCATCTAACAATAGCCATATATTATTGTTGGTTCGAATGGTTGTTACTTGTTACCTTTATGTGATATAGATCTGTCTCTGTGCTTACAGTTTAAGCTTTGTTGTTGGAGAAAAACATTAGAAGATTTTTTTTTTTCAATTTATGTACAAGAAAAAAGTTCCACTGAATTGGTTAGTTGAGAATTTGGCTTCATGAGAGTATGGGAACATTGAAAATGTTGAGAAAGTTTGGTTATTGCACAATCTTTTTCTTCTTTCCATGTGATGCTGTATATAATAGGGATAATTTTTTTATTAAAATTGAACTATTTAGGTGAGATTTTTTAATTTTTTTCAGGTGGATGAAGGTGAAGATGGATGGCAGACTGTTGGTAGAAAGCCTTCAAGGCATCCACATAAGGTTTATCTTTTAATTTTAATAATCAATATGTCAAATGAAAAAACTAATGTGGCTTTTTCAGTGTTTTGTATCATTTTAAACAGATTGTATTTTTATGTTTAATATTGCTGTTACAGGTATATCTTCTTTGAAATCTACTATATGTTAACTTTGTTACTGAATTTGTGATCTAATCAGTTCTGAATGTTTTATGCTTCATCCCTGTCTGAATTTGAATGATGAATCTTATCAACTTGATGTAGGTTCAAAAGGACAACTGGAACAGCTATAAACGACCTGCTGATGAGCAAGAATACTCTAATGAGGTTGAAGTTGGTGCTGATGTGGAGCCCTCAGAAGATGAACTTGCTGATCTGTCAAGAGCTTGTGAAAAACTCTGGGCTCTTGATTTAAATCGTTTGGTACCTGGCTTACACTATGAAATTGACTGTGGAGAAGGGAAAAAGGTATACCAAAAGGAAGATATGGCACAGGGGAGCTTGTTTACTTGGGTTAGCGATGATGTATTCAGAAAGCCTACATTTGCCCGTTTTCTTTCACTTTTAGATAATTACAATCCACATCAAGGATGTAAGGAAGTAGTCACATCTGAAGAGAGACAAGAGCAAGCTTCTTTCATAGAAGAAATCAGTAGAACAGCACCAATTAAGTATCTTCACAAGTATCTTGCATCCAAGCAAATTGTATCAGGGAATTACCAAGATTTCAAAAGAATGATTACCAGTCTGTGGTTTGACCTTTATGGCCGTGGTGGCACTTCTGGTTCCTCTTCTGCTTTTGAACATGTTTTTGTTGGAGAAACCAAACAATGTGGTGAAGTTTCTGGCTTTCATAACTGGCTGCAGGTATGACCTCATGTTTTTCTTTCTGCCTGTTTCTAATTATCCATTCACAATTCATGCCAAATTGAATGTGGGTTAACTTGTTATATTGGAAGTCGTATTTGATGCTCTTTTCAACCATTATTCTGTTATTACCAGTCTCATTGGCTAGCCAATTACTCTATTGTATTATTGTGGATTAGTTTGTCACTGTGCTGTCTAGTTTTATTGTAAATATGGCTCCTTGAAGAATAACTTCAAAGTTGAAATTGCTAAGAATACTTTGCAATAGTCTTGTGTAGTCAATACTTTTCCCAATGACATGCTACTATATCTACAAGTACTTATTCAGACCTGCTAATTTCTTTGTTATTTTTTTTGTTGCCCACAACTTTTTGTGATGCTTCTTTCCAAAAGTATTTTATCTTGTTATTTGTGAAGTCATTAATCTGTTAAGCAGATGAAGCTTGCACAGATATATTGTTCCTTTAATTTGTAATTTGAACTTATCTTGTCATTATGTGACTTTTTCTATCTCACCTGTTGATGCATTTTGGCAGTTTTACCTTGAAGAAGCAAAGGGGAGAGTTGATTATCAAGGATATATTTTTCCCCGTCGACGGGGAGAAACTGTGAGTAGCTTTTTGTTAAACTTATTTTATTGGCAACAATTCCAAGCACAGAAATACAAGTTTGGTGCACCATACACAAGAAAGTAATTAAGTAATAAACTCATGCATGAGCATGACACCAAAACACGATGAAAATATTTTTCAGCAACAACAAATTACTATTTTTCCCAAAACAATGAGAGCCTTAATTATAAATTTTCATTGATAGTTCTATTTCATTACAAAAGATTCTTTTACTTAACTCAGTTCTGTTAGTTTGTAGGTAAACATTTGTTATAATCTATGTTGTAACTACCTCATTTTTAATGTTCTCTGCCACCGTAACTTGCAGCCTGACTCTGAAGCTCAGCTTCTGACTATTCAGTTTGAATGGAATGGTGTCCTAAAATCTGTATCCAGCACTTTGGTTGGAGTGAGCCCTGAATTTGAAATTGCTTTGTATACCCTGTGTTTCTATGTTGGTAGGGAGGATAACCACATTCAGCTTGGTCCATATGGGGTTAATATCAAGTGCTATCGATTGGGTGATCGAATTGGATCTGTTTTCCCCATTGCAGATTCTTGAATTTTCAGTTTCCAGCATTGGTAGTAGTTGTTCCCTATGAAATCGTTTGTTATGCATACTTGAGAACTTGTAACTCATGGGTGTAAAGGCAACAATACCAATTAGATCAAGTAGTACAAGGTAGCACAATATTTACTGAATTACATACATTTGGTGGTTCTTTTGTCTTGTATGAAGACAGAAATTCTTGTGGAACTAGTTTACTTAATTTCTTCATTAAGTCCTTAATGATATGCTAGTATGTTGTTATTAAAATCTCAGATTTTGTTGGCTTGCGTAAGCTAGAGAGAGATACATGCATGATACATTGAGATATCTTGGAAATTTTATTGGATACATGCATGGTAGTCCTTTTTTGGATACGTCCAACAACTTTTTTGAGTTGTGCTTCAAAGACAATCCCTACCATGTCTTACGAAAATATCTAGGAAAGATTCGAGATATTTTTTTTTTGAAAAGTGTTCTAATTAAGATTTTACACTTAAGTACATGCCAAATTCTCAAAATTCCAAATATTTTGCTGAATTGATATTAGTTCCAAATATTTCACCTTGCACTTCGTCACTAAATTCATGGGTATCGACCATCTTTTCTTCAAACTGTAGGAACTGGACAAATTTCTGCCATAACCTCTACCCTTCCACTATTTTTATTTGCACTTTATTTCAAAGGGCTAGAGCCTTTATTTTGTTACCATGTTGAAGGACTTGCATAACTAGAGCTTAAGAACCGATGCTTTCAGTTCATTAGTTTACAGCAGCCATCATTGCTACGTTATTGGATTGGATTAGTTAGTAAATTATGTAAAATCAAGGGTGATTAACTTCACCAAAAAATAAGAAATGAAATGACTTGTTCAGAAAGTGAGAGATTCCCTCCATTTTGGATTACATTGGATAGAAATCTATGAAATCAGTGAATTTCACCACGAGGGGTTTTAGAAAGCTGTCTTTTTTCTTACTCCCATCAGAAGCTTATGGTAAAAAAAAAGTTCCAAATTAAACGTCGATGGCTTCTGTCATGTTTTGTTGATTTCCAAATCTTAAATAAGGCTAACTTGTTTACATGTCCCTTTCCCCTTGGTCACTGATTAATCAACTTTTTTCCTCCTAATACTTTTTTAGTTGAGGGAGGAAATGTGACAAACGTTCAAGATAAGGTTCTATTTTCCTCCACAAATTTTGCCCAACGAATTACATGCACACAACTCATCTGAATGACCCTTCGTTGGATGGAGTACAATGTACAAAATATCAAAAATTAAGCATTTTGGAAGATTCTGAATCATCAATTTCTGAAACAAGATCAACTTGCCCGATTTCTCAATAAAACTTGAATACTTCCACGTTCCATCTGATGCCGATGCATTAAAGCCGACAACATACACTTGTTAACCGAGTTCTTCCTAACATGTATGTCTGTTCCCTAATATCTTTAGTTTAGACTTTAGGAAGTTACAGTAATCTCGTACTGTGCTATTACTTATGGAGTTAATGGGATCCTAAAAGAGATATAAAATTGATTTAGTGGTTTAGAAAAGGTGAATGAATAATAGAGAAAAAATAGATCTATGTATAAAGCAATGGGGACAATTGCCTCTAAAGTTGAAAAAGATAAAAAAGAAAATAAATTGGTACTAATTTTATTTGTTTTATCCTTTTAAATTTTATTGTTTTCAATTTTTCTAATACTTTTTTAAATAGAGTTTATATTATCTTTGAGAAAATATTAAATTATATTTTGTTCCCACCAGAAATGTTTTTTAGACCCATCATTGGCCAGAGATTCTAATTCCCGCAACTGACATTCTAGCAAAAACTAACATTTGTGGATAAAAAAAAATTATGGGACTATGACTACAGGAGGACCATACTAGGCAAATTTATCAGCAGTGTAAGCTTTGTTTTGCTTTTGGTCTCTAAGTGGGGATAAGAGAGAGTGTAGCTAGGATTTGAACCCTACTACTCTTTCTCTATGTTCCAACTCTTGATTACTTGAAAAACTGTCAGGCAAAGAAACAACGCAAGCAGAGAAACCTCTTGCAACAAGTCTTGCTTTGAATCTAGCCTTTTCGCCACTTTGAACACCTTATTTCCTTTTGAATATCCATTTGCACCTACCACTCTCTGATTTCTTGGTAGATCAACTAGAATCCAGGTTTTGTTCTTCTCAAGAGAAAGCATTTCTTCTTCCATGGTTGTGATCCATTCTTCACTTTTCTTGTGGTTCAAGGCTTCCCTAAAGTTTATAGGTTCAATAGCTTGAATCTCTTCAGCAACTGTCAAAGCAAAGTAGATTAGATCAACTTGTCCATATCTTCTAGGAGGCACAATGTTTCTTCTAACTCTGTCTCTAGCCAAGTTGTAATTGTTAACTACAGGTTCAGGTTGTTGATCATTATCTGTTTCCTTGACTTGAACACTTTGTGTTGGTAGCTCCACCTCAACTTCAGTAATGTCTAAGTTGCTACCTTAATTGCTAGCCTGTTGTTGATCCTTAGCCTTTATAGCTATTTTGGTTTCATCAAAGATTACATCTCTGCTGATGATACAGTTTGGTTCACCCGGTTCCATCTTCCATAGCTTGTACCCTTGATTCCAGGTGGATATCCTATAAAGGCACATCTGTCAGTTCTAGCCCCAAGCTTGTCTTGCTTGATGTGTGCAAAAGCCAAAGCCCCAAACACTCTAAGATTTGAGTAATATGATGGTTTTCCACCCCAAAGTTCCATAGGGGTTTTAAAACCTAATGCAGAAGAAGGGCATCTATTGATTAGGTAAGAAACAATTGTAATAGCTTCTCCCCAAAAAGTTTTTGGTAAATCCGCGCTCAGTAACATGCATCTGACCCTTTTTAGGATGGTTCTGTTCATCCTTTCTGTCAAGCTATTCTGTTGAGGGGTGTTAGCCATTATTTTATGCCTTTGGATTCCTAATTTCTTGCAAAACTCATTGAATTGCTCTAAAACAAACTCTAGGCCATTGTTAGTTCTCAAACATTCAACCTTGGTTTCAATTTGAGTTTGTATCTAAGTATACCATTCCTTAAATTTTCCGAAAGTGTCACTTTTATTTTTAAGAACAAAGATCCAAACACTTTTGGAATAATCATCAATGATAGACAGAAAATAAGAGCAACCACCATGAGTCATGGTCCTTGCAGGATCCCAGAGATCAAAATGAACATATTCAAAAGGTCTACCTGTAGCATGCAAGCCTATTCCAAAATTGGCCCTTTTAGCTTTTCCTAAAATGCAATAATCACAAAAAATGCAAATTTTCTATTTTATCACCATTTAGAAGATTTTGTTTTGCTAGTTCAAGCAAACCTTTTTCACTAACACGTCCTAACCTCATATGCCATAAATTGGTGTTATCATGTTGGTTTTGACTAGCAACAACAACTTGTGCTATAATAGTAGAACCATCTAGGATATACAAACCATTCATTTTAATTCCTTTAGCAATCATCACAGAGTCTTTAAAGATTTTCATCATGCCATGTTCAATTTGTGTAGTGTATGCTAAAGCGTCAAACATATTGATAGAAATCAAGTTTCTTTTAAGTTTAGGTACATACCTTACACATATCAAGAGTGTTTCTTGACCATTGAACATTTTCAGTCATATTGAACCCATACCTTGGACTATGCATGGCTTGTTGTTTCCTAGCATCATTACTCCACCTTCATTCAAAATCAAGGATAGTAGTCACGCCTTGGACAGACATAAGGTACAACCAGAATCCATAACCCAATCCTTCTCAATCTCAGAATTTGAGACAACCAGAACATCAACAGTTTCATAACTTACTTGATCAATGTCCACGTTTTCTGGTTCTTGAGATTTCTTTAAATCTTTGCCTCTCCTTTCAGGGCAACCCTTCTTGTACCGTCTCTTCTTATGACAATGAAAACATTTAAACTTGCTTTGAGATTGTCTTCAGGATTTTGATTTGTGCTTGTTTAACTTTGAGCTCCTCTTCTCTGATCTACATGTTCAATCGATCAGCAAGTGTATTCGCACAAGTAGTATAAAACGGTAAGACCGAGTATCGTATCTTCAGGGAATTTGTTTCACCTAGACCATGTATATTCAGTATGTAAACACTTATAATGGTTGAAATAAAGCAAATGTTGAGTTCTATACTATAAAATCTATTTGAACATAAACAGGATATTTAAAGCTATAAAAACTGACAACTATCATGTTAAAAGTGTTGGGGAGCTTCCTACTGAATTTATCTTGGTGGGTAAAATGTGTTTTTCTCTATTTAACGTTATCCTAGTGTTCTTGCATTGAGAAAATACTCAAATCATGATTTTTCACATGAATGAGCCTAACTCTCTTTAGCCTTTGTCCTTGATTCCTCAACAAACGTTCTAAAAGAGTTGCACTAAGCCTACAGTGTAAAATGGACTAGATCATTGCACTTCATTCCTAGACATACAGATTTCTAGCTTGTTCTATCAGGTTCTAAGGTTTTAAAGCATTTTCCAATACTAAAAATCCTAATTGCACATACAAATGGGTGATTAAGCCACAAACATGTAAAATAAGCATAGATAGAAGTAATGAACACAAAAAAATAATATTAAATAGATAGTAAGAGTATTACATCAAGAGGTTCAATAGTAACTCCCCAACAAAAAGGCTTAGCCCTCCATTACAAGCAAAGCTTCAAAAATACAAGAAAGAAGCTATTTTTGGTGAAAAAAATTGGAAGAAGATGATGGAGAATGTCTTGTCCAGTCTCTAAACCCCAAATCTCTCTATTTTTCCTGAACTAAGCTCTCTTTGTTGCTCTCCACCCGTTGTGTCTCTTCATTTCTGCCAACTTTAGTGTTTTTAAAGGCTCCTAGACCCTTCAGTTTCTGAAGGCTCTCTTAACAAGCATGTCTCGCTAAGCGTGAGTTAGTGAATTTTTGCTTAGTGAGAGTAGGCGCGCTGAGTGCGAGAAAAGATAACGTCCTTGATGGGCGGGCTGGCAGCACACTAGGTGAGCAGATCTCTATCTTATCCTTTTCTAGGGTTTCCCATCCGCTAAGCGAGCTGGATGCCTCGCTAAGCGGATGCATCTTGCTGAGCAGATTTGTCTCGCTAAGCGAGTCATCAACAGCTTTTGCCTTCTCTTCTTTGGCCTGAAACTGAGTTGGATTCAACATTAGATCACAAAAATGGAGTTTCTGCTCTAATAAATCACACAATAAAGAAATTATGTACAATTCCTACAAAAAGAACCATAAATTGGGGGCACAATGCTATTTCCTTGCAAATTTTCAATACCAAACTAACTTATGAATAACAACTATCACTACCCATCATCACATTCAATTCTTAAGTATTATTGTCAACCTTGGATTCATGTTTCCTTTGCATTTCCTTGGTTTGAATTGATGACTGCACTTCTTCAAGGGTAATGGTTTGGTCCCTTCCAAACAACATAGCATCCTTAAAATGATCATACCTACTTGCAAGTCCATTGAGCAGTATTAGAGCTTTGTCTTCATCCTCCATCTTTACTTCAAGATTCTCAAGATCATCAAGAATGTTGTTAAAGTCAGCAATTTGATTTGACAACATTCTTTCCTCTGTCATCTTGAAAGAATAGAGTTGTTGTTTCAAGAAAAGTAGATTTGCCACTGACTTTGTAATGTAGAGTGATTCCAACTTCAACCATATTGTTGCAGCTGCTGGTTCCCTTGCTACTTCCCTCAAAGCTTTGTCTCCAAGACATAAGATTATTGTGCTCTTTGCCTTTTCAATTAAATCTTTATTTTCTTTTTTTGACATTGTTGCAAGGAGGGAAGATTCACCTTTCAAAGCATCACCCAATCCTTGGTGTATCAAGACTGCTTGCATCTTGATTCTCCACAAGCCAAAATCATTGGACCCAGAGAAATTTTTCAATATCGAACTTGGTTGAACCCATGGTTGATCTTCTTTTCTTTTCTTCCCATAGATATCGCCAGTTGTTATGATTCAAAACCTGCAACTAATTTACAAAACCAGAAAATAGAGCAACACAACAACAAGCATACAAAAGCTAATAACATAAAAGAAATTCAATCAAAGAAAGATAAGGAATAGAAGATGAACACAAGCAATTACATGGTTCAGTCACAAAAGAGTTACAAAGAACTCTGTATACAAATAGAATCGTGTTTGGGCGTTTCACTGTTGAGATAACAACATCAAGGATCCCCAAGTTTCACTCTATCTTTCTTACACACTTTGATCTTCCACTCATTGTGATTGCATGAATGGGACCTCACTGTTGCAACATACCCATAAGGAAATACTTCTATGTTTATATAGCACTCAAGAAAATAAGTTATCAAAGAGAAAACTACCAAAATGGAAAAACTTAAAAACAGTTAGATGTTGGCCATCAACTAACTTATCAGAAAATTGTTTCTAACTAACTTGATAGCTTGCAAACTGATATTAGAGACACATCTTCACAAATAAAATATAAATCATCTGATAAAAAATTGTTGAATGCGTGAATGCATATACATTTGATTGATGATCCAGATTCTTTGGTAACTCTCATTTTCCTTTATGTCTTCTCCTTTAGCATCATATCATTTATCAAATCATCCACTAAGGTTGACTTAGTGGTAAGGATTTGACTGTTTGAGTAGTATGCATTAAGATTTAGGTTTATTGTAAACACCCATTGAGGTGCCCACAACCTCACATTAACACCTAAGCTCTAATCTATAAGATGTATGAGTTCTTTTTTTTTTGTCCTAGGTCAGAGACATAGGTATTTCTTAATCCATTGGATTAGAGACTAATCTCGCTCGTGGTACATAGTTGTCGCTAGTCCCAGGAAATTTTGCACACAGTGAACACATGTTCTTCCGCTAAATAGATCGTTTCCACTTATGTGAACGCAACGAAACCTTACACCACTGCTCCAACCCTTTGAGTTTGAGATGCATAAGTTCTAATTTTTATTATGTTAACTTTATTCTTTTTATTATTTAAAAGAAGTTGAAATTTGAAATAGAAATAAACCTATGTCATAGGTGAGCATGACCTACTCTTGATCCAAACTCCTTTTGAATTGGAAATGAAATGGTATGACTCTCCCTCTAAAGATTTACTGCGAGGATAAGCAGTGCCTATTTAAGAGAAACAACTCATTGTGCTACCACATGTCACAAGTGGATAGCATAGAATCTAGGTATTAGATCTCTAGAATGTACATTTTGGAATTCAAGTTCACCCCATGCAGATACAATCCAACAATGCATAAATTTTAAAAACTAAAATACTTTACTTTAATGAATAAAGAAACATCTTTTTTAGGATTAATATTTGTGCAGTTAAAATTTTAACTGTAAGGGGGTCTTGATCCTAGAATCTAATGTAAACCTAATGAAAGTCTCATTTAAAAAGGATATAAACCTATCTATCTATATAAAAGGGACATGAACATTATTAAGTTGATTGATAAGGTTATAACTATCAAGTTCTATTTTTTTTATCCAGTATATTCTTTAGCTGAAAGTCAAATACTAATCTTTCAAAGTACAAATATTTTTTATATACATGAATTTAGGGATCAAACACTTGATCACACGTTTAACAAGAATGATTATTTGTCAATCAATCTACATCTTGGCTATCAAAAGTTTTGCTATAGTAAAAGTTTTTTTTAATACACATGAAGATTAAACTCATGATCACGCACTTAAGAAACATAATTATCTACCAATCATATTATAATACGTTGATTATCAAGTTCTGCTAATCTAAATCAGTCTTGCAGACTTGAAAATGATTTGTTTCCCCTAAATCATATCCACATATCAAAGTCAAAGAAGCTCAAATATCATATCAATAATCAATTCACGCAAAATTCCTCTGCAGTTATGGAAACTTTCGCGTTATTTTATGTTGTCACTATCTTTTTAATCAATCAGATAATGGATCAGCAGCACAAAGGCTTTACCAGCCAGATTAATAGTATGTTTGGATTCGCGTTTAACACATCTTCTACATGATTTGGCGTGAAGAAGTAAATACAACAATAACAACCAAGTCTTATCCCACTAAGGCGCGAAGACATGAATGCTAGACGTAAATCCAAACAAGCTAAAAAAAGCTATTAATCCTTAAAAGCTCAGCATATTAGCAAAAGGAAAATCTCATCAGCATTTTAATTCTTCCTGCATGGCGTCATAATTTGGACGTTATCAAACCAAATAATTGCAAGACTGTGGTAGGTATTAGGAAAATTGCTGCCAGATGACAAAAAAACACTTCTCATCCACATTCAATGGCTATATATTATTGGTCAACATTAAAATTCTATTAAATCGCATCAATAAAATGCATATGTTAAATCTGAAATGGTATGAAACATTGAGTAGTTATCAAAAGCACGCCGAAAGAACGGTCCAAGACTAGTGAAACCAAAGACTTGCTCTGAACCACAGGTTTTCCCAACTAAATGAACATTCAACATTTCTTATCCTGAGCCAGGTGAACCAGAACCAAGAAAATATTGAAATTATGAGACATTTTCGTCCACGAAAACCCAGTATGTAGGAAAAGGCAGAAGAAAGAAACCAGTGACAAACTAGTTTCATTTGGTGGGGTTTGCTTATGGCGAAAATACAAAGCCACTCATCAATTATCACGCCAACCAATATGTTTATATCACAGGAAAAGAAAAGAAATTATTAAACTTTCCATTTTGGCACATTCAATTTTGGCTTCACAGCTGAAAGCTGTTTGCAGCTGCTATCCAAGAATTTATTTCAATAATTTAGATAAAAAATGTAAATTTTTATTACTTTTTTTTTTACAATTTCACCTGATTTTATTTTAGTATTCATTTCATTTCAGATTAAAGCACTAGGAAACAAACATTCATTAAGGCAAACTGTTCCACCTCAATCAGTGCAACAAGTTTAGCAAAACGTCTAAGCAATATATATATATATATATATATTTGTATTATCAGTAACGTCTAAGCAATATTGATCTATGCACAAAGCTACATATTGGGACACGTGTCCTCCAAGCAGAACAATTTCGATTTCTTTTTTATACGGTGATGGCACTTGTGAGTTATTGTAAATTTTAAGATTGTTTTCAATTCCCATTGATAAAAATCAAACAAACTAGTGGGTTGAACAATTTCAATTGAATTAAATGACAACTAATTCAAAATGTCAATAGGATTGGATAGCCTCAAGACATGTTATTTATTGTTTAGGGGATGGCTCGAAATTTTCACTTGAACAGACAGAGAGACTCATACCTTAAATAACCGTTAAAAACTGAGGCTCATACGTTTTGAGATAGATAAGCATGGAATAGGTGGAAACACGTAAGCAAGGTTCAAACAGAACAGACTAGTTTTGATTTTTTGCACTTTTTCCACTTTTCAATAACGAACCCACCAATGTAGTCAACTTCAACTCCTCAACCCAACAAGTTGTTTCTTATAAATACAAGCATACCATCTTGAACCAATTCCCACATATCCTTCCTCCATCTTCAAAAACATGGCTCTAACACTTCGTTCTTCAACTTCTTTTATTAATCAGAAGGAAACCAAAGTCCTCAAAACTTCTGACAATGCCCCTGCAATAGTTAGTTTTTCAAAATTCAAGCCATCATCATCATTGTTCCGGCTCCGGGCAAAAAATTCCATGCAAGAAGCTCATCACACTCGTGAGAAATGGGAGAAGGTGCTGGCTCCGTCGGTCGCACATAGCCACAATGATTCAAAGAGAGTACCTGTGTATGTGATGTTGCCATTAGACACAGTAACAATGGGAGGAAGCTTGAACAAGCCCAGAGCGATGAATGCGAGTTTGATGGCCCTGAAGAGTGCAGGGGTTGAAGGTGTAATGGTGGATGCTTGGTGGGGTTTGGTGGAGAAAGAAGGGCCTTTGAAGTACAACTGGGAACCCTATGCTGAACTTGTGCAGATGCTGCAAATGCATGGCTTGAAGCTTCAAGTTGTTATGTCTTTCCATCAGTGTGGGGGAAATGTTGGAGACAATTGCAGGTATGAGAAAAATACTTGTTATGACTAGTTAAAATTTATTGAAAATCATTAATTTTTGTTGTAGATCCCACTTTTGAATCACAGGAAAGAGTCATCATTGAATGAGAAGTGTAACCCACCAAAATTGATGATTTTCAATAAATTTCAGTCGATCATAAAAAGAATGTTGGAGAAAGTATCACTAACATTTCCCTTTAAATAAAAGGATTACTGTTATATTCTGTAAATGTTGGATGATATGAGCTAATTGACATTGTTACGACCTTGACCAAGTAAAAAACATTTTGTTTTATCTTAGTATTGTACTTTTTATTTTTTGTTTCAGCATTCCTCTACCACCATGGGTGTTGGAAGAAATCAGCAAGAACCCTGAGCTGGTTTACACAGACAGATCAGGGAGGAGGAATCCTGAGTACATCTCCTTGGGCTGTGATTCGGTTCCTGTTCTAAATGGAAGAACTCCTCTCCAAGTGTACTCTGACTACATGAGAAGCTTTCGTGACAAATTCAGAGATTACTTGGGCAGTGTTATCGTGGTAAGTAATTCGGCAACTAATGCTACAGACTGTTAACTGCTGATATAGGATACAGAAACTGCAATAAATAAAGTTGTTTATATTCTTAAGGGGTTTTTTTTATCGACAAATACTAATTTATTAGTTTTTGTTAGAAATATTTCCTTTCTCCTTTCACCCTTATACATCCTATTCTGAGGTATTTTTGTCTGTCACGAAAATCCACCACCGATAATATGGTCCATTCCCTAAAATGCGTGTTCCATGCGCATGCTACAATTTTGGACTCAGGCAACAAACAAACGTACAAGAAATTCCCTTGTAATTTTGAGCTTGCAGTGAACGTTACGTAATTAGGTTCTGGATAAACTTCTTCATACATATTTATAAAAGAAAAAAGAAATTTAAAAAAAAATGAGATAAACTTGTCTTCTAAACTAAAATTAAATTGTGCATAAATTAAAATCAGCTTTTTGAATAAGTTAAATGTGTTAAATTTCTCCAAAAAGCTGACTTTAACTTGTATATAAGCTAACTTTAACTTTATGGGAGAAACTTGTGAATGTGTTTACTCTTTCTTATTTTTTTCTTTTTATCTTACAAGTACTTATCCTAATAGAGTCTAAGCATAGCAATAGTACAAACTTAAAAACATTTGGGGCCTATCAGATGGCTTTGGTTATCAGCTTTTTATATAAATCAAGGTTTCGGTTGATAGAGGTTACAATGGGAAATTGGAACTTGATGCTTAATACGTTTCCATTTCCACATCTTTTGCTCTGTCCCTCTGCCTTGAATGAAATTTGAACTTATAAGATCAATACTTTTGCAGGAAATACAATTGGGAATGGGTCCTTGTGGAGAGCTCAGATATCCATCTTATCCAGAAACCAATGGAACTTGGAGGTTTCCCGGAATTGGAGAATTCCAATGTTATGACAAGGTATTAAAAAAACATTAATTTAAACCTTTTTTGTACATTAATCCTAAAGAATGATTGTATTGGTAATGTTTCAAAGCCATTGGTCCCTATTGACATATCACAAGGATATCACACAAAAGAGAGAGAAAATTTCAAAATATCTATGGACTAAAATGACTTGTTTGTCATGCAGTATATGAAAGCATCCTTGGCAGCAGCAGCCGAAGACATTGGAAAGAAAGAATGGGGAGGAGGTGGACCCCATGACTCAGGCCAGTACAATCAATTTCCTGAGGATACTGGATTTTTCAAAAGGGAAGGAACATGGAACACTGAATATGGACAGTTCTTTCTGGAATGGTACTCCGGTAAATTGCTGGAACACGGTGAGAGGATCCTTGTATCTGCCAAAGGAATATTTGAAACAACTGGGGTGAAACTATCAGGGAAAGTTGCAGGAATCCACTGGCATTACAGAGCAAGATCTCACGCAGCTGAACTAACCGCTGGCTACTACAACACACGAAATAACGATGGATATCTGCCTATAGCAAGGATGCTCGCAAAACATGGAGTTGTCTTCAATTTCACCTGCATGGAAATGAAGGACAGAGAGCAGCCAGACTTTGCAAACTGCTCACCTGAAGGGTTAGTTCACCAGGTGAAGATGGCAACAACAACAGCTAGAGCAGAGCTTGCGGGGGAAAATGCATTGGAGAGATATGATGCAGATGCATATGCTCAAGTTTTATCAACAAGTAAGTCAGAATCCGGCAGTGGATTGGCTGCATTCACATATCTAAGAATGAACAAGAGGTTGTTTGAAGCTGACAACTGGCGGCACCTAGTGGATTTCGTAAGAAGCATGTCTGAGGGTGGTCGGAGAGAGAGACTTCCGGCAGCTGATTCCCATGGGAGTGATCTTTATGTTGGGCACATCAAAGCAACACAGGAAAAGCACACACAAGAGGCTGCTCTTGTGTAATTGCATATTTTTGCAAGTTCAGGCATCTTGGTATATAGTTAAAAGCATCATAAGATATTTTTTTATAGAAAAAGGGAAGCTACAGAAAAAAAGGAGAAATGACATAGGATCATGATACAGAACACTGGCATATGTCATGCCAACACCTGAGATGATCGAGAAGATATTATTTTATTTCATGTAATGTATAACTCCAACTACAATGGAGAAAAAACAGTTTATCTGCTGACGTTATAAACCCAATAATACAGATATTGGTCTCTATTCAACATTTGCCACTTCTACTTTGATTGGTTAATCTCCATAAACACAGCTAAATAAACTCACTAATGTCATTTGTTTCTTTTATGCTGTAACAGCTGTACAAACTAAGGAAATGTCAAAAAGAAAAATCTCCCAATAGCCAATATTATTTGAACACAGGGAGGGATTAACTTACAGGAAATAACATTTTTTTTTCCTTGAAATCTAACTGATAAGATTAATGACTTATTACAACCATCGGATTTAAAAAAATAAATGGTGGGGATGGGAAATAACTTTAATAGTGTGTTTGGATGGACCAATTCAATAGGGGAATTCATTTTTTCAAGGAATTTAAAATGATTGGATGGAGCCTTGGTTGATGTCGGTTTAAAAACATCACTAGTTGTGGTCATGCAAAACAACCCTCGTTAAAATTGTCAATATTTTATATTTTTAAATTATTAAAAATTGAAAAATATTTTTTAATTAATATTTCAAAATTAGATTGTGTTTGTTTTCTATAAAGTTTAATATTAAAATTTCATTTATTTAAAAAATAAAATTAAAATTTTACATATGAAGGAAATTGAATTACCCTATCCAAATAAAAATTTAAAATTGAAGAAATTTGAATTGATGTATCCAAACAAAGCATTTGAAAAATGAAAGAAATTAAAATCAAAGCAATTCAAATTTTAGACATTTCAAATTTCCTAAAATTTTAAATTTCCTAATCCAAACACAAGGTAAGAGCTACTCTTGGTGTAAGATGATCCCTCCTTTTAGACATATAATAATACATCTTATAACCAATTCAAATTTTAAATTTTAGACATATAATAATACATCTTATAACCAATCATAGGAAGTCTTTGCATAATAAAATTGGCATCTATTTCTCTCTTATACAGCCACATTAGTGCATGTTTGGAAATCAGGTGAAAAAATACGTTTGAGACAAAAGAACTTTTGCAAAAGGATCAAAACATTTGCTTTTATTTTCCTTTTTTTTTTTATCATTTGGATTACGTTGGAAGTTTGGAATGAGCGTCGCAGAAATTTTAACTTCAAACCAAACATTCACTAAGTGATTCCATGAAAATTGAAAACCAACATTAGCAAGCAAAGTAGTTGAAGCATTAAGCAAACAACCGTATCAAACTATGACTAAGGCAAGGGAGCTTTTACCTGATTCTCTCTAATAGAGATAATTCATAACGGTAATAATATAAGGAAGCTGCAATACTGTGTTGTTTGGTGCACTTAGAACAAGCTAAAGAGTTGAGAATCAACGCTAGTTACAAAAATGTTAGGGGGAAATTTGGAAGAGACATACACTGTAACGATTTGAAAGAAAGAGATAGCTCAATCAAGAATGGGAGGGAGGTGGAGTGTTTTCGCCGCCGTGACGGAGATCTTCGATCAGCTGAGAGAGTTCTTTGCGCGATGACTCTCTACCAAACATGAACCCATACCTAAGCAGAGAAAATCAATTAGGCAAGTGACGATAATAATTATGATAAGTGAATTAGGAGTGAGTGAGAATGAATTGAATTACCAGAATGAAATCGCAGAGAAGACGCCAGCAGTGGCAATAGTCTGAACCAAAGTCATCTTCTTCTCCATTCTCTCTCTCTCTCTCTCTCTCTGCAACCTCCGCTAGTTAACACATCAATCCTTCAACCTGGGCCTTCAACATCGCCAGGCCCAACTTCAATTTTTGCCAAATTCAAAAAAGAAAAAAAAAATCCAATTTTAATACATCGTATCTCAAAAATTAGGTTGCTGGGTTCTCACAGAGATTTTTTTTTTTACCCGACTGTAGTGTCTCTATAAGATTGTTTCTAAGGGATTACATTGGGAAAAATGTCTCAGCAAAAATACAGAGGAAAAAATGTGTGTTTTGGTCATGATTTTTTTAACTGATTTTTGGTCATGAATTTTCAAGTCAAACTTAATTTTAGTTTTTACATTTTTAAATTGATAAATTTAGTCTTCTAGTTTTTAAAAATAAGTAAATTCAATTATTCTCCTCGCATTTAAACATAATATTTGGTGACAGTTTTTGCCTGTCACAAAGTTAAAAGAGGGATTAAATTTACTTATTTGAAAACATAGAACCATAACCAAGTTTAAGTGAAAGTTTAGGGGCACCTGGTTTGAGGAAATGTTTTTTTTTATTTTTATTTTCTGTTTTTAATTTTTGAAAATATTTTTCATTTTCATTTTTCTTAGATTTAGAAAATAAGTGTAGTTTAGATTTTATTGTATTTAAAAAAATCAAAATACTGAAACAAACAAATTCTTATTATTTATTATTTGTATAAATAATTAATTTATATTATCAATACATCAAATATCAGCATTATGTATTTCATTTTTAAGTAAATTCAAAATTCCTATAGAATAGTTTAATATTTTGAAGATAAAAAGTATATCAACAATAGAAATCTTAACTTTTTTTTGTAGATTTAATAAATATTTTTTTTATAGTGGTGACACAGCTTTCAAAGTTGCTGCATTATGGTGGAGCGAATGCATAGTGGGATTGAGCTCGTCTAGAACAACGATAAGTGGGTTGGGTTGAAATTACATTCAACGAGCAATAAAGTACTAAACTAAAATAAAATAGGATGGATATCGTGCCTTAGTGGTAAGAGGAAGCTCATTTTTTGAAGAAGAAAGGGTTAAATGTCATAATACTAATTAAAGTCAAATCAAGAGGTTTACTCATATAGTATAATTTTTAAATTTATGCATGGTCACAAAGACAAAAAGGCTTTATTTCATTACCGTACACGTGAGATCTTAATATTCATTTTATACATCTAGTGGTAATTGTGATGCACTATTAACTTCATGTAGGCAAACGTCAAAAGTAGTGACCAGATATTTAGATTTAAATTAATTCTGTATTAATTTGATTGGGAGTTTGGGTTAGATTATTTTTTCCAAAGAAAAAAACAAAAAAGAAACCAAAGTTCAAACCGAATCAACTTGGTTATATATTTTTTTTTTTATCAGTAATCAACTTGGTTATGTTAGAGTTAGATTGATTTGGGTAATTGAGTCTATAAATAAATAAAGAATAAGAAACAACAAATAATAAAAAAAGAAGTCAAAATTATAAATTGTTGTTCTAGAAGTGAAATCTTGGTATGATGCAAATGGAGATACTCACATAACTCAGATTACGAAAACCAGTCATTCAACCTCATCCTGAGAAGGCTCACATGGCGACACGCGTCCTATAGGAATCTCTTGACGCCGTCAAGTTCAACCATCACGGTTTGTCTCTAAATCAAGATCTCTTCCTAAATTGAATCTCCATTTCTTGAATCAAACAATTATACAACATAATTTTTAAAAATTAGTATAATTTTGGATTGTTTCGATCAAGTCAAATTTTATATATTTAGATCCAATATCCGAATTAATATCCTCCAATTTACAATTTTAAAATTTAAACCAAGTTGATGGTAAAACCAATTCAATCTAATTTGAAATTATGACATTATATCCACGCACACTAGTGCCTACCCATGCTAAAAGGAAATGGGAAAAGTGTAAGAGAGGCATGGTCCACCACCTTAGAGTTCAAGTGCATTAATGTTTCCCATCTGTGATCTTCTCATCGCTCTATTTCAATTCAAGTCTAACGTTCACATTACCTTATAGTGTAGATGACTAGAATGCTTCCATGTGAATGACGTTTGCATCAGGGTATTGTAAGATATATTATTTGGATATTAAAAAACAATTTAGAGTGAATTTTCTATTATTATTTTTATTTAATTAAAAAATATAAAATCTACTTCTGTTTATTTTCTACTTTTTTTATTAAAAAAATATTCTAAAATATTCTTTCATCTTCACCAAACAGAGGATAGTTTGTAGAGTTACCCAATAACATGTTTGAAAACGAAATTCTTAACTAATTCCCCAACAATTTTTCTACAAACTAGGCAACCATATAGATAATCCAATACTTTAATCATTCAAGTCAAAGTCGGTATGTCCCTTCAACACAATTTAATTTATTATATGCAGTACTATTTTTTTTCTCTTTAAGAAGCGAATAATTTATTCCATTAACGTCCACGGCTCCTCAATATTAATATTGTAATTGATTAGGACATAACTTTATTGATTAAGGTTCTAATTTTCTAATTAAAAAAGTTAAAAGGGTTTAGTTAGACAATGAAAATCCTCACGCAGCACGCCAACACCAGTTACACCTATTGTTACAAGGTGGTATCATATCCAAATGGAATAGACTTTTCAACTGTACACCCTGTGTTGTATAGTAGTAGTTTTCTTAGTTTTTGCGAGGGAATTGAAAGGGACATAAAGATGAGAGAAAAATTCTTCATCTTCCTTTAAAATCTTGTAATTTGATCTCACAAAACATTTTTTGTTTTTATTTTTAATTATAAATATATCACCTATTCAAATATTTTCTTGTCTAATTTAACTTAGGTAACAAAGAAAAAATCAATTTCAGTTAGTCCTGCTCTTCCTTATGGGAATGGCCAATAGTTGAATAATTTAACTTAGAAGTAAAGAATAATTTTGTTAATTGAAAATTTTCTACAATGACATCTAAACTGTATTAAAAGCCAACAGCTGACAAAGTAAAGAAGGACTTGGTTTTGTTTGAACTAGGCCAAACAGACAAGTAAGAAAAATCCTCAAAACTGACTTCCAAGATTGACCAGAAAACTACCTCAATGGTGGTAAATACTTACTACATAGATGATCTAATCAACTTACCTTAAAATGCTAAATTTCCCACAAGTCCTTCAAAAAAAAAAAAAGCTCCATATTTACTTTTTTCGGACCAATTTAGAACGAGATGAGGAGGAGGATTCAGCAATGTCCTGAGAAGTAGTGTCTGAATATTGCAATGCTTGCTTCAAGCTTTCCACTATCTGACTCATGGAGGGTCTATCTTCTGGATTCTTCTTCAAGCAGCTATCAGCCAACTTAGCTATTTTGCGAGCTGCAGGAAGAGAATACTGGTTTCTGAGACGAGCGTCCATTATGATGACGAATCTGCTGGTGTCGGCAGGGTATTGTTTGACCCAATCTAGAAGCTTTTGTTCTGCTGTGGGACGGTTTCTTTCCAATGACCTTCTTCCTGTGAGGATCTCATACAATACAACACCAAAACTCCACATGTCACTCTGAACTTTCAGGTGACCCGTTTCAATGTACTCCGGTGCAGCATAACCCTGTGTTCCAACTACCTAATGACAAAAGAATGCAAAAAATAGAAGTAAGAATAAATCATTGGTGTAAACAAACTCATGAGTTCATAACTTCTATGATTGTTGTAATGAATAGATAAGACAATGTCCTAAAGAATGGTGTGACTGCAATTTTGACTACAAGTCTACAATGTTAAAATTTATCGGGCATCTCTCAGGCTGCAATTGTGGTCATAGGCTGCTGCATTTGTCCACAATTTCCCGCAAAATAAAAAAACACGAGGAAATTGTGACCACAACCGCTAGTTAAAACCTTGGATGGGATCATTGCAATGTTGCTAAAATCACAAGTTAGGGAATAAATCACGAAGGCTTGAGGAGTGGTGCATGATAGCAATGTATGCATGTGAAGTCCCTATGATTAGGTGCTTAAAATATGAAAGAGACATTAACAAGCACTTTGAGAATTTGTATGTGCATTGAACTTACCGCAGTGGATACATGAGTCTGATCACCTTGTGGTCCTTCTCTAGCCAGACCAAAATCTGAGAGCTTTGGGTGGAAGTCCGCATCTAATAGAACATTTGAAGATTTAAAATCTCGGTAGATCACCTTCCCAACATAAAAATGGAAAGATTAACAACCAAAATTGGTATTCAAATATACAATTAAAGTATACATAGGAAAATAAAAAATGGCAGGCACTAAGCTAATTAGTGATATATGTGGCAACAATTTCATTTCAACTTGTGGATAATATGAGCCTATGAGGTACCTGAATTTCCAGTCCTTCATGTAGATAAGCTAGTCCTTGAGCAGCACCAAGCATGATCTCCAATCTTGTTTTCCAAGGCAGGGTTGGTAAGTTTTTGTTGAAAAGGTGATCCTCCAAGCTCCTGTTGGGCATGAACTCGTACACTAACAACCGTTGGATTCCTCTTTCTGCATCCACGGAGCAGTATCCCAAAAGTTTAACCAAATTTGGGTGATTAACAATGCCGAGAAATTGAACTTCAGCAAGCCATTCTTTATGACCCTTTACAACAAAAGAGAGCACCATAAGATTGCAGGTATATTTTTAAAGCATAATACAATATTTTGACAGCTCAGTGACAAACAAGTAATAACAATGCCGAGAATTTGATATGCTTCAGGACCATTTAAGTCATATGCAGAAATTAAGAATCATCTTATCCTTGATGGCCCAAATACAACAATGTAGATGCAAATAACTTCCAACATTTCCTATACTCATTGAACAGAACTGTAAATTATTGTTAGCAACTTAAGTCTTAACATGTTAACTTGTTAAGTAACTACTATCAGTAATGGATCCCAAAGCAATCACAACAGCAAACAATAAGAGAAATCGAAGAAGGATAAAAAGAAGCAAAGCAAGTATATCATACTCCCTCCCATCTCAAATATAAAAAGAAAAAAAAAAAGCACTCTTTTTTTTTCTCTCAAATATAAGAAAATATTAACTAACTTTACTTCATTATTATCTCTAAAATATCATTTATTTTATTGAGGTGTTGGTTCTAATAACTCCTTTTTATTTCCTTTTTATTCTTAATATCAAGTTTCAATCAAGGATAAGTGGAAAAAAACTTAATTTTTAATTAAGATTGATACAACTAAGCTGATTAACTAACTTTCTTAGTTTTTATTTTATTTGTTTATATTTGAAACGAGTGAGAGTATGTATATATATATACCTGGAAGCCACGAGTGTTGAGCCTTTTGATTGCAACTGGAATTGGATCACCACCTTGTCCATCAGGTTGCGTAATGGATCCTTTATAGACACTCCCGAAACCCCCTTCTCCAAGCTTGAGCATCCTATTGAAGCCGTTGGTGGCATCTCTCAGTTCCTGCAAAGTGAAGACTCTAAAGCTGTGCTCTTTCTCTCTGTACAAGTCCTTCACGCTCTTGGGCGAAGACACGGAGCCGGTGGAGTTTGCGGCGCGGTTCACGGCGGGGGTTTTCTTCTTGTGCAGTTCCGGGGCGGATTTGCACTTCTCCTTGAAGAAGAAACACTTCATCTTGTAACCATGAAAATCAATTAGTTGCAACAACAGCAGGGAAAAGGCAATTAAATAATTGGTTAGAGAACAAGAAAGAGTTGATGATGACCCAGATGAGAAAAATGGAACCTTGAGTATATATTTATAAGGGGTAGTGAGAATTGTTCTGAGGAACAGAGGAAGATGAAAAAAGACAAGAGAGTTTTGCGTTTCCGTGAAGTGAAAGAAATAAAAATTGAATGGGAACCCAGAAGAAGAAAAAGAAGTTGGTGAGAAAGTGGAACATAATTAATCACACAGCCGCGTGAGGGAAGAGAGAGAGAGAGAGAGAGAGATGAGGACAGGAGTGAAGCGGGTTTACGACGTTGTAGAAAAAAGACCAAACCCAAGAAGAAAAGACCTTTCAATGGTGTGAGCTGGAATATCTTTCTTTCACAAGAACAGACAGTTGGGTGACTTGGGTCCGATTCCGATCCTTTGCATGTCCGTATCTATCTTCATGTTTTAACTCTATAATAATAATTCTTCGTTCTAAGAATAATAGTCATATTTACATTTCATAGTAACTAAGAAAAATAATAATAATTCTATGTTATTATTAATTTATTTGTAAATTTTATTATCTATCATTAATATTATATTAAAAAATTAAAAATTATTATTATTTTAAAATATTGTTTTACTCTTGATAGTTATAATAAGTCAGAAGCTTTTCCTAACCTTAGTCTCCCCAATCACAAGGTTCTGGTCTTTTTTATCATATTAATTTTTAAAATAAATTAATTAAAATGCACATTTTATTTTATAGTATCTTCTAAAAATTATACCTTTATACATATATAATATAACAATTATTTATTACTATTATATAATTCCTTTAAAGTTATATAATATAATAAAATTAAACACTTTTCTCAAACCTTATTGAATTATTTTTACTGGAAAAACTTATTGAAAATAAAAAAAATGCTTTATACATAAAGTTTGAATTATAAATCTAATTTTATTCATAAAGAATAATGAGGTGTGTTGTTTGAAGCATAGAGTTTCCTTTATGCTTTCTTTCAATGAAAGAAATTAAAATTTAATTGTTTAGTGAAAATTAAAGTAAAGGAAAAAAATTCTTGAAATTAAAGACTATAACTTTCTTTTTAAAATTTTGAAATTTTCTTTATTGCCCTTCTTTCTTAAAAATTTTCTTTAAATTATAGTATTGTGTTACGTTGAACATAGTGTGATTTTCAACGACAGTGGTTGAACGGTGCACAACTTTCTATATGCCATGATCTATGATGGATGAGAGCGAGAATTTTTCGTTGCTATGAGAATCAATTTTGCATTTGAGGAAGGCTAGCAACAGTGTTACACTTTCTTTCGGATATTTTTTTTTATTCATTAAAAATCTTTAATTTTAGTAAGTTTTATTTCTCAATTAATATTTTTCTTTTTTTATTTGTATTAAATAAAAAGAAATTTTTTTCAAAATTAATAAATTTTAATCCAAAAAAATATCCGAAAAAGAGTATAAAAAAAATATCCCTAACATTTCTCATACATATTTGGTAACATTTAAATTTAGATTAGATAATAACAATGCTGACAAAACTGACACACATATTCAGGAAGCGGAACATTGAAATTTTCATAGTATTATACTATTATGGATGTCACTAGTGACTTTATTAGTAGAATTCGACTTCAACAATTTAATTATTGAAAAAAAAAAATCATCTATCTATACCAGCTGCACGGTTGGAGAATCAATAAGCATCATTTTCTGCAAATTGCAATCTGAAACATAAATCTCATTGTTTTACTCTTTTTAAATCATTTTGATATTTTTTAGTGTAAATAATTTTGGTATTAATTTTCTTTTAACCATAAAGAGTGATACTATACGGCAAATGAGATTTAAAAACTAAATATAATGAAATTTACATTATTAACAGACTAAATAATATAATGCTAATTTTGTACAATTAAAAGTTATATTAATGTTACTTTTTGCCTTTTCGTTGGTCTTCTTTCCATCTTGATATACATGGACTCTTTTAGGGTTACGAGTTCCGTCAAACTGAAATTTTGGATGATCATCACTTTGGGGAAAGCTTAAAAATTTAGAAGAAAAACTAAGACAATAGGGTATAGCCTCCTATATAATATCTTATTTTCATAATTTTTAAACATTTTTATGAAAATAGTAATAAAATAAATATAGCTATTTTACTATTTTTTATAATTAAGAAAATATTCCATTGTGGAATGATTAAGTTCAAAATAATAACAAAACTTTGGATTTTTTTTCACTTTTCAATAATGCCGTGCACCTAAAAAGAGAAAAGCCTCAAGTATCAGGCAGCCACTGTTACGTTTTTCTTTATTACGGAATCATAGAGTATTTGATAGGCTTTTTTGACGTCCTTATATATAACTTTTAACTTTTCGAGATTTTTTTCTTTCTTACGTGCAGATACGTATATTAAACAGTTAAAAATAAATAAAATATTAAAATACGCAATTCATTTTTATATTAATAAAAAAACATCAGTTACATAAAAAAAATTATGTTTAACTCCTTAATTTATACATTGAGTACACAAGATAGTACAATTGTGTTGATGGTGAAAAATTATTTCGAGATTTCTTAGAGTTGAAATAAATTGTTAATTTTTGGCGTGCCAAAAGAAATCATTAAATTTCTAAAAGTGTTGGGAGTGTTCGGATATTATTTTCGATATAATAAATTGAGACTCCTTTCGATATAAGATTATCGTTGTTTAAAGGCATAAATGATCGCTATTATTGAGAATATGGAATTGATTAAAAGATATGTAAAAAGATGAGACAATAGAAAGATATATTAATTGATTCAATGTTTATAAAGAAAAGGATTGTATATGACTATAGAAAAATGTGATTCAAAAGAAAGATGAATCGAACATGAATGAATTTGAACACTGAAATCAAATGATTGAAGAAGTTTGAATGAAGAAGAACACCCTATATAAAGTGACAAGATATGGTTGTCGGTTTTTATGAAAAAAATTATATGTTCTTGTTCATTTTATTTTTTATAATATCTTCTCCTTTCGATAACTCTTTTTCTTGTTCATAACTCCTTCATCCATCTATATTTGTTTCTTTATCGTTTTCAATTATATATATATATATATATCGATACATGATGTTACTATAAACTTATCATTGTAATTGTAAAAGTTGTTAATTCAAGTATTGTTAAGTATTGTTTTATATTAATATAAGAAAAATGTGTTCACATGGGTAAAGATTAACCTTTATAATCATGTTACTCAATTTGTAATTATAATGAAGTTTATTGTTATTATAAGTAACTAATAAATATTCAGTTTTATCATATTGAAAATTTAAGTGATTGTTAGTTTAAATACAAAGAATCCTTTAAAGTATTTTGGTTTAATGTCATTAGTCATTAATATAAAATTTTTATTTGTTAATTTATAGTCATCTAACCTAATATCAAAACCCTGGATCAATAAAAAGATAACTCCGATACACGACTCAAATGAATAAATATCTTTATTTATGAGACTTAAAATTAATTACTAGTTGTGATTTTTGTTATTCAAATCAACTTCGGAAGTTAAAATCTTAATTTAATTGTGATCAATATTCTAATTAGTGTGTAAACTGCTTAATTCGATTTATGAAAAAGCAAATAGAAGAACAGCTTAACTTTGTTAATTTTAACAAGTAAAAGAAGTTGTAAACAAAGAATTGAAGAATACAATCAAATACGAAGAAATTCAACTCAGAAAAATAAAGACAACATGATGACGGCAAAGAAATAAAAACGGTGAAATGTAAAACAAAGCAAATTGCGTGAAAGATTCAAAAGTTGGAAAATAAAAGTTTGCAGAAAAATAAATGACTGAAAAGATCAAATTGTCGTATTGTAAATGAAAAGTTTTGTAAAAATGGCAAGAAACTAGAAATGCAATTGAAATGTAAAGGGCTGGAAAAATAAATGTATAAAGGAAATATAGATTGCAAGAAATCAAAAGCGCACAGAATTTAAAGAAGAAAGCAATTAAAGTGCATGAAATGTAAATAAAAAGTTATTATAAATTGCTCGAAAGGAAGAAATTGAAATTTAAAACACTTGAAAATGTAAAGTGCTGAAACATAGATGGACAAAGAAATGAAGTGTAGTGTAGGGAATGTAGTTAAAATCGAAATGCAAAGACGAATTATAAGAATGTAATGAATTTTGCATTAAGAGTGGGTCAATGGGTGAATACATACATATCACTCATAGGAACAACAATCATTTCAATCCGCATGAATCGATCAATGCATGATGATGTTACATAAGTATATTGTTGTCTTTTTAACTAAGGAAAAATGTTTACAATGGTTACAAGATCTATACACATTACTTTGTGTAGGATTGACTATCTAAGATTGTTTTATGTGTCTCAAGTATATATTTCTAATGACATGTATTTTTTTACCCATAGATTTAGTTCTGTTGAAAATTTAAATATTATCGACAGGTTTTATCCATAAAATATGTATTCGTCAGGAATTAAAATTTTACCCAAAACAAAAAGAACACAACTCTAACCAGACTCTCAATCACTCACGTTTCTAATTTCTAATAGCGCTCACACCCATGTCGTTGTCGCACTCACTCCACCACCCATGTCGTCGTCGCACGAGGCCTCCATCATGCCCAGGCCTTCTTCACGACCACCCTCTCACGTCACGCCCATGTCATCGTCACACGTGCTCTATTGTTGCACATAGGACAGGGGAAACTAGCTTTCTACCTGACAAGTGTGTGTGGCATCTCATCTTGTATTCCCCCCCCCCCCTCTCCCTTTATTGGTTGTTGCCCTAACGTTTGAGCATAGGAGTGTTAAGGATTCATGTTTAGTTAGCAAGACTCTGAGGAGCAAGCTGAGTGTGGAGGGCTACGAAAATAGTGGCTTCATGAGCAGGAGCAAATTCGAAGTGAGTCTACTCCCTCTTTTATATTAGTTTCCATTGTCTCATAATAATATAATCTACACTCGATTTCTTAATGTTGAGGAGCAAAGCATAGTTAGGATTTAGGTCCCTCCAAACTTTTCAGCAAATGATTACTCATTTGTACTTCATTTTTCCAAAATAATGTTCCCCTGGCCCAATTAATGTGTTTGGTCTTTTTGGTTCCTTTGAGAAAATTTCCCTAGTTTTTCCTGTGTAAATGGCTTCTTTGATTGAAAGTAGTAGTATTGTGGATTTAAAATTCTACGTCAGTAATATGGTCATGGAAAATTTTCTTACCGACAAACATATCCATAGGTAATAATTATCCACGAATACATCCGTAAAACATTTCTCATGGATATGTCCGTTGGTAATTTCCAACGGATCTATCCATCAAAAGTTTTTCATGGATATATCTGTCGAAAAAAGGTCATCGTTATTTTTTATGGATATATTTATTGAAAATTACTGACGGATTCTTTTTTTACCAATAGATCCATTGAAAATTACCGACAAACAAAACATTTCATCATAGGAATTTTCTATGAACATTTTACCGACGAATTTTGGTTCATAAAAAATATATCAAAAATCCCAAATTACGGACAGATTTTGAGAATTATTGACACATTTGTAAAAAATATCTTTTTTTTGTAGTGATGGTTACAAACATAAATCGTAAAAAGTTTAATTAGGAACTAAATGGTTAGTATATCCGTATCTAACCAATATGTTGATCTCCAACAATGGTAAAAGTAAGGAAGTATTCAAAAAAATACTTCAACTATTAACTTAATATAACAAATCAAGGGAAAGTTTATGTACCAAGCAACAGTGGGAACGATATTTACGAAGTTTGGATAAAAGTGAATCATAATAAGATACTCAAACAAAATTATGAGATAATGACTCTTTTAATCACTAGATTATATTCTAAAATCATTAAGGGTCAATTTAGTGGGGCAAGGTTGAAGTTATATGTTTAAACTTTTGTGCGACTATTATGCAAAAAACAAACTCTTTTTTTTATGATGCTCTAAAATTATTAGCATGAGAATGTGAGTCGGTGTATAAAACATTGTGTATTATTCGATCCGATCTTTATTATAAGATATAGTTTATAAGGAATTGATAATTTTTTATAAAGCATTTTAGAATTCATATGAAGCATCTAATCATTTTTTATTAGTTGTCCACAATAAATATTTTAATTATTTATTAATAGTGATGCATAATATTTTTAGATTTTAATGTTTTTACATTATTCATAATAAGTTAATGATTATTAATAAAGATATAATTGGTCCATTAATAATATTTTAAAAAAAATCAATAAAATCAACTGAATTAATTGTTTTTATTATCTATGTAATTGATGTCCAAAGTATCCTATAAAAAAGATTAGAGGAAGTACATGTTATTAATAACAAAGTGGGTCTAAAAAGAATTGTCCCTGCAAAGTAATATTGGTCAACTTAGGTTATTTCTATAATTTATTCCATACACATTATTTCTTACTAGCTTTCTGAGTACCTTAGCTTAGTTGCTAATCTAGACCGATCCTCTAGTTCTAGGCAGAGACGGACACAAGAGGGGCAAGCCCCTCCCACTCCCACTGGCTTCCTTTGAGAACTGTATATTATTATGACTTGATACATTTCTAATTGCATATAACTGAACACAGATGAAAATAAAATGAAGGTAACTAAAAATTATTTCATCTTCTTTCATGCTATTTCGTCCCTTACGTAAGCGTATATGCTATCCAAAATTCCAAATGGAAGAAATTAATAAGAATATTTAAATATATATTTTTAATTAAAAGAATATTTAAATATAGTAGTTGAACCACAATATACTAACAATATATACGAATAGTACAAAAGATACCATTTATATAAGTTGCGAGGACAGTGTGATCTCCAATTATTAATATAACTCTTCTGCATAATGTTACATAACGACATGTGAGGGGAGCTGACGTTTAATTTGTATCTTCTTCGTCTTTTTTTTACGGGTAGATAACTTTATATTAATTATAATCATATCCTTTTTTTTTCAAAAAAAGAAACAATTGTTTGTGCTTAGAAGTTTCAAAGCATTGTATCTTTTGAAATATAATGATAGGCATTAGCACAATTCAACAAGATTTCAACCCGTTATTTTCGTATGAGTTGGCAGCCTCGCCTTTTTTAAAAATTATTTTAATTTTTTAATCACGATTAACGTTTGCCAGTGGCTTTCACGGACTGAGACTTGTGAAAATTGTCCAAATTATTATTATTATTATTATTATTATTTAAATAAAAAGAAAAATATATATAGAGTGCATGAGACCCAATACGATCGAAGTTGCATGATCATTGTTACAAGGTTACAGGGTCAAATTTATGTGTTTCATTCTTCTAGAAAGTTTGAATGTTTTTTTTTTCTTAGTCAGAGAGTACCGGTATCTTTTAACCTAGTGGGTCAAAATTTAATCTAAGTCATTGTGTGTGTTTGTCAAATACATATTCTCTTATTAATAAATCGTTGTCACTTATAAAAGTAGTTAAATCTTTCTTATACCAGTGCATCAACCTTTGGGTTAACTTATACTTATTTGAGTTTTTCTTCAACATAATACATTTAACAAACTAACTTTTTTTTGGTTGAAGCAAAAATTTCAATTTTAATGTAACTTACTTTAAATAAATTCTAAGTCTCGTTCGTTAGTCTAGAGGCAAATGTAAAAACAAAAGACTAGTATTCAAACTTCAAAGGTTTGGGTGGATTTAGAAAAGTACTTTGATTCTATTCCAGCTCCTTCATTTCCATGCCCGTGGATATAGCTAGGAGAAATAGAAATGACTTGACCTTTTTGGTCAAGCAAATAAAACAACAAAAAAGCCACGTACAGCCATTGTACTATATATATACTTCCCTATAAGGTTTGTTTGAATAATATTTTCAAAATTGAATTGATGATTAGGTTAATCAAGTTACTGATTTATTATTTATAAGTTCTAATCTCATCAATTTAATAATAATTAAATATATATAATTTTAATATTCTATAACATACAATAATGTTAATTTAACAAAAAATTCCCTACAAAACTTTAAATCAATACTTAAATTCTGGTAACAAGATGAATGCTCTCAATTTCCAGTTCAATGGCAAAACAAGAGAAAAAGAAAAAAAAACAATATATTGGCTTAATTATTTCATGTCTACTAAAATAGAAATAGGCATAAATTAAATTTAAACATGACCTTATTATATTAAGATTCGAGTTAACAGCAACCATTTCCTTAAAACTATTGAGGAGAGTATGACTGTATGATGTTATAATGCAATGAGGATGCCAAATTATTGAGGGAGAGGAGCGTGTAACTAAAGCCATTATGACCAAAAAGACTCGATTGAACAGTAAATTTTTTTAAAGCGATTGAACGGTAAAGAAAACAAAATGGTGAAACAGGATATTGACCACGAATTAAAGATGCATGAGGATTGAGGGGAGAGGGATGTGACTGGCATAATTGGAGATTTATGAGATAAAGGAATTAAAAAGATATTGAAAAAAGATAACACGTTTTATGTGAGAAAAAAGATATTGACTGGCATAATTTTTTTAATTTTACTTTTGCACTGCGATTTCTTTTTTATAACTAAATATTCTTTTGTGCTAAAATTTTGAATTCTCAAGTTTAAGTTTTAATTATTTTAAACTTTTTATCTTAAGTCTTAACTATTTATACTTTAAATTTATTTTTAAAATTTACTCATTTTTTTATCTAAATTTAACTAATTTTTTTTACTCAAATTAAAAAGTACTCATTCAATTTTCGGAACACTAGCTAGTACTAAAACAAATAGCTACGTAAATAATTTGTTTGAATCACTAAGTAGCTATGTAAATAGTGTAGGTTACCAATAAAACGGGTGAGGAGAATGGGCTTATGCTAGGTCGAATGATACCGTTCTGAAGCATGGATTCGACCTGAGTTTCAATCTCTTGCTTTTAGAAATAAGGATAGCGGTATGGGCGAACATTGATAGGGTCAGAATTGGGTAGCAAATGGATGGCATGGTTGATAGTGCGTGAAGGTGGGAGGGTTGTTGGTGTTTGGAACAGGGTTGAAAACATGCAAAGTAAAGCTTCAATTTCTGGATACGGGGTCGTGGTAGTTTTGGTTGAAGGGAGTTCAGGGTCAATGACTCGAATGTGGAAGAATGCACTGGCACTATCGGTTTGCATGATTTGACGAAGCTAGGGTGGTGTAATGGCATGAGGATTGGTATCTAAGTTCCCTTTTAACTTGATAATTTTTCCATCATGAATGAATTTCATAGTTAGATCATTGTAATCGATAAGAACAAGGCCAAGGGACTTCAACCATTTGGCTTTGAATGTGAATGGAAAATCTGGAGCAGAGGTGGTGGCAAGCAATTTCGTTGCCGTTGCCTACCACGACCCTGAGAGGGTGTGTGGGCTGAGCACTAAGGCCCAGGGAATGGACAAGACGCTCCTGCACAAAATTGTGCATGCTCCCGCCATCGATGAGTATGACGACGGAGTGGTGCGAAACCCAACCCAGTAAGTGCAACGTCTCAGGGGCCAAATGACCCGAAAGGGCGTAAAAACTGATTTGGTCTTGGGGCGGGTCAAGCGTGAGTTGGGTCGAGGAAGTAGCTTCAGTATTAGGGTTGTCGTCTGAAGGTTCACCATCATCTTCAGGATCAGCAATGAGGAGGAAGAACCAAGAGGAGCACTTATGGCCTCTAGTGAACTTCTCATCGTAGTTGAAACATAGTTCTTTCTCGCGCTGCATGGTCATTTCCTCAGGAGATAAACGTCGAACATGGGGTGGTGGTGATTTCGCTGGTTTAGTTGGTGAAGGTAGCAGAGGCGGGGTTGGCGGTGTAGGTGTCGAAAAAGATGAAGAAGTGAGGGGTGCCCTGCCGTGAAAAGCTCGACGGTGTGTTGCGAGCTTCTCCTCCTGAAATCGCGCGAGGCCCGCCGCCTGAACCAAGGTTAAGGGTTGGAGGGCCTGGACCTCCCTACAAATGTTAAAGTCTACCTTGAGATGAAACAGCTTAAAAGGAACGGTGTCGGTAAGCCAATAATCCGATTGGCGAGCATCTCGAACTAAGATAAGTAATCACTCACTGAACCCTGCTATGTCAATTTGAAGAGAGTACCCGTGGGGTCTTCATACTTGGAAGGGGCAAAACGGGCTTCAAGGGCGTAAAGGAGGCCCGACCAAGAAGAAATTTGGCCATTCCGTGTCAGCCATTGAAACTAGGCCAGTGCAGGACCTTCCATGGCGAAGGAAGCGATAATGAGTCGTTCGGGTTCAGGGGTGGTGTGATACTCGAAGAATTGATTTATTTTGATGGTCCATCTTGAAGGATCGGAGCCATCAAAGCGGGGAGCTTCGAGTTTCATACGAGGAAGATGAGATGGCGAAGGGGAGGAAAGGGGGTTGGCCGAGGAGGAAGAGGGTGAGAGGGATTGGTGTTGACTGGTCTCCAACACGGTGATACGTTGGATGATTTCGTCAAGCTTAGTGGTGACATGGAGTTGGTTGGAGACTAATTTGGCTATGGCTTCTTCCATACGTTCCATGTTGGTTTTGGATCGTGTAGATTCTGCCATGGTGGTTGCGCAAAAGAACTCAATGAAAGCACCAAGCTGTTATGATCAAATTAAATATCCTAGTATTCGAGGTCTAGGAGCCTCCAGAAAATGAGATAAGGAAAGAGAATTTTATTACTGTTTGCATTTCTATTACATGATTTGTTCATATATAGGCACCAAATGCTAAAGTTGTTTATTCTTTTCCTTACAGGTCCTAACAGTATTGCTTAATATCACTAACAGAATTGGTAAATCATAACAAAAAGGTATCATAGCAGATAGGATATTCCCTTTGTCCAATAGAGCTCTGCCAGCTCAGCACTCTTGTCAGAGTTGGTTATGCGAAATCCTTTAGGTATTAAGGTCTAGTGGTTATCCTTTTGGGTCTCTGAGTGGTGTTTGTCCCCTCCTTGTCTATTTGTGATTTCCATGTTTTCTGTGCTCTGTATTTATCCCTTGTGGCTGATTCATAACAATGAAGCATATTAGATACTATAATAAGTACTTATATCTGCAGTCATCTTCACTAGAATTTGAAGATAAATATGGCTATGGATCCATTTTCAACGAATGGGTATTAATCCTATTTATTTGTGAATATTATTGCAGATAAACCCATGGAATGTGGCTAGAAATACCATCCTAATCCTATTAGGTTCCGAGAATATTACAGCTACCAAATGTAAGATTATATCACTTGATTTTTATATTTTGCCAGCTTGAAACAACAACTAGCTCAATCACGACTAGTTGCACAAGAATAAACACTCTTTACACGGTAATATTTTTTGTTACCGTCTCTCCAAGAAAAAAGTTGTCCAACTCATGACCCCAAATGGACCACAGTCCACAGTCTCTAGTCCCTATAATGAAGGATCCTCAGTCAACGTGAAAAATTACCATACCTATCAAAAAGTCGTCGTATGAGCCACTAGAAGACAGGAACAGCCTTAAATAACAATTTTGCAACCACATAGGCTCATTCACCATGTTCTTAAATTTGTTAGTCAAAATAGTAATTTTGATCGGTCAATAATCAAAACTAACTATGCCGATAAATTGGTTTTAGTCATACCCATATTGACATTTTGTTTATAAAGATCACTCAGAATAATCAAAATTACATATGTTGTCTCACTCCCAACAATAAAATAATCCCGTGTTGCCAATCATGGGGTGATGGATCAGGATGGAAACGTGAGTTGACGGTGTTAAAGAAACGTGAGAAGAATACAAAGTCTACATGTCATTTTAATTGAGATGGCACTTCCTTATTGATGGGACAGGAAACTGAGACAGATATATGGGACAGGTGATTTCCCTCCTGATGGATCAACGGGATCTCAAGTCTCAAACAAGCGTGAAACGGAACGATGGGTAAATACATTAATATGAAAATATTTGTAAGATTTAAAACAAAAATAAATGAGTGCCTTATATTATAAATTGATAATACTCATCATACTAAAGGACTGAAGGTATACATACAGTAAAAGCCACCGTATATTACAAGATTGATAACAATATAACAAATAATCTCGAGGGCACATGTGTTTGGCTTTTCCTATGATTCGATAGACGGAACCTATGTAGTAAAAATGGTTCAGTTCAAGGGAAAAAAAAATAAAATCAAATGTGCATGCTTAGACCCACGTTCTATCATGCCTCAGGCCAACCAACCCCCTCTCTACTATTATGTAATAACAAAGTCAATTATTGGCAACCCTGTTTCTAGCAAACAGCTGCAGCCAATGTCATCACCATCAAAACAATTTGATAAAGTCATAAACATGTTCAATAAAGTCATAAACATGTTCATTTTAATCTCTAGCGGTCCCCCAATGCATTTGTCATAAGCTCATCACAGTCATCACCATGTTCATTATAATTCTTCAACTGTGACTCCAGAGCAGTCTTCGGTTCTGAACTGGAGGAGCTAGTCCTGGAATGTCGCGAATGTCCTTGTTTTCTGGGTGCACAAGCTGCAATTTTGAAAAAAAACCAGCACAGTAAGTCATAATAATCTAAGCAATGTGGGAAGATTTAATTAATCAGTAAAAATAAACAGCTTGGCAAATATGTAGCAAAGGTGGCTTCCAGAACCTAGTTCTATTATGTTGGAAAATGAAACATTTTACACTAGAAAAATGGCATTTATAATTGTTACATTCATAACTATATTTGATTTGTAGAACTTTCTTTCACCATCTGTTAAAAGCCCCGACTCAACCGAGGATATGTTTGTTTAAAATTTACAACACCACCAGCATTTCGGAGGATGAAGTACGAAACTCCTTTCAAATAAAGTGCACTGGGACAAGTTTTATCTTTTGGTACTGTAGTGGCAAAAACAATCCTTTCCAAACATACTGCAAATAGATTTTGAGAGTAATTTCTTATGATAATTGTGACATGGCTGCATGGATCAATAACAAAAAAATTAACCTTGGTACGTGACACTAAAAATGCATAAACTAGAGACTGTAGATCTGTAGAAGGCCATCAAAACCTGTATCCAATGAAGACTTGGAAACGGAAATTTTGTTTTTCATGGTTAATCAATAAATACATATATTATGCTCCCTAAGCAGCATAAATATTTACGCATATTGTCAAGGATTTTCTAGCATATTCCATAAGTAAAAAAAAATCACTCAAAGACCAATAAATTCACATAGAAATACAAAACAATAGAGGATAAGAGTTCCGAATTGAACCATACGAATTAAAAACTAACTTCTCGTACCTTTACAATAATGATTGCAATTACTCCAATGACAATAAGGAAAAGAAGTGCCATAATACACTTGTCAGTAGCAACCTATTACAAAAACACATTTAAGTTAGATGAACGATTCACATAGTAACTATATTGCAATGGAATGATGTGGATTCTGTAGAAATCAACCTGCCTACCGATTTCCTTGACCAATTTAGAGGCTTTCTTTATAGAGAAATGGATTGAATCCAGCTCATTGACAACTCTGCTCATTTGTTCCGTCTAGACATAGAAGAGTGAACCCTTAGTTCCCATGGCAAACTCAAGCTTTTTTTCTCAATTAATTCTGGGGTGTGGGACTAGGCTTAAGATTCATACCTGAGCCTTAAGAGCTGCTGCAGTATCTGTACCAACATTTATGGTGTCTTGAACTACCTATTAATGCAACGGGATACACAGCAATAAACTTTCTGTAAGCAAACTTCCCCTTTTTAACCAGAGAAGGGCAGCAAATGTTAAATGTCCAGAATCTTCAAATTAAACATCATCTAGAATTTTTCATTTCCCTTTCACAACTTCCAAAGGGCAGGGGACAGAGAGTCCAATTGTGGCCATAAGGTTAGTTACACATAAAATGCACATCTTTTCCATGTCAAATCTTACAATGTACATGGATAACTTCTTCGCTAATTGCTACTTGGTCTAAGTTAAGAATATACTGTGTCATATAAAACCTTACAGCATCTTAAAGACAAAAAAGTTATGCTTCTTTTGAACATAAAAAAGGATTAATATTCTTTCTCCCCCACCCCTCCCCCACACTTTTACTTCTTTCATTTCATTGATTTTTGTGATTTTATAATACCCTGGAGAACCAGAATAATTCAAACAGGGAGGATGATAAAGAAAATGGAAATGAACAAAAGCAAGATTCAAGAGCACGATGTCAATTTAAGAAACACCCAACAAATTCAGAATGAGTTTGTGAATTTAATTGAGGAAGAACATGTAGCGAAGATATTGTAGGAAGTAAAATAACGAGCAAGTGTCAGATAAACAACAGGAAACAAACAAGACCACAGCAGGACAGAAAAATAAGAACACAAAAGAAAGATGGTAACAATGACATAGGATCCCTGTATTTTCGTAGCTATCTTCTAGTTATAAAAAAACATGTGGAGACTAGTCATTTCAATTTTCACTTTGGTTCCTTCACTTCCTTGGACTAGAAAAATACAATAGCAAACTATAAACAAATTTGTTGACACTGCATATTTTAAAAGAAGTGATACTCAAGAAATAAACCAACCTTCTTTCCCCTTTCAATGGCTTGATCTGTCTCATTCATCATCCGATTTCCATGATCCATTAGCTGTTCGTTTGTCATTGCTGTAATAAGTCATAAATGGTCTAGATTAACCACACTAGTAAAAAACTTAATTCTATTTGGTCATGCTATGAAATCCAGAACAGCTTTTTATTTACTATCTTTATACAAAAGGCTTTTAACACTTTTAGGCGGTTGACCAAAATATAGATGTGCTTTTCAGTGACAGAAATGGCAGAAAATATGCCATTAAAAGAGCAGCAAGAAATTAGTGCTTCTGCTGGGAAGTAAAAGTACAAGCAAAAAATGTTTTAGACAAATTTCTTTCTAATTATGCTTTTTACCAAAGCTTTGGAAAAAACATTTATCAAAAAATGAAAAAGATCAAAGCAGGGCCAGACAGGAACAAAAAACATTTTCAGCCTAGAATAAGAGCTACAAATATGCATTGGTTGACAAATCATATACTACAGCTGTTTTATCAAGAATATCCCAGTAAGTAAAAAAAAAAATTAAGGACTTCCATTTATTTGAATACTAGCACAACCGACATGAAGAAATCAGTATGCTTACAGGATGCTAGCAAGCCATTTTCTTCTGCATAACCTTCATTGGGCCCCTCAAAGAGTTCAATTCGTTTATTCTCAATATTTGTAGCATACCTGCATTGCAATATAACACGTGCAGTAATTGGTCAATGATATCAAGGAACACATCCCACTCATGCAAGAACATAATGATTCTGATTGATGGCATGTTAAGGAAGCTGAAGGTATATAACACCAGCAAGAAAAATCCACCCTAACAAACAGGCTAAGATCGATAACTAATATGATGTTTTCACTTACTGTTTTTTCAAAGCAACATATGAGTTTAGCTCTTTGATCTGCAACAGAAATGGAAAATGCTTGTCAGTAAGGTTGATATGGAAACCAATAAACCTTAAAATATGAAGCAGCAGCAATTAAGGCATCAACGGAGGAAAAAACTATAAACATCTCACCATTGACTGCTTTTTCTCATTCAACATTTTGTTGGTTTCTCTATCAAAGCTACTCTCCAATGTTTTGACTTCTTTATCAAACTCCTTAATAAGCCTGCAAAATCAGATCCAACCACACACACACTCGAGTTAGCAGTGACGGAAAAACCTCAAATCCAAGGTACGCTCCCAATGCCAAATGATGTTCAGGAAAATCGCATAACCAGGCTTTTAAACACAGATCAAAATGGCACTCTATACACAAGTTTCTGATTACAAATTTTCAAAACAGATCTGAAAATGATAACAAGCGTTAAGGTTTTAACAAACAGCCCGCAACCGTTTGGGATGCAACATCAAGGTTTTTCAACTGTCCGTGACTGCAATTGGGACCGCATCGGCTGCATTTGTCGGGATATCAACAAACACGACAAAATGGCAACGTGACCGCGACCGATGTTTAAAACCTTGCAGCCAACAAAATGAACAATCTTCGGCTCTCTTGCACATAGTTTGCATCAATGTGACAGGTGAAAATTACCGTTTACATTCTCGCAATTTTTCCGTGAGGTCTTCCAACTGCCTGCTCTGTCTATTCGAATCCTTAATCTTCTCCAACTTCTGAAATCCATTTCTGCAACCAACAACAACATTACACCGATCAGAAGAAAACAACAACGTGGGAACGGAACATCATCAAAACACGAAATGAATGAGAATGAGAAGAAGGTTAAGGTTCTGACGATAGGGCGCGGAAATTGTCGGCGATGTGTCCGTCGATCTCGGCCAGGTCCTCGCTGATCGCCGACAATTGATCCATGTTCTCGCGGCGAGAGATCTGAGGCGAAAGGGGTTGTTTGGATGACAGAGAAAATGCGGGTTAGATTTTGTGTTGGTACCAAACAGCGCGCTGCTGCGGCATTTGGTTTGGGTGGGTAAGATCTTCCTTAACAGTTACTTTACGAGGAACAAACCAAAAACATTGGCTCTTTTTTTTTTTTTTTTTTCTCTTCTTCTCCTTCCTCGTGATTCGTGATTTTTTTTTAATTTTTTTTACAGCAACTTAGTGAGTTGTTTTTTTCTATTTTTTTTTTGTTTTTATTTTAAACGTTTAATTTAAACCGCTATTAGGTTTAGGATTTTTCCCGTGAAGGTTTGTTAACGTGGTTGTCACATTGCAATGATGTTGTAGATAGCGCGGTAGGGACGTTCATAAGGCTGGCTGTTGTTGTTGGGACAAAAATACTCAAAAGGGTTATATATTTCGGAATGAATATTTTCTATAAAATAAAAATGAAAGCATCTACCAGTATCTTAAATGCAGTTTCTCGAACGATTTCTTAAATGAATAAATCTTTTCTTATCATTTTTTTATTGGAATAAATTTATATTATAAGGAAGATTTTGTTAAAAATAAGATTTATATTTTTTTGTAAAAAATAATGCTTAAAAAAATAATATTCAATATCAAGTTATTTCGTAAATCAAAATTGCTATCATTTATTAATATGATTTGTTAATATATCATACACTTACTTAATAAGTTATAATTTGCTTTTTCTCTCAATTAATTTTAAGACAAAAGTTAATAAATTAAAAGTGAAAATATTTAGTTGATCAAAATTCTTAAACTTTTTTCCCATCATTTTTAGTCCTTAGGGTCAAGTAACTAACATTGCAACGAGTGCATTACATGGATTTTCAAAGAAGAGAAACAGTAAAAAAATAAATAACAAATTAAGTAATTAAATAAAATAAATAAATTTAAAAATTGTCTAGCGGACGGTGATTGGACAATTTTAATAATACTATTGATAAAACATCATTGATGTTGTCAAAAGGACTACTGCTTAACGTTCAGAATCTAATGTTATGTATAGTCTAACGAGGGTATCTCTTATTAACTTTCTTTTTGTAATATGTTTTTAATATTTATTTATTTATATTACTTGATGATGCCGACTAATTAATAATAAATTATTTACCAAAAAATAATTACCCATAATTATTTATTGGATTTTTTTATCCGAATTTAATAAGATATCATAAAATTTATAACATTCATAAATTTTATTACTCAACTAAAGATTCCTTTAATTTTTATTAGACACTTTAATGATGTCACATGTCACTAGTTTATGAATGTGATTATTACATTATCTATTAATATTATTACTTGAATCCAGAGAGTACAAGTGAATGGGGAGAATAAGTTTAAATACTTTGAATAAAATAAAAGTTAGATTAGGGATTAACAGAAAAAAAAAATGGAATAAAAAAAATAGTAAACTGAGTATTATAATAATACTTGATGTTTTAAAAATTGACTAAATTACTTAATATAATAAAATAATATAAAACATTATATTTAACATCTAACATAAGTTAGATTGTAAGAGAGGATTCAAAAAGTAAAAAAAGTTACGAGAGGCTCTATTTTGCTCAACCCAAGTACCTAACTTGTGTGTTTATGAATAGTCAAGATTCCAGGCATAGTTAATGGGGATTAAGTCGAACAAACACCCATAGTCGAGAAATGTTCTTCTATTTTTGCATCAAGAAAGCTTAAACTTTCTATCACTTTTCACATGCTTGTTTGCTAGTGGGGCACATTGAGTGGCTTTGCCCTAGCAGTTGGTGAATGGTGATGATTATTAGTTTTTTTTTTGTCATACGTATAATTTTTAAAAAAAAATTGTAATTAATTATTAATCTCTTAAATATTTTAAGTGTCACTCTGTAAAGATTTGATTATTACATTAGTTTCTTAAAAAATTAATCTATTGTTAAATTATTTTTCTCAATGATCTAATATAAAATATTAAAATGGTGACAATTTTTTTTAAAAAAACTAATTTAATGTTAAATAATTTTTCAACAGATGAATTTAGTTACTAAAACGTTTAAAAATTAAGACACGTAAGCATAACATTTTTAAATAGTTGAATTGAGAACCTACAACTTTCCCCCTAATCACATGCGATGATCGAGCATGCTTATTGTCCCCCAAAAAATAAAAAATAAAATAAAATTATTAGCATATTTTTTTTGGGAGAAAGAAAATAAAGTTGTTATAACTTATAAGTATATTACAGCATGGTGAATTCGAGACCCAAGTTTCAAAACTCCATTAAGTGAAATATACATATTTAGTGTTTGACAATGCATGAAAAAAAAAAAGTGTTTTGAAATAAGAATACACGTAGAAAAATTAAATAACTTGTTTTGGCAAAAAATTTAAGGAGCTTATCCTTTCAATTGTTTATGAGGTATTTTGATTGAAAAAAAGTTATTTAATGCATGAGCTTAATCTATTATGATTATATTCGGCAAAACTAATTGAAAAATTGATAATTGTCAGTTGAAAAATTAATTTATTAAATTATAAGTGTTCGATAAAAAATAAGTTGTTGAATTAGTTGAAAAATATAAAATGATATAAAAGTAATAAAATCATAATTTATTTAAAAAGATAATATAGAATCTTGATAAATATATTAAGGATAAAAAAAATATAAAAAGTTAGATGGTATAATCTAGTGTTTTAAAAAATACTACTTTTAAATAACATTTCAAAAAACACCATAAATTATTAAAAAAATTATTTATCAAATAGTCAAACAAGTTTTTTAATTAGTAAAAAAAAATAGAAACTAAATAAAATGCCTAAAACGTCTCGTCAAACATAGCCTACATTTACTATGATCATGTTCGATAAAACTAACAAAAAAACTAGTTAAAATCTAAGTTATTAAATTAGAAATATTTGATAAGACTAACTGTAAAAAATAACTAAAAATGTAAAATGATAGAAATAGACATATTTATATTCTACTATTTTATGATACATTTTTTTTATTAAGTATTCTATTATTAATCTTAAATCATTTTTAAAAATATTTTAAATCAAATTTAAAATAATATATATACTTAAATAGACATTATATTTTTATTATATTAATTAGTATAATAGTTAAAATAAATCATCTAACATAAAAATTTTCAAATAATAATAAACAAAATGTAATGTCAAAATAATAAGTTAAACATTATAGGTGCTACCGTGTTTAAAATAGATATTGCTGAAATTACATAAGCAATATTGCGGAAATTACATAACATGGGTATACATTAGGTGGTGTTATTTGCTTGCTACCCAAGACTAGAAGATGACGAATTGCTACATAGTGAATGCTCACATCGTTGTAGAAACATTTATAGATAGAAAGAACAAACAGTTTCATCACGTTATACCAATTATAATAAAAGGGATTGTTTCATTCTTTTCAACTTATGATAAAATAAGTAACACGTACACACCTGATTAATATGACCTTGACCACATAAAATGAATCCTTTGCACCCTAAATTCAACTAGCACAATTTTAAGCCATCAATCTATTTGGATTAAAAGTATATCCCAGTCAGATACAACATCAAGCATGCTACAAAATTCAATGATCCATCGTAAGAAAACCAATGTGGAGACCCTGATTTGTGTGGCCCAATATTCAGTGTTGTTGGCTGAGGAGCTGCCAATGTAGGAGGATTGAGGTTGTCTCTAGTACTAGGAGGAGAAGCTGAAGGGAAAGAAGATGAAATAGGAGGTGATGCCTTACATGAAGGTTCAGTGTTATTAACACATGGAATTAGAGGAACACTATAGTTACCTATTGATGCACACACTTCTGACAAAACCCCATCTATGCCATGGCATCGAATTGAGGATCCTGCTACACATAAGTTTGGACTTATAATTTTAACATTGTTTAGAACATAATTCTTCCTACCATTGTTGGAGACTCTTAGCATGCAATTTGGCAGTGATGTGGGAATGGTTGTCCCTGTGGGGAATTGTTCCAAGACATCAAAGAGCATTGGTGATGGGATTGAATGCCTAAGTAAGAAGCTTGAAATGGACCCTTCTTGTAAGACCATGTTAGCCAGCATTCGATCATTGGGCATCAAGAATGTCACATTTCCCTCAATTGTGTCAAGTGGAGACATGTTGATGAGCATTACAAATGTAAAGTAATTTGCCTTTTGCATCTCCTTAGTGGCTGCAACGAGGTCTTGATTCCTTGCATCAATTTCTGTTGGAGTGATTGATGAAATCAACATCAATATGAGGAATACCATCGTAACCATGTTATTTGCCATGTTTGCTGTTTTCTTCACGTTGCTTGCTTGATTTCTCTCGTCTTTTTAGCAAGTTGGTTTTATCATGAAAATGACATTCTAGGTAGATTCTAAGAATTGAACAAGGGTAACTTTTTTGAGTGCACATGTAAAGATGTTGTTTCACCTACTAAGTTCACATGCTTCCTGGATGATTGGAAGTTCAAACAAGAAACGAGTATAGTGATTATTTTCATAACTTTGGTCATCGGTTGATTTAAGTAACATTAGATTATGTCTTTGCCCTATTTTTTTGTTTATTGGAAATTTTTCCTTGATTATGGTTAAAGGATCCATCGAACTCAATTGTTATTGATTCAAATTTTAAACTTAATAATGCATAAAACAACGTATTAATATATTACATCTATAACTATTAATAATAAAAATTATTTCATTTGGTATTTTATTGGATAATTTAATTTTTAAATCAGTTCTTAGGTTTAAAAATTTTCTTCTAACTTTCATTAACTTCACACTATTTTTATATTATTATTTTTTTTATTTTTTTCATTTTTTTATTAACTGTACTTAACTTCTATTTTTTTCATTATTTAAAAAAATTAGAGAAGTACGGTCCCCTAGTTATAATAATTTGAAAATTATCAATATGCTACTCGAATTCTCCATTTATCAGGCAAAACTAATTACTTTATTTAAATATTTCTATTGTTTCATGACACTGCTAATTACTTACAAGACATATTTAACCATTAGTATAACAAGTATACATGATAAACTTATACAATTATACTATAATCACTTAATTTTAATTACTTGTAAGATAAAATTAGTCATATTTTATACAAAAAAAAAAAAATCCTTTTGAGAAAGAACAATTTGCCATAACATTTGGATAAATTAAAATTTCTGATATGTGTGGGTTCAAAGTCAAAAAAATTGACCTAATACTACTAGTGGATAAGTAAATCCAGTAAGTAGAGGTTGAGAACCTTTCGATCTTGTATCATCATCCATATAGATGATTAGCATTGGATTTGACACTAAAAATGTTAGCAACAACAAATATCATAAAATTCACCCTAGAGCCACCTTTCGCACATCGTTAGTAAGAATCACTAATATAAATCAAGAAAGTTATGAATAAGTCATAATGGGGACTTGAGTATACTCTCAAACTTTACACTACACACTTAACCTCCACATATAAATATGACTAATACTTTAGTGGACCAGCATTTTGAATGGTCCAGAGTGGACCATAATTTTGAATTGTTGGATTAATCTCATTCCGTGAGTCAAATTTACATCCTCCACACCATATAATTGCTTGAACAAATCTCAATTGTTGACTCCTCTGTCCCTGTCGTAGTTCTGCCATCATTGTGTATCCCTGTCCTGTTCTTCCACTTTCTATTTGCCACACACCACCAAGTCATTGAAATCCTAGCGTGAAGCCAACGTTGCACCCCCTAAGCGAAGAAGTGTTCCTCTTTGCGAGCAGGTCATCGTTGTTGCGATTCCCAACCACCCCACCATCACCGAGTGCATCATGAAGAACTTGCTGAATAGTTGCTCAACGTTGTTGGCTTAGGCATTACATCAGGTGGTAGAATCTCAGAGTGGTGGCAGGCAGTGGCTGAATAGAGGGAGGGGTCGAGGTTGTTGAGACATAGACAATTACATTCAACCTCCACCCAAAGAATTTAATGTGGAGACAATATAAGTCCTTTGTAGGCTAAATCATTGTGACAAAAAAACAAGTGTCCTTTAAGCCAAATCCCAAAATTATAGTGACTAATTGACTATGAAATATTCAAGTGTTGTTTTTGTTGTTGAAAAGGTTGGTGATTTTTTTTTTCCAATTGGGTTGTTTCTTTGTTCTTAGGTGTGAAAATAAAGCAACTAGCCAAGTGGCATGGTGATTCTGGTGGAGAGGGAGGAGAGGAGGAGGTGGCAGAGGATGTGTTGGAAAAATTAAAATAAAATAAAATAAATAAATAATAAGAAAATACAAAGTTTTGAATTAAATAATAAAATAATTTTAATTGGCAGAACATGAATCAACAATACACTATATCACACAATAAGCACAAAGAAAAAATAAATTAGGGAGAGAAATAATTAATCTGGGTTGAAGCGCGCAAACGTTATTTTTAGAGAGAAAACGCCCCAACTGCACTGGTAGGCGAACCTTCTAAACACTAATGTTTTTGCTCTCAAAAATAACTTTTTATAAGAGAAGGAAGATAAAATTTTAGGGAGAAAAAAGAAATAGATTGTTGCTTTGCTTGTGTCTTTTCTAGAGAGGATGAAAGAGATATATATAGACATAGACCTCTTATACAACAAAAAAAATATGATCATTGAAAATCAACTTACAAGTATCAAAACACAAACGTAACAAATTGCATTGATCCATTAAAACAAAATCTTAGAAAGATAGAAAATCTAATTTTACGTAACAGATTCTAAATAAATATTTTATTTTATAAAATAGACTTAATATAAGTAATATATATTTATAAATTTTAAATTATAAAACAAATATTTACTAACATTCCCCCACATAATTTAAAATTTAAAATATTTTTTATAAAAAAATAATTTGTATAGAAACATAAAAGAAAGAAAGAGCATGTGATATTGTATTCCAGTATAAGGAACCTTCCGGGTTTGAGCCTTATACCTAGTGTTTATGAACTTCCACCTGAGAAAAATGTAGTGCCTTAATTGTCTTGAACTACACCTTCTTTAACTGGACTTTAGTACAAAACCCCTATAATATTGACGTTCAATTAGGTTCTAATCAGTGATAGCACGTTACACGGCCTTGTGCATGTATCTTGTTTCATGAGTGTCACTTAGAGATTAACCCATATCTCATAGTGGCGGCCCCACCACCACACTCACTAGATGAATCCTCAAAGAGTGATTTGTGATCCCCACCCCTACAATAATTGTCATCGAATTCATTAAGAGATATTTTTTTTACCAAAAATACATATGTATAAATACTTTAACCTTAATATTACCACAATTTATAATACACCTCGTCATAGGAACGAGAAACGGAACAACTCCACAAAAATTTATTTTGGTGTACTTTAATCAACAAGCAATTTTGTTGTTACCCATTGAACTCCATTCATGGGATCATCAATAACACGGAAACAAGTGTCCATTATTGTAACTAAATAATGGACTCTAGTCTCATTCCCCTCAACGACTCATGTACTTGTTGATGCGTCAACTTTTTTGTAAGCGGATCTGCAATATTATTTTCTGACCTGACAAAGTCAAGAGAAATGACACCATGAGAAATCAAATTTCTGATAGACTTATTCTCACTCTTAAGTGTCTCCTTTTTTCATTAAAATTTTTGCTAGTAACTTTAGATATATAGCAACTTGACTATCACAATGCATTGGAATTGGAGGTATAGGCTTATTCAACAATGAAAAATCGCATAATAAATTTTTAAGAAATTTAGCCTCACTAGTAGCAATATCTAAAGCAATAATTTTTGCTTCCATAGTAGAACGTGAAATAATAGTTTGTTTAGCAGATTTACATGATACTACACCACCAGCTAAAGTAAAAATATAACCACTTGTTGATTTTATTTCATCAGAATCAGAAATCCAATTTGCATCACTAAACCTCCTCAATTACTGTAGGAAAACGTGTATAATGAATGTCACCATTTTTCTTTATAAGCTTAATACCCAAAATCACATCTAGAGGACTAAGGTCCTTCATATCAAAATTGTTAGACAAAAAAGACTTCACATCATTTATGAAATGCATATTACTACCAAATATCAATATGTTATCCACATACAAACATAAAATGACACATCCATTATCATCAAATTATTTCACATACAGACATTTATCACTATTATTAATTTGAAAATCATACGAAAGAACAGCTTGATCAAACTTTTCGTGCTATTGCTTTGGAGCTTGTTTCAAATCATATAAAGATTTAACAACAAAAAATTTACAAGTAGTACTATGCAAAAAATATCCAACAAAAACATAATCAACAATTTTTGGTCCAATTTTTCTTTTCTTATTAATAGGGATGTTAACCTTTGCTAGACACCCCCACACTTTAAGATATTTCAGATTTGATTCTCTTTTTTCTCCATAGCTCCTAAGGGGGTTTTTCAAAATTTTTATAAGGTATCATATTAAAAATATGACATGCAGAAAGAAACGTAAAATAAAATATTGTTTTGATTGGCAAAGGTTAATTTTTTCTACAAGTATTTTATTGTTTTGTGTGTTGTATTTTCACATGTTTATTTTTTTTAACAATGAGCTACATATATAGAGGCAACCAGTCACCAACGTGTAGCAATAAAATACTTGTAGCAAGAAACGTAAAATAAAAATCGAACAACAAACTTCCTAACATTAAAGACCTATAACGTGCACAAAGGAAACTGACCAAGTAAAAGATAGCTTTCTAACATATAAAAATGGAAGTAATAGGGTGCTTTTAGTTTTTTCACATAAACTAATTCTAAAAGCATTTTATCTTTAAAAAAAATAATTGATAAATAAAATATATTTTAATTTTAAATTTCAAATTATAAGAAAATATTTTCCAACAATCTCCTACTAATTTAAAATTTAAAGAAATGAAATAATATAATAAATACATTTTTAATAGAGTAGAATACATTGTGTTTTCGTCCATTAATTTTCCATGTTTACTAGAAAGGGACTCAATCATATCCATGACAAACATCTTTTGATAAAAGAGAATGTTATTGTAGAAAAGACTATGCAAAAAGAAAGTAGTTTTTCTCTCTAAGACTATTAGAAAAATTAAAATAAAATAAAAGAAATAAATGAGAAGGAAATACATGAGTCAACAATGAGTCAACAATGCACTATATCATACAATAAGTATAAAGACAAAATAAATTAGAGAGAGGAATAATTAGCTTAGGTTGAAGCTCCGAAACGTTATCCTTAGAGAGAAAATGTCCTCACTGCACTGGTAGGCGAACCTTCTAAACATCAATGTTCTTACTCTCAAAAATAAGTTTTTATAAGAGAAGGAAGAGAAAATTTTAGGGAGAAAAAAAAAATCAGAATCATCCTTTAGAAGGTATTGTTACAAGGTCATCTGCTTATGTCTTTTCTAGAGAGAAGAAAAAAAATATATATATATATATATAGGCATAAACCTCTTATGTAACAACAAAAATATGATGGTTGGAAATCAATTTATAGGTATCAAAATACAAACATAATAAATTACATTGACCCATTAAAATAAAATTTTAGAAAGATAGAAAATATAATTTTGCGTAACAGATTCTAAAATAAATATTTTATTTTATAAAAAAATTAATATAAGTAATATATATTTGTAAATTTTAAATTATAAAATAAATATTCACTAACAGGATGTATCACGTGGAGGTTGGATCATGACTGACATTGAACCAAGGAGGCTATGGTAATGAAAGAGGAAAAAAATATAGTGTGGAGGGTGTATGCTAATAATTTGTAATTTAGTTTAATTTGGTGGCTAAAGTTAGTGATGCACAGTGGACCACTTATGAGGTGATCCATGTTAACCTTGACCTATAAATATTATCTTGAATGTCAAAGTTCTTGTAGGTTTCTTATCCAAGTTTGACTCATGTATATTATTGTTACCGTTAAGCCTTATTAATAAATAAAAATATTTTAAAAAATTAATAAAAATTTTATATTATTATATATGAAATTATGTGCCTCTAAAGTTAAAATGAGAAATATATTATTTTGAGGTCACCATTAAATTTCTATGATATTAATATAAAACAATTCATACATATATTGAACGTCTTGATAATTATAAAAGGATTCATTTTTCTTTTTGCTACATATAGGATTATTTAACTTTTAAAATTCACCAAGACATAATTAAAACTTAATTAAAAATTAAAAATTATAAAATAAAAAAATATAGAGTAAAATCATATATTTTTATACCATATTTTATAAAATATTTCAAAATAAATTTAATTTCGTATGTGTATCAATTTTAGTAAATAGTATTTTTTTACTTCCTAGAAATTTTTAAAAATATATTTATTTCTTAAAAATAATACAGCATGAAGCAAACATATATGTTTTTCTATTTTTTTTTTCTGTATACAATACAATATTGAGCTATTATGTTCTTCAACACTAATGCAATAAAAAATTCATAAAATTATTAATTTTTAAACAATTATGTTTACTTCACTTAATAAAATTATAACTATAATTATAAATTATTAAAATATTAGTAATAAGAATATTACGATTATAATTTTTTTAAAATTATTGTATAGAACAAAATCTAGTAACTTCATATCGGGCTTCAATAAGAAGGAATAAAATGGATCTGTACCCGACCCAAACCCAATTTGGTTCTATATAAATTTCTGAAATCAGAATTAGGGTTTCAGTGTCTGCTGCCTTCCATTCGTTCACCTCCTCAACCTCTGCAGCGCCTTCGATCCAGAAAACATGGTACTCTCTTTCTCTTCTCTTCTCTTCTCCTTCACTTCCGCAATCAAAATTAGGGTTTCTTGTGTGCGTCGCTATACGTTGACACTGCACCGTTTTGTTTTTGCAGACTAAGAGAACAAAGAAGGCTGGCATTGTTGGAAAATACGGTATGTCTTGTTAATTCGATTTTACCCAAATCTCGTAATGTTTTTTCAGCTGTTATGCCGTTTGTTACTGTCGTACATGTTCTCGGGTTTTTAGAAGAATGATTATTGATGATTAATGTATTGTTTTTAAAATTGGGATGATTGGTTTTGGTTTGCTAAAACACTTTTTAGTCGTTCGTGTATGTTATGTATAGGTAATTGAAAATGCTGTTTACAAAAAAATATGTTTAATTTGACTAATTCCTTAGAAACTATTTTGATTGATTTGTTATTTCAGGTACCCGTTATGGCGCCAGTCTGCGTAAGCAGATTAAGAAGATGGAAGTTAGTCAACACAGCAAGTTTTTCTGTGAATTTTGTGGAAAGGTAGCTGAAACTTGTGTTGTTATTGTGTAATTATTATGTCTTTAGGGTCACGTGTTCTAACAAGAAGTTTTGTTTAATCTTTTATTTCTATTCTGATGATCAATTTTTTTCTGTGTGGCAGTATGCTGTGAAGAGGAAAGCTGTGGGAATATGGGGATGCAAGGACTGTGGTAAAGTGAAAGCTGGCGGTGCTTACACTTTGAAGTAATGATCTTTGTTCTTTCTACTTGTATGTTTTATTTTCCAAACGAGAGACCTGACATTGTTCTCATTGTTTTGACAGTACCGCAAGTGCCGTGACTGTACGGAGCACCATCAGGAGGTTGAGGGAGCAAACTGAGAGTTAAGCTTTTTTGTTTATGCTATCAATTACTATTAGACTTTGCATGAAGTGCCTAGTTTGTATTCACTGAACTGCACTGGTTGTATTCAAAGTAAACTCCTTAAGTTTAATTTTGAGATGACTCTTTTAATTTTAATTGTTTGGAACTTTGTCGGGGTGATTTTGCTTCATAGTTTCATTTTATTGTTTGCAATTCTAGTGGCTCTTTGTTTCTCTTCTTGCTTGTTAAGATGAATCTTAGTTTATGTTGCAAAAGCTTTTCCTAAAATCTTCTAGGACTATGTTAAGCTGATGGCTTACTTATGCTCTTGATGTGTATGCATTTGTTCCCTATTCTAGTGAAGTAAAAACATTAATAATTGAATCGAAGCTTTTGATCATGGAGATAGTTTTTGATTTACAAGGTAGCATTAAGAATAACATTTTGAATTGGATGCGTGAAGCTTTTAGGTCTTGTTCACGGGGATGGTTGTCTTTAGGCATTTTCATTTTTATAAAATGTGAAAATTGAGCTGTTGAAGTTAATTGCGGAAGTTTACTTTGAATAATTTAGTTAAATAGATAGGTGGAAAACCAGTTGAAAGTTTTTCTTCTATGTTAAAAAAATAATAGTAGTATTTCATTTTAATTCTTGAAATTTTAAGTATAAATCACTTTGTTCTTTAAAAACTAAAGTAATCCGGTGCGGTTGCTGCCAATCTGATTTTTATGAGTAACAATTAGACAGGTGTATAACAATTATTGATTTGTTGGTGCTTCCTGTCCTTTTGTTCATATTTAGCTGTCCGATTGTGTTCGTTTGCGTTAACGATTTTACCTGATAATAAATATCTACGTTGAAATGTCTCATCTTCCAAATAAACTTTGGCTTGGGCATATATAATTTGTTTTTTTTTTTTTTCTATTTTGTACGATCTCATACTATGTTCCTTCAGACACTGAGAGGGTGATTGGAACCCCGTTTAATTCACAAGTTTAATGGAGAGTTTAATACACTTACCATTGCATAAACGTTAAGCTAGGGAAGGTTAAGGGGATGTCCTGCACAATTCAATGTTAAATGTAGAAGCAAGGGAACTGTAAGTTTGACGCTCGTTGTGAGTTTCATTGAAACCGACTAATATTCAAACACATGATGATGGAGAGCTCAGTTAGTGATAAAAAAATAGTCAAAATGCTTATTTTGGCGTATATATCCATCCAAAATCCGAAGTGATTAGTTGCAATTTTGATTTTGCATGTGGCGATGTAATAGAACGCATAATTGACACTAATTTTGTATACTTTTTTATTACCAACAACAGCATTTTCATTGGATTTCCCTTTTTACATAGGCAAAATGTTAACCAGTTTCTATCTTTAAGAAAAACAAAAGAGAAAGATACATAATTTTTGTTGTGTCAATATTTTTATGTATATGCATATTTTTTTTAATTTCTTAATTAATGCTATTTTTTTTTAGTTTCTTAATTAATAAATATGGTTCATGAGTTTGGTTGGACTGAATATGAAGAGAAATACATTTGTGGGACCTAGTGGTTAAAATTTCTGTCTTTTGAGTAGGGGTGACATTCAACGTGATCAGACTTACTCATATAATGGTACAATGGTATTTTTGTGTCTGTTTAATTCTCTCTTCCTTGTGTTATCTATATTATATCTAGCAACTTTATAATATTAATTCTATTTTTTCTTACCTATTTCTCTTAAATCATACAATAAAATATATCACTTCATTTCTACTTTATTTCTTCGTTTTCAAATTATCTCTTATATTTTCGACTATATTTTTCTCTTCTACACAAAAAACACATTGAAGTGATGCAAATCAATTCATCACACATAAGTGACCACTTCGAAGAAAAAACCAATTGAAAATGTTGGTACTTGGTAGCAAGTTAACCTAGCAGAATCATAGCAAAAATGAGATGTATTTAATGCCTGTAAGTATGCAGCCAACTCATAGTTGCGGGAAATGAAAAGGAATTGAATAATCGCATTTTGGGCGGAAATTTTCTCATTTGTTTTGATGAGAAAGTGATGGAAAAGTGGTGCTCTAAATATTATACTAATACTGAAGTTGCTGTAAAAGTCCACTCAGAATATTATTATAGGCAATTGCTATATCTACTCTTCTTTTCTAAGTAATTAGGAGTGTATTTTTAGGAAAACAAATTAAAAAGGGAAGTGGATGAGCAAAGAAGGGAAATGGATATAACAATTGTCTTATTATATAGTATGGTCTTTTTTTCTTGGGTGCACATTTTGTATGGGCTTTTAGTTTAATGTTTCTATTCAGCGGGCGTGGTTATTGGCAAGAACTTATTTAAGGGGAGCAGAGCTATTTTTCAAAGTAGCCTATGTTGAATAACAATTAACTTTTACTCTTTGGAAATCCAACGTCCAGTGATGTCCAATTTATGCTATCAGATACTAGGAATATGGCATAAAATGCAGGCAATTTTATCAAATCACAACTTAACTAGTCCGGGTGATAGGTAATTTTATTGTTTTTAATTTTTAATCAATTTGCATTTAATAAAATAAACTTTGAAATTTAGACTTAAATATAATTTCAATACTCAAATTTGAATCCCTTTTGCTTTTGGTCCTCACATTTAAATTTGACTTTTAGTTTTTCAATTTTGAAAAATATTCTTTTTAGTTTTCTCATCACAGATGGTTCTTTACTACATAAAGGACTAAAATCAAAGACTAAAAAACAAACTTAAATTTAGGGACTAAAAACAAAAATACCTAATTTAAAGGGGGGAAAAAACATTTAAGCCAGAGATTTATAATCACTTGAATTTATTTTATGTTTGCTAAATAGAATTGAATCTAAATGTATGAGCCTGCAATTTTTATGAACTAAGTTTCCATGGTGATTACTCCGAATAATTTGCATAACTGCTATCATGAACAACCAACTCAATAGCCAGTTCAACCAATTTGACCATCAACTGTCTTAGCTAGGACATCAATATTGAATCGATAAAACAGTAAATTAGTTCTATCCTAGCCCGCCAATTTGACCATGAATATTACGAACAGAGAAGGAAATAACATGAACCAAACAGGTAAAGCAGGGACTATGGGGGCACGATGTCAGTCTGCAGAGTAGCAAAATTGACAGAACTGGATTGAGAGATTCAGCAAAATGGAAGTTAGAGATGAAAGGTTATATAGCTTATCCCGTGCTCCCTGCCCTAAAAACTGTTTTCGTATCATGCATAAACTAGATGAATAGATAATAGATAATAGCTCACATTTTTCAGCTGTGGAAAGAAATCTTCAGCATCTAGGGAGTAATTATGTATGCACACAAGCAAGTGCATAGTGAGAGCTTTCACAAGTCAGCAATCATATATTCAGGAGAAAGACAGACAGACTTGAGGTCATATTGTGCATTCATATTCCATATAATCAATAATGTTGGATAGCTGAGTATAACATCCAAGCAACTGAACTTGGAAATCATTAATGTATGAATTCATTGGCATCAAATCCACAAATTCAAAGGCTACAGAAATGGGGAGAAATGGAATAAAACAATATAAAAATAGCAGGGTATTTGTAATTCGAGACATAACCATAGACAATATTAAGTTAATTGCAAGAATACAATTTGTAAAAAGCCATTAAGAAGTACCATCGAGTACCTAAGCACTTGCTCATTGAATCAGAAGCTGAAACTAAGCACTTGCTTCACATGTCTGCATATTTCTTTACAACAAGCTCCTATAACAAGTAAAACAGATGCCTAGATTGTACTGGTTTGGAAAGCATATGATTCGCCTGTTGTTGCAAAGAGAACCATAAGAAGAGTTAAATGAGACACGGGGAGATTTTTACTTTCATGAAAGCTTCAACTTCGGCTTTATGGCTTGTGAACTTTGAACCCAAAAACTCTCGGAACATAGCCTTGTGCTGGTTTCTGTGGCTTCAGTTGTCCATAAGTCATCAAGAAGAGGTGTGGAAATGTTGTTCCAAAGTAAGCTCCATCAATGTCTAGACAGACTTAAGGAAATTTGGGAGTAAAATTTAAACCACAATTACATATACCCCAAACACAGTAACATAAATCATACCAAAAGTCATATATTCACCAGCATTTAAAAGAGTAAAGTTTTATAGGAAGAATGCAAAAGCCAAACAAATAGCAAAGTAATGTCAGGCAATTTAAAAATAAACTGAAAAATAAGAATGATCAAACTTCCTTAACTTTGAGAGAGAAAGAGAGATTAAAGAAAACTGGTGTTCCAAAGATTTTACAATTCCAAAAAGTTGTTCACTTCCTGCAGAATTTTCTAAGCATAAGTATGCCCACCAAAGTTTTCAGAAACAGTCCTTACACTTTGAAGAATACAACAGCTGGAAGTAAAATTGCAGATATAATTTGTCAAACAAGAAAATACAGTATAATTTTCATATATCATCAAACATCTAGCAGATATCAGATATCTCTTACTAAAATGTCTAGATCATGAACCCCACTTCTCATAAAACTAAACTTAAACTACTCGTTATCTGAATATTACTTTCTCTTTCCATCAGGGACCGGTATAGTATAGTCCAAATGAACAAGACATACAAGTATACTTTCAGAAAAAAGAAAAAATATAGCAGAGTTTCCAGAAATTCTTATATATGGTTTAATCATATTCAGAAAATAGTTTATGCTCCATATGCAATTTTTTTTTTTCTTTCAGGACAGCAAACACAAACTGGTTTAAGTAAGAAATGAATTTCCAAATAAACCAAAAAGGATGAATCCTTACAAACTGCTATGGTCAGACTCAAGGATGAAACTCAACCAAAAATGAAATGAGAGGCACAAGAATAAATTTTTTTTCTTTCAGAAACACAGTCACATGTAGCTGCATCAGCTCAAATCCCCCACAAAAAAGGGGTAAAGTAATAGATATAAGGATACTGCCTTGATACTTGGAACGCGGATAGTAAAGATCTTCACACCTAGGGCAGTATATTTTCACAGTACTTGACCTAGGAATGTCCGATTGACCAACTGGAAGGCAGGGCTGTCCAGAGCAGTAAACTCTTGGGCATCTACCAAAATCATAGCTCTTGTATTTGTCAAGCTGCAAAAGTTCCAACGACATCAATAACAACACCAATCCCCAGGACAATAAAGAACAAAAAGAGCGTCAATCAACCAATAAAACTTACCATGGCAGCCATTCCTTTGCTGGTCAACACATATCGAGCATGAATCATACCATAAAGCATTTCCGCCGCCGATTCAATCAACTCATTCTGTTCCTCCGTGAACATGTCACCTACAAATTCCAACCAAACCAAGTAGCCATTAAAAAAAAAACTGAATACTTAACAAGGTTTTAAATTGCAGTCCCAGCCACGCTTTTGGTGCAATTCTTGACATTGTCAGAAATTGCAGTCACAAAAACCTCAAAAACGAAAAACCTTAAGATTGTAGACCACGATTGCGAACCATGTTTTAAAACCTTGATATCACATAACAGCAATTCAAATTCATCATCTTCAATGCTAACAATTTCGCACAACAAAGTACAAAAACACAACAAACTCACCATGGGATGACTCAACGTCGAGAATCAAATCAAGGGCATAATCAAAGTAGGGCACTTGACTGCTCAATCCACAGAGGTTAAAGTCATCCTGTATGTAATCATCATCCACCTCACAAAAGAACTCATTCCCTCTTAGATTACAGAACCACGAGATCCAAGAGGTGTCATCCCCATCAGAGCCACTAACATCAGACTCTTCACTCTCCGTCTCAGATTCCTCCACTGCACCCAATGCACACCAAATTATTATAATCATTATCATCCAGTTAGCCCAGTTTCCCCAATTGCACATTCACCAACTTTTGAAGCATATTATAAACTAATTAACAACAACAATGTCTTAAAGCATATTCATTTACCTATGTTTGTTTGAAAGGGGCTGAAAAGAAAAGAAAAGATAATACCTTTGAGATATAAGGTTGGCCGATTGATTGGAGAAGGGAGGGGGAAAGGTGGCGGGTTCGAATCCCCAGACACCTGACATTTCTAACAAAACTAACAAACTAACATTTAGCGATAAAAAAAAGGGAAAAAAAATAGTACCTTGGAGGTTGGAATTCTTGGAAGCGGTGTTGATGGGGCGGGAAGTGGAAGGAGAGGATCGTTCCAAGTGCTTATCGAGAACGTCGTTGATTCGCTTCCGATCCTCGGATTTAGAGGCGGAAACGGAAACACCACCTCGCTCTCGTTCTTTGTACATCCCTGCCCTATTATCCCTGAAACATAGCTCAAGAATTGAAAAAATGGTGGTGAGAGTGAGGGCTAGGGTTTTGGATTCACCTACTGATAGCTACAACAACAACAACACACCACAATCCTAAATTGTTACTACTACTTGCTGCCAGGTGCCAACTTTAAACTAAGCAAACCCCATTTTTTGATTTTTATCATTACCCCTTACCTGCTCCCACATCATTAATTAAGGGTCCGTTTGCCAAATTTTATCAATATTCAGACATTAATGCAAGGTAAGCTAAATATCATTTTTAATTATTTGTCAGCATTTTAAAATTATGTTTGGTAGAGAAGAAAGAAGGTTTTTTTTTCGTAAATACATTACTTTTCCAATCTAATTTAATTTTTAATATATATTATTTGAAACTTTCTCTCTTCTTTTTATTATTATTTTTAATTTAAAATATTATAAAATATAAATATTATATTATATAATTTTTTTAATTGGTTTTAATATTACTTATTTATTAAATTAAATTTTATATTTTTATTTTTTATTTTTTTAAAGAAAAAAATATACAGATAAAGAAAAATAAAAAAAATTGAATAAAATTATAATAAAATTTTTTAGTTATTTTGTATGTATTTTTGTAGTTAAATTTATGTGTTGTTGATATTTTTTTTGTTATGTTCATTAATTAAAAAAATAATAAAATTGGTTAATAGTATTAAAATAAACTAAAAAATACAATAAAAATAATTGATACATCTATTTTATACAATAAATATAAAACTTTAAAGAGTAGGAACTGTTATATTGAAAATATTTTTAAAAATATTTATTTAGCACTTATTTTTTTTGTTAAGTGATAATAATTAATATTTTTATTATTTATGACGGCAGATATGGAGACAAAAAATTAAAATATCAAAAAATACTAATAATTGTTAAATATGAGCTATTTTTTATAATAAAAATATATTGAAAATATCTTTAAAGATATTTAATTAACAATTATTCCTTATTATCACTCGAATCAATATGGCAAAAATATGAACGGATCAGAAACCGAAAAAAGATCGTTCCGTTTCAACTAGCAATCATGCTAGACAAAGAAGAAGAAAATGAACATGAAATGTAGCCGGCAAATGGTCAGAAGGAAACAATTGTCTTAACATATCTTTATTTTAAGTTTTTCTCTAATGAAGTCTAATTGTTTAAATATTTTATTGATAATGCACTACAATATTCTTTTATAGATAAGTTGTTAAACAAAATTTTTTCTCATTTTTAATTAAATCTAATGACATAAACAAACTAATTATATTTAGTAATATAATTATATTAGAAAATTCAGATTTTAAATAAAAATATTCACCTAAGAAATATGTTAAGTAAATTAAATAATAAAACAAAAATAATTATATTTAATAATATCATTTTCTTTAAAAAAAATTAAAAAAACAAAATTATAAAATTTAATTTAATAAATAAGTAATTTTAAAACCAATTAAAAAAATTATATAATATAATTTATATTTTATAATATTTTAAATTAAAAAAAAAACAAAAAGAAGAGAGAAAATCTCTAGTAGTGTATATTGAAAATTAAAAGTAGTATAGACTAAGAAAAAGTGTATTTACAGAGGAAAAAAAAACGAAAAAAAGGCTAAAATAAAATTTTAAAATTTTAAAATTTAAATTGGAGAAAAAATAAAAGAAGAGTAATTTTTATTTTTATTTGTTGAAATCAACTTTTTTATTTTATTTTTCTTCAATCGAATAAAAGAATATCATTATTTGTATTTCTTTTTACTTAATTTTCTTTCCTTCAACTTTCACTCATTTCAAACAAATCTTAGTTTAAGTTCTCCTTCAACGGCAAAGATTATCATTGACTTTTTTTAAGTCAAGTAAAATTGCAATCTAATGTAAAAAAAAAAAAAAAGAAGAAGCGATTAATTAATAAAAAATTATTATTATTATAGTATAAATTTTAAAATAATTATTATAAAATTTATTATCATATTAATTTGTGATAAATAATAATATAAAATTTCTTTATACAATCAACGCATAACATTTTTTTTAAAAAAAAAATTATCGGTGTGATTATTAATAAGAACTTCATATTACGTATTTTCGCTTTTGTTAAAAAAAATTGTTATTTGTTTTGAAAATCTCTTTAAAGGTGAGAGTTAAATTCCAAGTTATTTTTGTATGCAAAATGAATTATTTTAAAATTTTTTGTTTGAGCAATAGTTTCAACGCATAAGTAAGGAAATACATCCTTTTTTATGTTTGTGGGATGCAAATGGTAACACAAACATACTATTAGACTGCAAAGTGATTGTCTGATTCAATTATTATTTCAAAGTTAAATTGATTACATTAATTAAACCATTTGTTAGGAAGATGTTAAAAGATTTTTTTAATAAAGACGTACAAGGAATCCGATGAGCCATCTTAAGAAGACAGTGTTAATGTGTAATGGTACGTTTTTTTAACCTTACATATGGTAATGAATTTTTTTTAAGCAGAAAAAAATATCATTCAGTTATTTTTAGAAAGGGAATATAATATATATTGATAATGTAAAGTGTTTTTAGACTCTCATTTAGTTATAAATTATAATAAATGATTATAATCCCAATTAACAAAATTCTAGATATGGTGATTAAAAAATAACATTATTTTTTTCAATAACTCTTTCTTTTATATAGTCTCAACAGTTTATAATTTAAGATAGCATTCTAGTTCCAATTTTAGAGAAACATAGTATGCTGTTTGCTGACTCCTTAGGTATTGTCTTCCCAAGGCAGTAATTTGTTTCTCTTTCTGTTTGTTTTCGTCCACCCAATATAAATAAGCAAGTTTTATTTTCATCCTCTAAATTTTTTTATTTAGTATAATTTTCTTTTAATTATAGGTTTTTCTTTAACAATGAATCTTGTTATATTAATCTCTTTAGCACTCTTTGTACAAGACATGAATCAATAAGTCATTGATATCAATTTTCTTAAGTAAAATTTCAGGTTCGAGCATTGTGAATTAAAAAAAAATATGATTATTTTTTTTTTTTACTAAACATGATGAGTTAAATTTTTAGACAAAAATTAATAATTAACAAAACTGATAAATACTTCATTTTTGGAAAAATCTTGCACTTTAATGGTTTTAAATTATAATATGGAGATATCATATTTGAAGCAAAATGGGTCATGAAAAACAATTCATTTCATTATCTCATTTTGTCTAAAATAAGAGATCTAACTTAATTGGTTGAACATTTATGTAAATAATATAAATTTCATGCATTTAATTTATAGAAATAAAAAAAATTCTCATTTTGTCTAATGAAATTGCACAAAATTTTGACATGTTAGTTGCTAACTTCTAAAGGAAACCCTTAATCAATTTTAACCGATGAAATCACACAGAATTTTAAAAAGTATTTCTAGCATTTTTCTCTATAACATTGTACTCAACAAATACTTATTAGCCTGGTGATTGGTATGAACCAGCCTGTTTGACACCTTTGGCATGAGTTCCTGTAGAAATTGTTGCGATGTCACCTCCATTCTACAAGACAAATTCTTTCAAGTAATAATAGAGCTCCACCTTCTATCATATTTTTACTATTTTAAGATATAAAACTTTACATCGTTGTTTGATGTGTAAGTCTGATCGTACAAATGATAACGAAATTGAGCTTCCCAAATCTTTAACTCTTCACCAAACAACACATACAGCACTAGCTGGTGGGCAACTTGATAAATGCACCCAGATGGATAGATACACCAACACGTTTATGGCTTGGCAAGAAGCCAACATGTAAATCCTACGCTATCCTTTGTCCATCTTTGTGGCACTTTTTGCCTTACACGGTGTAACTTTATACTCTACTATTCTTGCTCTTCTTACTTATACACATAAAAGCATCCACCAAAAGTGAGGAACCTACTTGCTCCACAATCTGCCATTGAGTTCAATGACAGAAAGTGGTTCCAAGCAGGCACCTCGTAGCTATACAAAGATACAAGAAATGGAAACACCTCTCAAGTGGAGAGGAGAAGAAAATGTACATAACTTAGCTATCAAACTTCAGAGAAGATACCATTTTTTTGCACATCTTTGTGATTCTCCTTCCTTGCATTCATTCTGCTTCCTTTGCTTTCGCATATCTAATAATGTTCTGTGTATGCAAACTTATGATGGAGGATGACACTGAGGAAATGGGTTATTATCATTTATTATTACTATTATTATGGTGCATCCTATTTTGCACAGCCTTTACAGCTGCATCTCTGGCTGTGTTTGCTGCTTTATTAGCTGCAGCCACTACTTTATTCACCCCGTCATCCACCTTTGCCATATTGTAAGCTTTCTCAGCAGCAGAATGTGCGTCCTGCTTAGAATGAGAGAAGTAAGTATCAAGTATAAACATTTCTCATATTTATTATTGCAGAGTCTAGTGCTTATGAAATCAAGGTGATTTAAGGTCCAGCATAAGACCCAAGTAGCTTATGCAGAAAGCCAAGTCTGATAAAATTAGGGAAGGTTCAGGTTTATTCATGATTTTGTTATTTGAAGGTCCTTCATAATAACATCCAGGAAGAAACAGGGAGAGCAACTATAAGAAGCAGCAAAACAACATTTAGTTAAACGGATTTTCTAATGTGTCTCTTGTACATGGTATAGAGCCAAAAATAAAAAGCATTTTATTATATAAAAAAATACAAAAGTAATTCGATGATTGCCTTTTCTAGTAATTATATCATTGTTTTTAACTCCCTTTTGTTCCCAATACAAAGAATAAAGAATAACTACCCTCATCCCTTTCTTTTTCAATCTATCTGTTATATACACATATTAATCCATCTCAAGTGCAAAATGTACTATTACCTGTACTGCATTGAAAACCTTGGCATGGTCCACAGCACATGGAGACCCAGTAGGACTATTATGTCTTTTAGGATCATCAAGAATCCCATTCTGCCAATGACCACATTGTGTTTCCCCGTTTCTGAAAGTGTACATTCCCAGTCCTTGTCTTCTTCCTTCATGCCATGCCCCCTCATACCGATGACCATTCTGAAATTGATACACTCCAAAACCATGCATCTTGTCTGCAAAATATTCACCAGCATATATGTCCCCATTTCTGCAGGATACATAAAATAAGTGTAAAGACCCACTCAAAAGAGATACTTTTCGTATTTGTTAAAAAATCAAACCTTCCCGTCACAATTGTTCTTTTGTAATGCATTCAATATATAGAGAGATCTTAAAACAACACAGCAATAATGACAATAAGTAATAACAGTCTTGTACCATCTTCCAATGAGATTGTTCTTTGGTTCATGTTAAAAAATGGGAAAGGGTCAAAAAATATGGAAATTATACAGTTCTGGAAATGTGGATCAAATTCAATACCTAGTTCCAGCTATTAATAATGCAAGGTTGAAGAAGATAGACAGAATCAGAAAGTTATATTGTTTGTATACTGATATAGTAACTTACAAAACTTCAAGTGCATTTACACTGCTACAGAGTAACAGATTCAATATTCCAATTGCAATTCCAATCACTTTTCGAGTGTCTTAGCTGGATATGTATATTACAGGTAAAATTGGTTGAGACATTATATACTTGATACTACCAGGAACAGAAGCAAATTTATCATCTTCAGGAAGATCATCAATAACTTTAGTAATTCTTTACAAGAAATGTGGCATGAAAAGCTTTGATTTACTAACATGCTTACAAACAGACTGAGCTTTGATCAAAACGAGTTGAAAAATTTACAGAAAATTCGATTAAATTGTTGCCTTGTGGTTAGTAAGAAACTAGACTAACCCCTTTGGCTTCTGATGGAAAATATTACAAACAACCAACCGAACACCAGAATAAAGCAAAGATGGCAGAAATAAAATCTTGGTGAGTTTGTGCAGCAAAGTGTTGGCATTTTTTGTTTGGCTAAAATGAAGCATATAGTAAATCCAAATCAATATCCCCCTAAAATTTTAAAACAAGAGTACGAATGTAACAACTAAAAAATGAAACTTGTGTTTCTAGCACAGGTTGTTGACAATTTGAATGGTCATATTTGCGACCAAAACTTTATATAAAAAAGGGTCTAGAATCATAATGACGGGCATACAAAAATATCAACAGACCTGACATGGGTAAATTTATGAAGTTATAATTGAAGCATTGACATATTGGATCCAATAATGCTCTGGCACAAACTTCTACAGGCCAGATGAACATATTTCTAAACTTTTTCCACAGGAATATCAATGCTTTCTTAAAAAGAAAATAAAAAAGAAGTCTTGAACCAGATGTAGACAAAACTTAAAAGTTCCCCAATCAACCATAATTTCGGAAATGCTCAACAAGTCTAAATGAGAAAATCAGAGTCCCTCAGAGTCCCATTGCATTGAACTATGAGAATATCAAACCTAAAAAGATTATGTAAAATCTCTATAAGACTGAACCCCCACTCTAATACTTGAGATTGTATGCATCAGTTATTTTCCTCTATAACCTTACAAAACCTTCATTTCAGCCACTTACTTTTCACAGAATAAATAGTGTATATGGTGACAGTGTAAAAGATTTTTACACTATCGTTCATTCACAAACTTCCATATATGGTAATTTAATCGACCTTTACAATAACTACTGTAAAAGTCATACAAGCTATGATTTTTAATTGGTTAACAATAAAAAAAACTACGTACCTCATTGCCCAGAGGCTCTTCGCTATGCGAAGGTATGAGGGAGGGATGTTGTACGCAGCCTTACCCTTGCATATGCAAAGAGGCTGTTTCCGGATTCGAACCCATGACCAACAAGTCACCAAGGCACAACTTTATACCACCAGCGCATAGAAATTAAACTCCCTTGCAAAGCATTGTTTACTTCTTAGTTCTTAGTCTTTCTCTAGAACATGAAGGACTAAAGGGGAGATATGATGTTAGCCCAGTGGTTGGGGAAGGGTGAAGGGAGAGGTGACGGGTTTGAATCCCTTTCAACTGATATTTCTAACAAAACTAAACAACTAACATTTGCCCATAAAAAAAAATAAGGACTAAAGTAAACAAACAACATTTTCCAACATCACAACAACTAAAGCATCTGCACAGACAAATAGCAAATTGAAAAAAGAAAAAAAGAAAAAAACCTGAAATGGTACTGTCCAAGTCCATGTTTGACTCCCCATTTGAACTCCCCAACATAGCGGCTGCCATCAATGCAAGTGTGGACTCCAAACCCATGACACTGTCCATTAGACCACTCACCACCATACACATCCCCACAGTAAAACTTATATATCCCCATTCCATGCCTCAAACCTTCTCTATATTGCCCTCTATACCTGCTCCCTCTAGCCCATGTCTCAACACCATACCCATCATACTTTCCATCAACCCATCCTCCCTCATACCTCCCATGCATGTGATAGTGATAAACCCCACTCCCCCAACACTTCCCTTTTTGAAATTCACCCTCATAAACATCCCCATTGCTGTAAACTTGGACCCAACACCCCCAATTTGTGTTCTTTACTTGCTTAGGGTTCGACCCAATAGACCATACAACAGGCTGAGGAGAAGAGGATGATGATGATGATGAGAATTTGGTGGGGAACAATCGAGTGAAGAAAGACAGTGCCAAATTGAGGGAAACGAAGAGTGCTGCTGAGAAAGCGATAACTGAGAAGAAATCTAAGGGGCTAGGGTTTGAGAAGAGGAGGTAGAGGGAAGGAAGGGGGAGGAAGAGGAGGAAGCGGAAACGCGGGAGAAGCTTGGAAGTTGGAAACTTTGCGCCAAAGGGTGTTTGGAACAGAGGGAAAGTCATGATGGGTATTATTCTCTTGTTGGAGAAGCGTTCATGGTGGAACGGCGTGTTTGGTGAGTTTGGTGGAGGTGGATGGGGCGAGGAAGGTGAAACCTGAATTGAGAAATGGGTTTGTGGAGTTGAAGTGGCGGCGTCATCGGAAGAGAGGTGGGGGTTCTCTTTTCCGATGTGAAGCTCTGGCTTGTGGTGGTGATGCATTAACATTAACACACCAAGGAAGGTGACACAGTTTTTGAATTTGTTGACGTGGTTTTGGTGTGAGAATAACTATGTACTGTATGAACAACTATGAAGAGTGTTCTGGCATTATTATTCTGCGATTGTATCTGGTTTTGTTTTTTCAGTCTGCGGCGGGTGGGTAATACTATTATGACTTTGTTGGTTGCTCTGCTGTTTTGGGGTTTGGTTTTTTGTTGGAATGAGATGAGAGAATGGAGAGGTGGGGAAAGTGTGCAATTTGTGTCTGTTTTGAGGGTCCAATGAGAGGGGGTGTCATTATAATAAGTGGGATTTCGAAACCAAAATAATGCATGGATTTTCTAAATTCCAGAAATTATGTGATATTTTTATTATTTATTTTAATTTAATAAGAATATGATAATTTTATTGTGGTAAAAAAAATAACATTTTTACCTTCGTATGAAGTTTGTTTATGAAAAATTGTTTAAAAAATATTCCTAAAAAATATCATTTCCCAAAAATATTTATTTTTTAAAATGAATACAATACCAAAAGTCCCCTTGTAATACTACAATTCTAGATTGCAACTTGCAATAACGCATGTTGATGCGTATAAATTATGAGACCTGTGCTTTCTGTCTGTGAATTTTCTAAATTTCCAATTGTATACAGTCCGAGATTGCAACTTGCAACGCATGTTGAGGGATTAGAAATTAGCTGTACATAGCCATTAAATTCATTGGACTTTTTGGTACATCTTACAAATTAATAGGTTAATCGTATCTGTTTTGCTTATTTATTAATTATGTTGTCCTTTTATATTAATTCATGAACAAAATATAAAAATATTAACTTAGATAATTAAGATGAGTTCCTTGTTTTAGTGAACTAGCTATTGGAAAAAGAATTCACGAAAAAAGAAAATTATATAGGAAAAAGGATTGATTATTCCATCCGGATCAATTTCATTCTTATCCTGATATTCATGACTCCATAAAAGAAAATTCAGTTGTAAACATGCCACGCAGAATGTGATCCCAATGGTCAAGATATGATAGTTAACAAGACTAAACGTTTCTGTTAAAAGAAGAAAAAGAAAAAGAAAAAGAAAAAGAAAGAAACAAGACAAAACTTGAGTAGTGAATTGTATCCTGTGAAGTTATGATTTCACACTCAACTCTTTAAAATATATGCATATTATATTCAACAAGACTAAACTCCATATCACATTTTATCTTTTACATCTTTTACTCTCACACAAGCACAATATGTATATTTGATTGAATTCACAATCAACCAACTTTATAATATAAAAAATTTTCAAGTTAATACATACAGTTATCAAAAATTTTCAAAAATTTATAATATAAAATTATCAAAAAAAATTTATAATATAAAATTATCAAAATTTTTCCATTCCTTTATAATATAAAAAATTAAAAATTATGTCTTATTTTTTAAGATGATAACTTATTAAAAATAAATTTAAATATGAAAAATATATATTAATCATTTTTATGTCATTTTATATTTATCAACCAACTTAATAATAATTTTTGCAAACACTTTCAATTTAACCATGTTAATTTATAAATTTTCAAATAAATTATAAGTTAATTTTATCAAACACACTCAATTAAAGGAAAAAAAATAGAATTAAATTTTCATATAAGTTAGTTTCAAAGTTTGTTGGAATAAGATGTAAATAATTTATAAACATATATTAAGCTACTTTTATACACAAATATTTATGTATTAAATGTAAATAAGTTGCAAAAACTATTTTAAAGACAAGAAAATGTTGCTCTTAGATAAAGATACACAGTTAAATTTATTCCTGAACATGATATCATAACAATTTAATTCATAAAAAATAAAATTTAAATTTAATCATTAAATATGTAAAAAAAATAACAAATTAATCATTAAACATTACAATTTAAAAAAAATTATTTTGTTATATTTTTTTATACATTTAAAAATTAAATTTGTATTTTTTATATCTCAAAAATTAATTTTTCACCACATCGTATTTTCATTAATAAATTTAACTATTTAAGTCGTTAGATAATTGTAATTAATTTAGAGATCGAATAGAAATGATCTTACGTTTAGGGTTAGTCCGTAAAATTAGGGCAAACATGTAAAGATGTGGTCGGTGGCGTCGCCTCTTCTGAACAAATTAATGCGCAATCAATCAGATCAGCTACCCTCTCATAACGGCAACTGCAGTAGCTAACGAGGATAACCGTTCCAGGAACAGTGTCCACGTGGCGCATTGTTTCATTGACACGTTGAATTCGTTTGGCTCTTTATTTGCTAATCCTCAATTGGGAAGAAACTTTGAACCTGAGAAGTGGAATGCGCCTTACAATTGGATTTTGTTTTGTTTTGGTAAATGTTTATTTCATAACTTATAGATTTACTTATATTTGAAATGATTCCAAGTTAATACATACATACAAGTGATACATCCACTAATTCGTTCGTCTTAATAATATTGAGTTTAATTATCTTAAATAAAATTTTAATTCAAATTTTATGGATGAAAAAAATTATAAGAATAAAAATATATTTAAGTCTTTTTTAAATAAAAATAAAATCAAATTATTTGACCATGACACGATACCTTTTTTCTTTTTAGTGATGTAGAACAGTGCCATGTTATTATTTTGTCCATATAAATAAGGATATGGACAAAAGTAGTGCCACATGATTATCAGAGAGATTTAACGATACTAACTTAAGAATCATGAAGATGACATTAGAACAACACAATCGGGAGGATTAAAAATCAAACGAGAGATTCAAATTATATATAATAATAATATTAGAGGTGATAAGAGTTGAAAAGTGTTGAAGCCTGGGTCCACATGTGTATGAGTGTGCAGCATGGTTGGGTTGAGTGGTCTTACTTTGTTCTTATCCATGTTTGCCAATCCTACTCATGGCCTTATATTATTACCCAAACCGTTGTCCTTATCCGTTTTATCTATATTCCATGTCTCCTTATCCCGTAATAGCACACAAAGCCTACTACAACTTTCAATGTCAATGTCCTTACTAGCTTGTTCTCAAATCAACAAAATATGGAAGAGGAACAAAGTAATAATGGAATCCTTGTAGTTTGATAGTTTAGCTTGCGGAAAAAATCGCTTTTCATTTTGTTTCTTTTCTATTATCTTTATTTGAACGTTGACGGCTTTTATTTATCTAGTTTTTTGTTTTTTTTTTTATCAAAGGAAGGGTAACCTAAGAGTTTTTTTTAATCTTGGCACCCCGCATTTTTATCTATAAAACACCTTTACTTAATTTTTCCAATTGTTTTGTGATTTATTGATAAAATCAATTTGAAATTGTCTATTTAATCTGATTTAAAATAGGCTGCAGATGTTTGAGCTGAGTCCTTTTCATAAATTTGACCAACTTATTTAGTATTGAATTATACATCTATCTTGAAGTAACAAAATAGACAACGAATTACAACAAGGAAACTTCATTTAGCGTCATATGATGATATACTTTTTTAATCTTGATCTTGGTACCAAATTGTTTCAACCAAAAGTAATATTTGTAGAGGATCTTTAGCGTATACAAAATAAATATTTTTCTTTTAATATGATATATTTCATATTTAAGTATGATTCGAACCCTAGACAGTAACTATAATAAATTACCTTCAAGTTAATTATGTTAAATTTAGGCATCTTTTATGACAATATAACTACCTTCATGTTAATTATGTTAAATTTTATAATACAATCCAATTAAAATAACTTCATATATATAAGTTGTGTTGACTTTAATTTCCCGAAGAAGAAAAAGGAAAATAATGTGTTTTCAAGATCTTAAACGGTGTAGGAAGAAGATGAAAGGAAAAAGTGTAAAAAAAAAGTCTAATGTCATTTTTTTCATTATGTTTTTTAATTATTTTTTTTATACATTAAGTTTTATCATGGTCCTTTGTATTTTTAAAATGTATTGTTTGGTGAAGTGTGTCACAAATCTAGGTTCATGAAGTGCATCACAAATTTGGGTCTTTGTGTGCGTAACGAAGTACGTTGAGGAAAATCCTCCGTGGAACTACATGCGATTGCCAACCAAAGAGGGCCAATCATCTAGCTAAACAACCTTGATTCGTTGAGTTCCACTACCGGTGAGGAAGACATAAATATCGAATGGGAAATCCTCACTTGTCCGGTCCAACCGTGTGTGAAAATAGAAGTCTTGCTCACAAACCTCACGAAGAGTTAAATTTTAACTTTTCGTTTGGATCTGAATCAATTGGCGAGTTAGGATCATATTTTTCTCTTTCATTGAAGACAACTTTTGCTTTGAGTTCCCTTACTTTTGTTTCCAATAACATAATTGTATGAAATGTTTGGGTTTTTCGGTGAGGAATATAATAATTTTTTGTGATTACAACAAGATTATGTGTTAACGTTGTTTAATCTGTGTGCTACTATTTTTTTACCTTTTCAAATTAGGAAAAGTTTGTAGAGATAATGATTTTTTTAGATGAATTTTTTTGAAATAAAATAAAGATAGTGGTAGTTTTAGTTGCCACTATGTGAAGCTAATTACTTTAAAAGGCTTAATGTCACTTTTGACTTATTATATTTTGAAGTTGTTTTGTTTTTGTACTTTAAGATTTAAAAGTTTTATTTTGATCTTTTATGTTTTCGAAATGTATTGTTTTGATCCTTTTTTAAAATTTAAAAGTTAACCAAACATTAATGTTTCTAACGAAAAATTAAAACTTTGGCTCAATGATAGACATAATCTAATATATCCTGTGCATTAGGCCATGTATCTATTTATATGAGAACAAATATAAAAGCAAATTCAATGAAGTGAATAAACTTTTACAAAACCTATTTTGTTTAGACAATACAATTTTTTCATTCATTCCATTATTGCTATGATAAAAAATAATCATTTTCAAACCAATAAGTCTAGTGGATGAGATAGGGTAAATATAGTTTATTCGTAGATAACAATATAAGACAAAGAAAAAAAGTCAAATTGAAAGTGACAACAACTTTAACATTTCAAATCCCAAAGATGCAATTATGCTTGTTAAAAAGGTAAGTAAATCTATAAATAACACAAGTGTGAGGTATAAAGCAATTTTTTTTTTTTCATATGCATGATGTTGTTCAGTTGTAAAAATAAAACAAAATAAAATAAAATTATTATGTGAAACGCCAAATCAACCATGTTGTCAAGTCACCTGTTCAACCTATAAACCAACAGAGTCAAATCAAGTCGTATCAATCTGTTTCGTGACCAATCCATTTAAGGGCTTGAACTGGTTAAATGGTTGATTCTAGACATGGCAACAGGACAGGGACGGGAATTGCCTCACCAATCCCCAATCCCGACTTCTCAACATACTCCTGTATCCATTTTCGATACTCGGTTAAAATTTGTTACATCATTCCTATACTAGTTGGGTATCAGATATTCCTATCTCCGCCTTGTTTATGGTTCAGATTTGTAAAATAAGTTTTTTTTTTGTAAAAAAATTTAATTAAAAATTTGATTTTAGAAAAAATAAATTAATTGTTACGCATTTATTTTAAACTACTTATATATCAATAAATTCATCGCAACGTATTTGTCTACAAAAATCGTCAAGAAAAGAATATTAAATTATGTAAAATTCTAAAATAATATTAACAAGTAATAAATAAAATTTTAATAATTTCATCATCAGGATGGATACATGGATGAATATGGGTACGGGTATGAGACGGATAATAACATCCCAAATTCTAACCTGGACCACGATTAAAAAAATCAAATAATCCTTAAATCCAAATCTGTACCTGAACAACTTAAGTATTTTCTGTTAAAAGCGGAACGAGTTTAGAGGAATAGCCATGCATATGGATTTCGTTGTCATGCTAGATGATTCTCGGATGAACGCGTTGATCCTACTGGTTTGAACCATGTCCGGTAACAATGCATGCATGAATATCAAATACTAGTATGATATATATGGTCATTTTTGAAGTATCAGAATTTCATAGACAATCACCAATAATGTCTATAATATTTGGGATTTGGATAAATGGACTTGAAATTGAATCACTTGTAATTGATTAAAACAAATTCAGAAGCACAAATACATTCAGGTAAGTCCAACTATACAAGTATTAAGTAACAAACTTAATAAAATAATTACAAAAATAGTAGGTTTTAAGTAATTTGAAACGAGAAATTCTATTCATTCAATATTTTTAGGGTAAATTATAATGATGGGCCTTTGGTTTGTTTTTACTATATTTGAAACTTTTGCTTTTTTAATCCTATAAAAAAATATTCTAATTGTTGGTTTTTTTGTTTTATTGACCATTCTTTGATTTTTTTTTAGTTAATTATCATGATCACCACCCATGTAGTTTGCTTTTATTACATTTATCACCTTTTTCTTTTTCGACATTACTTTTAGAGTAAATTACAATGACCACCTCTGTGATTTATTTTGATTACACTGGACATCTTGACTTTTTTGAACCTTACAAAAAATCCTAATTGTTGGTTTTTTTTTTGAAATTATCCTTTGATGTTTTAGATGTGAAAAACATTAGTTTGAGACTATCACATGAGGACTATATGATTTTTAATGATATTTTTTTTGGCCTAAAATACCTTTATTCGTTCCATTTAACTTTACAATTGTTTCACATTAAAATGGTTGTCGAGAAGTACATTTGTGTAAAATGATTCACATTAAATTTCAATAAGCTAAATCAAAATTTAAAATTCAATTATGTAAACCCAAAAAATTACGTGTAATTGAGTGTTGAAATAGTTGCTAACAAAATTCTTCATGTCACTATTTAAACATTATTTTCTTTTGCCTTTCATAAATAAATGTCTTTTTTTTTCTTTTATTAAATTTACTAACGGAAATTTCTCGAAATTAACATATGAGGTTAAAAGTAATGTCCAAAAAGAAAAAAATGATAGTGTAATAAAAGCAAACCATAGTAATGGTCATTATTATTAACTAAAAATAAAACATCAAAAAGTAACCCACGAAAAAATCAACAATTAGAATGTTTTTTTAGGGTTAAAAAAAACAGGAGTGTCCCGTGTAATTACAGCAAACCACACGAGTTTTCATTGTAATTTCCTCATTTTTATACCGGTTTTTATATATAAGAGAGGTAGGAAGAGAAATGTGAGATAAAATTGATGTAGTGGTGTTGTGGAGAGAAATAGACAGAAAAGGAAGTGTTATATAAGTTATTGTAGTATGAATTTACCATTTCATTTGAAATAAGCCATCAATAGAGAAAGTTCTCGTGCATTTGAATTTTGAACAAGGAGAAATACAAACAAAAAAAAAGTTGAAAAGAAAATTGGCAAGAGGCAGGAACACATTTGATAAGAAAATGACAGTGTCCACTTCTTGGACAAATTTAATTTAATAGTATATTATTGAAAAGTGCATTCAATACTTATCATTAAAATCTATCAGAAAAACTTTACAAAGGCACACTGAATTTGAAGCAGAGAACAAAATTAATCTCTTGTGGCCTTGATGTTGGTGCCTGCATATATCTTTACGTTTACAGAACATATGGATCTAGAATGTACTGATTTCAGAAACTGAAAATTCACTGAATTTTAAAGAAATACAACTAAGCAAGGCATGCTCAGATTCCTACTTTGATGAAAGCTTGAAACTCCATCCAGCTTCAGGACTTGTGAACTTTGAAACCAAAAACTCTAGGTACATAGTTCTGTGATTGCTTCTGTGGCTTCAGATTCCCATAAGTCATCAGAAAAAGGTGAGGAAATGTAGCTCCAAAATAAGCTCCATCAATGTCTAGACACAGTTAAGGAAATTTGAGCATGAAATACAGGATATTATTTCCTCCAATGAATAAAATAGAATCCACAATCATATGCCAGAACACAGAGTAACACACTATCACTTCAAAAATGTTCAGGATTTAGTTGGTAATGAGAAAATCTCAATAAGATTACAAAAGTTTTAAACAAAATTGATTTGTTAACTGAGTTAAAGAAATCAGGCAAATATTCATAACCTAAGATTAATTTGTTACCACTTATTTCTCTATAAATTCAAATAGCAACTGTGTAAAAAATGTGTAAAGAAAACCCTGCAAGTTTCCAGTTTTTTTTTTTCCTTCAAAGCATACAATTCAGAAACTTCAAAAACTGTACTTATAATCAAAGAGGTACGGCAGAAGAACATGCCTTTATCTAGCCAACAGAAACTTCTAAGATATAATATCAAACAGTGTAGTTGAGACATAACCTACTACATTACTAATCACATGTCTGTAATAATCAAAGGACTTGATTATGAAATACCTTATGATGTGTTTGAGTATCCACCCATTATTATAGCAAAACAAAAACTTCAAAAGGTACAAGATACACAGACTTCAACAGGTAGATATAATATTATGTGTTTATTCCCCTAATCATCATATTTAATATATGATAGTTTAGTCTCAAATACCAGCACCAACAAATCCAAGTAAAAATTGTGACTTTTTTGTGTATATTTTACTAGCTCATTCAAGTTAAAGAAATTTTTTGAGAATTAGTAATCAGTTTCTTTTGTCATTCTTATTGATAATTAAACCATGCTTGAGGAAGACCTTGAGATCAGCACACATTTTCTTTTCTATTTTTTTATTTTAGATACCAATATGAAAAGAAAAGGCAACAAGCAGCCAGTAAATGTAAGAGAGAAGTGAAATGCTCAAAAGCCAAAACTTAATATATGACAGCGAACAAGTTAAAACCTTAATTGACGGACAAATTAAACAAAAATCTAGAAGGCAATGATAAAGCGCATAGATCGAAGAATAACAAAATCCAAAATTTCAAAAAGAAAATATAAATATAGTTGAGAGGAGTTCAAGTGTTAAACAAGGCATTTCAAAGGATACTACCTTGATACTTGGACTTTGGGTAGTAAATGTCTTCACACCTGGGGCAATATATCTTTACAGTACTTGACCTAGGAACATCTGACTGGCCAACTGGAAGGCAGGGTTGTCCAGAGCAGAAAACTCTTGGACATCGGCCAAAGTCATAGTTTTTGTACTTGTGAAGCTGTAGATAATCTAGTGTCATTTACCAGTGCCAATTTTGTCCACAGCAAAGTATCAAAAAACAGGATAACTAGGAGAAAAATCATACCATTGCAGCCATTCCTTTGCTTGTCAAAATGTACCGGGCATGAATCAGACCATAAAGCATTTCTGCTGCAGATTCAATTAACTCATTTTGGTCCTCTGTGAACGTGTCTCCTAATCAATGGACCATCAGTTACAGTCAATCAAGCAAGTAGAAGAATAGCCAAAGAGGATTTCAGAGTTAAAGTCATATCGGTGAACAACTTGAGTTTAGCATGCTATGTGGTTTTTTGGTATAGCTACACTTAGCTTAGAATTATACAGTACAGCTTGTACAGATTTTGTATACACAGTTACACACTTTACCTGAATCTATAATATATATTCCTCTTTGCCTTTTAAGAAAAACAGTTGAATTTAGCATCAAGGGAAGAAGATTTTGCCTTACTTCATAGCAAGAGAAAAACAAGTGCTTCCAATTTCATCAAACAACTTGAAATTGCATTATAGAACAAATATTGAATTCAAGTAAGAAAAGAATATGCTTACCGTGGGAGGACTCAACATCCAAAATCAAATCAAGTGCATAATCATAGTAAGGCACTTGACTACTTAATCCACAAAGGTTGAAATCATCTTGCACGAAATCATCATCCACTTCGCAAAAGAATTCATTTCCTCTCAAATTGCAAAACCATGAAATCCAAGATGTGTCATCCCCTTCTGAAACGCTAACATCAGACACTTCGACATCTGTTTCAGATTCCTCTGCACCCAATACACAGAAAATAAAGATCGGCGAATTAAAGTCAGCCCCAGTTGTTCAAATTACACCAGTAACATTCTAACAAAACTAACAAACTAACATTGGCTGATAAAAAAAAACCCAAGTAATTATAATGTGTCCAAGTGCATGTTTGTTTTATCGTTTCAAATAGACTTTTGAGGCAAAATGAGGTATACAAAAGCATCCAGACCCTTCCTTTTGCAAAACTGAGTTTGTGAATCATTAAATTTATCTTGAAATTCGTGCACCGCATTTTAAACGGAAATCTAAACATAGCCCAAAACTCTGCCGTGCACAATAGGTCCATTCCATCCCGCTGGCAAATTTTCATTTTCATTGTCCTTTTCCTTTTTATCTTATAGAACCAACAAGTTCGAAAAAGTTGCACATAACCATACATGGTTTCATTCCAAGTTCACGGAGCATTCATTTAAACCTTAAAAAGTAGAAAACCAACAGAGATATTAGACAATTCTAGAATCCTCCTCTTGCCATCCAATAGCATCCCCTTTGAATTTTATTTTCAAGAATGAAACTTGAAATGATGGGGCTTTCACAGTAATGGAAATAAAGGTATAATTAACAATAAGACGTGCCAACTAAGAGAAATCATTTTCTGCAGGCTTCCATAATGAAATATATAAACGATGCCACGTTCAATTAGTGCATGCGAGATGTGTAAGAAGGCGACGTTTCAGATGGAATGGAAGATTGGTGATTTTGTTTTCTTAAATAAAAGAAAAAAGAATTGAAATGGTTGTTCGAATTAAGGGATAAAGGGAGAAAAAACGAGCGATTAATTGTAAAGAAAGATGAGATGACTAACCGTATTGAGTGTTGTTGGGGAGGGAGGCACAGCGACGGTGTTGTTGGTTGATGATGGCCCTTGTGGAAGGAAAGGGTTGTTGTTGTTGTTGTTGCTGCTTCTCCTTGAATCGCTTCCGAACAACAACACTACTTTCTCCTTCTCTTCCTTTGTAATCATTCATACCCTCCTTATGCTTCTCTTCCAATTTCGATTCTAAATGCTTCTTCTTGTTCTTGTGAGTGTCTTGTTCTCAGGATTCATTCTTCTCCGACAACAGAAATGACAGATTAGTTTGTTTGTTTCATTAATTAATTAATTAATTACTAATTAGCAATTATTAAATATAAGACTTTCCTTCATTCATTCCTTCCTTTCTCCCTCCCACCAGTGTTTGTCGTTGATGCAACTCCCTCCAAACGAAATCTCATTTTTAGTAACTCCCTCTCTCTGCGTCTACGTGTCTCCTGCGTACTTGCTCCAACATTGTTTCGGTGGGACCCTCTTGTTTTTTTTTTTTTTTGCGTCCGTGTTGTTGTCGTACCATGTTTTTGGTTCCACAATGAGATATTTGTTCCCAAGGACATCCACATCCACCCCATTTTATACAGTACAATAATTTTGCTGTACCTTTTATAGTAAATGTAAATCATCTTAGATATAATTATTATAATTTTATGATATATATCATATATCAATTTATAACTGACTATAATTTTACATAAAAAGGACTATAATTCGTTTATATTATCATTGCATTGTAATTAAATTAATTAATCTAATACTATTTCATTTTTCACCTTAACTTTTTATGTATTGACTTATAATATTATTTAATATTTAATCAAAATTCCTTGTATAAATAATACTATATTTTTTTGTAATACTATATAGTATTGATCTTGTATAGTCACAACCGATTTTTTTTTCTTATTGCAAAAATAAAAACCGAGTAATTGCGGAAAATGCAAGAAGCGACCCATGCCAAGCTTCCGAGTTCCTATCACAATCAATAATCATATTCTACAAAGAAATTAAAGAAACTTTATATTAAGAATATACACCTGTAACTTATTTACGTACAATGTAGATTTCAATATGGACAAAGGCGAATCTGAATCCCCATTACCCAGTATGATGCCATAGTTCAGTTTGTTCAGTCATCAGCAAAATATCGTCAAGGGCCTCGTCATTATCTATTTTAGTGTAATCAAGATGTTCGTGATCTTTCCCTAATAGAAACTTCTGCTGCATAATGTAGGTGAACTGATTCATCCGGTCCTCCAGTTCTTCTGCAGATAAAGTTGATTCTCCTCACTCACTCTGCCTGGATCACCCTCATTCAGGTGTCTCTGCCAGTAGGAAATAAGAAAATAAATTATTGAAGTTCATAAAACATAAGAGTACTACAGCACTAAAGTCCCCAAGTCCGAAAAAATGAGGAGCATTTACATAGTTTCATAAATAGTCAAACTGTTTAAAACAGAGAATTCAAGTCAAATAGATTATAATAATAATATTGGAATACAATCCTGAAAACAATACCAACTTCAAGGTTTTGAAAACATGGGGTTCGTCACTGGATGGACATAATTATTGGGAAAATAAGTTAGTGGTGACCATTAAAGAAAGCACAGACATAATACACAATTGGGTGGGTCAAATCAAATGTCGAAGAAAGTACATTCAAGAAATAACTTCCCGGGTCCTATCAGAAATGTCAGGAAAAAAAATAAATTCCTATAATGCACTGATGATTGCTGCTCGGCACAAGCATAAATATTAATGGCTATCCGTCTTATTCAGAGAGACCAGTCCAAAATCAATTATTATGAATGGGATACATCATCTTTCTCTTTATGAGTAACAATGATGCAGGGTTTCGATTCAAATAAAAATTAGAATGTGCAGAAGCATATTTTTCAGTTTAAATTTGGTGAAACCTATTTATGCATAAATAGTAAAGAGCATCAGACAATTGTCTGTGAAGATAATAAAAGAGCTTAAACCAAACTTAACTGATTACTGATAGAAATCTCACTAGTCACTATCAGACAATTGTCTGTGGAGAAAAGGAAGGAAAAGTATGCACAATACTCATACTTCTACATCAAACACAAAAAAGTACACAACACATTGATCTAAGCTCTTTATATCTCATGAACTACCAAACTGAAGTTGTACATGCTAAGTCTAAATCTGCGTATCTACCAAAGACAATGATAAATTTATCAAATTACATTTTAAAATATCATAAGCAAGGTAATAGTCAGCTGATAACAGCAAAAAGATCTAATTTCAAAAGCCAAAAGGTTATTAACTTATTATGATGACACAATACAGGACAGATGATATTAAAAAAAGGGGGGCTAGTTCTTCCCCTAATGTGTTTGTGATGTGTGGTGTGTGCAGAGAATTTGTCACTCAACTGTTCTTAAATTGTTCTGCCAGGTTGCTTTATGGAATTCCTCATTCAGGCGAATGTTGGGTGTGTCCCAAGTCCCTAGAACAATTTATAGTGATTAGCTTTCTTGGTTGTGGTGAAAGTAAACAGGTTAAGTTTTTGTGGCAATGTGCAACCCATGCTACTTCAATAGTTTGGTGCATTTAATAGGACCAGAACTCTCACATGCTTAAGATTTCATTGGCACAGAACTTGATTTGGGATAAGATTAAGTATTTGGTGCCTAGTTGGTGCAAAGCATGTGGCATTTTTTCTCAATTGTTTTCTGTTCTGTTCTCTCCTGTAGCAGGATTCCTTATCATCCTTCCCCTTTGTAATTTTTCTCTGTAGCAGGATTTCTCAATTATTTTTTCTTACATGCCATTATTCTAGTTAAACAAGAACAAGAGCAATAGTATTATTATCCCACCAAGTGAGATCAATTACATGGATCACACAACACTGAAGCTGAATTAAAAAACCAAATGCTCAAGGATAGTTAAAACAGAAGAGAAAAATAAATAAATACATGATCAATAGTTTAAAGAGTAGTACCTCTACAGGGTTGTCCATTGCTACTATTTCTTCTCCTGTCTTCATCCACTTCCACCTCCTCTTGAGTTTCCTCTTCTTTGTCTTCCTCCTCCTCCTCTTCTTATTCTTGAAGTCCCTCATTACCAACCCAGTCCCTCTACGGCACGCCCATCCTCTGCTGCTCCCCCTCTAATCTTCACAACCAGCTCCGTCTCATCACACCTCCTCATCAGTGTCTCGGACCACCGCTCCCCCGGCCTCGCCATGCGTCTGCAACTCTGGTCCTGAAACCTCCCCACGTACTCATGATGCAGATACGGCTCTCTCTCCCTCATTGCATCCTCGGAGAAGTAATGCCCTTGGCACAGCAGTTTGTCCAAGCAGGCGCGCCTCCGATTCTTCACCGTCACTGGCCGCATCCTCAGCTCCTCCGACGTCGGACTAATTATGCTCCTTAACCGCTTCACGTGCCAATTAACCTCATAACCGTCTTTCATCGAATCGAATTCGTTAAGCTCACTGCACGCGAGTTTGGACCCGTATCGTTCTACACACAATGCAACAATACAAACAGTTAGGGTTTAGTTAGGGTTTTGTTTGCAACATAGGAAAATTGAAAACGGACCTAAGAAAAGAGCAACGTCTCTTGAGAGAAGGTCGCTGAAGATGGCCTTGCGTTGAGAAGGGAGAGTGACGGTGGATTCCAGAGCGCGCAAAAAGTAGAGATTCTCTAAACATATGATAGTCTCTCTTTCGCTTCCTCCCTCGTCGTCGTCGTCACCGTCTCTTTCTTCTGCTCCATCTCTGCTCTTTTTTTGTTTCGAAAAATAAACACTTTATATAGGGACGTTTCCTTCTCTTGGCCCACTCATATCGGCCCATTTTGTTGGATTTCAAAAACAGTATTCGCCCCTAATTTTTCGGAAATTGCTTTGCACACAAGTGAGATTGCTGATACACCAACATAAGATAGACAATTCTAATATTATCTTTCCATAAAGTTGATATGGATTCTGAATCCGTAAGTCCACTACGGATTGTCAATACTTATGGCATATGTATTAATTTAAAATTAATAGCTCATGCATTAATAAAAATTTATATATGTAAAAAATACATTATTAACATAAATTTACTAATGTATTTTTTGGCCTTATTATAATTAATTTTGATCTAATAATGTTTTTTTTTACATATAATAAATTTTAAATTAATTCATATGTCATTCAGATTGTCAATCCGTAATAGGTTTACGGGTTCGCAATCTATATCAACTTTACAAAAGGACACTATTGGAATCGTCCATCTAGTGCTGGGTATACCAATAATCTGACTAGTGCGCAAAACAATTCCCTAATTTTTAAGGCAAAAGAAATAATGTAAATATGGAAGAAGAAAAAAATTAATGATGAAATAAAAAAGTGCTTCATTCATTTTCTCTGAGTTTGAGTATGTAGTATTTGCCTTTTCATTGCATAGTATTTGTATTGAATATTTTGCATATGATAAATATAATTAAAATTTATAAGAAACATTTTTTAAAGTATATAAAATATAGGCTAAAATTTGTTTTAGGTCTATAATAAATAGCCAATTTTTATTTCAAGTCTCTAATAAAAAAATTCATTGCATTAGATCCTTGATGTATCAAAATTTTTGTTTTAAGTCTATGTTATCAATTAAGTGAAGATGTGACATGTGAGGATAAATCTTTCTAATATAATCAATAGTTGAGATGGTGTCACATCATCATCTAATTGACACTAAGGACTTAAGACAAAAGTTTTGAAATATTAGAAATCCAATGCACCAAAATAATTTATTAGGGACCAAAAACAAAAATCAATCTTTTATGAGAGACCTAAAATATATTAACCCTAAATTATATTATAATGGAGATATAAGGTGAATTGCATGATCGGAGGAGAAGAAAAAATGAGAAAAATCACAAGTTGGATCCCGTCTAACAAAAATTGTCATTCTAACAAACTAATATTTGTCGATAAAAAAACATATGCTTAATTATTGTTTTAGTTCTTAAATTTGGGGAGTGCGCTTTTTTTAGTCCTTGAAATTTAAAAATATTTTTTTAGTCCATGAATTTTGATAAATTGATTTTTTAGTCCCTAACATAATAAATTGACATTTTATGCCGATTTTTAGTACTTTATGATGATTTTTTAACACTTTGTGATAGTTTTAAAATGAAAACTCAAAATGAACTAGTATTATGATTTAATTTTGAAAATCAATTTGTTTTTTTTATCAAACTGATTTCAACAATTAAAAAAAAGTATAAAAAATTGTCTTTGGTATCAAAACTAGTTTTAAACAAGACTTAATTATTATTTTAGTCTTTGAATTTAGAATGTGTATGTTTTTTTAGACTCTAAAATTTAAAATTATTTTTTCCTGAATTTTGATAATTTTTTATTTTATTTTTTAACATAATAAATTGATATTTTGTGACAGTTTTTAGTTGTATAAATTAATTTTTATTTTTTAGCCACTTGAATTTGCATTTTAAAACAGCCACAAAAGATTGAAATCGTCATAAAGTGTCAATTTATTATATCAGGAAAAAAACAATTTATCAAAATTCAGAAATTAAAAGAAACATTTTTAAATTCTAAGAACTAAAAAAAAACACACCTCAAATTCAGGGATAAAACAGAAGTTAAGAAAAAAATATTTAATAATTAAAATTCATAATAACTAAATATTTTTAAAAAACTTTGTCTTATTAATCCAACTAAAAATATAGAGTTAAACAACCGTGGCACAATAAAGTTCCACATATTTGTTTAGATTTTTTATGTACAAAATTCTATGTAATTTTATTGGAGCACCTAGGATGGATTATTTACCCCCACTTTTATTTGGAGGCAGATAGATTACCCTTTTTTAAACATATAAATTATGTCCAAACCTTATAATAAACAGTTTAAATTGTGTTATAAAATGATTTTTAACTATTTACAATTCTTTTTAAAAATACTATTAAAATTCAATTTAAAAATAAAGATAAAATAAAGTTGAAACACTTATGCCTAAGCATGAAATATACCTCCAAAGGAGATACGAGAGTGAGAATCTCACTTTTTATGTTGTGTATTCTAATTTATCAGTACATTATTAATATTAACATGTGCCTCATTTGAGATGCTAATTGAGACCTAACATTTTTAGTTCACAAATGATTGAACCCCAAAAGTTTATGAACTGAACTTAATGAAGATACAGGGGCAAATCCAGAGTTCAAACCCCTCGCTTAGTATATATTTGTAAGGACTGATTATTCACAAAAGCTCTAAATGACTAGTATTTTACATCTGCGCATAACTCGGGCTTGAAGAAAGCTCCCAAATCCCAACGGTTGCAAGGTGGATTAGAGTTTAAATTTAAACTGCAATAAGTAATCTTCATATGAACCAATAAGGAAACGAACACACTAAATTACTAATGGACAGAATGACATGCATTTTAAATTGATTTGCAAAGGAGTTTTCTGGGGGACTTCATCATTTCAATAAACAAAACTGTTGCTGGGTCAAATAAATAGTACTCTCTTTCACTGTTTCAAAGAGCCAGCATAATACTTCATCAGGAAATGCCAACCAAAACAAAGATTAGCTTAGTGAAGATCACTAATTGATGTCAGAGAAGGAAGTTAACATCTTGTACATCTGCATTGGAATAGCATGAAGGAGCGGAAAGTTTACTAATAATTGTAATGTCAACCAAAACAAAGATTAACCACCATGCACCTTGCAGCAGTTCAAATATACCAGCCAAGAGTTCGTTTTTACTCTCATTATAACAACTTTCTTTGAAGAAAAAATTACCCTTTATTTCATTGTCTCACACAAAATGGTGTTCCTCCCCTGCATTCAGATAAATATAAGTTTCAAAATCTGAGCTAGTAACCAAAAAATTAATTTACATAACTCCTACTTTAACACCATATGATTTGTTATATAATTACTTACATGAGTGTAACAATGGGCTAATACATGTAGTTATAAATCCTTCATTCCTTCCAACTTCCATTCAACTAAAATGTGGTATAACGTTAGTTGCTGCACAATAAGCATCATCAATTCATCAGCCACAAACAAGTGAAGTGAAAAGGTCTTTCTGTCAGAATTCTTCCAACTACATAGCAAATAAGTACAATTGATTCCATTCGCAACCTCTAAAACAAGCAGGCAGCAACATGCCATCTTTCAACCAAAAAAGAACATCATCAATGAGCAGTACCCACCACTTCGCAGAATTTATGAGTTGTACGATGAGAGATCATTCAATGTATCCACTTCATATTGGGAAATACACCATCCATACGAGGAAATTCATTCTTAAGATCTTGATAGGATGGGGGATTAATGAAACCAAATTTCCACTTAATTCCAGGGGTGATAGATTTGAGCCACAACCATAATTAAATAAACTTCAAATAAGCCTAAGCAGACATAACATTCACAAGGTTCAGACACCCAGGTTTTTGCTGGAAAACATGGAGGTACATCGACACATGAATATTTGCCAGAGACCTTTAATCAATACCCACCCATTTCCTAAATTCTTGAACATGCTCAAGCCGTTTGCTTTGTGCTTCAGTTCTTGTATTTGATGCCTTTAAGCTCCTATAAAGATTCTTATGAAGTCTAAGGAACTCATTTTTGTACATCCATTTGTCAGGATACATGTTATGGTCTCTCATATGGCTAATGACCTCCAGCACTCTCTCGAAGTAACCACCTCGAAGAAAATTTAGCAGCAGTAACTCATACAGATCTCTATTTCCCACTAAATTGCCACTCCTCATGAATCTCTTAATGTCTCCCCACAAAATTGTGATCTCCCGATACATACCAAGAGAAGAATATCCACACATCAAAAAAGCAAAAGTTTGACTTGTGGGTTGAATTTTCATGTCGACCATTCTTCTATATGCCCTTAGTGCATCCTCTATCATTCCGGCCTTGCAGAAAAAGAAAATGGAAGAATTTAAGTTATACACCAAAGGAAAAACTGTCTGATCTTCATCTTTCAATATTTGAACCAAGGCGATTGCCAAATCAGCTTTACCAAGTGAATTTAATGTTTCTTCACAGAGGTTGTGTTCATCAATAGCATCATCAGATAATCCTTTGTCCAAACCAACCTTTTTCATTTGTTTCAGTAGTGCCTTTGTTTCTCTTTGCATTCCCCCCTTCTGATATGCTGACACAAGTAACATATATGTATCCCGGCCCATTGGAGAACCAGTGGCCTCAACATCATCCAAAATGTCATGAGCACACTCAAGCCATCCTAACTGAATACAAGCACCAATTACATCAGAACACAAACTGGACCCTGCCACTGAATTTAGTTCCCCTTGAATACTAAGTAAAAGTTTTGAAAGTTCACCAATCCTCCCATATTTCTTGTAACCACTGATGAATTTAGCCAGAGCACTATTACTAAGAACTAGTTTCCCACCCTTATAGAAAATAAGATCTTGTCTGCTTTCCACTTTAAGGACAGAATCCTTATGCAGTAGCTCAGGTTCAATATGTATCTTTAAGACAGTCCTAAGGAAAGGAGATCCAATGGCAATAAAGCAAGGCTTTTGCAAATGTTTCTCACATTCTTTTTTAACATCATAGTTATGCGAGCTAGTCATATCCAGAACAAGCTTAGCAGCAGCATCAATGTCATTAAATTTAAAGTGCAAGCTCAACAAACTATCATAAAACTGACGATAGTGCCAAACATAAACAGACGAAACTCTGCCAATATGATCTTTCAATTCCTTCAGTTCATCTCTCAAACCATTCATCTCTAGAATCTGTGAAATTATCACAATCGAATGTGCATCGGCCACGGTCCCAGTCATTGACATTAATTCAATTAGGCTCAGGCCTTTCAAAGACAATTTAAACCTCACACAAGCATCAAGAACAAGGTTAAAGACCAAGGTATCCAGCTCGACCTTGACCGCATGGTTACCCTTTTTATCATTCAAGCAATTGTAAAAATCACAAACTTGAAACAGATAATTAGATGCAAGATATGTTCCAATTTCTGTCTTCGCAATATGAAAAACAACCAAAGACAACAAATGCATAGAGGGCACACACCCTTTGTCAAGCATCAATCTAAGAACCACTGAGGCAGGGCATGTCATTTGCAACCTAGCTAGAGACAGTGCAAGTTTGGTTAACGTATCAGCATGAAGTAAACCTGATTTCTCTCTAACAATCTGCAAAACCAAATCACAAGTTTTTCTCATCCAAGCATGATTAGAAGAATAAGACAGTTGAACAATGAGCTGGTTCACTAGATGAACCTCAGGGTAACCATAAAGGCTTCTAAAATCATGAAATGATTCCCATGCTTCTTGCACCTGGTGATTCCTCAAAGCAAATTTAAGCTTCCCCAATAGAATTTCTTCGGTGGAACGTTCCCATGATAGTCTTTCACAGTGGCCAGAAGTGGAAAATTTTTGCAGAAAAGGAAACTGCTCAAAGCAGACATGCCCTTGAAAAATCCTGTGTAAAGGTGAAAACTTTCTGAAGAAATGGTTACGAAACAAAATGAATTTGGTCAAAGGAAGCACCATTCCACCATGCCTATGCTATTTGAGATGCATTTATATGCAAACAAATGCAACGCCGAGACTGAAAGGTTTCTACTCAAACGGATAGAGAGATGGTGAATTTTCGATTTTGAGAGTTGCAGACACAAAACAATGGAAGATTTGGGAAATTCTGAAGGGAATCGAATAAAAGCGAAACCCTAAGGTGACTGAAGAAGAAGAGATGACGCCTTCTCTGTTTTACGATTAATTTTTCTACCAAAACATTTTCTTTCCCTCCAAAATGAAAATACTCTATTTTTTTTTTCATTTTTCTCCTTATAAATTAATTTTTTTAATCCATCTAAAATATATTTATTTTATTTTTTATCCTTAAAATATTTTAAATAATATTTTTTCTCTTCAAAACTTTTTTTTCTGTTCAGAACATCATTTAAAGCTCCTTTAAGAACTAAAAACAAAACAAATATTTCTTATAAATACTAAAATGAAAAAATTAAATTTATAAGAATGAAAATGAAATTTTTTTTTAAATTACAATCATAAAAATTATATTTAAGCCCTAACTTGTAATATATATTGCTTAGTTTTTTTTAAAGTTAATTTAATAGGTATATACTACAATATACCGTAATTTTTTTAATATATATATATATATATATATATATATATATATATATATATATACTGTAAATTAATCAGAATATTATAACTAGTGTTGTTAATTTAAATAGACTAAATTATATATTTAAAAATTAATATTTATAATTCAGTTTACAATATACTAAATTAATTATTTAATTTTCTGAGTATTTACTTGACATTGATTTATTTTTTAATTTCATTACGTTAGATATTTTTTTAAAATGTTTTTTATGTTTAATATTTAAGAGAAATAATTAATATCATTATGTATTAGAAAATCATGTCAGTGTTAAGGGAATCATTGATAAACTAAATTAATATTTTTTTCTTATTAAAATTTAAAGCCTTGAAGTTTAAATTATAAATCTTTGTTATACTCCTTGTACTTTATTATTATATTGTGGTAATAATAAAATAAGAGTGGAAATAAAGCAAAAAAAGTATTTTCTTTTAAAAAGTAACAATACAAAAATTATGTTTATCTACATATATAAATTAATTTATTCATAATATATATTATAAGTTTATATTTATTATTCTAGTAGTAGTAATGGATCAATTATAGATAAAATAATTAAATAATAATATCATAATTTTATGTTTAAATATTGAAATTATTATAACAATATATTATTAGATTATAAAGAGCGAGATTATTTTATAATATATAATATTAAAAAGAAAAAGACACTAGCGCAATTTTATTTATGGGAATTTTTTTGTAAAAAAGTTAATCAAATAACAAGGAATCTTATAAAATAATGGTAACGTTTAAGTGCCCAAACAAAACAAATGTGATGCTAGTTGCATTTTAAATTACAGCAAGAAATTTTATATATATTTTCTTTGCTAATGTGTATTATTTCATTTTTTTTCTTTCTTTTTTTACCAAAGTTGTGGTTTAAATGTAGCTTGATAACCTTTTTGTTATTCAAAAGGATAATGTTAATTCGTAATCCTAGGACACTGAGTAAAATTTTAAAAAACAATATTTTTATAAGATATGTAAAATTATATTGTCACTAAATATATTTTTTCTTTTATTTTGTTGATCAATAGCATAAATATATTAATTATTAACAATCTTAAAAAAAGGGTAAAAATCCTCAAGTTATCTCTTTTTAGAATCATACGATACATTGCCCTAAACAGGTGTAGTAGTTGATGTGGCAAAGTAGTTAATAGTAGGACTGCTTTCTCAGGTCAGAGATTCTTTGTCCTAACCAGAAATCGTTAACTACATTCACTTCCAATAGGGATACCTCTCACTGCATATTAAAATTTAATTCATATATTTAATTTTTTTAATCAACTAAGATTATTATAAATAACAATATTTAATACATCAAGTATATTAAATTCAAAATTATTGATTAAGTTCAAACAACTTCTCACCAATTCTTCTTAAAAAAAAATTCTCACCAATTCAAATCCAAGTATTCGATAGTAATCCATATATTTAATTTAAAATCAAGCGTATGTTTAATTTTGCATTTGAAAGACTCCAAACCATATAGTATGCCTTAAAAAAAATCAGGGCATGAGAATTTCGGAATTCAAACTCAAAATCAAACAGGCTATAAATTTAATTTGACTTTTAATGAAACCACACACAGCACAAGTGGTTGTTTAGTTGAGCTCATTTTGTCTTCTCGAATTTATGTGTCCCTTTCATTTTCCATTATCAACTTTGATTTGCTATTTTCCTTTTATCAATTCTAGTTTTTTACCCGTGCAAGTTAAAGTTTATTTATGTATGTTCAATTATTTATTGTGATATATAGTAAATAAAATATCTCAAAAATAAGTCAATGTAATAAGTATAAATATAATATAATAAAAAAAATAAGTAATGTACGTCACAAAACATCTATCGATATTAGAAATAAGTCTATCATCATTATTTAAATCTTTTTTAAATGAGTTATAAATTTTTGAAGCGTATCCTTAATTTTTTTATTATTAGTCACATGTCCAAAATACTTAATAAAAAATTTAAATAAAATTAATTCAATATAGTAAAATTGATAATAAATTGTTGACCCATTAAGATAAATAAGTTTATTTTTATGACAATTAATATTGGTAATAACATAATGTTAATTAATATAGGATGTTATATCCAACAATACATGATGAATTATATTTTAAAATTTAACAAAATGAAAATCTTTATTGTAATATGTTTTCTATATAAAAGAGTGTCATCTTGGACACATGCACAAGACAATCGACGACTAAAGATCACATTTTGAGAGGTCCCACAGCTTTTAAAAAATTTAGAATTTTTTTTATTAACTTCATTTTGGTGAAGTTTTTAATATACAAGAGTTTTGTGTATTATTTTTTTTGGTCGAATTTACAAATTCATGAAATTTTTTGTCCATGAATTATTTATAAAATACGTTTCCATTGTTTAGGAATCTTTTTTTTAGTTTTTGCTTCGGGTCCTAAAAATATCCGAGACGACACTGTATAAAAGATGTCAAAGTTTCAATCTTATGTTATATTTTTGTATCAATTTAAAACAATTAAATTAATATTTAAGAATATGCAAATACAGAAATAATATGCTTCTAAATATTAAAAACTAAATAAGATAGAAAATAATAAATAGTAACAATATTTGATTTAAATTTTGAAAAACATCTTGATAAATAATATTTAAAGTCATATTTGAATTATCTCTATTATTAACAAAAATATTTTTGTTAAAGGTTTTCATAAAAAAAGATATGGAATATTTTTATTATTAACAAAAAATATTTAAATTCTGTTGCTATATACTTATTACCAAAATAATTGTTTTTGTCAATCATAATTTTTTATTGATATAATAATTTTATTTTATCTATATAATATAAAAATACAATAAAATTTGTTTATTTAAATGTATATTATACATTAATATCATTTCATTTATAATTACATTTATATATTTTAATTCAAATTCATAGATGATTTTAATTATGATGGATTGAGTCGTTGCCTGTTCAAAGTTTTGACAAACCTCCAATATGAGAAATATTAAAAAAAGAAATGTTACAAACCCTTTATTTTGACACAAAAATAAGTTGAAATTGTAAGAATCAATCAAAATTGGTATTCAGACATTCTTTGTTAAATTTTCACATAAAAGACTAAGAAATATTAAAAATTATGTTATATTTATGTCCATTAGTCAACACCAAATAAGACTAAAATTTAGCAATCAATAAAAAATTAGACACACTTTTACATATAATTCTTTTTAATTTTATTTTATTTATGATATTAATGTTTTAAATTTATATGAATTTTTATAATAACTTTAATTTTTCAATTATCATATTCAAAATAAATATCATTACCTTATCATAAATTTACCATTCTAAACTCTAAAAAAAATATTTATATACATTTAGTGTGCAATTTTTTATTTTTTAATATAATTAAAATCATATTGCGGAAACATAAATTTTTCACTCTAAAATGAAAAAATATATAATTAGAATACACTTCTTATACATATAGTTACTATTATAAATATTACCTTTTTTTTACTATCTTCTAATATAATATTACAAATTAGTAGAATGATTTATAAAATTTTATTTTTAAGTCAGAATTCAATCCAACAATATGAATTATCTTAGAGTAAATTACACTCATAATTCTTATGTTTTTCTCAAATTGCACTTGATATTCATTCTTTTTTTTACATTATTTTTATCTCATTTTGTTAACGTCATTAATTAACGTGAATTGAAATATGTTAGCAAATGAAATTTTCTAAACATCTTTATTTCACTCGAACCTTTTGTGTTTTTTCTCAAAATGTACTCGATACCCCTCTCTTTTTTTACATTACTTTTATCTCCTTTCGTCAACTTCATTAACTACGTAAACTGAAATATGTGAACATACGAAATTTTCGTAACATCTTTGTTTCACATGCACCCTATGTGTTTTTCTAATTGCACATAATATTTCTCCCTTTTTTTTACATTACTTTTACCCTCTTTTGTTAACATCATTAACTAACATCGGTTGAAACATGTTAGCAAACGAAATTGTCCTACCATCTTTATTAAATACCCAATAACAAATTAACTATTGATCATGTGAATAGACTTTTCTTAAGGCAATAAGAGTTTTTTCTTTAATATTTGACCCGTATTTCATTGTTGCTAACATTTGAAGAAGATGCAATTCTTAATTGACATTATATCAAACACCTAGTGATCAAAAATAAATATTTCACTACTACAAAGCGCGCTTTTTACATCGGTCGAAAACGACATTCTACATCGGTGGTCAACCGATATAGAATATGACGTCGTTGTTAGTGTTATGTTTCAACATCACTCCCAAATCCACCGTTGTAAAAATACAACGTTTTCTACATCGATCCTAACACCACCACCATCTTTGAAAGTCGCATTTTTACATCGGTGCTATCCAGGTCACTGATGTTGAAATTACATCTTCTAAGTCGGTCGTTCTTTCGTAAACGATGTAGAATATGTTCGTTTTCACATCGGTGCTGACGTCAGTACCGTCTTAGAAACTACATATTTCTACATCATTCTTGACTTGAGCACCGATGTTAAATATTGAATTACTTGTAATTAAATTTTAGGTAAATTAAATCAATATTACGATATTATCAATATTACTAATAATCAATAAATATTATTATATAATATTAAAATTAATATTTATAATTAGAAAACTATTTTATATGTTACTAATAATCAATAAATATATTTATTGATTATTAGTAACATATAAAATAGTTTTCTAATTATAAATATTGATTTTAATATAAAAAGTTGCGTATTTATAATTCCAATATTATCTAAGTAGTAATCAACAAATATAATTAAACATTCATGAAACTAAGTATATAGTTGCAGATTAGATAATTACCATTGGTATAACTTTAAAGATAATTATATAAAAGTCATCATTATCCTTTAAAAATCACACAATATATTTCCATAAAGAAGAAACCACACAATATACACAAAGCACACTATAATATTATATATGGTCTTCTAATAGCTTATTGCAACCAAGTTGACTGCTACTTTAAAAATCGAGCTTAGATTTTTAAAAATCAAACTTTGCACACATATCAATTTCAAAAGTAAGTGCAAGACAGAGAGTATTTTAATGTAAATTAAACAGCCTTATATTACCCCTTCTATAGCAAAAATAAAAAGCAGTTAAGTACCTCTTGCTTTAATTGAACTAAGAAGTGCTTCATCTTCATCAAGTATCCTTGTGGTGAATGAACATCGAACACTGTTTAGAGCCTCAAGTGCTGCATTATAAATTAATGGTATTGAATGGTCTACTGATCAAATTAAAGACTGGATGGACACATGAAAAAAATAATCTACCCAAATTGATGCGCCATTAATAGTAAAACAGTAAAACACAGGGACTGGTATTTCGTAAGGTTGAAAATCATATAAAGAAAATTCACCCAGCTCTCCCTAAAAAGACAGAAAAAGGTTTGTTAACAAACAAATAAAATATAATATAACATAAACCTCTTGGGTGTAATGAATAACGATCGTTTCATAAGCGCTATAAAAATATAATATATATATCATAAAAACCTTCAAGCTTTATAAAAATACATATAAAAATACATTACAGTAAAAGCTAGTTTTAGTAAATAATATTTTTTTGTAAAAAAAATTAAAATAACTTTAGAGCTAACAGCTAGACGGAATCAACCTAACAGGAGATGCATGTGTACCTCTCTAATAGAAACTTCCACGAATGGTGAGGATTTCTACTCTCTAATCCTAAGTTCAAGGTCCATTGTGAAGATCAAAAGCTGAATCATTTTTTGTCAAACAAGCATAGAAATGAATTTAGGAACTTGAAACAGCAGACTAACAAAATGAAGACTGCTGCCACTATCATTGAATGTCCAATCCAACAATCTAATTTACATCCAAGTGTTAGAATAAATTCTAAAATCCAAACAGAAACCACTATTCAGCTAACCAATAAACTCAGAACAACATTTCATGCAAATTAAAGGTGAAGTCTGCTTACATTTGAAGATCTGGTGCTCATCATGTAGATCTAGTGGTGGTGTTGGTGTTTTCGGCGCGGTGACTGAAGGAGTGGGTGCATACGGTTCCCTTGGCGGCAGCGTTGTTGTCGTCAAGCAATCTCAGCGAGGGCGGTGGAAGTGACGAGGGCGGAGAGCGCCCTCTTGGTGCAGTGGACCTGACCGTCACCGGCAAGGGTTTGTTTGAGGGTCGTGACAGCAATCTCGATGAGGCGTTGAAGATCCTTGACGGCGTCGCGGCCAAGGGTGTCGACATTGCAGACCTCGACGACACGGTTGAGAGAGAAGTTCAAAAGATGGAGTGAGGGGAGTCCACGCGAAGGCTAGCTAGGGCATGAGTTGAGTAGTCACAATAAAAATAAAAACTCACATCATTCAAAGACGGGTTTTGAAAATCACTGTCTTTGAGATGTTCCTTTTATTTACCAAAATACCACCGGTTAAAAAATAACGACGCGTTTGAGAGGAATGTAGTTGAACTTTAGTCGTTGAAACTGCTTATTGTAGTAGTGTTTCAAAGAAAGGAGTTAAAAACATAAATACAGGATTAAAACGCTAAAATTTGAAGCAAATGATCATTTCAATCAATAAGTATTGTTGGAAACACGTTCAACAAAAAACACAACAATCAAACGACCAACACGCACAAAAAAAATTAAACTAAAAAAAAGAGAAAGAAGAAATAATGTTAACACATGGGTACCAACAAGGTGACTTTACATCCAACAAAAAACCTAATTCACATCCAATTAGAGAAAAAAGAAAAAGAAGAAAGAATATTAAAATATTTTCAGGTTGAAAATGGTAACATATCTTTTATGGAGTTAAGAGGAAGATAGAGATATTTTAGACATAAATTTTTCATTAAAAATCATTTGACCAGCATGTGTCTACTTTATGTTAAATGATTAAACGATGTTTAGGAGAGAAAAGATTGGATGTAATGTGAGTTTAACAATTAAGGAATTGTTTATAGGGTAAAAGAAAAGAGAAATATCATATGTAATTTAAAAAAACACATGATTGCGAATATAAACGTTACAATGGAATAGAATGAAATAGAAATTAAATGTGTGTACCATACTTTAGGTGAGACATTTAAATCAAATCAACGGTTATGATCAAATTAAAATTTCGATTGTGAACTTTTGGTGGGAATGCTTTGATTTTCCTCATCGCATAGAAAATAAAAAAGTAAAAATTATAATTATAATTATAATTAAAACGTAACTTATATAAAAATACATATTTAATAATTTATATTACATTAAATATTAACTATTAGTAACATATATATCGTATGATATCATATTTTATTAAAAAGTCATACAGATGAATGTTATTTAAATTTTTTGAAAAAGTTATATATAAATTATAAATAAAAAATATTAAACTTATATACGCACTGCACACAAATTTTTTCTCATTAAGTATTAGTTGATATCATATTTTTTATTAAGTTTAGATTAGTAATAAATTTCATTGGCATTTCACGATATAACATCATATCTATATATATATTATCGAATGATGAAGATATTTCATGATATATGAAGCTCTAAGATCTTTATTTATGCAGTCCAAAAGCCACAGGCCATATGAAGCAGTGCCTGAATCATTGCAAGGTTTAACCTAAAAAGGCATCATTACCTTCATCGACCTGTGAAGAATTGTAACAAAACAAAAAGGCCAATCGAGCTACATATAATAATTGATGATAAATAATTTAAAATGAAACAAAACAAAATGAAGAAAGTAGGATTCAACCTGATAAAATATATAAAAAAAACGAGAAATTTGAGAAAGAAAAAAGAACGAAGGAAATAAAGTGAAAATAGGAAGGAAAGATGAACCTCCAATTTTGCTTTCGAAAACGAAAGTATAATAAAGAAAAGCATGTTAGTACCATGAATACACGTCGTCATTTGAAACTGCAACCTCTCCAGAAAACAATGTTGACATATGAGAGACATGAGGATAAGTGATTAAGAAAAGAAGAAAAAAGTGATTGAGAAAAGAAGAAAAACGTATGACTTTGTATCCAATATTTGTCGCAATCTCATACAATGCTGGTTGTCTCATCCCCTGATCAACCTCCTCTCACCAACCTAGACCTGAAACAATTGGTTTATTGAAATCAAATACTACATAAAGAAGAAACGTTAATGATATTCCACTCTGAACATTACAACTCTTCATTTATCTATTTTCAAATACATCAGGGAATATCAAATGGTTGAATGTCTTGAATTTGATGTTCCCGTGAATTGTTATAGAAAAACAAATCGCGCATTAATCGTCCAAATAATTCTTTTTATGAAAATAAATCATATATTTTGGGAAAATGTTTTTATCTTATTTGTTTAGATTTTTTTCACAGGTATAATATTAATTTCAGTTTTTTTTATCTAACTCAATTGATTCCTTTTAATGCACACGTTTTAATATTTAGTTTTCTTCCAGTTTTTTTTTTTTGAATTGGTAGTTTCTTATCAATAATGAGTAAATGTATTAGTTTAAAAATGAATAGAAATATTAATACATAAAAACATAAAAAATTTAATAATCAGTTCTTAGATAATTAAATTTATTTCATAAATATATGATTGCATTTAACTCATATACTAAAAGCAGAAAAAACAAATTTTAAACTAAAATTGATTAAATAATAATTTAACTCATGAATCTTATTTAATGTAACTGAGGAAAAAACAGAATTTTTTAAAAAAGAAATAAACGTGTTTCCCTTTTTTTAGGTCTATGGTATTTTTTTCACCTTAATTATTATTGTTAATTTTACAATGAATCCTTTATGTTTGCAACGCCTTTTTTTTCATCAAACGAAACCTATCGACAATTTTTAATCCACCTTTTAATTTGGAAATGTTTTTTAAATACACCGCATAATGGATTTTTTAAATGCTTCTCATAAATTTGATTTTCTTTCAAACCCTTCCAAAAATATCCCCACCGTTCTCCTTTTATATATATAAAGATTAGGAAATTTCATCTTCTAGAATGTGTTCCTTCTTATTTTACTTATTTTTTTTTTAAAAAAATAGTTTACCATAACAAAATTCCGTAATTGTTTCTAAGACTATTTGTAGTCCCTTCAATATTGTAATTGTGTAAAATTCCATAATTTGTTTTTAAAAGTCCTTTTAAGCTTAATTTGGTGTTCTTCTAACTTGTTATGATATTACTATCATACGCTTTTCATGAATTTGAGGTCTTGATAGGTTTTGGATTCCCATCCATAATTGTGAATCGCAACTCTTGAATTGCATATCCTCTACAAATTGTGAATTCCAATTCTTTCACGACAAACGGTTTTAAAAATTGTTATTTTTTTCATTGCAACTCATTTCAAAATTCTCTACTAAAAAATATCCCTTAAAAATAAAGGGTTTCCAAACAGGAACTAACTCGAGATGTGGCTAGAAAATTTCAATGCAAAAACGTCATTTACAATTTTACTAAGGCTAACTAATCAAGCATGGCACCTATTCCATTCTCAGTGTTTGGTACATCCAATTGTCCCATCAATCACATAACCTAAAGCCTTGTACTTGTTTCATCAACCCTTTCCACGTTAGTGCTGTTAAAAATAAAACTTGGGAAAGATATTGTTATGTCCCTGCATTTTAAAGAAGAATAACAAATTATTACATAATTTAAATCTCAAAATACGGATGAATGTAGATAGATTCATATCTACCATAAAATTAATTCTACACAATACCTCAGATAAGGTAGGGTCATGATTTTTAATACTGACGGATTCCTTTTAACAAAAGTTTCCCACTCTTCAGTGTCGATTTTCCCATCTTGCTTTAGGTCAGCTTCCACGAAAGTCTGGACAATAATAAAAATACGATGTCAAACTTAAGCCTTCTATTTTGTTTGAAATAATTGATGCCAAAAAAATATAGGAGATACAACATGGCAGCCATAAACTATATTTCTTTCATAATGCAGCAGACAAATTATCTAGTATTATTTTGGAATTCTATAAGCATAACTAACCTTGTCAAGAATTGTTTCTATGACATCATCTGCCAACTTCATATCCGACTCAAAAAGAAGTGCAATTAACATTTCCTTGACCTGTTGGAAATCACAAAAAAGAAAAATGAATAAGCCCACTAAAAATTAATAGGATAGGAGTGCACAAACACTGAAGATAGATGCCATGAAAAAAATACACCAAACCAAAATGAAATCATCCCATCACATCAAAGACCTATCTCTACGTACGTGTAGGTTAGCACTTATTGTATTTGTATTTGTAGCAATAAGCACTTCAACAACTAACAATTATAAGGTTGGTTTGGTGGTAAATGAAGAAGGTAGAAAGGAAAATCACCATCCTACCTCAGGGCGCTCTATAAAGCCAGTATTGTGCAAATCATAGAGCCTAAATGAAACTGAAACAAGATACCAAACCAACCTAATGTATCAACAACTTAGATTACAGTAAAGTATTTCCAATAAATCATGGGCTAAGGATTTGAACTTTAACTTACAAGCTATCTTGTCTTTTAATGAAGCATTTGGGTGGAAAACATTGAGAGATCTGACAAAGTCTTCGAAGTCAACGACTCCAAGCTTCTTGACATCAAATAAATCAAAGATCTGCAAGTAGCATATCAATAGTCAATTGAAAGATTACTTCATAGAGATGCCACACAAGAATGACATAAAATGACATTTAAGATATTTATAAGTAGCAATAATCAAACATTGACTTCTATTTGCAAAGGAATCCTGGAGATGAGAAAAATAATATGCACGTATAAATTTGACAAAACCTGGATGGAAGCAAATGGTTTCCCAATAAATATATTACAGGCTTGTACTGAAAGGATTAATTAGTTGAGTTTCTTTCAGAAGAACGTCATAACTCATGAAACAGCAAATTTCTTTGATAGCCTACTTGCACAGCAAATTGTTGATCTAAAGAGTACTTTTGGGCCAGTCTACAGTCATTCACAGTTGCTTGCAAGAAACATAAACATTTATGGCATAGTCATTACTATGAAGAAAGAAAAGTGTGATGTGTACCCGATTTGCAAAAATGTTATCCTTTTTCTTGTTTTTGAAGATTGCCAATTGAAATTCTTCCTGTAAAGAAAGATCACCCCATAACCACAACATGGATAATGAATTAGATTTGGACAATATAATATGAAAAATTCATTAGCAAACAAAAAATAAACAAATCAAAAATCAAATATATGAAAGAAAAACTTAAGAAAACAGATATTTTATTGTATGATCATTCGAGCCTGGAAACATCATTGAGAAAATAACAACCGATTATCTTCGTTATTACATATAATTGATTAATTGGAAAATTCCAAACCAAAGCTATGTGTGGACTAAATTCTTGACAAAATTACAAATGCAAATATATGACCCAGTTTCTCATGACAAAATACCCATTGCAAGATAGATATCAGAATATAACTAAGTTCTTCACAGAGAATGAGTGGAGATAGAAACAATAAAAAGTAACAATCATCATAGAACAACTTATGCGCAAAAAAAAGAAGGTATTTTCTATGCAGTACCTTGCTTAGCAGTCCATCATTGACAATAGAATTGCTGATGCTCCTAAAAAGCACAAACAGTGCTTCAACCTCATTGACAGTAACTGGGAAGTGGAAAACAAAAAATTGATACACGAGTTTAAACTACAAAACTAACACATGGAGAAATAGAGACAAAGCAATTTTATAACAAATGCATCAGTAGATGGAAACGTTCTTCTAAATAATTGACAGGTAACAAGACACAACCATTTCAACTGAGACAATGAAACATATAACGTAGTTATAAACCAACAACTCTCAATTTTGTTTGCAGAACTTGCTGAAATGCATAGGCCTAAAATTGCGTGTTCCAAAGAGGAGAAGAACTTTGTAGCAAAGTGGCAGAATGGAAACTAATGGAAGATTATGGAATCTAATTCAACAGAAAAGACAGAGGTCTTAAATCTCTTCAATTTTGCAAGTGACCTAACAACATTTTCTTCAGTTTAGTTTACTTCAGAAAATACAGAAGAAATACAATTTATCTTAATTATTGCCTTACATTTATATACCCACAGATACAGCTATATTGACAGAGAATGGTCTTTTCATTTCCCTTAATGTGGCCAACATTAAGATAGAATACGAATGGGTAGGACCAAAGGGAAGTGCCTGTTTCTACTTTTAACAATAAACCAAACAAAGTGAACTTTGTTTTGTTTGTTACAAATAGGGAATCTTTCCCGTCTGAAAAACCTCACAGGCACAGGAGACATACCATACATAATTAAAAGCCCGTACAGACGAAATCATGAAACTTAGTTTTATCATTAGTATAATACTTATAAGATTCATCCAGCAAGACCAAAAGTAAATTTTCAATAAACAACTCCTCCGATGCGAACACAGATAGAATTCAATGAAACCATCACATATCATTGTACAAGAATTACAGCTTTGCATCAATTCATTGGAAAAGTTCATCAACTTACAAGCTGTCTCCGCTGCAAGATCAAGAGAATCCTCCCGTGCCGGAAACTTCCTCACAGACTTCGAGTTCATGCAGCCCATTATGGAAGAAATGCAGGTAAGGCAGCACAGCACAGTACCGGTGTACTCGAACTTAACTGAAATATATATCATCAAAACCATCTTAACTTTTCCAATTCCAACCAAATTGAAACACCATATTATATAAATAATAAACAATTCAACCCTCCAATAATTCATGGTAGATTAACTAAAAAAACAAAAAGTTGTCTCAGAAAAGCTAAAAGAAAGATGAAGAAAAAATTAAAATAATGATTGCAGTCCAAAGGATTCCAAAACATATATGTCAGAAACAATAATTGACAATTACCAAATGAAGGCCATGAGCTCAGGTGTCACAAAGAGACATAATTTACGTAATTATTGACGAATACTTTTTCAAAAACAAGTTAGAGCCATATGAAGCAAAAGGGCAAACAATAAACAACATATCAAGTAATCAAAGAAATAAAAAAAATTGACCTTGAATTTGGATTTATCCCATTACAAGCAATATGAAAAAAAAAAAAATACTTAAAACATAAAGAACAATCAACATCACACAATCCAATCAACACGCAACGGAAGCCAAAATTATAACTTTATTTCCATTATCTCGGAATCAAAGCAGGCTAAAAAAACAAATCAAGAAGATCAAATATCAAAAAAGAAAAAAAGAAAGAAAGAAAGAAAACCCACAAGCCCAATTGTTCAACAAAAGAAAAAGGAACAACAATAACAACAACAACAAAACCCACATTGTACTTTCCCAATTCCCCAACCATAAAACCCATCAAAGAATGAGCATCTGAATCAAAGCAAGTCAAACTCAAAAGGAAAAAAGAAACAGAGAAAAATCAAGAAGGAAATGGAATCATAACAAGGTTTTGTTAAAAAAATGAACACAAATAGAAGCAGATAGAAAAGAAAGTTACCCTCTTCGAAAGCGTGCGTGTTCAGAAACTTGGTATCGGAGCGAGTACGGCGACGGAGGTAGAAGCTGGTATAAAGAAAAAGGGTAGAGAGAGAAACTTGGGTTTACGCGGAGTTCGTAGATAGAGAGAGAGAGGGAGGAAAAAAAAGCGTAATTGTTAGTTTGTGATGAAGCCTTATATAATATGCACAGTTTAGAGATTCACTCTGTTCTTGTTTGTCTGAAACTGAAGTGAAGTTAGAAACGGTAACGGCGAACTCGTGTTTCTGGATGGCGGCAAAACCCATACAAAATTTAATATAAGTAAAATTATTAATTATTTATTTAATTATCTTAAAAGATTACTATATTGCTACTTCCGTATCTAAATATGAGATCTTTTAATTAATTTACATTTTTTAAAAAAATTGATTAATATGATTATATTAAATTTGCTAATAATTTATAGTATTTTATCAAAATCATTTTTAAAATATTCAGACTCATAATTTATTTTTTTTACTTAATTATTTTTTCATTTAATCAGTTAAGTTAATGTGTGTTGATCTTCTTATTTAATTCTAAGAGAAATAATGCATTAGGTATCATTAATTATGAAAATACCGTGTTGAGAATGACTAAATCAACAAAATTACTCTGATTTAAATTCATAGTTTTTTTTTTACAATTGTAGATGGAAAAGTGAAAATGGAATCATTGGGTATCATTTGGAATATTCCTGTTGTTAAATCAAGCACTTTCCTATTTAGTCAATTGCCTCACATGGGGTTCCTTTTACTTGATTTTTCCTCTTTTCATTCCAAACAAGAAAGAGAAGATTTTGGTTTTGAAATTTCCTGACAGAGAATAGAACTGCTCATATTTGTCAAACCCATTAATCACTTGTTCACTTACCTGCTGACCAAAAATAAAAAAACTTGTGCACTTACCTCATTTTGAATATTCCTACTGTTGAATCAACCAATCGTTAATAGTATTTAATCAGGCCCACAAGTAATGTTATGTAACTCAAGATCTTATTCCCTTTTTCATTTAATAAAATTAAGAAATATTTTAGTTTTTCTTTTATAAAATGTATTGTATTAATTTTGAATATTCTTTTTTTTCAAAATATATATCAGTCATGATAATTTTTAATATCAGTCAATATATTGATTTTGAATATTCTTTTTTTCAAAATACATATCAAGCCAGAATATGTGTTTCAATATTTCATAACATTAAATATATTATTTTCTTTTTTTATCCGTATGAAAAATTTACAACAACTCATATATATTGTTGAACCAAAAACTAAAGATGAACCAAAAATTAAAGTTGGACCTCCCTCAATAAATATTTTCTTATTCTAACATTATTTTTGCTATATTTTCTTATTCTAACATTATTCTTGCTATATTTTCTGAGGAATAACTTAATTCATTTTGATTTAGTAGATTTTTATAACACAATCAATGGTACAGTTAGAAGGGCGGTTCCATTCCTAATCGTTATTGAGTTTACATTAGATTGGTACTTAAGAGAATTAAGTATTTTAAACATGATAGTTCAATGTAAAGTTATTTTTAAGACTTAAAGACAACTTTGATTTCATTAGTTTAATTTCCAGTTTTGTCTCCTATTTTATTTTAAGAGAGATATTTAGTCTTTCTATTTTTTAAAAATCTATATTTTTTATTTAATTTTTAATTTTGTCCATATTTTTTTATTTCATATATTTTAATTAAATAAATATATTATCATAAGTCATTTATTGATAATACCTTAAATAAATATATTAGATTTATGATTCAATTGGACTAAAATAAAAAAAATAAAATATAAACAAAATTGAGGATGAGATCAAAACACTACAGGAAAAAAAAGCATCCTACGACATTGGTTTTGAGACGGTTATATAAAAATCGATGTAGTAAGTAAAGCAGTGACATTTTTGTAAATAATTGTAATCTTTTAAAAACGACTTTAAAAATGATTTACCACATCGGTTTTTAAAAACCATCTTCGAAAAGATATGTTTTCCCACTCTTTCATGTTGACGTGGTACATTTTAATTGGGTTAGTTTGGACAACCCTAAATCTCAATTTTTCTTCTACTTCATTCTTCCATTCTCATTGTTGTCATAGAGAGAGAGAGAGAGGCAGAGAGAAGAAACATCGCAAGAGCTGTTGCTCACTTCACTGCGTCCTAATGAGTGCATTGTGTCCTAATGAGCGTTCCAAGATGCCAGCCATGGATCTGGCCATTAAAGGCCAGAAACTTCAGGACCATCGTAAAGAAGAAGATGAAGAATGTTTTTGTTGTCGAAGAACAGAGTGTAGAAACCCAAGGACTTGTTTGTCTTGCTTCTAGAAAAGACCAGTTTCGCGTGTCTCGTGAACACTTGTTGAGGTAAAAGTGTATCTGTAGGGAAATCAAAGCTTAGCCACAAAACGACACCGATACTCTCCGTTTGGCGGAGAACGAGGTTGCCGGTGTTGTTGAGGAACAAAAGCATAGAGGAGGACAATGAAATGGTGTTTGAGGACCAAACATGGGACTAGTCAGCATCATTTAAGGCGAGGTTGCTGTTGTGAAGAAGCGAAAACTTTGAGCCCTTGCCATTCACAAGTTGATCACGGTTCCCCATCCATACGACGGTTGTGTTTCGTGTTTGGCCATAGGGTTCGGAATACCAAACGACGAAGGAATATGCGTTTTCGCCAACGGCAAAGAAACCAGCAGAGAGCATGCCGTTTGGAGAGATACAGGGCAACAGGTACTTCACCTATCTTTCATTCTTTACCATCTACCATGTGCTTTTTAATTGGAAACTGGGATTTAGTTAATAATTGAGTTTTAACATAATAATCTACAGGTACTCATCAAACTTGCTTTCATTTGTCACAGAAAACATTACTTGTTAAACGTGATGAAGTTTTTTTATTTTGAAATGATGTTCTGATTCAGTGTTTTGTAAACCTATTTCCTATGTCACTGACAACAAAACACTTGTTGCGTATTGGATTTCTTGGCATGGCCAAACCCTGAAGCCTAGAAATATGTGATGTGACTATGTTCTGTCTATATTTTGATTTGTACTTTAATACTGGGTTAGCCATCTATATTTATAAGTTGATTAAATTTGTATTTTGGAATGACAGTTATTTAAGCATTTGTTTGGGTGGTCCTCACTTAATCTTGGAAGTTGTCACGATCACACACTACTGCTATTGTGGTTAAATAAGATTGAGACCCTTAGCAAGTTTTAATGAGGGATAGAGTATCATTTTCGACAAAAAAATATAAATTCCATGCATATTTTTATGATGCTTCTTGATTAAACCTTGTTTTTATTTTTGATAAGTGAATGGTTTGATTCTGTCTTAATTAAAGTATGTTTTTGTAAGATTTTACACACGCGTTAATGAGTGTGTTGTGGCGCCCTGTTTAAATCGTTGATCTATGCACACTATTCTTGTCTTTGAAGCTTGCATCTTGATGGATCCTAGTTACTCTTCATGAAATATATCAATAGCTAAATTGACACTCGGAAAGTAGTAATTGAAATTATCTCTCTCCAAACTCAATACACCGTTGTAGGTTCATGACTCAATTACTATGAAGCACGGACGCGGCCCATCACCGGCGTGTCCCGCGTCGGACTCGCACCGGACACGCATGCGCGTATGACTCCGGTGCGACGTGGTGTCTGTCGCCTCCGCCGTCACCGGACGCGGTTGAACAGGAAGACACCTCTGGTTGGACTCGGCCCACCACGTAGACACGCGCGTCGTGGCCCATTAAGAGCCTTAGGTTTTTTTATTATTTATTTTAAAATGCTTACCAAAAAAATACATCTTCTGCCATTCTGTGTCTTCTCCTTCTTGTTCCTGCAAGCGCCTCCATTGCCGCATTCGTTTCCTTCCCCGCGCAGGTAAGCTTTGCTTCCTATTTCTTCTCTAGTTTTTCTTTTCTTGCTGCCTTTGGTTTTTCTTTTCTTCCTGCCTGATGCCTTTGGTTTTCCTTCGTTTAGTGTGGACTGTGGTGTTCCACTTTATTCTTTAAACATTTACACATTCTCTCTCTTTGGCTGTTATCCGCTGGGTATTACATGTTTCTCCATTTTTTATTTTATTGTAAAAAGCAACTTCTCATTGTAAAAAGCACGTAGGCCTTTAAAGTATCCCACTTTATTTTATTGTAAAGGCTGTTTTCTCTCTCACACACACACATACCACTTTTCCCTTCTAAATGCATTTACCTTTATTTTATTGTAAAAAACAACTTCTCATTGTAAAAAGCATGTAGGCCTTTAAAGTATCCCACTTTATTTTATTGTAAAGGTTGTTTTCTCTCTCACACACACACATTTACCTTTTTTGATGTGAAATAGTCAACTTCACTATTTAATTATTTATCCATCTTATTTCAAATTTCAAACAAACCATACATGAACTATGCAGCACGAGGAGCTTCTAAATCTTTATTATTCTTTTTAGTTAAGTTGGAGATAAATTTGTTATGTATTTGTCATGTACTTGTTTTTGGAACGTATTTATTTTCACATTCCCGGTCAACATTGATTACAAATTACTTTTTGTTGTTTGTTTTTTATTTAGAAATTGTTTACATTAATTTTTTATTTTTTTAAATTGTTGTAGAGATGAGTGCTTCTAGTCCTAGTCAAGCTAAAGAACAAGATGATGATACCAAACCTTTATGGACCTATGTTACAAAGATAAAACGTGTAGCTGATGGTGGAAATTATGAGATAAAATGTAATATTTGTGATTTTACCTTTAATGGGTCTTACACTAGAGTGAGGGCACACTTGTTGAAGATGACAGGAAAGGGAGTTAGAGTTTGTCAAAAGGTAACAGTTGTCAAACTTATAGATTTGAAGAAGATAGACAATGAGGTTACATTGAGGGTGGAGAGGTCAAAAACAAAATCTGTGTCATTGCCTTCGGTTTCTACTCAACACCAAATGGATACAAACACTCTTGGTGTTGATCCAAAAAAGAGAAAGACATCATCTGTAGAAAATCCCTTTAATTTGCAAGCTAGAGAAACACTTGATCATGAAATTGCTAGGATGTTTTACTCTTTGGGGCTGCCTTTTCATTTAGCAAGAAATCCTCATTATAGGAAGGCATTTGCCTATGCTGCCAATAATCAGATCAGTGGTTACCAACCTCCATGTTATAATAAATTAAGGACAACATTACTTCAAAACGAGAGAAGACATGTGGAGAATTTTTTACAACCAATTAAAAATGCATGGAGCCAGAAGGGTGTGAGCATTGTTAGTGATGGATGGAGTGACCCGCAAAGAAGATCTCTTATTAATCTCATGGTTGTCACGGAGAGTGGACCTATGTTTTTAAAGGCCATTGATTGTTCAAATGAGATCAAAGACAAGGATTTCATTGCCAAACATATGAGGGAGGTAATTATGGAGGTTGGGCACTCAAATGTTGTGCAAATTGTGACGGATAATGCAGCCGTTTGTAAAGCAGCAGGTTTAATAATTGAGGTTGAGTTTCCTTCCATTTATTGGACTCCATGTGTTGTCCATACATTAAATCTTGCTTTGAAGAACATATGTGCAGCCAAGAATACAGAAAAAAATAATGTTGCTTATGAAGAATGTTCTTGGATCACCCAAATTGCGGATGATGCAATGTTTGTGAAAAACTTTGTCATGAGTCACTCTATGAGACTATCAATTTTCAATTCATTCAATTCATTGAAATTGTTATCCATTGCTCCAACAAGATTTGCCTCCACTATTGTAATGCTCAAGAGATTCAAGCAATTGAAGAAAGGACTCTAAGAGATGGTCATTAGTGACCAATGGTCTTCTTATAAGGAAGATGATGTTGCAAAGGCTAAATTTGTGAAAGATACTTTGTTGGATGATAAATGGTGGGATAAGGTTGATTATATTCTTTCTTTCACTAGCCCTATCTATGATGTTCTTAGAAGAATGGATACAGAAGCTTCATCTCTCCATCTGGTATATGAGATGTGGGATTCAATGATTGAAAAGGTGAAGAATGCCATATATCAATATGAGAGAAAGGAGAAGAGTGAAGGATCAACCTTTTATGAGGTAGTGCACTCCATATTAATTGACCGTTGGACTAAGAGTAGCACTCATCTCCATTGTTTAGCTCATTCTTTAAATCCTAGGTAATTGACTCTATACTTTTTTACTTACATTTTTTTTAGAATTACATAAATTTTAATCATGTATATATTTCTTTTTAATTGTAGATATTATAGTCATGAATGGTTAAGTGAAGATTCTAATCGAGTTCCTCCACATCAAGACATGGAACTCACTCGTGAAAGATTAAAATGCTTCAAGAGGTTCTTTCTTGATGTGGATGTAAGGAGGAAAGTGAATATTGAGTTTGCCAACTTCTCGGATGGAAGAGAAGGTTTTGATGATCTTGATTCTTTAAATGATAGAGGTCAAATGGATCCAAAAGCTTGGTGGCTAGTTCATGGCATTAATGCTCCAATACTTCAAAAGATTGCCCTTAAGCTACTTGCACAACCTTTTTCATCTTCTTGTTGTGAAAGGAATTGGAGTACATATTCATTTATCCATTCTTTAAAGAGAAACAAGATGACACCACATAGAGCTGAAGATTTAGTATTTGTTCATAGCAACCTACGACTTCTCTCAAGGAATACTCCACAATATCATCAAGAGGAAACTAAAATGTGGGATGTAGCTGGAGATGATTTTGGGTCACTTGATGATTGTGGTATTCTTGAAATTGCTAGTTTGTCTTTAGATGAACCAGAGTTAGAGGGTGTCTTTTTCAATGATGATTGCTAGTTTGTGGAATTCTTGAAGACTTGAAGTTGCTAATTCATCATCTTGCTTTATAATTTTTTTTGTAAAAAAACAAAGCGTACAAATTGTATAATGAGGCCTCTTAGTATTTTTTGTGACTCATTATCATAGGAAAAGTTCTTTTGAGATGATGATGAATATATAAATCTTGATTTTCAATTTAGATCTTTTATGCATATCGCTTATATTTAATTTTATGTAATTTTATTTTATTTAATTATATATATAGCCGTGTCTGTGTCCTACATTTTCAACATTTTAGGTGTCCACGTGTCCGTGTCTGTGTTGTGTCCGGTGTCCGTGTCGGTGCTTCATAGCTCAATTACCTATATATACTAGTGATTTCTAATGAATTTATTAATTCCTCCCTTTGAAAATTTTATCTTATTATTCATTTTATTTCTATGAAGGGATGCTTAACTTGTTGACTTTTTTCTTTGGTTTAGACAAGCAAGAGCATGTTCTTAAATAGTTTGTTTTGCACTAACTTCATAGAGATGAATGCATTTAAGGGAAGGCATGTTTTTACAACCCCTTATATTCACTCCAACAGTTCAATCTAGCTATCACAATTAGCAAGGTGAACCTGATAGGATGTGCTTGTTTTCAGGTCTCAAACAACCAAAGGAATTTGAATGGCTAGATGTGTTGGCATAGAGCCTTGTACACTTGTGATGGATTTGGAGGGTACTGATGGAAGAGAACGTGGAAAGGTGGTTTTTCCCCACCTTAATTGTCCTTTATCATCGTGGTCATGGTCTAGAGTTTGTTGCCTTTTGCATTTTTATTTTATTTATATCATATCTTGGCAATGCACATCCTTGTATGTGTTTGTAGCCCCAGTGGAACACAGTACATATTACGAGTAATGTTTATTTATTTATTTATTTTTTGTTAGTAATGTTAAAAGTTTCCAATCTAAAAAGTTGGTATTTATCTAATTGCATGCTTGTATTTGCTTTCAGGTCATGAAGAGATTGTTTAGTCGATGCAAAACAACAATATTGTTTGTCATACGTGATAAGACAAAGGTGTGAAAGCAAAATGTTGCTGCTTGTTTTGATAATTCTAAATATTTTTGTGTTTCATTTTTGTATTGTTTATATATCTTCATTTACTATGATGTGATCAACCTTTTCCATTCATAAACACTGCTTGAAAATTTAGAGCCTGTTTGGCGCAAAGATATTCAGAAGGTAAAGCAACTATTTCACTTTTATATGATGTTATCAAATAGGTATCCAATTTTTTTGTTGAACTTTATTCTCTACTTTTTACTTGGCAGATATGGGACTCTATTCCTAGACCAGATGCTTAAAAAGAAACCCCATTAAGTGAATTTTTCATTGTAAGATCATCATTCCTTTTTGAATCACTTAACTTATTAATGTTCACTTAAACATAGTAGAATTGTATTGGACTTTATAATAATTATTTGCACTTGGCTACAAATGACCAGGTCGAAGTTGTTGCTCTTTCTAGTTTCGAAGAAAATGAAGAACAATTTAAGGAGCAGGCACTACTAGAAAAATCCCATTTTACATCGTTGGAAAACATATTTCAAAGACGGTGGACGCCCGTCTTTGAAACGAGTGTCGTTGTAGAGGGCAGATTTCTACGACGGTCGTAAAAGAACCGTCTTAGAAACACGTGATTTTCTACATCGGTGGTGTTGTAGACACGACTTCTTTTATGACGTGTTCTATGACGGTCCTTTTATGACCGATGTAGAAAGTTATGATTTCTACATCGCTGCCTGCATATAAACAACTTTGTTTATCACATGTTCTACATCGGTCCTTTTACAACCAATGTAGAAAGCTTTATTTTCTAGACATATTCATACATCGGTGCCTATTTATATATAAATTAACCAACATAATGACTTTGTCTCATCATTCAATTTTAAACCCAAAAGTGAAATGAAAAAGATAATGATATATCAATCAATGAAATGGAAAAGATTACTAACTTTTGGATGGATAATATCCCGGGCCGGCCTTTTCATGCAAAGACAACCCACTTTAACTCCACAAATTATAACTATTCCAGCTGAGGGGTGCTTGAAGCACAAGACCTTTTCCATAATTTCAACCCTTCTCTTTCTAGGCAGGCAAATGCTTCAGAAATTTTCATAATTAATTGAACATCAATATATATATGAGTGGCTATCTACAATGCATGTGGATGAAAGACTAAGGGCTTCTTTTGTCACAATGATGTTAGACAGAAAGATGGAATTCTCATATATAGTAGTATATTAATTGCTTATTCTCTCTTTCAAAGCTAATTGTTTTCTCGCTCTAGTCGATTTAAATGCACTATAGAGAGTGGGGTAGACGATGGCATATGCATAATATATTAGGAGAAGATTATTTTTAAGTTTATCCTTAATGTGTGTATTTTAAATTTTAGCATGTCTGCAGATCAATTTTTTCATAACATGTCCATGTCATAATGTTCTTTAAATTATACTAGTAAATTGAAGATACACATATTTATACTTGTTCACGTATTTTTTTATATTTTATGTTGATTGGTTGCAGATCTTTTTGTTGAGCTATATAAGACGAAATTATAGACAACCTACTCCATTATTTTTTAAATTAAAAATTATGATGATTAAATGTTCTAGAACAAACTACGCAAAAACTGTGTGTTTTTTTTCTGTTTTTCCTAGTAGTTGTTTAAAAAGAAATTAGAGAAGGAAAAAAAGATTTATTCAAATCAAACCCAAAGTCATGTATTAGGTAAAATTAAGTGAGATTTAAGACTTTGAGCGTGGAGGCAAGGCAATTTGCCTCTAGCACCAAAATATGATAGACAGGTGAATTAAAGCACATAGATTAATTGGACGTACCTGCATCAATGTTAATTAACATAGGCAGCTGGCAACAACTAGGGGGGAAAAACAGCAGCAAATGGATAATATGCAGATGACTATTATGCAAACTGACAATGAGTGATAAAAATTATCTATCTTCAACGAGAAGCAGATGAACTTAAGCTAGATTCCTTCTGAAATCTCTCTTCAAAACCTGCAATGAGAAGCAACATTAGCTTGTCAGAATTTACTCATAGCAACAACATTGGCTTAGGTAAGAAATCTAACTCTTGTGAGATAATCCCCATCTTGTCAGGCTTATCCTAAACTCACCAGAACTACTGAAGATTAAAATTTACCTACCATAGAAGAAGTGTCACCACAAACCACTGTATTTTCCAGCAGCTGCCGTTGATTATCAGATGACATAGTTGAAATAGCACGAACAAGCTGATCAACAATGCTATCCCAGCTGTTATCAGATGTTAAATGGAGCCACTAACAGATAGTGAATGTGCATGTGTGCACCAATAGAGGGTGTCTACTATTATGTATTAAAGTAAAATAAACATACAACATCATCAAAACCAAGACCTCCAACCAATGAAATAGCTATAAAGCATCAGAACTCTATTCTTCATATTGTGTTAGTCATTATATGAATATTCTATGCATTCTGCAAATTAGATGTTGCATACAACATAGCACCTACAATTAGTCAGATTGTTGATAGTAGACAACCATTCAAGAGGAAACTGATTTAGTCCTCAATGGAATGATTACTCAAAATAGAAAAAAGGAAGGGGACAATGTCTAGCATTGCAAAGAATTCTAACAATTGATTTAACAGTGTCTAGCATTGCAAGGAAGCCACCATATCTCTGAACAACCTTGTGAGACAAGAGCAGCCATTGAGTTGTTACCAAGATTCATACCTTCTACTATCCCAGCTGCTATTGCAAGCACGTTCTTGAGTGCACCTGCTATTTCAACTCCTGTTATTAGAAAATGGAACCAAAAGACAAAATTGACTAACTTTCATCATAGATATATTTAATGGAACAAAAACCACACGCGCAAGTAGCAAAATCATTATCACCTATGGGTAGCTTATCCATCAATTCCAGAGCAAAAGAAGGCCTTGATAGTGCAACAAAAGGCTAGCGAGGATTCCGTAGTGCTTGAGGAATAATTTGAGTCATCATCCTCAGAGTATTCAACTGTAGGCCTTTACTGAGAGATATGAATGGCAACCCTGGATCAACATACTCGGCAATACTCCCGAGAAAAGATGCACTGAACTGCAATGACAGAAACAAAGATTCAAATTTCAGACAAACACATCTTTCACAAATGTCAGAAGCCTGGATTCATCGTATGTTTTTTATTTGACTGCAAAGAGTCAAACTTAGTGAAGCATCAATTATTTCAGAGGACAGATTACTACCACTACTACTATTACGGGCTTACGACCTTTCTAGAATAAACTTCTCCCATACAACCTAGTACAGAAAGTAATTACTATTCATGATTGAGTTTTTAAAAAAGAACAAGATTGCACAAGATTACAGAGGAATCAAAGTTTTTAAACAAGTACAAACCTGAATATTTTTGCTGAAAATTTTAACAGTTGTTGCTCACAAATTATACAAAGGAATCAAAGTTTCTAAACAAGTACAAACCTAAACAAGATTGCACAAGATTGCTGAATATTTTTAAAACTCACTTGTCTGAATATATATTAGAAATTAGTCAAACTGCTAACAAATAATACAGGTAACCTTTCTCCCTACTATGTACACAACTTAACAGTTGTTGCTCACAAATTATACAGGCAAAAAAAATGAATAATAGAGTCCATACCTTGACATCTGCTCCTACACTTTTTATATTGACCGTTTCAACAAACAAATTAAATTTTCCCTCTGCAAACTTTCCCTCATACCTCTGCAAATTAAAGTAGGCATACACATTAGAAACACAACCACAAAAATGACACTGAGAAAAGACACTATATTAGCTTTGGCTATTGCTGTATAGAAACTGAACAGCCATGACATGGGCAACAGGGCTGAATCACAAATTAAGAATTACTCAAAGGCCAAAACTCAGACCTTTATAGCAAATTTTTTCGAATTCTCTGCTTCACGTCTTGTCCTATCGATGACATTCTCCATCTCTGCATTTTCTCAATCTCCATATCTGAATCAGAAAACACAGTTCATTAACAAACTTTTAATCTTTATTTTTAATCAATCAAAGTTGAGGCTGAGATTCCGAAATAGAACCTGATTCTTTGGTTTGCTCAACACAGAATAGTAAGGGGAAAGTGGAGAAATTCTAAAATTGACAGAATAATTCATAGAAAAAAAATCATAACAGGATAAACTAAACTCATAGATGGCATAAAAATGCCAAAACTGTAGAGTTTTCAATAAACCCTAAAACCCTAGAAAACCCCCCATTACAAAAAATGCCAAAAAATCAAATTTTGATCGCGTTTTCGAAGTGCGGTTACCTTGTTGGGAGATGGGTGAAGGAGGGAATGGAAGTTATTGGACAGAGTGGTGGAGAAAGGTTGGGAATTTCGTCAAACAGAGAAAAGGGTGAAGCTTCGAGAAAGGATGGCAGAGGAACGGTGGGTCTACAAGTGTGAGGGTATGGTGGGTCGACCAGTGGAAGCTAGGTAATGCAGGGTACACTCAGGGTATGGTCAGCTCGCAAAGTGGGAGGGTATGAAGAAAAGAAGGCAGACGCTATGCAGTGAGGGTATGGCGCCGAGTAGTGAGGAGTCACAATGAGAAGGGAAAGTCTATTATATAGTTCAAAATTAAAGACGGGTTTTACGCTAACCCCGTTGTTGTCTCCAGCATGCTTCAAAGACGGTGTCAACCAGACACGTCTTTGTTTCTTTGAAATTCCCATTCAAAGACGGGTTATTGAAACACCGTTTTTGTATAGGTAATTATATTTACGAAAATGCCACCGCTTGATTTTTTAAAATGGCTTTTTTACACCGTAGTAGAAAGTGCGATGTAAAAAATACTTTTTTTAGTAGTGAGGTATGACTTAGCACTAGCTTCCTTTTGGTTTACATGTTGCTGGCATTGAATGACCGATTGGTTATTAGCATATGATAGGATTTAACTTTTGTACTTGTTCATTTAATAGGAAGGGGAAGAAACCTGACAGAATCATAAGTTCAAACTTGAATTTCATTGGGAAACTTAGCCTCGATGCTAGTAATGGAAACACCGAGGTTTACATGAATGGTCGAGAGATCACAATACTTGAATTGAGGGTACTCAAGGTAATCTTTTATCCTTGTTTAAATATTATCCATATGACCATATATAAGACTTGGGTGTGCCACCAGATTTTTCAAGATATGAACAACAGGTTGCAGCTGTTTCCCAAAGATCGGAGGATTTTGGAAATGATAAAATATTCTTATATAATTACTCAGAAAGTATAATAACAAAACATCTCTGGATGATCCATAAGGACAATAGTAAAACCTTTACAACTTGCCTATAATTGTGGCATGATGATCCCTTTTAATCTTTGGATGATCATTATCATTATCATAATATCTATGGGATTATGGTATTACTGAAATCAATATAATAACTTTTCTTTGAATTTTCAGTTTATGTTAATGTTTTGATTGATACTGATGAAATTTTTTTGATATATTATTGGTAAACCTATATATACTAAGGAAAAGTTTTGATGTTTTGAAGTTTTGATTGATTTAATTTTGTTTTATGTATTTGATTTTGTCATGTACTACGATTAAGTGGGTGGATCCCACCGAAATGAACTTGCAAATATAGAGGGAGAGAGAATTGACATTAATATATTGACTTGGTTGGTTTAGGATGAGAGCAATTCAAGGAGCTCTAATAGTAGCTTCCTTAAAATACATCTTAAAACGGTTTAAAAAAAAATAACTGTTTAACAAAGTGTAATTTTTCTAAGATCATTTTTTAAAAATCGTCGTAAAGAGTTAAAACTTTTTACGACGTTATTTATAAAAATGGTTCAAAATCATTGTTAAAAATATCTTAGAAGTGATATAGAATCATTTTTTTGTAATAATGAAATTATAATTTTTATAAACTATGAAAATCAAATATATATTTTTTCTAAAAAGAGAGGACCCAAATTATACTATTTTTATGAAAAATCAACAATTGTTTGGATGAATGAGTTGCGCAAAGCTAATCAACTAGGGAACTCTCTTCCCTTACGCCAAAATTGTTTTCAGGTATTCGGAGTTTGCACCTGATTTTGTTTATAATGGTTCAAGAACTGATTAACGGTTACCAGTTAACTTGAGTTATCCTACACGTTTTTAGTTTTATTGTAAATCTGTACCTTTGTATTTCAACAAACAAACAAAAATATACCAACTCTCGCAATTAGCGTGAAAGTTTTGTGTAAAAAAAAAGCGTGAAAGTTAATTTTTAGTTTTTTACAAGTCTTTTTGCTTAAAAGTGAATTATAAAATATAAGTAATATCATATGTTACATTATTTATTCTAATATTGTAATTTATTTATTTTAAAAATGAAACAATTTCTCTCTCTATATATAGAGAGAAATAATTTTCTTTTATATTATTCGAAATTGAAATTATTCATTTACTGTTTAAGAATAACGTGTGTATATATATATATATATATATATATATATATATATATATATATATATATATATATTTTTTTTTATCGGCAGATAAATGTTTATATTAAGTTTTTGTCTTTCTCAAATTATCCAATCAAGTATAATTTTGTATTTGGTTGAAATAGATGTCACCTTTTGAATAAGACTAGTTCGTATACAAGTTTCGTCTAAATTGTCTTTAAAAATATAACCTTTCGAGAATTATGTAGAGATTGGAGTTGGTGCATCTTATCTAGATAACTTGGAAATTAGTTCCTGTTGTGTTTCTTTATTTTCTACTGTAGGCAAAAAAAACAAAAAGATTCTTTTTATTATTATACATTATATATCACGATAAGTAGGTTAATTAATTAAATATATCTTTTTTAACATTTAAATTTTATTTTTTTATTGAAATGTGTAAGAAATATTTATTTATTGAATAAAAATTATCCTTGTAATTATTAAATGAGAAAACTGTACAATGCAATGCTATGTAAAGTTCATTAAATTTTTATTAAATGATCAATGATGTTTTCTATGTTTGTGTTTATATTTATATTGTACTAAAAGTTATTTAAAAAAATTGTTTAAGTTCAATTACAATTATTATTACAAAATTTAAAATTATATTTTATCCCGTTCACTAAAAAGATGCAAGAAGTCTTGCAAATCAATTGTTCCTGCAAAGGCTACAAGAGAAAACTACAATGCACGTGAACATTTAATTCAGATCATCTACTCTACGTACGGTGGTAGCTTGCTTTCTTGAAAATAATTAAATCTTGACTAAGTAAAGCAAATGGATGCTAGCTAGAGGTCAAATAATAATTGCAATTGCAATTCAAATGTTGCGACTTTCATTTTATTCTTTTCACATGTCATTACTCAATACTACAAAAAGAAAATAGAAATAAATAGAATGCAAGTCTAAAACACTTGATTCTAAGAAAAGTTAAGATAAATGCATGTTTAAATTTAGAAGCAAAGAACCCCTTATCATAATTACATCTTCTCCACGAGATTAGTATGCTAGGACCAATCGAGGTGTTTAGGAGACGCTTACGGGGAGAAATTTTCTTGTTTAGGAGACCCGAAACGGAATCACAAAATAGTTTGAGATGCTTATTTTGTGTTTTTGCAAAAAAAAAAATAAAGGAAATTGAGTTATGTATATATATTTTTATAATAAATTGAGTTATAGTTAGAATATTGCTTTATGTTGTGTTTTTAGTTCTATATTTGTGGGTATTATAGTTAACACGGGCAACAAGGTCCAAGTAGAAAACAAAGAAATAGATATATGCTAGGTGTACAAATTATTTGTAACTTTCAAAGTGGTGCTAAGTGCTCAAGTATAGAATCATTTGTTCTATAAAAAAATAGAATAAATTTATTTGTACCCAGTGGTGTCGTCGATCTTGTGCAAGATTGTCCAGTTAGAGTTTCTGTCTTCGCCTTCTCACGCGAGCGAAACTGGTTTTGTGTGTTAGTATGTTTCTTTATTGAGGTATTTTATCGAACAAAAGGTGTGTACTCCTCATGTACCCGCAAGTCGCATTTAAACGAAAACTCTATTATACAAGATCAAATTTTCTTCAAACCCAAGTTTCTCTTTGAACGATTCTAGAAGTGGAAACATAGAGTAAATAGGTGCATGAGGACATAAGATTTAAGAACATTAATTAATTTTCACTCAAAATAGTAAAACTCAACTTGAGTTCTAAAGAAAGGTGCAAGTGAGTATGGGTTAACCTACCAACCCGAGCAATCCAAAAGTCACCCAACCGAGTTTTTATTTTATTTTATATGAGGAAATGTTAATTGTTAAGTTTGATGGTAGAAAAAATCAAATTCATAATTTTTTTTATTTTTTATTTTCTTAACCACCAAATCAATCTTATTCCTTCACTGGTGTCGAGTTTAATGGTTTGAGTTTTAGTGTAATCAACTCCAACTTGATTGGTTCAAGTTTCGGGTTCATGGTTTTCAGAACCGAAGAGAACCAATCCAAGCCAAAACTGTAGCATTGCACATAACACCTCTTTCATCTTTAAGCAAATCATCCCACAAAACTCAATGCACATAGGTTTCGGCTTTTGCTTAGGACCTGCAACCGTCGTGACTTTTCTCTAAAGTAATGTTTTGAAGGAAACCATTGCTTCAGTTCAAATAAGGCAATAAGGATATGTTGGAAAATATTTTTTTTTTAATTTTTTTTAATATATATATATATATATATATATATATATATATATATATATATATATATATTCCATGAGCAATAGGATGAGATGAAAATAATACTTATAAAAAATATTATTTGTTTATTTCCTCTTTTTATAAAATTATATTACTATAATTATGTTTTGAAATATGATGTTCTTTTGTTTAGAGTTATTCCGTCGCATTCGATTGAATCCACATGTTAAAGAGAAGTGTATTTATATTAATTTATTTTATCTGGGAACATTTTCTCTTTAAGAATAAGACATAAGACGCTTTAATCTAAACTCTTTTATTAAATTTTATGTTTTGTATTAATTGATTGTTATAAACTTTGTATGTATTTGAACTTATTTTAGTGTTATATTTGTTGTTTATTATTTCCTAATTATTTATCTAACAGGACACATTCATGTATATTAAGCAAGTTTCAATTTCAAAGCAAAGTAGATCAATGAAGAAAAGAAAGCAATGCTATTCTAATTTCAATTTCAATGCAGGAATGTAATTCCTAAGCCAACATAATCGACAAAAACAAGAGAATTTCTTTGTACACCCAGTATTTCTCTCATACACTTAATACTTTTTTTTGTTTTTTTAGATTACCGGCTAATAAATGGATTCTTAATCTATAAGATATAATCCGTATACGGATAACGACACTCTAACCAACTGAATTAATAGATCAATTATATTATACAATAATTAATGTTACTATATATAACACTAAATTTTTTAATGTATATTTAATACACATGCAAATTTACATAATAAATTTTCTGACAATTAATTTTGATCTAATAATTAATTTGTTTACATATATAAATTTTTATGAAACCAATGATTTTTATTTAAAATTTATATATGTAAAAAATACAATATTAGATCAAAATTAATTGTAATAAGATCAAAACCACAAAATTATTATGTAGTAAAACTAATAAATTTTGTGACAATTAATTTTGATCTAATAATGTATTTTTTACATATACAAATTTTAAATAAAAATTATAGGTTTCATAACAATATATATATATATATATATATATATATATATATATAAACAAATTAATTATTAGATAAAAATTAATTATCAGAAAATTTATTATATAAATTTACATGTGTATTAAAAATTTTAGTGTTATATATAATGACATTAATTATTTTATAACATAATTAGTCTATTAACTTAGCTGATACGTTATGTTAATAACATGAAAAGCCTCTTACAAATTACGATTCCATTGATTAGCGGAGAGTAATTTAAAAAAAAAAACAAAAAAGTGTTGAATGTATAAGAAAATGCTGAGTACACAACAAAATTCGCACAAAAGAAAAACGAAAGCAAGAAAGAAAACCCACAAGCCCAATTGTTCGAAAAGGAACAAAAAAAAAGAGAGAGAGAGAGAGAGAAAACAAAACAACAGCATAAAACCCACATTGTATTTTGTTTTTCCCCTTTCCCAATTCCCCTCCCATAAACCCCATCAAAAGAATGAGCATCTAAATCAAAGCAAGTCAAACTCAAAAGAAAAAGAAAACAAGAAGGGGATGGAATCACAACAAAATTTTCAGGACTATTTTCCTAAAACAAAATGGAAAAAGTTGGTGCATTTCTTTTTATTAAAAAAATTCAACTTCATGTGCCTCACAAATCTGCATATTGCTAGCCTGTTAGTTAGGGTTGTTGGTTTTTTCTTTTAAAAATAAGAACAAGAAAAAGGTAAAGATAATTAAATGACCTTTGAATTGAAAGCGATTCTGAATCGACGGTTCATCTAGTTGGAGCTGAAAGCTAACACTTATATAATTTTTTGATTGATGTGGACCGTGCAATCAATGGAATATTGCTAACGGTGATTCCTCCAAACATTATTTCTCTTCTTTTGCCACGTTACCTTCATAATCCTCCTTCCCAAACGCTGCATTATCTTGACCAAGACCCAAGTTTAAAGTGATAAAATGAATAAAACCAATAATACATGACTTTTTTTAATAATCAAAATAAAAGAAATTAATTTATGTCATCACCGATGAACTTGAGTAACATGCAAGCGATAACGGATAATGTTTTTTAATAATATCCTTCGATTACAATTAAAATGTCACTAGATGGAGCATTAAATTTAAAGTTAATAAACATCAATAGTGCAAAAAAATAAGGATTTTAACAACTAAAAAATTTAACTACTTTTTACATTTTGTTTTAGAAAAATAGTCCTGAAAATTTTAATTTTTCTCTACACGCATGCATTGTGTGACAATGAAAAAATAACGTGGAAATTGAGAAGAAGAAGAGAAAACAAAAATAGATGTTTAAGATTGAGGTTTTTTGGATAGCGATATAATAAGAGGGAAAGAAATTAAAAGTTGGTATATCTCAAATAAAAAATTACACTAAGAAGGGGAACTGAAATTGTGAGAGGCGAATAGTGTGTGTAAGTTAGAATGTGAATGTTCAAATTAATCAATTTTTTCATCTCTTTCAATAGTAAGCCAAATAAAGTGAGGGGAGATTTTAATATTTTTTCTTCCCAATTTTATTATTTATATTTCTCTTGAATGTCCAAAAATCCGTCTTATTTCTTCTCTCTCTCTCTTTCTATTTTTCCTATTTTTATCTAACATATTTTTCTCTCTTGTGATTAATATAATTGATGATATGATAAAAAAAAACCTAAAAAATTTATGAACATGGTATAAAAATTAGACTGTTTGTACTATACTACTATTAGAGTACCTAAAACATATTACTCTTTGTTTTATTTATCCTTTAAGACCATGGTATAAAAGTTATAAAAGATACTTAATATTTTAATTTCTGTGAAAATTGTTAATTTATTTTTTATTTTATCTTTTATATCTCGAATTAATTAATTTTTGTTTTTAAATAAAGTTAAACATCAATTGCTAAGTACAAAATTAGAAAAAAAAATTAAAATTGTAAAATGTTAATCAAATATAAAAAAAATAAAATTGCTAAAACATAAATGAAATAAAGAAAGTATAAATTAAAAATGGAAAAATATTAAGAAACTACTTAGTTTTTGTAAAGATTAATACATCTCTTTTAGGGATATATCCTTTCGTGTTTATCTACTTAATCTCAATATGGTATAAATTTTATGTTTATCTCATTTTTTTATAGTAAGTAAATATGTTTCACCTATTTTAATAATAAATATAAAATTGTAATATAATCTATGATATTTTATTTTATCCATAAGAATTTAGCATAATACAACAAGGTTTACTATCCATCTTACTCAACCAATTAAAACATATGTAAGAAAATTCATTCTCATGTTGCTGTTTATTTTTTGTTTGAAAATTATTACTAATTTGTCTAATCTATATTTTCATCCTTGTCTTCCTCAAATTAATATAAGTTGGTAGTTTTTTTTTTTTTTTTTTTTGTACATAGTTGGTATTGATTGGTTTACAAATATGAATCAAATCATATTATTTGAAAAATTGACGCTTGGTTTTATTGCTAGTTCTTTTTATGGTATTGTTGTAAATTTCCACTCAACCATATGTGTTAGTACAGAGTATCTCCAATAATGTAATTATGATAAAGTTGTTTTATTCTTTTTTTTAGAGGACTTAAATTGCAATATAAATTATAAAAAAATTATATCTATTAAAAAAATTGATAAATATTTTGTATCAATAAGACGGATCCCAAAAATCATCAAAGGGGATGATTTTTTTCTTTATATTTTAATTATATATATATATATATATATATATATATTAGCAAATAAATATTTAATAAATAATAATTTGTATAAAATTATTTATTAGTTTTACACGTAAAATTAAAATTGATTTTTATTTCAAATGATACAAAAGAAAATATACTTTTTTTATAACTTGTATATTTTTTTTTTAAGTTTTGAAAGATATTTTGTCTCACAAACACATTTACATTTAAATAGGACTCACAATACTAATCTGACCATAAAAAAAGCAAACACTTCAAATATAATTATAATTAATTTAAAGCCATCAAATTTTATAAGAATTATATATAAATATGTTTATAATATGATTTTAATAATTAGATATATAAATAGCTAAATGAGACTTATAATACATAAAACATAATTAACTTTCGTAATAATAATCAATAAAAAATCATATAAAAATATCATTCTTATTAGATCTATTAATTATATATATATATATATATATATATATATATATATATATATATATATATATATATATATATATATGGATAGATTATAATTAGTAGCAATATATATTATTAAAAAGATTAATATATAATCAAATGATATCATGTATTAATGTATTAACTAATATATTTTATTTTATTTGAAGTAACATATATTATTAATTGCTATATATTATTATGTACTAACTAATATAAATTATTTATACTCGAAGTAGTATATTTATTATTAATGATATTTTTTTCAAAAAAATATTATTACATCTATAAAAATAATTTTTTATCTCTCTTTTTATAGACCATTTTATTTTTGAAAAACACACTCAACAACCTTTTTATTATTAAACTAAAATAAAATAAGTCATGTACAAATGAAGAATACAAAATTTTGAACAAATTTTAGTTTACATATTTATTTTAATATTCTATCTGCCTCAACTAAAACTAGAACCACTTAATATTGTAACTATTCATTAACCGCTCTTCATTCTTTTATTTATACAGTTATAGCTCTTTTAAGCATCGAAATCATAAACTAACTATTGTTATTTTGAATGAACAATATCTTTTTTAAATTTAAGATTTCAAACTATTCAACTATTTTTTTTAGCTTTTTCTTAAATAAATCAACATTACTTAAATATTTTTATCATTTTATTTTTAAAATCCTAAACTATCTCACTACTTCCTTTAATTTTATTTTTATTCCAAAAAACATGAAATATGTTTTTTTAAAGAAATATAAAAGTTATTTTTCCAACAATAAAATAAATATACGATAATGTCTATATTTTTTTTCTTTTAATTTATATAAGATATAATACAATAAAAATATAAACACATAAACACCAGCTTGTATTTGGCTAGTGGATAATTAAAGCAATTTGAGGGAGATGGGAGCCGCTGGCCCCCTTATATCCGTCTCTGAAAATGATGATTAAAAGAAAAATTTAAAGATTTCAACATATTTTTTCTCCAAGGACATAATTCTTAAAACTTTTTTTTTCGTTAACTAATTCTTAAAAACATTAAGTTACAATTCCTGGGCTGATTAAAATGATATTAGTTTGATGGAGGTAAAATAATGAATTAATATAAATCCCACACCTTTTAACCCACAATTTTAATTTAAATATTTATTCCTGGCTGATTAAATATTTACTTGCTACTCTCACGGTCTTATTAGTTATTATGCTACAAATTACAAAACACAAGTAACACAGAACACAAGACCGAACATGTTCTGCCATTTGGACAGCACAATTTAGCAGTAGATGATTAGATATTAGTTGGTGGGGCCAGAAGTTTACAGCACAATTTTCTGGTTTATGAATTCTATATATATTCTCGACAGAATTAATGGGACAGGTTCATGCAACCTATCATAATCATGTCACGTCAAATGGGTCCCACGCACACAGTATCGAGAATGATCCTCCGCGTGTCACCTTGGCATCTCCTCTCCTTTCATCACTTATGCTGTAATGTCAGAGTCACTGTCTGTCTTTTTCTTGTAGTCTACTTTATTTTTTTACTAAAAATTCAAATAACATATCTTTATATAAATTAGAATTAGGATGACTAAAATACATTTATGTTTTTATTAAAAAGTCTAATATTTTTTTTTTGTTTTTAAAATGAATTAAAATGTTCTTTTCGAAATAATAACATTTTGAAATGACTATTTTGACTCACCTTAAAAATATAAAGAACTAAATTAAACTTAAAAAAAATAAAAGATTAAATTGAATATAATTGAAAACATAAAAAAATATTTTTGTCTAATTTCTTTGAATGAAAACATTTTTAACTATTGTTTTTTTTTAATAAAGGCGATTTTAGTTGCTTTTCTTTTACAAGAGTATTTTTAAGAACTTTTTTGTCAACCTTTTATCTTTTTAATCTATCACTTTCAATATTGTTATTTTTAATTTTAATTTTAGAAAATATCAATAATTAATTATAACATTGTGTTATAATATAATTTATATTTTAAAATATTTATTTTGTCACAACTTTTAGTTATAATATTATTTATATATTTCAAAATATTTATTTATTATAAATTTTAGTTATTTAAAACAAATATTTATTTAATGCAATGTAAAAATTAAATTAAAATACTAGTTTCTAATAAATCTCCTGTGCCATAAATATATTATTGAATTAATTTGTTTTTTTTTAAAAAAAAAACTATTCATTATATTTTTCATTTACAAAAATGTTTTAAGTATGATCTGTACTATTGACTGAAGGTTACATTTAATACTGATAGTAGAATTGCAGCACAGGGAGAGAAAGAGAGAGCGTGTTAAAGTTTTAAAAGAACATCAATGGTCAACCTCAACAATGAGGTCAAGCGGCTGAGAGAAGAAGTCAATGTCATCAAAAGATGCATAAAGGTTGTGGGACTTCGATTACTGGGTTGTTAGAATTAAGGAGGAACAATTGGACAAAATTTTTGAAGGACTTTGTCCGAACCAGAATAGCTTAACAATTGCACCCTCTCATTTTTTTAAAAATACACATAAATATTTTAAATATGTATATTTTGCTTGCCCTAATTTTGTATATTTGAATCTCTTATATTCTTAATTTTATCTGCCCTTTATCACTTGTTTACGTTGAGAACGTTCCCCCCATATTTAGGCTAATTATTTCTGATGATGTGCTTATTAGAGTTGTAATTTCTTTCCTTGAAATCTAAAAAAAGAAGAAAGGGTTAAGAATATTTTATAATTCTTTTTAAAAAACTATTCGTTTTAGTTTTTCATTTAAAAAAATGTTTTAAGTATGATCTCTATTCTCTAGTATTAACTGAAGGCTACATTTAATACTAGTAGTAGAATTGCAGCACAAAAAGAGAAAGAGAGGGCGTGCTAGAGTTTTGAAAGAACATCGATGGCCAACCTCAACAATGAGCTCAAGCGATTTAGAGAAGAAGTCAAAGTCATAAAAAATGCTTCAAGGTTGTGGAACTTCAATTACTGAAGGCGTTGAAGGAGGTTGTGGATGAAGTTGATCCCATTGACACTGAAATGAACCTTTCCACTAATCAAATAAACCCAAATTTTGTGGGTCACGAAGGTAACCAAAGAAACATCATCATATAATCTTCTTTTGGTAATCAAACAAACCCAAATTTTGTGGGCCATGAAAGTAATAACATCATTGCTCATTCCGCTAATCAAACAAACCCAAATCTTGTGTGTCATGAAGGTAACCAAAGAAGCATCATCATTTCTCTTTCTTCCACTGATAAAAAAACCCAAATCTTGTGGTTCATGAAGGGAACCGAAGCATTGTCATTGCTCCTCCTTCTTCTAATTAAAGAAACTCAAATTCTTTATATCAGGAAGGTAACCAAAGAAACTTTGGGGTTAGGGCTAATGCCAATCTTGGTGATGAAGGTAACTAGAGAAACATAATTCTTGAAGCTGGAAGTTCAAGTGAGGTATTGGATGAACTTTGCTGAACAGTAGGATGACTCCTTGCTTCTTAAAGAGGATCATGATTCTAGCTTGTATGAAAAAAGTCCATCACAATGATCAAGCCAATCTCAACAATATGGATATGCTAGTCAAATAGCAAAGTATAATGCAACTTGTGCCATCCAATATGGATATGCATGTCAATCAGGCGCAATCTCAAGAAGCTCAACGTAATGGTCAAGTGCAATGCAAAACCAGGGGCCTGGTCTTAAGCTGAACACGTGTAATTGATTATTATGTCTTTATATTTTGTTTTTCATTTAAACAAAATTGTTTTGTATTGGGAAAATATATTGAATGAAGTTGTTTCTAATATGTTTTGCATATTGCTCAATCAACAACCTCATGAAGCTCATCATAATGATGAAGACAACAATTTGGATATGCACGCATGTCAATCTGACGCAACCTCATGAACTTACCATAATGGTCAAGTGCAATGCAAAGCAGGGGCCTGGTCTCAAGCTGAACACGGGTAATTGATTATTATGCCTTCATACTTTTTCCATTTAATATAAATTGTTTTTGTATTGGGAAAATATATTAAATGAAGTTGTTTCTAATATGTTTTGTAGATTTTTCAATGATGGATTGCGAGAATTAAGGAGGAGCAATTAGACAAAAATTTCAAAGGACTTTGTCAAGGAGGAGATATTTCGCTTTAACACCCCCATCAATGTAAAGCATATAGCATGTGTTAACTTTTGGTGCTGGCGTGTTACTGCCACAAATATTTTTTGGAGAAATATGTGGTCACATTTTTTGAGAATTAGAGTGATGAAATAGGTGAGTACTAGAGCAAAAATAAAGGTGTTTGATTTTAGAGAAATGAAAAAAATAATTAAATAAATGAAGATAAGTGAGGAATAAAGTAAAAATAACTAGTGAATCTCACATTTTTTGTCTCGTTTACCTAACACTTAACTTTATATATATATATATATTCCTGTGCAAACAAAGGTTTAGAGTAACTTGATTTCTCATATCTCTTAATCTCTCTCTCTATATTAATTTTGATATAAATAAGATAAATATTTATTTTTATCATAAAAATAAATGTTTTAATATAAAATATTGAGGACCTAAGCAAATCACAATTGAACTGCAAACTACTTGATCAATCTAATTATATTTCAATGAGTTAGATTACATCATCAGGCTAGTTTGGGTTTATTTTGAGTGAACCAATTATTGCGTTGGGTGTCAGGTTAAGTTTTAAACTTGATTAACCCAACCTAATCCAACTCAATATACACAATTATTCTAATTGTATTAGTATGTTGTGTGCATAACTCCAGTCCACCTAATCAGATATCATTTTCATCTTTGTTGTTTAATTCATGTAACCCAATCTAAAATCCTAGAACATAACCTCAATCCACCTAGTCAGATATCATTTTCATCTTTGTTGTTTAATTCATGTAACCCAATCTAAAATCCTAGAATATTAGGATGTGTTTGTACAATTGGACTTGTATTTTAATTTAGACATACTTTAAAGCCTTTGATAACATGATTGATTTCTAATTGTGATTGAGTTAAAGTGGTTTATTTGCGAGTCATTCCAAACATTTTGCACAATGTACACTATCATTTTGATTGTGGTTTAATTGTGCATGATTATTATTTAGTTAGCTTTTGCATATTTGAATGCCTTTATTTTTAATGAGTTGAACTAATTAGGCATTTTTTTTATTTTTTAATTATATAAATATATTATGTTAGTTAATTGGCTCACCTATCTAACCCAAACTAACTAAATGAAGATGGAGTTGATAAACAAAAAACAATAAATCCATTTATGTTTTATTGGATTGGATCTTAAACTTGACCAAACTCAACTCAACCTAAAATATTTTTGTTCCTAAATTATATTATAATTAAATTTATAATAAATAATTATATTTGGATATATAAATTATATTTTTAAATTACAATGAACAATTTAAACTATAATATAAGATTATATTTCATTATTAATATTTATAAAAAATATTAAATTTAATTTAGAGATAAAAATACAATAATTTAATAAATTAATTATATCTATCATTATTTTCTATTTTCAAAGAAAATAAAAATAAAAAACAGACAAATCAAACGCCCCTTATCATATGCGGCAAACTCATCAAAGAAATAAAATCAGCCGCAAAGTCAAAGACACGCACGCAAAGGTGAAGAGGAAGACAATCTAAACTTGGCCATTCCATTTTACACAGCAGATCCTCATATGATAAAATAGGAGCCGCGTTAGTACTCGGAAATAACAACTTTGAGGAGTGCTATCAATCTATCATTATCCATGTAACATACTTTCTAATATTACTTTCTTAATTAAAATTTATTAAGAGAAGTGAAAAATAATTACACAGGTGATTAATATCCTCAAATAAAGGTTAAATTTTTCATATATTATTTGAATTTTAATCTTTGACCAAACTAATATTTTTTTTTATCAAACTTAACGTATTTTTCAGATAAATTCTAGATCTATTATGGATTTTTTTTCTTGATGAATTGGAAGGTTAAGATCATAAAAATATAATAAATTTTTGATAAATTTTAATTTAATAAAAAATTGCTTAAAAAAATAAATGAATTGTTGATGGAATAAAACTGAATTTAGTTTTCTTAAGCAATGTTTTAACATCGTAGATGAGAAAAAATGTGATTAAAAAAAGAAACTTAACTTGTTTGTTCTTTTATATAAGATAAAATTTATATTATCTCATCTATTAATTATTTTTGGACTAAAAAAAGAAAAAAATAATGACAATGATATTTTTAAAAAAATATATAAATTTACCAAAAATTTATCCCTATCAATTAAATTAATTATTTTTTTAAAATTTTGATAAATTAGATAATTAAATATTTAAATAATAAGAAAGTTAATACTTCTTTAACAACCTTGCATAACCGCACACTTACCACCTTCCTTTTTCTTTTCCTCTCTCTCTTCCCTTCTCATAAGCGGTTCTTATACACCATATGTCACTTCACTACTGTTTTAAAAATGTTCATATTCCGTTCTTCACTTTTGGACATGTATAAAAAAATACATTACACCTTTTGATGAGGTAGTAATTCTCTAGGAGAAAGAAAGAAAGAAGGTGAGCAACTGAACTCTGCAGCTCTCAGAACAACACTACTTTTCCTTGTCCAACGGGTCTCCTTTTATTCGCTCATGATTGATTATGTTCGTTTCTTTGAATTTTTCCTTGGCTTGCGTATGCCACTTTATATTAAATTAAATTAAATTAACTTGGCCCCCTTAAATTTTATTCCTTTAATATCTATCTATTTATATAGTATAAGTTGGGTTTACTTATTGGGATCCCCTCTTCTCTGTCATTAACTCTTTGAGAGGTTGGTGTAGTAGCTTTTTGGAGGGTTGACATGGAAGAACGGTATGAGCCATTGAAGGAGCTTGGTGCTGGGAATTTTGGTGTGGCAAGGTTGGCAAAAGACAAGAAAACTGGAGAGCTTGTTGCGGTCAAATACATAGAGAGGGGCAAAAAGGTAAACTTTTTTAGGCCAAAATTGTTTCAGTGGCCTGTGCCAAATTCAATTGCCTACTACTGACTAAATGCTGTTGTTGGTTCAGATATTTTCTTTGCATTGATTGTTTTGTTTTTTTGAGCGATCTGAATTTGGAAAATGAGCAGCCTTGTGCCTTCTTCTGCATATTTATGATATGATAGATACCTCTGGGCCATGCTTTTTTTTTTCTCCTTTCAGCTTTGTGTACTTTCAAAATCTTAAATTCAATGTTCAATGTTTCATAACATCAATATGAAATCAAAGTAGTTAAAGTACAATCGCAATGGATGGATTTTGGAGCTTTTTTTTTTCCTTCCTCCTTATATTTCTCAACTAGTCAACTCTCTAAATTTATGCTATATTCCATTAGTTGGTTGTTTCCATGAAAGTCTTGTTCTGTATCATCTCAAAGGAAATTCTACAATCATTAAGTAGCAACATATCGAGTCTTCAAAGGGCACTTTGTGTTCCTTGCGTGCAACTAGAACACCCATTTGTTTGTTTCTTCTTTTTAATTTCAAGTAAAAAAAAATTGAATGCTATAGTGCTCATGATGTCTTTTGCCACTCTTATCGAAATTTTGACTATCCTTTGAATCTGGATAACATTTTGTTCCTAAAGCTCATGAATGATGAATTTTAGCCTCTGAATTCATAAAATATAGAACTATTTTTGTTGTTCTCTCTATCAAGATTAAGTAACTTACCTCATTCTCAGCCAGAAGGGTATTATTAAGCTTAAAGGGCTGGCACAGGTTTTCTTTTGAAATAGTTTTGTCCAAAATCTTTCTGATCTGTGTGTTTCTTTGTGAGCTATGTTTGTGGTATCAGATTGATGAGAATGTTCAGAGGGAGATAATTAACCACCGATCTTTAAGGCATCCAAATATAATCAGGTTTAAAGAGGTAAGAGCTTGTTTTTCTTTCTCAAACTGCTCCTTACTATTTTTGAAGAGGAATTGGGGGCTTTTTGAGTTAGGCGTATGGTTATCTGCTTTATTTTTGTGCATGTAGCTCTTATGTTAAACTCTGCTTCGAATCTAACTTGTCTCATAAAATAGTTGATGGTGTAATTTGTAAATCCCTTTGCAATGAGTTTTCATTTTGACATAATGTGCATCAAGTTAAGTGGTGTGTTGCATTATTACTAAAAGTAAGGAGGACATAATCATTTGCAGTGAGACAGTTGCTGCTTACATAATTCACAAAAATTTATGTGACATATTTTCCGGCATTATTTCTTCAGCAAATCTTGCAATCCAAGATCACCGATTCGAAAATATCTGCAGAAATCATTTTGGCCAATACCTTCAAGGGAAACTAACAAAAAGTCAACAACCAAATCTTATCTCGTTAAACTCGTACCTTTAGAAAGGAACAAAAATGCTCAATTAGTATAATTCCCTTCTTTTAATGCTCTGATTTTTTATCTATCCTTTTGCAAGGGCTAGGATCAAATTTTACTCCTGTTAGTCAGGCTCAAGCATGACAATGATTTGTTCTATTCAGATTCAGAGCTTTTAGAGGTTACATTTACATACAGCAAAAATGCTGAATGAGATATCTTTTCCACAGGTGTTACTGACCCCTACACATTTAGCTATCGTCTTGGAGTATGCTTCAGGTGGTGAACTTTTTGAGAGGATTTGTACTGCTGGTCGATTTAGCGAAGATGAGGTGAGGTTGTAGAATCTATAGTGTGGTTGATCTATTATTTTTCCTTTCAAATAATCCGTATACAGAAATAAGGTATTTGTATTGAATTTTGAAATCACCAAGTGAACGAATTCCCTATATTGCAGGCAAGATATTTCTTCCAGCAGCTAATATCTGGGGTTAGCTACTGTCATTCAATGGTATGCTCTCATAATTCATTGTGTTCTTCATTACAAGCCCATGTCTTATATCATGTTATGTTTCTGATTTCAGGAAATTTGTCATAGAGATCTAAAATTGGAAAACACTCTCTTGGATGGAAATCCATCTCCTCGGCTTAAAATTTGTGACTTTGGTTATTCCAAGGTTAGTAGCATTCACCACCTAAATGAGCCTTTTTGGAGATATATCATATACCTTACATTATATCCAGTCCTCACATATGTTTCATATAATTTTTGTTGACTGTCCTATTTAATTTAACATGTAATTGCAGTCTGCTCTACTGCACTCTCAACCTAAATCAACAGTTGGAACTCCTGCATACATTGCTCCGGAGGTTCTGTCGCGAAAGGAGTATGATGGAAAGGTATTGAGAGTTTCTCTGTTATTTCCCTGAGGGTCATGAATATCATGTCAAACCACAATCTATGGCAATTGGCAGCCATGGTTTGACAATTGGAACTCATTCCCACTTCCATTAAGAGTTCATCATATGATCCCAAATGCTCAATTTCTTACACAAATTGGTTTTTTTTTTATTTTTTTGTAGATTTCAGATGTTTGGTCCTGTGGAGTGACTCTTTATGTCATGTTAGTTGGTGCATACCCATTTGAAGATCCAGAAGATCCTAGAAATTTCAGAAAGACTATTGGGGTGAGCTCTTGTTAGTCGTTTACCTTCAAAGTTTCTTTATGATTAATCTTCTTTCTATAGAAGGAAACTTAAACTCTGATTCTCTGGTTTGTAGAGAATAATCGGTATTCAGTACTCCATACCCGACTATGTTCGTGTTTCTTCTGACTGTAGGAATCTTCTCTCTCGCATCTTTGTTGCTGATCCTGCCAAGGTATGTATCTTCAATTCTACAAAATCATACATTACATGCACTATAGTCATACAACCTGTACTATTAGAATTACAAAATTTCATTGTAATGAACCTTAGATATACACATATCTCACATTAAATGGAAACAATATGGATTTGTTTCAAAGCAACTCACGTTGATTTAGTTCTTGTATAATGAGAATCTCCCCATTTTCCAAACTAACTATTTCTGATCCTTGTTGAAGAGGATCACCATCCCAGAGATAAAACAGTATCCTTGGTTTCTGAAGAATATGCCTAAAGAGATCATCGAAGCTGAAAGAAAAGGATTCGAGGAAACAACCAAAGACCAACCAAACCAGAAGGTGGAGGAAATCATGAGGATAATTCAAGCGGCAAGGATACCAGGACAAGGATCCAAAGCTGGAGAAGGTGGACAAGCTGGCACTGGATCATTAGATATTGAGGATGATGAGGAAATTGATGTTAGTGGTGACTATGAACAAGTGTGATCGAGAACTTGATTAGTTGATATGGCTAGATTGTCTATAAGACATAGTCAGCATTATTAACATCTATCACAGTGTGCAACACTGGTGTTCTAAAGATACTTGTTATACCAGGCTTGAAATAGGATTTTGTGTTTATTTAAATGAATAATATTAAGAAAAGGCTGCTATTTCAGTTTCAGTAAATCATTGGTGTTGTTCCTAGTTTACTAGCTATTCCAAATTTTAATACTTTGTATAAAAAGAGTATTTGATATTTTCACACAAATACTTTTTGAGAATAATTATTAAATCATTCTTACACTTCATTTTATTTGAAGGACTTACACTTCATTTTATTACGTGGGACTTGAGCTTATAAACATTATTCTTAACAATTATTTTGTTCTTATCATTGATCAATGTAGAACTTTGAACTTTTTCATATACATTCTTTCACACCTAATACTATTAGGCTTTGTACATGAATAATATAGTAGGTGTTCCATTAATTGATTTAGGATAATTTTTATATTATTTAAAAATATTGGTTTGGGTCTAACTCAATCCAATAAAATTAATTTATGAGATAAGGTTTGTAACTCACCTGTAAGTACTATTTTGGGCTTGTCATTAGTTGGGACTTGAATTTTTTTCATGTATATTTCCTCACACCCAACATTCCTATGCTTAGTGCATGATAGTTGGTTTGTAACCAACCTATAATTAATATTTTGGACTTGTTAATAATTGAAACTTAGAATTTTTTCCAAATATATTTCCTCGTGCCCAACATTATTATGCTTAGTGCATGATAATTTGTCCTTTTGAATATGAATTTAATTGAATTAAATTGCTATTATAATTTTTTTATATTATCATTTAATTATAAATGATTCTTATGTTAAGTATAAAATCTTTAAGTTAACAATATATTAAAATTAAATCCAACGAATATATATAGAGTTTATTTGGTTATATGCTTATTCACGAACTACTCAAGTTCACTTTCTGTATTTAAGGAAAAGCCATTTTATATAAAAATTCAGATTTTCACTTCTTTTTGCACTAAGTTTAGGAATTTTTGAACCTGCACTAAGTTGACTTTTGTGGACTGCTGACATATTTTAGAAAAAATATAAAACAAAATTAGGAAATTGAACCCGACGTGAATCGAACACGCAACCTTCTGATCTGGAGTCAGACGCGCTACCATTGCGCCACGGATCCGAATTTGACAATAATCATTATATTTAGTATAATAAATATTAAAATACCCAGTCAACTGCGCGAACCGTTTCATTTTTTTCAACACTCGTTGATCAATTCGATCTGAATCCATCTTTATAAAACGTTCTAAGCAACTTGTTAATTTGGAAAACGAACACAAATGATTTTTTTTTTTTTGGGGTGAATGAACACAAATGAATAAAGTATACATGAAATCAATATTTTAGCCCTGTAGTTCGACGAAGTGAATATTAATAGTCAATAATTTTTTCATTTAGCATTAGAGAAATTCTATTAATTATATATTTTTGATTTGATATACTAAGTTTATAGTCATTTAATTTTTATTTTTCATTTGCAAATGCTATTTTATGTATTTTCTAAATCAAGCACGTACTTTTAAAAAAATAAAGCAACTTATTTTGTTGTGTGCTTATAATCAGGGACAGATGCACAGCCTGCAGCCAGAGACTTAAAAACCCTTCCTTCAAACTTCTCTAAATAGTTTATAAAATATTTAATTTTAAAAAAATTATTAATAATATATATAATAACAATTGATAATAATATACTACTTATAGTAAAAATAAAATTAAATAATATACTAGTTAGTATATAATAATATATATTAGTTAATAATATATATTACTTCTAGTTAAAATAAAATAATATATTTTTTAATAAATCTGATAATTAATTCCACTGATAATATATTAATCTTTTTAATACTGAAAATACTAATTTTTTAATAATACATATTGTCACCGATTGTAATCTAACTCAAAGATATATATATATATATATATATATATATATATATATATATATATATATATATATATATTAATAAATTTTATTTTTATATAATTTTCCATCAATTGTTATGATTTAGGCTAATTATGTTTTGTGTATTGTTATAAGTTTTATTTATCAATTTATAAATCTAGTTATTAACATTATATTATAAACATAAATATGTTATATATAATTCCTATAAAATATGATGACTTTTGTTATTATTGTATTTGATGTGTTTGTTTTTTTTTTTATTTATTATTGTGAGACTATTATTGTGAGTGTTGTTTGATTGTTATTGTGTTTGCGAGGAAAAAATCTTTTAAAACTTGAAAAATTATATTACATGTATTTCTTTTTTTATAGTTTGAAATAAAAAATAATTTTAACTTTACCTATAAAACTAATAAATAATTTTATAAAAAATATTATTTATTAAATATTTATTTTTTGGAACTTAGATATTTAAATAGTTAAAGTAAACAAAAAATATCCAGCTCCCATTTTAATGATTTCTTGGATCCGTGATTGTTTATAATGTCAAATAATACTCGTATGGGTATTATTATATTATAAGAAATAATTCATCAAGGTTTTAAACAAATGAAAGAATCGATATATTATTTAAGTATTGTAATAATCAATATCAATTATAGTTATTTTATGCTTTATATTTCATTTGCTTGTTGATTATATTTCAATAAAGGCATTACTAAATACTCTAAATTTTCTGCGTGTTCAAAAATTACATTATTCCCCCAAATTTATGACACGTACAATACTACAACGTACGCATGTACAAGTCAATATCTAATTTATAATGAAACACAATAACATCACATCAAATTTTTAGATGTGTCATTTTCTCATTTCTTGCCTAATCTATCTTTAATGCATTAATAACTTTTCTTTTAGACTTTTCCTCTCTTTGCCTAACTTCTTCCTTATCCTACGCTCTTTTTTGGTTCAAGAATTTATGATGGTACTGAAAGTGAAACTTTTTTCTTTTAATAATTATTTTTGATCATTTATTAGTAAAAGTCACAATTTCCATGCCAAACAGATGGTGAACACAATTGATTATTCTTGATATATGAGTTTGATTTTTTTTTTTATTATTGTTGTGAATGAAAGGCGGTGATTGAGATATTTATATTAATTTATGCATCTTATCTAATCAATCAAATTAGATCTCTTAATAAAATTTAAAAGATTATGAGTTTGATTTAAAATAAATAAATAAATAATATGAAGGTCACATATTTTTGTCCTTTTTAATACAAATATAATAATATCTTTATTCTTTATTATAAGGTTCAATTAATTAATTTATCAATATAAAAAAAAATTGGTTGAGATAGTTGAGAGCAATATTGAATTTATCACAAATTAGTATTTTTTCTCTCTCTCAAAAATACCCCTTCAACAAAACTTTAAAACATTAGCAGGTTTGTGTTTCTCTCTATATGTTATTCTAGAGTTGACTTTAGTCAAAAATGCATATTTAAAAAAATAATTAGTACATGAATATTTTAGATTAAATTTATACTTTAAAATAAGGACTAAGTAACACTTTTAATTTATACTTTAAAATAAGGACTATAAGATCAGTATTATATTCCCTCCATTTATTTATTTAAAAAATGGTTTTGTTTATTAATTCATTTAGAAATTTAAACAATATATAATCATCTTTCTAATTATTCCATTATTTTCACTCAGTGTTTAAATATTTAATACGTTTATGATAAATGAAAGAAAAATTACAGTAGAGGTTATATATATAAAGAAGTTGAAAAATAATATAAATGGTGATATTACTAATTTATTATTATTTCATTAGTTCATAACATCAGCCTGTTATGAATCAATCATTTTCCAAAATAAAGTTAAATTTTTGGAAACCTACGGTTTTCTTTTTTTGTACTATTTTTCTTCTTAAAAAAATGCTGTTAGCTAGATGTTTGGACAGTACATGCCAATATTTTTCTATTAGCGGGAATTCGTATTTTAATTCAGCACGTAACGTTACTATACACTTACTAGAAACTAGTCTCCATCTCCTATTTCACTCATCTCATTCACTTCCATTTCGGTCGTGATCTGAAACCCCAAGTTACAAAGTCAAATTCTTTGGAATCAATTAAAAGTTTTTGGTATTAAACTTGATTTCTTTATGTAAAATATCGATTCGAGCCGGAAAAAAAAACCACGTGGGTGCAAGGATAAAACTTACTTGTAAGATTATTGAATGAAGATTCATCATCTACAAAATTATTAAATATTCTGTTGCTAATAATATGGTAAACAAAAATTTCTTTGGACTCATAAACAATTTACCATCATTCTCAATGCCACACACGTTCGCTTTCTAGCTACTTTCATTTGCATTACGACAGAGGGCAATGTTCCATGCAACGAATTCGGCTTGCGCCACCCTTTTTAATTTCTGACATGCACAGTCAACACCCACACTTATTACTATATTTTCATCTTCACTTACCATTACACGATTCCATTTTCTGGGTGGTGTCCTTCTTCTTCTTCTTTCCAAATCCTCAAATGGGCCGCAAGAAAAACGAACCAAAACGCACCGTTTGCAGCATCCCTCTGATCTTCCTCTCTGCGTTTCTCGTTTCCTGTGGTTTGATCTACGCCTTGGTAGTGCTAAGAGCTCCGCTTTCAGAGTCAGAGTTGTTGCCACTGGTCGAAGACAGTAAAGCGTGTTGCAGAGGAGTAGAAAATTTGGAGCTTTGGGGTGACGTTGTGAAGTGGGGTTCTGACTTCAAACTCAACACTTCCCAAGAGTGCTGCAACGCGTGCAAGTCCACGTGCACCGTCAACGATAATGGACCTTGTTTGTGCGACACGTGGGTCTTCTGTGCCAACCCTCACAATTGCGGATCTAAGTTTGGTGAGGTGAGAATGTTACTTCAAGATATATGGTTTGTTAATTGTGTCAATTAATTACTATACACAACTAATATTGACAAGAAGATTTACAGTCACACACAAGTTTCTTGCTTCTGGGAGTGTGGTGAAATGAAAATGTTTATAGTTGCTGAGTTCCGGATACGTAACTGTAATTTTATATAGTACTTCTTTTTTGTGCTCAAGAGTTTGACTTCTGAAAAATAGATATTAATGTCCAAAAAATTGTGCTGTCTAGTGTTTGAGATGTAGACTATGTAATCAGTAATCCTGAGGGCATGCACTCACATCACGTTACTGTTAAAAGAAGACTTGAACCAAAAGAAGTTTTTTTTTCAAAATACACTTATGAGAGAGCTTCGAAAGATTGATAAAATGATCAACCAACTAAAATTTTAAAAGTGCAGCTTTAATTTTAAACCCAAAACTAGAGACAGTAATAGATCGACATCGAAATTTATAAGATAAGGGTTAGATAGAGCTTTCGCAACAGCTTTTATACTAGTTCAGGCTTGCATGTTGATGATTATCAAAGTTATTATCATCACATATAGACGAAGTTAGAAAACTTGGCTAACGCCTATCACGTCTCTTACGTTACACTCTCAACTTGAACAGTGTAAATTTTCTAAGTAAAATGCTTTTGCCTTGTTAGTGTCTGCCAGAATATGTAAATTGAAACAACTAATAAGATTATAGAATATTGTTGATTAAACTTGATTATTATGCAGGAAAGACTTCATTTTCAGTCTGGACTATTGTTCTAGTTTTTTCTTTTCTTTTGTTTTTGAAAGCATAAAATTAACCTGAGCTTTGAAGTCACTGTATTAAACTTAATTATTTCAGTGCTGGCTGAAGAAACAAAAGGACAGTTTAGCCCCTGAACAGATAAACGCAGAAGGGGAAGTAGTTAGTTGGACTTCTGGTCTCATCTTTGGAAAAGGAGAGGTAAGAGAGGTTTGGTGTATTTAAACACCAATAGGGGTGCATATTTTTTTTAAAAAAATTAATGTTTCTAAATGTTACACATTGAGTAATGGGAAGAGTCTAAAATATCTAACTAGAAAAGCAACTTTGGCATTAGCTGTGTCTTCTGATTAAATGGAATTCATCTTGGGCAGATTACCTATGTTGTGAAATTTTCTTACTAGTTTCTTTATGATATGCTTTTCATTACCAATTTAGGGTGTGTTATCTTATTTTTCAATATCATTTGTAATTAATCTCTTCTTCAGGGAATTATTGGGCTGGAAACTGAATTCGGAACTCTTCGTGTAAAAGTAAGTGCCCATGCTTTGACACAACACCAATGATTTATTGTGCATGTTAATAAGTTTGGAATTGATATATCTGAAGGTGCACATGGACACACTTCAATTCTTAAAGCAACTAGAAAATTTGCCAATGGACTGGTCTGGTTGCAATCTGCATCTGGGTTTGAGCTTCCATGAATATTTGTGGTGATTGCCTTTGCCAATATATGTAACAATTCAATGACTAGGAAACTACTGAATACTCTTGGTTTCTGTGAAGTGCTTAACCAATAATTACTCCTGCTAAAACAAATGCAACTTCTACCACATTGCTATTCTTTGTACTACACTACTATACTACTCATTTTGGTTCTGGATGGTTTTTTATTCAGATGTCAAGCTAATTCTGAAAATTGTTAATTTGGTGAAGCTCTTCCCTGACTGTGCACCGCACTCTGTTGCCTACATTCTGGAATTGTTGCAATTGCAACTTTGTGTTGGCTGCCAATTTTTCCGAGCAGAGAGCATAGGTCAATCATGGGATTCAAAAGGAAACCACCTTAAAAATGTAAGATTGGTTTTTTCCTAAGTGAAAGTGATGCATGATTGGATGTACAGACATTCCACATTTGTATCCAAACCACTCTGCAATTATTCATTCGAATTATTATGTTATGTAACAGCTTTAGTTACTTAATATTCTGTAATTATTTCAGTCTGATTGTCACTGTTAGTTATTTATCTCCATCATGACATTAATTTTTGGGGGGCCTATATATTCTGTTTAGGAGACTATATATGTTTCTTGTTTTAATCCCTGAATTTTTTTATCCTTCCAAAATGGTAAAACTGTTATGAGTCTCACATTGAGGGTGTACTTAAGTTATGAGGTTCTCTTTCTTTTGAGTTGAGTTCTCTTCTTATACTTGAGTCAATTTTTTTTTGTTTTCATTGAGAGTTGGGCTATGAAAAGGGTTACTTATAGACTGGATTAAGATGCAATATACCGTATATTAATAGGTGAGTGAAGCCGTCAAAGGAAAAAAGAATACCATTGGGTCAATGTGGATAGTGTGAAGTCGACATGGACTTTAACTCTTAAAAGAGGTGACAATATTATGTGTCTCACATTGAATTTATATGTGTAATACTTAAGCCATCAGACTCTCCTACATGTGAACTAGTCTTTTGAATTGGACTCTTCTCCTATGCTTACATAACGAAAACCTATAGTTTCTTTTCAGTTTTCAGTTTCATACGTAAATGTTAGAAATCACACTATTGACTATGCACTTTTACTTTGTATTTATAGATATTATCCTTATTCTTGTGTCTAAAGACCTAAACAGAAATATACATTTGATATTAAAGGACTATCGAATTTCTATCGATGTCATGTGCATGTTTTTAGAGTTCAATGATGGCAAATGAATCCTCATATTTTCAGGCTGCTTTTGGTCCCCCTTTTGCATTGATTCAAGGAACGTTGGAAGCCCAAGGGGGTGAAGGAACCATATTCAAGAAAATTCCCATTGAAGATTGCCCCACTATAAGAAGGGGTTCAGTTGCTTGGGTTGGTTCTGGTCCAGAATTCTTTATAAGCCTTGCCAACCATTGGGAATGGAAAAAGGAATTCACTGTCTTCGGTTCTGTTCTTCCAGAAGATATGCACATTGCTGAGAAAATTTCTACACTCCCCACAAAATCTGATGTTTGGAAAAATGTCAACGTGACCCTTTTGAAAAAACCCGTTCCTTTGATGTTGCGGAGAATCGATAAAGGCCATGAAAATTTTAATACCAAAGCAAATTCAGCTTGAAACAATTCTTTGGTTTCAAGGTTTTATAGGAATATTGTTATGCTTTAACCAAAGACGATGATTTTTCTGTCTCCCACTTAGATGCATGTTTGCTAATTTACTCACTGTAACTTGTGGGAAAGGATTCACCGAAAGGGAATGCAGAAGTTACTTCCATGCAAAGTTAAAATGCAAAAAAACTAATATTCTACTTCTAACTTATTCTACACATAGTTGACTTCTCAATATAAAAACTTATTTAATGTTAAATATATTACTATTACTATTAATTGCAGCAATTTTATCACAAGTACACTATTAGTAATATTCAATTGTGAAGACTTATTTTTTTAATCACCTTGCGCCTTTTGGTTCCATAATAAAACATGAGATATTTTTGTAAGTTTCGATTTCTTGAATTGACTATAAAATTAATTTTTAATTCAGAATTTAGTTACATTTAAACTCTTCATCTCTTCTTCTTAAGAATGTATTATGTATTTATGTTGGAATCAAATTTAAGTTTTTCCTCACAAATTCAATGTGTATGACTAACTAAATTACATCAATTAGGTACTCTGAAGACTTTTTTGGTGACTTTGTTTTCAAAAACACGATTATTATTGGCTTGTTTTTGCTTAATTTGGCTCCGAAGTCAAGCCTGTGTTTATTTATAAAATTCAGCGTTTGCAACTGTTGTTTTGCAAATTTCTTATGGAAGATTGATGATTAATTGTGTCTAAAATAGCTAAATAAGGTATTACTAATTAGTGATCCGTAATCTGAAACGCTGTAATGATAGACCTGAGACTATTATTCATGGTTTAGAGGGACTGTCCACTAACTACCCTTTTCTGGCGTCATTTGGTTGATCTTGATAAGTTGGTGCTTTTCTTGTTTGGGAATCTTCTTCATTAGGTCCAAACAAATCTCTTTATGGGGAGATAGAAGCAGTGACAATGGAACGTGGTTTAATTTGGGCCAATACTATATGTAACTTTTGTGGAATTGGAGGAATAAACAATTTTTTTATGAGGATTTCATTAGGCCTTCTCATCCTTGGATGGCTGTTCTTCACCATCTTAAGCGTGGCAGCAAGTTCCATCAAATGTTAGGATGTAATAGGATCCAACAACTTTGACCTTGCATTTAAGGTGGTCTCTTCCGTTAAAATTGCACGTAATAAAATTGTTTCACCATCAAAATGCAGCAGCTCCTCCGAAGATATAAATCTTTAGTGTTGTCTTTCCGTTAAAATTGCACGTAATAAAAGTTTATATTAATAAGGCCAACATAGATTATTAAAATAAAATTCTTATTTTAATTGGAAAACAATACTATCATCATTCCTTTTTATAATAAGACTAATTTATAATATTGACAAACATTTAGAATACTTTAGTGATCATAGTCATGAATGAACATATATTTAACTAGGATTACTAAGCTCTGATCATAACTTTAAAAGCAATGCTTGAAGCCTTCAACGCATAGAATACTTCCAGCCTTAGAACACTTTCCAAATGATGGAATTAATGTGTATAGGGATCATATTATGTCCATCATAAAAACTAATTCATCCTTTTCAGGATGTAGATAAGCCCTTATCATATAACAACGTATCTCTTATCATTAAAAGAGAAAATGATAAGACTGTGACTTCGTTTAGAGATATGGGTGAGAAAATATAGGGCCACTTTATCTTGATTTTAAAATTCATAATCAAGTTTAACCTGATTTTAAATTATTGGCTTCTCTAAGTTATTGGGGCTAACCTTGGCCTTTTGTCGCAAAACTATGAAGGTGTGCTTTAAGGTCTAAACCTCTCATTAACCCATGGATTCCGAAAATTGGTTCTCTGGTGGTGGAACACAACTTCGGGCGACAACTAACAACATTTGTGGTTTTAGAGGGCAAAGTTTGTTGAAAAAAATCATACTTTTTCGTACAATAGAAGATGAAAAGTTATGATCATCCATATCCACATAAAGCTACCAAAGAAAATTTTTCACATAGAAATTAATAAAATGTGTTGATGTCCTCCCTAATATGGGATGCTTGCAGTAACCTAGTGTTAACTCGTTGACAAATGTATCAATTTGTCAGAAGTAGAAAAGTTAAAATAAAAGTTCGAGTGTCGAATCCATATGGATTTTTTTGTACTTTAGTCGATAAATATCCAATCTGTAAGCAAGAGATAAAGAATTGCAATAATTTGAAATTAAAAGACAAGAACAATAAAATAAATAGGATTAAATGCAAATAATAACTTCAGAACATAAGCTTGTGAATCAATCATTTTTCCCTATGAGAGATGTTCAGGCTTTAGGTGTATTTAATAGAGAGCTCTGAATCTCGATGTGTCTTTGTCCTTTACTTTCTACTCCTTTTATTGGCTTAAGGTAGCTTAAAATTCACACGAACTCACGGGCTGAGCGCACTAATCTTTGGGCTTAGCGAGACTGTCATGCACTTAGCACGGGATTTTGTCCTAAGCGCGCCTTTGAATTTCTTCACGCTAAGCTTGCCCGCTAAGCGAGGATGTGCAATGAGACTAGTCTGTGCGTTAAGTGAGTTGTCCCTTTAAATTTTTTTCAAAACTTTTTCTTTACGTTTAGCATCAATTTTTTTCAAAACACTTGAAATTATCTTCTTTTGAATCCTGCTGGTCACAAAATGTAATGATATTAAATTCTTCATTATTTCATTAAATACAATACTAAAGAAAAAATTATAATCATTCTTAGTTAAAATTGACTATAAATTAAATTCAAATTTCACAATTATCACCTAGTTCACTCATTCTTGATCTTGCTTCAATGCATATAAGTGAATTTCTCCTTGATGATATGTTTATTGTTGATATTCCTCAAATTATTTTTTTTAGGTGAACCCACGGTATTTTCCACTCTAGAGTAAACTATGCCATATTTATTTTTCAACAAGTCTTATCCTTATTCCTTTTGACCTTAAATCCATCATCATCATCAATCATGCTAAGATCATCCATGGCCATACTAGCATTGTAACTACTTATAATTTCACTAAGAATTGGTGCCAATAAATATCCATTTTGCAACAAGATTATGTAATCATAGAATGTCATGCTCTTGGTATTTGCTTCAAATTATACAACACCAGCCTAAGTGTGTAGTCATATGTTATGTTGCACCTAAATCCATTATCCAAATATCATTGACTTGTTTTACGCCTTTAGAACCAACTGTTGCTCCATTATAAAATATTTATCCATCGTTTGAGGTACTGGCAACACATCATTAAAGTTACTTCAAGAATCTTCTAAGCATTCTTATTTGTGTCAACAATGTTTCTTCAATTGTGTTCTCATGCCACAATTGTAGCATTGAAATTCTTTCTTTTGAGGTTTTGATATTTCGTGGTTAACTCCTACTAGAGCTACCGTTGATCTACCACTAATCATCATTCAAGTTTTTGCTTGCTTTAAAATTCCTAACATATCTTCCTCATCCTTTTGCATTTTTTTTAATTCAAGGTGGAGTTTTATTTAAATAATAAGTATAAAAGTATGAAAATGTATATAAATTAAGTGTTAATATGTAAAAAAATCACGATTAGAAAAATAATTATTCAAATAAATAAAAATTGTTGATATAGAACATAAAAAAAAGAAGAAAAAAACCAAAAAAGTAGCTAGTATAATAATAACTAAATAAATTTAAATAGATAATTAAGAAAAGCGACATAATGCATAAATATAAAAATGGAAGCAAATTAATCTTATAATATGCTTCATATAATATCCTCTTTTCAAATGAATAAAAAAATACATTAATTATTAAAACAGCATTAAATTAATACGAATTGAATAACAAAAGAAAATATAACGATACACGCAAAAGATATTTCTATTTGCAATAGCATGTTGATTAATTTTCAAAAAAGGTTAAAGATCAACATATTCCATATAAATGTCTCTCTGTAATGTTGAATTATTATTTTTTATCTAAGGAAAAGAAAAACACATCTCTAAATACAAAGAAAAAACAATTATATATACAATCTTAGAATCACACACATTGTCATTCAGCTCGTTATGAACCAAAACTTCAGAGATTTTATTTACTATGAGATTCACCATACCAACTTTGTCTAAAATCGTTTTTTGTCTTATATAATTTTTTAATACAAATTATTAGGTGATTCTATAGTACCACTTAAGTTCATGATTCTGACAAATTTTAATGTAATACATAATCAAGTGTTATAAATTATTTTTTAAATTAAAAAAATTTGAATGTGTCATATGAGAGATTTGTCAAGATTATAGATAGATAATGGTCTAAAATTATCCCTTTTCATACGATTAGTTATGGTATGAATCAAAATATCCCTTGATCGAAAGTTATAAACTAATCTTTCAATCATTAGGATTCATTTAAGGAGTTGATTTCTTCTAATAAATATTTTTTTATACACATAAGCAAGAGATTAAACTCATGACCATATACTTAAGTGATAATATTATCTACCAATGTACATGTTATACCATATTGGTACACTACTAGCTATATTTAGAGTACAAACCTAACGATCTATTATCCTCATTAATACTTTCAATATTAATAGCCTTTTTTTACATATTCAAGTCAACATAACCAATTTTTTATCTTATTGTATATAATCATTTTGTATCTTTATATGGTTACACGTACGTACAAGCATACCATAAAAAATATCTGGACAGGTAAGACCATTTAAATTTATTATGTAGGGTATTTGATGCAAATTAACACAGAATTCCACTGGATTGCAAGTTCATGAATATCCCAATTATTTAAGAGAAATAATGCAAATCTATTGGTCTCTGATGACAGTCAATATGATTCACTTGTTGAATTGGCAAACAATGAGCATCGAGCACTTAGGTTATTATGTTCACTCCAGAACAATCTACCAGTTTGCTGTTTCTGCTTCCAAACTCATTCAAAGATCAGTAAGGTGGACAACCTACCCCACCTCCAATAAATTCTCTCCTATAGCAGAATAGCTGAATATCCTACACAAATGGTAAAATTTTCTCTCCCATAAGATGGATTTCTGACACTTCATGCAAAAGAATCCTGGGTTTCAGAGTCCATCCTCTTTGTATATGCGGTGGTGCGTTCCTGAACGTGTTCCATATATGTGTGAAACAGTAAATAATTTCATCCAGAAAAAGCGTCCACTGAAACACATTTGTCACACTTGAAGTGTAAAAAATTAATTGATTATTTTTTTTAAGATTTCCTGAACAAATTAAAAAAAAATTATTTCTCTAAAATAGTTTGAACTAAATATGTAGTTAATTAAATTCTAAAAAAATTAATTTGATGTCTAATTATGCATTGAAAAAAATAAAAAAATTGAAGCATTTTACATGTATTTTTTTGTTTTAAATCACGTATATTTTCTACTGAAGATAATCATGTTCAAGTTAGATAAAATTATTATACATGACAAAACTTTTTATTCAAGTACTTAACAGGTTGCCTGTAATTTGGAGTTGAACTGTGACATTTGATTTAATTAGAATAAGGGACATCCTTTGGTGGTAGCATTTCACACATATAACCTCAAAAGATTATTTAGTAATTTTAAATTTTCAATAAACCAAAATAATACGTTGAATAATTATTTTGAAGGAGCCGAGTGTCTACTAAAAAAACAAAATGTGTCCACTGCAGAGGCATGCAGTACATGAATTGTAGTGGGAAGCAAAAAAGCTTGTCTCCCGGAACGACCATGTTGAAGTGGTGGCCTTAGAGTGGTGCAGTGAACACAGCAAGTGCAGCTTGGGAGAGTGATAACGGGTGAATGTGAATAAGACAAAATGGAGGAAGCAAACAAATACTACACAAGAAGAAAAGTACATGAAATAATAATTCAAAGGACCAAAAAGGAAAAGTTATTAAGAAAAACCGACAATTATTTTAGACTATTTTCCTATTTATAGTTGGAAAAGAGAATTTGAGGGGGAAAACAAAAAGGAATAAATATATGGGATAATTACGAATGAATTGCACAAATTAAAAAGCAATCCAGTTTAATCACTAAAAGTACTAAAAATAAATAATGGCTTTTATTATATTCTTCTGGATTAGGGTTTGATCCAATAAGAGTTTAATGGGTGATCAACATTGATATGATTAATTATGAATTAGGTTAAGGAGGTTATAAAAGAAAACCTAGAATGAGCGGCTATGTCATCTCTCTATCATTTCTGGATGTCATTGATATTGATCGAATGAGTATATTGAAAAGGTGACACTCCTACTATATTATAGAACACAAAATTAGAGGAATATGTCACTCTTTTTGAGATTACAAGGTATGTGATCAGCATTGTACTTGTGGAAAATAATTGACAATATATATTGTTATACTTTTACAATTATTTTCATTTTTATTGAAAAATATTATTTGTACAACAACTCATATATAGTGAATTTTACAACCCAAAGGGAAAAAGAAAAAGAAAAATAAATATGAAATATAATAATGATGTGATGAAAAAAATATATACAAGAAATATTATTATATAAATTATTTATAAACCTAATATGTCTTCTAAGTCCTAAACCCATTTATCAGGCAAGATAAAGCCTCGTAACAAAGATTTAAAAATAGCACAAAACTTAAATATAAAAAATTGTATGTATGTAAGGTTTTTTTTTTTACATGTAAGTTTTATCCTTCAAAATATTCTTTTGTTATAGTTCCCGACATTTCTCAGAGGTAGTTACGAGAATTACGCTTCACATTCTAACGGTAACTCAGCAAAACACATTACAAATAAATCAGTGAAACCACAAAGTCAACTATGTTATCTATTTTACTATTACTATTATTTTGGCATCTCCCCCAGCAGAACAAGGACACTGATTATTTGGAGTAGAATCCATAGCCACTGTTCAACTTTTGTTCTATCTCATTTTCACTTCTCTTCATTTTTTCAACACATTATTTGTCACTGATAATAAAAGATTTAATTCAATATCTTCGAATTCTAAAGATAAAAAAATCTCTTCATCCAAGATCTCAACGGTTTCTCTTGCCTCTCCAATTACTGCATAATATATACGAGTTTAAATGTAGCTTGCATGATCTTGACATAAGAGAATGGAAATAGAGAGGATCCAAATTGTTGCAATCATTTGCTACAATTATCAATTTCTTTCTCTCTCTCTCTTTTCTTTATCTATTTCTTCCTCCAGTTTAACATTTTCCTAAAATGTACAGTTGAAGTTATAACTTATAAGAATGAAAAGCGCCAAGCATTCGGAAATTTCACTTATTCGTACCTATTTCCATTTGAAGACACAAGTCTGTCTTCGTACGATTAAGATTCTGGCAGCCTCAAATATTCATATACCTAACTTTGTGTGTGGTGCGCACCAAATGACATGCCACCTGTACGTTCCAAATTGAAAAACTTTTAAATGGTAAAATTATTAAAATTTATGTTCTTTATTTTTTGGATAAGCTAAGAAAATTCATTGATAATAGATTCAGGTTTTGCAATTAAGCATCAAGTGTCCACCCAATGCCATATACAAAATGTCCTGGTACAGTCCGCATGACCTGCATCTATATGGTACATGTACATGTACGAAAAATTCACCTAATCCTACATTGTAAAGGCCAATAATATTACTTTTTTTTTGCAGTGCCAGTAATATCACTTAATCCTCCTATCACCACGTTTGAAGTATTGTCTCTGATGTTCAATGAATCATCACAATTTTGTCCCTAAAAATGGTTTCGGAGAGTTAAAAAAAAAATGTTTATACATTGTCCTTAGCTTTTAGTCCTTAACAGATACAAGACTTTTTGGGCATACCAAAACATATACAAAATAGTTGACAGAAAAAATCAAGTATAAACCTTCTTAAGAAAGTACATGTAATAATATATGTAAGAGCTTGGAAGAACTCGCCCTCCTTCCCCTAGAGATCAAAAAGACTTCCCGGGTCCAACTTTATCGTTAAGATCACCGTTCTACCACTTTTTTCCATAAAAAAAAAAGGGTCATTTATAAAGATTTCTAGGACGTTTTATTATGATTATGCATTTATATAATAACTAAGGGTTCTCTCTCACTTATTAATTATGTTGTTCCATTGTGATTTCACATGTATTTTGTTGTCAATATTTTAAAATCTCATTATTTCCTTGCTTCCTTTTCTACTCGTCAGTACTGTATAAGATGGCTTTGTACGTATGGAGAATATGGTGAAAGAAATTAATAAGGCCTAGTGATGACAGTAATGTTCTTAATTATCCAGAAGAAAAAATAAAGTGAGAAAGAAAAAATCAGTAACCAAGTGGACATACAACAACAATAATACTAGTACTAATAATTAATAAGAGGAATACAAGGCTGATATATATACACTTTTATGCCCCATGTAAGGAATTTTATAGGTTGGCATATATATAGCTTGGTCCTTAATTCAACCCATCTTTTCCAAAGATACTGAAGAGATTGCTAAACTAATTCAACCTCATGATTTTGACCCACCACATTTCACTTTTGACGTGCTACCGAAATGACATAACATCGATACAATTCAACAAGTGATTTCTTCAGTAGTAGTACTATTCAAAAGACTGCAGATTGCGCCCGGCCAGATTGGACTTGAACTCAATTCAATGTTTCCCACTACTACTAAAAAGAATCATTGTTGCTTGAAGAGTTCATCACCAATATATTGCAACATTCCTTTAGAATATCCCCATCTGTCTCTTTCCCACAAATTAAATTAAATTAAATGTACTTAGCTACATAATATTATTTTCTTATTTTTGGCCCAATTGAATTTGATTGCTTCAATTAGTGCACTTGAATAATTTCTACCTTGGTATGCAAGTTGTTTACACTTGAATCCACTTCATTCTCAGTCTCCTCAGCCTCATAAGTGTTGTGGACGCCATAGAGCACGTAGAAGATTGTAATGAGACATGCCCATATGGCAAATCGTTGGAAAGAGAGGATTTTGAGGGTTGTCATGAGGAAAACGTTAAGGAAGATGGACATGGCGGGTGGCCATGGCATGAATGGCACGGACCAATGAATAGTAGTAGTCGTAGTAAGTACCACGTGTTGAAAGAAGGCAGTGATGGCGATCATAAACCCGCCAAAAAGTAGGAGAACCCACCATTGCTGCTTGAACTTCCACGCAAGGGAGAAGCATAGTGCACTTAGGGAAAGGAGAAAGAGGAAAACGAGAGTGTGCGTAGGTGGGGCATGGCTAGTGATTACATATCGACGGTATATAAGAGCGTTGGCTACCATGTAGAACACCAACAGTGTGCCGATGCTAATCAACTCAATTATAATGTCAAGCTCGGTGAATAGTGTAATTGTTGCTGTGCAAAGTCCTACATCAATAACAACAACAAAAGAACAAATATTTATTTATATATATATGGTATGGTATCCTTCACATTTCCCTTTACCTTTCTTGTTTTTATTTAGTTAATTAATCTCCACTTTCTTCTCTTATGTTTTTGTTTTTTAATATAATGTTTCCATGACATGACATTTGTATGTGTCGATCTTGCCAAGTTTTTTTAATTAAAGTTATTACCTAGTCAAGTATATAGATGTTGAATCATCGTTTCATTTGTTCATAAAATTAATATTAAAAATATAAAACATAATCAACATAATGGCTTAATTTTAATAATTATTAAAGAAAATACATCAAGTAAAGTTAAAATAAAAGTTCATCTATGTTCAGTTTAACTTGAGAGTAGTACAAGACTAGAACTAATGAATGAAACTTAACTAATGTCGAAGTTGTTTTTTTTTTACATATTAACAATTAATGGATATATTAATTAGATTTTCTCAAAAAAAAAAGTACTATCCCAACTTATGACATGCGTCTTTAAAGGGTTTGGGGGAAAGATAATGTTTTAAATTGTTTTATTAATTAGATTTTCTTTGAGAGGTGTTTTATTAGAATTTTATTTTATGTACCACTATTTAGAATTATTGTGACTGCAGTTTAAAACACTGCTGTGGTTTAGCTTTTGAGAAAACAATATCTTAAAAATACATTCAGTAATCTGTATTATTTTATTTTATTTTTTTGAAAAAAATGAGTTGAATGTTTCTATATTACACTTGTTGATTGCATTTGAGAAAAAAAAATTGATATTTTTTAAATATTTAAATTTTGAAAGACCAATAACCTTTTATATATATATATATATATAACTTGGGACATAGAAAAATTAACATATCATATGTCATTAAACTTTCACCAATGTCTATTAATTGATATTCTTATACTCATGATGTATATATACACATTCAGTGAAAGATAAAATAACAAAAAGATAAAAAAAAAATGAAAGATGGAATAAGTAATAGGATGTGACAAGAAAAATTAAGGTACGTAGAAGAGAGGTGAAGGTATTGCAGAGTTGTATATACTACTAAATAGAAGAATCCCAGCATCTATTTTTTTAAATCTATAACTGCCACTATTAATTATTTATCTATAGATTTAAAGATAAACATGGCATTAATAAAACGCTAAATTATTCATATTCAACTGATAAAAATTAATTGTATTCAATTACTATTGATTATATATCTGTTTTTTTTTTTGGAACAAGTTGGTTATATCACTTGAATTTCTCCTTATCACTTTAAATATTCTATTAATTTTTTAATAAAAAATTAAAATACAATTTGATTGACGACACATAGTTTCAACCAAAACTGTGGACTAAAGTTATTGAAAACCGAATACATAAACCTCCCTTTCTATATACAACAATTAATGCAGTGAGAAAAGACTAAGATAATGTTTTATAGATATAAAAGTTAAATTAAGTATTCTGATAAGACAAAAAGTCCTTCAAATTGAAGTTTATATATCGTGAATGAGAGAGAACCATGCTAGGCAATGAAGGTGAATAGCAAAAATTAAAGCACACATAAGAAGTTTGATACTAAACGCCGACTATTTAATGTAAGGTGGTTAAAAAATTATTAAGTATTAAAAATAGAGTGTAAATAACTACATATTAAAAAAAACTAACTGTTAGTTATCCCGTCGTAATTAATATATCTGATCTTTTAGGTGACTCAAAGTCATCCTGATACTGAACTTTAGAGAAACATAGCATATTAAGAAACGTGAAAAGACATTATAAAGTACTTATGCTAATAATGAACATGTCGTTATTTGATTGAACCAAAATTTAAATATGTGATTCTTCACTAAACAAATGCCTTAATTAATTACTAGCCCAAATTACAACTTATTTTATTGCAGATCAATACTGAGTCATCATTTTCCGTATCACTACTCATTATATGCATAAAAATCAAAAGTGATCAGTTTCCGTATCCTCAAGTGTGTTAGTAAACCAAACATTTATAGAAAAGTGCATGTTGAAATATCTACGATTCTTCTAGAGAAAAAACACAAAAAAGTTCAAATAGCCGAACCTAGTATATATAATGGCTTGAGCTTTTTTCATAATTAAGACATAAACTACACACCAAATTAAGACACATAAACAAATTTGCTTACCCAAAAAGACCGTGGCATTCAATGGTGTGCCGGTTGAAGGATGCACTTTGGCTAACCAAGATGGCACAAGCCGTGCCCTTCCTATAACACAAAGGTATCTTGCTTGGCCTAACATGGCAACCAAGAGAGAAGCCACTATTCCCAAACTTGCACCTGCCCCAACAAGGTTGCTTGCCCAATTCCAACCAATTTTCAGAAAAGCTATTGAAAATGATGCTTTCTCTGATATCTATATTAAGCCACATAGTAATTAATTAGCTTTATCATTAACACAACAAATATTATACTATATGATTCGTAAAGTTAGGCTCCAATTCATTCTTACTAGAAACTAAGGAATTGAGAGGCTTCATATATATGCCACTAATTGTTTGATATACTACTGATTACTGAAGGAGTTATAATGTTATAATGATGGTCGAAGAAAGATCGTGGATTTGAATTTCTTACACTAGCAAAAACTATATATTTAACTAACAATCGATAAAAAAAACTACCGAGTGCTGACCTTGTTGTAAGGAACCATCATGCACAAAGACAGAGCCATTAGGCAATAAAGCAAAGTGGTTATAAGAACTGAACCCACAATTCCAATGGGTAGGCTCTTAAAAGGGTCTGTAACCTCCTCAGCCATGGTTGAAGCTGAGTCATAGCCTATATAACTGAAGTAGACTATTGCTGCTCCATCAAGAACACCTCTAGCACCAAAAGGAGCTAGTCCTTTTGGAGAAACCAAGTTTTTGGCACTTCCATTGCAATAACCAGCGATTATGATGAATCCAAAGAAAATAATATGAAAGGCTGTCATAATGAGGTTCAACATGGAGCTTTCCTTTGTACTGCAATCAACAAGAAAATAACAATAAAAAAAGAAGAATAATTAAAACAAGCACTTTCAAAATTCCACTAAACCTTGACAAACATTAAAATAAAATTGTAAATAATTAATGGTTCAGCATTATGATTAAAAAACAAAAGCCAAATAGGTAATAAAGTAGTTTGTTAGTTGTCACATAACAGGATAATATATTTAAATGTTTATCCAATGAAATTTAGATGACTAAAAACTGATAATAAGCAGATAGCATCATAGCCAAAACCACATATTCCAAGCAGAAGAGAAAAAAATATTATAGAATTAGTAACAGTTAAATTAATATATCAATCAAACCTATGACACAAGAAGAGAGTGAGAATAAGAATGAGAGCCACTGCTGGAAAATCCAGCATGTTATAATCCTTTGGCAAGCCAGGGACTTCCACTCTCCACACATTTGGATCATTTTCTCCAAATGCAATGCTCAAATATTCTGTGAAGCTCCTTGCCACGGCAGCGTTTGAGAACACATACTCCATTAGTATATTTGCCCCAGCAAAATATCCCAAGAATTCCCCTACACATCACACACAATTACAAGTAAATTCAAAAGGTATATATAGTAAACTAAAATCCAATGGACCAACGAAGAGTCTAACTCAGTTGATTGAACAACATATGTATTATTATAAACTTCTTTATATTTGTTTTCGATTCAGATAAAAAGAAAAACTAAAATTCAATGGAATAAAAAAAAGGTTTGTACCAAAAGTTAATCTTAAATAACTGAAAGCTCCTCCAGCAACTGGTACTTGAACAGCAAATTCAGTGTAACACAAAGAGGAGAGAAGGGCTGAAATTCCTGCTATGATGTAGGAAATGAAGACTGAAGGACCAGAGTGGTGAAGGGCAACAGAGCCAGTAGTGACAAAGACTCCAACACCAAGCATTCCTCCAACACCAAGAGCCACAAGATCATGCCACTTGAGCTTCCTCTTCATGTCAGCACCAGATCTGTGCCTCACTTGGTTGAATTCCTGTTCTGGGGTCCAAGTGGCTAGCATTCTCTTTCTGAGCCTGTGAGGGGTTTGGGATAGGGAATGCAAATAACTTGACAACCTTTTCATGCTGCTTGTTGCAGTGTGGATGTTAGACATTATTATTAATGTCTGTGTAAGCACTGATGAGCTTCTTTTGGCTTGGCTTCAATAAGGAGTGGATTGAAGGTTTTAAATAAGAAGTTGGGAGAGGGAATATTGCTATGCTTTTCTTGGTTCCTTTTGCTAACAGTTGATAATTAAGAGGGCCTAGCCAAATGTCCCTAGCCTAGTTCTGACCAGAAATTATTATATGGATCATGGGACCCATGGTCCCCAAACAATCACAATTACAATATATGACCCATAATTAATTAAATATTATTAATTCTCTTTCATAAATTAATTAAAAAATTAATTGCGTTATAAAAAAATCATGAATATAATAATTCAAACTTATTTAATAATTTCTTTTTTTACACCATTAGTAAGTGTTATTTATAGTTTGGTTTAATTAGTGTTCAGAGTTTTTTATGTTAGTTTAGAACAAATTTATTTTCAACATAATTAATAATTATTATCAATTTCTAAATTTATTTATAATTTATTGCTATATTTATTTAATTATTATTATCCTTAATAATTACATGTCATTTGTAGGGCTATTCAATATTTTTTTTATCAAAGCAAATAACATTTTGTTTAACCATTTTTTTCATTCTTTTCTCTTTTTAACTTTTGTTAGTTACCAAATTAACCTTCTCTCTCTTCCTCTTTTATGTCTGTTTTTTTCTTCCTTTCGCCTCTGTATCATTTCACGTGAATTATTGAAGTTACTGATATCATCTTGTTATGTTATTTATGAAAATTTCAGTAAATAATATCAACATCTAATCCTATTTTTTAAGAGGAAAATTAATATCACTTAATTATAAAATTTTGACAAATAGTTTTATAGTTTAAAAAACCTAGAAGAATAACTAATCAATGAAATTGATGAATTACCTCTAACTTACTTTTTGGACGCAAGCATCCAACGCGAAAATAAGAAGAAGAAAAAAAAGGGAAAGGCTAATTTATTATTGAAGAAAATGTTAGCTTTGCAAGGGGAATATCACGATATGATGAAGAGGAACTTTGACCTAATTCTTTAGAATTTTCCCTGGAGATGAAACAATGAAAAGATGTGACAAGCATCCACAAAAGCACCGAAAGATTTCTCTTCACTAAGACTCAAGAATAGTTGGACATGATTCTTGTGTACAAAATATCACATTGTGCAGTGCGTGGCCACTAATACAGTTGTGAATTGGTGCTTGTATGGTATTAATTAGAGAAAGGAAACAAGTGACCGTTCTTTATTAGACGGAATCATTCTGTATAAATAATTAATTGGCAGTCTCAAAGTTTCCTAGTTAATTTTCCAGTATAATTATCTATCCAAGTATGACACACCAGTTCAATAAACATTAATTTGGAAATTGTTACTAAAAAGAAGATATTGTTCCCTTTTAAATTAAGGTTCAAATCTAGCTTCCATTTTATTTTTTCTTTGGAGGGCACAGGGCCCGGGAGTCATGTATGACAGCCAATAACTTGCTTTTATAACTCTCCCTTCTATATATGAGCTACCTACATTCAAATTCAAAAAGTTCATCTTTCTCGCTTAGATATATTAATTTCTGATGAATCTTACGCTGATAACAAGTGTAAGTTTAGTATGAAAATAAATTAATTTTAAGTTTAATTACATGTAGACAATAATACACATGTCATTCCCCTCTCTCTCTATATATATTTTATTGTGTGTGTGTGTGAACTTGTCAATCACTTTTAAATTCCGATCCTGGACCTAATGAATGGCGCTAGCTGACATAAGGAGTGATCATCACTTCTCCCTGTCCCATTAAGCTGTTGAGATTTGAGGTTAATTTTAACATGTTTGAGTTAAATTTCAAATTATTTCAACTTTATATTTTTTTTTAAAAAAGTACTAGTATAAGTTTTAGGAACAATTGTATATTAACAATAATATTTTTATTTCACTTCAAAAAACAATTTTTTATTTAATAGATAATATTTTGTATAACATGTTACATTTATAATGTCATTATTTATTTTAAAATATATGATGTAAAATAATTTAAATCTTAAACTTCTATTTTATAAGTTTAACTATATATAATATTAAAATTAATATATTACATTTAAAAGTTGGATTGATTTGATCCTATTTCAATTATTATTGATGTTAATTGAGTAGAGTTCAAATTCAAATAAATAACTATCAAAATTTTAAGATAAATCCATCATCATTTGTTCATCCCAAGCTTACTTCTTTAGTGTTTGACCTAAAAAAATGTGTTTTTTATTTATATTTTTTGTTTTTATTTTCTGAAAATAATTTTTATTTTTAAATTGCTAAGATGAATCTAGAAAGCTTATTTGATTTTACTTCTTGTTTTCATTTTCAATTTCTTGTTCGGCTCATCACAAACTTCAGCGTCTGTCCGTCCACCACTCCTCTACTATTGATTGCTACCTCTGTTGTGTTTTGCGTCCAAATCCAGTAACGATTTTCGTCACCGACTTCAAAATATATCTGAAATTAAAGCACGGTTAACCTAGTGCACTTTGTATCATACTTGCAGTGATATTATGACGCATGCAGCATCAATTAGAGAATGAATCACAATATTTAGCTTACGTCACGACATCTTATATAATTCAAATTCCATGTGACCAGCTTGCCATGATTCTCTACTAAGGTAAAGGTAGTAATTAAACCTCGATTTCAGGTTTCATAAAAATAAAATACACATTTTTTTTATTATTAACTTCTAACTGTACGTGATCAATTTGCAAATCCCTGACAATTTATTGAAATTTGATATCTTAGCATATATCCGGAATCTATATCCAACTCTTCACCTAAGACATTAACTAGATTTGATGTTATTTGCAAGAATGTACCCTTTATATAGTCTAGTAATTAATTTTACGACTCGTGTAGGGTATATACCTATATAAGCTCCTTCCCAACCCCATGAGGAATTTTAGATAAATAGTTCTTCTATATCTATAGCATTTACAGCATATATAAAGTTTGATTCTTATCTTCAATTTACTTTGGGCTTCAGTCGGTGGTGCATTTACCCCAATAGGAGTGCAAGAGCAGCTTAGAGCAATTTTTTGTAAATTTCAAAAGAACAATCATTTGGAATCCGTTATAGCAGTTAACAGTTAAAGTAAACATTTTCTTTATTTACGCAAGTCAAACAATGCAAAGCCATCTGGTGCTCTTTTCTATTAGAAGACAGAATATATAATGACGGCATGACCAAAAGCCTCGTTGATGATGCACCACATGAGGTCTTGATCATCTACTTTGTAAGTCTTACTCAGTTACTCTCAAACAAGTTGTAAGTCGAGAAAGGAGAGTGATCCATTATATATCTCCGATCCACTCACCCACTTTTTCTTATTTAAAAAAGTTTATGTGAGTTAGAAATGGATTCTCAGAGTTTATCACGTTAGTCAGTTAAGTTTAAAGATTTCAAAAATACACAAGATATTTAAAGTTTATCTATTAATACGATCTTTATATGGACAACGAAAATCAAACTTATACTCTTGTGTAATATAAATTATTTTTTTACCAACTAAACCAATCTTTATTAGTATTCACTCACCCACCCAATCAGTCTTGAGATGTGATGGACTCATAATAAAATACTAAATAAGGTCCTATATTTTATTTCATTAAACAAACACTAACATGTAACAAATATGAAAAAACATATATATCACATATTTTATTTAATTTACTCTTATATTATCATTTATTTTTTAATTTATATCTCTAAAAGTTACATATACATAAATAAATATCTATATAAAGTAGTCATAACAAGGAAATAAAGTGGGATGTGGATTTGACTCTTTCAACCACATCCCAACAAAAAGTAAGAAACATTTGGTTTAAAAGAAGTGATATTATATATTTTTGAAACTCATTTACACTTTTATCGAATTTATCGACTTTGTCACATGAAACTCATCTCATTTTTAAAATTTTAATTTATTTAATTTTTAAAATATTAATTATATTTATGATTTAATTTATTTTTTATATTTTGTCTCACAAAGAAAATTCTTTATATCCATCATTGACAAACCAAAAAGGTCCAACACAATTAGTAGATGATTGAGTTCCTTAAGTATGCTTACATTAGTTTGATTCTCTGACCATGCATATGAAGAAGACTTTATCGAAAGAGACAAAACTTACTTTTATGATCTCTATGTCTCAAAGGTTAATCCAATGACTTCCAATTATGAAAATACCTTACTTCCAACAACAACAAAATTATCATTAGCAAAATATTATTTTATATTAAAGGTAACATATATTTTGTTATTTATTAATATACTAATTTTAGTTTTATTTCCTTTATAATTTTAATTTTTATTTGTGTTTCTTCAATATGTTGATATATCATAGAACTGCAAATTCATACAATATGAATTTGTGACTGTATCACTTTAAGAAAACTAATTAAAAGAGTAATATTTTGAAATTACATGTCACATTTTAATTTGAATAAAAGGAGACATAAATAAAATAACAACTTCAATTTATTTATAAAAAATATATAGAAAAACTTATTATAGAACTATAATTTTTTTCAAAAAAAAACTTGGGTTACTTTTAATCGTGGATCTAGTACCGTCACACCTCCGAATGAAGGCTCAAGGTGACTTAGTCACCCACTTTGTAGTGGAAAAAGGGTCTTTCCTGAAATTTTATGTACGCATAAGTAATAGATAAAACTTTTTTACATATAAGTGTACATATATAATTTATAGAAAAAATGGACATAATTTCACTAAAAATAACACATTTTATTACATTCTAAGCTAATTAATTCTAAAAGTATATAACACAAAAAGAATTTTATAGGGTTTGGAAAAAGCTTTGGAAAAATCATCTCATATTTTTTAAAATTAATTGACTTATATATTTTTAAATAAATTATATATTAAGTTACTAATTATATTTTTATTTTAAATTAACAATATATAAAAATTAATAAATAACATAGAACGTAAAAATAAAATTTTAAGTTTTAAATTGTTTTTAAGTTTTAACATTGTTATTTAACTATTAAAATATTTAGTGTTACTTTTAATAAATATATAGATTGAAACTAAGAAAATAATACACGCACACCTACACACCTTTCAATGATAGCCCTTAAATTAGAGGAAATTGTAACTAACATTAAAAATAATCCTTAAAAACTATCCACCTCCATCAGTTTGTTACTACTCAGTTACCAATGTAGTGGTAATGATAACAATAGTAATGATAACAATGATAACAGTGATAATAACATAATGATAATGCAGATGATAATGATTAGAGTCAATAATATTAAGGATCTGATAAGAATTATTTATAATTTACTTTTATTGTCATTGATCTATTATTTTTAATCTTAATTTAAAAACTATCATTAAGTTCTTATTTTCTTATTGTAAGGGATTTCACCCTAATATAGGAAAAGTCTCTCCTTTGAGAACATTTGATTATTATGGGAACACGAGAAGGTACAATAAAGGGTATACTTCCTTTGGGTTTATACTAAATAAATGGTGCACTAAAGGGGATTAATTTATAGGTTTATACTAAACTAGTTGGTAACTCGTGCATACGCACGAGTCGTTATAATTTTCGATGAAAGAATTAAAAGAAAGGTATAGTAAAAAAAAGAGTAATATAGAGTTTTTTCATTTGCAACATAGACATAAAATGCAACACAGTGTTGAAGCATAATAAAGCTGAATATTGATAACAAAATAATTGTTCAAACAACAAAATTAACAAAGCATTGTCGATAAAATAATAGGGAAAAAATTAGCCAATTTTTTTCATTTAAATAAAAATATATATACATAATCTAAAGATAACTATGATTATGTCAGAAAAATCAAGAAATAGATGATATCATCAATTCCTCAAACTTTAGAAGGTACCAAGCTCAAATTGTATACTCTATTCTCTTGAAGAGTTCCAAGAACTCAGCCCGATCAGAATCATATTCTGCATATAATACCCAAAATTTCATAACACATAATATAATAACATTGAATGGGAAAAAATAATTCAAATTCCTTTATCTAAATTAAAAAATATATACATAATTTAAACTCCATAACAACACTCAAAAACTAAATTATATAAAGGATTCATAACAACCTAAAGATAACTATGATTATGTCAGAAAAATCAAGAAATAGATTATAACATACGCGCATAGAATATATTGAACGGATTATTTAAAATAGTAGAACATATCAATATTTGTCTTCCATAATTACTCCACATTTCGAATATGAAATTGTTAGTTCATACTCTGTTTTTCTGTTTTCCTTTCTGCTGATAAAGTTCATTTTTCTCTAACTTTATCATTTTATCTTCTCTAAAACCATGGAATTATTTAAAAACTAAATATCATTATCCCTAAACGGCATCCAATGAAAAACCCATACTTTTTTAAAGAGTCAATTGCAGTACTTATACAAATGAATGCAGAATAACTAAACATTTTTTTTAAGATAGGAGCAATAAAATAATGACATTGAAAAAATCAGATAAAAAATACCTTTTTTGTTATTAAATGACAAGCATATTCATATATTTTCAAAATTTCAAAGTACTTCAAAAACATCTATACAGTTCCAAATCGAATTATATTTTAAAAAAAATAAATAAAGCAGTGATAATAAAAAGGGTAAAATGAGAAGAAAAGAAAATAACTAAATAAATGCAACGCTTTAATGGTGGTGTCTTTGTCTAACAATCTGAAAAAGATTTTCTTGCATCTTCATAATTACCTTTAAAATTAAATTCCAATAACTTAATTATTCGGCTGCTGAAAATTTAAAAAGGAAAAAAATCATTCATTTTTTTCTTCCTGTATTTCCCTTAATAAGCAAATGCAAAAAGAGAGATAGAGAGAATAAAATGGTAGAACATATCAATATTTGTCTTCAATAATTACTCCACATTTCAAATGTGAAATTGTCATTCCAAACTCTGTTTCCTTTTTTGTTGATAAAGTTCATTTTTCTCTAGCTTTATCATTTTATCTTCTCTAAAACCATGGAATTATTTAAAAACTAAATATCATTATCCCTAAACAGCATCTAGTGAGAAAACCATACTTTTTAAAAGAGTTAACTGCAGTACCTATACAAATGAATGCAAAATAAAAGATTTTTTTTAAGATAGGAGCAATAAAACACTGATATCAAAAAAACCAGATAAAAAATACCTTTTTTGTTATTAAATGACAAACATATTCATATATTTTTAAATTTTCAAAGTATTTCAAAAACATCTATACAGTTCCAAATTGAATTATACTAAAAAAGGAAAAAAAATCAGTGATAATAAAAAGGGCAAAATGAGAAGAAAAGAAAATAACTAAATTAGTGGTGTCTTTGTTTAACCATCTGAAAAAGATTTTCCTGCATCTTCATAATTATTTGGTTGCTTAAAATTAAAAAAGGAAAAAATCATTTATTTTTTTTCTTCCTGTGTTTCCTTTAATAAGCAAATGCATAAAGAGATAAGTAGAGAGAATACTCGATATTTAATGAAGAAAGAATCTAATTTTCACTTCTGCATAATTCCTTTGAGCAGCAAAACCAACAAAGAAACAACTCCTGTGCCAAGCCTCTAAAGAAAAGATTAGATCAAACTTTCAATCATAGTTATCAACCTCATAGTGAAACATAGCAAACAACTCTGAAAACACTATAATAAGATTGTAGGTTGCAGGATGACCGTCAAAACAAAATATCATGATTGAAACTTCCTTTTTTAGAACAGTTTTTAGAATTGCAATGCTAAAGTAATAATCCAATATATTGAAAACACACCAAAATTTACTAACAAAGCCAGGGGTATAATAAAAAAATTGAAGTACTTTTTTATAAGAAAAAACATAAATAAAAGAGAGATAGAGAGGTAGAGAGTATACTCGGTATTTATTGAAGAAGAAAGAATCTAATTTTCACCTTTGTAGAATTCCTTTGAGCAGCAAAACCAGCAAAGAAATAACTCCTGGTTGAAGCCTATGAAGAAAAAATTAGTTCAAACATTCAACCATAGTTATCAACCCTAATCCTTTTTATTTATTTTCTGATTTGAAAACAAACTAAGAAACTATAAAAGAACAGCCTAAATAATAATAATAATAATAATAATAATGAAACAAAATCAAAATATAAGCATAAGCACATTCCTATGAGTAAGAAAAATATAAGCAACTAAAATTTTGATTTCTTAATATCTACAAAAGATGAATCACTTCCCAAAGTGCATCCTTTTTTAAAGGAACCCAAAGAAACCAAACATACAATAGCAAAGTGGAATCTTGAAATATTTTCTCGGCTTCTGATTAGAAAACAAACGAAGAAACTATAGAAGAACATAGCCTACATAATAATAATGATGATGATGATAATAATAATAATTATTAAACAAAACAAAAAAAATAACACAAACTAAGAGAGAATAGAAAGAAGACCTCTGCTTGTTTAAAACTTCATTTTTTTTGCTCCACTCAACAAAGCAACAATTTATTTTCTGCACTTGTTTAAAAAAATTGAAATTTAAGGGTAAAAATGTTAAATCTCAAGTACCTATGAATCTGTTTTAAAGCATTCAATCCAGACAACATAATATTTAAATAAACCACCAAGAACAAAAAGATGTCCTAGTAGAATACACACCTTTGTATTCTTATTCTCAACTTCATGAATACATTATGCATGTCTCAGCAGAAAGAATGGTTCAATAATTATCAAAGAGTACACTTTTGATTCACTCTTAGAGTTTTTTGACAATATTATCTAGATAAGTATTTGTAAGCCAACAAAAAAGTTAAAACTTTGAAAATCATAACCAATAATTGTTAAACCTTTTAATGATTTGACAATACGCGATTACGTCAAAGTGTAAACTCAATGATACAAATTAGCTTTTAAACCTATAATTGTCAACATCTTTAACTAAAAAAAGAATGTAATACACATAATTACATAATTATCATTATGCAAAAGCACTGCGTAGCGTGACTCACACATGCTTACCCCATAGCTGCAGTTCTGTAAATTGCTCACAGTATCTAAACAAAACAAAGGAAATATATAATAGATATTAGCATTAAGAAGAAAAAAAAAGAGTGAAAAGAGGAAATACCACATTTTTCTTCATGATCATCAACATTTGTTGCATCTGGATGCCTTACAGGTTTGAAACCCAAATGCATAAACTTGATTAGAATAAGAAAAGTTAAAATGAAAAGAAAAAAAAAGTTGGATGAGAACCACCACATACCCACAACTTCTAGTTGTTGGACGAAAGCCATTTGATCCCTCACATGGAAAACATCAAGAAATCCATAAAAGAAAATTGAGGGAAATTAAAAACAAAAAACAAATATGAAATACATGTAATAATAAGAAAGATATAAATGACAAAAAAGATGAGAAAACAAACTTACCAATGATATCGATGCAGTGGTGAAGGAGCTCACTGTGCAAGAAAATAACATAGAGATGTATATATTAATATGGAAAAAAAATTACTTAGCCACACTTTCTCCCAAAGAAACCCCACCAGAAACTGATTCAAAGACAAAGATACAAAAAATTCAATCATGCATTCACAAAAACCCAAAAATCTCAGGAAAACATCAACAAAAAAAGTACCAAAAAAAAAATATTTAAGCTAAAGAAGCTCTACCAAACGTCAAGTCCTTCAAAAGTTACAGACAAAACAAAGAAACTAAAAAAAAAACAGATAAGCTAAAAAAAAAACAGAGAAACTCACCAAAGCTTACAGTACTTCCAACACCACCACAATCCACGAACCTGAGAGCGTGCTCTTTTAAGACCATATGAAAACTCAACCACACTTTCTCCCAAACAAACCCCACCAGAAACTAATTCAAAGACAAAGATACAAAAAATCCAACCATGCATTCACAAAAACCCAAAAATCTCAGGAAAACATCAACAAAAAAAATACCAAAAAAAATACTTAAGCTAAAAAAGCTCTACAAAATGTCAAGTCCTTCAAAAGTTACAAAGAAAACAAAGAAACTCGAAAAAAAAATAGAGAAACTCACCAGAGCTTACAGTACTTCCAACACCACCACAATCCACGAACCTGAGAGCGTGCTCTTTTAAGACCATATGAAAACCCAAATGCAGAAACTTGAATAGAATCAGAAAAGTTAAAATGAAAAGAAAAAAAAAAAGATGAATGAGAACCACCACATACCCACAACTTCTAATTTTTTAGACAAAAGTCATTTGATTTCTCATATGGAAAACATCAAGAAATCCATTAAAGAAAATTGAGGGAAGAAACAGAAAGATAAAAGAAAAAGAGGAGAAGATTGAGAAACAGGAAGAGAAACATGGAGAAAGAGATGACTGAGTAAGAGATGGAGTAGTAACGTGGAGAAGATTGAGAAAGAGAACGAGAAACGAAGAGAGAATACAATATTAAGTGGAATTAAATAGGGAGTTAAAATCTGTCCATCAGGAGTTAACAGGTGACCGGGAGACAAAATGACCAAAAAAAATTAAAAAAAATGTCACGTGTCACAACCTTAGATAGAAGTATTTCTGTTTTTTCCAAATATTTCTCTTTTATTAAATAGTATATAGATGGTGCACTCATTTAAAAGGCATATATACATAAATTCTTTATGCTAGCTTAAGTATTTTCTTGTTATATATGACTTTTTTAATAATCAATAAATATTTTTTAAAAAAATCATCGTTTTTTGGGAAGCATTTAAATTACACTTACATTTCCATCTAAAGACATTATTTTGACACCCCTAGATTAAGTAAACCTTAATTTTTAAAGAGCATTTAAGAAAATGTCCTCACCACATTTCAGAAAATCCCCCCAAGCTCTACAGGGTATTCCCGCTCTCGTTTTTCAACAGTTCACCGACAACCCTTTTCCCGGTGCCATGTATGGCAACATCAGATCTTGGAGGCGCAGCAGAAGCAACAGCGACAACAAACCCAAGAGTCGCAACTGCCCCTTCGCCAGCAACATTCTGAGAGCAAGGAGTGTAGCAGTGTTGGTCCATCTTATTAATTTCCAATTTTGCAGCTCTGCACTCGTGTGTTTTTTTTGTCAAACAACTTTCACCCTAGATATGTTTTTCTTCTCTTCTCCCACTTTTCCATAATCCATTGTGTTGTGGGGTTTCCGGAGCCTCCGTCGTCGGCGGTCGCCGAGGAGAAAGACGGAGTTCGACACGGTGATCGAGGATCGCGGTGCAGCTTTCCTATTTTTGCTTCTTTGTGTGGTTGAGTACACTGTAATTTCATTTCATTTTGTCTGGATTTCAATTGAATCTGTAATGAAGAAAATGAGTTTTTTTTATATATTTTTTTATGCGTCTGATGTGTTTGCTAAAATGGGGGTGTGAAGTTTGTTTGTTTTTTTTTAATTGAAAGTGAAGGGTTTTTAATTGCTTTGGTGATATGTGTTTATGAATGATTATTTCATTGTGTGCGATTGTAATTATTAGCTAGCCTTTTCAATCTAGTTTGGTGGCAGGAGAAAGCAAATATCAATCTTTATGGTAGGAAGCAAAGGGTCGGTTAGGACAATGATTTTTTCAAGGTAGAGATGTATGATTTGGTTCATCAATTATGAGAACTCAGAACACTAGGCAAATGTTGAGACGAAAAGGATGAGTTTCAGCTCTTCAGCAAAGGAAACATTGGAAACGAAGAAGGGGTCATTTTTGGGCTTATATTTTTTAAAGAAAAACATGTACGAATCACGACGTGCTTTAAAGCTAAACGGAGTTAACACTTTTTAATAGGGAGAGGGTGCAACTCTAACGAGAGTAGAAAAGTTAGAGGGTTTTGTGTACAGTGAAAAAGAAGAGATGCGTGTGTCATTAGAGTAAATATCAAAGGAGTGTTAATTATTAGAATTACTTAATGGGTTAATATTTACATGAATATCCATTCATTTAAGTTGATATTATTTTATTTAATAGTTTAATGAACTTGTTTAATTTAATCATATAAAATAAAATTTACTAATAATAAATAACTAATATAATTATTTTATAATATTAAATTATATTATCAATTAATTATTAGAATAGAAAATTCATTTTCAAGTGACATCATGATTCACTAGATAATTGGAAATAGTGAATGACAATCATAAAGTACAGCACTCCGATTTATTCTGAAACTAGCTTTTCCCTCGTTAATGATCAATCTGGATTCGATCTGTAGCTGAAAAGGGCAAATGGTAGAAGTTTCACGGATAGGAAAGACGAGACATATAAGCTTTAAAAAAATCACATGCACATATAAACTCATTTTTAAGGTCTCCTTTGTAAAATTTACTAAGTAATGTTTTAAAATGGATAAATGATTATTTTAATCTTTAAATACATAAATTAATATTAATTTAATTATTAAAGAATAAAAATTTTGATTTAGCTTCTTAATATATAAAAAATAAAATATTTTCCTTCTGTTGTACAACTTAATTATATATTGATTTTAAATTTTATAATTCAATAATAAATTAATCTTTCAACATTATAATTTATTGATTAAATAGTTCTAAGAAAATTTAGTGATAAACTGTAATTATCATATTTTTTACCTATTCAAGGATTAAATTAAAAATTTTATCCTTTTAAAGATTATATTTTCACCTAATTACACAGTTAGGAACTAAAATATCATTTTAAAAAAAGTTTGTGACCGTAATTTTAACCGCAATGCCTAGATTTTTAGGTTGTTCACGACTGTAATTATAGTCGCATTAGCATTTTTCTACAATATCCAAAAACGTGTGAAACAACTATAACTGTTTGAATGCAATTACAAACCTTGACTGCAAATTGTCATGCAAAAATGCTGCCCGCTATTTCACGCTATGATCACACACAAAATTAATCAAGTAATAGATAATTTATTTGGTTATCGTTTCCATATATATATACTTCTATTTGGAGGACAGTGTAAAGGAAGGAAAGTTATATATACCGTTCTAGCTAGCTAGCTAGCTAGGTCAAGGGCATAATGACTTTCAGTGATGTAATGAAACATGGAAACCCATGACCACCTTAATTAATCCTCTTTTGATCCAATCTTTGTTAGCGTGCTATATATTTATAATAACATATCTAATAAGGCCTAATAATGAGCACAGGTTGACTTTTGTAAACTTACAATTCTGCCCAGTACATTTGCCATTTTTTTTTCCTAAAGTGTCTAAGTAATAATTAGATGATTAGCTTCAGATAAAAGCTTTCATTAGGGCCATGCAACTTGTAAGGGTCGGAGTAAACATATATGATGAAATGTGTGTGTGAGCATTTTACATTGAGGGGCCATTTTGATGGGATTAATAATACATAAGAGGAAGAGATAAGCATATTCATCACATAGTTAATTGTCTATGAGAAAAGCACTAGAGGAGTGGAATTTTGGTTACACTTTTCAATGTGATTGGTGATTAAGTTGCACTGAGGAAGGACGGTAGGAAGCAGTAGTGTCAGCCTTTTGCTTCTATTTATTTTTTAAGTGGGTCATCCAAATTTGCATTGACCTCATCCCTCACCTCTCCTCCTCCTAGTGGGTGTGTTGGCCACATAACACAAACTCACCTCACCTCCACAGGATCTGTACGTAGTATCAGCTTTCTTTGCCATTCATAAGGTCATATCATGTGTGTGAAAGATGCTTTGTTTTGTTTTTATATCATCACAAGAGACAAGATACCGGTTAAAAAGCAGAGAGAGAGGGGGGGATATCACTCCAGAAATTAAAAGAAATTAATAAAAAAAATATTTGGAATCGACGCGAATAATCCCAAGCTACAAAATAGTACCTTTTTGACTTTTTGCTGAACTTTCTCAAATTAGATAGGTAGCCTTGCCTTTTTTGCCGTTAACCTTAGTTAATTAATTTGCCGATCAACATACATGTAAATGGGCATTGATATAAGAAAATAGCATGTTAAGTGACATGGTCCTAAATAGGGTTCGGGAAAAACTTGTGATCCAACCCAAACCAGATAAAATAAAATAAAAAATGTGTTTGGACGATTTCTGGTGAGTTGTCAAGTAACACTAATTAGACTTTAATTTCAGTCTCATATGGTTACATCACACGAGTTTGATTTTGACTGAGTAAATCCATTGAAATTTCATCATGACCAGATCAAAACTTGTCGAGTAGCACCATGTGTGTGTGAGAGAGAGAGAGAGTAAAAGACTCAATAGTCTCAAAATTGAAATAAACATTGAAAATCCTAACATTTTCTCTAAATCCTAACTCTGTACTTTGTCATTCCTCTCTTTTTTTCCCATCATATCATTCCTCTAAATCCTAACATCGCTCTTTGTCTAGAAAACTTTGAGATAATTGGCACAACTCTTCTAAATCCTAGTGCACTTTTCATCTAGATAGACAACTTTGAGATCATTAGAACAACCTTTCTAAATCCTACCATGCTCGTTGTCTTAACAACTTCAAGATCCCACAATTTTCTTCCTCTCTTTGCTAATCCGAAAACATTTTTTTGTTCAATTTTATTGTGATTTTGTAAATATATGCCTGATTGTGTTTCTGTGCAAATTAGGGTTGGGATTTACATTTTGCAACTATGATATAGTTGTGCATATGTAGTGGATGTGCGCGATGTGGCGCTTTAAGGAGTAGTGTTCTCACTGATGGTGGCTTGTAGTGTTCAATAAGATGATGATGACTTAAGGGAGTGATTGAAATAGATAAGGCAAAGACATTTTGGGCCAAACCATTTCAACCCACACAACCTAGTCTATGACTCGCCAAACCTACTCCCACCTAAACCTATTGTCCAATTGGTCAAACATGGGCGTGAAATGAAGTATGTCTCATTGGATTGGATTGGGCCTTAATCTGCCCAATGCCTAACCCTAGTTTTGAAGAAGAGTATAAATGTATTGAGATTAAAAATGCAATTATGGACCTAAATGCCCAAAAGAATCAATTATAATGCACAAATATTTTAGCTGTCAGCATTGGATGCTTATGGGATTTCTTAAACCTTGAACTAAAAAATCTTAGAAGACCCTACCATTTAATGCTAGTGTAGAGTTTCCAACGCTGACCTTCTAGTTAAAAATCTTAGTCAACCTTCTAAATTACTACCTTTTATTGTGATTTTTGGTGGTGTTGTGATTTTTGTTGTATGTTGTTGAATTGGAGATGAAGATAGCAAAGATGAAGTAGGAGGAAGGAGAAGGCAAAAGAAAAGGGAGAAGTTGAAGGAAAAAATATTACATTTTATGACAACAATTTTAGTTGTCAATACCTATTCTTCATGAACAACATTAAGTTTATATTGACAGAAACATAAATGATTTAAATAAATTTTCTAAAGATTAAAAATCAAATTGAATAAAAAATAATCAAAAAGATTATTTGGTCTTAAAATTAAATACAAATCAGATTAGTGAGACATTTTTTACATTAAAAAAAAGTGGTGCACATCTCAAAATTGTAGCCTTCACCAAAAAAATAAAAGTGTGCTAACACGTACGTATTTTTATGTATATATCTTTTTAGAAATAGAATGTTAGCTGCACATCTTTTTATTAATTAAAATTTATTAAAAATCATGAAATATTTGAGTAAGATTCATTGAATAAAAAATAAGATCCTTGATTTCACGAGAGTTTAAATCAATCTCAGTCAAATAATAAATAAATACATTTTGATAGTATGAGAATATTATTTTTACGTACTGGCTAACCATGTAAACCTGCAGGCATAAGGAAGAATAAGAAAAAAGTCAATCAAACCACGTGAGCTTCTCTGCTACACCATCTAGCTAACTCGGACTTACTGAGTTAAAACACGTACGCAGGGATCACAAACACACAAATATATATTATCAGATAGGAAACTTTCAGCCAGGCAAAGCCCCAATAATATTGGTTTTTGTCATTATAAACTAGAATTCACCGTCACAGGTTTCCACTCTATTTAATAATTAGGTATAAACTTTAAAACTATAACTTTCTTAGTTAAATCTTGAAGCTATAGGCTTAAATTAATATACCCTCTTTCTACAGATATCAAATTCACTGATTCCATCAAGTTTGTTCATGTATCCGAGCAAAACCTAAAAAAAAAATTTCCTTTGCCCTATCCCTTTGGAATAAGAGGATTCCCATCACACATGACACTCATATTCTACTTCTAATATTTAACAAAGTAAAAAAGAAAGCATATTTCTTAGGAAATGATATGGTTTCATTATCTCTTAATTTATTATAATGAAAAGCCAAAGTTTAAGGATCAGGAATTGATAAAAAAAGAAGAAGAAAATTCTTTAATACAGAGCCTTAAGCAATTTGCATTGGGTGCGGATGATCAATTTTGCGCATCATTAAATATACACCACAATAATTAGTTCCATATTCTTACACAGGAGAATACATACATATATATATTGTGCAACTTACTCCGGTGTGTGTGTGTCTTAGGAAATTAACAACTTACTCCGGTTCAATAATCAAATTAAAAATTACATAAAGGCAAAATAATGTGCAACTATAAGTTTACTTTCTACATTGTCATTCGTTCGTCTTTATTTAAAATTGGTAAAATGGTTCCATTATGTCAAGCATCTTAAAAGGAAGAAATCCATTCACATGTTTCTATTACCAAACCAAATATACAGCATATCGGACCATGACATATAATAATATATAACTAGAATTGGAACACTGCACGCGTGCTGCTAGCATCTGCTCAAATTCATAGCATAACTATAGCTAGTAGAAAAGTGATTAATTAATTTGCTGCATTGTTAATTAATTGCGTATATATATGAAGTACCATAATCTAACTAGAGGCATTTATTTTTTTATGAAAGCAAAGTTAGTTATAATTAATTATTTGTGAAAACTCAGAGAGCGCGCTCTCGCAGATATACTTTTGCATGTTTTTCTATTTTACATGAATTTCATCTTTTGGGCGCTAGCTCTACAAAGATATAGCAAACTACACTTCAAAGCATTTGAAACTTTTGTCTTCTTTAATTTTTATCATGATTTCTTATTAGTTATTTGTCATGTCAAAGAAGATTTGCCACCAGCTGGGTAGCCCATGCACACAGTACAATGAAAAGAAATTAAGAGCTATCCATATATATAGGACTAGGGAGAAAAAAGTTGGAGTTATTTATTTTCCATCTCAGAAAGTGGAGAGAAGAGACAGAATTTATGTTGGAATTACGAGTGAGATGCAGCTGTACAATGAAGGAAAGGTAAAATGGCGAATTTGATTTCCTCTATTAAAAAAATTAATAATTAATGATTAATATTTATTGATAAGGAAAACGAGTGAAATGCAGCTGTAAAATGGCACTATATATAGCTTAGGGGATCATATATATGCTGTTGTTGCCTCGTGCCCTCCATCTTATATAATCTATATACCAAAAAATAATTATCCATTATACAAGAATTATATTGACAAATACATTTTCCCCTTCACCTCAACCAAGTGTTACCCGAGATGTAATATGAAAATGAAATTGCCAAGATATAGAAGAGGTATTCTGAGAATATACTGGACATTTTGGGGACTACGCAGTTATTCTCCATGTATTAGTAATTAACAATTTAACATTGATGCAACGTGGTCAATGATAATGGCTGTTAAACCGGGTAGGGATTAGAATTATTTCAATATTTTTAACTAACTGCATGACAAATTAATATTATGATAAAAATAATCCAAAAGATCCGTTAAAAAATTGATTTTTTTCAGACTATTTTCTTTTATTCGTTGAAATTAAACATGATACCAGAGATTTATAATACTCACATGTATACTTTGTTCAATCAACTGAGCTAAGTTGTAAAGTACTATATCTTTTAACCGATAATATATTTTTACATATTTATATTTTTCAAATACTTTAAAAGAAAGTATTTTTAGTTAAATACTTTTACTTGCATAAAAAAAACTAAATATTTCTACAAGCAAATATTTTTTGAGTTTCATAGTATGGATAAACATATGCAAAAATGATTTTGAATAAATTTATTTTTATAAAATTAATTTTGATTGAAATTGATTTTGATGTTATATAATTTTTTCATATTTTTTTTTATTAAAAAAGAAACTTACTAGTAAAATTTAGTATACATTTTTTCATATAACACAAATTATGTAAAGTTGATTCAGTTCAGAATTAATTCATCCACATGAAACTAAAATTGCAAAAAAATTTCAAATCGTTTTTAATTTGATTCTAGAAAATTCAATGAAAACCAAACATACACATAAAAAATCAGTGACTGAATTCAAAACATATAATTAAACTAATATTGGAAAGAAAAAGGAAAAAGAAACTATACTATGAATGGATAAAATTGAAACTCGCATATTTTAGATCTGTTATCCAAATTAAATGGGCGATGCTGGTTGGACTTTGGTTAGGAGCCGATCCTGGTGCAAGATCTGGTCTGGTGGGTACAATACAACTAGCACTAAACATAAAACATTAATCATTATCCTAAGAAGCCTAGACCATGAATAAATTCTTGCATATCCCTAGAGACTACTGATGAGAGCCAGTACATTTTGGGCCCACATTGTGCTTCCAGGGGGAAAGGAGGGCCTGCCTTTGCTTGTATATATCCTGTGTTTGCAATTGCAAAAGGCATCTAGGGTTCACGAGAATCGAATTTTGTGACCAATAAAGATCTAAGATGCAAAGAATTTGATCAATTATGTGGGATAAATAACTTGAGAGACTCAAAATATACGTAAAAGCTGAAATACTTTCTGGCGGCAAAGTATACAAATTAATGTTTTTATCATACTATTCCCATTCAGGTCCTGATGAGATGACAAGCAAATTATTTGTTCTAGTCCGTAGTCCATAGGTATCTTTTACAAAAGTTAATTTAATTAAGTCGGATAACATCTGAATTATTATCAACGATAAAATTCTTTCATTAAATATTTAATATAGTTACATATTCAGAATTCGAACTTAATATCTCTCATTAAACTGAAACAATCTCACACCAATTGATCTACACGCTTAGTGATAGATGACAAGCAAGATAGATGACAAGCAAATTATATATGTGCATAAAATTTTGCTTATTACTATTTTCTTATCCTTTCTTACCAGTCATCGCGCACAAAAAGGTGAGGGGCCAATTCAGATTCATTCACATAAATTCTCCATTGAGGCACGCGGAAGCTCATATACCTCATGTTACTCTTATTCATATTCCAATTGGTTTTGTTTGGCCTCTAGATGATAACCACAGAAAGATTAGATTAAACCTTTTTTTATGATAATGTTGTTATGGTCACCAAAACAAAGATTGAATAAAAGAGATTCCAAATTCTTTGATCCCATAGCCCAAGGCACAATTTTTATCTGTATGAAGTGCTCTTGGTCTTTATACCACACGATCCTAAATAATGAGGATTTTTAATTTGTATGTGGCTTCACAACCCCTACTTTTCAAACACCCAATTTTACTTTTATTGACTATGAAGCAGCTGCTTTCCTCTACAATTTTGCTGGCCTCCTCCCAAGTCTTCCTATTGACTCCTTTCAATAATCTTCTTGTGCTTCAAGATGAAATCGGATAATCAATTTTGTTATAGAAAAATATAAGCCAGCTGAATTGTTTAATTGTCAAAGATGAAGCCAACCCCTACCCCTCACTCTCCATTGCTTATAACTAGTGAGAAGTAAAAGGTAAGAGTTCTTGTAACACATTCTTCTATATTAAGATGCATAACCATTGTTTCAGGGCCAGATTTATCATAAAGTGGTCCAAACCTCTATTTTCTATTAGTGTTGTACAAAATTTATTATTAGCTAGTTTAGTGTGATGGTAACCAAGAGCATCCACAACCCAGCCATTTACTTTGAAGTTCTTAAATGTGTCCTACCTTTACACATAATCCATATCTACTTTTTATAATTTAAAATCTTACCTTTTTAATCTAGCAATTCTGTTTCAAAAAACAAAATCTAACAATTTTACGAATTTTATTAAATGGTCCCATAAATAACCACACATTATATTTTATCACTTTTTCTCAAAAATGCAAATATATAGATTCTACAATCAATTTAAGATCTAATACTTATATAAGAAGAAGCTAGTCTTATTTAAGATTCTACTCTAACAATAGATACTCAACAAACACTAGATTTTTTTTTTCTTGAACACCGTGATGTGAATCAAGTTTGAGCCCTCTTAAAGTAAAAATCACTTTTAATTTTTTAAAGCCCTTAAATTTTTGTTACTTTTTTCACTTAAAATGTCTCACCTCTGTTGGATCAAATGGCCTCAAAATAATTAAGAAGGGAGAGTTGAATTAATTATTAATGTGTCTTGAATAATTAAAAATTTATCATTCTTAATGTTACTAGATTCAATTAGGCTTTACTACTAAGTTATGAGAAAGTAAAGAACATAAACAATAACTTAGACAAAAGTAAAGCAGAAATAAAAAGTACACAGCGGAAAGATAAAGAGTGTAGGGAAGAAAAAGACAAACACAAGATTTATACTGGTTCGGCAACAATCCGTGCCTACATCCAGTCCCCAAGCAACCACCGGTTCTTGAGATTTCCAATAACCTTGTAAAATCCTTTACAAGCAAAGATCCACAAGGGATGTACCCTTCCTTGATTTCTTTGAACAACCAAGTGAATGTACCCTCCACTTGAACTGATCCACAAGAGATGTATCATCTCTTGTTCTCAGTATTACAACCCAAGTAGATGTATCCTCTACTTGTACCACAAAGGATGTACCCTCCAATGTGTTAAGACAAAGAATTCTTAGACGGTTAATCCCTTGAATCTTTGTAAGGGGAAACAAAAGATATCTCAGGCGGTTAGTCCTTTGAAATCTTTTGTTTAAAGGGAAGAGGAAGAATCAAAAGAATTTTCAGGCAGTTAGTCCTTTGAATCTTTTGGCAAGAGGGAGAAGGAAGAAACAAAAGAATTCTCAGGCAATTAGTCATTTGAATCTTTTGACAAGAGAGAGAAGGAATGAAGAAGAAGAATAACACAAGTTTTTGGCCAATGAACTTTTCTTGAATAAAGAAAGTTTTGAACAAAAACTCTTAGAAGAATGATTTGAATGAATGAAAGAAATCTGAAAGTTGTCTCTTTAAAATTTGTGTCATGATCACATATTTATAGTCATTTGATGACTCAAGTTAAAAGTTTATGACTCTTGGCAATTTCTTCAAAACTAGTCACTTTTTAAAAGTTGTGATTCTTTTGAAAACTAGTCACTTTAAAAGTTGCGACTCTTTTGAAAACTAGTCACTTTAAAGGTTGTGACTTTTGAAAAATCTTCAGAAACTAGTCACTTTAAAAATTATGACTTTTGGTAATTTAATTTTCAAAATAAGTCACTGGTAATCGATTACCATCATAGTGTAATCGATTGCACATCAACAGATGTGACTCTTCATGTTTCAATTTGAAAATCAAAACGTTTAAAAACACTGGTAATCGATTACAAGTATTGTGTAATCGATTACACAAGTTTGAAATGATTTGAAAATGTTTTATCACAAGCTGTGACTCTTGAAATTTGAAATCTAACATTTTAAAACATTGGTAATCAATTACTTGCTCATGGAAATCAATTACAGTTTTGTAAATCAGTTTGAAAAGAATGTTGGCTACTGGTAATCGATTAGTGACTTTTGATAATCGATTACCAGAGAGTAAAACTCTTGATAAAAGATTTTTCTTTGAAAAATTATTTTGAACAAAATTGTGCTATTCAATATTTTGAAAAACTCTTTTAATACTTATCTTAATTGAGTATTCTCTTGATTCTTTACTTGAATCTTGAATCTAGATTGAACGACTCTTTGATTCTTGAAACTTGCTTTGATTGAACGACTCTTTGATTCTTGAAACTTGTTTGACTCTTGATTCTTGACTTGAGTCTTTGGCATCATCAAAATAATCTTGGAAAATATTGCTTCCACAACCTCAAAATTTGTTTTAGGAATAAAATATGTTGGATTGACCTAGTTGTCTTCTTTGTTCTTTAAATCAAAATCATCATTTTATCTTGATAATTGATACCAATTTCAGTTATTGATATGAAAGCAATGGGTTGCAAAGATAAAATTTTAATTTTAATTAAAAATATTTTTTTAATCAATCAATATTAGTTGTTAATTGAAAACAAGCACCATAAATATTGTTTTAATTAAGTTTTGATCATGACATTGTTGACTTCAATTTTCATGAGATCCACTAGATTATATATTATCTTTATATAATAAGATTTGTTTTAAATATGGTCTATGCTTGTTGGAAAAAATCTCCATGGTGGGACCTACAAAAGAGTTGTGTCTTTCTCTCTCTTAAGAGAATTTTTTGAAGAGAAGCTTGACTCATGCTTTGCTATCTATCTATTAACTCTATAATAGTCATTGGATTTAACCGAATTTAATGCTTCTATGTTCTTAAGGAAGAATTAAATTGTTGACATTAATTTTATTTTTATATATAATTTTAATAATTGAATGTTAGCTTTGATAACTTAATATTTAGTAATATTTTATATATGATACAATTTTATTTTAAATTAATAACTAAGGATAAAATTAAGTAATAAGATATTATGTATATATTATAATAAACTCAAAATTTTTATTTTATTTTATTCAAATTGTAAATATTGTTATAAATAATAATAATAATAATAATAATAATAATATACTATTATTTTTTCTTACCAATAATCAGTTTTCAAATAAAAATAAGTTTTATATTTTTTATTTTATTTAATTAAAATCTTAAATATTTATAGATATACAATATATATTACAATAATACTAAATATTATATTAATTCTTATTCTCAACTTTATTAAATTATTAAAATTGGTTACTAGAAATGTTACTTTTCTTACCAATAATTAGTTTTCAAATGAAAATATGTTTTATGTTTTAATTTTATTTTATTAAAATCCTAAATATTTCATAGACATATAAATATATATTATAATACCATTGAATATTATGTTAATACTTATTCTCAACTTTATTAAAAAATTTAAATTGGTTACTATATAATATATTTATAAAAAAATAATTGAAAGTTCTGATTTTATAAATGCATAGTTAAATTTAAAATAATCCATAATATTTTATGGATAAGGCCAGTTAGAAAGATTAATTAGTGTTGTCTACTTGAACAATTCATAAAATGAAGAACAACATCTAGCTAACGACGATAGATTAAGTGCTTATTGGGAAGGCAACCCAATATTTTTGTTAATGTCTGTTCTTCAATAAAAAAAAAAGGATTTTGTTCAGGATCTTCACAAACTCTCAGTCCACCACTTGGGATGTATCCACCACTGATGACCCAAAGACCTTCATCCAGCAAGTTGTTTGGCCAGGAGTCCAACCCTCTACTGATGGAGGGTGAGTCCTCCGAGGTCAGAAATACTATTAAAGTCGGAACTGAGGATGACACCATATTGCAGATCTAACAGCTGATTGGGACCCATGGCCAAAATTATGTTGAAGAAAGCAAGATTTTATTCAGTTTTTAGTTTTTATTTTTTATTTCTCTCAAATAATTGCATGATATTTATGAAGTCATTGCTAAAGCTTTTTCTGAATTACTCAAACACTTGAAATGTTGCATATCAATTTTTGTGAAAATGCTGGTTCCATGAAGGCAAACGTCAGTTCAAGTAGTGGAGTATGAATCACAACAAAGAGAGGAAAACGTTAGTCTGTTTGAATGAAATCATGGTACAGTAAGCCAATAACATTGTCTTATCCCTGTGAGTTGTGTGAAACCTACTTGTGAGAGAACGTTTGTTTTTAATTTCCTGATTTTGCATCATTCCTAGACTGTTAGATTAATTACATGAGATGAAAATGATTAAGGCCCCGTTTCTTCTTATTTTCAGCCACTTAACCAAAAAGTCAATCTTTGACGATAATTTATCCATTGCACCTTATTTGAGTCAAAAATGATAATCATGTTATTTTGTAAAACCCGTAAACCTACTTTAATTATCTCCTACCTTGTTTTAGGGTTTAAGAGAGCATAAGGATTTTAGTCATAATATGCCCCTAATTTGGGGGAGGATTAAGGTAAAAATTGTCTCACGAAGTTAAAACTAACACACAATAAGACACCCTCAAAAAAGCTTGTAAGCCCAAAGTTTTTTTCCTAAAAAAATGAGAAAAAGGAGATAAATCCTATAAAAAAAATAGAAGAAACTTTCTTCTCTTTTATATCTTTTGCCTCTTTTTATCTATTATTTCAGTTATTGTTCCTTTTAAACTCATCTTTTCTTTTACCTTATCTCATCTTTTCTCTTATAAATTAAAAATTATTCAACACAAGTGCAAACAAAGTACTTATGGAGACACTCGAACTTCGAGTCTTTAATATTTGAACATTTGGTACACTTGTTAAACCATTAACAATAAGCTACTTTATTAAAACTATAGTATTTGATATATTTTATTTTATAATGATAACCTCGTGTAAAATTGATGATCAATATATTTAATTTAAAAAATACACATAATACTTAAGAATTCAATTTAAATTGAATTGTTTATAATAAATTATATATTGATAACAATTTTACTTTTTAAATATTTTATAGCTCATGAGTTTAATAAAATTTAATTTAAATAATTATAAATTATATTTACTATTTTCTTTTGAATTTATACATTTCATATAAATATTATATCACTATTTTTTTGTTTGATAAATGGTATTGCATCATTATTATTACTTAGATAAAGAATAAATCATGATATATTTCAATAGACTTAATATTTTTGAAGATAATATCTACTCAATTCAAAATACAATTAATTTTTTTATTCAATTTTAATGTAATTATATTTAATATGATATTAAATATTTTGAAAATTATAAATTTATTTATTTTTATATATTATTAAAATAATACTAAATACAGATTTAAAATTTTATAATTTATCAAACCCACACATCATACAAATACAATATGTAATAGTTAACAGACGGAAATTGTCCAAAATTTTCATCAGATGAGCATGTGCACGGCACGCAACGGTTTGGAATTTCAAAAGTCAGGGGAGATTTGAGTAGGGATTTAAAATGAGGGGATGAAATATAATAATAGATAAACATAGGAAGGTTTGAAATTTAATCTTTATAAATCTCATTTTTTCAAATGAAAATTAGACCTATATTTAATATATTAAATAATATGTTAGAGATGTATTAAGGTTACATACATCATCACATAAAGTCCAAAAATTTAGTCACTACATTTTCCTCAAAGATTTGAAGCATTGACTCTTACTATCTTTAGTTTTCTACAAATTGTCACGACAATGTAAGATTTTATTTCTCATCAAAATATTGAAAAAACTAATTTATTGACTAATCCAATCTTTGAACTTATTTCAAGTGGTGACAAAATTTAAAAGACTAATTTAATAATCATTTTCTTAAAGATATGTGTGATAACATATGTAATTTTAAAGGACTAAGTTAAGGATTTGTTCAAAATATAATCATTCATGAACTCCTAAAAACTTATGATGCATTTTTTTAAGTTGAAGGTAATTTTTCAACGACGGTTTGAAAACTCAACTCGGTGATGAAAATGAAATATTCAATCCCAAAGATAATTTAGTAGTGTTTGTTCAATACTCCTACAATAAAAACTCAAGTGAACAAATACTAAAAACATTTAGTATATGATAGATAGTCAAGAGGTATATTCAATTAGAGTTTTAAAAAAATTTAAAAAAAGTTTTTTTTTCATAAAAAAGTTTTGAGTTATTCAATTAAGACTTTTAAATAATAAAAATAAGTTTTACAGTATTCAATCAAGATTATTAGATTTTTTTAAGAAATTCAATATAAAAAATTTCATGTTTAATTAAGAATTTTTATAACTTAAAAAAAGTCTTAGATATTCAAAAGTATATAAATTTCGATGGATTCTTTTATGGGATGAATTTTATAAAAAAATTTGGTAAAAAATACACGTTAAACAATTCTACCAAAATCCTTGAAATTTCATGAAATTTTAAGTGAGAGAAATAATTTACCAGAGAATTTAAATTTCTTTAATTTAAAATTCATTATTTGAATGTTTTTTATAAAAAAAATTAAATTTTTAAAATTTTAAAACAAAATTTTAAACAACTAAAAATGTGAAATTTTAATCATTCTAGAAAGTGAGAAATTGAAATTCTCTTCTTGATAGAAAAACTTTCCAAAACTTTCATGTATTTCCTTTACAACATTTCACCTGAAAGTTTCAAAAATCTCATTCTCGAACTCGTGACTCTTCCCTTACGCCAATGATCCTCTTCTTCAAGAAATAGCGTCTGAACTCGTGGAGCATCAATCGGGTGCGAACATAAGGGGACACGTAGAACTACATCTGTCAGTCAGGGGAGCAGTTGTCGTTGCCTATCACGCGATGGAGGTACTTGCCGACACGGGCCTTACACCGTTGACTAAAAGCTATGATCAGATATGGTGATGTACGCTGTTGTGTCTCGATTCCCCTACAACTCCCCATGCCATATCAATATTCTTTTCTTTAGAAACACACCAACCATATTTTCTCTTCTCTTTGCATTCATTTTCTTTCACCCTCACAATTTTAATTTTTTTTATCAAAATACAAAATTTTAAAAATAAAAAATTTCAATTGAAGTATTTAAAATTCTTAAAATTTAAAATTTCTCAAAATTTTAAATTCTCTCATCCAAACGCACTCTAGAAGTCGTTACAATTATTACAAAATCTTTTAAAATCCAAAAGATTTTTTTAAACAAAAATAATCTTTTAAAATCTTAGTCCAATACAACCATCTAAATGTATTTAGCACTTTATTTAAATCATTACATCATTAGAAGGGGGTCACTATCATCCATATCATTCATCTGAAGTCCATCAACGTTGGTTACAGTGGGCTTCTGTTCGCGTCTTTGTATATAAGATAACGTGTTCTTGTTTTTCCCAGGGCAGCATACCTGATGAGTGACAGCACATGTATTATTATTGAACATGTAAATGAGATGAAAGTTACATAAGAACTAAGAAGAGCTAGCAATAAATTTTCTAACACACTCTTTTAAGTACACATCCTCTAATTGATTAAAATTTATTAAAAATTATTAAATCAAGAGAGAATTAAATATGAAGTGGGATCCACAAAAACGATATTTTCAATAAATTAGAACTAATTAGAGAATATGTTAAAAAGAATGTGCCAAAGAATATGTTATTACCATTTCTCAAGTTACATGTAATGTAACTATAAATCATTAATGTGGCTATATATAATACGTATGATTTACCATTGTGGGACGAATGGTGCCATCCAAATGACATCACCAGCCTGAACTGGGTACCTATTCACAAGGAAAAAGAAAATGAAAAAACAAATCACGGATGTAAAGTGCCAGTTTTCAGTGATAAGAATAAACTATATCCTGTAACAAAACAATCTTGGAAAACCATAAACAATAGTATATTCCATCCAAAACTGAAGAACACAGCCTAAAATCCAACCCAAAATCTAGCAGACACCACATAAAATAAAGTAGAACATATCTATTAAATAAATTAAAAGTTTATTCATAACCAATTGTTTCAATGATAACCAAATTGGATTGAGATGACCCAAAACATAACTCAAACTTGTCCTCAAAATACATTTGAGTCTAATTTCTAAAACCTGAATACATAAAAATTAACTTCAGATCAGGCCGGATTAGAGGCATGAGACAGGTCATGCACAACCCTACTCTCGACCAAGATGCACAATCGTTTATACCTGACCAGTTAAGTTCAAATAGCTCACCATTAGTAGCCAACCTAGGGCCAAGACCCCAAATTCGACGCAAAACCAAAAGCTCAAGCGATAGGCATAGCCCAAAGTAATAGATTTTGTATATATACCACATAGACCAAGTGAAACTCCTCTTTCAATGCAGCAGTGACCATTTAATGGAAACAAAAATGCCACTATATAGAACTCCATGCGACATTCAGACCAATTTTTTTGACAGGCTAGGTCTAAACTCTTACCAACTATCACCCAAACGATAAATGCCTTGCCCTTCCAGTAGCAGCAAACCATGCTGGTTATAATGGACCTCCTGCAAAAGCCACAAATTTAATAAAAATTTAAAAGTCCTTCGAAATTGGAAGACAAACTCTCTCCTAGACTTGTATATGAATAACTAAGGAAAGATGTACCAAAGATCCTAACATTAAGAAGAAAATGCCCCTGCTGATTTCAAAAAGATGGAAATGCAATTCTAATAAAGCTGTGTATCCTTTTATGTACTGAGGATATGTTTTGAAGATAGCATAACATCACATTAATTAGTCCCGAAAGTGATAAAAAAAACATTGTTTTATACAAGTTTCAATCATGAAATCACATGAAAAAACCAAAATATTAATTTGATGTTTGAAAATGGGAACTTGAGATAATTGGCCAAATCAGAAGTATACATTAAGCATACCCAATTATTACCCAGCCCAAAGGATGATTGCTTATTTTCATGACTAGACTATTACAGTACATTATTATGATTTATACCAGTTATATGTCATTCAATGAAAAGTTATCAAAGTAAAAAGATGTTTGGAAATTTTGGATCATAATTTGACATGCAACAAAAGTTGAAATGAGAAAAATGAAGATAAAATGAACACCAAGGATTATATGGTTCTCCCGCCATAGGCTACATCCACAAGTAAGAGAAACAAGGATCACACTAGAAAGAATATAGTAATTACAATCACTCTCAAACTTGTTAGGAGACAACAACTATCACTATCTGTATCCATAGGAGTAAAATCACCTTACAATTTCCCTCTAGAAAATATAAAGAAAAGCTACACAAGGGAAGAGATTGAATAAAATGGGGATGATACAAAACATCATTCAAGCCTCCCTTATATTGGGCTTCAAGAATGAGCTTTGACCACAAACTAAATGTCACTAGAATCTGGCCAAGGATAGTCATTCATTTGGTTCTTGACCATCATTTATTTAGCTACGAACCATTGATTTGTCCAACAAAAGAGAGGTGATTTATCATCAAATCCCCATTGTAAAGACCCACATTCTTAATGCAGCTGAAGTCATACATATATAACATTCGCATCAGGTATTGTAAGGGTAGAGAAACAAATTACCTTCACATTAAGAAATTCTCCAGGTTGAAAATCCATTATCTGCAGTCATGGGTACATCAGTAACATTTAACCAAAATTTACCAGAAACCAAACCACAGTCATGAAAATTGGACATATGCAATGAATAACAGACAGCCAAAGGAATAGGTACACGAGAGATTTGAGCTTACGTGGATATTGAAGTCATATGCCAAAGATGTTGGAATTAGCTTCCTCAGTTCAAAAATCTGATAATGCATATAGAGAGAAATAAAAACCGTCCAAAAACTTAGGATACAGTGAATAACAGATCAAAAACCTAAGATAGATAGAGCAAGAGAGAGCAGAGAGACTTGATTGTCGAGGATAACCTCAACAAATGGGGAGTTTGTAATATATCACAATTGTATTACGTACAGACCAAAATCATAGTGACTTGTATTAGTTGTTAAACATGGACCGTCAGAAAGTTATCTGAATCCATGGGCGTAATACACCCAGAAAAGGATGCTTGCATGTTCAGAGTAATAAACATACTCTCAGATTGATGAAGAGAAGTGACATGAACCCAAAGCGTGTAAGAGTTGCTCCAGGCAATGACATTAATAGTTGTAAGTTGTAACAGTGGCATAAATGTTCTTTTATGAACTATCATCTTAAATTGGAAAATATAATCACTGAATTTAAAGCAAAAAAATGAAGAAAAAAAATGATTTTCAGTATGTTGGAGTCAACAACTTACCTCGCCTGGAGTCTCAAGGAGTGGCTGCTTATCAGTTGAACCAACCAATGGCTCTGGGATATGATTTGGTAGCGGAGAATATCTAATAGATTATAGACATTTTTCATACTCAAAGTCATTAGAGTACTCAACTGCTCACTATCTGAATATACACAATTAAAATATGATATGCAATCCTTGAAAGCTATGCCAACTTATGTTGTGACTACTTATCAGGGAATCTTGAAATATAAAATGGATTCATCAATCCATTTTCAATATAACAATCATAATTGATTGCATGCATTCTCATAATGGCAAGGTGACGGGGATGAAACATATAAATTGCAAGAGGGAGAAGTACATAGTACAAACCTCCGTTCAAATACCACAATAGTAGCAGGTGTATCACATTCAATTGAATGTTCAAAATTTGGAGGAAAATAAGCATAAGAATCAACCTGGAATTAAAACCTTGGTGTCAATTTTTTTATATCCTTTATAGATAATATAGTGATTATCTAAATTTTCAAGAAAAATCACATAAAAGCTAGTAGCCAGACAAAACATGAATGAAAGACACAGCAATTGTTATGTGCAAATAGACTAAGGTCAATTATAAGTATCACACAAGAGGGAAATATATATTCCTATGATTACTTCATATAACCAGAAAATAAGAGGACTCACCAAAGGAGAAATAAGAAAGCAATATCATAATCTGTCAATCAGTTTGAGCCTACATTCCTTCCCTTTTCCCTTTTATCATAAAATTTCCTATCATCTTAATTTTCAATGCATAAAGCTCTCTAGCAATAAAAAATAGTAACAGCATGGTATATGAAAATAAACTTTTGAAGCAATATCAGTCATTTTTTTATTTTTTTAATATAAAAACATTTCAATGAATAATGAGCTCAATCTCAGAAATGTAACCAAAATTTATTAAAAAAAGTAATAAGAATACATCATGTATAATATATTTCCAGAAACTAGCATAATTAACATGGAACTTCTCCCACAAGTCTTATATACTGGTAAGAGGAAATTATATGTGGAAAGCTTTTTCTCCTGATATGTGGTTCATGGGTAGACATAGTTCAAAAGCAGCCTTCTGCTTGTGTTTGCATTGAGTGGCTACAGGGGAACACTGGGTGTGTCATTCCACCTTGGAGAAGTTTATCACGATATGTTTCAAAGGGTACAACTGGAATTACGAGGATGCAAGTTTATAGTAATGAGTGGCATGTGCAGCTCTCTAGTGCATTTGGCAGTAGAGGAATGTCCAACTTTTCAAGGGTTTCTCTTTTCCCTTAATATTTTTATAGGACGAGAAGTGTCTGTAGCTTCCCTTTGATGTGCTTTACTCATGGTTTTCTTAAGGGAATTGCTATTACTGATATGAAAAGAGATTGGAAGTCTTATTTCATAGAGCCAGTTTGGCTCACTGTTATTTTCAACTGTTTCTTTTAAGGAGGGTATTTTATTCTCCCCTAGATTATTTTTCCTTTCAACTAATATTTTCTTCCTTTAATACTTTAATAATAAAATAAAATAAAAATAGAGCTTATAGTAGTTTAAAAAACACATTAACCAAACCTGAGATTTACATAAAATATCAATTTTTAACAGTACTAAAAATTGGTGATCATACTGACAATACAACTTCATTTACATAATAATCGGAAACTCATTACCTTCAGTAGTTGGCTAACACCAGCAGCATTAGTGAGGGTGACAGCACCTTGGAGCACAAAGATAAATCTACACAATACACATAACAATCTTGTAAATACATCAAAAATGCATTTAGAGCCAGAAACAATGTTAAATGGTTTGGAGTGTCATGGAAAAGAAATTGGGGAGGGGTACAATGCAGAAACTGAAATAACCTCTCCACACCAGGCAGGGGTAGTCCTGATTTTGATTTTTCTGGAAAAGAGGCAAAGCATATCTCATAAGTGTACCAGAAAATTCAGTTTCATGGCAAACTGTGAATTGCACCATACATACATAAAACATCAAGCGTCATAAACAAAATGCCTATGGCTGAATGAACGGAAAGTGTAAAGGTAGATTTGGAGGATATGATGGAAATTGTAACCCAATATCACTTTGATCCCTAAAAAGAGAAGCAAATAATGAGATATTGCCAAACATTAAAATTTAGGCTGAAACAAAAGACAAACAGTATTTTAGTGTGGAGGTTGGTTCCAGGACAATGAAACAAACAGGGCACCATCATAATGGCACTGAATCATGAAAAAAAAAAGATATTTTGTTAAGGTGCAGTTACAACTTACAAGCCATTCCAGGGCTTTGTAGAGTTGAAGTACATGAAAGTTGTTCTTGAACCAGTGTGACACATGAAGCATTGGACCAGAGAAACACTAATTTGGAGAGAGAAGAATCCTTTGTGAGGGATGAAACCAAATTTTCTTATATGCACTCACCTTCACAGAGTAATTTCTTTTTCAATGTCTTTCCGAGTGTTCAATATTTTTCATGCCACACTTCTTTTGTTTTTTTCAACAATATATTGATATATGTTAAGGAGGCCTGTACATACCCCATATGCTTAAGATATTCAAGGAAGGAAGCAGCATCCAAATGATGCATCATTGTATATGAGCAGAAAATGACATCACAACATTAGTATGTTGGCAACTATATGTAGTCTAGAAGACTAGAATAATTGATTCTCATATGCTGAAGCAACTATATCTCATCTGATAAGAATTTATTCAGGCAACTTAGTAAACATAGTGGATTAAGTGAAATATGTCTATTCAAACCTTTCAACTTAGCTAGGTACATTACAAAGTGTGAACCCATTTCTGGTGAAATTAAATATGCGCCTGACGTGTCGATCCTGTCAAAGCAATTTTTAAGTTATTACACAACAAGAGGGCAATGAAGAGGCTTAAACATCTTAAACCAAAACAAATGAAGAATGTCAAGAGTACCAATCAGGCAATGGGCCATATACATGACTTTCTGGTGATACCAAAGCATGATTACTCTTATAAACACTGCGTGTGAATCCAGGCAAATCTGCAAACAAAAACATAGTAAATTCAGTTCAACACAAATTCACTATATAGTTCTTTTCAAGAAAATAGTTGAAGACTCGACACTAACAGAAACTATGAGATCTAAACAACCTTTACATATAGTTCATTAATAAATAATATATTAGGGTGTCACACTTCACCATTTAAGCCAATTCTTTCAGCAACCAAAAATAATAAATAATATCATAGTAATTTTAAAGTTCACATCTTTATCTTAGGAAAAAAAATCACGTGTTCAAAACTTTGTGAACATCTTGAGTTTTAACCAAGCTCACAAGCCTGTCTTAAAAAGACACAAACACAAAACTCCCTTTTATTAAAAAAAATAGAAAATAAAAGGGAAATGAAATCAGTAACCACCAACAGTCTTTGTTTTCTCCATGCTCCATTAAACAATTTAAATCAATAACATAATAATAATTTAAGATTAAGAAAAAAAATAGTACAACAAAAATAGCTGTCAAACCTTGAAGGTGGATAGGTGAGAGAGTGGGGTTATCCACTTTCCAATAAAGAGGCTTTGATTTCGATTCCGAAGGAGCAGAGCAAAACCCTTCTTCAGCAAATGCATACTTAAACAAACCTGAAGAAACACAGAACAAAACATAACAAGTTATTTATCCTACACTCTTCAACCACAAAAAAATAAAAAAAACTCCTCCTTTCGGCAACCAATAACAACCAACAAAACATTAAAAATTTTACAGACGAGAAGATATATTAATGTGTTTGTTTCTGCCTTCTTTTTTCTTTGTGGGGGCCAAACAGAGCATAGAACGAAACAGAGAAAGAAGAGAGTACCCAGAACAAGGAGAAGGACAAAGATGCTCCTCATTTTTCAGATGAGAAAACGAGAAACTGTTTTGGACTGAGAAGAGTGGCTCAAATGAAAGTAGGTGGATAAGTGTGTCACGGACTCACACTCACACTAGCACTGAGACAGAGACACTGATTCCTCAAAACCTACAAATACTGAACAGAACACACTGATACATCCGTACAATAATTCATTGTAAATTTTTCATGGTATCAGCGTTGGGTCCCATGGAATCCAGTATTCATTTTTTTTATTGGACAAGGATATTTTTCTTTCTTTCTGCTTTTGATTTATTTAAATAAATGCGGGTTAAAAGTCTCCTGGTATTCAATCAAGACTTTTATAAAATATAAATAAATATTGTGGTATTCAATTAAGACAATAAAGATTTTTTTTTCAGGGCAACAAAATCTGTTGGTATTCAATTGAGATTTCTTACCACTTTTAAAATGTCTTTTGGTATTCAAAAGTAAATAGATTTTGATGGATTCTTTTGTGGAATGGATTTTGAGAGACTTTTTAGTTAGAAATACACATAAAATACTCCTCCAACAATCTCACCCAAACCCTTGAGACTTTTCATAATCTTCCAAAGACTTTTTCTTCTCCTGCCGAACAAGACACAAACCACTACCAGGTTCATTCTCTTACAACTTTTCAATCAATTTTACCTATTTTTTTAATGGCAATCGATAGTCAATATTGTTCATACTATATGTATATTACGCAAATCAAAAGAAAAGGGTGCTATATATGCTTCAAGATTTCGTATTCATATTGTTTTCAACGTCCAGGCAATGAATATGCATCAAAAGAATGGCAATTGATATGCATCAAGATTTCATATTGCTTTTTTTTTAGTACTGTATATGCAAATCAAAATAAAAAACTCTTTTTTTTCTGTTTTTTCAACTTGTTTTTTTACAACGTCCATTATTATTATTATTATTTTCTTGTGTTATTATTAAAATGTTAATTATTAATGTGTTATTATTATTTTTTTGACAGCGTGTTATTATTATTATTATTGTGTTAATAATTTTTTAATTGTTATTGTGTTATTATTATTGTTATTTTGTTAATAGTTTTTTTTTAAATGATTTTATGATATATGAGTATTATTTTTATGAAAAATGCTAACATGTGCCCTTAAGACACTTGTTAGTGTATTATGTATAGAAATTTTGTATTGAAAGTTGTGCAATTTACTTTTTTAAAAGTCAAAAATTGTTGTTTTTAAGACATAGTTACTATTGGAAGTATCATTAACATGTGCCCTAAGTGCGCATGTTAGCATGACCCTTATTTTATTATTAGGTAGTTTTTTATTGGTTTTTCTATTGAATTGTATATTATTCAGGATATAGTCACTATATTTTTGACAATTAGGAAACAATAACTATTTTTGTCAAATAACTAGTTTCTTATATATATATTAGCGATCAAATGGGGGATTCACAAGAAAATAACAAAGGAAAGAGTAGAGACAAAGATAATTATGTATCTTGGACTATGGAGGATACCAATGAGTTGTTGCACCTCTTGGTGGATGCTATGAATAGGGGATTGCGTGATGCCAATGGGTCACTTAGCAAACAAAATGTAGAACGAATAATACTTCCTCAACTCAATGCAAAAACTAAATTCCCTAAAACTTATAGTCATTATTTGAGTCGGATGAAGTGGTTTCGAAACCAGTATAACATGATGTCAACCCTTATGCGCAACAACTCTGGCTTTGGATGGGACCCAATTGGAAAAACTTTCACTGCTCATGAGGATGTATGGAAAGATTACTTAAAGGTGAGCTAAGTTCATAATCTTTTAAATATATTAATAGTTATAAATTTAGTAAATTATAATATTTGTAGTATATTAACAATGATTTTTTTTTTAGTCCCACCCAAGTCACAGCAAACTTCGAGGAAAAAGTATGGTTGATTATGAGTATTTGAAGATCGTTGTTGGGGGTGGAGTTTCTAGCGGGAATAATTCTATATCAGTCGATCCAGATGATACTGATGCAACAACTTTTGAGCCAGAAAATAGACTGTTGGGATAGAAGAATTTTCATATGATCCTAATAGTGATACATTCATAACACCAAATAACTATGAACCAGCATATCAGCCTCCATCACCAAACCAACCAAGTCCACCATCCCACCCCCCTTTAGATTCAGAGGTTCCCATAGAAAAACAAAACTGTCACAAGCGAAGGAGATCCGAGTATGGAGGGAGTTCAAGCGCTGTTGGGATCAACAATCAAGGCAACGTTCTGGAAAATCTTTCTGTTGGCATTGGGACTATTGCTGTGAATTTTGAAAAAATATCCAACATGATGGAGAAAAGAGAAAAGGATAGAGATAGAGATAGAGAGCTCGAGGGTATTATTTGGGATGTTATAAAAGAAATTCCAAATTTGGATGACATAACGCGTTTCAAGACAGCTGAATTGTTAAATACTAAAGCAAAAAATGATTTTTTCTTGAAGATGTCACCGGAAGAACGCTCATCTTGGATAAACTTTAAGTTAGGGAATAATTAATATTTTGATCATCTATTTTTAACATATTATTTTAAACATCGTGAGTTTGTTGAACTATATCTTTTGGGTCTCTATTTTGGTTGAAGTATTTGGTTTGTTTTTTGGTCGAACTATTATGGTTGTATTTTGGTTGAAATATTTGGTTTGTTTTTTGGTTGAAATATTTGGTTTGTTTTTTGGTCGAACTATTATGGTTGAAGTATTTAGGTTATATATTTTGTGAAATTGTTGTGGTTAAACTTTAGTTATATTTATTTTATATATGAATTTGTATTAACTTTGATATTAACTTTGATATTGACTTATAACCATGACCATGACATAAAGAACGAAGATATGGATGGAGATATATATAATGAAGATACAAATGATGAAGATATAGATGACGAGGAAACAAATGAAGAATTTTATGAAGCCACATACACATATGTGATGGCAATTTATGCTTTAATAGATATATTAAATCAGTTTTTGAATATGATGCGTGGTGAACATATTGAACGTCCATTAACTCGACGACAAATTACTAGTCGGGGATATGACTATATACACAAAGCATTAAACGATGATCCTGCAATCTTTCGACAAGTATATAGGATGTATCCTGATGTATTTCGAAAGTTGTGCACGATTATAAGAGAAAAAACACCTTTGGAGGATACAAGATTTATTTGTGTTGAAAAAATGCTTGCATCATTCCTACAGATTGTCGGCCAGAACACTCGATATTGTGTAATCCGCAATACATTTGGCCGATCACAATTTGCTACAAGTGAAAATTTTCACAAGATTTTGAAAGCTCTGAACTTATTAGCACCTGATTTAATGGTTAGACCAGGCTCAACTGTGCCTGCAAAAATAAGGGAAAGCACAAGGTTTTATCCTTATTTTAAGGTATGTGATCATTATCTAATTATAACAAAATTATAATTATAATTGTGATTATTATAATAATATTTATGATTATTGATACACACACTTTAGGATTGCATTGGAGCTATTGATGGTACACATATTCCCGCATCAGTAAAAGGACGAGATGTAAGCAGTTATCGTGATCGTCATGGAAATATATCACAAAATGTATTAGCTGCTTGTAACTTTGATTTGGAATTCATGTATGTTCTTAGCGGGTGGGAGGGTTCAGCACATGATTCCAAGGTGTTAAGTGATGCTTTGGCAAGGAAGAATGGACTTAAAGTGCCCCAAGGTAAGTATTATCTGGTGGATTGTGGATTTCCTAATCGACGCAAATTTTTAGCCCCATATCGAGGTGTACGATATCATCTACAAGATTTTGCAGGTCACGGTAATGACCCTGAAAATGAAAAGGAATTATTTAATCTTCGGCATGCATCCTTAAGGAATGTGATTGAGAGGATATTTGGTATTTTTAAATCGCGGTTCACAATTTTTAAGTCAGCACCTCCATTTCTATTTAAAACACAAGCAGAGCTTGTGTTGGCATGTGCAACACTTCATAATTTTCTTCGCAAAGAATGTCGTTCTGATGAATTTCCAGTGGAACCTACTGACGAGTCTTCATCTTCATCTTCAGTGTTACCAAATTACGAAGACAATGATCATGAACCCATTGTTCAAACACAAGAGCAGGAACGAGAAGATGCTAATATATGGAGGACTAATATAGGTTCAGATATGTGGAGAAATGCTAATAATTAGGCGAACATGAAGTGAGAATCACTTTGTTATTATTTTTTTAGGCAATAATGACTTTGTTATTAAAAGGTTTAAAATTTCTATCGTTTTTATTTTCTTTATTCAAACATTATAATTTATTTATCATCTTTTTCATTCACTTTTGTAACTTCCGTTATTTTTTTGTTTAAAATGTATTAATCTTTCAAAATCTTAAAAATCCATAAAGTACTTTGAAATCTTAAAAATCTGTGTTAGAAATCCATTAAAATCTTGGGTTAAGAATCCTGATTGTAAAAAGTCTTTTAAAAAAAATCTTTTAAAATCCCACAAAATCAATACAATCCCACATAATCTTTTAAAATCTTCAAGATTGTTTTTGTCAAAATATTCTCTCAAAATCCCAATCCAATACACCCCCCTTAATGTTCTACCAAAAAATACATTTTTTTTTTATTTTTTATGATTTTATGTTTCATCTAAAATTTTAGTTTTCTGCCTCCATATTTATAAATTAATTATTCAGATAGCAAAATTAAAATGCATGCATGAAGATAATTCGATAAGGATGTATTTTAATGTTTTTGATATTAATAAAATGTAAAATCAAGATTTTAAAATACAATAATCAAATTCAAAATTAACAAGAATTGAAAATATACTTGAAACTTCTCCTTAGTCTTTAGTCTAACTTTTTATTTACTTTTTTTTCTTTATAAGAATAAAAACTAGGTCAAAACTCTTTTGAAACAAATTCTTAAAAGTTAAAACAAATGACTTTTATTTAAAAAAAATAAGAAAGAGAATTGTAAAAGCTTACTCAAGTAGCTTTTACCTTTATTTATGTGGAGCTATTTTTAGTGGTGCCCTCCCATCAACTCCCGTGGTGCACACATTTTTTATTATTTTTTTGTCATGTACGGAAATGCATACTTTAAAACACTTTTAATATTATCTTGTGTGGATTATGGGATAAAAGTGAGAATTTGAGAGTTAATTATCAACTCAGTACCAAATATCTATTATCTATTTTTAATTATATATTTTTAGATATAGTTAGAATTTAAAATAAATATATTGATTGATCTTAAATCTATTATGATATCCTAAAAACATTTAAATCTATTATCAATACTTAATTATCAACTCAATTGTCAAATATCTATTATTTATTTTTATATTATAAATAAGATAAGAAGTGGGATCTCTCCCAACTCTTCCATAAGTTTTTTCTTTAGGCAAAAAACAAGATCATAAATTATAGTTATAAAAACCGATTTGACTTGTCATAGTTAGGAATTCAGTTAATTGATAAGTGATGAAGATATTGACCCATAATTTATCTTTTGCCACAAGAGACATAAAGAGGCAAATTAATGAAATTGTTCATGAGTTACTAAGGATAATTTCATTGGATAATTTTTATACTTTTAATCATGTAATTTCTTGTGTTGAGGATTTAGTTCACAATAAAATGAGATAAGTATTTTTTAGAAAAAATAATAATAAATATGATAATAACATGGGAAATTGTTTATGCGATGAATCTTTTTAATATACATAATAAATAATAGATTTGAAAATTGATGTTGATCATGAATATTATTGATATTGAAATCTTCATAGAAATTAGTCAAACTAACAAGCCTATCTAGAAAAACTAATGAATCAATTGCACACCGAAGTATTGACAAACGAAATATCATTAAACACTTTTAAGATATATTTAGAGCATCCAACAATTAACACAAATGAATACATAAAGAATATAACGAGGGAGTTTAGCTCGATGGAACACTATATAATGTGTGTTAAGGTCATCAATTTTTTTATATCATATTCAATGAGAAACTTTAAGGTAGATATAAATCTAATGCATTATTCTTAGAGACAATTAGTAATAATTATAAAATTAATAAAATAAATAAATAAAAAATCTAAATGACAAGTAAAATTAAATTTGACATTGTTACTGTTTTTTTTATAATCTTCTTTTGTTATGAATAATTTTTTATGAATGTTATTATCTTTCTTTTTTTTATTTGTATTTATGTCTATCCAATGTCGTCTCGAACACATGCGCAAGGTGATCCATGGTTCAATGTTCCCATTTTGATGGACCCACAACTTTTAAAAAATTTGGAAAAAAATTATTAACTTCATTCTGGTGAACTTTTTAATATATAACAATTTTGTGTATTATTTATTTTATGATTGAATTTATAAATTCATACAATTTTTTGTCGATGAATTATTTATGAAATACGTTTCCGTTGTTTAAGGATCTTTTTTAAGTTCTTGCTTTGGCCCAAGAAATATTGGAGACGACTCTGTGTTTATTTTTTGTAACTATCCTGTTACTTCCTATATCTATAAATAAGTTATTTCTCTTGTACTTAATACACACAATTATTATTCTTTTTAAACTTTCATTTTCTTTATTTTATCTCTATTATTCTTCTCATACATCATATCATCATTGAGATTTATCTTTCCTCAACTGAGCATATTTCTTATTATTATCTATAAGAAAAAACCTAATAAAAGTTTTTATAAAAAAATATTATATTTTTTAATTCACATTTCAAGGTAAGTTCTTTTTTTTTCTCACCAGAAGTAAAAACAAGATATTTCTCTTTCTAATTTCATTATCCATACTTTATGTTTGATTTTAAGTAAACCTTTTAAACTTAATGTCTAATACTAAAACAATTGTAAAATATAATCATCCTAAAGAGACATTAAACAAAAGTTAATTAACTCTTAAAAGTTTGATCGGATCTTTGATAAAAAGATATCATACCAATACTATGTTTTATAAAAATACCTACTTTGGTAATAAAAAAATTAAAAGTGAACCAAAATGATCGATCATCGTAATAAAGGAGATGAGTAGCGTCGTAGGAGTTGTTACCTTTAGTAATAAAAAATGACCCATCTACGGTGGACCAAGTTATTAAGTGATTTTCGGTGGACTACTTTTATCTGTCATTGGATTAATCTGGTCTCATGATCATAACATACATCCTCTCACACAGGATTACAACATCAAATCATTCCCTCTGTCATCTACACCTTCGTCTCCGACAAACCCCACCATCCTCCTCAACATCACCATTTCACCAATAATCTCCAACCGCCACCTTCAGCCGCCGCCGCCGCAAACCAACGAGGCTGTCTGGCATCATGAGATGGAGGAGGGAGGGGATGTCGGAGAAAAAGAAACTGGAGAATATACCACTTCTCCGTCCATAACATTCACTTCGCAAATCAAAGCAAAATTAATCAACAAATTTCAATTCACGCACACGATGACGATGTGGAGAAAGCTAATGTCCTTCTCGAATCTCCTCGTCGTCGACACCGAGAAAGCAACGTAGTCGATTAGCCTCATTGGCGGTGACAAAGAAGGGGTTGCCAGAGGTATTGGCAGTGAGCTTCGTCGGAGAAGGTGCGCGGTGCTGTGGAGGATGTTGTAATCCTGTGCGAGAGGATGTATGTTATGATCGTGAGATCAGATTAATCCAATGACGGTAAAAGTGGTCCACCAAAAATCACTTAATAATAAAATTGATCCGACGTCGTCTCGAAAAATATGTGTTGTTACCGAAGATTGACAGATGGACGTTACGTTGGCGAACCATGACACGTGGCTGAGGGTTTAGGGTTTAGCAGCCGATAACTAGGGTTTTACTACTGCGAATTCCATTCGAGAAGAGTGTTACAATGTCCGAAGCAGAAGCAGGTTCCATGGCTTCCGTGGTTGCTTCGCTATCAGCAAGCTTCTATCAAGTGCCTCCGTCTGCGGTTCCTGCAATGCTGGATTGCATTCTGGTCTCCACCGGTTTGTCTCCGCCCTCGCTCTTCGCTTCACTCCTCCACGATTTCCCTCGAATTCTTCTCAAGGTACCCCTAATTCTTCTTCTGCCCTTGTCTTTGTTCCTCTCTCTTGTCTTTCTCTCTCTCTCTTTGGTGTTTACCTTTTGTTTTCTTTGATGAATGTAAATAGGATATTACCAATGAAGGTGATGATGATTTGGATGCTGATAAACGCCTCCACCTTGTGTCAATGGTGGGCGCGTTTTGTCACCTCCTGAAGAAAATGGGTGAGTTATTCTCTTTACTGCGTTTTTTTTACCTTGAACATTCATTCATTTTTTTTTTAAGTTGTGTATGGCTTTTGCTCTGTTTTTCATCTGGAAGTGGATTTTAAGTAGAAACTAGGATGCAACGCTGAAATGGAGCATTTGCAGCTCTTACATTACCCCTCATATTCTTCTAGGAGTTCTTCTGTCTAATTTATTTCTTTACAGGGGCTGATTGTGACGCTGTAAGGTCGTTTGTGTGGAGGTGTTTTCTTCCTTTAGTTAAGGTGCTACAGCCATTGCAGCATGACTTGCTTAATCAGGTATTAGTACAGAAGTAGCCAAGCTATTGTGTTTTATTGGTATTTATTGGAGAGCTTTTAACTAATTTTTTTTCTCTATTTTGTCTCTGTTGTCGTTGGATGTGCATAATTTTGATGATAGATCACAGAATTGTTCATGGGTGTAGTGATTGAAACTTGCGCCTGGGAAGTTCTTGAAGCAACTTCGGTGCCAATTTTCTTAAGATCAGTTGGTCTTTCCATGGGTATGCTTCATAACGATGATTTGGATTTTTATGAATGGAGTAGTAATTCATCTCACCAAGACTCGTATGACGTCATGATTGATCCACTAATGGACAAGGAGCTATTGCTGTCTCTGTCAAATAGTTTCAAATTGCTAACTTCATGTAATCTTCTGTCTGTAATTCTGGAAGCTGCCCTTCAGTATATGCAAACAGATACACTACCTAAATCAGCAGAAAGAAAAGGGTGCATTGTGGATAAATTTGTTAACATTTTGATTTGGGAATTAAGTAATATGATTGAGCGGATGCTTTTACATAGTCCAGAGCACAGGTCTTGCGCAGTTGGCCTTCTTCTTCCTATCATTCTCAAAGCATTACCTGCCAATGGCTCATTCGAAATCTCAATTCGTGGGCAGAAACATGGGTTTTCTCGGTAGATTCAGATGCATTGATTGATGTTTATCTCATTTATATGCATTCTATCAACTGTTTATGAATGTATCTTGTATATTATTGGTTTTCAGGGAGTATTTCTTTATCAAACTCTGGAACTGCTGCAGAACACTGTTTTCAATTGGACCTTTAGAGAGAAGGGCAGCATATACTATACTATCTCTGTATTTCGCCTTTTCCTGGTCCTCAGAAGAATGTGAAGATGCTGATATTGATACAATCATTAAAACTGAAGAATTTGACATAAGAGCAGAAAAAGAGTTCTGGGATGAAATAAAGATAGCGCTGGTACTCAAGCTCTGTTTAGTGATTGTCTGTCAGTTTATTTAATTTGTTATTGCTTTGCTTACTTAAGAACCAAACTGAATCTGGTCAGGTTGACAAGGAGAGTTTGGTGAGGAAGCAGAGTTTACATATATTGAAGATGGTTCTAAATATACAAGGAGGCACCAATTCCATCTCTAGCATTTCAAAAGGGAATACGAATGAAAAGTGTTCAGTACCTCATGGCGTGACAAAGAGGGAAAAATGGGCTTACAAGGAAGCCAAATCACTTGGTGTTGGGAACCTTCCGATGATAGATGAACTGGTTATTAACAGCCAGCAGTATTGGGGTGCGTTTGTGCTTTTATATGAGATGCTTGAAGAATATGGTACCCATTTAGTTGAAGCAGCCTGGAATCATCAGGTGTATAATCACGTGTTCACATTTTTTTTCTTATTCTTTGTTGAAATTATAGAGATTAAGGGTAGATGAGGGAGAACTGAGAGAACAAACTCCACATTATAGAATATAATATTGATATCTGGTGGGTAATGATGTGTTACAGCTTACAAAATGCAATTCACTAACTTCTGTTTATACGAACACATAACTTCTAATCCTAATTAAATATTGAAATGAATCATAAAGTATGGTCAAATATGGAAACCAATCCTAAGATATCACCCAACAAGATAGTAGAAGATATTTTAAGATTCAATTGTAATGATATTTGGAAATAATTTGGACAGTAGGAAATGAGTTATAAGAATGAAGAGGTAGGAAGTTGTGATAAATCCGTCCTAGATATGTTGTCTGCTATTTTTGTGTCATACTTTGAAAGAAAATTTCTTTTAATTTACTAAAAAATGAGGTGATAATGCAAAGGCCAGGTTTCTTTTTTTGATGTGGATATACCATATACAAGCTATTTGTTTGTCTGTACATTAATTTTTTAACAGTTCCTTTTCATATGGTTGTTGAGGTCCAGAAACCCTTGTAAGAGTTGCAAAGATCTTAATATATTTTGGAATATGAAGCTGTGAGGACATTATTTTTTAAATTCTCTGGATCAAATAATCCTAGTGCATATATATGTATATATATATATTTGGTTTGCTTTTAAATGTATACTTTCTTGCACATAGTTTTGACCCCCTGTCAGATTCTCTTAATGTCTATATATTTCACTGTTATAAGTTATTTCTCTAGGACTTGGTATTTTGGTTTCTGACTTTTGTGCTGCTCGCAATCAATGGATTTGACGTGCTAAATTAATTGTTTCATACAGGTCTCTTTGTTGCTTCAGTTCTCAGGGTCATATCTCAATGTTGGAAGCAGTATCAGTAAAGTTCAAAATCAATTTGAAATGTATGGTGAGACTTTTGACTGGTTATCTATTTTATGGGAACGGGGCCTTCATCATGACAATCCTCAGGGTTAGTGTGTTCACCATTATGTACTAGTGTTGAATCATCTTATATTTTTGTTAGTAAAACTTTAAAGTCAGGATACAAATACTTTTAGTTTGCTAAATTCTATAGTTTTTCCTGTATTAAATTAGTCCTCCATCCTTGCTTACCATTTTTTCTTTTATGTGGTTTATCTATTAAATGCAGTGAGGTGCCTGATCATGCAGTCTTTTCTTGACATCAATTGGGAGAATTATGGGAACTACATAAAATCAGTGCCTGAAACTTTTGTTCTTGGTCCATTTATGCAAGGGCTAAATGACCCAATACACCACAAAGAGTTTGGTTGGTGCTTCACTCCTTTGGGCCCTTTTCAAATGGTTTCTTTTTATCCATATTTGAATCTACGTTAATTTTCTTTTTGAGCTACTTATGCAATGATTTAATGCTGCTTAAATTATTACTTTCTTCAAATCAGATGTTCCATTTGTTGCATGATAAAGTGAGTCTCCATCATCTTATCCAAATATTATATTCTACTTAGTACTGCCCTGATTGACCTTACATTTCAGGTGTAAAAGGAGTTTATATGTCAAGGGTGATTGAAGGTGCAGCCCAGTTTCTACATTATTATGTTAGTTTTATAGCTCCAAGGTATGCTTAGAAATTGTGCAAGTAGAGACTGGTTTGTGTGTCTATGTCTAAAAGAATTCATAGGAAAGAATTGTTTTAAAAAATAGGAGGATTTGGCTGTATTTCTTTTAATCTAGGTCTATATTTGTCTATGCAATTTTTTTAACTGGATTTTAGATTTCCAAAGTCTTGCACAAATTCAAAATAAGCTGTACCCTATGCTTTTGCAATCTTATTGACATAATCTCTATGATATTATGATAAACAGCATACTTCTTGCCAAACATAGTGGATTAATCTTTCTATTTCAAGGTTTTATGAGTGAAAATGCTGCTGAATTCTGGCGAATTTGGCTTGAGTGTAAAGTAATAGTTTTTGGTCAGAGCTCCTTACATTACATAATACATGCACAGTTCATGGGTATTTTAGGGGGTTGCTTCATCATACTTGCAAAGAGACTGGATAGAGTGTATTAAGCTGATAATATATATATATATATATATATATATATATATATTTTTTTTTTTTTTTTTTTTTTTTTTTTTTTCTAAATAAAATATGAAAACATTATTAGGGTTTTATAACTTTTGTTTGGATGAAGGAATCAAAATTATGATTTTAAATGTTTATTTCAATTATACTTTTTTAGAATTGGAATTAGCTTAGCATTACAAATTCTAGGTTTGTGTTGTGCAAAGATTTTGAAAGTATAATTTACTTCCAATTGTCTTAAAAGGAATATTTATCCGATAGAATGGGACTTGTTATGAGATAAGAACAAATAGGAACTATTCAAATTGAACAATATGGAACAAAAGAATGGATAGGAAAAAATAATTATCAAACAATATGATTAATGGTAGGAAAAATTAGAATATTATGAATGTTGAAATTTTAATTATAATAATAATAATTTAACAAATAGTAACAAATACAGATAATTCAGCGCTCATTTTATGTATTTAAACAAGTAGGAATGTAATTATAATAATTATAGAAAAAAATGGAACAATTAAAACTAAAGAAAAATCAAACGTATACTTTTTTTTTTATCAACATAGAGATGGAGGAGTCGTGATTCTAATAATTCTCAAAAGCCTTTCCAAATATAAAAATTAGAAGTAATAGGTCCAGTGCAGATTCCAAGCTCCAATCCCATGCTTGTTCTAGACGCAAAGTAGACACTTAAGAGATTTTATTTTTGGGTATGAATGAGAGATTAGGCTTCTTTGGAAGAATTAACAAGTAGCCTCATTCAGAGATAGTGTATGTCTGCAAAATCCCTAATCTAGAAGTTAGAGATTTTAAACCAAGGTTTTTACTCTCTGCTCTGTCCTTGTTTTTTGACTAGTTTTTACATTATTTATGCTTTAGGGGGACCTTAATTCTCTTTTTCTTTCTTTTCTCCTTATCTTCTCAAATTCTTCTTTTATAGAAAAATGATGATATGCATGCATGGTTGCTTGTCTGTCTATAGTTTAGTGGTAATGCTATTCTTAATGCCTTTTATGCTTGTCCTTATCACTTTGTTAATGTAAATACGTGATGCAATATTTTTTGGCTTTACTTTTCTTATTGTCTAAAAGTTAATTACAGGAAATGCATTGCATTTTTGTACAATTTAGCATCTACTGCTAAACATCAATCTTTTGGACGAGCTGGACTTATGGGCCTTGCTGAATGCATTGCTTCAGCTGCTTCTGGCATTGGAATACTTAATCGTGTCAGGACAGAATCATTTAATGGAACTTTTCCTGTGGAATTTGTTTCTGAAATGGAAAATCAAACTGATAAAAAGGAATTACTGGATATCTTTAGATATGTTGTTGAGAGCAGCAAACAACATTTCAATCCCAGTTACCGTCTTCAAGGTTTCTAATTTACTCTGCTTGAATTATGTCATTTATAATATGAGAAAAAGGGGTATAAACTGGCAGTGTAAAAAGTTTTACACAGTCATCCAATCACAACTCACCATGTATGGTAAGTTTGTTGACTTTTAAAATAATTATCTTAAAGTAATTGAAACAGTGATTTGTGATTTGATGACAGCGTAAAACTGTTTTACGCTGTCAGTGCGTAAGCATTAATCTCTTATGATATTCATTTGATATTCATAAATTTAGAATGCATAGTATAAGTCAACTTATGTGATGATGATGTTTACAGTTTGTGGCAAAATTCTGGAGGCTGCTGTTTATGTGGTGTGCCCATTTGATATTCCGCTTGAAATTCTTTTGCTTTTCATTTCCGCATTGCCAAAGGAATTTACGGATTATGGTGGTAAGTGAAATATATAATGTCCATTGCTTTCTACTCTTTATAGTCAGGAACATGTGTGTCTACACTATTTTAAAAGCAGAAAAGAAATGCCAAACACTCCAAATCCCTTTAGTTGTTTGCTAGCTGACAAATTCATCACATTCTTCTGATCTACTGATCCGAAGAAGCTGGATGAGACATATCAAATACTATCCATCACGGTTATCAAATTGAGATTTGAATCATGAATAAGAAGACCTATTTTCTTGAAGCACGAACTGAGTTTTTATCACAAATTGTAAGCTACATGATCAATAATTAAAAATATAAAATTTGTTTTCATGTAAAGAAACATTTAAAACATATAGATTTTAGGATTTTCAAGTCAAATGACTCATTGTATAACAAACAAACTGAATATAAACATACCCAACAATCTGCTCAGCTCTTTGGGAGGAGACACAAAGCACCGTGAGCAACATATGGATATGAGGGGAAGACATACAAACGTGAAGAGGCTTTGTTCTTTAATATTCTGGCTTTGAATCATTGGAGGGGAAGAGTAGAATTCTCTTACACAATGGTGAGAGAGATGGAGAGAGAGAGAGAGAGTAGAGAGAGAAACAGTGGGTGGGAGAGAGTTAGGACTAGGAAAGAGAGGAGAGCTAGAGTCAGATTCCGAGAGTCAGAGGGTTCCCATCTGACCATTGAAGGGTTAGCCACAGGACAGCATCAATCCTACACGCGAGCGAACTGGAGAGACCATAAGGACGTTATATCTTTTTACTTTACGAGGTTCCCGGAAGACGCAACAGCAAAGGATTTGTGGTTCCACTTTAAACAGCAAGGAGACGTGAGAGAGGTTTTCATACCCAGGAAAAGAAACAACCAAGGAAGGAGATATGGTTTTGTGAGGTATAAGGGGGTGAGAGATGTGCATCAACTTCAGCAGCATTTGGACAATAGGTTCTTCGGAGGAATGAAGATGAATGTTAACATCCCTAAATATGGGAGACCAAAGAAGGGAGAACCACAAACAGTCGAGAGGGGGACAGCAGAGACAGGACAAACACAAAAGGGAAGAACAGAAGTGTACCTGAGCAGGTTACCAGAAGCGAATATGGGAATCCAAGGACGGTCGTTTGCGGAGGTGGTCAACACGAATATCCCGAAACCAGCACAGAGGAGAACAACAGCCAAACTCCAATACATAAGTTCCAATGCCACATCGGAAGTGAACCTGGACATTCCGATGACGGGTAAACAATGGCTCAAGGAGGCCTGGGTGGGTAGACTGAAAAACTTGGCTAGCTTTGATAGCATAGAAGAAGCCATATGGTGGGATAGCGGACAAAACATATCACCAAAGTACATCGGTGATGACATGGTTTTGCTACTGGGGCTCACAGAAGAGAACGCAGAGAAAATGATGAATGAAGAAGATGAAGGATGGGGAGACCTGTTCTACTCCATAGAGAAGTGGAATCCAAGTCTACGCCCTGGTTTTAGACTAACTTGGATCCAATGTTGGGGAATACCTTTGGTTGCATGGGACATGAACTGTATCAAGCAGATAGTCGCGGGAATAGGTGAGATGGTGGAGGCTGAGGAGAGCTTAGAAGATCAAAGGAGGTACGACGTCGCGAGGATACTGGTCAAGACGCCATGGAAACCGCTGATTCAGCACACGGTAAATATTCATATACAGGGGGAGATTTTTCCGGTGCACATAGCGGAGGAGATTGGGTTGTTTGGAGCTAGGTGGCAGCCAAGAAGGGAACGTGATTTCAGCTCATCAGAGGAAATCCTTTCTGACGATTGTAACGATGACGCGTGGTCTGGTAGTGAGCTGCAGGGGTGGCGGTACAAAGCGCGAACAGAGAGCGTGGCGGAGGAAATACGAACAGTAGCGAAGGGAGGGACCATGGAGGCAGAAGCCATGGAGGATATGGCGACGGAGGGAGTGGTGGGGGGCGAGGAAGATAACCGCAGAGGGATAAGTGAAATCGTGCCATGGAAAACCCAAAGGGGAGCTTCAGCCCAGTCGGAGACGGTGGATGACACAGAGGATAGGGGTGGTGATGAGGAGAGGTCGCCGCGTGGTGTGGAAGAAGGGCGACTCAGGCAGGTCTCTCGGTCAGAAGGACCGGCGACAGTCGCGGCCGGTGCGGACCAAAACGGAAACGCGATCGGGACGAAGAGCGGACATGACCCAAAGGACAAAGCTATTGTCCGATGGGTCGTGAAGCAAGCGGATAAAGCACTGACAGGTGATAAATGCGTGCAGACCAGGGACCGTGAGCTACCAGTGTCGCAGGAAGAAGGGAAGACCGATTTAGGTAAAGAAGATAACCTCGGGGGGGATGTCGGCTCTGACGGTTTGGGCAATTTGTATGAAAATAGTATGAGGAGGCAGACAAGATACGTTGGAGGCATGGTGTACGAGGAAGACAAACATAATTTTGAATCCCCCTCACCCAAGTCACGTGACAAGGAGATGATGGGGCTGCTGGATTTGGGCCAAGCTATTAACACCCCCCCTAAATTATGTCCTTCTCCCAAAAATGGCCCAGTTTTAAAAACAACACCTCTCCCAACCCCTTTGTTAACGTACTCCCGTAAAGGGAAAATGAAGAGAGTTAAAGCCCAAATAGGTGAGGTTGTTTCGAACCAGGTGCTTTCAAGCCCAGAGCATGTTCAAAATGGACCATTCCAGCGAGACAACGAGGGACGTGGATCAGCCAACCCCCAAATACAAACAGAAACATCATCAACTCACAATAGGCAGGAAAATCAGCTTCAGGAGGAAACTTTTGACTCGCACGAAGAAAGTCTATGGACAATGATCAAGGAGTTGGGACTGACAACAGGAAAAACTCAAAGAGATTATGTTCAACAGTTGACAGAAATGGAAGATAGAGATGGAAAAGAGGCAGATAGCTTGGGAGGAAGGGGAAGGGACTCATGAATATCATCTCTTATAATGTAAGGGGGTTGGGGAGGGGGGTTAAATGGCCAGCAATTAGACGCATGGTCAAAGAGTATCATATTGACCTGTTATGCTTACAAGAAACAAAGAAGGAATCGGTCAATAAGAGTATGTGCAGGGCTCTATGGGGGAATTCTGATTTCTGCTGGGAGGAGGTTCCAGCCGTAAATACAGCTGGTGGTATTCTCTGTATTTGGAATCAAAAGTCTCTGAAGGTAGAGAGCAAATCAGCTGGATCGGGCTTCATACTACTGTCAGGAAAGTGGGGTCAAGAATCCATAGCAGTGCATGTTGTAAATATATACTCTCCATGTAACCTGCAGGACAAAAGGGTGTTATGGGATAAAGTCACTCAGCTGAAAATCCAGAATCCAAATGGTTATTGGTGTATTATAGGGGATTTTAACAACATTAGGAGAAGTGGAGAAAGAGTGGGGTCTTCGCAGAGGGGGATGGTGGATGGAAGCATACGGGATTTTAATAGCTGGATTGAGGAGTTGGAATTAGAAGAAGCGCCTTGGGTGGGAAAGAGATTTACATGGTTTAGACCGAACGGTACAGCTAAAAGCAAGTTGGATAGAGCCTTCGTTTCCTCAGAGTGGCTTTCCAAATGGCCCGGATCGGTCCAAACACCGCTAGCCAGGAATTTTTCGGACCATTGTCCCATATTGCTTAGATCTAAAACCATTGATTGGGGCCCAAAACCTTTCAGATTATTGGATTGTTGATTATCTGATGTATCTTTTAAGAAGCTGGTGTCCGAAACCTGGTCATCCAATACTCAGAGTGGATGGGGGGTTCATGTTTTAAAAAACAAAATCAAGGCCCTCAAACAGAAGATAAAGGTGTGGAATAAAGATCACTTTGGAGACACTTTAAGCCGTTTCAAGAGGATAGAGGAAGAGTTGAACAAACTAGAAGAGGAATCAACAGACAGACCACTGGATGATAATGAGAGGATACTCAAAAAGAAGTTGCAGCAGAAGGTTTGGGAGGCAGCCCAAACTCATGAGTCGCTGTTACGTCAGAAGGCAAGATCCAGGTGGATTAAGGAGGGTGATTGTAATTCGAGGTATTTTCATTTGCTGATAAATTCCAGGAGGCGATCCAATAGCCTAAATGGACTCATGGTTGATGGGCTGTGGAAGGAGGAGCCGGCTGAAGTCAAAGAGGAAGTTAGGAGATTTTTTTCACAGAGGTTCCATGAAACAGATTTTGATAGGCCAACTCTGAATGGGATCAGCTTCAATACCATTGATTCCCATCAGAATGCCATGTTAGTCGAGCACTTTCAGGAAGAGGAGATAAGGAGGGCTGTTTGGAGTTGTGGAAGTGATAAAAGTCCGGGCCCAGACGGGTTCAATTTCAAATTCATCAAGCAATTTTGGGAGGTCATCAAACCAGATTTTCTTAGATTCTTTGACGAGTTCTATGTCAACGGAGTCTTCCCGAGGGGCTTGAACGCATCATTCATAGCTTTAATCCCGAAGGTGGCGGACCCTCAAGGGTTGAATGAATACAGACCTATTTCACTCATTGGATGTACTTATAAAATCCTCGCTAAAGTGTTGGCTAATAGACTGAAGAGAGTTATGCCCCTCATAATTAGTGATCGTCAGTCAGCATTTATACAAGGTAGGCACATGCTTCATAGTGTGGTGATTGCAAATGAGGTAGTTGAAGAGGCCAAAAGATGTCAAAAACCATGCATGGTTTTCAAGGTGGACTATGAGAAGGCGTATGACTCAGTGTCTTGGGATTTTTTGATATACATGATGAGGAGATTGGGTTTTGGACCGAAGTGGATCCAGTGGATACAGGGATGTTTAAAATCAGCTTCCATCTCAGTCTTGGTAAATGGAAGCCCTACGAAGGAGTTCTATCCACAGAAAGGTCTTAGACAGGGGGATCCATTATCACCCCTTTTGTTTAATATTGTGGCAGAAGGTTTGAGCGGTCTAATGACCAAAGCAATTGAGGGAGGATTCTATAAGGGATTTTTAGTGGGCTTAAAGAAGGTGGAGATTAGCCTGCTTCAGTATGCAGATGACACTATATTTTTGGGAGAGGCAACATTAGCGAACGTAAGAACAATCAAAGCAATACTTCGTGCTTTTGAGATGTCATCGGGGTTAAAGATAAATTTCGCCAAGAGTAGTTGTGGGGCCTTTGGGGTGCCTGAGCAGTGGACTTATGGTGCATCCAGTTATCTCAACTGTGGATTGATGTCTTTTCCTTTCACATATCTTGGCATACCTATTGGTGCTAATCCTAGAAGATGTCAGATGTGGGAACCTTTAATCAATAAGTGTGAGAGAAAACTGGCAGGATGGAAACAGAGACACTTGTCTTTTGGGGGGAGAGTGATTCTCATAAATTCAGTGCTAACATCTATTCCAATTTATTTTCTATCTTTTTTCAGGGTCCCTAGGCAGGTGATTAGCAAGATAACCAGATTACAAAGGAACTTCTTATGGGGTGGTGCAGCTGATCAAAATAAGATCCCTTGGATCAAGTGGGAAAAGGTGTGTTTGCCAAAGGAACAAGGTGGGTTGGGAGTCAAGGATATCATCTCGTTCAACACATCATTATTAGGAAAATGGAAATGGGAGATGTTTCAGAATCAGGAGGAGACTTGGGCTAGAGTCCTTGAATCGAAGTATGGAGGATGGAGGAGTCTTGACGGAGCTTCGAGGGCTAGTACTGAATCATCATGGTGGAGGGATCTAAAGATAGTAAATCAAAGCATGAATCAAGGTCAACAGCTGAATAGGTTGATATTGTGGAGGGTCGGATGTGGGGACAAGTTTAAGTTTTGGGAGGATAGGTGGATAGGCGGAGACAACTGCTTGGCTGATAAATATCCTAGATTGTATACCATATCAGCTCAAAAACATCATTTCATCCATCAAATAGGTGCTGCGAAAGGTGGGTGGGAATGGAGTCTTAAGTGGAGGAGACATTTGTTTGATAGCGAGATAGATATGGCGGTAGCTTTTCTCCAACAGCTGGAAGGGTTCACAATCAGGCCGGAATTAAGTGACCAATGGAAATGGGCAGCAGAGCCTAGTGGCTGGTATTCGACTAAGAGTGCATATAAGGCATTACATCATGTCACAGCGGGAGAAGAGCAGGATGGAAAGTTCAAGGAATTATGGAAGCTTAGGGTCCCATTGAAAGTGGCTATCTTCGCGTGGAGGTTGATTCAAGACAAACTGCCAACTAAAGCCAATTTGAGAAAGAAGCGGGTTGAGTTACAAGAGTACTTGTGCCCCTTATGCAGATCTGTGGAAGAGACTGCAAGTCACTTATTTTTTCACTGCAGTAAAGTTAGTCCTCTATGGTGGGAATCACAGTCTTGGGTAAATATGATGGGTGTTTTCCCTTATCAGCCGGACCAGCATTTTAGTCAGCATATCTTAGGAGCTTCCGTAGGGTTGCAGGGAAAAAGATGGCAGTGGTGGTGGTTCGCTCTCACTTACTCGATTTGGAAGCATAGGAACAGCATCATTTTCTCCAATGCTAATTTTGACGCTCATAAATTAATGGATGATGCAGTGTTTATTTTATGGACATGGCTCAGATGTTTTGAAAAAGATTTCTCTCTACATTTCAATCAATGGTCTTCAAGTCTCAAAGATGCTTTTCTTAGGACAGCATCATAGGTTTAGAGTATAGCTCCAAGTCTTATTTGAGTAGTTTTTGGGATATTTCAGCTACTGTATCATTGTATGTCCAAAACTACTTGTAATATGGCTCTAAATCTGTATATTTTAGTACCTCTGGTACTCATCTATAATATATTTAATTTTGCTGAGCAAAAAAAAAAAAAAAAAAAAATTGGAGGGGAAGAGTTCTTCACTTCTGCTCCAATCTTATAAAAGAATTGAAAAGAACCCTAAAAAGATGTTTACTAGATAACTAGAACGAGGTTGCATGTGTTGTGAACCATTGCTGCTCGTGATCTGAAATGAAAGTCTACAATCACATGATTCAGCACAGAATCATGATTCACATAATTCTGATGCCATTAAAGTGCAATTTGTGACTGATTTCAGTTCACCTTGTCGTCTGTATTGATTGCCAAAGGAACCATATTGAAACACGATAGAGAGAAATGAGTAGAGAGAGAAACACTGGGTGGGTGAGAGTTAGGCGTAGAGGTGAGAAAGTTGAGAGAAACAGGGCAGGCTTCGAAAAGGAATCCCGATGGGATCATGCCGAGAACAAAGGAAGAGTCCAGCATTATGCTGCTGCAACAAATTGGAGGGATCACAAAGACATCTCATCATTCTACTTTACAAGGTTCGTGGACGACATCACGGAGAGGGAGCTATGGCAGCATTTCAAAAGATGGGTTGATGTAAGAGAAATCTTCATACCCAGTCGAAGAAATTACAATGGAAGGAGGTATGGCTTTGTTTGATTTAAAGGGGTACGAGATATCAGGCATTTGGCAAGGCAGTTAGACAGGATTGTCATCGGTGGAATGAAGCTATATGTGACCATTCCTAAGTACAAACGAGAGAGACGAACACAGGAAGCTACAGGGAGACAATCACAGAGCAAGGGAGAAGGAATACAGACACGAACTCACCGAGTCACACAAGACCATTAGACAAAATTGCTATCCTATGCGGATGATGTGAGAGGAAAAAACATCACTCAACGACAAAGAAAGGACCAAACTCGACACTTCCATGGGTCTGAAAATCCCACTTCCTCAGTTCACCTGGACATACATGCAGAAGACATCAAATGGCTAGAGGATGCGTGGGTCGAGCGATTGAAGAACCCAGCCATGTTTGACAGGGTGGAGGACGATCTGCAGTGGGAGCTGGGAATGGATATAACCCCTAAATACCTAGGGGATGACCTAGTTCTCTTACATGGATTAAGCGAGATTGGAGCAGAACGAGTTATGAATGGCGGAACATATGGAAATGCATCTCTCTTCTACTCGATGGAGAGATGGAATCCAAGTATACGCACGGGGAATAGGATGATTTGGGTTCAATGCTGGGGTATCCCACTTCAAACTTGGGATAAGAAACATATTAGGTAGATTGTCGCGGTTATGGGAGAAGTGGTGAATGTCAACGACGACGTTGAAATCAAATGAAGGTTGGATAGAGCAAGAGTGCTCATCAAGACCCCATGGACGCCACTGATCAAGCACACCGTTGACATTCATATCATTGGCGAAACCTTCAAGGTGCATGTAGTCGAGGAGTGCGGAGCGGCTTTTTGCGAGAATCACAACAGGGTTGCAGCTACAGAGGCTCGTCGGAGGAGATCGATTCCGACGAAAGCCTCCTTGGTGATTTACCTCCAGCTATGACAAGACTAACGGTTGTTGACCACGATCATAAACACGCCACCGCGACAGACCATCACCCCAAATCACCCCACAAACCTTCTATGCCAACCGCCGGCGATGGAAAATCCTGGTCGATTGGATTACATAGTGGTCGGCGCGGGTACGATTATCCGTGGGATAAGACCAACGACCCTCAGGTATTGACCGGTTGTAAAGGTAAGGCAATGGTAAACTCGAGCTTCGAGGTAAGCGTTGCAAATGACCTTTGTATGGGACGGCGCTTAACCAACCAGGAGCCACAGGATCGTGAGTTTCACGATAATAGTAAGAGAGATAAAGGAGAGTCCAGCGGAGTCCAGAAGGAGCCTTTTCCGCCATCACATGACTTTGCAGGAGATAAAATCCCATCAAGGGCGGTGGACGCTTATCAGGAACATGAAGGTGTTGACGTGGCAATTGAAATAGCGAAAAACAGGGAACAAGAGGCTGATATGGTAATGCAAACTGGGCCTAATTTGGGCCTATCACCTTACTCAAGAAATGACCCCTTATCCAATTTGGGCCTCACTCCACTAAAAAATAATGAAGAGGACAGTAAGTGACAAGTATATTCTCGTGGGAGTTGGTCCCAAAGGAAACAATGTTTGGGTGCAATACAGCCGATTGCTAACCAAGTCCAAGACAGTGAGACACATGCAAATAGCAGAGGCAAGGTCCATACCAGTGAGATAACCGCCAATAGTAATGACATGGATATGGAGTTAAACACAGATATAGCAATTCTCAAGAGGCAGCCAACATGTGGACAATGATCAAACAACTGGGGGTGACATTGGGGAACACAGGAGGGGACCAGCAGAGTAGAGTCATAGCAAGAATCAGGTGTATGGAGGACAGAGACAGAACAGAAGCTGAGAGGTTGGGAGCCATGACAAATAATCCATGAATATAGTTTCATACAATGTCAGAGGGCTAGGGCGTAAAGTGGGCAGTAATTAGGATATTGATTAAGAAGGAGAACGTTGATATGATTTGTATTCAAGAGACTAAGAAAGAAGCCATTGATAAGTCATTGTGTCAGGCACTATGGGGGAATGCTGATGTTACCTGGGAGATGCAACCTGCTAACAACTCAGTAGGAGGCATTCTATGTATGTGGAGTGAAACAGAATTTAGATTACAGAACAAGGTAATCGGTAATGGTTTCATCTTTCTGGAAGGGGAATGGATCAGAGAGGCACAACAAATAAGTATTGTCACCATATATTCACCATGTGACATCCACAACAAGAGAATTCTATGGGATAAAGTGAGGCAGTCGAAAGATTCATCCCAAGGGGGGCTATGGTGTGTTCTAGGTGATTTTAATAGCATCAGGGATCCAACAGAGAGATTTGGAACCTGTGAAAGGATATCAAGGGACAACAACATTAAAGAATTCAATGATTGGATAGATGATTTGGAGGTCTTGGAGATACCTTGTTTGGGCTGACAGTTCACTTGGTTCAAACCAAATGGAGCATCAAGAAGTAGATTGGACAGGTTCTTAGTATCTCCTGAGTGGCTGGATAGATGGCCTTGGAAGCTTGCAGCTTACTCTACCAAGGAATTTTTCAGATCATTGTCCTATTCTGCTTAGAGCTAAGACTGTAGACTGGGGTCCTAAACCTTTTTGGATCCTAAATTGTTAATAGACAAATCATTCAAGGCAACTGTTCTTTAGTGTTGGAATTCTTTTTAGCAATCAGGGTAGGGAGCATATGTACTAAAAGAAAAAATTAAGAGGTTAACGCAAAGGCTAAAGATATGGAATCAGGAACAGTTTGGAGACATCCTCAAAAAGGTCAAAAACCTAGAAGCTGAATTAAATAAACTGGAGGAAGACACAACACGAAGACAGCTAACTGATCAAGAAATGATGGAAAGAAAGCAATTATAGGAATCACTATGGGCAGCTGCCCAAGCCCATAAATCCTTGCTAAGACAGAAATCTAGGTCAAGATGGATAAAGGAGGGAGATTGCAATACACGCTATTTTCACCTAATGATGAATGCTAATCGAAATAGAAACTCTATTAAGGGGGTATTCATTGATGGCATATGGACTAATGACCCACATAAGGTGAAGGAAGAAGTTAGATACTTTTTCTCCCAAAGATTTCAAGAACCAGATGATCAGAGACCCGAGATTGATGGTATCAGTTTTAAAACCACCGATCAACATCAGAATAACTTGCTTGTGGCACCTATCCAAGAGGTGGAAGTACATAATGCGGTTTGGGAGTGTGGTAGTGACAAACGCCCGGGTCCTGATGGCATGAACTTTAAGTTCATTAAGCAGTTTTGGAATACACTAAAGCCTGATATCCTTCGATTCATACATGAATTTCATGTTAATGGTGACTTCCCTTGAGGGTGCAATGCTTCCTTTATATCATTAATCCCTAAGGTATCTGAACCACAACATCTAAATGAGTGTAGACCCATTTCATTAATAGGGTGCATGTATAAGATAGTGGCGAAACTGCTTGTCAAAAGAATGAAGATGGTCATGCCAACTATCATAGATGAAACACAATTTGCTTTCATTGAAGGTAGACACTTATTGCTAAGTGCACTTATTACCAATGAGGTAATTGAAGAAGCCAGAAGAAGCCACAAACCATGCCTTATATTCAAAGTAGATTATGAGAAGGCATACGATTCGGTATCATGGGAATTCTTGTTGCACATGTTGAGAAGGATGGGATTTAGCCCCTAGTGGGTTAATTGGATTGAGGGATGCATTAAATCTGCCTCAATTTCAGTTTTGGTGAATGGGAATCCTACGGCTGAGTTCCTTCCTCAAAGGGGACTAAGGCAACGGGATCCGCTAACACCTTTCCTATTCAATGTTATAGCGGAAGCTTTAACTGGGTTGATGAGGAGAGCAATGGCAGAAAATTTGTACAAAGGATTCTCAGTGGGGTCCAATAATGTCAGCATCAGCTTATTACAGTATGCGGATGACACTATCTTTTTTGGAGAGGCAAGCATGGATTAGGTTAGAGCTTTAAAGGCTATCCTAAGGGCTTTTAAGCTAGTGTCAGGCCTAAAAATCAATTTTGCAAAGAGTTTTTTTCGGAGCATTTGGGGTATCTGACCAGTGGAAGCAAGAAGCGGCTAAGTACCTGAATTGTAGTTTGTTGACTCTTCCTTTTGTGTATCTTGGCATACCTATAGGGGCCAATCCGAGGCGACGATAGATGTGGGATACCATTATCTACATATGTTAGAGAAAATTGGCAAAGTGGAAACAAAGACACATCATGGGGGGGGGGGGGGGTTCCAAAATCAGTGGTGGACAAGTTACTGAGGTTGTAGCATAGATTCTTATAGGGAGGTGGACCAGACCATAACAAGATTGCCTGGATTAAATGGGAGTCAGTATGCTTATCAAAAGAGAAGGGAGGTTTGGGCATTAAGGATATTGAGACATTTAACCTTGCACTGCTTGGTAAATGGAAGTGGCACCTAATGCAAGAAAAAGGGGAGTTATGGACTAGAGTATTGGAATCCAAATATGATGGATGGAGGAATCTTGATGAACCAGGGAGGGCAGGACACCAATCTGTATGGTGGAGGGATCTAAAACAAGCTTTTAATCACTCACACCAAGGAGTGATCATTCAAAATAACATGAGATGGAAGGTTGGAGGTGGGGATAAGATCAAGTTTTGGGAAGACAAGTGGTTTCACCAAGAGGACACACTAGCAGAAAGATATCCTAGACTGTATCTGATATCATCACAACAGAATCACACTATCAGACAGATGGGATCTCACAAGGATATGGGGTGGGAGTGGAATTTCTTATGAAGAAGACTGTTGTTCGATAATGAAATTGATTCAACTGTCAATTTCCTAAGGGAGGTAGGAGGGAAGGGTATACAGCAACATGGAACTGATGTTTGGGAGTGGTCAGGTGATCCGTCAGGCAATTACTCTACACGCAGTGCTTATAATCTGATATATGAGGACATTGCAGGAGGCCAGCAGGAGGAATGGTGTGAGGAATTATGGAAGACAAAGATCCCTAGCAAAATTGCGGTATTTGCATGGAGACTATTTAGGGACAAATTGCTGACAAAGAAGAATCTTCACAGGAGACAAATGCAGATCCAGGATATGTTATGTCCTTTTTGTAGAAGTGTTGAGGAGAATGCATCTCACTTATTTATCCATTGCATCAAAATCCAACCAATCTGGTGGGAATTGATGTCATGGATGAATATTAAAGGTGTCTTCCCATTCAGCCCTAAACAGCATTTTCTCCAGCGTATTTCTATCCAGATTGAAGGAATAAGGGCCAAGAGGTGGAGGTACTGGTGGCTGGCGGTAACATGGTCTATTTGGAAGCTCCGAAACAGAATTTTGTTTTCAAATGCAGAATTTGATGCTAACCGACTGTTCGAAGATGCTATTTTCTTAATTTGGACTTGACTTAGACATTTCGAGAAGGATTTCACAACCCATTTTAATCAGAGGTCAAGCAATATCAGACAGGGTTTTTTGTTTTTGTAGAGGGTAGTACAAATAGAACAACAATCGATGTACACCACATAAGTAGCTCTTCATTGACTACTTGTGGAATTGTAAATTAGTAACTCTGGTACTCTATTTCATTTATAATACAATTAATTTTGCTGATAAAAAAAATGATTTGTGCATTTTTTTAATTCTATGCTATCATGTTTCTATCCTAATAAGGTATTGGACCATCTATAGATTGCAACCTATGAAGTGCCGACACCGTACACGAATAATTCTAAAATATAGAACACCGGGACACCACATATATGTGTGTGTGTGTACTCATTGAGAATTAAATTAAGAATTATATATTCACCTTCTGAAAGTAAAGTTGTTAAGCTTTACAATTTTCATATGGCAATAACCTTCACAAAAAGAATACTAAGAGGGAACGAGGGATCATTTCATAATGAATCTTCACAAAAAAATCCCAAGAAAAGAAGATCAAACATAACTCGTAAAACAGCTGGTTAAGTCCTATAATAATGAGCCTTACAGAAAAATGCTATGAGGCATCATTTTGCTAATTGTTTCAAAAAGTAAAAGATCTAATCTAGAGTTGGTGACCTCCTTGATCATCATTGAAAAACATAGCCTCTCAGCTTGAGCCAAAAGTTTGAGGCCTGGGTTTAAGACTGGTTCTTGTGACAGAGCCACAGTAGGATCATCAAGAAACTCTAACACCATGTTTGAAATGAAGGCAGAGAGAGAAAGCACGCAGAATCTGAGATGATTTCATTATTGAAGAAGAGATAGTGTGGGGTTTATATATAACTGACTACTAGCTCAGCAGTTAATTCTAGATCCATTTTTGTTTGTTACAGCTGTCATAATCAAAGTCTAACCGAATAATACTCTAAGTCTATCACCTATATCAGAATAGAGTTTTGTATAGCATGACTAATACTCTAATAAGCTCTAAGTCTAAGTCTAATTAGATACCTTATTTTGTAGCCATACTATGGTTCCTTTTCAAACTTCATTAGTTTTATTTTGGAACCATGAGTATGGACCTAACTTTCTGTACTTAGTACCTCTGGTACTTCTATCAATATATTATTATTTTTGCTGATAAAAAAAAAACATGGGAGAAGCTGAGGAGGGAAAGGGTGAAAATCATTTCCACTGGCTGAATTGAAAATTGCAACAACATGGTTCTGTGGAGTAATTTATAGAAACATTTAAGTCTCTCTCTAATCACAAGTTTAGCTTTTTGTACAGAAGTTGTTGAATACATGCACCATTACAACACTGAACCAAACAACCACATATGACCCATGTTCTTTTTCTTTGGTCTGACTAAATGAATATTTTCATGATTCAGCCAGCTGTCTATCATTCATACTGATGAGTTCAGATATATCAGGTTTGGCTGTTTCATATTCTAATGCCAAAATTAGTCAGGGTTAAAAGGATGTGGATCTGGAATGCGGAGTATTTTTCTGACCACAATTGTACTTAGGAGCATTACTTGTTACAGTATTGTTGGGTGGGATTGGAATATGAGGATATCTACTAAAAATACGTCTGTAGATTAATTTTCATCACATTTAACTGCTCTCAAACAAGAATTTTTCATGCTTGTGTATGTAAACCATATTTTTGTCAATGAATTAGACAAAAAATCTGAAGTAGGATTTTCAGTTAGTAAATTTTGACTACTCTCTTCCTCTTACCCCCAGGCCAGTTAAGGATGACTGTGCAAAGATGGCTTTCAGGTTGTGGTTACAAGGATAGGTGTGCCAATTGCTGTAATAATGAGATAAAGTGGTGGAAGAGTCTTTATGACTTCCCACAGAACTTTGTCAGCAATAATCTTTCAATTGATGTTTCTCTTACTTATGATGATGAAGACTTGAGTGCATGGGAGTCTGAAGCAAATAGATGGGCAAAAATGCTTTTCCTTGCTATCAAGAAGGATCATCCTCTGGAACTTATTTTTGTGGTTTGCTTTTGCCTTTGTCCTATGGAATTTTTATAAATATTTATTAACTCTGTCTGTATAGTGAAAATTAAGTAGTTCTAGGAAAAAGACAATCATCATTAGTGTCTAAGGTTATATATTTGTTTTGCTATAAGAGAGTAATAAGATTATTTTATGGCTTGCAATTGATACTTCTGATGGTAGGGTGTAAAACATGATAAAACTTAAGGATATTTGTGTGAAAACCGTGTGTTAGAGTACACAACGGATGCTCCTTTATATGGATTAGTTACAATTAATATTGTTAATTATAGGAGATATTGTTCCTATAATTCTGATATGATAATAAAAGACAAAATATGAAATTGATCCTATTTTGATTCTCAACACTCCCCCCCTCAAGTTGAAGCTTACTAAGTTTTAGCTTTTTACAAGAAAATTTATTCCCAACAGAAACATAAAACTTGAGCTCTACTAAAAAAAGACAATAATTTGAATGCCAACGTAGTGATGTTCGTGAAGTTAGAGAATATTGCTAGAAAGAGAGAGTGGGAATATCTATCAGCCTAGGAACAACAATTTCTGACTTTCTTAAAACCATCATTTGGAAGCTTCAAACCAATATTTTGAAGACAACTTGGGGATCCTGGTGAAATCAGGGAATATTGCTAGAAAGAGAGCTGAAATACTATCAACCTAAGAAAATTCAAAGCAAGTTTCAGTCTTCTTAAAACCAAGATTTGGAAGCTTCAAACGAGCAGTGGAGACACAAACTTATTCAAACTTGAAAAAGAGGAATTAGTGGCAGAAACACACAGCCAATGAAGCACAAAAGTCACTGATAAACACACTGGAAAAGTACAGCGATAGAGAGGCAACCAAAAAGTTTTTTGTTTTTGCCGGAAAATGAGTGGCGAGCTGAAGGCAGTTGCCAGAAAACACACTAAAGAGACAGCAGCAGGATAGGCGACAAAAATTCTTTTCCGGAAAATGAACATCAAGTAGGAGTCAGGGGCAAACATTGGCTAAAATTCTCACAAGAACCCGAAGCAGCCATGAGAGTGCAGGAAAATGACAAACAAACAGTCCTTCAACAAAAGAAAGAAGCTGGAAAAATGAACGGCTTACAAAAGAGAGACCACATCAAACGAGGTCAGAATGGCCCCAAACAGCAGGGGTAGGTGTGCGAGGAAGACACATCGCCGGAGCTGGAAGCACACCGGCAAAGGCATTGTCACGCGTCAGAGAACAATGATGCGTGGGTGCTGTTTGGCTTGTCAAAGAAAGAGCGTGTGGAACGCCGAATGGGAAAGTGGTTTTGGGAACATGTAGATTGGCGATCCAAACTGTAGGGTTGCCGGTAGGAATGGTGGCTGAACGACGGCGGTGGCCGAAAAATGCACCAGAAATGAAGAAAAAATTGCTGGAAAAGATACAGCGAGGATATAAGGTCCACCAAAAGAAATGAGGTGAGCGAAAGGGCTCATTGGGGAGAGTGGGTTGTTTGAAAAGTGATGACGGGTGGAAATGTCATTGGAAAAGGAGAAAGGATTGTCAAAAAATAGGAGTAGGTCGCAAGAATAAGTGTGACGACCAGAGAGGTCCACCGGGGACAATAGGTCTCGCTATCCCCAGTGGGAGACAATTTTCGTTATTCCCTCAACTTGGCTTTGATACCATGTAAAATAGGATAAAATTGAGGAATATTTGTGTGAAAACCATGTGTCAGAGTACACAACGGATGCTCCTTTGGATAGATACTTGAAATGTTTGAGTATGGAAATATGCACACAAAAAGGATCCCAACCTTAGTTTGCTGAGAGATGCACATATATATATATATATATATATATATATATATATATATATATATATATATATATATATATATATATATATATATATATATATATATATATGAGAATTAACAAATGGTACAAAAAATAGTCCATGATGAAGGCTACAGCCTAGCCTATGGTGTCAGATTACTGGATAAGCTTCTACAACAAGCTTGAAATATAAAACATTATCAAACAACAACTTTAACACTCCCCCTCAAGCTGTAGCATATAAATTGTGTGGTTCCAAGCTTGGAACATATAAAGTGGATCCGAGGAACTCTCAAGGACTTGGTCAAGATGTCTATAAGCTGGTTGTTGGAGTTAATAAATTTAGTACTAATTTCTTTGGACTGCAGCTTTTTCCGAACAAAATGACAATCAATCTCTATATGTTTTGTTCTTTTGTGAAATACAGGATTAGAGGTGATGTGAAGAGCTGCCTGATTATCACAATACAACTTTATTTGCTGAACATCACAAAATTTTAATTATTGAAGTTGTTTAATCCACAACAATTCACAAGTAACAAGAGCCATAGCTCTATATTCTGCTTTTGCACTTGATCAAGCAAAAACACTCTGTTTCTTGCTTTTTCAAGAGACAATATTTCCTCCAAAGGATACACCATATCCAGTGGTGGATCGCCTGTCTATGGGATGACTTGCCCAATCGGCATCACAATACCCACAAATTTGGGTATTTCCATTATCCTTATACAATAATCCCTGTCCTGGAGTCTTTTTGATGTATCTAAGAATGTGAATCACAACTTTCTAGTGGTCAATGTGAGGATCTTGCATAAATTGACTGACAACTCCGACTACAAATGATAGATCAGGCCTTGTAATTGTGAGATAAATGAGTTTCCCAACTAGCCTTCTATATCTCTGGATTTGGAAAAAATTCACCTTGATTTGACATTAACTTCTAATTTGGATCCTTAGGACTATTAATAGGCCTAAAATGACTAAATAAGTGTTGCTTCTGTGATACCCTCTACCCTGACATACATATACTTAAGAAAAACATATAAAAATCCAGAATTTAATTAAGTCAATTTTATTCAAATCACTTAAACAAATTCACGTGGGTAAAAGAGTCACATTCACTTCACTGTTATCAAATAAAACTTATTAAAAACATCTTCGGCTCAAAACAAGGTCGCCCAAGACTCCAGAGAATGAACTAAAGACTCAGTATGTGAAACAAAATGATAAAAACTACATCTTCAGAACTTCATGCAATTAATACAGAACCTTATGTCCCAATGTCATATCCTATCATAGTATTGTGTTCCAACGTCCTCTAGTATGAGGTTCTCCATAGTCATCCACCTAATCATCTGCTCCCACGAACACAAAGTTCGAGATCATCACAGGATTCAAACACAAACAGCACACAGAGAGTGAGTTGTCACATTCTCAAAATAATTATAATTCATCGCGTCTCAAAGTGACTAAACTCGTTGAGTTCACACAGTGGATCACATCACAATACTCGTCACCCATAGAGGATTTTACAGTCATGTGATTGTACGGTTCATAGCTCACAACTCAATGCACACAACATCTCAATACACATGATCTCACAATTTAACACATACTCAACTTGTCACTTGCACATATTTTATCACACTTTCATAATCCCAAGACAATACGTTATCACGCCTCATGCATTATATACATGTTGCACAATAATAATATTAATATATTATGTTAATATGATTATATCTCTCAAACAATTTTACATAATCATAGGTAAAAAACATGAAAACACCAAGAACACTCAATTTTATCAACCAATTGACATCAGGGCATCAGTTGGCCCGTCAAACACAACAATGTCGTAATTATAATCATAAAGGAAGAATCACAATACTATAAACATCCCAATTTGATCCTCTAAGGATCCCTATACATGTTTATTCTAATTTCAATTGTGATAAACTTATCCCTTACGTCCAAGCGGACTCACGTGTGTACTTCGTTAGTGATAGCAGCGCCTCTAGCGGTTTTCTAAGATTCTTCAAGTTTTTTCTTTGGTTGTTTTACTAGGATTTTCAAGCATTAAAGAGGAGAAGGGATTGAAGTCTCCATTTCACTGTCTCTGTGCGATATACATTTCTCTCACCGCAGACATTATTTTGCAAATTCCAACGGTGAGGATGTACGAAAATGAGTTCCGAACCTGGTGTTCAAATTTTACAACGATCCAACAGTTAACGAGTCTGGGATTGTAGTTTTACTGAGACAAATTTGTGTATGTGGGAAAAAGAAAGGATTTTGGGAGAGGGGGAAGAAAAACGAATTTGAGAGAAGAAAGAGTGTAGAGACGTATCATAAATGTAAAAGTTGACTTAATATGTTTCTATTTATGGCTAGGATATTCTCAGCTTATTGTTTACTCTATTTTATTATTAAAAATAAATTCTATTTTATTTTCTATCAAATAAATAAATAAAATATATTTTTTATTTTCTAAGAACATATTTATTTTATTTACCTTAAAATCATTATTTTAATTAATATAACTATTTCTCCTTATTTATTTAATTACAAAAATCTCTATTTTCCTAAAATTCTATTTATTTTTAGATAAAATTCTTTTTAATTTATTTTATAAAAAATGAGATGTTACAACTTCACTTTGTTTCATTCCAAAATTTTGAACAATATGACTAAATTTTCCAAACCAAGAACGTGGTGACTGTTTGAGCCCATACAAAGATCAAAGCAATTTATACACCAAACTAGACGCCCCTTGAGCAACAAAACCAAGAAGTTGCTCCATATAGATTTCCTCCTCTAAATCACCATGAAGAAAGACATTTTTTATGTCTAATTGATGAAGAGGCCAATGACGAATACCTGCCATAGCTAGGAAGAGCCGACAATTGTGATCTTGGCCACAGGAGAAAAAGTGTCACAGTAATCAAGGCCATAAATCTAAGTGTAGCCTTTGACAACTAACCGAGCCTTAAGTTGATCAACCTCACCATTAGGCCCGACTTTAACATCATAAATCCATCTACAACCAACTGTCTTCTTCCCAGGGGGAAGAGGAACTAATTCCCATGTGTCACTGTTCTCAAGAGCCTGCATTTCAACAATCATGGCTTGTCGCCAACCAGGATGATCAAGTGCTTCTTCAACATTTTTAGGAATAGTAATAGAAGACAAGAAAGAGACGAAGGAGAAATATGAAGGAGATATGCGATGATAGCTCAAAAATTTGTAAATAAGGTGAGAATTTCAAGTAGGTCGAATACGTTTCCTAATAGCAATGGGCCATCAGAACTTGGTTCACTAGGATGCGATGTGGAGGAAGAATCCGTTGTATGGGAAGCTGTTGGCGAAGGACATGAATCTGGAGAACCTACTGGCACTGAACAACTAGCTTCCTGTGTTGTGTGTGGAGAAGAAAGAGAGACACTATTAGCTAAACTAGGAATAGGAGACTGAGCCTGATGTCCTTTTTTGTCAAAAGGGTCTGTGTTAGATGGAACAGGTAGAACTTGTATATGGAACTAGGATCCTGCATGGAGGATGAGAAAAAGGAGTTTCTTCAAAGAAAGTAACATCAACAGACATGTAACACTTTTTAGTTTGTGGAGAGTAACATTTGTAACTTTTCTGCAGGCCAGAATATCCTAAAAAGACACACTTAATAATCTTTGCAGAAAGTTTGTCTAATCCTTGTGAGACATTATGAACAAAAGATGTACAACCAAAAACTTTAGGGGTGACATGATACAACGGTTGGTTCATGTGGTAAAACAATGGAATAAGGAAATTTGTTGTTAAGAGAAGGAGAAGGCATCATGTTTATTAATCGTGCAAGGCATAACACTTTTCTTGAGTATGACCAGGCTTTTTGCAATATGTACATTGAGGACGTCCACCTCTATTTCCATGACCTTCTCTTCCACGAGATGCTACCATGGCTGATGTTTGAGCAGGTGTTGCTGAAGTTTCAGCGGCTACAACTGAGTTTTCACCACTCACCAAAGTAGGAATAGGAAGAAGCCTAGTTACTAGGCTGTCCATTGAAAGAACATGCTCACCAGCTAGAATTTCGTCACACACATGATCAAAATCTGAGTGTAGAGTCCGCAAAATCACCACCAGCTTATTGAGTCTTCTTTTCATTTCATCCATAGAGTCATGTATTAGGAACTTCTTTAATTCTTCAACAATAGCTTTGGCTATGTGTGAGGTCATATCATGGTTAGTTTGTTTGAGAGAAAATGCACAGTTTGCTAAATCAAATAAACTCTGGATGTCATTAGCATAAGTATCTTGAGCATTTTTCTAGAAGGAACAACAAGTCTTGAAGGATTTGAGTATTTTCAACACATCAGGTTCAACTAATTGCCATAAAACAACGCACAGTTGGAAGTCAAGTGTCTTCCACCGATATCTGCTCTTTGCTGGAATTTTGCGTGCTTCTTTCTCCAAATGATCATAGTGCCCTTGACCAAGGAACCATAACTCAATTGAGGTAGACCAAGATAGATAATTTTTCCAATTGAGTTTCTAAGTAGTAATAGTGGGAGTTCCCGAAAGAGGAGAAGGAGTAGAAGTGAGAGTGGAATTCATAGATGTCATTTTGAGAACTCAAGGGCAAGTATCCAGTAACAGATGCGTAGCACCAAACCTAAGGAAACAAATATAGGCCAAGGGACGGAGGTGTACAGACCCACTGTCCAAACAGCACCAAAACAACAATCTAATGACTGAAACAAAGTGGGGAGAGGTTGACGAACAAAACCCAGGTGTCGTGTCGGAGTTCTAATGATCGGAGATAGGCGTGTGGGACGCACACGCCTGAGAACGATGTGTGGGAGTGTGTGTTGAGGTTTCTGACTTCAAAACCTCCAGGGTTGGCATGCGTTGAAAGAGACGACCCAGAACTGGGTATCTCGGAGATAGGTGCGGCGGCAGACGACGATAGACAGAGATGGAAGTGCAGAGCAGGATCGTCCCTCTCTAATACCAACTTGAAATGTTTGAGTATGAAAATATGCACACAAAAAGGATCCTCAGCCTTAGTTTGCATAGAAATGTGTATATATATATATATATATATATATATATATATATATATGTGAGAATTAACCGATACTACAAAAAATAGTTCATGATGAAGGCTACAGGCTATCTATGGTGACAAATTACAGGATGGCTTCTAAGTGCTTCTACAACAAGCTAGAAATATAAAACATTAATAAAAACATTATCAAACAACAACTTTAACATAGATTAATTACAATTAATTATAGTAGATATTGTTCCTATAATTCTGATATGATAATAAAAGATAGAATATGAAATTGATCCTATTTTGATTTTCAACACGGGTATACCTGTATCAATTTTCTGTTTTAAAGTCTAACAATGAAAGGATAACTATTATTGCAGTTCATTCAAGACAATGACACTAATATCTTGAAACAAAACCATGATAGAAGATTCGTAGTTGTCAAATTCTTGATTCTTGTCTTGAGCTTGGTTTTGGAGCTTCGCAGAGCAAAGGAAAGAGCAGTTGAATATGATAATAAAGCCAGAACAAATATAGAGAATACCTTCCCTGGTGTAGTTGATGATCTGTGTTTCATTGATGACATCTCTGAGAAGCTTTCAGATGAATTTCTATGTTTATTGGTATCATATTTTATACCTCTTTCTGTTATGATCTGGTGATCCATCTCTACTTTTTATGATTTTTAAATGTTTATTGGAAATTTGGAATGCAGGATGATCTGGTTCAATTTGCCAAGCAATCTTGTTCTGTTTTCTGGTCTGGTGTTGTTACAGAGGACACTGCACTGCCTGGTGCAGTGAAAGGAAAACTTGGAGGCCCTAGTCAACGAAGGTTGTCAGTTTCTGCTACCACTACTGTATTGCAGGCAGTAAGTACATTCGAGACTTTTATTATGGTTTACTGTTTGCCATTTCATCAAGAGTTGGATACTAGAAAATTATTCATTTGAGGTGGTACCGTAGTTCCTTAAAATTTAGACATAACCAAACTGTAGGCATGGCTGCTAGCTTTGATTTTTCTTTCATGCTAGCTTCAACATTTTACTTTATGCATCAGTACAATCAGTTTAATGGAAGTCCTTGAATAATTTGGGTACTCACTACTCAAGTAATTTTCATGGATATAGGCATAGCCTATAAATTGTGAAGGAACCAACCTGGTAAAAGCTAAGCTGATAGGTGTAGAGACAATAACATAGATATATTATGTGTGGGTGGGTGAATGGGTGGGTATGGGCCATATCTAGTGTGACGTGAGTTTTTTAAATCGGAGCCATACAACCATACGTGAATGGTCAAGATTTTAAAGTGTTTAAGGTCACATGATTACTCTTAGAATGTGAGTTTAGGCCTAACTCAACCCCAAAAGCTAGCTCATATGGTGAGGGTTACCCTCCACTTATATACTCTATCTTGGTACTATCACTAGCCAATGTGGGACTTGATTTTTTCGAATATACCCCCTCATGCTCAACACTTTTGGGCTTGGTGCATGAATAACATGGTGGGTGACCCAGAATAAGGTCACAGTAAATATGCTCCAATTTGCTGACGACACTATATTCTTTGGGGAACCTTCTATGGAAAATGTCACCCTTATAAAAGCTATGCTCAGAAGTTACGAGATGGTATCTGGCCTTAGAAATAACTTTGCTAAGAGTCACTTTGGAGCTATTGGCCAATCTCAGCAGTGGTGTCGATCTGCAGCTGATCTCCTTAACTGTGGATCTCTGCAGCTCCCTTTTACCTATCTAGGGATGCCCATTGGAGCTAACCCAAGAAGGATAATTATGTGGGAGCCCATTTTTCGAAAATTTGAGGCTAAGCTTAATAACCAGAGGAAAGTCTCTATGGCAGGCAGAATTACTTTAATTAATTCTGTCTTGACAGCCTTGCCTTTGTTTTACCTGTCTTTCTTCAGGGCTCCTTCAGCAGTGTTAAAGAGGCTGACTTCAATCCAAAGGAATTTTCTGTGGGGAGGAGGTGCTGAAGGGAAAAAGATTGCTTGGGTGGCTTGGGATCATATCTGTGCTCCTAGAAATCAAGGAGGCTTGGGAATCAAAGCTATTAAGGATTTTAACAGAGCCCTTCTCATCAAATGGAAGTGGCTGATGTTCCACCAATCAGACCACTTATGGAGCAGAATTCTCATCTCAAAATACAAAGGATGGAGAGGGTTGGAAGAGGCTTCTCACAAGCAGACTCATTCCTTTTGGTGGTCTGATTTGAAGTCTGTAATGCTTCACAACAGCATGGATGGGGTCCTTAATCAGATCAAATGGAAACTGGGCAGTGGCGACCAAATTTTATTTTGGGAAGACTCTTGGATGGGTGATGGAAGAACTCTTAGAGAAAGATATCCTGTTTTGTATCAAGTATCTTCTCATAAAGCTGAGATAGTGGGAAACATGGGGTCCTTTGGAGAAGCAGGATGGCAGTGGAATTTTTCTTGGAGGAGAAACCTTTTTGATCATGAGTTGGGAAGTGCTTCAGACTTTATCGACCAGGTTTCAGCCTTATCTCTTAATGCAGCTTTGAAGGACCAGTGGGTATGGGGTGCTGATCCAAAAGGAACTTTCACTACATCCAGTGCTTACCATTATATTAAAGATGATCAATCAACAGCATACCTTAATCATGCCTTCAGTCGGCTCTGGGATATAAAAGCTCCTCCGAAAGCTCTATCCTTTGCTTGGAGACTTCTTTGGGATAGACTACCGACTAAGGAAAACTTATCTAGACGGCAAGTTGCTCTTGATAGTGACCTCTGCACCTTTTGCCAAAGTCAAGTGGAATCTGCCTCTCATCTTTTCTTCTCTTGCAAGAAGATTATGCCACTGTGGTGGGAATTTACCTCTTGGGTCAAGGAAGCTAGAGTCATGCATTGTAGGCCTGTGGACCACTTCACTCAGCACCTCTCTTTGGCTGCTTCGCAAGCTATTAATAGAAAGTGGAAGATTTGGTGGGTAGCAGCCACAGTTTCTATTTGGAACTATAGGAATGCCATGATTTTTAAAAATCAACAGTTTGATATTTCTAAGTTGGTGGATGATGCAATTTTTCGCACCTGGTCTTGGTTGAGGGGGTGGGAAAAGGACTTTGCCATTCCGTTTCAACAATGGTCATCATCTATGTCCTTCGCTTTCTCCTAGTCTGGGAAGGATGGGTGGGTTTTGTAAGATTTCTTGTTGGGGAAGCTTTTGTAGCTTTTACTCTCTAACCTCAGCCTATGGCTTTCTATTTGTATCTTTGTAGTACCCCTGGTACTATCCTTTTATAATATATGATACTTTTGGCCGTTCAAAAAAAAAAATATGGTGGGTGACCCTTTGAATGGATCTAGGATAGGCTCTGATAAATTCTTAGAATGTGGGTTTTGGCATAACTCAACCGTAAAAGCTAGCTCATAGGGTGAGGGTTACCCTCCACTTATATACCATATCTTAATACTATCTCTAAGCCAATGTGGGACTTGGGTTTTTCCTAATAATAACTTAATAAAGTCACTTGTCTTTTTAAAAAGCACACATGACTTATTTATTTGAATCTTGATCGATTATGACAAGTTCTAATGATAAATATTTATTCCTATCAGTTGATGCGTCCCCTATATATGTATGTGTGTGTGTATGAAGAGGGATCAAATTACTCTAAGTGTAACTTTAAAAGAGTTACTCTTAATCCTCATCATTCATTTTCTTGAAATCTAATGGTGAGGATTAGTTACTCGTTAAAACAATTAGATCTCAAGAAGATGAATGGTGAGGATTAAGAGTACTCTCTTCAGGTTACTCTTGAAGTAACTTGATTCCTCCTCTCTCTCTCTCTCTCTCTCATTTGGGCAGTTAGATTCAATTCATGACAGCTTGGTCAATGAGGCTTTGGTAGTTGGAACTATGTCACGAACCATTTCATTAAAGTCTAAGCTATTAGGTGCAAGCTAAGGAATTGTCTTTTATCTATAATAGAGGGAAAAATTAGGTCTAAGTAGCATCTTGGAGTTATCTTTTGACCATGCAGGGTCTGTTATTATTGTAATTTTGTTTTTTCCTTTATAGAATACCATCAGTGGTACTGAAAAGTATGTAGTACTGTACTTTGTAACCATGTGCCATATCATTATCAGCACCCACCGTTTGACCCTGTTCTGTTTCTATTTGTTTTCAAAAGACTGATTTACTCTTTGCTCAATGCATGCACTTTCTACTAGTTGATATTGTCATTAATCAGTCATTCTTGTTCTCTTCATTTTTTAGAATTTGCCACACCTTTCTTTTTTGCATCTTGTCTGATTTTGCTGTGTTTAACCAAGCAGATGATGTCAGTAAAGGCTATATCATTAATCTTGTTGTGGCGTTACCAAATCAAAAGAGATGCTCCACATAACTCTGCTTTCACTTTTATGTGGCAATTCTTCTGGAGGACTACTAGGTCTTCGCTTTCTTGCTCAGAGGTATCTTGAATATTAGATGAATTATCTGTTAAAATTCCCGAGTTTCTGTCACAATTGAAGTGTGTGATGATATACTTGTTGCTATGTATGTGTAATGTAGATGGGAGCAGAAATTTCTCTTGCAGCATATGAAGCATTAGTTTCGGTTCTCAGAGTTCTTGCTTCAACATACTTTCCTCATTCTTTTTATCTTGTTGAGGAAAATGAGCAATTGTTTTCAGAGATAGAAGGAAGGCCTCGGTTAGATTATATGTGTGTATCTTTCATTCAAAATATCAATGATCTCCTAGGGTCAGGAGTATTGGCAAGAACTCGGAGGGCTGTTTTGTTGGAGATAAAGGTTTGAATCTTTCTCTTTGTCATGAGGCACATATCTTTACTGCCTTATTATCTGATTTTTGGATTGTCATAATTTGACTCTGAAATTTTTATATTCATTTCCTCTTCTGTTTTTCTAATTTAAATGTTCTGATCATTCGTTACCTGTGTCCTGGCATATTATTCTTTCAATTAAACTGTTTCATCTAATAGTCATAAAGCTTTAGCAATTAATACAATGGTTAGTTTTCACTAGTTATAAGATGTTAAGTAATAAATTGGAAGATTTTAACTGATTTATTAATGATTCAGTGGGTGTGCCTAGAATCTTTGCTGTCAATTCCTTCATGTGCTTTCAAGAATGGGTTTAATTTGGAGGAAAACCCTACATTCTTCTCAGATGACACTCTAAAATGCATTTTTGGTGATCTTGTTGAGAGGTAAGTAGCAGGATGATCTATACGCAATTGTGCATGCATGCAAGTGTTGTTACAGTTAGGCTTATTTGTGAATTAGACCACAGACATGATGAATATCCTTAATTTGTTTCAATGCCATGGGTATTCTTTACATATGTTGGCCATATCTTCTTTTTTTTCTCCCCGTGTCTTGTCTTATTTATGAAGCTTAGCTTACTCAAAGTTGTATTTTGCAGCCTTGAAAATGCTGCAGAAAGTTGTGTTTTACCCATGCTGAGATCACTCAGAATGTTATTTGAGCTAGTTGCCAAAGTAATGTCAAATGCAGCTGCTTCCCATTGTCACTTAATAAACGCACAGGTGATTTATTTCATAGCTGGTTGTTTAGTTTGTGTTCAATTAACTATTGCCTTAATTGAATGAAATGAATTAGTGAATGAATTAGTGGTAAGCATGTAACTAGGGGTCTGATTTTAAGATGGGCAGTCAGCATCATGCCCTGATATAAAGCATTGGTAGTTGTGATGAAAACTTCAAAGACCCATAGCCTTGATTACTGTTCTGTTACCAGTGTGATAAGGTGTATGCCCATTGAAATTTCAGAGATCTAGAGATGCTATTCTGTCAGGAGTAAAAACTATACTCTTGTCAAAACCACTTGGAGCATATGTGCTATTGTTTTTATTGCAATAGCATAATCAATGCTGTTATCATTGATTAGGGTCCAAAATTATGGAGGCATTTGGTGCCTGGGCATGTTAGATGCTTGAGCAACATGCCCATGTTTGGTATATAAATGGGACTGCCACAAGCATTTCGTATTCCCTTTGTCTAAGATGCCCAAATGTTTGTAGGCCTGTGAATGTGATGCCCTCTTTTTAAAATGTTAAGATTGCCAAGTGAAAGATAACAGCATCAATTTGCTTGGGAATTAAGGTGATTAACAATTGCCATATTGAACATGTGAATCCTTAATACCAATGCCATCTTATATCCAGGAATGGTGCCTCCCTTCCTCTTACTTTAGTTTGCATCACTTTTTGGTTGAATGAGTTATATTTAGAATGATGGATCTTTCTTGTATTTTATTGCATACTTAATTACTTATCCTCTCCTAAGATTTGCAATCATTGATTAGATGATGTGGAATTTGGTCCATTCCTCTTGGATATTGCATATCAGCTGCAATAAGCGAAGAGTTGCATCAATTGCTGCTCTTTTGTCATCTGTTCTGCATCCTTTGGTATTTAATGATGAGAACATGCATCAAACAGACAATGCACCTGGACCCCTGAAGTGGGTATGTGTTCTTTTCTATAAGTTTCCTGTTCCTGTGTATTATCTCTGCTAATTTATTCCAAATAGTGACTAATTTCTTTTTATATCTGGCACTCAGTTTATTGAAAATCTTCTTGAGGAGGGCATAAAGAGTCCTCGTACAATTCGTCTTGCAGCATTGCACTTAACAGGATTATGGCTCTTAAATCCTAGGATTATAAAGTTTTACCTGAAGGAGCTCAAATTGCTATCTCTCTATGGATCTGGTGCCAAATATGTTTATTTGCTGTATCAGCATATGATTTACTTGGCTGTCTGTTGTTTTTTTATATAAAATTGTCATATGAATTTGAGATTATCTCTTTCAGTTGCATTTGATGAGGATTTTGAAGCTGAACTAGCTGACAACAATGATGCTAGACTGGAAGTTTCTATACTGGCCAGGAGTCCTGATCCTGAGCTGACTGAAGTGAGCTACTCAACAATTATATGATTTTGGATGATTTTATTATCTTTTTCTCTACCCTAATTTGTTAAAGAATTAATACATTTTATCTTAACAACATATTCTGATTACCATTAATTGCAATTTTATTAATTTTTTAAGAAAAATAATCTTGAAGCTTTTTGACTGTGTAATAATTGGGCACTTCTCTTATCAGGCATTTATTAATACAGAGGTCTATGCACGTGTATCAGTTGCTGTTCTGTTTTACAAGTTGGCAGACTTGGCTAGGATGGTGGGATCACCAAATGAAGATGCAAACTGTATTGCGGCACAAGAATCTGGCAAATCATTTCTACTAGAGCTTCTTGACTCTGTGGTAGTAGATTACTATTATCAATTGATGCTAAAAAATAAATTCCATTCTAAATCATGTAGTTTTTGCTACTAGAGTACTTTGAAGATAGACATATATGTATTGTATACCCTCTGGTCTCAAATATAAGAAAAAAACATCATTTTCTTGGTCTCAAAGAAAATTTCAACTAACTTTACCTTATTTAATGCTACTATCTCTAAAATACCCTTCATTTAATTGAGGTGTTGGTTTCAATGACTCTTTTATTCTTGATACCAAGCTCCAATAAAGGGTAAGTTGGGAAAAAAATTACTTAATTGAAATTGACACAATTAAATGTGGTTAACTAACTTTCTATGTTAGTGTGAATCAGTTTTTTTTCTTATTATATTTGAGTTGAGACCGTAGGGAGTATGTTAAATGCTGTGTGGTTCTATTCTTGCTGATATTGTAGTTGTACTAGTCAGTTTGGCGCTACTAGTCCTATCAACATCTGGCTTCAAGTTTTGAAGAATCCTTTGGGGTTATTTGAATTTATGAATTGGTTTTAAGATAATTTCAGTCTCAGATTGTCTAGTGCTTATGTTGATGTGTGAAAACAAAAATGAAAGTTAGCATTAGTATTGCATGCAAGAATCATACTGAATAGAAAAAGGAACAGTCCCATCTATTAAGAACATAAGTTGTTAGGATCCAGTTGCATATAGTACTTGAGTCTCATACTGGAAGTATGGGATTTTGGTGTGGGGTTTATAAGGCTTTGGTCTCTCCAGTCTCCAATTACAACGTCTGGCTTTTGTGGTGTATTTCTCCCAAGGTTTTATGAATTGGCCTTTTACCATCATTTCTCTTTGACTGCAAACAAGCTGCACTTGATGGTGTCACATTGCAGTGTTTAGAGAATGGACTAGTGCATAAGCAACCCACGTGGGCACCGGGGTTGTTGAGTGTGTTGGGATTTTAGTATCCGCTTGCAAGGCATGGGACTTGAGTCTATTGGGAAAAACCCAAGTCCCTCATTGACTAGAGATAGCCAAAATAAAGTATAAGTGAGAGCAACCCAAGTACCTCTTGAGCTGGTTTTTGGGATTGAGTTATGCTCAAATTGAAATTTTAAGATGGTAACAGAGCCTTTCCTAGATTTGTTACCTCTTGAGCTAACTTCTGGTGTTGAGTTAGGCTAAACCCAAATTGTAAAAGAGTCTCACATTTAGAAGTACAGGATTTTTGTGTGGGTTTATAAGGCCTTGAGATCTCCAACTGCAATGCTAGCTTTTGTGGTGTGTTTCTAGTTTCTTCTCCCAAGGTTTTTATCAATTGTAAGCCAACGGCAGAGACTTTAACTGTTGTAAGCTAGTTTTTGATTACAAATGATTGTGGCATTATAACATTGACTAATTTCTAATATGAATTCAGAGAGCATGATGGTTCTAAATTTGGAATGAGCATAATGTTAGTAAATTTACTAATATGGCTGCAGCTATACTATGCAAATTTTGGAGTGTAATTTCTTTTGAATAATTTTTTTTGGTGATGCCCTGTATGGTTCTGTTCAAGCGTTTTTTCAGCGCACAATTTTAATTTATTACAAAGATCAGAAGTTTATTTTCAAATGCTAATGTTACGTATAACATCTGTTGATATAGGTGAATGATAAAGATCTTGCAAAGGAGTTATACAAAAAGTACAGTGCTGTAAGTATCATGGCCTTTTGTTTCTCTGTTTAACTGGAATTAAACTGGTCAGCCTTATGTCCCTGAGAATGTCTATAAAGATTGTCTGCTTTCAATGGTTTGAATATGGCATGATACTGGAAATTTCTCATTGCTACTGTAATTTTTTCTCTTATCAATCTTTGCTATAACTCATTTTGTTCAATTTGTTACATTGTTGTTCCAGATTCATAGACGTAAAATACGTGCTTGGCAAATAATATGTGTATTGTCACCATTTGTGGAGGAAGATATAGTTGGGAAAGTTTTGGAATACTTGTACATATCACTTAATGTAAGTAGATTTTGCATGTTGTCATTCTTTAATATTTGTTTTCCTATTGGAATTTTTAATATGTTGTGTATTTAGTAGTATTGGAAGCATATATTTGTGATCTCATGTAAGCATATGCATGCTCTTAAGTTCTTTTCTATTCAAATTTCATTTAAATGTTTTATTAGATGTATTTTTGTTTATAGAATCATTTCTTTCATCCATTTTTTAGACAATTACCATGTTTTGCTTCCCTCCTCTATCTGTGTCTGTGAGAGAGAGATGCATACTTACCTTCTGTAATAGTGTGTTTAATTATATTTACATTGCATTTTATTTAAACTGAAATCACTTCTGACCAATAAAAAGAAAATTGCTTTAGACTTACCAATTGCTATATATATATATATATAGCTTATAGGATTTTTATTCTCTACCAACATGTCGTTGGTTCAAGTAGAACTCGGCTCAATCCCCTTAAGCAAGGTCTCGGTTTCGAGCCTTGTGAATGAAAAAAAAAGTGCTTGGGAGGGGAGACCCCACTATAGGTGGTCAGCCAGGTTTCTTGGCAAAAATTAGTTATCGGCAAAGCCGATGGATACTTCGCACCAATATCGTGGTGATTAAATTTTTTTTATCAATTTTAAAGTTAATGTGATAACCATTTTTTAAAATTTATTTTTACTGTTATATGCATGTATTATACTCTTGCCCATTGCTATATATCTAACTATATTTTTTGTTCTCTTGCAGAGAAATAACTTACCTGCTGTTCGCCAATACTTAGAGACATTTGCAATCAACATTTACTTGAAGTTTCCATCTCTTGTCAGACTTTCTTCTTCCCCCTTTTTTGTCTCATCATTTTCCTCTTTATATTTATTATATTTATGCCCATATTCATTTTCAAGTAGCTTTTTTATTTTTATTTTTATTGGGGAATAGAAATAAAGAGTGTATGTCCAAGAGAGAGATCCTTCCAAAAGCAGGGTTGATAAATTGGCTTAAAATAGCAATAACTTTTCCTTTTAAGCTCCAGATGAGTAAATAATATAAAAAATGGAAGATTTTATGCTTTTGCTTGATAGGAAAAGCACCAGTTTCTTGCTTCTATTAACAGCAGATTTTCTGCTTCTGCTCATACATAAAAGCACTTTGTAGTAGTATTGGCAAAACATTTCCAACTTGATCGGTCAACCTACAAAACCCTCCTATTTTGGTGGGTCAGGTTGGGTTTTAGAATCCATTAACCTGCTAAACTTGCCTCACTCAACCCACGTCCAAAATATGTTGGGGACAGGTCAGGGCATGTTGAAACCTTGGGGTTTTTTTTTAGCTTTTTTAAAATTTTATAACAAATTAAAAAATGATACTTTATCACTATTTGATTATTATGATTTAATTATTGACAATTAAATTTGTCATAGTTAGGTGTACAGATTTGTTATTTCTCTTATTTTTAGTTTTCCCCTTTTAAGATATTGTTTGCCCCCCCCCCCCCCCCTTTTTTTTTAATTAATGTTTCTTTTAATTGTTAGGTGGGTCAACTGGCTAACCCACCTTAAATGGGGTGGGTTGACTTGACCCATTTTTTTTCCAGGACAACCAGGTTAATGCCAGGATGGAATCCTACTTTGTATTTTATACTTTTGCCCAAAACTTTAAAAAAGGGCCCTCCTATGATTGATTATCATAGAAATGAACAAACAATGGAGAGAAGTTTTAATCCTTAAAGTGCTTGGCAAAAATAAAATAAAAAATAACTTTTGTTTTATAACATGGCCAAGGAAGCTACATGTTTGGTGTTGTTTACTTGAGTTTTGGTTTTCTTGGACTCAATAAGTTATTTAAATGAAGTTAGTTTTAGCATTTATTTTTTATTCATTTCGTTTGGGGATGAGAGCAAGTGGCTACTCTTTCAGTTTCTTTATGTGTTCAGATTAATTTCACATTAAGTTGTAAGAGAATTGCTGGCATTCAGTGTTTCCTTTAAATCTGATATATGTACCTTTCAGTGCAACTTACCATCTAAAGTTTGTAGTCTGTTGCCTATCTATGTTGAAATTATCTTTAATTCACAGGTCAAAGAGCATTTGGTCCCCATATTGCGGGATTATGACATGAGGCAGCAGGTAAATTTTATTTTTACTGAACATGTAAATTTATCTTGTAAAAACAAAGAGTAATGTCTCATTACGATTGCCCTATGTACTTTTTCTGTCTAACAATTCTTGTCATGTTGGTGCAAATAGATTATTTACCAGGCTTGCTCCATATGTAGCTTATACAAAGACCCCTCAAAGACTTAAGGGTCCATTTTGAAGAACTTATTTACAAGTTATTTGGACTTATCTTTTGTCATAAACAGAGCAAGTGTTTGGGAGAGCTTATGAAAATAGCTTAGGATATGTCCATGAGCAGTTTTCAGCTTATTTCAAAAAGTTCTCCAAGATAGCTTTTGAAAACAACTTACAAAATTTTAAAAACAATTTAACCCAACTTCCTCTTCAATTATAGAAACCATTTGTACATATGGAAAGGATTACTCCCTCTAATATAGTTTATCTTAGCAGTATCTTTATTTGATGTGGGACTTCAACATGTCCCCTTTTGTCCACAACTACCCGCCATGTGGGACTTTCAACACACCCCTTCTATCTAGGGGTGACCACAATTTAGGTGGTTTTTTCAACAGTTGGGTAGTGATATTTCCAAATAATATACTCTCCAATGAAATTGGAATCTATTTCAAATGTTAATTGGGACTCTGATCCAGATGATAGGCAATCTATATCAGGGTTATGTATATATTTTGGGATGATGCCATTATATGATTGTAATAGAAATAGTTAATAACTAACTAGTTAGTTATTAGTTGGGTGGGTATAAAAAGAGGGTTCAGAGTTAGGTGTAGGGAGAGAAAAATTAATCATTGTTGTGGAGAGTGCAGGTTTCTTGGAAACCTATGATTCAGTTTACATACACTAAAGAATTATTCCTTCTTCACTTTCTGGTCCAGTTCTTATTTGGCTCACTCTAGTGCAGAGGTGGAATATAGGAGTTTAGCTACTACTATGGCAGAAATGATCTGGGCTCAATATCTTCTTACGGAACTTTACATCATAATTCCTACTCCTATTGTCTGTCGTAACAATCGAAGAGCAGTTGCTGTGTTACAACTCATGACCCATTGTTGAATGCCGACACTGGACACATGGAATTAGACGTTTTTTTGTTTGAGAAGGTTCTGAACAAGTCGTTAGTACACATAATTCTGCTTTTGAGACAAACTTGGTGCTTCCTTCTCAACCACCCTGGGTTTTTCTGGGGAGGGGGGATGATAGATGTATAGCATGGTGGGTGCAGGCTTGCAGCTATTCTGAAATATAATTTAGCAATGGTGGGTGCAGTCAGTTCTGTTAGGATTAATGGTTTCTGCTGGTGCTTGTGTAGATAATTTAGCAATCTGTCAACATTCTGTTACAGTTACAGTTAGAGTGAACTATAACAGAATGGTTAGTTTAGAAGCTTGTACTCTCCATAAATAGAAATGCAAATCAAAGTTTGATAATGAACAGTAATTTGAGTCATTTCAGAAAAACAGTCACTTTCTCTCCCTCACTTTTTCTTTCTATTTCATTCACTTGCCATTACTTTCTCAAGAATCTCTGGATATTAATAAAGAATAACAGGAATAATAATAAACTATTCTATGACACTAATCTTTGCAATGATACATTAACTCCCACAATTTCCAATGACATACTAATTGCTATTACCATTTCCAACACTATTATATGAGTTGAATTGGTTAGATTATAAATGACCATCTACTAGTAGTTGCAAATTCTTTAACACCTTTTTGTTTATTATCTTCTCTGTTAGCTTAATATGTTTGATGACTATAAAAAAGGATAAATAAATTATAGATGTAATGTATATCACAAGCTTTTAGAACATTCTGCTTTAAGCTTCTAATTGTTATTCTTAAAATGCAGGCACTATCTTCATATGTATTCATAGCAGCTAATGTCATTCTCAACTCATCTAAAGATGTTCAATCTAGTCATTTGAACGAATTGTTTCCTCCTCTAGTTCCATTATTAACATCACATCATCATAGCTTACGTGGTTTTACCCAGGTTATCATTTATGGTGTTGATCTCTCTCTCTCTCTCTCTCTATATATATATATATATATCACACGGAAATAAATGGGTCATGATATGTGTGATTGTTGTTGCAGTTACTTGCATATCAAATTCTACATAAACTGTTTCCATTGTTGAATTATGGATCTTCTGAGATGCTACCTTTAGAGAAGAGGTGCTTTGTAGATTTGAAAACATACCTTGCAAGAAATTCTGATTGTGCACGGTATAATTCTTATTTTTTGTTTCTCGTTATTTATCTATATTGTTAATCATTATTTTCTATACTATGTAGATTTCCAATATTATGACATCTATAAAACAGTCAGAATGATAAGTCACTTTTTAGTATGCTCTTCAAGTAAATTATGTTTTATCCTTAATTTTCCACTTCGTTAGATAAAGTCAAGAGAAGAATACAAATAGGAGTGACTATCTAAAAGTAATTATTCTCCCCCTGTCTATAGTTCAAATATATGTAATTTATGTAAAAAAAAATAACGATGTCTTGTAATTATGGTAATTAGGATATCATTTGATTCTTTCATTGCTACATTGTCTTTACAAAAAATCTTCCAGTGTGTAGAATATATTGTGAAATCTATTAGTCCTTTAATTGGTGATACAATCTTGGGAGTTTTCTAATTTTGATTGTGTTTCCTAATTTTATTGTATGATTGGGGTTGGGTTTGTGGTGCAGTACTAGTATGTGACCTAATTACTAGTATAAAACAGGTGTTAGTGTTTTGCATTTTATAATGTGGAATCAGTCCGATATCATTTTTTCATTAGTTCATATTCTCTTTTCCTTAAATAAACCAGGTAGTATATATTTTGTATTCGTTTTCTCACATTATTGGAAGAAAAATGTTTAACTGTGAAAAGCTTTGTACTACTTTTAATGAACTAAATTCATTGCTTTGTACTTCTTTCTAATGGACTAAAATCATTAATTTGTATTATCTTTCAGCTTACGAACATCAATGGAAGGATATCTTGATGCTTATGACCCAAATAGCTCTGTTACACCTGCTGGAATTTTCATCAATCGAGTTGAGGTGAGGGTCTGTGTGGTGAATAACATGTATTTGGACAATTATACAAATGCTACCCTTGACTAGCAATCTCAATTGCAAAATGAGTAGTTAATATATGACTTTTAATTTTGAATTTTGGATCAGTCAAACGCATATCATGGTGTGGTCCAATTGCCAAGGCAATCTTCACATGTTTATCACCCCCACCCCCTCCACCCCCAAGCCACACACACATATATGGACAAGGTCAAATGACACTAGATGACAAACTTAATAAAATGTCCCCTTGGTCCACTAGGTATTGACCATAGTTATTGATATACCACTATAGCAGTGTAGATGTGTGGAATGGCCATGGTCCACTACAAAAAATAGCATAGCAATACATAGTGATCATCACAGCTTCAATCACGGTCAAAGTAGTGGCTCTTTGCAACCCTATAGCAGCACTGCAAAGAGGCATTTCAAAAAACTGGCTTTTGCCCTGCGGAGGGGAGGGGGACTCTTCTGTGTGATTTCCACACTGCAACCTACAGGTCCGACACCCACCCACTTCCACAAGGATTTCCAATGGCACTCACCCACCATTCTTTCTTTGTTTTGAACTCTAAAGCATGCCTTCAACCTCCGTTCTTTTCTCTGTGCTACAGCCATGCACCATCTTATGATATTCACAGTTATGTGCTCTAGTGTCCGGGATTGATACTACGGTATTCATGGATAATGATTGTCTTTATAAGGCTTTGATGCTAAGAGACGAGAGAAATGAGACATGGTGAAATCCATGTGTGTGAATCACATAGCTTTGAATATTGTTTATGATGAAAATAATATCTACAACGATTTGTAGTTACCCTTATTAATACAAGATATAATTAACCTATTTGCATTGCTTCTAACTCTTCTTCAAGCCAGAGAATTTAGATTATATGCATCAAGCTTATTTCATATGTAGCCTATCCGAGGACCTCTCATTCACTTGGTGGAAACATTTGTCAATTACTTACTCATTTGAACTAACAAAGCTCGTTGTGATGTCTCTAGATAAAATCTTCTCTCTAATAAAAAAAATCTATTTCAATGTGTACGGTCAATATATATGAGTTTATGTTTCTGCTTTTATGATAGATTTGTTTATTCTCTCTTTTTTGGTGTGTGAAGGAGGATGGTTTTGAGTGTGTTCCAACATCTCTCATGGAGCAGGTTCTCAAATTTTTAAATGTAAGTACTTTGCCGTACTTTTCTAAAAGAGAAAGGCTATAGTTTCTGATTTATCTTTTAAGTTTTTCCTCCCTGTCTAGGATGCTAGAGAAGACCTGCGGTGTTCAATGGCAAAGGATGTGGTGACAATCAGGAATGAGACTCTAAATTTCAATGGGGATAAGAATTGCATCGAAAATTTATCTGGTGGCATTGAAGGAACCATGCTTAAAGATATGTCTTCAGATTTCCAGAAAAAGGTTACTTTTACCAAACATGACAAGGGGGGCAACGAAGCAGGTTTCCTTTATGGCAATGATGAAACCTATAAAAAGTTGGCTGGTATGTTTGAATTTGTTCAGCAACTAATAAAAGAAAAAGGAACTGACTATCTAACACTATTTTTGTTGTCATTATGACCGTGTACTGTGTTTGTAGTCTGTGTTCCACCTTTTGTGTGATTCATAGTTTTGTATCTACCATTATTTAATTTCAAGATCAACATGACAGAGATAGAGAGGGATGATCTCCTTCTCGACCAACTATTGCAGTCAAGAAGATCATCTCTAGATCAACAAAAAGCAAGTCGACAGAATTTTATCCTTGTTGCATCATTGCTTGACCGCATACCCAATCTTGCTGGCTTGGCTCGTACATGTGAGGTACGTTACTCATTCTGCTCCATTTGTCAATCTTATGTTATACTATGTTTAACTTCTTTTTTCTATTTTCTGGAGAAAAAAAATATTTTCTTTACTCCTATTGTCGTGTTAAGCAGGTATTTAGAGCATCAGGGCTGGCCATTGCTGATACAAAAATCATAAATGACAAACAGTTCCAACTAATCAGGTTTTGATGATAGAACTTTTTTTTCCTTTATTTTTTCTTGCTTTATAGATGTCACAAACTGAGTGGACTTACTACTTGGCTTCTGCTTAAATGTCAAAAGGGAAATACTGTTGGTGACCGCTAATAATTCTAAATGCTCAAACTTTCAAAAAGGAAATGCACACACACAAACACATGTATATTTAAGCATGTCTCGTGATATAGGAAGTGTTTTAATTCATTGCACTCTAATGTCGTCAATCTTGCTGGAAATTGTCTGTTGTTTGCAGTGTAACAGCCGAAAAGTGGGTTCCTATAATAGAAGTCCCAGTAGATAGCATAAAGATTTACTTGCAGAAAAAAAAGAAAGAAGGATTTTCCATCTTGGGTTTGGAACAAACTGCAAACAGTGTACCCCTTGATCAGTATATCTTTCCCAAAAAAATGGTAAGTATTCTGACCTTCCAGTTGCTTAGGTACATGCTTTAAGCCATACATTTCTAACATTCCTGACTTTATGTTTAAATATATTATTTCATATTTGGTTGTTTATTCAGGTCCTGGTTCTCGGCCGAGAGAAAGAAGGTATACCTGTGGATATAATTCATATTTTAGATGCTTGCATCGAAATTCCGCAATTTGGAGTTGTTAGATCTCTCAATGTTCATGTCAGTGGTGCAATTGCTCTCTGGGAGTATACTCGACAACAGAGATCTCAATAGTCCATGACTGAGACTAATCTTGCAAGCCAATTACGTTGTAATATTTATGTAAAATAGGTAAAAACTCTAGGAAACTCTTTTTGTGTTGTAACTGATGTGTTTTGGTTCCGTTACTTTAGAAACGTGCAATTTACCGAAGTATTTGACACATTGCCGACGTCCTCGCAGCATTTTTTGGCTTGGCAATTTCATTCTTTCAATTTATAGTCCTACTTTTGAAATTGAAGTATGAGTTGCCAAACACAACAACGTTTGCTTTCGATTCAAAGGTTATTTCTTCAAAGACTTGTTGCAATTCCTTGCTGATGCATCACTTCAACGAACGGTGGGTCAAGAATCCATTCTTCCATAACTCCTTTGTCACCCATCTCTCATTCCACAATTTTCTTTTTAATATGTAAGCAAGACCCTGTGTTCTACTAGAAGTATTCTAACACATGAAATCAATACCATTTTCCTCTAACACCGAACTTAGACAAGAACTATTCTTAACTTTACGAACGTATTTTAAGGATGTTGAAACCCCTCAACTTTTGGGGCTTTACGTAAGTACTTTACAACAAGCTCTAAGCAAATTTTATTTATCATTCTTACCTCCTGATGAAGTAACTTTGGGTGATGTTAGGTGTACCCAGTATTTTAAGTGAATGAGCGAAAATGTCATCCACTTAAATTGATCTTTATGTTTAAATTATATTTACGGATCAAGTTCATTTGTACAAATTATACGGATTAATTATAAACTCGCATACCTTTGGCGTAGGATAATTTTGGAATTAACAGAAAATATTGGGTGTACAAACAATAGAGCTTGTGTACCTAGCATAACCCAGTAACTTTTGCTTCTATTTCTTAATCTACTTAGGTATGATATTTGTACAACAAAAAGTTTATAAATAAATGTAGTAATTTGACTATTTGAATTCTTGTATATATATTACATCAAAATTTCAGTGATTGCAATCCATAAAGGAAAGTTGCATTTGTACAATAAATTTTTGTACTATGAAAACAAAATAAAAAGAGAAGATACAAGAATTAAGATAAGTGATATATTACACGAGAAATTATTAGATTAAGATCATAAATAATGTAGTAATTCTGAATCACCTAATAATTTCTAGTGTTATACATTAATCTTAAGACACACATTCAAATAAAGGGAGTTGTCGGTGATTAGCATGATGGAAAATAAGAACTTGAATCTAATTAAATGATAAAATTTCTTATTTGATTCGAGACATTATACCTTGAGAGAGGTGAATGACCGGGGCAAAATTGAACCTCAAGCATACTTAATTGCGTGTTGTTGAAAACACATTCGTTAAGAAACTTTTTCCTTTCCAAACCTTAAGAATGAAAAATGCATCAGAGTAGCACATAGTATCAGTGCTTATAATTAACATCAGATTATCGTAAAATTTTCATTCAAAATACCTGTAACATTTTCATTCCATTTCCCGAAAAACCTCCATGCATCGGTTTCTTGTTTTTCTCCTTATTTTTGGCTTTTGACCATGACCTTAAGAATCTTGGAATCAGTAGTTTCAAACTGCCAAAGCAAGTTGGCTTTTCCCTGTACACCGGCTTTTTCTTGTTGGAAGGGGTTATCTGTAATAGGATAACAAGTAAACGGCAGTACAATATAATAAATTCAGCCACATCCCATCGGTCAAAAAACAAGCATTAATAAAATGCAAGAAATGTTACTAATATATGTTGTAGAGAAAAATGCTAGCATCACTCTTTACGTAACACTCTCTTTGAGGGTTCTTAAGTCTAAATCAAAAGACAAATGAGAAGTTGGATCCACTAAAATAAATAATTTTTAATAAATTTCAGTCAATTATAAAAAGAGTGTTAAAAAGATGATATCACTAGTATTCTTTTATTTTATATATAATACATTTTTTAACACAAACTCTATTAATGACTAAAATTTGTTAAAAATCATATATTTTTATAAGTCTCACTTCTATTTAATGAGTCATTTCAATTTTTTGATAAATTTTGATCTATTAGTAAAATGTGAGTTAAAAAGAATGTACAAGACAAACATTATAAAAATAAAAAAAAAAGTACGTGTTTAACACTCATGGTAACATAAATTAAAAGAAAAAAAAACTATGTACCTCTTCATTCATACATTTTAGAAGATTAAAAGTATAAAATATATCTATCTATACAATGTCAATGGTGTACATACCTGGGTTGGAGGTTGGAGATTGTTGTTTGCAACCAACTTGGAGAATGAGGGTGTTGATAATGCTCCTTTTGCAGACTCACGTAGGAGATGCGAGTACATAAGCAACCCTGCTCTTCTAGCATATGATCCCTTGCTACCAGAGCCAAGCACTACCTCTTGTCTAATTGTGTGACGAATATGATAATGAAGGTGCTGATGCTGAATTGATGATGAGCTCTTCTTCCTAGGCTTCTCAACATATACCTTCACTAACACCGCTTTATCATTGCAGTAAGTTACCTACATAGATCATAAGGAGTTATAAGATTAATTTAATGGTAAGAGAAGAATAGAGAAAAGAAGGTCGTGGGTTTAATTCTCAGCTAACAAAAATTTAACAATTAACAACTAAATAAAACCACATGTCAAGCATATATAGCACAGAGTACAAAGGCACTAACGCAACATGAACATCTGATTTACCTGCTTCGTTGGCATCTTAGGATAATCAAGGAAGTTAATTTTGTTCAGTTTTGCTAGCAACACCTACCTTGATGGCATCATGGAGGTCTTGGAGATGTTAGCAATATATAGCAGTGTTAATGTAGAAGTTTGGGAAGAGACAAAACAAAGCGTGTGTTTAATATGTTTCTTTGGGTGGAACGAAAGTGCAGTTGACGTAATTATCAAATTATCGTCATCACCAATGTTGAGGCCCAATTGTGGTGCGGCGACCACATCAGCTTAAACCTGGGATCGATCTTATGGCCAGCTTGTCCTTTGCTTTGTTTTCCCTCAACAAAATTTAGCTGATTATATTGTTAGTACATTCACCTACCTACATGTTTTTTTATTCATAAAATCAAACTTAGTTATTAGAGTTTTTTTTTTTATAGCTGAAACCCGGTCTGTTCATTAAAGTTTTGAAGCATAGTTAGGAAAAAAAATTAAACCTTTTACTCATTTCAATATATTTTTTCATCTTTATTTTTAAATTAAATTTTGAAGTCTTTTAAAAGAAATTATCAACAGTTAAAAATGACACTTTATCACAATATGTACATAATTTTAAATCTAAAATATAATTGATATATTAAAAATATATATTGATTATAAATTTTAATTATATTATAATTTATATATTTAGAAGTATTTATATATTATCAATTTTAGTTATATAAATAAATGTTTATCATGTATTATTATCCTAATTAAACTCCTAAATCATGAATAATATTGCAATATATATTTCTTGCCACGAAATTAGTTTTTTTGTAAATAATTCTTATGGAAAAAATGTGTTTTTATTTTGTCTAAACGTAATCAAAGTTCTTATACTTTTTAAATTGATGAATTTGGTTTTCAAAATTTAAAAACAAGTGTGGATTAAGTTTAATTTCTCTTCTTTAAGATTTCATCATGTTTTCTTAAAATTTAATGATTAAATTTATTAATATAATAGGATCTTAACCAAGTTTAATTGAAAATATAAAGACTAAAAAGTATATTTATTTTAAAAACAAATTGAGTTCTTGGCATTAATGTAACTAGACAGTTCATATTATGATAACTATGAATAGTCACATACTCGCATGTGTTAATTAATATACATAGTTATGTCAACTATATAACTAATAAAACGGTTGTACTTAGCCAATAAATTGTGTATATTATTGAATTATGTTCTTACTTAGTGCTTGTGTTGTATTAGTAACTTGGATACATTGATGAAGAAAATAATTTAGATATTTGTTCGATGTTTTCACACCTATAAAAATTAAGAGGGTAAAAAAATAATTTCTTGCTTAGATCAAGTTTGAATGCAACTATGGAAATCCAACTTTAATTTGCACCATAAATGTTAATCATATAGATGTAGAAAAATGCGAAAGTTGAGAAGGAATGAAGACAGCTGATTTTTCTTTTGTCAATTTAGCACTTCTATATTGATAATTTAGCACTTCTCTATAAATGAAGTATTGTGCACGTAAATCTAATTGCTTTGTCTGCTATAACCTCCCATCATGTCACTTCATTTGCACATAAAACGGTGCATGCTAGTATAAATATAATATCTTTTTTAAAGTTACTTACTTTATTTTATTTTTAAAAGCAAAACTAACTCCCCTTTTGTTTATTATATTAGTTTTACATAGATTGATGAAAGAGAAAATGCAAACTTTAACTTACCCGGTACAACCCACCCGAATAATCTGCCACACCCATTAAACCCAAACCGACAAAACCGGCCCGCATCTGTTTACAACGGAGTAGAGTTTTTGGAACCGAGCCCGCCCGAAACCGGCCCGTGCTCAGCCCGAGTGAAACCTTTTATTTAAGTTTATTTTCCTATGAATTATCGTATTATTCTATCAATCGAGCAAGTACTTTGTGTGAAGAAATAAATTTGTATGTACTAAGTAGGAATAGAAGAAAGGACAAAATTTGTTAAAGAAAAACGCCCGTAATGAAATTAATTAAAATGAGCCTTACTTGGTCATTATTTGAGAATTAGAAAGCCTAGATATTTTTTCGAAGAGGTTGTGCAGCGAATAGATCAAATAGATGTGAGTTTTTCAATCTTAGTATATTGGAGTTTCTTTGGATAAAAAAGTTATTGACTTTGTGGAATTATGGTAAAGTTAGAGTGTTTGCTGTAAAAGATATTAGTGACAAATCTTAATTACCTTAAAACTTTTAGTCTTCCTGAAGAGAAAATTTTTATTTATAATGAAAAAAATACGATACAAAAGGTTTATTTTTCAAAGTTTTCGAAGGTAACTAGCTCCTGGAATAAATTGATTTAGGTATGGTCAGTTTAACTTCTTCATGCATATAACAAAAAGATATGACAAGCAGGATCAATTTGTCTTAAACCTTTAGAAGGAGAAAAATCAGAAAATCTCTTCCTATTTCATGTGATACATAAAAATGATGAAGTCACATAATGCATTATTAGATTCATAGTAATGACAAAAACTAAAATCAATAACAATTTTTAAGAAACATCTAATCAAAATTATCATATGTCCTCTCTAGGTTAATTTTGAAGGCCACGTCTTATTTCCTCCTTTTATGATAATTTCTTAAAGAATTATAACATTTGTTTTAAGAATGAGAATTGTGTCATTAGAAGTTCATCTTCCTAGCAAAATACTACTCCGGCAAGGACCAATAATGTCATTAATAAATGTCCAAATCTATTCACCATGACCTCAGTAATACTTTTATAAAAAAAATGCTTAGATTATCTAAGAAATTAAGACAATAAGTGTCTCAGCTAGTTAAAGAGCAAAGAAACTCGTGACAAAAGGCTTCACTAACTAGCTTCCAATTGTCACCACCATTTAGGTGCCAATATGTAGTACAAATGATGTGCAATCCCTATTCCACCTTATACCAATGTTTGTTCTCCCATATATACCTTGCTTACTACTAATTTATCTTATGTTTATTTCAATACAAACCCTAACGAATCTCCTCATCTTCACCTTTGAGGTATTATTATCCACCCATAATGGCTTCCCAATCTTGATGTCATGGCTAGCATAAAACTTTCATTATTGTATATAAGATTTAAGCTAGGAAATCTAATTCATTCAACCTTCATTAATACAAAATGGAGATACTACATCGAGCATTATACATCGGTTTTTATATTATCCAATGGACTACACAACTCCTTAAGTACTCAATCATCTAAGGAAACTTTAGGCAACAATCTTTTTCCTTCCTCACATTCAATGTGGACCAATTTTTTGCATTGAGATCGTCTTTCTCTCATACTTTGCTTGTTTCCAACGACTTTATCCTGGAAATAAATCTTTAGTTCATTCTTATGACTATCATTGCCTCATTGATTAAATGGCTTCTTTGGAGATTTCTCTGATAGAAAAAACAATTCGTTCATCTCTCCATTATCCTACCTCTGGTTCTTATATTATAAAGTCCAATCCAAAATATCTTTTCTATTAATATTTTTATGAAAATATATCCTTCATTAAAGTCAATTCTAGAATGACATGATAATAAGAGAAACATAACCCATTAATATTTATTAATTTTGTTCATATAGATAGTTTTGGAAAAAAAATATTAAATTTAATATCCTGATCAACTAAATTAACTAAATTATTCAATTCTAATAAATTAGTTAATTGAACTTTATAATTAATAAGGAGCGAAGGTAGTATTATTAGGAGTAAATTTAAATAATTATGCTTAATATACTTTGTTAATTAGCTGAGAGTATGGGATTTTAAATTTTAAATTCGAGAAAATTATGAATCGATGCAAATGGCATAAGTAAACTTTTTTTTAGCCTCCGTGTAATGTATGCACTAAGCAGAGTCTAGATGACGAATTAGTAATTTTTTTGTACTTTTTTCATATATAATAGTGGTAGTATGAAAATAGTTTATCTTAAAATATGATTAAAATAATTTTTTTATTATTTGTTAGCAATTTTGGGTTATATATATATATCACATAATTAAATGAGTTAGGGTTATTATTTTATTAGTCAAAATATTAAAGTGGTCTAATCAATATAAAATTATGACTAAGGAAGTATATGTCATGAAAGGCTAATTATATAGATACCATAAGTGATATTATAATTTAATGAAGGGTCACATTATAATTATCAAATTTGGGGTACCAATACAAGATGTTATGGTTATGGTCCCCATTTGTGGAGAGAAATGACAGAGCGTACAGTTTTGCTTTCTTTTCTATTTATCATCATTGGAAGATCATAAAATCAATCTTAATCCTCATCAACTTTTCATCATTCCATTATGGCTAACCAGGTACGCTTCCACATTTAGTTTTCATCATGATTTTGAGTATGAGAATTCAATGTGGTTTTATTCATCTTTATACAGTAATTTCTCTTTACATGGATAGAAAACATGTGGTTAAAATTGATGATTGTCTATTAAAATCAAACTAGGTTGATTGATTAAATCCCTACAATTTGGTATCACAGCCACCCATACTTGATTCATGTATAATTTTGGAAATTTTATTTATTCAGGTTGTTTGGCATATTCTAAATTTTAAATGAATTTAACTATTTTACATATTGTTGCTTGATCTTACCTTTTACTAAAGCGTAACTTTCAACAATATTTAAATGCATCGCTCATTTAAAGGTTACAGTACATCACTAATATATATATATATATATATATATATATATATATATATATATATATATATATATATATATATATATATATATATATATATATATATATATATATATATGAAACTTTGTATTTGTTCTTACTTTTAGAGACCACTGCATTAAATTAAAATAACAATCATGGGCTTCTAAAATTTAAAATAAATAAATAAAGTTAAAATAATCTACTCTAAAAATGTTTTAATTTTGGGTTAGGTGCATCAATGTTCAAAATTTAGCTATAGTATATCATTTTAATTGTTTAGCATTTAAATGAGCTAATTGAATCAAGATATCACCAAAGTGACCTCTCTTGTGTAGATTGTTCATGAGAAATGTTAACATGTATGATTATTTATATGAATGGTGATTGACCCAAATGAAAGTTACCATTTAACTAATTTATGGGCTAAAATAGGCATCTCGTCAATGGTACCACAAATTTCATCAAGTAATTCTCTCATTTGGTTTCGAGATGAATCTTGTTGATGATTGTGTGTATCACAAATTCAGTGGGAGCAAGTACATTTTCCTAGTCTTATATGTTGATGACATACTGCTTGTCACTAATGATATAGATATATTGCACGAAACCAAGAGATTTCTATCAAGAAACTTCGAAATGAAAGATCTTGGTGACGCCTCCTTTGTATTAGGAATTCAGATGCACTGAGATCGATCTTGGGGTATTCTAGGACTATCAGAAAGGAGTTATATCGAAAAGGTACTTAAAGGTTTGACATGCAGGAATGTAAATTCAAGGATACTACAGTTGCTAAGGGAGATAAGTTCAGTCTCAAACAGTGCCCAAAAGGAAATTTGGAAATTCAGGAGATGCAGAAGATTCTCTATGCATCAGTTGTAGGGAGTTTGATGTATGTCCAAGTATGTACGCGTTCGGATATAGCATACATAGTTGGGGTATTAGGCAGATATTTTAGCAATCCAGGAATGAATCATTGGAAAACAGCCAAAAGAGTTATGAGGTATTTGAAGAGAACAAAGTATTATTTGCTCACATACAAGAGGTCAGATCAGTTAGAGATCACTGGGTATTCTGACTCAGACTTTGTAGGATGCCTAGATAGTTTAAGATCCACTTCTGTTACATTTTCATGTTAGTTGGTGGTGCAGTTTCTTGGCGCAGTGCCAAGCAAACCCTTACTACTTCATCCACTATGGTGACAGAATTTGTGGTATGCTATGAGGCATCAAATTATGAAATATGGCTGAGAAATTTTGTCACAGGGCTGCAAATTGTGGAAGGAATTGAAAGACCACTTAAGTTATATTATGACAATAAATCAGTTGTATTGTATTCTAACAACAATAGGAGCTCAACCAAGTCGAAACATATTGACATCAAGTTCCTAGTTGTTAAGGAAATGGTACAAAGTGGACAAATTTCCATAGAACACTTAGGGACAAACTATATGATAACAGATCCTCTAACTAAGGGACTTTCACCCAAGGTCTTTCATGAGTATGTTGCTCACATGGGTGTTTTACAGTTCAAAAAATCTTTGGTTTAGTGGGAATTAGTTACTTTTATGTATTTTATGTTCTATGTTAGATTTTATATATGCATACATTGACTTTTGGATATACTTGATTATATATATATCACATAATTGAATGATTTATGATCATTATTTTACGTGGTCTAATGAATATAAAATTATGACTAAATACATATATGTCATGAAAGACTAATTGTGTAAATACCATAAGTGATATTATAATTTAATGAAGGGTCAAATTATAATTATCAAATTTGAGGTAACTGATGACAGTTACCAATATAAGAGGTTATGGTCCCATTTATAGAGAGAAGAGACAAAACTTATAGTTTTGCTTTCTTTTCTCTTTATGCGCATCAAAAGAGAAAATTCAAAGAAAAAAAAAAGCTCTCTATAGTTGGAAGATCGTAAAATCAATCTTGATTCTCATCAACCTTTCATCATTCTATTATGAATAATTCAGGTATGCTTCCACGTTTAGTTTTCATCATGATTTTGAGTATGAGAACACAATGAGATTTTATTGATCTTTATGAGATAATTTCTCTCTACATGAATAGAAAGGAGTTTTTTTAGGAAACATAGGAGTTTGTTATTCTTTTTATTTTTTTGCTTTAGATGTTGTTCTATTTCCTCATTGAACCAAAAAAAATATTAAGAAACTTATTTTTTAGGGAAAAAAATTGGTAACACGATACTTGAACTATATATCTTCACTTGCTACTTTATATTAAAAAAAAAAATCACCCTTGTTACAAAGTTTTTTTTAGTAACTACGTGATACAAACATGTCAATGCAACATGAAATTGCATTTTACGTAACAAGACAAGAAGGAAAAACAAAAGAGACAGAGAAAGAGAATATTATTATCACGCGACAAAATTATTCCAAAAAAAGAAATTGTTTGAAATTATATTTTTGAGTAAATTAATTTCAAATTACGACTATTGTGGTACAAAGGCCCACTTTTTAGTTACATTCCTGTATCAATAAATGGGGTGGCTTAATTCATTATTAAATATAGTACTGTAACTGATTTGCCATGCTTGCTACAGTTGGTAGTATTTGGTAAGCATCGCCATCGAACGTATTTTATGAAGATTTTGACAATTCATTTTAGTAAATACGGATTGAACTGTCTTGTTTATAGGATCTTGACTATATTTCACGAATTTATGTTTAGTTCATTTATAATTTATTTGATTAATTTGTATATTTATTTTATTCATATGTTTACCACATTCCTTTATAGTCTTTTTGTTATGATACAATAAAATAATTTAATCTTATATAAAAAAAGAAAAAGTAGAAAATTAACTAAAAAATGAAAATTACAATTACTTAAAAATATATATGCAAAATCATATCAATATATTCTTCAATATCATTTTATATTTATCAATTACTTTATATGATTTTTTACATGAAATTTTTAATCTTGAGATATATTCTGATTTCGAACCTAATAATTCACTTAAAATTATTTCAATAAAAATAATAGTAACTGATTTAATAATAATAATAATAATCTTGCATATACATATTCAACACTTTTTTCCTTCTTTTTTATTTTTCTAATAAGGAAAAACATGAACCAAATCTCATTCCAGCTGGGTTTACTGGGTTAGGCGTGTCCAATTCTCAACTGCAATTTCCGACAGCTTTGTTGGGGAGGGTAAAGCAGTCATTTGTGCTAAATGTGTGGGTTAATACAAGTTGTTAAAGATTCATAGTTAACTACAATTTAAACACATGTGATCCATGAATTCATTTTAATTATATTTTTTTATATTTATATTTAATATTTATTAAATTATATATATACATAAATAAAATTAATTTTTAGAGTACTAGTAGCTTATCAAATTAATTATATTAAAATTGAAGAAGATGGTCAATTTAATTTTTTTAGTTGATAAAACATTGTCTTAAAAAAATTAAATGTACTGAAATTTATTATGGGTTATTATTTTGTTAAGTAATATTAGAGATGTAATATCCATAAGAAATATAAAAATTAAAAATAATAATAAATATAATTTTATAATTATTTAAATATGAGTATTCATTTTTGTTATCGTAGATACTTTGTTTAAATGTAGTTTAATTTTGTGTGTTTATAATAAATAAATTTTAAATGTATTTATTCTAAAAATTAAAATTTATATTAAAATTATATTTTTAATCATTTTGAATATATTTGTTTTAATTATGTGAGATTATTAAGGTTTTGATCGATTTAACCTCATTATAACTTAACTTGAATACTCTTTATCAATACAATGAGATTTATTTATTTATTATTATTATTTGTTATTTAATTTTAATTTCATTGCTTGCTTTATTTTAAAGTTATTAATCTATGATTTTCTTAAAAAAATATTTATCTATAAAGATTGTTATACTTTTTAATTTTATATTTTATAATTGAACTATTATGAGTATTATTTCTGTATAAAATTATTACTTATGTGTTGTTATTTTTATTTAATATTATTGCATGGTACTCTTCATATTTTATTGTTTTCTCTTTCTAGCGAGTTGTAAAAGGAGCATTGATAATAACTATATTATTATTGATGATATAATTATTGATGATATAAGATTGATTTGGTAATTTAAAAATAAGAAAACAAAAAATAGATCACAGATTTTATTCTTTTTACTAACAATTAACATTTGTCAATCAAAAGAAAAATAAATAAATAAATACATTATTATTGTGTACTTTATAACTATTTTATATTTTAGTATATGTAATGGATATTTAGTTTCTTATAGTTTGTTATGAAAAAGCTCTTATTATTATTATTATAGTATTTTTTTTCTTGTACATGTTTTACGTCTATAATAGTATTTAAGATTTGAAATGAATTAAATTAAAAAATAAAGAATATATATAAGTAATTGTTTCTTATTTAATTTTTATATTTTATTATTGTTTTAAAGAAATTTATATTATAAGTAGAAATGTTACTACTTAATATTTTAATAATCAAATTTATATTTATATATAAATATGTTCGGGGTTTAAGTCCCCTTTTATTTACAATATATATATATATATATATATATATATATATATATATATATATATATAATATTAATTTCAGTAATTCAATTCTTTAATGTAATTAGAACCACTAAATGAAATCATATCTTACGTATAATATAAAGTGTAAATTTTGATCAATGGCTAGGAGAACTTAAAATCACCTTTACATATAGAAATTCGTTTTTTTTAATGCATGCCCTTTGATTTTTCTTGATGATACTGAAATATTCTTTTGAACTAACACATACTCTTTAAAAAAAAAATCTCTGGCGTAGAGATTCTAATGAAGTACATGTTTAGTTTAGATTACCGTCTAAATTGTTGCACATAAGTAAGACATGAATTGCTTTGACAAACGTAATTTTAAGGCAGGAGAATATTTACTTAAACATACTCCAAGTAGTCGAGATCTTGAGATTGAATAAATTAAATTATTTATGGTTCAAGTGCTAGAGTTATTTTGTAGGGAGAAGTGCTAACATAATATTTTTTCGAAGGTATTTTAAATAGTTACACAATTAAAATAAAGAATTATGAGATTCATAAAATTTTATCATTTTAAATAAATTTTAACCAATTAAAAAAATAATCAATTAAAAAAATATGTAAGAGAATATATTGTTAACATTATATCTTCCGTGGGTGAACATGTCATTGACACTGCATTACATTATTATTAGTACTAGGAGTAACCATCACATTCATGATTTGTTTAAACATCATTACATTATTATTAGAAAATAAAAATCATAAAATGCACCAATATATTTTGAATTCAATAAAAAATATACAAATAATAAATTAGAAAAATATAAAATAGTTTTATTATTAATAATAAATATTTTATTGTAGTAAATATAATAAATTATCTGAAAATAAGTGTTTGTGTCTGATATTTGAAGGTGCATTGACAAAAATGTTTTTGAAGAAAGATACCAATGAAAAAAATATATAAATAAATTTAAAATATAAACCTTCTGGAATTATGAGCCGAAATATTAAACTTAATTATTTAAATCAAAACACATATCTTCCTTAAGATGGTGTATCAAAATTTAAAATACAATCAAATTCAATTTAATTAAGAGGGCATAATATTACAATAATATTACATTTTATTTTATCTAAAAAAATGTATTTAATTTGATATATTGTGTTAAGATTTAAAAAAAAAAGTTTTTTTCATGATTTTTTTATGTTTTACATAATATATTCCTTTCAAGATAATTTTACTTGAGATATCGTATAATATTAAATATGAACAATTTTATAGTTCTATCATTAAGAAATTAAACTTTTAATCGTCGATGTCTAAAATTTAAATTGGAGTTTTAGCTACACTTCTATAAACAAGAATTCAATCATTGATTCCTCAATATTTAAACATTTAAATGAACAAAACAAAATATAATAAAAAATTAAATGCTAAATTAATACTTTCATTCAAGAATAAGAACTCGTAATTTTTAATAATAATAAGACTAATGTGATTATTAAAGATGGATAGACAAATTCTTTCTGAAATTAATCCTAATAATTAATGCTAATAATTATAAAAGGTAAATATATAAATACTCCCTCTCTCAGTCTTAAAATAAGAGGAAAAAAGTCTTAAAAAATAAGTTTTATATTTATTTTTTCAATATAATATTAATTATTATTTTCATTAATATTCCTAATAAATGTTACTTTAAATTTTATATATAATATCAATATTAAGGTTAATTTTTTAAAATTATCATTTTTTAAATTTATTTTATTAGCTTTTTTAATATCTATAGAACAACGTAGCACAATATTTATTTTAGAATGAAGAGAGTATTACTTGAAAAAGAATGTGACATTGTGTTTAATTATTCATGATAAGATCTAATAGGAAGAGAAAGAGAGAGTAAAATTTTTATGAAATTTTAATATAAACTATACATAATTAATTAATAAAAAATCATTTTAAGTATAATTTTTAAATATTATAAAAATTAACAAACTTATATAGTTTTTTTTACAAAAAGAAATATGACTGAGTGTGTATTAACAAATCTCTAATTTCTATTAAAAAACAAATCTCTAATTTATAATGATTTAATTCAAACACATATCAATGTAAATAATCTTAGCTTTTCATCTGATTATAAATAACTACATATAATGAGATTATTAATTTTTATATAAATTTAATGGTTATACGTTGAAAATATAAAAAAAAATTACACTAACGATCAATAAAAAACATTGTCGTTAGTATAACTTTTATGAAAGTTAATTTTAAATTTAACAAAGTTTTTTTTTTATAAAAGAAGCTTAACATAAATTATTAAATTTATTATATATAATATAATAATTTATAATTGAAAGATGGTATAAGATTATTTTACACCAGCTTATTTTCTCTTATTACAATCATAAAGTATATTTTTGCTCATTTTCGGTTACTAGTTCACAGTATTAAAAGCTTTTACGTGCCTGATCCATAGAACTAAAAAAAAAGTCAATTCATAGATGAGAAAGAATGAAAGATATTATTTTTCCCAGAGTAAAAAAACGATATAAATGAGGTTAAATGTAATGTATCCATTCCTAATTAATTAAATCATTAAATAATATTAATACACAAGAATAACTAGTAATGACGGTTACACTTGCTTCAGTGTTTTACGCATAGCAATGAATGCCTAGTCTCTCTTCTTGACTTTCTCCAATATACATCCTCAGCAAATGGTGCGTTTTCATTTGCATTCTATTATTTTTATATATTTCATATTTCATTGAAGATCATCACTCACTCCCTTTGAGTCATTCACTCACTCATCTCTCTTCTCTGTTTCATTCATTGCTTCTTTGTTGTCAACTATGAACGCTCTTGCAGCTACCAACCGCAACTTTCAACGTGCAGCTCGCATTCTCGGTTTGGATTCCAAGCTTGAGAAGAGTCTCCTCATACCCTTCAGAGAAATCAAAGTAATCGTCTTTCCAATCAACCCTTTTCTGAGTCTCAATCCGTTTTCTTGTTTTCTCTGAAAAAAAATTCATTTGCATGGTTTTTCTTTCTCACTGTCCTGGTGGAAAAAATGATCTTTTTGTTCTGTTTTTTCATGTGGTGTGTGTTGAAAAGGGTTTATCGGTTGTTTGTTGTGTCTGATTCGCAGGTTGAATGCACGATCCCCAAGGATGATGGAACTCTGGTTTCCTATGTGGGATTCAGGATCCAACATGATAATGCCCGTGGTCCTATGAAGGGAGGGATTCGTTATCATCCTGAGGTTCTCATGTTTTGTTCTTTTTATTTGTTTTTTGTTTTCTCATCAATACAAATGGATTTGGAATTTGAGTTTATGTTCAATTGAATTCCCTGTGCTTGAAAATTTATGTGCTTTAACTCGTGTGTGCTATTTGATACATCATGTTTTGTCAAATTAATTTTTTTTATGGAACCCCGATTCATAAAATAGGCAGTTCTACAATCATTGGTGGAGAATTGTTGGGAAAATTTTCAGATTGTATTTTGGGGTTATGGGAATGTGACAGTGGTTTGTAGGTTTACGTGATCACTGCCAGGAGCCCAATTGGAAAACTACAGGGAAGTTCTATTTGGCGAAAAGTATTTGATTTTATTCCATACTGGTCAATCTGTTAAAAAAATGTGATTATTTAGTTATAAAACTTGTGCAAAACTGCTTATTATCATTATAATTATTATTTTGTAAAAGTGATTATACAAATTTGTGAACTATTCTCATTTTCCAAGAGTAAGAAGAGACCAACGATTTTGATATTATGTGATGTGGGTTTCAAGACATGGATCATGTCATGTGATCTGGTTACGATGCCTTGACTTCAGTAGCCGTTCCAACGGCCACATCTGCCTATAACGACCATAACCGTAATTTAAATTCTATGATGTTTACTCATTTTGTCGTGTCGTGGTTTAATTCGATGTGCAGATATGAATTTTTGTACCTGTCTGCTTCTTCTGTTGTCATAAATAATGAAATTTCAAAAATGTGTTTCAAATGTTAACCACTTACCTCCCTATTTAGAACTGCTGAACCCAATCATGAGATACATGCCCAATTTCAGAATGTGTTTTAAGTGTTACCTCCCTATTTTGGACTGCTGAACCCAATCTTGCTTGAGATACATGCCTAATTCAATCATGAGATACATGCTGCAATTGCAAAATGTGTTTCAAATATTACCTCCCTCTTTTGGACTGCTGAACCCAATCATTAGATACATGCTGCAATTCCAAAATGCATTCCAAATGTTACCTTCCTCTTTAGGTCCGCTGAATCCAATCATGAGATACATGCCACATTTTCTCGCAACATGACTGCAACCGCAATTGCAATTCAAAACCTTGGCCATGTTTACTTATTTTGTAATGCAGTGGTTTTGTTCTGCGTGCTAATATTATTTTCTTGAATCTGCATGCTTGTCATAAGGTCATAATGAAATTCTATAGATGCCTTTGAATTTTTACCTTCCTATTTCATTCCTATGAATTCAATCATGAGATGATGCATGCTGCATTTTCCTTTTCATTTTGTTACTTACCTGAGAAATGTAAATGTATCAATTCACAGTGCTTTAACTTTAATGTTAATCTACACATTGCTTACCAAAAAGAGATGTTAATCTACACAGTTCTTCTAATGACCATTTTTGCATTTTGATACTTTTTAAGTTACAGCTATGAATGTTATCAATATAGATTCTTTATACTATTTTTGAATATCAAACTGTCAAATTCTGTGATGCCAGGTTGACCCTGATGAAGTGAATGCTCTAGCTCAGCTGATGACATGGAAGACTGCTGTAGCAGACATTCCTTATGGAGGAGCAAAGGGTGGGATCGGCTGCAACCCAAGGGATCTGAGTATCAGTGAGTTAGAACGTCTAACTCGGGTTTTCACCCAAAAGATTCATGATCTCATTGGCGTTCAGAGGGATGTTCCTGCCCCTGATATGGGAACTAATGCTCAGGTACTGATTTCACAACACAGTACATTTCTGTCCATTTATTTTATCTAAAAAATAGCATTCAATAGTTTCATATATCCTTTCTTATTGGTCCACTGTTTGACAGACCATGGCATGGATTCTTGATGAATATTCAAAGTTTCATGGGCATTCACCTGCAGTTGTGACAGGGAAGCCTATTGTAAGTATCAAACACACACATACCCTTAAGAGACTGCAAAATCCTCTGTTGATGATTAGGAAATTGGCTTTGAATGTTCTTTTCCTGCAGGATCTTGGAGGTTCGTTGGGGAGGGAGGCTGCAACAGGTCTCGGAGTGGTTTTTGCAACTGAGGCTTTATTTGCTGAATATGGGAAGTCAATTTCGGATCACACATTTGTCATCCAGGTATTCCTTCACCGCCATGGCAGGATATAGTATATGCATATTAATCCCACTTTCAACATCTATTTGATTTTAATCACACTATTCAGGGCTTTGGAAATGTGGGCACGTGGGCTGCTAAGTCTATTTTTGAGAGGGGGGGAAAGGTGATTGCTGTGAGTGACATCAGTGGTGCTATCAAAAACCTAAATGGAATCGACATCCTTGCCCTTCTGAAACACAAGGATGGCAATGGTGGAGTCTTGAAGGACTTCCCAGGTGCAGAAGCCATGGATCCAGATGAATTGCTTGTTCATGAATGCGATGTTCTTGTCCCTTGTGCCTTGGGTGGAGTTCTAAACAAGTATGTATGCCTATTTCACCTTAAAATCAAATCATCAGCGTTCAAGAGTGTGTTTTCGCCGGTTCCCACTTTCCAATGCACATTTAACGCTAGTCCTTCTCTCACAGTGGATTGGCATTCAACGTTACCTGGTTGGGTTTCAAACACATCCAAAGTGATTTTAGTTTTCTCTTTATCTTGCACACTAAACTTAAAAAACAGCATCCTCCTTATTTAGTTTTATCTTTCCCATTATACTTTTAAGTTTAACTTAACACTTTGGATCTGAAGAACTACAACCTAATTTTGGGATATTATTCTTGAAGGGAAAATGCTGCTGATGTGAAGGCAAAATTTATAATAGAAGCAGCAAATCACCCCACTGACCCTGATGCGGATGGGGTAAGTTTACTGACTTGCGGCTATGCCATTTGTTGTGAAATATATATCCTGAACTTACATTACATAATGAAAGCGATTCTTTTTGCAGATCTTGTCTAAGAAAGGAGTCATTATATTACCTGATATTTATGCCAATGCTGGCGGAGTGACTGTGAGCTACTTTGAATGGGTTCAGGTAAATGGAATCAACATAAACACTCAAAGCCTATTTTGAAAATCTTCCTTAAGTCTCTCTTTTAATTTAAATCTCCTTTGGTTCTATGCTGCTTGTAGAATATTCAAGGTTTCATGTGGGATGAAGAGAAAGTGAACCGTGAGCTGAAGAAGTACATGACCAAAGCTTTCCAGGATATCAAGGCAATGTGTAAAATTCACAACTGTGACCTGCGAATGGGGGCATTCACTCTAGGAGTGAACCGTGTTGCCCGTGCTACCCTTTTGAGGGGTTGGGAAGCATAGGTTTACTACATGAGAAGTAGGATTTTACAAGGTTGTGTTTTTCTTTCTTTATTGTCTTAGTGTTAGTCAAACAATAACAATATTAGTCATGTGAGACTTGCCAATAAAACATTATTCTTGCCATTGGGTCCTGCGAATGGAAGTTACTACCATATTTGTTAAAAATATTTGATGCATCGCGGTTCCTGATTAGTTGAAACATGTCAATCGTATTTTTGTTGTAATTTTATTTGAAATCGTAGTCACAACCTCGCCGGCCGATTGAAGAAAAAAATAAGATCCTTTCCTAACTAATAAATAATCTCTCCATCAGTCCAAGGACGATATGGGAGAAGTACCAAAGATTGTTTTAAAGAATCATTAATAAAATAGATAATAACAGTGTTTAACTAACAGATATGTAGATTCCTTAAAACAAAAAACAAAAGTGTTTTATAGTTGCAGCAAGTTAAAAGCATCCACTGCTTTCAGATACTAGATACTGAACGTATGGGTTATCTCCACTGAAAGTGACAACAACTTAAGGAAGATAAGTTATATGATGACCACTCTTACTTTAAAAGACAATGTACATTGGTTTCTATGTTGAATTTCAATTCCTTGAAAAATTAGTTTCCGTTAGATGTTTGACATTTAGTAATCCCTCAACCGCAATTACCCCTTAATGAGTCATTCCAATGTGTTCAACTTTTGTATACTTTTTAGGAATGATGCTGCTGAGAAGTTCCAATTAGGTTTTTTGGTGAATTAGTTCAAATTATCAGTCAAAATGACAGCAAAAATGAAAATGTAAAAATGATAACAAAAAACAAAAAAATAAGTTGCTAGTTGCTACCGTGAATTTATTTTAGTAGTCATTATGAGTAGAGAATGTACTATATTTGTCAAATTGACTGTAACAAACCTAATTAATTAAGAACTACTAAAATTAACAAAACAATCTCAGACTCTCAAGAAAATTCCAGCATTGCAAACAAACAAACTTTCTCGGTCATTTGGAACTAGGACGAGAGAAGGAAACGAAATATAATGTCTAATCCATATCCATGTCTTGTTTTGTACTAACAAAATTATCAGACAGCACTGTATTAAGAGACAATTGAGGGAGGGAGAACTACAAAACAGCAATTCCACTACTCATTTTTGGAAGTGCTTGAATTCTCATCCTGCCAAGTTGCTTGCCATTGCTTGTCATATAATGTAGTCTCATCAAATAGCTTCTTAAGGTTTTCAAAGTCCTCATTCTTTCGGATCAGAAGTACTCCCAACACTGCTACGAACAGCAGAGTTTTGCAAAAGAAGTTGCCCATTTGATCAACTAGACCTACTCCTGTCAAGCTATCAACAAAATACGCCATAAAGAATCCTACCATCGCGGCACGGCCTGAATGATAATCAAAACAAGAAAAATGTCAGCAGTGAAGGTTTTCTTAATTTTTATTTGTCCCTTTCTTCTCTGATTTCATTATGGAATGCAAATCAAAACTGACCATTGAGTAGTTCAGCTTCAGGGAGATGAAACCTTTTCATCCACGCCCACCAAGGTATGATAGAGGTGTCAAAAACTACAGGATTTTCATTGCTGGATGATTCCGGGTTATCCTCGAGCCATTTTCTCCTTCTAGCCTCTGAAAATAATTACATCCTTGGATGAAGTAAAGTTTGAAGTACTTTGATAAGGGAAAAAATGAAAACAACAAAATATGAATCTAATCCTACATCAACTCAATCGAAACACAAAATGAACCCATGCAGTGTCAAAAAGAAATGACATTATTAACATATGCACTTATTCCATATAATTGGCAAGGTTGTGATTGCGGTTGTAGTTTCAAACCAGAAAGAAATCACAACCTACACCAATACAATTTGCAGCATTGAACAACCATTTTGTTGGCAATGAGGACAAGATTGAAGAACAAAGGAAATCAACGAATCTGTCATAGATATGGAGCTAGATCATGGCTGAGAAGCTCTTGAACCAAGTCCCATACCTCCTTTATATCCAAAAATTAAAACAAAATTGAAGGACCCCAGAAGAAGAAATAACCATAGATAAGGCTATAAGGCTACAGACACCAACCAAAATTCCCCTTTTATCCAATTCGAAAGAATTTTAAAGAAAAAATTTCAACTTCAATTTTAAGCAACAAATTAACTTCAATTTTCAATAATAAAAAAAATAGTTAAAAAGGGATTGTAGCACCCTGAGCAAAGGGATAACGTTACCAGCATCAATAACAGCGTCCCAATCGGTGGTTCCATTTTTCTGAAACTGCTTCAAATCCCATGTTCCTGAAACCCACCTCGGATCCACGAAACCGGTTTTAACCTTAACTTCCTCACTTTCGACCGCAACAGCAGCTGACCCATTGGTCCCCACAGAATTTCCCACCGCCGGCGGAGGCAGCTCCGGCACCGAAACGGCCTGCTCCGGCGGCGGCTCCACGGCGGTCCCAACGCCGTTCTCAGCAGCAGCAGCCTTCAAGGGAGAGAAAGCAAGACTCTTCGACCTGAGAGAGAAGAAATTGTTGTTCTTGTAGACAAGACGGAGTTTCGAGGAAGAAGGTGCGGCTGAGAAATGGGTCGGAGGAGAAAACGAAGCCATGGTGGTTGACATGCTTTGCATTTGCATAAAGTTTAATTATTTTTTTAAGAGTGACTGTGTGTGGTTGGGGGAATATCAGAACATGGTGGTGGTGGTGGTAGTTGAGTAAGTGAGTAACTTCGAGTTTCTATTTCTGGGGCTATCCTAACTCACTTTCCTCAGCCTCAGAAATTATGGGCACAGCACGAGTGTGAATTTGGAGTGTGTGAAGTGAAAAAGGAAAAAAAAGGTACACTGTTGCTGGCTTCGCAACTCGTTTGTCGTTTGTCCCTTCTCATCATTTCCTCATCCAATCACATGTTGCTTTGCAAAATCTATGGATTGCACCATCTTCCAACTTACAAAATGGCCCATAAGTGGCAATTGTTTTACACACCTGTCAAATTACTTAGCACAAGATGTAGAATTCTAATATTATTCTTACATGAAATTGATATGGATTTGTAATATATAAGAGTAAGCTTATGGATTTGTAATTCATAAAGTTTATGTAATATGTAACATAATCCGTATATGGATTGACAATCTGTATTGATAATTCGTATGTATTTTATTACAATTAATTTTATATAATAATGTATTTTTTATATATATAAATTTTAAATAAAAATCATAGGTTTCATAATTTTTTTATATATAAATAAATTAATTATTAGATCAAAATTAATTGTCACAAAATTTATTATGTAAATTTACATGTGCAATATACATTAGAAATGTTAGTGTTATATATATAGTGACATTAATTATTTTATAACATAATTGACCTATTAACTCAATTGGTTAGAGCATCATGCTAATAACCTAAAAGTCAAAGGTTGACAATTTATATGAATACACAAATTGACAATTCGTATGAATATACAGATTGACAATTTGTATATAGATTATGTTACAGATTTGTTTACAGATTACGTAAATTTACAGATTGTGAATCCATATCCATATCAGCTTTAAGAAAGGACAATATTCAAAATGTCCATCTTGTATTGGGTGTACCAACAATTTGACTGGTATGCAAAGCAATTGCCCCATCACTTGGGAGGGATGGACATCAAAATGATTCATTTATTGGTTGCTTTCTTGAGTCTATGTTAGTGTGTGTCAACTTAGGAGTTAGGAACTTAGGATGGCTTGTGTCTCATTTGTGATTAACGGATTATCCTAATGTTTTTTCAATTTTTTTAAAATGTGAAGACTATATATGGCTTGGGTGTGAGAAGAGGATAAATTTTATGGATTTGAATATATTTGAGTTTTATAGGAAAAAAATACTGCGGACATTTAAGAAGAATAATTCTCTTATTCACATGCTAAATTATTGTTATTGTCCAAATTGGGTTGATCATCAATGAAGTGGTTGATCATAAAATTTAAGTTAACCTACCCAATTAATCGACCAATCTAATACCAATGAAGCCAATATGAGTATATTGGTTGATTAGGATATTGACTAAGTATTGAGATAATCGAGTTTGTATGGTAATTTGAAAAAAAATTGGTATAAATTTATGTATGGTTACCATATTTAGTTCTTGTAGCAAAGTTTTTAGAAATATGAAGATTTAACTAAATAGATAGATTGACTACTTAATTGATTTATATAATTTAGGACTGAGGATTAAAAATATTTATAGAAGCTACACCATTTTAATGTGCAAAAGAGGACTTAACAATGTTTGTGAAGTTAAGATGAAATGTTAACTTATTTGAATATAGGAACATGGTTAGCATGGTGAGTTAAGAATCCTCTTAATGCATTAGTCGTTCAATGTATTTTGGTATATAAATTGGTTTAATGGTTGATGTAACGATTACCGTTGATATGGTTCTTAGATACGATCTCATATATAAACATATATTATAAACTTAAAAATACTAACCTCACAACTAAGTGCATGATTTGCAATACTTCAATTAAACTACAAGGCTTTTACACTCATTTATCTTTATATTTTTGCCTCTTTAGCTTTACATTTTAACTTTGTTTAAAACTTTTTCTATAGTTTTTCCTTTGAAACATTTTTAAAGTTTTATATTTAATGTTTTTTTGCCTTTGTTTTACTTTAAAATCCAACTTTTAGATAAATTCAATCAATTTTTACACCGAACACTTTCTAAAATAACTGGAAATTCTATAATTGAGAAACAAAATCTCTTAACAAAATAACATGATCAATAAGGAGTAATATTTTTTGCAATTAGTTGATTTTATTCAGCTATTTAGTTAATTCATTTGGCTAATACCATAACAAAAAAAACAATGCAAATATACTTTTGGTATGCACAATTGTACTAAAAAGTCAATCTATTGAAAATTTTGCCTAACTTTACTTGAGTATTGGTTACATAAAACTAAGGTTTGACAAAAATATGAACAATATGGAGCCTTCACAATCCATAACAAAATATGGCAAAAATATTAAATCTAAAATTTCAAACCCAGGGGAATAACAATTACACATTAAAACTCAATAATGTGTGATGATAGAGGATTATTACTTATGACAACCTTAACACCAATAACATTATCAACACCAATTATGATACGGTGACAAACAAGATCAATTATGATTATGACTATCTCATTCATTTGACAACATATTAATCTTTATTCTAGATAAAACTATAAGGTATAATATTATATCATCCTCATCAACAACAATAACAATGTATTCTTATTGTTGTTAAACACTTTAAAAATTTTTCTAATTTAAAATGTAAGAATTTTAACAAATATATATAGTTGTCATCAAAATTTATATTACTATGAAATAATTATTCTTTAATTCATGTGAAATTTACTCATATATTTATAAGCTTAAGTTAACATTGAAAATAAAAAAGATAATACTTTTAACTAATTTTTTTCTCAATTTTAATAACATTTAAATATTGACTAAAAATGTGTATTCAATGGTGTATATGCATACACATAAGTGCATATAGTCATGTCATTATCACATTGTGATATTTAAGTAAACTTGAAAAAAATATGTTTCAATAAAAAAATTATTTCTACAATATCTAAATAGTGATTAAAAATATGTATTAAATATTTTGCAACCACAATACTAATTTATCATTATTATAAAATATTATTCACATCAATTTAAAATCTATTTTTTCACAAAGAATAAATATTGAGTTATGTTGGTTTCAACAAATAAAAGTGACAAATACAACAATCATACAAATAATAAAGTAAATAAGTAAACTACCATTTATATAAGAATTATGATATTAATTATCAATTACTATAAGAGGTTACTAATTGAACTGGTTATTTAATGATGCTTGATGTAAATTTGGTTAAGGTAAAAATATAATTGACAATAATGCAAACAAGTCATGCAAAATTATCATATGATTATATAATAAACACAACACAATAATATAAATAATGAGTGACAAATCACAGCATAAATCTATAAATTTAAATTTAATGAATACAAATAGGTAGGCATTAAAATCTCTTAATTTTCTTCCAATGTGACCTGATCATCTAAATTAACCTGATATCATTTAACTCATACAAGTTATATCCATGTTTGTATAACTAAATTAACCCTAGTCCATTGATATATAATTCTTTTATCATTAACCAAAATCTTAACTCCTTAAGTGAATTTAACTCAAAATAAACTTTAAGTTCAATAACACAATATAGATACATATTAAGAATCAAGAATAAACAACTCACAATTCTATTTAATTTAGATATTAATTTTTAATTAAAATTTAAAGTAAAAATTCAATCAAATGGTGATCAATTATAAGAATACACTTTATCAAACAAACTCTTTATTTGTTACAAAATTTGAAAATAAAATTATAATATTTTTAGATTTTGTGTGTAAAGAAATTAGATTTTGGTGGGATGGTAGGTAGGAAGCAAACATGTGTGGCAATGAGCAGAAGCAAACACATGCTACAGTTTGGTTGAAAAATAAAGGAAGAAAGGGGATGAAGATTCAGACAATATGAAAATTAGATTATAGATTTAGTGTATATATATATATATATATATATAAGTGTAGTTTTGTAATTTAACCGGTAATAGATATTCATGAATACAAATACTATGATACTTGTACCTTACCTATTAATGACAAGATAAAAAGAATACTTATACCCTCTACCTGTGAGTATCCATTTTGTCCATGAATATCCTTGATCTCAAATTTTTTTGTCATCCCAAAAAGTGATCATAAGTGTATTTCTATTTATTATTCTTCAATTAAATATTATTATCTCCAATCTTATTTATAAGAAACAAGTTATAGTGTAACACCCTTCTTCACTTGTAACACCCTTCTTTATGCTTGGTGGGAAACCGAAAGCCAAAGAAAAAGTCTTTATTATTGTCTAAGGTTATAAAATGAAACATTTAATCTTCTTTTCTACTAAAAAAAATTCATCATGAAGATTTTGTCTCTAAAGATGAATCATTTGTTGCTTGTTATTCAACTATAAACAACACTTTGCTTCTCTTCTTTCTACAAAACATTTATAACATGTTTCACTTCTTTAGCACCACTCTATATTTGGCTAATTGATAAAAGGGGTTCACTTTTACAAAAAAAAAATTACCAAAATGATTTTTATGAAATGTTTTATCAAAATAGGATAGCCAACACCTAGAAAATTCTAATTTGTCAAGAGTTTTCATTGTCATGTTAGCTCTTACCTTTTGTTAACAAAAAAATTTAATTAGTCGAGGTCACATGACATCCATGTAGGATATTGAAGTGGTACACTTCAGTGTCCTACATAGATACCATGTCGAGTCACAAAGTACCGCATGGAAAAATTCATCTTTAATAGAATTTTGCATTTTAAATAGTTGTGTAACCTATGTTGATGGACTTGATTGGTCTCTAGAATAAAACTATGATAGAATAATGTTTTCATCCTTTTTAAACTACCTCATAATCGACAATCGAAAACTTCTCATACGCCCATGCTTGCATAGAACATTAACATAAATGTTTATTGTAATAGCATTTAGCATTTTAAATAGTTGTGTAACCTATGTTGATGGACTTGATTGGTCTCTAGAATAAAACTATGATAGAATAATGTTTTCATCCTTTTTAAAATACCTCATAATCGACAATCGAAAACTTCTCATACAACCATGCTTACATAGAACATTAACATAAATAATTATTGTAAAACTAAAAATCTAGAATTACATAACAATATAATATATAATATTTATACATGAAACACAAGACAAAAATGTAACACCCTAGGCATATCAAAAACATGTACTAAGATCTTGAAACAATGACAAGTAGTAGACTAACCCACAATATGAGCTCTTATCCTATGAACATTGTGCAACCAACAAGATGTAGAATGTTAGCATGCATGGCATAAACTGTCTCTCTTCTCACTGAGTGCTACTCGTACAAGTTTCTTGTGTGAGCCCTTATTTGTACTTGACATCGCCTCCATGGAATTGACTCTGATCATGTTGTTAATATGACAATGACCTCATTGTGTGAATTGGAAAGGTAAGAAAATAACTTTCTAGTGACAAGAATGTGTCAAAGACTTGACACATCATCTAGTGTGATGGCCATTTCTCCTATAGGAAGGTAAAATTAGCCGATGTCTCTATATCATTGCTCAATAAAAACAAACACTATAACCTTATTTGTTATGCCCTATTGTGTGCATGTGAGAGGATCCAACCCTGACTCCTTGACATACCTTCTATCACTCTCATCCATAGGCATGTGGATAACCTTACTTGCATGCTTGAGAGACTTCAATGCTTGCCTACATGGTCCTTCGTCAACTGTAATGGGCCAAGGGGGTGAAAAAGTAGAGAGTAAAGAACAAGGAAAGGGGTGAAGGATGTTTGCAATTGGACAATTGTTTCATACACTTCTGCATTTACTTCCTGCACCTCTTAAACTTCCGAAAAAACATAATTCAGAATATAATTTTATGGATTAACCTTTCGGAATGCAATCCAAAATGTAAATTACACTCTGGATTTGAGTGCACGAAACAATTGCCTTGCAGTTGGGGGTGTTCCCAACAAAACAATCTAACTGGGCCGTAGTCCAATAAGCCCAACCCAAGGCCATCCATTTAAAAGCCGTGCGCCTTCATCGCATCTCCATTTTCTTCTCCTCTCACGCAGTGTCTCACTCACCCCAGTCACACCATGGAGGTTGCTACAGCAGCTTCTAGCTTCGCACTCAACAAGCCCATGCTGGCATTGCCCTCTTCATCTCGAACTGTAACCCCAATCAGATGCATGAACACCTCCACCTCCCCCGTCAGGACCTCTCTCTCTACCAGCTTCGTCGCTCCTTACGCCGGAATCTGCAGCGCGTCTAGCCCTTTCTCCGGCCACAAGCTCCGTCCCTCCTCCCTCAATCCGGCGTCGTTTCTTGGCTCCAACGCTAAACGAGGCGTCGTTACCATGGTACGGCCTTTTCAACTTCTTTTATCAGCGCGTTTCGCATTCGCGTTTTCGGTGCTTGTTTCGAATTGGATAAGAGATTGGAGACTTGACGCGAATGCTGTAATAGTTCAGAATCTGATTAGGCGTGAATATTCACAACTTGTCTGTGCGTGCTGTGATAGTTTCGAGTGTGAATTTATCGGTTTCAACGCTTAATTTGTCACTGATCACGCGTATGAGGTCGTAGGGTTTATAGTTTTCGTTTTGCTAGAGCAGAAAATGTTGCTGTATGTGGAATTTATACAATTCGAAACATGGTATAGAGGTGTTGAATTTGACTTTGATGGTGATTGAAGAAGAGGTGAGTAGGTTTTGGTGATGGCTAAGGGCATTTTCGAATAGAGTTTGCAGTTACAAATCAGGGATTTGAAATGTATCAATGAGTCCTTGAGGTCAATCATCATAAGCACACCTAACAAAACGAAGTTGTAAGCTGGGACGACAAACTTGATCAAAAATAGCTTTCTCTCGGAAGCAGAACTAGAAAATATTTATTGGGATAGACGATCATATTAGGTGAGAAATAGGATAGATGAAAATAGGGAAGGTGAATGGAAATAGGTAAGAAATAGAGTGACAATTAAATGAGTTTGGTTTAAGAGAAATTGGGAAGAAATAGGTAAGAGATATATAGGTGAACGGAAATAGGTGAATGGAGATAGGTGAGATATAGAGTGAAAATAACTTGTGGATCCCATACTTTTTTTATTTCCCACCTATGTCTTTCCTCTCCACCCTATTTCTTCCTCTCCAAACAAACAAACAAACAAAGGGTAGCCAACCATTTTTAACCACATGTTCTACATTTTTGAAACTAAACATTAAATAGAACTCATGTTATGTTCTGTCTTGTTCTAGCATGTTTACCAAATGCCACCTTAATCCCTGAAGGATCAGAGGCCCATAAAAAGCATGTTCACCTTACCAAAGAAAATTTTAACATCATCAAAATAAAACAGTAAAATATTCGACTTTTTTTCCATCGATTTTCTATAGAAATAAACTACTCATTCTGCAAGCACAATGTTCATACAACAAGTCAAGATTATGATGTTCAATTTACAAAATGAAAAACCCTAAACTACTTGATGCTAAGAATCCCAAAGATTGACAACTAGTAATTCTTGCCACATTCAGCTTACTTTACCCCCATTTATCATAGTGGATAGCAAGTTAGATGGCTAGGCTACTAGTAAGATGATAGAGGCATGCTTTGCCTGAACTAGAAAAGACATTCCTAAGGTGCCAAGAGGCAATGATCCATTCCGGTAACTTGCCTTGCACACCTTTTTAGATTTCTTTGTCACTTTGTCCTCATACTTGTCTACTTGATAAGGGATAGGATTTTTATTGATGGATTCTCTTTGGTAGTCAGTGGACACTGGACAGTTTATTCAGAGTCTTTTTGGTAGGTATGTGGAGAGGGCAGGGAGCCTCTTTTTATTTTATTTTATCTGTCTTTGTTTGATGCCATGTGTATAGAGCTCATGTCCTTGTTCTTTTTTGTTTTTCTTCTAATTTCCTGTTAGTTTTTGTGTTTCTTTTGTTGAAAAGAGACTGATGTATGTACTATGTAGATCTCTGTTGTATGTTGTATTAGAAGTTTTATGTGGTCATTTCTGTGCAGTGTCTTGAACTAACGTTCTGTAACTTGCTTGGTTCCTTAAGGTGTAAAGTTCTTTGTGCATGATATATATATATATATATATATAAACTGAGTAAGTGGTATCACTTGTAATGTACAATATTTGAGGAGTGAAAGCAACACACTTTTACTAATGCACATTTTACTATTGGTTAAAATTTGTTGATAACTACAAAATTAAGAGAGATTCTTTAAGAAGTGAGACCCACCAAAACTTGTACTTTTCAATAAATTTCAACCAAAAATAGAGTTTACTGGCATTTCTCACAATATTTATGGCACATTGCAGAACAATATATGCTATAAATAATATTTATGCAGGTTTGTTGTTCTTTTTTTTTTTGTCTTTGGATAGGTTATTCCTTTTCAACGAGGAAGTGCATGGGAGCAACCTCCACCGGACTTAGCTTCTTACTTATACAAAAATCGAATTGTTTATTTGGGCATGTCTCTTGTTCCATCTGTTACTGAGTTGATACTAGCTGAATTTCTTTACCTTCAATATGAAGATGATGATAAGCCTATTTACCTATACATAAACTCCACTGGGACAACTAAGGTGAGTAACCTTTCTCTATGTATTTAGCCTAGGATTTGTCTTCTCCATCAGAAATACTTTCTCATAGTTTGATGTGCGTTGACAACTGATTTATTTAATTTTAAAGCATTTACCTTATTACTGAAGTGCACATAGCAGGAGTCGCTTGATGTAGAATGACATGGTTTAAGAGGGAATAGAATATGAAGATGTAGGGGGCTGGGGAGTGTGTGGATTAGAGGAGTGATATTGAAGTAGATGTGACATATCAAATTAGTTAAGATAGTTAGACTATTAATGAGTTAGTTAGAGGGGTTTATTAGATATAAATAAGGGAAGAAGGATAGGAGAGAGACAAATTTGTTGTCATTGTGAATTGAGCATTAGCTCTTTGTGAAGGAGAAATCCTCTGTGAAGGGGAAGCCCTTGGAAGAGAGTTTTTCTCCTATTTTCTGTTCTTTTCTTATTAGTCAATAAAATCCTTTCTTTTCTTTCTCATTTCAATTCTTGGTTCCTAAAAATTGGTCTGACCTGCCGGATCTTCGAGGCAGAGGCAGAGCCAGTGTTAGAGATGGAGGAAGTGCAAATTTGGGCTAAGAAGGTGGAGCTGCCAGTGTTCATGGGGACAGACCCAATTGTTTGGATTGCTAGGGCTAAAAAATTCTTTGAGGTACAAGAAATTCCTTCGTTTCATAAGCTGCAATATGCATTCATGAGCATGGAGGGTGCTGTGACTCATTAGTTCTACATTCGGAGCCAAAACAACCCAGATTCAGATTGATAGTCATTTTCCATAGCTTTGATCAAAAGATTCGGAGATTGCTATGGTAATCACATCTTTGACAGATTGAGTATCTTGAAGCAAGAAAAGCAAATTGAGGTAGAAACCCACATAAAAAAAAGGGAGACTTCTTGAAAGAGAGGACCAACATTTTAGAGCTGAAACACATGTTGCACAAGATATTGAACGGAGAAATTGAATCCTATGCCTCTCAACAAGACAAAAATAACATGGAGGGAAGTGACTCAGAATTCAGTGAAGCAAAGGCTAGTTCTTGGACAAGAAAGGTGGAACTACCCTGCTTTGATAGAAGCATAGAAGGGGGAACTGATTTAAAGGGTAAGAGTTTTGAGTGTGACAGTGACCCATTGCAGTTCTTGAAATCAGAAAATAGAAGTAAAGAATGTTCAGTGATCAAGAACCACACCCTTTGTGGTGGAGAAGAAACCAAAAATGATGAAGCAAAATTAGCGAGAAACAAAGACTGAAAAGATTATGGAGGAAGAAGTTGATCCATCGATAAAGAGGGAGAAGCACAAGGAAAATAGAGTGATGAATGTGGGCTGCGAAGATGATTTTTTTGATAACCCAATTACAAATTTGATCAAGAAGGAAGTCAAAGCTGGTGATGCAACCAAGCCACATTGTTTTCAAGGTTCAGATTTCCATAAAAAAATTGTTATGATGAAACAAAAATAATTCATGAAGTTGTTGGAACATCAATGGTGTTGGAATCTTGGAATGTCAACTTGTTGGGTGAACCTTTAGCATTAAATTTTGTTATGTCTATGGATGACAACTCGACAATGGAGCCAAGGCAGAAGGGAGGAACAAAGATAGTCATGATGATTCAAGTTATACGGATTCCACCCTCATCCCCACCACCACCGAAGCCACCGGACCTGAGTTTGCATGAAGTGGCCAATGGGTTCACAGTTGGTCCCCCATAGTGGGGCGCCAAAGAGGGACACCCTGTTAGTGTAAATGATTCAGTTCTGAAGGATATGAAAGAGGAAGGGGGAGTTTTGGAATTCAGCAAAGGAGGTCCAACTTTTTACATAGTGGGTCATGCCCAAATGGGCTGTAGAAATGAGATTCATAAAAGAGGAGCTGAAACTTGGAATTCAAACTGGGTGGTAGGATTTATATTGCTAAAGTTGGATGTCTGTGTACCTGATGACATGTTAAAAGAGCAGAGGTGGAAAGAGATTGAAGCATCACACATGGAGGTCCAGTTTAATCAGAGTTTGCTCCCATCTTGACCTCCACCGGAGCCACCAAACTCAACCCCGCATGCAGGGGCAGTGGGTTGTTCCCAGTTAAGCTACAAGGGATGCAAATGTCTTCCAACAATCAGAGAAAACTTGAGGAGGTTTCAATGTGCAATTCCGGTTTTCAAATTCCAACCTTGAGGAAAAGGTTGATTTTTAGGATGAGTGTATTGTTAGGATATAAGGAGAATGAAGAGTTAGTTGAGATAGTTAGACTATTAATGAGTTAGTTAGGTAGAGGGGTTTATTAGATATAAATAGGGGAAGAAGGATAGGATAGAGGCAGATTTGTTGTCATTGTAAATTGAGCATTAGCTCTTTTTGAATGAGAAATCCTTTGTGAAGGATAAACCCTTGGAGGAGAGTTTTTTCTCCTATTTTCTGTTCTTTTCTTACTAGTCAATAAAATCATTTCTTTTCTTCCTCATTTCAATTCTTGGTTTCTAACAACTTCATTAGAAATATAATTGGTTTTGTAGTGTAAACACATTTTATTTTTTAGGAATTAATAAGTATATTCTTCCCTAGTGCAGTGCACCTTAATAAAAATCATGCCTTTTGGGGTTTCCTTTTTCAAGTTATCCTATGTGCTAAGAAATTGCAAGACTTGCTTAATCGTTAAATTTGGTTATTTATCTGAAATGCATATCAATGTAAATTTTGACAAGCACAATATTGGTGGCAGTTGCTTTTAATTGTGATGCACAGTAAACATATATTCTATCAGTTATGGTGAATAGAGGTGTTCATGAGTGCACTAGTCCATGCTCTCACTAGATTATAGTGCACAGAAAGTGCAGCTCTTGAGCTAAGTCCAAACTAGCCTAAGGTACTACCAGGTTGCAAGCATTGGGCAGGTAGTGGGGGGGTTCTAGGTTGGCTTGAGTCTAGGCTCAATCCTGTGAGGATGAAGCATATCTAAAGCCTATAAATCTACCAAGCCTCACTTTTTATGTACACCATGGCTTATGGAGCTTTTGTGACAGCCAAAAGTGTTGGAGCCAGGATTTCGAGTAAAGGGGACCAATATTTAATAGCTAATAATATGTTGAAATTGCCATCTTGATACATGCATGTACTTGAAAATAGAGAAGAGAGGAAAGACTGAATTGTTTCTGTTGACTGAAATGTAGAAAATTGATACAAATATATAGATCCTAATGAGGCTACCCTAATCAAGGAAATAAGGAAACAGATCACAAATTAAAACTGCACACAATCCATCCCCTAATTTCGGTAATTACAATCACAATCCTACTTAATTGCAGTTCATATCTAATCTTATCATATAGGGCCATGCCAAGTTGCCAACAATTGTCAATCTAGTTCTTTTAGAAACTAAAGAATAATAAGGATGAGTTTTGAAAGTTGAAACTACAAGAAACTATTACTAATCATGACATTTTTTGGGTTTAGTTTAATATTTTTATGGGGATGCAATGATGCTAATGCTAAACCTCTGCCTAAGACATATTAGCATAGATAATTTAATAATTATTTTAAATAGCCTAGCTGAATGAAATTAATAAAAATAATAAAAGTTACTATATTTCTTTTTGTATCAAAATGTAGAATTTGTATTATGAGCAGATAGCTACCCAGCTTTATGAGAATATCATATACAACGATAACAACAGCAAGAATTCAGCCTTATCCTACTAGGAGGTGGCTACAGGAATCAATCTGAACTATTGGGCTATAGTGTGACTACTATTGAACAGCAAATAACTTTCATAAGATACTAGAATTTTGGTGCTACAATCTCCATGAAAATATTCATTTGTTTAACAGAATTTTGTTTCCTTCTTTCAGGGAGGTGAGAAGTTGGGTTATGAGACTGAGGCCTTTGCAATTTATGACGTGATGAGGTTTCACTATGCTTTGTGTGATCATGTCATTTATTTTTTTTATCTCACTTATGTTGGGCTCTTCAACTATATACTACATAGGTGTCATTAAATGGAAAAAATCTTAACTGTCTTTATTTATTTTCTCTGCTGCACCTTACATTGCACGCTTTGGGTTGTAAGGTGGAGAAGTTCTTTTGTTGGCAGTGCTTACATAGGCACTGTGTTCATATTTTGATAATTAGGAACCCACAAGGCCCTCTGTGGGGTGGCAATTTGCGTGGTAGTAGTACCTATAATATGCATCCTTACCCAGGTATTTTCCATTGAAAGTGATTATCTAGCTGGTGCTGACTTTTGTTGAGTACTTTTGAGGATCTCTAAATTGTATGAAGGTTTTAAACTGACTGCCAGATTTCTAAATTAACTCTTTCTCTAAAGCTGTTGTTTTCATTGAGTGTTTCATGATTCATGGAGCTAATATATTTCAGCTTATGTATATTACTGACCCCGTTTAGAAGTTGTTGTGTGTTTCCCCGTTTATTTGGCAATGATTTTCCCAAGTTTTGCTATACTGCATACCTTCTCCTTATCTCTTATGGATTAATATTTCTGCCCTTGGATGCTAACTACATGATGTTAATATCTATTAGATTTTAAATGGACATGATGCCAAATGTTTATATGTATGATGGAACAACCATGTTTACTTTTCCTGTACAACCCTACCCCCAAATAGGACACATATTCTCTTTTTATTCTATAGTCTTTTCCCAACTTGAAGAATTCCCCATAGAAAGTCTGTTTATAAATCTAGCCAAGTTGTTATGATACAGGTATGTCAAGCCTCCTATTTTTACTCTTTGTGTTGGTAATGCTTGGGGAGAAGCAGCGTTGCTTTTGGCTGCTGGTGCAAAGGGAAACCGTTCTGCTTTGCCATCATCAACAATAATGATAAGACAGGTTTGTTCCCAACCATTTCTTACTGTTACATCGTTTGGGTTGAGAAAAATTTCTTGTTTTCATTTTCTGTATTTACTTTTTACTTTGATTCCCGTTTTCAAAATGTTGGAAAGTCACCTAAATTGTGGTCATCTCTAGATAGGAGTGTGTTGAAAGTCTCACATGGCGGGTAGCTGTGGGCAAAAAGGGACATGTTGAAGTCCCATATCGACTAAAGATAGTGCCGAGATAAACTATATAAGTGGGGAACAATCTTCACCTTACTAGTCGATTTTATAGGGTTGAGTTAGGCTCATAACTCACTTTCTGACATGATATCAGAGCCTATCCTAGATGGGTCCTTGTGTCTGTCATGCTCTAGGTAGGTAGCCTTGTGTGTGAGGGGGGGTGTTGGAAAAGTTACCTAAATTGTGGTCACCCTTAGATAGAGGGAGTGTGTTGAAAGTCACATATGGCAGGTAGCTGTGGACAAAATGAGACATGTTGAAGTTGCACATCGATTAAAGATAGTGTCAAGATAAACTATATAAGTGGAGAGTAGTCCTCACCTTATAAGCTGGTTTTGTAGGATTGAGTTAGGCTCATAACTCACTTTCTGACACAAAAGTTCAGATACAAAACTCTGAAAATAGAACAATAAAAAGTTTTTACTGTTTTCTATACTAACGTTTGAAAACAGGAAATAAACTGAAAATAAGGTGGCATTTTTCTACTTCAAAGTGAAAATAAAAAATGAAAATAAAAAACATTTTCTTAAACCAAACAAACCCTAACTATCCCAAAAGCTTGAGTTGAGCTTGAGTTGTTGTGTGCTAGCACATGAATGGTCGCTTCAGTTACTTAGTCTTTTGGGGATCTTTTATCCAAGTTTCTTAACAGTAGTATGCTTTTTCAATTTGCAGCCAATTGCAAGGTTTCAAGGTCAAGCAACAGATGTTAACCTTGCAAGAAGAGAAGTCAATAATGTGAAGACAGAATTGGTAAGTACTTCAATCTAATTTTTTTTATATAGTTAAGTTTTAGTTATATATAACTATTAGTAAAGGCAATTACCTCCTTTGGTGTACACATTTCTTATTCCTAAATTACCCTTTAATATATATAACTGTTTTTATTTCCTTCATGAACCTTCAAGATATAATTGTTATCACTTCTAAAAAAATTGCTACCACTACTTTCTTTAACTACTTTTTCTTTTTTAAAAATAAAGATAGAGGCACCAAGTGCCTCTTTTTTAACTAGTAATTGATTATTACTATCTGTAAAGCTATGTGGACCAGCACATTATTTTGTGTTTTTAGTCCTTTCAAAATATTGAAATATCAGTTTGTTGAGCAGTAGCCAAACATTTGTTGGTTCCCTTCAACTGCAAAGCATATGAGATTATGAATTGTTATATATTTGGGCTTCACAATGGATTTGTGCATGCTTTTGGTTTACTACGGACTCTTAAGAATGTAGGTTTTAGTGTTTTACTAATTATCTTTAACAAAGGCTGATTGAAAGATTATTGTAACAACTCACATGCACGATGTTTAACTTTTTTAAAGGTTAAATTGTATGCAAAGCATATGGAAAAAACACCTGAGCAGATTGAAGCTGATATCCAGCGTCCAAAGTATTTTAGCCCTAGTGAAGCTGTTGAGTATGGCATCATAGATAAGGTACTTTCCATAGACATTTCTTTTTGTCATTTGTTTGCCTTGAAAATTAAAATAACTGTCTTGTTGCAGGTTATATACAATGATAGGGGTACTGAAGATCGTGGAGTTGTTTCTGACCTTAAAAAGGCACGGCTTATTTGACAGTTGGAATTAAAATGCCCTTTTCTTGGAGTTCAGGTAAAGTACATCGTGAGTCATTATTGTATTAAACAGTTGCCAGCAACTTCAAAATTGATCTAATGTTATCTTAGAAGAAGAGTAACGGTCCCCTTTTTACCTACATGAATCATGAAACACTCAGAAATTAAATGCACATGAAGCTATTGGTTAATTAAGCAATCACCTGTGGTAATAATTTTTCTATTTACACTTGGCTTTAAGCTTTTGGTATTTGTCACTGTAAAGTGGGTAATTTTCTAGCCAAAAATTTGTATCCATTTTTCATGATATTGCATGGGTCAGAGATATTATGGCTCGTGTGATATAATGATTGCATCAACCATGAGTTAGTGTTTCATGTTTGTGTGCCAAAGCCCTTTGTTTGAACCTATTTGGGAATATATGATGCTTTCAGTAAGCTTGTCACTCTTAATGATCTAAATAGTAAGCTTTTATTGACAGCAATATCCACAACTTCTGTAGTTTCTATTCTTTTCTTTTCCACTACAAGCATAACCCGGTTCTCGCTATGAAGGGAGTGGTTACATATTTTAATGTCTATATGGCATTATGGCCTATGCGATTATTTTCCTCACCTACCCCCAAACTATACAGAAATATATCTGAAGGGATCAAGATCTCTACAGTCAAGAAAATAACTGCTAAGGATCTAAGCCATAAATAAGCTTTATTTTATAACAGACAAACAAAAAATTAAGATAAAATATGAAACTTAAGATATAATATAATCTGTTGGATTTGAACTGCATGATGGTGCAGTTACTTTTGAACTTTAGGGAATCATAATCCCAGGAGGGTACATTTATGATCATGCTAAGGTTGTTGCTTGGGCTGTTTGGTATACTTGTTTATATCTTGCATTTGCATTACAAATAGCCATTAGAGTTAAGACTATGATTGAATTGGTGAATAGGCATCCTTTGTATAATGTATTTGGCCTCATTTAGTTTCATTTTGTTAGTTGGGTGCTTGCTTCACCACACGTGTTGAAGACAGATCTAAGGGAGACACAGGAATATGCTACTTGCACATTTGTGGTCCGTTAGTCTTGGCTGTGTATTTTTTTGCATTATCTAATTTAAGTGGCATGTCCTGTTGATGGAGTGTGTTATCAATATTGATGGCCATTATAGTGATTGTACTTTTTGCTTTTTAAAACAATATTCCCCTTTGTTTCCTTTTTCTGACCTGATTTATTTTTGAGATGGGAGGGGTGAAACCGTGAAAGAAAAGATAGTACTCTACTATTTAGCAAGAATGGTAAAATGTGTGCTGAGCTAAATATAAATATATTAAGTGTTCCAATCAAAGGCTGTTTTAGCATGATCTGATATATTTCTTCTGATGGAATTGTTCCTGACTACAGGAATTAGTGTGGAATTGGTCATGCGGATTCCTTATTCTCTTTCAATAGTTTTTTTCTATTCTTAATAAATTCTTTGTTTATGAGTAGAAGTAGATCAATTGAAATGGAAGAAGATCAAGATCAGCAGTCAAATTGTACAACCGCGCCAAGCAAGTAGCGGACATTGGAGTCTCATTGTTAATATCGTAGACTACATTTCCCTCCCCCAACAATATAGGCTGAAGGATCTACCATTACTTGTTTTCTAATTGTACACATGATTGGTTTCTGTTGTGCACATCACATTATTGTATTCTGGTTCATTCTAATTCAAAATGTTTTTCTGTCAAATTAATGGCAATGTATGAGAATTGATATTGGTCGAGTGTAGGCAAGTCTTGTTTAATTTATTACTCGTACGAACTAAAAACCACATTTAGTGAATAATATGTCAAACATGTGAAAATAAGTTTTTTTTTTCAAAAACTTAATGGCGATTTAAGGCTTCTTGTCACGTCACCTTGCTAACATAAGATGGTAAGATCAGTGTGGATACGTAAAAGTTTAGATTTTTTTTAACCACAAGTATCTTTTGCAAGAAACTATCTTATTTTAAGTTATATATGATAACTTTGACAAAATAATGGTAATTTTTTTTTCTAAAAATATTAAATAAGTTGCATATTCAGGGCTTTGAGATCACCAGTTAAGTGGAGTATTTCAGTGTTTGTTAATTCATACGGTCAATGGTAGATGCAGTCGATTTTAATTGGGTGGTAAAATCATATAAAATATAAATAAATAAATATCTTGTTTTGCATTAAGTTTTCTTTTATTAACCGTCAAAGCGTGGAATCAATGATCCAGTAATATATAATATTGCTATTTTTTTATATTTAATTCCTTAAAATATCGCGTATTCTCGTTTTACTCTCCATTTTTGATATCCCGTGTGTAGTTCTTTTTTGACCCGTGGGTACTTATCACATAAAACAAACAAAAGATAAAAAAAGAAGGGAAGTTCTATCATTCAAACAATTGTGGGTGTAACAAAAAAAGTTCAATTATTCAAAGCACTCTATTGTAAGATAACTGCGTGTTCAGCATCATCTTTCTTGGCAGCTTCGTGTAATAAGGATGGAGCCACCACATGGATGGCTGGACTTAAGAAGCACCTACTCCATTAGATTTCAAATTTTGGTGATTGATTGGTTGCCTCCTTCACAATGGGGGACTAACACTTGCCCATTAATGTTTATGTTAATAATTTAGTTTTGGTAAACTATATTTATATAAACAAAAATAAATCTAACATTAATGTTCTTCATTAAAATAAATCTAATATTTTATTTTATTTTATTTTCTTATTAACATTTAGATATATGCATATTTAATAACAATGCAAACTATGCTAGAAGATCAATTGAAGCCTTTGTAATTTAACTTCACATGGGAGAGAGGGCCAACTAAGATTAACACTGCTAATTACTATACTCGAGGGGATGCCTTTGCAGTTCTCGTTTCTACTTGGCAACCATAAAATCGCTAGTAACTTGGCGGCAGGCACAAAGGAATTAAAGGGACCTATTATTATTAGTATCACTATTATAACTTTTTATGCAATTTAAACTGATTTATTTTGACCTGAACGAGCCCCAAGTAATTCAATTACAATTTGTCGATTTCATTGCGTGCCAAATAATGAATCTGTGGGTGCGTTACGACCAACGTGGCTGCTAGAGATTTAAGTGCATGCGTATGGAATCTTGAACAATAATCACTCTAGTTGTTTATACGTTTCTTCATCTATTTATTTATATGATTATTATATTAAAACTAGTTTGATTGTTTGATGTCTGTAAATTAAAGTCTCTCAAGTATACCTTCATCATTAAATCTAACAATTTTAACTTTTGTACTAGTTATATTTGAAAAAATGACTCCGTGGTGAAATTCACAATCAGAAAAGAGAACAGTTGGAAAAACCGGAAGAATAAACCACATTTTAACAGGAGAATCCTCAAAAGTCAAAACTATACCTTAGTGTGTGTTTGTTCAAAGATTATCAATATGTCATATCTTTGTCTTTTCAGTTTCTAATCAACTGGAAAATGAGTCTCATATCATTCAAACAACTTAATGCTGTAGAGATGCGAACATAGCTGAAGATTTGATGTATACCCACCCTCTCCTCAGGGTACATGGTTGATGTTTTTGTACTTTCACAGTCTCACCAAGTAACAAATAGGACGAAGTTGGAAAATAAATAGAAAAGTAAAAGTATTTTTCAATCAAAGTTAGATCCAACTGAAACCATAGTCTTAAATTTTTAGTTATACATCAAGCATATAATGGCAGAAAAATGCACTCTATCGTTAAATCTAGTATTCAGAACCAGTAAACCATTCCAAAAACAGGAAGAATAACAATAAGGTTAAATTAGTTTATTTTCTCAAATTTATTATTTAGTTTCAATTTGATCCTCTAATTTTTTTGGGTTAAATTTGGTACTCTAATTTTTAAAATCAATCCTTCAATTTAAATAGTAAAAAATCATAATTTGTGACGGTTTAAAATCATCACTATCAAATTTTAAATGTTGACACACGGCATATTTATCCCCGAAAAGATGAATTATTTTTAAAAAATTAAAAGATTAAATTGAACCCAAAAAAAATTAAAGGACAAAAAACTAATTTAAGGTAACAATGATGTCTACTAAAAGAAAAAATGATAAATATATAATAATAATAATGTAATAAAAATAAAAGAAAAATATATAATATAAAGAAGATATAAAAATTAATATTTTAAAAATAATTGAGTTATTACTTTCCTCTTTTTATCACATTATTACGTGTTATCATATTTCTCTTTTGTCTTCATCACTAACAATGTATAATATAATTGATAAATAAATAATTAATTTTTTAAGCATAATGATAAAGTTTAATTTTTTTTATCGTCTGTATAATTTTTTAATTAAAAAAGACAATTAATTTCTATGTCTCTGAGAAATTAATTTCATGAATTTTGATTACAAGGATACCCACCTTTCAACAAAAAATAATAATCATTTCGCCATCGCTCATTATTTCTCCCGGGTGTTTATACACTCCTATATACACCCCCTCGGATATATATGAAAAAATTATATTTTTTAAATAAAATAAAAATAGTACCTATAAGTAGTATTTCCTTTGCTTTTTATTTTTAAGACATTGTTTTAAATTTTTTTTCTCTTATAAAGACTTTTTTTAATTGTTGATTGCATTAATTATTTTTTAACCAAAATACTCTTAATTATTTTAGTTCATAAATAATAAATATTATGATTTTCTCTCTCTCTCTTGTGAGATTGAAAAATTGAAGGATTTAGTTTTAAAAATTAAAATTTCACTACTATTATTTTCTCTCAATGCATTAATTATTTAAAGATAATTTTTTAAAAAAATATTACAGTTATATACAAGTTTAATACTAATAATTAAATTGACTAACTTTCTTAACATACATGAATGTCCTATAATCAGACACGAAATAAATGTGTTTTTTTAAATTATATAATCCTGGTTAGTCCAATAGAAAATTGATGAACCGCCTAAACCGGTTTAGTTTCTGGTTTAAACTATTTTGAACTTATGATTAGTTTCTGATTTAGTACTTTAGTTTCCGGTTTATAAAATTGACTAGTCTAACGACGGGATCGATTTTAAAAAACAATGGTATATATCCTCGCGCTCGCGCCCCTTCGGATAACATTTCTGAACTTTGACTGGAGCTGCAAGTGCATGGACCTTCCCAGAATACTGTTTCTTACTTTAGAACCAAGTTAGGCATTTTAGCATTGTAATATTAATAATATGTAACGATAAATCAGTTCATAGGAAGGACCCTTGTGATTATTCAATATTGCTAGCTAGGGTCTAAAATGTATGCACATCATTATCCCAATCCATAGTCCTCAAGTGGGAGAAAAAAGTGGACTAACACCTGTACTATCTAGACCTTAGTCCATTACTATAAATATGACCCCAATCTTTGCTTCCTATCTCACAAAGCATTCTATCATTACATAGTCATTACTTCATTACATTGGTCACTACTAATCACTTGCTGCATTTTCTTTCCTACTCTTCACCCTTGAGAATTTGTCATTTGGACATGGAACTTAGTTTTAAGCACCAACTTGGCCTTGCTTGTGTTGTACTTCTTTTACCTGCATTGTGTAGCTCACAGGACTCTTTTACTGACTCCAGAGCAACATATTATGGTAGCCCTGATTGCTATGGGAATCCAAGTATGAGCCTTTTTCTAACTAACTATGGAATGTGCTAGTACATATAAATTGTTTGTACCAAACACATTTGATTGCTGACTAGGCATTTAGGATATACACCCATGTTTGCATGTTTCAATAATGATCTTGATATTTTTTAACCAAAAATAAATTTAGAAAATTTACTCTGTTGATGCATGGTACTTCCTGGGCATGCTTTTTAGAAGTAAAAAATGTGCACTATATGGTAGTGTGACATTATACCACCTTTTGCGACTATGCCCCATTATCTCAACATTAAATAATTGACAATATATTTAACATTTATAGTTTTTTTTAAAATCTTTCCGTTTTTAGTTTTGCAGACACGTATTTCAAGAATACTTCTATGGTATTTGTATAAAAAAATCATTATTATTTGCAGCATGACACAACAAATAAAATATTTTTCAGGGGGAGCTTGTGGCTTTGGCGAATATGGAAGGACTGTGAATGATGGAAGTGTGGCAGGAGTGTCTAGGCTATGGAGGAATGGAAGTGGTTGTGGTGCATGCTATCAGGTAATTTTCTTTCCCTTTTCAATAATCATTTTTTCCTATTGTCCTTAAAAAAAAATTAAAATATTTTTTTTTATCTTCATAAATATAAAAATGATCAAAATTCATTCTTATAAAAATTTTAATATATTTTTTATTTTCATAAAATTAAAATATAACATTTTTTTTATACCAATCATACATATATTTAATATAAATGTAATATTTTTTTATATCAATTATATATATAATGGATGTAAAAAAGTAATACAGTTTAGGTATCCAAATCTTGTTTTAATCCTAAAATTGACATGTTTAAATTTTATGAGAATGAAAAATATACTAAATCTTTTTATACTTGATCATTTTTATATTTTTGAGTACGAAAAATATAGTTTAGCGTAAAAGAAAAAGCTTCTTCGTCCTTAAAACAAAATATTTATTTATTTGACAAAAGTTGGCTAGTAATAAACGATGATGATAATCCAGGCAAGGTGCAAAATACCACAATACTGTGATGAAAATGGAGCATATGTGGTGGTAACAGACTATGGTGAAGGAGACAGAACAGACTTCATAATGAGTCCACGCGCCTACTCGAGATTGGGACGCAACGCGGATGCATCTGCAGAGTTGTTCAAATACGGTGTAGTGGATATTGAATACAGAAGGGTCCCCTGCAGTTACACTGGTTATAACGTGGTGTTTAAGGTTCATGAACACAGCAGAAACCCTGACTACTTTGCTGTTGTGGTTCTCTATGTTGATGGAACATACGATGTCACTGCTGTTGAGTTGTTTCAGGTATGCGTATGTTTGGTTGGTTATTGCACTTATATGCTTGCAATTCTTAGCAAAAAAAATTCTGAATTATTAGGTGGAATCATTGAAATATATAAACTTTGTCATGCAAATTGGCTTAAGTGTGTGTTTTTGGTGAGTGTTTGTAAAATTAATTTTTGAATATAATTGATGTTGATTAAAATTGATTTTGAAGTGAAGTGATTTATTTATGTGTGATGTTTTAAATTTTTAAAAAAGTTAGTAGTAAAACTTATCCAATGTGATTTTTTTAAAGTTATTTATCAACGTGTAATTAAAAATGTAAACATTTCCATAAGTGAAGAGAGATTTATCCCTTAAATGAATATTATTACTTCAAAAAAATAATTTCTTACTCTGGGCCGAAGGATACCACACTCAACAAAAAAAGAAGTTATTTCAACTCGTTCAATTCTGAACCTAAATCAATTTCTCAACACGTGGTCTGTTATATAAACATTCACTTAAAATATGCTAACCAGTATTTGAAAATTTGGATTATCAAATGTGAAGCTAAACAAGCACTAAAAGATTAGTTAATTTTTACTTCGTCTCTCAATGTAGTACAAAGTTTGATTCATGAAATGTTCTGAACTGTGCAGCAAGATTGCCAAGAATGGAAGCCAATGCGCAGGGCATTTGGGGCAATGTTTGACTATAGCAACCCACCAAACGGTGAGATCTACTTGAGGTTCCAAGTGAGTGGCAGTGCAGGGCTTTATTGGGTACAGTCCAAGAATGCTATCTCTGGTGATTGGAAGGCCGGAGCAACATATGACACCAATGTTCAGCTTAATTAGGAAGGAAAGAAGCACTTTGAGATCCCTTGAACGGATTAGAAATAGATAGGCACTAGTATTCAATTTGTTTCTGTTTAGTTTCACTCTAAGAATGTTTGTGTGTAGTGTGTACTGTTGTGTGTCTCTTTTGTTGAAGACTAAAATAATGGGGATTCATGTACTTCCATCTTAGATTACATGAATTTGAATAAAATAAACATGGTACCCTTTTCCTACATTGGTATAACAGTAAAGGCAAGTTTCCATCTTGATCAAGGTTACATGAATTTGAAAAGGAAAAACTCCCTTTTCTTCTGGGCATGTTTCTGCTTCTTCTTCTTCTTGGTTCTCGCGTTTTTTCTGTTGAACCCTTTTTCTGTTGTCAAAATCGAAATCGAAATCGAAATCGTGTTCTACTGTTCTTTGCACTGATCGAGCAACAGTTCTATTTCAAAATTTGCGGACTGGAAAATCCTGTTTCTAAGAAAAAAAGGTGTAAACAAAATTTATTGTGTAAGCAGCTAGGTGGACGAAGAACAAGAAATCGAAGGGACCTGCTAGATGGAGAAGAACAGACCGAAAATGCAGCATTAGATGGGATCCAGGGCAATGGAGAACATATGAGAATCTGAGCATAATTTTCTGTATTGATATTGTGTTATAAACGATTAATTTTAGAGCCTTTAAAGAAAACGATTAATTTTAGAAAAATATACAAGAACTGATTTTTTTTTTTTTTAGGAACAAACAAGAACTGATTTAGAAACTCAATTAGTTCTTCACCAAAAAAAAGAGAAGAAATTCGATGAGTTAATTTTGAAAATGCTATTGCATTTTTTCCAAATAAGTTTATCGCTAACCCATCTAAAATTTAGATGTGAAAACATTTACGGTGGAATTCTGACCCGAGAGTTGTGGTTGGGAGGCGACAAGTGTTAACAGGAAGATGGGGTAAACCCAGAGAAAAGAAAAATAAAAAAATAGAAAATATTAATAATTTATTTAAAAATTAATATATCCGAAACACTGGGAATAACGTCTCACTCTGTACCCAAAAAAGCTTAACAATTTGGCAATGACAAACAACTGAAGAGTAATCAGAATAAACTTGAGCATATTGTGACAAAATGACCTTGACCAGATCACAGTTCTTACACCGGGAGCAACATGAAGTACATTATCGCCTTCGAAGCTCTCAAAAGTGATCATGCGAGTATCTGAGGTATTACCCGATCCAAATGATGGCAAGAGGCATAGTCAAATATTGCATATGTGAAAAAGGTTAGGGATTATTTAGTGGGTAATTGATAAAGGAACACACCCCATTTATAATTTATTCCTATTTAGTTGCTTATTTAATTTACTTTGTGAATAACTTGTACTTGTTTTGCCTCCCACTACCTAAAAAGAATAAATTGTAGTTGCTTATTTGGATACGCCTCTTCTGATTTATTTTGGATAGGGCATGTACCACCACAAAAAAGAGAGTCAAATACGATGCATTACTATGTAAAGAGTAAGATATAACGATGATATATTAATTTTTTTTATATAATATTAACATAATTTTTTGTTATAATGCATCACATTATTATTGTTTGATTCGGATCCAAACGCCAATCGGTGTTGGAGAGGATTCAAATGGTGAAGGATTGAAATTGATCAAAGCTTATCAGTCTTTGATCTTGGTCGTTCCCTCAAGATTAGTTAGGCTTGTGTTTATGATCCATGAATTGTTTTAACATGTTCTGAAAAATAGCCTTTTAATAGCAGTATCGATGACTAAAAAGAGAGGCCTTTTATTGAGTTTCCTATAGAATTGTTGTTTTTGAAGTATCAATGACTTAAGAAGGAGGGGCCTTTTAACAATGGTTCCCTAAGAAACCACAATTTTAGAGTCACTCGTCACTCAAAGATAGCAATTTCATAAGGAATTACCCATTTTAAGCCTCACCATTGTAACATGCTTTTGTAGGGCAATAATAGAAAAATATAATCCATCTCCTCATGTTATTTATCACTCATGGAATTACAATAAGAATCCATTCTAGCATATCTATTTCTACACAAAATTGAATTGAGATAGTGTTGTAGCATATTTTTATTTGTGAACAAATTAAATTAAGAGAAAGAAAAAGTCAGTTACAATGGAAAGCAAGAGCTCTCGCCTTCAAATGAGTATGAATTATGGTGGCTATTATGCTAATGACAACTTATAAAATTACATAAGTAGCAAAGTGATACATAGGGTATATCATCTTTCAAGAGAGTTGTGTAATACTTAATTAAAATCATGTTTTTCACTCTCTAAACTATTAGAAATCATAATTGATTTGAATAACAAAAATATAAATGATATGAGTGTGAATTAAACAATGATTAAACTAAACAAGTGATGGGATTTTTGTTTTGGTAATTTTAAGGAACACTTACAACATAGAAAATTTTGGTTTAATAAGATAACATAAAACATCAAAATTCAACTTCTTGAAACCTTTTTATCATGTATCTCAAGAACTTTAATTACATTTATACTTCAAAAGACATATCAATCCACAATTTTACTCAAATCCTAATGCCTTAGGTGGAGAGAAGCTAAATTTCTTCATTAAGAAAAATGTCTTAAGAAAAATGCATGATCTTAAGATGACTAATAAACCAAGTCCTATTCCTAGCAAGTAGCAACAATGTTTATTAGCTACCGTACTTCAGTTCAAGATTTAAAGAGTGTTTTTCAACTGCAAATCAAAATAACCTATGGATGATTCAAACCATACATAAACATAAATCATAGAATAGAGCACTGCACATTGAAGAATAAACATTGTATATTCAAAAGTCATAGAGGGTATATGGAAGTTAAGTTATTCAAAAAGAAAAAGAAGGGTAAATGGCACAAAATTATTCAAAAAATAGTTTTGTAAAGGGCACTCAAATAGTTAACCAAAGAAAAAAAAGAAAGTCAAACTGCCATACCAATGCAAATTAACCAAGCCAATAATATGTGCCAATATAAAATAATTAAAATTAGTAAAATATTAATAAATTGTCACAAAATTCAATAATTAAAAAGATTTTAACATGTTGATCCTGCTTCAACCTATCAAAACAAATGGTGTCAGATTGAATAATCTGTCTCAGTATAAGAAGGAAAGATTAATCGTTTGTGAAAATCAATTAATCTTACATGTTAAAATCAAACCAAGCTTCCAAAATCACAACACATTGAGTGTTATATTAATCGTCTTACATACTGAATTTTTACATGTTTCATAAGACAATTAATCTTATTTTATTCAATTTTAGAGTGATGTTTTACTCATTTTTTCTTAGTTTTATAAATATTAAATGTTTAGTTTAGATGTTTAATTTCTTAGGTTGTATCTTATATTTTTATCTACTTTAATGTAGAAGTGTCGTAGAAAATGGAAAACCTTTAGAGCCATTTTGAAGAAAAGACAAATTTCAGTGCAACTAAGCTAAGAAATGGAGCTTAAGCTAAATTTTGGCACGAAGCAAAAAGATCTCTGCATGCTTGAGCTAAATTTGAGAGCCAAGCTAGGTTCTATTTTTGCACTTACGTTATTTTGCACTTTAGCTAAGTAAAAATTCCGAGTTTAAACTACAATTCACTAAAAATAGAAATTTTGCTCTTGTATAAATATGACTCGAGTGTAATTTGAGAAAATACGTACTTTATTTGGCACGAAACTACTAACCTATTGAGAGAGAAAATTTCCTTTGGGTTTCATTCTTCATATATGTTCTTATTCACTCCATGTATTTTATGCTACTCATGATTATATGAGTAGCTAGTTTTGTCCATTGTTGGGTTAGATGTAATCAAAGTTATACTCTTTATATATATATATATATATATATATATATATATATATATATATATTTTCAGTGTATTAATGTTAGTATTTACTTTTTTTTACTTAATGCTTGTTGTGGAATGAGCTAATCATGATATTTTTTGGGACTTGATTGTTGTTAAAAAATACTTTCAAAGTCTTGAACTGAAGCAAATACCAAGTAGACTTTGTCTAGGAATGAAGTTTAGTTCCGACATTATCTTGAGTCATTAGATTTAAAAGCTAATTTCTTTATTAAGTTTTGAGGAATTAGAACTTAATAACGGAACTAAGACTTTTCACTCAACGGAAAAGGATCAAGGCTAAGAAAATATGTATTGATTGATTTTAACATTGATTTACAATGGGTATATGTATTATGCATTCAAGTAACAAAAGAGTAAAGTTTGACAAAGTCTAAAGACAATATCTTTGTTATTTGAAAATTTTGTTATTTTTAACGTCATTCTTATTAAAAGACCATAAAAATATCATTTTTATTGCATTTCGCTTCATGTTCTGGTTTTAAGTTCCAAAACACCAATTAAAGTTTAATGTTTTTATGGTTTTCTTGTGTTATTTGTTAGTTGATAACTGTGAAATATGAGTTAATTTGATAATCAATTTTTCTTAATAAATGAATATAATTTCTTTACTTTATTATTGTTTTTACTGAAATAATGAAGAAATTAATATCTTTGCTATTTTTGATTAACAGAAGTCAAGAGAAGAAGAAATCAAGTGTTTTGAATGGAAATTGAGGCAAAAATTAGAAGAAAAAGCCTTAAAGAAAAATGAAAGAAATGGACAGCTCGCTTATCGCACCACACAGGCTTAGCGTGTGTCCGCGCTTAGTGCGTAGTTCAGGCTTAGGGCGCGGAAAAGCTCACAATGAAGCCAAAAGGCACACTTAGCGCGAGAACTCGTGCTAAGCGCAGAGTCAACATGAAAATTAAGCTACCTGAAGCCTATAAAAGGAGGATGAAGCAGAATGGAAAGACATACCAAGTCTCAGAGCTCTCTAGTGAAGAAATCCAAAGTCTGAGCCTCTCCCTTAGGGGAAACCCTCTTTCTTAGCCATTCTCCCTTTTTCTTGCTATTAGTCATCCAATATCTTCTGCTATTAACCTTTGAAGTGTAAATCCTCTCAGCTATGAGAGGCTAAACCCTCTCTGTTGGGAGCCTAGCAGCCAATGTCCTTGTAATGTAACTGCTCTTCTTATCTATTAATGTAATTTCAATTTCTATTGTCTCTTTTATGCTCTTCATCTTTATTGTGTGGTTTGACCATCCATGCATTTGTTTTAAGGGTTATACATTAGGAAATGGTAATGTCTAAAGAACTAGGAAAGAACATCTCAACAATGCATTGGTAGGGATAAAGTGACTTTATTGTGCCTCTGCATATATCTTCGTACTTAATGCAATTTATGATTCAATCTTTGCAAAGAGATTTGAGAGAGAGAATACATAAATTAGGTTCTTCATCGTGAGGGATCAGGGTTGAATATCTTAGCAGATGTTGGTGGAAATTAGGAAAGTAGTTAATAGAGAAAAACATTAATATTGCATCAAGGGTAGTTAGGCACGCTAGGTCCCAACATAATTGCATTCTGAAGTCATCTTTTGCATCCATCTTGCTTATTTTATTATTTTTTTTTAAAATTACAATTTATTTCTTTCTTATTTCTATTATACTTCCTCTTCTCTTGCTTATAAATTGGGTATTCATCAACGCAAGTACAAACAAAGTCTGTGTGGACTCGACACTCGGTCTTCCATTTAGTCTTTACTACTTGTGATAAAATTGGTACACTTGCCAATCAATTAACAAGTTTTTGGCGTCGTTGCCGGGGACTTTGTCCTTCGTATTTGGTTGTCACATATCCCAATTTGAAAGCAATTTTTTCTTTTTTATTTTATTCTTTTTATGTTTCTATTTTTAATTCTTTTATCTTGATAACCTGCACGACAATGTTTCTCTTTCTTGTATGTGAGGTACAACTACAGGGGAAAATCTTGTTCCTTTGAACCTAGAGATCGAAGTGACTTGCAGAAGGAACAACACTGCAAGAAAAAAGGAGAGAGCAACAAGAGGTTTAGATCAATCAAGAAGAGAAAAGATCCTTATCTGAATTATCCTCTCCCTCTTTTGTGACCAGCCCACAACCTTTCTCTGAAGAATGCATCATGGCAGAGGACTGTCCACAGAGGATGATGCTAGAGGACTACTGTAGCTTTGTTACACCTCATTACTTCAACAGCATAGCTAGACCGGATGTGCAGGCAGTCAACATCACATATCCATATTCCCTCATCCAGCTGATTCAGGGGAATATGTTCCATGGCTTGCCGAGTGAAGATCCATACACACATCTAGCCACATACATCGAGATTTGCAACATGGTTAAGATAGCAAAAGTGCCAAAAGACGCCATCCACCTTAACCTATTCTCTTTCTTCTTGGCCGGTGAAGCAAAAAAATGGCTTCACTCGTTCAAGGAATAGCCTGCGGAAATGGGAAGAGGTAGTGGAGAAGTTCCTGAAGAAGTACTTCCCGGAGTCCAAGACCGTTGAGGGTAAGGTGGAGATCTCATTCTTCCACCAACACCCTGATGAATCGTTGAGTGAAGCACTTGACCACTTCCATGGGTTACTCCGGAAGACTCCTACACATGGGTTCAGCAAGCCAATCTAGCTTAACATTTTCATTGATGGCTTGTGACCCCATTCCAAGCAGCTCCTCGATTCCTCCGTCGGTGGGAAGATCAAGCTGAAGATGCGAGAAGAAGCCATGGAGCTGATAGAGAATATGATAGCCAGTGATCACACCATCCTCTATGATTGAGCCTACACGCCCACAAAGAAAAACCTTCTTGAGCTCACTTCTCAAGATGCTATGCTGGCTCAAAACAAGCTCCTGGCCAAGACCTTAGAGACTCTCATAGCCACTATGAGTAATCTTTCTCAACAACTACATGTAGTGCAACCTCCTTCAGCCATGCATAGTGGGGGATGCAACATTTATGGGGGTGCTCATGAATCAAGTTCATGCATGGTCCAAGACGACATAGCCAATGAGGTCAACTACATGGGAAGTCATAATCGTCAAGGATTCCATCAAGGAGGACCATTAAGATTCTATCAAAGAGGTAATTTTTCTTAGGGCCAAGGTTGGAGATCCCATCCAGGTAATATTTTCAATCAAGAGGTTCATCTCATCAACCTCCCAGCCAAGAGCCTAGTATATAGGAGAAAACTACCAAGCTAGAAGAATTGCTGACGCAGTTCATGTAGACTACTATGTCACACCAGAAGAGCACTGATGCAACAATCAGGAATCTAGAGGTACAATGGGCCAGTTAGCTAAGCAAATGGCTGAAAGGCCTACTGGAACCTTTGGGGCCAACACTGAGAAGAACCTCAAAGAGGAATGCAAGGCAGTCGTCACTTGAAGCTAGAAGCAAGAGCACATTGAAGCTGACAGAGTATTGCAGGATGTGACCAAAGGGGAAGGAGAGGATACGAAGAGGGAAGAAGATGATGAGGGGAAGAAGAAAAATGACGAGGTCTTAATCCTTAAGACCAAGAGTCAGTTAGCTCAGGAAGATAGAAGAGAGATACCACCAACCTCACCAAAGGAGGCACCGTACTCTCTGGTGACATCAAAGAAGGACAAGGAGTGCTACTTCAAGCAGTTCCTTGACATCTTCCAGAAGTTGAAGATTACTATCCCTTTTGGAGAGACCCTATAGCAGATGCCACTGTACACAAAGTTCCTAAAGGACCTCCTCACAAAAAAGAGAAAGTACATCTACAGTGAAACCATCATGTTGGGAGGCAATTATAGTGCAGTAATCTAGAAGCTACCTCCCAAGTTCAAAGATCTAGGAAGTGTCACCATCCCATGTTCTATTGGGAATGTATCTGTAGGTAAGGCTTTTATTGACTTAGGAGCAAGTATCAATCTGATGCCACTTTCCATGTGCAGGAGAATAGGGAACTTGAAGATTGACCCTACAAGGATGACACTACAGATAGCAGACCGCTCCATCACAAGACCATTCGGGGTGGTAGAAGACGTCCTAGTCAAAGTTCGCCACTTCACTTTTTTGGTGAAATTTGTAATCATGGACATTGAAGAAGATGAAGAGATTCTTTTGATCCTGGGGTGAATATTCATGCTGACCGCCAAATGCCTGGTGGACATGGGGAACAAAAACTTAGAGCTGAGCGTGGATAATCAGAAGGTAACCTTCAACCTCTTTGAAGCAATTAAGCATCACATTAATAATAAGCCATGCTTCAAGGTGAAGGTAATTGAGCAAGAGGCAGACCATGCTATGCAGCTGGCAGACCGCTCCATCACAAGACCATTCGGGGTGGTAGAAGACGTCCCAGTCAAAGTTCGCCACTTCACTTTTTTGGTGAAATTTGTAATCATGGACATTGAAGAAGATGAAAAGATTCCCTTGATCCTGGGGCGAATATTCATGTTAACCGCCAAATGCCTGGTGGACATGGGGAACAGAAACTTAGAGCTGAGCGTGGATAATCAGAAGGTAACCTTCAACCTCTTTGAAGCAATTAAGCATCACATTAATAATAAGCCATGCTTCAAGGTGAAGGTAATTGAGCAAGAGGCAGACCATGCTATGCAGTACCTAGCAACTCACTCACCATTGGAAAAGACTTTGATAAATACGGTGGATTGCCTGACCAATGAGGTGGATTCATGCATGGGAAGATGTTGTTGAAGATTTAAAGAAGGACAATCATCCAGAAAAGCCAAAGTTGGAGTTGAAGACCCTACCCATGCACCGGAAGTATGCCTTTCTAGAGAAGAATGAAGTCAAGCTAATTTTGATCAGCAATGACCTATCATCTGAAGTGGAAGCACGATTGATGGAAGTTCTCAGGAAGCACAAGGAAACTATTGGGTGGCACATCTCAGATCTCAAGGGAATCAGCCCTGCTTATTGCATGCATAGGATCATGATGGAGGAGGAGTACAAACCAGTTAGACAGCCACAAAGAAGACTCAATCCATTCATGAAGGAAGAAGTAAGGAAGGAATTCCTCAAGTTACTTAAGGCTGGACTCATCTACCCTATTTCTGACAGTGCTTGGGTGAGTCCAATCCAAGTAGTGCCGAAGAAAGGAGGTTTGACAGCCATCCGCAATGAAAATAATGATCTTATTCCTACTCGGATTGTCACGGGATGGAGGATGTGCATCGACTACCGGAAGCTCAATGAGGCCACAAGGAAAGACCATTTTCCTTTGCCTTTCATGGATCAGATGTTGGACCGGCTAGCAAGACAGTCCTTCTACTGTTTCTTGGACGAGTACTTAGGATATAATCATATTGTAGTGGATCCTAAGGACTAGGAGAAGATGACTTTTACATGCTTTTTTGGTGTCTTTGCTTACAGAAGGATGCCATTTGGGTTATGTAATGCACCTGCCACTTTCCAGAGGTGCATGCTAGCCATCTTTGTTGACATGGTAGATAAGTGTATATAAGTCTTCATGGACGACTTCTTAGTTTTTAGGCCCTCCTTTGATTGCTGCTTGACGAATCTAGAGCTTGTGTTGCGAAGATGTGTTGAGACCAATATAGTGTTGAATTGGGAGAAATGTCACTTCATGGTTCAAGCAGGGATAATGTTGGGCCACAAAATTTCAGCCCAAGGCATTGAGGTGGACAAAACAAAAATTGATGTTATCAAGAAGTTACCACTACTAGTAAATGCCAAGGGTATCAGAAGTTTTCTTGGACATGCAGGTTTCTGTCGAAGATTCATCAAGGACTTCTCCAAGATAGCCAAACCATTATGCAACCTGCTAAACAAGGATGTAGTCTTCAAGCTTGATGAGGAAGCGTAGAAGCCTTTTAACCTCTGAAGGAGAAACTTGTATCTGCCTCAATAATGGTTGCACCTGACTGGAGCAAGGAGTTCGAGTTGATGTGTGATGCCAGTGACCATGTTGTGGGTGCAGTTCTAAGAGAGCGACGAGACAAGGTATTCCATGCCATATACTATGCCAGCAAAGTCTTGAATGACGCACAGTTGAATTATGCGACCACTAAGAAGGAAATGTTGGCTATCGTCTATGCTTTAGAGAAGTTTCGGTCCTATCTGGTAGGGTCCAAAGTCGTTATCTTCACAATCATGCAGCCATCAAATACCTTCTCACCAAGGCAGATTCAAAGCCAAGGTTGATAAGATGAGTCTTGTTGATTCAAGAGTTTGATATCATCATCAAGGACAAGAAGGGATCCGAGAATGTAGTAGCTGACCATGTCTCCTGGTTAGTGAATAAAGAAGTGACACAGAAAAAGAAAGAAGTGAGGGAAGAATTTCCAGATGAATTCCTCTTATTTGCAGCTGAAAGGTCCTGGTTTGCAGACATCGCTAACTACAAAGTTATTGGGGTCATTCCACAGGATCTCAATTGGCACTAGCAGAAGAAGTTTCTTCATGATATCTACTTTTATGTCTGGGATGATCCATATCTGTTCAAAATTGGAGCAGATAACTTGTTGAAGAGGTGTGTAACTAGGGAGGATGCCCAAAGCATACTTTGGCATTGTCACAACTCACCTTATGGGGGCCATTATAATGGAGATAGGACAATTGCCAGGATACTTCAGGTTGGATTTTTTTGGCCATCCATATCCAGAGATGCTCATGACCATGTACTTCTCTGTGATCAATGCCAGAGAATAGGGGGAATTTCAAGGAGGAACGAGATGCCTTTGCAAAACATCATCGAGTTAGAGGTTTTCAACTGTTGGGGGGTTGATTTTGTAGGGCCTCTACCATCCTCATACGGGAATGTCTACATCCTGGCAGCTGTTGATAATGTGTCTAAGTGGGTGGAAGCTATAGCCACTCTGCAGAATGATGCCATGACCGTGATTAAATTTTTGAAGAAGAATATCTTCTCCCGTTTTGGAGTTCCCAGAGTGTTGATTAGTGATGGAGGCACACACTTTTGTAATGTATAACTGCAAAAGGTTCTGGGGCATTATAATGTCAAACATAAGGTGGCCTCACCTTATCATCCTTAAATCAATGGCCAAGCAGAAGTGTCAAATAAAGAGCTGAAGAGAATTCTAGAGAAGACTATCGCTTCTTTAAGGAAAAATTGGGCAGTGAAGCTGGATGATGCCTTGTGGGCATACATGACTACACTCAAGACTTCCATAGGCCTCTCACCCTTTAAGATGGTCTATGGGAAGGCGTGTCATTTGTTGGTGGAACTGGAGCACATGGCTTACTGGGCCTTCAGATTGCTAAACTTTGAGGAATCCTTGTTTGGTGAGAAGCGGAGACTGCAACTGCTAGAGCTAGAAAAGATGATATTAAATGCCTATGAATCAGCCAGGATATACAAGCAGAAGATAAAGGTGTACCATGACAGGAAGCTACAAAAGAAGAGTTTTCAGCCTGGCCAGCAGGTGCTGCTTTTCAATTCAAGACTCAAACTCTTTCCAGGAAAGCTCAAGTAAAAAATGGCCAAGACCCTTTGTGATAAAAGATGTCAGGCCACATGGAGCAGTGAAAATCATTGGTGGATTAGCGTGAGCTTGAAGTTCTGGGATCATATGATGAACACGATAATTGCCCACTGGTGGCTTAGTGCGTGCTTGAATTTTTGGAAAAATTTGGGCGAACGTGCTAAGCGCCCTTGCTGTGCTAAACGCATTCATGAGTCTCATGCATTTCTGGGTTTTTGGTTGAATGTTCATGCTTGGGCTTAGTGCATAGTCTCACGCTAAGCCCCACTGAGTCATTTTGTTTTCATGCATGGGCTTAGCATGCAGTCTCGCGCTAAGCCCCAATGTCATGGGTGGGCTTAGCTCAGGTCCTCGCACTAAGCCCTATTAGTGCATTGGCGCTAAGTGCCCACTGGCGGCATAGCATCTAGACATTTGTCAGTTTTTCTTTTTCCCACTTTTTTTTGCTAAGTATTGAGATAACTTTATTTTTCTTTCGTGGTTTCGCAGATGGCTTCCAGGAGATGTCGAACCGGACCAAGCCAAACGTATGGAAAGGATTCCACCTGGGATTCCTCTTGGTTCATTATAGAGACAACATGGCACCGATATCAAGATAATGTTCATCTTCGGAACATCCTTCCAGAGAGGAACATAGAGCTCACCCTAGAGATGTACGATGAATTTTATGGCGAGCTCCACAGGCGTCACTGGCACAGATGACTCACCAGGCTTCTGGAGGATGGCTCGCCGAAGACGTGGATGGTGAGGGGGAAGACCATTCAATTCGATGCGCAGACGTTGAATGAGTTTTTGAGGACCCCAGTCATCCTCGCTAGGGGGGGGGCAGCTGCCCATTTACTCCCAGTACCTCCACTCTTACCCAGACTATGAGGCCATCACGGCCAAGTTGTGCACACCAGGAGGGCGATTCCAGCTGAACGTCGAGGGAACACTATGGAAGATTCTGTGGAAGGACCTCACCACCTTGGCCCAGACCTAGAGTGTGCTTTCATACTTCAACCTTTCATCGACCTTTCACACATTCGACATTAATGTCGATTGGGCTCGCCTGATCTATGGGCTTGTGATGAAGATGGACATGGACGTGGGCAACATCATTTCACAACAGATTACTTAGATAGCCTAGTCCAGTACGTCCCGACTCGGCTTCTCAACTCTGATTACCGCTCTTTGTGACCATTAGGGAGTTGACTCGGACACACTAACGTACGAGTCCCTCAGCTTAGTGATTAACTTGGCCTATATTAAGAAGAATTGATGGAATCCAGTAGATTCTTCTATCATATTTCCAGGTTGGAGGCGAGTCTAGGCCCACACCGCCAGGTCCTCCACCATCAGTTCCACTTGCCACCAGCTAGCCTTCCTTTTCCTCCTTAGCCTAGCAGGAGCCCCTCGCTCAGATGATGTAGTGTGTCTATCATGGCCAACGCCTAATCATTGAGAACATGCATCAACTATCTCTCCACCTCGCCATGGATCCTCCACTGATGATGCTAGAGGAGTTCATCCAACGAGTGGCATGGCCGAGAGTCCAGCCCTCTTCTGATGGGGGGCGATACCTCTGGCGTCGGAGGTGCTGCAAATGCTGGAGATGATACCGATTATGCCGCAGATCTTAGAGCAACTTAGGGCGAGTGGGACCCATGGCGCACATATGATTGAGGCTGGACTAAGATTTTTCTGTCTTTCTTTTCTTTTTATTTATTTCTTTTATATTTTCTTTTCTTTAAATTCAGTGTACTTTCTTTTTCAGTAATGATGATTTAATTTCAGCAATTTATTTCATTTCATTTATTAAATAAATAAAAATTTCATGATAGACATAGGCAATCAATAAGTGGTTGTGACTTGTCCTGAATGAATTAATGCATGAGTACATTGTGTACTAATAAGATAGGATTGAAAGTTTTGATTCTTGTGAGCATGAGTTATTGGGAAATGATGAAGTATGAATCGAAACACAAGAGTGAAGAGGTTAGCAAGTCCAAACAGAAATCATGGTATGGTAAGCCAAGCACTTCATAAATGTTCAGTGAGATGTGTGACCTTATAATTATAAGAGAACGATTGTTCTTAATTTTCTGATTTTGCATGATTTTTGGACTGTTTGAGTACATACATAGGGTGGAAGTGATCAAGGCCTTGTTTGATTTTTTTAGCCACTTTAGCCAAAAGCCAACCTGTTATTTGAATGAATCTCTTGCACCTTATTGAGCCTAATGCAATAAATTGCTTTTTTTAAACTTGAGCCGAATGAAATTAATGACCACCTTATCTTGGGTTGTAGGAGAGCACGGATCAAGACAATTTACCTTAATTTGGGGGAGTTGGAGTTGTGATTTGGGTGAAAAATTTTGTTTCAAGAACATTACTAACAGCACACACTCAAATATAAAATATGATGAGTTGCTACAATACCAAATATTGTCTTTTTCTTTAAAAAAACACCTTGTGTTCAAATAAAGAGGTGATAGCAACTTAAGTTCCAAATAAATTTTGTGTGCTGTTAGGAATAGAAGGCAGGAAAGTTGGGGCTATGAAATATAAGTCATGGGTTATCAGGTAAGTGCTCTCTTAGAACCTAAGTTTGTTTTCCAAGAAAAACCATGAGTTCCTTGTTAGCCCAACCAAGTTACAAGCCTAAAAAGCCCTTAGTGATCCACATTATGCATGTATGATTGCTTTAACTGAGAAGAAGTGCAAAGTTGGGAACATTGGTTCAATTGTTGATCTTGAAAACATTCTAAGCCGAGACACTTGTGTGATGAAGGAAACACTAAGTCTTGTGAGGAATGAAGTGTTGCAATTATGCCTTGATGAAGTTTTATTTGCTAACCTTTTTCATCTTCGTGTGCATTCAGTCATGTTTTATAACAAGACCAAGACAAATGCAAAATCAGGATCAGATATAGAAAGAATTGAAAGGATTCATAGTTATCTCATGTGTTGCAAATGTTTTAATTTGGGGAGTTAATAACTGCGAAATATGAACTAATTTGATAGTCAATTTTGGCTAATAAATGGGTGTAATTTCTTTACTTTATTCTTGTTTTTATTGAAATAATGAAAAAATTAACATCTTTGTTATTTTTTATCAGTAGAAGTCAAGCGAAGAAGAAATCAAGTGCTTTGAAGGGAAATTGAGGCAAAAATTGGAAGAAAAGGGAAGAAGTGGATAGCTCGCTTAGCGCGCCACCCGGGCTTAGCGCGTGCCCATACTTAGTGCACAACTCAGGCTTAGTGCACAGAAAAGCCCACAACGAAGCCCAAAGGCGTGCTTAGCATGAGAACTCGCGCTAAGCGCTAAGGCAACATGAAAATTAAGCTACCTGGAGCCTATATAAGGAGGAGGAAGTAGAAGGAAAAGACACACCAAGTCTCAGAACTCTCTAGTGAAAAAATCCAAAGTCTGAGCCTCTCCCTTAGGGAAAACCCTCTTTCTTAGCCATTCCCCATTTTTCTTGCTATTAATAATTCAACCCCTTCTTTTATTAGCATCTAAAGTGTAAAGCCTCTCATGGCTATGAGAGACTAAACCCCCTCTGTTGGGAGCATAACAACCAATGCACTTGTAATGTAACTACTCTTCTTATCTATTAATGCAATCTCAATTTCTATTGTCTCTTTTATGCTCTTCATCTTTATTGTGTGATTTGGCCATCCATGCATTTGTTTTCAGGGGCTATACACCGAGAAATGGTAATGTCTAAAGAATTGGGAAAATGCATCTCAACAATGCATTGCTAGGGATAGAGTGACTTTGTTGTACCTCTGCATACATCTTCATACTTAATGCAATTTATGATTCAATCTTTGCAAAGGGATTTGGGAGAGAAAATACATAAATTAGGCTCTTCATCATGAGGGATGTTGAGTATCTTAGCAGGTGAAAATTGGGAAAGCAGTTAATAGAGAAAAATATTAATATTGCATTATGGGTAAGCCCAACATAATTGTATTCTGAAGTCATATTTTGCATTCATCTTGCTTATTTTATTATTCTTGTTTTTTTAATTGCTATTTCTTTCTTTCTTCTTATTTCTATTATACTTCCTCTTCTCTTGTTTACAAATTGGGTATTCATCAACGCAAGTAAAAATAAAGTTTCTATGAACTTGATACTGGATCTTCTGTCTAATCTTTACTATTTGATAAAATTGGTACACTTATCGATTGATTGACATTAACTTAGCTAGTAATTTTGTAAAAAATATCCAACATTACACAAATTTGCCAAAGTGACAACACACTAGTACATAAATAAGGGATCCAACATTTACTTACAATTTAAGATAAACCGAAAGTTTTTTTTATTTTTAAAATTGGTAAGAAAACTAAAAATAATTTATTAAGTTACTATTATTATTTAAAATTTATCTTTCATTTTAAAAAAAAATGTAAACAGAGTTTTTACAGGCAGAGGGAGAATTATGACTTATCAAGTGGTTATCATTTTAAAATCTGAAACAAAGGTTTTGGAAACCCTTTCCAAACACTGTCCTTCTTCTATGTTCAAATAATAATAATAATAATAATAATAATAATTACTTGTCTTGTTGACATTTCATTATCATCACCGGCTGTTTCTACGTTTTATAAAATTAGATGATTCTATTTGACCTGATCAAGCCCTAAGCGATTACAATTTGTTGATCAGTTCGTTCAAATGAATGAATCTGTGGGTTATTACAGCAAATTAAACTTGCCCGGTTGATATTTTCGTGCGTGTGGAACCTTGCATAATAATCAACCGTAGTTTCGTGTAAGTTTTGATCACTTATCTATTTTATTTAATCTATTTTTATTATTTGATGCTTTTTTTATTTAAATTTTATCTTGAAGTACAAATATCTATGAGTATTTAACGCAGTTAAATACATCAATACATCCATAAAAATATTTAGCAGAAAAATTATAATTAAGTGAAGTTATATAAATAATTATGAATAAATAATGTTCTTAATCTCTATAAGTATTGTTAAGTTTGATTTTAATCTATCCTCCAAAAATATTCTTTTGATTTAGTTCCTATAATTTTTTTTAAATGATCTCTACAATCACTTAATTACTGATGATACGACGTGATATTTGTCTAAATATGTATGTATGTATTTTTTAATTTATGATTATGACATGAAAAAATTAATAATCAATCATATATAAATAAATAAATAAATAAATAAAAGGTTTATTTAATTGTTGAAAAAGAAATTTAAAGATAAAAGAAAAAAGAGGAGGAAGAAATGGTGGATTCAAATCTCTTCCACTTATATTTCTAACAAAATTAACTTTGTGCATATAAAAAACAATCATATACAATAGTCATTTTAAAATCTTACAAATTTAAATTCTGTTATTTAAATAATAAAATAATGGGGCTTTGATCGATGCATACAAACATACACATTACCTTTGTATCATAACTGACATATATTTAATAAATAAATTTCACATAAATTTGGCTGAATAAGAGAAAGTATAACAAAAGTGTTGTGAAGTTTGTCGCAAACATTTATCTTCATTTTGACCCAACAAACGAAACTTTGACGATTAATAGCATTGGACCAGGTTTACCAAAATAATAAACCCCAAATACTAATACGTGTAGTGTAGTGGGGCAGTTCAAAGGTTATTAAAATAATAATACTAATAGTTTACCTTATATATATATATATATATATATATATATATATATATATATATTATACCTATTTTTCTTTTCAACATCTACGGCTTTATTAATAAAGAGTGCACTCATGTGATTTAGTAGAATTTTACAAAATAGTAGCACACTATTATAAAGGGAATTTTTAAATATTAAAGAGTGTATTGTTTTCCATTCATTCTTCAAGGTTATCCACTAGTCCAATCTTCGTCGATCAATTTTGGACAATCGGAAAATCAACCTCACATCATTCAACCAGAACCACGTGCTGTAGATATCTCATGGTCAATTAAATTTTTTTCTTAAGGTACCAAGTAGGATATTGCGTATAATATAAAATTTACCTAACTCGGTATATATGAAATAGTCCTGGTCTGGAGGAGGCAATACGTGCACTCTCACATAGAGTAATTATGAATTGAAAAGGAGCAAGTTATATATAGAAAAAAAACAAATGACGACGTCAAAATCATTTTCAACCATCCAAACTTAATTAAAACATGCCCAAATATTCGTATTATACATGAAATACAGATTAGTGTCATAATCCTGTGTTTATTTAGAAAAAATTTCATTATTTAAAGGTCAAATAAAAGATACTTTATATAATTATTTTTTACTTTAGGTTAAATAAATAATATGTAGAATTTGCCATTAAGAATATTTTCGGGACCAGTAAAAAAAATATTTCCGGGAATTTCTGTACCCTAAAATATTTAATTTAATAACAACGCCCAGTAAAAAATTAAGGGAAAGGGGGGTAATAATAATCATTTTATTACAAATTTTCTGTATGTTTAGGCGTTTTGATTAGAAATTTCTATCCAGATTCTGAACCTAGTGGAGCAGCAAGTCCATGGACCATGCATGAATCGATCTTCCCATTAAAATGTAACAGTTAAAACGAGTTAGGCATATATTATAACAAAAGATTTATTGAAAATCTTCCTTAAAAAAATAAAAAAATGATTGAAAGTCATAAATTTTAATAGGTCTCATTTTTCATTTATGAATATCTCTTAATTAACCAGTAAATTAAGTAAATAAATCTAACTAATAATAATAAAAGATACATTAGAAAATTATAAAAATGGACTGCTAAGCCTAACTAATAATTTTTTTTATATGTAATGAAGATCTTTAATTATCTCCTTTATCCAGTCTGACCGGTGATATATGTACACGTCATTATTCCAATCCTCCAGCATATACTATATACTATAGACGCCAAGGTGGAGAAAAATTAAAGTGGGCTATATATCACGCTGTTATATGTATCTAGACCTCAGATTAATTGTACTATAAATACATGACCCTCTCTTTGTTTCCTATCTCATAAAGCCTTCTTTCATCTCATTTTCATACACTTTATTCGTTTCTTAATTTCCTACTCTTCTCACCTGAGAATTTAATTTGTCATTTAGACATGGAGCTTAGTTTTAAGCACCAACTTGGCCTTGTTTGTGTCATAATGCTCTTTCCTGCACTGTGTTTCTGCCAGGAATATACTAAATCCAGAGCAACCTTTTATGGTACCTCTGATGGCTATGGGACTCCAAGTACGTGAGCCTCCTCTTCTAGCTATCTATCTATCTTTTTGGATGAGTAGCTATCTATGTATCTAAAATAAGTATATATCCATCTTTTGTGCTTGTGAAAATAAGTTGTTTTTACAGCAAACACAATAAGTTCTAGTAGTAATATATTGTTTTTACTTTATTTTCTTTTTACGCCTCTTTTTTCGTTTTTATCAGTATACATCACTTATTATATTTATTTATTTACCTTCTTTTTTTTACCCCAATCTATCCAAAAATAAAAAGGAATTATTAGGTTATCTAATTGGACCATTATGACTATAATCTCTACATGACATATAATTTAATGTTATTAATTTCATCTCGAAAATTAAAAAAATTAAATACATATTATTGATTATGATCACAGATAACTACTTAATAATTTCTCATAACTAGATGGCCGTGTTTTAGAATTTTTGCAACACAATATTTGTTTGCAAGCTAAGGAAGTAGGATCCATGTTTTGGGATGGGGAAGGACGCACATTTGCATATATGCTTCACTAGTGACCTTAAGATTTTGAAACTGAATATACATTCTAGCAAAATATATACAAAGAAGTTACGGTTAAATATGCATGCTGCATGCTTCTCTTCTAATAAGATGCCTTTTACATTTTCGATACAAAGTGTGCACTGTGACACATCAGTTGATCACACAACAATTTGGTATTATATTTCAGCCGGAGCTTGTGGCTTTGGTGAATATGGAAGAGCGATGAATTGGTATGATGGAAGAGTCGCAGGGGTGTCTGATCTATGGAGGAATGGAGCTGGCTGTGGAACATGTTATCAGGTACTTACTTTTCTTTCCTTAATTAATTTCTTTTCAATAAACAATCGATTAATGTTTCTAATAAAAGTAGTAAAACGAGGCTTCATCGTCAATGAAGCAAAATATTTATATATATGATATAGTCAAAATGTAATATATAAGTGAAAGACAATTTTCAATTCACAACTTAGTAAGTTAGGTAGCATTGAGTTAGAATCAAAATTCATATTCTAAGAATATATAAAAGAAAGAAGAAAAAAATTGCCTAATATTTACACTAATTATGTATTATTAATTTATCAAATATAAATGATGATTATGATGATGATGATTCAGGTAAGGTGCCTAGTACCAGAATTATGTGATACGAATGGAGCATACCTGGTGGCAACAGACCAAGGTTATGGAGACAGAACAGACTTTGTCATGAGCCCACGCGCCTTCTTGAAATTGGGACGTGATGAATATTCATCTGAAGAGCTTAAGAAATACGGCACAGTGGATATTGAATACAAAAGGGTTCCATGCACATACACCGGCAATGTCTTGTTCCACATCAAGGAAACTAGCACCAACCCTGGTTACTTTGCTTTGGTCATTCTCAATGTAAATGGAATACACGACGTCACTGCTGTTGAATTGTATCAGGTATTTATATCACCTTTTAAATTGCTTAAAGTTTTTTATATATGTTTAAAAAATGATAAAAATATTATAGCTTAATTTTTCTATAAAATAAAGGCACAAATGAAGGAGTAAATATATATCTTTGAAAAATATTTTATGAATATCCAATACCTAGTGGCCGAGAAAAAAAATATAGGTATATGATAGGATTTATAATATGATGAAAAAAGAGAAATAAAATATGCTGATAAAATGTTTATCTGTTTATCACTATTCTAGATCTTCTCTCTTTTATTTGAGTGCTGCTATTCGATTAGTTTCTTCTGTCCTGTTGGATATGAATCCAGAACAGTTTTTTTTTTTTTTATATGCAAGGTTGCATCTCTCCCATACCTTTGTGCAAGGAGTGCCACGTTATTTTTTATTCTTATCCATTAGCATCTTATCTAAATATATAAATGAACTTATAATTCTAATTTTTAATAAGAATAGTTTATTAAAGATATGATTTTATCATAAAACATGTATAATTAATATTTTTTAAATAATAGACTATCTTAAAAATTAAATAATATGTCTATATTTAATTACCTTTGAACGATGTTAATGGTGCAGATGGGACAATGGAAGTCACTTAACAGGAACTATGGAGCAGTGTTTGACTTTCCTAACCCACCAAGTGGCGAAATCCGGTTAAGGTTTAGGGTGAGTGGCATGTCTGATTGGGTGGACCCCATGATTGTCATACCCAGTAACTGGCAGCCTGGAAATACTTATGCCACCAAGGTTCAGCTTAAATAGAAAGAATCCCAGGAACAGATTACAAATAATAGGCACTAGAGTATATTCAGTTTGTTTCTTATATGGTGTCACTCAATGTTCTATTGTGGAAAGGGACTAGAATAAAGGGATATTCATGTACTTCCCATTTAAGATTACATGTAATAATGAATCAAATAAAATTGTCCTGTTGTTGTTAACTTCAGGTATGTGTTCGGGATAATTATAGCATGTTTTTGTTAAGATCACAACAACAAATTAGTACTTCGTAATTATGGCTTTAGAACGTACGTGTTCTACTTCTAATTAATGGGTACACAAACACACTATTAGAAAGTTTATGTTAATTAATTAACTTATTAGAATAAAAAAAAGTTATTAATTAAAAAATGCTTGGTTCTGCTCCATTAATTGAGCTATTCCTTAGAATATTTGAGTGGCTTGGAAAATATTTTTCCTGTATTTACTAGAATGCACGGTGAAATATATATAAGTAGTTATTCCTTTGAAAAACATCTTATATGTCCTAATAAGTCTCTACAATGATGCCCGTATGGATTACCAAGTATAGACAGGGTGGTTTTAAACTTAGCAAAAATTTCTTGATTAGAAATTGTTGGTTTCTGCCCATTATGACAGCAACTTGTTGATATTCAATCAGAAAAAAAAAAATCAGAAGCTCAAATTGAAGTGTCAAACCGCAAAGTTAATCATATGATCACATTTTTTTTTCACAAAAAAAAAACAAAATATGACACAAAGCATAGTAATAAACCTAGACATGCTTGTCAATGGAATGAAAGGGGCTTGTCCACAGTCCGCCTATGTTTCCTTTCAGTGCCTTATTTGGTCAGACCATATATATGCAAGGGGGTGATGATTGATTTGTTTTGAATGATGACTTAGGCTCTAAAAGTTTCTATAAAGTCCCTATCAATCAAATACCAACGGTCAACTTTCATATAGGTAAATACCTCTTACTCCCTTCAGGTTTGGCAAAATAACTCAACCCTATTCTGAATCCAGAATAACACTGCACCCCAATCCCATAAATAACTCTGTTAACTTAATGGTTTATTTTAACCATATTGGTAACAAATTACTCTATATACCTCCTATCACTTATCTAAGGTGCACGAACCTATGGTTGTCCCTCCTACACACAACCAATATATGCTAGAAGCATAAAAAGCAAATTCATCTCTTTGATGTGCTTCCATTCCAAGCACATTCGTTAGGAAGCAAAGTTCTTTTTTTCGCATTGTGATGACTTTGTTTAAATTGTAATTGGTGAGCCCAAAAGAATTTGCTTTTTCTTTGCGGGGTGGGGATGGGGGTTCTCAGGATTTACTTTTGTAGGGAATGATCTTAGGTGACGTTATTTTGTTTTATGTTTTGTTAGTCAAGTGGAGTGCATGTGCTTGTTGCATCACAACTCAGATTAAATATTAATTAGCTGCACAGTTTGGCATGTCAATTGATACAAATTGCCCTCTTTACTGCAGGCAAGGTACTAGGTATACTTATGAAAGAACTAGAATCCTTTTTCACTAGATTAATTCTCTTTTTTCTTGTTTATTTTGTTTAATTTTCTTCGATCAAAATTATCATAATACAACTTGATGAGATACTCAAATTTGTAGTAATTTTTTTAAAATCAAAGTTTTTTCTTCAAATATTCAATTGAAAATTATTTAGTCAAATAATGGCTCATCTTTGAACCACACAATGTCTCGACAAATGAAGTTTGATTTTATTTTATTATGGATTAGGTGTATGTTTTCGTAGAAAATTTTACGGAAATTAGGATTACGTTGCATACTTACAGCGTAAAATTATTGTGTAATTAGTTGGGTCATAAGACAAGAAATATGTGATTTTTGACGTTAAATGTATCTCAAGAATTTTTTTTCCTATTCAAACATAGTTGTCTCTCAGAAATATGGTCATTTGCCCATTGTCATATGCCGTTACTATCAATTTGATTAACAACTTCAAGCATTTCACTAAAATTGAAAGAAGAAAAAAAGACAGCAACCACTTTTACTTTATTCATATTGCATGTAATTTTATAGGGGAAAGTAGGAGAGTAATACTAATTACATTCAAAGAGATGAACTTTGATGTGCAAATTCATGTGCTTATTTCAAACAAACAGAGTAATAATACTAGAGCTTATTTCATTGTAATATGTTGTTGGGATCCCAGCATTCGTGCTTTTTTATCTTTCTAATAAACCTGAACTTTGGTGTCATAAGTAGCACCAGGCTTCCAATAAGCAGGGATAGGGATCTTCGGCAGCTTCCAATTAGAACCCACTTTAAACCTCAAGAGGATTTCACCACTGGGTGGGTTAGCAAAGTCAAACACTGCCCCATAGGACCTGCGTAGTGGGACCCATCGTTGTTGACTCTTCTGCACAACATTTCAATAACCATATTCAATGCAACTAAACAATAAGGAGACAAATAATTGAACGGAAACGCTCTCAAGTAAAATTAAACGAATTAACTAATCTATAAGGAAAGCCAATAATATATATGCATAACAAAGTTGCAAGTTTCTATCTGATAATTTAGAAATTGTTACGTTGAAAATTGCATGCATGAGCACGACCAAATATTACTCCTTTAATTCTATTTATAAGAAATAAGTTATACATTGATTGTTTCTTATAAAAAGGATATAGTATATGTTTACGTACCTGCCACATTTCAACAGCAGTGACGTCGTATTTTCCGTTTACATTGAGAATGACGACAGCCAAGTAACCAGGGTTGCTGCTAGTTTGCTGGACATGAAACAAGACATTTCCGGTGTATTTACAGGGAACCCTTTTGAATTCAATATCCACTGTGCCTTTTTTCTTAATCTCTTCGGATGCAATTTTATTAACTCCCAATCTTGAGAAGGCGCTTGGGCTCATGATGAAGTCTGTTCTGTCTCCCTGACCGTAGTCTGTTGCCACCAGCGTTACTCCATTCACATCGCATAATTTTGGCATTAGGCACTTTACCTGAATCATTATCATCATCATCATATATATACTTTATAGATTAATTAGTTAATTGAGTATTAATACATAATTGGTGCAAAATCCTTGGTAGTATACATAAATATTTTGTTTTTTTTATATCATGACATTAGTGTCGTTTGTTGTGCCAAAATAATCTTAATAGGTTATTTTTATTGGAGGGGATTGAATTCCTACCACTTACTCATAATCAAATACTTGTTGGTACCTACATGAATATTTTGTTTCATTGGCAAGTGTGATACACGTGAGATAAATTGAAGAAAAAGAAAACTAATTGTTGAAAAGAAAATAAGGGAAAAAATTAGTACCTGATAACATGTACCACAGCCAGCTCCATTCCTCCATAGCCCTGACACCCCAGCGACTCTTCCACCATACCCATCCATCAACCTTCCAAATTCGCCAAAGCCACAAGCTCCCGCTGAAATATATAAATAATGCCAATTCCAATTTGTTATGTGATACTACACATTTTACTTCTAAATAAAAAGCATTCTAAATGAAAAGGCATGCATATATCTTTCAGAAGTAATTTTTACAAGCACATACTTGGAGTCCCGAAGCCATCAGGGGTACCATAATAGGTTGCTCTTGATTTGGTGAAATATTCCTGGCAGTTACATAGTGCAGGGAACAGCAATATCACACAAACAAGCCCAAGTTGGTGCCTAAAACCGAACTCCATGGCAAATATTCTTCTAAGGCACAAAGATAGGAGAGAAATATATATAGGAAGTAATTACGAGATAGTGACCAATGCGATGAAGAGAAGGACTTGTGAGATTGGATTGGAAGCAAAGATTTGGAGTCGTATTTATAACACAGCCTTTGGTCTTACTATATACGTAAACCGCAGGTGGTATATTATAGTCCAATTTCCTTTGTTTTTGGTAGGCGTTTCTTTTCTAAAGTTGAATATTTCGGGTTCTGTGAACTGTGAACTGATTTTGAATAACAAAGTCTAGTGGTTTAAAACATTTTTGAATAAACACGCAAGATCAGAACCCTTTTTTGCGTTCCATGCATATATAATTTAGAATCCAACTTGATCAAAAAACACTTTAGGAAGGTCCTATGTAAACTTCTAATCTAACTTGATTATTTAATCTGCCTTTATGTAATTAAGTTGAAGGCAATATTTCCAAGCGCTTATAGTATCACGACACACAAGGTCAGCCATAATATATATCAACAATCTCATCTATTAAATTGACTTAGAAAATGGTGACGGAAGTCGGAAGGCTTTCTTCTTCGACATGGAAAGCGCGTCCATAATAATAACAATGTTTTTCTTTTCTTTTCTTTTTTAGAAAAAACAAATAATGTCAACTTACAGTATATATATATATATATATATATATATATATATATATATATAAACTTTAGTTGTACATCATGTGTACGTTCTTTCATCTACTTATTTATAGTACACATTAATAATTAATTAATTTATTATTTGATGGTTTTGTTAACTTGTTTGTCTGTTTTCTTTTACAATAGAAACAACACGGTTAGAGTCTAAAAACTTGTATAAGATATTGAAATTCTCCATCATTAGACCAATTTTAGAAAGTTATGTATTATTTGATGTTGTTATTAAAATCTCATTGTAAAGTGTAAAAATATTATATTTGAGTAATTATAATTAAGTGAAAATATAAATAATTAATTATACCTATAATCATCATTGTGAATCAATACTCAAAGTACGTAGTTATTGATTATTGACACATTAGATAATCGAATCACTTTTTGAAATTGTGAATTGGATGAATAGGTATAAATTAAATAATTTTAAAAAATTAATAACTTATAGATCTTATACTACTTAAAAAAATTATGAAAGAATTATGTTATACTTTTAAGAAATCTAAAAGGATGGTAACATGCATACCACTTTACTCAAAAAACTTGTCAAAGTTACTCATTCAGATTCACAAGTTCGTTCAGTTAGATCATTAGTGCATATTAATTATGATCGACTAAAATTTTTAACCTATTATATTACAAACTATAAAATGAAACATAGGTCATTAACAAAATATGAAAAAATAAAAATTAAATTATACCTCCAGTCATTGTCATGAAAGAGTTGTCTTATTTTGATTCTTTCAAGCTCTCACTCTCTCTAGAAGGTGTATCAAATGAAATTGGAAATACATGTGTTATATATAGACATTCTACAATCAAGAATACATTTAGTAGCCATGATCACTCATTAGTAGTCATTAACACCCATTAGTGGTCATTATCACCTATCAGTAGTCATTCAATATTTAGTTTCTCAATTCCAAAACTGATGGAGCATTTCATTTTCCAAAACGTACAGACCAAATTATTACATTCCCCCCACTTGGTCCAAACGTTTTGACTTAATGATTAAAATAATTCAATGCTAGCTCAATCTTTTTAAGAAATGAATATATGAATCATAGTGATAGTTCATCTTATAACGAGTAATATCATTCATGTATTGCAATATGTTCAATTTCCTAAGCAGTATACTCAAAGTGTTAATAAAACGTAATAAATAAATCCAATGCTTATTTTTGGTCAAAAACATAATTTTTCTCAAATAAATCAATGAACACCTGAATATGAGAAAATATCACAATATACAAGTTTCAATTTTAACTTGTATGTATATAATTATAAAGTGGAACCAAGTCTCATTCTTTCAACATGATCCTTAAATTTAAACGATGACATGTCCTTAGTTAAAGGATCAATGACCATCAAGTGAGTGCTTATATGCTCAATGACCACTTTTTTTTTTTTTTTTTACTCTTTCTCTAATGACTAAGTACTTAATGTCGATGTGCTTACTTCGATTTCCACTTTTGTTATTCTTAGCCATAAAGACAACAACTGAGTTATTGCAGAAAATTCTCAAATGCCTTGAAATAGTATCAACTATCTTCAGTCCAGAAATGAAACTCTTAAGTCATACACCATGTGATGTAGCCTCAAAACAAGAGACAAAATCAGCTTCCATGGTAGAAGTAGCAGTCAAATTTTGCGTAACACTCCTCCACGAAATAGCTCCACCCGCCATCATAAAAATGTACCCAGATGTTGATTTGCAAGAGTCAACATAGTAAGCAAAGTCTGAGTCTGAATAACCAATCACATCTAGATTGTTTGTCTGTCTATACATAAGCATGTAATCTTTGGTCTCCTGAAGGCACCTCATCACTTTCTTAGCAACTCTCCAGTGGTCAATACTTGGGTTACTATAATATCTTCCTAACATTCCAACTGCAAAAGCAATGTCAGGCCTTGTGCACACTTGAGCATACATGAGGCTTCGAACAACTGAAGCATAAGAAATGTTTTTCATTTGTTCCCTCTCAAAGTCATTCTTTGAGCATTAGTTCAAATTAAACCTATCACCCTTCACAATGAGAGCAACATTTGGTGAACAATCTTTCATCCGAAATCTCTCTAAAATTTTGTTAATATAGGTTTCCTATGATAAACCTAAAATACCTCGAGGTCTATCTCTATGAATCTCAATGTCGATGACATAAGATGCATTACCCATATCCTTCATGTCAAAATTCTTAGAGAGAAATTTTTTCACCTCATGTAGTAAACCCCGATCATTGGCTACAAATAAAATATCATCTACATATAAAACAAGAAAAATATTTTACTCCTACTGACCTTGTAGTATATGCATTGATCCATGGGGTTTTCATCAAAACCAAATGAAGAAATTATCCCATGAAACTTAAGGTACCACTGACGTGAGGCTTGTTTTAGACCATATAGAGATTTATTAAGCTTGCAAACCAAATGCTCACCACTACTAGAGGAGAAGCCTTCAGGTTGTTTCATATAAACCTCCTCCTCTAAATCACCATTAAGAAATGTTGTTTTCACATCTATTTTTTGCAACTCAAGGTCAAAATGAGCAACTAATGCCAAAATAATACAAAGAGAATATTTCTTAGGTACAAGAGAAAAAGTCTCTATGTAGTTGATTCCTTCATTTTTAGTAAATCCCTTAGCAACGAGTCTTGCCTTGTATCTCTCAATATTGCCTAATGAATCCCTTTTGGTCTAAAAGACCCATTTACAACAAATGACCTTTACCCCATTAGGCAACACCACAAGGTTCCAAACTCTGTTGCTCTGCATGGAATTCATCTCATCCTTCATGGCATCATACCATAAATTTGGCTTTTTACAACTCATGGCTTAATCAAAAGTTTCAGGATCATTTTTAGCTCCAATATTATATTCAAAATCTTGCAAACATACAATATAATCACCAGAAATAGTTGATTTTCTTACTCTAGTAGACCTTCTTAATGTTGCATCGACATTTTCTTGTGGATCATGTCGTTCATCTGGTTGTTCATCATTTTCAGGAATTTGATGATCAACTTGATCTACTAGATTTTCAGCAACAGGTTGTGGAATGTCAATCATGTGTTGTTTATAATCCCTTTGAACTTGAGAGGTATAAATTACAACCAATATTTCACTTGATGTGGAAGGTTGAGACACTATAGAATCAATTTTAGAACCTAAGTTCCTAAATTGATCACTTCCACTAATCAAGTCATTTTCAAGAAATTTAGCATTTCTTGATTCCATAATAATAGTAATATGATATGGACAGTAAAACCTATAACCTTTAGACCTATCGGCATATCCAATGAAATATCCACTAATAGTCCTTGGGTCAAGTTTCTTCTCTTGTGGATTATATATTCTCACCTCAGACGGACAACCCCAAACACGCAAATGTTTCAAACTCGGTTTCCAACCTTTAAACAACTCAAAAGTGTCTTTGGGAAAGCCTTGATTGGAACACGGTTTAATGTATGCGCTGTCGTATTTAGTGCTTTAGCCCACAAGGATTAAGGAAGATTAGAGTTGCTAAGCATTCTTCGTACCATGTCCAATAATATTCGGTTCTTTCTTTCTGCCACACCATTCTGATTTGGAGAACCATACATAGTGTACTGGGCAAAAATCTCATGTTCTTGAAGAAACTTTGCAAAAGGACCAGATGCTTGTCCATTCTCAATATATTTGTCATAATATTCTCCACCTCTATCTGATTTCACTATTTTTATTTACTTGCCACATTGGTTCTCAATTTCAGCCTTAAAGACTTTGAAGGCATCTAATGCTTCATTTTTGTTATGAAGAAAATAAACATTCATATATTGTGAATAATCATCTATATAGGTGATAAAATATTTCTGACCACGTGCATCCATATTTGGACAACAAATATCAGTATGAATTATTTCTAATATACGTGAACTCCTATTAGCACCTTTCTTAGACATGTTGGTCTGCTTACCCTTAATGTCGTCCACACAAGTCTTAAAGTTAGCAAAATCTAGAGTATTGAGTACCCCATTTTTCACTAAACTTTTAATCCTCTCAATGGAGATATGTCTTAATCTTTGGTACCATAACATAAAGGAATTATCATTAATATTACACCTTTTAATACCAGTTAGAACATGCATTGAACTATAAGTGACATAATTTTGTAAACCAGGAAGATAAAGACCATCAAATAAGATATCGTTCCCAACACATTCAAAATTATAAAATAACTCAAATGATGTGTCTTTAAAATTAAAGGAATATCCAAAAATGTACGAGTCTAGAAACAGAAATTAAGTTTCGAGAAAAACTTGATGCATAAAAGGTCCTTTCTAATTTCAAAATAAAGTCACTACTTAAAGTAAAAAATGCAAGTTCCAATAGCCTTCACAGGTGAGCCTAGCTTATTGCCTGATAAAATGTTTTGCTCACTTCTCACTGGTTTCCTTAGGTTTTGCATACCCTGTAAAGAATTTACAATATGGATAGTAGATCCAGAATTAATCCACCAGGTGTTAATATTAACACTAACCTTATTAGATTCATAACATACTAATGAGATTGATTTACTTTTCTTTTCAAGTCATTTTTGGAATTTGGGGAAATTCTTCTTCATGTGTCCTTTTTTCTTGCAAAAGAAACACTTTGCCACCTTCATAATATTAGCTTGAGGTGGTATTTTACCAATCTCCTTCTGATTAGCTTGAGACTTAGTTGCTTTGTTCTTCCCACAAGCAATTTTCAGCAATGCACTTTCACTCATCTCCATTAGAAGCTGCCTTTCTTCTTCCTGAACACACATGGTCATTAATTCATTGATAGGCCATTTGTCCTTATGTGTGTTGTAGGAAATCTTAAACGACCCATATTCCTACGGAAAAAGTGTTCAAAATGAAGTGCACTAGGAAGGACTCAGACATGTCAACCTCCCATTTCTTAAGTTGAACTAAAATATCTCGCATTTTAATTATGTACTCACGCACACCTTTCACACTGGTGAGCCGAAGAGAGGATAAATTCATGATCAGGGTCCTTGCTAAAGCTTTATCTGAAGTGATAAACTGGTCATCAATGGCCTTAAGCAAGTCTAAAACCTTTTCATGTTGGTCAACAAAACCATGTATCCCAGCCAAGATTTTTGTCTTAAAGAACATCATGCGGAGTTGGTTGGGCCGCTCACACCACTTATATAACGCAACATCAACTAAACTACTTTCATCAGCGATTGCAGGTAGTTTGTCTTTTCTTATAGCATAGTCTATGTCCATTCACCCCAATTGTAGAAGAATGCTCTCCTTCCCTATCTTATAGTTATATCCTTTGAGTTCGGGAACATCAAATTGAATATCAGGAAAAACTAACAGTTCGAGAAGTTGCAAAATTCAATGGCTTATGTCAAAATTTGAGGCATACTAATCTTAACTATATCTTTTACCGGTGTAAACATACTAGAAAATTGAATCTTGTGACATAAAAATTGTCTGCGGGCTAAATTTTTAATTCAATAAGAAACCATTAAACCTTATGATAGAATAATCAAATTACATACTCAAATTCATGCTTTACGGGTACAACATAAAAATAATTTAAATTTTATCACAAATGTTTACTTTATGATAAAATTGACAAATTATACCTACCTCATGATTCGTGTGGATAAACCATGAAAAATAATATATCATTTTATTTCAATTAATTATATAAATATAATAAAAATTCTTGTGGGATAAAATTCATTATATAAAGTATAATTAATCACAATATTATGTCTAATTCCTTATATGATCTTTAAACAATTTAATATATAATTTTAATTAAAATATAGATGTTGTGGCCAATCCATAATTAATCAAAATTATAAGTATCACTTAGACATAAAACTTAATCATATGAGAATAAATCATATTATGCATTTCAAGATCAAGATATGATGAATACAATTCTCATATATAATTTCATAATTGAAACACAATATTATGCATTTGATTTCATATATATATATATATATATATATATATATATATATATATATATATTTATGCATAAAAAAATAAAAATTTCATAAATGGCAAAGGTAAACAAAATAAGGATATAAGATATAAAAAACAAATACATATAAAAAAACCTTTAATAATTAAGTGGCTTGCGCATTTGTAGCATCTTGTTAGTCATGTGTTTGAAACTTAGCTAGTGCAAAAATGGTACATTCATTGTCATGAAAGAGTTGTCTTGATTTGGTTCTTCCAAGCTCTCTTTCTCTAGATGGCGTATAACATGAAATTAAAAGAGGTGAACTCATGAACCAAATACATGTGCTATATAAATACATTCTACCATTAAGAATGCATTTAATGATCATTATCACCCATTAGTAATAGTTGACGTTCAAAAACTCATGGAACATTTCCTGTGAAGCCCGGATACGTGAAAAAAGGAAAAGTGTCGGTGTCGCACCCGTATCTGATACCGATACTCCACGGATACGGCCGGATACGTATCCTAGGAGTATCCAATTTTTTTTAAAAAAATACAAGATACGGCTGGGATACGGCTTATATACGACTTCCTAAGGCTAGACACGGCTTCAATACGACTCCAATACGGCTCAGATACGGCTACCAGGTTTAACCCATTTTTTTAATGATTTTTAAACGCAAAAGCTTTATTATTTCACAAAACCCATTTGCTTCTCTTCTTCTCCATGCTTACGAAGCTCAAACCCATTTTCTTTTCTTCTCCACACTACATGACAACTGAAAACAAAGCTGCAAAGTGATTCTGTTCTGCATCAACGTGGTTCTTCTTCCTCGTTGATGGTTTCGCAAGCCATCTTCAACGGCGCCTTCTTCTCGACGACGGGTTCTTCTTCGACAGCTTTCTTCATTGGCAGTTCTACAAGCACTCTTGTTGCCGTCGATTCTCGTCATCATCGGTTCCCATCATTGTTGTTTCTTGTTTGTGGGTGTGTTTGTTGTGTTGTGAAAGATGTCTCGTATAACAGAAATGTTTGCATCTTCGGAATATCAAGATGACGATGCTCCACTGTGGTCATTTGTTACAATAAAGGAAAAGATAGGAGATGGGGGTGATAATAGGCTGTGGAGTTGTAATTTTCGTGAAAAAGTTGTCAAAAATTCATACTCTAGGGTTAAAGCACATTTGCTCAGAATTTATGGTAGTGGAATTGCTACTTGTCCGAAAGTTACTAATGCATATTTGGTTGATTTGAGGAGGGTTTGTGAAGAGGCTGAAAACAGATTAAAGTCTAAGAATGTTCCTTTACCTATTGACAAAAGGACTCCAACACCACCAACATTACCACCAAAAAGAAGAAAATCAAGCAATATAGAGAGTGCATTTAATATTGAGGATAGGAATCATCTTAGAGCAGAGATAGCAAGGATGTTTTATTCTGCAGGCTTGTCATTCCATCTTGCTAGAAATCCACATTTTGTTAGTTCTTATTCATTTGCTGCTAACTGTAATCTAAGTGGGTTTCTTCCTCCTAGTTATAATGCATTGAGAACTAGTCTTTTACAGCAAGAGAGGTCTCATATTGAAAGGTTGCTTCAACCTATCAAATCTTTGTGGAGTTTAAAAGGAGTTACATTGGTTGCAGATGGTTAGACAAATGCTCAAAGAAGACCTTTGATAAACTTCATGGCTATATCTGAAGAAGTACCTATGTTTTTGAAGGCCATTGATGGGTCCAAGGAGTAAAAGGACAAACATTACATGTTTGACTTATTAAAGGATGTAATCAAGGAGGTAGGGCCACAAAATGTAGTCATAACTGATAATGCTCCTGTTTGTAAGGCAGCTGGGTTATTGATAGAAGCTGAATTTCCTCATATTTTTTGGACCCCTTGTGTGGTTCATACTTTGAATCTTGGAGTGAAAAACATTTGTGCTGCAAAGAATGTTGATGGTAATGAGAATGTCTTCAATGAATATGGGTGGATTGCTAAAGTAATTGGTGATGCTTCTTTTATCAAGGTTTTCATCATGACTCATTCAATGGGATTAGCAATTTTTAATGAGTTTTCTTCTCTTAAATTGCTTTCAATTGCTGAAACTCGTTTTGCCTCTATGATAGTCATGTTAAAAAGATTTAAATTGTTGAAACGTTGTTTGCAAAATATGGTCATTAGTGATCAATGGAATAGTTATAGAGAAGATGATGTCAGAAAAGCTGCACATGTAAAAGAGTTGATTTTGAATGATATATGGTGGGATAAAGTCGATTACATCCTTTATTTCATGGATCCTATATATAGCATGATTAGAATATGTGATACCGATGCTTCTAATCTTCACTTAGTGTATGAAATGTGGGATTCTATGATAGAAAAGGTGAAGACAACCATCTATAGGCATGATGAAGTGCTAGAAAATGAAGTTTCTAGTTTCTTTGAAGTTATTCATGAAATACTTAATTCTAGGTGGAGTAAGAGTTGTAATCCACTTCATTGCTTAGCTCATTCTCTAAATCCAAGGTAATATTTTTATATCAATTTTTCAATAATGTGTATGGCTTAGCTTAGCTCTTTCTCAACCATAGTATGACTAAAATGTATACATATTTTTTTTTTATAGGTACTATAGTGATAATTGGCTTAATGAGGTTCCAAATAGGGTTCCTCCTCATAGAGATGATGAACTTTCTAGCCAAAGGAATAAATGTCTTAAGAGATATTTTCCACATGTTAATGTTAGGACAAAAGTTTATGAAGAATTCTCTAAATTCTCATCTTGTGCGGGTGACTTTGGTTCATTTGATTCAATTGAGGATAGATGGGCATTAGATCCAAAAACTTGGTGGGTGATGCATGGATCCTCTACACCTATACTCCAAAAGGTTTGCTTTAAAGCTTCTAGTGCAGCCATGTTCTTCCTCATGCTGTGAGAGGAATTGGAGTACATACTCCTTTATTCATTCTTTGAAGAGAAACAAAATGGATCCAAAGAGGGTGAAGATTTGGTTTTTGTGCACTCTAATCTTAGGCTTTTGTCTAGAAAAGAGGAAGGGTATAAAAAAGGAGAGACAAGATTGTGGGACATTAATGGAGATGTACATGATTCACTTGATGATAGTGCTGGAATTCTTGAAATGGCAGATTTATCTCTTGATGAGCCAGATTTAGAAGCTATGCTTTTCTTAGATGATGGCAATGGAGGAGAAGAAAATGAAACAATTAGAGTTTGACAATAATTTAGTAATTCCTAACTAGTAATGATACTTTGATATAGACTATTGTATAAAGCCAATACTTATATGAAAGCTGTATTTTTTTATGTGAAATAGGGTAGAAACTGTATTTTTTGCTTATGATCACAAGTATGTCTTTTTGTAAATTGTGATCATTATATGAACCTTAGGAGATGTGAAATAGGGTAGAAACTGTATTTTTTGCTTATGAAAGCTATATTTCTGGTTTTGTCTAGTGACAGGAGATGTAACCAACATAGCATTGGATCCTTTATTCATGTTTGTTTTCCATTTGGGTGTTAATGGTGCAGCTATTGCTCATGTTATAAACCTTAGGTTTTCTTGATTTGATGATGATTTATGTTATTTGTTGTTTTACGAAGCTGAATATGTATCATATGGGGCTGAATTAATTGTGAATTGAATATGTATCAAGTAATAACTTGCTGCTGAATTGAGCTACAAGGTGGAATGAATCAAGTGGGTAAATTGGCTATCCTGCCATGAATTTGGCAAATTTATATTAGATTACTTGATTAACTATATATTATGTATACTACTATGCTGTAATGGAATGGAGGCACAATTGATGTTATCAGTGTTATGAAATGCAATTAAAAATCATGACATGATAATGATTTGGTTTCTAAATTCTATTTCTGAAATAAGCTTTTGTGTTGCGTATCCTCTTTTTTTTTTTTACTTTGTTCTTGCTTTTTTTTTTCCATGAATTGCTTCCTTTTGTGTTCACATTTTTCATATTTTTACTTCTGTTTTGAACATGCAGCTTCATATCAGAATTCTAAATCTCAAGCTTCATATCATTTTCTAGTCAAAGCAACATTGATATTATGTCCTGATTTTTCATGTTTTATTTTTTAATATGAATTTGAAGCTATTCCAATGAAAAATCAAACTGTTCTAGAAAAAAAAAATCTGAAACTATATATAACTTTTTATATATTTTATTAACGTACCCAAGATGTATCGTATTTTTAACTTTAAAAATTTGTCATATTTCCATATCTATGTCGTATCGTATCCGTATCGTATCTCGTATCTAGGCTTCATAGAACATTTCATAGTTATTATTACAAATTACTCACAAAACTAACAATGACACATTAGATCACACTAACTCCATAGCATTTTCGATCCGTTTGAGACAAATTTTATAGCATTGTTGTAAATCTTCTCTCATTTAAATAATAAAATAATATGGTCTGGCCTTAACATACATGGTGTTTATAAGATTCCTTCAATTTGTTGTTTCCCCGTTACCTCGTAGCCTTTCGTTTTGACCCGATTAATAAGCAAACCTCTGACAATCCATAGTTTAAAAGCCATTGTTCAAAAAATATATAAACGCAAAACTACCACTTAGAGGGGGCAAAAAATAGAAGTTAGAAAATAGATGAAGAAAAAAGAATATATTATTTTCAGTTAAAGTTGGATTAAAACATAAAATATGCCCAAATTTCTCAATTACGCATCCAACGCATAATAGTGTTGTTCTGATCTTCTGTGCTTATCCAAGAGTTTAATTTTCATCCGTAGATTTTTCTATTCAAAACCAGTGAACAGTTCACAGAACCCTTTATATTCAACTCATAAAAAAGCTGACTAAAAAACAAGGGAAACCGGACAATTGACAATACCATGCAACACTGGTATGTGTAAAAGAACTGAAGCTAAAGGTACACTATAAATAGGACTCCGTTATATCTTTGCTTCCTATCTCATCTCAAAGCATTCTCTCATTTTCATATATACATTAGCTTGTCACACACTATTGGTCATTCTTAATTACTTGCTGCATTTTTCTCCTTTGTGCCTGAGAATTTGTCTTGTCATTTAGGCATGGAACTAAGTCTTAACCACCAACTTGGGCTTGTTTGTGTAATATTGCTCTTCCCTGCACTATGTAGCTGCAACGAATACTTTACGAACTCCAGAGCAAGCTATTATAATACCCCTGATGGCCTTGGGAATCCAAGTAAGCCAACTATAGCTAGTTAGCTATGTACTCATTTTTATGAGCTTGTTTTGTATAAATAAAATAGTTTGTATCATATTTGTATGCAGACTAGGAACTAGGTTGTGTTTGTGTCATGTTTTGGGAGGGGGCAAGAAGCTCATTTACATGTTTCACCACTAACCCTTTGTACTTTGAAACTAGATAGTAGATACTGTTTTCTTTCTATCAAATTAAAACATTTGAGGAATTAATTACTTACTTCTGAAGATGCATATGCATGCTTCTTCTGTAACACGCCCTCTTTAGAAATAAAATTAATGTACATTTTGGCTGTGTGGCATCATACTACTCATCTCTTTAGAAACATAATTAATGTGATGGACCAATTGGTGTAATATTTTAGGGGGAGCTTGTGGCTTTGAAGAATATGGAAGAACGATTAATAATGGAAGTGTGGCTGCTGTATCTGGGCTATGGAGGAATGGTGCTGGCTGTGGCACATGTTATTGGGTACTTCCCTTTCCTTTCTTTTCATTAATCAATATTTTATTATTTCTAACAATCCTCAGTAAAACAAGGCTTCATCATCATCATTAACTACAACAAAATATTTACATGGAATGCGAGGTATTTCTACTAAGACTAATTAATGATATGGGCATTATATATATTATGAACCTAGATTTGAAACCTTTGTTTTTCTCTATATTTTTCTTTTCACGTCAAATCATACTTGCACTCGTCTCTTTTTCTCTCATAAAGTGTCAAACAGTATACGAGGGTGTTTATGCATCTTTATCCTTCTACTAAATGTTGTTAATATAAATGGTGAGTTAGGTAAGGTGCAAAATTCCACAATACTGCGGGAAAGGAGTGCAGGTGGTGGCCACAGACTCTGGTGCGGGAGACGGAACAGACTTCATAATGAGCAAACGTGGATTCTCAGGATTGGCACGCAACGTAGCTGCTTCTAAGGAGCTGTTCAAACGCGGGGTGGTGGATATTGCATTCACAAGGGTTCCCTGTAACTACCCTTCTAACATTAAGCTCCGTGTCCACAAGAGCAGCAAAAACCCTGGCTACTTAGCTGTCCTGCTTCTCAACGTAAATGGAGTACGCGACATCACGGCTGTTGAGATGTGGCAGGTATATATACATGCACGTGCTCCCACACGCATGTAGAAAACATAGGTTATGCATTGACAATGTAAAATAATTGTACATTATCATTGAGTTACAAATCATCATATATGATAGATTTGTTAATTTTTATAATAACTACCTTAAAAGTTCTACTAATAACAACAGAATTTATGATTGATTGACAATATATGACTATTCAACCGATAAATTTATCATACATTCAATTCTTAATGTACAATGATTTTTAAATCAATTAGTAGATAGAAACTGCAACTTTACTATATATAGGCATGTGTATTTGCTTTAATGGTTGATTTAGTTAGTTTAGTATTACTTGAGAGTGCTTCCATACGTTCAAAATACTTGTCCCTCTGTGTAGTTGAACTGAATTTGGTTATTGAAATGTTGTGCAGAGAGGGCAGAAACGTTGGGAGCCACTACGCAGGGTGTATGGGGCAGTGTTTGACTATGCTAACCCACCCAGTGGTGCAATTCTCTTGAGGTTTCAAGTTGGCTATGGATATTGGCTGCCTTCAAATAACCCAATCCCTGCTAATTGGAAGCCTGGTGCTACTTATGACACCAAAGTCCAGATTTATGAGAAAGGAAATTAAATATACATGCACTGGTTCCAAACCCCAGGAACATACTACAACTAATAAGTAGTACTAGTCATCACTTATTCCGTTAATTTGTTTGTTATAATTAAGTAGTGTCACTCAATGTTGTTTCTTGTTAATTTACTTGTGTCAAAAAAAGGGACTAGAATAATGGGGTTCATGTGATCAAATTTCCATGTATCTAAGACTACATGGAATATGAATAAAATACAGTTTGGTTTGATCATTTACTGGTTTTTCTTATCCTTCTACTTGTATTAGTTTATGCTTAGTTGGATTATTTTACTTGTTTCAAGCATGAATGAAAGAATTATATAAGTGAACTTTTTTATCTTTTACAAGAAAGGAAAGCTTGTAGCTTGCTATTCCAAACGAGCATATTTGTTAACAAATGAACCATAACTTTATTGGTTTTAATTTTGCCTATATTGCTATTATTATATCACTGCTACACGTATAATTTAATAAACTATAAATGGCTAGGAATTCACATTTTCATACTACACAGTAAAATGTGGATTGTTTATTCTGCGCTACAAAGATGCAGATCAGTCATACGCTACTTGAGCATATATAATCCACATTGTAACTAGCGTATGCTCTTTCGTGCTGACTGGACTTGATTTGCAATCTTCTGTTCTGTTCTTCAGGCACTCAAACCAAAGGTTCAGTCATCATTTGAATTTGTATGTGTGAAAATGAGTTATGGTTTGATTCCTTTGATTCTATTTTTACCTTAACCCGGTTCACATCATAGAGCATACCTCACAATTGACTTAGCTCATGAGCACCTTGATTTAATTAAAAATACAAGTTGCAGCATATATTGATCATTCTTAAAATATTTGGTGTACTTTACACCGGTGACCAGACTGGATATAACTGTAGCAACATTTTCTTTCAAATTTGGTTCCTGTGTCATTTTCCTAGGCATTTCATTTTTTCTAACTTCCCATTCAAATTCAAGGACAAGGAAAGTAGGAATTCAAAAATTGACAACCTCTTTAAACACAACTTTTGAGTAGGCATCTTAATAGGCTGCAGAAGGGAGTAATTTACATATTGGCTTTCATGGACTAAATGGAGTACAAATATTAGACTATTATCAGTCATAACAAGGCACTTAAAATGCTTTTGTGACAATAGTCGACTGGTCCATCCCAAATCAAGCAACACCGGAATTCTTTAACACAACACTAAATATTTGAAAACAAAAGTGTTCAACTGAATTCTCAAAATTGATCATGCCACTACTCAATCTATAACTGGACATCAGTTAATGCAACACTTACAGAAAAATATCTCATTCTAGGAAAGCTATTAAAAATACTAAGAGCGAAAGAACCTTAAAATTAGGACAGGATGTTTGAAAACTCATTTCTTTTTTCCAGTCTTGGCAGCATCAGAAGCCTTGGTCTTCTGAACTCCACGAATCTTCTTAGCTCTATTCTTTCTCTCCTTCATTTGCTTCCTTGATTTCTCTTCCTTTCCTGATAAGCCTGTACTTAGGCTCACACTTCTTAGCATTCTCAACTGAATCATATAAATTAAACACCAAACCCAGTGGATTTCCCACCACCAAAATGAGTTCGGAACTTGAAGGCAAATACAGGGTTGGTGTCTTTCTCGTCATACATTCTCCTTAGCTTCTCCTTCAGTTCAGCCTTGGAATCATTAGCGCTCCCTGGATGAAGGACATCAATGACGAACTGCTTTCCGGAGAGAAGCCTGGTTGTCATAAACATTCTGGTTCGGATGGTGACTGCCTTGTCTGCCATGTTGTTTAGCGCCGGCTATTGGAGCAACTGGTATCCTCAGCTCGAAACCACCATGATTAAATGAAGTATATCTTCATTTTAATTTATTTTTTTGAATTCAACGTTTAAGTAGTCTCAGTGTTGAGAACAGAGTCACACAACAGGAGAATCCAGCAAGGGAGCAACAAAATGCAGAAACAACACAGCAAACAGCAAGGGCACAGCAAGAGAATACAGAAACAGAGAAGGGAGAAGGACCAAGGCTAAAAAGGGAAATTCGCAAACCATATGACCTCAAGGACTTCGTAAGCAAGTAGTGAAGCAGGGAGTGTCCTGGCAGCATTGCTCTTGATGGTAGTGGCGCTCCTGAAGATCCTTTGTCGGCTGAGAGTACTAATCCCTTAGGATTGTGATCCTCTTTTTGCTATTTTGTAACTTTTCGTTCCTCCAAGGCTAGATGCCAACAAACCATTAGAGAATTGTTAGATGAGAACAGCTACAAAGAACTCTATAAATACTAACAATGTACTCCGAAAATGGTTAAGCAATAATACAGTACTCTCTTTCCTTACCTTTTCTCTGGAGGCACCTAGGCCTCGAATGCTAGGTATCCCTTTGGTTCTTAACAAATCTGGTGCTTTCATTGCCTTCTTCCATGGCGAACTCTCCTCTAACTAAGTCTGCATTGGAACGAATTGAGGAAGCAATCTCCCATCTTGCTTCAAGCCAAATTGTCGTTACTGACAAATTAGAAGATCTCCTCCTTCGCGTGGCCAATCTCGAAAACATTGCTAACTCCTCAGCCTCACCTTTTTCCTTGCCTAACCCTGTACCAAAAACCACCCTCATCAACACTCCCAAAATGAAACTTGATGTCCCTAAATTTGATGGCACCGACCCTTCTGGGTGGGCGTTCAAAATCACTCAGTTTTTCGCCTATCACTCCACCCCAGAACTAGAGCGTCTAACCATTGTTTTCTTCACCATGGAAGGACCCGCCTTAGCGTGGTTCCAGTGGATGATGTGCAACCACCGGTTCCCCACTTGGGCAGGACTTTTGCAGGCCATCGAGACCCGTTTTGCGCATTCACCCTATGAGGACCCTACGGGAATTCTCTTCAAGGTAACCCAAACAGGTTCGGTGAGTGAGTACCTGCATCAGTTTAAAGCTCTGGCAAATCGGATAGTCGGTCTTCCGCCATCTCTCCGCTTGAGTTGCTTCTTCTTGGGTTTGAACCCCGATATTCGCTGCGAGGTCCAAGTTCTCCAGCCTCTGACCCTGGTCCAAGCCGTCGGGTTGGCACATCTCCAGGAGGACAAGCTCGCGGAGCAACGTCGTCCCTACCGCAGTCGCACTACCCCCGGCCCCACACCCCCAACACCATCTTCGTTTCCTACACTACCTCCCACACCACCACCTCCTTTACCCTCACCTACCCCACCATTGTTACCTTCGCCGGCCAAACCACCCTTACCATGGAAACGCCTGACCCCCGCCGAGATCGCAAGCCGCCGGGAGCACAGCCTCTGCGCTTCAACTGTGATGAGCGCTACACGCGAGGGCATCACTGCGCCTCACGGTTCTTTTTACTCATCGCGGAAAACGACAAGCTTGAGGAGCCTTCGAACCCTAATATAACAAACCCTGACCCGTGTCTCGAGGACCCAAACCAACAAGACCCGCCCCAGGCCCAGATCAACTTTTGTGCACTTTCGGGTCACTCCGACACACTACGCCTGTTGGGACGCATCGCCAACCAACCCGTCGTCATCCTCATCGACGGCAGCAGCACGCACAACTTCGTGCAGGCTCGGCTAGTCAGGCACCTCAGTCTCACCTTGACCATGAAATTTGTCCACAGTGGCAATATCATTGAACTTAAAGGAGATACCACCAAAGACTTAGAAGCCATCTCCCCACCACAACTCCGACAACTAATCCAGATGAACTCTGTCAGTGCCTTTTTTTACATACACGCCTCCCCTTCCCTCACCACTTCCTCGACTCCTCATCCTGCTATTTTCGCCTTAATCAACGACTTTGCCCCTCTATTTCAACAACCCTCCACCCTTCCCCCTCCCCGACCCACCAATCACTCTATCTATCTTCAACCTCACGCAACTCCTGTCAATGTTAAACCATATTGTTACCCTCTACTTCCAAAAACACGAAATTGAGACTCAGGTGGCCAATATGCTTCAATCTGGCATCATCAGACCGAGCACGAGCCCCTTCTCGTCGTCGGTCCTGCTGGTTAAGAAAAGGGACGGCTCTTGGCGGTTTTGTGTTGATTACAGGGCTTTGAACAACCTAACGATTAAGCACCGATTCCCAATACCCAAAATTGACGAATTTCTGGACGAACTAGGTGGCACCACTTGGTTTTCCAAACTAGACCTCATGCAGGGCTACCACCAGATTCTAATGGCAGAGTCTGATATCACCAAGACGGCCATCCGGATGCACCACGGCCATTACGAGTTCCTCGTAATGTCGTTCGGCCTCTGCAACGCTCCGTCCACCTTTCAGGCGACAATGAACAGCACCTTCGGTCCTTATTTGTGTAAATTCGTTACCATCTTTTTTTATGATATTCTAATTTATAGCAAAACATTCCCAGAACACTTGGAGCACCTTCGCAAAGCGTTTGAAATCCGTAGCTTGCACTAATTTTTTCTGAAGCTTTCAAAGTGTTCTTTTGCAACTTCTCAGGTGGAATATCTTGGTCACATAGCGTCTTTCCGGGGAGTGGAACCAGTGCTGGCTAAGATTGAGGCAATCCAGAATTGGCCCGTTCCCTGATCCACTCGAGCCCTACGAGGCTTCCTAGGGTTGTCGGGATTTTAGATAAGGTTCACTAAAGGCTATTCCTCACTCGTAGCTACCCTCACAACTCTCCTAACTAAAGACTCCTTTCACTGGAACGTTGACGCTGAACAAGCTTTCCTCATCCTGAAGTAGGCTCTGTGTAATGCACCTGTGCTAAGCTTGCCAGACTTCTCCATCCCACTCTGCGTCGAGACTAACGCCTCCGACGTCGGCATGGGAGCAGTCCTGTCCCAGAAGAACCATCCAATAGCCTTCTTTAGTAAACCTTTTTGCCCTAAGCTTCTTCATGCATCCACGTATGTCAGGGAACTCGCCGCCATCACCACCGCCGTTAAAAAATGGAAGGCAATACTTGTTGGGCAGTCCCTTCACCATTCTCACGGACCACCGCAACCTCAAAGAGCTAATGGGTCAAGTCATTCAGACACCGGAACAACAAACGTTATTTGGCACACTTATTGGGCTATGATTACTCCATCCACTATCGCACTAGCCAATCCAATGCGGCGGAAGACGCCCTTTCCCGGCGGACAAAAGCCCCCTTTACCCAACTCTTTCTTCTAACGGTTATCAATTATCTTTTCTTGCAGGAACTTAAACAGGAGCTCCTCCACAACTCCGCCTTCCTCGAATTTCGTCAACAAATTCAAGCCGATCCTTCCAAATACCCTGACAGCTCCATCCGCGACGACTTCATCCTTCAAAATGGTCGCATATGGCTTCCCAAGGGTCTCCATGTCATCCCCACTATTCTCGCTGAGTTTCACAACACCCCCACCGGCGGCCACATGGGCATTGCAAAAACTTTGGGGCGCATTAACGAAAATTTTGTCTGACCTTTCATGAAGCAGGATGTCAAGCTATTTATCTCTTCTTGCATAGTATGTCAGCAGACTAAGAACAATCATCGCAAAAGCTCGGGGTTACTCTGTCCACTTCCCATGCCAGCACGAAAAGCTCGGGGTGTACATAGGTTTACTTCCGGCGCACTACACTGCTGCCACTGTGGCCAGGATATTTATGGAGATTGCTGGCAAAATCCATGGCATGCCACGCAGCCTCATCCTCGACCGAGATCCCCTGTTCGTGAGTCGCCTTTGGCAAGAACTATTCAAGCTAAGCGGTACCAAACTCAAGATGAGCACGGCGTATCACCCCCATATGGATGGCCAGATAGAGGTGATGAATCGCGTAATCGAGCAACACCTCCGAGCTTTTGTCCACCAAAAACCGACAACATGGGGACGTTTCCTCCTATGGCCGGAGTGGTCGTACAACACATCCATCCACTCCGCTACCGGCAAGTCACCATATGAAATCACCTTTGGCAAGAAGCCCCCTAATATCCCTCAGTATGTGGCCGGTGATTCCAATGTGGCGGCAGTGGATGATTGGTTGACCGAGCGTGACACCATGATTTCTAGTTTGACAAAAAAGTTATTAAAGGATCAGTAGAAAAAGAAGGAGAGTGCGGACAAACAACGAAGGGATGTTCAATTTGAGGAAGGCGCGCAGGTCTTGGTCAAATTACGACCTCGGCGCCAGTCAACGGCTACAGGAAGTCAATATTCAAAATTGGCCAAAAGGTTCTATGGGCCTTTCCGCATTGTGCAAAGGATAGGGCCTGTAACCTATAAGCTTGACCTGCCAGAGTCATCACGCATACATCCAGTATTTCACTGCTCACTACTCAAGCCATATACTCCATCCACCACCCCGCCGGAGGTCCCCCTCTTAGTCTACCAGCTTCGTCGGAAGAACACCAGCCACTCATTTCCCCCCTAGCTATCTTGGACACTAAGTGGACTCAGTCAGAGAAGGATAGTGAATTACTTGTCCTCGTGCAATGGGCTGGCCTACTACCTGAAGACACATCATGGGAACCTTGGGCACAATTGAAAGCGGATTATAACCTTGAGGACAAGGTTATTTTGGAAGCGCAAGGGTATGTTGAGAACAGACTCACACAACAGGAGAATGCAGCAAGGGAGCAAAAAAATGCAGAAACAACACAGCAAACAGCAAGGGCACAGCAAGAGAATACAGAAACAGAGAAGGGAGAAGGACCAAGGCTAAAAAGGGAAATTTGCAAACCATATTACCTCAAGGACTTCGTAAGCAAGTAGTGGAGTAGGGAGTGTCCTGGCAGCATTGCTCCTGATGGTAGTGGTGCTCCTAAAGATCCTTTGTTGGCTGAGAGTAATCCGTTAGGATTGTGATCCTCTTTTTGCTATTTTGTAACTTTTCGTTCCTCCAAGGCTAGATGCCAACAAACCATTAGAGAATTGTTAGATGAGAACAGCTACAAAGAACTCTATAAATACTAACAATGTACTCCAAAAATGGTTAAGCAATAATACAGTACTCTTTTTCCTTACCTTTTCTCTGGAGGCACCTAGGCCTCGAATGCTAGGTATCCTTTTGGTTCTTAACACTCAGCTACTGGGATATAAATTTAGCACCTATAGGTATGACTGTATGGAGGGATATTAATATGAGGTTTAGATAATTTGTATGAAATCCTAAACTTAAATTTTATTGCCACCCTTGTTCCAGAAGGTCGTGGAATCGTGGGTAGGCTTAAAGGGATGACTTCTATCTGACTGTGGCAACATGTCTTTTTTTCTTACTTGATGAACCCTTTTATTTCAAGATGATTGACTATGTGAATTTTTATTGCTTTACTTTCTTATTGCTTCACGAAAAACTCTGACATTTGCTGACATGGTAGAGGGCTTATTCACATCACATGTAATGCAATCTTAGAATATGTTGCTTCAGTTTCAAAAAAAACAGGAGGAAAGTGCGTGTAACATAGTGTCATACATGGCAATCGGCAAATGACTATAATTCTGAGCCTAACTATTATGCCTTGATTCAGCAGTGTCAATCCATTGATTGCCCAGCAAAAAAAGGAATCCATTGATTTGTTCAATTGTAAAATTCTGACGAGCAATGATAAGCGCACATCTAATTTTTGAGGTGTATGGATGAAAAGAAGAAAGAATAAATAAAAATGGAAGGAATTGACTCTTGATATGGTACTAGAGTTTTTGTGATTCAATGATTAACAATTTAATCTTTGTGGCCTAAATCTCCTAAATGTAAATTAAACTTCAGCAGAAAAGAGTAAATCTATATACTTTAAACTCAAAGGTAGACACATTTTTAATCGGAAGGGTTGAGAATTTTTTTCATCCTTGAAAATTAGTCAATTATGATTTGTCTTTATAATTCTTTTGCAATTAATCTTCGATTTTATGAAAAGTGTGAGATGAGAAAGAAATAAAGAAAGAAAGAAAGAAAAAGAAAGCAGGGACGGATAAAAGCTAGATAACACCATACAAAAGAACTAGAGATCATAATAGAATAGTAATGTGTACAAGAAGATGTAAGGAATTGCTAATAAACAACAAAGTCAAGGAAAACCATTGATAAAAGAGGAAAAATTGAACATGCAGTTTAGTTTATGACATATGTAACAACACAATTCTTCACTTTCTTGAACCATTCACTTCAGAATCAACTTAACTGACCTCCTGTTTCAGGCACATGGATTCATCTTGAACATCATTACCCAATTCTTCTGCATCAGTATCATCATCTTCAATGCCTTGCAATCTACACACATGATCTGCATAAGCATGTGGTCCACATAAAGGAGGAAAGTCTCTGATTAATTCTCTTCGAGGAGACTCTTTAGTTTCAGCCTTCTCCTTCAAACCAGCATCGGAACCATCTATGCTGTTGCCATCAGATGATGAGAATTCTGAACCATCACAAAGAACCCCTTCTGAAAAAGAAGAAAACTTTGACACATTGGAGGAGTCACACGCTACAACAACTTCAGCGGCACTTATCAATTCTTCATCTTCCAAATCTTGCAGTCCCAACTCCAAAATAGTGTCATTTAATTGGCGAAAATTGTTAGGATCAACCCTTTTGCCATAGGAGCCACATCCTTCTGGGAAATCACGAATGGCATAACGTTTGCGCTTTCTTTGAATAGGCTGAGCAACAAAAGTGCAATTCTCGTTTTCCATTGATCAAATCTTCCCTCTGAACGGTGCAAGAGGGATGTAAAACACAGAGAAGATGATGCGATTGCTTAATTTAAGTCATTCACCTTTTTGGCGAAGCGAATTATATATATTGTGCATAGTAGATTAGGATCAATTTGAATTGAGTTATTACCGTTACAATTATGTTATTATTAATGATCTTGGTGTCTTTTATTAATCGGTTGAGATTTTATTCTTAAATGAAATAATAACTTTTCCTTTTTCAAGATTTTATCTTTTACACAAGAAATCTTTTTCTTTTTTTCAAGATTTTATTTTTCAAAAGAATATTTGATGAGGATTTTATGTTTAAGTAAGAATATTTTGGGAAATAAATAGGATTTTGGTTCAATATTTGGATGGTGGTGTGCTTGGTTGATCGGATAGGAAAAAAGTTCATTTATTATTTGCCCTCATCTATATTTATATCTATATAAAAACTGTCACCACATGGCACAATTTTATCTTTTTTATAACATTTTAAAATTTTACTTTCTTTTTGCTCTCTCACACCTTTTTTCTCACTATTTTCCTTTTTCACCACTTAAAAATTCATGCATTTGCAAGGGATCTACTCCTAGTTTGGTTTGTAAACACACGAGAAAAATTAAAATTATTATTATACACTAACTTGCGAATTACCGATGTAAACCAGTATGGTAAGATATTTTGATATTTTTAATATTGAGACTATCATGAGCGTTGATATATTTTAGTATTAACACTTTAATATTTAGTATTTAATACTATTATAAAAGTTTATATATTTTAGTGTGATATATTTTAACTTAAAATATGAAAGAAAAAAATCTTCTAATTTTATGCATTATTTATTTTTCAAAAAATATTTTTTTAAATCATTTTTGGGTCCAAGGACTAGTATGTTTATTAGTGGATTTGGCGAGTAAGATACGATCTTTAAAAAAAAAATCATTTATTTCACATATCAGATTTGTTCGACTCGTTTAAAACACAAGCTTCACGAGCTAAGTCTTAAACTGGCCCGATCGATCTATATACACACCCCTATTAATCGGAAATAAAAATAGTTCTTAATTTTTTCTTAGTCTAGATCACATGTATTATCTGTGACAAATAATCTTGTTCGAGTTGTTGGATATGATCATTATGGACGACAAAGATCTCGCAAGACTCAAATAGTTCATAAACTCTAAAAGAAATAAAAATGATACACATTTTATGGAAAATGACATTCACTTCTCTTAAGGGAGGTTTTTTTTCATAATTATGAATTTGTTTAAAATTTTGAATATACAACCTTTTTTTTATAGAATTCAGTATATGTAATATCCTATTTTTTGTAAAATAAATTGAAAATAATTTTATTTAAAAATACATAGAATATTAGGAAAATAATGAGATTTTTTTAATTAAATAAATAAGAATAAATGATTTTATTAATTAAAATAATGATTTTAAGGCAAATAAAATAAATATATGTTCTTAGAAAATAAAAAAATATTTTATTTATACATTTAATAGTTGTAAAATAGGTTTCCTTTTATAAAATAATAAAATAAAGAAAAATAGAGTAAATAATAAGCTAAGAGTATTATAACTGTAAATAAAAACATATTATGTTAGTTTTTATATTTACGATACGTCCTTACATTCTTTCTTCCTCTCAGATTCGTTTTAGAATAGATGTTAAAATTGATGTCTCATGTAAGTGACATGTGACTTATGTATGAACTAATAAATAAATAATTAATAATTAAGAACTAAATTGTAATTGGGTTGAATATGAGAAGTTTCTAAAGGTAACTGTTACCTAACAGGAGTAGTTGTTATAGTAAGGGTTAATACCCACTGATGTGAAATAAGGTCCCTTCAGACTAGAGAGAGTCTAACCATCACCATCACAAAACGTAGAGACACAGAAAGAATATTCAATGGACTAAAATCTTGTTTTTATCATTTTTTCAAGAAATCAAAGTACACAGGAGAAAAATCTCACTATGGAGAAAGATATGCATTGTTCATTTATTATTTGTGAGAATCATAAGTTTCAAAATCCTATTTTTTGGATAATTGTTAATCTAGGGAACCCTTAAAATTTTACATGTGATATCAGAACATATGTTATGAAATTTCTGATTTTCCAATAATAATTTATTTTCTTCCAATTATTATAAACCCTAATTATGAAATTTTAAAATTTTATTTTTCCACTGCAAATATGATATTTTGTAAATAAATAAAAAATAAAAATTGTTGATTTATTTTAGAAAGTATAATATTGGAGAAAGAAAAAAAGTGGCTAGTCATGTACGTTGTTCCTATTCCTTGGAACTAAAAGTAAAGCGCCTGCATGCACTTTCTTATTTCCTTCATTGTTCCTTTCCCGGGAAAAAAAGAGGGGAAATCTTTGGAATTGCTATTTGCAATCTACATTTTGTTATTCTCAATCTCACTTGTTCATTTTTTTCTTAATATTATTATTAAATATGATTAAAGGATTGAAAGTTTATGCCCTGCAATTAAATTAACATGAATGTTTTAAAATTATGTCTATCAGTAAATATGTATATGTTATACATTTGTTTCAATGTGATTGAATTTCTATTATTTTATTGGTTATAATGTGAATGTATGATATTTATTTGGCTTGGAATGAAATTAATAAAATGACTATGTATAGTTAATAGCAATAAATATGTGCAGACCATATATTTGGTTGGAATTAAATGTATGATGAATTTGTTAGTTACCAAAGTAACCAAATTTATAAGGTTATTTAATTTCAAATTAATGATTATTTCAATTACTCATAAAATAATAGATGTTAAATTATATGATTATTGGTTTATGGGTAATTGAAATATGGATAATTATATGATTAATGGTTACTTATAACGAGTAATATCATCCATGATTACAATATATTCAATTTCCCAAGCAGTATACTCAAAGTGGTAATAAAACTTAATAAATAAACCTAATGTTTATTTTGGTCAAAAACATAATTTTTCTCAAATAAATCAATGTGCACCTGAATATGAGAAAATATCACAATATAAAAGTTTCAATTTTAACTTGTACGTATATAATTATAAAGTGGAACCAAGTCTCATTCTTTCTACATGATCCTTAAATTTAAACGGTGGCATGCCCTTAGTTAAAGGATCAGTGAGTGCTTATATGTTCAATGACCACTTTCTCGTCTTTTACTCTTTCTCTAATGACTAAGTATTTAATGTCGATGTGCTTACTTGGACTTCCACTTTTGTTATTCTTAGCCATAAAGACAGCAACTAAGTTATCGCAGAAAATTCTCAAAGGCTTTGAAATAGTATCAACTATCTTCAGTCCAGAAAAGAAACTCTTGAGTCACACACCATGTGATGTAGCCTCAAAACAAGAGACAAACTCAGCTTCCATGGTAGAAGTAGTAGTCAAAGTCTGCTTAACACTCCTCCATGAAATAGCTCCACCAGCCATCATGAAAATGTACCCAGATGTTGATTTGCAAGAGTCAACACAACCAGCAAAGTCTGAGTCTGAATAACCAATCACATCTAGATTGTCTGTCTGTCTATACATAAACATGTAATCTTTGGTCTCCTGAAGGCACCTCATCACTTTCTTAGCAACTCTCCAGTGGTCAATACATGGGTTACTATAATATCTTCCTAACATTACAACTACAAAAGCAATGTCAGGCCTTGTGCACACTTGAGCATACATGAGGCTTCGAACAACTGAAGCATAAGAAATGTTTTTCATTTGTTCCCTCTCAAAGTCATTCTTTGGGCATTGGTTCAAATTAAACCTATCACCCTTCACAATGGGAGCAACATTTGGTAAACAATCTTTCATCTGAAATCTCTCTAAAATTTTGTTAATATAGGTTTCCTTTGATAAACCTAAAATACCTCAAGGTCTATCTCTATGAATCTTAATGCCGATGACATAAGATGCATTACCCATATCCTTCATGTCAAAATTCTTAGAGAGAAATTGTTTCACCTTATGTAGTAAACCCCGATCATTAACTACAAGTAAAATATCATCTACATATAAAATAAGAAAACATATTTTGCTCCTACTGACCTTGTAGTATATGCATTATCCATGGGTTTTTCATCAAAACCAAATGAAGAAATTATTTCATGAAACTTAAGGTACCACTGACATGAGGCTTGTTTTAGAACATACTGGATTATCAGCAATAGGTTGTAGAATGTCAATCATGTGTTGTTCATCATCCCTTTGAACTTGAGGGGTATGAATTACAATAAATATTTCAGTTGATGTGGAAGGTTGAGACACTATAGAATCAATTTCAGAACCTATGTCCCTCAATTGATCACTCCCACTAATCAAGTCATTTTCAAGAAATTTGGCATTTCTTGATTCCACAATCCTAGTAATATGATATGGACAGTAAAACATATAATCTTTAGATCTTTCGGCATATCCAATGAAATATCCACTAATAGTCTTTAGGTCAAGTTTCTTCTCTTGTGGGTTATATATTCTCACCTCAGACGGACAACCCCAAACGCGCATACGTTTCAAACTCAGTTTCCAACCTTTAAACAACTCAAAAGTGTCTTTGGGACAGCCTTGGTTGAAACATAGTTTAATGTATACGTTTTCGTCTTTAGTGCTTAAGCCCACAAGGATTTAGAAAGATTAGAGTTGCTAAGCATACTTCGTACCATGTCCAATAATATTTGGTTCCTTCTTTCCGCAACACCATTCTAATTTGGAGAACCAGGCATAATGTACTGGGCAACAATCTCATTTCTTTAAGAAACTTTGCAAAAAGATCAGGTGCTTGTCCATTCTCAATATATTTGCCATAATATTCTCCACCTCTATCTAATCTCACTATTTTTATTTTCTTGTCACATTGATTCTCAATTTCATCCTTGAAGACTTTGAAGGCATCTAATGCTTCATTTTTGTTATGAAGCAAATAAACATTCATATATCATGAATAATCATCTATATAGGTGATAAAATATTTCTGACCACGTGCATCCATATCTGGACAACAAATATCAGTATGAATTATTTCTAATATACTTGAACTCATGTTAGCACCTTTCGTAGACATGTTGGTTTGCTTACCTTTAATGTCGTCCACACAAGTCTTAAAGTCAGAAAAATCTAGAGTATTGAGTACCCCATTTTTCACTAAACTTTTAATCCTCTCAATGGAGATATGTCCTAATCTCCGGTGTCATAACATAGAGGAATTCTCATTAATATTACACCTTTTAATAACAGTTTGAACATGCATTGAACTATAAGTGGCATAATTTTTTAAACCAAGAAGATAAAGACCATCAGATAAGATGTCGTTCCCAACACATTCAGAATTATAAAATAACTCAAACGATGTGTCTTTAAAATTAAAGGAATATCCAAAAATGTACGAGTCTATAAACATAAATTAAGTTTCGAGAAAAACTTGATACATAAAAGGTCCTTTCTAATTTCAAAATAAAGCTACTACTTAATGTTAAAATGCAAGTTCCAATAGACTCCACAGGTAAGCCTAACTTATTGCCTGATAAAATGTTTTGCTCACTTCCCACTGGTTTCCTTAGGTTTTGCATACCGTGTAAAGAATTTTCAATATGGATAGTATGTCCAGAATTAATCCACCAAATGTTACTATTAACACTAACCTTATTAGATCCATAACATACTAATGGGATTGATTTACTTTTCTTCTCAAGTCATTTTTGGAATCCGGGAAAATTCTTCTTCATGTGTCCTTTCTTCTTGCAAAAGAAACACTTTGCCACCTTCATAATTTCAGCTTGAGGTGGTATTTTACCAATCTCCTTCTGATTAGCTTAAGACTTAGTTGCTTTGTTCTTCCAACAAGCAATTGTCAGCAATGGACTCTCACTCATCTCCATTACAAGCCTTTCTTCTTCCTGAACACACATGGTCATTAATTCATTGATAAGCCATTTGTCCTTATGTGCGCTGTAGGAAATCTTAAACGGCCCATATTCCTGCAGAAGAGTGTTCAAAATGAAGTGCACCAAGAAAGACTCAGACATATCATCTCCATTACAAGCCTTTCTTCTTCCTGAACACACATGGTCATTAATTCATTGATAAGCCATTTGTCCTTATGTGCGCTGTAGGAAATCTTAAACGGCCCATATTCCTGCAGAAGAGTGTTCAAAATGAAGTGCACCAAGAAAGACTCAGACATATCAACCTCCTATTTCTTAAGTTGAGATGAAATATCTCGCATTTTAATTATGTACTCACGCACACCTTTCACACTGGTGAGCCGAAGAGAGGAGAAATTCATGATCAGGGTGTTTGCTAAAGCTTTATCTGAAGTGATGAACTGGTCATCAATGGCCTTAAGCAAGTCTCAGACCTTTTCATGGTGGTCAACAAAACCACGTATTCCGACCGAGATTTTGATCTTAAGGAACATCATGCGGAGTCGGTTGGGTAGTCCCACCGCTCATATAATGCAACATCAGCTGAACTACTTTCATCAGTGATTATAGGTAGTTCGTCTTTCCTTATAGCATAGTCTATGTCCATCCACCCCAATTGCAGAAGAATTCTCTCCTTCCATATCTTATAGTTATCTCCTTTGAGTTCGGGAACATCATCTTGAATATCAGGAAAAACTAATAGTTTGAGAAGCTACAAAATTCAAAGGCGGTGTAAACATACTAGAAAATTGAATCTTGTGACATAAAAATTGCCTGTGGGCTAAATTTTTAATTCAATACAAAACCATTAAACCTTATGATAGAATAATCAAATTACATACTCAAATTCATGCTTTACGGGTACAACATAAAAATAATTTAATTTTTATCACAAATATTTACTTTATGATAAAATTCACAAATTATGCATACCTCATGATCCCTGTGGGTAAACCATGAACAATAATATATCATTTTATTCCAATTAATTATACAAATATAATAAAAATTCCTGTGGAATAAAATTCATTATATAAAGTATAATTGATCACAATATTATGTCTAATTCCTTATATCATCTTTAAACAATTTAATATATAATTTTAATTAAAATATAGATGTTGTGGCTAATCCATAATTAATCAAAATTATAAGTATCACTTAGACGTAAAACTTAATTATATGAGAATAAATCATATTATGCATTTCAAGATCAAGATATGATGAATAAAATTCTCATATATAATTTCATAATTGAAATACAATATTATGCACTTGATTTCATGTATATATATATATATATATATATATATATATATATATATATATATATATATATACATAGAATTAAATTTTTCTAAAATATATTTATGCATAAAAAAAATAAAAATTTCAAAAATGACAAAGGTAAACAAAATAAGGATATAAGATATAAAAAACAAATACATATAAAAAAACCTTTAATGATTCAATGACTTGTGCATTTATAACATCTTGTTAGTCATGCGTTTGAAACTTAGCTACTACAAAGACCGTATATTCTACCATTAAAAATACATTTAGTGATCATTACCACCCATTAGTAATATTTGACTTCTCAATTCAAAAACTCATGGAACATTTCATAGTTATTATTACAAATTAGTCGCAAAACTAACAATGTCTCATTAGATCACACTAACTCCATAGCATTTTTGATCCGTTTGAGACAAATTTTATAGCATTGTTGTAAATCTTCTCTCATTTAAATGATAAAATAATATGGTCTGGCCTTAACATACAAGGTGTTTATAAGATTCCTTCAATTTGTTGTTTCCTCGTTACCTCGTAGCCTTTGGTTTTGACCCGATTAATAAGCAAACCTCTGACAATCCATAGTTTAAAAGCCATTGTTCAAAAAATATATAAACGCAAAACTACCACTTAGAGGGGCAAAAAATAGAAGTTAGAAAATAGATGAAGAAAAAAGAATATATTATTTTCAGTTAAAGTTGGATTAAAACATAAAATATGCCCAAATTTCTCAATTACGCATCCAACGCATAATAGTGTTGTTCTGATCTTCTGTGCTTATCCAAGAGTTTAATTTTCATCCGTAGATTTTTCTATTCAAAACCAGTGAACAGTTCACAGAACCCTTTATATTCAACTCATAAAAAAGCTGACTAAAAAACAAGGGAAACCGGACAATTGACAATACCATGCAACACTGGTATGTGTAAAAGAACTGAAGCTAAAGGTACACTATAAATAGGACTCCGTTATATCTTTGCTTCCTATCTCATCTCAAAGCATTCTCTCATTTTCATATATACATTAGCTTGTCACACACTATTGGTCATTCTTAATTACTTGCTGCATTTTTCTCCTTTGTGCCTGAGAATTTGTCTTGTCATTTAGGCATGGAACTAAGTCTTAACCACCAACTTGGGCTTGTTTGTGTAATATTGCTCTTCCCTGCACTATGTAGCTGCAACGAATACTTTACGAACTCCAGAGCAAGCTATTATAATACCCCTGATGGCCTTGGGAATCCAAGTAAGCCAACTATAGCTAGTTAGCTATGTACTCATTTTTATGAGCTTGTTTTGTATAAATAAAATAGTTTGTATCATATTTGTATGCAGACTAGGAACTAGGTTGTGTTTGTGTCATGTTTTGGGAGGGGGCAAGAAGCTCATTTACATGTTTCACCACTAACCCTTTGTACTTTGAAACTAGATAGTAGATACTGTTTTCTTTCTATCAAATTAAAACATTTGAGGAATTAATTACTTACTTCTGAAGATGCATATGCATGCTTCTTCTGTAACACGCCCTCTTTAGAAATAAAATTAATGTACATTTTGGCTGTGTGGCATCATACTACTCATCTCTTTAGAAACATAATTAATGTGATGGACCAATTGGTGTAATATTTTAGGGGGAGCTTGTGGCTTTGAAGAATATGGAAGAACGATTAATAATGGAAGTGTGGCTGCTGTATCTGGGCTATGGAGGAATGGTGCTGGCTGTGGCACATGTTATTGGGTACTTCCCTTTCCTTTCTTTTCATTAATCAATATTTTATTATTTCTAACAATCCTCAGTAAAACAAGGCTTCATCATCATCATTAACTACAACAAAATATTTACATGGAATGCGAGGTATTTCTACTAAGACTAATTAATGATATGGGCATTATATATATTATGAACCTAGATTTGAAACCTTTGTTTTTCTCTATATTTTTCTTTTCACGTCAAATCATACTTGCACTCGTCTCTTTTTCTCTCATAAAGTGTCAAACAGTATACGAGGGTGTTTATGCATCTTTATCCTTCTACTAAATGTTGTTAATATAAATGGTGAGTTAGGTAAGGTGCAAAATTCCACAATACTGCGGGAAAGGAGTGCAGGTGGTGGCCACAGACTCTGGTGCGGGAGACGGAACAGACTTCATAATGAGCAAACGTGGATTCTCAGGATTGGCACGCAACGTAGCTGCTTCTAAGGAGCTGTTCAAACGCGGGGTGGTGGATATTGCATTCACAAGGGTTCCCTGTAACTACCCTTCTAACATTAAGCTCCGTGTCCACAAGAGCAGCAAAAACCCTGGCTACTTAGCTGTCCTGCTTCTCAACGTAAATGGAGTACGCGACATCACGGCTGTTGAGATGTGGCAGGTATATATACATGCACGTGCTCCCACACGCATGTAGAAAACATAGGTTATGCATTGACAATGTAAAATAATTGTACATTATCATTGAGTTACAAATCATCATATATGATAGATTTGTTAATTTTTATAATAACTACCTTAAAAGTTCTACTAATAACAACAGAATTTATGATTGATTGACAATATATGACTATTCAACCGATAAATTTATCATACATTCAATTCTTAATGTACAATGATTTTTAAATCAATTAGTAGATAGAAACTGCAACTTTACTATATATAGGCATGTGTATTTGCTTTAATGGTTGATTTAGTTAGTTTAGTATTACTTGAGAGTGCTTCCATACGTTCAAAATACTTGTCCCTCTGTGTAGTTGAACTGAATTTGGTTATTGAAATGTTGTGCAGAGAGGGCAGAAACGTTGGGAGCCACTACGCAGGGTGTATGGGGCAGTGTTTGACTATGCTAACCCACCCAGTGGTGCAATTCTCTTGAGGTTTCAAGTTGGCTATGGATATTGGCTGCCTTCAAATAACCCAATCCCTGCTAATTGGAAGCCTGGTGCTACTTATGACACCAAAGTCCAGATTTATGAGAAAGGAAATTAAATATACATGCACTGGTTCCAAACCCCAGGAACATACTACAACTAATAAGTAGTACTAGTCATCACTTATTCCGTTAATTTGTTTGTTATAATTAAGTAGTGTCACTCAATGTTGTTTCTTGTTAATTTACTTGTGTCAAAAAAAGGGACTAGAATAATGGGGTTCATGTGATCAAATTTCCATGTATCTAAGACTACATGGAATATGAATAAAATACAGTTTGGTTTGATCATTTACTGGTTTTTCTTATCCTTCTACTTGTATTAGTTTATGCTTAGTTGGATTATTTTACTTGTTTCAAGCATGAATGAAAGAATTATATAAGTGAACTTTTTTATCTTTTACAAGAAAGGAAAGCTTGTAGCTTGCTATTCCAAACGAGCATATTTGTTAACAAATGAACCATAACTTTATTGGTTTTAATTTTGCCTATATTGCTATTATTATATCACTGCTACACGTATAATTTAATAAACTATAAATGGCTAGGAATTCACATTTTCATACTACACAGTAAAATGTGGATTGTTTATTCTGCGCTACAAAGATGCAGATCAGTCATACGCTACTTGAGCATATATAATCCACATTGTAACTAGCGTATGCTCTTTCGTGCTGACTGGACTTGATTTGCAATCTTCTGTTCTGTTCTTCTGGCACTCAAACCAAAGGTTCAGTTCATCATTTGAATTTGTATGTGTGAAAATGAGTTATGGTTTGATTCCTTTGATTCTATTTTTACCTTAACCCGGTTCACATCATAGTGCATACCTCACAATTGACTTAGCTCATGAGCACCTTGATTTAATTAAAAATACAAGTTGCTGCATATATTGATCATTCTTAAAATATTTGGTGTACTTTACACCGGTGACCAGACTGGATATAACTGTAGCAACATTTTCTTTCAAATTTGGTTCCTGTGTCATTTTCCTAGGCATTTCATTTTTTCTAACTTCCCATTCAAATTCAAGGACAAGGAAAGTAGGAATTCAAAAATTGACAACCTCTTTAAACACAACTTTTGAGTAGGCATCTTAATAGGCTGCAGAAGGGAGCTAGTAATTTGCATATTGGCTTTCATGGACTAAATGGAGTACAAATATTAGACTATTATCAGTCATAACAAGGCACTTAAAATGCTTTTGTGACAATAGTCGACTGGTCCATCCCAAATCAAGCAACACCGGAATTCTTTATCACAACACTAAATATTTGAAAACAAAAGTGTTCAACTGAATTCTCAAAATTGATCATGCCACTACTCAATCTATAACTGGACATCAGTTAATGCAACACTTACAGCAAAATATCTCATTCTAGGAAAGCTATTAAAAATACCAAGAGCGAAAGAACCTTAAAATTAGGACAGGATGTTTGAAAACTCATTTCTTTTTTCCAGTCTTGGCAGCATCAGAAGCCTTGGTCTTCTTAACTCCACAAATCTTCTTAGCTCTATTCTTTCTCTCCTTCATTTGCTTCCTTGATTTCTCTTCCATTCCTGATAAGCCTGTACTTAGGCTCACACTTCTTAGCATTCTCAACTGAATCATATAAATTAAACACCAAACCCAGTGGATTTGCCACCACCAAAATGAGTTCGGAACTTGAAGACAAATACAAGGTTGGTGCCTTTCCCGTCATACATTCTCCTTAGCTTCTCCTTCAGTTCAGCCTTGGAAACATTAGCGCTCCCCGGATGAAGGACATCAATAACAAACTGCTTCAAGGACATCAATTAGCGCTCCTTAGCTTCTCCCAGCTTGCTTCTAGCCAAATTGCCGTTACTGACAAATTAGAAGATCTCCTCCTTCGCATGGCCAATCTCGAAAACACTACCAACTCCTCAGCCTCACCTTCTTCCTCGCCTAACCTGTACCAAAAACCACCCTCATCAACACTCCCAAAATGAAACTTGATGTCCCTAAATTTGATGGCACCGACCCTTCTGGGTGGGTGTTCAAAATCACTCAGTTTTTTGCCTATCACTTCACCCCAGAACCAGAGTGTCTAACCATCATTTCCTTCACCATGGAAGGACCCACCTTAGCGTGTTTCCAGTGGATGATGTGCAACCACCAGTTCCCCACTTGGGCAGGATTTTTGCAGGCCATCGAGACCCGTTTTGCGCATTCACCATACGAGGACCCTACGGGAATCCTCTTCAAGCTAACCCAAACAGGTTCGGTGAGTGAGTATCTGCATCAGTTTAAAGCTCAGGCAAATCGGATAGTTGATCTTCCGCCATCTCTCCTCCTGAGTTGCTTCGTCTCGGGTTTGAACCTCGATATTCGCCGCGAGGTCCAAGTTCTCCAGCCTCTGACCCTTGTCCAAGCCGTCGGGTTGGAACGTCTCCAGGAGGACAAGCTCGCGGAGCAACGTCGTCCCTACCACAATCGCACTACCCCGGCCCCACACCCCCAACACCATCTTCGTTTCCCACACCACCACCTCCTTTACCCTCAGCAACCCCACCCTTGTTACCTTCGTCGGCCAAACCCCCTCCCTTACCATGGAAGCGCCTGACCCCCGCCGAGATCGCAAGCCGCCGGGAGCACGGCCTCTGCTTCAACTGTGATGAGTGCTACACGCGAGGGCATCACTGCGCCTCACGGTTCTTTTTACTCATCGCAGAAGACAACAAGCTCGAGGAGCTTTCGAACCCTAATATAACAAACCCTGACCCGTGTCTCGAGGACCCAAACCAACAAGACCCGCTCCAGGCCCAGATCAGCTTTTGTGCACTTTTGGGTCACTCCGACACACTACGCCTGTTGGGCCACATCGCCAACCAGCCCATCGTCATCCTCATCGACGGCGACAGCACGCACAACTTCGTGTAGGCTCGGCTAGTCAGGCACCTCAGTCTCACCACTGTCAATCCCAACCTTTCGTGTCCTTGTTGGCAACGGCAACGATAGAGTGCCACCACTTATGCCCATCAGCTTTCATCCAAAGCCAGGGCTACTCTTTCACCACTGATTTACATGTCTTACCCATAAGCGGAGTTGATGTGGTCCTCAGTGTTCATTGGCTAAAAGTCCCTTGGTCCGATGTTGACGGACTATAACACCTTGACCATGAAATTTGTCCACAGTGGCAATATCATTGAACTTAAAGGAGATACCACCACCAAAGACTTAGAAGCCATCTCCCCACCACAACTCCAACAACTAATCCAGACGAACTCTGCCAGTGCCTTTTTTCACATACACGCCTCCCCTTCCCCCATCACTTCCTCGACCCCTCATCCTGCTATTTCCGCCTTAATCACAGACTTCGCCCCTCTATTTCAACAACCCACCACCCTTCCCCCTCCCTGACCCACCAATCACTTTATCCTTCTTCAACCTCACACAATTCCTGTCAATGTTAAACCATACTGTTACCCCTACTTCCAAAAACATGAAATTGAGACTCAAGTGGCCAATATGCTTCAATCTGGCATCATCAGACCAAGCACAAGCCCCTTCTCATCGTCGGTCCTGCTAGTTAAGAAAAGGGACGACTCTTGGCGATTTTGTGTTGATTATAGGGCTTTGAACGCCCTAATGATTAAGGACCGATTTCCAATACCCAAAATTGACGAACTTCTGGAGGAACTGGGTAGCGCCACTTGGTTTTCCAAACTAGACCTCATGCAGGGCTACCACCAGATTCTAATGGCGGAGTCTGATATCGCCAAGACAGCCTTCCGGACGCACCCCGGCCATTACGAGTTCCTTGTAATGCCGTTCGGCCTCTGCAACGCTCCGTCCACTTTTCAGGCGACAATGAACAGCACCTTCGGTCCTTATTTGCGTAAATTCGTTACCATCTTTTTTGATGATATTCTGATTTATAGCAAATCATTCCCAGAACACTTGGAGCACCTTTGCAAAGCTTTTGAAATCCTTAGCTTGCACTAATTTTTTTTTAAGCTTTCAAAGTGTTCTTTTGCAACTTCTCAGGTGGAATATCTTGGTCACATTGCGTCTTGCCGGGGAGTGGAACCAGTGTCAGCTAAGATTGAGGCAGTCCAGAATTGGCCCGTTCCCCGATCCACTCGAGCCCTACGAGGCTTCCTAGGGTTGTCGGGATTTTACAGAAGGTTCATTAAAGGCTATTCCTCACTCGCAGCTCCCCTCACAGCTCTCCTAACTAAAGACTCCTTTCACTGGAATGCTGACGCTGAACAAGCTTTCCTCAACCTGAAGCAGGCTCTGTGTAATGCACCTGTGCTAAGCTTGCCAGACTTCTCCATCCTATTCAGCGTCGAGACTGACGCCTCCGGTGTCGGCATGGGAGCAGTCCTGTCCCAAAAGAACCACCCAATAGCCTTCTTTGGTAAACCTTTCTGCCCTAGGCTTCTTCGTGCATCCACGTATGTCAGAGAACTCACCGCCATCACCACCGCCATTAAAAAATGGAGGCAGTACTTGTTGGACAATCCCTTCACCATTCTCACGGACCACTGCATGGGCCAACTCATCTAGACACCAGAACAACAACATTATTTGGCACGCTTATTGGGTTATTTCCCGACGGACAGAAGCCCCCTCTACCCAACTCTTTCTTCCAACGGTTCCCAATTATCATTTCTTGCAGGAACTTAAACAGGAGCTCCTCCACAACTCCGCCTTCCTCGAATTTCGTCAACGAATTCAAGCCGATCCTTCCAAATACCCTGACTGCTCCATATGCGACGACTTCATCCTTCAAAATGGTCGTATATGGCTTCCTAAGGGTCTCCAGGTCATCCCCACTATTCTCACTGAGTTTCACCACACCCCCACAGGCGGCCATATGGGCAATGCAAAAACTTTGGGACGCATTAACGAAAATTTTGTCTGGCCTTCCATGAAGCAGGATGTCAAGCTATTTATCTCTTCTTGCATAGAGTATGTCAACAGACCAAGAACGATCACCGCAACAGCTCGGGGTTACTCTGTCCACTTCCCATGCCGGCGCGAAAAGCTAGGGGTGTACATAGGTTTGCTTCCAACGCACTACACCACTGCCACTATGGCCAGGATATTTATGGAGATTGCCGGCAAAATCCATGGAATGCCACGAAGCCTCATCTTCTACCGAGATCCCCTGTTCGTGAGTCGCTTTTGGCAAGAACTATTCAAGCTAAGCGGTACCAAACTCAAGATGAGCACGGCGTATCACCCCTAAACGAATGGCCAGATAGAGGTGATGAATCGCATAATCGAGCATTACCTCCGAGCTTTAGTCCACCAAAAACCGACATGGGGACATTTCCTCCTGTGGGCGGAGTGGTCGTACAACACATCCATCCACTCTGCTACCGGTAAGTCACCATATGAAATCACCTTTGGCAAGAAGCCCCCTAATATCCCTTAGTATGTGGCCGGTGATTCCAATGTGGCGGCAGTGGATGATTAGTTGACCGAGCGTGACACCATGATTTCTAGTTTGACAAAAAAGTTATTAAAGGATCAGTAGAAAATGAAGGAGAGTGCGAACAAACAACGAAGGGATGTTCAATTTAAGGAAGGCGCGCAGGTCTTGGTCAAATTACGACCTCAGCGCCAGTCAACGACTACTGGAAGTCAATATTCAAAATTGGCCAAAAGGTTCTATGGGCCTTTCCGCAATGTGCAAAGGATAGGGCCTGTAGCCTATAAGCTTGACTTGCCAGAGTCATCACGCATACATCCAGTATTTCACTGCTCACTACTCAAGCCATATACTCCATCCACCACCCCGCCGGAGGTCCCTCTTAGTCTACCAGCTTCGTCGGAAGAACACCAGCCGCTTATTTCTCCTCTAGCTATCTTGGACACTAAGTGGACTCAGTCAGAGAAGGATAGTGAATTACTTGTCCTTGTGCAATGGGCTGGCCTACTACCTGAAGACACATCATGGGAACCTTGGGCACAATTGAAAGCGGATTATAACCTTGAGGACAAGGTTATTTTGGAAGCGCAAGGGGATGTTGAGAACAGACTCACACAAAAGGAGAATGCAGCAAGGGAGCAACAAAATGCAGAAACAACACAGCAAACAGCAAGGGCACAGCAAGAGAATACAGAAACAGAGAAGGGAGAAGGACCAAGGCTAAAAAGGGAAACTCGCAAACCATATTACCTCAAGGACTTCGTAAGCAAGTAGTGGAGCAGGGAGTGTCCTGGCAGCATTGCTCCTGATGGTAGTGGCGCTCCTGAAGATCCCTTGTCGGCTGAGAGTACTAATCCGTTAGGATTGTGATCCTCTTTTTGCTATTTTGTAACTTTTCATTACTTCAAGGCTAGATGCCAACAAACCATTAGAAAATTGTTAGATGAGAACAGCTACAAAGAACTCTATAAATACTAACAATGTACTCCAAAAATGGTTAAGCAATAATACAGTACTCTCTTTCCTTACCTTTTCTCTGGAGGCACCTAGGCCTCGAATGCTAGGTATCCCTTTGGTTCTTAACACTCAGCTACTGGGATATAAATTTAGCACCTATTGGTATGACTGTATGGAGGGATATTAATATGAGGTTTAGATAATTTGTATGAAATCCTAAACTTAAATTTTATTGCCACCCTTGTTCCAGAAGGTCGTGGATTCGTGGGTAGGCTTAAAGGGATGACTTCTATCTGACTGTGGCAACATGTCTTTTTTCTTACTTGATGAACCCTTTTATAGTTTTACTTCAAGATGATTGACTATGTGAATTTTTATTGCTTTACTTTCTTATTGCTTCACGAAAAACTCTGACATTTGCTGACATGATAGAGGGCTTATTCACATCACATGTAATGCAATCTTAGAATATTTTGCTTCAGTTGCAAAAAAAACAGGGGGAAAGTGCGTGTAACATAGTGTCATACATGGCAATCGGCAAATGACTATAATTCTGAGCCTAACTATTATGCCTTGATTCAGCAAAGTCAATCCATTGATTGCCCAGCAAAAAAAGGAATCCATTGATTTGTTCAATTGTAAAATTCTGACGAGTAATGATAAGCGCACATCTAATTTTTGAGGTTTATGGATGAAAAGAAGAAAGAATAAATAAAAATGGAAGGAATTGACTCTTGATATGGTACTAGAGTTTTTGTGATTCAATGATTAAGAATTTAATCTTTTTGGCCCAAATCTCCTAAATGTAAATTAAACTTCAGCAGAAAAGAGTAAATCTATATACTTTAAACTCAATGGTAGACAAATTTTTAATCCGAAGGGTTGAGAATTTTTTTCATCCTTTAAAATTAGTCAATTATGATTTTAGTCTTTATAATTCTTTTGCAATTAATCTTCGATTTTATGAAAAGTGTGAGATGAGAAAGAAATAAAGAAAGAAAGAAAAAGAAAGCAGGGACGGATAAAAGCTAGATAACACCATACAAAAGAACTAGAGATCATAATAGAATAGTAATGTGTACAAGAAGATGTAAGGAATTGCTAATAAACAACAAAGTCAAGGAAAACCATTGATAAAAGAGGAAAAATTGAACATGCAGTTTAGTTTATGACATATGTAACAACACAATTCTTCACTTTCTTGAACCATTCACTTCAGAATCAACTTAACTGACCTCCTGTTTCAGGCACATGGATTCGTCTTGAACATCATTACCCAATTCTTCTGCATCAGTATCATCATCTTCAATGCCTTGCAATCTACACACATGATCTGCATAAGCATGTGGTCCACATAAAGGAGGAAAGTCTCTGATTAATTCTCTTCGAGGAGGCTCTTTAGTTTCAGCCTTCTCCTTCAAACCAGCATCGGAACCATCTATGTTGTTGCCATCAGATGATGAGAATTCTGAACCATCACAAAGAACCCCTTCTGAAAAAGAAGAAAACTTTGACACATTGGAGGAGTCACACGCTACAACAACTTCAGCGGCACTTATCAATTCTTCATCTTCCAAATCTTGCAGTCCCAACTCCAAAATAGTGTCATTTAATTGGCGAAAAGTGTTAGGATCAACCCTTTTGCCAAAGGAGCCACATCCTTCTGGGAAATCACGAATGGCATAACGTTTGCGCTTTCTTTGAATAGGCTGAGCAACAAAAGTGCAATTCTCGTTTTCCATTGATCAAATCTTCCCTCTGAACGGTGCAAGAGGGATGTAAAACACAGAGAAGATGATGCGATTGCTTAATTTAAGTCATTCACCTTTTTGGCGAAGCGAATTATATATATTGTGCATAGTAGATTAGGATCAATTCGAATTGAGTTATTACCGTTACAATTATGTTATTATTAATCATATTGGTGTCTTTTATTAATCGGATGAGATTTTATTCTTAAATGAAATAATAACTTTTTCTTTTTCAAGATTTTATCTTTTACACAAGAAATCTTTTTTCTTTTTTTCAAGATTTTATTTTTCGAAAGAGTATTTGATTAGGATTTTATGTTTAGGTAAGAATATTTTGGAAACGTTGTTTAATTAAAATTTACCTACGAGTTATTTAGGAATTTTGATAAAATAAATAGGATTTTGGTTCAATATTTGGATGGTGGTGTGCTTGGTTCATCGGGTAGGAAAAAAATTCATTTATTATCTACCATCATCTATATTTATGTCTATATAAAATCGGTCAGCACAATTTTATTTTTTTTATAACATTTTAAAACTTTACTTTCTTTTTTTTCTCACTATTTTCCTTTTTTGCCACTTAAAAATTCATGCATTTACAAGGGATCTACTCCTAGTTTGGTTTGTAATCACGGGAGGAAAATTAAAATTAAAATTATTATTATAATTTATAGTATCAATTAAAAAATCAATACAATACTTTTTAAAAAAAAACTTTGATATTATCATAAGCTAATCTATAGGAGTGAGTATACAAATTTAGATTCGTGGACTAGCCCATTTTACCCACCAACACTAGAAAGGCATCTTGTTTTAAAAAAATCTGGATAACTATATTAAATTTTTTAGTTTAACCTAGTGGACTTTATCTACCAACTTGCGGATTACCGATATAAACCAGTATGTAAGACATTTTGATGCTTTTAATATTGAGACTATTATAAATGTTAGTATATTTTAGTATTAACACTTTAATATTTATTGTTTAATACTATTATAAAAGTTGATATATTTTAGTGTGATATATTTTAGCTTAAAATATGAAAGAAAAAATCTTCTAATTTTATACATTTTTTATTCTTCAAAAAATATTTTTTCACATCATTATTTAGGTACGGGGACGAGTGTGTTTTTTAGTAGATTTGGTGAGCAAGATACGAACTTAAAAAAAAATATTTATTTCACCTATCAGATTTGTTCGACTCATTTAAAATGCAAGCTTCACGAGCTGGGCCTTAAACAGGTCGGATCAATCTATATACCCACCCCTATTAATCGGGAATAAAAATAATTCTTAATTTTTTTTAGTCTAGATCACATGTATTCTTTGTGAGAGATAATCTTGATCGAGTTGTTAGATAGGATCATTATGAGCGACAAAGATCCCTCAAGACTCAAATAGTTCATAAACTTTAAAATAAATAGAAATGATACACATTTTATGGAAAATGACATTCACTTCTCTTAAGGGAGGTTTTTTTCATAGTTATGAATTTATTTAAAATTTTAAATATACAACATTTTTTTTAGAATTTAGTATATGTAACACCCTATTTTTCGTAAAATAAATTAAAAATAATTTTATTTAAAAATAAATAAAATTTTAGGAAAATAATGAGATTTTTGTAATTAAATAAATAAGGATAAATAATTTTATTAATTAAAAAATAATAGTTTTAAGGTAAACAAAATAAATATATGTTCTTAGAAAATAAAAAGAAAGTTTTATTTATTCATTTGATAGGAAATAAAATAGAGTTCATTTTTATAAAATAATAAAATAAAAAAAATAGAATAGATAATAGGCCGAGAATACCCTAACTATAAATAGAGACATATTATGTCAATTTTTACATTTACTATATGTTCCTACGTTCTCTCTTTCTCTCAAATTCATTTTTCTTTCTTCTCTCCCAAAATCCTCTCTTTTTCCCGCATACATTCAGATTTGTCCTAATAAAACTACGATTTCGGACTTGTTAATCGTTGGATCATCGTGAAATTTAAGCACCAAGTTTGAAACTCATTTTTGCACATCCTCACCATTAGGATTCACGAAATAATGTCTTTGGTGAGAAATATCCCTTGCACGAAGACAGGGAAATAGAGGCTCTAATTCCTTCTCTTTCTCTCTAACGTTTGAAAACCCTAGCATAACAACTAGGGGAAAAGCTTGAGGAATCTTAGGAAACCGTTAAAGACATCGCTATCACTTTCAAACTATACATGTGAGCCCACTTAGAGATAAGGGATGCGTTTATCGCAATTGGGGTTAGAATAAACATGTGTAAGGATCCTTAGAGGATCAAATTTGGGTTTATTTTGGGATGTTTATTGTATTTAATTATTCCTTTATGATTATAATTATGAGATAGTTGTATTTGACGGATCAATTAATGCACTAATGTGAAATGGTTGATAAATTGAGTGCTCTTGGTGTTTTCGTGTTTTTTACCTATGATTTTGATTCCTTTGATTCTGATATGATTATGTGAAATTGTTTGAGAGATTTTACTCCTCATGTTGTGAGAATCATTTTTGTATAATTTGTTTGTGTTTTGGATAAGATTTACTATATTAACGTGATAAATTGTTATATTAGGATCGTGAAATTATGATTAAAATTGTGTGTAAATGATAAATTGAATATGTGATAAATTGTTAAACGTTAAATTGTGGACATGGGATATGGTTGTGAATAAGTGTGTGGTTAATACTTGATGTGACAATACTTGTGTTTTGAGTTGTGAATTACAATAACCAAATTGGTGTTTACCTTGAGAAAAATGTTTATGTGCGAAGTGTTAAAAGGAAAGTATAGGATTCCAAGTTAGGAACCTAAAGTGTTAAATTATAGTGCAATGTGTTAAACATGTTTGAAAACAAGTGTGAGGTCGTGGGTATTATATAATTCATGAGCAGTGTCTGCGTGCAAAAGTTGTTTTAGGGGTTGGATCTGAATCAGGAAGGTGAGGCCCTAACAGATTTTTCGAATTTTAGGCCTTGGGTGTAAAGACACTCGATTTGAGTGCTCCTTTAAGTCTATGTTGATCCCATATGATTGGAGTATTCTCACAAAACAGAGTGACCCTGACTGGTCACCTTATGATTTTGCTTAATAAAAGTGACCTAACATACCCATTGTGTGGTGTGTCTTGTTATGTACTCCTAAGCTCCATAGTGTGGGTTTTCACTGATATGGTGTCACATTACATATAGGCTTGAGTCTTAGTATAATTGTTGCATAACGCGTATGAATTGTTTATTATGAAATTGATGAGTGTTGTTACGTTTTGACTCGAGGGTGTAATTCATGTGTAATGTGATTAGTGATTGAAAAATGAATTTTAAATGATGATGTGGTGAGTGACGTGGATTGTATTAAGTTGGTTATATTATAAATATTTCTATAATGTATTTTGCTTATGCCATTGTTTATTTGTATTTTATTTATAAATGTTATAACTCACTTCCTATGTGTTATTTGTGTTTGAATCTTGTGAAGATATCAAACCTTATGTTTGTGGGAGCATATGATTAGATAGATGATTTTAAAAAAAAAAATTACGCTAGAAGATGGTAGGACACAATGCTCTGATAAGATGTGACATTGGGACATGGATTTCTGTTTTAATTACATGATGTTCGAAATATGTATTTTACTCTATTTTATTTCATTGCTTAACTTGAGTTCTTTTTTGAGTCGGAGATGTTCTTTTTTTTTTTTTGACAATAATAAAGTGAATGTGACCATTTTATCCACGTGAATTTGTTTAAGCGATTTGAATAAAATTGATTTAATAAAACTTCAAATTTTTATATATTTTTCTTAATTATATATATGTCGGGATAGAAATTATTACATTATAAACTACTTAAGTTAGAATTTAAAATACATATCATTGTTGTAGTAGAAGGACAAATACCATCTAATACACAAATTAATCACGGAAAAATAAAAAATGACAATAATTTTATTATCTCAAGTTTTAAAATACAAATATGTTTGGTAAAAAAAATAAGCAAATATATAAACATAAGTGTAAAATATAAATTAAATTTTATAATATGAGTGATGTTATTCACCTATTAAAAAAAGACTCAAAAATACATGACTGGAAGTCCAAATTTTAATGATCCTTTGGATTTTAAGTAGTTTTATTTTGGTGTAAAAGTGATTCGTTTACTATTCAACATTTTCAATTATGAAATAACTTTCTGTAATTAACTTTTTAGTTTTTATGTTTTTTAATTTTTTTAATTTTCTTCTAAAAAAATTATGATGAAAAAACCTGTCAATCCAAACGCACTATGGAATGACGGGAAGGGGGACAACAACAACAACAACGCCTTATCCCACTAGGTGGGGTCGGCTACATGGATCAACTTCCGCCATAATGTTCTATCAAGTACCATACTTCTATCCAAACCATTAATTTCGAGATCCTTTTTTATAACCTCTCTTATAGTCTTTTTGGGTCTTCCTCTGCCTCGAATTGTTTGTCTTCTCTCCATCTGGTCTACTCTCCTCACTACAGAGTCTACCGGTCTTCTCTCTACATGCCCAAACCACCTAAGTCTATTTTCCACCATCTTCTCTACAATAGGCGCTACTCCAACCCTCTCTCTAATAGCTTCGTTTCTAATTTTATCATGTCGAGTCTTACCACACATCCACCGCAACATCCTCATCTCCGCTACACCGACTTTATTCTCATGTTGGCTCTTGACCGCCCAACATTCTGTTCCGTACAAAATCGCCGGTCTTACCGCAGTCCGATAAAACTTTCCCTTTAGCTTGATCGGTACCTTTGCATCACATAACACCCCCGATGCTTTTCTCCATTTCATCCATCCTGCTTGAATGCGATGATTCACATCCCCTTCAATTTCCCCATCATCCTGTATTACAGACCCAAGATATTTAAACCGTGTGACTTGAGGGATAATATGGTCTCCTATTTTCACCTCTGAGTTAGAAACCCTCCTTCTTTTGTTGAACTTACATTCCATATACTCCGATTTGCTTCTGCTTAGGCGAAAGCCATGTGTTTCTAGAGCTCGTCTCCAAGTTTCCAACCTCTCATTCAATTCCTCCCTCGACTCTCCAAGGAGGACTATGTCATCTGCAAAAAGCATGCATCTCGGCGCTATCTCTTGGACTTGTTCCGTGAGGACATCCAAAATTAAGGTAAAAAGGGGGAAATGTAATAAAATCAAATTGAACTAAATAACACCAGATTATAGTTGTATTTGAATTGAAAAAAGATTAAATGAAATAGAATAGAACATGATCAAATGCATATCACTCTTTGCCTTCCAATATACCTCTTTCTTCTTCTCCAATTTGGGGATATAAAACTGTTTTTTTTTTCTTTTTCTGCCCCCATCATAAAAATTCATTCTACCTCATTTCGTTATATTACATTTGGCCATGGAAATATAACCACTTGTGTAATTTAATGTCTGAAAAAAGTGATAAATAATTCAATGTTTACCACCAATGTGAGCCAACACAATGTCCAAATTTTAAGCTAAGTTTACATAAAAATGCATATTAGAAATATATAGATATGTTAAACCAGTGTATCAAAAATAATTTTGGACAGAACCCTCTGATATACCTCCATCAAATATTTTCAACATAGACTGGAGACCCATAATTTATTTTTCTTGAATATCAATTTTTAACTTGAGATAAGATATAGAATGATTGTATATAAAGAGAAAATGATGACACTTATGGAGGAAAAGATGACAGAAAATTAATTATGAAAATTTGAATACATGCAAAGTTCATTGCCGGAACTATTAGTGAGAAAAGTTTGTAATATTTAGTCCTATGAAAAAAGAAAAATAAAATACATCTGCCCCTAAATATACCAATCTTTTTTTCAATTTTGTTTATCACTTTTTATAATACTCTTTTCAAGTTTTCAAGTTGTCTTTTGCCCTAATTACTTTACAATAAATATTATGAATTGAAAAGATAAAAATATTCTCTCTTATAAGAATTGTAAAAAAAGACTAACACATTAATTAATCAAATAAAAAATAATTAAGTAAAAAGAGAAAGATGATGATGAGTTGTAATAATTTGGGTAATTTTGAAAAAATAATATAAATTGCTAATAAATTTAATGTTACTAATTAAATTAACTAACTTTCTTAAAAAGTGTGAATTAGTTAAAAGAGTCTTATATTTAAAGATGGAGTAGTAGTATCTTTAAAAATTGGTCCTTAACTAAGCCTAATGACATTGTATGATTAATGTAATTAACCTCATCTAATAAGATAAGATTTTTATTGTTGACATATTTCAAGATGACATGTAACTAAATAGTTAACCTAGGAATGTAGTCAAAGTAGCACCTCTAAAATGTCAAGAGATGGGTGTTATATGCTAGTGTCATCTTATTATTTAGACGAAAGTTTGGAGAGTTATGATTTAAAACTATTTGGAAATAAAAGGGTATGAATCATGCACAAAACATAAACTACAATTGCATACAAAAACTCCGGAGATGATCACTCCGAATTTCATGCTATATGTTACAATCTATTACCAATCTATACAAGAAAAAAAAAAAAAAGCCCATTCAACTTCCATCCTTTGGCAATCCAAGCTCAAGGTTGCAAGGAAACAAAAACACAATCATCATCATATCTCTTGTACATGAACTTTGGTGTTTCAGATGCAAAACATGTGGACCCTATTATGACAAAATATTGTGTCCATACCCATCCAAGTAACCTAGTAAAGATTAGTTAAGGATGAGTAACAGGTGAGTGTACTGAGCTACTAGTGGTGCTGACCTGACGAGCACCATAGCTTAAAGATGGGTGCAGGAGCTCAGCCTGTGGAAAAGAACTGTTAGAAGGCACCTCTAAAAGCAGATCCTCAGAACTCTCACCAACAAAGTTGAAAGAATCCAGCATGTGCAAGCCACCAACACCATGGGGTAAAGCAAATAAGCTTTTTGGACTGAAGCTAGAGCCTTCTTCTACAACTTCTTTGACCTCACAGCTAGGAGGCTTTATGATCACCCTTTTGGGGCTCCTCATCGTTGTCTTCAATTCTGAAATTTGCATGATTACTTGATTAGTGTCAAGAATCGTTCTTCAATAAATCATCAACAGCAGAGAAAACAAACAGCTCAACTAATTATAGTTTCTAACTAGTAATAGAAGAACAGTGACTTGGCTTAACATGTCTCAAAGTAAAAGCTCAGCATATATTTAGAGCATTTTCCAAGGGAAGTATGTGAATATTTTTATTTTTCTTTGTTGACATAAGATTTTAAGCTAACCTGGAATATTTTGATTTCGGCTGTCATGCTCACGCATTCTTTTGCCAGTTGTAACATTACTTGATTCCATAGCAGTAGAACCCAAACCAATAGATTTTCCAGATTTGTTTTCACATTTCTGAACCCATAGAAGGAAGCAATGTGAATATGAGTGTTCAAGACCAAATCAATCCAATCAAAACTGAAAAAATGTGAACCAAAAAACTTGAAAAATTAATTGGATTGAATCAGTTTTTGGATCCAAATTTGAAAACTAAAACCAAAATTTTATAGATTATAATTTTTAAAAAGATACTTTACATGAGAAATTTTTATATTATTCATGCCTAATGTAAGAAATTCCCTATTGAACAATCAAATCATGCTTGGATATAAATTTGATTGACAGTTTTCCAACTATAATAAGAATTTAGATGTATATTTTGACATATTTGCTTAAAAATAAACCAGTACAAACCTTAAGAAAATTATAGTGTTCTACCCATTTCGACTTTGACAGATTAGATAATGCAAGCCTTTCTAATGTCTTCCATTCTTCAGGTTTTGCCCCCAACAAAGAGATGTTAAAGACTCCTTCCCCGAGAAGTTGCTGAAAATAGATTAAGTTCTCCTTGAATTGGAAGCTATTGAACATGTTTCTAAGGCTGCAAATACAACAAAACAATCAGTCACTAATGTAGGATTCAGTCCAGATATCTTCTATGCCCTCAACATTTGGATATCTGATTCACAACAGAGGCATTGTTATTTTTATTTTTATTTTTTTGGGGGGGGAGCGGGGATATTCAGGCATCAAATGGCAGCAAATTGAAATAAAAGATGGATAGTTTGGTTACTTCAGAAAATTCTAATTGAATGAGGACTCAAATGAAATGCCTTAATTTTCTTGAAATACAAAATTTATAGCTATTGTGGATTTGAAACTGCAATCCCCTCCCCCTTTTGAAAGAACGGACTTGAAATTTAAAACACTATGGCTTGCAAAACATCAAAAGAGTATTCAGTCATAAATAATGATAAAATTCAGTTCAAACAAGAGTAACAGATTCTAACCTATCAGGAAATTTAGCAGTATCAACCACTGGGAGATACTTCAGTAATTGCTGCTGCTGTTCATTTGTCAAGTTTCTCATAAACTCCTCGTAGTTGACTACATCCTAACCAAACATAATAGCAACCAATATAGTTATAAATACGTACATATGCAGAAAAATACAATAGTCACAATAAATAACCCAAAAACATGACTATATTATTTATGGAAAATGAATATTGCCTGTTCTCAAAAGAAATTTAAATCATATTTAAAATTCAGATGCTGTCTTGAAAGTCCTGAGAGTAGTTACATGAATGAAGAATTTAATAAAAGATTACGAAGCAGAATATGTGTGTGTGTGTGAGAGACAGAGAGAGCAAGAGAGAGATCCAATATTATTGATAGTATTGATGCAAAAACATGTTCAACTCACATTTAAATCTATTGAGCACAATGGTGAATCATGATTTCCATGAACTTGTAGTTTTTCAAGCTGAGACTTGTCCCTGAAATTAAAAAAAGAGTAAACTTTCTGTTACCAAAACAATTTCCACACACTCATCTCTAATTTCCACTGGTATAATGACAATCCATAAACATGTTGAGATCTTCATACCCCCAAATTTATGCTAGTAGAAGAATTTGTCTGTTTTCAGCCATGAATAGACAAAATGAAACTTTTTTATTATATTAATGCTCCTGCATAACTGACTAGAATAATGAAAAACTGTAAACTGGTGTGGGAAAACATGCCTTTCAAGCTTCTCTTGTTGCATGATTTGGCCAGCTGAGTTTTTGATCTTTTCAACTCCGTGAGATGAGAAGTTCATGCTACTGCGATCACTATATATAGGAATGGTACTAGAAAATGAATATGCTTCATTCATTAGGCATTGTTTATTATCAACTGAGAGAGAGCTAGCCTCAGACTCTTCATCACGAGCTATAGAGCTAGGATGCCTGATGAGAATGCTTCCATGTCCTATCTCAACAGAAACCATTGGTGTGTCACTTTCGAAAAGAAGATCCTCTTCAGAAGATGCAGAAAAATAAGACTGCTGTTCATGAAGAATAGTGCACAGGTCTCTCGTGAGCTTCTCAACAGATGAAGGCTTTGGACGACCTGCACATGTCCTCTTTTTTGAAGGCACCATGGCATCCCAGACCACTGACTGAGCAGGACCTAAATTAACCAAACTATCTGTCTTAGAATTATATGCTTCTATTAAAGAAACAAAGGAATCTGTTTTGAACTGCATTAATATAATAGATCATTGATAACTGAATAGAATTATGACAATCTGTTATGTCAAGTATGTAAAACTTGACATTTTACCCCAAAATAAAGTATTGATAAGGGAATACAGATATACATTAATAATAGATCATTGATAATCCATGTTTAATTGTAAAGCTTGCCATGAAAAATGTTTTGAGATAAAAACTGGATCTTCATTATGAAAAGAATTCAAATCACTTTTGAATTCTTAAAAGCACCCTCATCTGCTTTTCCACAATTTTTCTTTTTCCAACCCCCCCCCCCCCCCCCCCCCCTTCCCCCTCTCCCATTTCATTATCCAGTTCTTGATTAAGGTCACATAAATCAGGACTGTCATCAAAACCCATACTATTTCAATGGAAAGGACAATGCTGCCATAATCAGTTATGAAGAAAAATCTTCCAATGAAATCAGCAAAAAGTTATTGTTCAACCTGTCAAATCACTAGCATCTGGGCCACCAAATTGAGCACAGCTCTCTGAGTTAGAGACAGCTGACCCTGAGCTTGATCTATTGCTTGTATCTTCATCCACAACTTTTCGGTATCCTTGACTATAATCAGGAACAAACCCTCCAGATGCAGCATTACCATAGTTTTGCTTTCGTTTGACCAATTTCACTTCTGTGTTCTTATTTAATGATATGCTCTTTACCCTGGAAACCTTTTGATCCTCATAATCAATATTTTCTGCCCGGGCGTGCAAAGGGGTATAATTTGCAAGTGTTCCCTTTGTCCTCCATCGAGATCCACATGCATTGCATAGTACTGGCTTCTCAGGTGGCCCATTACGCCAAAGTGGTGTGCCTATGGCAAGTCTTATTTGTTAGAAAATCTATGATATATATATATATATATATAAAAACCTTGCAAACAAGAATAGAGATTATCTCTGATTGAAAACAAAACTAACAAACACGTATTCATATATTGCAGATATACAAGAAAACTGAACTGGACAAACATTTGAGACAGAATCATCTGTCAGCATTCATAAATCATTATCGTAAAGAAGTAGCCAATCCTGCTTGAATGGTTGACTATCTGTCCATTATCGGCCAGTTTAAATATTTTAAATAGCACATAGCAATATCCCTTTTGCAAGGAAAACTAGATATTAGTCTACACTCCACATTCCTCAAGCAGATATGGGTAAACTCAACTTAAGAATATATTTAGGATGGTACGAAGACAATGCTTGCATTTGAACCAAAACAATTAACCATTATCTGCTCAGTATTGTGGCAACAACATTAACGCAATCTAACTGAAAATTCTCATTTATTGGGACTGAAATCAATGTTTTCTCAAACACTGGCACTTGAGTTTTGAAGTGCACACCAATAGCAATGACTTCAACACTTGAACACCATTTCCAAGGTTTATCAGAAAAACAACGAACATCTCCAAAGCTTAAGTTGCAGGATAAGTTCTATCAAGGTGATCACTGATCAGTATAATTGAGAAAGGTTGAAAATATAATAATGAATGCTCATAGCAATTGAGTTATTTTTTCCAGACAGAAGACAATGGTGTAACACTCATCTGAAGGATGAATACAATGCATACAGTGACAACAAATAACTCTGTAAAATCCTTTCTGAAATAGAATGGATTAACTATGGACATTTTGCAAAAGAACAATTGTGCTCCTTTCTTTTGCTCTCTTTCTTATGTCCAAATAATCCAAATGTGAATGAGTGGAGTGTGAGTTGACTCTTTTGATAAAAGATCATTTAGAACAATAGGTGTTCTGCTTGTTGAGAAAAAGGTCCAGTCTAATATTCAATCAAACACAAGTTTAATTTTGCACCAATTAGATTTCCATACACTTCAGACACAGTCAATGAAAGCAAAGAGCCACTGAATGAGTGACAGAGAACAAATCAAAGCTGAAGTCAATAGAATTCAATTTTCCAGAACTTCCAATTCCAAATATTCTGGGTAATATGGTTGAATTCTAATACATCTAAATCAAAGAACATTACACTAAAATTTTCCCATTTGTTCACATTGGCCAGCAATTCTTCCATTGCACACATCTCTATTTTTTTTTTTATCAAAATCACAATCCATGATGCCACCGGTTGCAAGACAAAAATTCAAACTAAAAGAGGACAAATTTCAAAAATCAAAAACTCCCAATGGAAAAAACTGCAAACAAAAAAACTGCAATTGGGAGAAACAAGAACTCACTTGTAACTCCACAGTGATAGCAAGGCCCTTGCTTGCCCATGACTCAATCTTTTCCTCTAGTAAAGGGAAGAAGAAGAAAACCAAAATTGCAGAAAAAAGGGGGCAAAAATAAAATAATTTATTGACAAAAAGAAGGAAAAAAGATTGGAACTTTGCTGAAAATATAAACAGTTTGTTTTTGAAGCCTTGTGTATTAGTGGGTATTGAAGGCTTTATTCTGCAGCAAACCCAGAAGCCAGTTTGCAAAAATAAAAGAAGCAGAAACCAAAAGACCCAAAAAAAAAGTTTTGGGTTTGACAGTCCTTAAAAAAAATTCTTTTTTTCACAGAAACACCCACAAATCAAATAGAATTACAGAGATTGACATCTGGGTGTTTTAGCTAGGAATCTGTACAATCCAATGGAATAGATAAAACAAGTGAAGGAATCTCACAAATGACAGAAAAGAAGAAGAAGGGGAAGAAGGGAAGGTGCAATGGAGAGAGACAGAAAGAGAGAGGAAGGTCTGTGTATGTGACTTCTTGTTGTATTGTACAAGAAGTAAATGACCAGCTTTTCCTTTATTTTTATTTTTATTTTTTGTTTTCTTAACCCATTTTCTCTTCTTTTCTTTCTCTGGGTTTTTTTCTTTTATTTTTTTAAATTGTCTTTTGTTGTTGTTATTTGAAAGAATTATTATTTTGGTTCCCCTGATGTTACCTGAAAGATTTCAGTTTCCATTTTGTTAAACTAAAATTTAAAACCCTTCAGAAAGAAACTAAAATTTCAAAATTCTAGTTTAAAATTTAAAATAAAAAACAGTTTTATAATAAAAAAATAAGTTACAAAATACAAATAGTATTTCTTTTTTTGGATATCATTAGTGTTTCCTAACCTATTGATTTAGAGTTTAATCTTAATTGCAATGTGTAATTATTATTAAATCAAGATAATTTTATATTAGAGAAAATCAAACGTGAATTATTCCTCGTGTTTAGTAAGATATATAAAAGCATAAGTTTTTTCATGTACATGGTATGACATCTAATAACTTGTAATTTTATAATGTTAAAAAAATTGCAATTTTAGAAAATCCTTATGCTTTAATCAGTATTTACTGATTATTAATTATGTATCATACGTTTTAAAAAATGCTCTGATTTTAAAAGAAACTGATAGGAGGAATATTAACATATTATTGCATATATCATGTTGAATGTGGACTTTTCTAGTTTTCTTTGTTTTGCTTTTAATTTTTCAAAATCCTAATCAAACTTAAAATTAAAAGGCTGCCCCATCTTCACCATTCGGTTTTTTTTTTTTTTTGTCTAGAACAGTTTTCTACTCATAATAATAACTCACTGTTGATGACCAAGTGAAAAAAACAAGCCCAAAACTCGAGAAATATAAAAATAAGAGGGTGGAAGATACAGAGACTTTTGGCCTTTCCTACATTTTTCTACCTGTCATAATTTTCTTTTATTAGAGGATTATTTATCATATTTATCCATAATTTTATATTCTGTGTCTCGTGTGTGTTGTGATGGCATGATGTTGATGAATGAATTTTAGTGGTCTTTATAGAGAAAAAAAGGAATAAACATAGGGTAGCAATACCTGTGTGACATATTTGTTGTCATAAACCCAATCAACACCGTTGATTAAGCCAGGGCGGTTCATGTTGGGGCCACCATTAGTGATATGCTTTTGCTCTAGTTAGTATTTTTTTTAATTAATTTGATTTGAAACCAACGGTGATTAAGGAGGCTTATGGGCTTATGGCATAGCCCCATGAATCTCGCACTCAATTATTCAGAGCCAAATGCACCAATACAGGTAGAACAATTATCAAGCTAGGGGGCTAGTATTCACCAAACAAGAAAAGAAAAAAAATTAAGGGCGAGTAGTAATGAGATTCTCCAATTGAAATTGAAATTCATCACATCATCAAAGGAGAGGGATTTTTTTTTATGAGCTCATTCTAAGAAGACAATATGACAAACAGTATGCCCATGATACATAGTGGGTATCTCATGAATTTGACTAATTTGGTGCCTTGTGAAGTTCCTTATCTTTTAGTGGTTTCCAATTTCCACCCTTTAATTTTAAGATTGGAAAAGGCTATTGAGGGTGGAGTGTGTTTACTTTGTGTAAAGAAAATTGGTCCAACCCCATCATCTCTCAAACTGTATCATTAAATCAGCTTGATTGACTAAGGACATTGTGGAGTAGCAGCCACTAGATTACTTTCCTTTTTGTGCCCAAAAAACAACTGATATTTCTGAAACCTTGATCAAATCAAGGGTAAGAAAAAAACAGGCTTCAATGAATGATAAATCAAATGGCTCAAAGTCATTCCAAATAACATGTCTTGCGTTGTTAAAAACATTTATTAAAAAATTTAAAAATTAAAAGAGTCTTCCTGCAATATAAAAATGCATGTCCTTCATTTATAGTGCCCTTTAGGAATTCACAAATCACCAACAAGTCAAATCTTGCATCCATACTATTAAATTCAGCCTGGTCAATTTATAACCCTCTTTACATTGCAGATGAAACAGACATTTCAACACGCATTCTCGTTAACATGATAATTGGGTTAATGGCATTTTTAGTTTTTGAAAAAAATAAATAAATTTTGGATTTTGTTTCTTACTTTTTAAAATTAATAGCTTTTATTCTTGTATTTTAAAAATATTCAAGTTATAGTTCTTAAAAGGTTTTTCTCTTACACAGGGTTCAAAGTTTAAATATTTCAAAAAGTATAGGAATTAAAACTAACCGGTAAAAACTATAATTTACAGGTATTATACTTTAATAGTATTTTAGCATGTTCATGATATAAATATTTATTTTATATATTTCTAGTTTATAAAAAATAATTATTTCTAAATATTTAAATTATATTATAATTAAAATCAGTAATAAATAAATGTTTTTTAACATGTAAAACATATTTATATTTATGATAAATAATTTATGTTGTAATATATATATATATATATTTTTTTTTTAATTATTGGTATTTTCTTTTGAAAATTGTTCAAATTCAAGTTAAAATTAAAGATGTTAAAAGTAATACCTTGAAAGAGAGATAAGAAGTTAAGCTAAATTGTTCACTTGATACTAAAAGTATAATATTTATATGACATGCACGTTTGGAACTTATTTAAATTTTGAAGATAATATATATATATATATATATATATATATATATATATATATATATATATATGTGTGTGAGAAATTGAGATTTAATGTTACTTTTGATTTATTATATTTTATTATTTTGTTTTGGTATTTTTTATTTTGGAAAGTTTTATTTTGATATTTTTTATTTCTCATTTAAAATATTAATCATTCTATTAACTTTAAAATTTTTAATTACTATTTTTAAATAGTGACGGCGTTAGCTGTCACTGTCTTTATTTATTTCAAAGAATTATAAACCACTAAAAAAATCCACCTTCCCTTCCTGTGTTTTTCAATTGCTTATCATTTTTTTAAAATAAATAAAGATTTAACTTTTAGCTATTACTATTTTTAAATATTAATCCAAAATTTTAAATTTAACATAATGACTAACGTTTTAAATGAAAAATAAAAAAGTATTAAAATAAAACTTTTAAAAACTTAAAATGTATCAAAATGAAACATTTAAAATTTAATGTATCAAAATAAAATAATAATAAAACATAATGGATAAAAAATAAAATTAAACCTAAAATTTAAAATTTTTTAGAGAATATATCATATATATATTAGGATAGTAAAGTTCGCCACTTCATGAAATAAGAATATTTAAATGAAAATGAATATGAGAAAAATTAGAAAGAATAAAATATTAAAGAAACAAATATTCTTATATTTTATGTTTATATATATATATATATATATATATATATATATATATATATATATATATATATATATAAGTGGTAGGAAAATATATATTCAAAAGGATATTTAAAAGTTGACGACAAAAATTAAAATTTCAAAAATTAAAACTACCAGTAACCTATGATAATTTTTAACAGCTATAATATATCAAAACAAATTTTTCTTATTCCTATCATATATATTTATGACTATTTTGTCTTATGATTCTCTTTACCTATTATCTTTTTTTTTTTTTACCTACTATCTTTTATCTTTTACTTCGTAGATCAACTCTCTTTACATGTGATTATATGAATCTTTTTTAAGCATATCTAAATTTGTTAAGATAATCAATAAGTTGTTGGTCCAAGTGATATTGGATTTAATCCCTTAAAGTAAGATTTCAAATTTAAGCATTGTAGATAGAAAAAATATGATTGGAATAAGAGAATTACACTAAAAGTGATTTATGATATTTTTTGAAAAAAATTAATCGTCTTTCACATTAAGTCACTCTTTTATTAACTTTACCACCCAACATTTTATGAGGCTTGTCTCTAGGTTTCTAACTTTTAATTTATTCATTCTCTTGATTTTTTCAACTAAAACTATGTGTCACCTAGAAAAGGTATGTATTAACAAATTGGTTCATATATATATATATATATATATATATATATATATATATATATATATATAATATTGGTATGGAGTACACCATCAATTTTACTGATAACTAATTTTAGTCATATTTAATTAAGTCTTTTTTCTTAATTATGTTTTTTCATTTATAAGACTCAAATCTTATATCTTACTTAAAGATATGGAGTCTTATTCTACTCCTATCGCTAACATACTAGTGTTCCATATATATATTTAGTAAGCACATCTAGGATCAAAATATAAAGATAACGAGCTCAATGTTCAGGCTTGAAGCACACCTATATTATTGTTATATGATTTTTTTTGTATTTTCACCTTGCATTCTCATTATATTCGTGACTTCCTTCTACATCTATTTGATTGTAAGTAATTTGAACTCCTTTCTTCTTTAAATTATTTTTCTAGATACTCCATTGTACTTCAATTCCAAATCAATAAAAATCAGGTATATATAAATTTTTTATTTATTTGATATCACTCCATCAATTTTCATAGTAAGTAAAATAACTTCTACAATCATTTTGCGCCTAACATAACCCAAATGAATTCTGTAATGTGTAATCTCATCTTAATTTTTATTCGATTATCATTTCCTTGCTAAAGTGGCTCACAAGTTTTACTTTAATTTTTTTTATCAACAAAAGAAAGACTTTCATTAAGATAGAGGATCACGGATACAAGAAGTACTCACCCTTACATCAAATCTCAGACACACTCTAACCGTGAATAAATTCATATCCTCTATAACCCAAAAGCCCATTTGCCAAAATATTAAGTGAAAAAACCATGTATAAACTAAAAACTCACAAGTTTTACTTTCCATCAATAATATGATAAAAGGAACTTCCAAGTTCAATCCTTATGAAATTAATATACTTCATCTTCATTAAAAAAAAATACTTCATCTTCATTCATATGAAATGATTAGACTTTAAAATCTAACTGAACAACTTTGTGAGTCTGTCAAAAAAAAAAACTGAGTCATTTCATATTCTTTTTTTCTAACTTCTTTCATACTGCAATAGGTATATTATTTACTCTAAACTTCCTAGCATTACGCATCCTCTCTTGATATCATTAAGGCATAATTAGTTATTATTAAGAATTTTAAGTATATCTTATTATGTGCCAAAATACATAAATGAAAAGAAGATCCAATGCACAACATAATGGTGACAGACATATCCTATCAATGAGAATTGTTAGTTTCAATATATGCACAAGTAATTTTTAATTCATAGGCCAAAACAAATCCTATCAATGAACATTATCCATGGTAACTCCATGTAAATGATTTTATTTAGTTTTTCGGAATGCCTAGAACGTTGTCACTAAAACTAAAGTTTTACAGAAAACCAGAGAAAGAGAAAAGGGTGAAAAACAACATAATGGTGACAGACATACCCAGGCTCATTTATAAGAGGACCTCTCTTGAAGCTAAACTATGTTTTGCACAATTAAACTGATAAGGTTTATTATTTAAATATATTTAATTTATAGAAAATGAATAAATTTAGAAACATAGTAGTCAGGGTCATAGGCGGGGCCTATTGAAATGCATAACTGCCCCAGATGGACCTCTTCTCCTGGTTTCTTCTCTTTAATTAAGGGGTTATTATTGGGTGTGACCTTTCGAATGCTGAGGTCATTATATGGCAATGATCTAGAGCTAAATTAAGATATCTTCTGATTGGTCATGTACGTGTTAATGTTTTTTTAACTAGATGTAACATGTTAATGTTATTACATTATATAATTTTTTTTTGGCACTCTTCATTTTTAAGATAACACCTATATTTTTAACAATCAACATTTAGTCACATAAAGAAATTGTATAAATCTTAAATGAAAAAATAGCATGATATATTTAATATTTTAAATAAAATAAATTATGGAACTAAATACTTGTTACTAAAGAGTATTAATACTTTAAAAAATAAGGGTAGGCTTCATTGATATCATCATATATTTTGTCAAATTCTTGCCCATATTTTTATTTACTAAGAGATTATTTTCTATACATTGTTAATATAAAAAAATTATGCCATTAGCCAATTATAAATTCTTATAAGTATATTTTTAAATTTATTTGTTATAAAAATCATAATAATATATATTATGATTCAATAACAACGTTAATTGTTTTTAAATATTTACTCTTATAAAGAAAAAAAAGATTTACTATTATATTAACTTCTTTAATTATTTAAAATATATTAATACATTATTACTCACGATATAATGACATTTGCTGTTACCCAAGACATTTTATCATACCGAATATTTTTATAAGAAAATTACTCTGTAAACATTATAAAAGTGAGAATCAACCTCAAAAGTTCAAGTGTAATTTAAAAAGTTACAAAAATAGTAGTGGGTCCCGGAGGCCTGACTTAAGGTTGGGACACGTGTACAGCTAAAGTGCTAAGGTTCAGGTTGGAATGAGAAGTAGAAAGCTTAGTGTCGTTTTATTCAATGGTTGATTGGTTGTGTTATGACCTGCAATACAAACCTAGTATCCGGTATAACCAATGACCAATTTTTCTACTTTTTTTTTTTATGGGGAAAGAATAGATATCCACATGCATTTCCTTTGTCTACAACACACACTTCTACTTGTTATTCTCTTTTTTATTATTTTACTCTAAAATTCAAGACGACATCCTTTACCTATACCACACGTTGAATTTTTTTATTGGCATTGGATATGCAATTGTTTAAAAAGGGATTTAAAAAAATTTACGTGATCCATACTCTAGAGTAAGTGAAGTAATATTCTTCGAGGGTTTAAATTTTTACGATATATTAACTAAGGTATTAGTAAATTTACTTTTATTATAAACAAATAATAGGTGGTTCATTTTACAAAATTGAACAACCTAAAAATTTGACATTTGTCCAATTGGAGACCATTTTTATCAATTCACTCTTTTTTTTATAGTTTTTTGAATTTCAAAATCTTCTCTCCTATGAATCTGGATATTGTTGAATAGATATCTACAATTTTACTCTCATTTTGAATTTTGAAAATATTCTCCAGTCATCTCACACAAAGAGCACTTGTCACGCGCGTTATCTTCTCCACCCTTTATCCACCATGACTAAACTCCAACCACCACCAAACAACATTGTTGCACCATCACCGCCGCGCTGCACTCACTTTCAATGTGACAGATAAGTTTGAAATATTTGTCTTCTCTTGCTTCTTTCTTCTCATTACATATGGACTTTTTATTTGATATACATTTCAAATTTTTGCTGATGTTTTTTAGTCTTGCTTTTGCTTCTTATATCATAAAAAAATTATACTTAAAATTGTTGAAATTTTTTTTTGCTTATAAGATGTTTAACAAAATGTCTCACCCAAATTTCGTTATGATTTCTAGCAAGTCTTAGGTTACAAAAGCAACAATGACCATTAATTGACAAAAAAAAATTGCAAGCTCCCGTACACCATCTAAGCATATGAATATTGTTGAACACCATTGAAGAAATGTTGAAATTCATTTTTCTTATGAGGTGTTTGACAAAATGTCTCACCCAAATTCCATTATGATTTCTAACATAATCAAGTCATGATGATTTTAGTGTGAAATTTCCTTTTTATGAAGGATGCAACAAATGTTGCTATTGTCATTAATTATGAGTTTCTATTTATGTGGGTTAGGTGTCAAGGAATCAAGGTTAGAGCAATTGGATGAAATTCAAGTGAAAGCTATCAATACTTCTAATGGGAAGAATTTGCCTAAATGTCCAGCTTTAATCTTTGAATTCACAGGTGTTGCTTTTGGTAAAACAATACATCTCTTTGAAAGTCTTTGGTCAATTCCTTAGCAAGTTAATTTTTTTTTCTTTGAAAGTCTTGGGTTAGTTCCTTAGCAAGTCTTGGGATAGTTTATATATACATATAACATTGGGTAGCTTATGAAATATTTTTATTTTCTAGATATGACTATGAGGTAGGTATGCATCGTTGTAATTGAAGTTCAATTTTGTAACGTATTATGGACATGTTTGTTTTAAATTGTGTGATTTTTTGGTTTTGTTTAATTATTGTTATTATTATTATGTAGGCTCTAGTTAAAGGTCCCTTAATTCAACCGTGAAACTTTGTTGTTATGATGGGATTTTTGGTCTATGTGAGTTTTATGCTTCACATGATACAATTGTATCATCAAATGAGTTTTGAAAAGTTTTTACCTTTTTTTCTGTGTGGCAACACTTTGTGTTTGTATTTTGTTCTTCAAAAATCTTCCATACATGCTCTTCATTTGTTTTGTTCAATATATATTTTTGCATGTGTGTCTTCTTGGTATGGAGATTAAATAGTACCAAGTTGGGTGTTCCCGGCTTCCACTTTCTTAATATTTTAAAAAATAGTACCAAGTTTCTCCCATTTTTTCCGCATTATCTTTCTCTTCCCATTTCTTTTCTGAATTTGTTTTTGTATTTGGTAGTAAAGGAAGATGATGAAACACAATTTATTCAGTGAAATGTTGGTATCAATTTGAAGTCCAACGATGATAGCTTAAGAGTTCTCTACTTTTGGTAAGTCTTTCCATTTCTCTTTCCAACTATTTGGTAGTACAAAATAAATTTATATATAAAGAGGGATATCTTGTTCTTTATATACACGGTTCATTCCTCTTCTCTCCCTTATTCCTTTTTTTTCATCTATTTTTTTCCTTTTAATGTTTCATTCATATGATTTTGTTAGTTTTTATTGTTCCATTGATTTTGGTGTGGCTTTATTGATGGGTTATAGAGAAATAACTAAATATTTAGTTGATTTTATTTTGTACTACTTTACGGGTTGAAAGCTATGTGTTTGGTTAAATGTCCAAATATACTTTGAGATTTTCTTTGGCTATGCAGGAAACATTTCTACTCATTTGTTCTTTTAATTTTTATCTAGATAATGTTATAGGAGTCTTTGTACATTTTGTTTGAATGATATTGTGCTTTTTTATTCGTTTTGGACTGATTTATGAGTTGCAAGTTATATGTTTGATCTAATATCCAAATGAACTTTGAAATTTTTATTGGCAAGTTTTATTGGTTGGTTTTTAAAATATTGACATTAAATTTAGTGCATACTCACTATCATGCTACATTCAGAATATAGTTTAATTTTTTTTAGTGGACAAGTTTAGAAAATATCTTGAAAATATAGTTTAGCTTTTAATTTGGGGGATTTTGATAATCGCTAAATATGAGCTATTTTTATAATAAAAATATATTGAAAATATCTTTAAAATTATTTATTCAACAGTTATTTTTTGCTTAAATATTAGAAATTTATATTTTTTATTTATGACTTGCAGATATGAAAATGAAGGATTAAAAGCAAAAAAAAATCCAGAAAATATAAAAAATATAAATAAGGAAATTTTTTTGGCATCAAGCCCAAGTCCATTCCAACAACTATAGAAAAAGAGTCAAGCCCAATTCCACTCCAGTAGCTATAAGAAGGAAGTCAAGCCAAGGAGTAAAGACACACCGAGTCTCAAAGCACTCTAATACACACCTAAAGACTGAAAACTCTCCCTTGGGGAATTCTTTCTTCTCTTTCATCATTTTATATTCCCTTTTTTCCATCCTTTCTCCTCCATCAATTCCTATACTCCTTTTCTAGTGTAAGGCCCCTTATGGCTATGAGAGGCTAAACTCTTAGTTAGGGTCCAACAGGCCTAAAAAGCCATAAAATATATCGTACACTTTATATTTATCAATGCAAACAAGTGTTTTCTTTCCTATTATCCTTTCTTACTTTTAATTGCATGCATCATTCATCCTTGCATCATTTTTGGGGGTTAGGTGCTCGATAGAGAGTAATCCTTAATAGAAATACAAGGAAGGTCTTGCATGCATCTGTTTTAGGAATTAATCGCTCAAAAAAAGGTAATTTCTAATAGAACTAAAAGGAAGAAGTATCTTAATAAAATCATTGTTAGACATAGAGTGATTGCATTATGCTCATGCATCAAAGCAAGCATCTAGAATTAGAACTTCATGCATTTTATCTATTGACTCTTTACAAAGACATTTGGGAGATAGATAAACAAAATAAGTTTCTCATCGTGAGACATTAGGGACAAGTATTCTAATAGATGTGAGTAGGATAAATTCACCTGGTTGATAGAGAAAAATCACAAATAATACATCTTAGGTAAATAAGGCATGTTAAGTCCTAACATTCCCATCTCATTGAATTCCCTACTATTTCTTTTGTTTTCTATTAATAGTTATTATTTTATACCCTGTTCTTTTAAATTGATCTTTTATACCTCATCTTATCTCTTTCTCTTATAAATTGGAAATTATCCAACACAAGTACAAAACAAAGTCCCTGTGAAAATTGACACTCAGACTTCTGAGTACTTTACTACTTGGACATTTGGTTCACTTGCCAAACTGTTAACAAAATGCTAGAGTTCAGAGTTGAATTCTTTCATCCTTGGGCCATGATCGTGTTATGTTGACTATCCAAGGGCATTTAGGCCACTAGATGACACTTCTAAAACACAACAGATGCATCTTCAAAGATAAAGAGTTTGTTTAGGTACAAAGCAAGAGAAGCTTTAGAAAGCTTTATTTTAGAGATTCTATATTGGAAAAAGCTTTATATTTCTAGTATAGAAACTCTCAAAGTGCTGCTAGCTTGTATGGAAATACGCCTAAAGTCAATGTGATGACAGTGATGAATGAGTCTCGATAAAATTTCATGTTGCATTAGACATAAAGAGTGTCTTGGAAAGGATTATTTCCACAACAATTTATGATAGATTGTCCAATACAAACATAAGAAGCTACTACCTACATCTACTGTAGGTGTGTTGTGTTTTAGAAGCAAATGTTGTGGCCAATAAACCCATCCTTAGCTACAACTGCAAAGCCATAATATTATTAAAAGGTACAATTATGCAAAAAATCATTGTTATAGCCTTCGTCGCTCTTGACAACAATGCCCCCAAAGTTCCCAAACAATGTTTGATCTCACTTTCGTGCCATTAGATCCCATTTTACGTCGCTCCTTCACTGTTGTCAATGTCGTTAGATCTCCTCATCGAAGAAAGGGAAGTAAGCTTTATGAGGGAAGATAGTTCATCGGAGGCAAATTTTAAGCAACTTTTCTTTATCAATGCAAAATTTATAAATTTATTTGTAGTGCAAAGACTCGTAAACTAAAACTAAACTTAAAGTTTCTATTGTACTTTTATGTTTTTAATTTCAAATTAAACTATACCTAGACATTTCTTATAACCTACGCTATGAATTAGAATAATAAACAGAAGAAAATACGGGGGACAAAAGTGGTCCTTTTATCGAAACTTATAGATACATTTGAATGCTATGGAATTTAATGCTTAAAAAAGGGAATAAAAAAAAGGGGGTAAGGCATCAAATCATGTTAGCACAATGAGAGATGAAACAATTGTGAGGAAAGCTTCTAATGAGAGGTGTTGTCTACAGTGAAGTTCATTTGCGGTTCATCAATTAAAACCTATTGTAGGAGGTAAAAGCCGGTTACATTAACAAAAAAATTACAAATATGGGGCGTTTTGATGTCACTAAGTCCCCAAACCCTCTCATTCTCTTCTTTGGATCTCCTTTGTGAGATTTGTCAGCTCCTATACAAAGATCATCTGAGTCACCCAGATATACTCCCTTCCGTTGCATTTGTTGATTTTGGTGGTGTTTGGTTCATGGGCACCCACTCCATTGCGTGCAACGACTTCGACCACCAACAACGTCATTCATACATGAACTACCCCAGATCAACCTTGTTCCATGAGGCGTCACCTCCAACACCCAAATCTACACTGCTTCACACGTGTAGTCACCATTGTCATTAGATCCCGTCGCACCGTTGCATTTTTTGGAAGGGATAGGAATATTGGAATTGTGGTATTTTGAATTCTAAAATGAGATTGGAGATGGAAGTATTTGCGACATTCTTTGTTTTTGGTTAACGTATTCTAGACTGGGTATTCTGCTACTATATATTCTATGATTCCTCTGCAATCATATTGCAAAAGGATTAATTTGCAATTTTTAGTTAAATTGTTGAAGATCTAAGCAACTGGACCAATCAGTTGTCCAAAAATCTCAACCATTAAATAAAATATGAATATATCTAATAGTGATAAATAAGAAATAAACTTCACCATAGACAACACCTTAATGAGAACACTTAGATGCACCTAGTGAGATGCATAATTTGGATGTATGGGAGAAAATGAAAATTTTGAAAGAGCAAACCTAATTGAACAAGTCTTTATCTTAGGAGCATCTTAGATGTGTCAATTAGCCTTCTTTTGGAGATTTCATTGTTCCAAGCTTGTTGTTTTCTGTTTTAACTATAACAATTTTTGTGAAACCATAGTTAGTATGTATAAATAATAATCAGCCTGACTTGTGAAGCAATGAATCAAACCTATTTGTCTCCTAATAATGTATATATCATTTCGTTGGCACTCTGATTATGCAGATAATGCTAATTAAATGGAGACAAATTTGATGGGATAATATTGCAGTGTTTCAAACATTTATAATGCGCACATGTGTTACAAAATTATATTTTGTATTATATGACAGTAAGTTGAGATTAATGGGATGTACAAAACCTTTTTTCCCAATATCTTCCCACTTAGCATATATATACATATATGATATTAAATCTGAATAAACTATACAGATATGAAAATATGAAAATTTTAAAAACTATAAAATATGATATAGTTATATCATAATATATAAAATTAATATAAAATTGACATAAACAAATAAATAATTGTTTTTTTAAGAAAAAAACAATGGGTTAAAATCCCGATCATGTTGTGAGAAGAAAGGTTAAAAACTCTAATTGGATTCGTAGAACAAAAAGTAAATTTCCTGGTGAAAATCATCATTTCATTGAAGGAAAACCCCCTTTGTCGCCTCTCATGAGTCAGGAACGTTGCCATAGTCCTCCACCCCCACCCATTCATAATCTTGCTCACTTTTTTTTTAAGAAGTCATTTAATTTCTAATGTTGGAATTTTAGGAGATCCTTATAAAATACCAATAACCACCAAGAACACGTTACATTAGATTATCAGGAAGAGTGTTAGGAATACCTGGATCCATAATGATTGATCAACAAACGCAACGAAATCTGAATCCGTAGGTAACCGGTGGCTTCATGGTTCTTCCTTAACCAGAACCTATTTATTCCTTAATAGGACCTTCGTAACTCTTCAGATGGGGAGAAGAGAAACTATATGTAACGGCTCGGTATATTGGGAAGTGTAGTCTTCTTATAGTGTGTTAATTTAATAGGGCTCACATTATCCCCTAATGGACCAACACTGGCATCTGCTTATTTAAGTCCATATCATTTGATTTGTTTGTCTAACGGGCTCACTTAATTTAATCACATAAAATAAAAACCACTAATGATAAATAGCTAATATAATTGTCTTATAATATTAGCCCACATTAATTATTGGAATAGAAAATTCTAACAATCTTCCACTTGGGCTACATATTGTAACAATTTTATCAAAAATCCTTAAGCGCGCATCTGTATGCTATTTACCTTTAGACTTTCACCTTAACAACCTGGTCCATCTCATGCATCAATAATGGAATCATTGTGTCTTTGTCACTACAACAAATGTAACTAGACCCCAATGACTACCACATCAGTACACTCAATGACATAGGTCAATATGGATAAGCAACATGAAAATTATATGCAATATGATCTCAGTCATGCCTATTTCCAATTGGTCCAAACTTTATTCTTTATAGAGATCAATCCAAACACAACATAGATATTGCAAACAAAACAAGCTTATAATGAAATGATTAACTTTAACTTTATTTCTGCAGAAAATCCAAACAACAAAATATTTGTAAACCATAAGATATAGAACATAAGTAAGACTCTCACTCAACTAAGGTACTATCAGGAATTACACCCATATGAGCATTGTGCTCATGAAAAACTTAAGTGTCATACCTCTAATAAGTGGATCAGCTAGCATGAAATGAGTTCTTATATGTTATATACAAATCTATATTTTCTGGATTCTTTATTTAACAACCAAATACTTTATGTCAACGAACTTTTACTTAGTTGAATCCTTAATAAGACCACTAAGATATTGTCCCAATAAACACCTGATGACTACTTAATGTTGGCGACAACAGGCAAGCTAGTTATAATAATTTAGCAATCATAAATTCTAGTATGAAGTCTCATAACAAAATATTAACTCCACCAACATGGTTAAATGTGGATCCTTATGTGAAGTGATTGCTATTAAGACATTCTGAAAAAATCGAAGTCAGAATACCCGATGATCTCTAAACTTCTGGACTTTCGATATGAAAATATGTAGTTTCTTGTTCTCTTCAATTAACGCATAATGCACTTTACTACTTTCTAGTGTTGCATACCAAGATTACTCGTATATCACCTTAGGACTCCGACAAAGAAAATATTTCAGGACAATAAAAAAAAACTTAAGTATACATGATAAATTATAATATAATTGCTTTGCAATAATAAGTTGTATGATGATAGTATGATGTCATCAACATACAATACCAAAATAATAAATTTACTCCCACTAAAATTTTGGCACACATAATCATCAACCAAATTTACCTCATCACCATAAGAGACAATCTTGATGAATTTTGTAATACCATAGACGAGAGACTTGTTTAAAAGCATAAATGAATTTCTTTAGTTTGCATACCATACACTTTAGATAATCTTAAACAAGATTTTCTGGTTGTATTTAGAAACGTAATCTTTACATTCATCTATACAAAACAATTATCAAAATGATCTCCAGTGCCATTGTAGATAATCTTAAACAACATTTTATTTTACATTTAATTTCATGCTAACCTGTTCTTTGATTTTGACAAGTCCATCACACGCAAAACATATATAAGAGATGTGGAGAAGTCCTTCGTAAAATTGTTTGTCTAGCATCATTATTGCATTCGGTTTTTTTTAATAAAAGCATGAATTTAAGTATATATGATAGAAACATATTCATGCATTATTCACGAAATTTAGTGCATAAAGGAACATAAAAATATATAATAAAACTTTATATATACAATAAAGCTATTTATTAGTTTACGTATAGCATAGGAAATGTGCTTCTACTAGGATTATCAAAAGGGTGGTGCCGAAAGATGTGCATCTTATCTTTCAATATGACCAATCATTTCTTTATACACTAGCAAGCTTCAATATACTCTTTCAAAGTGATTAATAAAATAAAGGTTAAATGAATGATTTGGTTCCAATAATTTTATAATTCATATTTTTTTTATAGTTTGAAAATAATTTTTTTAGTTCTTATCATTTATATTTTAATTATCTTTTATTTCTTATATTTTAAAAGTAATCTTTTTAATCCTTATAGTTTGTATTTTAATTATTTCTAGTCTCTATAGTTTGAAAGTGATCTTTTTAGTCAATATAATTTATATTTTAATTACCTTTTAGTCCTTACTATAAAAAAAATATAAAAATAATTAGTTACAAATTAGTTATAAATTATCAACTATTTTTTATTACAAATTATCTTGCGAAAAATTAGTTACGAATTACTCGTTAATATTTTTGTAATTAATTGCAATTGATAATATTACTTATATTTTAATTTTGATAATAAGAACTAGAAAAAAATTAAAATATAAAGTATAAGAATTAAAAAGTAACTTTCAAACTATAAAGACTAAAAAAGAAATAAAATATAAATGATAAGGACTATAAAAATCACTTTACAGCGATTAAATAAGAATTAAAATATAAATTATAGAAACTAAAAAAAAATTAGAATATAAATGATAGAGATTAAAATAATCATTTATAAAGTATAAAAACTAAAAAATTATGAATCGAGACCAAATAAGTAATTACCCATAAAATAAATGCACAAATTTATCATAGTCAATCAGCCTTAAACACGGACTTGGATTTTGTCCAATATCAACAAGAAATTGACGTATGTCCAATTATAAGTTTTCTATCTTTGGTCCTGTATAATCAGATGCCTTAGGGATGAAGCAATGGATTTTCACTACACAACAGATTACATAAAAGTTAATTACTTTACCTGCCGTTACTACGTGGACACCGAGGCGATTTTACGACCTAGTTTTGAATTTTATAATGAAAATATATCCATGTCAAAACATATTAAACATAAAGCATCCCATTCAATCAGATGATCGAACTCGAACCTTTTAGTGTGTGACTCTATCTGAAAGACACAACAATTGGTTGTCTGGTAATTTTTGATTATTTTTTAGCAAGTAGAAATAAATATTTCTCAATTTGATTTATTTACCTATCCACTCATGAAACAAATATCTGTCCATTTAAAGTTTAAAATTATATCGATTACCAATTTTCTTAATTATACTCACATATTTACCCAATTCTTAATATTTTACATATTTATCATAAATGAGAAAGAAATAATAATATATATTATAAATTTAAAAATAATTTACTACAAATAAAAATTTAATTGCAATATGGTTTAATCCGTCTATTGTCTTTTTAAGAGGACAAATAAAAAGAAACGAAGAGAATATTTGTTTATTGTTTGTTATAGATTTCTTTTTTTATTTATAAGTTATTTATTCATAAGTTTAATTTTGATGTATAATCAGTTTTAAAAAAATATATTGCTGATGAATTAATTAGATTATATCTTAAACATGATTTTTAAATTAATTATCACAAAAATCAATAATTTATAATACAACAAGCAATAGTTAGTTGATAATATAAACTTATGTTCTAATTAAATTCTTTATATAAATTCATATGATAGGCATATAAGAAAGTTTGGACAAATAATTAAAAGTCTTTTTTTTTTATTCGGACAAATTAACAATGAAAGTTGAGTGCTGCATTATGGTACATAATATTGTCTCGCTTGAAAACAACTAAAGATATGATTATTTGATTATTTTTTTTCATCGATGGTTTCGTTTTTAATGGGAATCGCATTCTTAATTATTTGTCGGGATTTTCATGGATTTTAATAATTGAGGACACGGGCTGTAAAATATAATTGAGTTGGATTTGAATTAAATCTGTTACTTCATGTGCTAATCCAATCACCTACACGGGACGGTTTCTTTTCTGGCCCATATTATTGGCAAACTTCCTTTTTACTAATTACACCTCCTATATTTGCTTTTTAGTTTCCTTTTTTTAAACTGTACTTAGTGCTTTGCATTAGGAGTGTTCAAAACTGACCTGGTTATAAATGTCAAACTGATCCAAAAAAGTAAAAACCGCAACAACAAAAAACCAAACAAATTGCATATTTTTTACACTTTGGTTCTATTTTTGGATCTTGCTATAAAAAGATAAACCAAACTAAACAAACCATATGCAATAATTATATTATTTTTTTATTGTAGTAGTCAATAATAAGTATTAAATAATTTATTTTCATATGTTAAAAAAAAGTGTACTAAATAATTTTAAATATCAAGTGATGCACAAATTATTATTTGATAATATTATTTTATATTAATGCTAAATAGAAGTGAAAATAATAATTTTTAACTAAAATATGTTAAATAAGATTCAATAAGAAAATAATATTCATTTTTAAAATAATATAACATAATAATTATGTAAGTTTAATTGATAGATTTTAAATTATGATAGTAGATTAAAAAATAAAAAAAAAACCCACTGAACCAAATCACAAAAATTGATTTGATTTTGTTTAAATTTGGTGTTATATTTAAACTAAACCAAATTCAATCACATTTTTTTATGTTTAGTTCAAATAACTTTTTATCTTTAAGTTGTATGTAAAGATAAGGTATTAAATTTGTGTCCATCCTAATATTTCTCAGTTACACTATTACGGTATAAAATATTGTAATTATAAAACTACTTAAATTGTAAACAAAAGACTAAGTTACACTAACCATTATTGAAGTTTTGTGAAATTATACAAACATATTCTATATTTTTACCATTATAATCAGAGACGGATCCAAGAATACCCTAATCCATGAATGCATCAAAAGGGGTTGATCTTTTTTTTTTTTTTTGTAATTTAATTATTTAAATATATAACTTCTAAGAAATAAATATTTAATAATCAATGACTTTTATAAAATTATTTAGTAATTTTAAAGGTAAAACTAAAAAAAATTATTCAAATGATATAGGAAAAAATAATTCATACTAATTTTTTATTTTCAAGTTGTGAAATACTTTTTTTATCGGAGACCACAATACTAATCAAACAAACAATGATTTCTTCTAAAACAAAAAGAAACAAACTCATTAGATACAATAATAATTATGATAAAATAAGTTTTTAGTTACTTATATTTTCAATAATTTTTGGTTTTAGTCTTTGATCTTCGTACAAATTTAGTTTCTGAAATTTGTAAAAAAAAATATTTTAATCTCTAGACTTACTCGTCAATTTTTTCACTTTTCTAACTTGAGGTTCCGAGGAGAAATTAAAAACACATTTTTTTTTATAAAATTCAAAAACTAAATTGCTCAATATAAAGTTAAAAAATTAGACACAAGATCCAATGAAAATATAAAAAATATAAAGATAGTTTATTCTAATAACTAAAAGTCATCAAATTTTATAACAATAATATATAAATATGTTTATAATATAATCTTAATAATTACATATATAAAAAAATAAATTAGACTTATAATAATACACAAAACATATAGTTAACCCAGCTAATAACATTTGATAAAAAGACATAGAAATGATATTTTCATTATATCTATTTGGGTTAGATTATAAGTAATGACAACAAGCAGTATATATTTCATTAATTATTATGTATTTATTAAAGCTTTAAAGAGACTACAAAGGGAGGGGGAAGGGGTGAAGTCCCCTGCTTGCTCCCCTTGTATCCCGTCTTTTATCTGTGATTACAGAAACATTTCTCTTGTATGGAATGTTAATGTAATATATGTGAATGTAATGCTTTCAAACATTATAAAAGTCTTAGTGTAACATATAAGAAACTGTCAAATATAATATTTTCAAACATAAAAAAAATCAGTGTGAGAATAAAAAAATGGTGTTATGTGAATTTGAAAAAAAAAAGCAAGTATAATTTGCTTTAAACAAAGTTGATATTTTAGACCTCATAATTAATTATATAATTTAATCCTTTAATTTAATGTATTTAATTTCAACATTTGACTCACCATTACTTTCTTCTTGGGATTTAATTAAAGTAGCTCTATTGGAGCTTTCCATGTTATTATATACTAAATTAGAACCATTCAAAGCTCTGCATGTGATGTGGCATCCCACATCCAGCTTGATTTGATTTTTCTCACATCAAATCCATGTACCCATATCAAAGAAAAAGACAATCAAGTTTTGGACAAGATAACTCATTTTTGGAAAGTTTTCCCCCAAACAAGATTTATATATCCAACTTTGAATTGAGTCCAAAAGACAATCAAGCTGCTGCTAAAAGGGACAAAGTTCCCACCTGGTCTTGCTACTGGTGGATCCAAAAAATTGAGTCCCCTACCTACCACTCCCAACCTCATTTGGCTAAATTGTGTTTTCTTTCTAAATTAACAAATCAGACTTCAACTATAGTCGAAGTTTGAATTCCAAGACGGGTTATATGATGCGTCAGACCACAATGACAAGTGACAACAAGCTTGAGACAAAACTAAAGTTGGAGATTTTTCAGCGAACTTGAGGAGCAAGTGATAGTTAATTTCTGTAAGGGAACTGCTATTACTACTCATGATGTTAATGATAATATAAATTCTCCTTTTCCAGATGCAGTCACAATTTCATTGCAATAGTTGATACTGTGAGAAATTACAGTAAATACAGTAATAATAACGTGATTGTCAAACCTAAAAAAAACCTTAAAATTATGGTTAAAATTGTTGTCATGATGCTATCACAAAGATGATATCCGATTTAATTCTTAAGTCAACATTGTTTTTTTTTAAGTAATACTACTATTGATTTGGAGACAACTGTTATAAAGGAAATATCTTTGAAGAATATCAGACTTATAAAATTGATTATGCACTAAACTCAAAAATATGGGAATAAGAGTAAAATTCAAACTTAAGTAATCAAATGTTTAAAGGCATGTTCATACGAACTCTTCTTAGATATGAAGAACTTCACTCATTAACCACTTTCTCACATATTCTAACTTGAACGTTGGAATCTATGCATGTGCCATAATCGGAGATGCTTGTCGCGAGCTATTGAAAATCATTGCTCTTCCCACGTCTTTCTTCACGTTTCATTAAAAAACAAAATATTGTACAGCTATCAATAGAAGTCATTAGTTTGAGAAAAATTAAACTGTTTTAAGCAAAGTCTCAAATTTAAACTTTATGAATAAAAAAACAAGTAGTTAATTGAAGCAATCCCAGTATAAGTTGCAACCTTCGATAATATTCACTCTAATAAAATGGTTACTAAATATCTTTAACAGGTCACGGTAACACAATATATTTAAGTCATTTGAGACATTGAATTTTACTCGACAATTAAATTCTTAAAAAAATTATTTTTATACATAATTTCTATATAAAAAAACTACCTTTATACATAAATTCTAAAAAACCAAACTACTTAAATAACATAAACTAAGTTACTATTTCTCCTACAAACTGTCTTCCACAACATCTTTTTTTTCCTTTTCAAATCAAGTCTATTAGAATAGCACATCCTGAAAGTAGTTTGTAGGCTTCATTGTCCAATTAATGTTTCCTCCATTTTCTAAAATAAAACTAAACCGAAAAATAAAATTGAGTGAAGGCTACGTCAACATACTGCTTAAACCAAGGAATGATGTTTATACTATATATTATGATTATTAGCAAATACATATGAAAATGTTTAAAAGAAATCCTGACATTTACCATTACAGCAAACACATAGCTAACTACTAACTACACAAGGGGACCAACAACTTCTAAACAGCTAATTATGTATTCTCTACAAACCAAATTACTCTACACATAGCAATCGGTCAACCTATTAATCTCTCCTCCTCTTCTTCTCATTTCTCTTAGATGAATTATTCAACTGTGAAAGGATAAAGAAACCTTGTTAATACCAATTCAACGGGAGGAAACAAAAAAGAAAGAAGACCAACAAGAACTGGTCCAACTCACCATTATATTAAGAATTCGCACAAAGATTGCAGCCAAATCAGTGAACAGTGTCAATGCATGCTTAACATAATCCAGGTCACCAAAGTGAGCCCTCTCAATGATTACTTGAGTGTCTACTATAACGTAGCCCACAAACACCAAAAGCCCAAAGTACAACTGCAAAAATTGCAAATAAGTACCCCGGAAGTCCGAAGATATTTTTTAGTATATAACACGACAAAATATATACCATAGTAGAAGGGTTTATTTATTTTTCCTAAGTATGTGTCACACTAGCAAGAATAGACAGCATTGTTAGTTACCTCAAATTTGAATAGAGCTATAGAGCCCCCAAAGAGAGAGGAATCAGAGTGCAACCACATAAGAATGGAAAGCCAAGAAGAAAGCAAACCACCAAGGTAGAGGTACTCCCTTCGCCTTGCAACTAAGGCTACTGCAGAAAAGCAAGCAAAAGCCAAAGAAGTTGCCACAAATGCGCCAATGATAAGGCTGCAGAATGGAAGAAAAATGTCAAAACATCATCCTTAACTCAACACTAGTCACATAAGCAACTGCCCATTTATCACATAAAACAAAGAAATGCTTAAAAACACACTCTTATTGGGTAAAATTCATGTGGATCCTATTTTCCTATTATGTTTGGCAACACCTTATCAACACATGTAAAGCCAGCAATTCAGTCAAATTGAGTAAGCAATGCAGAAGCTACTCTCAGTGGCTTGTTTAGCATGGATCCTATATGGTGTACTATGGTAGGACAATTAAACAAACAAGTAGTGCCCCCCACATAAAATTTCACCAATAAGAGAGAATTTGTTAGAAAGATAGCATTAGAAATTGTACTTTTAGAAACTCCTCTAAAGAAAAGTCTGTAAAAAGAATAGTTTGCTGTATCAGCAAACATGTGCATGAACGAATCCTCAAATGGCGATGATAATCTATTAATCACATCATCAACTCCAGCCAACTCCAATTAGTAAATTTTGAAGAAGATTATTATACACAGATATGGATCAACATTGTTAAAGGCAGCACACTAGTAAATTACTATGATTGCATGAATATACAATCTAAAGCACATTAACCAGAAAAAAAGAAGAAAGAAAGAAACTTGATATCCATTTCTAATGAGCCGCTTCTGCACCTGATTCCTACACCAAACCCCAACACATTCCTAATTGAGAAGGTGGGTTGGATGGTTAAGGGAGAAGGAAAGAGGGGATCTGAGAAAGGTCACGAGTGTGGTCCCCTCTGCAAACAAAAACTAACAATACTAACAATTAACATTTGCTGAACAAAAAAAATCCCAATTGAGAAGAGAAACACACTAACTTAGCAACTCTTTCTCGTGCTCAATAAGGAAGGTGTAGAGAGTTTGACATGATAATTATGATTAAGAATAATACAACTCATGAGAAATACATACTACTACTATAAATTAAAATCATACTTCAGTCACTGGATCAAAATAAGCACAAGACTCACAGCCAAACGATCAAACGTCATAACCATAATTAAAAAACACAATCAACAAACGCATACCCAGGATCAATGGCAAAAGCCAAACCAATCAGAGGTCCAATGGAAGCACCCTGAAACAGGGCCGAAGCCATCAACAGAGACAACCTCTTTTGCTGAAAAACAACAAAACAAAAGAGTGAGAACACCAACAAATAAGGCTCCCAGTGCAGAAAGAAAGTAGATTCATATTCATACCTCTTCAAAAGGGGGTGTAGATAGCAACCAAAACATGCTCCCAATGGAAGCCACCGTGGTGAGAAAACCGCCAATGTTCCACAGAACATGAAGGAAGGCTCCAACAGCAGCAGCCACCACAGCGCAACATAACGTAAAATAAACCTGCAATTAATCAATTAATCAATAAATCACAATTCTTAATACATATGCAAAGACACTACAAAATCAATCATTGGCATAAGCAGAATCATTTTTCAAATTGAGAAATGACTTAATTAATAATTACCAGTTTGATGTGATTCTGAACGAGCGGAGAGATCTCGCGGAAATTCTTGAGAGTATCGTAACTCCAGCTGCTTCTAGAAGAAGAAGACGATGGGGACTTGAAGAAAGTGTCCATCGAAAACAAGGAATCAAATCGTATCGTTTTCGTGATGTGATTATTACAAGCACAATTGGTTTGGTTAGACAGAAACAAGGCCACGCAGCTATATAGAGTGCGCGCGCTTTTTCTTTTTCTTGTTTTGTTTCTGCTCATCACACACACTACGTCATGTATGATTATAATTTAATAATTATTTGGTAAAAATTATTAACAAAATAAAAATGGATGTAGATTACACTAACATAAATTGAGCCAAGCATAAAAAATAAAAATAAAATGAGCCTTTTCTTATCAGTTATTAATAAAATAATTAATTGGTAAAAACAAATGAGGTTAATTTTTGGAACCATGAGTACATCATATGTAAAACTTTTTTACATAGTACCAGAAGAATAGATTTTATCGGCAAAAGAAAAAAAAAAGAAGAATATAGATTTAATTTATATAATAAATTTAACAATTGTTACATTATGTTATAAAATAAGTTACTTAAATAAAATCAACTATCGATATAAATTCAATTTTTATAACGAATTTACACAAGTGGTAAGTAATTATTCATATTTTATAAAATAATATAAATTACTTAAATCCCATGGAAGGTCAACTTTCGAAAAGTAATTTAATAATTTAATATTATTTAAATAAGTTATTTCATTGTTCTATGGAATAGGTCGATAGGATAGGAGGTAATTTTAATAAATGGAGTGGCTCTTGGGTTCATGAGTTTATCACTTCATCCTATCAAGAGGTTTGCATTTTTTTGTTGGTGTTTGACTTTCATACGTATGGATGGAGGGGCAAACAACCTTTCGGGCATTTTTTTCTCAAAATTATTAGATGGGTAAATTTTAAATCAATATCTAAAAAGGGATAACTAATAGGGTAATTTATGATAATTGAAAATCATAAAAAAAATTATAATTTTTTTTTCATTGAAGTGATAAGAAAATTTATCACTTCAATTTTTTATTTTTTTTAAATGACTTTAAAGTAAGAGATTTTTTTTTTGTTGTTAAACATGATTTTGAAGTTGTAATGAGTTTTTTTTTTTACTAAAGTCGTAAAGTATTTTACGAGTTTAATTTTTTTAATTTTTTTTCACGACTTTAAAGTTGTAAGGTATTTTTTAAAAAACGTAAATAATTTTTTATTTTAATTATTTAATGAGTTGATGTATATTTTCTTTTTCATTTTCATTTAATATTTTTTATATTGTTTTATCTAATATTTTCTATATTTTTTATAATTTTTTTTCCTAATACTAAGGATTATTATTTATTTTTATAATAAAAAAATAATGTAAAAAATTTAAATTTAAATAAAAATATTAAAATATACTTTGTTCAACAAAAATATTAAAATATTTTGTTACTAATATTAACAAATAATATTAACTTATAATTTATCAAATAATATTATTTTTAAAAAACAATTAATTTTTTCAATTATCATTAAGTAAGTTAATAATTTATAATTTATAATTTATTTTAATATTAAAAACAAAAAATAATTTAGTTATGAAAGTAGTTATTAAAATAAAATAACATAATATATTAATATAAAATAAATAATACAAATTAAACATAAGCATAAAATTAAAAAGTAGAAAAAATATATATTGTTAACTTACTTGGATAGACCGTTAATACGAGTATGTCTTTCAGTTCTACACAATGAGCCGTTTTTAGACATATTTAAAATTAATTTGTTTATCTTATTACATATACGACTTGTCACCCATCTTCTCGGCTCGGCGTGTGTCTTGTAGTCTCGAATGATCAAACATAAAATATGAATCCAAATATTAAGGTCAGTTATTTATCTCTGTTTCCAAGGGAATAAAAATGATACAAATAATTTTTTGTTAAACAAATATTTAACACATTTTAATATTTTTATTTAAATTTAAGTCCTTTACATTATTTTTTTAATTTAAAAAATAAATAATCATCATTAACAATAGTAAAAAATATAAAAAATATTAAATATAACAACACGAGTATGTCTTTCAGTTCTACACAACGAACATTTTTTAGACATATTTAAAATTAGTTTGTTTATCTCATTATATATACGACTTGTCACCCATCTTCTCGGCGTGTGTCTTGTAGTCTTGAAGGATCAAACATAAAATATGAATCCAAATATTAAGGTCAGTTATTTATCTCTGTTTCCAAGGGAATAAAAATGATACAAATAATTTTTTGTTAAACAAATATTTAACACATTTTAATATTTTTATTTAAATTTAAGTCCTTTGCATTATTTTTTTAATTTAAAAAATAAATAATCATCATTAACAATAGTAAAAAATATAAAAAATATTAAATATAACAATATAGAAAATATTAAATAAAACTAAAAACATACATTAATTCATTAAATAATTAAAAAATTATTTATGATTTTTTTTTAAAAATACCTTATAACTTTAAAGTCGTGAAAAAAATAAAGTCGTAAATTTACGAGTTCAATAAAAATCAGTTACAACTTTAAAGTCGTATTTAAAAAAAATACAAAAGAAAAAAAAAATCTCTTAGTCATGTTAAAAAAATAAAAAATTAAAGTTGTAAATTTTTTTATCACTTCAATGGAAAAAAAGTCAAATTTAGAAGTCGTACCTTATCCCCTTCCCTTCGCGGTATGAATTTAAATTATACCCCATTTAGTAATTTTGAAAAAAAAAAAAAGTTCAAAGGGTCGTTTGGCCATTGGAGACTTCAGCTCTTGAACTTTTACCAATTATCTGAAGAGTTAATAATGAAAAAAAAAACTTTTAATACCGTAAAAAAATCAGTCATATGATTGTTTTATTATTTTATTCTATACCTAAATCTAATTGAATTTGATTAAATTCTTGGTAACTGTATATGATATATAGATAAATACTATCATTATAAGAGGAATCTCCGCTTGTGTTCTTTTTTTTTTTTAATATTCCACTTGTGTTCATTATAACACATAAAATTTAAATTATAAAGAAAAATATAAAAAAATATTACTCTTATAAAATACTTATAATTTATTTCAATTACTAATTATTATTATTATCATAATCATGAGGTATATTAGTATTTATCTACATATTATAAATTTCAGTATTCTTTTTTTAATAAAAGAAATTTTAGAAACTATTTTTTTCTCGTTGAGTCACATAATTTTTCTTGCATTAAGTATCTCATTATATTTGTTTTTTTATTTTTCATTTCCCTTAAATATTATTACCTAAATTTAGATAGTTCGAATTAAAATTTGACTATAATTTTTAATCATTACTTTGAACACATCATATTAAATTAGTACACTTTCAAAACTGTTATCCCTTTGATTTAATTCTGTCTAATAAAAAAAATCCTAATTATTTTTAAAAAAATCTTAACTACATAATTTCACTACTATTTAATATTAATATTTTATCTTTTATATATATTTTTATTTACATATGCACAATAAATGATAAATTTACTAGCATAAAATAATGTGGACGGGCATTTTTGTAATTTTCAGCAAAGGAGGAGATTTGTATAATGAAGGTAAGAGGAATTTACTCGTACATACATTATTACCTTTTTCAACAAGACCTATATGTCCCCAATTTATAATTTGAAGATTTCGATGCAACTTATTTTCAACATGCAGTTTCGTTGACTAGTTTTGATATTAACGTTCTCTTCGGTTAAAACCAGGAGGATATTGACTCATATTACGATCTAACTTACAAAACTGTTTTTTTTTTTAGTTTAAGTGAGTTGGAAAAGCTGTATTTTTTTAACTGGAATTTTAGTTTTTCAATAAAGATCTTAAAATATTCTCACAAGCTTTAAAACTTAGATTATATGATAAATTAGTTATAATACTAATCCTCACTTCAAAATTTAATCACACATGAAATTTATTGACATAATTGGTTAAAATCAAACTAAATTTCTCCATGCAATCTCATGGTCATCAAGTAATCCACAGTCACAAAGTATTTAGGTGTAACAAAGGGGTTTAGCCCTCAGCAGGATGTATGAGTTTTATAATGTATGAGTATTATAAATTCTTGATATTTTGTTCATTTCCTATGAATAAAAAAGAAAGAGTATTTATTTTTGAATATTTGTATTAAAATATTATCTTAATAACTCTTGCCAACATTTAATATCGATCTTTAATAGCAATTTGCAATGGTCAAACTTTAATTTTGATGGAAAAAACAATACAAGCTAAGCACTTAAGAAGCAACACTTTTTGTTGTATTTGTCTTAAACTGTTAATAATACCCTTTTGGATCTTGTTGATCAATGCATAAGTTTTATTTACGATTGAATTAGAATGTATTAAAAATTATAGTAAAACCATTAATTTTTTAATAAGGAATTCGTTTTTAATTTCTTAACCAATTATAATAGGTCTATATTTGTTTAGTTATTAAGTAAGGTATATCTAAATTTTTTGACAAATCATGAACTGAAATTAATTATTTGATTTGACTTACAAGATTATTTAATTTAATGATTTTTAAAATAGAACACTTTAAACTCTGTATTTTTTTTTTATGAATACTACGTATAAAATTATTTTAATTTAAAAAATAATATATTTATCCTTCACACGCCTCCCATCTAAAAACCCAAATTTCAATGATACTACCCTTGAAAAATTGGAGAAAAAACCTAACATCTTCTGCTGATTTGGAAAATCAGTAAAATAGCTTGTCATTCACGATTGGGCCAGCACACATCCACGTAACTTGGCCAATAACAACTTGACATGTCAGCTTCCGAATGTTTAATGTTTCAGAAGAAATTTTGTTTTTATTATTATTATTATGAACAAGTCAGAAGAGATAAACAAAGGAACAGAATGTCTTTTTCACAGGCACACACACAATAACTAGGTAGTTTTATAGTATAGTAACTAGGTATGATTGCCTTGATGGTTCTTTGTAATAACCATGAAAATGTGCAAAATGAATAAAAATCCCATTCAATAGAAAAAATAATTCTTTACACTTAATAGCACGGAAGGGTCTGCATGCAAAGGTTTTGATCAGTGTGAAATCATTCTGTAGGTGGTGAAGACAATGAAAGTTTTAAAAGCAAACCACACAATAATCCAATGAGACCCACAAACACGGCAAAAGTGAAGGAAAAGCCTGAATCGCCTCTACGATTTCTTCTTTTCAGAATGTCCTACTCATCAATAAAACAGATACAGATCAGGATTAGTGATATTTTTTTAGCAATCATTGTCAACTATCAATTTATCAAGCAAAAAAGAAAATAAGCAATGCTGCTACAAATTCAGATGTTTAAATGTTAACTTCCACTAATCAAATTTAGGATAATTTAGCTATTTTTCACCACATGACCAATTTTAGTGCAAGGATATATTTTACAGTTGACTTTAAAATGTGTTTTGGTCAAGAAAAATAATTGTTTTATATTTTAAGTTCTCTCATGAGAAAAAATAGTTTATTCATTGATAAAATAAAGAGTTCAATCACAAATCATCGCGTGTAATAAGTTTATTGACCTTTATAATAATTAACTTAAAAATCAAACCTATCACGATTTTTCATTGATTGTCAGTGTAAAAACTCTTTACAAATCAGTATAGTGCATAGAAGTTAAATCAATAAAAATAAATTATTTTCTTAAAATATACAATTATTTTCAGCAAATGTCTCCTTAAATCATAATCAGAGAAGTAACTCCTTCCATTCCAAAGAGATCTAGATAAGCTATAGAATGTCTCCTTAATTCAGAATCACAGAAGTAACTCCTTCAATAGAGGTTTACATTAGAATGAAAATACAGTCATAATAAACATTCTATATGGTTACGTAAATGATTTTAAGGAAATCTGGTTTATAATGAAATAATATAACTCTCCATGCATAAATCACAATGAACTTTTTCCAGTATGCCAGTCTATTCTAATTTCCCTTTCTACTTTTTTGGTTTAGTCACTCTGATCATATATGTGGAAGTAAAATTCTAGATGGAATCTTTAGCAAAATCTTATTATCGTGGAGTAATGCAGAGAGGAAAAACGTTAGTAACGCTTTTTTGACAAACTTTGTAACACACTCTCTAACCAATTTCTTATCAATGAAGCAATCCACATGAAATTCATCTATTGATAGTGTGTTAAAAAGAGCTTATCAAAGAATGTGTTGTTTGTCTTTGCTCATGCAGGGAAATATGTAGCTTAATTACCAGTTCCTGCTGCAGTTGCCGTGATTGTAAGACGTAGGCATCTCTTTCCTCCTTCAGGCGCTGCACGGTTTCACTCTTCAAACAAAGACAATTTGATGTAAGAATGAATGGTTAAGCAAAATAAACAGTAAAGAGGTTTGGTAAAGAAGCTTGATCACAGGGTATTAAATGCTACATTGCAGGAAACCATTCACAATGAAGTAACAAAACATGTACAATACTTGGTAATGTTTTAGACATGACCATTCAAACTCACAAACAGAGCTCATCAAGCAACAACTACTAATTCATTCATTAACAGAAAATTAGGAACATAATTTAATAGCATATGCTCGAAGGCCATCTGCCAAGGCAGAACATATAAGCTTTCAATGTAAAATTAGGAATATTATAAAACTCATGTCACAACCAGAAGAAATACACCTCAACTTCAGTTTATGATCTATAGCCAGTCCCACGAAGGGTAAAATGCTACTTGAATCTTTCATATATTATCTCTGCTAAACCAATTTGTGACCAAGGCAAGAAGCATAATTTTATTTCCGTAGTTGTCATAGGTGAACCTATACTTAGAGTGAATAATCTGCTAGGTGCTCTATGCCATTTAAAACTGATGAAACACGTTTATACTTTCCACATTGTGTCATCAACCCAGAAAATCAGGATACAACCTAGAGTAAAGTTGAGTGTGACCTATAGAGTAGATGTCATTTCTTTTTTCACTTGGCCAAATCATCCTAAGAAACCCCTTAATCTCATTTGTTAGGCTTAATCTGTTACAAAATTTGCATTTTTTGTAAAGGGCCAACGCCTGGATGTGGAGATCAGGATTCCACCTTGATACATAATATGCAACATATGACTAAAATGATACAATCTAGACTCAAAATCACCAAATTTGAGAGGATGCTTAAAAATAAAACTTAAAACTGATTTCCCCAAATGGAGGGTGAATGGGAGAAACTCACAGAATTAGCATCAAGTTTTTGAGTTGAATTCTTCACTGTGTCATCTTCTGTGCTTCCTTGGGGTGACATAGGAGAGATATATACCACTCTTAGTTTCATATCCTCTATCGACTTTTCGCCATCCTTATTAAACTGCAAGCCAAAACAAACAATGTTCTTGATCAATTTGTTTCTCTTTTTTAAATTTTAGAACTGATCCTATAAAACAATGACAGTGCTGGCTCTCTCACAGTATCTGGCGGAAGATCGTCAACATCAGTGTTTGGATTCACTATTGTACTCTGCAAGAGAAACTTGTCTTTGCATTGCATGTCTGGAGGGTATTCTTGTTGAGCCTGGAGGGTGACTGCACAACACAAACAGGAGAATATGATAGAGATGCTAATACCGCATAATGGTAAAGAGCTCACAGCTCATAAGAAAATAGCATATATGCATATGATTGGTTTTCCACTTAATAGTATATTTTTCCTAGTTCTTAGTTATGTGAAAGAGAAAAATGCGTTTCTATGTCCTTTGATTGGTTGAAGTTACCAGTCTCAATTCTTCTTAAGATCTAAGCTCACTAGTTTCCCCTTTTCTTTTTTCCTTTTCTTCCTACTTATGTCTAATGTGAAACAGCATTTCCAAATTATGTCTACTAGATGGGTATTCAGTTATTTGTTTCATATCCCCTAAAGGACTACAAAAACTCTTTGGTATCAACTATCATGTCTTCAGTAGTCCAACATTTCAAATTATCAAAGATCTGATCCAAATTAATAAATATTATAAGAGTAACTAGACTTAAACATTTTTTCTGCAATACTAAGAAGAAGCACCTCTGATGATACATAGGTCCCATGGATGTACAACACCGGTATTAGGTCGTACAAAGTACTTCTTTGGTGAAGTGGTTTTGACCTAGCAAAAAGCAAAACAGCACTGAAATCAAATGCAATCATGAATCATGCACTAAGTCAACAGCAGAAAAGCATGTCCAGAAACAATAAGTTTGTTCCTGTAAGGGGAGTTAATAGAGTACCTTAAAGGCAACGTAGTTCTCTGTGTTATTCAGAACTTTAAGATCGCAATATGTTTGCTTCTCCAACTCAACTGTTTACATGAAAATTATCAGCATAACATAACAGAACAACAACTCAAAATTAATTGGGGAAGGAATTCAGATTTCTGCTTTCCTACTATTTGATAAAGCAAATAGGGAAAACCAAAATTCAGTCCTAAAGAAAAGTGCTCCTTATTCAGTTATTCTATGAGACTAGTCAAATATAAATGCACAAAATCAAACCAATTTTCAAGTGGTAAAGGAAACTTCACATTGTCAGCAGAATTACCTATTCAACATTGATATGTTTTATTTAAACTAGTATTACAGTTCAAATTTCTGTCACATGTAACCAATAACCATGCCTCCTTTTGTCACTATTCAATCACTTCAAAATCCTTGCTCTTGGTTGAAAATTCAAGATCTAGATATTTATACAAGTATCAATAAATAACAATTCTAGCAATTATAAAAGCATTCAATGAAAATTAACAACAAAACTTCTACCCTTATCTCCCTAAACTTTTTGTGGCGGAAATGACCAGTTAGGTAGATAGCTAATTAATTCTACATAGGGTTGCACCAAATATTACACTAACCTTTTCATCCAAATTCACCGTTTACTTAAATACACTACTTATTGGTTGACTTAATTTGTCGTACCTAAATTGCAATTAATTTTCTACACACAACCCTGGCTGCAAGTAACCATGTCCAAAATTTAAATTTTCCCAAATAGCATTCCAGAAAAGAAAAGAAAAAAAAAAAAGATGAACGGTATTACAACCCATTAATTTTGTTTCTATATTGAAAAATGGTTTGCGTGAGAAAACAAGGAAAAGAAAAATAGAAGAGCGAAAGGGTGGTATTACAACATACATTGGAAGCGAAGTTCATCAGGGTTAACGGTTATCAACGAATTTGAAGCAGAAGCTGTCATGACGATGAAGAGATCGATCGATCAAAGTTTCTACAAAAATCACCAATCAAGTAGGACCAGCATGCACACAACAATAACTACGTGAGAGGCAAAAAGGGTGGGTGCGTGACTCAAGGGTAAGAGAAAGAATAGAGGAATGGAATTGCGGTTACAAGTTACAACATGCGGTGGAGCGAAGAACATGGGAACCGAAGGCTCAGGGGAAAAAAAACATAAAAATGGTTCCAAGTTTGTAGCCACAGAGATCGCTTGGTCTGAACCAAAGCGAAGGAAAACCTCGAAGTCAGAGGAAACAGAGTATGTTACGTACCGAATACCAATGCTTTGTGTTTTGTGTTGTGTGTCGTGGCTTCTGTTTCCGGTTGTGGCAGGGAACGAGAGTTTTGGTGCGGTGTTGTGTTGCGCACCCCAACCTCTCCTCAATGGGAATGTATGAGAGAGAGAGAGAGAGAGAGAGAGTTGGCACACGTGTCCAATGGAGGAAACGTTTACGTCCGGTTCCAAAATGCAAGGGGGGTCCTCGTAACGTGTCAGTGGAAGGAAAGCTAGGTCCACTTGGCCTAATGCCTGCTTATATCACCTTTATTATTTATTGTTATAATAACTTGTAGTATTTTAACGTGTCTTATACAAAATAAAGGTTTGTTTTATGTAAAGAAGGACAAGAAAGACAATTCGTACTGGAGTTGAAAGTTAACTATATAGTTGTGATAACTTGTTGATAGTTAAATACTTCAAATAAAATGTTGTAATCCACTTTTGATTTATAATAATTGAATGTAAAAATATTTAAAGACTAAATGCTATTATTTTCTTATAATAGTTATAGTTATAGATCAAATTTATAAAAAATAAATATTTTTAAATAGGCCAATTATATTATTTTTTTTCTATTTTATTACTCTCTACATTATTGTGTAATAAAAAAATTATTTTAAAATAATTATCATTTAAACTTTTAACAGTAATATTAATTTTATTTTTTTATTTATATCTCTTATAATACTAATGATGAATAACAAAATTTATAAATAAATTAATAATAATATAAGATTAATTTTTTAAAATTAATATTATCTTTTATTTATTTATTTATTGTTTTTTCTTGATTTGTGTATAACAATCTAAGATAATAATTATTTTGGGACAAGGGAACAAGTAAAATATATAATAAATAATATTATTAAACATATAAATTATATATTTTATTTATGGAAACAAATAATCTATATTGGGATGTATTGTTATTATTGATTTTTTTATATTTTTTAAAAAAATATTGAAATTCAAGTTAAACTTAAAGATAATTAAAATGATAGATGAAAAGAAATAAAAAAAAGTAAGTTAAACCAATTAATAGATATTAAAGGGATAACATTAGCAGCCTATTTGAATTTTAATATCAAATATATACATTTCAAAATTAGTTTTTGATATTCAATTATAATTATAACTTATTAAAAGATTAATATGATATATCATATGCATATTATGATGTATTTGAATTTTTAAGGATATTAGTTTATGGAGTGTGTTTGACAAAATATTTTAATTAGTTTTTATCTTTTTTATTAGATAAAAAAATTTGTTTAACTATTTGTTAAATAACTTTTTTTATTAACTTCTATCATTTTTTAGACTTTACTTCAAGTGAGGATTTTTAAAATGTTAACTTTTAATTTCTAATTTCTTTATGTTTTATTCCATTTTTTCTCCTTGAATATTTATTATATTTTTATTTAAGATTAAATTTTATTATTCTTACCTATTTTTTACACATGAAATTTTTTCTCATTTTTACCTTTTTATTATATATGATATTGATAGTGATATATAATAATTCTATGACATTTTTTTATATTTTATAAATAAAAAGCTACAAGTGTTTAAAATTTATTTATTACTAGAATTATAAATATTACAAAATAATATTTTTTCAAGAAAATAAAATAAAATTTGTACAAAAACACTACATTAGTATGTTCATTTATGTAATTTTACATATTTTAACTATTTGAACAAATAATTTTATTTGCAGTAAAAAAATCATTATATATAAATTAGTATTCTATGCTCCTATTTTAAAAAATAATATAGTATGATATAATTACTATAGTTATTGACTTATTGTCGTATTCAACATATTACATATTACAGGAGGTTAGAATTTATCCTATCTTGTTGTTTTTTAACTCATTTTTTTTCTGAATAAGAATTATTATTTTCCTGGACTGAAAATATAAAAAAATGTGTGATGAACTATAGTGTGAATAAAAAATTTCCTATTTAATGAAACCATATTTAAATATTCTTCATTTAATTAATTTTTTTTTCAACAACTTTTTTTATCCTAATCAAATGTAAATGGTATACAAGTACTTTATAAAATGAATTAATTTTTTTAATTTAGACTATAAAAATTTCAATTTGGTGGGAAGAAGTATTAAACTGACACATAAGATAAAAATGATGATATTAATTAATACAATAAATACCCAATTAAAATAAAATACAATAATTATCCTTTTTTTGCTGAGTTAAAAAAAGAGATTTATGCTTTAGTGAAATTTAAATATGTATAATTATCATATTCTATCTTATTTATATATTGAACTTCAAACAAGAATACAACTATTTTTAAGCTTTAGTGAAATTTAAATATGAACTAATTTTTGGACTTTGCCAGTTCCAAATTGAGGACTTAAGGCTTGAGATTTAAACTCAAACCAACAAATCACTCGGGAAATCAGCAATAAGATTTTTGTTTAAAAAGAAATATAAAAATTTAAATATGGACTAATTAACAAACGAATGAACGATTAATCTTCAGATCAGAACACAAATGCTCTGTATGGGAAAAGTATCGTCTCAAAATTACTCCAACTCCAAAAATATCTATCTGTTCCGTTCCGTTCCAGACACTCCCACGTCTCATTTCAAACGGAATTGGACTCGGAGGAAGAATAAAATAAGGCAAATTTACGTAACAGGGTTTCATTTAGAAACTTTTTACGTAAATGGATCTGTTTTCAAACAATTTGCACAGGGGTCTCTTATTTGCATAGAAGCCGCTGTTGGCTTTGGCAGTAAAGCATGACCCGCCAGTGGTAATGGCAATACAGGCTAATCCCACCACTGAGATTGGCGATACGAGCTTACGTGGACACTAAACCGCTGGTCCCATTGGGGATACGAGCCACGTGGAGTGTTTGCCGCAAGTCCGATTGGCAATACGAGCTGGGAAGAGGTTGCCGCAAATTACATTGACGATACAAGGGAATGAAATAAAAACCGTGTACTTGCCTATGTTTGCCACTGTGTTTACTCGTGTACACGTTTTCTTGTTTAGCGTTAACTGCTATGAAATGATATAATGATAAAATGATTATATATTGTCTCGTGTCCACGCTTCATGATTTACGTTTCACACGTGTCCTATTTCATTTGATGATTATATTTTTTCAACAATTTCCATCATATCGTCACCGTCATGCACATATTTTTTTTTTGTTTCCATTTTTAGTTAGGAGTAGATTTCTTTTATTTGTGATGGGCATATTCGGTGAAGAAGAAAAAACAAGATAGAAAAAATGAACAAAGAAAAGAAAAGAAATTCATTAGTATTATTTGATTTGAAAAAAGAAAAATATTTTTTCTTCATAAATATTATAAAATCAAAATGCATTGTAAGGATAATTTGTGAAAAATCAGAGAAAAAAAATACCTTTTTTCTTAAATTAAGGATTATTTAAGTCAATCTTTATATAATAGAGACACATGAAATATGATCTTGTATTGAATTAATAATTAATGATTTCCAATCATGTAATTGCCAAAATAAAAGAGACATGACAAAAAAAAGATATGACCACTATTATTTCTGATTATATATTTTTATAATTTATAAGAATCTATTATGCTATTTTGAAAATTATAAATTTGATTTCTTATTTTTTTTTGTGATAAACCAACCAGAGAACTAATGGGAAAAGAATAAAATCAAAATTCATTCTTAAAGCATTTAAAATATAATCCTAAGCAAAATCATGAACTACAAAATCATAAAAAAATAGTACCCTTCATAACATTTATTGATTCGGTAAATTTACAAATATATTTTTCAACATTCTTTTATTAATGGTTATTTTCTCTAGACGCAATGATCTTACGTGCGAAGCTTATACGGAATATCTCAAATAAAAATTTTCATTACGCATGTTGAAAATGCAAAAGTCTCCAAATTAAATATGAGCACGAGACCAGCATCACCTTTAGACTACATAAAAAATGCCGAAAACAAAAACAACCTTAAACTACATGAATTCTTTTACTTGGTTGATCATTAACAAAAAATAGGTGGCACCATGTGGTGAACTAAAACAGGAGAAAAATATGGTTTTGGATACGCATCTCTGATTCGGTCCTTGTATATCGCCAATGAGAGAGGCGAGAGCACCCATGGAATTTGCAGCTGCAACCTCTTTCCAGCTAGTATCGCCAATTAGACTTGTGGCAAACACTCCACGTGGCTCGTATTGCCAATGAGACCAACGGTTTAGTGTCGCCAGTGTCAATGACGGGATTAGCCTGTATCGCCATTGCCACTGACAAGTCATGCTTTACCGCCAAAGTAAGCCAAAAGTGGCGTCCATGCAAGCAAGAGACCCCTTGTACAAATTGTTTGAAAACAAACTCATTTACATAAAAAGTTTTTAAATAGAACCCGTAAATTTGCCAATAAAATAACGCCTCATCTCTCTTATATATAATTTCGACACGTGTCAAATAGTTCCCATCTATTCAACAAAAAAAAAGCTCAAAGAACACAATGGAGTATATGAAAATGCAACAGTAGCCTAAAGCCGCCAAACTGAACGGTGGTGACGGCAACGTGATTCCACACCGCCCGTCCCAAACTCCACGTGTCACTCTCTCAATTCAGCAACCCCCTCCATTCTCGCTCCCCCCAAAAGCTTTTCCCTTTTCACCGCTCCAACATCGGAAGAAGAAGGGAAAAACAAAAAAAGAACAAGACGGATTAATGTCTCGGCACTGCGATTGTTGTTGTGGCGGAATCCCACCGGGGCTTCTACTAATCCGAGGAAAACAATGGAACCTCCAAACATATCGCTACATGGTTCTCCTCACCACCTTCATCGCTTACGCCTGCTACCACGCGTCGAGAAAACCCACCGGAATAGTGAAAAGCGTGTTATGCCCCGAACACAAAGGAACAAACCAGGGTTGGAGCCCATTCAACGGCCACGATGGAACGTCGAAGCTAGGTGAAATCGACGTGGCGTTCTTAGCGTGCTACTCGATGGGTATGTACGTGGCAGGTCACTTAGGAGACTCCCTCGACCTTCGCTTGTTCCTGACAACCGGAATGGTCGGTAGCGGGATATTCGTATCACTCTTCGGAATGGGGTACTTCTGGAACATGCACTCTTTTTTGTTCTACCTTTCAATGCAAATGATTGCTGGCATGTTTCAGGCTACCGGGTGGCCTTCGGTTGTGGCGGTTATCGGTAACTGGTTCGGGAAGAGAAAGAGAGGGCTCATAATGGGGGTTTGGAACGCGCATACCTCGGTGGGTAACATTAGTGGATCCCTTCTTGCGGCGAGTGTTTTGGAGTATGGTTGGGGTTGGTCTTTTGTTGTGCCTGGTGTGGTGATTGTTCTTGGTGGGGTTCTTGTGTATTTGTTTCTGGCTCCTTATCCCGAGGATGTTGGGTTCTCTTGTGTTCATGGGGGTGGTGGTGGTGGTGATGAAGAGGCTCAGGTGAATGGTGTGAAAAAAGGTGGCGGTGGCGGTGGTGTTGCTCCTCCTACTAGAGAAGGCTCTGTGAATAGAAAAAGCGTTGGGCTTGTTGAGGCGTGCATGATTCCTGGTGTTATACCTTTTGCGCTGTGTCTTTTCTTCGCCAAGCTTGTTGCCTACACGTTCTTGTATTGGTTGCCCTTTTACTTGACTCAGACAGGTGAATCATCGATTATAGTGACATTTTTTTAGTGTTTATAGCTCTCTAATTATTTAATGCTCTTTGCTATTCTTTTTTATTTTTTCTCCTTTTAGTTTAGATAAAAATGCTTTCTTTGCTGAAATAATAGTAATTTGTTCAAGGAAGTCTTTTGATGGTTGGACCACCGAAGGTTTTGATCAGTGTTTGTTTGTTTGTTTTGTTGATTCAATTTTTAAATGTGTAAGCAGTGGAAGCACATTGCTCAGGGAAGATAATCAAATGTTCTTGACTCCTACAAATTGCAATTAAGTTATGGATATTAGTATTTGTTTTTTATGAAAAATTCAATCTTAGTCTGCTGCATGTTCACAATTTGACTGAAATGAAATTATTTGACCAAGCCTTGGGAGATAATAGTTTTCTATAATTATTGTTCACAAGAACTGTTCATCCTTTTAGTAGTGTTATAGGAATAGGATTCCTCTTTGAAGATCAAAATATAAAAATTGGGTGGACTAAATGTGATCCCAATTTCATGTTCTGTTTAGGTCTTTGGTTAAAAGCGTATCAAAATCTCTCTTCTGGTTGTTTTTGTTTAAATTACAAAAGTTTTGCATTTGATGATGGGGCACGACCAATTCCATTGAAATGTAAATTGCATGGGTCATAAACTTTTATATCTACATGTAGCAGAAATTGGTGGGAAGTATATCTCTGTTAAGTCTGCTGGGAACCTTTCAGCCTTGTTCGATGTAGGGGGCATTTTTGGGGGTATTCTTGCTGGCTACGTATCTGATAAACTCAATGCCCGTGCTATAACTGCGGCCAGCTTCATGTATGCAGCGATTCCTTCTATGCTTTTATACCGGCATTACGGAAGTGTTTCTATGAATGCCAACATTGGACTTATGATGGTGTCTGGATTATTTGTAAATGGACCTTATGCACTTATCACCACTGCTGTCTCTGCTGACTTGGGTACACATAGTTCTCTCAAAGGAGATTCTCGTGCTCTAGCTACAGTCACTGCTATTATAGATGGTACTGGATCTGTTGGTGCAGCTCTTGGCCCTCTTCTCACTGGGTTCATTTCATCGAGGGGATGGGATGAAGTTTTCATGATGTTAGTTCTTGGTGCTTTTATTGCGGGGCTTCTTTTGTCGCGTTTGATCATAGCAGAAATTGCAGAGAGAAGTGGCAAACCTTTATCAAGTGGACAGCAAAACCCAGAAGGTAATGTTTCCAAACTAATAAATCTGTCACAAGTCATTCCATCAATTTCAGTCTTCTCGTTGCCTTTCTTTTATCAATCTTGTTTCTTGTGCATGGAAAAATCAATTCAATGGATAAAGTAGTTATAGTTGAAATTCTGAATTTAAAGAATAAATAAAATCATGTATGCATATTTATGTAGCCATTCACCTTTGATGTTGCATGGAAGCATGTTGTGCCCCCGTGTGATTGTTCATTTTCTTTTCCAAAGTATTAATAAGTAGCATTCTCATGTTTGAATTACCTCAAATTCAGATCTTGAATTTTGAACTTTGAATTTGTCTTTCTGTTATCACACTTTGTAATGTTGTTGACATACTGTTGATCTTTGGCAGCCACTGCATCTCAACCGCTTCTGGAGGAAAGGTGACACGGATCAGGTCCTCACGAATCATTGTATATAATGCTCAATACATGGGTTGTAATATGAGAAAGTTGTAAGATTTTTGTTAATAACTCTGACTCCAGCATGCATCACCCACTTCATTGTTCATTTTACTGATGAGTAAATCAACAAGTAGACTTTAAAAAATCCATTCATTCAGCTCTCCAACGATCAATTTGTTGTCTAGACTCTGGAAGGTTCCAAAGGGGATCACAACTCACAACTGGGGATGGAACTTGATCTCTTTTCATCGTGAATTGATTTTCTCAAGGGACAATTGTGGAGATTTACTGCTCGCACTGAATCATCTTGACACCAGATATTCCAAAGTGACATTTGTTCCCTTAATCCTTGTGTCACACTCATTTTGAAGGAGCCTCCGTTTTCAATTTTGTCTGCAGCAGATTAGAATATAATACAGCCAAGTTTCTATCTTGATCACAACCCAAATCCCCCTCCACCCATCTCAAATTTTGTTATCATAAGGTGTTTAGTTAATTCAACCTGTACATGAAAATAAATAAATGAATATATCTCGGTGCATACTATGGTACGTGTGTTAGTTTTGTTTGTGACTCTGCTTTATGTATGAGTGGTGAGTAGACCCTCATTTTTCTCGCCTTCATTATCCCTCTCCTCAGCTGTAGCATGTATGCGTTGGTATGATCTTAGGTGACAGTATGTGACTGACTCTGTGTGTGTTTGCTTCAGCTTATAAAATGGTTTATGCTTAAATATGTTTTCATAATTGTAATATACTTCTTTTTTGGTTTACTATCTAAAAGATATTTTTATTTTATTTTATTATCTGATATTTTTAAAATTTTTACTTTTGATACATGCCGTTAGTTTAAGTTTAAATTTATTAAGTAATATGATATTATTTTATTAGTTTGTCATATCATTACTCATGATATTATGTTAATTTATCATGTGATTACTTAACAAATCAAGATAGGTATCAAAAATAAAAATTTGAAAATGTTACGTGTAAAGAAAATAAATTAGGTAGTAAACTCAAAAGAATATATTACATGAAAATTTAAGGCTATGGTTTGTTACCCGCTTATTATAAAGCCAGGTATGACTTTTTTCTCTCGTTATTCTTTTGGTGGTGTTCGATACTCACAATCAATATGTGCTTAAGCTAAATATAATATTTAGAAAAGACTATATTTTAGGCAAAGTCTTTTCTAAAGTGACCACTCAAAAATTCAAATCAATAATGTTATTAGTAAAAAAAAATTCTGAGTCACACAATCTACTCCAATACGATGTATCACGGTTGTATGCTTAAACCTAAAACTAAATCTATTAATTTAATAAATAAATAAATTAATCAGTTAAAACTCAATTTATAGTTAATCTGTTCAAATTTGAATGACTTGCAAACGAAGCAGCCTGTCCTCGCCCACTCCCGGGTCCAAGAAAAAGGTGACAGTAACCTATTTTTGTGTTCTCCAGCCACCTGCTGTCTGATACTTATCTTATTGGAAGCATATGGGATAACTGTTAGACACCAAACAAAGGAAGACACGACAAGGCCACTAACATTGATAATGTGAAAGTGATGGATGAATATGTCCTTTCCAAAAGTTCAAACATGCATAAACATAATCCTGTTTTTTGATAAAAACAAAGGCTGGATCTTTGTCTTTCCTTTACATCAAGATGTGTAGTTCTGATTTTATTTTATAATAAGACATTGATGTTTTTTTAAAATTTGACTTTTGTCAACTACCAGCTTCTAACTTTGATGAATTCCACCACCTCTTCTTGATTCAGCTAAGAAGCATCGAAATAGATCGGGTTTCTATGTATCCATATAGATCATAATATGCATAGCCAGATAAGTTTTCAGATATGCTTGTGTTTCTTTCCTGGATATGACCAGGAATGCTTCTATGCATAGCATGATGTTTTTCCTGCCTAACCTAACATATAACATTCCGAAATAGTAAGAGATATTACAAAAAAAGAAAAAAGATATTTGCTTTCCTTTAAATACACCTTCTCTCTTCCAACATATAACATCCCGAAAACAAAATTATAAAATTTAATTTAATATATAAATAATTTTAAAATCAATTAAAAAAATTATATAATATAATATTTATATTTTATAATATTTTAAATTAAAAAAAAATAAAAAAGAGAGAGATAATCTCAAATAATGTATATTAGAAATTAAATTGAAAAATAGTGTAAATTAAAAAAAAAAAGATGTATTTGCGGGAAAACCCACATTCCTACCTATTATGTTATATACCGCTTCAACTATGCTCATCTTCTATCATTCTCTCGTTCTTTTCCGAAATATAATTTTTGCATTTTAATATTTAAATGGAAAAATTTGTGAAATTCAGTGTAAAAAAAATTACTATTAAAAACTAATCATGCGATTCATCGAAATTCTCAGTTATCTAATGACATATTAAAGAAATATAAATGTACCAAAAAACATTGTGAGTGTAACAATAAAATATTTTAGGAATATAAAAGGTAAAATATGATTAAAATTAATTTTAGTTATTTATTTTTTTAGATTTGATTCATATAAATTTTAAATTTTATGCATTTAAACATATAATGTCATAGGTTATTTTTTTACATACAAAAAATCGATAAGTTAAATTTCAAGGACTTATCATAGTTAGGATAAATCTATAATCTGAGTTTGATTTCTGATTCATGTTATAAAAAAATCAATCTCAAATGAGTATTAATATACAAAAGATTAATCATTAACTTTTAACTTAAAATAAATAATGAATTGTATATTATTTACTCATGATTTAAAAGCAGAGGACAATACATTAACAATAAAAAAATAAAAAAAAACTGTGTCATCTAACAGAGGTCAACCTCATTTGGTCCAAAGATAGAGTTACACTTTTCACTTTCCTTTTTTCTGCTATATATATACATAGCAATCTCAAACTAAAACTCGTTGTCATTCCTCTCAAACTAGCTTTCCTCTGTTATTATCATCAACCCTAGAGGCATGGCTCTGACACGTGCCATGCTCATGCTAGCCACGTCCTTAGCTCTGGTGGCAATCTCCGCAGGTCAAGCCCCCTCCCCTGCACCCGCACACACAGTTTCATCACCGCCTGCAAGTGCCCAAAGCCCATCTTCCACATCACCATCATCAATATCTCCGTCGCCATCAACCCCGAGCAACGCCTTCCTTCATGGAACCACCACCTTGGCCCTCACTCTACCACTCTTTGCAGGCTTACTTCTTGCTTAAAGCCTATTTCAATTTTATTAGATTCACGTTTATATTTGCATTTCCCTACCTTTCTCATTCTCTGCTATATGAGCATGCGTTTGCATGCATACTATTGTGTACTACTAGTCCGGTCATTTCTCACGTTACTGTAGCATTTTGTAGCTCACTCAATAATAAGAGAGATTTGGTTATTTTTCTTAATTTATATAGGACTACGCATGATTCTTAATTAATCGACATCGTCTACCTGTTCATCACTTTATCTTATTTTTAATATCACTAACCTAAGTAATTTACGTGAAAAATTAAATAATTAGTGCGTATATGCAAATCAAATCTATTGTAGACAGTGTTAGTAAGTAACCATGATATAAATTGCATTTTTTTATGGGTTTTCGTAAGAAAATCTCTCTTTCCCCTCTTTTCTTTAGTGTACTCAAACTCATTTAAAACCATTAAATTTATAAGGATACTATACAAGATTTTAAATTGCGGTTGTGATTTTGGGCGTTTCTCAATATTGTGGGAAATTGTGGAGAAATATGGCAACCATTGCTTTTGCAGACTCCCAAATACCTTGATGTTAAAACTAAAATCGTGGTGGTGGACCATTTTTAAAGCCTTGATACCGTAACTACTTTTTTTCTTTTTTGTTTGTTATTAATTAGTCTAGTGGGCGTGGCTCCAACGGTATGGTGTATGTTGAAGTATGGGAATGCATAGATTTCTTGCTTTGTTGGTAAGCAACTACAGGGTGTGCTTGATGGGGCAAGTAGACATATGATGAACAGTTGCAAGTGGTATGATTTTAATTTTGTGGTTAATATGATGGTAGTGGTGCATGTGGGGAGAGGGAGGAATCGGAGAGAGAGAAAAATGTTAGATATGCTAGCTGTTCAAGGAGGAATTTATGTGGGAGAGAACATTGAACCTGAGTTTGCTTTGGTTTTGGAGACGTGGCACTAAAAAATTGTGAGTGTAAATTAATGAAAGGTAATCATAGGCTTCAATTTCAGGTTTAAATCATGAATATGTGACTCTGTTAAATATAGAAGAAGAATGTGTTACTATAGTAGTATTTTCTGACTCAAACATAATTATTTCTGGTGAAAATTATCTGGGATCAATATAAAATAATAAAAAAAGATGAATGAAAGGTGAAGTAAACGGGAGGACTAGTGGTGGGAGAATCAAAAGAGGATGGCATCAGTAGTAGTGGGGCTTTTCTTGTGGCAATTCAAAGTGAGTAGAAAGTGATGAGCATTTGTAACCAGAAAAGAAAAAGAAAGTTTACGTGCACGGTGCACATGTTTCTGTCTTGGCCAAACGATTTTAGAAGAGAGAGAGAGATTAGATAAAAACACAATGCATACAAATTTATATCCCTCCCATTTACAGCACATTATTGTGATCATTTTAATGACTATGATAAATTAAAAGACACGAGTGTTCTTAGGTACGTTCTTTTAACATCATAATTACTCTTGGGCCTTTTATATTTTCTAACTTCAAGTCATTTCTTTTTCCCACGTTTATGAGTTGAGTAACTATAATAAGGATAGAGTATAATCAAAACCATTTCAGAGTTCTTTCTTTGATTTTCTCATAAGGGAGTGACACATTGACACTATGATCACAGAAGAGAAATTTTCCTCTGGGCATGGGACTACTATAACATTCCCATCAGCAATTGATCCAATCCAACGAGAAACAAGAATAGCCTTGTTTTCTTCATGAAACGTTACATGGTCTCCAAAATCATTCCAAGTTGCACCAATGATTTGATTCTTTAGGCTTTGGTCCAACACTTGCTTGCAGTATATCCATTCTTTGAGTGACCCACTGACCCTCCTCTACCTTGATGACCTCAGAGGATTCTTTCACAAACACATAAAATTTTGTCCACAATTTTTTGTTAAGGTTTTGTTCTGCTTCAGCAAACGCATAGCAAGGTTAATTCCCTCCAAAGTTTCTTGCTGAAATTGAAGTCTTCGGCAGAGACCTTGAATATTATTGTATGGGCTTTTTTGCTTTGGGGTGTAGTTGATCACATCTGCCAGGGGAGGCTCGTAATTTTATTTTTTTGAGAAGAGGGTGATAAAATATTGGTGCTTTATTCTCTTCATTGTGGGGTAATCGTTGTGAATTTCAGCCCATTTCACCAAAACATCTGCCAAAAGGAGGCTACAGCTAATGCCAATCGTATATCCTCCACATTTAAACTGGGTCATCTGAAATAACTAAGTCCTTGAATTTGAATTGGGGGCAATGAGGACCAAATTATAGATCACTTGATCATAGAAACAGTGGCTTTGGGTGTGGTATGATAAAAGATTAGGTGAACCGGATCTCATAAGCTCATTAGGATCACAATCAGTTCTTAAGATTAAAAAATACTTATAGAAATATTTAACTTCACATATTACTTACTAAACTCACATCAAGAGTGAAATTTGAATTGATGTCATTGTGAGATATGAGTGATATCTTTACCAATTGAATGGACTTTCATTCACTTATCATAACGATACATGCAACCTTATCCATCTCAAAAAGCTTAAGCTTAAGCCAATAAGGTGTGACCAATGGTTAAAATTATGATGTAATGTTAACTCAATCACGAAATTATAAGTTTTTAAAAAAGTAAAAATAAAATATGTAAAATTAATTTGTCGGAGCAAAATTCAAAAAAAAAAAATAGAGATAAAAGTGCAATTAAACATTAATTTAAAACTTTATATTTAATTAATTTAATCATTATTTTGTTTTACCCGGGACACTGCTTCACAACACACCTCCTTTACCACTCACAGCGCGCGCATAACATTTGCAGCATCATGTGATTACGAGGCTTAATCATCAAATCAAACAAACACAGTCCCAGGGCAAACCAATTCTCCTAAGCAAATGTCTCATGCCACCTTTTAACCTTTTTTTTTTCTTTTCTTCTTTTTCTTATCTTTTTATATTTTCTTTAGTGCTCTTTGTAGGTATCAACTTAAATATTACTCCCATTTTTATTTATAAGATTCAATTATTTAATTTATTAACATTTAAAAAATAATTAACTGAGTTGTCGGAATAAATTTATCCTAAATTTATAGTATATTTTTCAAAAAATACAATTATCAATAATACTTTCATCTCTTTTAAATGTATATTAATATAATATTTTTCTTATTTAATTAAAAAAATTTAGTCTAAAATAAATAATGTGTGAGATAATATAAATTGAATTTTATATAAAAGAATAAATAAGTTCAAAAATGTTAGATGTTATAAATAGATAATGAGATAATATTTCTTTTATCTTTCTTATACGATGGGGAGTAAAAACAATTCAACGCCAGAAGAAAACTAAGGGAGAAGAAAAGCTTATTCGATGCAATTTATTTTTGTATATTAAAACATAGTTTGTGTTTTTACTATAATATCGATTGTAATAAGATATGCTAATATTTTTAAGTTTATTATTTTATTCTTTTAAATTATTTTCTTTTAAAAAATAATTATATACACTTTATATTTTTTTTACAATTTTTAATCCGTAATTATAAATTTTATTTAAATTTAAAAAGATCTATATATTGTGCAGCTATTTGCTTGAATGAAATGAGCTATATATACCAATTGTTATATATAAATATAAAAAATATAATTTAATTAAGTTATACTGATAATTAATAATAATATAAAAAATTTAGATTGGTGGGACATGAAAATCGAACATTAAAATTATGTATTTAATACAAGCATCAATAAAATTATGCTGTAGATGATTGGTATTGTCTACACAGACAGCACTATCCTAACTAATTAAAGAAACGTCTCACGCTATGCTTTATTCTTAACGTCACCAGTAGAAGACAATTATTGTTTATTATCACAACTTTAAAACGTAATGAAAGCGTAAATCACTTTATATATTTAGGATGCGACCTTATCTTCGAATTCTTTTTTAATAGACTTTGTGTTCATGATATAAGTTTTTAAATATTGCCAGAATTAAATCTTAATGTATACATGTCTAGGTTAAGTCATCTTTTAATTACTTATAGTTGTATCCGTATTTTAATTAATTCATTTCAATTAAGATATTAAAAAGTATAATTGTAAGAAATTAGTCATGCTAAGCAAATTATGCATTGCTAAATATATAAAAGATAAATTGTATTATAAAAATTCGTATAAAAATAAATTGCTAAATTAAAATTTATTTGCAAAGATAATTTATAATTAATTTCTTACAAAATATTAAATAATTATTTTTTTACTACATCATATCAATTTATAACTATTAAGAAAGATAATTATCTCGTTTAATGTACACATCTACTAAATATATAAAAGATAAATTGAATTATAAAAATTCGTATAAAATTAAATTGCTAAATTAAAATTTATTTGCAAAAATAATTTATAATTAATTTCTTACAAAATATTAAATAATTATTTTTTTTACTACATTATATCATAATTTATAACTATTAAAAAAGATATTTATCTCGTACACATTTACTATTACTAATTTATCATTCAACTACTTTTAAAAACTACTTACAATCACAAGTAGTCAGTATTTAAAAGTTTTTCAACATGACAATTATTATCTATAACTACCAGTAAAAATAATTATCGGTATACACATTTACTATTCCTAATTTATCCTTTAACTACTGCTAAAAACTACTCATACTAACCTGTATTTACTGTCTAACAGCTTTTAACGTGATAGTAATTGCAACTACATTCAACTAAAAAAGAAAAGACAGATAAGGCACAAGACATGAAATGTCTGTTTTTTCACCTAGTTATACAATAATATAATATAGATTAAAACAAGGAGAACTTAATTCATTTATTTTTTGAGTAGAGTCTTATTTTCTTAAGTACACTTTTTTTAATCTAAATATGCAATTCAAATTAATTTGTTAATTTTGTATTAAAAATGTCAATAAGAGAGATTCAACCCATCTCTTTCCTCATTCTTTCTTCACCCTTAAGCATCCCAATGTTAAAAAAAAAAAAAACCTTAAACCCACTTTCTGATCATCAAACTAATTTTATATCTCCCAAATATATTTTACATTGTTGTGGTTGAATTTCTTTTATATATATATATAAATATGCTTACATTTTTTTTATGAATAGTATCATCGAATAACCTTTCCTCAAAACAAACAAATTGTCATTTAATAACTATTTTTTTTTTATGTAAAGTGTCAACTAACTTTAAAAGACCAAAACCATGTTTTACTTTTATAAATTAGTAGTAATAATTTAATCAGTACTGTTAGCTAACTTTGATTGGTACCAAATTTGCACCAAAACTTTGGTGACACTCGGAACTTCTTGTTAAAAAAAATCTTAAAATGGAATTTGTTAAGATACCATAACCATTAACATTTAACCTAACTTTTTAAAGTTATTTTTTACCACGATTTATAAGATAAATTATGATGAGAGATAATTACGAATTATTATTATTATTCTTGAAGTAAGTTTATTCTTCGTTATATATTATATATAATTTAACCTCTACTTTATTTTGCTTAGAATGAAATGATTTAAATATATTTTTTTTCTATAATTTAATATTTTTTTAGTTATTTTAAAATATGTTTATTTTATTTTTTTATTTTTAAAATACTTTAGATAACACATTTTTTATTATTTAAAATATTCTTTTTTACTATTTAAAGTATTATCTAAAATAATTTAAGGATAAATAATAAAACAAATATATATTAGAAGGATAAAAAAATAATTACAAAAACAATAAGAAAGATAAAAAAAAGCAAAATTATGTGGATTAAAAATATATTTAACTATGAAAACAAAATTCGGAATTTTTTTTTTATTTTTTAGTTAAAAAAAGCCAATACGAACAAGGTGAGAAGAAGGGAGTATCCAACTTGGTAATTGCAAACATCGGGGGGACACGTGGCAGAAGCTGATCCTGATGATACGTCACCTCGCTCGCACCCCTTCACCATTTTTTTAGACCTCCGACACCCAAAGGTCATTTTAAAACGCCACTTCCTCACGCATTTCCTCGTTTTCTTCTTCTTCCCTTTTCTCTCTTCTCTCTCTTTCTCCGGCGACGATCTCAGATTCCGGTCACTCCTCTCGCCGGCGATCCCTTATTCCTCCGTCCTCCGTCGAGTCCTTTCCGATTCGAATCGTTCCCAGCCTTGTGCCACCATGAATCCCGAATAGTAAGTGCGAATTCTCCTCACTCCTTCGATTATGCAAAATAATCGTTTCGTGTGTTCCTTTATAAATCAACTCGCTTAGATCTGGTGTATTTTTCGCGCGGTAGTAGTGAATTTTGTGTTCGTGAAGTTCTGATTCGGTTTTGTGAATTTGGTTTTAGTGGATCGTGCTTCTGGAAACTTCTTCACTGATTTAGATCTGTTTCTTTAGACGATAGATACGTTCGCGCGAGTGAAATTATGTTTGAGCATTTTTGGAAATATTTGATTCTCTGATCCAGTTTGGGATTTTTTTTTTTAAAAAAACGTTTTTTATTAATTATATATATATATATATAATTTTTTTGTAATGATGAATAACTGCTGAAACTGGGTTAGAATATACTATTTTGCAAAAGATATTAAGATACCTGCTTGATCATTAGTTTAAATATGTGAGTTTTTCTAAGGACTAGGTAGTGGTTGTGGGTTGTATAATTCTTATAATTGATACCGTAGTCTTTCTTTTTTATTGGGTAGTGGTGATTATTAGTGATGTTGTGTTCTAACCAAGGATTGTTATAGTTTTTGATTCTTCTGTAATGGGAAAAGGGAGGTTGTTGTAGTTCTACAGATAGATCTATGAATGTGATGGTTGAGCAACAAGTGGTCCTTCATAAAATAAATTGATTTAAACTTTCAATGGCATTTTTAGCTGTTGATTTTTGCTGACAAAAGTTTCGTAGAAAAAACACACGACTTTTGTGTAAAGTTATTGGAGTTTATCTGGATTTGTGTAGACAAGTATTGTATTGTACAAATCTTGAGACAAATATAATAGTGAATGTGTTGTCGGTGCATGATTATACGGTTATTAGAATAAGTGATGTCCTATACGTGGCAGCATGCATGCATGCTACCTTTCAGACGATCATGTTTTGTTGTGGCACATGTGCTCGTCTTATGTGTCATGCTGCTGTTGGGGTATCCGTTGTAAAGGATTGAGTATCGACACTAGACAGTTCCTTACCAATTTCCTGTTTTTGATTGGAGCTTCACTGTGTTTTTTGCAGCGATTATTTGTTCAAGCTTTTGCTGATTGGAGATTCTGGTGTAGGCAAGTCATGTCTTCTCCTGAGGTTTGCTGTAAGTTCTGACTTCTGAGCCTCTGTTTTTGTTTTCTTTTTCCTTCTTTTTGCAATCAATTAAAAACGAATTTAAATATTCCCACTATTCCATTTCCCGATATTTTTAAAGGTCCAAATGTATTGACGTATTAGAGATGCAAGGTCTACATATGGTGTGAGTGGTAATCATTGATTTGTTTATTTAGAACTTTTGAGAGCTTTTTTAGAGACATTACTGTAGTGTGTGTGAGTGTTGGTGGAGGTTGCAATGCTAAACAAAAGTTTTTACTTTGAATTTGTTTTAAGAAGTGGAGGTTACGCTTAATATTTTCTTTTGTTGTGAAACAGGATGATTCATACCTTGACAGCTATATCAGTACCATTGGAGTGGACTTTGTAAGCATTCGTGTTCACCATTTAATCTAATTTCCATTTTATTTTCAGCACAAATATGTGACTAATCATTTACCATGCTCCTTTTATAGAAAATCCGCACTGTGGAGCAGGATGGGAAGACTATTAAACTTCAAATTGTAAGTCCATGATATTTGACTTTCATAAATGTTAATTGTGTTGTGTTATACTTGGACTCAAATTGATTTTGGTTCTGATGGAAATGTTTTTTGAGAATACATGCCAGTTTGTTTTCTACATTTAAATTACATGTTTTGAAATTGTCTCTAACTCTCTATTACTTGTATAAAGATCAATTTGAATGTGCCTAGAAAAAAAATGCTCAACATGAAGTTATCAATCACATACTCAAGAATGTTTCTTTATGTTTAATGTAATAATCATGTGGTTTGTGTACTAGGAGGCTCAATCCAAGCTGTTTTCTGTCACCAATTTTGTCCTTGGTTCGTTCAAACTTAAAGGTTACCCATGAAAAAAATGGAAATTATTTGTTCCAACACCCTGTCCCAATTATCTGGGATTTTTACTTTACCGTATTTTGTAATTGTTCACAGATTTTTCTGCATTTTTTTACCATATAGTGGGACACTGCGGGTCAGGAACGTTTCCGGACAATCACTAGCAGCTACTATCGTGGGGCTCATGGCATTATTGTGAGTCTTTTAAACTGGTCCTCCTTTTTGAGTATTTTCTTTGTTTTTCTTGGAAGCAGTGGGTGTAATCCTGTTGCCTTTTTTTTTTTGCAGGTTGTTTATGATGTCACTGACCAAGAGAGCTTCAACAATGTTAAGCAGTGGCTGAATGAAATTGACCGTTATGCAAGTGAAAATGTTAACAAGCTTCTAGTTGGAAACAAGTGTGATCTTACGGCAAATAAAGTTGTGTCCTCTGAGACAGCAAAGGTGATTCTAAATTTTGTTGTTTTGTTTCTACTGACATCTGTTGAAATCCTTCCTTTTGTCCTTTTGTCTAATGTTTTGAAGTCTGTACCTTTTTTTTTTTTTTTTATCTTTTCAGGCATTTGCTGATGAAATTGGAATTCCTTTCATGGAAACTAGTGCTAAAAATGCCACCAATGTTGAACAGGCTTTCATGGCCATGGCTGCTGAAATTAAAAACAGGTGCTGTATTTCTGTTTGCAAAATGTCCTTAAATTTGTCAATTAAGGACCATTGTTAGTTAAGCATTTTGTTTGAATTTGAGGATTTCAATGAATTTTGCTTATACTTGTTGGTTCTTTTCCACAGAATGGCAAGCCAACCAGTGAACAATGCCAGGCCTCCAACAGTTCAAATTCGAGGACAGCCAGTGAACCAGAAGGCTGGTTGCTGCTCGACTTAGAAAGAGACGAAGTATTTGTGGTCTCAGACGTTTACATGTGTCTCAGTGGCATGTAAAACTAGCTTTTCACATATTGCTTTCATATGAAGATTGTTCGTCATGATTTGCTCCTTATCGTTAAGTCGTTGTTAAAACTTCCATTCTTTTTCTATGTATTTGATTTTAAAAGAAAATAACATTTGTACAAAATTAGGAATATTGGTGAATAGCAGTATTTGCCTTGTTCTTTGTCCCTTCAACTTTCACCTCATTTCAACTGCTTCTACATCTATTCTATTGTTCACGTGCGTCTCTGTGGCGTAGAATCTTGTTAAATTGCAACTCTTGTAAATCTAAGAAATAAAATAATAGAAAACTGAACTATTTACTTATAAATAAGTTCACTTATCGGCGTTTATCATTTCATTTTTTTTCTTTTGTTAGATTAAAAAAATATACCATGATTTCACTAGATGATATAACCAAAAGAATGAAATTTTAAAAAATTATTATAGCATGCTGTCTCCTCCCTAGCAATAACAAACCACTTTCCCGGTCTTTCTTGCTGGATGTCGGCATATATATACTTCGTTGTCACTAACAGTTTCTAAATTTGCAATATAGTGTCATTGTATTGCATTTCATTTGAATAAGCAATTAGGCCAGACATTTTGGTGCACGTGATCGAACATTCGTGAAGCACTACAACCATGTTTCTTGTCCCAATCAATGATCAGTTTTTATTTTCTTCTGGGTTTTTTTAAAAAGGTTTAAGGCCCCAGACTGTCCCCAACTAAACGAGTGGTTGAAACCCCAACAATATATATGACAACATGGACTACTCTAAATTCCCAGCTTCTGTCAGGTGGACTTTTAATATGATTAGTCATGCTCCAATACGGATGTGATGAGCAGCAAAGTCTCAATAATCATTCTATGTAGGGGTGCTCAAGTAACTCATTTGAACTAAACTAAATTGGAATTAGTGTGATGCTAGAGCAATTAAGCGCACTTTTCTGAATCTCTAGCACAATATTCCTTTCTGTGTATGATGATCAAATCAACTTCAAGGTGAAGAGCTTGCCGGCATTGCTCTTGGAGTAAAATAGCATACCCATCAATTCATACCCATCAATTCAATAGTAGTATTGTCTGACTGCACATTATCAAGCTTACCAGTAATCCCTGCAGGAGCAGAACCCATCCTTGAAATGATGAAACCTCGTGGTATCTCTAACTATGATTTCTCTTCCTTCTATAGCTGAGATGTACTTAGTTGCAGAGTCACAATCTCCACAAACTCTCAAGTTTTTGAACATCCAGATTGGAACCACTAGTGGGGTAGCTTTAGAAGTCCAAATGCAATTGCCAACTTGTCACTGCCATAAAAGAAGCCGTTCTTTCAGATCCTCTCCCAAATCATGCAAATTCAAGATCAGGAACATAACCAGCCAGCTTCATTTTCTTCTCCAAGTCATTTAGTTTATCATGTATAGAAGCCAATTCGGGGTGCAATCTGTTGCTTGATCTAAACTCATGCACCACTCTGTTTATTTCAATCCAACTATGTCTATGTATCTTCACTACATTATTTTCTTTCATACATCTTCGGATACTAGCAACATGATCCCATCAGTTTTGTGTTGCATAAACATTAGCCAATTGAACATATCCAGTAGCAATAGTTGGATCAGGCTCAAGCAGATTCTTGGCAGCATTCTTATCCAAGTGTAAGTTTTTATGGATCCTACAAACACCCAAAAGTGTTCCATAAATGGCAGGATGGGGCTTAAAAGGCATACTTTTGATCAAATCTACACCTCAGATAACTTTCCAGATTGCCCAAGAAGGTCAACCATGAAAGCCTAGTGTTCTGCCTTAATTTCAATTCCAAAATCTCTTACCATTGTGTTAAAATATTGGACCCAAGATCCACCAATCCTGCGTGGTTACATGCTAACAATACTGCAACAAAAGTAATCCAATCTGGTTTCATGCCTCGATTTTTCATCTCATCAAATAAACAAAGAGCTTTTTCGCCAGCCCCATGTTGAGCATATTCAGAAATCATTGCATTCCAGAACACAACATCTTTCCGTGGAATCCGAACAAATAATCCCCGGGCATCCTTTAGATCCCCACACTTGGAATACATGCTAAACAACAAAGTCCCTGCCGTCGTATCACTACTCAAAGGAGATTTACAAACTAACTGATGAACTTGCTTACCCAGCTGCAATGCAGACAAATTACTACAACCCAACAAGACACTAGTCAAGCTCAAAGCATTAGGCTTAACCCCAGTTTCTAACATTGTCCTGAATAGCCTTAACCCATCCTCTGCCCTCCCATTCTTAACATACCCAGCAATCATAGTATTCCATGTCACCAATATCCTCATTGACATTTGCTGGAACAACCTTTCTGCCAATTCTACCCTCCCAAACTTCATGTACCCAGTGATCATGTCAGTCCACGTGATCACACTCCTCACGGGCGCAGCACAAAAATACTCCCCAAATCCCCACAAGCCACATATCCAGACACCATGGCACTCCAGGAGACGCATTTTTCCTTTTCGACATCACCGTGAACAACCTCCCAGCCTCGCCCATCAGCCTCGCCCATGAGTCCAACCTGCGCATAACCCGAAATCATGGTGCTCCACGAAGCAATGTCCTTCACGGGCATGCTGTCAAACAAGCCAAGGGCATTATGGACACCAAAATGGTGCCAATGACACGCCAACATGATGTTATAAGAAACAGTGTTTGGTTGAGGAATTTTCTCAAACAGTTGGCGAACATATTCGAAGTTGCCGGATTTCTTGGCAAAAGCGGCGAGGATAGAGTTCCACGCAACGGTGGATTTAACTTTCATGTTCTTAAACACACGAACAACGGAATCTATGTCACCGCACAGAACGAAGGTGATGAGTTTGTTCGAGGCAATGATGTTGTTATCGTTAAACTCGTTTTGATGGGTGTGTAAGGAAACATGTCGGTGACTTGGGGTGGCAAGAGTGACGGTTGGTTGATCGCTTAGTGTAATAACGGATGAGGTTGACAAAGTGTTTAGCTTCTTCCTCCTTAATAATCGTAAATAAAACATGTATGAATACTAATCACTATGATCGAATCTTTTGTTGTTTCAGTTTCAAAGTTCGGGTGTTTCATCAATCTTGTTGTATTTTTTGCTGCCGAGAATAGTACTGCTGTGAAGTAGTTTCCGTAAAATAAATAGTGATTAATATTGGTCGGAAACAGATCAATGAAAAGAAGAAAAAAAGATAAAACAAAAATGAAAAAAATTAACATATATTCCGTTGCCGGGACTTGAACCCGGGTCTTTCGGGTGAGAGCCGAATATCCTGACCAACTAGACTACAACGGATTTATTTATTACAACTTCCAACGTCTAATTTAAATAAAATATCCTTAAAATCTATTGTTTGTTTGTGAATTAAAAAATATCCGTTTTCTTTATTTTAATATAGAAGGATCAAGGATGTTCAACATGCATATAATTTATTTTAATAATTTTCATACATATAAAAATAAAAATTAAAGTTTAATTAATATATTTAAAGAACTCAATCACTTATTGAATCTTGTTATTAAATATTCAACTTTATTGCTTGCTTATATAATTAAGGAACACCAGATGAAAAAACTTTGCAATGTTAAACGCAATCCGATATAACTTATGTCTGCTGCAAAGTGAGTATTTGATTAAGCATTAGAATAATGTTCAACAAAAAAAATACAAGTGTTCTAAGACACAATCAAAAGGAATGTGAGGGAAGTTTTTTCTTTAACGCCGGTTGCATTGAGGAAAATACGTATGCAAATTCAGCTAAAATACATGTTTGGATTGCCGGTGGAGCAACTGCAAACGCAAATTGAAGAAGCAAACTCTTTGTTACTTATGCGATGAAGGTGCCTTGTTCGTGCTACCATACTTTCACTAGCAAAGCAAACACTCTCAAAGTCTCCTTGTGATAAAGTGTTTTGGTGTTCTTTTGGGGTTTGGCTATGTAACAGCACTTTGTTTTGTTCCTATTTAGCTATTTGTATTAGTTTCTTTTTAACTCTTGCTGACCCAAAAGTTTGAAATTGCTGCGGAGTGATGTGATTTGAATTTAGCCATTTCTTTTCAAATTGAACTGATTCGCACATGCTAAACACTAATTTACAGGGCGTGTTAAGCTCTACTGTGACACAGTTTTTTTCATTACATTATTTAATTGAAAATGGCGTGGCTTTAGTTGAAATAATTAATTATTCTAATAGTATTTTTTATCAGGATTATTCTAATAGTATTTAAAATGAGACATGAAAATCGTGTGTTAATTAATTGGGACGATTGCTCTCCAGTACTGTCACTTTATTTGTGTTGTATTTCACAAATTCTGAGTCGGGACAAATAATTGTTGACATTATTGACTTGAATTAATAAAAAAGCATAAATGATATCCTTGATTGAGGGATTAGAATCGATGATATGTATTGTGTTAGAATTGTGATTAAGTTTATCTGTTGCGTGACATGAGAAAGTTTGTAATTTAATTATTTGGATTTGGGTTGAGATATATATGCCAGCAATATGAGAATAATTTGGATTTGTGATAGTGATTCACTGATTCTAAAATTTCGTAATTTAATTATTTCAATCAGTAAAGTTAAATTCGGGCAAGTAAGAAAATAGTAAGTAGAACCATATTGATTTTCTTGTTTCTTTGTTGTTCAATATTTATTTTTTAGAATGATAATAACGATGTTTAAATTTAAAATCTCGTATAGTTTATCTAAATCCTCCATCATTAGACCCAACTAATGAGTCATTGCTGTATCATTTTTACTTATTAGTATTAGTAATAGTAACTAACCAATATATGACATTAGTGGGAAGTGCCAACTGCCAAATTTGAGGGGCTGCAAATTGCAATTGTTTAAAATGAACTTTTTTTTTTGTCTAAAAAGAACTTTCTTTTAACAAGATGATGGCCCTGATGGCTAAATAAGATAATGAGAGTAATTTGAGTAATGATGGCTTTTAGATTTTTTTTATGCTCCAGTTCTAATTGTCTGTGTAAGAAATTAATTGAGATACTTGAGCATTGTGGAGTTAATGATAAAATTCTTAAAACGATAGAATCAAAATGTAAGTGCAAACCTTACTTTTTTTCTCCTTTTTGTAGTAGTTTGATTAGGTTCTTTATATTTTCATTCTTTAAATAGATTGGTGTTGAGTTTTTATTTTTATTTACACCATACGTATTTATTTTTAAAGTATTCTTCTTTTTCGTATTCGTACTAGTAATATTCATTATTATATGATAAAGCTAGATCTAAGTATTTTTTCTTACATAAGATTCAAATCTAACACTTTATTTGAGAAAAAAATAAATGTGTTTAAGTTGAATTAATTGCCTATTAGTAAATTATTGGGCGAATTTTGAAAGAAAGAAAGAAAAAATTAGTAATAATATATGAACAAGCAGACTATTTGAAATTTTGTTTAAAGATTAAATACAATTAAAGTAAGGACAAAGTTTAGATGATAAAATATGGTCATAATTACTATTAAAATACTAATAATTTAATAATATATTAAGTATGTGCATATATATATATATATATATATATATATATATATATATATATATATTATCATAATTTTAAATATTATTTTTTTAATAAGTGATCGTAATTCCATATATAATTTTCTAAATTGTCTCTCAATATAGAGGTGAAAAAAAATTATTGTAGTCCAATAAGATATGTGATATGCTAAAGAAGATGTTATCATTGTTAGGAAATGAGATTTACAGAACGTGTGTATAGAATAGAGAATGATAATGAACTGAATCTTTCTAGAAAAATGAATATACATCAACTCAATGATCTCACTGTTTATAATAAAGGACTCAATTAGCTTGATCCCAAAATAGTGAGTTAACAAACTAACTAACTTCTAACTGACTTTTGAATTACTATTAACATCCCCTCTTAATTCAAAAGTTCAACAACATCCTACTAAACATGAAATTATAGAACACAACTATAAATACAGAATTTTTAAAACAGCATTTACCACATCTCTACATTCATCTTATCTCTTAATGACTTGAACCTTTCAATCTTCAAAAGGTTTAGTCAATATATCAGCAACTTGCAAATCAGTACCACAATGTTGCAGCTTTATCTTCTCTTTACTGACTTGATCTCTTAAGAAATGATACTTAGTTTCTATATGCTTCGATCTACCATGAGAAACTGGATTTTTAGCAAGGTTAATAGCAGACTTGTTGTCCACCATTATCTTAATAGCACCTTTAGTCTTCAACTCCAAGTCCTGAATCAAAGTCTGAATCCACAAGCCTTGACAAGCAGCACTGCAGGCTGCTATATACTCAGCCTCGCAGGTTGATAAAGCCATAACATCTTGCTTCTTGGAAGACCATGAGAATGGTGCTTCACCAAGGAAGAACACATAACCCATTGTACTGCGCCTATCCACTCGATCTCCACACCAATCAGAGTCAGAGTATGCTACTAGATGTAGAATACCATCCTCCTTTTGATTTGGCAAGTGAGTTGGAAATAAAACTCCATGATTAAGTGTTCCCTTCAGGTATCTGAGAATTCTCTTGGCTGCAACTAAATGAGATTGCCTAGGAGACTTCATATACCTGTTAACAAGTCTCACACCAAAAGATATTTCAGGCCTGCTATGGCATAAGAACCTCAAACATCCAACCAGCTGCCTAAACATAGTGTTGTCAACCTTTGTCTCCTGCTCACAACTTCCAAGCTTCAAATTTGCTTCCACTGGTGTATCAACAGGATTACACTAAAGCATATTAAACCTTTCTAGAATTTCCAGAATATACTTTCTCTGATGCATCAGAATTTCCTTGTTGTTTTGCTCAAACTCGATACCTAGGAAGTATGACAACTTGCCTAGATCGGTCATTTCAAACTCACTGCTCAAACATCTTTTAATTTCTGCTATTTCAGTGCTACTACTTCCAGTGATGAGTAAATCATCCACATATAAGCATATAAGCAATATTCCACCAGAATCACTTTTCTTCACATACAAGCCATGCTCAATAGAACATTTTCTGAAACCAGTTTTGCTTAAGAATGCATCAATTCTTTTGTTCCAAGCTCTAGGAGCCTGCTTCAAACCATAAAGTGCTTTCTTGAGCTTAAGAACCTTGTCCTCACTCCCTTTAAGCTCAAACCCAGGAGGTTGTGTAATGTAAACCTCTTCTTCCAAAGGCCCATTCAAAAATGCAGACTTAACATCAAGCTGCCAAAGTTTCCATCCTCTCCAACTAGCCAAAGCCACCAATAGCCTTATTGTCTCCATTCTTGCTACAGGAGCAAACACTTCTGAGTAATCTAGTCCCTCATTCTGCATGAAGCCTCTAACAACAAGTTTGGCCTTGTGTCTTGAGATAAAACCATTTGGATTCAGTTTCACTTTGAATACCCACTTCACTGAAATAGGTCTTTTATTTTCTGGAAGCTCTACCAATTCCCAAGTTTCATTTTTCTCAATGGAAACCAGCTCCTCTTTCATAACTTTCCTCCAAGTTTCATTAACTATAGCTTCAACAAAACTAACTGGACTAACATCAGCAAGTAATGTCATGTGGATTAGCTCACCATCATTCCCAATTTCAGAATCCTGGAACAATTCATAGTCATGTAATCTTGTAGGCACTTCAACATGTCTTCTTGGCCTTTCATTCTGAGGTGCATTTGATTCCACAGGTGATGCAAGTGGTAAATTGAGTTCCTCTCCAAGTTCTTCTCCATTATCTAAATCAGGTGCAGTCTGATCTAGATCCAGATCTATCTCAGCCACTGTTTGATCCTGACCTGAACAACAATTATCGGATTTCCAAGCACTATATTCTTCAAACAATACATCTCTGTTGAATTCTACTTTCTTGGTTCTAGGATTATACAACTTGTATGCACCAGTAGAGCTATATCCTATGAAAACCATTGACTCACTCTTATCATCCAGCTTCTTTCTTTTCTGATCAGGAATGTGTTTATGGCATAAACAGCCAAAAACTTTAAGATGCTTAACAGAAGGCTTCTTTCCAGTCCAGATTTCTTCTGGTACTTTTGATCCAAGCTTCTTTGTAGGACACAAATTTAGTACATAAGCTGCTGTCATAACAGCTTCTCCCCAAAATGTATGAGACATGTTCTTGCCTTTCAACATGCTTCTCACCATATTGAGTATAGTCCTATTCCTTCTTTCAGCTATCCCATTGTGTTGTGGTGTATATGGAGCTACAATTTCATGCAATATTCCATTTTCTGTGCAAAAATTTTCCATTTCATGTGAACAGAACTCACCACCTCCATTAGTTCTCAACACCTTGATGTATTTTCCAAATTGTTTTTCAGCCATTGATTTAAACACTTTGAACACAGAGAAAACTTCACTCTTGGCCTTAAGCAAATACACCCATAATTTTCTACTAAATTCATCAATGAAGGATACAAAGTATTTGTTTCCACCCAATGAGACAGTATCAATTGGACCACACACATATGAGTATATAACATCTAACACAACAGTAGATCTTTCAAGAGTATAAGAGCCAAAAGAGTTTCTGGATTGCTTGCTTACCAAACAACTTTCACACACCTTTGAGGGAAGCTTTATTGGAGTCATTCCTGACACCATTCCTTTTGAATTCAGAAGACTCAAACTCTTGAAGTTTAGGTGACCAAATCTGAGATGCCATAACCAAGAGCCATCCTTGTCCACTTTAACTGATAAGCAATGTGATTCTAAAGCATTCACCTTGATTTGAAAGGTTCTGTTTCTAGTGAGGGGAACCTTCAAAATCATTCTTTGATGAGTATCATATACTCCAAGATGACCACTTATCATGTACAGTGAAAACCCTTTTTCAAGCAACTGACCCATGCTGATAAGATTGCTCTTTAACCCAGGAACATAGAGCACCTCTGTAATCACAACATCCTTCCCATCTTCCTTTTTGACATATACATCACCAATTCCTTTTGTTGTAATGTGTCTATCGTCAGCAAATCGAACTCTGCTCTTTTTGCTAAGATCAAGATTGACTAGCCATTCTTTGTGGCCAGTCATGTGATTGGTACATCCTGAATCAATGTACCAAATTCCTGAATTGCTACTCTTTTCTTTTGTCATCATCATAAGAGTGCCTGGTTCTTCGTCTTGATCAAGCTTTTCACTCACAAGATTGGCTTCATTACTGAATTTTCCTCTTGAATCAGCAGGTGCCTTGCACTCACTTGAGAAGTGCCCCAACTTGTTACAATTAAAGCACCTAAGAAATCTTCGATCAACTTTCTTCTTACCTCCTTGCCAATTTTGTGATCCTCCTCTTCTTGAAGAAGATTCAGATTGATCATTTTCCTCATTGTTCTGAGATTGTTTTCCAGAACTTCCATGATTGCTTCTATACTCTCTGGATCTTCCTCTGCCTCGATTGCCTTTTTTACCAGAAATACCACCTCTCTTCCAAGTTTGAGCTTGAAGAGCCTGGTCCTGAGATCTATCACTTTGCCTTTCCAGCATACGGTGTTCATATGCTTCTAATGAACCTTGCAATTCTTCTACTTTTAGAGTTGCAAGATTCTTTGATTCCTCTATCGCCACAACAACATGATCACACTTAGGAATCAGAGTGCGAAGAATCTTTTCAACAATCATTTGATCTGTAACCGTTTCACCAGCAACTTTCATTGAATTTGTCAAGGTGATTACACGATTAAAAAACTCTGCTACCTTTTCAGTCATGTTCATCTGCATCAGCTCATATTGGCGTCTCAGAGTTTGTAATCGCACTTTCTTCCACTGATCGGCACCCTCATTACACTTCTCAAGAATCTTCCAAGCTTCATGTGAGGTCTTTGCTGAAGCAATTTTCTCAAAGTGTGCATTATCTATGCATTGATGAATGAAAAACGAAGCCTTATTATCTTTCTTCTTGTTTTCACGATGCACAGCCCTTTGTGCTTTTGTTGCACCTTCTACAAGTGCAGGATAACCTTCATCAACCACTTCTTGGACTTCTTGATATGCGAATATCACCTTCATCTGGACACTCCACTTGTTCCAGTTTTTGCCGTCAAGAATGGGAAGGTTTGCAGGGAAGTTACCATTGGTTGATCCCATCGTTCTTCAACAATGCTTTTAAGAAGATAATCAAAGCTCTTGATACCAATTTGTTAGGGAATGAGATTTACAGAACGTGTGTATAGAACAGAGAAAGAATAGAGAATGATGATGAACTGAATCTTTCTAGAAAAATGAATATACATCAACTCAATGATCTCGTTGTTTATAACAAAGGACTCAATTAGCTTATCCCAAAATAGTGAGCTAACAAACTAACTAATTTCTAACTGACTTTTGAATTACTATTAACAATCATGCCAAATCTTGACTTGTAGGCTTGTAATTCAGCATGCTATATTAAGTGATTAATAAGAAAATCTTTTAACTTCAAAGAATTATTGGAGTCCCAATGTTTTTTAACAGTTAAATATTTTTTTTCCTTTTTTTCTTCTTCTTTTCTTCTACACTTTAAATTCTGCTGTACAAACTAAGCATAAGAGATAAGTGAATATGAGTGTAATTATTGACTTTCGCGAAAGTTTAATTCGAAATATCACAATATATTAGTATTAACAAGATTATATTTAGTGGAAGTGTGGAACAGGCAAATTAGCAATTCATAAAAAAATGAAATCGTGTAAAAGTGATTTGAATCGCAGTGTATGTTGTCATGTTGACGGTGGCAGAATCGCGGTGTATGTTGTCAAAATTTTGAATATGTTAGGTTTTTCGTGGTTTTCACCGGCCAAATAGTTTGAACTTCCATAAGTTTAGTTCACACTTCACTCTTCTTTGCCTTATTCTTTTCACACTATTCAGAATAAGGTTGACATTGTTTGTGTCTGTGTGTGACTGTGTGGCACTTTGCCTCTTTTTCGTTCTCCAACATAGGTTAAAATTATTTACTTTTAGAAGTTTTGCGCATTGAAAAAGAATATTTTGATTTATGAACTCTTTTAAGAAATCTGTTGACACTTATATCCTTTCAACAATAAATTTTTTCATTTCCATCTTTTAGTTAAGTTACTTTTTGAATGTTTGGGCAAAGACAACAGAAACAATAAGAAAAGAGACATGAAGTAGACACAACACAAAGTTTTTGTATTAATTGTATTCACATTTAATTAATTTTAGGAAGGACTAGGCAAACAACCAGAGATAGAGAAGGAAGCCTGTCTTTGAAGATTGAGACTCAAAGCCTTTGCCTTGCTAGTATACAACTTCTTAACATTGGCACCCTGGTCCTGCATTAACCTAGCCAAGCTTCGTTTGGCGTTGGCCCTGAAGGGACAATTTGAAGCCAAAAACCCATCCACAAGGTGCAAGTAAGCCTCCAAGTCATGACAACATGCCATGTCAGCATCAGGTTTCAAAAATGGCGACATCTTCGTGTCCACGCGGAGCTCCGTTCCAGTGTGGGAGTACTCATCGAAAATGTCAAGTACACCAGCACCAAGCTTGGAGTTTCTAAGTTTCTTCTCTACCTCCTCACTCACCAACATTCCAGGAACCTTAGTTATCACGTCCTGCGAGTTCACGATTCTCAGCACTTTCACATTTTGGGCCGCAAGCTTGTCTCCGAAGGCCCGGTTACCTACTCTGGGCCCACCAAACGAAAAAACAGCCACGGGCGGGACGTCAGTGCTGCACATGCTGACATCATCCGCCACTAGTAGGGCGAGTGCCGCACCTAAGCTATGTCCCGTGATTGTAATGCTTAGTGTTTCCCCTTGGTAGAGTTTCATGAGTCTCTTCACTTCTTCAATTACCGATTCTTTCAAACTAGGCACGTGGCTCCCTCGGGTTTTGTACAGGCTCAAAAACCCACACTCCACTTTGGGCTTTCCTCTACTACTACTACTACTATCTATGTTTATCAACTGAGCCCGCATGTTTTCGACCCATTCCAGACACGTGGCGGTTCCACGAAGAGAGATCACAATGTCCCTCCTCCCCAAACGCACAATCTCTCTTCTGTCGTCGCAGACTGCCACGTACCCAACCCAGCTGGAGCGCTGGCTCATCCACCCCAGATCCGGTGCCACGTCATCAACCCATTTGGGTAACCCGATCGATGACGTGGCATATAGAGACTTTGTGATCCTGTAAGATCTGTCGGGTAAGACCATGTGGCGGGGGAGTGGCGGCTCCTCCGCTGACATGGCGGGGTTGGAGTGGAAGGAGTGGTAGGCGGCCTGCACGAACTCGCCGTAGCGGACGACCTCCCGGCGGAGATTCTCGTCGAGGGGGTCGAGCATGCCTTTCCAGTCGTGGCTGCCGTGGTACTCCCGCCACAGGCTGCCGAGGGTGTTTCGCGGCGAGTACTCGTCGGTCTTGGAGAGGAGGCGCTGGAGGCGGTTGAGGTGGCGCGGCGACATTTCCTCCGTTGCTTTCATGTCCGGCCAGAGACGGGCCAGGTTCAGGCCTTCAAGAACGTTCTTTCCTTTCTTCTCCGTTGTCGTTGTTTTGTTGTTTTGAATTGTAGCGGCTAAGGTCAATTCTTCTTGTTGTTTGGGCTGTGTCGTTGGTGATTGCTTCTGGAGGAGATTGTCAAGGTTAGAGAGGTGCAGGCGGGTGGAATCTGAGACCGATTTTATGGATTGAGGAGAAGACGAGGTTGTTGGGTTCAACGGAGAAGCACGGCATCGGAAACTGGTGCGTCTCGTTTGGAACATGTGGAGGTTGGGTGCTGGTATGGTGGAGCTGATCTGCATCATGGTTAATAAAATTGTTTGTTAATCGGAAGAGAGTAGAAGGGGACAGAGGAGACAGTGTCAATTCCTGAAATGCCCTAAAAAAATTTGGCGGAACTGGAAACTAACTATCATGAGAGGGAACAAGAGGAGTATTTAAGGAGGGGTATTTGTGTTTTTGCCATTGGTTTTGCTCATATATTACGGAAAGAACCTAGGACCCTCGATGTCGCTTTATGGGGATGTGGAAAATAAAGGAGGACAAAAAAAAAAGTAGTTTACTGCTGAGTAAACGGAGTAATGGCCACTTTTTTTTTATTATTATTATTATCTTGGTTCACTTTATCATTATTTTGTTTGAGAAAAAAAAGGGAATATAAAATTTAAAAATAAAATATTACTTTCAATTAAATAATAAAATTTAAATTTCTATATCTTTTTCACCTAAATTTAGTAAATTCGTAAGTTTGAGTTTTTTTTCTGAATTAATTCGTAAGTTTGAGTTAACAGATAATGTATGCATTATGCATTAAATATATAACTTTTCTCATTAAATATAGAATTTAAAACTATAATATAAATACTTAATAAAATTAATTATTTCATCATATTGTATTATTTATTTATATGATATGATATTTATATTATAATATTTTACATTAAAGATATATTTAAATTAAGAATAAATTATATATATATATATATATATATATTAACAATGTAAAGATATTTTTTACAGTATTATTTATGTACAAGTAATTTTTCCAATATAAGTAAATATTATAAAAAAATAATGATTGTTTTTTAATATGTTAGTTTATATTTGAATGATAATTTTAATTTTTTTATATACTATTAGTGCATAAGTTATCTTTATAATATTCATATGATGAATGTGTTAAATTTTATAATAATAATTTAATATATAGCATTAAGAATAATGGTGTAAATGTATGCCAATTAAACTCAGAAATTAAACGCTTAAATAAGTGGTTTATGTAAATTTTAACTTCATCCCTCGTTTCACAAGTTAAGTAGAGCCACCCACACAATAATAGATCCCGGATCCTGTCCAGCTAAATCACCCACGGGGCCAATATCGAGATCATGCAGAATCTTAGTCTTTCATTGATCATTGTATAGAAACAAAAAAGGAAAAAGAATATAATAAATGATTCTGATTAATTTTAGCTGTAAAGAAAAACTTAATGGAGAGACACAAGAGGATCATATTAGAAAATTGATCTAAGCCATCGCCTAACGTGCCACTTGCCAACCCAACTTCTATTCATTCCAGCATGGAAACTCTATAACCACTCCAGTTTGCAGAAACCCGTGTCTGAACCATGCATATTTCCCACCACACTACAATAGTCAACCACATTTCAAAACCTAAATGAAGTTGCATGTGTTGCACACAGCTTTATCAAGTTAATATATAAGCACCCTAGCTACCTTAACTTCTGGTATTCGATTTTCAGTAATTACTACTAAATCTACTGCTTTCAATTTTTTTTTCATTGGGTTTATTGTTTTGAATAAAATATCGTTTAACAAAATATAATATATATTTTTTTTCATTTTCATGAGTTAGCTATCAATTGGTTAAATTACAAAACATAAATTGTAAGTATGCAAAATCTGGCCTCCCACAATATAATTTATAATGCGTATTATGATTCTCAATTAGTTAAATTAAGTTAAGTACCTAGATCTATATCTAACTAGACAAAGCTTTTTCATTATTTTATTTATTTAGAGAATCAAATTCAAAATCTTACTTTAAAAAAAAATCAATTTTCTTAATCAGATTTATTAGAGTAGCTCAACTAATCGAGTTCGGTTAAGTACATTTATTTAAGAAGAGTATAAAGTTTTTTCATCATTTTTCACTTATAGGATTAACCTTATTTAAAAGAAACCAATTTTCTTAAATTTTCTACATGTGTGATATTTTAACTATTGTTTGAAATTAATAACAATTTTACAAAAATTAGTAAGAAATATCAAAATATCTCATTTAAACAGAGAAGAAAAATTTTATAAAAATTTAATTTGCTTTAGTTTGAATGCACTTTTTATTAGAAAACATAAAACATAAATGCATAATATATCAAATCTTTTATATTATCATTTAATTAATACTGTGATCACGTATTTTTAAAACTATAAATTTATGATAGTTATGATAACAAAAAATCTTATACTCCAATGTGAACAATGCATCGAGGTTAAATCTTATTAATTTGAGAAAAAGAAAACCTAAGTCTTATTCATAGAATTATAATGTCATTAATCTGTTGATATTTTATCAACTTGATAAGAGTAAATTAAGACCATTAATTAAATTTCGAAAATAAAGCCCATGGTCATGTTCTACAAAGGTCTGCGACCTATGCATAACGTTGTTACTCGGTTTTAGCCTATATTGACTGATTAATTTATCCCTTTGGGAAATTAGATTTCAAAAGAATTATCTTGGAAATACGTGGTTTGAGTTTGACTTTTTATATATCACGCCAACTACTTCAACTGTTGTGAAAAAAAAAATTGTTGTCAACTTCGGGTACGGATCTTTTATTCCTTTCGGAAAAACCAAGACTAATAAAAAATGATACGATATAGATAGTTGTTAAGGTCGTACTTCTATATAAAAATCTATGCGCGGATGTACTCTTCAATTTTTCGCACCCTCTATGGTTGTTAAACTTACGAAATAATATTTTACAAATCACAGTTGTTATAAATATTTTGTGTCCCATGTGTGAAAATTTGAAACTCTTTGAAGTCAAAACATATATGTTAATTACTTGTCCTCTGAAAAACAGACCATCTCAATAAATTGAAACTGTTAAAACTAGGTGACTTTAATTTCCACAAATAATACGTTTTTTTCTACAAAATATATCGTATATCTTTTAGTTCATGGCATATTGCAGACTGCATTGATCGTTCCAAGTTTACGAGCTTTTGGCCTTAAAAGTTTGATCAGAGAATATCTTATTACTTTAAAATATGTTTGAACTTTGAACATAAATAAATAGAGTAGTTCAAGTCAATTTTTGCACCAAAGGCGAATACTTGAAAAGAATTCCTAGTTTGAGACATTTTTGCATTTATCATCTTTATGTAGCTAGGTCGTAGTCTATGTATATTTTTGCTTAGCTCAACCTAGGCCCCGAGTATTACACATTTCTGACGTACGTAATTTTATTACTTGCGTTATAAGTTATTTAATTTGTAGTGAACTAATCAATCAAAACTTTGCTAATAGATACCAATTCAAAAGTTTTAACGAGTCCGTGCCAACTACTTCAAAATGAACCGTTTTTTGAATACATATACAAATAGTCTTTGTTCTTGTTCATATATATAGCTAGGAAATAAAAGGGGCAGGTGCCAGTTTGTAACAACATATATTTTATTTTCTTTGATAACTAATTTTTGCTCAATGGTTCAGTGTAGTGTGTACCTGAACAAGGCTTTGCCTTCAGAAAATGCCGCCATTTGCAGTTGAATTCTAGTCAGATATTGGATATTGCTTTCTTTTCATTTCTTATTCCATTTTTAGTTTCCATAGTCTTTCATTAATTTCGCGGTAATTTCACTCAGAAAGGGTACATATATAACAATTGCGTGAAACATAATCTTATATAAGTAATTGAAATACCATGATTATAAATTTCAATAATACAGTAACGTTTTAAATTAATTACCGTAATCAATAACTAAATTTCCTCAGATTCAACCACCAATTTTATTAATTTACTAATATATATGACAGCTTATCAATAAAATTATCATTAAAATATTACTATTATTAATCATAATTTTTTAAATCACATATATATTTTTCACAAGAAATAATCCTAACCAAAAAGGGAGGGATTTACTTTGAAAAGAAGGGGAAAATTGTTCCCACTAAATTCTTATTTTTTTCTTACATATGTGTATAATTATAAATTACTTTTATAAATAAAAATTTAGTTAAAAAATTAAAATATAAATTACCTCCACTAATGAATATTACCCCTACTAAAATATTAATCAGAGTATAATAAGATTACTATAAATAATAAAATTATTTATTTAAAGTATTTTTATATTCGGAATTCAAAGTCATGATCATCCTTATTGATTAATTGGTGTAGGGTCTTACTTCTTTTAAATAAACATATTGAATCTATCTACAAGTTCCAAGACTCAACCTTCAAAAGAAAAATGTCCCAAGACTCTTCATTGTGGCATTGATCTGTCAATGTTCATGGTTTTCTTTTCTTTTTATTTGTATTTCTTAGTTGTTTTCCATTTTATAATTGTTTCAATAAAACAAATAAACAATCTAATTAAAGGAATAAAAATATTTTTTTTATATCTTCATTATCATTTTAAGATAACATGAATGTTAGATTTTCTTAGTGATACTCTAATACTTTATATAGAATATAATTAATATTTTAAAATACAAAAAAATATTTGTTATTTCTGAGATGTGAGAAAATTAATAATAATAAGATGTAAGAAAATATTTGTTGCGCATGAGTGAACTTATTTACGAGGAAATGTACTTTTTTACGCTGAAGCGAAGGCAGCCTGTGATAACAATAATAAATGTTATAAAAAACAATAGTAATGATAAAATAAAATAAAATAATAATAATAATATTTTTATTCGATACTAATTTCTTTTTTATATATAAAAACAACTTCAATTCAAATAATTTTCTTTTGATTCACTCAATTTCTCTTTAATTAAATAATTTTTATTCTCCTTTTTTTTCATCATATATTCTCTTTCATTTTTTTTACGCAACTAAAGAGGTAAGGATCAACCTTTTGACACATGATTTTATCTGGATTGCTTGTCTCCCAATGCGAACAAAAGTAACATTAAAATATTGTGCGCTTTCCACTAGCAACGTGCCTAATGCTGATTGTAACTCCCACCATCTCACATTCCATTTCGGAATACTCGTGTAACGGCCATGCTCAACTTTGTTCCTCCTCTTATCATGAAATTTCTCTGTTTCTTTTATTTTATATATTTTTAAAACTTTTTTTATCTATTTAAAATATTATGAAAGTATTTTAATCATACACAATTCTTAATACTCTACAACCTTTCCTCTCTTTGTCTATAAAATTTTGTAAAATTTTACAAATTTTTGCTTTTTTTAATATTTACATAATCTTCCCTATATAGGAGGTTAGTGTAATGTATAAGAAGATGTGAGTATAAATCTTTAAAAAAATTAATATATTTATTTTTTTAAATTAAAACCCCTCTAAAAGAAATTAAGGAAGAGTTAGTGTTGAAATAGATAAAAAGCAATATCACAAAATCTCTGAGATAAATAATATAATTTACTCTTACGGTAGAGAATGACAGTATTTTTAATTCAATGAAAATGTTTTCAAGATTTTTTCTTCAACATTTCTTAATCTCTTATGTCTTCCAATTTATCATTTTCATAATTATTTTTAAATTTAATTTCAATGTTTTTTCAAAGAAATTATTAGTAATTAAAAATAACATTGTATTACAATATAATTTATATATTAATAAACAATTATTTATTATAAATTTAAATATTACAATATAAATTATATATTTAAAAATATTTAGTGAATAATTCCGCGTTAGGTGAACCAAGGAAAACAATGCTCCACATCTCTTTCCCTTTTACATGTTTCCCCACTCAATGCAAAAATGTGACTTTGGGAAAGTTGATAGTACTACTACCACACTACAATTCATAGTAGCTCATGTTACAAGTAGCCCCACAAAATGCGACTCGCATGCATTAGTCCACAACGCGATCATGGCTGAAGAATAGCATTAACATTTACTACCAAACAATTCATAATATATTCAAGCAATGCCCAAAAGGCAAAAACCATGTCAAAATCACAAATTAGCATCGCGTAAAGCTTACACCCCCAATATTACCATTTACGACAATGCTATTTTCGTATCTTATCTCATCTCATGTTTGCCACGTGAAAATAGTTTTGAAGTTTGAATTAAAAGAAAAAGTGAAATAAAAGAAAACTTTACAATTTAACTTTTTAAAGTTAACATCTTTTCTCTCTCTTTTGTTTTTTTTTAATTGAACAAAAGAAAATATATCACTATTAATATTTTCTTTCCCTTTTTTATCTCTTCCATTCAGTACAATAAAGCAATATACACAGTAGCATAAACAATAATAAACAGATTTTATTTGTAAGTACATGATTATGTATGCATTATTTCACACGTGTTGTATTTTTTAAAAAAAGTTATTATGGATACTTTTTATTTATATTTTATTCAAAATTAATTTATTTACATGTTGTATCATTTTCATTACTACTATATTCTACTAAATATTTTTAGTTTTATTTTTAATTTAAAAATACTCAGACAAATATTTGTTGTACACATGCCCACAGATTTCCACCATAAACCAGCTTTGTCTCCGAATTCAATTCTTGTGACCTGTGTGAGTCACGAGCCGTACAATTCTTGACCACATAGATATTCTGTTTTATATAATAAATGCTGTTCGTGTATCAACGAATATATATGATGGAATTTATGATCAATACGATGGAATTTAAGATCAATACGACGCATAGTATGAATCCGACAATGACAAAAATTTTGGAAGAAGAAGAAGAAAAATACAAAAAAAAATGTGGCAGCATCATTTAATAATATAAATATACATTTTTTTATATAAATTTCAGTTAATTTTGAAATATCTTATTAATATATTTAAAAATTAACGCGGAATACGAGTAGGATTTGGATCAACAACTGCATGGTTGCGGCTTGTACGTACATATATGTATTTCATTATCTTTTTATTTTAGGTTGTGATGCAGTGCTCTCATTATATACAGCATCTCTGATGTAATCACTTTTTAATTTGCTCGATGTATTCTCCTATGCATCTTTTGTTGGCTTTACAAAAACAAAAATCTGATTCCTTCATCTATAAGTTTGGTATCGTCTAAAATTGAAAATTAACACCACATAAGGACACTAAAAAATGGAGTAATATTTATTGAAAGGAAAAAGATAAATTTTAATCAATGTTATTAGGACATTGATCAAGGAACTAAAATAAAAATAAATTATTAGAATATACAAAATTGTATTCTACGTGATATTTTTTATGCTCTCATATGATTTTTATATTAAAATATTTTTTCATTTTAATTTCTTAATCAATGTTCTATTAGTAATATCCAAGAGAAAATTACATATTTTTTTATTAAATTGACAACATCCGGTTGAGTTTGTGGAGAAGAATGTGAGTTTGATTTCCATAAATATAAAGATTAATAATTTAAACTCACAATTTTTCTCATTCTCTTGAACTCTTTAATTATTAAGTTAATTTTATAACCTTAAATTATTTTTTTTAGTAGTACTGACTGTTTTTGTTTTGTTTTGGTACAAACACTTTCTTTCAAATTAATTAGTAATCTAATCACTGCTAACCTAACATTTTTCTCATACTTTTCAACAATATGAAAGCAAAATATTTTTCAATAGTTATAAGTTATTATTGTTGAGTAGCATAATTTATTTTTATTTGACAGAATTTTATAGAAGATAATTAATATGACTAGCTTTTTTATCATATATATGGGAAACACATACTTACTTTGGAAGAAAAAAATTGGTGCAGGCTTTGGGTGGAGTGTGACTCCAAAGTGGATGTTGATGCTTTTGTTGACATGATTTGGTTCCTTGGAATTGTCTATATTCTTATGAAGATATAATTTTGGTTTTTTTTTTTTTGTACATATCAGGGAAGAAAATATTTGTGCCAACTTCCTTGCTAATCATGCATGGGGTTGCCTCTTGGACATGGTGTTTTTTTTTTGGACTCTGCTCCAAGTTTTTTTATGGACAAGTACTTTCACAATAGATTGTTGATGCTTTTGTTGATCCTGATTTGGTTCCTAGGAATTGTCTATATTCTTGTAAAGATATAATTTTGCTTTTTGCACATTTTTAGAGAAAGAAACACTTGTGCCAACCTCCTTGCAAATTATGAGACTGCCTCTCGGACATTTTTGTGTGTGTGTGTGTGAGAGACTGCTCCAAGTTTTGTTATGGACGAGCAGTACTTTTGCAATAGATTGTTGATGCATGCTTTTGTTGATCCTGATTTGGTTCCTTGGAACTGTCTAAATTCATGTTCCGAGTCATACTTGTATACTACTCATGCTAGTGCTCTATGCTCCCCGTGTTAACACTTGATACTTTCCTAACTAGTATTACTTCAACTTCTCACTTTCAAGGAAACAACTTTAAGTTGGCTCTTCTGTTTTGTTTCTTGCACGTAGTTCAACGTTATTTCTCATCTCATTATATGTTTACTTTTTTTCAGAAAGAAATACTCTTTTAAAGGTGATTCTTTCATCAAAATTTGAATGACATTTATATTAACAAAATAAATTCTGAAAGGTAAAGTTTGCAGTACTCAAATACTCAATTTTATAAAATCTACTTAATTATAAGATAAAATTATTTTTTACTTTATTTATATATATATATATATATATATATATATATATTATTTTGATCTAATCACTGATTCATATAAGATCTCTAACATAAATTAACTTCAACATATATATTCACATCGATATTATGATCCCAATTAGCTCAATTGCCACCTAAACTAAATCTATCACAAGTTCTGACGTGTTAGCTCTATCAGCACAGTTTTGCCTCTCAATTTGTCATTGTTTAAACGATAGAAAGTAGAAACTTCTTCTTCCTTATTATTTTAAAATATATTATAAAATTCACTAAAGAGTATACCATATGAATCACATTATAGAAGTGAAAGTCGAAAAAAGTGTGACCTACGTACATTTCGGCGTTTATTTGAGTATTAGATTCGATTTTTAATTTTTTTAATATTATTTCTCTCTTGAGAAAGAGTGACCACCGACCATTACGTAAACGTGGAAAACGCGCGAAAGCGACCATAAACACGCAGGGGCTCTGAACAGTGAACACGGTTCTGAATTCTCAATGTTGAATAAAATACTAAATCGATGATAGAATTTTTTAATATAAGATTAATCATTTATTTGTTATATTCAGTTTTTATTATTTATTTATTCATTCTTTATTTTTATCTATTCACTTTAATTAATATATATATATATCTATATATATATATATATATATATATATATTCCTGAATTCACGTGTTTTTTTTTTACCTTTTCAATGGTATAACAATAACACTTTGTCAAAAAAATAGTATAACAATAACATATTAGAAGAATTAAATAAATAATGTTAACTGTTGATAAGAAATTAAAAATAATGGTTGATATTCTAACACAAATTAATGTATTTTGTTATACGTGTGTATTAATCATTAATATATACGTAATATTATCGTAAACATACTCATAAAATAAATCTTGGATAACATATATAAGGAGCCTGGGAATTTTTTGTAATTGTAAAAAAAATGAAAATCATAAATTTAAGTCATACAATGAATTGATGATTAAGATTATAAGTAGTAGTAAATTAATAATTAGCTAAATTGTAATTTTGCCCCTTAATTTTTGAATTGCATTTAGTACTCCTTTTTTCAAAAATAAGTAATTTATTGAGTGTTTAAAGTCAAATTTTGATTTTGATGTGACATTGAGATATAACTTATATGGATGGCTAATATGATATTTATATGAAAAAAATTAAATAAAGTAAAAAATAAAAATATCTTAATAAAAATTAAACTCATGATCCTTTATTCATAAACAAAACAATAAACACTAAAACATTTCTTTGTTTAGTTAATACATTAATATTATTTTTTATATATATTATTAATAAAGAATTTTTTTTCAAATTATCAAAATTATAAATTAAAAAATATTTAACATATAAATATTTTTAATTCTATTTATATTATTTTATATGTTTTTATTTTGAATATTTAAATTTTTTTATCTTTATCTTAATAATTTATAATTAGATTTCATAAATTAATACATAAATTATTTATATGTTTTTTTAAATTGATTTTAATATAAAGATAATTTTTACTATAATTATTTACATAAAATTACTCATAGACAAGGTGATAAAATACTTGCTTTATTTGGTACTATAATAACATTGCTTTTTTTATCATTAGTCAAAATTTATTAATTTTTTCAAATTATCAAAATTGAATAGAAATATTTTTAATTTTACTTAAATAATTAGAGAAAAAACAATTTTTATATTAAATCAATTTAAAAAATGTAAGTAAATAATTTACATATTAGTTTATGAAATTTAAATATAAATTGGTAAAATAAAAATATCTAAAATATTCCAAAAAAAACTTATAAAGTGATATAAAATAAAATTAAAAATATTAGATATTTTTTAATTTATAAATTTTGATCATTTTAAAAAATTAATAACTCTTTACTATACATAGAAAATAATTTTAATGTATTAATTAAACAAAAATGTATTGTAATGACTTATTATTTTGTCTATGAACAAAAAGCTATGAGTTTAATTCCTATTAAATCACTTTTTATTTTTTATTTTTTTCACATAAGCGTCATGTGAATCGCTATTTAAAAAAATTATGCATTCACCATATATATTAATTTAATATTATCATTTAATAAAAATTATATTATTTATGATAAATTTATTAATTTTATACTAATTATGTTATAAGTTATACTAAGCGGCTAATGATGATATGTGATCGATGATAGTTTATACTAACAGTGTTAGTCATTTATGTTTATATATTTGTGATGTGATAGTGTAAAATCCATGGTTTATATATTCATATTTGTGTAAAAGTTATACTAACACTTTGTATCGTGAGAATAAGAGCTATGAATATACAACCCATGCTTTTAATACTTGTGGTTGATGATAGTATAAATATATATTTCAAATGAGAACACTTAGCTATGAATATATAAAGGATGGTTTATATAACAGTGATAGCGTAAAAGTTATAGTAACACTTTGTATAGTGAGAATAAGAGGCATATGAATTACAATCCATACTGATAGATGATAGTGTAAATTATATATATTTTAAATGAGAACATTTTGTATGGTGAGAAAAAAAATTATGAATATATAAATTATATATTTTATTTAGATATTATAGACTAATGTGAGAAAGTGGGTTTGGGCCTAACTCATTCCGCCATGTTAAACTTTCAACAGACCCCTCTATCTAAGTGTGATTACATTTTTCCTTATGTTCAAGGCTATCTGCTTAGAGCGATACAAAAACCTAGGAATTCATTTAGGATGACTCTAATACCATATCAGAAAGTGGGTTTGGGCCTAATTCACTCCTGTAAAACTAGCTTGTAAGGTGAGGGTTATTCCCCACTTATATAGTTTATCTCGACACTATCTTTATTCGTTGTAAAATTTTAACATGTCCTATTTTTCTTCATGGTTACCCGTCATGTAAGACTTTCAACACACCCCTCTATTTAGGTATGATTACAACTTAAAGAAAAATACATTATTTTTAAAGTAGTTATATGACCACTAACTAACTTTAAAATATTAATTATTTATATATATCATTATATGACATTAAAATTATAACATAAACTAATATACATAGTCTCTCTTTCTCTGGAACATAAAACCTTAGATGGATGATTAAGAATCTTATATAAATTAGTTGGAAATAATATGACTATTTAAAAATGTCATGTGCATGTATTTTTATTTTAATCTTAACCATTTAAATATAATTTAATAATTTAAATTTATTTATTTTTATTTCTTAAGATAACAAACTCTTCTCACATGAATAAAAACAATAAAATATTGCACAAATAAAAATAAGTGGTGATACAATAGATTGAGAATTATATTATAAATATATTCATTCCATAGTTGAATTGAACATAATCTGTTAATTATAAAAAAAAGTTGTGTAGGACTCTAGATGATTTAGTTAGAATGTGATTTGACACCAATTAAACTACATAAATTCTAGTGTAATGAAACTTTGATGTAAAGATACCTAGTGAAGATATTTAACTATTGGAGAAAATATTGTATTTGGATTGATGTAATGAAACCACACATATATGTATTTGATTTTAATATATTTTTTGTTACTCTAATCTTTATAATTATAGTTTTGGTCCCTATATATATTTTTAAAGTTTGGTTTTTAGTGTCATAGGTTTATTTATTTCAAAACATGGTATAATCTGTCTTTAGACCTATATGTAAAATAAAATAAATAATTACTTTTTTTAAAAAAATTTCTAAGACGATTCTTCAAAAAATAATCTTTAAAAATTTACTTTCTAAAACATTTTTTTAGAAAATCATCTTAAAAATCTAAGATGATTTTCAACAAAACAGTAAACTGCCTTAAAAGTTTACTTTCTAAAATGATTTTTTGAAAACCTTCTCCAAATCCTCAATTTTTTACATTTTTAATCAAAAATGACATTTTATGACGATTTAAAAACCATCATGAAAGGTGTTGACTTTTCATGATGATGAATTTAAAAACGATTCAAAATCATCTTCGAAAGTGTCAAAAAATTGACTTTGAAAGCCTTTTTTTAGTAGTGAAGACACATTAGTTTTTCAATAACACTAAGATGTGATACTTTTAATTCTTTTTATGCATAGAAATTTCATTCTTTTAAGTATTCAATTTATAATCCTAGGCAAAAGTGAGCCCTTCCTAAGTTCTTCATCTCAAATTTTGTTTTAAATAACCTATAGCTTTTAAAAGCTATTTAGGGGTTTTGATAGTATTTATGTCATCTATGTAAACATTAATTATTGCTTAAAAAAAATACATAAACATCAATTATGAATAATTGATTTTCAAATGCTTTCATAAAAATACATGAACAACTTATCTTATTTTCATATCATTCATTTAAAATATACTAACTAAGATGACTAATATACCACATGTGTCTTGATTGACTTAGTTCATTATAGAGTGACTTTTGTAATCTTATTGAGAACCTACACTATATGTCTAAGGCAAATTAAATTTTTTAGGGTGTTTCATATAAATGTTATTATGGAAAGTCATTCAAACAGATTGTAACATTCATTAGAGTATTATTAAAATTTTATTTTTCATGTGAGAGGGAAAATTAAACTAAACTTAATAAGCAATTTTATGACACATTTTCTATTTTTGTAGAAAGCAAATATCTTTTTAGAAGAGACATTTTCATTTGAATTAGGTAAAACTATTAGGAACGTAATAATGCATATATAAGACTCGACAAAATACCACTAATTAAGTTAACAGTCTTATATTAATTTATTCATGCATTCAATAATATTTTCTCTATTTATTAAAATAAAATGTGTATTTTTATTTTATATTTGTTGTTCCTTACCTATTTTATTTATAATTATATGTATTGCTTAATTACGATTCCCAACCGACGATAGAATAATGATGTTAATTATAATATATTCTAACTATATTATATATATATATATATATATATATATATATATATATATATATATTAAAAAGTATGTGGTTAAATAAATATATGTTTATTTAAGTTTATTTTTAAAATATAATTTTTTATCACATTTTGAAAGATTTTTTTTATTAAAATAAAACAATTGTTTTTCAAATTTTAGAGTAAGTTTAGATAATTTAAAGACAATACTCATTACATATGTATCCACTTAAACGATGTAGATTGATGCTATTGTTCATAAAGTAAATTATTTAACACGTGAAATTTAATAAATAATTTTACAAATTAACGATAGAAAAGCACTATTACTTTTGTTTTATTTATAACAAATAAGTTATAATGTTAAAATATACTTTCTCTTATTTTTTATAAATAAAATGGATATTATCATAAGAAGGGAAACATATTTTAACTTACACAAAATATACATATCATTAATTAAAAAAACATACACAAAAATATCAAACTAATCTTTATTACAGATCATGCACAGGTGTTTTGATCAAATTACATATCTAACTTTTAAAATAAATATATAAAATTAAAATTATCAGAAAAAGAACAATTTATAAGTCTATAACCCACCATTTTTAAATGACAATGTTGTTAAGATTGATAGTTAATTCTTAACATAACTAGATCGACGATGAACAAAATAAGAGTGTAGCATCGGGTACATTGTTATTGTAAAAATGAAAATCACTATTAACTAATAAAAAGTTATTGTTGTTACTTATTATAAAATTATAATATATGATTGCTTCTTCATAAGGTTATAGAAAAGATTATAATATATGATTGCTTGTTTACATTGTTAATTAGTGTTGGGTCACAAGGTGAAGTTCCATAGGATAGAAGTGAAAATGTTGAACACCATATAAGTGAGGAAAAGACTCAAACCTGAGTCTTAAGGTTTTGAGTTAGAGTGTGGTGTCAGGTCTCCTTAATGTGATGGCTCGTGGTCCACATGTGTAAAGATGACGGCGCAGCGTGCCCCACAGATGGAGAGGCGGTGCAAGTACCGCAGGTGGCCAGAATGGTTATACTCGTGGATGATAAAAACTTCCGCTCGAGGAGGAGATTACCATGTGAAAGAGGACTCACACTTGAAGGGGAGATGTGCTGGGTTACAAGTGTGAGATGAAGTCTCACATCGGGTAAAAGTGGAAAGATTGAGCACCGTGAAAAAAAGATCCATAAACATGAGTTTTAAAGTTTTGGATTAGCACATATATGCTATCTATTCACAATAATATTGAATGTTAAACAAAATTATAAAAATAATAAATGGCATTACCTCTATTTTATCATATAGTATTGGTTAATTATTGTTAAAAGTTATATTATCAATACTATTAAAGAGTTTTCAAAAAGTTTTCAAAAACTTGTTGGATCCTAGATAAATCCTTTGAAATGGTCATCACATGTCTCAAATTTCATAAATTTTTTTCTCTCTAAAACGGATTCAAAACATACAAAAAATCCAATTTAATAAAAAATTAACTTTTATTTTTCTTTAATTTTTATTGAATTGTCTTGATTTATAAACAATCATATCAATAAGTATACCTCATGCAATTCTAAAGCATGACAAAACATAGTGGTACACGCAAACATACGTGCTTTTAATTAATATTTCTTTTGACTTTACTCTACTTTTCATTGAGCCATTTAAACTTATCAAGAATATTCATAACCTAATTTTACTACGGAATTGATTTCAGATCAAATTAGATAGTGTTGAGAATTCAAATGTAATTCTAAGTACTGTACTGTCTTTCTAGCTAGCTATATATGTATGAGTTTTATATAAAGAATTGAATAAATAGATAAATAAAAATATATACAAGTGAATAGTTATTGCTTAAATTGTTTAAATTGAAAGCTAAGACATATCTAATGTTAATTAATTATTATTGTGTTTTTTCTTTAAATCCTTTATAACAGTATTTTGGACCAAGTACGTGTTCCCACAGGTTGAGATATAATAATATGTTGCCCACGACCACGATCTGAGACTTCTCTGGTAATAATAGCTTGTAAGGATTAATTCAATTAAGTTCCAAATACGTACCCAAGTCTCAACTGAAACTATAGTGGAAAATGATTCAAAGACTTATCGTTAATGTGGTTACCCCAAAGAGGAAAATTAAAAGCAAACATGAAAAGGAAAAAGAAAAATCAAGCATATATATATATATATATATATATGAATGTCACCTTCAGTTCTACAAGTAGATTCTATGTACGTAGCTTCTTCTTCGCCATTGCCAAGCATCGGAATTCACGTGTCCACATGTGTGACATGTTACGTATAGAGACCAAGCTTGATTTGGTACTTAACTCTATAACTTGGTGATCAAGATATTAGATGTATTCAAGATGGGTTCGATGCTGATGCTCTTTCACTTTCTTTACCAAAGCAATCTAATTCGATTGGCTAGCTCATGAGATCATTTATCGAACAAATTGATGGAAAAATTATGAAACAATGACACATAGATACAAATAATTGATTGATACTATTAATCTATGACAAATATTTCAACATAAATTACATATACCACTATATTATTATAATTATAATTTCAAAACTCACTATATATATTACAGACCTAATTATAAGTTTTATTGATTATTTCTTGAAAGATTGAGTTAAATAAGTTACACACTCCACAATCAATTTAGATCCCTAAGTTATAATAATAAATAATTCCTTTTCACTTTATAGTGCATAGACCAACTAGCATTAATTGTCTATATTTGTTTTCGTCGGTAGTTTGTGTTTGTCAAAAATATCTTAGAAGTCAACTCTAAAACAATTAAAAGTCAAACTTTGTTTTGACTCTCCAACAAGAAATTGATTCAGTACTAGTCGATTGTAACTGTAATTAGTTTAACAAATACAAGTTAACGATATCTTTTTTGATAGTTATATACAAGTTCAACTATATATTTATATTGTTTAACAAGACAAAATATACAACATTGAATCAAGAAAACACAAAAATCGACTTGTGCTGGGCCTTTGGCCCCGTTTAATATATATTAAAAAAGCAACAACTTATATTGAGCCTTTTTAGTAATAAATTTGACATATTATACGTTTAAGAGATTTAAAAAACATAGGTTTAAGTATAAATATTAATTGTGTTTGTTATGTCAAATACTTTAACCATTAAGAAGTTTATTCATGATCCCCAATCTTGTTATCATAGACATCTACGCATTTCATTACTTTTCAACCGTACCGATTATAATTATTTACATAAGATAATTTTTTGAAAAAAATTATAATGACACTCTCCTTAACACTATCTTTCTAACACTCTTCTTTTAATTGATTAAAATTTATTATAAATCATTAATTTTTATAGGTTCTACTTTTAAATAAGAAAAAAGAATTATTAAATAAGAAGTTAGATCCATCAAAATAGGTAATTTTTGCCCTTGCTTGCATTTTTTTATTTACTGAAAATAAAGAATCTTTTGTACATGGTGTGTTTAGGTTATTTGATTGAGTAGTAAAAGGAGAATTGACAAATACTCCATCAGGTCTCAAATACAAGAGAAAAAAACATTTTTTTTATTTCAAATATAATAAAATTTTAATCAACTTTATCTTATTTAATTTTACTATCTCTAAAATATATTTTATTTAATTGAAATGTTAATTTGAATGATTATTTCTTATTCTTGATATCAAGTTCCAATAAAAAATAAGTTGAATTTTTTTTAATTAAAATTGATGTAATTAAATGTGATTAATTAATTTTCTTAGTTAGTATGTCATATTTTTTTCTTATATTTGAGATCAAATATAATGGAAATTTGGATTTTTATTCTTACGGTAATTGGGATTTTCATCTTCTACAAAATAAAAAATAAATTGAATGGAAATTTATGTCCAACCCTTTTTTTGGGGCAAGACTTGTTGTTTGGTATATTTTTCAATTAATGAAGTAACTTGCTGCTACAAACCTTTTGGGACTTTCATATGTGAATTTGTGTAACATACACACTGTACTTTATTTAATTGGTGTTGGTCACCTTAAAGATTAAAGTTGAAAAATGATCCTATTCAACGTTCAAAACCATTCTGGTCAAGGTATTTATGGTTAATAAGCAACACTAAAATACAAATATTAGTATTTCATGTATATATGATCTTGTTTAGATAAATTGGTTCATCTATATTTATTAGAAGAGAATAAGAAGATACATGTAAAATGAATTTTGTTTTTTTTTCTTAAGTTAAACTTAAGTTATATATTCAACTTTTATAAAAGAGAAAAAATGTTATGTATTGACAATATACAATTTTTATCTAATCATTCAATCATAACTATGATAAATTTATTAAATTTTAAAATAATTATTTTAAATTAATTTAAATAATAATATAAAACTATTTTACAATAATAAATATTTAACTCAAAAACACTCTCACCAAACTATTCCAAAAGATAGGGCGCATAAGTCCATTAGAAAATCAATTTTAATTTTTATTTTCTAATTCTTTTATAAATATTTATTTAGAAGTTTATCTTTAAAAAATTGGAACCATCTATTAAATTCACTTTTGTATGAAAACATATATAAGAAATTTGGATCATACAACCACGTACCCATGCACAAATGTCAAAATTAAAAGTTAATTAGTTAGTGACCTCACGACTCTTAAAAAAATCGTCTACATTAATTTATATTTTAATCTTAATAAGTCAAGTATGATTATATATATTTAACCATACCTATTAATTACTCGTTCCTAGTCTCTGAAACCGAGTGCATATTATTTTAAAGGTTGTGTAAGAAAATGCTTTCTCTTGCTACCTACGTTGGATGTTGACGAGGCGTGTGAGAATGAAAATATCATGTTTATCCAGATTTTTATTTTTCACACTCTCTTTAGATATATTTTGAAAACTTATTAAAAAAAAATACCAACAAAACATGTAGACTAATTAACGTAAAGTTGTTCAAACTATGATAAGGGGATCTAGCTAAATCATTTGACATTGTCTTCCAATTTTACGAATAAAAAAAAATTATTCAAACTTTGTTTAATTATAGCGTTTTTACTTAATTCTAGTAAGATTCTCAGCAATGACGGATACTTGTGGTCCATATAGAACAAAATTTATTTAAAAACTATTGCTGTGTAGAGGTAACGAAGTATGATTATAAATATTTTATAAATACCGTGATTAAATTAAATATTGCATCATTCTATATGTATGCAAAACATTTAGTCGTTTTGATTACTTGACCAACTTCTTTACTTTTAAAAATAGTAGCATAGAATGTGCAGTTAATTGTGACTTGACAATATGGGTTTTAGATTATTATTTCAAAGGAATGAAATATACGAAGAGCTTTGTTTCAAAATTGCTTGACATTTTGATCTTGATATTCGTATGATATAGTTGTATTCTTTTGTCTGGGGGTGGGGGAGGCATGTATCTTGCTTGAATTAGTAGAGTATTTTGGATATAAATGTCTTGACCTTGAAACTGATTTGATCGATCACAATTATTCAACTCCTATAAAAGTATTATTAATTTACGTACTGAACAAGACAGATTTGATTTTTAGAAGAACCATGTATGTAAAGACTCTGTTAATTCCCATCAATGTTTGTTTTTAGGCTTTAAAACATTCCTTTATTTAAAATAGTAGATGAGCTTACAATTTGAACACTATTGTAAATTTATAAAAAGTACCTTGGTCAATGAATTGAATCATTTTCCATAGCCAATTATTTTGATATTATTTATTTAATTTTTCATTTTTGAAGGAGCAAAATATATTTTAGTACTCTTGTAGTGGATTTTTTTTTTACATCTTCTTTATTGCGTCAGATAAGGATTTGTTTTTTTAAGATACACAATGCTACGTTGAAGTTTTTAATAACTTTGAAAAAAAAAAGTAATTTTATAGTTTTATTTTTCAAGTCATTCATTTTTACTTTTGAGAAAAAGTATTGCGCTTACTGATTTTTTTAAAACATGTTCGCAGAAAAATCTTCACCTGCATTGTTTAAAATTATTTTAAAAAATGAAAATTGTTTTTTCTTTAAGAAAAATGGATTTTGGTCAATGTAGATCGGTCTAACTGGACTTTTAAGTTGAAAACTTTAATTTTAACTCGTAGAGGATTTGTTTGTTTGAACTTTTTTATGGAAAAATATTCTTTGATTGAATACATGTTTAAAAAATTGTTTTTTTAATGCAAACTTCTTTAAAAAATTATGTATTTTTTTAATTATAATTATTTAATTTTTAAAATATGATCAAAATCATTCCAGTACTCGCTTTAAAGTTAAAATACTATTTTTTATTAAAATATATAATAAAGTCACTTTTTTTTTATAAGTTTAAATTAATGAATATACATACCAACATTAGTCTTGTAGCACCAGGCCCTATCGATTAGTATTATATAAAAAAATCCATCATAGACACTAGTATAATTAGATCTAAGTATAACTAAATTTAAATTCTTTAACTAACACTGCAAGAATTCTAATTTTTAGTGACTAAAAAATTGTGACGAAAATTCAAGTTGTCACTAATAATATATTATTTATGATTAAATTTTATTTTGTCACTAATATCATTTACAATAGTGACAAAAAAGAAGTTGTCACTATAATTTTATTATTAATGACAAAAAAATATTTGTCACTAATATCTACATATTTTATTTCCATATTTAAAATTGTTACTAAGGCACATTCTAGTAGTCAACATTATTAAGGTATTTATGACAAAAAGAAAAAAATAAGTTTATCATAAATATTATATTTTATTAATCTATTTATTTTCAATTTCAATTGATAAATTATTCATCATTAAAAATTTAAAGAAATTATGAGATAATAATTAATTAACAAATTATTCATCATTCAAAATTTAAAGCAAATAGAAGAGTTGAACCTATAACCTCTTACTAAACCACCTTTGTTTCTAGTAAATTAAGTGAGAATTAATTAATTTATCTATATTCTATTTATGTTGTAAATTTGCATATTGTATTATTAATATTGCATCATTAGTATTTTATTATTTATATTTTTTAGTTATAAAATCTTATTTATTTTTTATTTATATTTTATTATTTATAAATAACAAAACATAAATAAGATAATATAAATAATAAAAATAAATAAAAATATAAATGATAACATATAAATAGAAAAATATAATGATGAAAATATAAATAATAACATATAAATAAGAAAACATAAATAACATCATATAAATAATAAAAAAATATAATGATCCAAATATAAATAATAAAATGTAATCAATGAAATATTAGTTATCTTGTAATTGTAAATTTTAAAACTATTTACTAGTCATGAATACAAATATCTATCACCAGCTACGATGCCCATTATCTTTCAATTATATATTGGTTATTACATAATTTATTCAAACTTCATCAATTTCAATTTCCTGTGTTTTAATTAAAGATCACTAATCGTTGAATTTTTAAATTTTTGTTGTAAAATCACTTTAAATTATTTATTATCTTTTAAATTATTTATTGGAGTTTAAATTTCATTTTTTTAAATGAATAATATTAAATAATTTTGTATTATCAATAACAATGTAAAAGGGGATAATGTGCAACCACTCTTTAGTGTCCACATTTCTATCCTTATTCTATCTTTTATAACCACCCATTATTAATTCTTTTCCATATTTTTTAATTTTTTAACTTTTTTTTTCATTTTATTATTATTATTTAAAAAAATTAGAGAGGCACAAATTCTTGCCTAGTATCTTTTAATTTGATTTATGCGTTATTCTTCTGTCAATACTTTAAAAATTAAATTTTGAATGAATTTAAATTAATATAACTTAATTTGATGAAATAGATAGTTTGAATTTTATTAGGTTATCAATATATTATGATTAAAGAGTTAGTATGATAAGTAAATTTAAGATTTTATTGCTCTAACAAGATTTAAATTTATTTATTATTTAATTAATTATAATTCTAATTATTATAAAATTTTTGAAAAGTTAAAATTTTGGTTAGAGTTATTTTTTATCATATAATTAATTATAATTTTAACTATTATAAAATTAAAAAAAAATCAAATTCTGGGTAGCGAGTCTTATCTTCTATCATGCGCTAGCAACATATTATGGCTAAAGAGAATTAGTACGCTAGCAATAATTTATGGTGAAAGGATTAGTATAATAAGTAAGTTTAAATTTTATTATGCTAACAAGATTTAAATTTATTTATTATATAATTAATTATACTTTTAATTATTATAAATTTTTGAAAAGTTACAATTTTGGTTAGAGTTATCTTTTATCATATAATTAATTATAATTCAAACTATTATAAAATTAAAAAAAATCAAATTTTGGTTAGAGAGTCTTACCTTTTATTATATAATTAATTATAATTATAAATATTATAAAAAAATTGAGAAATGGTTGATTTTCAACTGAGCCAAATAATATTGTGTGATCTATATAGGTAATTTCATTTAATGAAATACGATTTTGTTTTTATTGTTGTTATTTGTTGTATTATAAAATTTAAGAATTTAATTTGATATGAAATTCACAAGTTATAATATAGTTACATTAATTTTATAATTTTATTTCAATAGATAAATATAATAGATAACTAAACTTATACATTAATATAACTAATTTGTTGCCGTTAATTTAAAAGTGAATATAAATTTTATTTAAAATAACTCTAAAATGATTTTATTTGAATGAGTGTCGACTAATAAATTAATATACACATGGTTGGTCAAATTGTTGATATTGTTCAATTACATCATCCCCAGACAATAGTCTAGGGGCAAATTGTTTTTCTTCATTGTCATCGAATGCTTTTGCATTATTTCTCCAAGAATGATCATGTGAGGAAAATCGACGACTTCTCATATAAGAAAATTTTCCTCCATTTAGTAACCATGTATCCATGTTACAACAAGGACAAGCAAATTGCCCTTTAGTGCTCCATCATGATATGGATTATTCTTTTCTTGTAAACTGACTAAAAGTCCAATTTTATTTTTTATTTAATTATTTAAATTTACAATGATAATTTTTGAACTTAGTGCACTTTGAGCATTCAACGTCGTTGCACACACGCGCACACATACACACACATCACACATATAAAGTATCTTATATTTTTTTATGCTTGTATAGAATTTAATGCTTTCTTTATTTTTTTTATATAATTTTATTAGTCTCCTTTTTATATAGTTTATCTTATAAGAGTGTTTTAAATGGTCATTTTATCTTTATTTACAATTCAAATTAAATCTTTAGATTACAAAAAACACAAAACAACTACTAATATTCACATTTACTTCAATCATCAAGTGGGAATCCAACTTCCACATTTGTAGTTGCTTTTGTTTGTTTTTTTCTTTGTTCTCTCTCCTACTATTTTTTTTTTATTTTGTGTTACTTTTAACAAAAGATAGTTTGAATTTAAACTTAAAATAATACTTATTCTAGTAGTTTTTTCTCGAGTTAATTAAATTTTGAAAATTCCTTGTAACCTAGAGCATGTACCATACATGGATTTCTAATTACACTAATAACTTACAATTGAAAACTAAGGAAAATTTATCCACCAAACTAGAGTTTTTTTTAACTTAAATATATTTTTGGTCCTTGATAAATTAACAAATTTTATTTTTGGTTCCTAATAAAATTATTTTTTGCGTTAAGTCCCTAATAAAATAAGAAAATTAATTTTTGGTCCTTGTTTTATGTTTTAATCCTTCTAATATATCTATTTTTTCGTTTTTGTCTCTCTAGTATGTAGATCATTTTCTATTAGTCTCTATCGAGTATTTTTCAAAGGGACTAATAGAAAATGAACAAAATTTTATAAGGACTAAAATAAAATAACAATAACTAAAAATAAAATTTTTGTATTATTAGGAACTGGATTAAAAAAATATTGGAAATCCAAAAGAAAATTTAACTAATTTATTATGGACTAAAAGCATATTTAATTTTTTTTATAAAATTAGAACTATGTCTATGCCTTACTAATTTTATAAATTTATGCTGCCATTCATGCTAGTTAATGAAAGAATTTAATTTTATGAATATTTGTTTCAAATGAAAATATTCTGTTTGTTTTAAAGATCACGTGAACTCCATTCTTTGTCCAACTACATCACCATATATTATAATTAGATGACAAAACAAACCAAGAAGTTATAACTTTACTATTATTAATTAACCTCTCTCACCCACTCTCTTAGTAAACCATCCATCCGCCTACGTAATTATAAAAAAAAAAAATTCACCTATAACCTTCCACCTACGTACGTCCAAACCAAACGCACCCACACAAAGAGGTTAAGGAACATATTGGAACCATAAATGTTTCCTCACACAAAGAAGTTAAGGAACATATTGGAACCAGAAATCTTCCCTCATAGTGGAGAAAGAGAAAATAATGTCAAAAGTTGAAGATTCCAAGTACGAGGAACTTAGAATGCGGAGAATCAAACAAAAATAGAAGCTTTAGGGTTGTTCAAATTGGCCACCATTTTCAAGGATAGAATTCAAAAAGCTAAGAAAAAAGATAAAAAGAAGGTCAATGATGATGATGAAAACTATGTTCCTGAATATGAAGGTGGACTTGGGTCAAATTCTTCAAGTAAAAATTACGAGAACGACAGACATGATGAGTTTAGTGCTACAAATGATCTTGAGTCACAGAAAAGAAAGGTAACTCTTGAAATTTTTTCAATATAATTTATCCATTAAATATTCAGAATTTCTTGATTTATTATAATTATACTTTATATTATACACAAGTTTAACTTGTATTTTATTTCTTATTTTTGTGATTAATCGTTGTAATTGATAGATGATAAAATCATCGATATTGAATTCTAAAAGAGTCTACAATGATTCATCCATACACCACTCTCTTGATAAAGAAGTGAAAGAGTATTTACCTAATAATGCATCTCATGCCTCAGAGTTGACTAATGTAGAACAAGTTGAATCAAATACAGGTACCTTTATAGAATAATCTTTAATAAAAAATTATCATTGAAAATGTTATAACTTATCTTATTTATTTTAGGCAAACATGTCACAAGGAAGGGACGTGGACATACAATAAATACAAAACTTCAAAAGAAAAAGGAAAATCTTATAGCAAAGGGAAAAAGTATCAACATCCAATTTCCTCCACCATTTTATAAGATTTGCGGAAAACATGCAAAATATTTCAAGTCTGAGGCACAAGTGTGAATTCGCGAGAAAGCTCCTTTACAAGTTAATGGTTGAAGTGAAATTAGTAAGGATTATGTAGATGAAATGTGACGACATATGAAGGTTAGTATATAATTAGGTCAATTATATTTAATTTATTTATATATTTAAATATTAGTTATATCTTCAAATTAGTTTGATAATGTATCTTGATAGTATTTAATTTTTACTTTTTCTGATGAAAATGATATAAGGATGCATCAAACTTATCTTAAAGAAAAGGATAGACCAAAATACGTATCTCCAGAAGATTGGAATTGACTAATTAAAAATAAGTGGAGTGGTTCAAAATTTATGGTAAAGTTATTTTATTATTTTGAATAATTTTTTTTAATAGGTTTATACTTATAATATAAAATCATTTATACTTTGATGTAGGAAAAAAGCTTGACAAATAAACCTAATCGAAGCAAGCAAGAAATAAAATCAATTATTGGCACAAAATCAATTGTGCAAAAGGCATTTGAAATGGTAACATATTTTAATATTTTATATTCATTTTCTTATAAGTTATATAACTCATTTTTTATTTTGTGATTATTTTTATATGATATATGAAAGTTTGGTGAAATTTATATAAAGGCATCATGCATTAGATTATATTATTTTTATATTATTTAATTTATCTTTTACTATATTTAATTTTAATAGAAAGAAAATTCAATATTAGGTAAATGGCCAGCTGTGGAAGTTTGGAAGGCCACACACATGAGATCTAATGAAACTTGGTGCATTCCAAAAGGAAAATAAATCATGGTAAAGAAAAAAATTCATTTTAAAGTCTTGATGTCAATATTAGAGTTAAAGACATTAATTGTATTATGATATCATATATAGTTATATTTTGTGAAATGTTTTTCTTTCCATTTGTCAACTGATAATGTGAAGATTTTAATATAATTACGAAAATTAGACATATTTTTTTCACATTGTATAGGAAGCTTTGGAGAATGTGGGTGATATATATCAAGAGGAAATTTCAAAAGCTCGTGTACCACTTGTTGAACATTTTGTCATGGTATTAGGAAGAAAGTCAAACCATTCTTTAGGTGTTGGTAGTGCACCAATAACAAAAAAGTTTTCACACAAACATTATTCAAAATCAACTTGAAAATACGCAAAATCGAGCAAATAATTTGGAGTTGGAAGTGCAAAAGTTGACAAATATTACAAAAAAACAAGAGGATGTCATTACCCAACTTCATATGGAAGTACAATCCCAACGAGAGTTGATTGAAACTAATCGATAACAAATGAAGCAAAATCTTGAAAATGAAGTGAAGCGCCAAATTGTAGGCATATTGGAAAAATGGTCGACCTCTGAATAACCTACTAACTCAAGTGCTCAGGTTAGTAATACGAAGTTCTTTTATTGAATATTTTCTTTTAGACTTATTATGTGGTCATTTTTTCTAAAACCAAAATACCAATTTTTTATTTTATTTTAATTTGATTTATTTTTTTATATTTATTTGCAAGATTGAAATGCATGAAGATACTACTTATGTAGTTCTGGGATTGAAACTTATGAAGATATTATTTTTTATTGTGATGTCGAGACTTTAATATTATAGGTTTTGTACTTGACTTTATTGTTTCTATGAAAATCTAAATATTGCATTAATGTATTTGATTTATGTATTTTTGGATACTATTATTTTAATTTATCGTTCAACATATAATGACTTTGTTATATTTTAACGTAAACTTTGATTTATTTGATTTTTTACTTTTATTTCAATGATAATTATTCCAGCATTTAAAAATAATTTTCAATGTATTATTGATATATTTAAAAAATAATAGTGATAATAAAATAATATTTTATTTAAAAATAGTAATAAAATTATATTAATTATAATTAGCAACTAGTTGTGACGAAAAATTGACACTAATAATATTATTTTATTATTAATTATTTTGTCATCATAAATTCTCATACGATATTGGTGGCGATTATATAAAAATACTAGTGACAATATTTGTTTTCATAATAAAATAGTATTTTTGTGACAACAAAAAATATCGTCACTCTTATAGCAATGACTCACATATTAGTGATGACCGGTGACAAATCAAAATATTGTCACTAAATATTTCTAGTGATATTTTTTTAAGTTTTTAGTCACAACTTTTTTTCATCACAAAAAATATATTTTTTTGTAGTGTAAAGTATTATGTTTGAGTAAAAAATATGATTAAGAAATAATATTTCACTTAAAATAGTCAGTCGAGTATTTTTTTTAATAAAGATTAATCATAAAAAATAATAAATATTTATATTTTTTTTAAATTAATTTTTTTATTAAAAAACTTAATTAAAGCACGAGGTGTGTCCACAATGAAGCCAACCCCGATATTACAAGAGTGTACAACATTCTCAAACGATAAATATAGATTGTGTTACAAATGCTGGATTTGCTAAAACGATATTTTGTCATGCTAAAACAGCAAGCGGAAAATTAATAATCTGCAGGTTTTGCAATGTGTGCCAAGAACATCTCGTGAAGTTTGAGAGAAACCAAATGAAGGGCCATTTCAAGTGCAATGTAGATGCAGCAAACTTTAATGATCAGAATCGATATGAATGTGGTTTTTGTATTCGTGATTAAAGAGAAGATATTGTTACTGCCAAGTCTGTTATTCACTCAGGACAACCTCCATCACATGAAGTAGAAGCAGTGGCACTGTTGGAAGCTCTCTCTTAGATTCGTCAATTTCACATGCAACATGTTATTATATTGCAAATATGTTATTGTTGATTGTCTAGATAGAAATGGCTCCAACTTTTGAATTTGGAGCTATTACTCATAACTGTAAACAACTGCTTTTGTCCCTTCAAAACGTCATAGTGCCTTCTATTAGGCACAAGTTAATAAGTTGTCCATTCCCTTTTTATCGCATATAGTCAAACATAATTCACTCTAGTAGAGTATACTTGTAGTTTAGAAAAGAAAAAAAAGATTGTTCTTCCTGTTTTCCTTTCCACTGTGCGTTCCTTATAGAATACTAGTTCATCTTCCTTAATAATTTTACAGTCATCAACCATGACAAAATGCAATTTTTCTGCCTTCTTTTGAGTAGGGTGGCTAAGTGTACCCTGCCTTCCACCACGCACACCTTCCATGTCGTACAGTCTTTGCAATCAAATCTCCACTTGCAGAGCGTAATGATGTATTTCTGCCTTGTCCACCACCCCATCCACGTCTTTCAGTCTCCATTGCTGTCGGTTTGTATGATTTTGTGCTTACACCTCGTCCGCTAACCCGTCTATTTTAATAAAAAAAAATCTTTCAAAATGTGATAAAAAAATTATATTTTAAAAATAAACTTATATTTATTTAACCACATACTTTTTTAATATATATATATATTATTTTGTTTTACATACAAATCTAAAGGCAGATTAGATCATGTTTTAAAATGAATAAACTTATGGCACTAAAAACCAAATTTTAAAAATATATATAAGGACCAAAATCATAATTATAAAGATTCGAATAACAAAAAAATATATTAGAATCAAATACATATATGTATAGTTTCATTACATCAATCCAAATATAATATTTTCTTTAATGATTAATTATCTTCACTATGTATCTTTTCATCAAAGCTTCACTATACTAGAATTTATGTAATTTAATTGGTGTCAAATCACATTCTAACTAAATCATCTAGAGTCCTACACAATTTTTTTATAATTGATAGATTATGTTCAATTCAACTATGGAATGATACTAGCCTCATGGAGCTACAACCAAAATCTTGCCTGAACAGCTAACAGACCGAACAGAGTAATCATTTCCCGACAAAGCAAGAAATTTAGATGTTATCATAATATTTTAAGTTTTACAACTAATAAATAAGAAAGGTGGAGAACTTTATCATGAATATAAAAGTTTCATTGTGATGATCAAGAAAAAAAGTGACTATCATGCCTTAGCTATCAACAAAACAAGTATGGCACATCATTTTAAATCAATCTCAACAATCTAATTTAGAGGTAATAGTTTTATAAAAGAACACTATATGATGGTGATATACTGGTGCACCACCTATTATATAGTTGATGGTTGACCCTAGAATTCACTATAGAAGGAAAACAAAAGAATTGTCCCACCATGCACTTAAAAACAAAGACAATACTAAAAAGAACACCACAAGTTTTGTGCATTTTTAGCTATACACATATTAGATTTGATGCCGACTTAGCATAAATAACCACAATCACCAATTTATTGAGTTATTAGTTGTTTGAGTAATTAATTGTTCCTAAAAAAAATATTTTGTCAAGAGTTTACTTGTTTTAATTTTCCTATAATGAAACACTTTATGACACTTACCACAATTAGAATCCCGTCATCAGCTCTTAAAGGTCTGTGTAACCAGAGACAAAAATAAAAACCAACAAAGCATTAAATTGGAAGAGAGCAAATTCATACTCATAGCTTGAAAATGTAAGGGATGATTGTTTAAAGGACTCATTTATTTCTTTTGATAATTCAATGTCTTGAATTAGAAAAAAAGTATAGTTATAAAAAAAACAATGGATAAATAACAGCTATAATAATGCATGAAGTTTGTCAGATCATCATTATTCATATAATCCTAATTATTATAACTAGGAAAACTAAATGATTATAATAAAAAAAATTAATTCTAATAAAAAATAATTTTATCAACCCTCCAAACACTCAGAGATACTCCATAGTCCAAAAGACAAGAGACTGTTGGTGAGGGGCATTGTTAGACCATTCATAATACAGTACGTACCAACAATGAGTAGACGTGAGTGGTCAGGCTTTAGAGATCCGATTAATAGTTACAATTAAAACGTATGTTCCCAATAGTAAATTCCCACCAAAGAAATAAAAATGAAAACAATTTTTGGAATGGAATATATCGTGACTTTTAATTTGTTCCTCTCTTCTTGGGAGCTAATTCCTCTATATGTAGTGAAGAATATATCATGCATCATATGGCATTCTTCCACGGCTAAACAAACAATAAACTATAATTAAGAGAGAAAAAAATAACCATGACGTTGTTGAAGTTCCATGAAGTGTGGAAGCCAGTTTTGGTGATGATTATAGTTAATTTAGCTCTGGCTTTGGTCAATATATTTCTGAAGAAGATTGTTAATGAAGGAGTGGACTACTTAACCATCCTAACATATCGACAAGCAATTTCAGCCATTTTCTTGACACCTATATATTGCTTGTTTCTATGAAAGGTACCATCTACTTCACTAAATTCTTCATTTAGTTATGTGCCTTTGGCTACAACGCTGATCATGTATAAATGGTCTCCTTTCTGATTCTGAATCAAAGTTACTTTAATTTCGTCCAATTCAAATTAACTTTTAATTTATGAGGAATTTTCACCTAAAATAAGTATTTGATTCCCAAAAAATCTTTATAAGTTTAACTATTGATGTTTATCAAGAATTTAAATGTAAAAACTACTGAAAAAAATTAAGATGTTGAAGTTATTTTAAGGTTTAATTATTCTACGGTTTTATACTTTTACTAGATTTCAATTAGGTAGTTGAACTTCTTTCATTTAATTGGGTTTTTGAACTTTTCTTTTTAACTAGATTTTTCTGTTTAATTGCCCTTATGAAAACCTAATTAAAACACCTAATTAAAAGTATAAACAATAGACTGATACTTTTGTAATGTGTTATAGTACAACTTAATCAATTATAATATATTTTTGTAGAATTTCAATCTCTATAAACCAATTCAACTTTCTCAGTTGTTTAACTTTACGGAAAACTTTTAATAAAAAATCAAGGATTCAATTAAGAAAAAACTAAAGAAATTAATTGAAAATCCATCCAATCCGAGAAATATTTTGAACACCTGTCGAGTATTTTCAGGAACTCAAAAGTGAGTAGATGATCAAGTTTAAAAATTAAAATGATAATAAATTATTAAATTCAAATCAAATTGAAAATTAACTTTTTATCACATAATAATTATGAAGATGACCAGTGACAATCACATGCATATTACATTATCATTCAAAGTGTCATGTAGGTAAAATTGTTTGAATTAATAGAAAAAAACTAACGATATAACTAATTTGTTACATTTTTTATAAATTTAAAAATAAAATTTTAGTTTTTTATCTTTTAAAAACCTAAATATTAATAGCCAACAAATTCAATGATGAAAAATGATATTTATTCTTTAGTATCTCTAGAATGTAGAAAAGATATTAGATGGTCATTTTGTGGGGTAGGTACTCTATAATCTATACATTTGCTAGCTTTAATTGAAAAGAAATATTAGTAAGAAGTTTCTTAATATTTTCTTTCTGATATTTTTTATTAGATAAAAGTTGTGTTAGTTTTATCAGATAAATACGTGAACTTTATTTTTATATAGTAATTTTTATTTTTAAATTAATGAAACTCACATGAATAAAGTATTTGACATCGTACTATAGCACCCTACTTGTTTTGTTTCATTTTCAGGGTAACACTCACTCAATCCCTGTACCTTATTGGACTAGAATATACATCTGCCACGTTCGCATGTGCATTCCTAAATATGGTGCCTGTATTCACCTTTATTATGGCGCTGCCACTGGGGTAAGTCAAACATAGATATTGCTTAATTACGAAATAAAATTACGTTAGGGTTAAGTTGATAATTTAAATTTTTTAGGTGTAATTAATGCAAAATTAGGTGATAATTTAAATTTAACATTCAGGACAATCAAATTATATAAATAAATAGAGTTGAATGAAAAGAAGAAAAAAAAACTTAAAATACTAACATCCAGTCCTTTAAGGCTTTTATTTTCTGTCCGTGTAAAACTTTAAAAAAAATTATATAGTCCATCGACATTAATGGACAATCCATTGACTTACGTCGTCATTAGCGAGTTTATGGGATAAACACATGTAATTTTTTTATAAATTATATTTTTATTCTCTCGTCAATTAGATAAGTTATGAATAAATAAGAATTTAAAAATACAACTTAAAAAAAAATACATGAATGTTATATCAAATTCTTTGATGACATAACATAACATGAACAAAAAAAAGAAAAAATCTTTTAAAAAACTAAAATGGAAAATAAGGTATTTTATACGGACAAATTAAAAAATTAAAAACCGAAAAATGTCTTGTGACAATCTTATGAAGCAAATTTTTTATATTACTTATATAGATTAAAACTTTAAATTGCTAGGATAGAGAAAGTGGACATGAAAAAGCTGAGTGCGAAGGCCAAGGTGTTGGGAACTTTTGTGTGTATTGGTGGAGCTTTGATGTTGATCCTTTATAAAGGAGTGCCCTTAATCAACCAACAACCAGAGCACATAGCAGACAAAGGCACAATAAGATCATCAGCCTCCAAGTTAAAGAAATGGATCATAGGTTCACTGCTTCTAACTGCAGGATGCTTCTTGTGGTCTTCACGGTTTCTTATACAAGCAAGCATTAGCAAAAAGTATCCATGTCAATACTCTAGCACTGCCATTTTGTCCTTTTTTGCTTCCATTCAATCAGCAATATTGACTTTGGTCATCGATAGAAGTAATGCCAAATGGATTCTCAAAGGAAAGTTAGAGATAATGACTGTTGTATATGCTGTAAGTATGATATAATATCCTTTATCACAAAATTTATCATTTAGAAATGTTTATGAAGTTTCTTTTCAAACTACCTATAGTTCAAATCTGAATATCAATTAGCATATTGTGCAAGATTAATTCAACAAGCCTGAATTAATTATCAATACAAAATTTTGCATTCAAATTTTGCTTTGTGTGTGTGTGGACATAAAGGCTGGTAGGGTCGGGCTTGTGCTATGTGGCAATGTCATGGTGTGTGAAACAAAGGGGTCCAGTTTTTACTTCAGCATTTACCCCTCTTCTACAGATGTTCGTTGCTGTGCTTGATTTCTCTATATTACATGAGGAAATTTATCTTGGAAATTTGATTTTAGTTATTTTAATTTGAGTTTAATGGTATATTGATAGTATAAAATAATTTTACATAACATTGTCATCTAATCACAGATCATTATTATCATTATTATGACTTTTAAGATAATTTTGTAAAAGTTAACAAATTTATCATAAATAGTGATTTTTGATTGAATGATGTAAGAGTGTTCTTCTATTTTACACTGTGAGTGTAAAACTATTTTGTTATTTTTTCCCCACCATTTTACACTGCATTGCCCCTAATGCATTCCTATCTGCAATAAACAGTGTTGCAGGATCAGTCTTGGTTATATCTGGCACGTATATTCTACTTTGGGTTAAAAGTAAAGAGGAAGACCAATGTGCCATGAAGGGTACTCAAGAAAGTCAAGAAGATGAATGTAAGAATAATTTGGAGGCCAGTCCAAATGTACCTTCTAAGCTAAGGCCTAATGAGGAACAAGGATTCTCTGAATTACAAGTGAAGTAGTTAGCTATTACTGTAACTAGAAATTGATAAAGCTTTAAGAATTTCATGCTTGAGAGGAGATTAACAAATTTAGCCTAAGGACTAATTTTTCAGTTACTCATGTCAAGCAGTACATGTCAATTTCTTAATTACAAAGTTTTTATCTACCTATATGTAATGTACTAGTTTTTTTTAAAAAAAATCATATGTAATGTACTAGTTGATTACTTGATATGCACGTGCAAAACGTGAGTTCCAAGTTCACAGGGAGAGATATTTTACCCTGTGAACAATATTACCCTAGGAATTACGAAATCCATTTGTTGTTAAGCAAATTAGAACCTCAATTTCTACTCTATAAGCAATTGTGGAAAACACCAAGCATTATAAATCTAAATGGTTATACAACTCTTCAAAACTATAGGGAGTATTTCCTCCTTTTCTAATTATAAGATTTTTTTTATAACTAATTCATGTTTCTCAAGAAAAATAATTAATCATATTAAATCTGTCAATGAGTTGTATTATCATTTCAAAATTATTCTTTTCTTATCTCTTTATTCACTTAATTATTTCTCATTGACATTTGAAGAGAGAATCATTAAATAAGGATATATAGAGAAAAAAATAATACATCTAGAAATTAAAAAAAGATTTTATAAAAAATAACAAACAAATTTCTAAAAAAAAAAAGTCTTGTAATTAGAGATAAATTAAGTGTATAAGCATAAATGGTCTGCTATGAGACACACAAGTGTAATTACTCAATCAATTACCCAATCACATGCCTAATACATGGTAGGAAAAAGAGAGATACACCATTTCTAATAAATGGATGGGATCATTAATATCCTCGAAGATGCTCCCATCTTTAGCCTTGTAATTTTGCTGCAACTGCTATCTAAGTACTAGTTTCCATCAATTTTATCACTAGAATCTTGGGTAGCATAGAAAAGGTGCTGCTCGTGATCATGTTCCTTAATGGCATTTGCTTGATGCATATTTTTGTTGTGGCATTTCTTCTCCACATGTCCAAATTTCTTGCAGTACTGACACTTTAGCTTTCCATAATGCCAACTGTCTTTCTTCATGTAACTTGTTTTCTTGCATGTGTCACATGAAAGATATTTGTCTTCATTGTTCTTAATGAAATTTCTAAAAATTTCTCCACTATTTTTCTTTCCTCCATATTCTTTATTTTGAGATCGTAATTTGAGCTTTGATTGAAAGACATTCATCATACATTCTCAATCTTTGCTCATATGCTGATCCTATTAATTCTATCACTGAAAAAGTGAACAAATCTTTGTTTTTCTTTATTGTAGTCACAATTACATCATACTTATAAATGATGAAAATTAGAATTTTTTAATAATTTTCTTGTCAAAAATATCATTCTCGTATGCTCTCATTCGAGCTACTATTTCTTTTATCCTAGAATAGTAGTAGTCTCAAACTCTTTCATTTTTATTAATTCAAACTCATGCCTTAGAGTTTGAAGTTTAACGTCACCTATCTTAGCACTTCCTTAGAAATTCTCTTCTAGAGTACTCCATGCATCATCTTTAGCGGTTGTAGCACCCATTATTGTTGGAAAAATACTATCATCTATGGCTTCTTATAAAATAAATAAAGCCTTTTGAGCCCTTTTGCTTATTTTTCTTCAACTCTTTTTCCTGGGCTGAACTAAGAGTTGAAGTGTCTATAGAAGCTTTGAATCCTTCTTTTTATAATATCCACAAATCTTCAGAGCAAAATAATGTCTTTATTTTTGGGCTCCAAAAATCATAATTTTGTCCTGTAAAAATAGCAATAGAAATAGATAAGGGTTGAACGGTATTAGCCATAGATTAAGAAAAAATATTCTAAAACGGTGTAGAATATAGTAGGGTTTCCTTTTAAAATAATTGGGTAAACCTACGTCAGTATATGACCAAACGTAGCTTGCATATCACTAACAGACTAAGGGTAGTTTTTATTTTATTGTTTGTGTTGTGGTATGAGCAAAGGTTGCTATTGGGAAATAGGTAAAAGTATTTTCAGTGAGAATAATGGAATAGTATAGAGAGGGTCTTTTTTAAGAGGTGGCATGCCTCATTTGATTGATTACAAGAGCTTCACACTATGCCCATATATAGGTATAATCCACGGACATTTTATAATTAATTTATAATTATTATTTTGAAAGTTCTAGGACTAGTAAATGTAGAAACTTCCTGTACATAAAGGATGCTTCTAGAAAATAAAGTCTTTAGTCTGTTCTAGATATTCTCTCACTAGTAAAAGTTCGTAGCATGTTTCAAACAAAGCTGAACTGGAAAATAAGGGCTGGCTTATTTGCAAAGTCTCGTGTTAAAGTTAAAGGGCATCCAAAAAATGGAACACCAATTTCATTTGTATTACCTGAACCTTAAAGTACCCAATTTATAGGGATGAGCATGCTATGCACACCATCTTCCAACGAGTCAAGAGTAACTCACAAATCACATAACACACTTGTGCTCCGATTGCGTTCTTATCACGTGCCACTTCTTGTCCTTGTTAAAGAAAGAACAATATGCCGTGAAGGTGAAGAATGTATGAATAATTTTGAGAGCACTCCAAATGTTCCCTCGAAGCTAAGGTCTAATGGGGAACAAGGATTCTCTGAATTACAAGTGAAGCACTTAGCTATTATGGTAGCTATAGTTGATAAATTTTTCATTACTTTCATGCGAATATAGCTTGAGAACTAACTTATCAATCACTCGTGTCAAGCGGCACATGCCAATTCCTTGAATATAAAGATTTTTATGTACACATATATGTGATGTACTAGTTGATTTGCACATGTAAAGAAAAGGAATTCCAACTTCATAGGGAGATGATCAACATACACTTACAAATATCTAGACAACCAGAATAAAGTTTTTGATTGCTTCCTTTTTAATAGGGGAAAAAAGGAAAGAATATTGTTGCAAATTTTGTTCTCCAAGTGCCTGGTCTATATCTTAGCCAACGCTCCTTACTAACGTTCGTCCACAGGTTCGGAGGCATGAAATGTTAAAACACTTGAGTAAACTGGACAAAAAAAAAAACTTGTATAAACAAAAGATTAGCACATTATCCATATGGATAAAAATAAGCATATAGAAAAATCATAATAACAGTATTACACAACCAGAGAGAGAAAGAATGTAAAAGAGAAGAGAGTACTTATGATTGCTACGAAATTTGCATAGCTCTGACACGATCAGTCAGATCCCTAACTTGGCTCCTTAATCGCTCAGGATTGCAGAAGAAATCAACAAAAACTCGCCTTTGAAGTCCAATTTCTTGTTTATGATGTTTCACAATCTGGATGCCAGTGCAAACAAAGTTTCAGTTATCACAGAAATAGGTTCAGAATCTTTGAAATTGATATGGGGGTGTCTATCAAAGTAGTGATATAACAGAAATATGTTCAGATTCTTGCGTTCTATACTCATGTAAAGTTTGGCAAGAGGTGTGGCATGCAATGTCAAGTGTGTCTACAATGATTCAAACTCAAAAATATCACTTTTTTTCTCTCTATCCTTTTCTTTTTAAGCAAATAAGACCAAGGCCAAGGGTCAATTTTCAGGATTGATGAGTTATTGTCCTTATGTTTTAGGTTTTCAGATTCAATAATAAACTTCGTACCCCATTGCCCAGAAGCTCTTCGCTAATTATACCAAAGAATTATTTTCATTAGTTATCATGAAAAGGAGTTATTAAGAGAGAAGCATGTTAGGTGAGAAGAGTAGAAAACTCTGGTCGACTGTATGGGGTTGGAGACGCAAGAATTCTAGTATTTTAAACCTAATGCACTTGTCAAGCTTATGCTGTTTTTTTGCGTTTCACTGTGCCTTAATCCTGTGTTAAGGTCCTCTTGTAAGTCTTACTTCAAAAAATATCAACATTCAACTACAAGAAGCAGGGAATGGAATGGCATAAGCAAGAATATAGGACAAGGCTAAACAATTAGGAAAAAATTAACAAAATCTAGTAAATGGATCATGTTAATATTAAAAAAATTAGTGTATGCATGTGCATTGAGACTTGTTAACAATATTGTTTATTTTAATACATTATAGTTGCCTAGATAAAATTCAATTTACTATTACCCTGATTCAAATCAATTAGAAGCTACCCAATAAGCAGGATTTCTTCCAAGAAATCATTGGCGTAAATTACCGCCTAGATGACAAGATAAAAAGTTCAGGTTACATTACCTCATTCTTCTTTACATGCTCTAGTGTCACCTCTTCAACAGCAACAGACAGCTTTGCGTTAATCTTTTCCATTTCATCAAGCTCTTTCATTAATGGCTAAATAAGAGATCAAATGGAACAAGACAAAATGTCAAAACACAATATAAACAAAGATTAAAAACTGATATGCCCATTTTTATACATCTTTGACTCAGACATAATCTAGTATCTAGAAGCTACAACTTTCTCAGAAAGGTCATCTAAATATCATATTACCTCCATTCCTATTTATATGACCCAACTTTTTAAACTTGTCTATTCCTTTATATAAGACTCAATCCATATTGTCTTATGCATTGATTATTTTTAGACTAAAAATACCCCTAATTAAATAAGAGAGAGGTTATATTAACATGCATTTAGAAGAGAGAGAAGCATTAATGACAATGATATTTTTGAAAAAGTATATAAATTTAGGACATATTTATTGTCATCAACTAAATTAACTACTTTTCCTAATATTGGTGAATTAGGTAATTGGATCTTATAAACAAGAACAGAGGTCGTATTACTTTACTTCAATAAGGTCCACACTATTCACAGTTACACCATCACTAAGCAATCCATTCCCTTAAACCTCTGATAAAGAGGCAACAGTTTTAATTTTACTCTTTACAATGGACACAAATACTCCACCTTGTAGGAAAAGGCCTTGGTTGGTTAATAGACATTACAAATATAATTAACTAAATTGTTATAAAGAAATTCAAAAGAACCTCTGTGACTACATGTTAAAAATTAAAATTAATGAAACATTAATATTTGAACTATCACCGAGAAGACACACGTTCACTTCTTCACAATTAAGAAATAAGTAACACTGCTGCAGTAAGCCAACAAAACTAACAACAGTAAGTATTATCTCCTAGGTAGCATAGGCTACATGCATAGGTGGCAAAACGGGCTATCTGGCCCAATGTGGGACGTCCCAATGTGGGTTGTGGGCTATAATGGGCTGGGCAAAAAAATCCGGATTTAATTTAAGCCTAAATAGTGAAACCCAAGCCCTGCTAAAACATGACTTTTGCAGGCTTTTAATGGGTTTTGTGGACTTAGCCCGCAGTTAATTTGGGCTAAAAAAATATAAGCCCAAGCCCTACCTTTCATCAAGTTGGGTCGAGTAGCCCGACCCATATTGCCACCTCTTGCTAAATGTATCAATCAATGCCACTGCACTCCACTGAAAACCAAAATTTCGATAAAGCCATTTAGAGTCTTTCAATAGTTTTTCCTGAAGAGTTTTTGTTAGATACTGGACCATCTTCCATTTGATTTCAAACCATAAATATGCAATAGCCCAAATAAAACTCACGCCGGCCTGTGATGTTTCATGTTTCATCATATGGAGTTAAGGAGTGTGTTTGTTTCAAGTATTACAAAATTATTCCCAGGAATGTGAGTTTGAGAATGTAACATTCTCATGCTTCTTACAAGTTATAAAAAAATATTCTCAGGCATAACTTATTCCCAGGAATCCATATTACACATGTTTCTCTCTCTTCCTATTCCCTTGTAAAGGGGTGGGAATCTTATATTCCCATGGAAATGGAGGTTATTTTCTAAAATAACTTCCCAATTTCCTTTTATTCTACTTCATTTATCTATTTAATATTTTCGTTTTAAAATTAAAAACATTCCAGTGAATGATAAGTATTTACCAAACATGTTTGATGGGAATAATATTCCTCAAAATGCTATTATTGGGAATATTATTCCCAGAAATATAATCAAATCCGTGAAACAAACACCCCCTAGATGTTTAAAATCTACAGTGAGGAAAAGCCTACATGTTATATAGGTACCATACTGAACAATACTGCTCTTGCCCTTGGGTGAAACATATATCTGTTCTCTCATAAGTAATGTTTTCCAAGAGGAAACCATGGAGTATAGTTGCTTACAGTAGGGAAAATCCCCCTTGGTTACACTGAAAGACAGAAAATTAAAGAGAAACACCTGTGATCTGAGGGTCTTTCCTGCCAAAAGGACCCCAAAACCTTCACCAATTTCTTAACTAACCTACTCTGCCAGCTTTTAACATCTAACCTAACTTGCTCCAAGCTCCCTCAAACTGAATTCCCTCCTCTCTCCTATTCACCACTGTTGCATAGTCAGTCCATTTTGCTGCAGTTTAATATTTCCCCATTATTTATATCCTGCTTACCCACATTTGCTGATTCCCTACTTACTGTCCCATACCTTGTAACAAAAGCCTTAGTACTAGTGAGTCTATTAAATTTACATAACTAAAAGCAGAGAAGAAAAAAGGAAAAACAATTGTAATGCTAACAGCAAAATCATGAAGCCTCATTACAAATCTGGGAATCATACCCGAGGGGTCAGTATTGGCTGTGCTGTTGTTGAAGATGCAAAGAGCAGTTTCTGCAGATTTTTAATAAGATTGCGCCTACAGATTCAAATTGACATGAACACTTCTCAGTTTCTTTTTAAATCGGCAACAAAAAGACAATCCAAACTTGAGAATTATGTGAAAGAAACTCATTGCTCTCTCACTAAAAACATGCGGAAACTTTATATACGATTGTGAATAGAAAATTGTTTGGACATGGACTCCAAATTTGACAGTAATGCAAATGATCAGGGATAGAATGTCTCGACAACAATTCTTTACAGTTAAGCATACAAGAGTTGTTATGTAGTATTTGAATTTAGCCTCTTGTGCTGCAGGATAAAAAGGATTGCCACAACTATCAGTAACAATAAATGCTTGCTTGAATAAGCATGTCTATCCAAGTTTTGCTAAATCTCCACACCACATAGGCTAAATTCACACAAATATCAGCCTCCAATGATTTTACAGATTATATCAAACGAAACCAATGCAAAACCTTGATAAACTTGCACCAATCAATGTCTTCATAGAAAATGATTTTGATTAATCCAAGTCCAACCATTGAATTATTATTATGCAGAACTTGCATGTCAAATTTAGAAGATTTAAACAATAATAAAGCATCTAATGAAGTGGTTGATATTGTTGTTTCTTTAAAAAGTATGGTGTACTTTTGTTTTCAGACATTTCAATGGAGTAGAAAACAATGTTAGATTAACATGAAATTTTATGAACATGATGTTTATGATACAAACTGTCAATCCATTAGAGGGTTTTGAGATATTCATTAAGCGAAAAAGTTATGGATTGGCATAATATTGACTTTGATTTACTCCATGGTACATATCCCAACCCTATAATTGCAATAGAGAATATAATTTTGACATCAAAAAGAGCACTGTTATCTACACTGGGCCACTGAAGCATAAGAATTCATACTTCTACGGCAAACAAAGGTCTCTATTGATGGAAAGAAATTATAGCTCACGAATATATCATAAATTACAGTATATTGATTTTTATAATAACTTACAGTTCATTAATACACCTATTTCTGTCTTCTGGAAGAGAATTCTCAAGGTCCGACTGAAGGCTCAACAAATCTGAATGAAGAGCTGATATCTGTTGGACAATGCCAGGAGCTGATACATATGTGGACAGTGTAGCTTGAGCTTGAGTATCTGGGAAAAAATGGTAGAATGCCAGGAAAATGGTGCAAAACAGATTATTAGAAAGATAATAAGACCACTATAACTTGAATAAATCATAAATATTTTGATGAGTAAATCTTCACTTGAATAAATTTTTAGCATGTCTCTAATAGCATGCAAAAAATGATCACTGTCATGAACTCCTCCTTGTTCTTGAACATCGGATGCAGCTTGGATAAGGGCCAGGCAACGACCCTGAAAACCATAAAGAAAAGTTCAAAAGATATAAGTAGAGGTTTGATAAAAAAACAGTATAATTTTGAAACTAGGGTCTATGAAGGAAAATATAAGGAATGTCAAGATAGCAGATTCCATATACCAACATAGCTTTAGGAATTAGGTTCAAGAAGTCATAACTCATGGTGAGAAGGAAATTATATTAGAAGGTATACTTAATGGCATTATAGTCGTGGATTTTACTCCTCTAAAGTGAGAGGAATGCAATAATAACCATTAATTAGAATAGGCCAAATGACCTATTTAATCCTTTATCTTATTTTTTTGGTTTATTTTGGTCCTTAATCTTTTAAAAAGTTCATTTTGGTTCTTATCTTTTTAAAAAGGTTCAAAATGGTTCTTCTGTTAATTTGAAGTTAACACCATTAATGATAATCAAATACCGGTGACTAAAAGCCGCCATAAAATGAAAAATAAGAAAGAAGCAACAGTGCGCCAACACTTTCATCCTTCACAAACCCCCTATTTGCCTTTTTCTCAAATGGAAAATCACAAACCTCACACCCAAATTGAAATCCCCAAAATCACGCAACCAATTCAACTTGAAAAGCCACCAGACCATCAATAATCAAAGCGAGGAGAGGAATAAAAAGACTCATTTGGTGGGCATCCAGGTTCTTGTTGAAAGGATGAGGGAGAATCGCATTATGGCGTCTTGTGGCGTCTTGTGGATGATCTCATTGGAGAATCGAAGTTCTTCTTGAACCCAATGACCTCCTCAGGTTTGGGTGCACATCAAGGTTTTGGTGCGAAAAGGGTTGTGAGTTGAGATGAGAAAACAAAGAGGATGTTGTGCAGATGGTTGTAGGAAAGATAGGCTGCACATCAAATTTTATGTGGATGATGTTATACTGAAGCTGAGTCATTAAATTATGTGAGGTTTGTGATTTTTGATTTGCGAAAAAGGGAATTATGGTCTGTGAAGGATGAAACTGTTAACGCTGCAGCTTCTTCCTTATTTTTTGTTTTGTGGAGGCTTTTAGCCGCCGGTATTTGATTATCGTCAATGGCGTTAACTTCAAACTAACGGAAAGATCATTTTGAATCTTTTTAAAAAGATAAAAGACCAAAATGAACTTTTTAAAAGATAAAGGACCAAAATGAACCAAAAAATAAGATAAATGACCAAATAGGTCATTTGGCCATTAGAATTTAATGATTATTATTGCACTTTATCCTCTAAACCACACCTCCTAACTTTAAAGCAGCCAAGTCCTTCAATGGCAAAGGAAAAAAAGTAGAATTTATTTAATAAACTATTCTTAGCAAGACACTAATAAAACCACGTTCCAACTATTTCATGTTAATCACCAAGAAATTTCAATTGCAACCAACAAGTCAGGAATGATTGCATGCCTGCACTCTCAGATTGGATTAGACTCCTATGTTCTCTCCATAACTAACTCATCCCCATTCCATCTCATTCCTCGCTTAAAAGAAAGTTAAAGGGGTCTAGAAAATCAGTATTCCCTCCATGAGTACCCAAGTGAAAAGAAAATCAGACAAGTTAAAGAGGAACAAGCAAGTTGAATATTTGAAATAAAATAAGAGCAATGACCAAAGAATCATACAAAATTAAAGAAAAAAGTGCAATGGGAAATTCTAAGGATACATACCACTCGGCCCTCAGTTGCAGACAAGTATGCTTGCAGCTCAGACTCAATAACCTTGAGCAACGAAAATGCTCCAAGCATGTGCTTCTTTTCCAATTGGCAAGCCATCTTTAAGAACTGATGCCTGGCAAGCAGATTGATGAGATGGTTTATGAACTGCAAAAAGAATTGAGAGGTTTGTTACCAGAGGTTATAAGTGTAAAAATTCAAACATTAGATAATTTAACACAATGATGTTGGTAGTGCCACATACAATGATTACAAGTATTGGACTAACAGAACTCATAAAAAATCATATGTATTTTCTTATTTGAAGAATGAAGAAGAAACACTCACAAGCTTTTACATTTTATTAATGACAATGGCCAACTAAAAAAGAGTCAATTCAGGAATGTAAGTATAATTATTAAAAGACTGACTCATGGAAACTTTTTTCTTTATATTATGTTTGGATGGGGATTTTTATATTTCCAAAGAATTTAAAGTACATAGAAATTCAATTGCAGCAATACAATGTCATTATTTGTTTATTTGGACAACTGAATTTTAGGCCATGGCTTGTGCTCATCTTTAACCACTTATAACAGTAGAAATTGAGATTTCTCAGCAAACATTCAACAACTACAAAACCAAGATAATGTTGGGAGGTTTGATCATGGTTGCAATGAAAAATAAATGCAGGTAATTATGGGTAAATGGTGACCGAAGGAAGTGTAACAGTGAAAAATAGTTAAAATACAAAAGAGAAAGAAATATCATCAAGGGATGGTAAATAAAGAAAAGGTGAGATTTTCTCATAGGTTGCTCTGTTTCCTCAGCAGTCAGCACCCAAACAGGATCCCACCATATATTCCTTCTTTAGAAAACTACTCGGCAAGACAGCATTGAACGAGAACAAGAGAGAACAATAGGCATCAAGAAAGCAAGTCAGAGTAAGTGAAAGAATGCATATGACTTTCTACTACTGTCCTCATTGTTGAGGTGAAGAGAGAGCAAGATATTTTCAATTCCATCTCATGGTAGAATCTCAAAGTTGTCATTTTAGGTAAAAGAAACAGTAAATGTATTTCAGGATTTCAAATTTCATGTTTCAAACATCCAAACAAGGAATTTATCATTTTAAATTTTTTCAAAAAAATACCTTCATCCTTAAAACTTTTTATCCAAACACACACTTAAAGAAAAGGAAAATTTCCATAATATAAAGAATGATTAAGAATTATAGGTTTAGGGTTAGGGAAAGGCAAATAAAGACATGGAAATAAAATTATTAATTGATAATTTGTAATGTGTTATATAATGTACAAAGCCTTAACCAGTTAACCTAATACCACTATATACACTAAGCCCACCAATAAGAAGACATTTGAACTAGGTTAACTCAACTCCAAAAGTTAACTGATGAAATGAGGACTGCCCAAAGTTCTGCTTTGGCAATATCTATACTCCATAGTTGATGTGAGATCTCAACACACTTCACGCCCAAGATTGGACATCTAAAGCACAGAGACTATAGGACTGATTATTTTATTGCACTGGGATGCCACAAAGCCAAGTAGAGTTGTGGACAATAGAGGTTGACCCAATATTAGATCTCTGATGAATTCTACAACCATCTTCAATTTGAGTTGAGCCTAATTCAACCCCAAAAACTAGTTTGAGTTAAGGACTGATCAAGCCTTTATAAGCTCTACTATGGTTATATCTATTGTTAATGTGGGAACTCAACAATTACTGACAACCTATAACCCAATATCTTAATACTCATCCTCAAGTTTAAGCTAGTTATAAGTGGTAAACTCAAACAGAAAATGAACACTACCAGATTCAAAACAACTCAGCCAATCATACCAAAGAACTTAGGCAACTAGCACACCCCTTGAATCAAAAACCTTCAATTTAGTACATTCATCAGAAACTTAGGACAGATCCAAACAGGCTGATAGAAGAGAAGAAACTGCAACTCGTTTTCAAAGTTAGCTACAACTGAGAAGAGAATAGAAAGAACTTCAAACTCGGGGAACCAATCTAAATTTGGAGGATGTACACAAGAATCTAACGAACATATTCCAACACATCAGGACATATTCATTAAAACAATCACAATCAACATAAGTGGCTAAACTTACTGCTTTCTGCCGATTAATGTAGTACTCTTGGCGCATGACCTTCAAATCATAATCACCTAGAGGATAAAAGATTTAACTATACTAAATTAGAAGAATGAATCATTTACAGTACAAAACAAATGAATAAAATAAAATTGAATTTCTTCCCAATAGTTGAGAGTTGAGAAAATACCTTGTAAAATGTATGTGTCTTGGAGTTGAGCTAGCTCCCAGCATAAATCTGAAATAGTCTGAAAAGGGAAGAAAATGATATGGCATTGGACCACCATCCCGAGACCAATTATTTGGAAATTCTATTCTAGAAAATATAGGACTTAGTTTTAATAAGGGACAATTATGTCATGTGTTTGTAGTTTCCATGGCAGAGATAACCTTTGTAGGAGTTTCTGAACTCTAGAACAGCAAGATTGTTGTAATTTCTGTAATTTGGTCCAAATTGGAGTTCTATCATTTTGGTCCTACCTACAAGACCAAAAGGAGGGAGGGAATTCCTGTGACAGAGAGGCTGGATGAGTGGATAATTTGGAAGGGAAATTAGAAGGGATGGAAGCCAGAATTGAGGCTTGGGTAAGGGTCAATGAGGACAAGAAATTGGCAAAAGAGGATAACCGCATAGGGTGGGTGATGGAAAATTCTGAGATTTTGTTCATTCGACAACAGAGTTCTGTTTTATCAAATTCCCCATTGCCCAACAATTCATTTATTTTTCAAATAAGTTTATGAAAACTTTGGATCTCTACCAACTTTCCAAACAACAGACAAAAGAAAAAGTGAACTTTGAAAATATTGAAGAAAGTAAACTGCAATGCCTTCAATATTCACATTCACATAGTATACAACTCAAATCACTAAATGCTAAATTGCTAATTATATGATCCTTTAGACAGGAAAGTCCAAGCATTTTTAATGGAAAAATCAATGGTATAATGTCATTAGCTAGAAGATACAAGAAGCCTACCCTAGAATACAAGCTATGTAGTAACAAACCTCTGATAGCAGCTTTTCTTCATGGTTATAAAGATTTGAAAGTTCTCCTTTCAATTCAGAATGCTTTCTCCTGTATATCACAGCACATGACATGATCACATTAAAAACTGTAATTTAAAAAACATTTATAGTCAATAGAATATGAAAGTTAACATTTCCTTTCAAAATGCCTTGAATTCTAGACCCCATCCTATGATTAGACGACAAAAAAAGTGTGAATAATAAAGAAAAATATTCTAACCTCCCTTCTATTTGCAATTCTTACACAAGACCCCTTGTATTTCTAAAATCTACCAAATATCCCTCCTATTTTTGTAAGTACGCAACACATAATACCCCACTGTACCAACCTTTATTTTTTGTATTAAATTGGCATGAATACCCTTATATTTTGACACATTACACAAACCCCCTCCTCTATTTGATAAGTATATTACAATTAAATCCATCTACTATAAAGTAAAAATTAAAATTAGTAAATACTTAAGTGATAAAAAATTTAAAATAACATCAGAGAACAAAACAAACAATAAAACAAATCATAATTTTGTATCTTCAAAATAACAAGAATTATTTCAAATTTATTGCTATAAAAACTTAATCACGTGAATTAAGAAATTAACAAAAGGATAGAATAAAACTAATTTATTAAAAATAATCTTTTAAGGATGAAAAAATAGTTTTTTGCTACAACAATTTTAAAATAAATTTAGTATTTCAAAGATATGAGTCTATAATTTATTTTATTGTTTATTCTTTTATATTACTCTAATGTTATGTTGAAATTGTAATCATTAAAGTATTTAAATTTAAATATTCTAAATTTTAACTATATATAAGGATTTAATTGTGATGGTTTTGTAAAATAGAAGGGGGATGGCATAATGTTCAAGAAATAAGGATGGGCTTATTGTAATGACTCAGTCTGCAATAACGGTATTTTTGGTCAATTTTATTCAAAAACAAAGGTTTGAGGTTTAGGTGTGGCATATTTATAAAATAGAAAGTGTTTTATATAAGTTTTAGAAATAGAGGGGTCTTCAAGTAAGAAGTGCAAAATAGAAGGGAGTTGGAGTAATTTACTCATAATAAAGAATTCCATGTCAGAAAAATGCTTGTAAATTGATTGTCCGTATATATTCTTAGTACTTTTACATGAAGGGATCAAAAATGGAGTTTACAAGGTCACTAATACACAATGCCAAAGCCCATGGCATGGTCTTGAGAAGATAGTCATAAGGGGGGTCAGAATTTAAAAACACAACACCCAGGAAATAAAGGCATAATAGAGATTGTATTAACATTATAAATACATTATAAATACCTAAGAGAATGAAGATCAAGATGAATATGAGCTTCATCTGATGATACTTGTGATTTAAGTGTCATTAAAATAGCCTGCTGCTTGGCATTCTCGACCTGTGCTTCAACCCATTGTTTTTCACTTACTCCAAATCTGTCAAAGTTTGCACAGACCATTAACACTAAAAGATTGATAAAATATTAGAAACATGAGTCTGGTGTCCAGTCTAACTAGATCAAAAACTGTAACTACTACAAAATATGTTTTGTATCTCTTCAGAAGCAACACCATGAAATCACAGATGTTACAACAATAGGATTACACAAAGGATAAACATGCTTTAATGTCAGCTATCCTCAAAACCACCTCAAAAAGAAACAAAATTACAAACTATTTTCGTCTAACATAGCAATAATATAGGCACAACTATCAAGCACAGACTGAGCAGAACTCAAGTTTGAGTTTGATATTTTAAAACAATCTAGCAATTTATAAGACAGGAGCTCATCATAATTGACTAATAGATAACCACCCTATATCATAATAAACTAATAGATAGATAAATATCCAAATCTACAATTCTCAAAGTACAACTTGGTATATATTAAATCAATCCACGATTTACCAAAATAAGTAATCTGCAATGTAACAATGTTAAAGAAAAGAAGCACATACATTGAGCGAAGCCGTCGCAACTCAGATACACGTTGATGATGTGATTTTTCCAAATCTGCTGAACCACAAAAAAAAAAAAAAAAAAAAACAAATATGCTCAACAGATCCAGTTAACAATATTCCTAGTTCATACAGGATACATATTTTGCACATAAGCCACAGCATAGTTGTATTTATCTGTAGAGAGATACAGATAGATTTTTTATTAGCCTTTGTTTTGTCCAGACTCCAGAGTCAGTTGGTTCAGTGCAGAGGTTTTAAGTGAAGTAAGGTGTTCATAATTTGAACACACTTTTAACGACAGTTTTACACTGCATAGGATTGGAACAGAATGCCAGAATTTTTAAGAAGTCGTTGCCTAAACCACTTCAATAAAGTCACAAATAAGTAACAAAAACACAAATAAATCCTGATGTTAACTAGTTTTATATCAGTAGAAAAATAAATATTATGCATACAATAAATAAATAAAATATATTTACATTGATAATAATAAAGTAAAAAACTCATGTTTGCAGCCAGTAAGGAAGCAGACAGACACAATTAAAATTTGGGAATACTACTGTATTGATTTGAGAATAAGGAAAAAGAATAGTGAATTGTAAAAACCGTCATGTACACCTCTAACATAGGTATTTGAGATGTCATCAAGATTCACCCAAGAGCATTTAGATTTCCCCTCCTCAGCAACAAGTCGAAATGGACCCTGATAATGTATTAGAAAAATAAATCGAAAAAGGGCATCAAGACCTTGAAATAATAAATGAATAAAAAGTTTAAAAGATCATTATCAGAGAATACAAAACAAAAGATGACACCTGATATAGTTAAGTCCACCACAACAGCCATATCACACAAGGCAGAATCAGGAACAATTAACACCAAAAAGGAAGTATAAACTATAATTTTAAAGATTTCAGTTATCAATTGGATAAATAAAGACAAAGGAAACTAACATGAAAAAAGTTCATTTTGCATGATCAGAGTCGAATGCTGAATCTTTTAAATTTTACATAAAATATCAATATATATGACATGAACAGGTCTGAAAAGAAAAAGAACTGTTAGAAAGCCACCTTATTTGAGGTTACCCCTGGCCCACCTTAATTGCAGCCTCTTTAGGCTGCCTTGATTGCAACCTTTAGCACCTTAGTTGTGCTGGTGTGAGTAGGTGTGTCTAGAGATAGGACTTAATTAGTACTCATAAGACTTTAGTCCTTATGAAACAAACTGGTTTTGTAGGGTTGAATTGGTCCTTATGGAAGAGGTTCACAAGTCCAAATTGCCTTATGCATTACATCAAACCCAATCCCACAACAAGAAGACCAGCCACTCTCCCTACATTGCAAGACGTGGACAGAGCTTGTTCATAAAATTTACCAATGTCAATCCTAAGTCCTAATCAAACTCATGCATTAGGACTTACATGACTAACCAAATTTTATATGTCCACGTCAGGAAGTGGCAATGTGGCATATATTTCTTGTATTCCATATTCCTTTTCACTGTTCTTAGTCTTTCCTCCATTCCATTCCATTCTACTAGTAGGCAGAGTTCAGCACAAAAATACTATAATGCAAAGCTTAAAACATGTTGTGGCAGTGACACAAGAATATTCAATCACTAACAATTTAACAGATGGAAACAAAGGAACCCCAACAAAAGTTGTTCAATGGTTTAAGCATATTTAACTTCAAATTTAATAGTTATTGATTAGGCCAGAGTATAGGGAACAAAAAAAAAAATCTCAAATAACATATTTAACTTCTACAAATGTGAACAAGCAATCAGAAATTGATATATCATAATCCACTGGAACAGGGTGAAAGGAACCTACAAAAAAGGAGGCAAAGTGCATGAGGCTCCCACTATTACAGGGTGTGGAAAGGGTGATATCTATGCAAACTTTCCCCTGAGAATGGAAAGGCGGTTTCCATGACTAAAATCCATGACTTCTAGGAGAAGAAAATAAGGAAAAATGAAATAAGTTTCTCAATGAGCTAAAATTAACTTATGCATAAGTTAAAAAAATCATCTTTTAGAGAAGCTAATATGAGAGCTTCTACAAATTAATTTATGCAACCTAATTTTAGCTTATGAAGAAACTCATTTCATTTTTCCTTCTCAATTTCTTCTCCTAGAAGTGTTAATGAAAAGTTTACCCAAATAAGCCCCTAGTCACAACTCAAAAGGTAGCAACCTTTGCCATTGCACTAAGGCTTGCGCTCTAAAGGGAACCTATTCATCCTTCTAAGCTAAGTGTATTATCAATTTATTAGAATTGATAGAAAAATAGAATTTTTCACACAAAGACAATATTTATCCTAACAAAAGCATAGCATAGATTGAGAACAAAGTAAAGAAAAACACATGTGCCACTTACTGTGTCCAGTTGCTTAGCAAACCACTGATTTAGCTCTTTTAGACAAGATGAATCTCCAAGCAAGAATTGATTGAAATCTGAGTATGCCAAATATATATCATCTTCTGCATTTCAAAGTAGTTAAACTCATCAGAAGAAAGATCAAAGCTTGTCATATGAGTTTTCAGCATACCATACCACACCAATCACCGTGTCTTATTTCACTAGATAGGGTTAGCTACATGTATCAAATGACACCATTGAGCATTATTGAAAACCAAATTTTCAGCAAGATGGGACTTTCAACAAAATTTATATCTCCTTGGAAACTGTCCATTTCAAATCTCTTCCATTTAACAAATTCATAAGCCAAAGCAGAAAACATAGAACAATGAAAATATCATTTGATCTCACAATGGCTGATGCGGTTTAAAAACAAAGCTTCTAATAAGATAAAGCTGATAAATTTCAGACTGTCACTTGTGAATCACAAAAATGAACTTCATAAAAACGAGTAGAACGAGGAAGTAACATCCGAGAGAAACAAGGGAAGGAAATATTGCCATCTCCTGAATGGTAATGAGCCAACTCATGCGCTGTGGAAGCAATTCTTTCAAGAACGCCATTCATCTAAGCAATAAAAAACAACAGAACACCATGAGATGATACTCAAGCCTGCAAATGAACTACTAAGAATTATAATTGCACTTATGGCTTTCCTAAAAAGTACATGATTTCTAACAAGGAATTCAGACTTCAGACAACATTATTGATAATTGAATAAAAATTACTTACATGGGAACCACAATAATTGATAACAGAGAGCATGAAAACAATTCATTATAGATGGAAGCACTGACTTACCTGTAAATTCCTGACAGAAAGGCTATCATCTATATTAGCAAGGTGTCCATTAACAATAGAGGTTGCAGCAAGGCGTGCTCGCCTTCCTTGTGTCAAGGTGGAGGCCTGGCCCGAAAGCATGTCAAACTGAGATTGCAGATGCCTCAGCTGCCTCTGCAAGGCCAAAGCCTCCTCTCTATACGCCAAAGTCGCCTCCCTAAAAACAGAAAGATCAACACAATGTTTTTCCCTATCCATTGAATTAAACGTAGTAGCAGCAGCAGAAAGTACTTGATATCTTTCAATCCTTCCTCGGTGCCAAAAACGGCCTCCTGATTGTCTCTCCTATCAGAGAATGCAGAGATGCTGTCGTAAGCAAAGTCCAAATCCTCGCCCTGTTCAATTCAATTCAGTTTAACTATTCAACCAACTAATTTTTATCAGTTTTCAATTCCAACAATAAATACATGACCTCTAACAGCTTCCCTTCTTGCTTGAACTGCTCATACCTGAAACACGGAAATAAAACATTCATATTATGATTAAGCAAAGCCAGTGGATACTAGATAATAATTAAATAATGAATGAAAAATTGAGAGAGAGTGAAGAAAGTAAAGTAACTGGTTGAGTTCTCCGAGAGAGAGGACGTTGGAGGGGCGAAGATTGGAGCAGATCCAGTGGAGAAGAGGGCGAGTATCTTCGTACTGAAAGGGCCATTCGAAGCTGTCAGGGTCCAATGCTTCCCAGCCTTCGTACCCTAATTCTCCAAGCAATGTACAAAGTCGACCACCGCTCATCTTTTTTCTTTCTCTCTCTCCGATGCCCCTTTCCTCCTTCCTTCTTTCTACTCTTCACACTGAAGCAAAGAATGGGATCCTGTTAAATTTGAATTTCTTCCGAGTGAATAATACCCATTTGAAAAATTAGACTTCAATGAATATAATTTATTAAATATGTAAAAAAAAGTATTTTATATTATTATTTAATTATATATTAGTATTATATACGGACAAAACAGTTAACTTTTAGGCTTAATTATTCCTTTTATACTTATAATTATAAGACATTTCTCTTATATAATTTCTATAGATAAAAATATTTTTTTATTGATCACATTAATTTTAAGGGTAATTATGAAAAAATTCACATAGATTTTGATGAATAAATTAAATAAGAGTTTTATTAAAATTCAGTCCTAAAATTCCTTTAAAGCTTTCATATCTAGATACCATTTTTCCTAATTCATACTCACTATTTGTAATTTTCTCCATCTTCAACAGATTTTGCATTTTTTGTTTGGGTGCTGAAAAAGTACACCAAAAAGGGTTTATAACTATGATTCTCGTGGTCGAACATTACTACATCCAGGTTTCTTAATTCATTCCTTTTTCTACAAATCACATAAAAGAGTTTGAATTTCAATTTGGAGTGTAAGTGGGTATCTTGATTGAAGTTTCAATTTGATTAGAAACTCATAGCCAAAATAGAAGTCCACTTTAATAAGAATTTCTTTCAATTTCAAAGAATTTGCTTCAAAAGGGCTTACTTTGAAGATGATAAGCAAAATGAAGAGGTGTGTTGTTGGGAGGGCCATGTACAAGGCTAGGCCATCTAGGCTGTTGCCTTAGGCCTCAAATTTTTTAATTGTTTGTTTTATATATATATAACTAAATCATATCACAGGTAAATTTTGGAGGGAAAACTTTTTCGTTTACTTAAAAATTTATATTGGAAACTTTGTTAATTTATTTATATTATTGAAAATGATACAATACCAATTTATTTTTTCACATGATGAAAGTTATTTATTAGTAAGAAATAATATAATACAAAAAAAAATTAACCTAATTTATCTTCCCATTGCCTATGTGTGCAATGCCGTGTGCGTGTATGTACAATTTTGTGTATGCATCTATTTCTATAAATGCTTGTGATGTGCACGAGATTTTGTGCATATATGCATTATGTACTTGCTTGTGATTCTGCTTGTGTGTATGTCACTTGCACGTGTGTCTTTCTGCATGTCAATGTATTAATAGTCACAATAATGTTTAAAACAATTACTTATAGACTTCAAAAAAAATTTCACATGTAACAATTGATAACACTGCAAGAAAAAGTTTTTTTTAACTGTTTAACTCTTATCTAAAATCAATAATATTATAGGATAGAATTGAATGAATTAGTCATTGTATCTATTGAGAGTAAAATAATATAATTTATTGATTATAAAATTTTAATAAATAATTTTGAGATTAAAAAAGCTATAAAGTTAATACATTTATGTAATATCAAGTCTTTTTAAAAAAATTGTGCCTAGGGCCCAAAATTCTTATACACAGCCCTGGTTCTTGGCCAAAGATGAAGCTTGTGGAGTTCTGGTTCAGCTCAATGGTTATAGGCTATGGCTTCGTTTATGGCATTTCAAAGTTAGCCTCTCAAAAATTGAATTGAGAAATAGATTTTTCTTTTTTAAAATTTTATATATGATTTTCTTTTCTTTTCCATTTTTCTCTTAACCACTAATCTCTATCAAAATTATAAAATAAGAAGGTGACCATTAAATGAGAAATGAGACCCATATAAATTTGTAATTTTTTGTGCATTTCAATCAATAACAAAGATGTGTTGTTAGAATTAACTAACTTATGTTATGTTCAACAAGATATTTGAGTTAGTTTGTAACTTCTTTTACTAGGTGAAATGTTCCTTTCACTATTTGGTAAGCAATTTTTTTTAAATATCTTCTTAGTAGCTTTTTTTTGAAACATTCCTTGAAGTAACATTTTTTAAAACACTAGCTTCTAGGTTTTTATATTTTCTTCTTTTTTATCTTTAATGCATTTTTATCAAATTTCGTCTTTACTTTTTAAATAAATCAGGATTTTATTGTTTTTTTTACTTATTCATATGTTTTTCGTCTCTTTTTTTCCTCCAACGTGAAGACCTCCCATTTTGTTTCACAACTTGCACACTAACCCTTTTTCTCCATGTAATAGTATTTTTAATTTTTTTTCACTCCTCGAATAATGCTTGGATAGGTTCTCTTTATAATATTTTGATTGTAAAATTTCCCGGTATGGATGAGTAAAAAAAGGAAAACAATAAAAAGAAACATAGGGGTTGATTACAATTGTGCTTTGATAGGTTTTGTTTAATATTTATCCTTTATTCTTGATTTTTTTTGCAATTATTCAAACTTTCATAAATTAATGGTTTAATTACTTATTTAGTCCCTATAGTTAATAAGTGACTTTTTTAGTCCATGTAGTTTACCATTTAATTCTCGATAGGTCCCTGCCGTTAAATTATTGTTGCCGGTCGTCCTTCCCTGGAGCTCCTTCTCTTCCAAGAGGCACCCGCCTTGCAACGGATACTACACTTCCACCCCCACCCTCACTAGTCACCACTGGCGCCTGCGGCAAAATCGGTGTCACCGTCGACCTCTCTAACACATGCAAAGGTGAGAAATGGAGAGGAAGGTTTTGACGGCACGGTGTACGGTGGAATTTTCCGTTTGAGACATAACACTCAACAATGATGAATCTGAACCTGTGGTTGTTGTTGCCGTTGGAATCAAATAAGGACTCGAGGTTTATACGTGGTTGAGGGGTGGTTGCAACCATTGTTGTCGGCGTTGAAAGAATAGATCTATGATGAAAATGAGATGGAAGGGAGCGGCGACAGGGATGCAAAGAAACAAAACATTTGTCATCATTGTTGAGTGTTATGTCTCAAACAAAAAATCCCGCCATACACCGTACCGTCAAAAACTTCCTCTCCATTTCTCGCCTTTGCATGTGTCGGAGAGGTTGACGGCGACGCCGATTTTGCAGCGGGCGGCGGTGAGGGTGGGGGTGCAAGTGCAGTATCCATTGCAAGGCGGGGGCCTCCCGAAAGAGAGGGAGCTCGGGGAAGGATGATCGGCAACAATAATTTAACGGTGTTAAACAATTTTAGCGGTAGGAACCTATTGGAAATTAAATGATAAACTACAGGAACTAAAAAAATCACTTATTAACTATAGGGACTAAAATTGATAAGTTTAAAAACTATAGAGACTAAATGATTAATTAAACCTAGATTAATTATAGTTGTACTCTTGTATTGTAACGTAATAAGGGTTGCTTTTAGTGAAGGTATTATTTGCTTAGATTTGTTTATTTTCCGTAAGTTATGAGTTTAGTGGTGTAGGGTAATTCATTCTTTTTGCAAGGCATTATTTATGTAATTTGGTTATCATGTCTTATGTCTTATGTCTTGTAATGATAATCCCTTTTGTCTCATAAACAAAATAGGCTTATGTCTTGTAATTTGGTGTACTATGTTTTGGATAATTTTTATATTATATTCTTAATTTAATGATTATACTATTTATTTTTATTATTTAGCATTATAAATCAAGACATTTTTAATGATGAATGACCTGTTTATTTTTGTATGTTATTATTTTTTATATTTGTTTATGTTACAATATTTATTTTAATCCATATACCACTTATAATATTTAATTTATTATTTCAACATTATATTTGTCTATTATTTTTTGAATAATTTTATATTAGATAATTTATTTTAACTATTATACTAATTAACATTATAAAAGTATAATGTCTACTTAAGTGTATTTTCTTATATTATTTTAAACATGATTAAAAATATTTTAAGAAATAATATAAGATTAACAATATAATACTTAACATGGAAAAAAATGTAACATAAAATAGTAGAATATAAATATGTTTATTTTTGTCATTTTTTACTTTTCAATTATTCTAACAATTAGTTTTATCGAACACTTCTAATTTAATAAATTAGTTTTTCAACTTTCAGTTAACTCTTCAGCTTCTAACTAGCTCTCGAGCTTCCAGTTAGCTTCAGCTAGCTTTGTCGAACATAATCTCTAACTTTTTTATATATTTTTTACACATTTATTCTCGGTATATTTATTTATTTTTCTTGTTACCTTTTTAAAATAAATTATGATATTATTATTTTTATGTCATTTTATATTTTTCAACTACTTCAACAACTAATTTTATCGAACGTTTTAATTAATAAGCTTAGCTTTTTAGGTATTAGTTAGCTTTCCAACTTTCAATTAGTTTTGCCAAACATAGCCTTAATATTAATGGTATAGTATCTTATTCTAAATTTTTTTGTAATCATATTATTGATACAGAATATCTACTCTCAATCATGTTTTTCCATCTACAAGACTCGAACCCGAAACTTTGTTTAAGGGGATCAAGTCCAATACAACTTGAACTAATGACTCGTTAGTATCTTATTTTAATTTATTTATGTGTCTTATTAATCAGTGTCCTTAGAATATTATTTGAAGAACTAAAAGAAGAAAATGTTGATTGTGGAAATTATAGAAAAGAATAAAAAATATTATGCACAACACAATTTTACACACCCCAATAAAAATCTTCCTCTTTTTTAATTCTTCAATTAATATCTTAAGAACATTAATTAGCACTTAACATTTGTCTTTGTTTATTTGACTCATACTTCCTATTACATTGGGTGAGAACTTATCTTTCCTTTTTTCCTACACACCAGTTTTGTATGGAAAGACTTTGGATTTCATTCAAAATAGAGATTATCTACATCCAAAAGGAGGAGGCCATTCACTAGTCCTAAAATTCCACCTAAACTCAAAAGTCACATTGACTAAACTATAAGTTATTTAGTTCTCCTATCTTTTTACAAACAATAACTTAAACCGAAGAATCCCTTTACTAAGGCATTTACAATCCTCAACAATGTCCTCAAAATAGGACATTCCTTTGAAGGGCCCTTAGTTCTCCATGACAAAAGATTGAAAGTAAAAATGTCTTGCAATATGAAGGGCTCACCTCATTGATCAAGCTTCTACAAATTTTGGACAGACCCTTTGAGCTGCCATTTTTGTAGCATCAACCAAGCAAATCCCAAATTAGTCTATGCAAACCAAATTGATACATGTATTAGCTCTCACAACAATATCAAAGTTTATTTTAATAGCTTTAGTTTTTGAGGGTAAGACCCATGACACCCGGTGAGGAGCTTGGGTACTAACTAGGAAAGATTTATTTAGACAGATGACTCAAAAGAAATATTTTATCACAAGAGATATGGTATCTTAATTTAGTGAGATAATTTAGTGAGATGATACATAATTATTTGTTTAATTTATGTTATATTTAACTTTAATCTCTTAAAGTTAAGATTTTAATTTCATAAAATGAATTAAATGATAGATTTTATAAAAGTGAAAACTAAATATTTTTTTTATAATAAATATAAAAACCAAAATTAAAAATTTTAAAAAATAAAACGACTAACATTACATTTCAGCTTATTTAAAACTCAAATAAATTTTCATTTGAAGCAACTGTTCCAATAGTAAAAAAGAATGAAATGAAAACGTTGGTTTTAAGGAACAAATTACTTTCATTTCAAACCAAAAAGAAAGATGATATTTATTTTAGAAAAGAGATAAAATTAATTTTAGATGGATCTCACATTATATTTTTTTTTTTAATTTTATAAAATTTTAATTTATAAAAAATGTATTTAATAGGATAGATTAAAGAGTATTAGCACTCCTGAAGGAAACATTTCATCTCTATCCTATTTGACTTCCTCTCACTCCATTTCTTCCTAAAATCACCCCATCAAAACAAATCATCGGCATTTCAAGGTGATACTACGTGAAAGCAAACTAGCTCTAGCAGGGTGATATTGGCTCCATTAAACACCAAAGTTGCAAAGAGTAAGAGACAGTGATTTTCTTCTTCTTGTCTGAAGAAGTCGATCATCTCCCACCGAAGAAACAGAGCAGAACTGAACTACCATTCACCAAAAAGAAAAAAAAATGTGCGCTTTGAGAGTGTTGACTCGGTCCGTGTGCAGCAGCAGCAGCTCCTACGTCAAAACTTCCAAACCCTATCTCACTCTCATTCTCATCACACATCATCAGTATCACTATCAGCACCAGACCCATAGAACTCTTATTCTTGACTCTTCCGCTTCTGAATTCGTCAAGCTTCACAAACTCAATGGCCCTGATTCTGGTAATTTTTTATTTATTTTTTCACTCCATTCATCATCGCTATGATTGATTAACTCATTTTATTCGAGATTTGATTTCGTTTATTTTAACAGGGATCGTTGAAATTAGCTTGGACAGGCCTGAATCCAAAAATGCTATAGGGAAAGAGATGCTGCGAGGCCTAAACCAAGCGTTTGAGTTGATTAATCAGAAATCTTACGCTAATGTTGCTATGATCAGCAGTTCAGTTCCTGGGGTATTTTGTGCTGGGGCTGATTTAAAGGTTAATTGTTAAATTTCGTATTTTTTATTTAATCTTTAAGGAAAAGGGGTCGGGTGTTTAGTATATTTTGTTCTATGGTGACTGTGATCATAAACCAAACATTTTAAAAGCATGATAGTTGGACATAATTTGATGCATTTTCTAATGGGTTCTTGCTTTTTTGGTAAGCTAGTGTGGATTTAATTTTACTTGTTATGCTCTTGAAGCAAAGTCGTCATCCCTGCTTTTAAAGGTTATGTGTTTATTGGATTGCAGGAGCGCAGGGCCATGAGTCAGTCAGAGGCTAAGATTTTTGTGAAATCTCTTCGCTCCACATTCTCATTTCTAGAGGTTGTTAGTTCACACCATTCATGACACTTGTGTATTTATTGGATTACATATTAGTATTTTGTGTTTATTGGATTACATTCATATATTTGTGTACTTATCAACATAAGGTTATGAAGTTATGACTTATGATAGATGAAGCATCATATGAAATAGGTTTTGGTGTTTTGTTCTATTCTGTTTCACATTCTTTTCTGGTGCTGCTGCTTTCTTATTGTTGTTATTATTTGGGACTGGGGGGCAGGGGGTATTTAGCTCATGATCTGACCTAACTTTTTTGTTGCTTCCATGTGGTAGTAAGAAATATTGGTGATGGAAAATCTCTAAGTGGACTCTTTCATGTTCTTTGCTCTGGCTGTACAGCATGTACTTCATGCTTGTCACAGCATCTCTATTTTCCCATTCTATTGCCTACTGCTCCTTGAAACTATTATACTGTTTGTTTCTTTATTCAGGATGTTCGTGTTCCAACTATTGCTGTTATTGAAGGAGTAGCTCTTGGTGGTGGACTTGAAATGGCTCTTGCATGTGATATTCGAATTTGCGGTAGTTAAATATGAAGTATTTTTGTAAATTGGATTCTAATTGTTTGTAGGATTGTTTGAACGCTTCTGTGCGATGAAAGTATTAGACTTTTTCTCTACTTGTTTCTTCTTTCATGGAATAGGAGAAAATGCTCTGATGGGTTTGCCAGAGACAGGACTTGCAATAATCCCTGGGTATGCTGCACACTAATTTTGTTTAGCATATTGTATCTTTAATGCTGTCTATTTCAGCCATGGATCTCTTCAGGTCTTCTATTGAATAATAAAAAAAGATTAAATTTCAAGATAGGTTGTGAAGAATATATCTAAAATATGTAGACAAATATAAATTTGATAGAACTGGTTCAGGGGGGTCTCCTATGAAAATCTAAGGGTGGAGTTGAATTGTTGTTTAATTTTATGAACATGTGCAATGAGGTCAGCCCGATATTCTTGTTATTGTTAATACAGGGCAGGTGGAACTCAGCGACTGCCTAGATTGGTTGGAAAAGCAATAGCAAAGGATATTATATTTACTGGTCGAAAGATTGATGGCAAAGAGGCACTGTCCTTGGGTATGCTGATTAGTCACTTAGATCACTTTTTTTCTCTAATTAGTAAAAACATCATCAGGTGCTGAGATGTACAGGAGGAGCATCTTGAGAACGCATGATGTATGCTCGTTGTTCCTGTGAACTCATAATTTCACTTGAAAAAAATATTCAAGACTTTATAAAGTTATAGTGTGTCTATCAAACTTCATTTGTTTTGGGAGTTCATTGCCAACTCTATGGTGGTATCTCCTGTTGAACTTCAGGAAAGCAAAGATAAACTTTACCACTGTTGTGCAACTTTCAATACAATAACAAATATGATTTTTTTGCCAGAAAAAAAAAAACTAATTTCTTGCTGTTTCTTTTCACATAATCTCTTTTTTTCTTCCTTAACAAATAATATATGGATTGGCTGCCTAAAAATTCATTGATACAGGTCTAGTCAATTACTGTGTTCCTGCTGGTGAAGCTTATTCAAAAGCACTTGCAATTGCTCATGATATCAATCAGAAGGTATCTCCCTGGGTTATATCATTCTGAAACTGATACACTGTGGTTTATGACTATAAGAAACGCCGGAATTGGGCCTTTTGTGCCATTGAATGTCCATGTATAAATGGCAGCAACCAATATTTTTAAATTGAGTTTTCACTTTGTTCATTTGAAGAAGTTGATCTATTAAGAAAATGAAAAAGATAGCTTATGTTATAAGTACATTACTAAAAACTTTACTTCCTGTGCGAAGACCCACAAATGATTCAGTTGGTGCATTTGATCCCTATGATCCATCTAATTTTGCAAATCAAGAGAACATTTTGGTTATTTGTCCAAAAAAACTTATGATTAGAAATTTAGAATGTATTTTGGAAGAAATATTTATTGAACAATATTTTGTATTTGAGAATGTTAGCCTAAAATTTATGTCAAATGGAGTTTCTTGGATACTGTAAAGTGAAATTACATTTAGGTGTGAATTTTCCAAATAAAATAACCCTCCTCTATATTGAAAACATGATTTTTTTTTTTATAAAGCTAGCTGTCACTATTGTTCTTCCATGTTATTCAGTTACACTAAACTTGTAACAGGGTCCTGTAGCTTTAAGAATGGCTAAAAGAGCTATTAATGAGGGAGTTGAGACTGATCTAACATCAGCTTTGGAATTGGAAGAAGATTGCTATGATCAGGTCTTGAATACTAAAGATCGATTAGAAGGCTTGGCTGCGTTTGCTGAGAAGCGGAAACCGAGCTATACTGGTGAGTAAAGGAGTGGTCTTTTGCACTTCCAGATTGGGTCTCTATGTTGCTAGAGCGGAAGTCTATCATGTAGATTAGAGTCATCTGAGCCTGGAGTCAACTTCCCAGATGAGGAATTTTCACTACAATTTGCCGGGGACAATCTCTACCCCTTTGAGTTCAGTCATTTCTGAAGCTGAAAAGTGTCTCCAAAATCATGCACCTTGAGACACTGGCTTTGAGCTTTTTTTCATCATTTATATTATTGTTGTAAAGATTCAACATTTTCTTTTGATGTTTTCCGGCAATAAATTAATCTGTTTGGGAACTTGGAGTATAAACTTGTGGTGATTCAATGTAAAGAATAAAAGTCCCCTTGGATAATCAAGCAACCCTTAAGAACCTGTATATTACTGTTCAATAGTTGATGGTTGATAAAGCTATCAACTTGTAGCTTGTCTGGAAAAGCATTGGGCAACTTCAGTATCACATTTGAGGGAAATACAATGTGACTCTGTTTTGAGGGAGGCTGATGATGTTTAGTTGTTTCAAACAACAATTGCTTTTGCTCCCAAGATTATGGCTGAAATTAATTTTTGTTCGAAACAACTAAACATAAACTTGTAGCTTGTCTGGAAAGGCATTATACAACCCGTTTGTATTTTTGGCTAGACAGGCATTAGGCAGCAATATGCCAATTAATTTGTATTATGAGGTTGACATTATTTTATATTTTTATTTTGTATTTGAATGGTTGAGTTCAGTGAAAATAGTAATTTTAGGGTGAAGAAATTTTAAGAAGTTTTATCAACCAGGTTAGAAAAAAAAAATTTACGATTAATTAAAATATTAATATAACTAGGTCTTTGGGCCTTTATTATAGTTAACATTTAAATTTTACTATTAATTTGAAATTGCTTTCATTTTTCATTTAAATTTTTGCAAAAAATATCAAGAACAAACATGATGGCCCAAAAAAGCTAGAAAAAGGAAAGAGAAGCTGATGTTCGCTTTCTCAACCAGACGGAACTATGAATCTATGACTACTAGGTCCATATTGTGTGTCCATACAGTTATTATTAAATGGGTTAGTTAAGTTTTTAGTCTTGAAATTATGGGAGGTTTGAATTTGTTTTGTCTCTAAACTATTCTTTAAGAAAAATTCATCCCTAAAGAATTTTTTGTTATTATAAATAGTCATAATTGTTAATAATCTCTGTTAAGTGTTGAGTTGTTTACTTTAATGGTCATGAATATCACCATAAATTATAAATGAAGAGGATGAATTAATGCTCCACAGGCAGATCTTCTCATGAGTGGTTGTTGTATGTTCATGGATACTTGAAGCGTTAGGATTCAACAATAACTCTTTTCTTTCTCTTTTGCATTTTAATAATATAATATTTTGATTATTTATCTTAATATAATAAAACTTGTGTGACATAAACATGACATTTAATCTGTCTTGTTTTATGACTTAAAAGAAGACATTAAAGACATGAACTATTTATAATAATGAAAAATTATTTAGGAATCAAATTTTAAAAAAATAATTTAGGGACTAAAAATTCAAAAATCCATAGTTTGAGGATTAAAAAGTTAATTAATCTTTATTAAATACAAGATAGGTGGTGCAAATGGAGGTGTAAATATCATAGACCTATAGGCTTTGTAAAGGTCCAGTAAGGCCCACGCAATTCAGCTATATATAGTGACTTCATTTCACTGCCGTGCCATCTTAGATTTGACTCTTGGTTGAGAGTGAGTTTGGAACTTGAAAGAAACTAGAATGGCCACTTTAGACGAACGCCCTTCTGCGAAAAGGTGGCTTCCTCTCGAAGCTAACCCTGACGTCATGAACCAGGTATTCGTTCTCCTCTTTCTTCATCATACACCAAACAAAATTGTTTCAATGTTGATGATCGTGTATCGATTCAACACATACTCGTATAATAATATTAACAAATTCTGCAAAAGAATTTTCTCTCACTTTCATTCTGGATTTACAATTTTTTTCTTTTATTTTATTTGGTTGCATGCAATGAATAATTTCTAAGTGTTTTCGGTGAATTGCAGTTCCTTTGGGGTCTTGGCCTTCCAGTGGATGAGGCAGAGTGCGGTGATGTGTTTGGCTTAGATGAAGAGCTTCTGGAAATGGTTCCCAAGCCAGTTCTCGCCGTGCTTTTTCTTTATCCAATTACCGCGAAGGTTAGTTTTTCACGAAACATGTGAGTTTTTTTTTTAATTTTTATTTATTTTTACTGTCATGTCATATTCATATATGTTGCTTCTGATTTTGTGAAAGTTTCATTATCTCTTAACAGTCTGAAGAAGAAAGGTTGCAACAGGAAAACGTAAAAAAGGTGAGTGGATATATCTATTTATGGAATCTTTTAATTTATCTGTGACTATTCGTTTTCCCTGATTCAAAGAATTGTGCATTCTGTTTGACTGTAGTGTACTGATATTATTAATTTTTTTTATCGCCAAATGTTAATTTCGTTAGAATGTTAGTTTTTGTTAGTGGAGAGGATCGAACCATGAGCTTTCCCCTCTTCCCTTCTCTCTTAACCATCTAACCCGCCATATATCTCCTATATTAATATAATTAATTATTAATTATTAATTATAGGACCGTTTTACAAGCTTAATTGACACTTTTATTAGACAATGTCCAATAAATCTGAATTTTTGGTAAGCATATATCTTTTAATTGATTATTTAACTGCATGCATTGAGTAGGAATTTTTGTTGTTGTTCTGGTGTAGGATTATAGCAGTAAAGTATATTTCATGAAGCAAACCGTGGGTAATGCTTGTGGTACAATAGGGCTGCTTCATGCACTTGGGAACATAACCTCTGAAGTCAAGCTTGGTAGGTTTTCAACAATTCAATTCACACGGCCTCAGTTAAAGTTTTTAGTGTATCAACCATTAAATTTCATTCAGTTTGTGTTGCTTTTGTTGTTACCAGTTGAGGGTTCATTCTTTGATAAGTTCTTTAAATCTACTGCAAGCATGGATCCATTGCAGGTTATTTATTTCTTCCTACCCAAGCCTCCTCTATTTCTTTCTCATATTTCATAAATGCAAGCAACTGACACTATTGGTCAGCTAAATATAATGCTCATTTGGCATTTTCTAACTTTTGTATCTTGCAGCGGGCTGTATTTCTTGAGAATGACAGAGAGATGGAAGTTGCTCATTCAGTAGCCGCCACTGCTGGTGATACAGTGGTACTTTTATTTATTAAATTTAAAGCAACAGTAAATTGGGGGAGGCATTATGATGTGATGTATTGGTGAAACAGATAACGGATGTAGTGATGAAAGGTTTAGTTTGGCTTTCTTATCTTGAAAATCTGGTTAGTTGTTTGTTGTTATCATTATTCTTTGGATATGATAAACTGATACTTAAGCAGGGTCTTTTATATAAAATCGTTTTTATTTGTAGGTTCTTTTATGATGAGTAATCCTGGGATTTAGATTTGGCCTTTTTTACTAGAGATTTGACCCAATGTTCAAATTTAAGTTGTTACACAACTGAGTTTTACAAAGAAGTTTCTTTGCAAACATATCACAAACAAATGACCATTTAACTTCGCAGGAGATATAAAATTATGCAAAGATACCAACCCATTGGTGTCAAACCCTGCTTCCTACTTGGATTTTTCTTCATTGAAGTTGCATGATTTACAGACAGGAATTTACTTTTATGAGCCAAAGTAGGAGTACCTGCAATTCTAAAATTTTCAAAGTGAATTACATAAGTTGGTAGTAATATAGCAAATCCAGTCCATAATGTGGCAAAACTTGGATAGTATTGTAAACATAGATAACAATCCCCTACCCCTACCCCTACAACAACGAAATTGTTTCCTTTTTTCCTTACAATTTTTTTAAAAAATATGTATAATGCAGGCATCAGATAATGTGGACACTCATTTCATCTGCTTTGCTTGTGTGGATGGTAATTTCTTCATATAACTGATTACTTTTTTTGATTGTGCGGTGTTTGTAAAAAGAGAAAAACAATATACCAAGATGTAATTGTGTCAACGACCACAATATAGTAAGCAGCCTAAATATCTAAATCATAAACCACCTATATAAAAAGGATAAAACTAAACTATCCGGGATCATATTCATGTCTAGATTAATTTGTTGTTCTTCTACTTTTGCACTTGCCTAAATTTTATCTAATTAATTTCTCTGCAATTGTATAATATGCAGGTGAACTGTATGAGCTTGATGGAAGAAAGTCAGGACCAATATCTCATGGTCCATCCTCACCAAGTACTTTGTTGAGGGTAAATATCTTTACATGTTAAGGCTATAGTTGTAGTGTTCCTTAAATACATGCATTTAGCAAAAAGGATCTGATATGGTTTGCAAATGCAAGTAGTTCTGTTGTCACTTTTGAATTTAAATGATGGATGAAGAAACAATGACCACAATTGTGTAGGTAAGCGGTTCTGGCATTGGAGCACCCATCTTTCAGAAAAAAAATTACAGATAGTTAATGCTTTAAATTTTGAGTTTGTAAAGTTAGTGAAAAAGAGGCTTTAGAAAGAAATCTTACTTATTGCTTTTCTGAGAATACAGAATTTACACAAAATAGGCTAAAGCTACCCTAATCATAGAAGGTAAAACAAAAGAGCTAGGAATTTACTCCTAACCTACAGTACCTATCAATCCGGATACAATCAACAGATTACAATAACTATACAACATTTACTTACAGCTACTTGCATTAAGTGCTACCTCCTACAATGACCAAGATCCTCTCCAACACTCCCCCTCGACCCGGTTGTTAGCCCAAAAGAATTGGGCAGGTTTGTTGTGCCTGAACATAGTGGGCTTATGGATGTGGGAGCAATATGACTAAGGGGCTGAGAGAGTATGAGAGAAGAAAGAAAAAAGGGGATGCTGTGTAGAGGGAAATTAGTTATAGGGCCCTCATGTCATGAGTGGGGGAGAAGGAGGTGTTTTTAGGAAGGTGGAATGAGGTTGTGAGGGGGCAGTTATTTTGGCAGACTTGCTGGTAGCTATTGAGGGTTTTCTCTTTCTTTGTGAGGTCCTGGAATTGTATTTTCATCACCCTGCAGTTGTAGAGGTGGTTCAGTGTTGATCAATACCAGTGACATGTTCTCCATATTTTTGTATTGCACTTCTATTTTTTCCGATTATCTAACATTTTGGTTCCATTGCCGGGAAACAAACCTGGGTCTCCTGGGTGAAATAAGAATATTAATCATTTCTAGCTCGCCAAATAAGAATTCAAACACAGGTGTTGTCTATGATATGGTGAATAAGTCCGCATTATGGTGTCCTGTGGGAATGTAGAAGATATTGATAACCCCTGAAATAATTTCATTTTTGATAAAATTTCAATCAATTTTGACATGTTTTGTTGGGTCATGCTGGACAGGATTGTGAACTATGCTTGTTGCTGATTCAGTGTCACTACATAGCTCCAATAGGACCTTCTCTAGAGAATTTTAGGACTTTTGGAGTCAATCCAATTTCATTGACATAATCCTTTTAAGATTTCCATGAAGTCAGCTTCAATGCTCCTCCTTGCCTCAATTGATTGTATTTTTCTTCTCCATGTAACAAGGTTTCCCCATACCCAATTGTGGACTTACTAACTTTAGTTGATCTAGCCCAAGTAGAATTTGCAAACCCTTCAATGTCTCTTGTCCTGCATTTCTTGATGTCTAGTATATCAAATTCCCTGCCAACCTTCGGCCCTATCCCCTGTCTAATAGAAATTCATTGTTGTTGGATTTTTGCTTCCAATTTCTCTCTACTCTCTAAATGTGAGTGTGACCAAGAGTTTATCAAACCTGGATTGAGATTATGAATAAAGCATTTAGGACCAAAGACTTAAGGAGGAAAGAGGTTGAGTGATCTGTAAGGAAATAAAACAGAGTGAGGCATTTGTTGTGAATAACAGAAGAAAGCATCTGGTTGAAAAGATAACAAGTAGTAGGCACAACACATCACCCCAAAATGGTGAAGAACTTCAGGTTGGTGTTGTAGTAATAGTTGTCTGATTCGTTCTCTTAACTATGCAAGTTCCTTCTCTAATTCATTGCTCTGATACCATGTTGTGAGAGGAGAGAAACGAGGCATATGATGGAATCCATGTGTTTGAAATACCCAGAAAAGACTTATATATGCTGAGAGTAATGAAAATAAAGATTTACAATTATCCTAAATACCATAGTTACATAATAATGTACATCATGTAATTAGCCCATAATCATCTTATTTACATTCTTTCTATCAGAGCAAGATCTCCAGATAAAAGGAAAAGCCATTGGCAGACAGGAGTACACACTAGGTCTCCAAAGGAGAGACCAAGTCAAATAGAGGAATTTGATGGGGATCACAACTAGGGTAGATCTACTAGGATTTGAAAGTCAAATCCATAATATTCTAATGTAGCATTGTTAAAGATAATAATGTGAAAAGGCCAAGTACATATGAAGAAGCAACATTGTCAAAGGAGTGGATAGATAAAACAGAAGATGAGATTGATGCATTAAAATAGAATTAACCTGGGAAATAGGGCCTTGATCTAAAGGAGTGCAGCCCATTTCTTGTAAATGGGTATACAAGGTGAAGAGTTGTCCAAATGGATCAGTAGAGAGATACAAGGCCCATTTAGTGGCATGAGGATTTTCATAATACAAGTGGGACTATGACAAGAAATGTAGTTCAATGGCTAAAATAATTAGTGTGTGTTATTATCACACAATTAATAAGTCTTGGAGGCTTTGGCTTATGCAAGAATTTATTTCTTAATAGTGGGCTAGATTAGGAAATATACATGGAACAAAGGGGGGGGGGGGGGGGGTGTTATACTGAGAGCAAGGTTCACTTATGTATACAAGTTCAAGAAAGCACCATATAGATTAAAGCAAGCATCAAGAGCATGGCATGGAAAAATTAAACTTGTATTACAATGTGACTATTCAATTGCATGACTCAAGCTTGTTTATGAGAGCACGGGATAATAAGATAAGTTTTAGTGTATGTGAATGGTATCATTATCACTATAGATGACTAAGAGGAAGTCCTTCAAATAAAAGGTGATTTATTTGTACTCTTCTAATGTAGGAGTTTGGAGATTTAGAAGCACTTTCTAGGACTAGAGGTTCAAAGAACCATTGACATGTTATTTATTTGCTAGCTAGTAGATTTAGAAGTGCTTTCTAGGACTTAAGGTTCAAAGAACCATTGACATGCTATTTGTTTGCTAGTAGAAATGATCCCTAGACCTATTAGAGAAATATGCTGTATTGGATTGCAAGCCAATCTTGTCATTGATAGAGGTTGATGCTTGACTATGCTCAGCAAAAGGAAAAGTTTTGGAGGATGTTATGATGTACCTACAAAGAATTAGTGGGTAGTTTAATCTACCTTACGTTGATACAACATAGTACATTGGATATTGAGGTGTGTCAAGACTCAAGAGTACTTTTAATTATTATATTGTATTATACAAGAAATGTGCAAAATATAAGGTCGTAGGATATTGCAATGCTAATTACACTGGTGACCAGGATAATTGTTGATCAATGATGGGATATATGTTTAACTTGGAATTAGGAGTAAGAAAAATGCTAGCTACACACTCTCTAATGCACCATCTTGAACACACTTTCTATTATTGGCTAGAGTTTATTAGAAATCCCAAAAATGTGTAGGCCTCTGTCCTTATTTAATGATTCTTTAGCGTAATTAGCATTGCAATATCCTAAGACCTTGTAGTTTGCACATTTCTTGTATAATACTCCCTCCATCCCATTATAATTGTCATGTAAGAAAAAAAAATTGTCTCAAAATAATTGTCATTTTAGCTTTACAATGTAACATTAATTACTTTTTTCACTTATATCACTTATTATATTAATGGTGGACAACAAAATCTATAAATAAATTAATGATGATATAAGGTTAATTCTGTAAAATTAGTACTCTCTTTCATCTATCTATTTATTTATTTTTATTTGTGTGAAATAACCTAGGGAGACTATTATTTTGGAATAGAGGGAGTATATAATAATTAAAGGTACTCTTGACACACCTTAATATCCAATGTACTATGTTGAATCAACACACTCATGATTTTATAATTTCCAATAAATTTTAACTAATAGTAGATGAGGTTTTATTAGGACTCCTCTTAGGAGTAATATCTTGGTGTAGTAAGGTACAACCCACTGTATCTCTGTCAAGTACAGAAGTGAAGAATGAAGCAGGCAATTATGGCTCAAGAGTGTATGTGGCCTATGCAATCACTACAAGATCTACATCAATTGACTGACTGTGGGATGGAGTTATATTACAATAATTAGTTGACAATTTGTTTAGTAGAGAATCTGGTGTTTCATGCCATGACAAAGCAGGTAGAGCTGATTATCATTTTATCAAGAAAAGTTGATGTGGGTGTTAGAAAGTAAGTTATGAGCCTAATTCAATCCTACATGTCCTCCTTTTGCCCACGACTACCTGTCATGTGGGAATTTCAATTCACCCCTCTATCTAGGAGTGACCACAATTTAGGTGACTTTTCTAACACCCTTCCTCATGCTCAAGACTATCTGCATGTAGCATGACAAACACGGGAGGCTTATTAATGGATCTAGGATAAACTTTGATAATACCTTGTCAGAAAGTTAGTTATGAGCTCAACTCAATCCTACAAAATCGATTTGTAAGATGAGGATTGATTCCCACTTATGTAGTCTATCTCGACACTATCTTTAGTCACTTATATAGTCTGTTAAGAATGTCAATTTATTCCTCCTCTTACTAGCATAAATCTGGAGTGTATTAGATGCTATAACTGTCACCATATTTCTCCAAGCATCGGGATATATTTTATCACCACCATTAGTAACTAGTGAATGGAGTTTCTGCCTATTTATACTGGCATACGCCCCTATGAATATAGGATTTGGGTGCTGTTCATTTGTGTGCGTGAGAGGGTTTGTGAGATAGCAGTGCTTGCTTAGGGTGCGTGGCACCCATTATACGCATAAGCGCCCCACACTGTATCGCACTTCTCAATTGTATTACGTTCTATTTCTAAATTGAAGTTTGGTTTCAACTTTCAAGTAAATTTACTTGCCCATCACTTCAAATTCAACACAAACGCCCTTGTTTCTGCCAACAGGCACCCTACTTTTTGGCACTATAGTTCATCGCCTTCACTGGCTTGTATATGCCTTTTTCTTTCATTTTCAACCCTTGTCTTGGTTATTTGATCATGTCTGAAGTTGCTGGGTTTACTATCTCTTTCACTTTGCATGTTTCTTTCATTACATTGCTATTTTTAATTGTTTATATCTTAATTTACAACAGGATGCAGCTAAAGTCATCCAGAGCATGATTCAGAAAAATCCAGGTTCTCTCAACTTCAATGTCATTGCAATATCAAAGAAATCCAAGGATGGACATTAAGGCAGTCTATTTGGGTGAAGTAATTCTTGAAGTTATCTGCAGTATAATCCCCAGTCATCCATGCAGCTTTATTCACTTTCCCTGTATGTTTGTATGCTCGGATTTTTATTTTCAGTCAGTGGCATATCAGGTTGAGCATTTTTCGTTTCAAATAGATGCAGTGCGAGTAACTTTGAGCTAAAAGAACAAACTGAGCTAAAAGTTGGGTTAACTGGCGTTTTGATTTTAATTTTTTTTAATAAAAAATAATTCAAGCAAGCATAACCGTGCGATAAATGTTGAGAGCAAAATTTATTATAGTATGGTAAAACAGGTTGATGTTCTGACCCATAAAAGATGGTTCGGTCAACCTGCCTCACTTTAGATGGTTTGAAAACAATAACCATCTAACCCGTCTGCGTTGGAGGTGGGTTGATTTGTTTAAAAGATTAAGGGAAAAAAGAAGAAAGGTAAACAAAAAGAACATCCCCTCTCCTTTTCTAGCTTCACTTAGGGTAATTTCTTTGCTGCTTTATTTCCAACAAATAGAAAATAAATAAAGAAAAGGAATCATCCTTATCGAACCTTAACATATTTAATAAAAAAAAATAAAGAAAAACAAATCATCCTTATAGAACCATGACATTATTTTTCAATAATAAATTTGAAAATCATATTTTTATAAAATTTTATAATTTGAACTGTATCATTTTCTCAAAATTTAAGTTATAACATTTTAACACCTGACCTGTTAAAAATTTAAAATTTTAGTTATAACATTTTAACACTTGACCTGTCTGTTCTTCAAACCTACCAGAGTGCAAATCCTCAGTGTTGTCGCCCACTTCAAGGGCCACCCTCTCCATGGGAGAGTCCTTTCCCATTTTAGATGGGTCTTTTATTTTCTTAATGAGTTTTTGTTTTCTTTCCTTTTTTCTTTCTTCACTACTATCGCCCCTCTTCCTCTAGCCACCATTTCCTTTTAGTCGCTTCACTTTTCAGTTTGTTCGTTTCTCAATGGTGCCCCTTAGAGGCTTATACTCATTTCCAACACACTTTAGCTGTTCAAAATAATTTTGTTAGAGCCATCTTTTGCAATAGTATCCAAACTTTTAGAGTTTCATTAGGTAGCACTGCTCTACTCAAATTTCTTGTCTTTAAGTTAGCTCCTTAGCACAACACTAATTTACTCAGATTGGTTGTCGATTATTTTGGATCGTGTTGATTTGACTTGGGTTGTTGCTGAACAAGTGCTAATCCAGAAAGAATAACAAAGGAAAAGAAATTGAAGAAAAGTTAAGAGCTCTGTCATGTTTATTTCTTAGAATTGCTAATATGAGTAGCTATTTAGCTTTTAGCATGTCTGTCTGAATTGTTATTGTTCATTTGCTGTGCATTGTTGGGACGCTATTTGTGTAGTATTCTATGCTTTTGTAAGAATAGTTGGGCATCAATTAATGATATTTTGACCCCAAAAAAGTGTGAAATGACAAAAAGAATGACACTTTTTTCCCTTTAAGAAACAACACACAACAGACGAGTTCTGTTTTATATTTCATGTTAAGAATAATTTTTCTATCTTATTATATTCCTGCAAATACTCTTATTTACTTAAAAATTGCATTTATGACGTGATAAATCCTTTATTTTTTTATGTATTTTATAAAAGCTTTGTAAAAAAAATTTCCTTGATTGGTGTATAAGTTGTATGAAATATTTTATTAAAAAAATAAAGCATAATTTAACGATTTTTTTATATTCTACATGACTTCTTAGTAGTGTTGAATATACAAATTTCAGTTTAAGAATTGATCTTAATAACTCGCAGCTTGTACGGATTTAAAACAAAATCGTCAACTGTACGTTTAAGTGTAGTCTTACGCAAAACTTGGTGTGTGTGTATATATATATTAAAATTAAAATTAAACTTGCGATTAGTTAGTTGATTAAAAACAGTTCGAGTGAGTTGATGTAGACTTTCTAGTACTTGATTTTAATTTTTATAGATAAAAAAATAAAAATAGTCTATGACCTTCCAATGAAAAATGATTTTATATTATCATTTAATCATAATAAAATTATTAACTTTTATATAGTTATCTTAAAAGTTGTATCCAATATGAATTTTAATTAGTTGATAACAATACAAAAATTTGTATACTAATATATTTACTGTTAATAACTACAAGAAAGTTAATAATTTTTACTATTAGTTATCATGAGAAACTTTTGTTTCCATATGTTATTATGTGAAACTTTTATTCTCATTTATTCAAAAATTAATATCTTTAATTTTTTTTTTCTGTTTTCTTGTTTTTGTTTGAAATTAATTACATATACTTTTTAGTTTCCACTAAAGACTATTAGGTTCAAATCAAATAAGACCATTATAAGTGACAAACACAAGATAATCTTGTTTAAATTAAATAAGATCATTATTAATGAAAAAACACTTCCTCTTAATTAGTATAAAGGTATATATATATATATATATATATCCTGTGTAGAAATATTTTCATTTTTAACTAAATATGGGGAACCTTTATTTTTTAGTGTTAAAAGATTCCATATATATTAAGCATCATGGCAAACGAGGTACGTCTTCTTTACACAATAATGGCATAAACCTAGACACATTAGTTAGGAGACGTGGCTTGCATGCTTGATTCCTCAAATCAAGGATATGGGCATATTTCGCAACCGCTCAATATTCTGAGTCTAGAAACTAGACTCTCTGTTATGTCTTGGTCAGACCAGATCAATTTTGTTGGACATGGGTCTGCACCGTTGGATTTGGAAATGATTAATTGATCTCACATTACTTCACATGAGAGGCGGCTACTAGCATGCACAACCCTTTTTTTTTTAAGCAAACCCTTTTTAGTTTTTAAAATACTATTGATAATCCATTCTTAATTATTATTCTTAATACTTTAAAGCTACTCTAACTCTAAGCACTGCTCTCGGATACTCACAGTGTGTGTGTACATGTTAATATGTGCTGGGTGGAAATTATTGAATAGCTTATTGTTGTCTTCAGCTTTCTCTCCTACGACTTTTTTAATATAAGAGAAGTGTTCCTTTGTGCTTTAAGAATCGTTGATAATTCATAGGAGAAAAGTCAAGGTCAAAGTTTGAAAGTCTAAGGTTGAGGATAAGCTGCAACAAGACAATTACTGTGTCGTAGGAGCCCACGTGCGGTGCTTTGGCGGTTGACGCAAACCTCATCTCATGAATAATTCTACTAGTAATTTCGATATGTCACAGTTTTCAAAGAGATACTTTATTCTTTCTAAACAGTGCAATGTGAAGTCACTTATAACTTATTGGTGCCATAGGAATTAAGAAAACAAAAATTGTGATTGAATATTGGTGTTAGTACTGTATGTTTTAACACGTGTCATTTTCACGTGTTTGCGCTAGTAAGTGTTGTTTTCTTAAGTTGTTAGTGAAGCAACATTTTCCATCTCTAACTTTTACTTTTTCATATAGTACATGCTAGCATGCATAAACAAATGTGAAATAACGTTACTGAATACTGAGACCCAAGCATACATGTTTGAATTGAACTCCCAACACCCTCAATTATTTGTTCCAAATTAATGTTTTCTGACGCCAATGAACGTTGAACTTGAACAAAGGAAGAGTTGTTTTACTTTTATGTACTAACTTTTTTGGAAAGTCAAAATAGCATTTGAAGTGTAAAATTTCAAATAAAAAATAAAAAAATATTTTTCTTTATAATTGAATAAAAGGAAAAAAAAATGAAATTTTAAATAGAATAATAAGAATATATTGAAAAAAAAGTTAATTTGTTTTTCTTAAATTATTTCAAATAGTTTATCAAATTAAACTCGTACCCCAAATAAATTTATTTTTATAAAAAACATAAATTAAAAGTTAGTCAAAAAAACTTATAATTCCTTAAAAATCTTACAAAACATCCGCATCATTCATTATATTATTACTGTAAACACATTATTCAACTATATACACGTAATTAATGTAAAACATGCTAAACTAAGTCCAAATTAAACCCGTCTTTCTATATTCATAGAGTATTCTTGAATCTGTTCAATAAAAGAGAATAAGAACAAATTAAAAATTAACTTTCTTAAACCAATCTAATCCCACCCATATGATTTTAATTAGGTTGAGTAATGAGTTTAAGGAAACTTAACCCAAGCTGGCCCGTAAACATCCTCGGTAAAAAAAAAAAAAACAAATGTACTTGCAAATGATTATGAATAAAATTCACTATAAAAATGGATAGTTCAACAAATATCTATGAGTATAATAAATAGATTCATTTATAGCTATTTATTAAAAAAGTGGGGTTAGATAATACCTACAGGTACCCGTCTCGTAATTTAGAATTGCTTAAATATTCTTAATTATATATATATATATATATATATATATATATATATATATATTATGAATTTTGAGGAAATGTTAAGACATTTTCTTTCTGATACTTTCTTTTCTTTTTGATATTTTTTTTAAAATAACTAATTTTAATAGGTTTTATTTTTCATTAATATAAATCAGGAGAGATAAATATTAATTAAAAAAATAAAATCTACTAAAATTAGTGATATTTAATGAATTTTAATCGGAGGAAGTATATGAAAAAGAGAAAAAAAAAAGTGTCAGAGAGAATATCATAGCATGCATTCTTCGATAACTTATTTTTAGGATAAGTATATTTCAAAATTATTTGTTTTTACCATAAATATATGGTTTTATTTTTTTTAATTTAATTTAATTTATACTTTGATTTAAAATCTATATTTTAAAAAGAACACCAGTCCTATGGTGGTAGCCCCCTTTACTAATAAAGGAAATAGATAAATATTGGTGGATACCCACAAATATTTACAAAATTTATAAATACCAACTTAATGGATATCTTTATGGGTATAATACGGGGTGAACTTTCATCCAACGGAGTGCGTGATCAAGGATTACTAGTTTACTATTTATAGTTGTCTTGTCGTATTTTCATCCAATTCAAAATCATGTAATCATTTTTTATCTATAAAACTCATATTTAAGTATTAAAATATTTACAATGATTAATTCATGTATATTGTTGAATACAACTACAACAACTGTGTAAGCATTCAATATAAGTGTTTATCGTTTTTAAAAAGAAAAATATTTGTCATAATCGTAATAGATCCCATTTCAATCATTCTCAAATTATTGATTGTTTTTAAATATAATTTTTCTTCTCAAATTTCAATCTTTGATTAACTTTCAAAAAATTTCATATTAATTTTTTTGCCTGAAATATTAAATACTTAATATATATTTTTAAATTTAGATTTTTTTTATCCTGAGTTAAATTTATTTATATATTTTTTACTTATTTAAATTAATTACGAATGCATTTTTGTATAAATTCAAATATTTTTAGATACTTTTTAGCTTCTATTCAAAATCATGTGATCGGTCAATTAATTCATAATTGTTTAAAACCGTGATGGCGAGTGTAGGGGTGTATCATGTATGGGGGCTGTGGGGCACCATGTTTCCATTTTAAAAACCAAATAAAACGTTATTTTCTTGTTTTATGTATAATGCAGAGATTAACTATAATTTATTAGTAAAGTATGAACTACATGGTGCCCTATGTTCTTCAAAATATTAAAAGCATTTATAATATTATAACTGAAGAATCTTAATTATTATAAGAATCCTAACTTTAAAAAATAATGTGTATTTTTTTCCTAGGCGTCTTCCTCTCTTTCATTTCTACGAAAAATATAATAATGTCGTGTTACCAATAATTCAACATTGAAACACTTTTTTTGAATATAATATAACTATGGACTCAACTTTTCTTACACAGGAAATCCCACGTTATTACTTGTTTTTCATCTTGTAGCTTACTTTTTGTTGTCCCGTTAATGTTAAAGTAATGCGTATCTAATAAAAGAAAACATATTTGTCCCGTTGAGAAAAACAAAATTGTATTTAAACCATTTGTGTTTTGTCAATTTTAACTTCATCTTACCTTATATATTTTTAAAGAGTTAATAAGCAAATGTTTGTTCTTATCGAGACTGACCTAGCGTTTGTCCTAAAGAATTTCAGCCTTTAAAGATAAGGATGATGATGAAAAGGATTTTATAGTACCCGTTATTATATCTCTGTTTTAAAAAATATTTATATCTGATCTATATTTACGTGGATAACAACTTTAATTCCTATTTTTATATTATTGGATACTTATCCATCTATATTTGTATTTGTACATGTGACTCACAATTTACTAATGTATAAAGTTAATGAATCAAAAAATATATATCAATTAAAAAATAAAAAATTATTATAAATAAATTGAAAATTCACTTTTAAATATTCTAAACATAACATTAAAAACCTTCACACATAATATTAAAAAAAAATAAGCATAACATGATTTCTCCAAACATTCAAGTCATAAATAAATAACATTAAAAAGATAATTATCCAACAAAGAAATTCTTAAATTTAATGTTATGATTGCTTAACAAAAACTCTAATTAAACTTGAATATCATGTGATGACAATATTCTCAAAGACCTATCACAAAGTCATAAATTTATACATAAAAATAAATAATAATTCAATATTTTTAAATAGAGTTAAGCAAATATAATAAAATGTATGTTAAAACTAATATGATCCTTCTACACAAAACAATATTCAAGATTTACGAGTCAATCCAACACCAAAATGACATTTGAAAGCATATGGATAATATTGACCTCAACATAAAAGTGTTAATATGAAATTTACAAACCAAAACCATGATTGTATTCATCCGTCTCAACATAAAAGTGCTTATATGAAATAAAATCAATATGACACATCCCTAGTCAAATAATCTCAATTATAACATCAACACTTGAATTGGAAAGCATGAACCATGAATTTAAAATATCAATTGAATTGGAAAAAATATAACTTTGTTTTTACATAAAAGTATATGTATAATAAAAATTATTTATTTAACATATTTTAATTACATTAATATATAATATATATGAGATGTGCAGGACAAGGCGGGGTGGTACTATAGTACTCGTACCCACACCCATCCCTGCAAAAATTTATGGGTAAATACCTGTTCCCATTTTCAGCTTCAATAAGCAGGTAATTATCCTCTCCGCTTGTGGATATTTTGCGGGTGCCCATAGGGTTTGGGTCCATTTCGTTATCTCTACTTGGAGAGATCAGCCTAGAGAGACCGGCCATTAGTGGTCAACCTTAGGAAAGTTGTGTGAAGTGTTGTAATGTGTAAGCCGCCAAAAAGTTGCCAATTAGAAATGTTATAATCCACACAATTCAAAATCACCATATATCTGGGCTTACAACAATGATTATAGAGGAATCTAAAGATATTTTCCATGATTGAATTTGATTAAAAGTTGAAACTTTGAGAAATTGTAAGTGATGAAGGGGGAGAAAACCACAAGCCTTAATTTTTTTATCCATCAAAATATAAAAACAAAAAGATGAAGGAAAAGAATTAACTAAAACTAGCAATAACGTAAACTGTCTCCACTCTTAAAAGAAATCTAATAATGAAGAAGATAAGTGATCTTGAGTTTTAACTCGGATAATCCTGAATTTCAATAAAAATAGTTAGAATAAAAATATAATTCAATTTTAAAACAAAATATAATTTAACGACATTACATGAAAGTATATCAAAGAAATAGTTTTAAACAGAGGAAATCTTATATTCAAATAAAACATATGGGGTGTCATTATAATTTGTTAAAAGACAAATATGGCATTTTATTTAGAAGCTACACTATTTTTATTTTGCCTCATTTTTTTTTGTTACATTCTTGCGTCATATATCTAATTTTTCAATAACCGGATCCAATTCCCTAAAAATCTGCCAAAATTTTATTAACATTAGTCTTACCACAACATAGCATTAAATTGTTCATTTATTACCTTATGCTTTCTTCCATTTTCATTTATTATGAGATTGATCAAATAGTTATAAGAAAAGCAAGGAAGAGTGAAACAAAGAGAGACCACATGTTTAAATTTCTTAAACAGCTAATATTTTTTTAATAAAACTAATAAAATTAATATTTACTAATAAAAACATTATTTTTTATATTTTTTATGAGATATAAGATTAATTCAATAGTTGAAAAAATATGAAGGAAGAGTGAAAAGAAGAGAAATCACACGTTTAAATCTTCTAAACAACTAATATTTTTAACAAAACTAATAAAATTAACGTTTACCATTTAAAAAATCATTTCCATTGGCGTCCCTAGTTTTATTTGGTGCATTTTATTACATGTTGCCATGCTTTTCAACTCAGAATAACAATTAAGCAATTGATAATAATTTATCACAGAATAATCATTTAGAAGGATTCTTAAGGTCTCAACTCATTTGTCACATTTAACCCATTCATAATTCATAATGTTGAACAAACAAATTTGGTAGTATTCACAAAGCTAAATTACATATCCTCACCTCTGTCATCACTCATCATCATCTTTTAATTTTTTTCTTCCCGTGGTGGGTTCACCACTCACCATTTGAAATTTGATATACTAAAATCACCTGTCTCATCTTTCACCTTTTTTTTTTCTCTGTTGCAAGATTGAGTTGGATGATGGGTATAGGACTACACACGCACCTCACATAATTACAAAAGAGTATTGTATTTTTTGTATTTAATAAACACAATACCAATTTTAGAATCTCTCTCAGCTAACCAATAACTGTTCGCCACGTGTACACTCCACCACTTGACTCCCCACTTGCTCTTGCACCGTCCCCACCACCATAACTTTCTTTCTCTTCGGCGCCGCCGCCGCCATACTTTCCGGCGACGACGACCGCTTCGACGTCACCCTCACCGGATCTGGCTCGCCGGAGTTAACCCTCAACGGAAAATTCAGCAGCGCCCTCGACCCTCGCATCCGGTAGGCGGCGCGGTCGTACGCCAACGCCGCGTCCTCCGCCGTCTCAAACGTCCCCAGCCAAACCCTAGCCCCGTTCTTCGCCGGGTCCCGGATCTCCGCCGCGAACTTTCCCCACGGCCGCTGCCGCACGCCGCGGTAGTGCTTCCCCTTCGGCGGAACAACCTTCTTCTCCTCCACCGCCGGCGCCGGAGGCGGACACGGATTAATCAACGCCGGCATGACATCAGGCTCCAGCTTCACCGCCGGAAAACCCGACGAGACGCTCTCGGGCGAGCCGGCATCGAGGGATGGGACCCACCCCACATTAACTGCGTCACGGAGAACGCCGTACAACACCATATCTTCTGAATCGTCCTCCTTAAACGGAAGCTCTCCCCAATCATCACTCAAACACGAGTCCAAGCTGCTGAAACTGGAGCTCCGACCCGAACCGAAATTCGGGGCTCCGAATATCAATTCGGACTCTCCCAGCAAGTGGCGGCGAATCGAATCCAGAAGCGCCAAATCGGATTCGTAAGAATCACTCCGTCCGTACATATCTCCGGTGGTCTCCCCAAAAGGTGGATATATTAAATATTGGAACTTAGAGGGTTATGAATTAGGGGGTATTTATAGGAATGTAGGTTCATGCATTTGTGGATGGTGGCTGTTGGGGTCCTCGCCTTAGCTTCGCTGAAGCTTCGCATGTGTAAAGTGTAAACGGCAAGGAATTAGTGCCCATTTTTCTCACGTGCTTAATCAAATAAATATACTCTTGTGGATTTTTCTTACAACATTTTTTATGATAAGTCAGACTAAAGCATAAGGTTATTATTATATTTCAGCCGGCAATTCTTGCACTATAATTTAAGTGAGAATATTTATAAGATAAATAATATCAGAACAGAAAAAATTAATGTAAATTTTAAATATATACTATTTTATAAAAAAAATTATTACATGCATATCACTTCTTTTATTAATGAGTTTCAGTCAATTTTTTCTGACGAAAAATCGTACATGTATGATGTCATTCTGCTTACAGGCGCAGACAACTTGCTCCTTTGCTTGTCTTTCCTGTTGTCACCTTCCATGCTGCACAATCGCCTAGTATGTCATGAAAAGAGAGAAACAAATTAACAAATTATCTCATGAAAAGAAATTAAACGTTTTATGATAATGTTAAATAAAAATAATATTATTAAAAAATCAAATTAAAAATTATTCAATGCGTAATATTCTTCTATTCAATAGCTCACGTATAGTCTATGCAATGCCTTTTTTTGGTGTGTGTTTTTAAATAACGTACATAGAATTATAATCATATTATATATATTAAAAAAAGTAAAAAATGATTTCGACGAATTATTTTAGAACACAAGGATAAAAAATTATTATTATTATAAGTTTAAAAACATTTTTTAAAACTTAAATTATAATAATTTGTTTAAAAAAAAAACTTATCCAAATAGCTTGTGCCTCAAGGTTCGGTGAAAGAATTAGATACTTTAAAATTTTCTAAATCGAACACTTACACTTTATTAATGTTAAATGAAATAAACTTTATGAAAACAAATATAGTGTAATTTTAATTAAGGAAACTGATAAACAATTAATTCAATATTGCAGGATACGAATAGCGCACAACTTATTTAAGTTTATATGTATAATTAGATTATGCTAAGTAATTAACATAGGTACCAAAATATTACTCACTCTGTCGTCACAAAATAATTTTCATCCTAATTTATTTCTTATGGATCAAATAAAAACAGATAAAAAAGAATAATTTTATAAAATTAATCTTATATCATCATTAATTTATTCTTATATTTTATAATTCATCATCAATATACGATAAATATAATTAGAAAAAATAATTAATATACATTAAAAAATAAAATTATTTGAAGACAATTTTTTTACACTACTATTATAATTGGAAAGGAAGGAGTAAAACTTTGACACACAAATAGCACCGTGCTAAGTAATGAAGATAACTTTTGTTGTTAAAAAGAGTGGAAAAAAAAAAGGGTGAAAGAAGATGGCGAGTGGCGAGGAAAACAACGTGGGACTGAAGGACACGAATCAAACAATGCGGATACAACGATTGTGGACACATTTACGAGGTTTGCACTTGTGGATAAGTCTCTTCCAAATTCAATAACCCAACAGGTTGAGAGGACCCCACTACTCGCCAATTTGCATCCCCCAGTAACTGTATATGCTTTATGCTTTTAGTGTTTTCCAGGACAGTAACTACGAATCACAATTCAACGAAACCCTTTACCTTTTTAGATTTCATCATTTTGGTTTTGGATTAACACTACGAAAGATGACCCCATCAGTTGTCCAATTGATCATTATTTTATCACAAGAATTAGGTGTCATTAACTAAAAACAGCTACTATCTTGCCAAGTTGGATGTTGATTTGAATGAGGTTGAGTTGAGTTACTAGTGGATGGCCAAACAACTAGTGTGAAATTATATAAAACTGAATTGTTTAAGTTTTATGGAAGTGTTTGATAAAGTTTGTTTGTTCAATGTGAAATAACTTGTGAATTATATATATATATATATATATATATATATATATATATTATTGTATATACACATATCAAGTGGAAATTGTTTTTTTTAAATTAATACATTAATAATTTTAATTACAACGATTTTAAAACTTCTAATATTAATATGTTCATTGTGGTTATACGAGTAATTTTTTAAAATATTAAAATTGATTTTGAATTTATTTTTATAAAGGCTAAAAAATGAGTTTTTTTTTTAATAAAGCGATACAAATAAAATTATATTTAAAATATCTAGTTGGTTTACTAAATGTAACTAGGCATAAACAAATTAAGTAAATCATCCTAAAATTTCTTATATTTTTATAACTCAAGATAAATTCAAGTTTTAAATTAAATTTATTTAAATAACCGAATGAAAGTTTAGTTGTGTTATTTTTTCTTATGCCAAATTTGAATATTAATTTATTCACATTTAGTTGAGTTAACCTATAGTTCCTGTTAAGTTAAAAGATATTTATGTCTTAAAAATAAATCATGACTCATAATTATTTTGATTGGATGTAAATAAATAGAAAGATAAAAATTGCATTTGAAGTTTTCAAACAATACACTTATAAAACGATTTGATAAAACGTTTAAATAGTGTATTTAAGATCTTCATTTAATATTTTATGTTTGAGATTCTTTCATTCAAAAACATCCTCTTAAGATTTTTCAAAGTCTTGTGGAAAATAAAAAAAGTCCATAACCTGAAATACACTAATCATCCTCAAAAAGACACTCTTTGTTGTTAAAGATCTATTATGAAGAAAGAAGTGACTTCTCTGTTGAATCACAAGACACACTATCCTATCAATATAAACTTTGCATGAAGAAGAAACGTGCATTTAATACAAGCATTAAATGTTTCAATAAACTAAAGACCTCAAACAAAGAACAGAGTGAAAAATTTAACCGTTGAGAAACAACATATACTTGGAGATGAAGGTTATATATAGAAGAAGCTTTGAAGAAACTAGACACGAATCATCTACGTAAATCATTTTTTCATTTTTTCTTGTAAAACTTTTTGTATATTATTGTAAAGATACTAAACTCTCAAAACATCTTGTATACCTTAAGAGAAAAGACTAAAAGTGTTAAGTGATATACCCGTCTGTTAAACGATCATACTTTAGTCAGTGAACAAACTTTCAACATCTCTTGTTGATTTGTTTAGAGCCATTAGTGGCTTGGTTGAACATGGAATACTAGGGTTTAAGTCAAGCTTGAGGTAAAGCTTACAAGTGTAAGAGTCAAAAGTGACACTAAACAATACTTGTAACTTTGATAAGTTAGTGAAAACTTGATGGTTACCAAGAACTACTGCACGTAGTCTCAGGATTGAGAGAAACTAATATAAATTCTTTGAATACTTTCTTGTTGTTTAATTGACAAAGGGTTTGAATTTGTTTTTAGATCTTTTATCTCTTTTTGTTTTTCAAAGAAAAATGTTTTCTTCATCATCTGATAAAGTCTAAATCAAAACATGTCTAAGTGTTTTTAGTTTTATGTGCATCAGACAATAAAACGTATTTTTTGTGTTCAAAAAGTTTTTTTTTAAATATTTAAAAACACAATTCAACCCCCTCTTCTTGTGTTATTTGCTTCTACAGTCCGATACATCAAAATCATTCAAATGAAACAGAGAAAAATATAAGGAGTGAAATACATCTCACTTAGTGCTTAAGGTATGAAAATAGAGACAAACAAAACACACACATAAATAAGAGAACGTCAATCACAAGAAATTAGTCTTAAACATAACATATTGACCAACAAGTCGTTGATTCGAATGATACTAGACTCGGTCTCTTAAGCAAGGTCTCGAGTTCAAGTTTTGTGGATGAAAAAGACGTGGTTGGAAGGGTTGAATCCCACTAAAGGTGTCCAATCAAGTTTTTCGACAAAGATTAGTCATCGACAAAACTGATGAATACTCTGTATTAATAACATGATAACAAAAAAAAAAAACATAACATAGTGCTTTTGCAATGCAACAATGTTTAACTTATACTTTTCTTGCACATGAGGCACCATTCTAAACCCTTGAAAGCAGTCTAGTAGGACATGCATAAACATAAGAAGTGCTATCAACACACTAATGCCTTTAGCTTTCACACACTTACTAGAATGATATTTCTTAGTGGCTAGTTAAGGTTACCAATCTTTGTCAATACGCTCCGACTCCATAGGATCAACATAGGTCATTAAAGTTTCCACACCAGGTATCATCACTTCCAAGGCCAAGGTAAATAACATTTATTGACAACTTCTACCAACCAAATTCCTACATACTTCCCTTCATCACAATACTTGATGTTCTTATGCTTGGTTTTACATACATAATGCTCATGTTTCCATTGGACATTTCACAACAGGATCCTACCTTTCTTAGTCAATTCATGTCATTTATCTAATGACTCACAAATATGTCATACATATCCATCACATGTGGTATAAAGCCAACAACATGTTCTTTCCTAGGATTAAGGATTTTTTTTCCTGCACTACATTGCATTTTTGCATAGCGAGAATGGTCTCACTCAGCAACTCTCTCAATTCTTGCTTAGCAAGAATGCATCTCGCTAAGCAACACAAGCTCCAAGAATTTACCCTACTTTCTATGAAAATTTTGCTAAGCGAAGCTACATGCTCGTTAAGCGAATCCACTTCAAGGAGTCACCTTTTCTTTCTATCCAATTTTAGCTCAGCAAGAGAAGGTCTTTCTTAGCGAATTCACTTTAGAGATTCTTCTCTATTCAGTGTCTAATTTTTGCTTAGTGATAAAAGATCTTGTTTAACGAATTCACTTTTGCTCAAGAAGACATTATCTCGCTCAACAAATAACTCACTTAGGCACACCCAACCTTTATACCTATTCCTCTTAGCAAGAAGACTTTTCGTTGAGTGCAAGGCGAAAAATTTTGGTAGGTTAAGGGATGACAACAAAAAATTGTACTTGTCGAATACCAAAGAGTAAACTTCGACACATATTAGATTTGAGCAGCTTAATGAATAGTTGTGAATAAAGTCTATTAATTTTTGTCTCTACTTGCTTATTAACAAACAAGGATGGATAGAAAGGTACTTATACTCTATAAAAAAAGGTACTTATATATGAAGATTCCCACAATTTAAATTCTCTTATATATAAATTAAGTTACGTACTCTAACTTATTTTTAGTATGAATATATGTTTAAAAATTATTTATTTTTATAATATATATATATATATATATATATATCAAAACAATTTTCTATTTTTATGTTTTAAAAAAAAACATTTTAACAAAAAATTATAAAAATAAATCTGTATAGACTCACTTAACGAGAATACTCATATTAGTATGAGGTGGATTTTCATCTAACAAGACAAGTGACGAGGGATTACTACTCGTGTCCATGTTGTTCCATTACCATCCTTAGGTGAACTGATGGTTGCTTGCATTCACATGTTGGTGGGTAATGTTGGGAAGTATAAGATACAGACTACTTTAGGCAGGATCAACAATTAATTGAGCGGATATGTGAAGAAATTCTTCTTTCTCCACACTGAATGGGCGTTGAACTACATGCAACAAGGTATTTTTTTTTTCTTCTTTCAAAAACTTACTACCAGAGTTATTTTGCCTCCCTATGCCGCTTTAATTCTTATTTAACTTAAAAACAATAAATTTAAAATATTATTATGAATAATAAAAAATATATCAATAATAATATTTCTCCTTTATTTTACTCTATTTCTGCTCAATCAAATAAATTTTATTTTTACTCTATTTTTCATCTATTTTTTTCTCTCACCTATTCTCTTCTTTTCCTTTAGGTTCTGTCCGGTTTTAGCAAGTAGAATTAATATTGGAAATGATAGAATTAATTTTAAGAATTTGGTGGAGGAGAAATAAGATGATTTAGAAATGGTAAAACCTGTTTGTACTATTTCTTACATGTTTTTAGTCATCTCTCTATCTCTTTCCTCATTTCTTATCTCTAATTTTCTTCAACTAAACAATTTATCATTTTATTTTTCACCTATTTCTACTCTTCTTTTTCTATTTCCTTCTACTCTACTTCTCTCCTCGTTAACCAACACAACCTTACTATCAGGCTGTCATTGTAATATGCATTAACGTGTGGTTTAGTAGGTTAGTCGAGGTGAGATACTAGGTGTCAACCTCAGTTGAGGAGCAATATTTCAGGTCCCACTGTGCTTAGCGTCTCAATAGGTGTTAGACAAAAGAAAGACATTGGACCACAAACTTTATTTTCTCTAGGGTTGAGCTAGCTCTCATAAAATCGAGGCTTCCAAAATACTCAATCCGGAACTAACTTTTAGTGGACTATGGTTTTTATGCAAAATGAATTACGCAAATTAATTGTTTTTCTTCGATAGATGAATATTTATATTTATTTAAAGGAATCTACTATAATACTAATTAACAATATATATCCAATAGACTGAATTAGACCTTTATAGACCGATGAATATACAGTTTAACTTTGAAGCTAATTTCTTTTTGACATTTACAAAAACAAGTATATATTTAAGGGACGCACGAGGAAGACAGTCCCGCGTAACATAGCATAAGCTTAACAGAGGAGCCTTTGAAGCTGACCGATGACCAAAACAAATTGGGACTTTTGACTTTGACTTCAAAATTTCTCATTGATATATTATTATTGGCTAGCATGTATTTTTGGTCACTACGTGCCAACTACCAACCCGTGCGCACCGCAATCTTTGAGTCTACTAAACCTTTTCCCTACTACTATAATACTATATACGTCTAGGCTTTAAATCTTCAATATTAGTTTGAACATGTGAGGCCCACAATGGATTTACCTGATGGAGGAAAATTAATTAAATAAGAGCGAGATAAAGATTGAAAGAAATCTCCCCGTGCACAATTCAAGCAATTCAATTCCTAGTTTGGTTGAATGATGAAAAATAAAATATCAGTTTTCCTCCAATGTTAATACTATTATTTTAGAAAAAGTTGTTGATTATTCTAACCAAACAATTTGGCCATATCTATGCACTGTCACGTAAAATAATTTCATTCAAACAAGTTGAAATTCTTTTCAATCTAAAAATATCAAGTTGTAAATTTTATAATAATATCTGCTGTCGTCGGGCCTTACAATAATTAAGGGAGTACATGCATGTGTTTACTCCAAAGGTAGAACAGATACAAAGGATTAGGAATCAACCCTGTTCATTATACATGTTTAAGCTTCGCTAATGGTCAAATTAATCACCTTTAAAAACTACCCCATTGAACTGTGTTAGGAATCTTTGAAGGCATTTGATAGAAGCTAGCTCTGAAAAACATAACGAGGATATTCTTAATTGGTAAGCACGTGGTTTCCACGTGGCTGGCAGATGGAAATCCTTTACCCATGTACCTGTGTTGAAGACATGTTTTGATTTGAGTCTTCTGGCATATATAGGCACTCCAGCTCCAAGGGGTTGTCTTATTTTATTTGTCTTTTTGATCTATTAATTTATTTATAAAAAATAATAATAACAATACTTAATTAATAGCAATCGATTACCCCAGCTAGCATGGCCGTGGGATATGTCATGCCAATACTAAAACCTCTAATCCAGATGTTTAGTGGGCAAGGCCGCCATCATCTATCAATAAAATAAGATAACTGAAACTAATATAGTACAGTTGAAATTATTATATATTAGTAGGTAAATAGTGCTTAGCCAAGTCGGCCATAAATATAATAACTGAAATTAATATAGTACATCATCTATCTATTATTTTAATGTATACTCCAAGTATCCATTATTACAGTGACGTAATACCAATTGAACCTCTTGATTCCAGATTAGTTTGTAGTTTGCCCTTTATTGATTGGAGCCGACGAACTCTACATAACAAATAAACCGATGCATTCTTTCACTTTAGTACTTCCTACATTAATCAAATCATAAGTGATTTATAATTAGGATAGAAAGGGATGGAAATTTGGACTAAGGATATAAAACAGTTTATATATGGAGCTTGTATTTCCTAAATTTTAACAAAAAATGGGTGTGGTGGGCCGGGGAGTAAACGATAATTTATTTGGTGAATCCTATCTTTTTTATTTTATTTTTATGTGGATCATTTAGAGAGAATTATGTTTAAGTATTATAAGATCATTATGAATAATAAATTCTTTCTTTGAGTATTTAATATAAGATTACTGTGATGTCCTTTTTTAATGAGTATAAATAAATTTTAATATTTGGCAAAGAGAGCGCATATGAGAAAAATGTATTGCTAACAATACTATTCATCATATAGGAACTTCACTGATAATTTTGGGGGCAATATAGTTGCAGTGATGAAGCTGAAGGATGATCACTATTAGGAAATAATAAATCAGATCCGCAGACCACATAGGAGATGAATTAGTGGAATGAAACAACAACTTGTTCACTTGGTAGCTAGAGAATGTGGAACCAGAAGCGGAAAAGACTTTGGTTAGTTCTTAATAACAGAAAACAAAGAGAAAAGAGAGGAAACAGGGGAAGCATGAGAATGGGGTTAATTGGTTGCAAGAGAGCCAGGACTCTCAAATTTTCCTTCTGAATAGAGAGTGAAGCAGAGTTACACTATTTTTGTACAAATTAACCTGGCATTGTTATTGTTACACAACGTAATGAACATATCGGTAATTAGAATTTTGATATTACTATTATTATTAAAGAAATATGCATATGGAGCATAGACAATCATGTGCTATTCTACATGTTCAATTCAAAGAAGGATATGTCTGTCGATCAGTACGCTTAAGTTTTTTTCGCTCTTTCATTAAAACGAATGTGGCAATCTCTTTCTCTGCCTGCATTCAAACAAGAAACTACATCAATGCCCGTTGCCAGAGATCATGATGCAACGCCTTAGCTTGACTAGAATAGACCGAAGAGTTTGTAAGTTAAAAATGTTCAAAATCTTTTGCACAAGTATATTACGGTCATTGTAATTTGTAAACAATAAACTTATTTATGCAAGGCTGAATTCAAATAGCAATGGTGAAATGAGTAGAAACAAAAAAATACAAAAAAATATTAGCAAATGAATGATACTTTGATGGAGAGTCTATTTATGATAAAGATATAATCATATAATACATGATTTTAGCCATTGGAAAGGTGCCCATGAAAATAGGCATTACATCACACATAAGAGAGAAATGATTCTCTATAACTTACAACAATCACAAGTAACTTTAGGATTAGATTCAACAAAGAAGTTTGTTTATCTATAATTTCAATTATGAAAAATTCAATTTAATCTATTTAATTTGTTAAAAGTAAAATACTTGAATCAAATAAATGATGTACATAATTCATAGAATTTATGTAAGATCCTTTATGTTTGTAAATAAAAGAATAATTTATTTAATGAAAGAATTTTGTATTTGATTTCTTTCGTGCGTAAAATTTTTTTAGGTAAGTGATAATCATGTAATATACAGTTTAATCTGTGACTTAATAGGTTTAGATCGATGTGATATGCGATTCAGGAAAAAAAAATCTTAATAATTAAATGAATGAATAATAATTTATCTTCTATTATTTCTAAATTTAATGAACCATCTAATTAACGCTTCATAAATCAAAATTCGACCAATTTTTTTCTCATATATGGATTTCTATTAAATTTATTAAAATTGTACACCGATTTCTCATTAATTCACTGTGGATGACTCATATTCTATGAATGAGTAAATGTTAGAACGAAGTGGAGCAGAGCTCTCAACCAAGCGTAGGCACACTTGTCAAATGGTGTAGGGGTGATATTGTAAATATCTATCATTGTTTATTCTATATAATTTATGTAAACCCTATTCATCCTATCGTGCATTGAGTTTTATTTTTTTATTTTTTCATTTTTTCCAAACATAATTCAAACATTAAATGGGCGTGAAATGAAGATTTAAGTAGATGCAATTTTTTTCTCTTAAAAATAAGTACATGTAATTTTAGTGACATTCTAACCCAATTTCATCACTAGCATGTAAAGCAAGATTTTTCTTCTCTCTTATACAATTATACAATTTCTTCATTATATAATTTCTTTGAAACGTACGTTCATTTCCTTCGTTGTTCTTGTGCATTTATTTCTTCAAAATTAAATTGCTTGATGCCTCAAAGATATGAATGAGACTGTTTTGAAGAGTTTAAGCAGAATTTATTAATTTGCGTTCATAGACTTGACTTATGATTTTTATTAGGTTACATTTTAGTAGTATTTTTTGCAGATGGACTATATGAATAAGCTCTTATGTGACATGCAAACCTTCTTCATTGAAACTTCACATAACTTAATTTGCACCTGATTCTGGAAGGTAGAAGAGTCGTAACGTCGTACCTGCAGCTGGTAACCCTTGATAAAAACCCATGTGACAATTTCACACTTCAGAAGTTGAATTTGTCAACCACTTTTCATGGGAAAACACTTAAAATGTTGGGTCAACCATGACAAGACGTTTAATGAATTATGTATGAAGAACGATATTTCATTGTTATATGAAGCTAATTTTGTGATTATTTATGTATAACTGTTCTTTTATCGTGTCTATGACTTGGCAAGAAGTTATACTTAGTTATATATAGGGTTCCCTTTCTGTTAGGAATGGAATTTCCAAAAACGCATGAGCCAGATCAGGATGCTCTCAATTCTCATCCTTTGATGGTCCCTTAGAAACAAATAATAAAGAGTGGAGTCGTTGAAACTTGAAACAGGCCCGAAGACACAAACAAATTAGGATGGCTTATAAACCTATAAACATTGACTACTTCATCATCACCTTTCATTAAAAGATTAAAATAAATAAATTAGTAAAGCTCAATTAAGTGCTCTATAAATAAGTTCGGCATTATTAAGGATAGGAGCTCGGTCCAAGAGTGCCTAAACAAAAAAGCTTCTATATATCCTTAATTAAAGTGGTACAGCATAATTCGTATGATCCATGATATTCCTTGAGGGCCACATAACCTAACTTCTTTTTTTAGGTCTATTTATTTTATCTCATAATCTAATTAATTGCAACATGTATGATTACGAACGGTTATTACACGCCCGAACAAGAATTATTAACGGTTTTTGTATGTGTCATTAAGATTTATTTAAAAAAAGTTCTCTGACACGCAAAAAGATTGAAAATATTTTTTTTTATTATCACATTGATATGAAATATTTATTAATAATTAATTTTTATTAAAAAATTTAATTAATTATTTTTAATAAAAATATAAAATATTTTCTTTTAATCATATTTTTTTATCTATAAAATTTAAACTTTATTTAAGAAAATTAAATTGAATACTACACATACCAATCAATTATTTACTCAAGAGAATTTAATACCCAAGTCTTCTGCACACAAAAGACCGCACCTCTGTGTGTTGTTATATATTCGCCATAACACAACGCATCAACAAAACAAGTTGCCCTATGTCATGTTGACAAAGTTGTCATGCAAGCATCAATTTGACATTTCATTAAGACTATCATTAACACAATTTGACAACACATCAACAAACAAATGACCATGCCATGTTTGGAATATTTTATGAGAAGTCGGATGTTCACACCTTCCTAGTGAAAAAACAGAAAATTAAAGGAAGGCTATCCTTTTCAATTAGATGATCGTTTGTTTACGATGGGTGCAAAGTGCAAACACATGCACCCTAAATTGTGAAATAACACTAGCAATAAAACGATTTCAAACTAAAGCTTCACCTAAAGTATTAATAGTTTCGCAAATAACTTTGTTCTTACTCACCAAAAAATAGTCTTTGTTCTAGAATATAGCTAGATCACATTGTCACCGCCATATTCGGTTTTATATCGAAGTGTTTTGTCAAGACAAGATATATATTTTTCTTCTTTTCTAGAATCCTGCATTGAAGACGCAACATAGTGGAAGAGTGAAGACTCTTGAAGTTTACGCATATTTGCCTGGATCTAGGACTAAGGCTATGTTTCAGAGATCAAATTAGAATAAAAATAAATAAATAAATTGCTATTGTTATTGTTTAATTAAAATAAATTTAGATAAATTGTATTTGATTTCGTTTTATGTAATATTTATTTTATCCTATTTAAATTTACTATTTACTTTACAAATCATGAAATAAAAATTCATAAGTAATACCCATCCAAAATTCAGATTTATAAATACCAACTCCCCATACGAGGGTCATCAACAAAGCCTAACAAAGGTTATAACATATTTAACATAGCAAATATAAAAATACTATAATAACCTTTGCATCATAGAACCCACCTTAATAATCTCTGTCTGCACAAATTTTGATGCACGTGGTAATTTCAGTAACAGCCCTCCCATTGTGCTTTCCCCCATTCCACCAATCCTCATCACCCCACAAATCTTATTTCACAGTGATATACACAAAAAATACTATAAGAAAATATAACATTTTATTTTGTTCCATTCAACAAGATAAATGATTTAAGATTATTTCTCCAAACTAAAATTATGAGCCACCCCGTTCTTAAGGGCGAAAATAACATAAAAAACGAAAGGTACACAATCAACATTATATTGTAGATTTTTTTTTTTAATCTTTCCTCGTCACTAACTCTCTGCGCTTAAACTTGGGTGAAAATACATCATATCATGACTTCTCACAAGTTAAAATCATTTAATTTTACAAAAAAAAAATTATATATAAGTTAATTTTAATTTATAAAAAAAAATTATTTTATTATACATACATAATAATATACACATATATAACAAGAAAGTCATTGAAACTAAGACTTTGCTTGCACGTTACAGCCGTAGTTTAGCTCCACCAAGTGACCAAATCCTCATGTCATGTTTCACTTTCTTAAAACCTCCTCAACTGTCTGAGAACAAAGTCAACTAGACATAATGATCCATAAAGCTTGAAATATGGAAAATTTTACACTCAGTATATTGCAAAGTTCCTTCATAATCAAATCAAGTAATACTTCACCAAGAAAAAAAGTCAAATAAAATAAATAAATACTGCATAAAAGTGATAATTAAAACAAAAATCCAAATCTGAGAAATTACCTTTCTACATAATATGGTATAAAAAAAAGTTGAAAAATAGCAGATGAAAAAGTGAAAGGAAAAGCACCTCTTTTAAGTATAGAAAGAAAAAAAAAGGCAAGGATGGTGAAAAATAGGTAAAATAGAAAAGAGAAACGAGATTTAGTTGAAGTGGAGCAAGGTTACTAGGGTGTTCCCTAGCGCAGAAAATCGAAGGCATTGAGAGGATAAAGAATAATAATTCCTGAGGCAAGAGGATGCTTCGTGGCTCCATCATAGCACCAGGGTTGAAAGTCACATTTCTCCCCACTATATATATCCCTTTCCACTCAACTTAAACACACAACACAACCCTCTTCTCTCTTTACCTTCTTAACGCACCAAGCGAAGCGAAAAGCGCTTTCTAACTTAAGTGATGGCGAACGCAGCTGAAGTTTCAGCCTTGAACCGCATCAAACTGCATCTTTTGGGTGAACTCTCTCCACTGGCCACTCCCCTAAACTATTTTGATGAATCAAACCCTAGCCCCTCTGAATCTTCCAATTCCCAATCTTCTTCTGTTTCTCTTAACCACTACTTCACTGACCTCTTCGAATTCGACTCCAAACCCCAAATAATCGACCTCCAAACTCCCAAAACACTAACTTCAGCTCAGAAGAAACCTCAATTGAATCGGAAACCGTCGCTGCTAATCGCTGTTCCAAAGAAGACCGAGTGGATCCAGTTCGGGAGCCCGGATCCGAACCCGGTGATGGCTGCGCCGGAGAACCTGCCGCAGAAGAATCACTACAGAGGTGTCCGGCAGCGGCCCTGGGGCAAATTCGCCGCCGAGATCCGCGACCCGAACAAGCGCGGCTCTAGGGTTTGGCTCGGAACCTTCGACACCGCCGTCGAAGCCGCCAAGGCCTACGACCGAGCCGCCTTCAGACTCCGCGGCTCCAAGGCCATCCTCAACTTCCCCCTCGAAGTTAGCGCCGTGGCGGAGACCGTCTCCGTCGCCGCCGCCGAAGGCAACGTCGAGAGAAAGCGCCGCCGCGAGGAAGAGGAGGTGGTGGTGGAGGAAGTAAAGCCGGTGGTGAAGAAGGAAAAGATAACGGAACAGGATGTGAGTTGTTTTAGGGAGATGCCGTTAACGCCGTCTATGTGGACCGGGTTCTGGGACAGTGACGTCAAGGACATTTTCAACGTTCCGCCGTTGTCGCCGTTATCTCCTTTTGGATTTTCACCGCTCGTGGCGGTGTGAAATTTCTAATTTAGCACTGCGTTTTTTCGTGTTTAAGTTACAGCGTCCTGTATGGGGATGAGTACAGTGTACATTTGACGAATTTGTTAATTCAACAATCTTTTATTCACTTTTATTTGCTACATCTACATGGTTCATTTATTGGTCTTTTGGGTTAAGTTTAAATATTTAAAAAAGATTAATCACTTAAAACTTGAAAACTTTAATTGTATACCGTGAATCATTTGTGAATCTCATCACTGAGGGAAAGATACAATAATAATGATTACAAGTTTTGCATACTTTTACCTTTGTTTAAAAAATGAAACATCCATGAGCTTAATCTCCTTAAGAATCTATTTTCAAGGGCTTAAAATCAATTAAGCATGTTCAGAACTACTTTTAAGAAATAGACCCGGGTTAATCGATTTCAAGATGGTATAACCGATCACACCATGTCGATCTTATGACTTTTTAGTTGAAAATTACAAGTTACTGTTTTAACTGATTACAAGAGACCGCAGTCAATTAAATCAAGAACAAGCCACGCTTTATATAAGAATAAACATCGCTGTTTCAATCGCTTTCATCTATATTACTTTGTTATTCTTGAGAAAATCATGAGTTTATTATTTTAATCGATTACCAGCTTAACCTAATCAAATAAAATGTTATTAAATTTGTCCAGAACAACTCAGTCATTTTAATTGATTACTTCTCCATTTTAATAAATTATTTCAGTTAGTTTTTGAAAAATATAAAAGCCAATTAGGCTCTCTTTCTCTCATAACCCCCCTAAGCAAAATTTTGAAATTATCATTCTCTTTGAGGGTTTTGAACTTCTTCAAGATAGAAGAAAAATATCTTTGCATAACTTTTTTTACCCCCTTTGTTGTTGATCATTACGGATTAGTTTCTACATGGGTTAAGCAAGCTATATATAGTTGTGTTCTTCATGGATCTTGAGATAGGATTTCTCAAAAGGGTTGTTCTTGTTACAAGTTTTCACAAGAAGGGTATTAGGATTCTTATTGTAGGGTTCTAGAAAAAAGTGTGCTGTAAAATTTCATTGTATTTGAGCAATGTTCTTGTATTAAATTCTAGAATCTTTAACGGAATTCAATCTTGTTAGATTGAGAGTTGGATGTAGCTCTCTATGGTTCAAAGTGAACCAATATAAATTGGTGTCTTTTTTCTCTCATTCTCAAACCTTGATTCTTGTATCATATTATTTTAATTGTCATCATATCTTTAACATAGTAAATAAATCATTAGTTCTATAATATTGGTTTGAGTTGACTACCGTAAATCAACCTGAGTATTCAATTGATCAAGAATATAATGGCATTTTTATATGTACCGTAGTTTAGAAATACTTAGTGTAATCCTATTTCTAATTAATAATAGAAATATAACTGCTTTACTCCTTAGGTACATTGTCAAACCTCATTAAATCTTTGTTTTCATGTGTGCATGATTGATCTATTTCTTTATATTTTGATTTTGTGTTGCTAACACAAACATGCCTTCTAAAATATAAATTTGAGAAATAATGTGGTAAAGTATAATTTCTTAAAGATAGGAATTTATTAATTATGTGAAATACTAAAAAAGATGATTTCAACCAATCCTCTGACTAGTAAACCCCTGGAAAAGAGATTAATATACAAAACATCAAGAAGAATAAGATTTTATTAAGCCATCAACTAAAATTGACAAGTGATAATAATACAACCTTTATGATTGGAGATGTTATAAAGAAAGGTCATATGAGTAAGAATAAGTTATTTGTCAATTTTGCTAGCACTAAAATTAATTAGTTTTTGTCCCTTCTTCCTATAATGTGAGAAAGTGTTGGATATTGCATTAACATGATGCTAACCTTATAAAATATTTAATAATTTTTATATTCCTTATAAGTAGTATATGATTTGTAACAAAAACTTGATAAAATCATTTATATGGGTGTCAATTTTAAATTCATATTTTTAACTTTAAATGAAATATTTAACATATTATATTTCTAGTTTTGACTTGGTCTTTGTAGATAAATCTTATCTCCTCCTAGCTTCTACTTTGTCTAGATCTATTTGTCTTCAACAAAAATCAATTTTATCTTTTACATTTTGTAGCATTCTTTCTCTTAACCCTTCTTTCATTTTATGCTCTTCTCCTTATTGAGTTCTTGGGTATATTAAAAAAAAGGTTTTTTTAATAGTTTGTTGCCCTAAAAAAGTTGAGAAGGATCTCGTGCATCATGCAAATAATTCTTGGAAGACAATGTGAAGTTATACATCTCAACTTACTTGTTTCATGGATGATCTGTTGAGTTTAAAATCAAATCGTAATTCATAATTTGACCTAACTAGAACAACAAAAAATCTTGTAAAATGAAGGACCAAAATCTTGTTTAAATCAAATTTTAATGTAAGCTATAAAGTCCAACCTACTTTTAGGATATTATATATAATTAAGAGTAATTTTAATGATGATGTAATGAGAATGTAAAATAATTTTATACTATCATTTAATTACAAATAATTATTTGTATCACTTTTAAGATAATTATTGTAAAAATCAACAAATGTATATCATACATGTTGATTTATGATTGGATGACTATATAAAAATATTTTTAGGTAAGTTAGGAAAATACTAATTAATGTATACTACATGTTTAGGATGTATGGTGGAGGAAATAGAGAAGTTGAGAGAAAAATAAAGGAAAAGAGAGAATAATGATGTGATAAAAAATCAAGAGAAAGATAAAAAGAAGAAAAAATAAAGTAAAAATGAGAAGAGAAAGAAATTAAATAATGTATAATAATAAGAAAAAAAAGTCACACACTTACAATGTAAAATAAATTTTAACTCTAATAATACATGAGGATTTAATTATGATCTAATTACAATATTTTAAAATCTAAGAGTTCATTTGGGGTGACTCCAAGTTTTGGTTTGTTATTTTCAAATGCAATATTTTGAAACAAAATACGTTAGACAAAAATGAAGTTGAAATGATTTTTAACTCAATTTTAAAACATTTTTTTATCTTCATTTTCAAAATCAAGAAAAAATATTTGTGAATTTGATATTTAATTTTAAGATAAACATTTTTCCAACATTTGACAACAATCATTCTTACTATCACCACCAGTGTCATAAACATCGACATCACCATTAGCATTGCATGACCGCCATCAACATTACCATTGTTGTCACTACCACCACTATCATTGGCACCACCACATGTAACACTACTATCAATAGGAACTACAATCGATCATCACTAACATTATTAATACTGGCACCGTCACCACCGACATCGTTATCGTAAGTGACATTGTGGTTATTTTCATTGTCCCACTACAAAAATACATCCTTAAACTAATTTTAATAGGATTGAAAATTTCTAAAATAAGTTTATCTTAAAACTATAAATTAGAAAATAAAAAACTAAAACTAATTTTTAATAATTGGTTTTCAAAATATTTGAAACTAAAATTAAAAATTTATAATTAGTTTTAAATTTTTTGAAACTTACAACTAAACACTTCAAATAATCCTAAATCAAACAATCTAACTTAATTGATTCAATTGATTTAATAAAGTGCGCGAGTTATTATAAACTTTTAATATCTTTCTTTTATTTCTTCAAATATAATATATATAAAAAATGTTCCCTCTACCATATCTAAGACCATCCAATTTTTTCACATGTTAACACTTAACACGCCACCTGCATTTCCAAAGCCGAAACCAACATCTTTTTACTGAGGTTTGAGACTACAATTAGTGCCACCTATGGGCTTAGAGAATGATTTACATGTATATTATTAATTGCGACCACAATAAAACTATTGGATAATGTTCTTAAGTCAGATAGTGCTCTTAAAAACTAGTTTAATGGATTACTGGTTCGTTTAACGTTTTCAATCTCCATATATACTGATCCAAAAGTACGTAAGCTACCTATCTTAACGGAATTTTAATTACATTTTCCTCGAAATTATATATGAGGATAAGAAGATTTGTTAGTGTGACTTTGTTATTGACTTATTGTGCAGAAGTATATTACCAGTTTTAATTGCATATGGGTTAGGTTGCAGTTTTAAATTTGCCCCTCTGGTAGTTACATAATAGTAGTATATATAATTTACCTTTGCTGTTGTTGTCAATCCAATCGCCACCATCCTGTCACTATTCAAAGTTGGACATAAATGGTTTCGGTTTTTCTTTATTTTTTTGAAATTGGAGCACGTGGTTTGAAACTTTCTGTGTTTGAATAATAATCTCCATCATCCATCGGAAGCAATTCACTGCTACCTAGCGAGTCAATATTTCTGTTTCAATCAATAATCATCACATAGTTATCCGTTTTGAATCAAATTCAGCAAAACTTGGTCAAAATGACGTATAGAATATTCATGAGCTCATGCTCATCCCATCTTGTGTTGTAACTCAACAATAGCCGAAACCACGAAGGTGACGGTCATAATAAAAAATAACCAGTTTTATTTGGTAGAAAAATCACGCTTCCAACCAGTTGTATTATTCAAAAAAATAAAAAAAAAATTCCTTACTATCGTATCCCAAAGACATAAAAAAAAACAAAAAAAAAATCCTTCACAAATTTAGATTTTACAGGCCTAAAAATATGTATATTGGTAGTACATAGTATTAAGCTACGTGTCACCCATATATGGCACTCGCATATGATTTGTCAATTTTGTCTTTCTTCACGTACACCAAATAAACTACACTGTCATAAGTTTCAGCCTCATCGGTCAAAGTCGTTGCTCCATGTTTCTCAAAATAAATGTCATTCTAAGTTAATTTATACAAACAAAAATAAAGCAAGTCTAATAAATATACAAAAGATGATATATAGTGATTTTGTAAAATTAACATTAATATTAATATTAAAACATAAACTGATATTATTAGAAATCTTAATGAAAAAATAATATTACATTAAAAACTTAAATATGATACTTATTTGAGATAATTTTTAAATACAATACTTATTTTAACACGAAGGGAGTATTATTTACTCTTTTTTTGGGTCAATGTCTTCGTCCTTTACTCTTCTTTTGGGTCACTACCATTTTTTTTATTTGTGTTGGTTTCAAACTCATGGGTCAAACTCAAACCTACGAACATCTAAGCGAATGGGGACTCTTTCACGTAAATGATATATAATTAAGGTTCTGTGTGGCCCTTTGCTGTTCTCTCTACGATGTCAATCTACAATTCTACATGAACATATATTTATACTTGCACGTATGTATTGTTTGATTTGTTTACTTGCACTTCAGGTTCGAAGTTTGCTGTAATTAAATTAAATAAGGAGATTGTTGTGATACGTATATATCATCGTTACTCTAAAAAATTGACCATGCAATTAATTATATATAAAAATTAAAGAACTATATATTGACCACGGGTACGTGAGACATGCAATGATTTCATTGGATAAGTGTATAAACTTAACTTGTTTAATTAATTAGCATAAATTTCATTGTTTTAACTTTTCCAAAGAAAATTCTTTAAAAAGTATTTTAATTATATAATAAACTCTTTTAGTTAATGAGATTAACAGGCATAAAAAACATCGCGGAAGTGGCAAATAAATCTTTTTATGTATAAACTATTTACTATAAAGTATAATAATTCATATTATACTAATTTATATAATATCATATTTTTGTGTCTATCTCTTTCTACCTCATCATTTATAACATTTCAAACTCCTCTCTTTTCTCTCTAGTTTATATAATTTGTTGTACCATTTTCTCTTTAACTTATGAGTTCATTTTGGTTCAAACATTATTTTGAATTGCATCGTTATATTTTTTTTAGGGCATTTGTTATTGACAACTTACAATTTTACTAATATATCTCCTTTTATATATATATTCAAAAATATCCTTCTAGAAACTCCCTTTTCCAAATGGGTTAAAATTTTAACACATTCCATATGGTACTTTGCAGAAGCTAGTTTTTAGGGAAAAAATGGGACACCAATTGCCTTTAAGGAGACAATCTTTGTACTATTTGGAATAGTCTATGACGATAACGGTATAGTTGCGAAGAACTTGGGAACTTTGGTTCTATGTCTCGTAGTTGTAGAAATTTTACTTCTCAACCAGGATAACAACTTCTCCGCAAAAGGGGACATCATTTTGGTGATTACTTCACTTGAAATTTTTTTTGTGATTGTGATCGGAGTGTCGATGCATCCATAAGATTCATATTGCTGTAGCTTTTCTAGATACTTATAATTTTATTTTATTGCTAAGGTTTCTTCTAAATAAATTGAAAGAACAATTATATCAACACAAAGCAACTTAAAGACAATTTGTGCTTTTTTTTTTCTTTCTTTTGAAAATTGGCTTTCATACAGTATTTTCTGGAAGTGTTAAAATTTAACATTTAGGAAATGTTTTTATTTTTGTGAATGTGTGGGGGCAAAGCTCCATTTTTGAAAGTTTTTCCAGAAAAAAGTATATTAAGAAAAATAAAATTATAGAGGAGGTATAAATATAAAAATAGAAAGTACAAATAATACTTTTTTTTAGACAACAAAGCCCGCAAAGAAACAATAGAATACGACCCGAAGTAAGAATTATATGGCCCAGGTCCATGATGATTTCATAATGGACTTCTTTACCTAGAATTTGAGCAAGGACTATTGACAAATATACCTCTGTTAATTATAATATGTACCTCCCTTTTCCTTATTTTTATATTTTATTCTCTAAAATACCCTTTTGTACCCCCTTTTTCCAGTAATGGTCATCGACGGAAACAACTTCGAGAACCATCAGAGTTTTAAATGGGGCTGCATAATAAATAGTTGATGATGTTCATAGAATATTGGTTATTATTTCTGCACCAAAAGTTCCATTGTTAAAAAATTTTCAATGAGCTCAAAGATGATTGAAGTAGGTGTTTCTTCTTGGGAGTTATTTTCTCTACTCAACAATCCCAGATCTATGTCTATATTCCAAACATCGTTGATTAACTAGTGCAACTCGACATATGTCCTTTGTTGGAACCTTGATGGAAACTTGGTTGGCATCATTCCAATTCCTTTCGTTTCCACACAAAATCATGCACGCACCAAAATTTCATCCTCTATTTAAAATTTCAAAACCCAACTTCACTCACTGTTGAAACCGCATTGGCAGGCACAGAATCAAATAATAAAGCAATAAAAAAAATTGGAATGTCTTATTCACAATTGATAAACTGATTCATGATTGATATGAAACCCGGCACAACAATAACAATTTGGGAAACAAAGTAGAGAATTACCAAATCAAAGCCAAAGTGATTGGGCAACATTGATGGTGATGAGGGGTGGATGCATGATGGTTTCACCCAATGTTATTAACTTGAATTGATCTAATGAATCATTAATTAATTGACTCGCATGAATCAGTTTATATCAAAAAAAATAATTCATAACCTATATTTTGTCAATAATATTTATACAAGTTCATTGTTTGATATGTTAAAGGTTGTCTGATCGATTCCCAACATTACTTATTTTGTATTTTTTTATATTTGTTTGCAATTTTTGAGTTGTTTAGGATGTATGGCAAAAGTGGCACGTGAACAAGAGAGAGAAACGTGAAAGTTGAAGGTAGCCAGCAAGTAGGGATTTAGGTGAGACGGTGAAAGGCTGCAACATAGCAAAATGTAAAAGTTGCACAAACAAAGAGAAAAATATGAAAGCCTGAAAAGAAGGTTAATTGCGGTTCAATCCGAGTGTTTACTGCGATTCGATGACATGTCAACGAGTGATTGACATAAATGAACCAAGCAGTGAATCCACTCAGCTAAGGGTCCGGTTCCCAATTCAACTGGTTGTACCCGCTAGGTTGAGTCCAATTTAAAAATAATGTTTCCATGTATAACATAGGTTTCTCTTAAGGGTGTGAGAACAGACCTTTTAAGAGTCTTCTTTGTAGTAGGAATGTGATAGTATTTTTCAATTATAATTGCAAAAAAAGGGGTAGTTTAGAGAGAAAAAAAATTAAAAAAGGGTATATCTAACAAATTAGGGAGGTATATCTAACAATTGCATTGAGCCAGAAACAAATTTAATGACCCAATGGTTTGATCAAAAGTATGATATGATAGAAAAAAGAAAAGAAAAAGAGATAAATGCCATTCATAACTAGTATTTTAACACTTGTAATGTATAGAATGAACATTTCTGTTTATATAATTAAAATTTATAATAAATATATATTGTAATATATAAAGAAGTTTTATTTATATTTTTTTTTTAGATTTAATCTGAGATCAATTATGCTGCAAAACAATAATAGAATGGATTTCCATATGAGTTGTTAAAATTATTTGATTGCAATTATAAAGCTTCAATTGTAAATCTTGAAGCTTAAAAAAATAAAGTGAAAAATGATTGAAGTAGGATTTAAGTAAAAATATTGTCTAAAGCTTCATTTTTTTGTTTGTTTTAGGTTTTGGGTTGAATTCAATGTTAAATAATTTTGTTTTATTTTCATATTTTTTTCCATTGAGGAAGACACAAAATGAATAAAAAATGCAATTAATATTTTAATTTAGAATTTTTAAATTTTTTTCATATGAATTTATTGTTATTTTTCTCATTCATAATAAATATATAAAATATTTATAAATAAATAGAAACAAAAAGTATAATTAAAAAAGATAATAATTAAGGCGATCTTAAATTATTAAATACATAATGAAATAAAAATATTTTTAATACTTGAATAGATAAAAAAAAATTTACAAAAGCATATAAAAAATTGTTGCTGACAAACATAAAGTTGCATGAATCAGCGTGACCTTTTCTGATTAGAAGAGACTACATAGGCTTGGACGAATTTTGAATATTGGATTCAGTCTGGCTATTAGTTAGTGATTGATAAGAAACTATCATTTAAGTAATATTGATATCATTTATGTGTTATTTAATTATGTAAGATTGTATGACTTATACTATCGGATAATTTTTTTTTCCTATTAAAGTTAAAGATTTTTTCTCAAATCTAATATTTTATTTTTCAGTTTAATATTTTATTAAAAGATATTTTTTATCCTTAATTAATTCCTATTTTTTTATTCTAAATCTAGTTTTATCTTCCATGTATATAATCTTTTTCACCATCATCAAGAATAAAGTACTTTTCATGCGCCTCTCTTCCGTGCCTCCTATCTAATCATCAATCACGATTATACAAAAAGTTCTCGTATCCGCATTTTCTGTGCAGAAGTTGAGTGTTATTATATATATTTTTTGCCTTAAAAAATAAAATGCTCTATTTATATGTGATAAATTGATCTTGCAATTATTTTTTATTCAACATTATAACAAATATATTTTTTTATCCAAGATTAGAATTCATATATCTAATAAAATTTTAAAATATGTATTTTTTATTTGTATCTTGATTTTTTTAAATAAGTTATAGAAGAAAATATTATGCATTTGACAAGGAAAATTGTAAATATTTTCCTCTCTAACTTGTTTAAAAAAAATCAAGATAAAGATTAAAATATATTTCAAAATTTTATTATATATTTGTTCTAATAATAAATAAAAAAATATATTTATTTTAATGTTGAATAAAAGATAATTACGAAATCAATTTATTAGATATAATTAGAGCATTTTATATTTTTAAGGCAAAGAAAAAATATCACTTAGCTTTTGTACATAGAATGCAAAGATGAGAACTCTTTTGCAATCATGGTCAGTGATTAAATAGAAGGCATGAAGCAGGAAGGAGAAAGTGCTCTACTATTGACCACAATGAAAAAGATTATATGCAAAAAAGTAAAAATTAGATTTAAAATCAAGAAAATTAATTAGGAATAAAATGTATTTTAATAAAACACTAAATTAAAAATAAAAATATCAGATTTACAAAAAGATTATTAAACTTTAATTATAAAAACAAAAATTAAATTGAATTATTTAATATGACGATATAAGTTACTTAACATTACATGAATAGATAAACATAAATCACACGATATCACTTGTTTCAAGTCTTCCTCAAGTAACAACCTTTATAAAATTGATGTACAGTTTCCGTTAAGTATTAATTTAAAAGTAGTTTGATTTTCTAACCTGAACTGTTATCTGTCTAACAGTTCGGAGTTTTATAGAAAAAATATTATATACAAACAATTTTTTTTTAAAAAAAAGCAATTAGATAAATAAAATAAAAGAAATAATATCTAAAAAAACAGGATCAACAAATGGTGCCGACAATCATATAGCTGCATGACCTTTTAATACAGGAAGGAGGCTAGGTTTGGCAAAAGTCTGAATAGTTAGATTCAATTCGCTTCTGTAATTAGTCAGTGAATCATACAATACGCCAAAAGAGGAAAAAGTTATTGAAATGATGTTGGTTATAGATTGACAAGACCGTGGGTTACTTTTCAATTGCAACTGCTATAAAGAACGGTGCCATGTTAAAGATCGAAGGAATGTTTACACATCCAATCCAACTGTTAAAAAGGGGAAGCATGACCGCATATATGGAAACCGGATTAACTAATCCACCCTACATCATGAAAGAATATTAAAAAAGCAACATCAACAAGTATTCCAATGCTTAATTTACCCAAAGCAACACATGTACTAGATCCAACCCATATTTATTTATAATAAAAGCAATATGAATATCAGATTCTATCTCATTAAACAAGTAAATATATAAAAAATAGTGTAATTAGAAAAGATATATCACTGAAAATGCTTTATCCTAATGTCATGCTGACTAAAATAAATAGTATGAAAACCTTCCTATCAAATATAATAAATCCAATCATTGTATCAAAGTTGCTTTCGTCGAGCATGAATTAGTATCAGAAGTGCATATCTTTCCCAAAACAAAAAAGATCGGGGTTAGGAAATTGAAAACTTTTAGCTTTGGTTTGGTTGCGGGGAGGAAGTATTATTTATGAAGAATGTTTTAAAAAACAGCGTGGATTTCACATTTTTTGTTATCTTTACTTTAATTTAAATATATTTTTTCAATTCACTTTTATTTTTTTTTTCTCTTTCACACACTGAAACACACCCTTAAGTTACATTTAATTACGAACGTATGGCAACTTAAAACTATGACCTAGCTGATTGGGCTAGGAAATTTACCCTCCTTGTTTAGGAAAAGGAGGAATGATAGAAAGATGCAGTTGGCGTAGAGATAATGAAAAGGGACATTTTAGCCAATAATCATTATTCATTAGACAACAGATGAAGATCTGTGACCTGTAGGCCATTCAATTCGCCCATTGCCACAGTGTTTATATACTGCCATTGATTAGGAGCATAAGGTGCTGTGCTACTGTAGTACTTAATTGGCATCTGTAACAATTAATGGAAAGCCTACTGTACAAACTTTTTCATATGTGGACAATGGCAAATTGCATTCCCTTCTTCTTTTGGGATATATATGGTTATTGCATCTGAAAGCAAACGTCCCTATCGTGTGTCTTCTTCTGGGGTTATTCGGATTCTCAAATCTCAACCATTAAAACGTTCATCATGGCAACGTACACTTTATGAGAAGAGACCACGCCGATGCAATATGTAACAATGCCGACAAATCCCACGTGGTCCCTCTACTGTTTTCATGTAGAGGATCATGTCGTGACTCATGACCATGAGGTTTATTAGCCCTCGTTCATTGCTTCTGGTCTTATGTGAAATTTATGAACAATATAGAATCCTCACTAGTAATTTTATCAAAAGAAGAAAACTTGACTTACTTTATACATTGGTGTCAGTATAATTGAGTTTAAGTATGTTTTTGAGATAGATAAAAAAATATATATACAGTAGTTAAGAGAAGAGACCTACTAAGAGGAAGCTAATTAAGTTTTTCAGGAAATATTAATTATTGATACTTGTAACATACACCAACATTATGGCCAACTTTATTGCAATTGTGCTCTGGCTTTATCCACATTGCCTCTTTTTCCAGTGACATTGTTCTTATATTTAACACTTCTAAAGCCATTATCAGTATAGCTTGCAAGGACTCGTGAATATCCTCCATGTGATCATATAAAATAATTATTTCTTGTTGAATCTTCAGAGATTATTTTGTTGATATTTGGTAGGGATAATGATATTTGGACATTTCAATAACGTTAACGTGCATTCCATTGACATCCTTCATTTTTCTTTATTTATCTTTTATTGTCATATTATGCTATCAATCATTTATATATTTCTTCTCTCTTTTTATCTCTCACAAGATATTTATACCCCTGTGTCCAAATATAGTTATTAATTTGTTAGATGTTGTAGCAGCATAATTTTACACCGTACAACCGAATAATGTTCATTCAGTCCCCCTTCACGAATAAAAGTTTACCAATTTTTTAAAAAAGTATTTACCAATTTTTTTTTCTCATACAATAAGTGAAAATAAAATTTATTTTTTAAATTTTTATTTAACTAAACATGTAAGAAAAAAAAAGAGACTGAATATATTTTAATATTTTGGACAAACTATTAGTTAAAATTTATATACAATTTTCTATATTAAAAGTAACAGTGTGTTTGGTAAGAGATTATTTGCAAGAAGCAATTACCTTTTTTTAAAAAAAAATCTCTTTAAGAAAGTTAACAAAACTAAGTGATTTTTTTTATAATAAGTTAGACCAAATATATATGCACTAAGGAAGAATATATAATTTTCCTCTTTTAATAAGTTTTACAAAAATTATACCAATTGAATAACATATTAAAATTTTCATTAAACTATTTTTTTCTTCTTTCGAAAACCTTGTAAATGCATGGATACTATTCAGTTACTTTATTACACTATCAGTAAGTGACGTATTTTCCCTTAAATATTTACTAAAGAAATTATCAAATTCATTTACGTACTAATATGTCACCGAATCACTGAATAATATTATAGCACGCCCACGTGGCCACGTTACATACTTAATACTTTCGGTATATTTTAATTAAATTCATAACAAAAAAGAAATTGCACCTCTCGTGTGGATGGTGTAATGCCACACGACACGAAGACCATCAGAGATAGATGCCTATGGCGCTTCTCATTCCCTCAGCCTTCTTGCATTAGTGATAATCCTCAGCCCCATTTCCTTATTTAAACTCCAACTCATCACTCATCAATCTTCTCTCTCTCAAAAGGAAAAATATATTATACAATCTTAGGAGATGTAAACACCTTTTTGAGAGAGATAGATCTAAACAGAAAAGAAATAAAAAAAATAATTTATTTGATTGATAAATATGATGTGATAAAAAAAGATGAAAAAAAAAAACAAAGAATGTAGTAGTATTTTATAATTGGGTTGTCCAAATATCAATTTTCCTCTCAAATATGCTTATTTTCTTCGAGTTCCTTATGGGTTTAGCAACTTGCAAGAATACTAGTTGTGCCTCTTTCCTAGGAAGCTGCATTAAAAGAGTCATATCTCTCTAAGAGTGTTTAGATAGAAAATTTTAACTAAGGAAAATAATTTATCAAAAAAATTTAAATTTTTTTAATCTAAAATTTATTATTTGAATTTTTTATGAAGAATTTAAATTTTTGAAATTTTAAAACAGAATTTTAAAAAACTAAAAATGTGAAATTTTAATTTCTTTTTAAAAGGTGAGAAATTAAAATTCTGTTCTTGATAAAAAAAAACCTTCCAAAACGTTCGTGTATTTCCTTTATAACATTTATCCTCTCTTTCACTTGAAAATTCTCGAAATCTCCTTCTCTAAGTCGCGACTCTTCCCTCACGTCGATGATCCACTTCTTTAAGAAACAGCGTCTGAGCTCGCAGAACGTCGATCGAATGCGGACATAAGGAGACACATAGAATTGCACCCACTAGTCATGGGAGCCGTCATCGCTGCCCATCACATGGCAAAGGTGTTCACTGGTGCGGAGGACTTGAGTCATGCCTTGTGTAAGTGACTGGATGCTATGATCGGGTATGGTGATGTACGTTGTCGTGTCCCAGTTTTCGTGTGACTCTCCACGCCAAATCACTATTCTTCTCTTTGGAAGCACACCAACCATATTTTTTCTTCTCTTTGCATTTATTTTCTTTCATCCTCACAATTTTAATTTTTTAATCTAAATACAAAATTTTAAAAATAAAATAATTTTAATTAAAGTATTTAAAATTCTTAAAATTTAAAATTTCTCAAAATTTTAAATTCCCTTGTCCAAACACAGTCTAACACTTTCAAACCTTCAAGACACTTCTCCTTTTTCAGCAAAACTCAAAAATGATCAGGTAATCAAGCTCTTCAAAAATCAAACAAATCTCCTGGGTTCTATTTTTTTTTTCTTCATCTTTTCTTTTATTTTCATACATTTCCCTCCATTTCAAATTTCAACAAATCATGATAAAAAAAAATATTGACATTTTTTTCTTTCTTATGTTATTGTTTGGAAGGCCTGCTGTGGAGAACTATACATACACGGGCAGTGAAGAATCTGTTCTTTGAAGTGTTGGAAGAAATGGCTGATGGGTTGGGGATCCAACCAAAGAATGTGTTTAGTAGGCTGATAAGCGATGAGATCAGAGAAGCCATTGCTTATTTAGGGTTAATAGCTACCCGGCATGTCCAGAGCTTCATGAAGTTGAAGCACCGAGTGGACGAAATTTGTTGGATTTGGCAAACACACAGACCCTCAGATAATATCTGCCCTGAGATCAAATAACTCATCAGGACTTCAAATCTGTCTAGAAGATGGGACTTGGGCTTCAATCCCATCGGATCAGACTTGTTTTTTGCTTGCAAGTACAGCAGAACAATTACAAAAGAGAAAAATAGAAAGGGTATATAGAAGATGAAACATGAAGATATTCATCTATTATATATATATATATATATATATATATATATATATATATATATATATATAATTGAAAAAGGGATTAAAAAAAAAATAGAAGAGAAATGTGGAATAGATTTGACAGATTGCTGCAGGACAGAATGAAACAGAGGAAAGATAAAGGAAAAGTTTATCCTCCTATTGGTTTTTGTATGGTTACGTGGGATAAAATTAGTAGATAGAATTTTAAAAAGTTAATTTAATAAATTATAAGTATTTAGTAAGATTAGTTGTTGAAGTAATTAAAAATTATGATTTATTTAAAAAGAATAATTAAGAAATTGGATAAATATATTAAAAATAAAAATGAAAAAAAATAAAAAATTAAAACTAATATTTAAAAAAATATTATGTCAAATAGTATTTTATTTCATATGTTAAAAGTTATTCAGAAACTAGTAAAAGAAGCTTGTTATACTCAACCATCAAATAAACTTAAAACAAGTTTTTTAATTAGTAAAAACAAAATTATCTGAAATGTGTTGTCAATAATAACTTATTTCCCGTGCAATATTAATTTATGCTTAATTACTTGTAAAGAAAATTATGGTACTCACTGCGATATCTTTTACCACAACAGTAGCCACCAACTATTGAAGATATTGCTTTCAATTAGTAAAAAAGTAGAAGAAAAATGTTTTATAGTAGTAAAGGCTACAACTTTGAAAGTAAATGTGAAGGACATTTGGTGCAAATCGATATCTAATCTGTTTTCTTAAGGATTACAAAGCATACATGTATACACTATTACACTTGAGACTGAAAAGCATATTGGAACCTCCCAAACAATGATAAGAAGAACAAAATGAGATGAGAAAATAAAGATAATATTGGAGGAGTGATGATAGAAAGATAAATATGTGTTTATGTGTTTCAAAGTCTAAATTATCAATCTCTTACATAATGTTTATAAGTTTGATAACCATTAAAAAAAGTTAATAAATAATATTTAATTTTCAAATTAATATAAAAGAAATGTTAATAAATTTATTTAATTACAAAATACAATTATTTGTAATTTTTAAAATGATAACTATTAGAAAAAACTATACAATTATCTATACAATAAAGGTTGTAAAAGAATAAAATATTTTATTAAAAGGTAAATGAAGAAGAAGATAAATAACATTTAAATACCTTTCAAAAAACATTTAAATAACATTGTATACATAACTAAACTAGTAAACAAAAATAATTATTATATATATATATATATTAAAAATAATTTGTAATAGGCAGGGGGCCAAGTAGGTTCGTTATTAATGACGACAATAAGAGTTATGATGATGATGCTAATATCATTGGTGATAATAATGATAGTGGTGATAATAGTATCCACACTAGTAGTGGCCAATAATATACTTTAGAGAGGAAGGGGGTATTTGTCTCCAATAATATTTCTTTTTTCATAATATAACATGTATAATGAGTTTTATCCCATTAATTTATATATATGCATATTTTTCTACAGCTAAATTAAATATTCTAGATTGACCACTGGTGGCAACGACAATAAATGGGTGGTGGTGGGATAGCAATAGTAGTAGTGATAATGATAGAGGTGACATTGATATTGGTGGTGGTGATGGCAGTAGCATTAACGATATTAACAAAAGGACCATGCCAAAGAGTGTGTTTTTAAAATTAAGTTAAGTTTATAAAACTTTTTTTTCTTAATTTTAAAAATGAATATAAACATATTTTAAAAATAAATTAAAAATTATATCGGCTTCATTTTTGTCTAATACATTTTGCATGTTTTCAAAATTACATTTAATTTTTTTTAAAACAAAAAACATAGGACTAGGCAATTTACCCTGCTTATTTTGGAAACGGCATAATAATAGAAAGATGCAGTTGGTGTAGAGACAATGAGGAGCGACATCTAGTTTAGCCTATAATAATTATTCATTAAACACTACATGATAGGTAAAGAGATATGGCCAGTAACTTTTATCACAGTTGATAGATGTTAGAATTCCTTAAACATGCTGAAAGAGATTCAATTTTCTAATCATGCATATAAAAAAGATTTTATTAGAAAAGACAGAATACCTTGCTTTTTAGAAAAAGAAAAAAAAGAGAGATATGTTAGGTGAGTGTGTTTTGCGTTTATATACAGTCATTGATTTGGAGCACAAGGTGCTTCTGTGGGTGGCATCTATAACAATAAATGGAAAGTCTATTGCAAAAACTTTTTCACAGTTGGCAGTGGCAAATTGCATTCCCTTTTACTTTAGGGATGGTTGAATCTGAAAGCAAACGTTCCTATATATCGAGTGTCTTCTTCTGGGTTTCGGATTCTCAACCATTAAAGGGTCCGACATGTAATGGTCCACCGTTCATGGCATGGCTCCATGTAGATTCCATACGTAACGAATCCATTATTAACGACAAACAAAAAATTATTTTAAATATAACTTTTTTTTACTCAACTTTTAGTATAAGTACTGAATAATATTATAGCTTATGTAATATTTTTGGTAAATTAAAAGTAGGAAGAAGAGATACCCGAAGGAGTTTGGCCTGGTGGAAGTATATTAGGTTCGCAAGACGAGAGTGTATACAGAAATTCTTCATAAAGAGATTCATAGTTTGATTCCTGCGAAAAACATTTTTTTGGATATGAAATTTATCCATGTCGCTCTAATTCTTCCGACTCTGAAGTTCTCTCTCCACAATTTTACGTAATAAAAGAAAATACAAAGAAGAGATAAGTGTTATTTTTTGTTTTATATAAAAGAGAAAGAACACCTCTATTATAGTTTAAATTGGTCAGATTATTTGCTGTAAGTTGTAAATAAAGTTGATATAACAATGTTAATTAATCAGAAATATTTTTTAATCAATATATTAAAAAAAGGTAATTATATATAATCAGACTAAACAAACTTTAATAACTTAAAATTAAACAAGTAAAAGACCAGTTAAAATATGACATTAATGCCATTAGAAAGAGATATTATTTTAATTTAAAAATGATAACTTAAAAATATCAATTATTTAAATTAATTTGAAAATAATTTATAAAATAACAAATAAGAAATATTAACCTTTTTAAAATACTCAATCAAAATACCACCATTTCATTAGTGTGATTGAATGGAACTTTAGAAACACTGAAACAAAGCAGGACATATATACTTGATCATGAAAATTTAAAATTAGCATTATTTTGAAAATAAGGCAAAGAAACAAATACATTTTAATATTTGTTCAAAACAAAATGAAAAACTTGATTTAAAAATAACATTAATTTATTAAAAATTTGTTTATAATCAGTATGGGTAAAATCACTAAATTTTTACCATTTTTTATGATACAAAATTTAAAAAATTATTATCTTACTTTTGAAGATGATATGGTATTAGAAATATATTTAAATATTAGAATTATTAAAGACTAGCTTATCCACTAATCTTTCCAAACACTTTCACCGACTTACAAGCATTCAACTTTTCAACTTTTCCGCTCCTAAGCTTATGTTTGGCAAATTATTTAAATTAATTTCTAACTTTTTTACTACTCTTTCAGCAAATAAGCTTTTTTAACATTTTTTTAAATATTTATGAAAGTAATTTTTTAAACTCTAGTTTATAACTTCTAATTTTTTTATATTTTATTTATTTTTTTATATGATGAACAAAACTATCTAAAAATATGAAAGTTAAAAGTTGGTAAGCGATAGATTTTAAGCTAGCTTGTTTATCTTAAGTGTTTGGTAGATATGTTAGTTAAATAACTGAAAAATATATATAAAAAATAAAAGTTAAAAATTATTATTTTCTTACACGCTACTAAAAACGTTAAAAATTACTAAAGAAAAAATTTTCATTATTGAACATTCTAACAAATTGTTCAGCTAATAAAAAAATTACAAATTAATTAAAATAACTTATCAAATATAACTTTTATCCATAAATTATTATTTTTTATTGAATAATAGTGTAAAATAATTTTTTACACTATTGATAATATTTCTTCTCTTAATTTAGTTCTACATAAATTAATTTTAATTTATGCAGTAAAAAGAAATAATTTTAATTTATAAAAAAATTCATTTGATCTTTTTTCTTATTTTCTTCTACTGTCACTCTTTTATTGGATGCTCAACATTTTCTCTGATATATATTTTTTTAATTTGTAAACAACTCTATTCAAAGCTGATTTCTTAACACTTAAAAAATTAATTGAGTAATGACTGTTGGATGGAATTATTTACAATTTTATGTCCGAACAATAATTCTTTAAAAGGATTTTTGTTGACATTTTGTATTTTTGAACATATCATTCACATCCAGCACACTAGTATTGAAAATATTCGGGGAAAAAAAGAGCATTATCCTCTGGCTCAGCCCCATTCCCTTATTTAAACCCCAAGTGATGGAAGCTCTCTCATCAATAATCATCTCTCTCTATCTCTCACACGCTTAATTTCTTCGTGTTGCTTCTGTTCGAACTGGTTGTAACAACTGCACATGTTCACTTTGAGATGTATCTTTGTTAGGAGAAAACAAGAGGAAAACTTGCAAAACCAAACATTAGGAGATAAAGTAAGTATATGTTTCAATGAAATTAAGTGATATGTGCATATACTTGTTGCTCGTGTACAAAATAATGTGTGTTTGAATGTGTTGAAAATTTGATAAAACCTGACATTTATGAGAGTAAAACGTAGATGGGGGTTCTTATTTAAAGGGACTATTATAATCTTTATACAAATAACCGTTCAGTTACAAAACTCGACTGCAAAGAGTCAATCAGGACTTCAAATTTATCATGACTCAGATCTATCTCATGACAGATACTAGAAATTCAAATCTATTATGAGATAGGTATCTATCTGTTCTCAGCAAACTCAATTAAATTTTGTCCACTTGAACTTCATCAAGCTCTAGGCATGCCGGGTGGTAACGATTTCTTCACTGCGCCTATGTAATCCTCCACTGCAGAAGAGGAATGCATATAAAAAAAAATTATTTTAAAAAAATTTACTTTTCAAAAATACGTTCAGTTCCTCCTGGAAATATTTTTTGAACGGTTAGCCAAGCATGTTATCTCTAGTAAAAAAAAAGTATCTATTTCCTTTTAACCATCAATAAAGAAATGGAAAATAGAAGAGAAATGCGCAATAAAATTGTCAGGAGTGGTACAAGAAGAATGAATGAAATAAAGCAAAAAATAAAATAAAATAAATGTGTAGAAAATTTGTACGTCCATAATGAAGGAATAAAAAAAGAAATAGAAAAAAATGTAGATTATCAAGAATATGAGTACCAAATTGACTTGTTTTCTTTAAATTGAAATTTCATTTAGAGTTATACTATTCTTTTATGTTTTATGAGATTTATTATAATTTATTTTTTAGAACTCCTTAAAAATAAATTATAGAAAATCTTATATAATATATAAATGAATAATATATATATATATATATATATATATATATATATATATATATATAAATGAAATATCAATTTACAAGAAAACAGCCCATTTTTATTAATATTTAGATGAAACAAAATTGCATCTACCTCCATAGAAAGTCTTTCGACTTATAATCTGTCTGCAATTATATCAATATTTTTCACCCACTTTTTTTTTTCTTTTACCTTTCTAATACTTTTGTTGGGACATTAATAGAAAATTTCACGGTCTGACGGCTATCCTGGCTACGGACGTCATGTGCCTTATAGGACAATTGTTTGTCAAGTACATTATATTATGAATAATGAACAATACAAGAAAAAAATAACAAATTTACGTTAGTACTCCTTTTAAAATAATTTATTTTAATACAATTCATATTATTATATATAAGCGTAAAAATATTTTCAAAGCTTTAAAAGCTTTTGATGTTAGCAACCAACGGAGAAAAGAATGTAAAAAAAAAAACACTGAACAAGCTGCAAAGCTTATCTTTAGATAACAAGTGATTAATGCTATATTTAATGTTTTCCTTATTTTATTATTCTTTTTAAAATCAGACCACTTATAAAGTTCATAGATTCCAAGATCTAAAAAAAAGGAGGGGAGCAATTGTTGAATGTGTCAACGAAGTGAACGTAAGAGAAAAGCCTGCATTTATCTTCTCTCATATAATAATTTTTTACTAATCAAACAGACTTATAGTATTTTATTTTTATGATGTTATTTTTTATTTATAATGAATTTGAGTCCATTTTTACGGGAAGGATTTAAATACATTTCGTAGAGATAGAAGTAGGGTTCAAAACCGAAAAACAAGAGATGAAGACAGTAGGATTGGGATAGAAAACATATTATTTCCTCTTCTTTCTTCCTTCACAATCTCGATTTGATATTTTTGTTTTAACTTCTTGGTTGTATTCATGACTATGGTTGAGTAGTTTTCTTATTAACATAGGATTGGGCGATTGATTTCTTGCATTTGATTTTTTTAGTATTATGTTTCTCTGTACGACCGGCTAACCATCTATTTGCATAATCTTAGGTATGTAAGAAAGAAATAAAAGGTCAACTTATATACTGGATCAATAAATAAAGCAATTAGGATTTGAATTCAGTAAAAAAAAACTTAGGATTTGAATCACAATCAGTACAACATAGTTTCTATATCCATCAAAGAACAAAGAAATTAATAAAGAAGGTAAAGAGTTTAATTTGAATTAACTAATATAAAAGTAGCAAGGAGTTAATTTTATTAAAGACTCGGAAAAATAAGGTCATTTTTAATTTATTATTTAAAATTTACTTTTATTTATCTACGCACTTGACATTTTTTTTATGTTTCACTTTAGTATCTGTCGTTAATATCATTTTGTTAAGTGATGACGTGATGAAATATCATGTCATCAAGCTTAATCACTGACACATCCAAATTTTGACTCATTCACGTGTTAGTCATGTGTTACCATCATCCCTTCCCTTATTCACTTTCTTCAACCTCAGCCTACTAGCTTTGCACCTAAACAGAAACTACAACCTCTCTCTCTTTCTCCATTGTAACCTCACACCCTCTTTACCTCATCTGCCACTCCTTTCAGTGCTTGAGTTCTCATGCCTACTCTCTTCTGCCATAGAACAAAGCTCATTGATGGGATCGTTACCAGGGTTGCTCCTTTCGGCCACTCCTACTCCTTCGGTTCAAGCTGAATCAGACAGTCAAAAATCCTGAACACTTTTTCCATCTTACGCGCTTTGATTTTGACCTCCATGAGTGTGTAGAGTGCGTCAGTATTGCACAGGTCGGTGCTAAGGCGCTCTTCGAGAAGCCTCTCGGCCTCCTCCTCGATGAAGGCGATGTCAATTTTCGTAACGGGGGAAGTGAGCGGGGCAGCGAAGAAGAAGAAGAAGAAGAAGTACATGTTAGTGATTAGGCTTGATGACATGATATTTCGTCTGTTATGTCATTACTTAATAGAATAAGACTAACAGTAGGTATTATAATGAAACAGAAAATATCAAGTACGTAGATGAACAAAAATGAATTTTAAGTAGTAAAGTAAAAATAACCTATTTTCTATGTATGATAAACATATTTACGTCTTTTATTAAACATGATCTTTGTATCTTAAAAGGGAATATATACCATTTCATGTTAATTAACCTTCAAATGGTAATCTATCTAAACATATAAATAATAGCAATAAATCCATTTATTGTGGTTGTACAAAATCCAATTCGAAAAATTATTTTTGTCATTGATTTTCCTTTAATTGATATATATATATATATATATTCTTACTTTCAATCTTTGTTTTTACCCTTCGATCTCTATATTACAAAATAATTGTTTCTCGCTCTCTTATTGAATTGCGATAAATTAGTAGAATTGGTATTCTCTCCTAACACTAACTATTTCTCACTCAACAACCCTAAAGGGAGTTAGGATTAATGAATGGTTTTTTGGATTTGGGATAGGCAAAATTGCACTTTTGGTCCCCCAGTTTATCTTTAATTTCGGATTTGGTCCCCTTATAATTTAATTCACAAATTTGATCCCTCAGTTTTATAAATTCATGCAAAATTGGTCCTGGAAATCCGATTTAGACGTTCACCGTTAACCTCAGACGTTGACTATGACGTGTCAATGCCACGTGTCAATATCACGTGTCAATGCCACGTGTCAACGTCTAAGTGGTTCCCTGTAAAGGCTTCATTTTTTGTAGGTAAAATTGCACTTTTGATCCCCCAGTTTTACTCCAATTTCGATTTTGGTCCCCTTATAATTTAATTCGCACATTTGGTCCCCAATTTTATAAATCACTTTATAAATTCAGCCAAATTTCATTACTAGAGAAGTTGTATTTCAAATTTCAAACAAAAATATCATTATCATACATAGACCACTTAAGCAGTCGTATACACATAATATCGCATGGGGGAGCAAAAAAAGAAAAAAAAAAAAGGGGATTATTACAGAACCTGTTAAAGTAAGAGATCTGAAAATTTTAGACCCAGGTTGGGATTCATGCACCACTTTCCCAAGTTGAACAACCCCGAAAGTGGGAGAGAGACATAGAGTGGTTTTTCTCTGGGTTCCAAGTGAGTGAAAAACTTGCGATGAAAAAAAAGTGTGAGATTTATCAAGACCTACCATGTCTCTAGCACCTGTGGCTAAACCATTCAAAAGACCAATTTTGCAGGAATAATTTATAAAAGGATTTATAAAACTGGGGAACCAAATGTGTGAATTAAATTATAGGAAGACCAAAATTAAAATTGGAGTAAAACTGAGGGACCAAAAGTGTAATTTTACCTACAAAAATGAAGTCTTTACATGGAACTACTAAGACGTTGACATGTGGCATTGACATGTGGCAGTCAACGTCTGAGGTTAACGGTCAACGTCCAAATCGGGCTTCCAGGACCAATTTCGCAGGAATTTATATAACCAGGGGACCAAATTTGTGAATTAAATTATAGGGGGACCAAATCCGTGATTGAAGATAAAGTGGGGGATCAATTTTATAATTTTACCTTTGGAATAAGATGTACTATGTGAAGAATTATTTCACTTACATATACTAACTAACTATTTCACAATTACTATCCAAGACAAATGTTTATGGGATCCTCGTCATGAGTAGATGATCCATAATTAAAACATTCAAGGAGAATTCTTGAAAACATCTTACAGATATCCTAACCAAGGAAAAGGAAGCCTAGAAAGTCGGACTGACGGGCGACGAGGCTTCGGCTAGTCTTCTTACTTATTGGGTTGGGAGTTACTATTCTTACCCCCAAATTATTATTCTCACCCTTATAAAGTGTAAATGATCCTTGCTACCCTCCTCTCTTTTCTACGTCCCTAATCCGTTTCCCTTATTTCCAAACCATCCTCTCTCATGACATCCCCACCCCTTTTTCTCCCTTCTTTTTTCATCACACTTCAAACTCCAAACCCCAAATCTTTCAAGTCAATTTTACTATAGAAGAAAAACTTTTTTGGCAAAAATCTTGGACCAAGTACCCTTTGGGACTTGCCACACATTCCTCTTAAAGAGTTATATGAAATAAGCATATTATACACTGAAACCAAACATATAAATCAAAAGTTATGTCCTATCAAACAAACCAACAAAAACACAATTTTGTTTTAAAAGTTATAACAAGATCATATTTTTGTTACATATTTTCAAGGTGAAAAAAATGCAACAAAACATGATTTTATTGTATATTTTTATAACAAAATTGTATTTTTGTTTCATATATTTTTCACCTCAAATATATATAATAGAAACACGATTTTATGATACAAATATATAACAAAATCATGTTTTTTGTTGTTTATGTTTTTCTACCTATATATATGCAATGAAAACATAATTTTATTGTACATTTGTAAAATGAAATCGTGTTTCCATGAGAAGGATAATTTTGGAAATAAGTAAAAATCCACCCACATGGGCGGTGAGAATAGGAGCTTCCTATTGTGATTTATTGGACTGTTTTTCGTCCTATATAGGTGTGACCATTTTGGAATAGACACAACATCTTTTATTGATATATATATATATATATATATATATATATATATATATATATATATATATATATATATATATATATATAATAAAATAAAATAAAAAAGAGAGAGAAGAAGAAGAATAGACACAACATATGGGATACCTAGTGCTTTACACGGTAGTGTTTCCCCAGACGAATGGGGTATTAGACAATTAGTGTCTTTTAAATTTTGGTTTTGATTGATGGAGTTATTTTTCAGCCAAAAAAAATAAGTATATTACTAGCTTAAAATGCAAGGATGTGCAAAGATGACCCCACAGCCCTTGTACAAAATACAATGTAAGTCTGATTACTAGCCTACATTATTCATACCAACATATCCAGCCAATAATCACACAAGCAACATTGTAATATGACTCTGCACGTTGTATTTCCAATAATGCTATATACTCCTCTCTAATTATAAAGATTGTTTTTAAAAGAAATTATTTATTCTTTTTCTATAAGATCATTTTATAAATTTATAGATTATAGATGCACTAATTATTATTTTTTCTATATACCCTTGCTTAATTATTCTTTCTCTAAAAAATTAATAAGAAACAAGCTAGTAAGTTGATATACAGAAAAGAAAGGAATAAATTTTGAATGAGTATAAATAATTGACAAATTTCATGCGATAACTATTTTCTTAAGATGAAAGAATTAGTTGAAAGAATATTATATTTAGAGACCGATGGAATAATATCCTTAGTACATTAATTAAGAAACTAAAAAAAATATTATTGGAAAGTGAAAAATTTAACTACTTATAATTTTTACACTGTCTCGTAATTAGCTAAGAGATAATTAATGAAATGTCAACTAATATGAAATTAGGAATGTGTGATAGTTAATTATGGAGAGAGAGAGGAGCATAGGTCTCAAACCCAACCTAGTCATTGACATGATGGAGTTAGTGAGTCAATAATTTTACTAATAGGTCAATAATTCATTTGGTTTGATCTGATATATATTAAAAATTTAAAATTTTATATGTATATATTATATATAAGTATATAATTAACATTATTTTAGTAAGAAAAATTAATTTTTTTGTAATAACAATTAATAATAATGTGACATCAAAATAACACCGTAAAGGTGATTCATTTTTTTTTAAATCAATCGGGTCGGATCGATCCAATTGGAATTCGGTACCTAACTGATCGGGTTTGATTGGGTCTTCCCGAATCAATTGCATGATTGATTCAATAATAAAACTGGTTTGGTTAAGTTTTCAGATTCTAATTGGACCGATTCAACCAATCGGACCAAATCAGATTTAACAACTTTATAGGAGTATGGATAGTTATGAACATTGAAAGAAAACGTGGAGTGGAAGAAATGATTTAATAGAAAAAGTGTCTATAATTTTTATTAGGAAAAAAGTTGAGTAATTATATTTGTTGGTTACGTGAAAATTTCCTGAACAACTATTATATAAGAATAGAGGAAGTAAATAATTTTTCCTTTTAATTTCTTAATTAATATCCTAAAGACATTTATTAATAAGACCATAAAAATTATACTATTTTTATGTAACCAAATAGATCAGATATTACGTTACGTTTATTTCCTAGAAACCCACATGAATAATTTAAAAACTAATCTTTAGCTTCCAAAGGTAGCACCATTTGGCCCCAAATCAGCCATATCAACGTTTCCAAATGAGTGTTATAACTTGAAAACCTGCAACAAAAAATTAATGTGCATTGTTTCTTCCTCTAAACGGAAGAACGGTCATGAGAAATCAAGATCTTGTATCATAACATTTCTCTTTCTTAAGTTGGATTTTGTTTGAATCCTATTAAGTACGTGTCAATTTTTACCCAATCGCTGAAGCATTAGAAGTACAGGTGTACTCCAAAACCTGCGAAAGAAGGGAATATCAGCGCTCGTTCACAGGGTTCTTTGCGGTACCTTATGTATCAAACTTCTTATTTTAGACTTAACTGATGCTACATAAATATTTAATTATTTTTAATATTTATTTAATATTTTTCATTTTTTATATTTCTCCTTTTATTACCTCATAAGTCATATCTCATATTTACTTTTTTTTTCTTACTCTGTTAAATAATATAATTAGCGCTCATGTAATATTTATCTTTAGACTTTAGCATATCGTATGCCAAATTTTATGGTTTTTTTTTATTGAATACATCCTCTTTCTTTTCTTTTTTTTCAATTTACATTATTTTGCAATTTAATTATCAATCTACACTACTTTAAACTTTGTGCTTTGATTCACATCACTGTACGAATGAACGTGACAAAAGAAATACTGCTACAAACTCAAATGAACATGAATACACTCTCTTTCACTTTTTTTTAAATTTAAAATATTATAAAATATAAATATTATATTATATAATTTTTAATTGATTTTAAAATTACTTAAAAATTTTGACTACTTTTAACAAATCAGTAATCGAAATACAAGAAGACATGTATCATGCACAACATATTTCAGATCATCATTAGTTTTGTCATATTTGTGTTGTAATTGTATTTTTTAATATGTTTCATTATTTTCAACTATCATCTCAGTTACTACACTTTGAAATTTTATGTTTATTATATAAAATAGATATATCAATTATTTTTTCATTGTGCTTTTTAACTTGTTTTAATACTACCGACTAATTTTCTTATTTTTTAATTAACAAACACAAAAAAAAATATCAACAATACATAAATTTATCTACAAAATTACATACAACATAACTAAAAAATTGTACTATAATTTTATCCAATTTGTTTTCTTTTTCTTTATATGTATATTTTTTAAAAAAAATAAAAAGCAAAATTATAAAATTTAATTTAATAAATAAATAATTTTAAAACCAATTTTAAGAAAATATATAATATACTATTTATATTTTATAATATTTTAAATTAAAAAAAAAAACAAAATGGTGAGAGAAAGTGTATTCACCTTCATTTGAATTTACAGCTGTGAGATCTCTTTGGTCACCTTTATTTGTAAAATGGTGTGAATCAAAACACAACGTCCAAAGTAGTGTAAATTGAAAATTAAATTGTAAAGTGGTGTAGATTAGGAAAAGATAGGAGAGAGTGTGTATTCACGGAAAAAAAAATCAAATTTTATTCTACTATAATGATATTCTGTTTTTCTTTTAAAAAAAATAAGGATTTTAAGTAAAACGAATTAATTTTAATTAAAATCAAATTAAGTTAATTTTAAAATAGAAAGACTTAATTGACTTGCCCAATCAAAATACAAGAAAAAGTGTATTGAAACTAAGTTTTATAAAACAATCAATCTAATTATCCAAATACTATTAATTATTCTTCATGGTTGCACCTTAACGTTTTTTTTATTAGGGATAGTTACTTAATGTAATGAAGGTTAAATCGTGCATATATTGCTCCAGTTTGATATTTAACAAAAATATTTTTTTATCATATTTTATTTATCTTCTGATGGAATCGGAAGATTAAAAAAAATATATTAAGACATAATTGCTTCTTACTATTCCAAAATAAATTGCCTAATAGTGAATTGATGATGACAGAGTTATAATCTATTATATAAAATAGTATCATTCAAATACTACTAACAAAAATAATTACAAATATATAATAAATATTTGAATGTGCACGGTAATATTGTGAAATTTGATTGGTTGCTTATCTTGTCCACGCTTTATGCTTTTTACTTTTAAGACACTGCATTTCGCGGCTACAAGTCAAGTCTTGATTTTGTATGTTGTAGTTGGTTGCATGGGGAAGTCCCCTCTTTATCTGATGATATATGCTTGTCCGCGAGTTCTTTGCTTTAGCCATACACTTATTTGTAGTGCTATTCCAAGCTTTGTATTTTTTTATCTATTTATTTATTTTAAATACCACCAGCGGTATTCTTTTCATTGCTTCTTAAATTGATGGTGCATATAAATATGTGTGCAACCACCAATATCTCATTAATAATCTAAACTAACCAATTACTCTTCTTGTTGTTGTCACCCTTACAATTTGATCCCAAAACTAGCTAGAAGTTTCTTCTGGCAAGGACTTTCCTTAATTTTAACACTTACTGTTTCTATGCTGTACGTGTTTTCTTATCCGATCCCCATATTAATTCCATACTAAGAGGTAGCATTTGAAAGCTATGAAGTCCGTTAAATGCCATAATCCTCTTCAATCAAAGCACAGGTGAAATTTTGATTCATATATAGTTTTTTATTTATCATATATATATATATATATATATATATATATATATATATATATATATATATATATATATATATATCCTTTCAGCAGGCTCATGGCTGAATTTTTAATTACATATCATATATATCTGGAGCGATCAATCAACGAGAACAATTAATAGAAGTATATGTTTCCCTCAAATCCAAGTATATGGGTATTGGGAAAAAACCCCAGATCTTTATGTATATGTGTTTGTAGCACAGAAATTAGGGCAACAGAGGTAACTACACTAGCACTAAGTACTGGGATTAACATTTTCAGCTCGAGTTCAGTATAAAATTGCTGAAGCTTCTGTTTATTACAGAGAAAGCATTGGGCACGGATGCACGTGTAAGCATATTTGGTTCAATTTTTATATTTAGAGAAACAATTATTTGTTTTTAAAAGTTTTATTGTAAATTTCTTTACAATTAGTTCACGTTAAACTTTGCGCCGACGTTTTCATATATTAATTGAACGAAATTAAAAGTTTGCTGATTTTCTTATCAATCTAATTTGTGACACATACACCTAATAATTGATTTATTTTCATATGATTGAAGCTTGTGTATTATTTTCATATAGCTCTCAAATGGATTGTGAGCCTCCATTCCTTGAAACCTATAAGACCCTTGTGCAAAAACACGTTGAGGATTCAAAGAATATTGACTCCTCCTCTTTGTTGGAGAGATCAGGCGAACTACCTTTGATCGATCTTGGCCGATTAAATGGCGAAAGAGACGAATGTGTGAAAGAAATTGCAGAAGCTGCTAGTAAATGGGGTTTCTTCCAAGTTGTTAATCATGGTATTTCACAGGAGCTGCTGGAGAGACTTCAATTTGAGCAAAAGAAATTGTTCTATCAACCTTTTATTAATAAGTCTGCACAAGTTAATCTCTCTAGTTTATCTGCCAAATCTTATAGATGGGGGAATCCATTTGCTACCAATCTGAGACAATTGTCATGGTCAGAAGCCTTTCACTTTTCTCCGACAGACATCTCAAGGATGGACCAACACCAATGTCTGAGGTATTAATGTCATCTTCATTATTATATTTTTCAAAAAAATATCCAAGGAACGTACTAGAAATTGCAAACAAAATATAAAAGGACAATGAATTAATAACAGGAGCATGCCACTGCCAATTATTATCTTTTTTTTTTAAAGCCAACTGCGTAGAAACATCCCAACATGACCTTAACTAGCACATAAGATGTGTAAGGATTGGAAAAGCATGGTTATCATCATGCCCTCCCGTATACATAGCCATATAGAGCCCCAAAGGAAACCAGTACTCGATGGTCCTATAACTTATCCCTTTTGGATACAATAACCCTTACAATGGAAGGGTCAAAAAACCTCAAAATTAATTTGGACTTAACCACGCCCCCAAAAACCTGAATTAGGAGGGCAAAACAGAAAATAGACCATTGACCGTACTAATTAAAGAGTGCACAAATGCTCTCCTTTGTATGACAATTGAATAGTTGTAATTAATAAACCCAACTCCAATTATTATAATTACTTTATTTACCATTTGATCCATTATACGTATTGAATTTACATCTTAGCTTTCCTATTTTTGGTGTTCTAGGAAGTCATTTTTAACTTAATATGACTATATATATATATCAGATCAGTACATTAGTGAGTGCCTCTGCAACCTAACTCATGATCATACATCTTCATTTTCTTGATCTCTAGATTTTGATGGTAGACGAATATTTATGTCAACTCACTTTTTTTACATTTCATTTATACTCATATCAAATTATCTAACAAAAACAGATCAAAGAGAAAGTATTGTGCAAAAAAAACTCTTTTACAATAAATGTAAATGTCATGTTATAAAGAGTAATACGTGAGAATCACAAATGTAAATATATGAATCAATCAACATAAAATAATTCTAACTTAATCGTCTCAAGTTCAAATTCTAAATATATATGTTATTGTGATAAATATTCAAAGGAAACATTTGTCACTCTTAGTAATCGTGTTATAAAATTTAAATAGAATTGTCTCTTATAAAAATATTTGTCGTCTAATTAAGAGTAATGTGGATAATTAGGGTTTTAAAGTAGAATATTTATTTCCATCACTTATTTTTATACCCATTTATATATATATATATACATATATTTGTTGAACATAATCAATAAACAACACTTGATGTGGTCATATGCTTTCATATGTCTTCATTGTAACCAAGTGGTTGGACACAAATAATTAATGTGATGAAGTTAAAGTTGAATCTTTGTTTGATGATAAACTGGAAGATTAAAATAATATATATATATATATATATATATATATATATATTTATTGTGTTACGGTGCTTTATTTGTTTTTTTGTAAATAAACTTATACAATTAACTATTTTTTAAAAAATTTAGATTAAGCCTTGAAGCTTTTACAACAAGAATGTTCCCTCTTGCCGAAAGCTTGGCGGAAATTCTAACCTGCAAATTGATGAATACGAAATCAAACTATTTCCAAGAGAATTGCTTGCCAAAAAGTTCTTTCATTCGACTGAATAGATATCCCTCATGCCCTATATCGTCAAAGGTGCATGGCCTGTTGCCTCACAGTGATACTAGTTTTCTTACCATCGTACATCAGGGCCATGTTAGGGGATTGCAATTGATGAAAGATGGAAAATGGGTTGATGTCAAGCCTAATCCACAAGCTCTAGTCGTTAATATTGGCGACTTCTTTCAGGTGAAATATATACCTTCATTTATTATAGAGTAACTGATATTATATTTTAATACATGATATATATCTTCTTAATTATTTGTCTTCCCAACACTAAATAAAGAGAAAAAATAAGCGAATAAATGAAGCAAATGTATTTAATAGTAACGTATCTTTAAAATATATAAAACATTTAATATTTTCCTTGTTTGATAAATAGGATTAAGTTATGAAAATGTTGCAAGGAATTTAATCTTTGATCCTCATTAACGTCATTATGCAACAAAAATTATGTTTTCTCAGAATATGCCAAATTTGTAAATTATATTTCCTAATTAAGTAAGGTTCTTGTTTCGTAGCATATAGGAATATAATATGACTCTTTTTCAAAACGGACAATGATTACTTTGAGGAAGTGCCATAATATATAATGCCCAACATCTATGCTTTTCATTTTCAATCAGTAGTACTCCATAATGGTTGAAACCCACCAACTTTTCATCAAATCTGAATGGACCAAAAAGGCTTGCAAATTGCAATTATATGATAAAGAGTCCAATAGAAATTATATCGCTGAATGAATACATCACAAAAAGTATTAACAATAACGTATCAATAAAATAACATATCCATAAGGGTGTGATAAGTTTGGTAATTAATATTGTGCCTTAAATATATGATTATGCGTTTGATTTTTTATCTTTACAGATAGAAAACATCTATTAAAAGAAATTAATTTTTTAAATAAATTTTAATATTACCAGAAATTAGTCTTTAACGTTTTGGCTAAATGATATCTTGATTCATAAAAAATATAATATTAATTAACATTTTTTTTAACTTTTGAAGATAAAAACATGATATCTAGCCTGCATCGAGTTGCTTTATCTTTTTGTCAAAGCATTTTTTTTTTTTGGACTATAATCAAAAAGCTTATCACCAGTGTGAGTGTCCCGAAGATGGCTGACAAAAAGAAGGTATTGCTAGAATACCCTCGATAATTTGATTTTTCTATCTTATTATTTGGTTGACTAGATGTACAGGTGTTCTCAAAGATCTTGTAAACTTTAATTTGTGCATCCTATAATGTGCAGGCATTCAGCAATGGTGTTTATAAAAGCATACAACATCGAGTGGTTGCTGCCGAGAAAGCAGAGAGGTTTTCTATAGCCTTTTTCTATTGCCCCTCAGAAGAGGCAATTATAGAAAGCCAAATCAATCCAGCTACGTACAGGAAATTCACTTTGAGGGAGTATAGACAACAGACTGAGAAAGATGTAAAACAAACCGGGGATAAAGTGGGGCTCTCTAGATTTCTTCATTCGTAGTATAGACATGTTTGATAATCAGTTTAATTAATATCTTATTCAATAAGTCTTGTAACACATACAAGAGTTTATGCCATAAGTGTCTAAAACTTAATAAGTTATTTATGTTTTTAGATATATATGCAGCTAATGAGCTCTTATACAATTTTAAAGTGTTTGGATATATTATTAAATAAGTACTTGTCAAGTCATAATGAAAAATAAAATTTTTAAAAGTACTTTAATAAGTTACTAGACACCATTTACATATTTTTACATTCGGCCTTGGTTTATTTTTCACTACTATTTCATTTCTCTTAAACTTGATTTGAAGGTATTTTATAGGAGCTATTCTATAGCACAATGCAAAAAGTTTTTATGCTTCGAGTCAAATGTGGTCAAGGTTCTTGTACTTTTGTATGGATGAATTTGATCCTCAATTAATTATACAAAACATGTAAATTTATCCCCTCTTAACTTTAAAAAACACAATTAATTCTCGCTGTTAAATCATTGGATGAACCAACATCATTAATTGGTTTTGACAATAACAAACAAATAGCTAGCACAATCTTTTAGCAACTACTCATATAGTCTTAAGATGTAAGATGATGGGTTGGTATTATCAGAGGATATAAGCTATACTTATTTAAAATTATATTGATCTCATATTTATTTTATTTCTTCAGTTTGTTTAGTTATCAATTTATAAGGTGTTTTTACTTATCATTGTCAAAGAGAATGACTAAGAGTATTAAACTAGAGATCAACTAGTCATTGTTCTTGATATCAAAATCACAATCAATCATTAGATATGAGCTCTTCATTTATAAACACAATCTATAAATAAATAAAATTATGAATAAAATAAATATATAAGTTTCCGATGATTTAAGAAATTATTTTCTTCTCGAATAATCGAAACATCAAAATAATGAGTAATTATTATGTGTAAATGAGATATTAAAATCTATTTAAAATAATAATTATGGCTAATTAAATGTTAAAAAGTATGACAAAAATTGATATTATATTAAAAATATTCTAAAGTTAAAAATAATAAAGAATAATCTTTTGAAATACACAAAATTTACAACACTAACAAGTGCCACCTAATCCCTCAAAAGGCATTCCAAATCAAGCGAAAAGAAAATGTCAACACTCAACTGATCAAAAAGCAAATATGCTCACTGCAGTAACAAGATACTTGTAGAAGAAAAAGAAGATAAGTTAAATGTTTTATCATATAAGAGTGATTAGTTGGTGAAAGACATTTAGTGCTTGCATTAATTACACAAGTGATCATTTTCTCTCCTTAAAGAACTCAAATGAATGCTAAACTAAAGCTTGAAGGAGGCACAAGAGATAACGGTTAGTTTTTGAAGCTCACCTATAAATAGGCCAAAAGTCTTTGAAGCATAGTTAGAAAAACATCAACGAACATTCTTGTATTAAGTGCTTCGAAACTCTCTTGTAATGTCGGTGCGATAGAATTTTTCAAGACGATTTGGATATTTACCTTATCCTTAACCAAATTTGTGATTGGTTGAACTTTAAAGAGACTTTGGTTCAAAGAATATTTTGAGAGTTTGCTTTAAGAGAAATTGTAAGAGCATCTTAAGAACTCCAATCCATCATATCTACTATGATTCTTATTCACGAAATTTTTTTATGTTGGTAGTTGAGTTCTAAAGAAAGAACTTACTTTTGTCAAAAAAAATATTTTTTTTAATATCATTTATTTGAGAAAAAAATTTCAGTGCAGGTAAAATTCAAATTGAGTTCTATCTCTAGAATAAAAATGACAAAAATTCTTATTAAATTCTATTTGGTATCATAAGACCCAAAAAAGTTATTTAAAATCTAAAATAAATTCTTCCACTAAAAGTATTCTAACACTACTTGGATTGATAAGTCAAAAATGGCTTGAAAAAAAAAATACTTGTATCTGGGAAAGATATAGTAAAAGTTGGTGATTAGTCGGGAACAGAATTTTGGGGGGAGGAACGAAAAAAATAAAACAATTGGAGGATGAGCCAAAAAAAAAAATCTATTATATTTATACCATATACGTTGTGAATTGGATTTAAAGCTTGGATATTACAATTTACAAGTTTCGCATAAGCTGTAGCAACAAACAATTTATCAAAATAAACTTAAACATATTATGAATCACTCATAAGATATTTTTATATTTTTTTAAAAATACTCTTATATAGTCTTAATTATAAATACTTAACAATAGAAGACAAATGCAAATAAGTTATCGATAAATTCTTCTAAATGGAGCCTATATGTAATGTAAGTATTTCTATGTAAGCTTTATGTTAACGTTTGACAATGTATATTTCCTTAAATAAAATTTATAGTTTGAGCTTTATAAACGAAAAATAATTGGTATAGGAGAGTTTTATAAATGAACCACTCATAACATTTTTTATTTTTTTTAACACCTGAATTATTTAGATAAAAACGAGAAATTAATTAAAAGGAAAAGAAATATAACAATAATAGACATCAAATCAACATAAGATCTAAAAATCCAAATCATTTTAAAGATGCTGCTGCATCTACACCAAAAAAAAAAAGTCAGATTAAAAATTTACAAATCTAGCAAAAAAAAAAAAACGTGGATCGTTCAGGAACCTTCTAAGAAGGAAAAGAAGGTCTGGGATTGGCAGTGTCAACTATTTTTGTCCTCGTCCAAAAATGTTGAGGGTCCCTTCTGATTAAAGGAATAAAAGAGATATAAAAATGAATTAAAATGAAAACAAATAAAATATTTAAATTAAAATAGTTAAAATATTAAAAATATGAGACCTGCATCAATTTTTTAAATTTTAATCTCCAATGCACCTAATTATAATTAAATCAAACACTACTTGAGTATGGGTCTTTAATTTCCATACTCAACCAACTCCAAAAGCCGAACACCTCAGCCAACATCCATTGAACCAATGACACCCATCTTGAACCAAGACCCAAAATCTAAATAGAACAGCACCATACCATGGCTCACTGATTTTGCAACAGGCCACGTACACAGTAGTAGCAAGCCAACATCATAGTTCCTCGAGCCATTGCCCCATTATGATCAAGCCCTAGCTAACTAGCTTGCTCCATGATTAAACAATCTCAAGAACAACGAGCCTCAAATTATTCTTGATCCAATTGTTCTTTTTTTTCGGCCTGCTTCATGTTTTGGGCATTTACTTTCATGCTTCCTGTACTTTCCAATTTTTTTAATATTCCTAAACTACCATTTTCAATCCAGAAATATAATTTGGAACATCTATTTTAGGAGAAGAAAATTCAAAAACGCTATTCTATAATATGTATTCCGCAACACATTTTGGATTTTATAAGTCTATTATGAAAATACCCATCCCATAATACACTTCTAGAAGTAAAAAAAAAAAAAAAAATCAAAAGTTGTGTATTACAGAATAGGTGTTTTTGTAATACATTTTTTGGATTTAATTCCAATACCAAGATTAATTCAAGACTAAGAGTTAAGAGAGAGAAAAAATCACACAAGAGTTTATGTTGATTCAGTCCAATCATGACCTGCATCCAGTTGTTCTAAGTCTTCTTAAAACTTTCACTATATGGAGAAAACAAGTGTGAACATCATGCACACACAATTCTCTAATAGAACTCTAATCTTTCTCATGAATCCTGCAAAAGAAAGATTGAGAATTGAAAATTTTCTATCAATTCTCTGACCCTCTTGGTAACACTAGCCAAGAAACACAATTTAAACAAATGAAAGATAAAGGATTGAATACACCTAAATGTGTAGATGTTCACTATCTTCAAGTTTTCTTCACAAGACGATCAATTCATAATGGTAGAATGAATGATTCTTTGATCAACTTCAATCTTCAAACTAAATGCAATGTGATCCTTTTAGAATACTCTTTTGAAAATCATGTCAAGAGTATCTTTCAAAGAAAACATATAGGGATATTTATAAGTTTTGACCGTCAAAACAAATCTAATCAATTATAAAATCAAATAATTGATTAATTTGTCAAAATCTCCTTTGTTTTACATTTTCAGAAACTAGATAATCGATTATCAAAATGGGTAATCAATTAATTCGTTTAAGTCTAAGTATCTTTGTTTCTTATGTGTTGTCTAGATAATCGATTATCATGTGTGGTAATCGATTATAGAATCACACAAAAAACTTCTCTTTGTTTCCAGATGTTGGATAATCGATTATCAAAGGAGGCAATTGATTATCCTAAACTATAAATCCTTTCTTCTTCTGAAACTGGCTTGGACAATCGATTACCAAAGTAGGAAATTGATTAATTCGATGTTTCTAGCCAAATATCAAGTAGAAGTAAGTTCTTAGGAAACATATAGAACTAGAATACTTCATATTTGATCAACACTAAGCAAGAAAAAGAATTATACTATATCACATACATATGCCTAGTCTAAAAATATTTAATACAAATGTCTTATCTATTAAACATGTTAGACATTACAAAATAATCAAACTAAAACTAAAGACTTTAAGTTTTGATATGATGGAAATGGGAAATGAGACATTTAAGGGAATGGAGTATTGAGACTCATTAAAACTAATTTTATCCACACAATTAAAATGGAAAGTGTAGGTAGGAAGCAGGTAGAAAAATGCGGAAAGTAAATGTCCATGTTGTTAAGAAAATGGAATCTGGTAATTTTCATTTATATGAAATAGTGAATAAATACATGATCCTCTCTACATTTTTTCATAATTATTGAGGACAAAATATCAAAACAGAATCACAAATAAAAAAGGAGAAAACATATAGAGATTTGGATCAATTACAATTTAAATTCAAATCATATCTAATCCCTACAATTAATGGACTCTAACACCCCCTCTCAAGTTGGTGCATGAATGTCACACATTCCCAACTTGTCAAGAGAATCACTAAGGGCCTTGGATGCTACTGCCTTGGTCAGCATATCAGCAAGTTGTTGTTCTAATTTTACAAAAGGAAAGACAATAATATCATCTTCAATCTTCTCTTTGATGAAATGTTTGTCAATTTTTACATGTTTTGTACGATCATGTTGGACGGGGTTGTTAACAATCTTTATGGCTGAAAGTGATAATAACACCTTCACTATATTGAGCTTTGCAACTGGTGCAAAAGTTTCTTGATAATCAACCCCAAAGGATTGAGTGTAACCCCTTGCAACTGGTGCATAGGTTTATATGTTGCCGAAAAAGCGTAAAAGGCTCGTTAGAAGATGGGTGACGAGCATACAGGTCCACCGGGACAGTGGGTCACCGAAAAAGTGACGGCAGCGGGTGATGATCGAAAAACTTTATGGGAAAGGAGAAAAGGGTCGTCGCAAAGCGGAAGCAAGTCGCCAGAATAAATGTGACGACCATAAAGGTCCCCCAGAAAGTGAAAACATAGGAAAGAAGTTTGTCAGAAAAGGTGTGGCTAGTATAAAGATCCACTGGGGACAGCAGGTCCCCGATGGGTTGTCCCCAGTGGAGAACAGCTTTCTTTACTCCCTCAACCTGGCTCTGATACCATGTTAAGAAAATGGTATCTGGTAATTTTCATTTATATGTACATGATCCTTTCTACATCTTTTCATAATTATTGAGGATAAAATATCAAAATAAAATGACAAATAAAAAAGGAGAAAATATATAGGGATTTGGATCAATTACAATTTAAATTCAAATCATATCTAATCTCTACAATTAATGGATTCTAACACATGTTGCGTTTGTTGGGTTTCATTCCTTAGCCATATCTTTGGTTGTTTCACCAATTTGTGCATATTCATGGGTCTACTTGTTTCATGTGATTTAGTTTGAGACTCTTGGGTTTGATTTCATGGCATATATAACATTGGATTGTTATCTTAATTTGACAAAGGTGAGAGAAGGAGAAGAAATAAATTAAAATGAAATAAATTTTTAAAAAATTATTTAGTTTTTTATTTTATTTAGATTATGAAATATTTTCTTCTTTTATATACTTGAAAAAAAAGATATAAAAAATTTCCTATTAATACTAGAAAGGAGAAAAAAAATTAAAACAAGTTTAAAATAAATTTAATTGAAGTGCATTGTGAATGTAAAGATTTTTTATATTGTCATCCGATTATGAGAAAGCAAGTTTTGCAATGATACTATAAAATAATTTTGCATTGTCATTCAATTATAATTTATTATATATAATAATTTTTTTTAATTTTATAATAATTATTTTAAAAATTATATTAATAATAACTTGTAAGTAAACGATCCTGTAAAATTATGCATTGGAAGTGTGAAATTATTTTACACAATGCATAATTATTTGATTTTTTTAACTCGTTAATAGTATAATTTTTTCATTAAATAAGACATACAGTTAAATTCCTTTGACATTCTACAATTTTGCCTCTTAGGTAAAAATAATTCTCAAAGAACGTGTATTCATAAAACTCACTCGGTGTTTTCTTTATTAAAAAAGGCTAAAGGCACTGTTCAGACTTTCTTTTTTGAAGACTTTTTTTTATGATGGGTGAAAATTTATTGGAAATTAATATTTTTTTAGTTTTACTTCTCATTTTATTTTATTGTTCTCTCCTTATTTATATTAAATAAAAAATAAAACTTACCGAAATTAATAAAAAAATATTTGAGAACGAGTGTGCTAGCATTTTTTTTCTTTTCTTTCTTTCTTTTATATGTTAGACTTAATTATATTTTTATTCTCAAATTTTTACTGTTTGACTAATCTTACTTCTAATAAATTAATTACGCACATTTTAACTCAACTTTTTAAAAATTATAGATTTTACTTTCCATTTTCATTATTGAATTGATGTGTCATATCAAAATAATTTCACTTTTTATCTTTAACTTTTTTTTATTTTATAATGAATTTTTCACTTAACTTTTTTATTTTTTATTAAATTTTATTCTTAACTTTTAGATTGTGACAATAGTTAAACTAAAAAAATTACAATTTTTTTTAAAAAGAGAAGATACATTAAATTAATTTATTAAAAATAAAATTCATAAAAAAAATAAGTTTCTTTTTAGAGAAAAATAAATAAATTCATATTTTATTATTTGTAAAAGTTAACACTAAAAAATGCAATTAAGTTCATATTTAATTATTTATACCTTCCATCAATGAGAAGAAAATGGATAAATCTCATATCAAATCTCCTGTCGATTGAGAGTAGATTTATGAAATCACGCCCACCAAAAATTAGATATAATGAAATCAAGTGAGAATGTTGTCCACGCAATTTTCGTTTTTTTATTGTTTTATGTCATTTTTCAGTTTTCTTTTCCATGAGCCAACGCGCCTTTCATGTCTAACGGCTTAACAAAAAATGCTCTCTCCTTTCCTTCTTTATAGGAAGGGTGTGTTTTGCATATAACCATGAACAAGAATAAAAGTATGAAGATGAGAACTAAAAAAGTTTAATAGTTATTTTTATTTCTGAATATGTAATTTGGATACGATCATTCTTGAATGATAAAAATATATAATTTAGTTTACAAAAGTATAAAAAGTGTAGCAAATATATCCTGTCGTTAACTTCTATTTTGTCTGCCGCGGTTAAAATAGCATACGTGATACACATGGTTATTTTTAATTATCAGCATAGAAACATATTTGTCATATAATATTTTTTTTTACTTTTCTTCCCTCCACTCCACTGTGAAAAAATGCGTGGAGGATGAACATATAAGATTTAGTGTCCGAATGTGTAAAAAGTGTGACAAATATATCAAAACGTTAATAGTAGATTGTCACTAATTATTATAATTTTAAAAAAAATTATAATGATTGTGACAAATTTTTTTAACAAACTCGTAAATTAAATTGAGTCTAGAAGAAAAAATAATACTCGTTTTATAAATTATAAATAATTTTTTTACACTCTCATGTTTGATGAAAGGTTTAAATAAAAAAATGTTTATTGTAAAACATTATACTTAAATTAGGTTCATGAATAATTTTTAGAAAAAATTACAATTACAATGACACTTTTAATTTGTAAAAAACACTCACCTCCCTTGGAATGATTTTTTAAATGACCAGTCAATAAAAAATAATTATGTATGATTTTAAAAAATTAAAAATCAACAAATTTTTATTATAATTTATAATTTGATGTCATTGCATATACTAATAGACATTCATATTTTATTATGAAAATTTATAAAAAAAAATGAAATAAATAGTGTTTGGTTAAATAGAAACAATGATTTTTTTATTGTTTACGGTAAAATTTCTTTTTTTTTTCTATGTTGATAGCATTTATTTAAGAATTAACAACCAAATGATTGATTTTTTTTTTGTAGTTGAAGAAAAGTAAGAAGAATTTGTCAAAGTAATAAAACTTCACTTCTATGGGTAATATTTTATATATGTCTCAATCGTTGATGAAACTTAAAAATATATAACGGAAACAGACACTTACCGGTGTGATATAGCTCTCACGAAATTTTGTCGTAGTCATTATAAATTTTTAAAATTATAATAATTAGTCATAATTTATAATTAACATCTTGGTATATTTGTCCCGCTTTTTATACTTAGAGACTAAAGTTTACATTTTCATCTTTCATGTACACATTTGTAAGCGGAGTTGGAGGATGAAAAGTTAAAAAAATATTATGACAAATATGTTCATATATGACCACGTTGACAATCATTTCAGTGACAAATTTATTCATCTATATCACCTATGCTATTTTATTAACGGTGATGGATAAAAGTTACCAACACGGTATATATCTGTTGCACTTTTTATACTTTTAGGGATTAAATTTTGTATTTTCATTTTTCAGGGATGCATTTATCAGTGAATTATATATTGAAGGACAAAAATAATTATTTACTCAACTAAAAAAGGATGAAAAAAATGGTAAAGAAAATTTATTTAATAAAAATGAAACATTTAAATTAAAATGTTTAGACGAGTAATAATAAAAAAAGTTAAATAATTATAAAATATTAATTTTATTCCAACTTAAAAAAAATAACTCAATGAATTTTTTTTCAATTTAAAATAAAATAATGCTGTAAAAGATTTTAACAGACATATTATTAATTATGTATGATTACATGTCACAATTGAAAAGTATTTTTAATGTACTGAAATTAAGATTAAATTATTTAAGTTTTATTTAAATATGAGAATTGCCGAAAACCATTGAGTGATTCAAAACACTATAAAAAATAGATAATTATAGATATTTACTCACCTTTTTATATAATCAATCTCACCTCATTTTTAATCACGTAAATTCATTGTCGAAAATAGGTCTTATGAAATAAAGGTAATATAACGCTCCAACAATAAAGGACAATAGGTGGTTCGACTGGAATAAAAATCCTATAGGGTGAAGAATAATTATCATACTTATTTATTTTTATGTATATTCTACTCTTTTTTTCTTCTTTTTCTATCACATTATTTAGTTATTATCTCTCTCTTTTCTCTACTTACGTGGATTTTAATTTGTTTTTATCTCTCTATCCTCTTCGTACGTACATTTTAAAATGGAGTACACCTTTATAACAACTCTAAGTTGATTTGAATATCATACAAATGACCCAGCTGTAGCAATATCTTCATGCTTCTTGTTGCACTGCACATTTGAAACATGCCACATTGACATAGCGTTGGCTTTTAAATTTAAAATTAATTTCGTATCAGCAAGGAATGGAATTATTTTGTGATTTTTGTCTGATACATAGAAACAAAACAAAATGCCTGACAGAATTGGGTTATTGTCATCGATTTATTCTAACAAATAATTGGAAGTCCTGGGCCCATCTAAGCACCATGATCAATACCTCTTTTAATATTTTTTTGAGATAATGTTATATATTAAGAGATTTTTTTACGGAATATATTAAGAGATAGGGGAAGGATTCTATTATTTCATGAATATTTGTTCTAATTTATATATGAGCAATGGATTTGTCAACTTTTTTTTTATTTAGAGGAAAATAAAAGAACTACAACAGAAACTTAATGATCCGTTTGGTAGAAAATAAATAAAATAGAGAAAAAAACACGACTTATGAAATATTTTTTTGCTTGGTTCCAAGGAAAAATGAAAAAAAAAAGTTTATTCCTAAAAAAAATTTAATTTTTAATTTTTTCATTTTAATTTTAAATTTTTCTTTCATCCAAGCAAACGGACCATTAAGTCCTCAAGAAACTAATGTCTGCTAATAAATGATTATGCAGAAACAGTGGATAGAAATCATAAACTAACAACTCTTGACGAATTGAAGCATTTATAATTTTATATGAAATTTTGTGTAAATTAAAAATCTATAGGCACATTATCATGTTGTTCACATTTACTTAATTACATTTTCTTTAACTGAATCTATAGGTAGGATAAAAAAAATTGAACAATTTAATATTTTTTCTATTTCACATGTGAAAAATTTGTACGTGTGACTACCATTTTTCCTTATAATAATTCCCCACGCTGTACAGATTAAAAATGTGAAATAAGGTATATTCTTCTTTTCTTGTGAAAATGCTCCTCGATTAGACCTATTTTCACGTATATATTTTTTTCTTCTTGTGAAAATGCTCACTGATTAGACCTATTTTCACGTATATATTTTTTTCACCTAATTTCTTGTGAAAATGAACAATCTTTGTGTTTGGTTTTTCGTTGGAATGCTTCCTAAATCACTTGGTTGAATTAAAAATTTTGAATTTTTGTTTTCATAAAATTATTTTAAAACTCAACAAATATATTATATATATTTTGAGTTATGATTTGATAATTGTGTAAAAAAATTTATACGATTAAATTATAATTTTTTTTCTTAGTAAAATAGAAATATAAAGAAATTTAGGAGTAATTTTTTGTTTTCTCTTATAAGAACAAATCTATATCTTTCTTATTAATTGCTTTTAAAAATATCCTTAATTAAAATTATTTCTCTTAATTCAATAAGTAGTTTGTGGAATTTTTTGATAACCTAGATTGCATGTATTTTTTTTATCGGAAATAATATTGTTTAAGTTAGATAGAGTCATTATGGATTATAAAACTTTTCCTCCAAGATTTAACACAACTTAATATTGTAAGATGAAATAATTATAGTTGTATTCACCTTTAATTGTGAGTGTACAATAAATATATAGAGAGAGTAAAGAAGAATAACAAACTCTACATTATCTATGACTTGAAATTAAATATACACATATAAATAACTTGAATTTAAATTGTAACAACTTGTCATATCAATGGTCTAACAAGTCCCCACAAGATGGTGATGGGGAGACAATGTCTATCTTATTCATTAGAAAGAAATAAATTTGTGTTGTAAAAATATAAGATATTTGATGAGAAGGTTCACACGTCCATCAAAATCACAAACACAAATTTAACCCCTTAAGAGAAGCAAATACACTTAATCACCATAAGGCATAAACAAACACACACGCTTAACCACCTAAAAGGCTAAAGCAAAAAAGAGTTTAATTACCTTAAAAGGCAGAAGCAAAAAAAAGGCTAAATCACTTAAAGGCATAAGCAAATAAAAAAGGTTTAACCACCTAAAAAGCTAAAAGCAAAAGGATTTAACCACCTAAAAAAGACACAAGCAAAACAAATGGCTTAACCACCTAAAAGGCAGGAGCAAAATGACTTAACTACCTAAAAAAGAGAAAAGCAGGAGAAAGACTTAGCCACCTAAAAAGTAGAAGCAAAAGAGCTTAACCACCTAAAAAGACATAAGCAATAAAAAGCTTAACCATCTAAAGTCAGAAGAAAAATGACTTAACCACCTAAAAAGACATAAAACAAAAAATGACTTAACCACCTAAAAGATTGAAGCAAAAAACAACTTAACTATCTAAAAGGCAGAAGCAAAAATGGCTTAACCACTTGAATGACAAAAGAAAAGGATGACTTAGCCACCTAAAAGACAGAAACAAAATGACTTAATCACCTAAAATGACAGAAACAAGAGGACTTGACCGTAGAGGCTAAATTTAATGGGTAGATTGAAAGCATTGACCATGAGGAAAAAAATAAAGAAGAAAAAGAAAATAAAAAAAAAGTTTGATTTGGTTGTTAAGCTCATGACCCAGCGATATCATGTCGAAAGATGAGATAATTTGGATTTTATTCACCTCTAATTATGAAATTCTAGATTATCCACTAAATTATCTATAACTTGAATGTAAATTGTAACAACTTGCAATTAATTATTCTATTATATCAATAGTCTAACACGGAATGCTCAATGCTTAAACCCGAGACCTATAATTTAGCTGAAATAGCATCACACTAGTTAGCAAAATACTAGGAGTAATGCGTAAATAAATTTAAGATGTTTTTAATACTATTAATCAAATTAATCAATTTCTTTAATTTTAATATATTAGTTAACTAGGCTTGGTAAAAATGACTAGAAAGAGAGAGAAATAAATAATAGGTTAAATTATCCATTTGGTCCCTATAGTTTCACGATTTATACCTCTTTAATCAGTATAGTTTGAAAGTAATTTTTTAGTCTTTATAGTTTATATTTTAATTCTCTTTTAGTTCCTATAATTTAGTTCTTATAGTTTATATTTTAATTCTCAATTAGTCCCTATAGTTTGAAAGTGATCTTTTTAGTCTTATAATTTGTATTTTAATTACATTTTAGTCCTTACTAAAAAAATATAAAAATAATAAGCTACAGATTAGTTATAAATTATCATCTATTTTTTTATTATAAATTATTTTACGATAAATTAGTTACGAATTACTTGCTAATATTTTTGTAGTTAATTGTAATTGATAATATTATTCATACTTTGATGGTAAGGACTAAAAGAGAATTAAAATATAAAGTATAAGGACTAAAAAGACTACTTTCAAACTATAGGAATTAAAAAGAAATTAAAATACAAATTATAATGACTAAAAAAACCACATTCAAACTACAGGGATTAAAAGAGAATTAAAATATAAGCGATAGAGACTAAAAAAACTACAAGGACTAAAAGATACAAATAGTGAAACTATAGGGACCAAATTAGACATAGCAACAGGGAAGGGCGAGGACGAGTATTGTCTTCCCAGTCCCCGACCCCGACTCCCCAACATATATCCGTATTCGTTTCCGATACTTGATGGGTTAAAATTTGTTACCCCATTCCCGTACTTGTCGGGTATCGGGTATCCCCGCCCCGTCCCAACTTTAGATTTATAATTTTTTTTTCTTATTTTTAACTACTTGTATTTGCAACACATTTGTCCACAAAAATCATCAAGAAAAGAATATTAAATTATGTAAAAATTATAAAAAAATTAACAAATAATTAATAAAATTTCAATAATTTCATCATTGGGGCGGGTACGGGAATGAGTATGAGATAGGTAGTCACATCCCCATCCCCGATCCCAACCCCGACTAAAAAAGTTGAATAATCCCCAAATCTGAACTCGTATCCAGTCAACTCGGGTATTCCGTATCAAAATCGGTATTGGTTTGGATAGATACTCACGGGTAGAGTTTCATTGTAGACCAAATGTACAAATGATGTAAACTATAGTTTAATTACTATTTTCTCTAATATATTTTTTAGATTCAATTTGGTCTTCTTATTATTAAAATGTTCAATTAGGTCCTATATATTTTTTAAATAGTTGAATTAAGTTATTTTATTTTTAAAAGTTTCAATTAATTTTTTTTTAAATAAGTTCAATTTAGTCCCATTTTAAATCAAATTATGTCCTGTTTTTGAAAAAAAATGGAGTGGGTAAAAGAAAAATGGACCAAATTGCATTCACTTTAAAAAATAGAGGACCTAATTGAAACTTTTAAAAATAAAGTGACCTAATTGAATCATTTTAAAAAAAATTAAAGGACATAATTTAAATTTTAAAAATAAGAGTACCAAATTGAATAAAAAAAATAATGCTTAAATATGTTTTTAATCCTTGATATATACCCAAATTTTGCATTTGATTCCCAATAAATTTTTTCTTCACATCTGCTCCATGATATATTGAAAAATTTTGTTTTAGATCCTTGCTGTCAGTTAAGTGATTCTGTATCCGTTAAATATTTGATAACACAATTTGTGACGACTTAAAAACCGTATGTATTTGTTTCAAACATTGTGAACCCTTTTTCGAGTCATCCACCAGCATTTCACCTACCTTTTTTTTGCCTTCAAACTTCATCTTCTGAAACATATCTCAATTCCAAAAAAATTCTTCTTCCCAATATTCTTTGATTTCTCTGAAGCTTCGATTACAGAAACAACGGTATCGATGGCCGGGGCTGGGGTTTTGTCCTTATTCCTCTTCTGCTTCTTTTCCTCACGTGGAATCGGTGTTCACGGGGTGTTCGTCGTCGTTAGGGTTCTTAGTGCGGTTTGTGAGTCGGAAAATGGAGTGGGTTTTCTTTGAAAGGGGTTGTCATCGAAAAATAGAGAGGCAACGATGGTTGCAATGGTCTATTCCATCCTCGTGTCCCCGTTGAGAAGCGCGCCTTATGCGTCCAATCCATGCGCCTATTGGCCGCCAATGTCTTCTCTTTCTGCCTCCTCTTCAACGACCACCTCCTCCTCCACGCCACCACCTTTAACCACTCTTGCATCCTTTGCGTCTCTGTTGGTGCCGATCACGAGGTCGTTGTGTTCTGTTGCCTCAACAATGACGACGTCAAGATCCTCAAGTCCCCGTCGCTCGTCCAGCGCACCGATCCGCACAACCTCCTGTTCTTTGACGACGCGTTGGACCTTGCCTTTTCCTTCTCAATGTTTGATTTATTTATTTATTATTTTAATTGATTATAACGTTTTTTAACCGTCAGAAAATTTAAATTTGATTTTGAAACAAATACTAACGATTTTTGAGTTGCTACAAATCGTGTAATCAAATAATTAACGAACATGTCATCATTTAACTGACGACATGGATCTAAAACAAAAAATTTCAAATATCAAAGAACATATGCGAAGAAATTTTTTTTATCAAGGATGAAACATAAAATTCAGATATATATCAAGGATCAAAAATAAATTTTATGAAAAAAAAAATAAATTAGAGGACAAACTAGTAATTAAACCTAAATAATAAGCGTACCTCCATTGTTCTAGAGCACTCCGCTTTAGTGAATGTTTCGTTTCACATTTCATAATAGATACTAAGTTTATCGTTAATTTTAGATAATTTTTATGTTTGATTTCATGTGCTAAAAGATATCAAAATTGATTTTGGTTCAGAATTCATTCAGTTAAAACAAGTATCTTTTGTATTGATAAAAAAAACATATTGAATTTTATTTTAAAATTAATTCTAACCGAAATCAATTTTATTCGAAATCAACTTTTTTAACCTCTTCCAAACAAATACTTAATTAACTCGGATAAATAACTTACCTCGTTTTCTCAATTTATTATATTGTTAATGTTACAATTCATGAAAAAGAAAGAAATTAACAATCTTTCAATTTTGTTCTGTTTCTGGTTGATTTTTCTGTGTCAATATATGACACATAATCACGCATCGCTCAATATGCACCACCAGCTTAATCCTTCAAGGGTCGCTAGCTATCTAAGTGTTGTAAAAAACTAGCTTTGTCCCAATGTGGATTATGCTGAATTATATCCTGTTGGCACCCACTTGGATTATCAAGCTTTCATAACTCAAGCATTGGAAGGGAATAACAAGCTATAGTACACTCAGAAAAAACGATGAGTCCCATGACCATGATCACGACCACGATGTTTCTTTAGACATGTCAAAGTTCGATACCTGCTAAGGTTGCCTTGATTTCTGTGAAGATTCTCGTATATACGTGTTTACCCTCCATATTATATTAACATTTGGACAGTGATTCCCTGTGGCTACTAGTTAGAGTGTGTCTGGTTGGTGAGATTTGGCTTGTGTGTTGAGTTCTGACCACCGATTTTGATGGAGCTGAAATCGTTCTCTTCTTGTTCTGTGTCCACATCTGAGGTTGCCCATGTTGGAAGATCCTACTCCACTTTGATCTCCAGTTTCAGACACAAAGTTGGAGTTAGATTTTCTACCCACTTCCAGTGTCGCAGAGGTAACTGACAATTGCCCAAATACATCATTCTTTGAGGCATTTTTGTTGTATTTTTTTTCTACTTTTTGTTAGTTTGAGTTTTTTTTTTCTCACTTTAACCAGTGAGACAGAATACCTGAATTAATTTTGGCTCATGAGTTATAAGCCATGGTTGATTTCGTTTACACATTTCTAAAGTTGACATTTTTGCTAATAATCGATGCTCCCGTTTTGTTTTAATCTACAACCAAGAATGTGGGAAGAGTTGGTATCTGGTTTGGTTGAAAAAATTTAGAATTTTTTTGTTTTGGATTTTTGGGGGGTCCAATGAGAATCTGGGTTTAATAGTTAATACTCTCTAATGTTCAATTTCAGGGTTGTTTCTGACGACTTATTGTGCCTCGGATAACACTTATTTGACAGATAAAGCAGTCATTAGTTCAGTTGGTCAAGATAATTTTGCAGCAGAAACGAGTTCCCATCGAATTAATGGAACAAATGGCTCAATTTCAAGATTCTATTCCACAAATCTGAAATTACTTGATGCCTTTGATGATGAATATGGGGGAGTTGTTGTTCATCCAGATAGGTTACCATCCAACCCATATACCTTTGCATCTGTGTTGCGTTTGTCTCTTTCTCAGTGGAAAAAGATGGTAAATCCTTTGTCCATGTTCTCATCCTCTTTAACATGAACTATGCTTTCGTGGAAATTGGTCACCTCTTAATGATTCTGATGTTAATTCCTTTGAAAATAAATTTTATGACTTTATCCTTAAGGCAAACATAGCATATTTATGATCTTGTGGAGAATAAGGGCTTCTATGATATCTCATGTTTGAGAAATCAGAAGACATCATCAGTATTTTCCATTTGCTTTTATTTAGTGACTGCATTTGTTGTCTCTTGAAGGCATCATATAGCACAAAGTTATATATTAAGTTACCTGATCATTTACAGGGAAAGAAGGGAATTTGGCTTAAGTTGCCTTTAGACCAATCTGACCTTGTTCCAATTGCTGTGAAGGTAATTTAACTTCTCACAAGTCTACCGATGAAAAAAAATAAAGAAGAGATTTCAGTATGTGTCATGTTCATTATTAAGTTCACAAAATTAAATGAATCAACATGCGCAAAAAGACCAGTAAATTCATCCACTTATCTGTCTCTATTGAATTCAGCCTTTGTTTTAACTCATGGAAGAGTTGTTGACCCTATGAGTAACTCATTTTGGTCTCAGGAAGGCTTCCAATACCACCATGCAGAGCCAGGATATGTGATGTTAACATACTGGATTCCTGAAGGACCTAGCATGCTTCCAGCGAATGCATCACATCAAGTTGGAGTTGGGGGATTTGTCATCAATGACAACAATGAAGTATGATTGCTTCTAATATAATTAACATAAGAAACAAGCAAGCTCTTCACAATTAAATAAGAAAGCAGGATATTCTGCACTTTGGATTTGCAAAGAACATTTTTCAAGCTACTAAACATTTTGCATTTCTTTTTATGTGATATCAGGACAATTCTTATCTAATTCGAATCTTGCAAGCACTAACATTTGTATAATTTTCTGTTAAAAACTCGTAAAGGTGCTTGTAGTACAAGAGAGGCATTGTTCTCCAACAACTCTTGGTCTTTGGAAGATACCAACTGGATTCATTCTTGAGGTATTTAGTTTTGTAGCTTCACTTAATTTTCTTAAATGCTTTAGGAAAAACAAAAATATAAGACCAAATTAAAGATGGTGTTGAATTGTAGTCTCATTTATGTAATTATGTTGCAACTTGAATTATTTATCACTTGTGTGAATCATCTCAGGCTGAGGAGATATATACAGGAGCTGTAAGAGAAGTGAAGGAGGAAACTGGGGTAAGTTTGGTGTAGTTGGATATATTCCTCTGGTGTTAACTTATATTGAATGTATTCATGAGGTAAAACATAAGCTTCAATTGCGTAAGGGCTTTCTTCTGATGCTAGCTGCTTTTTGTTGCAGATCGATACAGAGTTCGTTGAAGTCATAGCATTCAGGTAACAATGCTGTTCATACTCAACCATGTGATCATGAAATTAAAAATTTTCTTCAATAAAATAAATCTGAAACAGTAACTATTGATTTTGTGCATATACTTGATCCATTTTGAATAATTTGTCACCATCTAATTATGATGTCTAAGGTAAAACTTAAAAGTAATTTGGATTACTGGAAGGGTTTCTCTTGTAATCAACTACTTAGTTACAGAATCTAGTGTGGTCACAGGATGCTACATAATTTAGCTTTTAATTCCATTACTGCAGCACTTTTGCTTGTATTTTTCTTCAATATCTGAAGAATTTTATCATCAATTCTAGGCATGCACATAATGTGGCCTTTGAGAAGTCAGATTTGTTCTTCATCTGTATGCTAAGACCCCTGTCATCTAAGATCATTGTTGATGATCTTGAAATTGCAGCAGCGAAGGTATGATATTCTTACTCATGAAGACAATTAAAGGAAACCTTTCTTGGAGGTGGTTAACTTATATCCTTGCAGCTCCTTTTGTTCTCCATTCACAAGGAATAGTCACCAAATAAAGCACAAGTTGGTTTTTCTATTTTCCTTTTCTTTGTTTTGTAATCATCACCAAACCCATATTTGGTGAGTATGAGAAATTATTAAATGATCCCATACCATCATAGTCTCAATCAATCTCCACGTGACACATAATCGAGTTTTATTAACTCTTTCATGCAAAGTGAAAAGCTCAACCATATGTCACATGGAGATTAACCAAGAACATGGCCATATTGTCATCTCATACCATGTAATAATTTCTCAGTGATTACAAAATATAGAGGATGGGGAAGTATGTATGACATAAGAAACCACAGGCTTATATCCCAAAAACCAAGTTGAAGATGGTCCATGTGACTTCAGTACTACTTGCATAAATTTCCCTTGATCATCGTGTAGTGATTAAGGTAGCATGACAGTTACTTTGTCAAACAAAAATTGAAGTGTGGTATCTTGTTACATGCAAAGTTTAATTTACTTATCTGGATTTCCAATAACTCTTATGTGATGTGATGCAGTGGATGCCCCTGGTTGACTTTGTAGAGCAACCACTCATCCAAGAAGACTCCATGTTCAAGAAAATCGTAGATATCTTCATTGCTCGTCTCGGGAAGCGATATTGTGGCTTGTCAACTCATCAAGTAGTTTCAAAGTTTGATGGCATGGTGTCTTCCTTATACTACAATGTCATTGACAATGCGGATAACAACTGTGTTGGAAAATGAAGACTCGAACACGCACAACTCTTCTTGGCTTCTCAAATGTCAGCAACAAGTTGAAAACTGGGCTAACCACTATACTGCAGATATCCAATCGGATATGTAAACATTCAAATGACAATTTATTCCTATAGTTATAATGTATATAAATATCTCTGATAACAATGTTCCTGTGGAACATGTTTGATCATCACAGTTGTTCCACATTTACTAATGATTCTTGCAAACAGAACATTAACTATATTAACGGGTCTCTATCTTATAATTTATGGAACCGAATCAGCATCTAGATTTGAAGGTTAACATGTTAGAGACGAAGTTGATAGGTGATTTTGAATATTGTGGCCTGTGGTGGTGGTGGTGGGGTGTTTGAAGTCAAAAGAGCAGTAGTGTTGAAGTGATGACCTTGATCTGTAGTATTATTTCATGCCTTGATTGGTGGAAACTTTACTTTTTTACAAGTCAAGGAGCCAAACCTTTGTTTATTCTAGTGATTAAGGTGAATTAACTGTGAGTCTCAAGTAAAAAGTCCTAAATATTTTTTTTTTCTTTGAAATCACAAGCATCTTTTATCGGAGATCATCTTGTTTGAATTAAGTAGAATTATTATGAGCCACAAAGTTTTTTCTTTCAAGCATTTAATATAGCTGCGAGATCCCGAAACCTCTAAAAATACCTACTAGTTACGAACACAAAAAAAAAAATTGTCATGCCATAGGGATTAATGCGGGTAATTTGATCCCAACAACCCGAAATTATAAAATTTATTATTCAACAATACTTAAAATGATCTAAATTTTTATCTGTTAGAGTATTCAATTTAATATTATTATCTTAAAAATTAAAAAATTGTAGTAAAAAATGTTATATCTTTCTTATCTTATTCATCATCATCATAAAGAACTTAGTCAAGCCTAAAAGGAGAGAATATTTACTAGTTATTACCAGTAATAAAACAAGATAGTTGCTGTGCTTGAACAAACCCACTTCCAGTTTGATGCAGATATTCTGAAATCAATTATTGAGATTTTCCCCGTGAATATCACGTTCACTATCCGTTGGCAATTTTACTAGCAGATGAAAGGAACAGGGAAGCGCAAAATGCCAAAATTTGTTTTCAATCGACATGTGCGAAATTGCAAGAATATGCGATTTTAATTAAAATAATAATAATACAATAAACTTAGATTTTTATTTATTTATAAGTAATTATTCTTTTATGTTTGAGATATTATATTTTCACCCGCTCCTATTTGCTTTTCTCGTCATCTTGATGAATATTATTCACTTAATGATTTAACAGTACGGATCGACTTATTTTAGAATAAAATAATATCTTTAATTATTATTTTATGCCAAAACTGAGAAAACAATTTGATCCCTTGATTAAGGGACCTAAACTCAAACCAATTATATTAATAACTTTTGGTATGTGGTTGAACTTTCATAATCATATGAGTCCTTCGTGACGTGTAGTTTATCTTGACATTGAATTGGTAAAATGATGATCATCAATACTCATTAAGGAAACGCCACGTGAGTTTTCAGAGCTCAATGGATAATTATTTATTTTCAAACCATTCAATTTAATCAGAAGGGTTTCCAGCATGCACTATCCGATCATACATACCATTTTGGTCTTCGACGGACATACTCATTCTTTTAAATTTCTCACAAGCTCTAGTTTTTATGTTCCTCATTTAGATTATACTATTAAATAATTATTTCTCCATTGATTACATCCACTTGCTTAAATAGTATTACTTTTTTTAGTTTTTAAAGATCATAGTTAGTGAATTTGACAACTATCTTTATTTGAGGGACACTAATATGATACAAATTGTATTTGGCTTCCTAGCTAAATTTGAGCAATTTTTTTTATTAATTAATAATATAAATTTTTTTATTCAATAACTACGTTGTTAATGCGGTTTCAGAATTGCCACAAAATTTTAATCTTGTCATTCTATCATAATATATTTATTGTGTTTTATAATAATTATATTAAAAAAATTCCTAAAAAAATAATGATATTAAAAATTATATTATCGACGATTTTTAATGAATCTATAGTATAAATTTTTTTTACATTGATAGTTCACAAAAATCAAGCTCTAAAAGCTTATAATGTTATAATTCATTAATATAAATGTATATTAAAGTTTAGAGAAAAAAATATTACTTTCATATTTAAAATCGATATCATGGATTGACTCTTGATGATATAGAAAAAAGGGAGCAAATTTAAACTCTAACATTGATTATCATAAGATAGTTTAGTATTAATTTTTTTTTTATTCCATTAACTTTTTGAACTACTCACAATTCACAAACCAATTTTCGGTTCAATCAGTCTCCACAGAAGGTCGAATCCAATTTTTAAAATTACCCAAATTTTACATTACACAGGTGGATTACACTAACCTAACTGTTTTATATTCAATTAATTGTATAGCCACATGTCACCAATTTGTCCAAATGGTCTAGATGCTTTACTTATGTATTTTGTTATAATGGCACTCACCTTACTCCCGCTATTAAATACTATATCTACTAGTAATAAACCTTTCTAATTCAGTTAAATGTAGTTAAAGCCAACTCTTGGTCATATGCATTATTCTACCCCTAGTCGCGAATAATTTGATGGGACTCATTCATTAATAGAATGAGGCTCATTAATTAAAGACTAAACAAATGACCCTCTCCTTTGTTTCCTTTGCATTGTTTTTTATTCCAACGAGAAACGACATACTATATATATATATATATAAAGAACTATAGTAACGAATGAACAAATAATTTAATTTCAACATAACCTTATGGGGCATTATTTAATATTTTATTTATATTAAAATTATAAATAAATAGTTAAATCTCAAATATACATAAACATTAAGTAGGTCGTATAAATATTTGTAAATATTTTATAGAATCAAATTGGTATTTAGAAATATATTTTATAAAATATAATTTTTGTTTGAATTTCTCAATTTAATTATAATGTTTCGGCAAAATTGAAAGTTAAGCTATTTATTTGATCTTAGTAGTTATTATTTACCTTTCATTTCATTTAAATTGTTTTTGTTCAGTTTCTCAATTTAATGAATTATTTTTGTCATCAAAGTTAAAAGTTAATATTTATCAATTTAACATTTTTAATCATTTAAAAAACATATAGTTATGCTTTAATATTCTAATAGAAATAAGAGATTTTCCATATCAATATTATTTAAGTTATTAACCACTACGTAAAAAAATACTAGTATTGTATTTTCTTTAAGAAATTCTATATTTTTTTTTCATAACACGTTTTACTTTTTAATTTTGAAGGAGTAGAGAGAATAAAGAGAGAAAATTTCATGAAAAAATATTAAAGGATGCAACATATATCAAAGATAGAGAACAAAGAGTTATACATTTTTTATATATAAAAAAAAGACTTGAGAGTTTAAAATAATTGTATATAATTATTCAATCACAAATTATCATATATATATATATATATATATATATATATATATATATATATTAATTTTAGTATGATTAATCTTTGTTAAAAAACCTAACAAATTATCTTTAGTGGGATAATTTTCTTCAATTATAATTTTTTTATTTATAAAACTCGAACTCTCTTCCTATTTAAGAAGATCAAATTCAATCATATGGAACACCCACTTGTTGATTGTTATGGATAATTTGAAATAAATTTTTGAAATTTATTTTATCTTATTAAAATGATCCATGACTTTTATAATTTCTTAATTTATTTTAATAAATTTTATAGTTAAAATTTATGGCATCAATAAAAGTTGTGTATTTAAATAACCACATTAATCGATAGCTTATTTAATAAATTTTATAACATTATAATTTATGCGCAAAATCTAACCATATAACTTAGAATTAATTGAAAAAACCATTTTAAATTTTAATAAGTAATACTAAGAGTCTAGAACCTTATCCCATATTAAAAGAAATTATGAAATAATTTATTATTCTCATCATTTTTATTAACTTGTGATAAGATTTTAGAGTCAGTTAATAACCCACTGAATTTGTTCCTCCGACAATAATAAATTACTTTTATAAACAGAAACATATTTCGTATAATAATTTTTGAAAAATACCTCCAAAAAGTACAAATAACACAACCAAATTAATTACTTGTTTGCCTGCCTGTGGGGGGGGGAAGCCAAGCCACATTGAGAGAGAGAGATTTAGCATAAGTTTGATTTCCATTTTCACGTTTAGTCTTCATTTTTTTTTAAATTATTTTCATTTTCAAAAGGTTTTAGAATTTTTTGCTTACAAGAAATAAAAATAATGTATTTTTAAAAGAAAATACATTTTTAGATTTATCTAAAATTACATTTTTTGCCACCGTGTTTTCATTTTACTTAAAATGAGATTTCTAGTTTCAACTTAAAAATGAAATTTTATTATTTTCAATTTTTAATTTATTTAAAAAAATATTTTCACGAAAAATAAAAATAAAAATCCAACCAAACACATTTTCATCACTATTTTTTATTTCATATAAAAATAAAAACAAAAAACAATCAAATCAAACCTCCCTTAACTTTTTCAATTTAGGCTTGATGGTTAAGTACTTGCTTTGCTACCTCACAATTTCATCTCCAAATTGCACCCCATTTTATTGTTGAATTTCAAGCTCTACCCTCCCTTCCCTCCACTTTCCTCCCTCTTCTTCTTTTGTAAGTTTCTCTCTTTTCTTACTTTCCGTTCCCCATATTTCGCTCATTCCACTTTTTTCTATTTTCATTTTTGGGATCTACCCTCTCTATTCATTAAACAATATCTTATTCTTCAGATTTATGCCTCTCCTTGACACAATAACAATTCAAGGGCAATTCAATCTCACAAAACTCTGACCTTACCTGCATTTTTAAGTCTGATAAATAAAGGCAACGATTTTTTCCCTCTTTTTAATTTTTTAGACAAAACCCTGATGAAAAAAAAAGTTCAATTTTTTCCCTGTCCTTTTGTTGTATGTTGTGTTTTTGCAAAAGGGTTTTCTTGTGCATGTAAAAACGATGCTTTTGTTTTTTTTTTTGACAATTTTATAGGCTTCTGTTTGAGAGGTGAAGATGGAATTGTAATAAAGCTCGGAATTTAATTGGGGAATTGTGGGAGAAGAAAAAGGAGGAAATCATACACAATGCCGGAGTTCCCCTCGAGCTCGAGGTTGGAAAGGGTGCCAAATAGCGAGAGAAAGAGTGGTTCTTTGGTGTATCTCAATGTGTATGATCTTACACCTGCCAACAATTATCTTTACGTCTTTGGGGTTGGAATCTTTCATTCGGGCATAGAAGGTTTGTTTGTGTGATCCTTCCTTGTATTGTACTTCATCTGCCGTCAATTTTTAATTTTGAGTTCAGCTTGTGATGAGAGAAGTAAATTTTATGCAAATTGTTATGGAATTGCAAAATGATGTTATGGCGCAACATTTTGATTATTGAAAGGAGGAAGAGTAGCAAAACCGAACTGGTAATTGAATAGGACACGACCTGGTTATAATCTATAGTGTGAATGAAATTGCTTTGTGCATTGATCAACATCAACCTAGAAGAAAGACATGTGAATGCATTACTTGACAGTAGGTTGTCCACTCATTCATCGGTTTAGGTTTCTTGTATTATTTTTTGATCGGGTTTGTAGCTTTGGTTTTTAACTGAGCCAAATGGTCCATGTAGCCAACCTCACCTAGTAGCATAAACCTTTGTCGATGTTGTTGTTGCTGCTTGTAGTAATATGCCTTTAGAAAATGTTGCATGGTGGTTAAAATTAGCAGACATTCATTATAATGGTTGTTATATGGGATTCTGCTTTGAATATTATTCAGTCTTTAGGCTAGTAGGAACTATCCATTCATGATGACACTTCATATCAAACATGACAGAAGTACATAATCAATATGGAAGTGCATTAAATTGGGATGGTAAAGTTGGTATCAAAATTGTTGATACATATGACTCTAGACTTCTTGAAGGGTGAGACTTTACTTAATTTTTCTGCATTTGGTAATGTGGGAGTTAAGATATGGTTTTCTATTATTTTAAACTTCAAGTTTAATTATTTGGGACTTTATTATGGTTTACTATACATTCTATACCTATTGGATCTAAGGCTTGATGTTTCATTCCTAAAAAATCTTAAATGTATTTGGAATTTTGGATTACTATAGTAGGAAATAGTTTGTTTGGCACTTTGGCTCCTTGTTTTTAATGATTACTTGAGTTACTATTTTGCCTTTCCCTTTACAGTCTCTTTTTTCTCTGCTCTGCATTTTCTCTCCTGTTTTTTTTTTCCTTCTCTTTCTTTTCCATGATGTTCTTGAAAAAAACTCCCATTGTATGCTTTGTGATTTGTTAAATTTTGGGACTAATTATATTCTTAATTCAGTTTAAAGCTGATTTTATGATTCAAAGGGTAACTCAACATTACATTTGACAATCAAACATAGCATTCCATTGACCTTGAGCATTGATTTTTCTTTTTGGGTATATGCCAGTTGCATCATGGTAAAGGCTTTAAACACATGCATATGTGATTATAAGTTCTTCCTCATCTAATGAAATTTATTGTCTTGCCAAAAGATCTATGTATGTTTTGTCATTGAAGAACTGTGGTTTATCCATTCATGGTTAATGAATTAGTTCTATCTCTTTTGAGTCAAGTGACATTGAGATTTTAAAATGCAATAATGCTTCATTGTTTTCGTTTATTAGTGATCATGCTTCTAGTTAATGTTGCGACGCTTATACCTCATGATTAAGTAACACCTTTCTCACTCTAGCTGAATACAAATCTTTTAGATATATGCACTGCTGAGATTGTTTTAAGAAAACTAATGGCTAGTACTCAGTATATCTTTATATGGTCTCTTATGAGTTGTTTTAATTACTGTCAGTGTAACCCTTCATCCCATCTCTCTGCTGTCAATTATATGGCAACCTCATGCCCGTGCTACTTTTGGATCACAACTCATAACCTATGCTTTATCTTTCATCTTTTATTCCCTCACTTTGAGCCTTTAATTATCAATTTAAATGAACTAAACTTTTTAATTACATGGAAAATTCATTTATATTGCCCATGTCTGAGATTCTGGAATTTTTACTGTTGCACTGTAGTCGTATGAGTTTTGCGTTGCTTCTGGTATGGCATCTTGTGCTATCAAGTCCTGGATAGTTGGCTTATATTTGTGGGTTCTGAATAACAATAGCTCCTACAAACTAGTTTTAGGGTTTTTATTTAACTTAGTATTTGCTATTCATCATTCTTTTAATTCATTTGAGTGTTTTGCTGCAGCCATAAACCATTTACTTTTCCTTGTTACTACAGTTTTGTAGTGGCTCATTTTGTTATTCCAAAATAATTTTAGTTTTTATCCTTTTCCTCCGAAGCAATACACTCCTAGTAAAAGAAGCAACTTACTTGGATGATACTGTTTTGGAATTCACTGCACTGCTTCTGATTCAATCTAATTATCATCAAAATTTTACCATATTTGGACGATGATTATTCGTTTTGTTAATTTATTGAAGTGAAATATTGTAAAAGAAAATCCCACGTGCCCATATTGAGATTGAGTAGTGTCAAATTAGAGTATAGCCAAAGCATGCGCCGAATATACTGGGGGCTACTATAAATTATGCTTAGTAGGTCCAACTTGGGGGCCTATTTAATGTTTGTGTGCAAGTCATTAGTTGAGTTCCTCTTCACCAAATCCAATATGACATTTGCTTTGACATTTGTTTTTGACAGAAATCCCATTCCTAGTTTAAAGGTGTTTTGGATATTGTTACTAATTACAACATTGTATGTACAAGTTACTTATTTGGAAAATTTAATATAGAGAGTATTTTATAAGGGTATAAAGCTACATCTCTCGAACAAAATGTTGATCGGGAGCTGGGATGTACTGCTTTTCTGTTTTAATACCCTCTTGATCTGACTTTAGCTTATTGTTTTCATGAACAGTGCATGGTATGGAGTATGGCTTTGGAGCACATGAGTACCCTACAAGTGGTATATTTGAGGTGGAACCCAGAAGCTGTCCCGGCTTCATCTTCAGACGTTCAGTATTGCTAGGCAGCACTGATATGTCTTCTTCAGAATTTCGTTCTTTCATCGAACGCCTTTCTGGAAAATATCATGGAGACAGTTACCATTTGATTGCTAAGAATTGCAACCATTTTACTGATGAAGTTTGCCAACAGCTAACTGGAAAGCCTATTCCTGCATGGATAAATCGGCTGGCTCGTGTTGGTGAGGGTTCTCTTTTCTTGATTATTCTGATAACAGAGAAGCTGTATTTTGTCTGTCTCACTGTATATTTACTATGAATTCGACATGTATGTCTAATATGCATAAGTATGTTCCGTTCTGTCCCTAGTTTATGATTTAAATTATATGCTGCCATGAATGTAAAATAATTTTTCATATTACTGTGGAAATAAGTTTTGTCAAAGGCTGATGGCTAGTGAGAGCGAGTTATCACAGTTGCTTACAACTGGCCATTGATTTCTGGTACTTGCCTCAACTAGTGTAGGTGTAACATGACCACATCCCGATTGAAATTTCAGGTTCTTTTTGCAATTGTCTTCTGCCAGAAAGCCTTCAGGTTGCTGCTGTTAGACATCTGCCTGAACATCTTGCACTTTCTGGTAAGATTTGAAGACAACAGTATTAGCCAATTGTTTTACACTTTATGACCTCTTTAAGATTAATCTATTGGTGGCTGTCCAAGAAAGAAATATCTATTATGGATGGCACATAGCATTTTACATAATACACATCTACTATATTTTCCATATGTGAAGTACATTTTGTTACAAAAAATGAAAAACAAAAAGTGCACTCCTATGTGATTCATGAAAACCAGAAAGAGTTGAAGTGGCCTATCATTCTTTTGTGAATACCATATCATATAGATGAAACATTTGACATTATAAGCAGTTTGGTTAATCAACCCGCGAGGATAAGGATCTAAACATATGTCAATTGCAGACGACGAAGAACTGGAATCTGATGGCCTCTCAGATTCAGAGGAGAGTGAAGACGAGGATTCCAATCACCATCTGCTAACTACATCAAATGGTGGTGAACTCACCATTATAAAAGAAAAACCAATGACTCTAGCACGGGACCTCCTATGATTTTTCATTAATTACTTACCATTCTTATTCTTTCTTCCTTGTACTGTATGTGTGATATTAGCTTTCAAGGTGTAACAAGCTTTCTCAACTGCCATGTATGTGTTACAAAGATGATATTTGTCTATGTGGTCCTGTATGTTTCAGAATGTAGTGGCTGTCTTTTGGATGTAATATTAAGGTACAAACAAAAATGTTCAGGCATACCGTTAATCTGATTCTGTGGAGTTCATATTATCCTTTTGCCAATATAACCTCTTCTAATTTTCTCATCATAATTGATGGATGATGGGTATCATTTAGTACTGAACAGGTATATATCTTATATTTCTAAGATTATGCTCCATCAGTTTCCCGTGGCTGCTTTTTGTATTGGTTATAAAAGGATTATTTAGGGGAAAAATATTATTTGTTGACTTAGATATGTTTCTAATCTCTCAAATTTAGAGGTCTGTCTTTTTTAGTCATCAAATTAAAATTTATTTTTTAGTTCTTTAATCGTGAAATGTTTTTTTCATTCTGAATTGGTTTTTGATGATTTGGCTGTACAATTTGTAACAGTTTTTGAACTTAAGGGGGACTAAAAAAAGACATCCCTAAATTAGAGGAACTAAGAAAAAACAAACTCCTAAATGTGAGGGACTAAACATATTTAAGCCATATTTGTCCTTAATTATGAACAGACCTACTGTACTGTTAATATTGTAACTCAAACGTAAATAAATGATCCAGTGGGAAATGTAACCATAAGTAGCGCAAAGCAATTCGTAGTTGAAGAGTTTGGCGCGTTATGGGAAATGAATCGGTATATTGATAAATGGATAACAATGCTTGATATTTGCTATAGCATGCATTGAAAGTCATACACTACGTTGATGGTGCACAAAACAGTAGCCACCATTTTTAATGAGAATAAGCACCTCAACAAACCGTAAAATGTCAACGTTATCAACTTCGTTAGTGTTCTGGAAGGTCATCTGAAATTATCCGAGAAAACTATGATACGCTTAGCTCCATAGAACAATGAACAAAAGATGTAACCAACCGATAAGAACAGCAACTAGAGTAACTAAGAGTTGGGCTATGATTTTAGACTGAATGGTATAAGAGATGGAATGTAGGGGAGTGAAGTGAGAAGGTAAGTGACATCATAATGCTCATTGAAAAAGATAGAATGAGATTCATTACACTTTATCCATTCCATTTCATTATATACCAACCGACTCCATTCTATTTTCTACCACCAATTCAAACATGACCTTAATCTTGATTCAAACGCTGCAAAGTTATACCATGTTAATTTTTAATTAAAACGTACGGGCGGGATTTCTTTTGGAGGGGGCTAATAATACAGTGTCTTAGGATTGGGCAATGGTAGTCATTAAACTAAGTTAGTGGAGGTTCCCACATACGTAAATTCATTGGCTCAGCCATGTAACATTCCAACCTCCTTTCTCGAATCGGCAGTGTAGGCCTGCATCCATCGCAAGATAAGCTTGCAACGATGAGGCTTTATACACATTTAAAACTATTGCCCTGTCATAGTAACCATTAGATCAATATAACATAAATGAGGCAGATTGATTGACTGACCCGTAAGACACTCAAATGAGAAAACAGCTGGAATATACAGAGGAAAACGAGTTATAGAGTCAGGACCGCCAAATATGTACGATTATTGGGCAGAAAATGAAAAACATGACTTATAGGCAGCTTTTTCAGTACACGTGGATATCAACACTAATTTCTCCCAGGTGATTAGCCCGGATTGAGCAACTGCTTTCCCTGCTGCTCAGTTTCTCCGAGGAAATCTTCTGGTCGGTAGTAGCATATCGCAGCCAAAGGCATGATATTCTCGCCAGTGCTGCCTGTCCAGCAACTCGTACACGATATACAACACTTAAATCTGCCCATATTTCACTTGCCATGGCTGATTGACTACTTGGGTCGTAACCTTCTAGATCTGACTCTGTTACCATGACTACAGAATTGTCATCAAACATCACAAGATCTCGTGAACCTGCTGCCGTCTGAGAAGCCTTTACTAATAGATTGGCTGTGGGAGCACATCCAACAGCCCTCCTAACCATAAGATGGTAATAGTATTCTTGGACAGCCTGGAATTTCAAAATTAAATTATATGAGGATTAACAGTAATACTAATAATTTTCCTAACCCAAACAAACAAATTTTTGGTCCAAAAATTTGATCAAGAAATTTAAATCAGACGAGCTTCAACTTTTAAAGTAAGGCAATGCTATTCACAGGTATAAGCAAACACACTTTTTCACAGAAAGCTCAAAATCATACAAAATATAAATTCTATTTCACATTTTCATAGACAAACCTTACCCCAAAGCATGTTACGTAAATTGAAGATATGAATGAATTCTGTAAAACTTCAAAATTAACAATGACAATAACTGAAAGATAAACCGCACACTTACTTGCCACTGAGAGGAAGCTAGAAGCACCCTTGGTCGAATTGATTTCACATAAGCATATGCAGCATCAGGTGTCATCATTTTGTGGTGCACCTACACAAAAGCTCAAAACGTAAGAACAATTTACCCAATCACAGTACCAACTCTTTTCTTTTTCTGTTTTGATCTTTTCTATGCTCATTTTTAAGTTGAGGCACCAACCAGATAACAAATAACAATAGTCGTGCTGCGACCACGTCCAGCTTTGCAATGGACATATGTAGTTCGTCCCGACAATGCATTTTCTTCATAAAAAACAAATGAAAAAAAGTCAAAATAATTACAAATAAGTGTAATAATTAAATTATATAAGAAACAATGATACAAGCCAACTTGGCTGACATTAATTCAAGATGCTCCCATTTTGTTGGCCACTCTATGCAACACATTACAAATAGTTTAAAAAGAACAATCAATTTTGTACCACATAAAGAAACTTGAATATGCCACTAAACAGTTGGATATCATTATAGTTAACCAATTTTTCGTAATACTCACCATGTATGAAGTCCACAGCACGGCAAATGTCATGCAGAGAAGGAGCAAAACAGTAATCTCTAGTAGGAATCACCAGATGATCAATTCCATGAGCCTGCCAAATTTAACAACAAATTAAGAGGAAATTGAGCATACATAAAAATACATGAAACTTTGATGTCATGAAAACAGTCAAGATGCTATAATAACCCAATGTAATTGAGATGTTCCACAGTGCCTACGGAACATAAATATTCACCAAGAACTAGAGAAATCCAGTGTTACTAGTATGTTGTACAGATAAGCATTGTTAACCCCACTTTTCCTGAAACACAAGTGCATACCAGAACATGCACACATGCACAGCAAAATTCAAAGTACTAATCTTTTAGAAATAACATTAATCCCACTCATAAAAATGTTATTTCTAGTCATTATAAAAACCAAGATGCTACTACACTTACATCAGATATACATGCAAGCAGTAAACAACAAAATCTATGGGTCAGGTTAACAGTAACAATGTTCCCTTGATCTTATGATTCATAAGCAGCTTTGTGGTTTATTAGCCTTAACCATTTCCAAGTATACTTGCTTCATGTAATCACATTATGTGTTTCATTTCACAGTCAGTTTAAATACTTCCTGGAAGTTGCAGAGCCACCAAAGCAAATTAATTATCACCAAATTTTTATGACAAGAAAACATGATTAACAGAAACTAGTCAGTCACTGCAAACAAAACAACTCTCTACACAGAAGGTCAGAAGGGGCATAAAACCCTTTGAACTTAACTCCCAAATTTCACAAGTTATATTCAACATCATTCTTATAAAAAAAGTCTTGTAGTAAAAAATCAAAAGGATTTAGCTAGAAAAGCAGGTGCTAAACAATAAAGAAAAAAAAAAACCCTCAGATAAAATATTAAGTATTAACATCAATTAAAAAAATATAGAAAATACTCACATAATATAATGCTGTTGGAACCAAAGTCTCATATGACTCATTCAATGTGATAACCCCACGAACACCGAGCTCCTTTAAGTGGGGAACATCTATAGGAAATGGAACAGCACCTAACAATATGAACTGAAAATTAAGTGCATCAGATTTAGGAGCAACCTTGTGTCCCACAAACAACATAAGACAATTTTCATATTCAGCCAAGTTAAAAATGTCATCTCAGATATAAGAAAAAATCGGATGGCTTCACTACCAAGATTACATATTCAATGAATTAAGAAAAGTTTTGATATCAATCAAAGTAAACCAGTAAACCACAACAACCTTATCCCACAAATGAAGATATTATCAGAAGCAGAAAATACACCATGGGAGGACACATGGATGAGAAACAGATGACAGCAACAAATTGTACCAAAATGAAGTATGGTATGTGTCCTTTGTTGATTTTAAGGAATAAAAAATCAATTATTATTAGATCATGCAGAACAAAGATAATAATAGCAACCAGCAACGACAACAAAAGTCTTATCATACTACATGAATCTTATGACACCATTGGGCTATTAAAGGTCAAATTCTCAGCGAGATAATAACAACCAGCCGAAAGGTAAAAAATAATCAGCCAGCTTTTGAATCAGAAAACAGAAATCAAATACATTCCGACTTAGCATATCAATTTCCTAGGTGCAAATTATAATTGCCTTTTCCATTTGAAATCCGAGTAAATCAAATTTCACTTACAGTAAGTTAAGAATTTCAAAATAAAAGATTCCATTTAATTTACAAATGAGTTTGTTCATGAAACTTATTTGGAAATTGGAATGATATTAACGTAAGAAGCCCATTCATTTAAAGGTAGTAATTCAAGTGCAAATTAGAATTGATTTTTCCATCTGAAACCCAAATAAATCCCATTTTACTTCCAGTGTTAGTAATTTCAAAACTAAAAGAACTCATTTCATTTAATTGTATTAAGTAAAGAATTAAATTCATTTAACACCTTTTGATGCATTTAAAGGTTGCTAATGGAATTTGCATATCCTCTTATCTTGAGAAATTCCTTCCATTTCTATAACCATTAACTACTGTTCCAAACTGGAACAGGTTGGCTCTGGCACTTAAAGCCCTTGGTCAACAGTAAACCATATTTAAAGAATAGAAAGGAAAAAAAAGAAGCTTTTGGTTAGGAAAATTAAATTAAATACATAAATGAGCAATCAGAAAATATCACAAATGTTGAGATCAATACCCTCATCAAACATAAAAAATTAACAGTATGCGAAATTTTATGCTTCATAATCTTCCTTCTTTAATTCTCCAGCCCGTAAGAGTTGTATCATCATCTCAATACAGTCCATAACATGGAAGAGGGATAAACCACAGCAGGTATATTCAATTAATCAATCAATCAATGCTATAAAAAGTAACAACATTTTTAACTCACAAGCAATCTTCCCTCTCTATGTTGATAATCACAGCCAGCCAGCCACCCACCACACACACCGAATTTGTTGCATTGCATGTATATTACTAAATTGTAAAGCCAATGTGCCATTACTAAAATTGAAGATGAAAACAAACACACACACAAAAAACTGAACACCATTCAATACATAGTCAAGCTGAAGCACAAGATATCATACCTCATCAACCTTATCCCACCATCGAAACTCGGTCTGAATCTTATTCCTTACGACATTGTAAAACAGGGTTGGATAGAAAAGCGCACGAGCGCCTGCTCCAACCAGCACCCTTTTCGCATCATAACCACCCACAAACCTCGATCCTCCTTCCTCCACACCTTCTAAAACCTCAACTCCCTCCAATTCCTCTATATGCATAACTCACTCCAAAATCACAAAGCAATTACCGTAATAATATCCCGATAATTACAAAAACCCTAATCAACAAATACCTATGGTGTGAACCACGCTTTTTTTTTTTACAAATTACAATTTTTTACAAATTACAACTCCTCGCGTATCCTGTCCACGAATCTATCACGATTTACAACCACCAAAACAATCACAAGAAAAAAATTTACAGAACAAACGGAAGAAAAAAATAAAATCTAATTGCCCCAAATTGAAATTGGCGGATCAATAGATCGATCGACAACCTAGGAAATTGGAATTCTACAACAAATCGAAGAAGGAATGATATAAAGGACGAAAGGTTGGCCCAGAAAACTGTGAGGAGTATTTTCCCGGGAAAATAAAACCATGTTTCTTTCGGAAAAGGGTAGATCGAGGAAGAGTGGTTATCGTAATTTGCAAGAGAGAGAAAAATAGAGGGAAAATTTGTCAGGAAGAAAAAGAAAAAGGAAAAAGAATCGGGAGAGAAAGAGGAAGTTGGGAAATGGAATCCCTAACCCTAGATTTGGTAGAATCAGAAGAAAATGGCTCTTTTGCTCAACAAACTCTGCACCTGAAAGTAAAGGATACGAATACGAGAAAATATGGATGAAGAGGTAAAAATCGAGAGAATGGGGAGCGGCAAAGTTTTGGTTACGCGATTGTGACGCACGGAAGGTGAAAGTCTCGGAGAGATTGACACGTAACACCGCTTGTGGGCTTCGCCTTTTGGGTGAGGTTTGCTATTCTTGTGGTTGTTTAAATCCTGCACCTCCCATATTGAATCCTACACCTCCTAATTTCTTTAAAATCCCAAATTACCCTTTTCATATTATACCATTCCGAAATAGACTTTCCATAACATAAAAAATAACTACTAGAATAGGTATTCCATAATAGTAAAAAATAGTTTTATCTTTTGAAATAGGCGTTCCATAATAGTAAAAATAGCTTCTGAAATAGGGATTTTGTAACAATTAAAAATAACTTTCGAAATAAGTGTTCCATAACAATAAAAAATAATTGTCTTCTAGAATAGGTGTTCCATAATAATAAAAAATAGTTTTGCTTCTGGAACGAAAATTTTGGAAAATACAAAATGCATTTCCAAAAAGGCTATTTTCATAAGCAAAAATGTTTTCAAAACAACATTTTTGCTTGTGGAAAGATCATTCTAGAATGCTTGTTCAAGAAAATTTGTTTCAGAACCAGCATTCCAGAAGCTTGTTCTGGAACCAACCCTCACCCCATCCAAACCAGAACCCAAACCCACACCCACTGCAAAGGAACGAAAAAGGAAGCAAGGGCTTACCTTGGATGATGAATGAAGAAGAGAACGAAAGAGGAAGTAGGGGGGATGTGTGCCGCATTATGGGGAGGAGGAGTGCCACTAAGAGGGAGTGTTAATTCATTAAGGGTAATTTAATAATTTCAAAGGTAATTATGGGTGTAGGATACATGTATGGATGTGTAGGATTCAAGTCCCTTCTTATGAGTTGATTACTGACAACCCATAGGTCTAAGTCCACACCTTATTGTACAACTGCTACACTTCTTCAACCTTTAATATTTTCAATTTATTTTTCATTGCTTTAATTTTATTTTTTTTACACATGCATAATTATCGTCCACAATAGATAATATAATAGAGTTAAATAAGATTATTATAGATGATAAAATTATACTCTAGATATTTAACTTAATTGTTAGAATGGGTAAAATCATTATAAAAGACTAGAAGGAAAGAGACCATATTTTTGAATAAAAATGAAAAAAATAATCTAAAAGTCAAAAGAAAAATAACTGTGTTAGGTATATATTTAAAGAGGGTTTTAATTCTAAAATGAATTCTAAAACGAGGTAAGTATTAAGTAGCTTTTATGTATAGATTTTTCAACAAACTTATTTTCAATGCAAAATATTTCAAATATATATCACCTAATTTCATACTCACTTTTAATATAAGTCCCCTACACCCTAGTAAATTTTATTGAAAATTATAAATAAGACCTACTAAATAATAAATTAGACTTACCAAAATTTATAATTTTCAATAAATTTTAATGTGTATTAAATATGATATGTTAATATTTCTACTTGTACCAGTCCCAAATTAAAAATGCCTTAAGCAAAAGCAACTCAAGCAGCCACATGAATTGTAATCGTTTTCTCTTCTTCTCCCAAAATTGTTTTGGTATCTATATGTTTCACTCAATATTCCTTATTGAGTTTTCTTAGTTTCGCGGTAAAGAGCATCTAACTCAAGCGCATATCAAAATTAGAAATATTCAAACGCAGATGGGTAGGGATCAGATTCTTTGCCAACAAGTGATCCAAATGTATTCCTCTTCTCACCACCTCACCTTCACCCTCTCATAGAAAACAAGAGAGAATTATAATTAATATACTGAGTAACTCTATATATCTCAATTTATTTGAGTATTTTTTATTTAACAATGCTTCATTAATCCTTTATAACTAAGCAACATCATCCTTTTGCTCTACTCACTTTCTCCCAAACTACGCCTCTAATAGAAATAAAGGTCTTCTTATTTAGGTTATAGGTTAAAAAAATTAAAGGAAAAATATATATTTATTATAAAAATCATTAAAAAAATCCAAATTCTTTTAATTTCTTAATCAATACTCTAGGAATAATAATTAGTATTTCCCTACAAATAAATTAGTCAGCACTTGAAGTACCACATACAGAGATTCTTGGTCATGCTGTCTTAACATTCGTACTTAAACCTAGTCGATCTATTAATTATTTGGTACTATTTAGATTAAAAAATTGATAATATAATAATATGATTCACAACATTCTATCGTCATTCCCAACTCTCTTTGTTCTCTTTCACACACACACAAAAAAAAAAAAAATTAACCAAAAGTATTTAAAAGGCAAAGGCAAGTTATGCATGGCAGCTTTGATAGATAAAGTGGCCAGTTACACTAATGGGATAAGTCATCATTGTTGAATCATCTAACATTGAGAAGTAAAATTGGACCTAGAATAGAAGGCCTAGAACTTTCTCACTCATCACATTCCTGTGAGTGCATGATTAAAAAAAAATTAACCGAGATCATCCGCTTATTATTCCATCAACTTTTGCATCCATATTGACTCACTGCGTAACCTTTAAGAGAACATTTTGAGTCACTGCGTAACCTTTAAGAGAATCCAACAGCAGCCAAAAAAGGAGGATTTGAAGTGTTAGTAAACAAAATTAATTAATAGATAAGTATAACACAAAACTTAGTGCAATGAAAATTTATATAAAAAATTAGCATATTAAGATAAAATTATTCTAATTTAATCAAATTCTGAATGTTAAATTTGTAATTGTGTTAAATACTCCAAATAAAAATATTGCAAAATTCCAATTCTAGTTAGAGGACAACACAAAGAATACATAAGGATGGTCATCTGAGTTTTGTGTACGCGTAAACACATGCTGGAATTTGTCTTTTCTTTTGTCACATAAATCCAACAGCCTCCATCCAAATGAAATCCATGGCAGGAGTACAAAACGGGAATCATGACTAATTCCAACGCTAACCATTTGCACCTTGCATTTTTTTTTTCTATTCCAAAGTTGTCCCTTTTCTCTATCTGAAATTCCCAAGCTCAATATATAAATAGCTGGTCATCAATATGAGTTTTGCAACTGTTACTATAGATGTAGGCAAATTGATTCGATGCATATGGACCCTCTGCATATGTTCCTCCAACTATGCTTTAGAGTCATGGACCAACACCTGAACAAGTGTATACTTTGGTATTGATCACAAGCTGTTGTTTTCATTTCACCCTCTTTACGTGTAGTTTTATTCGATCAATCTGTAGCACCACTGGGGGAAAATAATGGTGATAACCAATTAAACGTCAATTGAGTTGAGCTTATAGGTCCATGTGCCAATTTTAACTATTTCTTGGTGTTGATGTAAAATTGATAAGATACCATGCATGGCCAAGAAAACAAAACTTTCTGGAGCCAAAGGGGAGTTAAGAAAGGTATCTGGTGATATGTATGCTTTTTTTTTTTTTTTGGTAATTAAGAGAGAAAAAAGTATCAGCAAAATCATGTTGGAGCATAGAGATACGCCCTCTAGGAGATGACTCAAGAAAAGGCAAACCCAAATCCGTCTTAAGGTATATGATTTTTGAGAAAACATCAGTGTAAATTAAAGGCTGGAAACTTGGAATCAATCGAAAAGTTGGAGACACTAGCAAAATTTTAAAGATAAGAAAACAAGTTTCCCATTATTTTCAAACTCTGTTCTTAAAACTTAGGGTTATATACTATGGGAGAAAAAAGATGTTGTCAATATTTGTAACAGTCCGCATTTGATTTGGAGTCATGGATACACATTAATACTCAATTTTGTGTTAAAGTTTTAAAAAATTACACAAAAGTAATATTTGGAAACTTCATACTAACACATGTCAATGACTGAAAGATTGATACAAAATCAAATATGTAATTAATCCTAAATTAAGTCATAATTTCATTTGTCACTAAATAGATGCTTAATGTGATACATACATTATGATCTTTATTTTTAATGAAGGAAAAGAGATTGAGAAAAATATTAATTTAATTATTTTATATTTTAGAAATAAATTTAGAATTTTAATATCATTATGATGCAACCTTCTTCTTTTGTCAAAGACATTTTCAACCCATAGAAAACTAGATAAATATAAATTATAAAAGTATTTTTTTATTCATAAGAATCGAACATAAATAAAAAAAATTATAATAATTCACTAATTCTTCTTTTTAATCAGCTAGACCCTATTGATAAAGTGGATTTTAAATCTCACAAGTCACAAGTATAATAATTTCATACAGACAGATACAGCAACTTGGGGTATTTACTTAAAGAAACTGGTATATAATTTGTCAAAGCATATTGGTGTGGGAATCGAAAGGGCGAAAAAGGTAACATGGCAAACGGAATAAAGGCAAGGCTAGGCTTGACATATTTGTCTTTGACGGTTCCTAGAGAAAAACAGAACAAAGCCAAAGCAAAACCTTCAGTTTTCAGATTATTTTCCTCACCACTTTTCTTCTCTTCTTCCCCATCTCCTTTCCCTTTGTGCTTTTCCTTAACCTCTCTACTTCCCTTCTTCACATTCTCCTTTTGCAACAATGGCAGGTGCAATCCACGCCACAAAGCACCAAAAACTCCCACTTGCACAACACCAAGAGGACCAAAATAAGTTCTATTACCATTTCCTCTACAAAGCCACACTAGTCCTCATCTTCTTCGTTATTCTCCCTCTCTTCCCCTCACAGGCTCCTGAATTCATCAACCAGTCACTCCTCACCAGAAACTGGGAACTCCTCCACCTTCTCTTCGTTGGCGTCGCCATCTCCTACGGCCTCTTCAGCCGCCGGAACGATGAAACGGAGAAAGAGCATAACAACAACAACTCAAAGTTCGACACTGCACAAACTCTTGTGTCAAGGTTCCTTCAGGTGTCATCTTTTTTCGAGGACGAGAGTGAGAGCCCGGTCGAGTCCGATAACGAAACAAAAGTCCAAACGTGGAGCAGTCAACACTACAGGAACGAACCTGTGGTTGTTGTTGCTGCCTCTCCACGGTTGAAAAAGCATTCTAGTTTTGATGACCAGAGTGGAGATAAGCCTTTGCTTTTGCCTATTCGAAGCTTGAAGTCTCGATTATCTGATGAAGCTGAAGATGTTGATGTTCAATCTCTGAACAGGTCGATGAACTCCAAAAGATTTTCAAGCAATTCGAATAGAAAAGCAGAAGTTGAAGCTGATGCTGATGTTCAATCTCTAAATAGGTCAACAACCTTCAAAAGGTTTTCAAGCAATTCAAACAGAAATGGAGAAGTTGAAGCTGATGGTGTTGGTGTTGATGTTGATGTTCAATCTATAAGTAGGTCAACAATTTCTCAAAGATTTTCAAGCAATTCGAATAGAAAAGCTGAAGTTGAAGCTGATGATGTTGATGTCCATGTTCAGTCTCTAAATAGGTCAACATCTTCCAAAAGATTTTCATGCAATTCAAACAGAAACACAGAAGTTGAAAGTTCTAGAGTTGAGAACAAGAACAAAGAGAGCGTGGTGCTTCCTTCTCCGATTCCATGGCGTTCAAGATCAGGAAGATTGGAACCTAAGCAAGAAGAATTTGATGATGCCTTCAACATGATGCTTTCTCCTTCAAAGGAGGAATCTCGCCCAGTGAAGTCTCAACCTTCACGTGCTTCTTCGCGAGCAAGTTCGGTGTCTCCTTCGCCTTCTTTCTCATCAGAATCGCTTGCGAAGAACTCAGAGGACTCGGTGAGGAAGAAGGCCTTCTACAAGTCATGTCCTCCACCGCCTCCGCCACCGCCACCAATGATGTTTCACAAATCAGTGTCCATGAAGCCAAGGTATGGTGGTTCATTCAATGAAGAACCTTCCTTCAATAAGGAGTTGAAGAGAAGCTTCAAAAGTGAGAGGAACATGCCAGTGGGAAAAAAAATTGATGAAGAAAATAAACCCATGCAACGCACGTCGTTTAGAAGTGACAAGATCATGGGGCATGCAAGTGTGCCTCTTGTGTCACAGCCAGCAGAGAAAGAAAGCTTTCTTGTGGAATCTAATGATGATGAAGACGAGGATACGGAAACCGAGGACGAGGATGTTGGAGGAGGAAGAATCATTGTTCAGAATCAGAACAATGACAGTGGGAAGGGTCCACAAGTTATTGGTGGAGAAAGTTCAAAAACAGATGGTGATGAAGGACCAGATGTGGATAAGAAGGCTGATGAGTTCATTGCCAAGTTTAGAGAGCAAATAAGGCTTCAAAGAATTGAGTGTATCAAGAGGAGTACAAAGAGTGCAAGAAACTCCACAAGGTAATAATAATATTGAAGATGGATATCCTATATATATATCCTTCTATTTGCTACATTAGTTAAATGGGATGTAATTAAATTGACCTGGTTGTTTCTTTCCAAGGCTTAAGGGTGTTATTGAATTGCTGTCCTCTTCCCCCCAACATAAATATTTATGGTATAGACAAATTACTGATTTTACCTGCGCTTTGCTATAACTTCAATTGTTTTCCACTTTCTGCGGTTGTTTTGAATGGGAAATAATTGTGATTAGATCACAGTTTTGGCCATTTGTTGTTTGTACGAAGCTAACTGTAGTAATCGCCAATTACAACTTACAGAAATCACCAATCACAAATTTTAATTAATAATAGAAAATATGAATATTAAAAGAAGTGTACTAGAAAAATGTATTGGTAGGACTCCTCGTCTAGATAGTGAGTCCTCGATTTTAAAAAATTAAAATGCATCAGAAAAATTGAAGTACTTGAGTTCTCATTTTGATGAGAAATAGAGTTGGGAGCTGAAGGGATTCAAAAAGACTGACCGTTACGCTCATGATATTTTCATGTGAATGTTGTTACTCGATGTTCTGTGAAATGTTTTTCCACCCAAGTGTTGGGAATTGATTTGTTGTTTAATTGACATCAATATGGATAATTAAGATTGGATTGGAAAAGTGATCATTCACTTAATGATGATGTGGTAGTTGCACAAAGCCTTTAACGCATCATGAGCTCAGTTGCAAATTGCTAGAGACATGGCATATAAGAATATTGTCGTTTTCCAGCTTTCTATGGCACTAAATTTCCTTCACTCTAATCAATTTCCTTTAAAGTGCGTTTGGATTAAATACTTCAATTAAAAAAAATTTATTTTCAAAATTTTGTGTTTGGATAAAAAAAGTTAAAATTATGAGGGTGAAAAAGATGAATGAAAAAAAGAAAAAATATGATTGGTGTTTCAATTTCTCACCTTTTAAAAGGAAATTGAAATTTCAGATTTTTAGTTGTTTAAAATTATGTTTTAAAATTCTAAAATTTTTAATTCTTCACAAAAAAATATCCAAACAATGAATTCTAAATTAGAGAAATTTAAATTCTTTGATAAATTATTTTCCTCAGTTAAAATTCTCTATCCAAACATATTCTTAATGTTTTATTAGTTAAAGTATCACTTTATTATTGGATCCTACATGTCTTACAACTGGGCTTAATTAACCGAATGAAAATCAACAACAACTAAGTACATTTGAGCATGGGCTGTCCTAGTTTTCAAGAAACCTGAATATGAAAAAACAAAACTAGTAGCTTGATGACTAATTCGGGGAACTGCGTAGGGCATCCACTATTTTTACTGTTATACCTAGCAGTTTTTTTAAATATCGAAAATGTCTTTATATGTATTTTTGGTGATAAATAGCAGATTGGCTTTTTCATTTTTATAGTGTCTTTTTTCGTAAAATTGCACTCCCTTAGTGTAACTTGCTTTCGTTAGCATCCTTTTGTGAGTGTTTGTTGTCGTCGGTGGTGTACATGCGTTGTTTACGGATATACGATGAAGTTTTGTGGTTTTCCATCGCTGAAGAAGAAGTGGTGCGTATTAAAAAAATTTAAAATATACGGATTGTCAATCCATATGTTTTGAATTTTAAAAAAAAATTATACAATTAATTTATTTATAAAATTTGATAATTAAATAAATTTGATATTTAACTGAATGTTGTATTTATATGTTTATTATAGTAATTAATAGTTAAACAAATTTGATATTTAATTGAATGATGTATTTGGATATTTATTGCAATGATTGAAAATTAAACGAATATGGTATTTAATTGAATGATGTATTTAGATGTTTATTATAGCAATTGATAATTAAATAAATTTGGTATTTTTTTACATATATAATTTTTTATTAAACTTATGATTTTTATTTACAATTATATATATAAACAAATTAATTATTAGATAAAAATTAATTATCACAAAATTTATTATGTAAATTTACATGTGTATTAAATATACATTAGAAATTTTAGTATTATATATAGCAACATTAATTATTTTATAACATAATTGGTCTATTAGTTCAGTTAATTATAACAAAGCGAAAGTTATAGATTCGATTCCTGCTTGAACCATTAATTTTAAATTAATTCGTAAATTATATCTTTGAAAAAAAAATTAAAAAAATCATTGGGCCACTTACGGATTGACAATCCGTAGGCCCAATATGGATTGTTAATCCGTAAGTCTCATACAGAGTATTGGGCTTACAAAAGGATAAAATCGAAATTTCGCATGTTATACTGGGTGTACGAGTAAAAATTTTGGGTGCCCCTAGCAGTTCGCTAATTGGGTAAACTAGGCTCTTGTTCTATGAAATACATTGAATGATTTTACAAGCTACCAAGTGTGTTTGGTTTTCGGTTAATTTTCCGTTGCAAAGCTTTAAACGATTGTTTAACTCAACAACAGTAAAACCATAGATTTAAGTGAACGTGTATTACACACAAGTGAGAGTTTGACAAGGGAAGAAGTTTTGAATTTCTTGGAATGAGAATCTTATTTTCTTAATCTGTTTCAAAAAAAAAAAAAAAAATTCCCTCCCCTATCAAACACCCCCTGGATGTCTACTATGATCAAGTTGTGAAGAAAATTAGCCAAGCAACATGGGAAAGGGTTTTGGTAAAGATGTCCGCAATCTAATCCTTAGATCATTTTAATCCAATTAACATTCTGATTGTTCATATTGGTTTTGTAAAAATTGATACATATTATAAAAAAAATGGACTACTATTCTATTTATTTTTTTGTATTTAAATATATTTTTAATCCCTACACTTTAATTTTTTTTATTGCTATTATTTTTAATTATCTCATACGTTCGTGCAGTGATAAAACTTCACAAGAAATGAAAATGTGTTAATTTATCTTAATTGCTAACTTAAACTGCAAATGCAATCAACGGGTCAAGTTAGCTTGAGTTTATTGGGCAGGAAAACATGCAATTCTAACTAGGCTAATTTGGTTGAATTTTGCACCTAGGAATTTGCATCAAACACGTTAGTGTGATGCTACCTGAAAACACAACTAAACATCATCGAACCAAGTTATTTTATACACAATTTAAACCATAAACAATCTTTAGTTAATATTTAATAACTCCAGCAAGCAAAAAACAATCCATTGACACAAAATGATAAAGAAGAAGCAGGAAAGGTCATCCACTTGGCAAATTCATCATTGCCTAACCACTTGATTTCCTTATGAAAATAAGGTTGAATGACAGCTTAGACTGGGTGGGTAACAAATGACTTAGTACTACTATAGTGGATAATGGATTATGTGACTTGTATGAATGGCAACAACAGTGAGTAGGCAAATAAATGGTTATTAACTTAAAATGGGCTTGAGGTTGAGATGTCATTCTGTGTAAATTAGTTTGTAGGTGAAGGGTGTGGCTGAGAGTCTGAAATCATGGAAGTGTTTGTTTGTGACAGAGATTGAGACTATATATGTGCAAACTTTGGCTAATAAGTTCATATTCCCAAGTCATCATATATAAAGTCTTAGGTTGAATTATTTTCAACCGATGAACTAAATTGTCCATTATGTATTTCAATCAAGTTGGAATCAATTTAATCCAATAATTCAACACAAACTAACCCACTAGTTGGTTTGAATTGGTTTTGGAAATTCATCAAGTCCATGTAATTTAATAGACACTGATATACTGAGCAACTATAGTCCAAAATATTGAATGAAAAAATGGCTTCCTTGTATTCTATTCTAAAATTACGTAATAAACTAAATACTGGGCGTGACTTTCGTCGATCCTTGGATTTTATATGTTTGTGTTTATCTATTTCAATTTGATCAATGGAACATAACCCATGAAAACAGGAACCCTGTTATGCAAAACCATTGTTGTTTGGGCCCATAATGTCCTGAATTCTTTAAATTACTGAATGGTCGTTTAGACATTTGAACCCATTATTTATAGACCTAGACCAGGACTGGTACTCCACCGTTTACATTGACCCGTAAAATAAGAATAAGAAACGAATTAAATTTTCCCTGAAAAATTCATCTTCAGCTCTTTCCCCTGAACACCACCTCTAGGGGCCCACCCCACCCTAAAATGAAAATCACAATTATTTCATTTCACTATGAGCATATGTTCCATACATAATGCATTCACGTTTTCCATTTTTTGGAAACAAAGTTATTTCGACGACTTATTCAAACCCCAAACTTAAAAGTAAGTCATCCCAAATCTTCAAAAACCAAACAAGGATCCTTTCGGCATTGATGAATAACTTTATTTTCCAAACAATAAATGAAAATTTGACTTAACATCAAATAATAAACATGAAACTAAAATATAATTGAATGCCAATATTTAAGAACGCCCCCATTATCAGAGTAGTGTTTAACAATTTTCCATCAGTGGACCAAGAAAAGAGAATAGGCTATATATAATGCATAAATCTCATGATAGTGTATCCATTTATGATAATACAACTATTATAAAAATATATAAAATGAAATACATGTAAAATACTTATCTGAATGTGTAAAAAAAATCATTAAAATGTAATATATATATATATATATATATATATATATATATATATATTACAATTTTGTAAACCCAAATTAAAAACATACTTTGTAAAAGTTATTAAAAACCATGAAAATCATAAATATTATGATAAATTACTTCTTAAAATTCCATATCTTTCTTGCAATAATACATATGATGCAATGCATAGAGAAGACAAATCCATTTTTGGTTCATTAATAGACAATTTTTTTATTTTTGAAATCAGTGAGCAATAATTTTATGTTTTATAGATAGCTAGCTATATTAGATTATCATTACTTTTTATAAAAGCTTTTTATATTTCGCCAATACGTATTCAAGAGTCTCAATATAAAATACACATAAAATATAAATACTTAAAGCAAATTGTTTAAATGGGTATGATAAAATCTTGACAAAAAGAATAATAAATAATGATCTCAATTAAGTGAAATAGGCCACGGGAACCAAACCCTATATAATTTAACTAGATAATTGCACTTTACACAAAGTCTCTGTTTAGAGGGGGAAAAGTTAAGTAATACTATAAACTGAATAAAAAAAAACACCTAACTAGTAACTAATATATAGGTCATACCCAACAAAACAAAAGATGATAGGTCAAACTGGTACAAAACATTGGAGACCCACCAAATCCCTTCTTCTAATGACCATATCCTTAGACCGCACAATTCCACAGCACGCTGTTTCGACCGCTCCCTCACTCTTTCTGTTTCCCCCAATTTTTCTCTCCTTTTGGGGTTACACACCTACACGGTGGTACAAGTAGGCCCAGAATAGTAAATAATAATAATTTCACAATGACCAAAACACCCTCAAGATCAGTGGTGGAAGACATCAAACGGCCGGTGCGTAATGGGAGAGGCGGAAGCCCACGGGCCAATGGGCCTGTGCCGAATCTGGGCCTGGGCCTGGGCCTGGGCCATGGGATGATGACGCGTGGCAGCATCGACGGCGGAGGACGGAACAGCCACACGCTCGCAAGAGGGGCACATGGTGAGCGTCGTGGGTGGGGTCATTTGCATGTAAAACTGTGGGGAAAGTTTCAGTGCTCTAAGCTCCTGAACCTCCTTCTGCAACCTTCTATTTTCCTCCGTCAGATTCTCGCAGCACCTTTTCAATACTTCGCAGTCCACCTCGGTTTGCTTCAGCTTAGTCCTGAAATTAATTTCAATAAAATCAAATTACAAAATAAACATTATATTAAATCGAATTATTTCATTTTTGTGACATTGTATTTTGTAACTAACCTTGCTCTTCTGTTCTGGAACCACACCTCCACTTGTCTAGGTCGAAGTCCTAGCTGTTTCGCCAGTGCCAATTTTTGCTTCTGCAAAAACATTAAATTAAATAAATCCCATTAGTAATCTATTTTCAGGATTCCTATTTTACTCTTGTTTCTTATAAATATGTCGTATTACCAAAAAAATATGAGAATTAGTATTATTGTTATATTATTAAGGTCGTGTTTGCTGTGCTTACGGGGTTGAGGGTGTTGTGTTCTTTGAAGCTTTCTTCGAGTATAGCGGATTGGTCTTTGGAGAGTCTAAGTTTTTTCCTTGCGGTTTCAGCGTCTTCCTCGTCGCTGATTCCGCGGGAACAGGCTCTGTCCATGTCGTGTTCTTCGCCGTTCGGTTCTTCTCTCTCGCTACGTTTTCCACTCACGCTAGAGACGGTGCTGTTCGGAGACGAAACTCCCGTTTCCTCCTCGGTGTCCACGGCGGAAGGTAACCGGTTCACGTCGATTCCGCGCAGGAACGATCGCGTTTCGCCTCTGCATGTGTCGGAGTTTCGATCTGGATGTAAAAGAAAAAAATCATTATTTTTTTAAAAAAAAATTCATGCATATTAAGGATTTGGAATCTCTGGTTCGGCATAAATAAAGAGGGTGGTGCTAAAGATACTGAAAATGAAGGGTGAGAATAAAAGACAAGGGTAAAAATAAGTTTTTGTTTTCTGTAAAAAAAAAAAAATAACACCCGGTAAGCTGAATCAAAGTGATTGAGAGAATGGAGAGGGAGTAGGAAATAAAGAGAGAAACTTGAACAGATCTGGAACATTAGCATGCAAATTAAAAAACAGGGGAAAGTTTTTATTTATTTATTTTTTTGAAAAATAGAAAAAATTTAGATTTTTAGTACATACCCGAAGAAGTGAAAGCCTCGTTCCAAGAGGGTTTTTGAGGGTTGCAACCAGAAGGAGAAGAGGAATGAGTAGAGGATGACATGAGACTCGGATGTTGAGGATTTGGGGTATTGTGATGAGGGAAGTTGAGGCTTAAACTCAAACCCAAATCTTCCTTTTGAACCATCATCTCTAGCTAGCTTTATAAAAATTAGCAATTTATCAGAAGTAGTAGTTTGAGGATATTGGGTGAAAGGTTTTGGTGAGAGAAAAAAGAGAGTGAGAGAGAATTGAAGGAGATGGTAAGAAAAGCAAGGGGAGTTTAGGTTTTGGAGTGATAGGAGGGGCCGTGTGGGTGTGAGGTTATATAGAAAGGAGAGAGAATGGGTGGGAGTGGTGTGTAAGTTCAATGATGACTTTATGTCAGCAAGGCCAGTTATCTCAATCATGACATTTGCCCCGCAAATAATACAAACCCTGTTTTCTCTGTCTTCCTCTCATTTACTTCATTCATATCTTCCCTATTTATCCTCGCCCTTTGACCATTTGGTAAAACAAATATACCACTTTATTATAACTTTACTTTCACACTCTCTTTTTTTGGATAACTTTCACGCCATCTTTGCAATTGCACCATTGGATAAGTCCCACTCGACAACTAATTGTCTAATTACATTGACAACTGAATAATATATACAAATATTAAGAAATTAGTATTATAAAATAGGATGTTAAATTGTTAATTATTTACTGTGATGTAATGAATCCAGTAGTGGAACACGACTAGGAACAGGGGAAGACAATAATATGAAAACGATATTATCACCTTTAAAATTTAAATTTGCATAAAGGAGTTTGTTAAACAATTTTTAGTGGGAGATTTTAATTTGGGATTTTAGATATTTGTCAGTGGATGTTATATTGTTACGTAGGATTGAAGATGTTTTCAAAAAAAAAAATTCTTTCATAATATATCTTATTTTGAGATTTTAGATATTAGATGTTAGATTTTTTATTTTATTTTTAAATTCTACGTTATCACATATGATTGAAGTTCTCTCAAACCTTTTTTTTTCTCTTTAGTGGGGATCTCATTTTGAAATCTTACATAAGTTTTAGTAGATTCCACATGAATTTTACTTTTAAATATTTTATTGAAATATGTATTAAATTAAAAATGACTAATTAAGTGATTAAATTTAATTAATAAAACATGTAAGGAAAAAATTTATAAATATTAAAAAATAGGAAAACATACATAAATTTAATTTTTATTTATGACTAAATGTTAAGCAAATAAAAAAATGCAAAAAATTGATAAAAAAGAATGCAACACATTAATGCCAAAAAAAAAATTAAATTTCATTATTGTTATGACTTTAACGTTCCCAAAGATGTTCTACCAAGTCTACTTGAAGTTGTTGATAAATTCATCTTGAATGCATAATGTGTCTTGTTTGTAAGTATGTAACAAAGTCAAGAGGAACACCACGAGATACTTCAACATTTGAAATGTCATTGTCTACGTGATCATAATCGACATTGACATTACCACTTAATGTATCTCGTTCCTCTTCAACAATCATGTTATGCAACATAATACGTGTCAACATTATATCTTTCATTGTATTCATGTTTCAGGCACGCGATGGACCACATATAATTATGAATCGAAATTTGAGTACACCAAATACTCGTTCCACATCCTTTCTCGCAACTTCTTGATATTTGCAAACAATTTTCTTCTAGGACCTTGTGGCATTGGTATGATTTACACAATGACATTAAGTATCTTGATTGGGCCACATTTCTTGACATTGTTTAAACCTGTAACTCCATCAAACATAGGTAATTGGTTTAACACATTATTGTCATTGTTTAAACATGTAACTCCAAAATATGTATGTCAAACCCACAAGTTTTATGAAGCCACGACTTTAAGTATTATTGTGAGTTTCTGATGATCATCTTTACGATATTGTTCCTGCCATGCAATTGGACAATTTTTCCACTTCCAATGCATGCAATCAATAGAATCTAACATACCCCGGAAACTTTTGTGCATCTCCAATTTGTAGTAGGCAATTGATGTCATTGTTGTTGGGTCTTCTCAAGTACTCTTGTCCAAATATCTCATTGACGCCCCTTAAAAAAAATTGTAACCATTGAGTTGTAGTGCATTCACCAATTCTAATGTACTCATCTACACAATCGGCGGGTGATTCGTATGCCAATATACGAATAGCTGTAGTGCACTTTTGCAATGACGAGAGACCCATTCTACCAATATCATCAGGTCTCATTTGAAAATATCCATCGTAATTACTAAGAGCGTTGACAATTCGCATGAATAGTTGTCGCCGCATTCGAAACCTACGTCGAAATTGAGTCTCTTTGTATACCAAATTTTTTGAGATTGTGATTAATGACTCTTCTAGGTCTTTTGTGTATACTGAATGTTCATCTTCACGATTGCGATTAATCACTCTTCTAGGCCTTATGTGTTGACTGTTGTTGCCTCCTTGTTGTTGCATCGCACGTAAGTAGCTCATTATTTGTTTATCACTATTGTCATCAAGTGTTTCATAAATAATTTGTTTCCAAACTTTGTCAAAGTCATTATTTGGATCCATTGTATGAATGATTGATTACATAAACGAATGAAAGAATAAGATTGTTTGAAGAAGACGTACAATAATGAATGAGAATTGAACAATTAAATAGCAAATTAAACAATGACTAGTTTCATAACAACTAGTTTTGTAACGGTCAAGTTTCACAGATAAAAAAAATTGAACAAATTTAAAGACGGTTACAAATTATAAAAAAAAAATCAAACACAATTCCTAAAAATATAAATTAAAATATGGTTACAACAAATTAAAACTACCTAACAATTAATACTACATGCCTAGTTAGGCCTAATTATTTTACAAAAGGTTTGATGGTTTTGGAGTTGACTTTCAGACATTGTAGATGTGCCCTTCATTATAATGTCGTAGTACCCCGTTTCCACTTTTTTCTCCCTAAAGACTGCTAGTTTGGTGTTGAGAACATTTCTTTCTCTCATTGCTTCCTCCACACCAATCAAGTCCACAAGATTAGTAGATGTTCCTATTCATTTCCCCTTGTTCTTCCTTTAGGTTGTCTTTTGCTCCATTAGATGGACAATTGGAGACAACGTGTCAGCTTCAAAATCTACTACCGGTGTTTTTAGATTAGATGACGATGAATATGTCCCAAATGTGGAAATATTTGTCCTTTTAGAACAATTTTTAGTAAACTGGTCAAACCATTTTGGTTGATCTTTCAGAAGTCGCCAAGCTTGTTCCAATCCAAAATTGTTTCCTTCGTCTTCCTTCCAAATGGCATATGCATGAAATATGACATCGTTATTTGTGCAACCACTTTTCTTCAATGATACCACTTGCTTGTAATGACCCTTGAATTTTAGCATGCCTAGATTATTTTTTTACCATCGTGATTTCAGTTGATGCATTGCTCTTTCGCGTAGTTCATCACAAAATTTGTTGTAATTTTCTGTGACTCTCAACCAAAATGCTTTTTTTGTTTGACCAACACCAACAATTGGACCAGTTGAGATGTTGAACCATGAACTAATGAGGTGCGTATCTTCTTCAATTGCAAAGGTGAGTCCAAGGTTCTTTTTTGTAGAAGACCCTCTTATTTCCTCAACGACAATATCTCCTAGCCCAATTTGGGTAGAATATTGTGAAAATTGCGAACCAACTTCATTATTTGAAACACATGGTAGGATTGTTTGGTTGGATTGATAGAGATGCTTGAGAATTTATAGCGAAAGGAATTTGAGTGTTTGATATAAAATAATTTGGTGGTAGTGCTGGTAAAAAAAATAAGGGAAAAAAAGAAGACGATTTTATGAGTTTTGGGTCAAATGAGATATGTTGTAATTTTGTCAAATATAAACTTGCTAATCAAATTGATTTGAATCCATTTCACAAAAATAAAATTGAACTAAGATTGAGACCGATAAATCAAGAATGAACATAAAAATTGTATGTGGAAATTATGTGTGTACTAAAGCAATTTATAGATTGTTATTATCTAACATTGTATATGTAAGAACAAGTCTGCAAATTTCACTTGATAAAATTTTGTAATCAACATTTATTGTATACACCTATGATTTTGATAAGCAACATTTTTTTTTAACCTTAGCGAGAGTCTATTCCTTTTTCTGCGCATTGCAACTGTTTTTTCTATCATTTTTCCCCATATTTTACTACTATTACCATATGAACAATAAAATTATTTTTTAAAAAATGTGCATATCTATAAAATTCTTTCCTAAGAACGAGATCTCCATAAAAATCTTAAAAGATACTTTATTATTAGATCTGAAAAAGATGAAATCTTCCATTTAAGATTTATCCCCAAGATTGAGATGGTTAGCAGTATTTCACACTTATAAGCCATCAAGCAAACGAAGAAGATTTTGAAAGGCTTTCTGATAAGACGATAACTATATACATCACATCATCGTTCATGTCACGACTTTTTGGTTGATTAGACTTATTTTTCCTTTTCTAAATTTTGCTAAAGAGGCTGATAAGACTAGTTATTCAACTAACATGTGCAATTTCATCAAATTTATATCAATTAATATTATTAAGGAATCTCTTGATCATCCGTTTAAGACTCTTGCGGCACATTTTGAAAGGACACAATATAATCAATCATGATTGTAATAGGGACTAGGGAGTTTTAAGGTTAGCAAAGCAATTAGGCAAATATAGTAACTTGTGAAACAAGATAATATATATATATATATATGTACATGTATAAATATTTAAAAAAAAACCTCAATAAATTTCTCTCTACCAAAAGAGCATGTAAAACTGAAAATGAATGCAGCTAGGTTTAGGTACGATAGGGTGTCTGGTGGGAAATCGTCAGAAATCTTGGTGGGCCAGTTCGCACCTGAAGGAGTGAATCAGTTCCCTACATCAACGGCTGAGGTCAAATGTGACATCCATCAAAATCAGCACAGCCAATGATCATGATTGGAACCAAACAGATAACCTTTTCATGATATTTGGCTTGTCCCTGAGTGGGGCCCCATTATCCCTTATCCCACGCGACACACAAATCTCCACCCATGCGATCACCACGAGGGTCTTCCCCCCAGCCAACAACGTCGCTTTCTCCAACTTTTCTTTTCTTTTTCCTTTCCCTATGACTGTTAAAAAAATAACTTCCTTCCTTTGTTTCTTCCTCGTGTCCTGGGACCAAAACGGCTTTTGCTCTACCACGCGTCTTTTCACTGTTTCAGCGTTTTGGTAACATTGCCCGTCAATAATTGTTGTCTTGGTTAAGTTAAATCAACAAATAAGTTCTCACTTATCATAATAGTGCAGTATGAACCAAAACAATTCACAACGGCTAATAAGCTTTCGTAATTGCGCCTCAATTATGTGCAATGGCAGGAAAGAAGAAAATATCATAAGAGAATAATACATTTTTGTGTAAGATGGTCGCAATAATGTTTGAATTTATATTAAGATCACAAGAGAATAGATTAAACGAATGAGTTTATCTTTTTTACATTGCTAGTATACAAATTTTAATACATGATACACTATATATGTATTAGAATATTAACATTTTTTATTTTTTAAATTTAATTCTTACATATAAAAAAATATTAACACTTAGTTTCTTATTAGGAATTTAGATTACATATTTTAATTCCTTACTGAATTCAAGCTTTTCTTTTTCCTTGGTATAAACGACTAGGAAAAAGACTTATTTTATTGTCTTAACTCCATAATTTAAGATTTGGACTTGCGAGTCATGGCTCTAGCCGTTTACTATCGTAGCCAAATCTAAGCTTTCCTTTTTCTTTTTCTTATTTATTATGGAGTTTAGAAAGAAAAAAAAAAGGCAAAGAATTGAAGAGAAAGAGAGGTGAGAGTAAGAGGGGGACAAGTGCGATTGGTGTTCACGTGGTGCGAAAATGAAGAAAGCGTGGAAGAAAAACCTGCCCCCAACTCACAATCACATGAACCAACATGCCTCTGCAGGACACGTGCTACAACACCCCATACGTCTCTTCACACGTGGGTCCTTCTTTTTAATCAGTCTTTTTAACTTTTTTCACAAATAAATTAATGTTTTTTACATCTTTAAAATAAGTAAGATGAGGATCAACTTACTACTCCTACTAATCATTTTTTTTAAAATATAATCATTATAATGAATAATCAATTTTAATTATTAAATTTTTAAAAAATAAATGATAAACATAAAGTAATTTAATTTTTCTTCGTGTAAGATATTTATGGTTTGCTTAATGTATTAACTAAGGATGTGTTTGATAGGAAGGAATAAAAAAAATGAAAGTATAAAGGAATAAAATATGAAAGAGAGTGAAAAATAAAGTTATTTTATTGATATGAAAGAAAGTATAAAAAAGAGGAAATATTTAAATTAGAGTTGTATGTAAATGATAAAAGAAAAAAGTAAATATAATAGAGATGGAGCACTTATAAAAAAAATAGAGATGAAGTAAATATTCATTTTATTCTATTAAGGGGCAACGATTTTTTTTCCTTTTAAACTAATTGAATGTTGCTAGTCGACTATGTAAATTGCTTGATCAATTATACAACATGATCTTATGTCACCAGACACCAAAGTCTAAGAATCAATTATCACTTAATCGACTATGTTATAAGTATAATAGATTATATTATCAACTTGATACAAACTCAATCAAATTTGAATAATACAATGATACATAATCAATTATGCCATCATAATCAATTAGGTAGATAATGTATATGGAAGGACAATTTTGACAAGTAAAATGTTATTCTCTTGTGTCATTGTGAGTAACATCTTTTATCTTATTTCTTATCAATTTGGAGTGAAAGTTTAAAGTTATGGACTCATGAGTTCCATCAACTTTTTAAGACTTCCATATGTCTTTCACACCACCAACACATTTCCATCTTATATTTTTCACCTCAATTCGATTGAATTCACTTTCAACATAAAATTCATCTTTTTAAATCAAACACTAAGAATATTTTATAATAGTTCATTTAGAGAATGCATATTTATTAGTACATCACAAAGAGATGTTCTGCTTATTTGAAAGGAGAAAATTGGTAAAAATGAAATAAGAAATTATGAGGTCTACTAATATTATATTTTATTTTATGGAGGGAGAATATATATATATATATATATATATATATATATATATATATATATCCATTTGTAATTTTATATTTTTAATAGGGACATAGTAGTCTATTTAATAATAATAAATATTATATAATATATAAATATTTTTAATAAAATATTTTTAACGTAAACTAATTAGCATTTTTTAAGTAAAGTAAAATTATGTAAAGTAGAATTTTAAATTAACATAAATGAATTATATTGCATGTTCTATAATATATACAAACATATGACAAATGGTTAAATAATAACAATCCATCTATAATTCTATATGCGTATATTATATACGACTTTTTTCTTTAAAAATTGTTTAAAATAATAAAAATTTAAAACTTATTTATAAAAGATTAGTTAGAAAAACTTTTCTATATAGATTCTTACTCAATTTTTGACTAATTTTTCTGACTTGTCCACACCACTAACTAGACTGCTTTCATCAAACTAATAGGTTTCATCCAATTTTAGAAATTCTAGTTTTTTAATGTGTTCTTTATAATTTTTTTGCGCTCTTTACTACATTTTTAACATTTAATAAATGTTTCGTTATATGTCTTTAAAAGATCAATACCTTTTAGCGGTGATGGATAAAATTATTAGAAAAACAAGTTCAGTTCTAAAAGAATTATAATTTTAAAAAAAAATTAGAGTCATAACTATATATATTCAACATAAAATATATAATTCAATTAAGGTTATTTATACGATTTAAACTAGTGAGGAAGGTAGGGGTAGTACATAAAACTTTGCTCTAAAGAGAGATGGAGAGTAAACAAAATCGTGGGTGTCATCCTGTCCCTTCACGCACCGACACCTTCCTTATCACAATCATTTGAACACCCATTTGCCTCTTTGCAAAATCTTCACTACCCTCTCTCAGGGCGCGTGTTATTCACCGCGCTCATTTCCGGTCAGACATCTGACATCATATACTGACAAGAGAAGTTCTAACACGTCATTTCCTCTATATCAGTCTTAATTATGAAACTAATCTTTAATTATATTTTTATTATTTTCAAGAATATATTCTATGAAATTGAATAAGATGTAAAATTCATTATTTTTTTAATTTTTCAAAAACTTCAACTAATAAAATTTATTGAAAAAGTATGCTAAAAAATATATTATTACCATTTTTCTACTTGGTCATGGCACGTGTGAGTTCACATTTCTTTCTAGGTAAAAGGGGGTATTTTAGGTTTGAATTTTGAAATGGCATCTTCACCATTGTAAGTGAAGTCTATATGGTTAGCACCTCCCATCGCGATCCTATCTTTTGCAATTATTCAAATTGTGACTTTAATGAATCGTCCATTTGGCATCGTTCACGAATAGAATTGAGTTTGCAACTTACAAGTAAGACCCTCCTCCACAGGGAACGGAAAGCTTTCCCACCCAATGACCTAATGATTGAAAACGGATTATCTATCACAAACTTTATCAAATTGACTAATCACTAATTCAACCACAAACTGTGTACCACATAACTGCCTTTAAGGAAATAATTAAAAATAAAAGCATAATATATTTACTGCCACCCATTCAAATTATTCATATTTTTGTTCTTTTCTAATTTTATGTGCTGACAATATAATTTTTTACATTATAAAGTAATTCAAATTAGAATAGGTATCATTTTTAAGATGATTTTTATTTAAATTAACAAAGTTGTTATACATTTTAGTTTATAATTGGATGGTAGTATAATTTTTTTATTCTAAATTATTGATGTTTTATAATTTGTAAGTCTAATTATTTTTTTCACATATATCTCTATTGAAAAAAACTAGATTTGATCTTAACAAGAAATATTACAATTGAAACATATTTAAAAAACAGATGAAGTAGCCTATACAAATTCCACACTTACCAACATTGCAGCGTGATATTATATCCAAGATGGAATTTCCTATTCAGGATGACATTTTATGGATCCAACGTGACAAAATCAACTCCTGTATTATAAATAATTGTCATTCTACTCTATTATGGTAAACAATTTTTTTTATTACTATTATTATAAAAAAAATTCTCATTAATCTGTCAATTCACTAACTTGAGTGTTCGAATTTTTGGAAGTGGTGACCACCCCTCCGCTCAACTTAGACGGAACAACATGCATCATCCAACAAAGAGTACATGTATTAACTGCAAATCACATTTACGGGAGGATTATAAAATACATGATGGTGTTGATAATGGTAAATCTCTTGTGAACTTATATTGAACATGTGTTATTGACAGTTATAATATTATATATGAGATAAAATACTTTTATCAACAAATTAAATTTTTTTCTATCTTGTTAGATTTATGTTAAAATGTATGATTCAACATTTTCTCATGACTACGATATTGAGTGTAGATGGGGTTTGAATATGAAAGTAATAATAATTAGTAAGGAGATTAGAGTATGATTAATTATTAAGTGAATGGCATGAGAGACAAGATGTCGGGTGATGATTATGAGTGTCCCCACGAGTGCGTGCTAGCTGTCCCACGTGTTCCCTTGCATTGGGCTGGGTCTTTCCACACACACCCCAATAATGGATCTCTCCCTAACATATTAAATCATAACACTCGTTAACGTATCACCCACTACCCGACAAACCCACCCATCATCATTCGTCTTTCCCTCCTCTTCCCACTATCATGCCTTTTTCCACCCCACAAACCTCAAATGGAGTATACTTTTATTGTAAGAAATAAAATAAAAAATGCTTTGTTCTTCCTCTTACCCATGTGATTTCATAGGGTCTTAAATTAAATAAAAATTCAAACAATTTTTTAATTGATAAACTAATTTTATTACCAAAAAATCATTAATTAAAAATTAAAAGTAAAAAAAAATCATATTTTTTCTTAATTTAGATAATATTTTGATTATTATAATTTTTATTAACTTTTTTCTATTTTCAAATAAATTTCAGATTTCTTTAACTTAAAATTTTTAATTTATAATATAAATTCAATATTTGAACAACTTATTTATTTATATATATTGGATTTTTTTATTTAATTAGTGTTGTATCTCAAATAAAAAAAATAGTCACTAAAAATATATACACAAGTTTAGAATTGTGGTTATTCTTTAACTAGTGTAATTTCATTATTTATAAACTAAAAATAAAGTATTATTTCTTTAAAAAAATTAAAAATAAGACAAACTAAAATAACTGATTCATTTTTTTCTTATACTTTTAATTTATATACTATTTATTCATATTTTTTTTCCCTGGACGCTAATTGAGCCCGAATCGGTAATATCTTTACCATGTGATTTGCACGTGAATTTAGGTAGCTTTCGAGTTTCTTCCCATTTTCCCTGTCCTAACTGATTCTTAATTGGTAAAATAAACAAACAAATCTTACTCTATTACTCAGAAAAGGTAAACGTATCAAAAAGATGCCAAAGCAAAAAACTTTATTGTAACTCAGACCTTCCTTTACAGTTTCTTTTTATTTTTTTAAAAATAAAAACATCACGTATTCTTTCAGACAGTGAAATTAAAAAAAAAAAGGAAATTTTATTGCATCCTAAAATAGGAGTAGTTTAATCTGTTTTAACTTTTTTTATTGAATTTTTTCCTATTTATTTATATATTATTATATTCGTTTTTTTAAGAAAAAGAAAGTCTTTTTGGGCTGAAATACCTAGTCTTGTCACAAGGCACCCAATAATTGGAACTATCGATTACACAACAACTCGAGTAAGGACCCCATCTTTCCTTCTTGGGTCCGTACAGTGTTCCATCACATGTGATTCGCACGTGAACTCCGGACCCTGGTGTTTTCACTCATTGGCATTGCCATTTCAAGGCATGTCAAATGACCATGTTGCCCCTCTTTTTGGTTTGCCTCCATTATTCAATGATTGATGATGCTCGGCAAAAATATTGCATTGCTCTTGGATACTTTCCTAGCTTGTTTCCTTGTGTGATTCTTTGTTTTTAACAATCCATTACAAAGTTCCTTAAAAAAACACAACACATTACAAAGGCTATGTCGGTTTTACAAGCCACGATGATAAATGGGAGAGGAGAGTCATGAGGTAGGAAAAATTATTATATTATTTAGATTTTTTACATTTTTATGATCTCAATCAATAATGAATAATTATGTGATATTGTTATTTTTTAATTCATAAAAAAGAACTAATAAAACTATACTACTTATCTTGAGAAAATTAGAAAAAATAATAATTTTACTCCATATCATGTGAAAATTAGTTAAAACTATAATGATACCAAGTCATGTAATGATTTCTTCATGAGATATAGGAATTATTAGTTCTTCCCTTTGTGCCTATGTCTTGTCTCCATAAAGTTATCCCTAAACTATTTTTAATTTCTTTTTTAATAATCCGAGAATTTGATCTCTTTTGTGTGTTCATTTTTTATCTTTAAATAGATTATACACCAAGCATGTTTTAAATTAAATAGAACATAAGAATAAATTTAACAAAAAACTTAAATTAATGAATTCAATAACTAAGTCACATATATAATATATGCATATAACAAACAAATGAGTTTAAATAAATAATTTAATTATTATCATATTAGGATTATGTTTTGAATTGAGGCATGTATATTCATATCCTCAACTCAAGTCAATATCACCTTGCCATTTTTTACACTATTATAAGTATGAAACATATATTAATTTTACTAATAATTAATTTTTGTAAGAAATTTGATGGATAACTGTTAGTAATGTTTTACCTTATCCGAGTCTTTAATTTTTATGGGAATTATATTATGATAATGGTCATAAGAGATTGGATTTGAATCCGATATGTATATGTCTTTATGTTAGGATAATAATTTTTTTTTTTTTACCTTTTTTCATTTACAATGTTAATTATTAACGAAAACTCAACTTATACTCCAAATAAGTCTAACCTGCAGGTAAGACAGGGCAAGATGAGGCAGGTATGTCTGTCAGGTGCTTGACTCATTATTTCACAATGGCGGCAAGTCGCACCATAAGTTTGAGAAAATAAGTATATGATTCCTTTGATCAGACTTACCTTAATTAAGAGGATTGCCACTCCTTTTTCTATATTTGTAATCCGGTGCATGATGACTTAACTTTTCACAAACATGGTAAGTCCCCTTTCATTTTAAAGTTTTGATTAGTAGCTTTATGCACTTGATCATGCTTTTTGTTTGTGTACCTTTTTTTGTGAGAGTTGTCCACTAATTAAGTTGCCTTTTGAGATCATTACTTTTGCTGTTTGCTTTGGCTGACGATGCTATATGAGTTATCAGGTCTCCAAATGACAGTTCTTTACGCTAGCTTCTACTTGAGTTATTGATTGTAGTCCTTTCATGTTTCTTGTGAGTTTGGACAGTTCTTCAGGATTATTCTTCAGGATTATTTCCTTATAGTTGGTATAATAAAAGTCTCCAATAATTTAACACGCTCCTTTTAAGAATTGAAACTCCCAGTAAGGTAAAATAACAAAAGTTATATATGTTAACCTAAAAATTTAAAGTTAAGAAAATATAAAACAAATAAAAAAAGAGAGAGAAAGGAAGAAGAAGAATAGTGGGCATGGAAACTATGTTGAAATTTTAGGGGATTTTAGTAAAATATCAATAATCACTAAGAATACATTACGTTAAAAGAGTTATAAGAATACTTAGATTCATAATGATTGATCAAACAAATGCAACGAAATTTGAAAAATAGTCACGAACAATTGGTTTAATGGCTTTCCTCAACCAAATCACTTTTTTTCTTATGGGATCGTCGTTTTCTCTTCAGACGGGGAGATGATAAATTAGTTCTTAATTTGGTGTATTGGAGACCATAATCGTACCTCAGGTTTTAAACTTATTAAGGTTCTCATTATTCTCTAATGAACTGAACTGGTTTCCGCTCATTAAGCTCATTAATTTTCTTTTGATAGTCAAATAGGCTTACCAAATTAGATCACTTGTATTAAGCCCATAAAAAATGTAAATGACTAATATAAATGTTATAATATAAAATGTAACCCACATTAGTTAATTAATTAATTAGGAATTATAAAATTTTTAAGAATCTTCCACTTGGGCTTCATATTAACTTTAGACATTTATACAACAAAATTCTTTAGGCGCGCAATTGTATGTTATTTACTTTTATATTTCCCTTAAAGAATTTGGCCTATCTTATATAACAATAAGGAATCACTGTGATTTTCATCACAATCTAATGTGACTAAGTCACAAAATAATCACCATCGACACTTATACTTGATAACATGATCAAATATGGACAAACAACATAAAAATAACATGTAATGTGATCTTATCCATGTTCATTTCTAACTAGTCAAAACCTTATTTTTTATAGAGATCAATACAAATACAACACATATCGCATATAAAACATAACACAAGTTTATAATAAGATGATAAACATCAACTTTATTTTTACAAAAAATCCAAACAACAAAATGTTTGTAAACCATAAGATATAGAATATGAGCAAGACTCTCACTAAACTAAGATATTATCAGGAATTACACTCATATGAGCAATGTGCTCATGAAAAATTTTAAGTGTCAAACTTTTAGTAAGTGGATCAGCTAGCATGGAATGAGTTTCTATATGTTTTATACAAATCTATATTTTCTGAATTCTTTATTTAACAAACAAATTACTTTATGTCAACAAAATTTTACTTGGTTGAATCCTTAATAAGACTGCTAAGATATTATCTTAATAAACACCTGGTGGCTTCTTAATGTTGGCAACAACAGACAAGCCAATTATAATAATTTAGTAGTTATAAATTCTAGTATGATGTCTCATAACAAAACTTCACCAACATGGTTAAATGTGGATCCTTATGAAGAATGATTGGTATTAAGACTTTTCATAAAAATCGAAGTTAGAATACCCAATGATTTCTGAACTTCTAGATTTTTTATATAAAAAAATGTAGTTTCTTGTTCTCTTCATTTAGCGCCTTATGCGTTTTACTACTTTCTAGTGTTGCATATTAATATTACTCATGTATCACCTTAAGACTCCCACTAAGAATTATTTCAGGGCAATAAAAAATAAACTTAAGCATACATGATAAATTGTAATATAACTATTTTGCAACAGTAAATCGTATGAAACTAGTAGGATGTCATCAACATATAATACTAAAATAATAAACTTACTCCAACTGAACTTTTAGTATACGCAATCATCAACTAAATTTACCTCAACACCATAAGAGATAATCTTGATGGATTTTGTAATACCATAGACTAAAGACTTGTTTAAAAGCATAAATAGATTTCTTTAGTTTGCATACCATAAACTTTGGATCATCTTAAACAAGGTTTTGTGGTTGCACCATATAAATTATTTCATTAATATTTCCATTTAGAAACATAATCTTTACATCCATCTATGCAAAATAATCATCAAAATGATTTATAGTGTCATTATAGTTCTATGAGAAAGTCTCTTTATAATCAATGTCTTTCTTCTTGTAAAATTTTTGACAACAAGACAAACATATATCTCAATATTACCCATTGAATATCTTTCGACTAAAGATATTTATTTGCAACTTATGGGTTTCATAGTTTTAGACAATTTGACGATATCTCAAATGTCATGTTCAACCATCGATTTTATTACATCATTTATGACATTAATCCACTTGAGAGTTGGAGCATAACATGACTTGACTAAAGTTGATTAGACCTTTTCAATTAACCTAATTAATGTCATATTCATGTTCTTAAAAAAATATAACATAATCATATCAAATTACATTTTCCTTTCTCTAGTAGATCTTCTTAATGACATTTCTTGAGGCTATTGAGCTTGAACATTAGGTGGTGCTTGAGAGGGAATTTCAATGGTGCTTAAGAGGTAACATCATTATTTAATTACCATATATGTTTCTTGAACAATGGTAAGTACAAAAACTTATCTTTTGTCAATAACATATTATTTTTTGATGACAACATTCCTTATGTTTTCTTCTCCTTCAAACTCAATTTCTTTAAGGAGTCTCGCATTCCTGTCTCAAACATGATCTTAAAGTGAGATTGTAAAACTTATATATGCTAGAGTTTTAAATGTAACAAAAAATAGTAACTAATTATCTTTAAGTCTAACTTAACTTCATGCAGCTTATAAGACATTGTTTCGGCCAGACATCCCCAAATGTGCATATGCCTAATATTAGGATTTCCCCAGCTCACACCTATAGGGATTATTAGTGACTTTTTTAATTGGTACTCTAAAAGGATATAAATTGCATTTTTAATGTCTTTCCCCAAAGCAACTTTGATAGAGAAGAATCAAATTTCTTACCATATTTGTACAAGTCTAATTTCATCATTCTGCAACTTTGTTCATGCTAGGTTTTGACTACCATTATATGTTGTAAAAATATTTCACAATTATTGAAGAACACACATGGGGGACTCCAAACATTGCACCTTTATGTCATATCTACCATAATATTCTCCACGGTCAGATTTGACAACCTTAATTTTCTTTCCTAATTGAAGTTCAAATTCATCTTTGAAAGACTAAATGTCTAGAGACCACAACTTCTCATAATTTAAATAAAGAGGAATCATCTATGAACATAATAAAATACATTTGTTCATTCCGTGAATCCTTAAGGACTATAACACAAATGTATGTATGTATTAATCCTAAGACATCCTTAGTTATTTCAGTACTTAATTTTTATTTTGCTTGTTTATTTTCCCTTTTTAAACTCAATGTAGACTATAAGGTCCAACCAATATAAAGGATCCAAATTTTCATATAACACAAGCATCCAAATTCTCTATTGAGCGATATGACTTAAGCGCTTATGTTAAAGTGAAAAAATTCTCATTTAATTTTAAGTTTTGTACCACCTAAAATTGTTTGCAATAGGAACACTTAATATCCATAAAAGAACTCATAACTTGCAACATTTGAATCATGAGAGAGACTAACTTTATTATTTCTAATTGAACAAGAATAACTAAATTTGTCCAAATTAGAATTAAAATTTGGTTTAATAAACAACTCAATATATGTCTCAACCAAATTCAAATAAAATTGGATCTTTTAAAGCAACATAAAAGTTCTTATACCTTCAACTGCAACTTTAGTTATCGCTCACATAGATGAATCTTTCATTATCACTTGGCGAATGACTCTATAGGTAACATTGTACAAACATGCTTATGTGAGTAGTAGAACCAAAATCTACTCACTAGTGGCCTTTAGTACAAAACTAAATTAACTTTAAAGGAAACAAAAATGAGAAGTTTACCATTCTTCACACACTAAATAGTGTAATTGAGACTTTTTTATATGTCTCATCCTACAAAAGCAACAAGAAAATTCCTTATCTTGTTCTCTTGTTTCTTCTCTAAAAAAATAAAATAAAAAAATTATGCAATATTCTCAATTCTCAACTGACTTCCTACAAACTCTAAATTTTATACATGCAGTTTTAGAATTCAAATAATATGAGCAATTTAAACCGTAGTAGTAGCAACAACAACAATTAAAGAAGAGAACAATAAACATCCAATGCACAAATAACTTTTATGGTAAATTTCAAGACCCAAACAAGACACCTAGTGTACCATTAATCCCTAATCTTTGGATCGAAAAAGATTAACTGCAAGTGGTATTCTTAATTCATTATTTAAACATTAGTGATAAGTCTTGTCAAACAAAGATTGTCTTTAGACACTTTATTGCTCACATGGAAAACTTATATGATGATTACTCGTGTCAAATAATGATTGTTTTTTTGAACATTTCATTATTCACATCAAAATTAATATGATAATAATTCCTATCAAATAATGATTGTGTTTGGGCATTTCATTATTTACATGAAAAATCAGACTATTTATAATCACCACATGTTTACCATTGAAAGCATGTAGTTATTCTGCCGAATTGTGTCTTCCTTTAGGCTGAACACAATTCGCATGAATAATTTGATGCAACATCTATGTAAATTCAATCAAACTAACTTACGCAACAGATGTTACTTTAACAACATGTTGTTTCAATTAATTTAACCAAAAAATATAAGACAATTTAATATAATAAATTAGAGGTATTAAAATTACACAACTTTCACATATCATTAAGTTACATAAAAAATATATAATAGAACATGCAAATATTTTACAGAACAGATTCATCACAAGATACCTAACACAACATTAATTCATAATCTTTGGACAGAGAAATTAATTTGTAATTGATACTCTCAACACAATGATCAAATACTGACAATAAAATGAGTCAAATAATATTTTTTCTTTGGACCGATTATTATTCACATGAAAAAATCTTATAATTGTCACTCATTTATCATCACATATATGTTATTATTTGGCCAAATTCCGCCTTCCTTTGGGTTGGACACAATTCGCATAAATAATTTCATACAAAAATCTATGTAATTTTAATTAAATCAATTTTCACAATATGGATTACTTTGACAATATATCATGTCAATCAGTTTAATTAAACAAATTACTAGACATACAAATAAATGGAAAAGATTTATTATTGCTAAATTTACACCCAATCATGATAGCAGAAAAAAATATTAAATATTAATTACAACAAGTAAATATCATATCCTTAAATTATACTTAACGTTATCATTAATTTATATTGCATTTAAGGTCATCGGTTCTGAAGCACACCATTCCAGTTTTACAAATTGAATTAAAAATTCACATTGCAAATCACATTCTGGTCATTTAAAGATTGAAATTAGGCTTCTTGAATGATTAGGAAGGCGATGTTGTTGTCTCGAAATGAAAAAAAAATGTTTTGAAAGATTGACAGAATGATCACATTTTCTCCACAATTTCTTTAATTCTTCCTCATAGACTTTATCTCAAACACATAACTTACAACAATAAAAAAAAAATTAGGCAAAACTTCCCCAAATATAAAGTCAATATGTAAGCACACATAACAAATAGAAGTGGTGTTCAAAACCAAAAGTGATGCCGAAAAACAAAATACAACTTAATTGAAACCAAATATCAAGCATGACAATTTCTGAATTATTAATATGTATTTTCCCAAAAAAAAATATGATTCATATAACCAATTAATCGATTCAAGTGTAATAAGAATCAAACAACTATATATCTTAATAATCTAACAGTAACAATGATTGTGATGTCACTTGTTGAAATTTTAGGGGATCCTTGTAAAATACCAATGACTACCAGAAATACATTACGTTAGATTATCAAGAAGAATTTTAGGAATACTTGAATCTATAATGATTAATCAAACAAACACATCAGAATCTGTAGAATAGTCACGAACAATTGATTTAATGATCTTCCTCAAGCAAATCATCTTATTTCTTATGGAACTGACATTTTCTCTTTAGATAAGGAGCGAAGAAACTCTTTCTTGATTTAGTGTATTTGAGATCATAACCGTGCCTCAGGTTTTAAATCTATTAGGGTTTCATTATCCCTAATGAGTCAAACTGATTTCCACTCATTAAACTCATATCAATTTTTTTGTTGATAGTCTAATAGATTCACTAAATTATATCACTTATATTAAACGCATAAAAAAAATATAAATAACTAATATAAATATTATAATATAATATATAACACACATTAATTAATTAATTGAAAATTATAAAATTCCTAGAAACTAATCTGAAAACCCATATATATTACTTTAATTTGTAGAATTGTGTCATTTAGTAAGCATCAATATTTTTTGAAAAAATATAGATATATTATTTATAGAAAACTCTAACATGAGTATATATTCATATATAGATTGATTACTTAAATAATTTTTAATTATTTTTTTAGAATTAATTAATTGATTCATTTAAAGTAATTAAATCAAATAAAAGAAACGAATAAAATTTCATTTCATAAATATTTAATTTATACTTATATAGAATTCTATACTAGTATTCTTTTTTTAAAAAAAAAATAAATTAATGATCAGACAATTAAAAGTTCAAGCAATATTTCTGAATTTTTTTTTTTTGATAAGTTAACTTTAAATTTCAAAATAAATAAAATCGACTATTAACTGTAGGAATAAAATGTCATAAGGTATCAGTTATATCGTGAAGCTAGGCAGGAGATAAATCCACAAATTTGAACTGTCATCATGTATTCCTTTCTTAGGTTTTCTTATACAAACACAATTTAATACGCACACATAATTATATACAAATTAATATGTGTATTATCAATATTTATTATACATTTCTTTACTGTTTTTTATATCATTTTTTAAAATACCTATTTTGACACTATTTTAAACTATAAATAATACTATGATTAAAGTTTGAAATAGTATAGCATTTTTTTAATTACGAGAAAATATAAATTTATATATCACATGTATTAGTGATATGTCGACATTAATTTGTTAAATACTTAAATTAAGAAATAAGAATCATCCCAATCTGCCTTTTTCTTCTGTCACTCCCGGGTTTGTCATTCCTACCTATACCATGATTGATTGTCTCACAGTCATGTCTTCCACGTAAGGTATTTGTTTTTTTTTTTTTTTCTTGACAACGATAGAAAACTAATTTTACTTCTTTCAAGGAAATAAACACTCACGATTAAGCCAACTAACTCATATAATTTTTAACAAATCATATGAACTATTATTAAAAATTCCATATATTGATAAGAATAATAATCATTTAGCATATTTTATATTGGCAATAAAAAAATTAAAAATATTTTCTCAGTAATTTTTTTTATTAAAATTAATTTACTGATATAAACATTTTGACTCTATATTAATACTACAATATATTGATAGAATACATATTCATGTATATCTTCATAAATAAACATAACTATTAAGAAATACTTTTTTCTCATAGGAAAGTATTTCTTACATATCCCATATTGTACTAATCTACACCCGGAGAGAGAATTTTTTTAAAAAAATTATAAATATAATAAGTATTTGATGTAACAATAAAAAAAATAAAATAAAAGATTATTTAAAATATTAGAATGTTTAAATATCAATCCTCTTTAATATATGAAATTGAATTATAACTATTGACTTAGACTCATTCACAATGTTAATTAATAGCCCATATTTGAATGCTGAAAATTGCATTTAACTCACTACTACTAAAATATATTGGTATTTTGTATTGATTTCTAGAAAAATTAATATAACACGTAACATGATGACATTTTTGTAATATTAAAATGAATACTATATATTGGATTTTGACAATCAATATAAAATGTTAATGCTTTTTCAAATTTTAAATATTTTAGACAAGACTTTTTAGATCAATTATATTTTAATTAATTAAAAAGTTACTTTCAAGACTAATATTTCATACTATAGTTTTAGAAAATCTTATTAAACATCATATTATGTGTCTGTAGAACCTTCACTCTCAAAATATACAGTATTTCATTCTTACTTTTTGTTGTCCTAATTCTTCCACCCTTCATTATCATAATTATTGTTGATTTTCTTTATCGTTCTTGTCCCAATTTTTATTCTTTCACGTCGTTGTTCTCATTTTCATTATTTAATGTGTCTGCTCTCATGAACAAATGTGCTATTGTCGCATTTATTGTATTTGAAGATTGAGTTTGCCATCTGATAAACGCTATGCTTGTTATTGTTTATATTTTCACAAAGTAATTTGTGTTGGCACTATGGTTGGTTTATACATATGTTAGTTGCATTACCTAAACAAGGATGGGTGTTAACTTCCTTGACATAGATATGGGAACTAGTCTCTGTGTTAGAAAATAATTCAAATTTTAAATTTTAAATTTTTAAAATATTATTTAGATTTAAAAAATAATATTATTTTATTTTTAAAATGTTGTTTACAATTAAAGATAATATTATCTATCTATTAAGAATTTATTTCTTCATTTAAAATTAAGGTGTTATGTCTATAAATAGAGAATTTTGAGATAGAAAGAAGGGGCCGGAGGTCATCACACAAAGTAAAAGAGGAAAATCATGTAAATAGAAGGATTTCAAATTTATCATTTGTCTCAAAAACTTGTGAAAAATTCTTGGATTAGGGAAGAGGATCCGTCAAACCATGCTAAACAAATTTAAGGTAATAGATGTAAGGATGATGGTCTGAATTGTATCAACAAAGTAAATAATGTGAATGTAAGGGTATGATCCAAAACACATTAAATAAATTTAAGGTCGCATATGTTTAGATGAAGATTTGAATTGGGTTAACAAAATAAATGATTTTAGTGTAAGAATGAGAGTGCTATTCAGTTAAATAAATTTGTTATTTTTTTATTTTCTTTATGGGTTAACCTTTTATTTTATGGTGTATTCCTTTACATTCTACCCCTAATAAAAGAGATGTGTGTGTTTTCCTACGCCTATTTTATGTTTGCAGTTTCTGAAAATGATAAAATTTGCATGTGTTTACATATCATAAAGTGTGTGTAAGTTAGTGTTTGAAAATGAAAAACAAAAATTATATATATGTTTACATGCCATAATGTGTATGTTTTTCCTTTGTTTAATATATATGTTGTTCGCAATGTATACTGATAGTAGATAGAGACTTTTAAGCCTTCAAAATATGGGTTACACAGGTATAGTCCACCCACAAGAAAGGTAGACGTGACTCATGATTGAAGGACTTGACCCTTAGTTGTGGTAGTAGTAAGGACATATTTCAAATTAATTGTGGTCAATCTGCAAAATTACAAGGGCTAAATCATTAAAAAATTTAAGAGTCTTGTGACCCTTATAGGACGAAGCAAGTCGAGCATCTTCAAGAATGAGTAGGATGAAGTAAAAAAGCGTGTGAAGGAGGAGAATTAGTGAGTATCCTCATATGACACTTGTATCAAAATTGTAATTACTTTTGCAATGATATATAGGGGCTACACAACTAAGGAGGCTCATTATATTGTTGGGAGGATTATATAAGCAAATGTTATCTAAATTTTAACCACTAGTACTATAAGAAAAATTGGTAAAAGTATCTTCATCGGTGAGGGAGGACATGATGGTAATGTTCTCCTCAAGTTGCCCCCTTCCCAAGAATCTCATGTATGGAAATGTTTATATACATAATTGTTTGCTTAATTTTGTAAGAAATAATATTTCCAATGAATCTATTTCAAAGATCAGGTCACAACCCTCATTGAATCTTATTGAATGTTTATGTGTAGCAACAACAAAAGTTATTGATCCTAGCTATAATTATTCTTACGAGGGCTTATTTTATTAGCATAGAGATGGATTTCTTGATGTACCAGAAGGATATTTCTGGAATTTGTGGATCAGAAATGGATGTTTTGCATTTCTATAGAGTAAACTATTTGTGATGTAAGTTTTTTTTTGGCATTTTGAATGAATAATTAAGAACAATTGTGACCGAAAACATTTTTCTTTCTAATGTCATAGGTATATCCATATATAACCTTTACAACTTAAAGAATTTGACGAATACGCAAGACTTCATTTTTCCACTTCACTTGCAAAGTTAAGGGAACGATCCCCATTTGTGAAAGGGATACTTAAGTGTTAGCCTATGTGATTGTGAGAGCAAGAAATAATGTTAGCTATCACCATGAATAAAAAAAATATAAGTTCGCAATTAAGATGGTATTGCGTAACTATGCCTAATTCACACTTGATTTGGCAAGCAACAATAGCAGTAGACTGATATGTGTGTTTAAAATTATTTGTGAAGAATTCCGTATGAATAAGTAATATCATATTCATAACAAAAATACTTTAGAAATAATTAAACTTTTCTGTGAAAAAGAAAAAAAGTAATATTATTCTTTACAAATAATATTACGTATTTTTCCTCTTGACCCCCCAAAAAAAATATCATTTGTGAAGATTCTTTTAAGGAATATGATCAATTTTTATGTTATGGAATTTCGGGTTTATTATCCTTTTAGTTTTTAATTTTTTTTAAATTTATATTTTTAGTCTCTAATCTAAATTTTAATTAGTCAAAATCACAGAACTTTTTCTATGTTACAATTTTTAGTCAATATTGTTAACTAATAACATTAACTAATCAATTTTTTAAATTAAATTTTAATAAAATAATTCAATAAAAAATTCAAAATTTAAAATTTAAAATTTTTTATTTTATTTAATTTTAGTTTTTAATCATATTTTTAGGTGTATATTAACTTGATTCTATTTATAAACCCTTAATTTTATTTTATTTAAGATAGTAGGAATAAACAAAAAGATAAATAAATTTTGAGGAGTGTTAGGAATAGACTTCAATTTTTTCCTTCCAACACACATATTATAGTTAAAATTTCTTGAAAAATATAAAATCAAATGAAGAAATAATTAAATATAACTAGAGATTAAAAAAACTGTCATTTTTAATAAAGTTTAATCATTAAAGAATACATTTAAAAAATATGTTACTAACATTTTTTATAAATCTTATGTCACACACCAATAAAGTTTAACTGATTGAATAAAATATAAATATTATAAATTTTTTAATGTTGGGTTAAATTCTCACAAATAAAAAAAATTATGTCACATTTGTGACAAAGGCCGTACACTAGCTAATAATATACAGTTATAGTATCTGTAAAAATCCATTTTTAAGGTGATAATTATAGCTGATCTTACATATATTTCTTTAATTTTATGCACAATTAACTAAAATCAATGATAGAAATATTCTCAATACATATTAAATGTATTTTTATAAGGGTGTAATAAGATTCTCTTTCACCTTCTCACCTTATGGTGTGGCAAACCCACGTGAATCCTACTTGGCGCACCAATTCATTGACAGACAGCAAAGTACACGTGTATATGTCTGTCTACACCACGTGCAAACTTGGTCAAAGTTACTTTGTTTTTATTTTGCTGGATCTGGTCCACGGTCAAACCTCACTTTTCCTAAATCAATATCCTCATCCTAATAGTTTTTTTTTAACAAATAATTATAAGTAGGCTTTTTAGACATGCGGGGTATTTATATTATGCAAAATGAGTTGTGTAGTCTATTAACAATTGTATGCATCACTAGTGACTTATCCCTTTTGTCTTATCCAAGAATTATTTGCTTATCAGAAAACTTTCAATTTTACTTTTAAATTTATATATATGTTAATCATATTGTTTTTTTTAATTTAGTCACAAAATTAACCTGTTAAATCTTTAAATCATTTTTATTTTATTCTTTTTTAAACAAATCTCTAGTTGTGTTAAAATTAGTTGATTAAATATATAAAATATCACTATATTTATCTTTATTATATTAATGATTAAATTGTGATATTTAGAAAAAATAATAATTTGGTGGTAGTTAAAACTTTAAATGATTAATTTAATGACAAATTTTGGAAGCTTAAAGAGAGACAAAAAAATCTTTAAAAAAATAATTTAGTGATGAAATACCATAGTGATGCATATAATTATAAAATATCATGTTGAGAATTTTCAGATAATAATTGAAATTCTTATGAGTGTATGTTATTAGGATCATGCATGTACTATTTCGCATATGATATTTGGATTCGACTTTTTAAAATAAATGTCTTATTTTAGAAGATAAAGTAAGTAAGCTTAATAATTAATTAAAAAAGATTAATGAATGTTATTACATGTACATGTATAACAAATATGAATGTATTAAAAATCCACTGTTGATTTTTCACTAAGATCAATTAATGTACTACTCCTACCCACTTTAAAAAAAATCTAAGATATTTTACATAAGAATTTGATTCTTTAAAGTGATGTTAGAAAGTAAAAAAAGTAAAGGTATATCGGACATTGAAATTTTTATGAGAATGAAGCATTATATTAGGCACATATATCATTTCATGCATGACATTTTACATATGAATTTGAATACTTTAAAGCGAGGAAATGTCATAAAGTGAGAAAATGAGGGTGCATATATTATTGATTTCTGGTGGATTAAGTATGAGTTATGTCAGTTCAAATTAGTAGTGAACATAATTTTCTTACTTTACACGTATACATGTTTACTTTGAAGAAATTAATTAAATCCCCTACATAAATATGTCGTTGATATCTTATACCTCAATTATTCTATTCTGTTTTTTTTTTACTGTTACCTATAGTTAAATTATAAATAAAAATAAAAATTACTAAATTTAAATGAAAATTATAATAATTTAAATACCTGACATGATAATTTTAAACTAGTACATATAACTTGGTGATCCAAAAAACTAGCACACATGAAAGTTATGTTTTTTTCACAATAAATTAGAGTAATGTAATTATCCAACGAAAACTTTGTTATTGATTGAGATAAAACTTAACCAAATACTTTACAATAAGGAAAAAAAAAAACTCATGATAAAAAAATACTTATATAAAAAATGCAAGATTATATGCCAAAGTATCATACGGCAAGTAAGATATAGAACACGGTTTTGTATAGATTTGATTGTTTTTTATAAGTTTAGAAGAAATTTAGTGAAATTTTGATAAAATTAGTAAGATATTTATGAGATGTAAGATTAGACTTTATGTTCGGGGGGTGGGGGTGTTAAAATTTTAAATAAAATTCAATATTATAAAAATGAACTTTGAATAAAAAACAAATTAATTTATTCAAAATAAACTTTAATTTTTGAGAGAGAGAGAAAAAAAACGAGAATTAATAAAGATGCAGTATTAAATTTTCTTGAAATCAAGAAAACCTTAAAAATGATTAAAATCACCTGCAATCTAAATTAGACAGACAAAAATGTTGTCAATACTTTTGTATAATACTATCCATTATTGTTTAATTTATTTTTCTCCCTAAGTTTCCTCTCACCTTCTTAACCGGCGTAGTCGGTCATCCCCCAGCCGTGCACGTGCAGTCATTTTCTAGGAACAATTGCAAAACCCACTTGGCTTAAGATATTCTTATGCGATTGATGAGTAATAAGCAATTATTAAGTATATCTGGCCATGTGACCGGCTTAGCTGGTAACCACGTGATTAACGGTTCCACGAATCGTTTACATGGATGTGTAATATCGTTAATCGATGATTAAGTTCCTCTTTGCACGTACGATTCTTGCTTTTTATAATAAAAAGCTCACAAGTTGGTTAGACCTCACAATGTGACTAAGGTTCGAATTTAATCTATGATATTAGTTTCTCACAATTGACTAAGGTTCAAATTTATATTTAGAAAAGTATTCAAATTTATTGTGCTACTGTGTTTAGAATAAGATTATTTCGGTTGAAATTTATAATTTTTTTATGAATGTAAGTTTTAATTACTAATTTAATCGTTATAATTACAAAATTCTTACGTTTTGTTCTTATAATTAAAAATGTTTATTTTTAGTCTCTCTAATATCATTTTTTTAATCTCTTTTAGTATCTATGCATATCATTTCAATTCTTTTTAATCCTTGTGACAAGAACTAAATAAGATTAAAAGTAATATATAAGGGAATTAAAATGGGATGATTTTAAGTATGGAGACTAAAAGAAAATTTTTATGTAACTATGGAATCAATGAATAATTAAATTAAACCTGAGTTTAAATAATGTTTTTTTAGATGTTGCCTATATATAAAATTATAAAACCGGTGCCCTAATGGACATTATCAATGCCTGCTCATTAAATAATCTTGAAGACCATGACTGATCTAGGAATGAAAGGTATAGTTGGAACTAAAAGAGAACGATCTAATAGATTTGGCAGATGATGTTCTGGTTGAAAGCATGTTTCGATTAATTGGTAAAGATTTTATATGCACATAATAGGGGAATGACAGAGTATGTATGAAGGCACATGATGATGCAATGATTTATTTATAAATAAATAAATAAATACCAGGATATGTAGTGTCTCCTGTTTGCTTCTTTTATTGTTATTATTTATATAGTACTATTGGTGGCTTACACTAACCCAATCATTTCGTTTCTTGATTCTTCAAATAATGAAAGGTTCCAATACAATTATACCAAAGTATGGGATAATGATTATTAGCTTATTATAGATAAATTATATATTCTGTTCAAATTTTATTTTCTTCATTGAAGTTCCATTCAAATTCAACGAGGATTTAAAAAAGCTAAGCACACGGGTAGGACCCAAATGAAAATGACTTAGGATAACAAATGATTTGGGTAACAAGGCTATATATGTGTAGGTGCCTAGCTGTGAGCATGAGAGGGCCATCTGGTTGGAATAAATAATTAATGCAAAAACAGGCAAGAGTGTCCCCTACTATCCAGATTTAGTGAGCAATTAGGGAGGCTTTTTGTTGAAATAAAACATGGTCCACTTGCATTATTATATTGTAGATTATAGATTAGAGATTAGGGTTTAAATTTTTTATGGCTTTTTTGCTTTGAAATAACTTAGATTTGAAAGTGGGAATTGAGTTTTTTTTATGGATTCATTGGATTGCTTGCAATCAATCCCACGCGAAGTTTCGGACCATTTGCCCACTTGATATCTAGGATTATAGGTCATCGCGCGCTTACATAATGAATATCACTAATATTATTATTAGTACAAGTGTACAACAATAATGATGACAAACTATATTAATCACCTTCGTATCTAATGTTCTTAACTGGTTAATTGGTCGTTAGAAATAAATATAAAAAACACATAATAATACAAATTATGATTCAAGACTGCAATTTCAACTGTTATTATATATATAAAAACATTTTTTAGAATTTCTCTTTAACTTTTTCCAACAAGAATGTGAATTGTTAATTTTTGTTTGAATATATTTTTCTATAAATAATTATTAGAGAGTCAAATAAGAAGTTAAAATGGATTGAGTTATTCCACAAGTCACGACAATATTAAAAGTTTTTTATAGTGATATTTTGACATTTGCAAATCTCAGATGTTGTTCGGAAAATAACTTTTGTTAGCAAAAAAATTATTGTAGCATGGCAATACAAGTGTTGTTGTGAAAAGTATTTTAGTGATATTTGGTGTCACTCACTACTTACGTTTTAACATCAATATTTGTTGTTGTCATCATGAGACTTTGTTGTTGCCACAACTTATATGCATGCGATAATAATTTGTCATGTCTTGCATGACTTAATGATCATTTTTGCAATGAAAAATATCCTTTCTCATTAACCAAAATTGCTACAATAAGATGATTTTTCTTAACAAATAATTAATATCCCTCTAAGAAAATCTTTTTTCTTAACAACTAAAACCGTAAAGTATATACTTCTTTAAACACAAATGGCAACTTAATACTTATGTATACTTGTATGAATAATTAATAACCTTATAAAATATTTTTAATAAATTTTATGAAAAATATTAAAATATTTTTTTTCCTTTTCTGTAAGTTTTAGAATTAATTTATAAATAAAGTTTCATGTAATAACCTCTAGTTGAAGAAATGCTTGATTATATGTTTAACTAAGTGCCCCGTTCCTTATTATTACCCTGCTTCACATGTATTCTTTTGAAATTATGACATGGGCTACATATGTTTCTTTCTTCTTCTTTTTTTTATTTGGGGTGAATTCCCTTGTTTTCTTTCGGTCCAAAAAATACTGTTATAGGATGACCATAACCATCTATAAGGAGGAGCATAGATCAAAAGAGGATTTCCCAAGACAATTGTTTCCTACACTCATTTTTTCTACCTGTACCACCTTATTTTCAAATATCCTACTACTGCCCTCCATGGAACCTCTGTTTGAAACTGCCACCACCATTCCTCCCTTTTCCTCTGTCGTGATCATAGTTGCTCCCTTTTCATCCGTCTAAAAGCCTTCGACACCATAGTTGCTCTCCTTGGATCATTGTTTGTTGCTCTGTGTCAAAGAGGTAAGATCTAAGGTTTTTTTTTTTGGATCTGGTTATAATTTTGGATTGGATAATAAAAATAAACTAAGCTCTTCCAGATTACCTATTCTAGAATTATGCATACATAATTCCAGAACAATCTAAAAAATAACATGTGTTTATGGATTGTATGCACAATTCCAAAATGGGCCATCGAAAAGTGCTCATTTTTTGTCTATTCCAGATTCTGCAATCCGAAATGAAAACTAAATCAGAAAACGAAAGAAATGAAGGTAGGAAGAATGAAGAAAAGGGTATTTTTATCCATTCGAGTTATATATGGGTGCAAGAAGCAAAGCATGGTGTGCAGGAAGCAACTTCATAGAAAAGATCTGCTTAGGCCCCCCAAAAAGATGCTAACTTAAATCAAGAAAGGGCATTAATGCCTACAACTATTGCAAAACTACTTTGCTAGCCTCCTCACTTTCCTACATCCAAAACCCCTCCTCTCCCCTCACACTTCCACTCTCACGACACCCCTCCTTTTCCCATTTTCTCTCACATTATTTTCTATTTTCCTATCATTCATATAGCAATTTTGTGACTTGGTGAGATGTTTTATTTTAAAAAATTTAACATGTCAGAATCACAATTTTATTGTGTTGGTGACACAATAAAATCATAATTCCATTTTTTTTTGCATTTTGTAAATAACAACAAAATTATATTGTTTGGTTTGCAACACATAATGAAATCATAATTTTATTGATGTTTTGACACGCAACAAAATCATATTTCAAATGTTATGTTGGATAAAAACCTTTCTTTTCACACAAGACTTGGAAAATTCCTTCGAAGCTAATTTTTTAGAAGGAAAGGTTTTTTTGGCAAACATGTTAGACCAAGTCTCCTTTGGGACTTGTCATGCATTCCTCTCAAAAAGTTCTATGAAATAAATATATTATACATTGAAATATGACATATAAGTCAAAATTTATGCCCTTTCAAAGTTGTAGGGTTCAAAACTTTAAAATTCAACACAAAATATAATGAAATCATACTTTTGTTGTATTATTTTTTTGCGCCCACAATACTACGATGAAACTATATTTTTGTTGTATATTACACAACGAAATCATATTTTCATAGTAAAAGGTGCACCCACGCTCATTAGGCTTTAACACCACTAGAATCATATGGACTTGATAAGGGACAATTTGTATTTGTCTATGAAGATAGTGGTTTTGCATAAATTTTGAGAAAAGGCTTATTTTTAGAGTTTAATTTGGGAGTTAAATATGTTTTTTGTCCTCATAAGATAAGATTTTTTTAGTCTTGTAAAAATTATTGTTTTAATTTTAGTCATTTAAAGATTTTGATTTTGTAAAAATTTTGATTTTAATCCTTAAATATGTAATGATAACATTGACAATTCATTAACTTGTTACATCATCAAAAAAATTTGATAAGACAGTCATATGTAATTTTTTTGATAAATTATACTTTTAAATTCTTATGTTTCAAATAATTGATGACATAAGACTAATTGATGAGAGATTTTAAAACATATTTTTATCATCTTTACCTATTATTCAATCATATATGATAAAATTGTTCACATCTTTAACAACTATTTAGAAGTTATAGTTAAAATAATTTCTAACTAAATAGCAGTGTTAAAACACTTCCAACAACAGTGCATAGAAAAATATAAATTAATTTTTATACATTTTTTTAAAAAAATTGTACACCTAAATATTTGATTTAACAAAAAAAACTAAGTCACTATTTTTTCGAATTTAGAGGTTTTACAGTAGTCATTTTCCATCTAAATCTTTCTTCTCTTTCCTTCCAACGATTTGTTTTTGGCATTCTCTCATTGTCAGTCTTCTCACACTTCCACTGTTGTCCTTCCTTGTTTCCAATTTTAATCTTTTCAAATACGAGTTACTTTTTGAATGTTTGAGAATTTGTTGGACAAATGACAAGTGAAGATTGGGCTTCAGTTTAGGTTCATTTGCACCGCATATTCGAGTCCAAGTTGGACCTCTTATTTTTTATGTAAAGGAGAATAATATATTTCAAAGATACTAAAGTGAAAAGTCCAAGTTGAACCTTTGTCTAAAACTTTCCCTTACGTTAATAATTATTCATTACCCTTTTTTTTTTCTTTTTAAATGGTAGTATTTCATAATTACTCTTGAAGTCCCTTATTTTCATTCCTCTGGCATTTAGCCTCTGTTTGGAATACTTGAAAGAGAACAATGATAAGGGATGAAAGTAAATATTTAAAGACATTTGGGTTTTCAACAACTCATTAGGAATAATAACGAGGTGAGGTGGGTATGGGTAGTAGCCACCCACTGCCTTTTCTTCCAAACAAATAAATCTTCGTCTCATGCTCCCCGTTATCCATGTGGCGGTGCGGGGTACATTTTAAGCGGATATATGCATTTTTTTAATATTTGCATATACTTATAAAAAAATGAAAAATAATTTTATAATATTTTGAATATATTTTTAATAATTTCTTTTAAAACATAATTTTAATATTTTCAACAAAAATTATTTAAGTATTAAGACTTGTCCATGTTTTGAATCCTTCCAATATTGAACGAAAAGGCATAGCAAAAACTGAATTTTAAAATAAAAAAAATATAAGTTACTCTTTTTTTTTTATAATTATTTTTTTATCAGAGATATTTATATAATTTTGTGTACGTATTTTTTCCCTTTCTTTTTCTGTCCCACACAACAAAATAAGAGGAAAGAAAACGTCATTGGTGTATTATAAATTATAGGTAATCAGGCCCTATGAGGTAAAAAAATTGATTCTCATGTAAGTGTATATGAAATAATATTTGTTAGGAGATATTAACTCGACTTCTATATTTTGAAAAATTAGTTTCTAAACTCTTGACTAGAAAATGGGAATACCCTCTGTACAACAAAAGGGAAAAAGGTTTAATTTTTTTTTTATTAATCAAACAACCTTCATTATCATCCACTTTTATTTCATTTTCCTCACTTTCATTTTACTTTCATAGACGAATTCTAAGGTGGGAAAGTTCACCAAATCCCCCTATCGTGAGAAACTAGTGTGGTACGTTTGATATAAACTTTTTCCAGATAAGTGCAAGACTACCATAGAAATAGCAGCACCGAAATATATTAAAAAAATTATTAACTCTTTTCACTTTGTTCCACCAGGTTCATTTCACTGTAGACACACCACTTTCTATCTCCTCCGCGTTATTTGGTTGCATTCTTTACTTTTATTTTTCTCTCTCCACTCCCAAGATTGACATTGAAGGGTTTGAAAGTTATTTTCCTTATGCAACAAAAATTCTAAGGTGCTTCAGAAGCAATTGGTGCTGCAAGTAACGTACGGAGCAGGCATGAAGCAACGTTGCTTCAGTTAATTAAAAAAAAATATCAATATTATTTTTTAACAAATGGCAGTTAGATGAGAAAGAAAGAATAGTCGTTGCCTATACCGGATGAGAAAGAAAAAAAGCCATTGGCGGGCAGCGTTTAAAAAAATTTAACCGTTAAAATTTTTAATTGTATTTTTTTTAAGAAGGAGGAGGAGGAGGAGGCATCAACAAAAGCTGTAAAAAAATTTCTGGGTGCTACAAACAAGCTTGTCAAAGAAAAAAGAGTGATAGCTCTGAGTGAGTCTGACATCATGCAAGATGCACATGTGATTTATTTGTAAGATAAAAAGATAAGTTTTAAATTAGAAAGTTGTTGGCATATACCGAGAAATCAACCTAATGGTTGACACAATTTGAAAAATCTAGTAAGAGAATAAATGTTTCTACTTCTCCTCTTCTAATCCATATATGCCGCCAAGTAACTATCCAACATCACTTATCATGGATTGTCCAATAGGGACAAAAGCAGCAAAGAGTGTCACAAAAAAAAAAAAGCAAAAGCAAAATCTTTTGATGTTGTTGATTTCACAACTATGAAAGAGTTTTTCAAGACCAAATCAAAATCACTAAAAGATATGACATGTGTCAAGTATGAATGCAACATGTTGAGGGATGAAGAGATCAAGTTGAGAAACAAAGAGTTTGGCATGCAAATTCTCTACAAGGATACTGTTTGTATGACCGATGCATAACTGAAGATTCAGCAAATCTTGTGTAACAATATTATAGAAAAATATGGATTTTAGTAATTGTGATATTTATTGTAATGTAAGTTTAACTAATTATTTATGTTTTCATTGTGTAATTTTTATAATGTAACTTTTACCAAATATTCATGTTCTAATTATGTAATTTTTATGAAGCACTAAAAGAGAATTGTTCCATTGTAGAGATTTAGTGCTTGTATTGCAAAAAGTAAAAAAGAGTGATGTGTACAAGGTCCCATTGGAAGCAACTTTGGAGAGTTGTTCCATTGTAGATGCTCTAAGATCGTAATTGAGGAGTAAATGAGTGTTTTGAAGTTCTTCATACAAAAACCTAAATTCAGCTACACATTTCTTCTATGAATGCTTACAGCTAGCCACATTCCCTGTTTCTTATTTTCTCCCAAAACTTTGTTAAAGGAAAACAAAAATACTAATAACCAATTCAAATTTTGAAAAACCAATTTTGTTATCTTCTTTTTTTTCCATAATTTTCTATGGAAAACTAATAATTTTTTTGAGTCCCTCAAAGAAGAAAGAGAAAGAAGGACTCTTGGGAGGTATACTCCCCTGTCACAAATATTCCTTCCATGTTGCTCCATTTGTGTTGGGCATGGTCTTTGTTGAGGCGCAAAGCTTCATCGTGATGTTGAAGTACTACATTCATGGAAGGAATAAACTAGTTACTAAGATAAAAAGATATTGGTGGAAGATGAATATTTTTTGGCATTTAGTGGGGTGGGAACCAATGGGGGAAAGCTTGGAAAGAACCAGTCTAATCTTTTAATATATTTTTTTCAATTTACTTCAGTGTAGTCATTCTCACAATAGTCCCACACATATCTTGAGAAAAGCTCACATTGTATATACTACATTAGGCGTGTTCAAATCCGAACCGATCTAAAATAAAAATCGATAACCACTCAAAAAATTGAAAATCAAACCAAAATGATTTTTTTTCTTGAACCGATTGGTTTGGTTTGGTTTACGATTTGTCTTTTTTAAATCAAACCAAACCGTAACACTTGTACTAACATTTATATTACTTTAGTGTTATGCATTTTATGTGTATACCACTTGAGTTTCACAATGTTTTGTAGTGTTATATATACGAAACTTGTATAATATATACTACTTTCTTTTCATACGACTTTTTTAAGATACGTTTGGTTTAAAATAGTTAAAATTTTGTAGAATTTTATTGTAGAAGGTTTAACATATTAATAAGTTTCGTAAATTGTTCTCAATAAATTTTTTAATGTAATTTTATTTAAAATATGAAAAAATATATAAATTTTAATGAGATAATATTTTAGTAAAAACTACAAAAACCAAACCAAACCGTAAAATATTGGTTTGATTTGGTTTGAATTTTATTTTAAATGAAAACCAAACCAAGCCGAATCACATATGTTTTTCAAGTTTGGTTTGTGTGACTTTTCAATGAAAAACCAAACCAAACCGAGCTGCGAACCCCCCTATACTACGTTAGTTTTCCATGGTAGGAGATTTGGTGATCTTTCCCACCCTAGAACCTGTATACTTTCATTCCTTGCACTTTCTACCTTAATCAAGGATAGTATCTTCCTAAATTTTGAAAACTCCAATCTCTTTCTAAAAGATTGTTCACTCTCATCCTATTTGCTCCTGAAATTAATTATATTACTCATGATTTCATTGAATATTCTTGTCTTCTTTAGCAGCATTTATGTCACCAAGATCTTGTAAAAAAAATAATTCTTACTCGACATGAGCAAGATTGTCGTGAGTGCAAAATACATGTAGTCTAAAAAAGGTTAAATTGATTTGCGGATCTCAAGACTTTTACCAAATTTTCAATTAGGTGTTCATACTTTATTTTTTATATCGGGTCCTTGAACTTTTATTTTTTTAATTGAGCCCTTTCGTCTAATTATTGTTATCAAAAGTTAATCGTTGACATTTAAGTAGAGGTGCAAACCATGAATTGGTGCTTCTGGAATGTTTTGTAAGCACAACTGAGTTAAAACCTCCTACAGAGTCAAACAATTGTGAGAGGCCCATGAACAAAATACTTAGGACTAGAGCTATCAAAATGAGCTTGTTGGGCCCAACCCACTATATAAATGGGTTGGCCTAACCTGACTTACTTTTTGTTGAGTCCTTAAAATGTTGGTCTGGTCTGGCCCATCACAGGTTGGTGGGTTAAATAAGATGACTCATCTAAAACTAAAAAAATCATTTAAAAAAGAATAATTGACAAAAAAATCAATTTTTTATAGAAAAATAAATTTGAATATGTAGCAAAATTTTAAATAATAAATGATAACCTTATTTTTAAATTTCATCAAGCTAGAAAATATCAAAATACCTTGCCATGGAATGGAATACAACCCAAAATAGTCATAATAGTCTAGAATAAAATAGTCTTTTTTTAGAGGAAAAATAAAATAGTCTTGAACATTACAAAATACAAATACTAAAAGATATTGAAATCTAAAACTTGTTGCTTTGAAGTGTAAAACAACATTACAAATTACTAAAAAAGCAGTAGAAAAACACATAAAGTAATGGGCTTTACACTAGGTTAATTTTTAGGTGGGTTAAGTTGGTCAGCCTGACCCACCACGGGTTCAACTCGGATGGGAATGGTCATAGGTAGGTCGGGTTCAATTTCTAAACCAACCAAAAAAATTTCTTCTTTTTCTAGCCCGACCCAAACCCATGGGGGTCAGGTTAGCCCCCGGGTTTCAACCTATTTTGACGATTCTACTTGAGATGAATTGACCTGCAGAGGTTGAAATTCTACTGAAATATCTCACAATTGACTCATTTGTGCTTATAACACACTTCAGAAGCACTAATTCATTGTCTGCACCTCTAATGTCAATGAATTTCAGGAATGATAGAAACATTTGTTACCTTACTCAAGTGTACAATTATTGCTTTGGAATCCCTAAGTTGAGACGTCATCACCTGTGTTGCAACTCATGATGGTTTAGACAACAAAACTTTTAGGGCATTCAATGAACAATCTCTAATGTGATGTCTACAATGACCACATTTTATGCAAAAAAAAGGTGTAAATCTTTATATTTTTTGTGATACCAATGGTCTTTAATGTTAATTGTTCCCATAAAGGTTAACTTTGACTTACCCAATCAAATCTATTAGGATCTTCATGCAACGTATTCATATCCATCTTGACTGGTTATCAATTACAAATGTCTTCCATGCGATACTAATGACCTTTAATGTTAGTTGTTCCCACAACTGAATTATGAAGGTTAACTTCCATGCACAACCAATCAAATTTACCACGATCTTCATGCAATGTATAAGGGTGTTTGTAGGCCAATTTAGGACAATTTTGGTCAAATTCAGGACTCAATCTAATCAATTTTGATCGATTTGGTTTGATTCGATTTTCATAATTTCTTTTTTGAAATCAAACCCAATCCAACCCATTTATGAACGGTTTGGTTCAGTTTAGGCCAATAGGTTACCCATTTAAATTTGATTTTTTTTTCTTAGAATTACTATTTTATATCATGATTCATCCAAATATCCAATATAATTAACACAATATTATCAAATGTCTGAAAGTAGTGAAATTGATTCGCTTAATACCATCAACATAATATTCTAAAATAAACTAATACAAATTAAAACAAAATATTCTTCAATGAGATTTATTATAATAGTTTGAATCACAACTATTTCCTACAAACTAATTTCTTACAAGAAGTTTTGCTGCAATCATATTTACTAAACCAATGAACAAAATATGATCCATTAATATTATAAAATGACAGAAAAAATAAATATGAAAAAAGGTAAAAAAAATAATGTACCTAAAATTAATACCTTAAGAAGTTTCAATGCTAATAGTTTCAACACTTGCACTTCCAATACTTTGAGTCCCAATATTAGTAGTATTTGAAGTCAAATCAAGCAACTCTAAAAATTTTGATCAGTTTTAAACGGTTCAGTCCGATTTTGATCGGATCTTTAAATCTAAATCCGCGATTCAACCCGTACATGAACGATTTTGATCGGTTATGTTTAGTTTTGACCAAAATACATAAATGACTCAACCCAAACTGTTTAAATCAATTTGGTTTAATTCGGGTTCGCTGGTAACCCATACCCATAAACACCAGTAGCTACTACACATATCCACCTTTGTGGGTTTACCAATTACATATGTCAGAAGAAAATTTTCATAAAAAAACAACATATTTAAACTGGGGAAGCGAATTCATACTAATGCACTATCAATCTTATATATTTCTGCTATGAATTTCGGTGACCATATTTTCACAATTAAGTAGTGGTCAAGATCATCCACGGGTCTCCATTCATAACCTTGCATTAGTCCTTTTTGAGGGATCAAACTTAATCATAAATAATCAATGGTCAGCATCCTTGAAATCAAATCCTTGTTGAAGTTTCTACAACGACTTCAACTTTGAGAGCTTAGTTGGATATCCAATATTTTTACGCAGAAGTTTAATGAAGGGTTTCCATCTTCAAACTCCATTTTGAGAAAGTTGGGAGCAAAGAGATCCTTTCTTTCTTTTGGAGTCAAAGGAATGACTTTGTTTCGAAAGGACACCAGAATTTTCTAGAGGAATTGTCAATTGTCGCCGGTCATACTCCATGTCCATGGGAAGAACTTGCAGAGACAACTCGAAAGCAGCACATCTTTTCACCCTACTTAAATGTATATCAACTGAACTTGCATTTGTATTTAAACCACAATAAATGTTTACATATTATTAGAAAAAACAATTAGATCAAAACTTATTAATATCAAAATTATCTGGATTAATCAAATTAATTATCATATAAAAATATACATTTTATATATAAATGTAGACAGCTATGTCAAATGTATATCTTTGTTACATCAAATGTTAGACATGTATTTTATATAATAGCCATGATAATAAAATTAATATTTGTTTTGTGCTCATCCTTTTTTAAATATTCACTAAAACATGTCATTATTTTTGTGTTTGTTTTTTAATTCGTAAGAAACGAAGACTTTATTTTTATTTAATATTATTTTCAACAGCCTGTTTCTTCTACGAGCAAAATCAATGTTTTAGAAAAATAATAATAGAACCGCAAAGAAACATTGTTTAGAAAGTATCTTCGCAATCTAGGTGAAGTGAGGAAGAGTTACAAGTAATTTTTGATCACTTAAGACCAAATTGTTAGTTTGAATTAAATTGTGAGAAAGCAACTTCGCAATCTAGGTCAAGTGAGGGAGAGTTACAAGTAATTTTGATCACTTGAGACCAAATTGTTAGTTTGAATTAAATTGTGAGAAGATAATAAAATCCCGCATTCCGTCAATAAAACATAATAAATACACGTCTTTAGCAGTTTTAAATAGGACAAACCTATGACGATACCTTGGTACATTTTATTTTTATTAAGTTGCTTTGACTGCCGCAGAAACTATTTTGGTCAAGGTAATAAACGGTATTAAAAACTGATTAGCCATCAGAATTTTGGGTCATTTGACCAAAATCTTATTGTTCACTACCGTGTGGATCAACAAAGTCAGAGAAAAACAAATATTCAGAACCAAACCCTTTTAATGGTAAAAAAATTATAACAAGTGAAATTAAAGCCTCCGCACGAGAATAAAACGAAAGAAGCAACACACGGAATCTGGGTGAATCTGTCCTTCACACCAAAAACATGCATCTTTACACTACAATTCAGTACTGTTCACTCAAACTTTCTTCTTTTTTTGAAAAAAAGAGCCCATGGAGTGGAATATGTACAAAAGACTAATAAAAAACATGCATCTTTACACTACAACTCATATGATCAAGTCCACTCAACGGGCAATTTTTTTACTAGCTCAATTTCAACTGAAACCCGGAGCCTGAAAGGGAAACCCTTGCTGTATCAGTGGATCCCGAGCAGTGTTAGTAAAAAATAAATTTACCCAAGTGCAAATGACAATGAACAAATATGTAAAATAGATTCTTCGGCAACAACTTAAGACACAAATACCTGACTCTATCCTGAATCTTGACCCTTCAGGTCTTCCACAAAATAGAAATGTATTCCAAGGACACAAACTATTTATGTGCAAATAAAGATAACATTCATGCCGATCATTGTCATGTAAAATAGAATATGGCATTAGTCATTATATCCATCAATGAGTACATGAATTCATGAAACATGCAGTTTGACAAATAAGATTGAAAAAAAGACAAAATTAAAATAACGGCAAAACAATTGAAATTCTTATTGAGATCAATCTCAAGAAGCTGGTGGTTTGGGAGTTGAGACTTGAGAGACCTTACACCCCTTGGAAAATAAACAATGTAGAACACATTGGAGAAAACAGCATAATATTTTTAATCCAACTTGAATCCACAATGGTGTTGAGTTTCAAGTAAGAGGCCACACCACACTGTTGTCTTCCTCTTCCACCCAGGGTGCAAAAGTTCGTTGCAGTGTCAATTCGAACAAATAACCCAAAAAAGACAACACTTAGCATACAGACCATTGCACTAACATGACTCTTTCATATTATAGTGCTTGATTATCCCCAACTACTATCATTTGCTCGGTTTAGGTTATTTTATAATCAGAATAAACAAATTTGAAACTATTTTTAAAGCCTCTTCCCATTGATGATTATGAATAAGATCATCATGCAAAAACCAAAAGAAGTGTGAATCAAACCAATAAACAATATGAAATCATAATATACATACAGGAAAGGCATCAAAAGCATGCAACCCTTGCAGTGAATTCCAACCTCATCAGGGTTCTCTTTCCCCTTCGGGTGCTAGGGAGTAAGCATGCAGAAGCAGTGCCTCCAAATTGAACCGATGATTTTGGCTAATTAACTACAAGCTTGCTACCCTAAGCCTGTCAAATATGGAAAACCATTTGATGCATCAGAAAAAAAGCAACAAAAAGCTTTGAACTGAAAAGATTATCATAGCATCGCATTCAAGTCTATTAATTAATCTATATATACTGATTTGATATATATTTTCCTTTCCTTACAGCGATATATAAACTACTACTACTAAAAATCAACTAAAGCCGCCCCTTGCATCTAAAACCCTAGTGTGCCGCAAAAACAACACAACCAAGGAAATTAGCATCATCATCATCATCATCATAAATTCATAATCATCATCATGGTTCGTTTCTAAATTCCAAATTTCCAATCCAACATTTTCGTTTTACTCTTTACAAAATCCCACGCCTCTGTACCTCCAATCTCCAAGACCTTCCCTAAATTCTCTTCACCTCTGCAAGAATCAAACCATAAACGGATCAGTTTCCTCGTCAAAATCCAAAACACACACACAGAGAAATTATAAAGTGTTAAAAAAGGGAAAGAAAAAAAAAAGAACCTTGGCGGGTGTATCAGCGACTCTGTAAGCATCCGCAGTTATCCCTACTAACCATAAGCCAGGGAACACACTCTAGAATAAAAAAAATGAAAAAAAAAAATTAGAAAAAAAATGGTGAAGGAAGATGGAAGAGAGGTAGCGGCTTCGAATTTCCCCGCTAACAAAAACTAGCAAATATCATTTGCCAATAAAAAAAATAAAAAGCATGAAAAGGTTGAAAGGAGAGAAAAAGTGAGGGAAGTGAATAGAAGCAGGCGGGCGTACATCCATTTGTTTCTGGACATTCTTGGGCCGCTTCCTGGGCCGTCGAGCGGGCCTGGAGCCCGTCATGACGAAGATGTCTTCTTCGATCTCTTCACGGGAGAGAGCGATCCAGAATTTCCTCTTCTCTTTCTTCACACTGCACGGCGTGTCCGAGAACCCGCGGAGCCGCAGCGACTTCGGTGCGGGGTTGTTGTTGTCGCCGCCGCCGCCGCCGCCGTCGTGGAATTCTCCGTTGTTGGTGGCGTGGTGGTGGTTTCGGGAAGGTCCGGTGCCGATCTCGAGTGCGGCCTTGGGGAGGAGCGCGGGCTTGCGAGGGCGCAGGTTCCATGGCTTCTGCACGGCGTCGTCTGCGTCGTCGTGTTCGGCTTCGTGCAGTTGTGGTGGTGGTGGTGGAGGTGGTTTGAGAGGGAGTGAGAACCGGTTGCGCGCGGTTCTGGATCCGAGGCGGTGGGGGCGGGAGTCGGGGTCGGAGGAGTCGGGTTCAGAGGCGTGATCGGAGGGGCGGCGGAAGCGGTGGTGGTGAGCGGCGGTGGTGGTGGTGTTGTTCTTGCCGCTGGCGCCCCATTTCAAGAAGGGGAGGGCGAAGTTGTGCAGAGGCTGCGACTTCACCGGAGCATGAGCCGGTGCGGTTGCCATTCAGAAAACACAAAACCTCTCTGAGCAGCTTTGGAAGCTCGAGGAAGCGTTGGTAATGGTCGCTTGGAAACGGCGTCGTAGAGAATGAGAGAGAGTGAAGAAGCTGCGCAGCTTAAGGTGGAAGAAGGAGTGTGGTATGGTATGGAAATCGGAGAGAGTTGGTTTGATTTTATTCCTTCTTTCTTTCTTCGTGTTCTGCTGCTTAAATTCTAATGACTCTTGTTGGCATTTTTACCCTTTGCCTTATTCTCTTTGTTACCCTTCCATTCTCTCTTCTTTTTGGATTTTAGGGTCCCAATCTCAATTCCACGGCCCAGCCCACTGAAGTGGTGGAATGTGGATACCGCCCGCTCTCCCACTCTCGTAAACCAGAACGCTCATGTGACCTAACAAAAAATAAACAGAGTAGAAGATTAATGCTAGCAGACGAGTAGTTAATGAAAAAATCTAGTCTTTTAATAAAAAATTTATCCAAATATTTTTTTTACTATGTTATATTATAAGTATAAAATACTACCCTATTATTTTTTACTAAAAATATTCAGATCTCTTTCTTTAATTATGTTTTTTTTATCGGGCTTAAATATTTTTTTCTTAAATTTAATTTTTTATTTTTGTCTCTAAAAAAATTGTTTTAGTCCTTGAAAAATATATTTATTTTGTTTTTGGTTCTTAAAATACTTAAATAACGCTGTAAAAAAATATTTTGAACCTTAGACAGTATAAAAAATATTATCTAAAACATTTTAAAGACAAAAAATAAAACATATATATTTTGCAACGACTAAAACAAAAATAAAAATGATGGAACCAGAATGAAAAAATAATAAATTGTAATAACAAAAAATATATTTTAACCTTCTTTTTTAACTATGTATAATTTTCATTTCTCATTTTTGTTCTTGAAATTTTCATGAATTGAACTGTTAAATGATTCTAAACTCTCTCATATTTAGCCAATAAGAGTTATCATACTTTTCTTGGAAATAAAAAATTAAAATATCTCACTTACAAAATCTTTTAAATTTCATTAATATTTTGCTTTTAACTTTTAAACCTTTTTAAATCATTTTATATTCCAAATTCACTCAGCACCTTTACTTATTCAAGTGAAAAAAAATAATAAGAATTTTAAGTTAAAAACTTGAAAAACTAAATTTTATCACAAATTTATTGGGGGAACCAAAATACACATGCATCATAATAAAATACGAAAAGCATAGCTAATCTTAAATTGTTGAAGTAAAACACACATTTGTTTACACACAATAATAATAATAATAAATACACGATAAAATTAAAAAGACAACACCATAGCAAAATAAGAAAACATAAAATTTAATGTGATTTGACCTGTGGTGCTTATAATCAAAATATAAGTAATTCGAATTTGTATTCCTACATATTTTTTCACTTAGGTGGTGACCCAGGTTGGGATTCTTCTTATCTCAAAAGGAATTAACATTTTAATTTTAAAAGAGAAAATAAATTTTTAATTTATAAATAATCTTTAAATATAACTATTATCTTTAAATCTAAACAATATTCAGTATATATACTGTCTAACTATGCATTACAAACTCAGATTTTTCGGTTTAATTAAGTTATTTGCATAAACCTGAGTGTTTAAAAAATGATTGTTTCCCCTAACTCGCTACTTATTTTATGCAAATTTCGAAAACTATGATATGCTGTTTCAAAGACAATTACACATGTTTATACGTTTTTGGAACTGTCACTCTTGTTGATTGGTCTTATTTGTGCTTTTGGAGGTCCTATGTGTTGGGGTTTTGACGTTTTGTACAGTTACGGGTTGGTATGTGATTAATGTGAAGGCATGGCTGCTAGTTGAGTTTGATTTAAGGTAATGATGTGTATTCCGAAGTGTTATTTCTGTTAGAATCAACATTTATAAATCTCCTCCTTATGGCATATATACTTGGACCAGTAAATTTGAATAAAAAATGAAGGGAAATAAAGTATAACTTGTATGCCTAAATTAGAAAATATTTGATTTAATTATAATTGGGTGTATTGGAGATAAAAGTTTTAAAAATTGGTGTGGATCTCACTCCTCAACACTATACTTTAATTCAAACATTATGTCTTTTTCCATCTCAATTCACTTTCACACCTATTTTATTCTTTTAAACTAAACAAATCCTAAATTTTAAAGACTTTTTCGTTTTTATTTAATTTAAGTAATTTCTAATAAGATCATTATCACTTTTCTTTGACAACGTTCAATAACAAAGAGATTGTTGTTTTTGGATTTTAATCATGTTTTAAGTGGAGCTGCTTTTTTGTGTGTCTGACAAGAAGGTATTTAGAATTCATATTTCACATATAATTAATTTTTTTCTCACTAGGTTGACTCATTTTGGGAGTAAAGTGGTATCTTCACTTCTATATATGGCACCCAATTAATCCTCCTCCCACTGGATCAGTCCATCTTAGATAAAGTGACACTTCCAGTTATGACTCATGCTTAAGAAGGGAATTAAATTCTAAGTCTCAATTAAGGGATTCAAGTATCGAACTATTTGTCTCAACCTTTTTTCATACTTTTTTTGTCTTGTGTGAGAGATAATGAGTGTTTCTCAACTTACTAAGACAAGAGGCTAACATCATCTACAATATGGTTTCTTCTTGATCCAAGAGAATTTTACAACAAAGACAATTAAACATATATTTTCCTACAAAATAAATTATTCCTCCTCATGTTAACAAAGTAGGATATTACACCATTGCATCGACCATATAAGTTAATAATTTTTTTTATGCTATGGGTTAACAACATTTAATTATTAGGTATCCGGTCATTAATGATTTGGTAGGTAAGGAAAAAAAAAAGAAATTATTATTATTATTATTTGGTTTGATAAAAAGGAAAGAAAAAAATTGTGATTATGTGAAGGAACCAATTCTTCCTTTGAAATCTACAACGGAGTGGCATAGATCTGCGATGATGGGACACGGTGGTGGGGCATGTATATGAGAAACTGCTACGACGACGACTGGAATTGTCATGGTTGCAATGGCGTGGGCATTGGGCTCTACCATACCTGTTGAACGCTACAGATATGAGGAACGTGAACCACAACAACGGTGACACGTGCGGTGTATTGCTGAAGAAGTAAGAAGCGCTCTCTTTATTGCTTCGTATACATCCATATTGGATTATGCTACACACTTAATCGATTATGTAAGTTGTGTAAATCAATTATCGATGTAAAAAATAGATTCATCCCTTTTTTTAACCTTTATTCGCATATCAGCGAAAAAATATTTTCACATTCACCTTTCCATTCTTTTCCTTGCCTATCTCTTTCTTTCCTCAACAAATCAGTTTAACCAAATAAACTTAAACAGAACCTTCATCATAGCTCCTTTGTGTTTGTCACCTTTTTAACGTTCTTTCTCGCCAAGATGATAACTTGAAGGTGGTTGCATAAGTATATAAAATAAACAAGGTTTTGTCTCATGTCACGTCCATTGTGTTAGATCTTCATGAAAGTAGTCACTACTCATTAGTCAGTAATCACACCATACAAAAAAACTTCTGCGAATATATTGTCCTTGCCAATTTGATCATCGTCCCAATTTATTTCAATACAAGACCTTGAGCCCAAAGCAATCTTTTTACGTGTCTAGCTAGAGGAAAGTATCAAACCACACATACAAATATCGTCAAGAGTTTCGTTTCTTTCTTTAATTTCTTTTTTATAATTTTTCTTAGCTACATGCCTGAACTACGTATGAAAAATGAATGTTACTAGTTAATTAAATTACGTATATTTATCAGTATGAACTGTATATATACTTTTATATGATTGCACATGCTGACATGCATGTCCTTTCCATAAAGTTTTTAAAATTTTAATTCGGTCTTTAAACTGAAAATATTTGCAATTAGGTCTTTTATCTTTTATAATTTTATTAGATCTATGAGTTAGTAAAATCGCCACAAATTATTATTTCTTTGCATTTCCTCTTTCATCTCATAAATAAGTGATATATCCTTCATTTCGTTTTTCATCTAATTAAAAATATTTTAAATTAAATTTTATACAACAATTTACAATTACGAATTTAATTTTATTGACTATATAAGCATAAAAAATTGAAATTAAAAATTATAATTTTTTTAAGCAAATGCAATTTATTGATGTAATTAGTCATGTGCAATCTTGTACCACCATTTCAACCACATATTTTACTTTTTGTTTAACATATAATATATGATACGTTTTTTTTTATTTTAAAAAATTGATTTTAAGGTATACTTTTTTTAGTATTTTATAGGAGATATTATTTTTTATGAGAAAAATATTAGAATGATTTTAAAAATGTGTATAGTTATATGATTTAAATAATTTTAATTGTTTTTTATATAAAAGGATAATTTTGAGGCGAAGCAATCATATTTAAACGTAGTTTCTTATATGATGAATTAAATAAAATTGACTTGGCCTTTAATGTTTGAACACGTGAGTATTTTTTTTTAGTGTGCCTGAACATTTGAACATGTTTCTTATAAAGTGGAAAGGATTGTATAATGCATGATTAGTGGATAATAATGTATTTATGTTTAAATTATATTAATAATAGTATACTTTTATGCATTTTTCTAATTTGTTGTTACCTTTTTATTTAGGTCTGAATAAAAGACCATGAGTGTTCACAACTAATTGAATTATAGATTTATGGGTGCGTGATTGATTTAAGAAAATTTTCTCCTTATGACTTTTTTTATTATATAAATGATTCTTTTATATGTGACCGCAATTATGTATTACCCCACAATGCTGATTCTATGTTTATTTTTTGTTTTTGGTAGAAATCTTTAGCTGCAACTTTTCTTTTTTTAAGGAGTTTAGCTGCAGCCTGACTACGTCAATATTCAACCACTGTAATCAATAATGATGGGCTTTGACATGTATTTTTTAAAAAATTAATATAAGCAGTCACGTAAGTGGATGGAAATTACTCATTTATTTATGGGTTAAATATGCTTTCTCTCCCGATAAAAGTGATTTTTAATTTTGATCTGTAATTTTTTCTTGTTTTTATTCATCTGAAATTTAAAATCGTGATTTCTTTTTAATTTTTTGTTTTTCTTTTTGTAGTGTTTTTAATTTTCATGCTTTTAAAATTTAGAATTATTATTTTCAATTCTTAACATTCATTTGAAAACATAGATAACATTTATTTTATATTTTTTTACGGTTCAATGATTATATATATATATATATATGAATGATCATGTGACATTCTATTAAACATATAAAGAATTAATTGATGTCATATAGCAATAATTTAAAAGATATATATTTAAAATTTAAAGAAATAAAAGAAACTTGATACACATACACACGCACATACATATGTTGAATTGAAAAGAAAAAAAAACTATAATTACAATAAAACTGCGAAAGGCATAGGAAATCATCCGACAACCATTTGAAACCTATGGGCTAAATTGTATTTGCCTAATGTATAATTAGAAGTTGAGTTTTAAAGAGAAAAGAAAAAAATAAATTTTCTTTTTTAATAAATATTTTTAATTTATATTTTAAATAAAAATAAAAATTAGCATAAATTTAATATGTGATCTTATTTATTTTTGTATATATAATAAAAAATTTTAAATCCTTTTATTTTTCTCTTTCCACTTGTAAACATTCCAAGTTAGCAAACATATTAGTACATTAGTATTTAATAAGTAGACAGTCTCCACACACTACTATACTTTGACATATAACTAAGTTTATATTACTCTTTTTTGAACTAATTATAATTACACCTTTTTTCCTCCTAAAAGAAATAATAACTCCTCACTTTTTGTGATGCGGTCATTTTTTTTTGTCTAAGCCGCCGAAAGAATATTCGTGATGGACTTAAATTCTCTTTTCCCTCTTCTGGTTTATAAAGCTTATCTAATGAGTAATGTTGACTCTATTTAATTCAAATTTCCTGGTGGTTTTAATTAATCACTTATATATAAAAGAACATGTTCTCTTACGAGTTACCCATATTCTTGCATAAGCAGCCCAATGACACATGGGCCTAAAAAAATGAAGAAGTAATTTGCAGCGCCTCCACTTGCACTTTCATGAGAGTCTTAAGCTTAAGACAAAACAATCTCCCTTGGCCAGCACAAGTTTTTCTTGTCCAACTCTAGAACTACACTAGCCAATTAAATTAAATGGAATGACAAGTTTCTCATTGGGAATATGTACAATAAAGTTTTTTATATCAAATCACACATCACACTATACTAGACTTTTTAATTTCTTTAGAATATGTTTGGATGAATAAATTTAAAATTTTAAAGAATTTAAAATTCTGATAATTTTAATTGTTTCAATTTAAATTCCTTCATTTTTAAAATTCGGTGTTTGGATAAAAAAATTAAATTTCTTTATTTTCAAAATTTTGTGTTTGGATGAAATTGCAAAACATAAAGAGACTAAATCTAATTAGCAAACAAAACAGCCAAAGTCCCAAAAAGAGCAAATCAGTCAATCTACGTCACCTTCGCTACCTCAACAGGTTCAACAAAAGGATCAAACAAGCCAAATACCAACATTCACACATCACCATCCACAAGCTCAAGTCCCCCCACCCCCCCACACACAAACAAAAACAACTCCATCCGTAACTTATAATTCTAACATTTCATAGAAGAAGACAGAACATTCATTCATACCTCTAAGGGCAACAACCTTAGATCTATAAGGCCGTTTGCAAACCTCAAGCACCAAGGCAACCTCTTTCCTGAAATTCGACGTCGTCACAAACTCATCTTGAATCTCCTCAACAACCTCGCGGAGATCCCTGGTGCCATGTGCGAACAAAGTGGTGACGCTGCTCAAAACGGAAGAGTCATCGTCCATTGTTGTAACGGTCGCTTCGTCAATCTCAAAACTAACCCTTTTCTTCGCACCGCGCTCTTCGGAAGCAATAGTGTCGGGGCTACGAAGAGAGAGATTGAGTGTTGTTGCAAGAGAGAGATTGAGCACACAAAGAGATTGAGGTCAGAGAGATTGAGCACAAAGAGAAAGAGAAGAGTGAGAAGCTACGAAGGAGTACGAAGGAGAACATGTTTCACAAAAGAATTTCAAATTCTTTCATTTTTGAAAGAATTTGAAATCCTAATATTTAAGTTAATTAAAATACCTGACCAAAATGCTAACATTTTAATTTCTTTTTAAATTTTTTTATCCAAACACCTTATTTAACTGAAAAGCAATTAAAATACTTTAAAAAATTGAATTACTTTATTAAATTTCTCCATCAAAACATAGTCTTAGAATCTATTTGGATGAAGTATTTAAAACAGGGGAAGTAATTTTTTAGAGGATTTAAAATTTCTAAGCCTAAAATTTTCTATTTAGATGTCCTGTTCACTGAAATTTGAAATTTCAGTATTTTAATAGATAATTCTTAATTAACTAAAATTTTGAAATTCTAAATTCTGTCTATAGAGAGGGAATTCTAAAATGCATTGCATCAACAAGTAAACCTTCTCGAACCCGTTCTTCGAAACATAGAGCTTCATTGCCGCCTCTTGAATCCTTGGTCCTCCCTTTGGATCCACCTCCACCTCCAATATCTCCGGCACCTTGTGCCTCAGATCTTTGCACATCTTTGTCGGTTCAACCAACTCCTTCGACCTGAAGCAGAACGAAGCCGTTTCATCGTTGGAGGATTTCACCGAGAGCTGATTCTTCAGCCCCCGCGAGAAGCTTCCAGATCCTTTCCACAATGTAGCAGTCCTCCCCCACTTTCTTGAAGGTTCTGAGAGGACTACATTTGCGATCCTCTATAGAACCTTTCGCGATGCATGGATCCATGACTCGACGATCTGGTGCGTCGTGTGCAATGCATGGCTCTCGTGATTCTTTATGCGCTCATCGTACGATGTTGTCTTCAGCTCGTGGATCTTGTTCAGCTTGCACATGAGGTCGTAGAGCAGGCTTGATTTCCGGCTTGGTTCGGCTCACCCATACCTAGTGTGTAGGAACACTTCTTCATTTGGCATTCAATTGAGAGAAGGATCCTTTGCACTAAGTCCTTGGATTTGTATCAAACACAAAATTTTGAAAATGAAAAAAATTAATTTCTTTATCCAAACACAATTTTAAAAACGAAGGGATTTCAATTGAAGCATTTGGAATTCTTTAATTTTAAATTCCCTCATCCTAACACACTCTTAGAGATTTATCTAAAAGACTTGCCATATAACTAGGAAGACGTTTCAAATACCACACATGAGTTACTAGGCATGCCAGTTTTATATAGCCCATTTGATATCTACGTATCCGAGAATCAATAAATTCTACTTCACATTGTTCACAAATTTTTTTCGTCCTTTTTTATCTCTGATTACTCAATAATTTCCACAAGCACAAATCCTACTTTTTATAAGCCCAAAAATTCTTTCACAAAATAATCCATCCTTTTCGGGTTTATTGGTTTTGTAATAAAAAGTATAGGGTTTTGTTACCTCTCTCACTTTCTCTCCATTAGGGCAAAAGTTAATTTTCATGTTTTGAACAATGATAATTTAAGGTATGATATTATATGAATGTATGATATATATGTTTAATTTCAAGAGAATGCTTGGGGTGAAGTTGTTGAGCACTGATGTTAAGGTGTGTCCAAGGCAATTAGAGACTTCAGAAGATGTGGTAGCTAAGTACACCACACGTTGAAGATATTTATTTTTTAATTTTTTAATTATGTGAAGTATCTATCGGCGTTATTACTTATCATCTTTATTAAGATTTTTTCTTTCAACCATATTTTGTCATGTACAAAAATCAAATCTAAAACTTTATTTAAGAGATCTAATCTGAGTGTCATTTGAACTAACAATATATGTTGAAAGTATTTGACTTTATTTTATTTTTCATTTTTTATTATTGTTACTTTGTGAATTTAGTAACTCAATTTTTTTAAAATAAATAATATTTACTATTTTGACCCATTTGTAACATCAAAGTATTACATTAACTTGAATGTGCTAACATGACAATGTACCAGAGTGTGTCATGTTAGTTACATGATAATCAAACAATGTAATAGAGTGTAACATTGAAATAACAAGGAAAATAAACTGAAAATATATGGAGAGAGGGAGAGAGAAAATGGACCTGTCACGCAAAAGCCCTAATACAATAAAACATGCACATGTAATAGCAAAAATAAACACTGATTTACAATATATCATTTATTTAGATCAACAACAAGACAAAAAACCACACTCAATATGAAGTAACAGACAAAAAAATATTATCAAACATTTTTTTTCATTCAAGTATATTATTCCTATATGAAAATATAAATTAAAAAATAATATAAAAATATTTGAATATATAATACAATATAATTATTAAATTTGACTGTTTATTTTCTTTATTATTAATATGTAGTAATTTTAAATGCATTTATTATCAAAATTATTTTTTAAAAATAGTATAATTTTTATTAAATAGATATAGTTGTTAATTATTTGAAAATAATATTTTCAATGATTTTAGAGATATTAATTTTAATTATGTGATATTATTGAAAATTTCAATTAACTAACATCATTTCATCATAAGTTGAACACTCCTATTTAGTATAATTAAAATTGTATAATATTATTATCATTATTGTTGTTATTGATGTTCAAAGAAGTGAGCGAAATAAAATAGTATCAATGGAGAAGTGAGAAAAAATATTATTTTGTAATAGTTATATTATGCACTAACAATATAACAAGTTTTATACACTCATCCAATTAAAAAGACTATGCACTCACAGTATATAATAAGTTTATTAACTTTTAAAATAATTATTTTAGAACAATTTTAACAATGATTTGTGATTAGATGACAATATAAAACTATTTTATATCGTCAATGCATAAATATTAAATTCTATTAATAATAATAGTAAATCAAAATACATTGAATCATAATTATCTTCTATAAAAAAATTATTTTAAAAAATAATAATCTTTTATTAATATTAGATCACGTTGAATCATATCAACCACCACTTAATATTTGCATGTGTATGTGCCATTTCAATGAAATAATATAGTCGGTGTGCCCATTTCAATCAAATAATATAGTCAATGACTTGTATTTATTTTAGGACTACTTATAAGACTCTATAATTTTGGTTGTTTGATTCTACTTCTTAATTAGCGACTTTTACTTATAATTTTAATAATTTCATTCCTCACATATTTTTTCAAACAATCTCAATGGAGAAATTATTAGCAATGTTTGCAATGTAAACACTATGAAGACTAATTCCGACCAATACTCCACCCAACCTCTACTGGTGTGTGTTGCCAAGACTTCTAATTAACAGTAATAGTAATAATAAAAAAAGAATGAAGAGTAAGGTAAAAAAACAAACGATATGGAGATTGGGGAGAGGATCGACATATATACCTCGTCGGCCGTGAGTGTGTTGGGTAGCTGTTAAAGAATGATGACATTGACAACAATATATAATGCATGCCATAATATTTTTCAAAAGTTATAACATTAATCTTTCAGACTTCTTAAAAAAAAAAAACAACCCTCGAGGCCTAAAAATTTTAGGAATGAATTTTATCCTTTTTAATAAAATCTTCTTCATACTTACCTTTGGTTTGGAAATCAAATATTTATCAATATGTTCAAGAAACTCAATTTAGTCCTTTACTAACTATATTGAATTTTATTGGTATATAATGTGATTATATATTTATGTTATATATTATTTTTAAATTAAATTTAATAAAATAATACTATAAAAAACGTGTAAATAAACACAATAGTACTTCTATTATTTCTATTATTTTGAATTATAAGATCATTTTTAAAAATTTATTAGTTTTTCTTATAATATTTTTTTCTTATAAATCTTTATTTAATTATTTTTTTCTAAATATTAATAAAAAAATAAGTAAGTAAATAAAGAGAGAATAAAGATGTAATTTTGAAATAATAATATAAATAATTGATAAAATTAATATGATAATTATTTATCTGAAAAAATATAAAATTAATTGAAAGAATTTTATAATCAAAGGAACAAACGACTATATGTCAATTGTATATGAAAGAGGAAAATCATAATATAAGATTTTCCAGTTGCCACCCCTTGATTTCTTTCGTATGATATATTATCAATATCAGTACCTTCCAATAATGGAACGTAATTAACTAATTATAGTGGCAGAAGCCAAGCTGAAGCTAAATAGAAGGCAAAGTTTTGAGTTGAACCGAAAATGGCTGCGACGTTGAGTCTTCCAATCATAGACCTCTCTTCTCCCCATCGTCTTTCCACACCCAACTCCATTCGTCAGGTCTTCAACTCACACCTTCCTCTTCTCTGTTTTTCTTTCTCACAAGTCAAAGATTATGTCACGAATTTCATCTGTTAAATATAGTATGCGTGCGTGTGTCTGTGTGTTTTTTTTAAATGTTAGTAGCTAGTATTGTTAGTTTAATGTTACGAATTTCATCTGTTACTAGAGTATGTGTATGTGTGTGTGTGTGTGTTAAATGTTAATGAATAATTGGTAACTATGAATAGGCATGTGTGGAGTATGGTTTCTTTTACCTCGTGAACCACGGGGTGGACACCGAGATTGTGAGCAAAGTGTTCGACCAAAGTGGCAAGTTCTTCTCGCTTCCGGTTCAACGCAAACTGGACTTGGCCCGCAAGGAATATAGAAGCTACACCCCTCTCTATTCTGAGACTCTTGATCCTACTTCACTCTCCAAAGATATATTCTTCTTTTCTTTCTTCCTATAATCCTATTGTTTTGAAGGAAATATCTATAAAGCCAAATATATAATCAAGAATGAAAATGTTGTGCCTAAAAGGAAAAAGTATTCATCTTTTGGCACTGTGTGTGTTTGGATTCAGGTTGGATCATCCTAAATCACATCAAAATACCAGTGATTTTAGGGAAAATATTCATGCTATTGGTTTCACGTTGAAAAGTTGACTTTGGATCTAAAACTAATTTTGACTTGAAGCGACTTTATTAGCTTTTGCATTATATATATAAAAAAATCTATACTGAATTTTGTAAGTAACTTGCTTTTAAAATAAAAATATTTGCCAAAATGGGTTGACACATCCGAGTGAGTCTTATTCTTACACAAATCACATTACTTTAAAATCAATTTGGTTTAAAATTAATTATGCAAACTCCACGAACACACACTAAGTGATGAGGTTTTCTCCAACACTATTGAATAAATAGCAGTGATGTATGGTATGTGTATGGCCAATGCTGAAAGAAAACCGTGTATGTCCTTATGCAACTGTTTATTTTCTACAATGGCAAAAACTTTGGTCGTTCTTTATTAATAGGTGATCCAAAAGAGACCTATTACATTGGTCCTATAGAAGATACCTCTATTGCTCATTTGAATCAATGGCCTTCTGAAGGTATGGTTTTTCTTTGCATTCATTTCATTAGGAATAGGTACAGTATTCTAGTTTGTGCGGGGTTTGTTTTACACAAGCTTGACTTGAGATGTTTTTCTGACAAGGACACTTCAGAATTACTGCCAAACTGGAGACCTACAATGGAATCCTTATATTGGAAACTAATGTGAGTTTCATTAGCCTCTCAATGTGTTTTTCAATTCCTTGTTATCAAATGTGTACCATAAGTTGTTAACTTGTTATTTGCACATAAGCACATAAACTCACAATAAATTGTAATATCTGTTGTTCTTTTCGGTTATGCTACAAAGAATGTCAATAGCATATTGGTTTTCTCCGTAAATTTAACTAAAATCTATAGGACATGAGGGATTTGTGGCCTGTGTATTTATTGAGAACCTTATTCTTGCACCTTTTCATTGTGAGTTTATGTGCTTTATGTGGCTATATGCTGAAGGAAAGGATGGCTGAGCCTGAGCATTCTTATCGTCTTATGCATGTTTTTTTTTGTTCTTTCTATTGTTGTTAAATTTAGAATTTACATTTTCTTCTTATCTGTCCCAGGGCTGCTGGAAAAAATCTGCTGTCTCTGATAGCCATGCCCTTGAATCTGGAAGAAGATTACTTTGAGAAGATAGGTGCCTTAAACAAAGCAGCAGCTTTTCTTCGCCTTCTGCACTATCCAGGTTTAGCATTTTTTTTTTTTTTTTTGCTCTTCTGGAGCTTCTAACAAAATCACAAAGCTCCATATCCACTAATTTATGCCTGTTTGTTAGCACACTTCAAATTTTATCTTCCATGTTGACTTCAACTTTATTTACTGCTATTTCCTCCTGTTCAATCTGCATGTTGGACATGGGAACATAATTTCTTTTTTTTCAAGTATTGATTTTTAGGCCTGAACTATAATGCACATGAATGTGGCAGTAGTCCATATAATGAAATGTATGTTATATTTATATTTATTTTATGCTTGTATCTTTTTGTAAATACTCCTTTGCTAGTTGCTGAGTTGCAGCTAGATTTGAGTCAAAAACTGCTATTCTGGTGGCGATTAAAGTTTTTGTTTTATATTATATTCTAAAGTTCTTTCTGCTGTTTTATTAGTAGGGACTAGGTTTTCAAACCGATTATCCTGTGTAACCTTTTATTGTTGTTAATATGCCTTCCAAATATATTAGGTGAATAGGGATCTGATGAGCAGATATGTGGTGCCTCTCCTCATTCAGATTATGGCATGATCACTCTTCTAATAACTGAGGGTGTTCCTGGACTGCAGGTTCTCTTCTTCTCTATAGTACATTCTGTTCTATTATTATGGCATGCCCCTGGTATTAGAGAGGCGAAATGGAGTTGAACTCCTTACAGGCAGGGGAATTCTATCTCCCTGTGTCAGGATTCCTATTGCATATCAGAATTTGAGTAGAAACAAATGAAAGGACCACCACCTGCCCAGTTTGTTGCTAACAGCCTCCTCAACCATTTTTTTGACGTGATGCTCCCCTAGTTTGTGAATCCCCTACTCTCCCCTTTATTTTACCTTTTATAGGCAATTGTCTTAGGTCCCCAAGAGTTTCATTTTTTTTTTTTTACATTTTTAATATTTTTTTATCAATTTAAATTATTAAGTGGTAAATTTTATTAAGATATGATTTATTATTTGTAATCATTTTTTTTATTAATAAGACTACATAATTTTAACTTATGAACGTGATGGTTATTGTAAATTATTTATCTAAAATTTTAATTTTATTTCAAAATGTTAAAGAAAATTATTTTATATCTATTTTATATTTAACCTTTCCTTTACCTTACAAAAATCTATTGAAATTAGTACAAAATTTAAATTTAATGTCTATGGTTGATATATAAAAAAAGATATTTTGGCAAAAAATATTAATGATAAGATCACACATTTAGTTAAAATTTTATTTCATGTTGATATTTTGTATATATAAATTAATTTAAATCTTTAATTCAGTCAATTTAAAATTTGAATAATATTTAAAATAACAACTCACAATTTTTTTAAAAAAATTAACAAAGTGTATTAAATTAAAATTTGAAGTAAATTTTATTTTAGATCTTATAATCTCTATATACGACTCTTATTAGAACATATATAGGCCAATGACCCTTCTGAACTATTTTGAGAGTGAATTGAACAATTTTTACAATATGAGACTATTTTTAAAATTTTTACAATATGAGACTATTTTTAAAATTTTTACAATATGAGACTATTTTTGGTTTTTTATTTGAGAATGAATTGAACATATATACGACTCTGACTAGAACATATATAGGTCAATTGTTACACGATTTGAACAATTTTTATAATATGAGACTATTTTTGGTTTTTTATTTGATTCCAAAAAAATTAAAGTTTTAGATGAGGATGAATTGAAAAAATATTGTATTAATCTTGAAAAGTTTTTAAGGTTTAATGAATACTCTGATATTGATGGTCTTGATTTATTTTCAGAATTGAAGGTACTAAGAGAAGTGTTAAGAGAAGAAATTAACACACCAATAGAAATATTGAGTTATATAAAAACTTTAGATTCTTTTCCAAATATTTACATTGCATATAGAATTTTATTGACAATTCTTGTAACAGTTGCTACTGCTAAAAGAAGTTTTTCAAAATTAAAATTGTTTACATAATATCTAAAATCAACAATGTTACAAGATAGATTGAATGTGTTAACTATTTTATCTATTGAAAGTGAAGTGTTAGAATTTTTTGATTATAAAACTTTGATAAATGATTTTGCAGCTAAAAAAGTTAGAAAATTAATATAAAAATTAATATTTTATATAATATACTAAGTCTTTTTAAAATTCTTGTAAAAAAAAAGACTCCTTTAACATTTTTGCCTTAGACCCCCAAAATATCTGTACTAATATTTTGAATTCACGATTTTATAAAATCAAAGGCTTGCGATTTTACATTTATAGATCTGCAAGCATAAGGTCAACTAACTTCAAGTCTGGGAGGATGTGCCTCATGTAGAAGGGTGAGTTCTTGGTTAAGAAGTTTTATAAATAATATATTACTACTTTTGAGTCTATTTAATTCACAACTGCATTATATTATCTAGAGATTCTAGACTACAATTCCATTAAAAATTATGCACTTTATCTGCTGTTCTTTCCTGGTGTTGGGTGTTTTCGGTTTGTATCTGCAGGGCCTTAATAGTGAGCATTGGAGAAATGATGGAGAGGTGAACAAATTGTTTATACAGGTATCCATCATCCAAAGGGTTTTTTCTTCTGTTTTTGAGTAATTAGAGCTGTTGAGCAACTCTGCAATCGATTTTTTTATACATATTAACCAAGGTTTTAGTCTACTGCCATACTAGTACATATCATTCTCAGCTTTTGTCATTACACTTGCAGGTCAACACTTCACAGGGTTATGCCAACAGGAAAAGAACGTTATTCTGTAATTACTAACCACTTCCTCAGTTTCTTTATTGTGTTATTATTGTTTTTGTCTTGAACGATTGCTTATTAGCTTATGATGGCTTTTAATTTCAAGGGTAGGAAATAATAGATGGAATTTATCTATACCTATATAATTTTCTTCATGCCAATCAAAAAGAAGTATGCCTCATACTTGTGACGTTTGGATAGTTGATTGGATTAGAATACTCATTATTGGACTTGGAAATTAAAGAATAGATATTTGCGTGATCCCACAAGCTCTATGGATCGACTGGTCGAGTTAGTTTTTAGACATGGGTGACAGAGCATGCCCCCCTCAGTATCTCATTCACACACAGTGGAGAGAGGTGAAAAAGTCATGCAAATTCTGATGACAAAAAAAGGTTCATGTTGTCGATGAACTATCATGAATATAATGGTGGTCTTGGGGGGATATTTGGTGGTTTCTCCAAATATTCTTAATTACTACCTCAGTTTCAAAATATTTATGTTTTAGTCGTTTTCTTTTTAGACTTTATTTTCTGCATATAAATTTTTTACATTGTTGATAATTTAAAATTATGATAGGTATGAATTTTAAAGTAATTATTGTAAAAATTAGTAAATTACCATATCTATCAATATGTAATTGGATAATTGTGTATACACTGTTAGTGAAGGCTCTTTTTTCTCTTCTTTTTATTCTAAGACTATTCATGATTTACAAATTGTAAGTCTCATTTTCACATATATTCTTATTTGAAATAACTAGATTTAATTTTTATATACCTTCAACCTATTAAAAGCACTTAAAAAAAAAACAAATTACATTTACATCTTATATTAAATAAAAGTATTTTTGACTAAATATATCAATACTTTACATTTATTAAATACTCTTTTATTTTGTGTGCATATCCTTAAATATCAATGGTTTTGGAAGTTAGTATAATGCTAGATGACACATCTAGATAAAGCCTCTGTCTCTGTCATTTTGGGTTGACCAAGGTGGTACTCTGCCCCAACATGACTTTCCTCTAAAGGATATGAAGAAATTTGAACTTAAAATAGTTGTTTTTAGCATGGATATTACTGAGCGAGGTAGTTAGAGGTAGGAATTGCTTTATCCAGTGAAATACTGTATCAGAAGTTGATTATATCTTTTCAAAGAGTCTTAATGTTTAAGTTAAATCTTAAAAAAATGGAACAAGGGAGTTGTCTGATGTCATAGATGGTGAAAATGTTCTTTCTACCTATTTACATTACAAATTCGGCTTTTTTTAAATTGCATTTTGATGAGGTCTTCTGGTTTGTTGGCATGATTTGCATATGCTTTCCCAGTAATTATGTTTTGCAATTTTGCAGGTGGCATTCTTCTTCGACCCGGCCTCAGACTGTGTGGTGGAATGCTTTGAAAGTTGCTGCAGTGAATCTTCTCCTCCCAGGTAGGATAATAAAATTGTTCTCCAATTAGATTTTTTTTTCCTAGTCAGACTGAAACTAAGATGTAAGCATTAAGTTTTTTTTAAGAAAAATGAGTTCAATTTTGATACAGCAAAGGAAAAAAACGTTGACTAATGACTATCATTTAATTATTCGCATTATTAAAAATTATAACTCTTGAGCTAGTTGTTTGTTTAAAGGTGATTGAGTTATAACATAAAAAATATTTTATATTTGATTAAAAGAAAAGTAAATTATGCATTGATAGTGCAAATTGTAAATTCTTGTTTACATTGTTATCCAATAAAAAAATTATCATGTATAATAAATATATTAACTTTTATAAAAGTTTTTGTATAAAACTTATCATTTATTAACTTTTATAATATCTCGTGCACCTTGGTTACTCAACTAAGTTAAACCTTTTGACAATTACATCTATTATGATTCTTTATTCATTGAGAGTGTAAATTAAATCCAATTATTTTTTGCACTGAAAGTGGAAAAAGAAGTGGAGTACTAATTTACGTAGAGTAAATTAAAACACGAGCACAGAAAAAAAGCAAAGAGATGCAGCCGACAAAGATAACCCCCCCTGGTGGAGGTCTTTATTAAAAGCTCATATGCGTACATTTCTTAAATTTTGCTTTTACACGCAAGATGAAGATGCTATGAACCTTTGTCAATGTTTGCTGCAGATTCCCTCCAATACGTAGTGGGGACTACTTGAATGAACGGTTCAGACTCACATATGGTTCCTAAAAGGATCTAAAATGTGCTCTATCCAGTTGAAGGACTAAAGGCCGTACTTATTATGGCTGCTAACACAAATGTGAAAATATATGCACTTCATAGACTTATCAGAAAAGTGGTCTATGATTGTCTGTGACTGTGTTTACATGGTTCTTGTCATATGAGATCGAACCTACTGTTATTGTTGTTGTTGATATTGTGGTTTGTAGAAAATATATTATTTAAGCTGCAAGTTTGCAATAAGTTGATAAAATATAACTCAAATTGCACTATATAAGCATACATTTTGGTTGAATTCTTCATTGGAAAAGTAAAATTTTTATGAGGGAAAAAATATATTTTTAAACCTTTCAATCATAATCGATATTCTTATACTTTTATATCGATGAATTTGAAAATTGAACTAATTATGAATAATTTGATTCAAATATGAAAGGAAAAGGAAGTACTCACAACTCAATGCCAACTACTTGAACCTATAAAATACTTGAACTCTTGTTTTTGTTTCTTTACTTTGATAAAATATTTCTTGAATTGTGTTGTAATTTTTGTAAAAGTCAACCGTTTATTTTCTAATTAACAATTGTACATTATAGAAAATATATTTTATCGTTTTAGAAGAGTTAAATCCTATCATTACCTATTGGTGTCGGCGTATTACTTCATTTTTTGGCAGTTTGTTGTTCCGGACTCAACAAGAGAAATTATTAGACGATTTAGGACGATCGCATCATTCATAGGTCCGACTAATAATCATGGACATTAAAATAAACCTACGGTCTCGTGAAAACAAATCATTATTTTTTCATAATACACACACCTGTTGAAAATATTGGAAACTTTTGTCACTCATATTTTTACTTAATGTCTTCATCACTATTTTCTCATAATATATAATATTTTTTAATTTGTAAAATGAAGTAATATATTATAGGGTTAAATATATTTTTTATACCTAGAAAATAAGTCATTTTTAATTTACTACCTAAAATTCACTTTTGGTCATTTCAATACTTGAATTTTTTTTATGTTTTAATGTAATATCTATCGTTAATCTTATTTTATTAAGTGATGACGTGACAGACACAATATCACGTCATCAAACCTAATCAATTGACACGTTGACAAAAATTCATTATTCTCACATCTCACTTAACCTTCTTCTCTCCCCTCTTGTCAACCTTCTTTAGACGCCTCCACTTTCCACCATGATTGCCACTGCCATCACCATCAATAGCTTCCCCACCACTGCCTCCCTCCTCTCCTCCTCCTCCTTCACAATCCAGCCCATAATCCACCCCTGGCCCATCGCCTCACCCCGTTCACCACTCCCTTAACATTGCTCACCTTCCCTACGGGCCCCTCTCAACCTCACCTGCAACGAACTCTCCTTACCCCTAGCTTCCCCATGGGCCAAACCTTCCGCTGGATAAACACACCCCTTCACAATACATCGGCGTCATTGGGCTCCACCTTCTAAATGCCATCATTTCTCTTGCCGACTTGTGGCAAACATTTTTCACTTTTGACGCAAGGTTCGTCGAGCTTGGGCACCACTTAAGCGGCGCTAGAGAGCACAACGGTAGACTAGAGCACGGTGGCGGACTCAATCTTACCTAGGGGAAGTCACTGTTTTTTTTTTTTTCAAAAGAAATATTAATTAATAAAATATAATATTTAAATTTTTTAAATAAATTAAATAATAAATAATGATATGACTTCAATTTCCTGATGTGTTAAGTAATTAGATTTGATGATATAACATTTTATCTATCACATTATCACTTAATAGAATGAGGATAACAACAGATATTATATTAAAATATAATTTTTTTTCATATATATAGATGACCAAAAGTGAATTTTAGATAATAATTTAAAAATAACTTATTTTTCATGTATAAAAAATATATTTAAGTCTATATTATATATACTTGGGTAACAATATATTTAAACACTTAAAATTACCTAAACATTTTTTAACATATCTATCCAAACGCAAGTAGCATATTAAATTTTAAAATCTTACAACGCTATTACATAATAGGAACTTGTAGAATAAGATATTAATTAAGTTGTTTATCCAAACTGATACCGAACCTAAATTCAAAAGGTTAAGTGATAAACGAAAAAACATATGTTGTCCAAACTCTTAAAACATGTAATAGTACTTTTTTCTTGAAATAAAAAAAGCTACACTTCAAAAACAAATAATGACAAAGATTTACTTTGTACAAAAACTATCTTAAAATAGCACAATAAAATCATAAAGACGATAATTATGCAGATCCATTTACTCCTTATCCAAACTCTTCGCAAGTGGCCTGGCATAAAGTACTAAAAAATTCTATCTTACCCGTCTGGAAGTAATTACTGTCATTTGAATGCAACTTAAAATATTTGCAAATTGAAAATTCCTATATATAGTTTTTCTTTTTATGAGATTTGAAACGTAAGAGTGTAAGACCTTACACAAAGATTCGATCTCTATTGTTATCTCAATCTTTCCTTTTAAAAAAAACCGTCATCTCAATCTTAATAGTTTAATATAATAATGATAAAAAATCTCAAGTTTTTTTTTTAAGATATCTCAATAGTTTTTTATCATAAAAATCTCAATAGTTTAATAAATTAAACGTAAAAAAAACTTTTTTTTGGAATTTAATGATTTTTTATTTAATATCACCGTAATTAGAATCTTAAACTCTTCAATAATATTTGAAGATAGGTCACAAAATTAATGTGTATTGTAAACTGAATTATATGATAGAAACGAATAAATTAATGAACTTATTATATATAGAAAAAAATGAATCTATATCCAATAATGTATTTGTATATAGTAATTTACGTACAACTTTTACTACATTTAAGGGTGAATTATTGATAAAGAAGAAAATATTTTAAAAAAGTAAAATAAGTATTATTAATTACGAGTGAATTATTTTACTATATATTATTTTTAGGGTCAATGTAGATATGAGTTATAATTAATTGAATAAATCTATTTTAACAAATCACATATTCTTGGAATCGAACATAAATGATTAATGTATTGAAAGTAAGATTGAATTATTAAGATATTATTTGAATTTGATTATTGATGAAAATAATTTTTTTATTAAATTTTATTTACTATTTCATTGAACTTTAAATTAATCAAAATCTCTTTCTCTCGATGAATCAAAAAATTAAAATAAAAAAAATTACACATTCTTGGAAAACAATAAAGAGATTTAAGTGTGTTGATGTCTCCAACCAACTACCAATGCATAACCCCATTCAAATTCAAATAGCCAAAATTCATAAAAACGTATATTTCAGAGTCCTAGCAATAAACAGTGTATCGTATTTTAATGGTGAATATCGTTTTTTTTTTCTGAATTAAATATTGTATCGTATTACTTTAAATCAGACTAGGTTAAAGAAACATGAGTTTTATAATTAAGAAGAAAAAAATTACAAAGCTTAAATTATATGATATATATTCTTTGCATCAGTGTTTTTAACTATGAGGTTGCTAAAGAGTCATAAACTAAAATAAAATAATAAGGTATATTAGAGAGACTATAATAAAAACGAGGTATTAAACGACATAAAAACTTTCGAACCATAGATGAAATAAATCTTTCAAGGGATTAAAATTGTATTTAAGTTTTTTTTTTAATTCTTTAAATTTTTTTTGCTTATTTTTAATTAATTACTTTAATTACCTTAATTGTTCTTTGTGATACGTCCCTTGATTAATAGAGTTTACACCAAAAATACTTTTTCAGAAAGAAAAACTATAGAAAGATTTATTTATTTATTTGTTAAAAAAGAAAGAAAGTGGCGATATGAAGCCTTGAAGGACAAGAAAAACAAGGGGGAGAAAAAAAAAAGGAAAATGCACTGAATAAGTTGTGACAAATCTAAGTGGTGCTACTTTACATGCTATTTTTTTAAACTAGAATTCCATTTGAGTTTTTGAATAATTTTAAACAAATCAAATTACTCCGTCTCTCACACCTAAAGGGGTCTTAAAATCTTATAATTCCAAGAAAATAATTTGATCTTTTTACCTATTATTTTCTATACTTACTAAATACTTTATATTTTTGTTTATTTCTCTCTTTGTTTTTGTTACACTATTTATTATGTTTATCACTTTATTTTTTGTTTCTCTTTTCAAGTGAGCATATATACGAATGCATATAGGACATATTTAGTGAGAGCTTGACAGGGTGATTTTTATGAGAAAGTGGAAGGAATAAATCTAGATGATATAGCTATACATTTATATATGGATGATTATTAGTAAAGATTTAATATATTTAATATTATATAATCACTTTCAAAAAATTTGAGATGACTTGCTGTATAAGTTTGACCATTCAAAATAATATCTAATAATCAAGTTTTATTTCTCTTCTTCTCGTGCTTCTCGTGTGTGTCTATATATATATATATATATATATATATATATTATGCTCCCACATTATATGTGGAGATATATCTAGTGAGAGGATTATTTTTATATGAGAGTTACAGGAATAAATTTAGATCGACTATACAATCATACATAGATGATTTAATGTCATGTAATAATTTATAAAATTCATGAGACTTTTTAAAAGAAAAATTCACACAACTTGTGTATTTTAATATTGACCATTCAAAATAAGTTATAAGGGAATATTTGTTTTATGAAATCTTAATGGATTTCCCGTAATATGAAGACAAAAATATATATATTTTTATGTTTGTTGTAAGCTTTTAAAAAATATTTTTGGATATTATTGATTCATGAGAATATTATATATATATATTTTTACCATGCTTTCAGACATTCATATTTCCCTTAGGTGGGGTGGGAAAGTGATATTCCTATGAGAATGTCAAAATTTATTTTTTAATACACATGTAACTTTTTTTTATTTAAATTATTTTAAATTTTAAAACTATTCCCAAGAATAGTAACATGTAACCAAACATATTTTTTAAAAAATACTTAGAAATAATATTCTTATGTTACATTGTAGGAATGTAAGAACATTCGATAAAACAAACATTTTTTAATGGTCAAGTTTTATTCCTCTTACTCTCATATAAAAAATATCCTCATTATATATGCATTTATATATATGGGAACATATACGGTGAAAATGCTATTTTTATATGAGTGAAAGGAGTAAATCTAGATTATATAACCATATATAAATAATTAAGATTTAATGTCACATAATTACTAAAAATATCATTTTTTAAAAAAACTAGTGAGACTTATAGCATCTTTAATGCTAGATCCCATTATAAGATCTTAAGGCATTTTTCCATAGGTCCCCCAGTTTTTTGCTCTAACAGTAAATCTTATTTTGAGTTCTTAAAGCACTTTTTGTATGTCATACTTTTTAGATAACTATGAATTATTTTTAAATTAAGTTTAAGTAATTAATTATTTAATTATGAAATAACTAATATTAAGAAATAAAAATACTAATAATTAGAATTTTTTATTTATAACTAAAAGTTAAACCAACAAAAAATACACAACTGTAAGAACATTCGATAAAACAAACATTTTTTAATGGTCAAGTTTTATTCCTCTTACTCTCATATAAAGAATATCCTCATTATATATGCACTTATATATATGGGAACATATACGGTGAAAATGCTATTTTTATATGAGTGAAAGGAGTAAATCTAGATTATATAACCATATATAAATAATTAAGATTTAATGTCACAAAATTACTAAAAATATCATTTTTTAAAAAAACTAGTGAGACTTATAGCATCTTTAATGCTAGATCCCATTATAAGATCTTAAGGCATTTTTCCATAGGTCCCCCAGTTTTTTGCTCTAACAGTAAATCTTACTTTGAGTTCTTAAAGCACTTTTTGTATGTCATACTTTTTAGATAACTATGAATTATTTTTAAATTAAGTTTAAGTAATTAATTATTTAATTATGAAATAACTAATATTAAGAAATAAAAATACTAATAATTAGAATTTTTTATTTATAACTAAAAGTTAAACCAACAAAAAATACACAACTGTAAGAACATTCGATAAAACAAACATTTTTTAATGGTCAAGTTTTATTCCTCTTACTCTCATATAAAGAATATCCTCATTATATATGCACTTATATATATGGGAACATATACGGTGAAAATGCTATTTTTATATGAGTGAAAGGAGTAAATCTAGATTATATAACCATATATAAATAATTAAGATTTAATGTCACAAAATTACTAAAAATATCATTTTTTAAAAAAACTAGTGAGACTTATAGCATCTTTAATGCTAGATCCCATTATAAGATCTTAAGGCATTTTTCCATAGGTCCCCCAGTTTTTTGCTCTAACAGTAAATCTTACTTTGAGTTCTTAAAGCACTTTTTGTATGTCATACTTTTTAGATAACTATGAATTATTTTTAAATTAAGTTTAAGTAATTAATTATTTAATTATGAAATAACTAATATTAAGAAATAAAAATACTAATAATTAGAATTTTTTATTTATAACTAAAAGTTAAACCAACAAAAAATACACAACTGTAAGAACATTCGATAAAACAAACATTTTTTAATGGTCAAGTTTTATTCCTCTTACTCTCATATAAAGAATATCCTCATTATATATGCACTTATATATATGGGAACATATACGGTGAAAATGCTATTTTTATATGAGTGAAAGGAGTAAATCTAGATTATATAACCATATATAAATAATTAAGATTTAATGTCACAAAATTACTAAAAATATCATTTTTTAAAAAAACTAGTGAGACTTATAGCATCTTTAATGCTAGATCCCATTATAAGATCTTAAGGCATTTTTCCATAGGTCCCCCAGTTTTTTGCTCTAACAGTAAATCTTACTTTGAGTTCTTAAAGCACTTTTTGTATGTCATACTTTTTAGATAACTATGAATTATTTTTAAATTAAGTTTAAGTAATTAATTATTTAATTATGAAATAACTAATATTAAGAAATAAAAATACTAATAATTAGAATTTTTTATTTATAACTAAAAGTTAAACCAACAAAAAATACACAACTGTAAGAACATTCGATAAAACAAACATTTTTTAATGGTCAAGTTTTATTCCTCTTACTCTCATATAAAGAATATCCTCATTATATATGCACTTATATATATGGGAACATATACGGTGAAAATGCTATTTTTATATGAGTGAAAGGAGTAAATCTAGATTATATAACCATATATAAATAATTAAGATTTAATGTCACATAATTACTAAAAATATCATTTTTTAAAAAAACTAGTGAGACTTATAGCATCTTTAATGCTAGATCCCATTATAAGATCTTAAGGCATTTTTCCATAGGTCCCCCAGTTTTTTGCTCTAACAGTAAATCTTACTTTGAGTTCTTAAAGCACTTTTTGTATGTCATACTTTTTAGATAACTATGAATTATTTTTAAATTAAGTTTAAGTAATTAATTATTTAATTATGAAATAACTAATATTAAGAAATAAAAATACTAATAATTAGAATTTTTTATTTATAACTAAAAGTTAAACCAACAAAAAATACACAACTGTAAGAACATTCGATAAAACAAACATTTTTTAATGGTCAAGTTTTATTCCTCTTACTCTCATATAAAGAATATCCTCATTATATATGCACTTATATATATGGGAACATATACGGTGAAAATGCTATTTTTATATGAGTGAAAGGAGTAAATCTAGATTATATAACCATATATAAATAATTAAGATTTAATGTCACATAATTACTAAAAATATCATTTTTAAAAAAAACTAGTGAGACTTATAGCATCTTTAATGCTAGATCCCATTATAAGATCTTAAGGCATTTTTCCATAGGTCCCCCAATTTTTTGCTCTAACAGTAAATCTTACTTTGAGTTCTTAAAGCACTTTTTGTATGTCATACTTTTTAGATAACTATGAATTATTTTTAAATTAAGTTTAAGTAATTAATTATTTAATTATGAAATAACTAATATTAAGAAATAAAAATACTAATAATTAGAATTTTTTATTTATAACTAAAAGTTAAACCAACAAAAAATACACAACTGTAAGTAACAAATTACAAAATATTGACATTTTGAGAAATGAAAATTAAAATTCATTATTTTTGTTACTAAAACATTTTCAAATATGCTTCATCAAATTTGTTTAAAGTTATTGATGAATTCTTCTTGTATGTATATATTGTCTCGTTTGCAAGTATGCAAAGCTAAGACGAGCACCATGAGATACCTCATCGGTTGAAATTTCATTGTTTGTATGATCATAATCAACATTAATATTATCCTTGTATATATCTCTTGTTCATTTTCAATAATGATCATGTTATGCAATATAATACATGTCAATATTATATCCATGTCTCAAGCACGTGATGTATAAAATATAATTGGAAATCAAGATTTAAACTCACCAAATGGTAGTTTAACATCCTTTCTTTCTAATTCCTAACATCTTGAATATCATTTTTTCTCTCTCCTTGTGACATTAATGTCATTGTTTTAACCTCCTACTCCAAATTATGCATGTTAAATTTATAAGTCTTATGACACAACGACTTTAAATATTATTGTGGGTTTGTAATAATCACTTATAAGATATTATCATTGTCATGCACAGGACAATTTTTTCATTCCTAATACATGCAATAGAATTCACAAATTCTCAAATACTTATCTACACTATTGACAAATAATTTGTATGTCAAGATACAAATAAATGTAATGATTTTTACAATAGTGAAAGAGACATATCTAGTAGGAGAATTATTTTTATAGTCTTCTGTATATTATTTTGAAATGTTAAATATTTTTTTTATAATGAATCATTTTTTTTTTTTGAAAAAATGAAATTTTTTCGTAAGGATAATCCACGTGGCAATGTTTCCAAGCAGGAAGCTTGGGCATAGCCTTCGTACAAAAGAGGACTGTTAATGCTTATCCACCTTATCTCGTTCCAAAGGCACCAATTCTTCAATTATTCTCATTCATAGAGCTCACTGAATTAAAAGTAAAACTTTCCACGAATGATCCATGGACATAGGTTAGATATGTTCTCATTTTCCTCTTTTTCTTTTTTCTTTTTTAATTCCGAGTAAGTCACACTCACCACAGTAAAAATTAGAGTAACATCTTATTTTTATACTTTAGAATTTAGATGTATAAATAAATTTCATCCTGATTCCAAGTATTTTGATGTGGATTGACCTTTGCTTGAGATGAATGATGGGCTGTTGAATGATAAATTATTAGGTGGTTCAAATTACATTATTTATAATTTCGATTAATAATCATTTAATATATAAATAATTTAATATTTTAGATTAAAAGATAATATAATTAATTTTTATTAAGTAGTTATTGAATATATCTTTAATTAATGAATATATTTTTTATTGTTTATATTTCACATGATTATTGATAAGATAATTGATGATGTGTTTATAGTCTTATAAGATGAATGTTGGATGAGCCAGGATCAATATTGGCTTTTTATAAAACACCGCATAAGCTGTTATCAAATTTATGAACAGCTTATTACAAGTTATTTGATAATCCGTGAATATAAGGAGATATCTGTTCTTTATTCCTAGATCTTTTGGATTACAATAAAAATTGTGGGATGTAGATGCATTGTAATAAAAAATTTAAAGTCGACATAACTTTGTTACCGTTGTAATAAAAAGACAAAAACAAAGTTTTGAATATTGTTTTTTTGGGTGTGAAAAAACAAAATCTTGATAAGCAGCCTTCAAAGCGTGCCGATTAATGTACAAAAAAAGTACCGATTAATACTGAATATTCTGTCACTTTTTTTCCCTGAATATTTATAATATTCATAAATAAATATTTTCAAAATGTCTATATATTATGTTATTAAATGCGTTATGATATATACACCATTTTTATTAATTATTTAATATCTTAAAAAATCTCATCAATAAATTCCTAAAAAGCTACGTTAAATAAAAAATATCACACGTAAATAAGACTTTTTATAAACACAAAGTAATGTCGTATTAAGGTGATCTATAAGCAAAACTGCCTCATCATTTTCCCTATACAAACTATTTTAAGTTTTTGTTTAGATTCAAATAGAATTAATTTGAAATTAGTAAATACCCAACCATGCTATATATTTAAATAATTTATCCAGAATATATTAATAGTATAATTTTTATATAGTATTATTCAATTATAAATTATCACGTCCGCAAAAATCATTGACTTTTATAAAAAAATATTTAAAAAACCATAATTGAAATCATTTTTAATTGATTGAGAAGTACGAATATTTACACTACTCATAAAAATTCTCAATGAAGAATAATGGTTAAAATTACTCTTATTTAAGAATATCTTCTAAAAATGTTTTGGGAACTCATATTTATAATACAAAAATAAATTAATTAGCCGTATAAAAATATTTTACTCTAAAAATAAGAATATCAACTTTATTAGCTATGTGGGCATGAGTTTGATGATTTATGGTATAAAAAATATTCGTTAAGACTTCAGAGATATTAATTTCTTAAATGAATATTATCTGGAAAAGGATTAGACTTTAAATATCTTGTTAAAACATGCGTCATCCCCTAAAAAAAAAAAAGTAATTCCAGGTCGCGGCCACAACATAATTATCTAATAACTTGATGATTAATTAACTTGATAAGCAAACCCTATCATCAGCAGCACAAAGCGTCCGAATCTCCGCCACGTCAAATCCCACCTACTAAAGACACGGTGATCAAGGAAGGACCACGGTTCCGTAAAAAAGCCGCGAAGCAGCGTAACTCCGCCTCTTTATTATCCACGACAAGATAAATGGATAGTGTTGTGTTGTGTTGTGTTGTTAGCCATCTCTCTTTCCTCTCCCATATGCGAAAGCCGAGGGAGACCAAAAAACAAACCAAAAACCATCATCATAACCCAAACCCAACACACCATAACACAGCACCACCTCGTATCACATAATAACAACCTTAAACCCCCAAACTTTCATGTCTCGGATCCCGTGATTCGGATCCCCAACAACAACAACGCCAAAAACAAAAACAACCTAGTATTATTTGGATCCGGTTCCCATGACGCGGCGTTGCTCGCATTGCAGCCACAATGGGCACAACTCAAGAACTTGCCCTAACCGCGGGGTGAAGCTCTTCGGGGTCCGATTAACCGATGGGTCGATCCGGAAGAGTGCTAGCATGGGCAATCTAACCCACTATGCCGGTTCCGGGTCGGGTCCACTCCATACCGGGTTGAATAACCCCGGTTCGCCCGGGGAAACCCCCGATCATGCCGCCGCAGTCGCCGACGGTTACTTGTCCGAGGACTTCGTTCCCGGGTCTTCTTCTAGCTCCCGTGAAAGAAAGAAGGGTTGGATTACTTTATCTAATAAAATAAGAATAAAAATGTGTGCTTTTTTTTATTATTATTTTACTTGACTGTGGGAATTGCATGTTGGATTTTTTTCGTGGTGTTTTGTGTACTGGTTGATTGAGGTAGGTGAAGTTGATTAAGTTGGGTTAATTGTGTTTGGACAAAAAACCTTTCTGTTTTTGGGTGGTGTCACTGTTGGGGATAGATAACTAGACAAGAAAGGTGCATATAAGTTAGCTTTATCAGGGGTTGTCTTTTTTTTTTATTTTTATGAGTGAGTTCTTTGAATTGTGCTTGACTGCTTAGATTTTGAATCTGTGAAATACTGAGAAATGGATTCGGTGTGTTTGTAAATCTCAACTCATGTTCTTTGAGAAGAAGTTGCTTGTGTGGCTCACTTAAGGTTCTAATCAGCAAGCAGCCTTGTCTGTATGAGTTTTTACTAGTTTGACCCTTGACAAAGTGAAGGTTTTTGAGTCCTTTTAGCCTGGGAGACATCTTATGTAGCGAGAGAAAAGTTCATTATGCTTGGTTTCTATTGAATTACTGTTTGTTTACTTCGGAAGTGTACTGTGATTATGGGGGTGTGCTATGTTCATGTATTTCACTATTTCAGCTACGTGGAAAGTGCTGCTATAGTTTTTGGACTTATAATTTATAATAAAAAAGATAGTCACCAAATAGTTCAAAGAGGTCTTTGTAAGTTTAACAAGCATTGATGCTGACTCTATACTGATCGATGCTCATGCTATCATTCTTATGTATTGGAAAATAGGTGACAAGCACACTTGTAAGTCAGATTTACAATTGTTGCTACCAATTGCAAATAGGATATTGTTCTGTATATAAATCAGGCGGAGTATGTGAGGGCGCAAATGGGATAATACAGTTCTATGTTTCATTCACACTATAAACATGGTTGATATCTTGACTAGGTGGGGTACATACTCCCGGTTGGGGGGGCTCACATTCTTGTTTAGATATTATAGTTTCATTTTCCACCTTATTCTAGAAGGTGGCTGATACATTTTGTAACATCTAGGTCGTTGTTTGGTGTGTACATGGAATGTAGGGGTGTGAATAGGTCAATCGATTTATCATGGGCCTTTTACTAGCCCTCCATAAGTTTGGAGCTTGTAAAGTGGTTTATTTATACAAATTTAGACATAAATTTATTGAGCATGCATTATTTATTGTTATCTCTTTTTTCATATTACACAATACACATAGCTTCAATCAGATGTGGGATTCATCTTAATTATTGATAATTAAGATGTGGGTGATGTTGGATTCGAGTGGGGTGGATGAAATGGAGGAGTGCCTCAGGTGTTATTTGTGACGCCAAGTTATTCAAACTTAAGAAAAATTTACTCCACAACTATAAAATATGTGGTGTTCTAGGAAATCTAGTGTTAGGCGATTAAAACCAAAAGGAAAATAAGCTCAATGTATTAGAGATGCGAATGTTGCAGTGGATGTGTGGACATACTAGACAAGATAAGATTGGGAATTAATGCATTAGAGAGAAAATTGGGATAGCACCTGTAGCAGAAGATATATTAGAATCTCCCCTTAGGTGGTTTTGACATGGATAGAGAAGACCTGTAGAAGCCTTAGCAAGAAGAGTATATTAGATGGTGTGTAGCCCTATGATTAGAGGTAGAAGGAGGCCAAGAAAAATTATAGGGAAACTAAACCATTAAGGGGGATTTGAGGGTCAATTCTTTGTTTATAGATATTATTCACCATAAAACATTGTGGTATCATTTGATCCATGTAATTGACCCCACATAATGGGAAAAAGCTTGGTTTGTTGTTGTAAGCATAGCTTTGATGAGGCTTATAGGTCTTAAATGATGAGAAGCCTAAAATATCTTAATTTGTGATTCATTTATGTCCAAAAAAATTTTAAGCTGTTCTTAAGGTTGAATTTATAATTTCTTTTATGCAGGTGTTCCATGGACTGAGGAGGAACATAGAATGTTTTTACTAGGATTGCAGAAGCTGGGCAAAGGTGATTGGCGTGGAATTGCAAGGAACTATGTTATATCAAGGACACCTACTCAAGTGGCTAGCCATGCTCAGAAATATTTCATCAGGCAGAGCAATGTGTCCAGGCGGAAAAGACGGTCCAGCTTGTTTGATATTGTTGCAGATGAAGTTTGTACCCTTATTTGCAAATTACATCAAAATGTTGCTGCTTAATTTGTTCCCGACTTTGTGACCGTTGATTAAATTATCTAAAATGTGTTTCTTTCTTTGAAGATATTGTGTGACTTGTTCTGGCTTCTGTGATAAATAAGTTAGTTAATCTCGTCCACCATTTATTAGTTAGATATATTGGTGGTCCACCATCTGTAATTTATGACAATTGTCCATTTCCTTTCTTCTGCAGTGGATTTGACAATTTTTTTATCTTGGCTGGCTTTCTGTGCATTAATAATTTTTGTTTAGATTGTATATGAAATCATGGTTCTAGGGTGGAAGTTTGGAGATATTGCATTTTCTCATGTGATGCTTTTTCGAATTCCAATATTATAAATATGTAACTTGCCCTTTGTCCTTGGAACCTTCTCATTTTTCTAGGTTTCTTGTATTTATGTTGTGATTTGCAGGCAGCTGACACTGCAATGGTACAGCAAGACTTCTTGTCTGCTAATCAGTTACCCACTGAAACAGAAGGCAATAACCCCTTGCCAGCTCCTCCTCCCCTCGACGAAGAGTGCGAATCCATGGATTCCACAAACTCAAATGATGGAGAGCCTGCCCCATCAAAGCCTGAAAACACACAGTCATCTTATCCAATGTTATATCCTGCATATTATTCTCCGGTGTTCCCGTTTCCTCTGCCCTATTGGTCAGGATACAGTCCAGAGTCCACCAAGAAGGAGGAGACACATGAAGTACTGAAGCCAACTGCAGTTCATTCTAAAAGCCCTATCAATGTTGATGAACTGGTTGGCATTTCAAAATTGAGTTTAGGGGAGTCTATTGGTGACTCTGGTCCCTCCTCTCTGTCTCGAAAACTTATCGAAGAAGGACCCTCTAGACAGTCAGCTTTTCATGCAACACCGACATGTGGCAGTTCAAATGGCAGTGCCATCCATGCAGTTTAAGCGTGTGCCTCATGTTCCGAGGAAGGGATTGTTATGTGAGCATTGTTGATTGATGGGCGCGCATGAATGTGGTCTTGTGTTCATCAATACATCTGTTTGTGGGGCAACCTAAATAATTTTTTTTTTTTGGCCCATTCACAGTGATTAACCTAGTTTGTTTATTTGCTGGTAGGCAGTAGCGTCTAGGAGTTACTTTGGGTCTAAAGTAAAACTTTTATGTTTGTTCAGTGATTTTATTTGTCAGGGTTATGTAAAGTTAATGTTAATTGTGCAGTTTGACAATCTACCAAGTTGTGCTTCATGTTTGAACTTTGAAGTGCCGTGGATTAGAATGTTTTAAGTGCTTTACCCGCTCCGGGTTTTTTTTTTTTCAGGTTTGGTTAGTTTTTATAAAAATCTTATTTTGGGCTTGAATTTTATTTCATGGTACCAAGGGTTTTATAGAACTCACATCCTATTCAACCAACTTAACTAGACTTCTTTGGTGGGCTTGAAATTTATTTAAAGCTTAATTAATAGTTCAGAATTTAAAGATATCAATAAACATATCTCGAAATAAACCAATGGGTGTCCAAGCTTTATATAGTTGGACTTAAATCTTAGATTAATAAATATATAATTGGGATAATATTGAAGGAAAGAAAAATATGGGATGATATGATTAGTAGATGATTTTATTCCTTAAGTATGTGATCATGAGCTTGATATCTGATTTATGTAAATGAGAAAATATCTATTGAGAGAGGTCCCGGTACCTTAAGAAATTAATCTTTGGCTTTTCATGGAGGAATGTCCTACTTCACCAGAAACATTGGAGGAAAGATAAAAATGGAAAATAGATTTTAATTCTCATTATTTTCTTTTCTTTTCTTTTTTAATTAAATAAAGATAAAATAAAAGAAAATCTCTCTTTTCTTCTATATTTCTTTCTAACCATAGTTAATGTGAATTAGGCTAGTCGGCTCCAAACAATTCATCCATCAGTCACATTTTCATCTTCGCTGCCTGCATAGTATTTTGAATAGATTGATCGTTGTCGAAGTAAATATGTACTTAATTCATTGCTGTGTGGAAAGTCCTGTGGTTGCACGTTCTATTTTGAATGGTCCACGCGAAAAGGATTTAGAAATTAGTAGTTAATAAAAGCTTAATATAATTCACGCAAAATTTTGAACTATTAGTATATATTATTATTATTTTACTTGTACTCAATTATCTATTTTACATCATAAAGTTTTTAAAATAACTATTTTACAAGTTACAATTTTTTTATACTATGGTAATGCAGAATAGAATAACAATAATTTAAAAATATATTAATAGCGAATTAAAATTCTTAAAATTAAAATCAAATTTGTGTAATAAAAAGTTGCTAGGAAAGTAAACTGATTTTAATCTAAACTTTACAAGGTCTTATGTATGGACACTCAAATGCGAGAAAGTTCTCTTACAATCAAGACAAAATAAAATAATGACACAAAATTTATTGTGGGGTAATGGCAAGCATTCAACTAATAAATCAATACAATCTACATAAAATAATTATTCAGATATGATCAAATATTATCTTGGAAATAAATCGACTAGAGGTGGAGATCATGAGAAAGGAATTCAAATAGGCAAATCAGGTAACGTAAAGAGTTGAGAGAGTGGTGTAAAGTCCCGTTACGTTCACACGAGCGAGAATGATCTATTTAGCAGAAAAATTCATGTTTGATTCTCACCTCGTATAAAATTTTCTTGGACTAACAACAATCATATACTGCAAGTGAGATTAATCTTTAATCTAATGATTTGGGGAACACCCGTGATCTCTGGACTAAGACGAAAAAAAAAGACAAATGAAGGAGCATACAAAGAATCTCATGTGTCATGTGGGATCCATCTTGATAAAGGGAACTAGAGCATGTGTTGTGTCAACAAGTCATGCTAATTTTGGTGGCAAGTGCACGAAGGAGGTGTTAAAAGTTCTCTACCAAATGAAAAATATGGAGAAAAAGCAACATGAGGATTTAAAATTAAAAATAGAGGAAAAATCAATATTTGAAAGCCATGCTATGTAGATAAACCAATAGGATTTGGAGTTTACTATGAAACAATAATCTTCCAAGAATCTTGTGTCCGCTCTCCCTCGGAAAATAAGTTGTGGTTAAAATAACTCGCAAGTTAAGGTGGTTATTGCAAATAAGAATTTTCATAATGGTCTAGACACCATGATGGATAGTGGATTGACAATAAATTGCTGACCATTTTTAAATGAATGTGTTAAGTTGGAATTGCTAAGGTGTGGGAAGTAAAGACTTTGTAGGCATTATTAAAGATATTATTTGAGAAAATAAACTGTATTTCCTCATTCTATCGGAGAACCATATGAGTGGGTAATGAACATGTGAAGTCGTTAGAATAATGACTTTTGACAGTGTCCATATTTAGGATTCTCATGATCATTTAGGGGGATTTGATGCCTTTGGAATAGCTACAGTGGTTTGTGAAGGTTATTGGCTCTTCCAATCAAGTGGTTTAGATAAAGGTTTGTAAGGAACGAGGTGTTAGATGAGTGTTTTTTGTTGTGTATGAGAGCCTTCAAATTGCGAATCGAGGTGACCTTTGGCAAAATTTCAAGCTTTTTAGGGAAGATTATGATGGTCTTTGGAGTGTGTTGGCCTGTTGGGAGATTTCAATACAATTCTCATGTCATATGAGCGTTAGGGAGGGTCTTTTACTTTAAATGATCAAAATGTTGTGAATTTTCAATCTACCATTTAGTATTGTGATTTGCATGATAAAGGTTTCCAAAGGTGTCTATTTATTTAGAAGTGCAGTCAACTATAGGAGAGGATGGACTGTGGATTATTCAACCTGCGTTTATCAATAGAGAATTGTTTTCCATTTGCCTTGTTTTAAATTTGACCATCACCCTTTTTTTCTTCTTTAATCTAGGTGTCAGGATCAATCATTATAGTCTCCCCTTCAGATTTGAAATCACTTACTCGTTAGGACTTCCCTAATTTCATGTAAAGCAATTTGTGAGATGTCCCAACATGGAATACTAGAATCAATTCTTTTCACACAACACTCGAAGACTGGAACAATAGTCTGTTTGGCCATATTTTTCACAAGAAAAAAGTATCGATCAAGAGATTGAATGGCAGAGTAAGGAGAATGAGAATTAATAATAACCCTCACCTGTAGCATCTCCTGTCTAAGCTTTGGAAGGAGTATGATAAGGGTTGCCTTAGAAGCAAATTCTTTGGTTTAGAAGTCATGTTGAGGTGGCTCTAGTTTGGTGATAAAAGTTCATGCTTCTTCCACTACACTATAAGGTTTGAAGGAGACAAAATAATCTTGATATGTTGTAGGATTCTCCCAGGAAGTTAGAGGTTGGCGACAATTTATTTTAAGGGGTTATTTACTACTGAGGTTGGTTTCACCCCCTTTTATTTAGAAGGTTCTTTTTCTCAATGACTCTGCCTCTAGATTGTTAGACAATAGAGATACTAATGAAGAAATCCAGAGTGTCTTAAAGTGCACAGGTAGTTATAAAGCTCTAGGTTGTGATGTTTTATCAAACTCAATAGGGAAAGAGTTGGTTTCACCTTCTGTGAGATGATTAAACATGTTTTTGAGGACCCAATCAAAGTGAAAATTTTGTATGAAAAACTTATTACTCTAGCTCCTAAGATAAAAAATATAGTAAAAATAAAGATAAATAATGCAATATCTCTGAAACACTTCAAATCGATTAGTCTGTGTAATATGTCGTATAAAGTGATTACTAAGATTATTGCTTATAATTTATGAAAAATAATTAAAATATAAAACTGATAATTTATTATAACATTTGACGATAATATTAGGTATGCGAGCATTATTTGATAGATGTTTATTTTATATCATTAAAATTTATGATAAATATTTTCAACACATTTATTTGGTTTCATGCTGAATTAATCACGTTGAAATACCTTAGGTGATTTTAGATACCTGCTATGATTTTTATGGGTGGAAGCAATTATAGGTAGTTTTTGTCAAAAAAAAAAATTATAGATAATTTTTGCATTAAATAAAAAAATTCAAACATAAATCAATAAATAATATTATTTTAAAATCAATTTTATAATTTAATTTTATTTATTTCAAAATTAATGATTAACTAAACTCAACTTTAGAAAATGAATTTCATTGAAAATCAAATTTGCCAACTGAATCAAACACGCACTTTACACGCGACACCGTAATTGAAAATCCAACACAAGAGAAAAGGGCGTTAGGGTTTCGAAGAAGAAGAAGAAGATGGAAGACATTGTTGATCACTTGGCTTTCGAGCGGAACAAGACGCAGTTCGATGTCGACGAGATGAAGATCGCCGGTTCTCTTCACGCTTTTGAAGTTTCTGACAAAATGGCTCGCCTCGTCGCCAGCGATCCGGTTGATTCCTCATTCTCTCTCTCTCTCTCTTCAATTTCGTTCATTCTGTTGTGACGTTTTTTGAAATGCTCGAGCTTCGCGTCTATGCAGATTTGGAACAGAAACTAACTGCATTATATCACCATCACAGTTCTTATTTTGTTGCATATTTTAATTGTTTTCTTCTTTGCTGTGTTTGTCGCGCTTTGTACTTGATGTGATAACTTTGGTGTGGTGTAATGTACTATATGTATTGGATCTAACTAGCTTTTCAGTTTTCAATGTCTTGCAAATTTGTTCATCGGAGAAGTAATTATTTATTTTGCTTTTGTTTTTGAAAAGATCGATGCACTAAATTTTAATAGCGAAGTTAAAAAACAAAAAAGAGCTAGTTTTGTGAATCGTGAAGAGATTGTTTAAAAAATTGGGAAATTGATTTTGCTCGGGAATTGTTTGTCGATGAGAATTGGATTGTTATGGCTATGCAGTTTGAGAATTAGATGGTTAGTTAATGTTTCACGGATGAACTTAAAATCCCTATATGTGTAGCTGCCTGGTGCCTGTTCCTGGCTTCCTGCACTTTTTCTTTTATGGTAGTTTGGTGGTACATGATGATTTTGACTTCCGGATGCCTGAAATCTTGATTGGTTGTCTGCTGTCTCTAGGCATTCAGAAAGGATGACAGAGTTGTGCTTGATAGGAAGGCGTTATTTATGAACACTTTGAGGAAAACAGCTTATGCATGGAAAAGGATTATTGAGCTCCGTCTTAGTGGTTTGTCTATCTTCTATTCTGTTGTGCATAGTTTGCAATTGGTATCTTGTTATTGTCATAAATGGGAGGTTTCCGTTTGTTGTTACAGAAGAGGAAGCTGCTATGCTCAGATCCTTTGTGGACCAACCTGCTTTTACGGATCTACATTGGGTACAATTCAGTCAATTGTCCTGATGGCATTCTTTTCTTTGATATACTACCTATAAATATATATATGGATGAAAATACTGATGAGATAGGTCTAGCTCATAAATTATTTTGCAGGGAATGTTTGTTCCTACTATCAAAGGACAAGGAACTGAGGAACAGCAGCAGAAGTGGTTGCCTTTGGCTCATAAGATGCAAATAATTGGTTGCTATGCCCAAACTGAACTTGGCCATGGATCTAATGTTCAAGGGCTAGAAAAAACTGCAACCTTTGATCCCAAAACAGACGAGTTTGTAATTCATAGCCCCACATTGACTTCCAGCAAAGTGAGTACAATGAGAGAAGGCTTATGGAAGCCTTTACTGGTCCTTTAAGATGTGCGTTGTCATGATATGAGATTCTAGAATATGAAATTGTATTCATACATTCATATGAACAATCAGGGAAAAACAGTTTGTACCTTTTATTTAGTTATTTTTGTATTTACTGTGTTTTAAAGGGTATTTGGCTAACAGGATATCTTCTTGCGATATGATTTTAACTCCTTTGATGCTGATTTAAACAGTGGTGGCCTGGTGGATTGGGTAAAGTGTCAACACATGCCGTTTTTTAGGCCCGACTAATTACTGAGGGTCAAGATCATGGAGTGCATGGTAGTTACATACTTTAAACACCCAAAGTTCTGCTATTATATTCAGACTAAAATTAATTAACATTATGCTCAATTTGGAGGTTTCATTGTCCAGCTGTGAGCGGAGCTTGGATGATCACTTACCTCTTCCAGGCATAACTGTTGGCGATATTGGAATGAAATTTGGAAATGGAGCATATAACTCCATGGATAATGGGGTGCTAAGGTTTGACTATGTATGGATTCCAAGAAATCAAATGTTAATGAGGTTAGTTTCTTTTTACCTGTTTTTACCTACTCTCATCAGAGGAAAATCCAATAATCATAGTTGGGGTTTTATGGTATTCAATTCATACATGGTCCATGATAAACATATAGTCTAGTCCCCTACATCCTCCATCCACCATCCACAAATAATAATGATGATGATGACCATAACAACAATGGATTCTAGTCAAATTTCTTCATTGAATTCTCTGTTGGAAGATGGATTGATGAAGGAATTTATTCTAAGAATTGAGGCAGTGAATTGAAAGGGAGGATATGTTGAAAACTGAACATATAGTAACCTGACTCTTTTTTTCCACTCATAAATTGCAGTGTGCTTATCTTTTTATGGTGATAGATTCAGGGGATGACTCTTTTTAATCTACCAGGGTTTCACAGGTAACAAGGGAAGGAAAATATGTACAATCCAGTGTTCCACGACAATTAGTTTATGGTACTATGGTAAATGTAAGACAAACAATTGTATCTGATGCATCAATTGCTTTGTCGCGAGCAGTTTGCATTGCTACAAGATATAGTGCTGTTCGAAGACAGTTTGGGTCAAAAAAGGGAGGTCTTGAGACACAGGTAAGTTGTAAAATGCCTTTGTATATCCACGTTTGCAGTTTGCTGCTGGAGCATTCTTATTTTATCAATAAATGCTACTGGGATTTTTCAATCTTCTTTTTTACTAAAAATGAATTTGTGGAATGTGAAACTAGTTTGCTTTAATGTGATGTTATTTATTATTTATTATGTACTTAGATTTGCATATTTTGATTTTGAGACCAAAAAAAGTTTTTCTTTTTAACTTCCAGAGAAAGCTTTTAAAATAAAAAGCAGTTTTTTTCTGTGGAAGAAAAATCTTAACCTAACATGAACTAGTGCTAAAATTTTAATCTTCATTGTCTAGATTCAAAGCTGCTTTGCATTCCACCAACATAGTAAAGTTATGTCTTGGTCTGAGTGGGAATAGCATTTCTCTTCTGCTTGTCCATGGAGTTTTAAAAAATCCAAACATCTCAGAAATAGTATGTAATTTGTGATGGGGAGGCTGATGAGTTTCCTACACATCTTTGACATGAAACACATGGTGTTAAGATGTATATATGGAAATAATAATTGGGTGGCTAGGCTTGCAACATTGTCTTCATAAAAGTTTTAAGAGCAATGAGATGATGGACTATTGGACTGGTATATGCATTTTGCTGTCAATGTGTTTTCCATCTATAGTGTTATATCTCTCCTATCTATTTTATAATGTGTCTGACTTTCTGTTATCATTTTTTTTTTTGTCTAGGTAATTGATTATAAAACGCAGCAAGCTAGGCTCTTCCCTTTGTTAGCTTCTGCCTATGCCTTCGGATTTGTTGGTGAATGGTTGAAATGGCTTTATATGGATGTGATGAAAAGATTGCAAACCAGTGATTTTTCAACATTACCTGAGGCTCATGCATGCACTGCAGGGTTGAAGTCCTTGACTACTTCAGCAACTGCTGTATGTGATTACTCATTGCTAATGCTCGTTAGATTACCATTTGATTATAGTTGCTGAATTTAATTGATTAATAAAGCAGCTTTATATGCGATGTAATTTTTTTGTTTTTTGGGAGGGGGTTCCTTTGTTTACTCCTCTTTGCATGTTGAACCTCATTTTCTCCCTTTTCTGTAATGGTTGCCCCATGCCCAATCAGACTTCTGACTTTTGCCTACATTTCTTGTTCAGGAGTTTTGTTTTGTTATTTGAAATATTCTGTTTTGTTGATTTGTCTTTTTTGTGCATTTTTCATTGTAGTACATTACAATCCATTATGCCACCTATATGTATGTCAGATAACAAATTGTATCAGTAATATTCTCCTCATTTAAATGGTCCAAATGTCTTTGATGTTATCGTTGTGCTTTTATTACTATTTTATAGTATCCTATTATATGGTGTTCACTTTGCAACTTTTAATTCTTTGAAGTTCAAATTAAATTAAGTTTACTTAAATTTGCAGGATGGAATTGAGGAATGCCGCAAACTATGCGGTGGCCATGGTTACCTTTGCAGCAGTGGTCTCCCTGAGTTATTTGCAGTCTACATTCCTTCCTGCACATACGAAGGAGACAACACTGTGCTGCTTTTACAGGTTTTTTAAATGTTATATATAGCTTGTACCATTATATTGTGTTATTTGTTGATAAATTTTTTTAATGAAATTTCTCATCTGCAAATTGGTTTGTGCATCATGATAACTTGCCTATTTGTGGAGGGGTTATATTTTATTTTCTTGTATTTATTGTGTTCTCTCATGTGTTGTTGTAAACGTCTGCATTTTTAGTGTATACCTTTGTAGTTTTTTATATGAAAAAAAATACTGATCCTTGTTTTTAGTTTAAAATTTTACGGGTATCAATTCTAATAGTATTTGGAACAGGGAGAAACTTGCAAAAAGATTGAAATAATTAAAATAATCATCATTTATTTTTCTTATATACTCTGGTGTTGCTGTATCTTCATGCTTTGCCCAAGTATTCTCATGTGCCCCTTTGACATTTATGCTCTTCATACATCCTAGTGCAGTCTGATTTGTGAGGTTTTATCAGATATTGTTAACCGAGAATGGTCTTGAGTTGTTTGATAACTTCCTAGAAAATCCATTGTAGGTGGCTAGGCATCTCATCAAGACTATTTCTCAGTTGGGCTCCAGGAAAAAGCCTGTTGGTACAACATCTTATATTGGACGAGTGGAACAGCTGATGCAATATCATTCTGATTTTCAGAAAGGTATAACTGTATAAAGAAATTGGATTTGCTCGAGAATTTGCAAATTCTAACCTTTCCAATCTATTGATGTCCCAAATCTAAGACAATTTGAGATAGTATTATTAACTATGCCTCTATTTTTCAGGAGTTATAATGCATTAAAATATCTTAGATATTTATGGCACTACGGTAGCATATATGTTATAATCAATTAGGGCTAATCTTAGAAACTAATTTTGGGGCTGTATATCTTTATAATTGGGATTGAATCATTATAATTAACGTATCAGTTGCTGCACACTTTGATACTTCACTCAGTCTTTCTGGTTAGCCCCTTCAAAGGTAGCCTTTTTCAGAACACTAGCAACTAACTCTGATAGGCCACGATTAAGGTGTGTTAAGAGTGACTGCTATTAAGGTGGATTGTTAGAGTGACAGGTGAGTAAAGAGTTTTCACATTGGGTAAGAATGAGCAAGTTAAGCAATATATAAGTGAGAAAGACTCATAAACCTAATGCCTTAAGGTTTTGAGTTAGATGTATGTAGTGTTAAGTTCATTATGTGATTTGCTCATGGTTCATTGATGGAGATATATAATGTATAATATGGCAGAATCAATTAGTAGTAATCTTAGGAACTAACTTAGGATTGTTTATCTTTATAACTCATACCAACACTACTAGACTATCGTTGGATGGTCTAGACACATTATTTATCCCTAATAAGATGATTTATAGAATTCATAAGTTAATTATATTATTATGTTGATTTTTGCAGCGGAGGATGGGTTGAAGCCTAATGCAGTGCTGGGAGCATTTGAAGCTAGGGCTGCTAAGAAGGTGATTGCTTGTGCTCAAAATCTTAGCAAGTTTACCAATCCCGAAGAAGGTAAATGATTTATCACTTAAACTCACAAGCTATATGCTCATGTTGATTTGTTTTTCTTGGTGTGGTGGGGGAGACTGATGAACAACACTTTAACAACCACAGTTGGCTGGGTAGTGGTTACCTTAACTGATTCTACTGATGTTTGAGTGCGTATGTGTATGATGTTGTAATTAGATATGATCTCAAATGCTGATGATTTTCTCGATGGCAGGTTTCCAAGAATTCTCTGTCGATCTAGTTGAGGCAGCTGTTGCTCATTGCCAGTTAATTGTGGTTTCCAAGTGAGCCCGGTCCCGCAACAACTTCGTAATGCTAGACTCTAAAATAACTTATAACTGCACTGTTGATCCTGGAGAAAGTTATGTATTGCTTTCAATTTAAAGGCGGTAATAAAGTTCTACGAAAGTGAAACGAAGTTGACATCAATAAAATTATGTCATGGAAGTTATAAATTTATTTATAATTATCTGTGGATAAAAATATTTTTATGTCGATAACCCTGTCTAGAAATAAGAAGAAAATGAGTATAACAAAAAAATATAGTTTAATTAGAATATACTAATAAAGGTTTTATATATGGTCATCAATTATTATTTTTGTAATAATTTCTTTAAAAGTAATTTGGAATATTTTTTAATTAATTGACAATGTAAATTTTTACAGTAATATGCAATTAAATTCAAGTAACATTTGCCCGGCATAATGTTTACTGCAAAAAGTAGTCATTTATGATGCTAATTGCAAATAATGTATTTTATGTGATGCTTTAAATCCTCTACATAGTAAGGACTGGAATTTATGTTACTAGATTCATCGTTAGTGTTTTAAATTTTTATTTATAGTGGTAGGTTGGCTGTCACCTTATTTATTTATTTATCCAACCAATCAGAAATTCTGGATACCTCTTGGTTAAAAAAAAATCATTCACAAAAACTATGAATGGAAAAACTACTATTTTTATTCAAGTTATTTCTCAGTCTTAAAGTTAATTATTGTGAAATATAATCATTACTATTCTATCGAGGTGCTCATTGATTTTTTCAAGGCAATAACATTAATTTTTTTTTTATTGAATAGACCCTGCTTTTGTTTCCAGAAATTGTAAGAATCATTTGCTTTGGTTTTTGAGATATGTAAAATAAGATATCGTTCCTTGTTCCTAAAATTATTTTTTGTTTCAGATGTTAAAAAATGTTGAAAGTTAGTAACCAAACGTTAAGTGACAACTTGAATGCTACAATGGACTTAAAATGACCTTGACTCATTTTGAGATTTTTTGTTGTAAAAATAAGGTATCTCCGTGGCACATGAGACTAACTCTTATGTAAAAATCATCAAAATGAATTTTTTCTCTCACAAAAAAATCTTTTTTATATACACCATCAAAAAATTGAAAAGAAAAAAATCTATAAATTTCTCATTGTTCATGGCTGATGCAATCTATCTTCTTCTAATGGCCATGGGCTCATTTATATGCCACTTCTCCTTTTCCCTCTCTTGACATCCTCTTTGACAAAATAGAAACTTTGGTTTTAGATGAAATGATATGTGGGAAGGAGAAGTAGAGGGCACGAAGGAAAAAGGTGAAAACCCTAAAGTGAGATGAACCAGTGGTAGGTTGGCTAAAAAAAGGATGAGGGTGAAAAATCTGAATGGATCATCAACATCAATTTAGGAGTTTCCAAAATGGTAGTGGTAGTGATGGACCAGTCGTGGGTTCTATCCAACTTCACATATAACACAACTTTGTTCCTTGTTCAGCTGTAGCAAAAGTTTGGTTGGGAAGGACATTTATGGCCATGCCTTGGTAGTTGCTGAGATGCATGGATAAAGAAAAAGACACGCAAAGATCCCTTAACAAATTAACACCCCTTAAAAAACAACGTCGTTTTGGATCCACTGTAGCATCTCTAAGGTGTAACTTAGCACTACGTGAACAAGCTGACAACATTTTGTGATTGAATTTTAACATTCATTAATTAACATCGTGGATAAAATTAAAGATTGTAGTTCTATAGATAAATAATAAAAAAAAAAGAGTAAATGCTTACTTTTGTTTATGAAAATCAAATTACAGGAATTGTTCACTTTAGTTCTTGAGATTTGTAAAATATGAAATAAAAATGAATTTATTTTTTATGAATTGTGAATACAGTTAGTAATTATAATATGTATATAATTTTAAATTAGTTATCATAAAATTTAATAAATTTATTTTATATAATAATTTATCATCAAATAACACTGTCAGATTATATATATACCGTACAAAGAATTTACTCATAAAAAAATAATAAATTACATTAGATAAAATTTTCCATTTTTTTTTTTTTGTAAAAACATCAAAACTTTAGTCTAGAGTCCGGACCATCCTCCTGGTCCATAGACATGTGATTTTGAAGCAGGGACCGTGTGTGTACCCTAAACAAGAAAACAAAACAAGAAAACAAAACGTAAAGGCATGCCGGGGATATCACGTCGTAGTAGTACAAGATTTGATGGTCATCATTATTAAGGGTTCTTCTCGCTACCAACTATTGAGCATATATACAGTGTTATATACCAGAAAATAGCATATGACTTTATAAAAAATAAAAAAAAAGAAACTAGTATAGGAAGTTTGACCAGACAAAATTACTATAACGGTTAGTGGTGTCGACCAAGAGTCTGACGCAGTGTCTCCAGTTTGAATCAGATAAAAAAGTGTTTTAACTTTTAAGGGTGTCAATAATAGAATTTGTTTGGATGAATTTTATGCAAGTTTGATTAGATTTAGATTTGAAATCTTTAGATACTTCTATTATTTAATTTTTTATGATATATAATATTATGGACTTTGATGATAATTTAGTAGCATTTAATTTTTAGTTGAATGATATGTGAATGACTCAACCAGAAAACTTTAATTCAATATTTTGATTAATCAATTAAATTCTATTTGTCCAAGATATAGTCGAATATGTTAACTTGTGATTTTGAAAAGTCAGCAAAAAAAAAAAAAAAAAAACTTTGTGATTGAACAAGTATAAAAAGTTATGTACAAAACATTAATTTCAATTTAACCTTGATGTAAATCGAAATTTGAATGTCAACTTGATCGAATTTGACAATATTTTGACTAAGTATTACAGAATGTAGAGTTTTAATACTCATTAACTGAAATTGAAAATGTATCTTGAACGAAATAAAATCAAAGTTAAATCACAAGATATAATACAGTGCAATTTCATAAAATATAAATGAACTTTAAATTAAATGCAACATTAATATAAAGAAAGCATTTAATTTGAAAGCAATTTAGAGAGAAAAATATAATAGATTGCAAAGAACTAACGCTCATTCAAAAATATATTTTAACCATAAAAAAAATAAAGTACTATATAAATATCTGAAATGTAAATCGAAGCTTAAAGAAAAATGGGTTTAAGAAACAACAAATACATGTTTTGAAATCAAATAACAAAATTAGTAAAATGAGAAGTTGTTCCCAGCGGCTTTTTAAAAACAATTCATTTCTATATTGATTTTTCTAAAACAATTTGAAACCAATTCGAATAATTTGGATATAAAATTAATCTAATTAGAATAATTTAAAATCAATTTGATTTAATTTTTTTACTAAACCAACTTTTACACATTCCTATCACTAGCCACCTTAAGTTGTTCATGTCTCTCCTGTAAAAATGTGTTTTTCATCCGTAAGGTTCAAATCAAGAAAGGATTACTACACACAACAATTTTTATACTAATTTATCCTTAGACTTGGACTACACTTACCTTTTACAAGAGGGTACTCATTAAATAGTAATTATAGTAAAATTACTTAAATGCTTTTATTTAAATAATTTTGTTTGGATTTATGCTATTGAATTTTTTTTAATAATTCTTGTTTGGACTTACGAGATTGAAGCATTTTAAATTTTGTTTCTAAACTGAATAATCTTGATTAGTATAATTATATAGAGTAATTGTGTATAATATTTGAATTATTTTAATGTGGCCTTTAAACTGTTTTTTTAAGAAAATGTTAGAATAGATAAAAAAATTATAGTTAAATTGTCTTTTAAAATATTATTAAAGGATTTTAATTTTTCGGTAAATACGAGTATCCGCAAATACATGCTGATATTAAGAAAATCCACAAATATTTGTTTAATAGGTACTTGTGCATGTACCAGACAACAATGGTTTTAAAATTGATTAGGTTATGACCCGATTGAGACACCAAGTTGATGAATTATGATCAAATTAGAGGGTCACTTATTGAATCGATTAACTCAGGTAAACAATAATGTTAAATAAAAGAAAGTTGAGCCTGAAGGAGAATTGTACACATTATAATTTATATAATTATTTATTATTATAAATTATTTTGTTGAATATTATCATTAAATTATTAAAAAAAATATTATTTTTCACGACATACAAATTTTTTTGGAGGGTTATAAATAAGTCCATGAAAAATATATAAAATACATAAATATTAAATTATATTAAAATCAAGATAATAATAATGAACTATTATATATTGTTATTAAGATTAAAATAACATTATAGGGGCTTATTATTATATACTACGGTCGATCCTTTTTATAAGAAATAAATTGTGTAAAATAACTAAAACTTATTTCTTATAAAAAAATAGCAACTATTTAATTATTATATAACAATTTAACATGTTATAAAAAGATATTATTATATTATTATATATTATTCAACAGTTAGCTATTAATAATTCAGAAATATATTATTATATTATTATATTATTATATATTATTATTATATATTATTATATTATTATATATTTCAGATATTATTACATAGTTAGCTATTAATAATTCAGAAATATATTATTATTATTATATTATTAATATATTATTATATTATTATTCAACAGTTAGCTATTAATAGTTCAGAAATAATTCAGATATTATTATATTATTATATATTATTCAACAGTCACCTTTCTGTTTTATAAAAAGCTTAGCGGATAATAGTATGGATACTTAGCATTCAACATTTGAATTATCAAGCTTCTGTCATGAATTCCAATTTTCAAAGGCAACCATGAAAAAAAAATTAAATTACTATGTTGTTCCAAGAATAATATATATTAAGAAAAAATTGGTTTAGGTTGATCACTTGAGTAATCGATCTGATGAGGAGTTTCGAGTAATCTTATCACTTACTCGAGCTAATTTTAACAACACTGTGAGATATAAACACTGGACGGATATTTATCTAAGAAGATAGGTATCGGTCGGTAACGACTACTTATGTTTATAAGTCTGTTTGAATACAAGCCATAAAGCTCTTTTGAGTCATATACTCTATATTTTCAGTATAGAAGCTCTCTAAAGAGCTTATGGCCTATATCCAAACAGACATTATCCCATCCCATTATCTCACCCATTCACATAACTAGTTAATTTCCTCCAGAAAATACCTATAAGTTATACATGGCCTTTTAAAAATGTCCATAAGCTCTAATGTATATTATTTGGAGATATTCTAAAGTAGATTATTACAATTTTAAATATCTAATATTGACTCCTTTTAAAGCATGATAGAATGTTAAAGTTTAATTAGTTCGATAATGCAATTTAAAATTTCTGAAGATTTGACTAATAGGTTTTTATTTAAAAACTTCCTAACTTATAACCTTTTGCCTAACCACGTCCAAATTAATTTTAAGAATCAAATAAAAAAATTGGACTTATAGATATTAATTATAAGCTTTTAAAATAAATGAATTAACTAAAAATATTCCAAGAATATAAGAATCTACTGGTTAACGTCTATTATACCATTGAGATATATTTCTTCAGAAAAAAAAAAACGTTATGATATATTCTACGAAACAAGTAATCCTAATAAAACAAAATCTACGAAACAACATCAGATCTGTCCATTAACTGAAACAATTTTGTTTCATTATTGGTCAGTATTCGTTAATGAACCTACACTATACCGACCAATAAAACAAATTTGTTGATACATACCAAATTTTATGTTCAATATAAATCAAATTTTATGGTCAACATGTCTTTAAATATTTTCACTTTCATATTCCCAGCAACATCACACTTTCCCGTTCCATCCTTACTATTTATACAAAAGTTTTAGTTTAAGCCAAATGGTTTACATAAAGACAACCAAAGTGGTTAGAATATGGGTGAATGACGTCCAGTTTGTGAACAATCTGATATTGTTACTAATAATGATAATAATAATATTTTTGTTAATTGCTACTACTATCATTATTTATTTAGTATAAAATTATACTTTAAATAGTAAATATGCAATTAGATAAAAAGTTTATCATGATTTAATACTATCGATATCCTATAACTAATTAATTGTCCATTTGTCCTTCACACATCAAGTCATCGACCAGATAAGGGAGTTTGAAAAAGTCCATGTACTCATTATTGTGGGGCAGCAAGGTTTTATAAATGGGTAGGTAGATTATGAGATATAATAAGGGGATCACTGAACAAAAAAAAAGACTTTTTCTATAATGAATTTGGGCTGTATTAGCTTTCAAGTGAAAATAATCTTTTGTGAAAAATATGATATAACTACAACTAAATTAAATTCTGTGAAAAAACAACGACTAAATTAAACTGTGCGGGTCATAAACTTAAAACTATAGCTAAATCAAATAAAAATAAGGAACAACGGGGTTTTATGATTAAAAAAATATAGAAGTTTAGTGATACAAATAAAATATAATGGTAAGTGGAGAAGGTGTAAGACTGTAATGATGAGGTCAAGTATAATTAATCTAAAAAATATTTTTAAAAGAAAGTCCACAACCTTTTAGTTTTGCTGATGTATCCTCTAGTCATCAAATCAAATTTAATATATTAAATTTAAGTACTCGTGTTTAATTTTTAGAATCTCTCTCTTTTTAAATTAAGATATATGTCTTTTTTTTTTTTTTTTACTTATCAAGTGTCTCGTATGTGTGTCTATATGTCCGAGCGTTGTTAACATCTTATACCCTATTCGATTTTTATGGATAAACAAATATCCTATTATACTTTTTACTTTCTTGAGATATTTGTTTTTTTTTAACAATAACAACAATAAAATCAAACTTAAAACCTCATGCATCTACTTCAACCCTCCGCCATGCGACCAACCCTTAGAATATTTGTTTAATATACAAAAAATGTGTTAATTAATACTACTTATATCAAGCCTTGCAAAACGTGGGTGCTTTAAATGGTTGGTGAAACATCTTGAACATTGATAAGGATAGGAGGTGATCGTTGATTGTTAAATGAATTGGCAAACATACAAAGTTTTCGTAATAGATAGTAGTAAGTGGGTTGTTGTATTCACAAGGATTGGTAGATATTATGATAATTTCTACTATTCTAACGAAAACTCCTAAACAAATTAATTACAAATGTACAAAAGTTTATTTTGCAAGTTTTCATAACGGAAACTATTAATAACAATATTCAAGAACAACTAAACAAAGCGAACAAGTTGCATAAGTGAGAAACTATTAATAACAATATTCAAGAACAACTAAACAAAGCGAACAAGTTGCATAAGTGAGAAATCGGTGGAAAGAAGTATTGGGATCAGATTTCATCTATTTAATAATCCTACAATCTTTAGATTACACATACATGATTTCTATATATTCAATGTTATTGGATTCATTGGTTCATTTCATGTTAATTCCTTAAGTATGAAAATTCTTAGGATTTCGAGATCAACAACCAATTCCTTGATCATCAACTCAAAACCCCTGCATTAAAATCAAGAATCTTAACAACCAATAGTTCTAATTATATTCCTAGCAATTATAATCATTGGGTGACTTGATTTAGATCTGCATTTGGATAACACTTTCCAAATAGAATCAAAACCTTGAATCATGAAATGAGTGATTAATTCATCTCAAGCATTAAATTCAAAATCAAATCACTAACATTGAATAATAGGAAATCATATACATATATATAAAAAAGATTGATTACATCCAATCCCAATAGCAAGAGGATTAACTACTCATGATGATGAGAACGATCCTATACAATGAATGAGAGAAAGTCTTGGAAAATGATCGTATATTCTTAGATTCTCGATCCTTGCACTTTCTCCTATGAAGTTCTCTATTCTTCAAGCTCTATTTTTCTTTCCTTTGCTCTTTCTTTCTCTCTTTCTCTTTCCTTTTTCTATTTAATCAAGTAAAGGAGGTGCAAAAATGAGGCAATCTACTCAATGGATAGAAATTTCGCTCAACAAAACAACATTCTTCAACATGAAGGAAACTCATTTCACTAGACTAAATTATATTTAGCTCAACGGATTCATTATCTTCACTTCCTCCTATTCTGCCTCCAATTCACTAAGCTAAATTGCATTTCGCTTAGTGGATTCAACCTGGATGAGTTCCCTTATTTTCTTTCTTTTTCTAGCCTTATTTCACTAAGCTAAATTTGATTAGCTCAACGGATTTCATCCAGAGTTAGCACTTATATCTTTCTTGGATCCAAAAACTGAGATTTCTCATAAAAATGCTTGTTGAATCTTCCATATACAAAAATACTTACAAATGCCTATCTATGGGGATTTTTACAAGCATATTCTTTTAAAACTCAAGTAAATAAGTGTCATGAAAGAAGTATTAACACTTAAAATTGACACCTATCATCAATGCAAAAGAGAAGAGGCACAAATAAGCAATGACTCCTAGAAGGTTCTAGCAAGAGAAACACATGAATGAATCGAGTACATACAAAAATGAGAGGGATCTAAAGGCTGAGCATGTATAAGACTGTACAATTGAATATATCTTAAAGGAATTAATTAGTATTCTTATACCAACAAGATGCATATACTTTTTGATAGTTTTTACTTAAGAACTGCACAATTAAGCGGACTTCACTATGAGTAATTTTGGGGTGTGTGACCTTCTAAGAACTTTGCTTGAAAACATGTGAATGAGGAAAAAATACGTTAAAAAATCTTATGTTGATTTGTAGGGACAAATGTCGATCCTGAAAGCAACTAGGCTTTACAAACATCCTTCCTTCGTGGTATTTGTTGGCCACCTTAGTCGAGCATATTACAATTTTTCTACGCCAAGTATACAAAGTTTGGATGCTTGTCCTTCCTTCGTGGTATTTGATGGTTATTCTACCCATAGAAAACATATTCCTTCTAGCACCAAGCCTAAAAGGCACAAGGGCTTCAAATAGTTATTCTTCTTTCTTGTTATTTGTCCGACATTAGGGCATAATAGTCTATCCAACTTTATATTGTATTGTCAACAATAACATCATTGAAAAAGTTGAAAATTCTTATGGTTAAGCAAGATGAAAAATATATATTAAAAATATAGTAAAATATGGGCTTCACTATGAGTAATTTTGGGGGGTGTGACCTTATGAGAACTATTTAAATGGTATTACTTGATATTTTGTGTTATTAATTTTGATTATAACTTCACAATCTTTATAAAAATATACAAATTATATTTAAAATATTTCTTATAAGAAATAATTTACAATAAGCTGCCAATTGATATTTTTTATTTCTTAACATATTTTTTATACATTGAAATTATTTTTTCATATTTAAATAAATCTATGTAACATCGTATTCACTAGGACTAAGCATCGGTTGGTTGCGGACGATTTCAGGCTCAAAAGTTCCAAACCCATGCTAACCAATATAGAAAAAATTAGGACTGAATCAAACCGTTTAGCCTGTTGGTTAAATCGGCTGAGGGGTTTTTGGTTCTTGAATGTATCTGAGTGGATTGATTTTGATTTCTTACTATTTGCTACTAGAAGAACAATCACACCACGATGGAGTTGTGACCTTGTTTTTCCGATCTAGGGAACGATGAATTGCTTGAAAACATGCATAGGTCACGGTATAAAGTAGTTGCAAGTATGCAACATCTTCAACACAACCACAAATGAAAATAGGGAAACAAAGGAAAAGGAAAAGTGAGTGTCTTTATAGTAAGCAAATATCATAAGTATAAAAGAAAAACATGTAGAGGAAGAGATGCTTTGTGAAAGAAGTGAATGAGTTCCAAATCAAATGAGTAACACTTTGGAAAGAGAAAAGTGTGTCGCAATTTTTTTAATCATTTATTTTTTGGTTCAAATTTGTAAAAGGAAAGAGAAATGGAGTGGAGAAAAATCCCTCCTCATCTAATTTTTGCTCCCCTTCAGGTTCCAATATTGGGGGATTTGTAGGGGAAGAAAATGACATTTTAAACATTTAAATTAAAATGGTTAAGATATCTTTACTTATGTTTAGAAATTTAGAATTATAAGCATACAAAAGTAAAATTATTTTAAAACCATTCCCCTCCCCTTTTAAACCAAACAAAATAATGACTACCTACCATCCATTAAAATTGTTTCCTTATTCTATTCTCAACCAAACATAATATTCAATCAAAATTTCTCCCCTCCTTTCCTTTCCCTCCCTTAGGAATGGAAACAAGTCAGACCAAATCAACTTTGATAAGTCTGAGTCTGACTTACATTATAACTATTAAGCTTGGGTCTAACCCATTTACCTAATGTAGGTATTTTTTAAGGTTTGGCCAGACCTGAAAGGCTATTTATTTGGCTTATTTTATATGCAAAGCTTAAAAGATCTACAAATCTCACAATTATCAAATAGTTGTCCCAACTCATTTTCATTTAAAATATCTATTTTTTTATTAATAAAAGAAAAGGAAAGAGCAGAACTACAAGCGTACAAAAACTATGTCAAGTGCATCAATAGTTACACAAGGTGAAACATCATTAAGGCAAAGTTTCAATGTGACCAATGGCACACTGGTGGATGCTCCTTTCTTCGCGAGAATATCTACACAGACATTAATTTCCCACAAAGTGTGGATGATACATATCTCCCATTGAAAGGCTAATAGTGACTTAATAGATGCAACTATCGACACAAAAGGATGAAACGAAGGTGACTGCTACTCAATCAGGTGGATAGCAACTAAGGAGTCTGTCTCTATGATGATATGTCTAAACCCATTATTCCATGCATGACGCATCCCATTGAGGATGGCAAGGAGCTCCACATGTATGTTCGTAGTGTGATCAAAGTGACCATAGAACCCAGAGAACCAAAATCCCCGAGAGTCTCGCACTATACCTCCAAAACCCAATGACCCTGGGTTACCCAAAGAACTTCCATCAATATTCAACTTGACGAAAGGAGAAATAGGTGCAGACCATATTATGTTATGTGGGTCTCTTGTGGAGGAAGATCCCTTGAAGTAAGTCTGAATGAACTGACATTGACTTGTGATCTGGTTAACAATGTAAATTTGCATTCATTCCTCACCCTAGAAACAATGGTGGTTATGGGCTTTCCAAATGATCTAGCATGCAGTCCCAAAGAGTTAAGAATTATTTTCCATGGCATTATGGTGTAACCATAGAGCATCATTTCCACAAAAGTGATTAAGAAAAGAAAGAACATGGAGCTAATGCCAAATGGATTTAGCTCTGGGGAACTCTCTCAATGTGTGAGTCCACATCCCTTCCACTCCATTACACTTGCAACAAAAAGAAAAGAAAGACAAATGCCTCCTTCAACGAAAAGCAATAGTAGGAAGGCTACCTCTATAGGTAAACCATAAAAAATATTTTATATTTTTTGGTAGTCTAAAGTTTTAGACCCAGGTCAAGCTTTCTTCACATGTACTTAGAATGGTAGGTGCCCGACAAAGCCACCTAAAAGAAGATTTCGCTCTGAGTAGCAACCCAAAGGAAATGGGTCCCAAATGAATGTGTCTACAACCTCCTCATGCAAGACTATTCTTTGAACTAATTTTCGATCCTCCAAAGGAACATAGTATAGAGTGTAGATTTGTTCCAATAATCATTTACATACATATCAAAGAGTTTCAACTAGGTATCAACAATATGCATAAACAAAACCTCATCACACAATTTTTTTCCCATGAAACCACGAACAAAACCAAAAACATACATCCCCACACCTCACATAAAACTTAAAACCCTCTCAAAGACAGTCAACAACTTTCAGAATAGATCCTAAGTGTAAGAATTCTCATTTTAAGATATGACCATTATGAAGGTAGTCCAAAAATAGGATTTGCATAACTTATTAGAGTTCGTTCATGAGAGCCTACACATGCTTGCAAAGGAGGGAGATATTCTACTCCCTTGCTCTATGAATTCCCAGATCTTATTTCTTCTTAGGCTTTGAAATAGTTCAAGAATAGCCCTGCTTAGGAGCTTGAACTTGGAGCCCACCAACTTTCCTTGAATGCATCCAGAATGAAGTTGAATTCCCTCTTAGTGACACGACCAATGAAGATAGAGAACCCTAGGTACTTGCCCAGATTAGAGATGTAGGGGAAATTAATGATGCTGGCTATTTGACTCCTCTTGGTATTGACCACATTCTTGGATGCATAAAATCTTGATTTACCAATACTTACCCTTAAACCCGAGACTGTACAAAATCTCTCAAGCACCTTCTTGACCAATCTAACTTGGGATACACAGGTTTTGGTAAATAGGAGGCAATCATTCGTCTTAAAAGAACAGATGACTCACTTTAGATCCATTCCTCTTAAAATGATCTATTTTAGTTTAATATGTTGTGTATTCGGGACAAGCTGTATTATTTTTTAAATTAATATTTTTTTGTTACAATATTTTTTAATATCACTTCCTCCTGCACTTATATAAATTGCTTTGGCACTCATAAAAAAATTTATAAATGACTTTGACATTGCTATATTAAAGAACGTAATGAAAAAAATATTACAAATAAAGAATTGATTATAACTTTTTGCACATAGTCATCGACGTTTCCCGACGCTTCTCGTCACTGTAAAAAACTAAAAATCAATTCACATGTGTTATAGTCATCAACCTTCATATCATTGAAACAGCCCTTTATATCATCTGCATTCATCAAATAATGAAGACGAGACTTTGTCTACGTAAGACTAAAGATTACGTTTCAACTTTCAAAATAAAATGATTTTATTACAAAAGTATCATAGTTATATATAATAAATATAATATATATATATATATATATATATACTATTATATATATAAATTCACTGACCTATCAAGTCCAATAAACTTCTTACAAAACCAAAAGCACGGTCTTTCAATAATAAAAAAAACCTTTAAAAAAATTTAAGTCTAATTTTTTTAATAAACATGTCAGGTTAGATTGGACTTTATCTAATTAGACCATAAGTCTCTAACATGCGATTTGATCTATTTTTATTCCTATTCTCTCTTTTATTAAAACCCTGCATCTCTCCCATCCTTTGATCCAAATGTGAGTTCAACATAATTAATGTAGTTTTATGGAATTGATTATAAGTAAACGTGAGTTTGTAATAACATGATTTTTGTTAGACAATAAATAATAGAAAATTGATTTTGACATGCAATTTTATATGGAAACTTATAATATACCAAAATTGATTTTGAATGTCAAATTACCACAATGCCTTGAGTCTAATCAAGAATATACGTTGAATAAATAATATGTCGCAAGTCAGGATTGATGCAAAAATTATTTCTAATAATTCCAATCAGACTTGAGTCTAGAACTAAGATTTTTTTTTCAACACAGCCAAGCACATTATCAATGAAAAAAATCATGTTTAGTTCATTGTCAGTTAAACATGGATCCAATCACACCCTATTATTATTTAATTTTTTAAAAGAGGTTTCTTATTTTATTGAAGTAAAAAAAACTGTGAAAGAATAAAGAAAATTAATTATTTTTTTTATTTAATTAACAAGGTGTATCTGAAATTTCTTATCTAATAATCAACTAATCATCTTTCACCAGAGTGACCCATTTTCAGAATCTAGTACCTTCAATTACGACTTCATATTCATATTCATATTCAAATTAAAAATTAAAATCAAAACTTTAATTAAAGGACTCAAGACTCAAATATTAAATCATTGTGTCAACAAATTTCAATAAAGAAAACCAAATCGGACTCTACTCTCGCCTGCTACACTTATTTAACACACCAACACACAGTTTACATTAAGAATAATAAAACACCTTAAAAAAAAAAAAAAGGCAAGCAAAAGGAAATGAATGTTCTATAGCAGGGACATAGTGGAACAATATGAAATTTAATGATGTCATTTGCAGTCACTATTGACACAGAGCCACCCCCTTCACCCATTGTATTCAAATTGACTATAACAGTCACAGGTGGATTGTGAAAAATGAATACCGGTTTGGACAGGGAAAGGGAATAGATGAGTAGATGACATCTAGATCATATAATAATTCCTTTTTTATTCATATGAAAAGGGTTTCCCTGTATAAAGGGTGTATAAGATTAAGGATATGATTTTGCAATAAACAATTTTACATGGGTCCACCAACTTCGGTACGTACCAAAAATACCCTCACCTGTGACTAAAAAACAAATAGGTGAAATTGAATATCTCATGACCATTGCGGTCCATTTTTTTATTATCTTTTCTCCACTTTTGATTTGTGATTAAGGATAACTACATAGATGCGGACAGAGTGACACCTAATCTCTCACGTAATGATCAATTATGTTATGATGATGATGATACACAAGAGATGCCACTTATGATCCAAGAGCCCACCAGCGAGGGATTAAAATTAGCCCCTAATTAATCAGGCCGTTCAATGAGTATGAAATGACATACCGCCAAGAATTGAATTAAAAATAAATCAGTCCATAAAAGTAGCTTTAATAATTAGCATAAAATTAAAAAAGGTTAAAAACAAAACCAAAAAAAAAAATAGTAGTATGATACTTACAGTTACCATTGTCGTGCAAATGACTTGATTGGACGTAACTATATATACAATTAAATTTAACACCTGTCTTATCGCGATTTTAATAAACTAATTCATTCAGAAGAAACATTAACACATTTCCTTGGGTAGTTTAAGAATACGGCCATTAATCATTAAGGCAAAGCTGTAAGGATTTATACCTTTGAATCAAAATGCCAAAAAGAAAGAAAAGAGAAAGGGAAAGGAGTGAGAGATTATAGAAGAATATAGTGCTAAGTGCAAACAATGCAACTGTTTTTCTCTTTTTCCCTTGGACCCATTTCTTTAATATGCGCAAGAATTATAAGTACTAAGTAGTTCACAGCTCAACCCACCCTTATTTCAAAAGCTCTATTCACCACATTTTTCCTTCACTCACTCCCATCACAATAATTTCTTCCCTCCTTCCTTCCCACAATGGTCATGGAAGAATCTAACCCTTTAGACAATGAAGTTCAACCAACCACTTCATCATCCTCTTTCACCATTACTACTCCCTCTACCTCCTCTTCCTCCTCCATAGAAGAAGCCACTAACACTACTACTAAGGAGAAAAAGAAGAAGAGAGCCATTAGTAATATTGAAGGGAAGCACCCTACGTATAGAGGAGTACGTATGCGTCAATGGGGCAAATGGGTATCCGAAATTAGAGAGCCAAGGAAGAAATCAAGAATTTGGCTTGGAACTTTTCCCACTCCCGATATGGCGGCTCGAGCCCATGATGTGGCGGCTCTCACGATCAAAGGCAGCTCGGCTTACCTCAATTTCCCCGAATTAGCCGCCAAGCTGCCCCGCCCCGCCAGCACCTCCCCCAAGGACATCCAAGCTGCGGCGGCTAAAGCCTCCGCCTTGGATTTCGGTCACCAAAGCCATGAAGCCGAATCCGAGCTGAGCCAAGCCGTTTCCTCCTCAATCCAAACACAATCATCATCATCATCATCCAATTCATCATTGAAGGGTGTGGATGACACATTCTTGGACCTTCCTGATCTCTCTCTTGACTTGAGCCATGGAGCCGATGAGTTTCATTATTCATCGGCTTGGCTTGTAGCCGGAGCCGAACATATAGAGCTGGGTTTCCGGCTTGAGGAACCTTTTCTTTGGGAATCATATTAAGTTACCTTCCTCAAGTAGGCCAATTTCCCTTTTTTTGATGTTTGTGCTGCCTCTCTTTTTTCTTTGTTCCTTTCACTTTTGAGCTACTTGCAAGAACCTTGAAGAATCCAATATGCTCTATGGCAGCATGACGTGGGGGTGTCAAACTTCAGTGTCCATGACAAATAAAGAAGTTTTACTAAACCCACTCCATAGCTTTTTTTATTCAAGAATTTATGTAAATATTAAAATATCATCTGTCATTTTCAGATAAGGTAATTAATTAAGTTGCCTTGCATCATATTCCTCAATTTGTTGTAAATTTCCTCGCTTGTCATCTGTATATCCTCCCCTTTGTCAAAATTCAGTTTAATTTGTGTATGGGTGAATGTGGAATAAAGTTCAGCTGGGTAAATTTGATTTATTTTTTTTATTGTTTTGATTACTACCTTTTGTCTTTATGTCCTAATTTTGTTGGCAGCCTTTCTAGATTTAATATTTATTAATTTTTAATTAAGTTCACCTGCTTTATAAAATTGGCAGTGGCAGAGGCACATCATGAGGTGATGATATAAAATCATGCCAACTTGCCTCTCTTAAATTTAACCTTTTTCTTTTTCCTTCATATGCTTATTGACCAAAGCTGATGTTGCACATGAAGGAGCATGGTTTGGCCGGCAGAATAACCGTTTCTTTGAATCAGAATAAAGATACCAATGACACAAATTAGGGTTTTAACACTGTAATAACGTACACAAAAAGCATATGTACGTTTTCTTGCAAAATGGGTAACATTAGACGCATATTTTCTTTCGAGTATTAATTGCTGAAATAAGTTGGTTTAACAAAAAAGTTTTCTTAGCAAAAAAAAAAAAACAGCGAAACTTGAATATATTACTTATTTATGGATAGAAAAAAATGACTATGAATAAACATATCGACCTTTATTAATAAATTCAAAAGTTGAGAAAAACATTAAATATCTATATAGGACCGTGAAGTTCAATTAAAAACTTAGACAAACAAAGTGACCTAAGGTGTTCATGGTTTCATTTTGGGGAAAATGTTATATTTTCTTTTAATCTTGATGCAAAGTAAATTCACACTCGTAATATCAAAATTGACATTATATATGTACTTATAAATATATTTTAAAGCATGAACATACATTTTGTTCCACTTGTAGTCAATTGTAAAAACTCTTCATTTTTCTAATTTTTATACTAATATATACATAAAGGAATTGGGTTATATAACAAGCGCACACACATACAAAGTACATTGCTACAAAATGAAATAAAATAAGCTAAAATAATATATTTTTAGTTCTTTATATTTTAAAGTGAGTGAAAATGATCATTTTAAAATGATGGTTGCTTAAATTTTGGGATTCAATTTTAAATCATTTTTTTGATAAATCTGAGATGTAAACTTTGTCCTATTATATTTATTATATTTACTTACATGAAAACTATTAAACTCAAGTGATGTTCCAATCAAAATGGACCATAAATATGATAAAAAATGCATAAAAAAATGTGTCTCACAAACAATAAAAAGAATATGTCATTATTTTTTTAAAATTTTTGGTTGCTCTAAGATTCACTTTTCACGTGAATTTTATTGTGTTTGTGACCTTTTTTGTTCAAATATTAGGTTCTATAATTTTTATGCATGTAAATTTAATGAGACAAATTTTACATATTAAATATGTAAAAAAAATCAAAATTGTGTCCCAAATTTAAAAATAATCATTATTTTAAAATGACTATTTTGACCAACTATAAAAATATAAAAAAATTAAGTTGAACTTTTTTTTTAAAAAAAAAAAGAGATTAAATTAAATATAATAAAAACATAAAAGAGTAAAAGTGTATTTTAGTTAATAAAATATTATCAAGATTTTTTTTATATATATAAACCATATCTTCTTTTGCAGAAGACAATCTTGTTAGATAAGACTACCGAGACTAAGATTTATTCTTATAGTATTTAAAAATATTTGTTTATATTTTAACCTGTGAGATAATTATCATTAAAAGCAAGAAATATATAAATAAGACACGCATAGATATAAGGCATATATTGAATATTAAAAAAATTAATTCTGAGCTCTAAATATATTAATAAGTGAATTAATCGTGACTTAATTTATTAAAATGGACATTTTTTAAAATATGATTCTATAAAAATAAATCCTGACTTAAAATCTATATGAAAATAAATTTGACATAATAAATTAAACGGTTCATTAGGTCATAATTTGTATGTGAAACACTAAAACCATAGAAAATAATTGAAGTGTCTCACTAATTAATGGACATTAATTAACGAATTAAAAAGAAAAGAAATATTTAATATAGAGAATTATAGAAGAATAAAAAAAATTACCAACAACATAATTTTTTATTTTTCAATAAAAAAAATTATTTAAGTTTTTTTTAAAAATACCCTAGGATACTAATTAACCTTCTCCATAATACCACTGGTTTTGGACTTTGGTACTTAAAAACCGTACGGATAAACCTTCAAGTTCCAATACTCATGCTTACAATGACCCAATGAGGTTACCTCCCATCACAAGAAAAGGAGGAACCAAGGGAGAAACGTATCAAATCAATGCTAAATACTCCTATCACTTTCGTATTTATGGCAATTATTATTTTATTTATGCACACAACAGGGACAAATTTGCAGCAGGGGGACTTTCGGCATTTCTCATAGATGGTCTGAGAAAAAACAAAGTAAGTCGTGATGACACATGTACGTGGACCTATTATTGACTAAAAAGCCCATGTTGATTGGGGAGAGGGCAAAATATTATTTAAAAATGGTGCCAATTATTGGTTTCATTGTCTACACTTTGGTACATATATTGTCCCCCACAAATTCATTGGGGCATCATGTAGAAAGATACGGAAGATTTCAACACTAGATTGATTTTACAGGTCCAAAAGAATAAGGGTGAATTTATCCCATAAAAGTAGAAACACGTTATGTCTCATGAACTTGACCGTGGCTACTCCGACTGGAAGCATCCTAGGCAATGTCCTAGGAAAATTGAGCTCTTGGTCTTTTTCATTTTATCCGCAACAGTTAAAAATAAAACTATTACTTTCTAACTTGAGAATATAAACAAAACTTTTTTGCTATCTTCTCTCTTATACCCCAGGTTCAAACAATCATTCCTAAAAATAATTTTTGGGCATGACAAAAAGAAAATGAAAATCTTTATAGATTGTAACCAAGTTACTATATTTTTGTGAGCTGCCATGGTGTTTTGTTGTCTTGGTTTTATCTAAAATCTCTTTATCAATATTGTCTTGAGCATAGTCACAGAATTCGCTTACTCCATTAGAGAATCGCGAACTGGTTCGTACTTACTAATTTGTGATACATTTTTTAATCGGTTTCTTGAAATTCAGTATTAAATTCGTGAAAAGGAAGGAACAAAGAAAACACTATTAGCAATTAATTAAGCTCGGTAGAAAGGAATAACTTTTCCATCCAAGAAAAGAGAAAAACAATGAAAAAGAATATGGAAGAGGGAAAAATTAAGAAGAGGGAGATGAAATTAGTTATATTTTTTTTTTGTTGTTTTTAAGAAACGTTGTTTTGGTTTCAATAAAGGAGTTGTCATGCACTGTTGTTGGTAAGAGAAGTGCATTGATAATTGCAACCAAAATTAAAACAATATTTATAATTATATTTAAATACTTTTTAAGACTTACCTCCCTAATTCATCAAGATTTAAAAAGATAATTAATTTAGTTGATGATAATAAATTTATCTTAAATTTATAATTTTTAAAATTATTATTGTCATTAATATTTTTCACTCTTCTAATTATTTATCAATATATATATATATATATATATATATATATATTATCTTCTTTTAATTAGAAATATTTATAGCGTAAAAATAATTAATGCAAATAACCTTATAGAAGTTCTTATAAAAAAAAGTAAACACCGTTTAAAATTAGGAGTACATAAACGATATTTAAGGCTAAAGCGCTATTCTTGAAAGGAGAGTGACGTCGTAATTGCCCACAGAATTAGAAGAGTATTTATAATCATTTAAACAAAAAACTTTAAAATATTTTTCACTTTATTTGCGGATGGATAATATTGATAATAATTTATAATATTTCATAGTAAAATTAATATAAGTTACAAATGTCATATACATAACAATTGTAAGATTCACTTAGTGGTTAAAAAAAGAAAAAGGAAAAAATTATGGTTTTGATTATCACTAATAAAAAAATAATTAATTAATAATTAATATTTGTCAATAAAAAATAAATGATTTATAAATTATAATTTATATTCATAATTAATTTATAAAATAATTATTATATTTCAAAATACTCAGTTTATAATTTTATCTAAATAGCAGACTGAAGCAAATTAATTAGGTATATACCTCCTGCGTATCAATTCTTTACAAGGTCACGTACCACGTACTTGTAGCTGTACCACGTACCGGAGTGAATGACAAATTATGTGACTATGGTCTTGAGCTTACATTATTAAGCCCAAGCAATATAGAATGTGGCAAAAGTGAATCATTACATCTAAATTATTATTGTTGTCAGATTGAAGGGTTATTCAAGGTCTCCTAAGTAATTGTCAAATTGTTGGACTTACACTTCATCGTATTTTCTATGCCTGATGTAGAATATCTCTATCAGTTCATGGTACTCTCTATAATATTTCACAGTTAGAGATGTTAAACATGACCTTTCACTGTTGAAGTTCAAATTGTTTTTATGAAGATAAAGCCAAACACTAATCTTAGCTAAGTTTGGCTCATGGGGTTAAAATGAGTATTGCACATTAAATAAGGTTTTCTAAAAGAGTAAAAATAATTAAAAACAAAAAAGAGTTTAAGTCAAGTCTCGAAAAAGCTAGAGTCAAGGAATCGATTCTCCTATATATGTATGAATCAATTTTATGCAAAAGAATCAAGTCTTGAAATCTGGAATCAATTTTTGAACATTGATTTCTCGCAAGGAATCGGTTCCCAAGAAAATGAATCAATTCCCAACAACCAAACTAGGACATGTTTAATTTGGATTTTTAAAAAAATCTTATCTTGTGATTAAATGTATATCTATTATGATTTGTGAAATTGATAGACCTTATATATAAAGCTCTTATAAAAGAGCAAAGTTTTTCATTAACAAACTAACAAGAAAGTGAAAATATGGGCATTTGTGTTTTCTCTTAAGTCAGTGCTTAGTTAAGGATGTGAGTCATAGAGCACTATAAGAGTGATTAAGGCCTTTGACTTGCTTATTTGTGATATAGAGTAGTTTTCCCTTGGTGGTTCTAGGAAAAAGGTTTTTCCTACTTTCTGCGAGTTAGGGTTCTCTCAGTTTGCAAGGTGAGGAGCATACGGGATTGGGTTCCTTGAGTGTCAAAGGCTTGATGTGTTATATCTTTGATCAAATAGTGAAAAACTCTCAATTACAACTTAGGTATATACTGGACGTAGGTCGCAGTCGGCGACCGCAAATCTTGGTGCATTTTATTTAATTTCACAGTTAGATTTGATTAAGTAAATATCATGTCAAGGGACAACATGAGAACTTTTTCAAGGTGCTTCTTGAATCGGCCAACAAGAAAAGAGGTTATCTAACAAAATAAGGGTATCCTCTAATAGATAGCCTAAGAATGCACGACAATATAGTTTCTCATTCTTAGCCTTCATGGCATGGCTTCAAACAACATCTCTTTCACATCCAACTAATGATCTTTATTTAGTTGTTTCCTTTGGAATGCTATATTTTTAAGGCTTTGCAAAACATTGCCCTTGTTCAAGTATAGTACAGAAAAAAGGCTCAAAAGTCTTTAGCTTAAGCTAGAAAAGGACTACACATGGATGAGCTACAACTTGAAAGAATTCATTACGCAAAATAATGTCACACTTATAAGAATGTGCATAAGACTCCAAGAAGATCTACTAGTCCCAATTTTTTAGGGATTTTCAACTTTGTTTGTGGTTAGGGACCATGAAGGTCAACTTGCACTACCCGTTAATAAACATGGGTAAGACAGAAATCAAGCAAGTACCCCTTAAATATCCATTATAATTAAATTACTCAAATATCATTATTTTAAATATATGTATTTGAGTTTATTGAATTTTGTTTGGATATATTAGATTAAAATGTTGTACCTTATTAAAAAAATTATACTTACAGGATTGAATTATGGTTTTTAAACTTTTGTTTCGACTTATGGGACTGAAGTATTTTATCATTAAAATTTAGTTTTTAAATTGAAGTATCTTAATTGACCCGTCTAAATATTTGAATAATTTTAGTTTTAACCTTTAAACTTAAAAAAAGAAATAAAAAATACACAAAAATGAGTTAAAGTGTTTTGTTAAGAGATTTTAAAGATTTTTTTGTTAAATTCATGTATACCTCCATATATTGGTTTTGATACCAATTGTTGGAAAATAAAAAGATAAAATATGAGAATTTTTTTTATTAATAGGCATCAAGCAAATCACACTATTAGATTTGATTACATGTCTTAATTCAAATTCTTAAGACATTAAATTTATGGGTCTTTCTCACTTATATGTTGGTCAATTTTTTTATTTTTATCTAATTTAGTATGACTTCACCTTCAGAATTATATTCCAAACACCAACTTATAACACCAAGTTATGAAGGATGAATGTCATCAAGTTTGCTCACATTCCTCTCCATGCTTTTTTTTTATGTGCCCAATCACCAACTTTATCATCATCTTATTATAGGTGATGTTTGATGGTATTAAGATACACAAGTCTCCATGTAGAAATCATAATACTTTTGTAAATTATTAATATAATTGTATATTTTAAAATTTATATAAAAAAATAATGTAATTGATATCTGCAAAATTTGAGTTAATCTGATAGTCAATCTTAATTAAAAATGGTTATAATTTCTTTACTTTACTGTTGTTTTTAATGAAATAATAAAGAAATTAATATATTTGCAGTTTTTTATTAGCAGAATTTAAAAGAAGAAGATTTCAAGTCTTTTAAAAGAAAACTAATGCAAAAACTTAAGAAAAAAATCTTGAAGAAAAAGTTGAAGAATGAGACAGTTCATTTAGCGCAGAAGACAAGCTTAGCGTGTCTCCTTGCTTAGCGGTCAACTCACACTTAGCGCAAAGAAGGTACACGAAGAAGTCCAAAGACGCGCTTAGCGCGAAAGTCTGCGTTAAGTGTAAGGTTGCGTGAAAATTAAGTTACCTTAGACCTGTAAAAGGAGTAAGAAGCAGAAGGAAAAGACACAACCGACACACCCGAATACCAATCCCTAAACTACCCCGGAGACTCATGCATCAAAGCAAACATCTATAGTTAGAATTTCATGTATTTTATCTATTGAGTCTTTAAAAAGATAATTGGGAGATAGATAGGTAAGATAGGTTTGTCATCGTGATACATCATGGGCAAGTATTCTAATACAATAGATGTGGGTGGGAAAACTCACCAAATTGATAGAGAAAAATCTAAAATAATACATATTAGACAAATAAGACACGTTAGGTCTCAACATTGTCATATTCTGCATTCATATTTTTTATCATTATTTTTATCTTTTACTTTTTTTATCTTATCTATTTTATCTTCTATATTTCTTATCTTTTATTTTAATGTCTTGTCTCTTTAATTTTTTTTATCTTATCTCCTACTCTTTTATTTTAAATTTCTTATCATTACTGTATCTTACTTTCTTTAAATTTCATATAAATTTCTTCTCTCTTGCTTGTAAATTGGATTTGCATTAATCAAGTACAAACAAAGCCTGAATTCAACACTGCTTACAATAAATTAGTACACTTGCTAACAAGTTAACAATGATATATTAAATTAGTATCACAATTCATTTTATGGATCCATGATGTTAAAAAAAAGTCACTTTAGTCCTAATAATTTTGACCCAGTGCAATTAATTTAATTCCTAAAATTGTATTATTGTTGAATTTGGTCTCTAAAATTATAAAATAAATAAATAAAATTTCAACTTTTGTCCATTGTTAGTTAATTAAGTTCTTCTTGCGCACTAGCATGGTGGGACAAATTGACTATTCCGTCCACATAAAAAAAATGACTAATCCGCATTAACGTTAAAGATTTAATTGATTTATAATTTTTTTTTACGGAAGTTGATTTATAATTATATTATTAAAGTACTCATTTTTTTCTAATAATGACAAGGACCAATTTCAGTGGCGGGGCAAACTAAATTTTTTATATAATATTAAGGATTAAATTAATCAGAACGAAAGTAATACTAGTTTACTAGTACAAATTCTATTCATTTTCAGTCTTTCCATTAAATTTTTTAGATTTATCGACTCTGAATTTTGTATAAATATTATATCTAACAAAAAAATACGTTAAAAAGGATACTTGAAATTTGAAAATGTATGTTAGTAGTATTATTTATTAACATTAACATTCCTGAATTAAATTATTAAATTTGCGCGTGCATGAATATTGAATGCAATAAATTACAGTACATATGTGGTGAATATATTCACAGCTGAATTATCATATATCCCCTTGGATACCCAAAAGTCCAAAACAAATTCAGATGCATTGTCCAAGTAATCCAAGTTAAGATAAAAGTCACATACTTAATTGCATATTAGACACTTAATCTTTTACTTAATAGCGCGCCAGACCAACAACCCCTATCGCCTCCAAAATGTTTACGTATGACAAAACATAATGACCCACTGTCGAGGATATTCAAAAGTTTTGAATGTCTGAGAAGGAATAGAGAACGAGAGAAGTCACTGTGAGGGCTCTCATTTTCCTTTTTGTTTAAGTAGAATTCCTTTATTTTCTTAATTTCAAAATATTAAATTAGTTTTTATCAGCATATTTTATTTTGACATAATAGATTTATATATATAAAAAAAAACAAGGAAGAGTGGAAGACTACTAATAATTCATATTTTATTATAGTGTAATTGCAAGTTATGAAACTCGCACATTCACAATTTATGTCTTACAACTTATTTAAAGAGACACTTATAAAGCAAAGTAAATATGGTATACAATATTCCTTCAGGTATTAAATATTATTAGTAAAAAAAAGTCTTAAGTTTTGTCCTTCAACTATAAATAAATTTCAATTAATTTTACCTCATTTAATGAAATAATTTATAATATATCATGTACCCAAAAAAATGAGATGTACCAAAAATAATTTCATATATATATAGCCCAAGGTTAGGTTTTGTTTTTCAAATTTTGGTAAGCAGTAATCATAATTTTTCAAATGCTTCAAACGTTGATATACCTATTAATTTTTTTTTTACTGTTTTTTCAAAAACATTTAAATATTGTTTTTTTGGGAAAAGAGTACTCAAATCCCCTTAGTTTTACCATTTTGCAAATAAACACTCTAAACCTTATTGATCTTAATATTGATATTTGAAATTTATTCTCTCTTTTGCAAATAGACACCAAGATATTCAAACGAGCAATTAATCCTTGATCCTTAAATTTTACGTCTTTTGCAAAGATCTTAAAGATTTAAATGGATATTTATACATGAAATATTTGAGTAGATATTTAACATCTCTTAAATTCGGTTCAATTTTGATTTTGGTAACAATTTAAGTTAAATTGCTAGCGGTTGAATTTTAACCCCAACAATGACAAAATAATAATTAAAGATGATGGAGTATTTAAAAGGCCAGTCAAGTTAATTTTTTTTTTATGCATATTTTAGTGATTGAGATAATATATTATTATAGATATAATATTTTTCTATATTTTACTAAAAAGTTATATTTAAATAATACATTTTCAATTAACCTTTTTAAATGCATTTATATTATATAAAACATATTTATATTTATGTAGAAGTGTATTAATATATAATCGTTTATAGTTATTAATATGTTCAAATAATAATTTTTTTTAATAAATATATCATTGAATTAATATCTATAAATATAAATTAATATTAATAAATATAATATCATTTACTTAAATATGCAATGAAAATATAAAAAAAAGATAAATTAAGAAATATACAAATTTAGTAAAGAGTAAAATATAGTTTTGCGACCTCTAAAATTTTCAAAGTTGAGTTTAGTCCGTCTAATAAAAATATTTAGGCATATGTGGAAAACTATGTAAGTAATGTTCTGTTATCAAATATTGAACTTATTTTTCTTTAGGCAATGTTTTTAATTTGTTATACGAGTATTTTTATTTATTACTTATTGTTAACTAAGAATTTACAATATTTGAAGTTTGATAGACAAATCAATTTTAATTGTAAAATAAATTAATTCATGGAATTAAAGTATGACAATTCAAAAAATTATTTTTTATTCTTTAACAAATAAAATATTTATCTCACCATATTTATGTGCCACAAAATTTAAAAATTTAAGTACAAACTTGCATTAAAAGTAGTTATATTTACTTTCATATGATATATAATATTTTTATTAAACCAAAATTTAAATAATTATTAACAATAAAGGCTCTCATAATTAATTTTGTTTATCATATGTTAGAATTCCGTCCCTATTTGAAAAAAAAAAACATTTTGATCCCGTCCCTGATGCTTAAGATGAAAAATATACATTACAAAATTAATGGGATGAAAAATGGACAAAAGTTTTTAAAGAGGCAACATTTGAACTTTGAAAACTTTAGGGGGGACAAAAACATATATTACCCTTTATTAAATTACCATATATTAACATACTTCTATAGAAATATAAATATATGGGATATGATATAAAATATATTAGAAGAAGATTAATTAATAATATATTATATAGATATATTTTTTAGTGAAATATTGAAAAAATATTATTTGAATAATAATATCTTGTTTCATTAATTAAAATATGCATAAAAAATAAAAATATTAACAAAAAAATTATATTTTTTAAGAAAGAGATTAAGTTATAATTAATCGAAAAAGTCTTATGTTTTAGTTTCAAATATAAGAAAATCTCAGCCAATTTTAATTTATTTAATGATATTATCTGTTAAATATTATTTATTTAATTTAAATTTTATTTCTAATGATTCTCTTTCATTTTTTATATCAAATTTTAAGGAACGATAATTTAGAGAAAATACTTATTTTTGAATGAGAAAAGTACAATTAAATGCTGCTAACTATATTTTCTAATTAGCATAAAGTATTTTTTTCTTATATTTAAAACTAGACTTGTATGATATTAAAATGTATAAGATTTAGTTACTTTAGTTTTATAATACTATATTACTTATTTAATAGCTATAAATATATGTGTGTGTGTAATTTATTTTAATTATATATATTATACTATTTTTGTCACAAAATGACTGATGTTAAAGTCTTTAAAAAAATTTAAATTAATTTGTATTCTCACTTTTCAATGAAATATTCAAATGTATATTTCAATTTTTTTCCTATAATAAACAATATTGTTTTAAAAAAATTTATAATACATTTTTTAAAATTAAGAGAAAGAACAATTATATTTTAATGAAATTATTCCCTAATAAATACTAATTCTCTTACTTTATTGGTAGTCTACATGAAAAACCTTAAACAACCGTTATTTTGGGACGAATGGGTTAATTTTTATGTATATAACAAAGAAACATAGCAATTTAATGGTTTATAGTTTGTTTGAAGTATGAGGGACGGAGTTGCGTCTATCTGTTTAAAAATTTAGGGTTAAATATAACTTTGGGTCTTCCTTTTTTTATTAAATTTTTAATTTTGGTTCTTTATTTTAAAATAAAGATATTTAGTTTTTTATTTTAGCAAATCTATCATTTTAGTTCAAATTTTAATTTATTTTTTTTTACATTTATTTCTCTTATGTCTTACATTTTAATTAATAAAATAATTCTTAATAATACTTTAAATGAATATGTTAGCTTTAGAGTTCAATTGGATCAAAATAAAACTTAGACAAAATTAAAGACCGAACTAAAATTATAAATTTTTAATAATAGGAGGATCAAATATTTGTATTATAAAATAGAAGGGTAAAAACTATTAATTGGGCAAAATATAATATTATTAAAATTGTATTTAAACTTAAAATTTACCTTTTAATATGTGTTTTGTCATATATGATTTTTTTTTCATGGGTCAGAAATTACAAATATCTCTAAATATATTGGATTAGACATCAATCTCATTCATAGTGTGTGATTCTTGTTCATCTAATAGAATTTTACACATAAAGGGAATTAATTATTAATTTTCTTATTAAATAAATTATTTTTCATGTGAATGCAATAAAATCTTACATCACGTTAATGTTATGATTTTTATCCCTACAATTTTTTCTTGATTTTTTAAATTTGTTATCCTGAAAAAAAAGGAACAAATTATTGTGAAATTAATGAAAAAAGAAAGACATGACTATTGCTAAATTCGTGGACAAAGTGACGATTAATGATATTGAAAATTGAGAAAATATACTTAAACAACAATTTGTGCAATAAATCTTATGTTAAAATATAATAAATGATATATAAAATAATATTATATAAATTATTGTAAAAATTGTTTTACATGTATTATATCTCTTAAAAATCTAAAAGCAACTATTGACTAACCTCATTAGGAAATAGTAGTTTCATCATTTAATTTCAGCTGTGCATGGGTCACTTCCTTCTTTGGCTTCAATAAACTTTATGGCCCTTCAATTATTGCTCGTATGGCAAGCCATAAATGGAACCATCACAAACTAGCCACGTACCTGGCAAAGTCGCGATCTTTTACTGTTTGGTTTGGCTCCTTCTTCTCAAACTTTGGAAGAGGTTGTTTTGTTTCAGTGTGGGTTGACTGAAATTTAAACGTGGAAACTTTTGTTTGAAAGGGTGCCAACAAGTTTCTAAACACGCCTTTAATCTCACCACTCACTCTTAATTGTCTTATTCTTCCATCTAAAAAGGTTAGAAATATTTTTTTTATTATTAGTAAATTTTTACAATTTAAAATTTTTTTTAAAAAATATTTGAGTTAAATTTATAACTTATAATATAATTAAGAATAAAATTATTTGATAATAAATTACTTTTAATATATGTTACTCACTCTGTTGTAATATATGTAAGGTCTTTAAGAATTGATGTATTATATTTTGTTATTTGTTATCCTTTTGAATCCCATATTCTATTTTGTTTTATTTTTAAAATGTATAAATATAAAATTATATATATATATATATTATCCCATTCTAAACATATTTGTCATAAGTATGTTTGTTTTTTTGTTAAAAACTCCAAAAACTATTATCTTTTGTTAATTGATAATTTTAAAAATTTAACACAATACATATATAGCCATTAAATTCTAAACAAAGATATAAATATGATATGATGATGGTGTAAGCTTTTGCCTCGACTAAGAAAAATCCCAGTTTGGCCATTACTTTTTGTCTTTTTATTATTTAATGTGCATGTTCAATTATATATGGAGAAGTAAAATTTAGGAAGCCAGAACACAGAAACTACTCCTTTTTGGAGTTTTTTACCCCATAAATACAAAATATTACACAAATAATAAAAAGTTGAAAATTATTACCTAAGTGATATAAATCTATAAATCACGGTTTATATATAGTGAGAAATTGACTCTCCCTAAACCGGTTTCTTATCATTACTTTTTTTATACATTGAGAAATCGGTTCTTGAACCAATTTTATATTTATTTATTTTGTTCTTTAAAATATTTAATTATTTTTTTTTAATTTTCAATTTTAGGATTTATATATTTTAAAAAAATAAATATATATTATTTTGCTAAGTGAGAAATCGACTCCCTAAGAATAAATTTCTCACTTGCACATTTTTTAAAATTTTTGCATGAGTTAAGAATCATTTTTTTAAATCCAGTTAAAAAATTGGTTCCCGAGGAATTGTGTTCTTAACTGATTTTTTATTTTATTTTTTCATGCATTTTTATATTTTTTTGTTTTTAATTTTTTTATTTTATTAATTATATATATTTATAAAAAAAATTAAAAAATATATTATTTGCCACATGTTATTGTTAATTTTTTACATATTTTTTTTATTCATTTTTTCAAGAGTGAAAATCTTTTGTATTTTCATTTCATTAATTGTATATATTTATATTTTTTAAAACTTATAATTCATTATTAAAATTCTGTTGTTTTTTTTTTAAGATTCTCTACTTCAATCATTGGAGTTATGAGGATTAATTATGATATCTATTTAAGTTTTTTTATTTTTATTTTTCTTCTTCTTCAGTCATGCAAAATAGCGTTATATCTATAATTTTTTTTAAAATGAAAAAAGCTATTGTATGTTTGAAATATTTTTTTCTAAACTGGATTTCCATTTTCTTAAATAAATATTTTAATATTTCTATAAAAAAATTAAAATTATTTTGTTGTTAATAAAATTTGTATTTAATTCACTATTTATATTTATGGGATTACACTATTATTCGATTGGTAAAATATGTTAAACATGAACAAAGTAGTAAAAAAAATCACCTCCATAGAAATTTTAAAGGAATTAACTAATTCTTATAACTAATATCTTTTTTAAAATATATAAATCATAAAATTGAAAATTAAAAGAAAATAAAAAAACATTATTAAAAAATAAATAAATATAAAATTGAAAAAATAGGCCCATTGAGTTTCTCAAAGTATAAAAAACAAAAAAATGAAGATGAGAAATTGATTTTGGGGAAACGAATTTCTCATCATAAACAGTGATTTGTATCACTTAGATAAATAATTTTTAACTTGTATTATTTGTGTAATTTTTTTGTATTTATGAGATAAAAACTTCTCCTTTTTGCCATTCCTAATGTATCTTCATCAATATACAGTTACATATTCTTTCTTTCTTTCCTCTTTTCTGTTTGAGGTTCCTAAAGATGCAAGTTGAAGGAGATATGGATTTTCAAGGTAGGCCTAAAGGCATTATTAGCGCGTGATTTGCCAAAGCATAGTTTTATTCTCTTTCTACTGAACATATGGTGGAGTTAAAACTGGCTAATTATTATGCTTTAACTTTGTGATATAGATAAGGAAATTGACTGGCCTTTAAACATTTTCAAGGGGATACTATGAATGTAAATACATCTCCATTTCTTCGGATGGCTATGTAAAATTCAAGATTTTGATAGAAAAAACTTTAAAATTTATCAATTACTTTTTTTTAAAATTATTCAATTATTGTTATCTACTACATATATAATAAAAATTAATTTTAGCTCACTTTTTATTTGTTTTCCCACATTCTAATATGTATCTTTTAGTCTCCAATTTCGAAATAGTCTTTTTAGTTTCTTCTTTTATATATATATATATATAACATCATAAATTATGCATATAAACCTCCAAAAATCAGTTATAAGAAACTAAAAGAACATTTTCAAAATTAATAGACTAAAAAAAATGGAAAACAAAAACAAAAATAACTCAAATTTAAGTAACTAAAACCATATTTCAAGTCAAATTAAAAATATATAAATCATGTATTGATCTATCTAAGATTCATGTGGATAATGAATTCAAGGTAGACTGCAGACATGTCCGAGCTAAATCGCTGGCTATGATATATGAATATGTGTACATGCAAAAGCTGCTCTCTTTTTTTTTTTTTTTTTTGAAGGGTTACTTAAAGCTACTCTCATATTTACAGGGAAAAAAAATTCTTGGACGGACAAGCTAGTTAATCATGGGACTACGTCTGGTGTAAGCTTCCAATGATGGGACTCGATTCCTTCTTTTGTTAGGAATGAGTTTCTTAGGAATAAAAATATTCTCCCAGAATTCAGATTTTGCTAGCTTCTTCAATGGGTTTTGGCCTATAGTCTCTCCATTTGATCTTTTGTGTTCCTTGTTCTCTGATTATTAATGCATTTTGGGGTGCGTATGGGGTGGAACTCCAGAACCTAATTGGGTGGAATTTACCGGCATAGATCGAATGCCTCTTGTAAACAATATTACTGTCTTAGTGTAATGATAAAAACAACTTTACTCTAAGGTATCTAATGCATGTCGCATCTGGCTGTTAACTTGGAACAACAGTTGTCATTCTGGGAAATAAAACTTTCTAGTATGAGTAACCCAACCTACTCCAAATTTAAAATATGAGAATATAAAATAATGTCAACTTTGTATCATCATCATCACCAAGAAAATGCATTTACTTGTAAACAATAAAACATACATTGTTCAGTCAATTGCATACGTCTCTATCCTTAAACGTGATTTACATGTTCAGACAAAAGCTAATCTGAGGAAGAGAAGAGTGAATATACTTGATAATAATTACTCTGGCTTATTTTGCTTTCATGAGGAGGAGACAACTAACCATCTATTCTTTAATTGCTCATTCTCGCATGAAGTCTGGTCACACTGCTATAGATGGGTGGATATACTGGGAGCCCAACATTACCAATCGTGTCGGCACTTTGAGCAGAGCATTGTATCCAAGGAATTAGTTCAAAAGCTAATCAAAGATGGATGTTGGCGTGGTTCTCAGTGGTGTGGGGTTTGTGGCTGCATAGAAACTCCGTCATTTTTACAAATGAAACAACAGATGCGGAAAGGGTCTTTGAACTGGCAAAAATTCAATCATGACACTGGCTGCATTCGAAGGATCCTTCATTCAAGGTATCATGGTACTCTTGGAAAGTAAACCTGTGGATATGTCTGGGGGAATGTTTTGTGTTAAAATTTGTTTTGGTGGGGGTACATTATATTACTTGCATGCATATGTTTGTTTTACTTACATCAAAGAGACAGTGCCAGGTCATCTTTTCTTTGGTACCATGCCATTATATCAATATAGTTCTTTTTGTTGAAAAAAAAAATGTTGCAAGCCTCAGAACAAAACAAACTAAAAATATGTCTTTGCCTTCATGCTTTCTTTTTTCGCAGGTAGTAGTGGAATTTGAAGAAAAAATTGTTAGTGTGGCCAAAATAATTATGATTATAACATATAAATAAAATGTAGTACTTTTTATAATATCATTTAATCTATAATAATATATAAAAAAAAATATTTCCTTTTGATGTATATATTTTATTTAACGTTTTTATTCCTAAATTAATTTAAAAAATATCATTTATTATTCTTATCTTGCAACTGCAAAAATATATTATTGTCATTGACAAACTGTCACACAACACAAGCCCACAACCAAAAATGCTATATGTGACCTCTCACACAAAAATATAATCGCATGAAGGCGGACCTAAGATATAGCTCCTCAATTTTCCTGCAACCCCAACTTTAACCTCCATATGTGTGGCAATGAAAGAATAAAATAATAAACAAAAATGTAAACATAAAATTAAATTAATAACCAAATTGTGCATTTGTTGTTATTTATTTCTTTTGTTCCTTTCTACTCTCTCTTTCTTTGAATCTATATTGTGTCACTTTTATTTTCCTTCTCTTTCACTCTTAGATTATCTTATTCTCTCACATGGGTAAACTTCTTCTCTTTCATCCTTATTTCTTATAGTTCTTTTTTTCTTACTAGCTACATTCTCTATTTTCATAACATCCAGAATCTCTCATTTATTTTATTATCATTTCAGTATAAATTAAGGTTCTTTACACTAAATGCATTTTACTTCTAACCCATACTATATTTGAATTGTTGAAAAAGAAGACAAGTGATGGTGAGGACAAAGGAAAGAAAGAAGGATTTGTGTTGCACTATATATAAATTTCCTCTTCAAGTATGCTTGATTAAATGCTATTATTTTTCTCTTTGAAATTGGTTCATGTTATAGTAGTGCTTTATATGTAGGTTTAGCCCATTTTTAATGTGTGAAATTTCCTCTTTCCTCTTTGAATTTTTACCCTAATCATCTTCCTACTATATGGTATTAATTATGTCCGAGAAATGACTTTGTTCTATTTCAATATGCTTAAGTAAATTGTCAACAATGAATTACATGGGTAGAAACTAATGAACTACTTAAGATCTATGATGTCAAATCCAAGTTATGGTATAATATGATATGTTTCTCTCTATTTTATTTCATTATATTTTAATTTTCGATAATTAGTATTTCACAGTCTTCTTCGTCGCAATCCACCGACACGCACGTGGTGACACCTCGTCGTAGTCTGAATCAGCATTGCACTCCGTAGCTGTCCAGTGTTGTGTCTGACATCTGCGCTGGTATACGTCTCGCAGCCACTGCAGGCGTACATATGGTCCACCACATTGGCCTGTCTCGGTCATGGCCACCTCTGCTTAGATCATCAGTAACTCAACCAACAGCACCACCGCCTCGTCGGTGCGCAGAGGCTGGAAGTCATGGAATGCGCCAACGATAGGAAAATGGAGAAGAGACGCGACGTCGTCCAGCGTGATCGTCACCTCCCCCATAGGAAGATGGAAACTAGAAGTCTCCCGATGTCACCTCTCCACAAAGGAGGATATAAGTCCCCGATCACCGGTGTCTATCGAACACGCGATCAAAGAACTTAATCCTGTCCCAGCAATCATGTCCTCAATTGTAGGAACAGGCCTGCTCAAGTTATGCACCTTCCTCCCATGTGAGCATAACTTCAAATCAGGACGTTCCTGAATTGAAGTACAAAGAAACACACAATTTGTTCAAATAACGTCAATCAGTAACCAAAAACTCAAAAAAAATAAAAATTAACTAACTTTAATCTTATAAATACCTGTCCAGACCATACGCTGTCTGCAACATGGTCAACATACTCTGTAAGCACTGATGGGTCCCTGGGTCCATCAGGAAATCCCACAGGCTCGTCCCCGTCAGTCTCTGCACCAGTATCCTGTGCGTCAATCTCTACACCGGTGGCCTGTGCGACAACATCTACCATGAGCTCATCCCCAACTACAGCAGCCTCTGCCTCTGGTATCGCAGGCGAGTCTGCAGGTACCACATGCACATCATCGTCAAGAATGACTGGTACCCGTCACCTACGTGCCGATGCGGTCGGCCTTTGGCGCTGGGGAGCACCGTCAGTATCATCACCATCCCTTCCTCTCCCCAAACCTCTAGCACCAACCCTACCTATAGCACGATCTAATCCTCTAGTCTTAACCATGATCTGCAAATGTCTACCACAAATTTCATCACTAAACCACACAAATTCCAATCAATCCTTTTATGTGTGTATGGTTTTCGAAATTTCATTTGATTGGGTTTCGAGAAATTTGGTGTTTTGTGTTTGGGTTTGGACTATTGCTGTTATGTTGGGCACCGAGATTATAATAGTATACACTAGAAACACGGGCACCGGGAGACATTTATCAAAATAGTATATAAGTATACCTTGAATCATTAACAATTTTCTTGACTTTTACTTAAATAACATACTCAATTTGCATGATCTAGTTCTTCAATCCGTTTAATTAGCATTAACAATTATAGTTTTAGAATCATTAACAATTTTCTTGACTTTTACTTAAATAACATTATTCCTAAACTAAATGACACTCGTAGCACACATCCAAGGATATTTTTCATTTTTTTGTTATAGAGTTAAACACTCATCTCTATAAGGTGAGGTAAATGTAAGTATTCTTGTATGTGTTTTGTGTTTAGAGACTCTCTGCATTAGACTAAGGTATCATCTCCTTGGTCTCTTAATTTTCAATTACCTAAAAATATATTGTTAAAACATATAATCATGCATTCATAATTTGTTGATGGCAAAATGGTATTATTACATACCTCTTGTAAGGAAGTATGAGATTAATCAATCAATTATGATATTTAACTAGATTATTGGCATGTTTTTCATGAATGGGATATGCAGTAGCACAGTCAATACAATGTACAACATATGATAATAATCAAATATCAAAGATGTGTATCAATTGCAAACAAAACAACTAAAACAAGGACCTAATTATTCTTGTGGTTCTCATTTATCTATCTTAAAACTGAAACATAAGCCCATGATCTTGTGGTTCTGATTCTAACTCATGGGAGGAGTGTTATATAGGGATCACTGAAATTTAACTTTTCCAAGGACCTAATTATTCTTGTGGTTCTAATCTTTTTTAGGCAAATGACAAGGCAGCCTCAAAATTAACCCCAAACCTTAATTTAATAGCATTTTCATAAATAATAAACTAATTTTTTTTTAAAAAAATTAAGTTTCTTCATACGAATCAAGTTGATCCGCAAGCTTCATGCGGATCAACTTGATCCGCATAAATCTCGCGAATCAACGTGATCCACATGAAGGAATTTCAATCAAAATACTCCTGCGGATCATATACCTTATACTTGATCCGTATGCTAAACCATGAATCTCGCGGATCAACTTGATCCGCATTCAGCCTCAAAGAACCCTACCAACTGCGGATCAAGTTGATCCGCATAAAACTCACGGATCAACTTGATCTGCTTTAAGCTTCACACTATCCTACCAAATGCGGATCACCTAAAAACTACGCGGATCATCTACATCCCTACCACTATTGCGGTTCAACTTTAACGCAAACACGAAACACCTAAATGCATGCACGGATCAACTACCCTAAGCACTACACAAAGCAACAATGGAAACGTAACGACAACGACGGAGGAGTGCTTACCTCGACAATGGCGACGTGCTAAAGAAGAAGAAGAAACAAACAATGGCGCCGCGGAGGGAGAAGACAACGATGGAGAACGGAGAGTTGCCAACGATGGAGAAGAAGGAGGAAGAAGAAACGAACAATGGCACCGCGGATCAACTTGTTGGGTCGCACACGGTCGCAAAAGAAGGAGGAAGAAGGAGTCGCGGGAAGAAGAAAAGTCAATTGCTGGGTGCAAATGTTTTAAATAAATAATCAGGGACATTTTGGTCTTTTGCGCTTAAGTGTTGGGTGCACCAATAATAAAGCTGGTACACCTAGCATGAGCCTTTTTTATCCCATTAACCTGAAAATGTTTTTATCATAATGATAATCGAACCTAAATTATATTCTCAAATAATTGTCTCAATCTTCCACAACTAAATCGACTCTAAGGAGACGTGAAAATGTTATTTGACGCATATATTTAATTTGCAAACATAGGGTAGATCGTTATATACATGGTTGGAATCCATCGTGCATGTGATCTCCAAATTGCAGGGAATTGTCACTCTCTGAGCTGACCTTAACCCTATGTGACTATGTGCACATGCATCGTCATTGCATGCAATAAGTAAGTAGTGACACTGACACGCTTATTAATCAACAGTGTAGCCGTTTGCGTTGATGGCTGGTCAACATTTATCAATTGGTATTACAATACAGGGAGTCAGTTCCTATCTTCCTATCCATGACTGAAATAGAATAAAAGTTAATTGAGATAAAGAATTTAACTTAAAAAAAATGTAAGAGTATAAATTATTTTATTTTACTGTTGATTTTATTTTTCTCATTTACCCCTATATATATACACGAGACCTGCAGTATAAATTTGAACCGGAGAATTGTGGTGCAGTTGTTTATCATCAATGATTCTATGTATGGATCCACAATTTTTTTTATACACGTTTAATTTTATTATTTCATATAAAATGTTTTATTTTCAATGGTGAAAATCTAAAGGAAAAAAATTTTACTCTATTTTTTGTAAGAAAAATCAACAGAAAAGTGTACTTCTTAATGCCCATGGAATAAGAAAAAGAGCATACATGTCATTAATAAAATGGAAAAAAAATCTTTAAGATATTTTTTTGAGTGGAAAGATATTTTATTTGTAAAGTGCAATTATGAAAATACATTTATTTTCAAATTTTAGTAATTTAAGAATATCATATATTTTAAACTTTATAAAAAAAATATACTTTTGTACTTGCATACTTCACAAATAGTTTTACTTAAAAAAGGAAATTCAATTTCTCTAAAATATTTGAAATTTAAATTTATTTATTCAATTTTAATTTTTCTAATTTTAAAATATCATTTTATTTTTAAAGTGATTTAGATAACACTTTTATAACGTTATTAAATATTATCTTCAGAATTAAAAGTGGTGTTTTTTAAAATTAGAATCACTAAAATCAAACGAAAATGTTTAAAAGAACTAAAATTGAATTTCGAATTTTTTTAAAAATATATTTTACCGCATGAAAAAATATTTTTGTAAAAACAAAATCTAAATAAAGTTAGTGCTTTTAAAAATCAGTTGAACTGGCCCATCAGATCGGAAATTGGACAGAGATCTGATCCCATCTAATTGTTAAATCAGGCAGGTTATTAAATGGGCGGCTGCAAAGCGAGTTGAACCGGTGAAATCTGCAGCGGTTGGACCGGCCGGCCAAGGCTTATAATGACGTCGGTTCGTGCGCTGTTATATATACTATACTATACTCCAAACACAGTAGGAGCAGAATTTACTTTTTGCTTCTTCAATTTTTCACATTGCACTGCACCTCGTGGATGTCATGCATGCGTGTTGTTGATGGAATAAAGTGCGAAAATATAAAAATAAAAGTTAACAAAAAATAATCTAATAAAAAAGTTAATAGTACTAAAAATTAACATTTGTTTATAAAAAAAATTACATATTTTTCTTTCACAGGCATGGCCCGTGAACTGGACACAACGCAAAAGCAATCTCATATAAGTAATTACTTTGACTTTTTTGTTTTTATGATGTAAACTACTTTTTCTTTTCAATATGAGTAAGTAGAACTTGTTTCCAAAGACAGACTAGCTAGTTAAAATACCAAGTTACACAGTTAAAACCTATATGGACACATATCCTTGATTATTTATGTGATAGTAATAATCTATAAGCAAATGCTAATCACTGTTTAAGGAAGTAAAAAAATATTTTTTTTATTAGAATGTGCAAAATGTGCTTCCTTATAATTTTTAAATGATTTTTAATAAAATCCTTTTTTTCAATTTACATTTTAAGACACTAGTCAGGGAGCCCCTAATTTATATCAGTTTCATGGCTTCATCTAGTTGAGTCGATAACTTATTAATTCCACCAGTAATATTCATTGGTTCAGTATCTCGTACGTTCATTTTTTATTTTTTTTTTTTGCTGAATCTCGATCAAGTTAATGATTGGTGATTTTAACAATTAATCTAAATTCTCTTATATCTCATATTTATTACGTGTTTAATATATAGCTTGCAGACTTTCCTTTTGTAGTTTTTATTTAACGTGCTTCTTAATTCTATCTACTTATATTTTCTTTACCATTGAATAATATAGATATCTGTCAAAATCAGCTCCATATATATCATTGGCCCCATCAGTGATTGAAGAAACAGGACAAAGAAAAAAAAAGAAATTGTGTTTTGTCAATATCTGATTGGCGGTTCATAAATTCATTATTAATATTGATAGAGATGTTATTGTCTTTAAAAAGTTTAAGATGTCCGGTCCATACCCTGTTATTGCTATTACATATGCGGTTCTGAAATTCTGATGGAGCTAGCAGTCAGCAGACTCAGCATCTCACTCACCGAATGCTTCTTTTAGAGATGATAATGGCTCCTTCGTTGCGACTTTCTTTTCCAGTTTAGACGATTTTACTGTGATTAATTGAGCAGGAATAATGGAGTATTATCATGGCCCCCTCCTATTAGCTTGTGCGCATGGGTTGTTTCTTAAAAACTAGATACGGTTGAATAAACCTTTGTTAACCGTAAAAATCTTAAATTTGAAAGTACTTCTTATATATATGATAGTAATCTTTAATGAGGAGGGATCCAGATAAATTTTTAATTATGAGACGTATAACTCATATTAGTCAGTAAGTTTTTTTTATCAAAAAAATAATTATAATTTTTAGCTTAAGAGAATTGCTTAATTGTTAACAAAAAATAGTGATTATAATTTCAATAGTTATATTCAGTTTGAGAGCTTTTATAGAACTAATTTGTTTAATTATTGTGTTAGTTCCTGTATTTGGGATGTGTTTTTTTAGTTTCTTAAAATTTAAAATATTTTTTTAAGTCATTGACTTTTCACAAATTATTTTTTTTCCTAACATAGTAAATTATTTCTTTATAACAGTTTTTACTACTTTGTAACAGTTTTTTTAGCCTTTTTTGTTAGTTTTTTTTAAAAAAAAATTAAGTAGCTAAAAAATAAAAATTAATTTATGAAAACTAAAAACTACCACAAAGTATCAATAAATTATGTCAAGAAATTGAAAAAAAAAACAATTTATTAAGATTCAGGAACAAAAAACAGTTATAAATCTTAAGAATTAAAAAAGCACATACTTCAAATTTAGAGACTAAAACAATAATTAAGTTTTGTTTAAAACTAATTTTGATACCAAAGACCATTTTTTATAATTATTTTAAAATTTGTCAAAATTTGACAAAAAAATGGATTGATTTTTCAAATTAAATCATAATATTGATTTGTTTTGAATTTGCATTTTGAAAATATCACAAAGTACTAAAAATTGCATAAAGTATCAATTTATCATATCAAACACTAAAAATAATTTGTCAATTTAGAGACTAAAAAGATATTTTTAAATTTCACGCACTAAAAAAACACATCCCCATATTCAAAAACTAAAACTGTAGTTAAGCCTAAATAATTTTAATATTGATTTTAATATTATAATTTTGATAATAATAAGAGATGAAAAATTGATAAAATAAAGTTTTGGGAAGAAATAAAGATTAAAAAAAATAAAAATTTGAGAGAAATCTAGAAAAATAAACAAAAGTAAATTTCATTTGAATGGGATGAATGCATAAAATATAAACATTTTTGTATGAATGCCACAAATAGTGAATATGAGGATTTGAGTAATAATGATTGAATTAAAAAAAAAAATTAAAAGTTATCTTATAGACTTATAATATTAACAATTATAGAATTTTGACCTATAGTTTCCTAATACTTAAATCGGATGGCAAAGTATTAATTGTCTTTTTTATCTCAGCCGCCATTTTATTTTTAATTTGTATTTAAACTTTATGTCTGAGTGCCTTTTTTTCTTTACATGCCTAATATACTATTGAAAAACTACGTTTATTGAAATAAAACATTTCGATAGGAATTTTAACATTTTATATCTTCAAAGATTATTTATAATTAATTTGTTATACCATTATTCCTTCTTATCGAAATGTTAGCTATCGAAAATTCAACTAAGTTCCCAAAAGCATGGTATATATATATATATCCTACTCTGTAAATATTTGTTAATGTATTACAAAAGCATGGTATAGTTATGGGTGGGGATGACTTCATCATATATATGGCATGCAGATAATCAATGGAATAAAAATACATGCCCAAGTAATTTAAGCAAATGAAACAATTAAACATTTTTCAGTTAAAGTACAAGTAATTAATTGAACATTGACGTTTAATTACGTGCTTTGATCATATTGTGCACTGAAGATTTTGTTGTTTCTGCTAATGACATGGTACTGATAATGGTAGTGCATATGTACGTCTTGGATTTCTAAGGCATGCAGATGTATAATATGCAGAAGCCATCTTGTCAATTGTCAGCATTACTTTCTTGTTTTCTCATAAGTTCTAACGTTGAGGTAATGAGGTTCATAAAATAATTAGAAATTAAGGCACGTTTTTGTATCTTGCTGTCATCAACACCCATTTTTTCCAATGAGGCAAATATGAGCATGTTGTTATATAACTCGTGTTAAGAACATCACATGTATGACTGAAAATTTTGGATACTGAATGCAAAGAACGACAGTCTTCATAAACTTAGAAGCATGCCCAGCGTCAAATCAACCATAGTGATTTATCTATCAGCACTAGCAATTCCTTTAATTTGCTCATAAAATTTTTACTTATTTTTTCATCGATAAATATTAATTATTAATTTATTAAATTTTAGTAGAGAAATGGATTAGAACTCATGACCTCTTCCTTATTTCTTTTTTTTTTTCCTTCTTTTTTCTTCTTTTAACCACCAAATCAACTTTATAATTTCTTATAAAATTTTCACCTATGTAAGATCATAAGTTGAAATAAGGGAAGATGCATAAATTTCATATAATGCCTTAGAATATGATCACACTTAAGCAATGAAATGCCGTGGTCTAGAAAAAGAAATCTGAAGTTAATTAGTAATTCATGATTAAGGATAGGGATGTGTGGTTTTCGTTTGGCCACCAAAACAGACAATATTCATCCCTTATTGAATATTGTACCTGCATGTTTGATCACTCCCGTCTAATTCAATGCCATTTTCCTCTGTACGTCTGTTTTAATTGTCCCAAAGCCACGAGATTCGTGTTTTTCGCTGAACGTAACCAAACTAGCTGAAAGCATTAATTAAAAGTTTTAATTTTCAACAACCTATATATAGATACTATTACCCCTTACAAGTTACAGTCAAAGATTTGGAGCATTATTGATCTCTAATAAAATCACACATTATGGATTCTGTTATCAATAATTGAGTTTAATTAGGAAGTTTAGGGTCTGTTTATAAATTAAATGTTCTGAAAATTAAATTCACATTGAAGCTTGGGGAGTGTGTTCACGTCTTGTCTTGCTGAAAAAACAATACATAATGGTTGTACTATAAATGTAACAAGACTTTTGGAAATTTTGTTGAACATGACGAACAAAACTTCTTCAGACATATATTTGTTGTCCTAAAGAACTTATATGCGATATTCCACACAAAATCCCCCAAGATACAACAAATTTAAACTTCTTGAGGCGTATATTTACTATCCTAATAAACTTATCCGCAGTATCTTACACAAGTTTTCCGAAGATATAACAGAAATTTCTGGAATATATTGAGGCTACAGAACTAGCAAGACAAAAATCAAACCCAAGAACAGTCAATAATTTTTTAGAAAAGGAAGAAAGTTTTTTGCGGTGCCTCTAAATCAATCTGATCTATATATTGAACACGTAAACAAATTATCATTGAGGTATTAAGGGTGTGTTTGGTTGAGGAGGAGAGGAAAGAAATAGAGAAGAATTGTATGGATTTCCAAACCTCCTACATTTTACTTTAATTAAAAAAAATATTTTATTATTTTTATTTTTATCTTCTAAACCAAACATATCATAAATAATTAAAACATTGGTAACTAAAATAATTAAGACGTGTGAATGAAAATCTCGTAATTTTTGTGATTCGAACAAATTAAAATCAGGGACATTAAAACAACATCTGTCTAGAAAGCTTTGAATTTGAAATTCAAAATAATTCTAAAAAAGTATTTAAATAAATAATAAGGTAAAAAGTTTGTATGACCAATTATTGCACTCGCAGGTGACAAATCAACGAATTTTCACTACGTACAACAAGTCCATATGACCGAAGCTCAAGCGCACGATACTTTGACATTTTGCTAGTTACTTTGAAAGTTCATATCACAAGATGATATATAAACTAATGAGGCAAAGCTACATCTTGCAACCAAACCATATCAATTTGTTGTATATACTTATGTGCAAGTTATATGCAAAATGACAATTGTGCCCTCCGATTGTCTTTTAGTCGAGGTTCGCATTTATTTATCATCTTCGTGCCATAGTGTTTGAGACTGAGATTTGTGTATCCTTCAATCGTCTTTGGGTCGAGCACCTACCATGGCCCATGACTCGGTGGTCACCTGACCAAGCCCTATGAGCCATTGATAAGAATAATATATTCAAGTATAATAACTATCATTGAACATTAAGGGATATGATCAAAATACCAAGAATCATGGAGATATATAGATCGACATTAGAGACTAGTATAAAAATAACTCTTAACCTAGAGACTAGGAAGATTGCACATTTATGTTTTGGCTAGGCTACTCTAAACCCTAGAGAAATCTTAAATCAAAATAATAATATTATATACTAAAGACAATAACATTAAAACTTTGCTAATGTGATCATATTAAAAATTAGAGTGTATACATTAACAAAATCATATATATATATATATATAGAGAGAGAGAGAGAGAGAGAGAGAGAGAGAGAGGTTTTATCTTATCAAGATGTTATGCACACATATGTTGAACATGGAAAAGATATGTTAAATGGTGCACTCAATTAGCTTACTCTTATCAACATGGTGCGCCTTGATTTCACGTTATTATTTTTACAATAAATATGAAAAGAAAAGGCATGATAAATTGTTGCAAAGAGTAATTTATTAAATTGATGCACGATGTAAATGATGATACAATTTGCTTTATCGTCTTTTATTTTTAAGAATGTAATAACAAGATTGATTGATACAAGTGATAATCACTTATATTTTTTAATTAAGTGGTTCAAAATTTAAATCTTCATCTTAGATATTATGAAATAAATTATATTAGGTGAGAAGTACTTACCTTAAGAAATAAAGGATACAATTGACATGGCTTCATATGATTTTTTTTAATTATTTAACTACATGATATTTAACCATTAACTTACTAATTCGACTAATAATTTATTAAAAAGCTTAAATATATTTAAAGTCTTTGATAAATGACTAAATTTTATTATAAATCTCTTATAAAAAATTTTATTGTTTTGAGTTTGGTATATTGAAACTTTTGTTTTGAATTAGTGTGATAGTTAAATCATGATGTAATACTATTACAACCATAAATAATATTGGAAATATCAGTTTATAAAATAATACATGGTATCATTATTTAAATGATGACAACAAAAATTTAAAACACAAATTTTAATATATAAAAAATTTAAAATAGAAAAAATCATTCAGAACCAAAACAAAATTTTATCATTTATGAGTGACTTGAATCTATTTAAGTCTTTATTAAATCAATATCTTGATCGAATAAATATACAAATTAATCCGATCCATTTTAATAATTTAATAATTGATCTAAATGCCCTTATATTCCTTCTATAATATTTCCCATTATTACATGTTTAATTGCTTGCCAACTTTCTTTTTATATTGTTTTTGTTTAACGTACATGCTTCTTCTACTTTTATTTTCTTTAGCATTCTAATATTGTTATCTGTCAAAATCGATCAGCTTCATATCATGGGTCCCCCAACACCGATTGAAGAAACAGGAGAAAGAAAAAATTAAAGAAACTGTCTTTTGTCAGTACCTGATTGGCGATTCATAAACATAATTAATACTTATTGTTGTTACGTGCATGCCTTTAAAAAGTGGATACAGACATTATTATATTTACGATGTCTGGTCCATACTCAACATACCTAGCTAGCTACTACTATATATGCAGTTTCACACTCAATTCTGATTGCTCAATTTTGATGGATCTGTCGCACCACACTCACCCTGCTTCAGGTGGAGGTGTGCTTAGAGATGATAATGTCTCCTTATTCATTGTGGCTTTAATTTCTCTTCCAATTTATATTATTGCACTGTGATTGAGGCAGAATTATAGACTATTCTTCTAATGGCCCTCCAATAATTAGCTTGTGAGAATGGATTGTTCTTAAAAATTATTGTTGATCAATCCGATTCTCAAAAAGAAATCACATTACCTTTTCTCAAAAGATTGTGAATTTGTGATCATAGACTTCATCCTTTTTACTATGGTAATTAATTATGGCATGCAGTTGATGAGTGGAATAAAAATACTAGCCTATGCCAATGAAATAAACATTTGCAGGTAAAATACAAGGAATTGTGTCCATTGATATGTTTACGTCCAAATTAGATCGTATATATCGTGCAGTGAAGATTTTGTAGCTTCAGCTAAAGACAAGGTACTATATATGATACTGTCTTGGTTGTCTATAAAGCAGATGTATATATAAATGTAGAATTTTTGTTAAGGTTTTCTTATCACTACTTTCTTGTTTCTTTCTAACGTTAAGGTCCATAAAATAACTAGAAATCAAGGCAAGTTTTGTTATCTTACATTAATCAACATCCATTAATTACAAGTTGACAACAAAAGACACCCAGGTGCGATAGGAACTTTAGATCTGAGTGCAAAGTATGACAATCTTCATAAACTTACAAGCATGCTCATTATAAGTTCCCACGTTTGTAAGAACCGAAGTCGAAATAAGGGAAGGTCCAGATATTTCATATAATGCATTTAGAAAATATATAAAAAAGAAAATAATTCAAGATTATGAATAAGGGTGTATTTGGTTCCCGTTCTTTTTTCTACAAACTAATTGGGTTTGACTCAAAGCTATGAGATTTATGCTTTTCCAGTTTGAAAGCATTAATTACAAGTTTTCAACCAATAATATATACTCCTTTACAATTCAAGATTTTTTTTAATGGTGACAATGAGATGGAGGATTCTAGAATCTAGTATATATTAACCTTTTTACTAGGCCAGCTATGGTAGGTTACGCAATACAAGATTTAAAGTATGATTAATCTCTTAAAATCATGCACATATTATTATTCTATAATCAATATTTATGTTCACAAAGTTTATGGCCTGCTTATAAATTAATACCAGTAATTTTTTAAGATCTTGTTATATTAGCCAGTATCTTAGCAGGAAAAGATGTAAGGGAGGCAAGTGTGGACCTTCTCCTCCCCCACCCCACAAATAAGTTTGAAAATTCTAATCTAAACACACTTTGATTAAAACGTAAGAAAGACTTTCTTTCTGGTTGTAGAAGGAGAACATATATAGAAACTAGGAAAAACAAAGAAAATAATATAATACTTTTCTTATCATATCTTCTTTCCACCTCAATGTATCTAAAATGAGGTGATGGTCAATTATCATTTGTCATTTTGTCTTTTTGTTTTCTACTTCTCTTTTTTTCACTATGTTCCTTTCTTTTTCTATTATTTTCCAAATATAGTGTCTGTAAGATAAATAGTGTTCATAACACATAGTGAAATAAAAAAAAGGAATTTATTTTATGTTTTAAAATATATTATTGTAGAAATCAAATGAACACATACTTGAATATGAGCCATTAAAGTATAAATTGTTTTAATATTGTAAAGACTTTACATATATTTACACCACTAAAATTAATATCAACTTTTTCATGAATAAAACTCTAAAGAAAAAATTATCTTTTTATTTTTTAGGTCTAAAATTAGATTTGAATTTTTCTAATTTTTATGCACTTTGCTCTCAAATAGATATTTTTATTTATAGGGTTAAATATATGTGAATTTGGACCTTTTTTTAAAGGAAAAAAGGAAATATTTTATTTAAAATAATTTCATATCTTTTTATCTTTATAAAATAAAAATTATCTAATATCTTTTTATTTTTTTAAAAATGTCTGATATAAGAAAAGATAATTTATAAATAATCACATGATTAATTACGATAACTAATCACATGATCTGATTATGATACGTAATAATAGAATGTTATTCTTATTTTATGGATAATTTCCACATTTACTCTTTGTTAATATTAATTATATTTTTGGTGCCAACAAAGAATATAATAATATTCTATTAAAATATTTATTTGATTAAATTAAATTCTCTAATTTAATTATATAAAAAAATATTTTCTTTTACAAAAATTGAAATATTCATTTGTGTGATCCCGTAGATTCAATATTAAATCGATAGTAAATTAATATTAATTTACTAATCAAGGTAGGTGTCTAATAACATTGTTTAACATCCGAATAATATGAAGTAAAATCTTTTACCTTCAAGAATTAATAGAAGAATAATGCAATATTTTTCTTCCACCATTTACAACTAAGGTTAATTGTAAAATATAATATTATTATCAAACTCTAATAAGTTAACACATTTAATCAATGAAGGACTTAACAAACTATTTTTTTTCATTCAATATTATCCTGCCAAAAGTTTTAATTATCATACAGTTCAAACTCATTACCGATGAATTTCTTCTTAATTAATCATTAATTCTACAAGTATTTAATTATATTTAATACTCATTCAACTAGTACCCTAAGACATTAAGTGTTCAAAATTAAAATATAATAAATAACTTATTAATTACTATGTCCAAAGAAAATTATTATATTTCTTCAACTTCTTATTTACATATAAATATAATATTAATTGTCAAGGATTCTCAATTGAATCAATTTAATAATAACATTCACATATATATTATTTATACATGTAATCTAATAAATGAGATTTAGTAATTTTTATTCAATAAATATCATTACATATATATTGATCTATCCAAATAATTGGTATCTTATTCACAATAATCTTAACTACAATCAATAATAATTTAAATTAAAATTATAAGATATTTGGTTTTTATTATAATAATCTTTATTATAATAACAAATCTTTAATTATAATCAAACAACTTATTAAATTAACTATTTTATCAAATAATATAAACATGACAAACAAATAACAATAATTTATTATTAAAATTACAATTAATTATATGATATATTGAATTTTAGACCTCCATTATTATTCTCAACCGTGTCAACGCGAGAAAATAATCCAATCGTGAGAGACAGTACTGGGCAATGGACAAGAACACACTGCAATGATCACAAAGATTCGGTTGTTGCATCTCTATCCGAAAGTGACTATGATATGACTTATTGGTCTTCTTTTTTTCTGAACGTATTTCAGTTATGTGTTTCTCGATTAGGGTAGTACTACTAGTCAGTATTTGTGTTTGAATCTGACCTAGGTCGGTTATATTACTGTCTGTATATTTTACTTATAGTAAAAATCTTTGAAAACTTATTTTTTAGCAAAATCTACCTTGATCTTATTATTATATTTATTGTCATTAAAATAGAATAATTTTTATTTTTACTTTCTATCTATTTAATAGAATTTATTAAATTATTTTAATTGTATTTTTATTGAATTTTTTTATAAAATATTAGAAGAATTAATAATCAAAAATACTTGTAAAAATTATATATATTACTCAAAAAAATTATAACAGCGTAAGACCTCTGCAGTTCTACTTGATCCACACCCCACGTGCAACGTCCACTTTTGTACGTACGTTTAATCACTCCTGGTTCGATTATTCACCCAAATACGTACTTTTATTATTATTTTTATTATTCAATTATCTTTAGTGCATGCTATTAACATACTAGTATTAAAAAAAATTATGACTCCAAAAAAATATTAAAAACAACAGCACATTATACTCACATTTTTTCGAAAATGTGGATATTATATTATTTTTCTCAGTAATTATGAATGCAATTAATGAATATTAGAGATTAAAATGTAATTTTTGTCTTTTATTTTTTAAAATTTGTGATTTTAATCATTTAATTTTTTAATTAAGACATTTTATCTCCTACTTTTAAAAAAAAAATCATTTTTAGTCCCTTATTTTTAATTAAGAAATTTTGTTTCCAACTTTTAAAAAATTTATAATTTTAATTCTTGTGATGAATTTGATTTATGTACTCTATAATAAGAATTAAAAATGAAAATCTTTTATTTTTTACTCTTGCTATTTCCACTCACCCTTGTTACTAGTACACTCTCCTTTTGATGTTTTTTTCAAAAATATCCAGAAAATACACTCCCCTTTGCATCATCCTTAAAAACAATAAAATTGCTCTAGAGATTATAATAAAAGCCTTATTCCTCAAATCAAGTTAGTTTTGTCCCTAAATCAAGAAAAACCATTAAACTCACGCAACCACTTAAGTTTGCTTCTGAAAAAACTACAACAACAGTGCAAAAATTGGTCCTGTTTCATGCGCTCGAAGCTTAAACAACTGCACCAACTTTGTTTTTCATGGCCATGATGCAACAATGCAGTGGCAAAAAAAAAATAAAGAAAACGGAAAGTGAACTATGAAGAGAATAATGATTTTTAGGTTTGGTTTTTCTCTAATTAAAATGGATGAGAGCAATTGAAAATCATGTGCCCCACTCTGGTCCTCCCTAGGCGACGTGAAAAAGGTGGAGAAGAAGAAGACTCAATTTTGAATCAAACCACAAGTCTTTTGGAGAGGTTATGAATCTCATAAGTCATAACCTAATTTTTTTTATAGGCCAAAAAGATCATTAGTGTATTAGAAAGAAAAAGCACCAGTAGTGCCAAAACAAAGATAATTGCTTTGCGCACCAGTCAAATTGCTAATACACCCAATATATTAGATGGACAATTTCAATATTCTCCTTTTATAATGGGTTTACGGATTGACAATTCATATGCTATATACATTAGTAGATTTATGTTAATAATGTATTTTTTTACATATATAAATTTTTATTAAATCTATGATTTTTATTTACAATTTATATATGTAAACAAATTAATTATTAGATCAAAATAAATTATCACAAAATTTATTATGTCAATTTACATGTACATTAAATATACATTAGAAATTTTAGTATTATATCTAACGACATTGATTATTTTATAACATAATTGACATATTAGCTCAATTAGTTAGGGCGTTGTGTTTTAAATTCATTCATAAAACATTTTTTTAAAAAAAATTGTATGAGCCACTTACGGATTGACAATCCTAAGCTCATTAGGGTTTTTCAATCCATATGTCATATACGGATTGTCAATCCATAATGGGCTTACGGATTCGTAATCCATATCAGCTTTACGGAAGAATAATATTGGAAGTGCCCATCTTGTGTTGGGTGTACCAACAACTTGACTGGTGCGTAAAGCAATTCCCCAAAACAAATTACAAACTTAGATTGCATAGAGCTCTCCACCAATGACCCAAGCCTCACCCGTGTGTGTTGCATTCGTTGTGGATAAGCCTTTTTGTCTTCTAAGAGAGACTTATGGAGAGATGTTATTAGAAATAGAGATTTTATCAACAAAAAAAAAAAAAAAGAACTCGGGGTACAATGAGAAATTGGTAGTGACCGTCGACTGAAGTTGGAATGAGAGAAAGGGAAATGACATAGGTTTTGAAATCTTGAAGAGGAAAACTCAACCTAAAAAGGAGTGTATTTTGTAGGATATTTTTGAAAAGAGAATCAAAGGGGAAGTGTATTAGTAACCAAGGGAAGTAGAAATAATAATTGCCTTATTTCTTTTTCTTGGTATTTACACTAGGCCCGTCCTTACCATTTTTAGAATTGATATTCCCACCTCCTGCTATTTTCACCTCATCCTTTTTTGTCCCAAAAATACTCTTTTTACAAAGATGTGATTGTGTTGATTAGATACACACTTGAATTGCATTTTCATTGTATAAGAAGAGTGCAAAATAAATACATAATGCAAATGCAATTTCATTGTATATTTTGATTAACAAAATCATATTTTCATTGTATTTTTTTGCACATCTTAATACAATGAAAGCATGTTTCAATTGACATGAATACACAACATAAATATGTTTCTATTGTGTAACATTTAATGAAAAGGTTTCATAATTAATTATAAATATAAGTTACTTTTTAAAAAGTTATTAAATTAGTAGTGCTATAAAGTATCTTTTTTAAATTAAAAACAATTTATCCTTCATAATATTAGTAAGTATTATATAGATTACATTTAATTGAAATTGAATTGATTATGATAGAAGATATCATTTATAAAAGTAATCGAATTAATTATTATATGAATTACCTTTGTTAATAAGGGATGCGATCAAGTGCATAGTTGCTTTCAACTTTGTGAAGATGATTAAAGACTATACTAATGGAGTGATTTATTCTTGAAATCATATCTATATTAGAAAAATATCTATTGCGAAGCCAACTAGGTGGCAGATGCCCTTTCCAAATTTGGTTTGTCTCTAGGAGTAGATGGTAGAATCTTTGATGTTGTTCCAAATTTTATTTCTATTCTTGTTTTAGCTGATGTCACTACTATTTTGTCCCTTTATGGGTCTTAACAATAGTTTATTGGGGCTTTAAGCCTCTAATTGTAAAAACAAAAAAAAACAAAAAAGATAACGTGTGTCATCATGAAGAGAACTTGTATTACAATGAATTCAATTATCATTGAAAAGGTAACTTATATCTTAATTAAATAATTAAAGCAAAAAATAATACATATATATGCAATAGAATTGCAATCTAAGTTCAGATAATAATGAAATTGTGGTTTCTTTGTGTATGATTACACAATAAAATCATGATTCTATTAAATCTAAAAGTTATAAAAAGGTGTGGAGGCAAGAGAAAAAAGGAAAAGTAAGGATGGTGCAACAAAAAGTAATTAGGGAAAGAAATAAAATAAGGGGGAAGGGGGTTGTAGTAAAATAACAAAGTAAAAATGAAAATTTCATGGTTTTTTTAAATGTAAGGGTGGGAAGAGAAAATTGTGGAGTGAAAATAACGGTGTCATTTCTTTTTTCTATAATAGTCCATCTAATGAGGATGTATACTATTGGACAATGGTTTGCAATAATATTTTTCTCGCTTATGGAATGTTGGGTTGTCATTGGACTGTCAAGCAATGATGCAAATGATTTATGCGTGAAACCTATGTAAATTTAATACCTCTCATTGTGATTAAATTGTCTAGCATTGTCACTGTAACATCCTGGAAATTTCTACCCGAAATTTTTGGAAACGATGTATTTTGAATGATTATATATAAGTATTATTCAGTGTATATGCCTATATGTTCTTGGTAGAAGTAGGAATAGTGGGGGCAAGATATGCGGGTTAGGCTAATTAAGGAAGAGAAATCCATAACTGGGAGGTTATGGGTTAATTCCTAATTAATTAGTTAAAAATCATCGTTTTGCGTGTGACTTAGAATTTAACGAAACCAACCTCTGAACCACGCTCGGGGTTTTATTCTGAGCGTTTTGATATATATATTGGTTACTTTCGAAAACTGGCCCCGACGGACGCAGAGAAACGCGAGGAACTGGAACCAGAGAAACGGCACGCAAACCGAGGCAGGATTTTAGCGTTTCAAAGGTCAGATTTTCCTCACTTTTGTGGCTGAGTATGGGTCACTGTCAAAAAGGGAAAGTGGGCCCTTTTTGCTCCACTCAAATGGAGACATGTGGCATAGCTTAAATAAAATAATAAGAAATGAGGAAAAAGCCTTTTTAAAATCAAAAAGCAACTCTCTCTCTCTTCACTCAGCCCCACACTTTTCAGACAGCTCTCTCTCTCCCTCACGTTGCCATTCTCTTCTTCTTCATTCTCCATTGAAGCTCCAAACAAAGCTTCAACCTTTAGCCATTATTTCTGCCCCAAATCGTGAAAGGAGAGCATTTTCGGGGTCGTGAAGTGCGTGTCTACGAGTGGGACTTCGAAATTTCAGGTTTGGGTGGACTTCTTTCTCCTTTGATTTTCGTGGGTATCCACACCCCCTTTTTTTTATTTCATTAATGGAATTTCGTTTGTTGATTCGAGCTAAGTTCCATAAAAACACCAGCCCTTTTTGAAATTATGGTTTTGGGAGATATGATGGGTAGTTTTGTTAGTTTTCTGCTTCATGATAGTTATTTGTGAAGACTCTTGTTGAAAGCTTGTTGAACTTGCCATGTTTGGATGAGTTGGACATACCCATTCTGTTTTAGGGTTTTTGTGATGATGTTTGTGATGTTTATATGCTGAAATTGCTTATGGAAAACTGATAGAGGTGAAGGGTAGGATTAACCTAGGGTTAGAAAGTGAGAATGTGATGTTATGAGTGGAAAAAGAGTGAGGCTTTGAGAGTTGAAAGGCTAAATATGGATTCTGTGGTAAATGGAGGTTAAAATGAGTTAATCCTAGCTTGAAATGCCATTTAGGACTTATGAGAAAGGTTAGGCTGTGCTAGAGAGAAAAACAAATGACCAAAGTGAACAAAGAGCCATTTCTAGGGCAAATTTGGGTGTTGAAGAGTCAAATTTTGATTCGGTGAGATTTTAAGCGTAAATCTAGTTTAAACAAGTTTAAATTGATGTTATAGACTTGTGTGCGGTGAGAGTTTGCCTCAAATTTGTCACATTCTCAATTTGACTTCTCAAGCCTAGAAAATCCATTAAATTGAGGGGTATTGGACACCTAGATTCTGTGTTGCTGTGCTTTAAAACTTGACTTTGGTTTAGACGTGATTAATACATGATTTGGGACTTGTAGGATTTGATTTGGGCAAGATTGGATGAGAGGAAGTGTGATTTTCGAAATCTGCACTTATGCAGAATTTTGCTGTCAAAATAGGTGCAGCAGGATTTTGGCTTTGTGCAGAAAAAAATGCTTGTGTGTGGTTGGCTGTGGAAAGAGTAGTGCAGAATGAGTTCTGGATGTTTGCTAGTAGATCCCAACGGTCAAAATGTAAGCTTATGTACTATAGACTTCCAGTAAAATTTTGGAGTCAATCCAACGGTTAACGAATTGGATTGAAGGAATTGTTACTGGGGTCTTTAAGTGAGAAAAGCTGTGATTTTGGTTGGTGTTTTGGCAGAGTTGTCTGCCTTTGCTCTGTTTTGCTTGGCTGTGATAGCTTGTGCTATTTGAATGTTGTATTACTTTGATGTTGGGGAAGCTTGGGAGGGTTGATGGGGACCCGGTGTTGAGAGAAACGAGGATATGGGCTACGTGGGAGTACGTGAGCTCAGTTAGAGGTGGGCAACAGGGGATGGTGGGTTTATGCGCGCTTTGTGGATGTGGAAAACTTGTTGTGCACCATCGCCCGACCGCCACCTAGTACCACATGTGATGGGTACCCCATAATCCTACAAGCTTGAGATGAGGAAGTGTAAAAGGGTGAAACTTCCTGCTTTTATTCGTTGACCACAGAGTGGTACCTGGAGATATGTCGCGGGGGTCAGGAGACCTTGGGGACGTCAGGTGGGGTGCTATTGCCCAAAACCAAGCTTGACCAATCCCGACCCAACCCGGGCATAATCGGTCAGTGAGAATCTGTGATGTACCTAAACAGGCGAGCTCCTGGCAGTCAACAGATAAAAGGAACAAAGACCACAAAGCAAGGAGGCTTGTGGTGGCTGGCCAGCTGTGAATTTTGTGTGATATATGGGTTGTGGCCTCTGGTAATCGATTACCAAGGGTGGGTAATCGATTACAAGGCTTAAAAATGAAAACAAGAGGCTAAGATGGTCTCTGATAATCGATTACCACGGGGTGTAATCGATTACCAGGCTTGAAAACGAGGTCAGGAAGCCATGAGGGCTTCTGGTAATCGATTACCAAGGGGGTGTAATCGATTACCAGGCTTAGAAAGGGGACTGGAACATTGTGGAGGCCTCTGGTAATCGATTACCAGCCCGTGTAATCGATTACACAGAGGGATGGGTCACTGGTAATCGATTACCAGGTATGTGTAATCGATTACACAGTGCATTTTTTTGCATATTTCATGTCCTGAGACTGTTTAATTCAAGTTTAGCCTCTGGTAATCGATTACCAGAGATGAAAAGCCTTAAGATACTCCTTTTAATTGCATGTAGTGGTTATGAAACGTATTGTGCGGCAACATAGTTAGATTCTTGTGAAAGAGTCTACCCCTTTCTTTTCTTCCTTGTAGATCGTGATGGCGGCGCAGCTAATCCATGATTGAATGGAGATGGAGTGCCTAGAGGGAGCTTGGGAGACCCTCGAAGGCAACACGAGGTGCCGATTTCGGGGCACCATTCGATTCACGGCTACTTCTTTGGTGCATCCAGATGAACCTGCACGGACGCTTCAGCACACGGTGGAGTGGATACTACCCACGCCTACACCATATCGTCTAGTGGAGCCCGTCCAAGTGATCGAGGTAACGTCATCCGAGGAAGACCCTGAGGAGGATCTGGAGGAGGTACCTCCTGAGTCTGCTGTGGATGCCCTTGACTTTCTAGAGGGTGATGAGGATCCACTTCTTGAGGCGGATTCTCCCGAGGAAGTCATGTCAGCATCTGAGGCAGACTCTACGGAGGATAGTGGCCCGGGGGAGATGGCGATCAGCGGAGGCTCTTCATCCTAGTGGACAGCTCTTTGGATTAGTTTTGTATACTTTTGAGGGTGGGTGTATCTAGGACTGACTGTTAGGTTTACTCTTTTGTTTTGTATGGGTAGACCTGATGTATAGGAGTTTGATGATTGTATACATGTGGCTGAAGCCACCACTGTGGACACCTTTGCTCTGGATGACACTATATATATTTTGTAAAACTCCCATATTTTGGACAGCTTTAAATGATGAATGCATTTATGATCAATCTTGTTATTTGAACAGAAAGCATTAGCGACTTTATTTGTAAAAGAGTTTATCGACTGTATTTTATCCTTTTATTTTCACGTGACGACCTAAAGTAATGGCTGGTATATTCTTCCTTTTGAAACAGCAAAATAATTTAGAGAATTATGAGCGGTAAGAAAGAAATGACTCCGAATAGAGTTGTGAACTGGCCATTCAGGACTTTATAGTGAGGATTTTCCTTCTACACCTAGTTATTGTAAAAAAGAGAAAGATAGGAAAAGGGAAAAGAAGAAAAAAAAATCTACCATGGTTTTTGTTATTTAAATCATTACCACCAAACCAGTCATTAATTTAGGGACGCCACAGTCACGACCCACTCTTGGATAGTGACCGATGCAATACAATAATTTATTTAATCTGGCTAGCCTAAGAGTACCTTACTCCAAAACACAATTAAAAGACCAACTAAGAAGGGTTACCAAAAACCAATAGAGTTTTCCTAAAAGACATGATAAATCTCATATTGAATAACTTGTGAAAACATATCATATATCCATACAAATCTGTATATATCTAGATCCAACAATTAAATATCAAGGTCACATATCACAACGTAGGCCTTTGACATAATATTCAAAATATCAATTAATAGTGATGTTGGTCATACATACTAATCATCAAAGTATCTCAAAACATCATAATTACACCATTAACATATCTATAAGATAGGATCATCCACATATCAAAATAAAGGGATTTTCTTTATATCTATTACTACCCTTATCCATATAGTTTCATTATATTGGAGTCACAAAAAAAATACTCTCCATCAAACACAATGGAGGCCTACCAAAAAAGATAAGCAAATTCTTAGGTAAGTTAGCAAATCCCAAGAAGTCAGCTTTTAAACCACTTGTGTATCTGAGGGGGGAAAATTGAAAGAAAGAGGTAAGTCACGAAGATTTAGAGAGAATATAACATACAAAAGGGACAAGAAAAAGAACACAAACATAACACGGGTTTTTACATCCAAAAAGAATTTAAATGACATTAAATAAAAGCGAAATAAATAAAACTCACTTTTAGAAACTATTGTATACTCCCCTGGAAACTTTTAGAACTACATATAAACTTATATTTAAGAATAACAATTTTGTAAAAACTTTCATTCTACTATGTGCACATAAACCACATTATTTCTTCATTGTGGGGAACAATAACTATAGAACTACGATATTTAGTTTGTAGGCTAAATTCTCTCTTTGTTGCAACGAACAAAAAATACATATATATTATGAGTGTTCGACTCATAGGGTACATTATCTCTTCATTGTAGCGAACGATAATCAATCATAAACTCATAATGAAAAATTCAAGATCCACTTTTAAATACCTTATCAAAAATATTAAGAATCTCAAGGAATATATTCTAATCAAGCAAAAATAGATATTTTACCTTATTCTTGAGTACTCCTAAAAATCAAAGATCACAAAAGAGTATATTTTGGAGTTTACTTGCTTCTCCTAAAAGAATTTAAAAGTGTCACCAAGTAGATTAACTACTTACAACAAAAAAAAGAACATAATCAATGTCTTCCAATGATGTTAGGAGGATCAACCATCATATTTTTCATGGGATCTAAGCATTTAAAATAAATAAAAAACATGAGAATAGACAAAATCCCCAAATTTAACATACATAGGATTTTGAGGAAACCACAATAATTCCTAATACTTAATTTTCTAACCTCTCTCACACAACCCATAACTAATCTGTGCTATAAAATACTCATCTAACTCAATAGGTTGTAAATTTACCTTAAAGAGATTAAACATAGAATTTTAAGGAGATGAATGTTGTTCCAATTTACTCTAATCACCTTCCCATGCTTAAGAGTGCGACAAGGATGCAATAAACTTGATGAATTTCGGAACAATGGAGGATAAAGAGTGGAAGGATGAGAGATGAAAATGGGGATGAAGAGGGAGGGCCCAAGAGATAGGGGTGGGTTCGTGAAAGAAAGGAATTAGGAGGGGGAAAATAGGAGGGTCTCAGGAGTTTCCTAAAAAACCAGAATGGGAGTGTATTATATTATTATCATAAAGAATAGGGGATTAATGGTATATTAGGTATCTTGCTCGGGTTTTTAATTTATCACAAAGATTAATTGTGATTTGTATGTTTATTGTTTTCTTTTTAGTTGTTGTTGTTATTGCTCCTAATTTCACTACTCAATTTTTTGGGAATCTCAAGGTTACATGATGCAAACTATAAAGTTTGGAAGGAGCTAGTTGAGATTGTTCTCAACTATATGGAATTAAATTATTTGAACCATTCTAATTCCAATGGTGTTTATTTATCATGACGTCAGATCAAAGTATATCATTATTTATCGTGACTCCAAATCAAATCAGGTCATTCTTAGAATAAGAAAAGGAATAGAGTTGATGATGTTGTGTAAAGTTCTTCTTGATTAAAAAATAAAGATAAGAACAAGATAAAGAATTCACTTACGACTTTTGCAAGATGGTAAGGCATATGAAGAATGAATATCTAAAGTATGCCACTTGGCGTGAAGGGTTGTCTTTGGAGTCATCCGCCAAGTGATGATGAAAGATTCATCTATGTGGGTGATGACAATAAAGATGTAATTAAGGTTGTAGGAACTTTTAGATTGCTTTTAAAGATTAGTTTTCATTTGATTTTGGTTGAGACATATGTTGCATTGTCTATTAGATGGAATATAATTTCTATTTCTATTTTCAATAAATTTGATTATTCTTGTTTATATGAAAATAATAAAGTTAGTTTCTCTTTACTATTTAAATGTTGTTGGTTATAGGTCTATCTTTATATGTTTCATATTGAGTGTGTCTTGTAATGAAATATTGCAATAAAGATTATGTGATACAAAACATAAATTGAATTAATTAAATAAGAAGTTTTCTTTTATTTCTTAATCGATTGCATACTTACATTTTAAGTGGAAAAAAAATCCTAACAAAGCAATTTGATTGTGACAATTTAAAAGATTAATGTGGCTACGATAAAAAATATATATTAAAGTGGTCAATTTTAAGTGAAAATGTTACTAAACAATCAAAATCACATAATAGTCATTATGGAAAATAAAAGTAAAATTAAGATTTTTATATTGTTTAATATAAAATAAAATGAACTAAAAGAAAAAAAAAGTGTATTTTATTTCATTCTATTAAATATCTTTACTTTTTATGGTAGTAGTAGATGGTACACCATATAAAGCATATGAATAATATTATAATTTTGTTCAATTATACATCACTTCATTTAATTATATACCAATTTATCTCCTTTTAACCCTATAATTCAACATCAAAACATAATTGTAATTTCATTCGCTAAACACATGTTAAAAGATACAATGAGATCTTTTTTTAAAGGAAGGTACTTTGTAAAATATTTTTCATTCAACTAATGTGTTTTGCTTCTCAACTTTTTTTCCCAATCTTTTGTATGCATGTCTTCAATTCAATGAGTGTTTTGTCCCTATGAGTTACAAAATGTATGTTGGATGCCTTTAGCTACACATAATTCCTTTGGTGCTTGCTTCTCCCACCTAAAGCAATGCTTTATAACATGCATTCCTTCAATTCAATAAGTTTTTTGAGGTGTATGTTGGATGCTTTTAGCTACACATAATTCCTTTATGTGCTTACTTCTCCCTCTGAAGCAATGCTTTACAACATGCATGCCTTCAATTTAATGAGTGTTTCATACCTATGAGATTTGAGGTTTATGTTGGATGCTTTTAGCTATACATAATTCCTTGTTTTTTGCTTACTTCTACTACTTGAAGCATCGCTTTATAACATCTCAATTTCAACTTCTATTATTATTTTTTTATCAGGAAAGTAAATGTTATTATTAAAAGCAAACGTAAACACAATTTGTGCCGATAAGTACCATCACCATTCTATCTCATGCAAAGAAAATCACTTTTGTATACTCTAGAAGTCACTTATCCTCTTATTTCCTAAGTCATGTCCTTTAACTTTCTTGATTTAAACAATCATACCTTGTGTTTTATGACCATTTTTAAAAGCATTATGGTATTGTAATGTAGGTATAATTTAATATTGCTTTTGTTATGTCTTAAAATTTACAATTCATCAAATTTTGATGAATAAAAGAGACATACAACTATATTTGTGTATGACACTAATATAAAAACATACGCAAGAGACACACTTTTTGAAACTCACTTTTTTATTAATAATTATTATTATTAAAAATTGTGAACTTATGTGATATACTTACTCCTCATTTAATTAATCTAACTTGTGATTTCTTTGTTTCTAATAAATTTTAATTAATAATATAGTGTGTCAGAAATAATACATTAGATTATATGTTCTCAATACTCTCCTAAAGATAAATAAATAAAATATCTCTTTATTTTAACTTTCCACAATAAACCCTAGCAAGACTAATAACCCGTTAATTTAAACACGATTGTCATAAGTTTACTTAATTTTTCATTAGCGAGATTTAGTTGACATCAATCCTAAACCGAGAGGCTACCAAAACTCACTAAAACCCTATGTAATGACCATATTATCATTTTTTCCCTCTTAATATTCATTAGAGAACAATTCATAAGCAACCAAAATAAGTAATCATAAAATTTCCCTCAAGTATAAAAGTACTCTATTTTAAGGATTTCAAAGAACCAATGAAAAATTTACACACCATCATTTTAGAGAACTTGAAGTTACAATAGTTGATTGGCTCAAATTGATTAATACTTTTTAGTAGAGATTTTAGGTATCAAAATAAGATTAGGTTGTACTTAGTACAGTATCATAATTGAAAAGGTCAAGAACAACAATGCTAATATCATCCTTGATCATCTCCTAAGATGTGGTAAAAAAATGTCATCATGTACAACTTTGCTTCATCTTGGCTAATAGACTCTCCACACCCTATAGTTTTTTTTTTGTTTTTTTGTTTATCTTAGCTACTAAAAGTGATTCACATAATTTTTAATTCATATCTTCCCTTACCAACTTGGGAGGAGCTTTGATTTTCTGCACCACATTTTTAGCTCCCACTAGCAGAAACACATTGGAAGCAAGTCACCAAACTCCTTAAGTCCTTGTGACCTCTTTCATATCCATAATTCACTGATAATTGTGAGTATTGTGCACTAGATTTTGTTTCTTCCGCTTCATTGAATGATCGCATGACAAAATTTGATATTTTTTTTACTATTTCATTTCGACCATTCGAGTCTTAATCACTAACTCTAGATTTTTTCCTCTTGCCTCCTCCACAATTCATATAGCTCCATTTTAGTAGAGGCAATTTCCTCAATATTTAGAGAAAATCGATTTTTATTTTGAAGAAAGCTAGCCTTTGTGGATGTGTAATATATTCACATATTCTTACTTCCACATCCAACAAACACTTGAGTCTTGCTATTGAGATTTTGAGGTCTTAATTCACCTTAACAATGACAACATCAATATTACTTTGTAGGGAGGGAAATTCCACAAAAGCCTTTATGACTTTACTATTAGTATGACACTAAAAAAAGTTCCAAAACATCATTATCCTAAATATTAGCTTGAATGAAAATACAATGATAATAATAGGTTACGATATTTACCTCGACTTTATGCACATATACATATAAAATAGTAAAGAATTTAGAATGAGATAATATCATGATAAATAATACATTATTTTACTAAATTAAGACACAACATTAATGTATTGTTGATAGGTACAACATTAGACAAGATAATACATACTATTGAGAGTTCTTAAATAATAACGAATGAAATAATCATGTCACTTCTTTTGAGTGAAAACATTAATACAATATGTTCTTTAATTGAGTCAAAACATAGTTTGAGCATATGTACAACATTAGACAAGATTCTTTTTTGACATAACATTAGGCAAGATAACTAATACTATTAATGATTTTGAAATAATAATGAATGAAACAAAATAACTTATTTCTTTCCATTCACCCTACAAACAATAACCATTAATTTGAGTCAAAACATATTCTTTAAAATCTTTTCTTTTTCTTTCTATTGTTTTTTTTTTACACAACACTAATGCCATCATGCATTTATATCTGTATCCCTTCGGTCGATGACCGACCAAGCCATGCTTTGTCATTGAGTCTCTTTGTATCTTCAGGATATGGATCCAAAAATCTCAGACGAACAATTGAACCAGGATACAGATTATGGGTGCAAGAATATCAGGGCTCAACTCAACACGTTGTTAAACTGTTGAAAGCATATAATGGTATAACCCAACGTTTAACCTAGGAACGGATAAATAACACATACACATCTAAATATTTTTGGATTAGGTCTCATAACCCAACATACGATCTAGACAGGAACAATATCAATATAGTTATCCCTTCTTCCTTTTATACACAATATGTTATAGTTACAAAACAAAAGAAAAACTAATAATAATATTTTTTTCTTAAGAAAGAAGTTTAATCAACAAAAACTATAAAGGAAGATAAAGAGACACAATAGCAGCATTAGTCTACGCGGTAGCTTTCTTTTTCTTTTATGCCCCACCGATACACACAAAGACGCCTATTTCGTCGCCACGAAGATACCTTCTCTCCTCTTAAAAAGGGCGCCATTTGCCTTTCAAAAAACATTTTCCACCACACTATCACTTAATTCAAAACCCCAACCCCAAACATTTCCTTTTTTTCTCCGCAAACCCTAAAACCCTAAACCGTGCCATGCCCTCTCACTCCTCCTCCACCTTCGATTCCCTCTCCAAATCCCAGGACCTATCATCCGCCATCCAATCCGCCACCACCCCTTCCCAAATCTCATCCGCGTGCGCCTCCATCGAGACTTTCCTGCACTCGCACTCACCCGATCAGTCCCGCCACTTCTTCTCCCTCGCATTCCCAACCCTAATCTCCAAGCTCTTCGGCTTCGACGATTCTTCCAATGCCTGGATCCTCCACCGCCACTCTTCCGCCGACGGCGACCTCTCCCAAACCCTATTCTCCCTCCTCTCCCCCTCCGGCAACCTCGCCGCCGCCATCGCCGCCGTCGATCGCCTCTCCCTCGTCAAATACGTCTTCCCCGCTGAACGCCTCCCTCACTGGACACGCTCCTTCCTCTCCGACACCGATTCTCGCTCCCTCTCCGATCTCTGCCCTTCCCTCTTCAAACCCTCGCCTTCCCCTTCCCAAATCCAATTCAACGTCTTCGAATACTTCTTCTTCTGGTTCGCATACTACCCCGTTTCGAAAGGCAAAAACGACAACAACGAATGCGTTTCGGTTAACAAAAGAGTTAAGAAATTTAGGTTAGAAGATTGGACTAATACTTGGACTTCCTCCATTCCCGGCTTCTCCGCCTCCTCCTCCTCCAAGCGCTGTTCCTCCGAGGGAAAACCTCAGTGCGACTTGTACACGCGCCTCCTCTGCGCGTATCTACGCGCTTTTGTCCCTTCCTATGATTTTCACGCGCACCAGCCTTACCGGACTTCGATTCTGCACTACGGCTCCGGCTACGACAGTTCTGTTTCGGCGCGGGCCGAGTTCGTGGTCAACGCGCTTATCCACTTCTGGCTCGTGGACAATGATTTCTCGCCGCTGCCGGCGAGTGTTTGCCGGAGCCTCCGAGTTTCGTTTCCGGCGGGGGAGACGCCTCCCCCGCCGGGGCTCGGGGAGGTGGTGAGGCTGTTTGTGAGGTACTTGAATTTAAGTACTGTGGCGACGTTTCGCGAAAATGGGGGTGGTGGTGAGTGTGGAACTCCTTGGTGGAGAGCTTTGGAGGGTGCAAAGAGCAAGGATTTGGGGTCTTTGAGTTCTGTTCGTTCGCTTGGGTGTTGGAACTTCTGCTTGCAGAGGCCTCTGTATAGGTATCTGTTGAGAACGTTCTTGTTTTGCCCTATGGCGGCTTCGGTTAAGAATGTGTCCCAGGTGTTGTCGGTTTGGGTTGGTTACTTGGAGCCTTGGACGATGAATGCGGATGAGTTTTCGAATATGGATGGATTTAACGGCGAGAAGAAGGAAGATTCTGTGCCTGCAAGTGCCGGTGATGGGTTTTCACCGCAGTGGCAGGACTATGTTCTCTCTAATTATCTATACTACAGTTCCTTGGTCATGCATTTCATTGGGTTTGCTCACAGGTTTCTTCATAGTGATGTTGAAGTTGTAGTCCAGATGGTGCTCAAGGTTTGTTTCTTAACCATGGTTTTACTTTTATTTCCCTCTTTTGTACACTGTTTACAAATTTAGGTAATTTAACTGTTTTATTTACTAAATTATATGTTGGGGACTGCTTTATGGTGGATATTAGCATGTGATTTGGCTCTTCTTCTAAAGTGAACAACTCATTTTATAGGGCAAAGTAACTGATCTTAATCATTGATAAGGAAATAAAGAGTTGATGTTGCGTGCCCCTGTATAATAGTTAATAAATCGTTGGTGACAAAATATCAACCGTTGTTTGTCTCATTAACAACTAATGTTACTTTACCATCATGTTCTTAAGAGCCAAATCATTTAGCGCACGTTTGTTTCCCTGTTTGGTTTGCTGCAGCGTGCGCTACAAGGCAAATCCAACGTCCATTCACAGCCTTCCCAATGGATTTCCAAACATACCCTTAGTTTGTCACTTAAAAGGTTTTACTTAGGATGTGTTGTGGAAACTGAAACTGAACATGAATGTTATTCTCTTAATTTTGTGTGCACAAAGATTGTGAAAAGCGTAGGAATACTGAGAATTAAAATGTGGCTATTGAATGATGTTGATTTCGATTTCAATTTTCTTTCTCTATTGTTTCAATGGTGTCAGTGACTAGCAATGACATGCACGGGATAACCCACTCATGCTTCCAGAGGATCACCTGTTTTTCAGTTTATCTATGAAACATGAATTATTCATATATGTAACCATGGAATTTGTTGGGCATAATTTGGTTATCTGCCTGTGATGCATTATCCTGCACACCACAAATCACATTCACATGTATACATTTTATTGGGTTTGTTTAATAGTTGTTTGCAATAATATCCACTTTTTGCTTAACTGCTGTAAAGGATTTTATGTAGTATTTGGTAGACGAGTTAGAATGACAGGGAACATAACATGTGGATTCTATTCTGCTTGGTGCATTTTAAAACTACAATGGTTTCATTAAAGAGTGTGGAACCACAGAGAATAGATCATAACAGAATCAGTCAATTAACTTAAAAAGTTGTGCATATTGGTTTCATTAAAGAGTGTGGAACCACAGAGAATAGTTCATAACAGAATCAGTCCATTGTATTCTGTTCTGTGCACCGCACACACCAAATGCTGCCTTGTAGTCCCATTGTGTTCCAATACTGAATTGGGTAAAAATTATTATTGTTGAAAGGATAATTGATTTTATTAGTTTGATAATGGATCTTTGCAGAACTGTACTTCACATGTTTTAAATTGTTGTTCTTTTCTAGTATAGATTTTATACTCATTTAAACCTCAAATTCACCTTAGATGTTATAGACCTAACTGTATGCCTTTTTGGGAAAAAAAATTCAATTATTTGTAATGGCTCATTTGTCATTCCTGTCATAAATATTATGTTCTTGTGGTTGTAACTGTCTGAGGGATCTTATAGCTATAAGAGACTTTTTGAGGTTTAGCTGAATAGACTTCTCACATTTTAACCTGCATTTACCAGGTGTTAGACACCTTGACATCATCTAAAGAGCTCATTGACCTTCTGAAGACTGTGGATTCCCTTTTCCATTCCAAACAAGTAGGGTCAGGCAAAGCAATGCTGAATAACTTGTACAGATATGTTCCTATTATTCATGAACAGTTGCAGGTAATTCTCTTCTGATTTTACAGTTTTCCCAATTTCATTGCTCTTTCAATTTAATTGTTATTATTTGCAATTTTGCATTATAATATATCTTTGCATCCGCAAAGTTGATTCTTTAACAACTATTAGTTATTCACTTTCTTTATCTTTCTCATTTTTGTTAGAGATGAGTATGAGTATAAAATCATTCATGTGCCTTCACCTATTGACTTAAGCTTTTGAGATATTTGGTTTAGAATGTAGTATTATAGCCTCTATGATGGAGTGGTCTACAGTTCAATCTTTGCAGCCCATCATTCTGTCAATTAAAAAGTTGAATTTTAATACAACGTAGGTGGACTTGTGCAGTATCCATGCTTCAAGCCAAAAGGCTCTTGAATGAGAGTGTGTTAGAGATTTATATGTAACCATTTATGTGACTTTGCTCACAAGTCATAACACTTTTGTTGCTCGTAATGTTGTATGTATTGATGTTTCATGACTCTATTCTTTACACTTATGGGTTAATTTGTTGTTTTGTTTCATAGCGGATTTAGGTGATTGATTCTATGCTTCGCCCCAAACAAGGACTTGCCTACTTGGCATGACCTAATATCTATATTTTTTTATTAAAACTACTGGTTGTTTCAGGACTGGGAGGATGGCTTATGTGAGACTGATGCTGATGGGTCTTTTTTGCATGAGAATTGGAATAAAGATTTGCGACTTTATGCTGATGGGGAGGATGGTGGACAACAACTACTTCAGGTCTTATATTTTTTCATGTTTGTAATTTGTGTTCTAAATTCTAACTATGGTATAACTACACAATCAATTATTTGCCATAGTCATAGCCATAGTGACGTCTTCATACCATATTAATGATATCATATTCATGTCTTGTCTGGTATTTCTGCTTTTTAGTTTGGGCCAACTATGTAAAGATTGGTGATGTAGCACTACATAGGCATAGTTGTCTTTCTAACTGTAGTGATCATTATATTATATATAATGTGTAGATTATTATCTTCTCATTTCATTTTTTTGTCACTGCAGTTATTTATATTGCGTGCTGAAGCTGAGTTGCAAGCTATATCTGGTGATAATCTTGTACCCAGCCTTCGATGCATAGATTCATTGAAGGCAAAATTAGGGTGTTTATTTGATGGACACGCTATTATAAAGTCATTATCAACCTGTACTGAACCAATGCCACATCAACAATCCCGTGATGAGATATTCAAGCCTAGAAGAGGAGCTGGCAATTATGCATTTGCAGATGTTAAATACAAAGGCGACTGGATGAGACGTCCCATTTCCAATGATGAAATTGCATGGCTTGCAAAAATTCTCATTCGGTTGTCTGATTGGTTGAATGAGAGTCTTGGACTGAATCAGGCAGAAAGCAATCAAGTAAGCTCTACAGTCTCTTATGTGGAGGTATCGGCTGATGTTGCTGCCCACATATGGGGACCTTACAAAGCCCTGAAGGTCTTCTTATGTACCATTGGTTCTTGGTTTCTCTTCTTGGGTGCTGCTTCTCTGGGTTGCATGCGAAAACATGGTCTGAGGGTGAACTTAAGGTTACTGGCCTCCAAGAAGTTTGTGATGGTTTTTGTTTTATATAGTGTTTTTAAAATATTGAAAAAACTCATTCGATCATTCAGTGGCATGCTGGGAAGAATATAGATTTAATATGCAAACTGTATAGAGATGTGGAAATTACAAAGAGAATTTTGTTCATGCTTCTGTAATTACAATGTGGTGGTAACCAACAAAAAATTGCTAGTCCCCTATTTTGCTCACTGGCAGTGCGTGTGTTGCAACCGCTCTGTACTAGTTATATCGCTCCACATGGTCAAACCTCGGTTCAGCTAATGTAAGTAATTTATGATTTCATATGAAAGCTGCAATGAAAGAATTTAAGGGTATCATATTTTCATTTGGAATGACGTTATAAAAGAATTTTGAGTTAGGGTTGACCGTTTAAGTGTTTAATTTTTGGAAAAGATACCCAAGTTTTTATATGCGTTAACTTTTTCCAACATCTTTTCTTTCAAAATTTTACTTTTTGCCACACTGTTTATTTGAACATTCAATTTAGACCTTTCTTTTTTTCAAATTTGTCCTCGGATTTTGGTTCTACATTTTTCTTTGTTAGCTCTGTTTCACTAGACAAAAATGCAATAACTCTGGTAGTCATGGGATTGATGTCATTATCTGAGTCTTGTTTGATTATTGAGCTATTTTGTCATTTTGGGTAAACAAAATTCTGGACTAAAACTTAAAATAAAAATTTAAAAATAGACGATTAAATTGATAGTTTTGTACAAAGAATTGAGTTCATTCCTTCCTATTTTGTTATCCTTTTGTAGTGTTAACCATCATTTGTGTCCGGTGGTGACTATATGAGAGTTTGCAATGGTTAATGGTGACTTGATTCATTTGAAATATGTTTCAAGTGGGTTCTCTTTCTTTTCTATCTTTATTTTTAGGTTAAATATGTTTTTTTATTCTTATAAAATTGTCAAAGTTTTTTTTTATCATTGTAAAATTTTTCATTTGTTTTTCTAAAATTATGTGTAACTTTTTTTTTTTTTTATCTAGAACTAGGTTACGTGACAATTTTTTAGATTTTAATTTTTTTGACGGTTAAAAATCGTGATATTTTTAAAATTTGAATTTTAAAATTTAATTTTTGGGTAGTTAAAAATCCTCATAAATTATATTAAAAAAATCAAAACACAATTTGTTTTGCCACAAAATACAGGAAACAAATTTTAAAAAATTGCAAGAAATAATCCCTTTGGCCCTTTCCCCGAGGGCACCACACCACCCACTTCCAGAAAAATCAACAAATTAGAAACAATCTAGATCAAGAACAACGAAAAAAAACACATTAAAATCAAACTCGACTCATTCATCTGCTCAAACAACTAAAAGGCCTCATCTCCATTGGTGTTATTTGCATAGTCGCGCATCATAAGTGCCAATGATCCATATTTCTGTTGGGCATATGATCGAACACCCTATGTGCATCAATCGTGCTTTTACAGTTCCCATACATTTCAATCACCTTGTTGTTCAATGTGAGATCACTCCTAAAAGCAACTAGCACCAGCTCTGACCCCTTTGTTCATCCATTCAACTGCCTCTTTAACTTTCCCATATCTACACTTTCACACAAGTATCAAAGATTCCCCTCCCATCAACAACAACCTCAACGTTTCAACCACAGACCCATCACTCCAACCCTCCTCCTTCCAATCAATTTCCTCACCATAACCATCAACCTTGGCAGAAAAATGTTGCAAAGACGGAGACAAAGCAGACCTCGCAGTCGCAGGGAAGATCATGGCGGCAATGGCGACGACGAAGGAGCAAGAGACTCCTATGATGGCTGTTCGGGAAGCGCGAGGGAGAAACGAAAAACAATGTTATTGATGGACAACAGAGGGTGGTGGTGGAGGACTGGCCAACGGTGAAGGAGCGGTGGGAATCTGCCGAGACGCCGGTGCCGGAGGAGGTGATATTGGTGGAGGAGTTGGACGGCGATAATAAAAAGGCAAGAAAAACAGATTTGATGAAGAGAGTGTTAGTGTTTTACACGTTTCAGTTTATGATTGGATAATAGGTCAGCTTATGTGTCCAGTCATCATACACATAATTTCGGAGGAAATATATTATAATGTTACATAGAAAAAAAAAATATTATAGAAACTAAATTCGAATTTACATATTTTATAAGAATAAAAAATATATTTTAATTTTAATTTTATTTCCTTCTATTTCCCATTCTACCACTATTAAGGTTGATATTTTGTTAGGCATTAAGAAGTTACTCTACCTCTACTCATAATATAACACCATAAAAAGACTAGAGAAAAACTTTAAAGAGATAAACAAGATAAATATTAAATTTCTTCATTGATATCTCAATATATGCAAACCTTACATTGTATAATAATTCTAATGAATGAGAACCATACATGTGCTATCATCTAATATTTTAGGAAATTAAAATAAAACCAAATAACATAAAAAAGAATGATATATAATTACATTTAACTATAATGGCATTTGACTTTACTGTATGCCAAGGTTTTTCCAAAACCAAAAAAGCGACAAAACCTGTTCTTATATCCCACCTTCAGCAGTGGAATAATAATCTCAATCATTATTTTCTGACTAAAATCAAAGCTTTGAACTTTAGATTTAAGAAGTTAAAATCCTAGTGAGAAAAGTTTTTAATTTCACGTTTGAAAGAAAAAATCAAGTTAACTGACTAAATGGGACAAGTTTTATTGATTCGATAAATAATACTTCTCTTATTAAATTCTCGTAAATGTGACAAATTATATAATTTCATTGATGTTCAAACTCAAAAGAGTCATTAATATGATAAAATTATATGAAAAATAAATCCAACAAACAATCAGATACCACCGGTAAAACTAAATGATAACTTTTTTTTTATTTATGAATAATTTTTATATTATACCATGTAGATGATTTATTCTGGTCTATTAACATTATACATTAATATATTTTAATCATTACATTAATCAACATAATATAACTATATCATCTACTTAAGAGTATATTATTTTTATTTTATTTTAACTTGATTAAAAATATTTTAAGATATAGACATGTAGTATAAGATTAATGATAGGATATATAATATGAAAAAAAATATAAAGTTGAAACAAAAAAAAATGTAATTAAAATAATTGATTTATAAAAAAAATCACAAGAGTTTAACATTAATTAAAATATTATAAAATTATAAATATACAATTATATTTTTATCAATAAAATAAAGTTACTGTACTTTATTAGCTATTTCAGTAAATAATTTAATTAAATATTTATGATTCACTCAACAAAATAGAATATGTCAAAAAGAAAATGTTAGAGATTACCAACATGTTTAGTTCTCAATTGAGTAGTTCCAAATTTAAAAAATAAAATTGAAAAAAGTCTCTTGTTTAATTTTCAGCTGATCTAATCATAAACTGAGTTTTGTTTTAATTATATCTTAAAACTCAATTTGAAAGGAAAGGAAGCAGAAGGTTAATTTTGCAAACTCAATATATAAAATGAAATTCATTCAAACTTATAATTAAAAACTTTAATATTTTCGTGTATTATATTATGATTATCATATTTATCATTTCTTCTAACAATTATAGAACTGATAGTATTCTATTCCTGTTAAGTTGCTATTGTTAATTACTAGCCGTGGCAGATGGAGAATCACGCACAACACAGTGAACAGTTTTGAGTTACATGACAGGCCGTGCAATGAGAATCTGCTAGAAACTGCCAACACCAAAAGGGAGCAAACACTGATTTCTCATTAACTCAAATATGGACGATAATAATAATGTTGTGACAACCTCGATTGTTCCTCATCAATTGCGGAGGAGTGTGTGAGAACAAGGAATCTCACAAGAGAAATGTTCACAAAGTCACAACTACTAAAAGTCTAAAACCGTAACTCATGAAACCAAATTGGTAGAGAGAGAGAGAGAGGTGAAATCCAAGCAATTCTTGATGAACTTTGATCTAAGAAGTGATCCAGTGAACATATTTGTTGGATGGTCTTCCGTAGCAATTTTCTCAATTTGAACTTTTCTTTAAATTCTACCACATTTATAATTAAGTGTTGTGTTTTGTTCTTTCATGGTATACCTTATGATTTATCAAATGTATAACACTTTGGCTATCACCATGGACTATCACACAATTTTAAGTAATTTTTAATTCACCAATCATTCTTTTTTAGCTAAACAGCTTTCTCAAGTATTCCTTTTGCAAAGCAATGTACTCTACTTGATTTGTAGAGTATATTGCTTTTTATTTTCTAGTATCCACATGAGCTTGACTCAGATTCGGTATTAATGGACTAACGTCATGTGCCAAATTTGGTTTACTACAAACCGTATCATGCTACGAACTTGTGTGTTTGAAATCTTTATTCATACATGTCTGATGTGCACTATTAGTTGTTTTTGGTATGTTCAGACGTGATAATTAGCTAAGAGATGAACCACAAATGGTAATTTAAATAAGCACTACGAAAAGTAAAGGAAGAAACACGTGAAGATAGAACCTGAGGAAAGAAGAAAAAAGAGAACACTTATTGAAGTCAAATTTTTAGTTTTCTACTAATATTAATTATATATTTTTAAAATCAATGTTTCTATTATATATCCAGTCCCTTTTATATGATATGTATTCATTTATTAACGGCGTCGTCTCTTCCGTTTATTGTTGATTCATCAATGAAGAAATGATACGTATTTATTAAACTCGTTCTTTATTATTCTTAATTAACACATTTTTGGTTTCAAATCATTTTTAACTGTGCATATGTATAAAATCTTGTGAAAGTGAACAACCAACTAAATAGGTATGAAAAAAACTAAGTAGGTAAGATACTCATTATTGAGTGAGACTTACAAGAACTCACCAAATAATCAAAACACGTGCCAAAGTCGTCAGTGTTAATTAGTGACCTTCTTCTTTCATTAATAGTAAAAAGCCAAAACATATCAACTTAAAAACCAACTCATAAACCAAACCAAAACGTTTCCTAAGAGAGAATCAAGATTATTCTACTTTCCATTCTCGAATATCAGTAACTGTAGTCTGTAACTGGTGGTTGGAGCTTCAGCTTCCAATTTTCTCTGACCATGCTGTACGTTATACTATAATACGAAGGGTAGATACGTGAATCACTCACCGACACTTCAACCTCAACACACGTCCTATTCACCTTAATTGTTTCATGTTTTTAACAACAGCTTCCTAATATATATATAAAAAGGCCACATAGGCCAACCAGCATTTTCATCATGCTCTCAAACTCAACAACATCACCAAAAAGCCTTATTATTAAGTTATTATTATTATTATCATCATGGCACCAAGGGTTAATGGTGGAACAATTACAAGCAAGAGAGCAATGAACAGAGGAGCATGGACCCCAGAGGAAGACAGAAAGCTAGCCCAGTGCATTGAAATTCATGGTGCAAAGAGGTGGAAGACTGTTGCAATCAAATCAGGTTAGTTAGAGACAAATTAAGCAACAAACAAGTGCTGGTTAACTAACTTGAAAATTTTAGAAAATAATGGATTTATATAGCTTAAAAAGTTGGAACCAAAGCAAGTGCTATATAGCTGCAATTTTTAATTAACCTGTTTTTGCATGATGCTTTGGTAGGTTTAAATAGGTGTGGGAAGAGTTGCAGGCTGAGATGGTTGAACTATCTGAGACCGAATATCAAGAGGGGAAACATATCAGATGAAGAAGAGGATTTGATTCTTAGGCTTCACAGACTTTTGGGAAACAGGTTTGTCATCATTTAATTCTAGTTGGAAGAAAAATGTGGTAATTAATACTCATATTAGTATGTAGGCAAATGTTAACCAGTGGTGTTAGTATATTAGTTAAAGAAGTAAAAGAACGAATTTTTTTATTGAAATGTATAAAATTACAGTGTATATAACTTTTTTATGTCCTGATATAATCTTTTTTTTATGTTCTGATATAATCTTCATAATAAATATTTTTTTCTTTTAATTTTTTAATCAATGCTCTCAAAACATTTATTTATTAGTTTCAATCTTATTATATATTTGTTAATAGAGTTATATTATATTTGCATTTATTTTTTCAATCTTTTGTTTCATTTTTTTTTTCTTTTTATCAGATTACTTTCTCTTTATGTCTCTCTTCTATCTACTCCACACACTAAAACGAAATGTAGCTAGCTAGGTACTCGTCATCCTTGTAAGTAATGTAATATTATGAAGACAGATACAAAAAGAGAAATTGGACTCGTGCATGTTTTTAACCAAAGAAAAAAAATATCATATGTATATAAAGAGAAAAAAAATAATGTCACAAAAATTATATAAGAAATGCCATATCTTTTTTGCAATTTTTTTGAACTTAAACCTTTTTTTGTAAGTAAAACGTAAAATGACGAATCTTCTTATTATTTTATAAAAAATATTATATGAAAAAATAATATATTTAATGTCTTAAATATATTAACTACGTTATGTATTTATTATATAAATGAAATTAAAAAAATAATTTAAGAGAATTTAAAATCATTCATTAATAATATAAGTGAAAATGAAATTAATGATTCATACAATTATGTTTTATTTAGCATAGACTCGTATTTTTTTTAATTTTTTAATTAAATTATCTTATTTATGTATTACGTCATAGCATATATTCATGTTGATATTCATACTTATGCAACATAACAATTGGATTTTATAATAATTATTTGAAAAAGTTACACTAATCATTCCTAAAATTTCATGTAATTACATAAATACTTCTCGCTTTTTTAACCATTATAATCATTTTTTCTTATAAAGGGTGTGAGTGTAATAATGTTTTCAAACATAAAAAAATAATTAATGTAGGACTAAAAAAAAAGTAATACTATATATGGGTAATTTAAGAAAAACTTAGAATGCCAGCCTAATTTGTTCTAATTATTTTTTATATTTCTGAATCATAATATGATCAAAAGTCCAAAACTAAATCCAAATCCTGGTGAACATTATAATGAGATTATGGATTTTTTTTGTTGTCTAGGTGGTCTTTGATAGCTGGGAGACTTCCAGGACGAACAGACAATGAAATTAAGAACTACTGGAATTCTCATTTGTGCAAAAAAGTGAATCAGAAAGTGGAGAAGCCAGAAAGTTCCACGAGACACGAAATTATTGGCCAGAATGATGCTGGGGACAACCGTGCAATGTCAGAGAACGAGGTGGAAATTAATGAAAGTAGTAACTTAGATGTTAGTAGTTTTGACGTGAACGAATTTTTCAACTTCTCTGAGGAATCCTTTGGGTTTGATTGGCTGAACAAGTACTTGGAACTTGACCAGATTCCTCAGAGCACTGAATGAGACCATTTTGTACATCATTGGCTGCAATAAAGTTGCATAATATTCTATGTGAAAAGACTTGTTCTGCGTCTTAACTGGCCATTTACCTGAGTTTTTGTTGCATTGTCTCTGTTTCTAGCCCGTTTTGTTTAAAACCTTACTTTAATAAGTTAAATAAATTCGATGAGAAATCTGGTAAAAAATATCTTTTTGAAAATAAACTAAAGGACTTTTCTACTTACATTTTTTTTTTATCATCATGTTACAGTGGTATGGAGTACCTTTATTGGAGTATTTTCTCGTCACCACATTTTTTTTCATTTATCATTTAGACTCAAACTAGAGGATTGGATTTAGAGAGTTAAGATCAGAAATAAATTTTATTTATTTTTTTATCGAACTCTAAATTAATTAGAAATATCAAAAGATTAAGAGAGAGAAAAATTAAAAAATAGAGCCTAAAAGGTCGACTTAAGAATAAAAAAATTAAAACCTAAACTTTAGGCTCATTAATAAAAAAATATTATTGTTAACTTTTATAAAGTAAAAAGACTTCATATATTGACAAAATGTTTATTATGATGACAAAAAAACCTAATTATACAACTATCTCATTTAAACTAAAATGTTTCTCTTAAAATTTATTTTAAGTCTCACTCATCATTTAATATCATTAGAGCTAATCGGTATTTTACATCTATAATATTATTTAATTACAAATTATTATTTATAATAAATTTCTAATTATCATAAAAATTATATTTATCATAATTTTTAATTAATTGATGGTGTAAATATTTTTATACTACTAAAAGTACATAAAAATAAACTCAAATAATATATATGTTCTGCAAAATTGATTTGGGAGTAATTGATAATTTCAGACGAGTTTGTTTGGAGTGCCAAATTAAGAAGTATACCTAAAATAGTTAACAGATAACAGTACAGATACTTATGAAACCACATTGGGCTGAAAGTGAGGATTTTATTTTGGAAAGTAGATGCAACATTTTCTTGTCACATATGTATACACGTGCATCCTTCACCATTCATGCCTCTCTCCCTCAAACGTCTCTGTAGAGAATTTCAGTGTAAAAACTAGCAGGACCGCCTATGGTTAGTTTCAACTTTCAATCACACACCATTGACAAATATTAATTTGTTAATTTTATTAGAAATATTAGTATTATTTGAACCCATAATTTCTCTTTTTTCTTTTTTTCTTTTGGCTTTTTTACAACCATTCGGTCAATTTTATGTCTCCATCACACATTCCATGTTGACTCTGTTTAAATTATATCCATTTTCACTCATGTTTAAAAAACAAAATGGAAAATTTTCACTGTTCTGAAAGTTTATTATTATTTATGTAGCATTATTTTACTTATTACCTGAATAAATAAATGGTTCTCTTTGCTATCTTAGCGCGTTAAATCTATAGAACTACTTTCTATGGCAAGTTGGCAGCAGAAGTTGAAGTAGAGACAGTTTAATCAACCATCAATTTTTAAAAAGAAACTTACTCTGACATTCAAAAAAGAGAAAAAGGATTTTACATATTAGTGTAAAAAGTTTTACACAGTAATTCAATCACAACTTATTATATAAGATAAATTTGTTAACTTTTAAAATAATTATCTTAAAATAATTCAAATAATAATTTATGATTAGATTAAGATGTAAAACTATTTTACATCGTCGGTACATATAAATTAATCTCTTAAAAAACAAGAACGAACTTTGTAAATGAATTTTACATTATCATTTAATTAAAATCTATCATATAATAAATTTGTTAATTTTTACAATAATATCTTAATATTTGTATCAATAATAATTTTTAATTGATTGATAATAGTTAATAAATATGAAGAATTTTTCATTAAATTTAAATTCAGTTCTTAATTTTTTTTAATTTTAATCCTCATAAATTTTAAGTTTTAAAAATAAATTCTATCACTTACTCAAAGTAACATACATCTAAACATATTATGTCACATGTTATATTTAAATACATGTCATGTCATTATCAAGTGAAAATAACCTATTAAAAAAAAGTTTTTGTAAAAAATAAATAGCTATGTTTTCAGAAAGTAGAAATATATTTAAGTCAATAATAACAGGACAATTCATAAATTCTCCAAAACAACTACAGTATTTGATTCAAAAGGAGAGAGGGAAGGGGAGGGGAGAGGAAGAAAAGATAAGTTCCTTTGTTTGGTTTGATTAAAGAGATGAGAAAAAAGAAGAGCAAACAGAATGTTATTTGATTTGCAAGAGAAGGAGGAAAATATAAATAATAAACCATTATATATAAACGAGATAAGAGATAAAATACAACGTGAAGATAACTCCAATCCAAAAATATATTTTCCTTTCCCTGCTCTCCAATTTTTGAGCTAAACAACATAAAATTAAAAAATCTCCTCCTCTCTACAGTTCTACCTGGGTCATAATCAACCATCTATCCTTATACGAGGACTTTCCACGCATCAAGTATCCAACCCAATTAATAAATTAAATTAAATCAATCAATTTTCTTATGCGTGAAGCCCGTCCTTAAGCAACAAAATGCTGCTTAAGTCCCTGCATTGTCCCCATCAACAATACTTTTGACTCTTTCTATGACCTCTCCAAACAAGATTCCTGCTGTCAAATTAAACAACCCAATACCAAAATGATTTCTATATTTGCGAAGGTTGAGTCTGGTTCAGCTTGTTGAACCATATTGAATGCAAAATCATGTGAAACAGATCATATCTTATTGGTCTTGGGTTCCAAAGGAAATGCTTCTGTACCATCTTCACATTATTTTGCATTGTAAGATATTTTCTTAGAGGGATGGACAGTAAAATTTCCTTCAACCTGGGAATATCCTTCTCGGCCACCACCACGGAAAAAGCACTCCAATCCAGAACTTCACTAAAAGGAAGAACAAAATTATCTGCGATGATAACGGGAACACACTCGTAATATATGGCTTCAACGATCCTGGGGCTATTAACTTCAAAGCCCATTGGACACACACAATATTTACTTGACTTCATGTGCTGGATATAAGTCATCCTCTGGGAAACTCTCAGAGGTAAACGCTTGTAGATTTTCATGTCTTCATCTTTTCCACCACCCCAATACGTAAGAAGAGTAGGACGCACTCTACCATGCATGCTTCCAGCAAAGAAAGCAAGGATTGGACGTAGTGATACTCTATTCCCACCAAGATATCTAAGAGGTCTTCTTGGTGCCCTTATGGTAGTTTCTGGTAGGGAAACATCTCTTCCTGCAACAAAGACTCCTTCGGACAAATCAGCATTACATAGAGCTTTAATGGTGTTTCTTTTTAGTTCCTCATGTCCAGTCACAGTGTAAGGACCCTGCAAATATGAGTTTTGAATAGAAGGCATTAAAAAGGACAGTGACTTCAATGCAGTAAACTCAAATGCAATTGATCAGGTTCCAACAGCACAGATAACACTGAATACACTATATTGCAAAAGGGAGATCTATGATATTCAATCTCCACGAACAATTGACCACAGTCAATATGATCTCAACCACACATTAGTTGCAGGCTATGCATGCTGCTTTATCAGTACATAATTTGTTTGAAGTCACCAATAACATTTGTGGCTGTTTGCATGCATATAATAGGGGGATGATTAACCAACAAGGTTCAACACAGTTGGTAAATAGTTGGGTTTCTTCAGCATGTTGCCAGGAGTTTCATTCCTAACTATGTGTAAGGAGAAGACTTTGTTGGAAGAGACAAAACCTAATTCGATGATCTTAATGCCTCGAAAGAAATTAATCTCCAACTATTAGTTGGAAGATATCCTTGGTGAAAACCAAAAAAATAAGGGATGTGATTAAGGCATTAGGTAGGAATTTCTCCTTCTGTTGTTTTCTTTTCATTAAAAGAACAGAAAGGGAGGAAATGTAGATTAAATTATAATAGATAGGTGGAAACAATTAGAAAAAACATGTTCGTGAGCCACGTAAACACATACACAAACATAAGTATCATGTATTTGTGCACCCATACTAACCAAATCTTCCATACCATAGTTAAATATTTATCTATTTATCACGATCATCACTATGATCATCATCATCTAGTATCTTTTTTGGATCAAACATGCTTAGTTATTTTTGCTAAGGAATTTCATTTTTATTTTTCCATCTAATCAAAGTAAGCCATGCAGACATGAAATATAAGAATTAAAAATCCTAATACTCTTAAACAACTATCAATCTTAGCTAAATCAAATTATCAGAATCAATCAATTCAACTGAAAACAGATACAAACCCCATACCCAATCATGGCAAGCAACAAGGAAATGGTCTGACCCTTGCGTGCGATTCCAGAACGGATACTTTGCAGCAATCTTGTTCACATAGTCCCTAAGAAAGATTGATAGTGGTTTTAAATCATGTGACCCAGGAACATAGAGTGTCAATCCCATTTGGCGTGCACTGTATGGAAGGTAAAATAAGTGAGCCTTCTCAGGATCCTTGGTGACAAATTGCTTATTTTCCTCCATTAACTTCATAAACCATCCTTCAGAAGCATAAATTCCCTTAAGGGGTGGTTTGTGAAAAATGGGCCTTGATCCATCACGATATATATATACTTTAAGTATCATTTCCATCAATTCATAGCTCCTGAAATTGAGACACAATATTGTTTCAAGAAGGTTTTTAACACAGTAGATGATGCTTTTCACATACCAAAGGAGCAGTAGAATCCAAAGACATAATCAGCACACATAAACAATTATTGAGCTGTGTCATACTCATAACAGCAAGTTTTGGTAATCACGGATAGAAGAGTTGTGAAGACCATAGAATTGAATCTTATTTTACTGAGTACAAGGATTATTTTCCTGTAAATGAGGAACTAATACTCTATTTGCACATGCATGATGCCATCAGAAACTTAATGAAACACACAAATTACAGCCAAGAAATAAGTTGCACAACTATCTCCCCAAGTCTTCAATCTTCACTTAAAGCTAGAAAACTTGGTGGAAATATGAAGTAACTGGATCCAACAATTTAAAGGTGCTTTAAAAGAGAAAATTTTTAGACAAGGTCGAAAGTCAAAACTATTTACTAGATAAGAAGAGGTTGACCACAGTCATCAATGTGACTACCTGAAATCACCTCTCAAACTTCTCATTTCGAAGGATTTATATTTATTAATTGTAATTGTGATAATATTTAGGCTAAGTGATTCTTTGACAAGGTAGTTGACCAAGTAGTCTAACTCTAAAGTTAATGCCTTGTTACCAGTCTTCAGAATCTGTGATGAATTTATGCCTTCAATACTTTCAGAAAACTTTTACCTAAAAGAGAGTGGCATATTAATACTACTTGTTAGAGATGTAATATAAAACCATTTTCGAATTTTGACCTAGTAGCTTAAGCTTTTGGAATAATTTGTTCATGAGATGGTGTTAGAGCCTCTCTAACAGCGTGTTTGGTTTACCATTTTCCAACACCAAACAATTGTTTGCTGCATCCAAATGTAGGTTTGGTTTCATCATGGAAAATTACCATTGGCTCAAATAGAGGGGGGGTAATGGCATAAATAGAGGACTGAAGGAAATAGATTCATTCTGTTATTTGTCATTTGTAAATTGAGAGCTTTTGTGAAAGGAGAAATCCTTGGAGGAGGAGTATTCTTCTATTTTCTATTCAATCAGTAAAATCTTTCCTAGGTTTATAACACTCACCCTCAAAGCGATTCTTGCATTGAGCTGAAGCAAGAATTCTTGATTTCTTGTTTCAAATGTGACCATTGGCGTAATAAGGTTTATAACACTCACCCTCAAAGCGATTGTTGTATAGTCTAAGATGACTATTTGAGGCTCAAAAGGGTTTGGTTTGATTGTGAGTATTACTGTATAACATAAGCTCTTCTTCTATGATCCCTCCGAGCCAAGCTTCAGGTGTGGTACAGTTACTCCATCTATTACTTCTGGAGTTGATTTTCTCTTTTTCTTTTATTTCATAATTTACTGTTCTGAAGAGTTAGCAGTATATTTTCCCCTGAAGTTTTGGAAATTTTTAACTATTTGGTGGTTTTTTGGCTTTTAAATATTAGTTACTAGTTGGTTAATAGTTAGTGACTAGTTGGTTACCCTATTACTTTATATAAGGCAAGCAAATGGTTTAATGGAAACACTTTCGTTCTATCTATCAATAACAAATTTACTTTTTTTCTCAAATTTTTCTTCCACCTTTCTTCTATACCGTGTTTCTCAACAAGGTATTAAAGCGGCGGCATCCACCATAAAATTTTCTTAAACTCTGAAACCTCTATTTTTTTCATTTTTCTTTAGTTTACTCTTTATTTTTTCATTTTCCCTAGCAAATTCAAAATTCAGCCATATTCCATCTTTTCTGCCTATGGTTTCTTTCTATCTTGAATGTTGTTCAGTTTCAGATATCTTGGAGTTCTGTTCATGTTGGTGGGCTGACCATGGCATTTTCCATTGCCACCAATCTGGTTTAACGGATACAGATCTGGCACCAGATTAGTATGAACCTATTAGTTGAATCTGGTTCTGTTGGTTTGTTTGGAAGCTCACTACTGAAACTTCATCTGATTCTGGTTCACCTGCCATCAATGTCTCTTTACAGTTTGTCATCTTTCTCTCCTTTGGTGGTTTGGATCTTCGATTCATTTGCAGAAACATCTTGCTTTATATTTATGATTTTGCACACCTTGCTGGTTCTTGTTCTTGTGTTTTGCACATCTGCAGATGTCTTTGAAGCAACAAAAAAAAAACATTACTGATCAAAGGCCGCACGATCAGCAATATAGAAGGGACACAATGTGATTTCAATGTTCTTTGGTTTGTTTGTTTTTTATGATTATGTTCTTTGGTTTGTTTGATATTTATGTTTGTTGTCACTAGTTAAGTTAAAATTGTGCTCACAAGGAGTTTGGTTTTAGTCTTCTTTGGAGACAGTTTCAGTTGTTGAAAAGGATTAGTTTGCAGCTTAAGATGGCTTTGATGGAAAATTTTGTCCATGGTTATTAAGATTCATAGTTTTTGCTACTGTCTTGAGTGGTTAAGCCTCATATTTAGCTTAACTTCTTAATGGTTAAGCATTGGTAGCTTCTATCTTACATGGAGGTTAATCATTGGTCATTGTTTTTACGTTTCTGCCAAGTAGTTAAGCCTTAAGCCTTAGAATGTAGCTTAAGCTTGGTAGTTAAGCTTTATACCTCATTGGCATCTATAGAGTCTGATTTGAAGCAGCTTTTGACCGATGTTGACATTGGCAAATTGAATCATTTCAAATGATTAATATTCAAATGATGCATTTCTTTTCAAAAAAATTACAATTTACTTTTACATTAGACAATCCTGCCTAGGATAGCTTTGCTATTCTTAGCCGGTCCCAAGCCCGGATAAAAGGAGAGGGTTGTGTTAGGCTTTCGACAGCCAACGTAAAACTTTGTCGAATCTCTACGACATGGATCAATTACGTAATAATGTGAATGCTAGGTCGTTGTCCGGAAGCAACGTGCTGTATGGCTCGAGTACAGTGTCAAAAGAGCAAAGGCCGCTGCATCGCCGCCCGGATGTAGTGAAAAATAAGCAAGGGTTCCCACATTTTCGTGAACGGGTGTGGGTAAAGAAGCTAGTTCATGACAAAAGGATTCGCTTTGGTACATGGAATATAGGCACACTTACTGGAAAATCTATGGAAATAGTGGATGTTATGGTGAGGAGGAAGATCAATTTTATGTGCCTACAAGAAACTAAGTGGACAGGTGAAAAAGCGAAAGAATTAGACAACTCGGGATTTAAGCTGTGGTATACGGGAAAAATCAAATCAAGAAATGGGGTAGGGATTATTGTGGACAAGGAGTGGAAGAAGGATGTCGTGGATGTAAGAATAGTAGGAGATAGTATCATAGCCTTAAAATTGGTAGTGGGACAGAACACTTTTAATGTCATTAGTGGGTACGCACCTCAGGTTGGGTTAGCAGAACACTTTAAGGTAAAATTTTGGGAGGATCTAGAAGGGGTACTTCAGGATATACCCCAAGGAGAGAAAGTTTTCCTAGGAGGGGATCTCAATGGACATGTAGGTAGCGTGGCTAGAGGTTTTGAGGGGGTGCATGGGGGTTTTGGCCTAGGGGAGATGAATGGGGAGGGTAAATCCATCTTGGAGTTTTCGGAGGCTTTGGATCTTTCTATAGCCAATACATGGTTTAAGAAAAGAGAGGAACATCTTATCACTTACAAAAGTAGAGGGACATGTTCTCAGATAGATTTCTTCCTTATCAGGAAGTCTGATAGGAAGTATTGCTTGAACTGTAAAGTTATCCCGGGAGAGAGCTTGACTACCCAACATAGAGTTTTGGTTATGGATGTAAGAATTAGAGATAGGGCAAAGAGAAGAAGTCCTATGGTAGCACCAAGGATCAAATGGTGGCACTTGAAGGGTGAGAAACAAGGAATCTTCCAACAAAAGATATGGGAGGGATGGTGTGGACAATCACAAGGAAGTGCAAATGATATGTGGAACAAGATGTCCCAAGAGATTATTAAAGTGGCTAAAGAGACGTTGGGTGAATCTAGAGGTTTTGGACCTAGGGGTAAAGAATCGTGGTGGTGGAATGAAAGTGTTCAGAGCAAAGTTAGAGTAAAAAATGAGTGTTTCAAGGAGTGGTCTAGGTGTAGAAATTCTGAAACTTGGGATAAATATAAGATAGCTAGAAATGAAACCAAAAAGGCGGTGAGTGAGGCAAGAGCCCAAGCTTTTGACGGACTATACCAAGCTCTAGGCACCAGGGACGGAGAAAGATCTATATATAGGCTTGCTAAGGATAGAGAGAGGAAGACCAGAGATTTGGATCAAGTAAAGTGTGTTAAGGATGAAGAAGGCAAAGTCTTAGTGCATGAAAAAGATATCAAGGAAAGGTGGAAGGCGTATTTCCACAACTTATTTAATGATGGATATGGATATGACTCTAGCAGTCTAGACACAAGAGAAGAGGACCGGAACTATAAGTACTATCGTCGGATTCAGAAACAGGAAGTAAAGGAAACGTTGAAAAGAATGAGTAACGGAAAGGCGGTGGGGCCAGACAACATACCTATTGAAGTGTGGAAAACTCTTGGAGATAGAGGTCTTGAGTGGCTCACCAAAATCTTTAATGAAATTATGAGGTCAAAACGCATGCCGACGGAATGGAGGAGAAGCACGTTAGTGCCAATCTATAAGAACAAGGGGGATATACAAAATTGTGTAAATTATAGGGGAATCAAGCTCATGAGTCATACCATGAAATTATGGGAAAGAGTGATCGAACGGAGATTAAGAAAGGAGACTCAAGTTACTGAGAATCAATTTGGTTTCATGCCGGGAAGGTCGACCATGGAAGCGATTTATTTATTACGGCGGGTGATGGAGCAATATCGCATGGACCAACAAGACTTGCACTTGATTTTTATTGACTTAGAGAAAGCGTATGATAGAGTGCCTAGAGAGATTTTGTGGAAAGCTCTAGAGAAGAAAGGGGTTAGGGTTGCATATATTCGAGCTATCCAAGATATGTATGATAGGGTATCGACTAGTGTTAGGACACAGGGTGGAGAGTCAGACGATTTTCCCATCACAATTGGTTTGCATCAAGGGTCAACCCTTAGCCCCTACCTTTTTACCTTAATTCTGGATGTCCTCACGGAACAAATCCAAGAGATAGCGCCGAGATGCATGCTTTTTGCAGATGACATAGTCCTCCTTGGAGAGTCGAGGGAGGAGTTGAATGAGAGGTTGGAAACTTGGAGACGAGCTCTAGAAACACATGGCTTTCGCCTAAGCAGAAGCAAATCGGAGTATATGGAATGTAAGTTCAACAAAAGAAGGAGGGTTTCTAACTCAGAGGTGAAAATAGGAGACCATATTATCCCTCAAGTTACACGGTTTAAATATCTTGGGTCTGTAATACAAGATGATGGAGAAATTGAAGGGGATGTGAATCATCGCATTCAAGCAGGATGGATGAAATGGAGAAAAGCATCGGGGGTGTTATGTGATGCAAAGGTACCGATCAAGCTAAAGGGAAAGTTTTATCGGACTGCGGTAAGACCGGCGATTTTGTACGGAACAGAATGTTGGGCGGTCAAGAGCCAACATGAGAATAAAGTAGGTGTAGCGGAGATGAGGATGTTGCGGTGGATGTGTGGTAAGACTCGACAGGATAAAATTAGAAACGAAGCTATTAGAGAGAGGGTTGGAGTAGCGCCTATTGTAGAGAAGATGGTGGAAAATAGACTTAGGTGGTTTGGGCATGTAGAGAGAAGACCGGTAGACTCTGTAGTGAGGAGAGTAGACCAGATGGAGAGAAGGCAAACAATTCGAGGCAGAGGAAGACCCAAAAAGACTATAAGAGAGGTTATCAAAAAGGATCTCGAACTTAATGATTTGGATAGAAGTATGGTACTTGATAGAACATTATGGCGGAAGTTGATCCATGTAGCCGACCCCACCTAGTGAGATAAGGCGTTGTTGTTGTTGTTGTTGTTACTTTTACATTAGACAATTGCATTGGAATTCCTCTTGTTTGGATGTATTGTATTGTTCATCCAAAGCTTGAAGAGCCATTCACACTTCTAGCATACAAGGGATTGTCAAGAGATATAATTATATAGGAATTAGTTACTAGTTGGTCAGTAGATAGTTATTAGTTGATTACCTTCTTACCTTATATATAAGGAATTCAAATGGTTTGGTGCAAACACGTTTGCTCAATCTATCAATAACATCTTCAGTTTTTCACTTTTCTCTCAAATTTCTCTTCAACCTTTGTATCCCAAGTTTCTCAGAAGTTCTTGTCATATCCTAGCCACATGTTCTTTTGGTTATGGTGGGTACCAATTTTTTTTTGAATTACTTTGAGTAGCAAATCATTGTTGATGGCAGTAAATCTTAATGATGACTGGTCATCCTACCTAATCAAATTCTTGAGAGCAACTTATTGTTCAAGTTATAAACTGTAATGGATGGCTTTGTAATTATAAATCATCCTCATTTTTTAGAAGAAAATTAAAAGAATGGTTTGCTTAGTAATTATTCATAAATTTTGTTGATGCCTAGTTTATGGTTGGCAAGGTTGAAAAGAAAAATGATAAATTGTGATTTATAACCACACAAAACATAGTTGTTTTAATTGTTTTGGAAATATTGGCCTAGTTTAATAGTTTTTAATAGTCTAATTATTTTTAATATGTTTAAAGTGTAAATATAAATTATAATATTCCTTTTGTAATAGAGCAATGGATAACAATAAGAGAAAAGACCTTTAATAGATATTAAAGCTCATAAGCCAAAGATTACATGGGATTTGAAGACAATTGAACATTTTATCCAAGCATGCCTGGATTAAGTCTATAAAGGAGAACACAATGGAACTGCCCTCTCAAAGAAAGGGTGGAAAGCTATTATATCCCAATTTCATGGGAAATGTGAAAAGGAATATGACAACAGTCAGCTAAAAAAATCAAGTGTGATAACCTTAAGAAAAAATGAGAAATATAGTACATGTTTGCCAAAGAGACGTAATTGTGATGAGATGGTGCAAAGAATATTATAGATGAACTAGATGAATAGTGAGGAAAAAAGGCAATTGATAATTTTTTAATGTGAAGTTGTAAGCTTTATTTTACTTTGGTGCAATATATTGTGTTGATAAGTTGTATTTGCATGCAAAATATTCTCACATGGAAAATTCAAGCAATAACTGTATCTTTATAACATTATAACTTCTAATTGATGGAAAACATATGATGTGTACAGCTCCTCTTCTATTTTCTGACCACAGCCATTAGTACAATATACTCTACTTCAGATACCATTATGTCATTGACGGTATATCAAGTATCATATCCATATGTTTGTTTTTATCTCTTCACCATAGCTTTGATAGACCTAAATTTTATAGGCTAAAAGGGATTTGCTAGAAATTTCATGAATAAATGGTCATGAAAGTTAAAGACGTGGTTGCTAATACATGGCCTGGTTGAATTCCCCACATTTTCACAGCCCTCCAATAATTAAAGGAAAAATAGGTAACATCCACTCAAATACATCAATAAAACCCTAATCTTTTCAGTAAAACCCTTCATTTTTATTTTGTCTCAATCAGTACTTGAAATCTCATGAACAGGTACTAAAATGAAACTAAAAGATGGATGTCATTGTACGTATTGCATCAGCCAGAAGAACTTCAGTCTTTTTTTTCCTTGCAACTATTTCACAAGGTTTAGCCTTCTTCCTCTTCTTGTTGCTTATTTGACTATTGTTGTTAAAACTCCATAAATTTTACGACATAGTTTTCTCTTCTATGTATAGCATCTATGCTTCAACAAAAACGGTCATCAATCCACCGAGTAAAATTAAGGAGTTTTAAAGGGAATAAGAAAGACTTAGCCTCCCTCCTCAATGTAGAAGAGAAAACTATCTTGTAAGAATTGAATTATATTCTCAACAAAGTTTAACAACAATAACAACAGCAACAGCAACATCTAGTCTCAAAATGATAGAAGCTTAGGCAGAACAAGGTATTCTGGTTTGTCTTAGACAAGTCTCCTCCAAAGTAAGTTTATCTCTTAAGTAAACAAGTAAATATGTATCTGCCCTAAATTATTAATGCATTTAAGAGTAAATTAACGGTGGATACACCCTTACTTGCTCACCTTAGATGACCTTTTCCTTTTTTATTCAATCCTTTTAACATATTTCAGGTAAATCAAAACACAACACCAGCAATTCATATCTCATGACACAATTCAGTAACAAGAAGGTGAATAAGTATGCACAGTAAAAAAACTTAGTACCTTTTGAAAACCGAAATGTTCCTAAAAATAGGAGCATAAATATCAGGATCCTCATTAACTGAAGGTGCACGATCAATCTCTTTCTTTGCTTGCACAAGGGCCTTGTTAGGTGGCAACAACTGTATGTGTCTCTAAGATATACACATATATCCAGCAAATTATTGGAGACCCCTCTCCTCATCAAACTTAAAAAAAAAGTAAGTTCAAAGTCTCATCGACTTCTACCTGTTTAGGAACATGTCTTGGAGGAGATAAAGATGTTGCGACTTTCGTTGTACCAGCAAGATTTTTGTCCTTTTTTCTCGCAGATACGGAATTCTTCCTTTGGATTGGGGCTTCTAGTTCTGCATTCTCTAGCTGAACTGAGAATGATTGGATCAACTTGTTAGACGCATTAGGTGAAATAACAGAGTCAGTAAGAGTGAGGTGAACCTTTTGAAGCCTCCCCCCTTGTAGGGAGCTATTAGATTGATGAGGAGAATGTAACGGTCTGTTTGGCAGAGCTAAATAAGCATGAACAAGCGTCTGAAACACGAAAGCAGATACAGTCAAAATAGCCACCAGAACGAAGAATCTTCGCCAATCGATTTTGTGCCCAAAGCAACGCCATGACAACTCCCTCATCAGAACAAAAGCAGTTCGTCGGAAGGCCCTCTTCATCTCATTTCTCACTGCATCCGCGAATCGCACCACCAATTCCAATTTCTAATCCCTATTTCACTTGAAGAAATAAGCAAGATAAATTCTTAATAATTACTATTATGAACCTAGAATTAAGAACTAATTCTCTTTATCATCAAATGTTAATTGTTAATTTGTTAGTTTTTATTAACAAAGGGGATCGAACCCGCGTGACCGCGACCTTTTCCCCTTCATTTCTTCCTTAACCACCAAACCAACCTCATATCTCCTAAGAATTAAGTACTAATACTTACTAACAGAGAGAACCTTTCATTTTTAAGCCACGCAGTGCGAAGTAGGAATCAGATGAATATCGACGAGAATAATGCATGGAATTAAGTGATATTATGCATAATTACAAAATTGAATATACTTACGCGAATGTATTTAATTAATGTTTACCTAATTCGGAAGATGGATCGGAATCTGGTAAACTCCGACGCTGATCGATCTTGGAGGAGATTGAAGGGAACGTCACAAACGGGGAAGAGAACAGTCTTCGCTTACAAGCTATTACGATTTTCGACGATGACGCTGATTACCAAATCAAGGCAAGAACAACGGGTTCTTGTTCAATTCGCAGTCAACTTTTTTTATTACGAACAACACATTACGTAAGTACTTTTCTTTGTAATGAAAGTTAAATTCTCTTACTAAAAAAAAGCTGAGACCCATGTTATCATTTTCAGTGGGGGTAAACATAAATTTTGGGTTGAAAAAATGTTTTTCTTTCTCATAAATGTACGTTCTTTTATTTTTGTAAATTTTTTAGTATATTTTTTTGTCTAAAAGATACTTTAACATGATCTTTTTTGTCAAATTGAAACTAATGTAAAGATAAATATAATTAAAAAAAGGTTAAATTATGATTTTAAAAAATTTCATAAAACATAATTATCCTCTAATATAATTTTATAAAAATATACTGCAAAACAATCTAGTCACACGATGTAAGCATATTTTACAAATACTCTTTTTAAAAGTAAAAGTAAATTCAAGTTGATTATCATATTAAAGTGAAAACAATAAAAATAATAAACACATGAATTTCATACTAATTTATCTCTATTATTGAGAGAGACGTTTTTTGTTATGATCTACTAACTTTCACAAAAGGTACAAGTATTATTTCTCATTATTTTGTCTCTTGCAACATAACTTAAATTTAACTTTTATAACACAAGTATTATTTCTCTATCAAACCATTTTTTACTCTTAAACAAATCAATAGATTTGTTGGAATTTGTTTGCACACAAATTAACCTAAGTGTCTGAAAGACGAATATAAAAGTTTAACACTTAAATTTTCTCTTTTAAGAATTAAAAGGTATTTTGAGTGTTTTACAACTTATGAATTTATAGAGAAAAAGTTTAGAAAAGAGAGAATAACAAATTTCAAATATTAGTGTGTTGGTTTGTAATTTTAACTCTTCAAAATTTTTCATATTTATAGTCAATCTATAGCAAGTGTTTGTTGTTTGTAAACCATTTTATTTTGCTGGATAATGACTTTTGTTTGAAGAAATATTTGTTGAAACATTTAAGGTTTGAAAGTATAATAAATACGTCTTTTCATAAATGTGTGGGACAACTTTAAATATATTTTTTTCTACTCTCCTCTTGGGTCTCAACTAGATCTTCTTGGTGAATTTACGTGCTTGGAATGTTAATCAATGCCTCAATCAAACTAGTTCTCATTTTCTAAGACACACTTTAACAAGAATGAGCTAGTCCCTTGCTTTTTCCCTATATAAGCACACAACGAGGGAATTTTTAAGTATGCCTATTTATCTATTATCCTCTTAGGTTTGGACTAGATCTTATTTGGTGTGGTCAAATTGCATGATTAGAATGTTAGTAAGAACATAAAAGTTTAGAAATTTGTGCTATTTTACTCCATGTAAGACTTTTAATAGTCTTCATCCTCATTTATTTAATTAAATATAACATGTAAAAAAAACATAAGAGAAAAACATTGTAAAAATGTATATTTTTTGAATTAGGGAAAACATAATTAAAAAATGGATTCTTTCGGATGCATGATAATTAAATCCAAATTTGTTGATATTTTTGACGATAATATATTTAATTATCCCGGAATTCATTTGAAACTACGCTTTCTCTCATTATATGAATGTGTGTTTTTACACTATTTTTAACACATATTAGAAACAAGCCAATAGGAATTGACCATACCCCTCTATCCAATAGAAACAAGCCACATCAGAATGAAAGACACGTGTACCCCACAAATTGCAACAACACAGTCACAACTCACAAGCATATGTTTGAAAAGTTTTTTCTTCTTTTTCTTAGTTAAAAAAACAAGAGAAAATAGAAGCATAACATAACATAACGAAAACTAAATCCCAAATAACCCAATGAATCATCATCCTCTGAATTCAACTCGCTCGCACATGGGAATCGATTGATCAACATCGCCCAGATCTACAACTGCCTTCGACTGGACATCAACTATTATTCATTCGGTAAGTGGCTACGCAATCGAATTTGCAATTTTGGGATTTATCTCTCTGCAATATTCAATTGCATATATTAATTTCTTGATTTTTTTAGTTGCCCGTGACCCTCCCTCCGTTAACAACGAATTTAAATGGGGTTTTACGATTTTTGTCTCAGGGATTTAATTGAGAGTAGGTTTTTCGTTTGAAGGTGCTGCAGCTACTACTGTGGCACAACATTAAGCTTTTAGTTGAATCAGATGCATCTTTTGTTTTCAGCGTATGATTTTTGTTTGTTATCAGGGTTTGATTATTTTCACCACAAAGGATAAGTGTGGGATCTTGTGCTGTATGTTAATGGGTGCTTCTTAATTCGTTGGGGTTTGTTTGTTGGTTCTGAATGTGAATTATCAGAAAAAGAGAGTGAGATGAAAAATGCACAAGTGGGTGGATCAGTGGACTAGATCATCATATATTAAAAGTTACGAATGTAGGGTAAGTGTTTTTGGGATCTAGGGTTTTCACTCGAATACGGAACTGTTTATGGGTTAGTTGATAGTTCACATTCTCTAGCAGGCTGGCTTGTTTATGTTATCACGAGTTTTGACTGGTGCAGTCTGCAATAATAGCCTGATGTGGTTGCAGTGACCAGTGACCACCATTATCGCGGCCACATCTCGACACATGATGTTGTCTGCAAAAATCTTGCATGGAGTTTTGAATTTCAATGAATCTTGGTTATGTTTCCTTTTGTCCTTCTTAAATTCCTAGGTCATCAGCGCAATGCTTTGCAATTGAAGCTATAATTTACTTTATATTTCTGATTCCATTGGGTAGCTTAATCTTTCAAAATGTCAATAGTTCAAAATTAGTTTGTGAAGATTTCACCTTTGGAGTCGTTAGGAGAGAGAAAAAAAAAGGAGCCTTTTTTGGTTTTGTTTAGTGTTGAAAAATAAGAATCTGTAAGATGTTTGTTTGGTGTGCAAAAGCTCCTGATGCACAGGGAATGATCAGAAGGAGGATAAGTTTTGCCTATTTATTGCTCTAAATATTGTTAATAGAAAGATGATGACTGCCATTATCAAGGTTGTCAAAACTCTAGAATCCAAGCAGCTTCCATTTAGCCAAAACACTTCCAGAATTGTTTTTTTGACTGCAGGAATCGAAGACAGTGTCAGGAGGTTTACAATAACTCACACACGCTGCTCAACCAATTGAGCTAGACCCTCTTGACACTTCCAGAATTGTTTCTGTGCAGGCTCGGTCAGGCTTGCTAAAGCTATTGAGTTTAGGGGTGATTTCACACCATTTGTTTTGTCCAAAACGACACCTTGTAGCTGTTTTAAGGCACACAAATCAGAAACTTAGGTTTGCGATTTTCTCTAGAAGCCACCGACGTCTTCAATCAAGAGCATCCATAACCAGACATGAAGTTGAAGATGACAACCCTGTCGCAAATTGAATTAGAACTTTAGAAGGCAAAGTGCAACGCAATGGGTTGAAGTTCATCTCTCTCACGATTTCACCCATTTTTGTAAAAAGTTTGTCAAGACCATCCATTCCGAATTTCATGGTCCTGTTCACAATTTAAAATCGTCTCTTATCCCCAGTTCACTATTTCACCATGGGGTCCATCTTTCCCTTTCACCCATTTTGACTCATTGACCCATTATAATTGTATTTTGATGGTGTTAGAACTATATTATTTTGTTCTCTATTATAATATATTTTTCTAATGTTAATTGTTATTGCTTTAGAAGTACTATGTTCATGCATATATGTTATTTATAGTTTTTTTAATAGGTAAACTTTACCCAAGTCTGTGAGTCAGATTTACATAAACTTGAGTTTGATAACCTTGGTCATTATGATTAAATCTGTCTACTCATATATAAAATAATGGCGAGATGAATGTCGTGTTAATAATATTTAATTTTTGAGTGATGAGTTGAACCCTTGTATTAATTGTCAGTTGTAAACTTGTAACATTCAGACATGAGAATTTATTACATGATAGAAATCAAATAAATTGTTCAACAAAAACTCTATTAATTTCTTCATGTATATGGTTTCAGATAGGCTGTCTTTACCTCCAGTAACTTCAAAGTAATCTCTGTGCCCCAGCCATGGCTGCACCGTTTTTCTCAACGCCCTTTCAGCCTTATGTTTATCAGGTACTTGCACTAATTCTCACCCATAACAGAAGTTTTTTTTCCCTTTTTAAAACTTGTCTTGGCTCCAATCAATTGCTTTCTGTTAATCTTGATTCTAGAACAGCTTAGACTTCTTAGTTGTGTTTGAATACTGAATTAATATGTTAGATGCAATATCATGCATCGATGGCTTCTCTCAGCTAGGATTGTAATTTGTGAAATTGAAGTACTCCAGAAGATCAATTTGTGTTTTTTTTTTATAAATATTGCTAAGTTTTTGCAATTGAGGTTACTGTTTTGTTGATTAGACAGGATGGCTTCATTGTATGATTGACAAAATTTAGTTGAGTTCAGGATCATGATAATTTGCTCCTTTGGTCCATGCCTTCATGGAACTTACATATCTCCTCTGGAATGTGCAAAGTGATATTATCTAAAAAAAACCTTTTTTTTTAAATGTTTGGTGTAGTTTTAAGGAATGTTAAAATTGATAAATTGGTATGCTTTTATTATCATGCATACTTTCTTAGTAATAGCTGTGAATCTTAGTGGTTGGGAGGGGGGGTTGGATAGCTGGATAAGAGAGGTAAGGAGAAGTTAACCTCACAAAAAGCCTGCATGACAGATGCTAGAAAATGGAAAAAGCTGACTAGATATCCTAATACACAAATTTGAGAAAAAGGAAAGTTTCTCAGTATGTCTATTCATATATTTTCTTGTAAGCATTATTTATCAAGGGAATTTCAGTGCCCCTCAATTTATTATGGAGTAGGATTGCTATCATAAAGGAAATGCCTAACATTATACCAATTTTCCTTATAATCTCTTGGTGATTTTTTTCATGTTATGCTGTTTAGAGTCCGCAAGATGCAATTATACCTTTTCAGATTTTAGGGGGTGAAGCTCAAGTGGTTCAGGTATGTGAGACCATCTTAAGCTTAAAATGCCAATTTTTTTGTAACTTTTCTTTTATATTGTCTCTATAACTGTAATATCATTCTTCATTCGGTTCTTGTGACACAGATAATGTTGAAGCCACAAGAAAAAATCATTGCAAAGCCTGGTAAGTTGTTGGGTACTTTTTTATTCATGCATCTTGAATTTTTTTTCCCTTGATGCTCTTTCTTCACAAAGTTTCAAATGAAAATTTTGTGCTGTCATGCTTGAATATGAAACTGATCCAAAAATGATTTATAGAATATAGATATAGATAATAATGAACATACATTGCCTCGTGACTTGGAGGTCATGGGTTCAAATCCTGGAAACAACCTCTTTGGTTGTGGGGATAAGGCTGCCTATATTTATCCCCACTCCACCCCATTTGTGAGAGAGGCTCATTAAATAAGGAGTGAGACCCAATATTTTTTGTTATCTCCAATAAATTCCAGTCGATAGAAGAGAGTGTGTTGTTAGCATTTCTCTAAAATAATTTGAGAAGTACCTGATATAAAGAGAATGAATAATGAATCCCTAGTTCTTAAATTGATTTATGACCTGTTGGTTGCCGATAAGCATGTTTGTGACTGTTTTATCTCTCCCTAATTCTTAAATGGGGAAGAATCATCAAGTATGAGTCACCTGGAACTGGAAGTAAATTTTAGTTGGAGTGGAGCTGTGCAGATAATTTATTTTGTTGTTTTCCTAGTAGGTTGCCAATAAGCATTGTGATATCTTTTAATGTATATTGATACCAATAAATTCACCCACATTTGTGTCTCTATGAACATAACTTGTATAAGTTGGAATTTGTTGATCACACACACCTATCAATGTTTTATGGAATCTCTATGCTACTTAATTGTAGGTTCCATGTGCTTTATGTCTGGATCCATTGAAATGGAAAATGCCTACCTTCCAGAAAATGAAGTAGGCATATGGCAGTGGTTATTTGGCAAAACTATAACTAGCATTGTACTTTGCAATTCTGGACCAAGCGATGGATTTGTTGGAATTGCTGCACCTTATTTTGCAAGAATTCTTCCAGTTTGTACTTCCATGCCTCTCCAACTTAGTTAAATAATCCATTGTTACTCTTGTTTTAAGTCTCGATATTAATAATCTGAAACACATATTTGTATTCATCTGACTGAATTCCTCTTCATATTTGGTTATGTGTCTGTTACACAAATACAGATTGATTTGGCAATGTTCAATGGGGAGATTTTGTGTCAGGTATAACTAATTTGTTTGATTTGATTTTAAATATTAAAATTTTATTTCTATAGGTTTACTGTTTTCTTCAATTTTCTTTTAAATCTGAAGAAAATACAAAATAACCTCGATTTGAATTTTTCTGTAGCCAGATGCTTTTCTTTGCTCTGTCAATGATGTGAAGGTTAGCAACATAGTTGATCAAAGGGGACGAAATGCTGTTGCTAGTGCTGAGGTGAGATAATTGGGATTTTTCCCATTATTGGTATTGTCTTTGTTACTAACTTGGTATCGCTTGCCTGGCAGGCAAACTTAGTTTGCTTTTTTTCTTTTGATACATTGCATAAAATGGACATTGTTTTTGCATTCCAAGATGTTGCAATCTGTGTAGGCAGCAATGTCTACATTGAATTCTTTTTGTACCAAGACATAAAAGCTGTTCTTAGGATACATTACATGTCTACTGATGGATCTTGGTGTGATCGATGGACAATTTCTTGCTAAAAGACAATATTTTTTATTTTTAGGCTGCGTTTGCATTCACTTGACTAGTTTATTATATACATGATATATGGAAGAAAAAAACAATTAATAAATCAATTTAAAAACATTTTTTGTTTTCGATGTTTTCTCAAACCAAATTGGCAGATCTCCTTGTCATGCATATCTCCAATATCATTTCTCTAAGACCATGTTCTTTTTGTAGGGATTCTTGAGGCAAAAGCTATCTGGCCAAGGGCTTGCATTCATATTAGCGGGTGGATCTGGTATTCTTTTCTTCTAGATTGATACATGCTAATGAAGTGTTTTTTCCCGTTGCAACTCTTACCTCCTTCTGAATACATTTTATATCAGCTTGATTAAGATCTTGCTTTGGAGTATTTTCTATTCTTTTCCACCATTCTCCTTTGTAATTTCTCACTAGGGTGCTCCATTGGATTCTGTTTATTGTTAGTTGTACAGAAAAATCTTGAGATCGGTGAAGTTCTAGCTGTTGATGTTTCGTCCATTGTTGCTGTGACAAGTACAGTCAATGTCCAAATAAAATATAATGGTCCCGCAAGAAGGACAATGTTTGGGGTAAGTAGCTTCTGTATCTCAAGCCTTTTTATGTTCCCAATCAAAGCCTTTCTTGGTTGTGATGGCTCATGAACTATGCATGTTTGGCATCTCCCTATTCCCCTGATAATGTTAGGATTTGATTCCAATTTTCAAGTCTTTTACGCTCATTGCTAAAGACTTTACCTGCTGACAACTTCAGTAGTAAACTTAGTAATCATTTGAGTATTTTTTTTATCGACAAATGTTAATTATTAGTTTTTGTTAATGGGAGGGATTCAAACCCACGACCTCTTCCTCTCTTTCTCCCTCCAACCCTCCCTAATCATTTGAGTATGTTAGCGGGCAAAAATTGAGAGTTTACTGTTTACGTTGCTAAACCAACCTGGAATTCAAATCTTCTAGAGTGGGGTGTAGTTACACCCCCTCACTTTAGAGAAAATCAAGGGAGTAACTTTTTCATAACCATAATTTGTTATCTATATAGGAAACACAATGGGTCCAACCATTCCTTGGACCCCGAGCATTCTAGGAGCTTTCTAGCACTATGCTACCCTTTTTTCTGCCCTTCCTTGGCCACACAATGAATCCAACCCGTCCATAAAAATTCTAATCCACATGGATCAACAAGATCCTCGGTAGTTGGCAATTATATGCTATAATGACAATGATGATACAGGCTACAGCCACCTTTTATCATCCCACCGTATTAGCATTTTCCTAATGGGGACCACCATGCCACCCTTGATGGTCATGCATAGCTTACTCCTAACATGCATCTTCCAACACCCATAATAATTTTCTCTAGAATGTGGTGTGTATGATTGTTATCTCGAATTTGCAGGGTGACAATGCTGTGACAGCTCTTCTAACAGGACCAGGCATTGTGTTCATACAAAGTTTACCTTTTCATCGACTCTCTCAACGAATTGCTAGGTAACAAAGCGAAAGTCACAATATCAGTTGAATAACTGTCATGGACTTTCTCTTCCTCCTACTTAAGCTTGCATGCTTGCAACCTTTCATTTTATTTTTTTTCCCTTGTGAATATTTAAGCGATTTTTGCAATATATAGTAATTAATTTTTTTGTTTTTCAGGGCGGTGACATCACCCAACATGAGGGAAAATCCAAAGTTTTTCATACAGATTGCAGTTTTCTTTTTTCTGGCGTATGTTGTCATTGTATCTTCATTAATATTAACAGATGTATGAAATTCAGTTTGGTTTTTCTTTTGTAGTTTTTTACTATTCTCTTATCTTAATATTATAATACAGGAATGTGGGAGAGGGGGTTGGGGGCAGATTTCTTGTTGGCAGATCCTTTGTGCCAATTAAAAATTCATCCTAGTAATGTCATTATGTCTATCACTAAAATAGGATTTATTTTATTCTTTTAGTAGACTAGTCAATTTGAAAACTTTGTCGTTATGATGTTGTGGATTATTTTCAGCCTTTTAATTTTATTATTTGGAAGAATTAAAAAAATCAGGTGGGTGTATAAAATTGAAATATATTGCATAACACGATAAGAAAATAACTACATTCTTTTAAGAGTTTAATATCAATGTAATGTCAAATTTTATACTGTAAATTAATTAATGATCACTATAATATTTTAAGGTAGTGATCATAAATGTTTTCAAAGATACTATACTTAACATTTTGTAATTGAACGACCTTTTGAACTTTGAATGTTCTAATTCCTTTTTTAAGACAATTATTTTATTTTCTTAAGATTTGAAATAAGGCAATTAAATTAGTTTCTAAAAATATTTTTTTCTTCGATAAATCGTTTCTAAAAAGATAAAAAAAGGTTATGGACTGCAATATAAATTTTTTTATATAATTATTCAATCATAATTTATCAAATCTGTTTTATACCATCAATGTATATATTTTAAAAATAAATTCTTCTAAAAATGTATTATTCATATAAATTGTTTCTTTATACAAAGAAAATATTTCACATGCATGGTCATGGAGAATGGTAACAAATGACTAAGAGATCCTAGTTAAAGAATTAGAAATTTAGAATTATTCTTTTATAAAAAAGTATTGTTAAAGTGTTGCAACTCGTCAATTGGTTCTTTATATTTTAAAAAGAATAATTTATTTATTTTTTGTAAATTTATAACTAATGATGATAATAATTTTAATATAATGATAGTTAAAAAATTTCAAAAAATTATGGACCTAAACGTTTTCCTATTCATGTAATTAACAAAATGATAATTTTTAATTGTTACAATAATATTTAAAAATTAAAACTCTCCTTGCAAAGAATGTTAAAATTTGTGTGCTCCATTTTTTTTCGTATGGTTCTATGAATCTTAGAATTGATTAAGGAGTTCTGTAAAAAAAAATGATTAAAGGTTTTTGTAGATTGTTAACATTCCAATTAAAAGGTCTTAAATTTTGCAACAAATAAAAAATTAAATTGAGCGGGTTATGTTGTTACACTTTGGATGTAGCAAATAGTTTTCTTCAACCCGATCAATTTGTTCCCTTTTGTTCATAATTAAAATGAAGCAACTTTTAAATATGTTGCTTGCATGGGAGGAGCAACCTGAATCTCAATCAATTGCTAAAAAAGTAGACACAAATCATAGATCAAAACAAATTGTATGCACAAAATTTACAACGTCAAAATACTCAATTCTTATACAAGCTTCAAATCAACAAAATTATTTGATTTTTGACTATATTTATTAAAAAACATAAGATAACAAAATCCATTAATCAACTTTAAGATTCATGGTTAGTATGAGAGAAATCAAGTGAATTTATCGATTGAATTGAAATGGTTATTTAAAAAATTATTGGATTATTCTTATAAATTGTTTAGTCTTGTTTGCTTTCACTCAATTAATCTATTTTTTTAATTTAAATTTAATAAATGGAAATTTGAAATTTTATTTTATTTTCGTTAGGCCTATAATACTTTTTAGAATACTTTTAATTTTAATAATTTATAAATATTATTGTGGCGGTTAAAAACCCTCACTCAATTTAATGTTTTTTCTAACCTTTTATATGCTTATATTTTTTAATCAATTATTTTGTTTTAATTTTAAAAAATATATATATACATAATTTAATTTAATTTAATGGATAAAAATATATATCGAGAAATTATAAATTTTATTTTTTAATTAATTTTAAAATTTTACAATGTTTTAATTTAAATATACATTCTTTTTTATGTAGACTATAAGTAAGTTTCATTGGAGTCAATCATATTTGAGTAGGGTAGAACTATTATGAGTGACAAAAATTTTTCTCTAACTATTTAACACAATTGTATATCTAAGATCCAAATATGAAATCTCTTATAAGTCAAAATATCTCACACCTATTGATTCACGTATTTAATGATTAAATATATATTATTTTAATTGCATATTTTAGTTTCAATTGTTAATTTATTTTTCATATTATTATGTATTCAACTATTAATCTTAAATTACATCTTAAAATATTTTAATCAATTATGAAATAAAATTATATTCTTAAATAAATATCATACTTTTTATTGTACTCTTGATTATTGTAGTAATATTGTAGTGTATTTTTAAATATCACTGCATATCACTCCTTTAATTATCTTATATATGAAATAAATAACTAATTCATCAATCAAAACCATCAAGTATGTAAGTTAGTTAACTTAATTAAGAATATCATAAATTTAAGATAAATATTAACTATTGTCTTTAGGATATTGGTTAAAAAATTAAAAGAATTTTTGTTTATTGAAATGTGTAAAATTGTGTTATTTTTTACTTTTTTTTACATTCTCGTCTTCCTAATATAGACTTTCTCCTTTTAATTCCTTAACTATTGTCTTAGGAACATTGGTTAACAAGATCCTAAATTTAAATAATATTTAAAAAATACCCATAGAAAATAGTGATAATATTTAATAACACTACACATAATTCAAAGGGATGATGTTTTTTCCACCAAGAGAATGTGCTTGTATTGATAATAGGTCAATAAATACATTTACTCGCATAATCTTTCATTATAAATTGAGGATATAAAATAAATTTAGCAAGTATTACATCTTAAAAAGGTATAAATTAAGGATGTAAAATAAATTTAGCATGTAATAAAGGGAGTCCATGTTTCTTATAACCAGGACTAAAATAATAATTTTTTTTGCTTCTTATAAAAAGGATCGAAGAGGGTAATTTTTTTTAAAAAATATTATGATAAATTAGTATTTTTTTTTTGTCACTATGTTATTGGTATGAAATATCTGTTAACTTTGCCTAACTAATATCCAAAGGGAACTTAGCTATCATCTCTATTGATGATAAACTAGTGTGATGACTATTTTTTTTATGATAAAAGAATTATATAAATAATGTGATGACTATTTTATTTTATGAAAAAAATTATGTGAGTTGAGTCCTAAAGGCTCATAAGTGTTAGTGTAGTCCTTATAAGACTTAGAGTATTTACAAATATATTTAGAGATTACCAACAACCACGTCCTCACATCAAAAATGAAAATCAAACTCACATTCTTATCAAAATCACTTGAGTTTGTTTCTTATCAACTGTACAAATATTTATTGGTGTGCCATGATTAAAATGAACAATAAAATATAAAAAAATGTCCTAAACATAATAGTAATTTATTACAAAAAGATGTGATAGTTATCCTATTCAATTTTATTATATATGCCAAAGGAAAGATAATGGTGCGAACAAAATTTTAATGTTAAATGTTAAAACAAATGATTGATGTTGAAAAAGTAAATAACAATAAAAGAAATTGTTTACAATTATAAAGTCTCACATGCTTGAGTTAAGATTATGAGTCATTTATAAATACTTTTCTTTTCAACCATCGAGGAACATTTTACAAGAATTAAATCGTAATGATCATTAAATACCTAAGCGAACAATATTTTAAATATGATTACTTCAATAACAATTACAAATTTAAGGTTGAAACAAAAATAAAAAAATGATTTCTAAAAGAAAATAAATTGAATAACCAAAGATAACAAAAAGTAAAAACAACTAAAAATAAAATAAAAAGTAAGAAAAATATCAAAGTAAAAGAAACTATCATACAATAAATCAAATACCTTAATACGAAGGAACAAACTTTTAATGAATCAACTATCTTGTTTTAGTTTAAAAAGAGGGGGTTTCTCATCTATAATGGTCTTACATGGATTTAGAGTCTAATTTTTTTTTAAAATTTGAAACATTATTAGAAATAATAAAATACTATAAAAATAATTTGAAATAAGTACTGTAAAAGATTTGATAAAATTAATAGACGCGGATAAAAATCCTTTATTTAATGATGAATCTGCTTTAACGAATCAAGAAAATCTCTTTTAATTAATATCACTGATTTCTAGAGGGCGGTAATTTCCAAATCCAATGGCGCAAAAAATAAAAACAAAGACTCGTGAAGTTATAAAAACTAGACATTATTTCTATCTAGGTTTGTCTGCGAATTCCCCAAAACATCCAATCCCAAACCATCATCTTTCTTTCTTCTTTTTCTCACTCCCACCTCTCTTTTTTCTCTCACCCCCAATCCCAAACCCAAACCCTAGCTAGCTTCACCATGCGGTTCCAATCGCTCTAACCCTATCTCCTTTTCTCCACCAACGATCTTCGATCCGCATCGCCGTTCATTCGAATCGTCTCAGATTCTCCGCTGCTTCCACCACCACCACAAGGAGGAGGAGTTCCTCGCGATTCCCGCTTGAAGCTTTTCCGTCGCCGCCGACGATCGAAGAGATTCGCTCCGATTCCCAACGCGCCGTCGTCGAGGTTTTCACCGAAGGAACAAATCCTGTTGTTCCTCTTCTTCGATTCGATTGGATTGCACTGTTTTGCCCTAACTGTTGCCGCGACTTCTTCGGATTTCTGGTTTGAGAGGGCTTTTCTGCGCTTGATTCGAATTCGTCGGATTCTCATCCTCGATCGTTTGATAACGATCCTATTGCTCTGATTTCGAAAGTCTCTGGAAGGAATATCAATTTTCTCAGGATTCGGATTGCGCTCTGGTTTTTGCGAGGAAGTGAAGAAGATTCGGCATCAGGTTGCTCGTGAAGAATTCTGGAAGTGAAATCTCGCCGTCGTGGTGGTTCGATTTGTTCGATCTTAACTTTCGTAATCTGCAAGTTGAGGGAGAAAAAAAATCAGAAAAAGTAAAGAGAAGAGAAAGAAAAAGAGATTTGATATATTGTACTGTGTGATTTTTTTTTTTTTTAGTTTTAATAACAGGGGCCCTTTTTTGATATTATTTCAGAGGCCCTTTGGTTATTATCATCATCATCGTCCTTTGTTATTATTGGTTCTAAGATTAAAAAAATCTTTTTCTATAGATAGAAAGAGAAATATACCATGGCGGTGTATTATAAATTTAAGAGTGCAAGAGATTATGATTCAATTCCCATGGACGGTCCTTTCATCTCTGTTGGTACTTTGAAAGAAAAAATATTTGAATCCAAGCATTTAGGGAGGGGTACTGATTTCGACCTTGTGGTCACCAACGCCCAGACCAATGAAGGTTGGTTCTGATTTTTTGATTAAACTATTGTTTTTTTAATGACTGGGTTTTAGGCTTTTAATTCGGGGCTTAATTTTAAATTTAAACAATGAACCTTCTGCATATTATTCTTTAGCTTTAAGGAGGGGTTTCCTTGGATAAACTCACGGTATTTATCCTGTACCTCTCCAAGTACAGTTTTTTACTACTCCTATGAATCTATCTGTCATAAGTTTGAGTTGAATTTTACCTCCCACTCCCCTACAAAAGATAATAATAAAAAAAAGAAAATGCTTAAAATTAAAAGGGCATAGACTGTTGACCTGGGTATTAAGTAAGATGAAGTTTGGCTGCAATTACAGGTGCCCAACTTTGCGAAATTAGTATGGTAGTTAATATAGTAGGTTTTTGATGAATAGCATAGCATATTTACGGCATTTTATAGTTGTCTGTTTGGAATTTCAGAATATCTTGATGAAGAAATGTTGATTCCTAAAAATACCTCAGTGTTAATTCGTCGGGTTCCAGGACGGCCACGTTTACCAATTGTTACTGAAATAGAGTACTATCTCAAACCTTTAATCTCATTACTGCAGTTGAATTTTCACAATTAATCATGTGTTTGTAATTTTTTTAAAAAAGGGCACTCATCAAATTGTGTATAAGGCCACAACCAGAAACAGCATTGTTCGTTTGAGATGAATTCTGTTCTTGAGTTGCAACTGTCTTTTGTTTTTTTGCAGACAAAAGGTGGAAAATAAGGTGGTGGAATCTGAACCTGAAAACAGAAGCTTACCAGCTGAAGATCCATCTGCCATGAAATATGTGAGTCCCTTTTCTATTTCTTTTTGTCTTTTATGAACAATTGAGATGCAAACCCTTGGAAATTGAGCTCTTCATACAACTTGGCAGCCTGAAGATTCAGACTGGGATGAATTTGGCAATGATTTGTATTCAATTCCTGATCAAGTGCCTGTTCAATCAAGCAACTTAATTCCAGAGGCTCCTCCTCCCAACAAAGCTGATGAAGACAGTAAGATTAAAGCCTTTGTTGATACTCCAGCCTTGGATTGGCAACGGTGGGTAGAGTATCCTCCTTTCCTTAGTTGTGTTGTTTGGTGCATGTAGTCATCACAGAATGGAAATAAGTATGATGATAATAATCAATGAAACAAAAATTACTAATTCTTTCCCACCTACAAGAAAGGATGTTACCATCTCTTCAAGAGGAAATGGGGATTCCTGAACTCTGAAAAACCTGTATTGGAATAGATATTCCAAGTTTTTTTCCTACCAAACTAATACTATGTCAGGATATCTAGTGATGGGTGAAATGGAATGAGGTGGGGAGTGGATATAATGGAATAAAATTACCATATCAATGTTTGGATATTATAAGATGGAATGGGGAAAGTTTTCATTTTATTGTTTAAGGAATCAGAAGTGAATGGAATTGTAAGATTAGGGGAGTGAGGGAAGAGGAACATAAAGGTATCCAATGGAATGGGATGGAATAAACCCCATCAGGTTCCATTCCATTTCACCTTTTTTAAAAACAAATCAATGGCAACTAATGTCTTTCCATTTCCCACCACTCCATAAATTCCTACATAGTCCAAGGCATCCCCATTTCTATTGAAGATTTCTTTCTATGCAGCCAGATGTGTTCTTGTTTTGGCTTTATGATATTTATGTTATTTTTTTATTTCAATTTTGGCATGCAGTCAAGGTTCAGATTTTGGCACTGGTAGAGGCTTTGGAAGGGGTACAGGGGGACGGATGGGTGGTGGACGTGGTTTTGGTGATTCTCTGTCTATTCTAATATCTACATGTTTTCAGTTAATTGCTGTTTTTAATACTAATATGTTGATCACAACTGATGCTGAGGTCTGGCAGGGATGGAGCGAAAAACACCTCCACAAGGCTATGTATGCCACAGATGCAAGGTGCCTGGTATGTTGATGTTTCTGAACTTTCTAATCACTCTCTGCTTGCATATTGCTTCATAGCAATGAGAGTTTTCCCTGCTTACTCTTTTTTTCCCCACTTTTGTCTAGGACATTTTATTCAGCACTGTCCTACAAATGGTGACCCGAATTATGACATGAGAAAAGTCAAGCAACCTACTGGTATTCCAAGATCCATGCTGATGGTAAATCCACAAGGTTCCTATGCTTTACCTAATGGTTCAGTAGCTGTCTTGAAGCCAAATGAGTGAGTTCACCTTGATTATGCTTGTACATTCGGTCATATGTAGGCATGGAGTTGAATTTAATCTTTTCCTTGCAAACAGGGCTGCTTTTGAGAAAGAAATAGAAGGGATGCCATCAACACGTTCTGTTGGGGAACTACCACCCGAGCTCCGCTGTCCCTTATGTAATGATGTTATGAAAGATGCTGTACTGACAAGCAAGTGTTGCTTTAAAAGCTTTTGTGACAGATGTATGTTTTTCATTCATCTGTTGTATTTAGGGTTTTCAGAATTTGAATATTATGCATTTATGCTAATGTTTCTCTGGTTTGTAGTTCTTCCTCATCATGCAAGTACAGAACAGTTTAGATGTTTTATGTCTTCTCTGCTTTTTCTTGCTCTGATCTATTGTGTAAAAATCCTTTCTTGAAGCCATGTAATGTTATTTCGAAAATTCTTCAGGTATTAGGGACTATATTATCTCCAAGTCTATCTGTGTATGTGGTGCAACAAATATTCTTGCAGATGATCTCTTACCAAATAAGACATTACGAGATACCATCAATCGTATATTGGAGTCAGGCAATAGCAGTGCTGAAAATGCTGGGAGCACTTTCCAAGCTCAAGGTTATTGAAACTATTGATGTCTCTACTGTAGCTATTATTGATTATCATTTTGTCAATGCTTATATTTTTTTATTTCTGATTTTGAGTTTACAGATATGGAGTCTGCTCGCTGTCCGCAGCCTAAGATTCCATCCCCAACCTCATCTGCTGCGTCCAAGGGAGATCTAAAGGTTTCATCTGTTAATGAAAAAACAACAAATATACAGGAAACAGCAGATGATAGAAAGGCTGTTTCTGCTCCACAGCAGACATCAGAGCAAGTAAGGAACCCCAGAGCTGCTGATATATCCGAAGCTACTCACGAGTCTATGAGTGTGAAGGAACCAGCCTCACAAGGGAGTGCTCAGCAGGTTGAGGAAGAAGTGCAGCAAAAGTTGGTTCCTACTGAGGCTGGTAATATAGATTCATACACCCTATTTTTCTTGAATATGATTTGGCATAAAATTGGGAGATAATGGTGCAGCATTGCTCTGACCTGCAAAAATATCTCTTGTTGATGCTGTTGAGGGTGATCTCATTTGTTTTTTAAACTTTGCAGGAAAGAAAAAGAAAAAGAAGAAAGTTCGTTTGCCCCCAAATGGTAAATCTTCAGTTTCTTTTGGATTCAGTATCATGATAACATTTAGTGGTTGAGGGGGCATACTGAGGCTTTTTCCTTTTTATAATAATTTGAAATATGTTTTTTATTTATGTTGCAGATTTGCAGTGGAAAACCCCACATGACTTTGGGGCTGAGAACTATATGATGAATAATATGATGCCAATGGTTCCACCTCCTGGCTATAATTCGTACTGGAATGGCATGCAACCTATGGATGGATTTATGGCACCGTATGGTAATCCAATGCAAATGATGGGTTATGGTCTGGGCCCCTTGGACATGCCATTTGGTGGTATGCCACAAGACCCATTTGGCATGCAAGGTTACATGATGCCTGGTTTCCCGCCTCATAGGTACATATTAGCATGTTCTTTTAAAATTGAAATTCAGCACTTTCCTGCTGCCCCCTCTCACACACACAACACATATCCTGGACACTTTATCTTGTTGGTGCTTTAGGAGGGGTTTGAGAGTTGCAGATTGAACTCTTCTGGGGAATTTGGTTGCATGTTTGTGTGACCCTATGTCGATACATTGTTTTCTAGAATGTCTAATTGTAAGATAATATTATGACTGTGTTCAGGGATCTTGCTGACTTCAGTATGGGAATGAATGTTCCACCTCCTGTAATGAGTAGAGAGGAGTTTGAAGCCCGGAAAGCTGATATGAGGAGGAAGCGTGAAAATGATAGACGTCCTGAAAGGTACACAGAACCTCTCTTTGATGGCTGGTTGTCATGTTCTGATATGTTGTTGAGAATTTTGATTCACATTTAACTTATAAGTCGACCACTTGAAATTAGCAACATTTAAGACATTATCATCTGGCTTTTGAATCCTGTTTATTTTTTATTAAGAAAATTTAACCTCCTGCATATATTTAAGACTTCATCAGTGTTTCACTTTAACATTTTTTATATTGATTCTTGACCAAGGAAATAAAGATTTTTTTGGACATTATTTATTCTCCTGGTGAATTTATTATTACAGTCTGGCCCTCCTCCAAAATAAAGAACAGAGGGGTACTATGTTTTGGTAAAACAATTGCAAAAAACCCTACATGGGATATATACTTGTCATTGTTTCATGAACTTAGCTGCCAAAATTTTTAATTTAGTTTTCTGGAGTCTTGGACTTATCCCCAAATTTTGTTTCTCATTGCTTTTATAATGACTTCATTTTCTTCTCTGAACAGGGACTTCTCTAAAGATCGAGACTTTGGTAGGGAAGTGAGCAGTGTTGGGGATGTTTCTTCAATGAAATCAAAAACTGTATGTGCTTTTTATTGTTTTAATTTTGCTCTCTTTTTCCTTGGACTTTATGTGCCATTCACTTTTTTGGGTTTTTCTACCGGAACTTTGGCCAGAAACCTCAAGCCTGCAAAAGAGCACTGATTGAACAAGATAATCCCACCTGTTATTTATGTTCCTTAAATCATAGTAATCTTTGGCAGTTAAATATTTTGGCTTCATTTATTCATAAAAAGATTGGTTCAGTTGATCATGAAATGATTGAGGGAGCAATGCCCACGCGTCTCACCATAATCCTGTGGTGTAAACAGCAGCCAGTTTGTTTCAAAACCAAGAAGTGAATAGAGTTGCATCTGCACTACATGATGGTGCAGTGGTGTTATTAAATTTTCATGATCCCAGTGTCAGCATCTCTCGTGATCATTTTTGTCCAGACTTATGGACATAATTTAAACCATCAAACAGATTCTAATTATTTAAAACCTTAATTTTATCTTTGCAATGTGAAGCTTTTTTTTCTTTAGGCTGTGATTGGGTGGGCTGTCAAGTTTTTCTTCATTCATGCAAAGATTAATGGCTGATTTTTCTGCATCTGGCTTTCTTGCTGGTAATCAGTGTTTACTGATGAGGATGTTGTAAATTGGTTCATATCATCAAGTCTATATTTTGGATATATTATTTATTTATTTTAACCGTAAAATGTGTAGCATGTGTCTAATATTGTATGGAGTGTGAACTATTATATAGTCTTTAACCGTGGGTGAATGATTCCAGTGGGGGGTGCCTTTTATGCCCTTGGCTTGGATTCAGCTTGCCCCTGCGAATATTTAGAACCACCTTTTTTGGGCAAAGAATGGTCCATGTAGTTTTGGTAGAAGAACATCTTTTTTTTTTTTTCTTTTATTAATACAAACTTTTTTTGGTTCGGTTTTTTGAAAAAAAAAAAACTGAAGTTAATTATTAATTACTGTTGAGAGGGACACGTGTCTGGAAGCTGGAGGAGTGTCATGCTGTTGATTCTTTAGCTCGACTGGTTTAATTGGCTATGGGGCCCGAGTGGGCTTCGGTTGGGCCATTTCCCATCATGCTCAAAAATAAAATGAACTCTAGATAATTACGGTTGTAATGTCTTTTTTTTCCTATGTAACGAACGAATCGTGGGGGTTGTACTTGGCGTATGGTTACCTTTTTTTTGTTTGGTTGCTTTATATGATTTCCCACAAGAATTGAAGTTCCAAAAAAAGATTAAGATTGAAAAAATTGTCGTGATAGCAACAAAATTTATGAAAGGCATGCATTAGCTCTTGATAAGAAAAGGCCTACCTAGTAATTTCAAAGCTGTCCTTTCGAAAGAATTGCATTTTATTTGGGTCCAATTGCTGCTCGCTATGATAATTTTTTTTGACATATTATTATTTATTTTAATGAGTCAAATGTATTTAACGGCAGTTTATTTTTTTCTTATTGATTTTGGTGCAGAGGTCAATTCCACCGTCCTCGGGTAGCGATTACCATCAGCCCCGTTTCCGTTCAGAGCGACACTCACCTGATAGGTCTCCGCGCGATGTGGAACCTCCACCTCCACGCCCAACCAAGAGAAAGTTAGAGCACCACTCCGATCGCGAACGCGAAGACAGGGATCGCGACTATGAGCACGAGCGCCACCACCGCCGTCACCGATCGGAATCCTCATCCAGAAGGTCATCGGAACCAGTCGCCAAACCTTCATCCAATGCCGCTGCTGCTGCTGCTGCAGCAGCAGCAGCAGCAGCGGCAGCAGCCGCGGATCGCAAGCAGAAGGCCAGCGTGTTCTCCCGCATAAGCTTTCCTGCTGAAGAGGAACCTCCTAAGAAGAGAAAAGTCACCGCTTCTTCCACAACGGAACCAGCCGCTACCGCCGCCGCACCCAGTGCCTCTTCGGCACACCTAAAGACAGTGTCGAACGGTTACTACGAAGGGAGGAAGAGTAGCGGCGTGGCGGACTACGAATCCAGTGACGACGAGCGGCACTTTAAACGGAGGCCGTCGAGGTACGAGCCGTCGCCTCCGCCGCAGCCGGCGGAGTGGGAGGAGGAAGGGAGGCATTCGAGAGGAACGAGGGAGCGCAAGCATAGGTGAGTGGCAATTTTGATAGGCAGCCAAGGACGAAGGAAACGGACACCGAGAGACGACCAGACTCAACTTGTCTCTTCCGAACCTTGAAATAAACTTCTTGTTCTTTGAAGGAAGGGAATTTCAATGTAACTTTGCTGCTGTGACTGAATCCCGTCAATTTTCAATAATTTCTCCATGTAAAATTATAACTGTTTTATTCAAATCTAATTAATTGCTACCACCTCCTGCCTTTTCTCTTTCTATCATTTCTTAAGTTTATGTTTCTTTGTCAAGTGATTGAGACGGATAAGAATTTAAATATAAATTTCAAGATTTTAGCTACACTAACAAAATGGTTATTTATTCGACTACATAATGTCATTTAATATTAACTACATATTGATTCTTGAAGCGATTTTAACTGGATACTTTTTTTTAAAAAAATTATTCATGTTAAAATATCAATTGATGTGATTTTAAATAAAAATATTTCCATATTTGTTTCTATTTTTTTAATATTTAATTCCATGTTGAAGAATTGATTTGTGGTTTAAATCTTATTGAGTTGAATCAGTCTTAAGTAACATAATTTTGTGTTGATTAAAACAATTTGTAGCTACTTTTTCTATTAATTTGCTTTGAAATTAATAAATAAAATTTCAAACATAAATCACATAATTTCTTTGATAATAATAAATCACATAACTTCAAAATCTCAATTTAGCTGACAATCATCTAAACAAATACCGGACTATTTGCAATCTTTTTATAGGAGAATACCGGATTATTTTAGTCTAATGAAGTTTCAATGCAAATTCGACTAGAGTACTTGTTTTGCCATCAATTACATACTCTTTTCTTAGATTGTCACGTCAAATGGCTAAATAACATGGAAACTATTCTTTGTAACTTTGGATGGACGTGTATCATGTGATTCAAGAAGGGAAATTAAACACTCTACATCATTTGTCACTAAAAGGTCCACTTATACAGGATCTCTTCCATTCAGTACACATTATTATAACAAAATAACGTCAAAGCTACTCATTGTAGCTTAGGATGAATGCATGTAAAGTGGTTCAAGATATGAAATTATAAACTCTTAACTGTTTGTGCTAATTGGTCCACTTGGTAATGGATTTCTTTTATTCAGTACATATCACATTATAAACGAAAGCTAAAGATGTAAGTGCATGTTCAACATTGTCTCATGTTCTCCCTGTAAAATTAAGAGTGCGGTAGTATTCCATCCAACAAGTTACAATATTTGAGAATCCCTTAAAAGTAGATTCTGTAGTTAGTTTTTTTTTTTTAATCTTCGAGATAAAGCTAATAACATTGGGTCTCAAAATTTTACTATTGTACACACAAGTTTGCTCCTAGCTATACAACCCAACTAAAACAAATGACCTCAAACACTTTTGGTTCAGTCTCAACATTAAAAATGCTTGTAGCAATAACTAAGAGTGTGTTTGCGAACCAGTTGCATTGTTGAAAAAAAAGAAGCTTCCCTAACATAGTTTTAGCTTTTGTGTCTTGAAGCGCATGTTTTTCCATTGAACATGGATTTCAACGCTTAACCAAACACACACTTAGACTTTGCTCTCGTGATTTCTAAAGATTACTCTTAAACTTGCGCAAACTCTATATAGGGTCTTTGTGCGACTAGTACTTTTTCATTTAAACATTTATTTAGTTTTCTTCAATCATATGAGATGTGGATATTTTATTCACTAGCAAGATACTTTTTTGTTCGTGATGAATTTATTAGAAATCTCGCGAGAAAGCAATCTCAATTACATATGGCAAAAGTGGCACAACTATGAAATCAGGAGAAGAAGAAAATATTCTACGTGGTGCATCTAGTTCTAAACAAAATAAGAGTTTCTTTTTATCGATGTTCTTGGGAAATTTTTGCATACTACTACATGTTTGGTGGCCCAATGAACAACATCTTGTTCCAGAAATTACCCAAATGCTTTTTGGAATCTTTTTCCTTTGGTGTAAGAAATCTAAAAAAAGCTCAATTCGATTTACTATCTCAATAAAAGTGATGTGCCCAACAAGAGGATGTTGGAAAGTAACAGTTGATCCAACCATGCAAGTGTGGTGTGACATACCTCCTTAATGTTAGTACATGTCAAGCCAAGGCCTCACTGTGTGCTAATTGGAAGTCGCAACATTATACTAAGTTCCTCACATTGTGGTCGATATTATCAATGAGGTATTTGTTTGTGGGACATTGTATGCTCTAACTTACTTTTTTAAGGATTTGAACTATTCCTACATCCTTCTCTCTTCAATCACCAAGTCAACATTATAACTCTGTATTAATATCCTTAATTGCTCAAGTTCATTCCCAAGTGGTTAAGGTGGTTTTGGAGGTTGTTGTAACTCAACAATGTGCCCTTAAAGCTAGTGTATGAGTTTGTCCTCAGGATCAACCATTGAGACTACATTATTGACTATGGCTTCGCAAGTTGTATGTTTAACTAGTGGTGAAAGCAAAGATGGAGTAGGACCAACATGAATATTGTGAGGTAATTTTACTTCCTACAAATATTCATCCAAAATGGCCTTAAGTCACGTAGTATGATGTATAGTATTTACTTTGCAAAGGTTGGAATTAAATTTACCATATTCTCACAACAAATGGGTGCAATATGTAATAAAAGTCCACTTATTATAAAGACGTTAGTTGTATTTACAGGAATCTTTTTTAGGTACATTTGGAAATAAAAGTACAAAATAGAAACTAAGTGGAACTTAAAGCATCTCTCCCAAGGGCTAAGAGAACACCATTAGGAGGAAGACTCCAAGTCTGATCATAATTAGAAGAAGTTGTTCCCCATCTTGTAAGAGAATCCGCAACTTTGTGAGACATGCCAATCCCGATCCAACATCTATTTACATGCACGCTAACCTCATCCATGTTCCAAAGCATTTAGAACTTGGACAACATCCATACAACATATGATAACCATGTTTCCAAGCTTGCAACTTGGCTATGAGAGAGTTTCCTAATGGTTTAGATGTTGAGAAACCAAACTTCCAACGGCCAATATCAGCATGAAACACGCCTCCAAGACCTATCCGATGCAATTGCTGGTGAAAGCTCCCATAACAACAACAATCAAAGACAAATTAATCTCGACTCGACATAAGAAGGTGGATCCAAGAATGAAGATTAGTTGAATTCGTAATGGCACAAGAGCCTAAGATGGATTGGATTGCCAGACACGAAGTCCAAGGCCTCTTAGAGATATTATTATTGTGTTCTAGTATGATTTGTTAACTTTACTTTAGACAAAGATATATTTCACTTTGTAGAAATGTACTTTAGGAATTTTGTGCCTTAATGGCATTGACACCAATCAACCCAATATAATTGGGACTCATCTTAAATTTAAACAAAAATGAGTCACCATTCAAATTGAATCTTAATAATCCATTATTAACATGAGTTAGTCTTTATTTATTTAACATCTTGATTTTTTTTATAAAGTGCATTTGTATTTATGATTAATTAAGATATACATTTCAATAAAGATTCAAATTTAAAAGTATAAGAAAATAATTAGTAAACTAACATATGACACTTATGCAGTTAAACGGGTTGACCCAACATGTTGGACCCGGTTCTAACGCACTTAGGTCATGCAAATTTAACGGACGGCTCAGATCTATTCATCTATAGGGTTAAGCAAGGGACGGCGTCTATAAAACTTAGAGCAACACTTCATCGAAACCCTAGTTCTTCGCTACTGCGACTGCGCTTCAGCACAATGGGTATTTCCTCTCTCCATCTCTTCTCTCTTCCCTTCATTACTTGCTTTTAGATTGGTTTTCTGATCAATGCGTTGCATCGATCTGCATTTGTTCATAGTATTCACGGTCATGTTGTGCATTCTAAGATTCACTCCTTTCGATTCATTTTGGAAGTTTTTAATTTGACAGTGAGGAACTTTAAGTGGTTGTAAATCTGTCTACGGAATATGAGGTTTTTGTTTTTATTTTTATGGATTTTAGAGTTTCCTTTTCACATTTGGTTTTGGTGTTCATACTTTTGGTTGATTGCACTTACGAGATTTAAATTACCATGCAATTTTCTGTTGCTTGTGGTCAAGTTTGGCCTTAACTTTTTCTCTATCAATATAAGCGGAATGAATAGTTAATGATATATGTAAGGTTCATGCTTTGTGTGGATGCGTTTTGTCACCTGTTCCTATATATATATATATATATTTGTAATTGCTGATTTCTATTAGTTATGCTGGTTGAGCTTTCTATCATAGCATTTTTGTTATTCTAGTGAAATTAGGCATTATTTGTGTTGGTTTATGTTGCAATAGGTGCCTACAAGTATGTTTCGGAGCTATGGCGCAAGAAGCAGTCTGATGTTATGAGATTCTTGCAGCGGGTGAGGTGCTGGGAGTATCGCCAGCAACCTTCTATTGTCCGTTTGACAAGGTCTACTCGCCCAGATAAGGCTCGTCGCTTGGGTTTCAAGGCTAAGCAGGTGAGGAAATTTTATTTGTTTGACATGATTTTTGAGGGTTATTCACCTGATAATTCTATCTCCATTTGGTTTTACGAGTGTTGTATTTTCTAACGGTTTTCTGTAAAACAAAGTGGTGAAAATTTGTTGGAAGTGTTTACCAATAAATAAATGTCATTCTTAGCTCTATGATTTTGCCCCAATCCCCAACATCTGAAGCAGTGGGAGTTGTGTGTAACTCCTTTTTATTTCTTTCTAATTCTTTGTGAAATTGTGACACAATTGATTGTCAATAATGCATTAATTGAGTTGGGTAAGTTGGCATGAGAGTGGAAGAAAATAGGGTGCTGGCTAAGTGGTGTCCAGAATCATGTCTTTTTTCTTTTGGAAATTGCATAATTACAAAGAATTGGAAGCTACCCAAGACCTGCTACAGTAGAACAAGCTGTCCATCATTAGCCCAAGAAAATTTACTTTTTACCAAATTTGTTATTGTAACAGACTGGTACAGTTTTTCACCAAAGCAGTAATCATAGTATGTAGTTCCCATCCTGTTTAATTTGTAAACCCTTGTCAGTAATGTGTAGTTGAATTATGTGGTTAAGTGGTCTCCAGTAGCATATGTATGTTCTCTTTTGGAAATTGCTTATGTATAAATTGATCGGATGCTTCCTCAGAACAGCCACAGTAGAACGAGCTGTCTATCAGTAGCTCCTGTACTATTTAAATTTTTGTGAAAATGTGACAGCTGCATGGCTATATCAGAATTATGATGAAACAAACCTTGTCAGTAATGAATAATTGAGTTGCACCTTGCTTCACTTGAATCTTGATTATGATTATATTCTTATAACATTCCAGGGTTACGTGATTTACCGTGTTCGCGTACGAAGGGGTGGCCGTAAGAGACCAGTTCCAAAGGGTATTGTTTATGGTAAGCCCACCAACCAAGGTGTTACTCAACTGAAATTTCAACGCAGCAAGAGGTCTGTTGCCGAGGAGAGAGCCGGAAGGAAGTTGGGTGGCCTCAGGGTTCTCAATTCATACTGGGTGAATGAGGTATGTTAACATCACATTGTTGAAAACCTGGTTATGAGTTGCTGACTTTGTTGGTCTGATTCTATTGTTATGTGTTGTTGCAGGACTCCACTTACAAATATTTTGAGGTCATTCTGGTGGATGTTGCCCACACTGCTGTAAGAAATGATCCAAGAATCAACTGGCTCTGCAATCCAGTCCATAAACACAGGGAACTGCGTGGCCTCACTTCTGCTGGGAAAAGCAATAGGGGTTTACGTGGCAGAGGACATCTCTACCACAAAAATCGTCCATCACGCAGGGCAACCTGGAAGAGAAACAATACCCTCTCCCTTCGTCGCTACCGTTGATTTTGTTGCAGTTATCGTATGTTGCTTCATTTTCTGAGTATTTGGAGGAAAATCGTCAGTTTTGGATCCCTGAATCATGCCTTTTTTCCCCGATAATGTCTTTAGTACTAAAACAGCAGAGATTAATGATGTAAGTTTTTTACTATGTGCCGGGATTGTTTTTATTTATTTTGTTCGACTTTTTTCGTTGTGGCAAATCTCGTGCTATGATTATTTTTGGAGTCCGTTTATTTTTTGGTTTGTTATTTTTGGTGTTGGTAATTATGAGCATTAAAGGAAATCATGAGCCTTTTTTTTATTTTTTATTTTAGGGGTAAATGATGTACTCTAAAATACGGTTTATAAGTTGAAAATCGTAAATTCGTAATGTATGTTTTAACATTTTTTTAATAATTTAATTATTTTCTAAATGGATAATTTTTTTAATAATTTAATTATCTTCTCAAATCATGAAAGAAATGATTTCTCCCTCGTAAAAATAAATCCAAATTCACAAATTCTCTTTAAATTAATCGAGGTTGTTGTCAGAAATTTTTTAGCGTGGCAATCTCTTCCCCAATATAATAAGAAGATCTTCCATCCCAATTCCAGGTTGAGGTTATTTTGGATTGAAGAACATTATACAGAGATTATAATCAGATTAATCAAGGAATCATACATATTAACTGAAAGATTAATTTTGAAGCTAGGTCATTGAGTCATTGTAACTCAAGTGCAGCATCTAATCTACCTTTCCATCATATACTTCATCCTTGTGATTAACATCAATAGCTCCAGAAGCCATCACACGAACAGGATTTGCACCAACAAACAGTCTCATCAGATCAAAGAAGTGGCAACACTTCTCTACCAGAGTTAATATTGAACCGATTCCAATTGTTCACCTATGACCAATATCACACTCTTCAGCTTGCTCACTAGTCACCATGAGAACCAAAAACCATGCAATGTAATTTCAAATTGTATAAAATCTAACCTTAACCAGAAAAGGAAACTGATGCTCCCGAATTGCTACCTTTCTGACTTGTCCAAGGTTTCCTCCCTTAACAATTTCTATCAGCTTTGCAACAGGTGGCATGTATCTATATTCCAGTCTAACTTGTACCAATATATCTGGTCTCTTCCTAGCAGCATTGACAACCTAATCCAAAGTAACACACAAGGACAATAAATTATAGTTTTTAAAGATATTGGTCCAGTCTACCTTAATTAAATGAAACACACACACACACTGCACACAACACACAACACAATACAATCAGTTAGTTACTCCTTTTTTTTCCATAAAGACCAAGAAGCAAATTCTATTTTCTTTACTATTTACCATGACAACAAAAACCAAATTATCACTATTTATTCTTTCTTCTACTTCTTAAGAAAGAGTACAAAGTTACTGAAGGGCATTCATGCCCTTCCCCAGCTAATGGTAAGGCATCCAACTATAACAACACCATTTTCCAAAGGAAATACAGTTTATGCCTAGCATGCAATACTTGTTTATGAAGTAATACAGCAAATTTCAAAATTTCGCTTTCACAAGATAACGTAAGGGAAATGACACAAGTATAGTTGATATCTCCATCCCGATAGAGAGCACAAACAAAGAGATATAAAATGTTACAAACCCTTATAAAATTGCATTCTAACAGTTAAGCCAATAAGCAGCAACCAATTTTATGGAAGGAATGACAAACCTCTTTGCAATGTGAGATTGTGGTGCATAAGGGCTTTTCTACCAGTACACGATGTGGTTTGGAATGATTGATTATGTCCATAAGAATCCTATGATGGGTCATGTTAGGAGTGGATACCACCAAAACATCACATAGTCCAATGTCCAACAGCTCCTGGTGACCTGAGAAAACCTTCACAACTTTCAAAAAGTCATTCATTCATTCACCTAACTATGTAGCACTGTCTGCTTAATTAAACTATAGTAATACTGCCCAGAACATTGCATATAGAACTTACATGTTTACAAATGAAATCTCATCAATAGAATTTGTATATCCAAGTTAAAATAATAATAACTATATATTTTTTTTGTTACCATAGTATTGCAACAGAATATTTATCAATTTTACTGATGATTAATTTCTGTTAGAATAATCACTTCTAATAAAATTCTTCTCTTTCAATCACGATTTTTTTCATCTACGAGGCTTAAACAATCACTTCGTGAGTATAATAATAACAATATAATATAGGCAGAGAAATTTAATCAAGAGATGAATGTGTTATTATTATATTAATAAAAAAAGACAATACCTTGAGAGGCCAACCAAAGGAGTGTGCTAAGTCAAGAGCGAGTTGTTGAGAGGGAAGATGAGGGTCAGCAATAGCGACAACTGCCACGCCTTGAGTGCGAAGATGGTACAAATTCACGAGATGCTCTCTACCCATCATTCCTACTCCTATGATTCCGTACTTTACTACTATAGCACCTGCCATGGATTCTGATTTCTGAATTCTGATTCTTCTTCAACTCTTGGGTTTGTTTTGGTTAGTAGTACAAAATCTGGTAATTAGAGTTATAGAAGATATTTCATCCATTGATTGTTCCCTATCCGACAAATTCAGTCATGTCAGTTCACAAACTTCACATCTTTTTTGGCATTGTGTTCTCTCTATTTGTTTTTAATTTTATTTATTGATCTGTTTTCGAAAAGAATTTAATTAGAATAGTGTGGCATAATACGAGTTCATGTATGAGGAATTTATTTATTTGAATGGTAGTTAAATTTAAAATATTTTTATTTTTTATTAAGTGATATATACCGGGAGATTGAATACATGAAAATTAATATCTTTCCATAAACTAAAAAATCACCTGTAAGGACTTCTGTGCTCAGATAAGAATAAGCCTTAGGTAAGGTGACTAGGGATTAGTAGTACCTGAAGTATAGAACGTTATCTACTCGTAAAATGTTAGGAACCTTTGATATATCTCCTAGTTGAAGGCACCACAACTCTTTGTAGCTTTAAAATTTTTACAGTGAAAATTTGATTTTTGTGATGTCATCGTAGAATCAAACATGCACAACACTATTGGAGGTTACCTTGAGCGTTTTTGGACTAATTGAATACTTAGGCTTTTATTGGAGCTATTGAGCCTTGCCAGACCTAGGCTATGCCAACTTTGAGCCTAAATTAACCATGTTTGGAACAGGATCAAAATATTTACCCTATAAATATTTAGATCCTTGTATGATGAATCCGTACAATTGCAACACCTTTAGACGACTAAAGTGTAGGTGGAAGGAAGGGTTTAAAAAATATTTATTTGGCATCTAGACAGGATTATCTTATTTATTATGTTTTTTTATTTCATTTTCAATATTTTGTAATTTCAAAAAAAATTTTAAGAACACCCATTTTTCATTGGAAAAATATGTAGTAAAAATATTAAGGAAATAACCACCATACACAATAATATTGATTATATTATAAATAATAGTCAAAAGAAAATAATTTATGCGGCACTATTTTAAAAAAAAATTAGTAATCGGATCTAAAATAGACAATAGAGTTGGCAATGCATTTGCTTTCCCATGTTTATTTCAATATCCACGAGGCATATGATATAATAGATATTTACCATCATTTGAATATTTAAGGTGGGCCTTGAATGGTTTAAAATTATTCCAGGTTGCACCAAAAACATCATTTGAGATCTTATAAACCAGCACTAATAGAAATTAAGCCATTTCACTAACTAGTGTATGGGGCAGATGGTGTCATACTGACTTTTACAGGGAAAAAGCTTTATTCTTTTTCCAAATAACTACCATGAAGAATTTAAAGGAGCTCTAGTTAAATTTGGGTTCTAAATTAAGACATGAAGAAACAAAACTTTTACAAACCATCTGGTTTTGTTTACTAAATGCTTCTGTGATTGCTCGTTAAGGGCTTGAGTAGTTAGCAGCTCAAAAGTCCATAAAATGTTGACAACAAAATTTGATTTACGCTTTCTTAATTTCTAATGAGTTTTAGAGCAGCTGGATGCATGAGTGACTCCAAAAAGGTTCTTTCTTTCAAATAACCGGGGAGTTATTTGTCAGTGGAGTAGAAGTTAATTTTTTTCCAGAGATAAGCCCCTCTTCTTTTGTATTTGGTTCTTATTAATAATTTGAAGTTAAATTTATATTTGAAGTAGAAAATTCGAGTAAATTGAACTACACAGCATGCTAATTTTGTATGTCAACACTATTATTGCATGCGTAGTTCAAAGGCTGCATTCTACATTGGTTATTCTTAGGTATACCGTCAAGTCTTTCCACCTGATGGTTCAGGTACATTAACCAGTTGAATGGAACATTCTTCCAAAAGGAACACCTTAACCTACGGTTCACATTCTAACCAAATTGAGATTGACGGGCTAATGTTAATATGTTTAGACAAGGTGTGTATACAAGTCTGACTGTCAATTGACATTTATTGTCACCAGCAGATACTAATCCTTTCAAAAAAAAAAAAATCAGTTTTTTGGGATAGGGGGGTGGCGGTGGGAGGGGGGCGGGGGCACCTCTCTATTTTATTATGATACATGATAACAGCCAATATGTTTTATGAAGAAAAAAAAATCCTATATGATTCATTTTTGTCATGAACTTCATAATGTTTTATTAAGAAAAAGAATCTTGACTTGGTTAATGCTGTTAACCAAGAACTACCTACAACCAAAATCGTACCAATGCTTGATAGAGACCATATGCACACAGCAATATTTTTGTTGGGGGAGAGGGGGGGTCATGCTTTAGAGGTCCAGCATGAGCAGCAGTGGTTTCTCTATAACAGCATCTAATATATTCACATGCTGTACTTAAATAAAGATCAAAGGCAAAAAAGTTTATAAAAATATTGAGCTAATTACTATTAAGTCATTTTATTACCAACAACTACATTGCTTTCAACTATCATATCATGCCTTTCACAGTTTCTCCACCAACACCTCAATGCACAAGTTTATCAGGGCAGAATCTGGATCAATTTAGTTTAGATGGGTGATGCATAAGCCATATAAACATGATGCTACTAAAATTACCATAACTATTCTTGTATAACAGTCTCTTTAGTCTCTACATTAATGAAAAATAGTTACTAGCCTTATCAAACTAAGAATATTACTTCTCACCCATAAATCTTTCTAACAGTAGTTACCTGTATATGAAATCTGGCAAATTGTGAAAACCAGTTACTAAGGGATTCATATATTTGAAAGATTACTGCACAACTTCAAGTTTCTAATTCCTAAAACCAATATAAATTCACAACACTTGAGTATCCTCATAGAAAAAAACCATGATCAAATAGTTAAAGGAAGCAGCAACCGTCAGATCTTTCTTCTAGCTTACAAATAAACAAATAAAAGCAAATCCCGTGCATTGAATTTTTTTTGTACTACACAATATGAAGACCAAGTGTATCTAGATGGAAAAACAGGCAGCATGTATGAGTTCAGAATGAAGTGAAAAAGCACTAAGAAGATTTGGGAAGTCAAAATGCATTTACAATTGAACAAATGGCATATCTGCTGAAGCCTCTAAGTTAATCAATCCAAATCCACTAAACCATAGGCTTCTCACATCATAGCCGCCACCATCATCATCAGGCCTCAGCACATCTCTAATTCTCTATATCAAATCAAAACCTTGTTCCTGAAATAGCAATCATAATTAGTCCCACCCAAACACTCCTACATTTGGATCTACAAATCTAATTTTAAAACAAATTCAATTTCTCTTTTTTTTTTTTTTCATTTCAATTATCCACATTACAAGGGATTTAGTGGTTTTCATGAAATAAGAATATGAAAAAAAGGGGGAATTGGAAAAAAGAAAGGGCAGGCACACCTACGTCTGTTTGGAGTAGGAGGAAGAGGAGGGGACGCGCTTGTTACGGAACATCATGTAACCGACGGGTAACACTACTCCGATCATCATAACGGCGGCACCGATCAAGTATCTCAGTGGGCTTGGTGGCTCCACCTCTACCAAGCTCCTAATCTGCATCGCAACAACGTTACGATTAGAGAGAGAGAGAGATCCAAAATTGAAATTGAAAACCCTAATTAATAAACAACATTTACACGATCTACTTACAGGCATCTCCACCAAACACAAAATGAAAATGTTCCCACTCGCTGATTTGTCTGTCAAGGTATAACCAAGAAGAAGCTTCTGCTCTCTTCTTCTGTAACGGAATAAATGAATCATCATTGATTTTTATTTTTTTTACACGCGCATTTTCCGTATATTATTACCCTTGCCTTCAAAGCTCCTTACGCCCATACGGATACGGATACGAATTCAGATACACTTGTATAATAGTACTACATTTAGGGGGTGGGTAAACGGGTCCAGGTCCATGAACTGGCCCGTGGGATCCGCGGTCTGCGCGAGTTACAATCAATTTTTTTAAACGGTCCTTAATTATGTCATATTTTTGGCCCGTCCCACCTAATCCGCGGATGATGCGGGTTTGGCCCACGAGTCCGCGGATTGCCCGAAGTCCGCATTAGGTTTGATTTATTTGACCTTGACCTAATTAACTAGGTTTGATTTTCTCTTTTTTACCCTAAACTTTTCTTTTAAAACAATAGATAAAGAATATACATTAGATAAGATAAAGATTTAAAGATAAAAATAAAAGATTTAAATTAAAAGATGATAAAAATAAAAAAGGATAATATAAGATAAATAAAAGATAATAGAAATAAAAGATTAAGATAAAAAAGATAAGTGATAAAATGTTAAAAATCTTCCTTTTGATATTTTCTCGATCTTTTTCTCTTTTTATCTATTTTTTTCATATCTGTAAACCATAAATAATAAAAATATCAATTCTTATTATTTAAGCAAAAAATAATTGTTAAATAAATATTTTAAAGATATTTCAATATATTTTTATTATAAAAAATAGCTCACGAGATGGAAAAGACTCAAGCTACTTCAAATATAGAATCATTTGTTGGTGGAGATGTTTAAATTTCATATTTTAGATTTATTGCTTCGATTTTCTTTTGTTAAGACATTATTTATTTTATTGATGTAATTGACTAATTATTGAGATTTTATTTACATTTGTATTGAACTTAATTTCATTGTATTATATTTTTATTAAAATTGAAATTATTTTAAAATTAGGTCCGCGGACCGGCCCGTTTGACCCGCGGGGTCTGTGGGACGGGGGCGGACCAATTTATTTAGTCCGTGTAAGAAGCGGGGCGGACTGGCCCGGTCCGATGCTAATGCGGACAGGCCTTACGCGGGGCGGACCGGCCCGCTTGCCCACCCCTAACTACATTCCTATTGGCCCCTACAACATTTACTATTGGTCCTACAAATTTTAAAATCCCGTGGAAATTTCTTTTTTACCCTTAACAATTCAAACCAACCCCCCACCCTCTTCCCCATGCCCCTAACCCTTTTTTCACACAACGGAAACATAATTGTACTGTGTATCTAAACAAACAATACAACTAAATTGTATTTCTGTTATACAAAAGGAGGTAAAAAGTTTGTACAATAAAAATATAATGTTGTTGTATACTTTGTCAACAGAATTGTCTTTTCGTTAAAAGGGTTCTTTTGAAAAAAAAAACAACTTAATAGGGGCCAATAATAATTTGTGCGGGGTTAATAGCAATGCCCCCAACCCAAATGTGCAGCATCATGATCGTTCATGTCCATTAAGAACTTGGGCTTGCGGTGACCGGTTGTGACCAAGGAATACTAAATGCTTTTTTGGTTTGGTTTCGACAAAAAATTATGTTTGGGTTTGGCATATGGTGTTGCCAGCGTTGTGAGGTGGAATCACTTGCTGCCACAAAGAACCACCTCACAAAGAGAGGATAAAATTGAGAATAAACAAATAGAGTTTATTTATAAGAATTTTGGAAAAGTACTGCGACAATAATAAATTTCCAATTAGTGCATCAAGATGAAGATAAAATTAAGAATATAGAAATAGAGTTTATTTATTGAATAAATAAAGCAGATTAATATTTAGTAGCCAAAATATATCTGAAAAGAAAGAACTAGTGAAGTCGAAAAGGAATCTATATATATGGATAGGCTTCTTGACTTTAGTAAGTGGATGATGCATGCCCTGGCAGACAATGCCTTTCACTTTCCTCCATCACTTTTTACTATCTGGAATGCCAATGCAGATGAACAGCTATTACACAATTTGATCATCTTCTTCAGTTTTAAGCTTCAATGCTTACTTAAGCTTCAACTACAAAATGTACTTTCTGACGAGTTTGGGTTATATAGAGAAATTGCATTTATAAACAAAGTTTGTACAAACAATTGTGCAACAAAAATAAAACAAATATATAAGACCATTATGCTAAGAGATAAAAAAAGACCAACAGGAATTTCTAACAGAAGGATAGTCTTTATAACATTTATTCGAAGTGGTACTCACGTTTAATATTTAATAGTCTTTAAAATTAAATTATCTCAAAAAAAAAAATACCATCCAATAGAAAGAAAAAAAAGATAATATTATAAGAGTTTAATGATTATGAATTTAAAATATATAATAATTTTATATTATCATCTAATTAAAAATAATCATTCATATAATTTTAAAATTAATTATTATAAAAATTAATAAATTTATCATATAAAGAAAATTATAATTAATAATTGTATAAAATTATTTTATATTATGAGTTCATAATAAATTTTCTCATACTATAAAAACTATTGTCATATAAGTCATATATATTCATCCATAATATTTTCTTGTCCATTTGGATGATTCTTGATTAATTTATGTTCGGGATCCCGGAGTTTGGATTGGAGGAATACATAGAAGGACATCATGTTTAACATGTAAGGGATCTTAATAAAATATTAATAATTATCAGAAATATATTATTGCATTAAATTATCAAGAGGTGTTGTGAAAAATATCTAGATTCATGATAAAGAGCAAAATTGATAAGTACGAGTAACTGTTGATTTTGTATTCTTTCTCAACCAAATCACCGTTTTCCTTGTGGGCTCAACAGATGGGAAGAAGAAAATATATTTTTTGATTTTAGTATATTGAAAATCACACCCTAATCTGTTAGAGTTCTCATTATTTTCTAATGGACAAAACTGATTTCCAAACCCATATTAATGTCTGCTCACCAAATTAGATCATTTTTATTTGAGCTCATAAATATAAATAATTAATATAAATAATAAATATAATATATAACTCACACCAATTAATTAATTAAGAATTATAAAATTTCTCACCATCAACATAAGGAACACTCAAATCCTTCTGCACTGCAACTTTTAATTAGAAATTGTTACTTTCAACCACACATGCATTTTCGCAAAATCCACAAGATATTTTTATAGAATAATTGTTTTGCACTGGTTAATTATAAGCGTGAAAGAAAAAGGTGAAATTGATGTATTGATAAATAATTGACTTATATATTAAGATGTTAATTTGCAAATGCCAAGTGATAGAAATATGACATGATCTCCACCAGAATGACTCGTACAAAAGATTGGTTTATTTGCATGGAACCACGGCGGAGACACAACCTTATCAAATATATTTAGTTTTTAATATTAGACGCGTCAAATCATGGCCAATTCCTTAGGATGGTGGAATAATAATGATAATAATACATGCATCATATTCGTGCTACACAAAATATGGGGCCGCAAATGCTTTTTGGTTTTGTCAGGAATGGAAAGTGGGATGTCTAGTGATGTATATGCCATGAACAACCAATGAGCCATTCATCTAAATGATATGATATTGGTTTCACTCCTTAAATAAGATTTTAAATTTAAATTTTATGGATAAAATATTTTGATTGAAATAAGAGATTCTATCAAACTGGCCGACTTAAGTTGGTTGAGGATTGATAATTGCATTTCTTTATTTCAATAAATTTACATGTATTTTTTAAAAATTATATATTTTGTATCTATAATTTTATTTGTTAGAATTCCTAACTTATTCTCATCCCATCATCCGAATGAAATAAAATACACCTTCTTATTTTAATAAAATATTAATATTTATCTTAAAATTTTATATTTTACATTTTTTATTTTTACGTACTTGAATCATTTTTTCATTTTTATTGTGTTAGATTATTTTTTAAAATAGTTTGAACCCATTGATCTTGAATCTTAGATCTATTACTTAAAAATAATCAATTAAATTTTTAACAAAGATTAATCATTAACTAATAAATATTTCACTATGATATCATGTTTGCTCAAAAAATGACATAAACATGAGCTTGAAGTTTCTGGACTGATACAAATATATATATATATATATATATATATATATATATATATATATATATATATATATATATATATATATATATATATATATATATGGTTGGTTACGAGTAGTTTTCACTTGTTTTGGTATCAGATATGTGTCGTGGACATGCAACACTGTTCCTAATACAAAGACACAGTCACATGATCAATTATATATGTGCCTAACTTACACGATACATCTATAGTAACATCCACGCACTACAAATACTGCAAACATTAGCCTAACTGGACCGATTGCTAGGTGGCTTTTCGAAAGGTTATGCATGTTAACAGTGCACGAACAACTATCATTTCCAACTTGCGAAATTTTGCTTTTGTTAAAATAGAAAGTAAAAGAAATGAAATGAAATGATGCATCGTCTGTATTAATACTTTTTTTGTCTTATCACTCGTGGTCAAATGGAAAGGACGTCTTGTTCAAATTGGTTTAAAGGCAATTTAACATGGAATACAAAAATCATTAATTAATGGTTTTTGTTGGAAGGCAAATCATTAATGATATTGTACTCATCTTTTGTATTGGCATGTAAAACATTATTGGTTTTAATTTTTTAGCAAGAGAATATAGGAATCATCGTAATATATACTATTCGTTTCAAATTATGAGGCTTAATATACTTTCATTTAATTTAGAAATTTTTCTCTCCTAATTAATAGTAGTTTAGAGTTTGAATTTAAACCTTAAATATATAATAGATTTTGATAGTAAATATTTCATATCAATATCATAATTAAAAAATATAGTTCTCTTTTTATATATTTATATGCGTGTTAGTTTGTGTTTATTAACTTTATTTTATATTATTATTTTAATGTTATTGCAGTAAGTAAATTTTACCAATCATGATGGAAACCATAAATTAGAACGAAATAGACTAAGACATGTGACTCTGTACTATTATCAAAAATATATATATATATATATATATTAATAAGATAAATAGTGTTTAAAATATAAATTAATGTTATTTAATTTTAAAATATTATATTATTCATTTATTAACAGTAAAAATATTTGCATTTTTAGTTTCTGCACATTTAAGTTATATATAATATATTTTCTATGCATATATTAAGCCATTTTGGGTTGCAGTGCCCTTCTTCTTGGTGTTAAAGCACGAGACGGTGGATTCAAATTCCACGGTGACTATTTTTTTTTTAATTTTTAAATCCCATTTTTGAGTGTCACATCATCTATAATAGACACATAAACAAATTAAATTCCTGTTTAAATAAAATTCATGTCACTTGACGAAATTAGAAATTGGACGATGAATTAATTGTTGGACTAAATTTTATAAATTTTTAGAGCATGAGAACTTGATTTAAACAGTTGAAACTAGAGAAACTAAAATCACCTATTTGGTAAACTATAGAATTAAAATTTAAAATACAATTAAGCAAAAAAAAATGTGCATCGACCTAATTTATATTTTTCTTTATATATATGTATATTTATTTTGTAGGTTATTTTTTTATAGTTGTTTGCTACTTTCTTACCTTAATTTTATGGTAAAAGGAAAAAAGATTTTTTTTTCTCTTCAGGTATAAGAATAATGTAAAAATAGAAGTTTCAAACATATCATTATTGAAAGGCAAATAATCATTTTGGTTTGATGTGTAAAATAATAATACTGGAAAGAACAATAATTCTAGTTTAATTCCTAAAAGTGTAACAGTTATGTCATAGTACATAATGATAAATTGGTATTTCAACTTAGGAATGTATTTAATTAGAATTTTAAAAGATATTTATTGTAAAAAAACTTAAGGTATTTAATCAAGATTTTTAAATAATAGAAATAAGTTTTTGATATTCAATCAAGATTATTAGAATTTTTTTTAAGGAATTTAATAAAAATTTTTGGTATTCAATTAATATTTTTTAAATTTAATTTTTTTTTCTGGTATTCAAAAGTATACAAATTTTGATGGATTATTTTTTAGGATCAATTTTAATGGATTTCATGAGATTTTTTTTCTTTTCCTACCAATTGACATATTTTTTTTTCATCACACATAATAACTTGTCTCTTTGTTGAATATTCATAATTGTATTCCTTAAATATAACTTAATGTCAAATTGATGTTAAGAAAATATAACTTAATGTCAAAATTGATCCTTAAATATTACAACTTAGATAAAATAGTCTCACAAACTTCATGTTTGGACAAAATTATTGTATTTTTTACACATTCAACAAATAAATCAGATTTTTTATTCTTTTAAAGATTAAATTATCATTGATTTACACATTTAAACACCAAAATGGTCATAAACCCATTTTAAAAATAGGTCAAATGACCTATTGGTCATTTATCTTAATTTTTTAGTCCATTTTGATCTTTTGTCTTTTAAAAAGTTCATTTTAGTCTTCTATGTTTTAAAAAAGGATCAAAATGGTTCTTCCATAAGTACACATTTAATATTGTTGGAAAACCAAGATAGTGATGATTTTTAATGTCATTATCAAATATTTACAAATTTGAAAGAAAAAAAAAACTATCTTCCCCACATTCATTATTGTTCTCTTCCCATTCATGCCTTTCAACAACACAACCAAGTCTCACAAGTTGTGATTGGCTTGGTGGTGGTTCATTGACGCAGTTGAAGTACACCCATCATAACAAGTTTAGATCTAGAGCGACGACACAAAACTGTACTGGCGGCCATGTAGATGAGTGACTTTGGTTGAGAAGGCAAGGTAGATTTGTACAAGTAAAATTGTAGAGCTCCACCTCATGCGTGCTTGCAATCACTGTCGTGTTGCGAAAGTTGTTGCGACAATGAACTTGGATGCAAAATCATGCACTTGAGGAACTCCTTGGATGTCGGGAAGCACAAGGATGGAGTGGTGCAGCAGGAACTAGATCATGTCAACGATGTGGTGGCCGTGACAAAGGAGGAGGTCGGGAATTAGATTGAACCCTAATTGAGAAAATTGGAGGTTTTGTTTAAAGTTAATTTTTCATCATTTTAAGACCATTGATTCTTGTGTTTTGGATTGTGGGTGTGATTGGTATTTTGAAGTTGAAGATTTTAGTTATATGTTGTTGAGTTAGAGATAAAGATGATAGAAGATGAGCAAGGAGGAAGGGAGAAGAAGAGGAGAAAAAATTATATTTTATGATAGTTTTTAGTCATCATTATATTAGTTTCATTAGTGGTGTTAAATTTACATTAACAAAAGGATTATTTTTATCTTTTTTAAAACATAAAGGACCAAAATGAATTTTCTAAAAAAAATAGATAACCAAAATTAAAAAAAAAGAAGATAAAGACCAAAGATAAAAGAGCAAACAAATATATGTATCAGCCGAGTAATCTATGCCCTATGGACTAGGCTCCTGAATTGCAAAGGTTACTGTCACGAGGAGCTGGAAATTAGTAATATATATACGATAACCAAACCGCCCCCACCCACCGCCGTCTAGTCTAAGGTCCATGCAATGTTAATTATGCGAATGTGATCATATTCATTCATAGACCCTGCTCCTGCATTTCACGCACTTTATTCCTATTCCAACAACCTTGAGTACCTACCCTCATTCATATAAACTACTTGATGACACATCTTTATATTCCTTCTCCCATGATTTTTAAATAATAATATCAACCAAAATGTGTCTCTCATCGATAACAAGGGGTTTTGCATTAGTCCTATGAACTAATGCCCGGTTCTTCAGGATTATGTCTCGTTAAATTTAATTTAGTATACTTTGTTTTTTGAGCTTCGTGAACACCGGGTTGTCTTGTCTCCGATTCTTTAATCAACTTCAACCTGAATTCATGGTGGTCCAAAGCACAAGACTTAGATTAGTGTTCATGCAATCTATTATGCCTCGTTGCTTCTAAGCTCTCACCTTTATTTCATTCTCAAGTTGGTCGCAAAAGCTTGGTCAAAAGCTTCTGTTGAGCAGGTAGTAGCTCTTGTTTTTCTTATTAAAAAAGTAGTACTTTGAGAATTCGGATTATTATATATGTTCAGGATTCAGCCTTTTGAAGCTTGTGGTCTTTTATGTGCCTTCCAAAGTTTGAAGTTAGCTAATAAGATGTTTTGTTTTTGTGGTCTGTTGGTTGTTCAATTCAGTGACGAGGTTGGAACATAAGGCACGGTTTGCCAAGGATATTGGAAGTACTAGTACTTATCTGTTGCAAATAGTACTCGTTTCCATAAGCAACTTCTCAGCCGGTACTTTGAAATCACACCAAACTTTTTTTGCCTTCACCTTTTTCGGCTCCGATGAACCACCCAAAATAGTGTGTATCAATCACAAGTCCAAACTAACCTTCTTTATTGTGCTTTAGTTATCAACTTATCTAGCTATATGTCAAGAGGGTGTCACTCGGTTGAATATGGTGCGTGAGTTGTTGTAAACCTCCTGACGACACTGTCTTCGATTCCCATAAATAAAAAAACTTGTCTGCTTATATATAAGGATTCCAAATTCTTTGAGTTCAACATTCAGTACTACCACAAGTGAGTGTTAGAAAGTACAAACCAAAATGGATGGTGGTTATTTTCCACCTCGCAAAATTGGTTCATGGCATGGATTGGAATTAGAGGATGTGCAAGAAAATGATGAACTCAAATTGGTTACATCGTTATCTGCCATACCTCAGCCACCTACCCCACATGAGCCTATGGAGTTCTTATCCAGGTCTTGGAGTCTCTCTGCTGCAGAAATTTCGAAGGCTCTTTTGGAAAAACAAAAGCATACCTTCCATGACAAGAATCAAGCCACCTTTCCAGAAGCTATTTTGGCACCTCAATTAGTAGTAAGTCATACCCCTTCATGATGATGTTATGCTCATTTGCATTAATTGTTAATTGAATCTCATGATCTCATCATCTGCCAAAACTCTGAATGATAATTGATTAATAAAAAAAAATTGTTTACAAAATTACCTGATAATCCCTAATTACAAGTCCACACACTATAAAGTGTGTGAATAAACTGATGTGAGGTTGTTCAGCTTAAATACTCCGAGAGAGAATTTTGACATTCATATTGATCCTACTTGATTCGAGCAGTTCTGCATCCTTTGAAGGATATTTGTAATGCTAAGCCAAAAAAATAATTACTTCATACACTTTAAAGTGTATGAAAATGTATTGCATTGTGGTTTGGCCTATTCTCTATAAGCTCTAAGATTTTCACTCTTTCTTTTGCAGACAAGTAAGATCATACCTTCTCCTTATAGTAGAAAGATGGGTACTATTGGAAAATGGTTTCATCAGAGGCATCATGGGAATACTAACATTACTGTAAAGAAGAAAGATCGGGCACGCTTAGAGAATGCACGTGTGCATTCTGCTGTGTCCATTGCTGGGCTAGCTTCGGCCTTGGCTGCTGTTGCTGCAGCAGAGAACTCTTGTGGCTCTCAAACGAAGTTGAAACTTGCTCTGGCTTCAGCCACACAACTCTTGGCATCGCATTGCATTGAAATGGCTGAACTAGCTGGAGCTGATCATGACCATGTGGCTTCTACTATAAAGTCTGCGGTTGATATTCAAACCCCTGGTGATCTAATGACTCTTACAGCTGCAGCTGCAACAGGTATTTGCTTAATTCGTATTCGCTTTAAGCTTATTTTGAAAAGAAAAGAAATTTCTTTTTTCTCTCTTTTTTGCCAGCCTTATGAGAGTTTCTAGTAGGAAAACAATGATTTGCCCCGCAAAAAGAAAGCATTAGAAATTGGATAATCATATTCATTCATCTACTTTCTCTTCTATTTCGTTTTCCTTTTTTTTCACTCTCTATTCTTATGTAAAAAAATGCTAGCAACATACTCTTTTGAACATTCTCTCCCCTATTGGTTAAAATTATTGAAAATTACAAATTTCCGTGGATCTCATATCCTATTTAATAACTTTATTCAGATTTTGTAATAAATGAAAGTGTTTAAAAGAATGTGTTAAAGAGTGTGTTCCTCACACTCCTCTCTTTAATATATTAAGATATAAAAACATGAGTTCTCCAATCTTTATCTAACAGTTCTGATTTTTGAATTCATGAATGTGTGAAAATGTTTACGTCTGAATCATTATGTATTCACCCCAAAATTGGGTTGTACATCTTTATTCTTACCAATTCTGGAAAGTGTTTATAAGACTTGTTATAGGACATGAACTGTTGATCATTCATGACAAGATTTCTTTTTCATACTGTGCAAAATCAGCTTTGAGAGGAGAAGCAGCTCTAAGAGCAAGATTGCCAAACGAAGCAAAGAGGAATGCATCTATAAGTCCCAATGATAGGGTACAACTACCACAATCTCATTGGTTTTCTGCTTTTGAAGGTCAGAGTTGTGAACATCATCCTCCATGTGTGGGAGATTTGTGGCAGCTCACAAGAAAAGGTAATAACAACAAAGACACTCTCCATTATAGTCAAGTTCTAATTTTAAAGAGACAAAAGTACATAAAAATAGGAATTTGCTTATCACTATTTTTAAGGCTTCTTTGCTTTACCTTTTCAGGTGTATTACGATGGAAGCATGTTTCTGTTTACATCAACAAGAAGTGTCAGGTATACTAAATTAAACCCAGGCTTAAACAAATATTCATGTGATGATGGTTTCCATAAGGAAGGAATTTTTAATTAATTCCCTTTTTGTTCAGGTCAAAATCAAGATCAAGAGCAAGCACGTTGGAGGAGCCTTCTCCAAAAAGAATAAATGTAAGCATTTTTCTAATTAAAAAACTCTAACAACCGCGTACCCACCTCCTTTATCCATGCATCTGTTGGCATTATTAAATTCCTTTATTTTTTTCTTGATTCAGACATAAAAAAATTTCTATATTTCCTCCACTTGCCTATGTTTTTGGAGTTAGGTAGTCTAATTTTCATTGTATATATTATTATACTAGGTGTGGTTTATGGAATTTGTGACAAAGATGGGGCATGGCCATACAGAAAAGAAAGGAAAACGTCAGAAGAGTACTTTGGCCTCAAAACTGCACAAGGTCTTCTAGAGTTCAAGTGTGATAGTAAACTCCACAAGCAAAAATGGGTTGATGGAATAGGGTGTCTACTTCGTCGAGTAAACTCTATTGAAGCAACAGAGCGCTCTCTAGATCTTTTAAGTATTAACAGCGACACGTGACTGGTTTGAATTGCATTGTATCACTGTTTAGAGAAATTTTAAGAAGTGTTGAGGAATACTTTGTTTTTTTTTTTTTTTAAATAAAAAAGGAGTGTGTGAAGTCACTTAAGGTTTCAAGGTACGTAGAGTTGTAAAGAAAAAGAAAGAGGATCGGAATGACATTTCAAAAAAATAGAAGAAATCAAAGTAGTAAAATAATTTCTTTTAAGACGGTACATTATTGTGTAAGTGTGTAATTGTGTTATGTATATGTATGTGTTTAGAAGAGTAGGACAGAATTTTGTTAAACGCATGTACTCTTATGATGGCTGTACCACTAGATACACAAGGAAGGATTGATGTTTATTTACTTCATTTTTTCGTTACCCTGATACATATTAAGGAATTTGAAAACTGAAGAATTAGTTATTAACTAAAACATCAACCGTTGTAATTTTGATAAAGGTTGATTAAAATGTATATCAATCTTTTTACAAGTGACAATCAAGGTAATGAAGCTCATAAAGTTGCTGAATTCATTTCACTGAATTAGGCAATTAGCAATGTTACAAGGACCCAAAGAATCAACTCAATCTTCCTTATGCTCATATTTTACAACTGAAGTGGGACATTATTTGAATATGAATGTAGATGCACACCATTTTGGTGCACTGTATTTTGGTTATTTGCTGTTTCCCTCAAAATACAACAGTCCTCTTTTCTTCATAAGGTAACACCCGAAGTTCACAGTAAGATCTGATAGCCTTGGAAAGGCATTGTTTCTCTAGGTTTTCTGATTTCTGTACAAAGCTCTGCAAGTTATCCCTGTGAGAAACTCTCTCAACCTGCAAATGAGATTAAACCATTTTACCGGCAGATAAGTAATATCACCCATACTTGAGGCTGTCCATTATGTAAATGTTATACAGTGCATCTGCACACGCGCAATTTAAGGATGCTTAATTTACAATCTAGCAAAAGGCACAGTAAAACAGTTACAGTGAAAACTGAAAAGTATAAGACTATATATGACTCAAATGTCTTGGAAACTTGGTCTGCTTGTAACTGAAACAGAAACCTAAAGAAATTCATTCTGAAGAGATTCTTCTGCAGGAGTGTCAATCTCTATTTTGTCAACGGGGAAGGTGCTATTGAATCTTAACGCAGAAAATGTAATCTAGAGTATTATAATACTATTATAACAACTATACTAATATAAAAATTATTCAGGATTTGCCTATTTGGACAGATGTCAACCTTTGATGCAATATTTTCCCACCATTAGTTGTCTTGGGTTTCTCTTTCATTGCATTGGAATTGGAATCTCTACTCGCAAATCGGAACCCTCACAGAAGTATGGATGCTCTAGTTTTTTAATTTTTATTTTAGAACAAGAAAACAACAAAATGTTGAGTAAGCACATCTACAAGGAAATCCACTCTCAAAAAATATATCTTGTAAGAGTTTGATAAACTGAAGTTAGCCTTGCAATTTGTTCACCCTGGTGCAGCGGTAAAGTTGTGCCTTGGTGACTTGTTGGTCATGGGTTCGAATCCGGAAACAGCCTCTTTGCATATGCAAGGGTAAGGCTGCGTACAACATCCCTCCCCCATACATTCGCATAGCGAAGAGCCTCCGGGCAATGGGGTACGAAGTTTTATATTAGTGGCACACGTGTTAATTGCACCTACATTTTGTTCATTCTTAGTGTCTCGTCTAACTCTAGGTGGTTGCAACCAGACTAGGGTTTCTTGGATGATGGATCAGAACTTCAGAAGGCAGATGCAGAATGTGTAATTAAAAAAGTAAAGAAAACACCATAAATAAATGGCATTAAATATGCTAATGTCTATTACCGCCTATAATCAATTCAGATCAACATTATCATTAAAATATTATTACAAAGGAAGCAATGTAATGAGAGCAACAGCAAAACAAGTATGAAAGATTTTATGTTCACCATTTGTTCAATTATAGGTCCTGCGTCAAGTTCTTCAGTCACATAGTGACTTGTTGCACCGATTAATTTAACACCTGCTTCAAAGGCCTGCCAAAGTAATCTAGCATATTAAACATGCATACAACTGAAGGAATCAGAAAGAGCACACAACAAATGGTTAAACGTGGCAACAGTTTAACCTGTGATGGTGCAGGAACACCTACCTGTTTAGATGGATTACCACCCTTGAATGATGGCAACAGACCATGGTGAATGTTAATTATATCGTTCCCATAGCTCCTTAAAAAGTTTCCTGATAGTATCTTTGCATATAAATCAATGCTGTAAGTATTAATAGTTCAATACTATCAAATATTAACATATATATACAATAGAAGATATAAACTACTCTCATATTTTCATAACTTGCAGAGGCAGAGAAGAGCCAGTTCATCCCATAAGCACCCAAATTTCAAGAATAAGTTCAATTACCAAAATATTATAAATATAATAAATACACTGAGAGCATGGAGCTATATAGTTATTTACCTGCATATACCTTGCAAGTACTAAAAAATCAGTATTCTGAATCAACTGCAATATCTCCCCTTCTCTTTTATTTTCTTTAGATGTGCATAAACAATGATAAGGAATGCCATGCCTTTCAAGAAAACGTATCACATGGGTGTTTGAACCTCTATGATGGTTACTGGAGAATGCATCATAGAAAACAATTAAGAAATAAATAAATGAATATGAGACATATAAATCAATTTAGTGGTGTGTAATCACTGAATTTCACCTAATTACACAAGTGATATCTACTGGAAGTCTTCCATCCTGCCATCCATGTAATAAATCAACCAGGCAGTGGTCCTGTTGCAAAAAAAAAAACAGAAAACCTTTGATAAATATTTATGCTCACCCCTTTAAACAATTCTTTTGAAAAAAAAAAACAAGAAAAGATAACAAGAGTGATAATGCACACCTGTTTTGATGCCAGAACCGCTATCTTATATTTAGGATCCAGAGCTGGCACCCTTACAACAGATCTTATTGCATTGAATGTTTGTGAAAGCTTTAGGAAGTCCTCCTCCATTTGCACCCGTGGCCATTTAACAGGATCAAAAACAAAATCACTGCAATGATCAACACAAAATAATGCAGCTGCAGTCATTGTTTCCATATACCCATTCAAACGACAAATTACTTGAACTCTGTCGTGTTTAGATCTCATGTTTTTTAGCATGCATTGAATTATGAAGCCAAAGCACCACAAACTGGACATCAGTACATGATAAAGTATCCATACATAGTGTTAGACTGTTACTTGATAAGAACTGACCCTAAGAGATAAGGTTTTAAAATCCCTTAATATACATAGAGAAATCAGATAGGAAGAATTTCATAAGTAAAAGTATTCTAATTTTTACTCACCAAAGTGAAGAACATTTCATTGCATCCAATTGCAAGAAAAGAAAAAGGAAGAAAATATAAAATTATAATTTATTGTCTGTGCAAAATTACCTGTGAATGCAACTACTTGATGGAATTGAATCAGTTGTACTACATATAACAGGTAATCTGATTAACATCTTGTTAGATTAATACACTAAAACCACAAAATTCCTCTGAGAAAACTACTTGCTGCATTATATTTGTTTGCCCATCAGATCCATTATCCTTTCCCGAATTAAAACAAAAAACAAAAATCTGCAGCCCTGTTTATTGGTGTGGAGAGTTCCCGATTCTATTTCAATTGGTGTTTTCTGATTGAACATGACAATCTAGACAAGGAATATTAGATGAAGGGAGTGTCCATGTCCTTAGTGCCACCAAACAGCAAGCAAAACACAACATTAGCCAGCCACTCTAATTCTTGCTCTCTCTCTCTCTCTTTGTAGTGCCTGTTGGGCTGTAACATGGGTAGTAGTCATGACCCCAACAACAAAGGCGATTCTCCATACAATGGTATAAACTGCCTAAAAGCTTAAAGATAAAAATGCTATCGGTAAGGATAAAACTTCAATGCTGCCAGCGTCGTTCTACAACCAAAATTGGCATTTCATCTGAGTAACCACTGCATTCATCTCAAATTCTCAATAACTAAAATTGGCAATGATGACTGAGATATAATGCTGATTTTGATTAGAGAACAATGACTATGGAATTATATTTAAGCTCTGTCCTATTAGTAACCCAATGAATTAACAATGCAATTGACAGTCAACTCACATTGGTCTTGGGTAGATGCATGAAGACTTAGGTTCGATGCTCATTGCCACCATTATACACAAACAAAAAAAAAAAACATTACTGAAATTAGAGAATGAATGAGTGTACCTTCTGGAGTAGAAGACTTGTTTATTTTCAGGAACAAAAACATCAGCGGCGAGAATGTTTCCACCTCTAGAGGCAATACAGTCGGACAGCTTGGCTACAATTCCAACCGCATCCTATCAACAAAATCAAATTCAATTCCCTTTTCCAATAACAGAAAACAAAACCAAAACGGCATAGCATAAGAGTATGTATGTTGATTACGGGGCAATGAAAGACGTGGATTCCGTGGGTGAGGGAGGAAGGGGGATCCAAAGATTTGAAGGACATGTTCCTTTGGACCGATCCTAAAACATAACGAGGGACTCTTCGGGCCATGGCCATTCTCTATGTCTGAATCGCAATGTTCGGGTTCAAGTTCAAGCACCAAACTTCCTCATGGTGAACCAACACCGCACTCTCTCAATCCTCCACCTACCTATCATTTCATTCGTTTCATTACATTACACGACATGCCGTTTTGCTTTTGTTTTTCTTTTCTTTATTTCTAGGTTAAATTAATTTATTGGTATTCTAATTTTTTAAATTGATTCAATCTCATCTTATCATTTAAATTAGAGCGGAACGGTGTTAAGTGAGGTACATTTAGTGATAATTTTAAACCTACGTAAAATGTGATGGCCTGAATTATGACAAGCGCATTTCTAATCCATTAGTTTAATTTTGAGGCAAGACGAAATTGAGCAATCCGTGTTACATTTTGTTTTGGGGTGTTTCAAATGGGCCAAGCCAAGCCCAAACACAAGAAGGAGAAGAAAAGGCAGTAAGAAACATGCGAAGGACAAACACTTTTCTGAATGGAAGCATATACTACACATGAAAAGGACAAAGACTGGTTTTTTTTTTTCCGCACCCATCAAATTGCTGGTATACTCAGGACAACATGGGCAATTCTAATTTTATCCTTTCAGATACCGATTGTGAATTCGTAAATCTAATACGGTTTGACAATTCGTAAGCCCAATACAAATGGACAAGGATAATTTCCATCGGGCGTGATAAGAAATTTATAAAAGCTTATGATTTGAGTCTAATATGTAATAACTAAACACCATGCTTTTATTTTATTATTATGTTAAACATTTGACATGAATGCATCACCGTGTTTAATAATTAATTTTTTTTAGTTCTGAGACTATAAGTATGTCTCTCTCAATCCATTGGATTATACATTAATTTTGTTTGTGTGTGTGATTGTCACTAGTCCAAAAGAATTTTATATAAGATAAGAATCGAATATAAATCGTTCCGTTAAATAGATTGTTCGCATGTAAATGCAATGAGACCTTATATTATTGCGCCAATTGTTATGTTAAACATTTGACATGAATGCATCTCCGTGTTTAATAATTAATTTTTTTTTAGTTTTGAGACCATAAGTAAGTCTCTCTCAATCCATTGGATTATACATTAATTTTGTTTGTGTGTGATTGTCACTAGTCCAAAAGAACTTTACATAATATGAGAATCGAATATGAATTGTTCCGTTAGATAGATTGTTCTCATGTAAATGCAATAAGACCTTATATCATTGCACCAATTGATTAATTAAATACTATTCTAAAATTAAAAAAGAATTTATTTAGGATAATTTCTTGTTATAATTGTTTAAAATCTTCAATTTGCTTTCATTTTAATTTTTTTTATAATAATTTTGTTCTTATCATGTATCTAATTATTTAAGTTAATTATAACTGACTGTGACTTTAATCGATAAGTATATTTACTTTATTATCCATTTTAGTTATCATAAATTTAGGTAAATAAGAAAAAATCCATTGTTCCAACATATTTCCTTTTATCCAAAAAAATACTTAGCGTTCATAAATTTTTATTCAATTGATAAATATATGAAATATATGTGCCTTACATACATTTAACCATGAGATGAGATTTTCTAATATTTAATAGCATAACTGAATTTTTATTATACAAAATTATATTTTATTAATTTATAAATTGAGTCTAATATGTAATAACTAAGCGCGCTCCCATCTTGCCCGATAAGAAATTTATATAAGTTTATAAATAATAAAAAAAAAAACAATCATTCCATGCATTTTTAATGGTTTTAAAGCTTTCTTTGTTATGCACTGATACCAATTTCCTAGGATTTGTGGGGTGGGGGCGAAGGAAATTGAATTCCATGCCACAAATGTGCTGGAAACTTCTGATATATTTTTAGATTTATAAATCTTTCAGCAATAGTTTTGAGATCTACAACTAAATATGAAAAATTATTTGTATCTTTTTCCGGTTCCTTTTTCTGGCTATAGTTTTAATTAACTTGATCATTGGGATCAGTCCAAGTGATTTTGGTATGCTCATTCCATCAAATCTATAAATCATCTACTACTGTTATTGTTTTTTATTTTAAATTTTTTGAGAGAGACTAAGTGCCTCATTTGCATGCCCTAGTAGTATTAAATAATAAAGTTTACATCCCAGTTTAGTAATTAAACTTTCTATATCAGAAAAACATCTCCCATGCAGGTCGTACCCTAAATGCTAACAGTAGCGGGAATTGGAAATCAATCAATCAATGAAGCATTCAACCTCAAAACTCACTCACTCTTTCTTTCATCTTAACTTCGTGCACACCAAGTAACACAGAGAGAGAGAGTGTGGATCGAGGTTGATGAACGATCATTGAATGCGCTCAACGACCCAAACCCCTTCGAATTCAATTGCGGGGACACCACCTATCTTGTCTCGTTGCCGCACTCTTTGGGTAACCTATCTCTAACTATTTACACTTGGTATTCGCATTCACATTCCATTCAATTATTCTTCTCGCTCGATCTTGATCTCTTCATTCGTAGTATTCAATTAATCCACCCAGGCAGACCCCACACTTCCTTTCTTCCACTCCTGCGCCATAGATATTTCTACTTGTCATTTATGATTCTATATCGGGTTCAAAACTTGACGACCTCTCAATAAAATAATACCAACAAATTAATATATCACTCTCAAACTGAACAAGTTAGAACATTGCATGCGCATTCTACATTAAGCTGAGACTTAATAATGAGCGAGTTCCGCGTGTTTGCAGAAGCGTGTGGGCGTGAGGATCATGGAGATTCTCCGCATGCCAAACCTCAACACAGACGATCTAAGAGGTCCTTTTTTATTTTTATTTTTAGTAATTCAATTATTTACAATGAGATGATGAATAATAGGATTGGATATAAATAATACTAATGTATTTCTCGTTTAGTGGATTCATGTATTTCTTTCTGTGTTAATGTGTGGGTGTTAGTGTGAAATTTTGTCGGTGGAAAAGTGCAAGATTATATTAGAATAGATATATGGGGAAGAAATTTGGATATAAATATGTTTTTAGGAGGCAACTGAGATAAAAAAAAAAAAAAAAAAAAAAATTGGCTTTTGAAAGTTATAAGGTTGGGTTGGTGGTAAAAGAAGAAAAACTGGAGGGAAAAGTAGTGAGTTTAATTCCTTCTGCTAAAAAAAACTAATAATTAATAAATAACATATGCCAATCCAGAGAAAAAGATTTTTGGCTTCTGGGTTCAATTTGCCTCAAGGTTGGCTTTTCTTTTTTCAAAGTAACTGGTTTGGCTAATAAATCTTTGCTGATTGGCTCTGGTTCAATGTATAATTAGTGAAAGATTAGTTTCCTGAGAATTGGAAAACTTGGTAATGCTGATCTAGTTTCTTTAGACACATTATTACAGTTGTTGTCTTGTCTTCAGCTGATTCATTTTGTGCACATCATGTTTTTTTCTTCTTCTTTCTCTTATGAACTTTTCAGTGCTTCTGAAAGGAACCTGGCAAACGCAAGAGGTGGTGGAGCCTCGCATCCACTCGAGAAAGACCACAATGAATCCCTTGTGAGACTGCAATTTAAATCTGGTCTTTAAATTTTCAAAATCACATCTCATAGTTCTTCTTAACAAAACAATTATTGCATTACAGATGCACTGTGTAGTCGTCGTTTTGAATGTTAGTCAGAAGATAATTCTCTGGTTTGGTTTTATCATGGCTTGGACAGGTTTCAACATCTTCGGTGAGTGCTTCTAGGTTACGGAGTCCGTTGCATGACAATCTCACTCGTGTAAACAAGAATACCTCTTCAAATCATAGAGCATTCTTAGAAAAAGATGTATGCACTTATCTCTTATTTTGTTCCTAACTTCAAAATTTCTTTTCAACAATTCTGTTTGACTCTCTACATGCTGAGATGACTCTGACCGAGTTTCTGCTTCTTGGTTTTCATGTGTTTTGCTTGCATTCAACCGTAGTAAAATTGGCTGCATAATTTAAATTATTGAAAAGTGGGGGAAAAGGAACAAAGGGGTCAAAGCCAATTCCACTGGATGTATGAGCTTGGTAGCTCTCTTTAGAAAGGCGAAAAAAATTGATTGATATCATCATGAAACTTATTGATAAAAAAATTTAGTGTTTCTAGAATAAATTTAGCATAATCTCTTCAGTCTTCATAAGAAAACAAAAACCCATCAAAGTCCTTTATTGTGGAATTACCAAGTAGCTTTTCGGAATCATCTACAGCTCAAGAAAACAACGGAAAAAGAACTCTAGATAATACGTATACGAAGATAAGCAAAGTTTGAGACCCTCACTCTAATGATTTGCAGGTTGAGCAACTACAGTTACGGTTACAGCGGGAGAGATCCATGCGCATTCTGCTTGAAAGGGCGATGGGTCGAGCCTCAAGTACTTTATCTCCTGGACACAGGCACTTTACTGCCCAGGTAATTTGGCATTCTCGTGTCTTATGTTCTTAATGGCTTTCAAGATTTATCCAAGTTACCACGAAATAATAAAAGTTTTAGCCGTTTAACTTTATATGTGGCTTATTATCATGTTAGTAAATCTGTATTGCATCTCAAGTAACGAACTTCAGTCCTGATTTCACTTTTTGCACCATTTCATTGATTCATATTAGAACTAAGATGACATTCAAATTGCATTATGAAGAATCTTGATGCCCTCTGTAAAAGATGCATAAAACATGAAGAATCCTACACTTGAACCTGGTCACTTACTGAATTTTGATAACATTCTCGTAAATGGCTTCTTAATTCCCTTCTCAGCTTAACTCCTTTCAACGTGCAGCTCATTTTTAAGCCTCCATCTACTAACACACTAAGCTTTCAGGATGCTTATGTCTTTTAATAAGATATTAGAACCTCTGCGACCAAATGGTCAGAAATTTGACCACCGCTCTGTCATTCTTCTAATCTATTAAAATAAGATGTGATTGATCCTGTGCTTTGTACACACTTTAAGCTGCAAAGGTCAGATAGGGTGTGATAGAGATAAAACCTTTCTTGGTCTAGAGCTTCTACCTAATGGTCTAACTTTTGGGAAACCATGTTATGCAGTTGATAAATTAATGTATGTACTAACAGGGTAAATAATTTCTTATAAATTTATTAATTTTATAATAACTATCTTAAAAGTTATGTCAATCATGCTTTCTTATTAACAATTTTTTTACACTAATAGTGCATACAAATTAAGCTCTGGGTAGTTCTCATGTGTGTTTTAAGCTTATAGCCTTTGGGAATCTGAGGCACAGTTTTGAAATGATATATAACTCTCATGTAAAGGATCCTCATTCGATGATATATAACTAAAAGGGACTCTTCACTCTCACTTGATAGGTAGATAGTATATTTTGATTCGAATATGCGGCATGGACATGAGGGTTCCTGTTTGATGTAATTTTTAAATTTATAATATACATTCTAATACGTCTACTAATGTACGCTTAGTGGAAAATAAATAACTATTTCTTCCATTTTCCCTCCATTTTCTTAGACAAAAGACTTGATTGCTGAAATTGAGTTGCTTGAAGAAGAGGTTATAAACCGTGAGCAGCAAGTACTTTCTCTGTACAGGAGTATTTTTGAACAGTGTGTTAGCCGGTCAACTTCTCAACAAAGTTCTGCTGTTGCTTCACCTGCTCATACAAGGCAAGGATCCAGGAAGCATCCGAGTATAATTTCAAGTGCATTCTGTTCATCAAAAAAATTCCCTCTACGAACCCTGCAAGGTCTAGTTTCTAATAATGACTCGAGGAATAAAATCTTTGGGTCTAATCATGGTCCTTTATCACGTGGTAAAGGCAACAATTATTTTAAAAAGACTTGTTCTGATTCCACCAAGGTATGATCTACATTGATACTATTGATCTTCTATTATATGTGCATTGACTGATTCCTTTGCTTTTGCTGTTAATGGATAGCATATGGCTCAAATATAATATCCGAAAGCATTGTTTACTGAACCAGAAAAGGCATATTACGTGTTCAGTGATTACTTGTTTGATTGACATTGAATTATCATCAAACCGAAATTTTAAAATTAATATTTTTAAGAGAAAATTTTAAAAAAATCGTGTTTTTTCTCAGTTAGTTTTCTTTCCTGTTGTTTTCATTGTTTCAACCGCTGTGTAGAATTTTTAAATTGATATATAACTCGTATATGATTATTTCGGTATGTCATCCGTATTGAATATTATGTTTTCTTGAAAAAAGAATTTTTTTTCTTAATTTATGTTGAAAAATTTATTCTTAGATGACCTTTTATATCTATTAAGTATTTATGATTTGTTGTTGTCAAGGTCACCTCCACTGGCATAACTACTAACTAGTCTAATTAAAGCCAGAACTGGCACTGAAGATAATGTGGCAGATTCATAAGCTCCCAGGGGCCAGGACACCACCACTGAGACATGTACTGGTCTCTGGTTCACTAATTTATTGCTAGAACTGATCCGTTTAGTCTATTTCATACTGGTTTATGAAAAAAAAATTGCTTTCAAGTGAGAATTGAATCACACATGTGGACTGTGGCCAGTTCACCAGCTGGTCCAGTCCCATTATTCTCTTGACCCAGAATTTAGAACACCAGAAGGAATTGGTCACTGTTGAAGTAACCAGTGTTCAAGTAATCAGAGAAAAATTGTAACTAAATCAAATCAAATCCCGTATGAATTGTAACCAAAAGAAAAAAATTCCATATGAATTCATGCATGTTGGCATGCTTACATGCATCTAAATGGTGTGATATTTGATATTTGTACTGATCATTCTCATCTAAATCATATGTCAGGCTCACGAAAAAATTTCTACAATCCAGAAAACTCCTATTTTACGTACTTTGAAAGACCATCTATACCAGTGTCCAAGCAAGCTTTCTGAGGATATGGTGAGATGCATGGCCACTGTATATTGCTGGCTTCGTAGTGCAACCTCTGTAAATTCTGAAAACGGTAGGTCACCATTATTGTCAAGGTCATCTACTAATGCTATACAGCCTCGAAATGGTATTGGAGACGATCTTGACTGGTCCTGCAAATCAGCAGTTGAAATTTCTTGGATATCTACTCACAAACGTCATTCTTCCCATGCTTCTTATGCCATCAAAAATTACAGGTTGGTTCTATAAGTATGACAGTTTTAACTGAAATCTTAAAAATATCAGCAAAGAATCTAAAGGCAGTGATGAACCTTCAACATATTGCCTTGCTTGGAAATTCAGGGAGCAGGAGTTCTTTGATAATTATAGCACGAGTTATTAACAATTACATTCTGCTATATCTTTATTGAGAATCTGGGGTGTGTGCAATTTTTTAAATATGATTTTTTTAAGTACTTTAATTTAGTTGTTTATTTATACTTTTTTTTTCGATATCTGTTTATTTATACTATAATAGTACTTTGTTCATGCACTAAATTTCTTATTGAATTCTTGATCTGACATGTTTTTCCCCCCTCCCCGTTTACATTCAGAGTTTTAGTTGAACAACTAGAAAGGGTGAATGTCAGTCAAATGGATAGCGATGCACAAATTGCGTTCTGGATCAATGTGCACAATGCTCTTGTGATGCATGTAATATTCATATGACCAACAATAATTTTGTTTTACCAATTTTAAAGCATACCTAACTTTGATCTCCTGTTGACAGGCATATTTAGCATACGGAATTCCCCAGGGTTCTCTCAGGAGGCTAGCCTTGTTTCACAAGGTAGTTCGCTATTTTATTTAATTCTGTTTATTCTTTAGTTAGAAGAAAATTGTGGCAAATTTCTCAAACTAGATTACTTTTAGAAACTAATTCCCAAAATGGGGCTGTTTTGAAACTTTTTTCAGGGGGGGTCTGTTTTTGAAGGGGACTCGCCAGTGGGGTTGGCGAGTTGGACACGTGGCAGCGCCTGGTGGACTCGCCAGTGGAGTTGGCGAGTTGCTGTCCACGTGGCGGCCACTTGGCGGGTCCCGCCACTCGTACTGACGAAATGCTTTTTACGGAAAAAAAAAATTTTTAACTTCAAACGCGTATAACTTTTGATAGGAATGTCCGTTTGAGGCCCATAATATGTCAAAATGCTCGAAATTGAATGAAGAATCCCTTGGCAAAATTCCCGAAGGGGATTTGGTCAACTCATTTTCCCAAAAAATGGATTTAAGATTCAACCACCCATTTTTTTAATCTTAAATCCTATTTTTGAGCTACTTAGAGGCATTTTTTGGGAAAATGAGTTGACCAAATCCCCTTCGGGAATTTTGCCAAGGGATTCTTCATTCAATTTCGAGCATTTTGACATATTATGGGCCTCAAACGGACATTCCTATCAAAAGTTATACGCGTTTGAAGTTAAAAATTTTTTTTTCCGTAAAAAGCATTTCGTCAGTACGAGTGGCGGGACCCGCCACGTGGCCGCCACGTGGACAGCAACTCGCCAACTCCACTGGCGAGTCCACCAGGCGCTGCCACGTGTCCAACTCGCCAACCCCACTGGCGAGTCCCCTTCAAAAACAGACCCCCCCTGGAAAAAGTTTCAAAACAGCCCCATTTTGGGAATTAGTTTCTAAAAGTAACCTAGTTTGAGAAATTTGCCGAAAATTGTCCGTATTTAAGAGTTCTCAGATAATATTTTTCAGACCTTGATGCACAAAAGTCATGCTCAAAGTCCTCCAATTTACTTTCACTTCCCCAAAGGTAGCCAGCCAAGCCACTCCCAATATCACGTCATCAACTCCTCCTAAATCAAACAGAAAATTATCCCGTCATTGTGTAGTGTCCCATGTGCACCCTCTAGTTAGCTTTCTATTACCATCTCCCAATCTCACTTGATAAGGTTGAGTGGGTTCCACTAACAGAGCCCCAAAATTTGGATCAACTGGCTGGAGATGAAGTTGTGGCTGGCTTCACTATCGATGAGGATCATCACTTTTCTGTCCTGAACCATTCCTTGCAGTTGCATAGTTTCAGGTTGGGTCAGTCTTCCAGCTGAGCACATGAAAGATTCTTATGATAAAATATAAATGTGAGGTGAAGTCCCACCTAATATAAAAATGAGAAGGTTGAACATCATATAAGTAGTGAAGACAAAACCTATGAACTTGAGTCTTAAGATTTTGGGTTAAAGTGTATTGTGAAATTCACTTGTGTGATTGCCGATGACTCATTGGTATAAATCTCCTGAATTAGCCCCCTCGATTGCACATCACCATCCATTGGCATGACACCTCTGGTTCCAGTTCTTCTATGTTGTTTTCCTCATACCCATCCTCTTGGTCCATATTGAGAACCATTGGCGCCTCCTCAATGTCATGAGCTCCTCCATAGCATGAATCAACTCTTCTAAATGCCCCTTTTTAAAACTAATTTCCCTTTTTATTCTTCCTTCTATAATACACTTGTAATTGTTTGGGAAATTGACACCTTAAATTGAACCCTTGGAAGATTTATATTTTCTTCAAATTCTTCTTGTTGCGAAGTTCAGACAACAAACACAACCAAATAATTTATTTATTTCTCATTACCAACAAGGGTAAACAAAATAAGAAGGAAACAAGCATCTCTAATCGTATTCAAAATTAGCATTGATGTATAAACTTTCTTTCTTGACAACTCATATTTTTTTTTACTAGACATCATACTTATTATCAATTGATCTGTACAATTGTCTAGTGCAGGCTGCTTACAACATTGGCGGTCATATCTTAAGTGCAAATGCCATAGAACAAATGATATTTTGCTTCCGAACACCTCGGATTGGACGGGTACTCCCTTTAACCACATCTATGAATTTCAGTAACTCTTAATACACATTGTCTTTGTATGTTTAATGGTTAATTCTGTTAAACGTGGATTTCATTAATGAGCTGAAGTGTCCGACTATTAAATTTCCTATCCTGTTCCTTCTGTTTTGGCCAGTAGAGGGTTACAAATCATTGATTATCCGTATGATTTGCATCTTCTGCTTCGAATCCTAAGTTATTTTAGTAGGAGGATATCGATGTATTTATTTGAATTTGTGGCACAACTTCCAATTATAAATTTAGAAAGATATCATAAATTTTCTGGTATTGTTCTGCAATTTCTTTTCGAAAGCAGTTTTCGTAGTAAAAATTTCTAACACCTATTTTGATGTTAATTAGGACAGAATCAAATGTTTCATACAATTATTCTTTTTGTTTGCTGTTTTATCTAATGCAGTGGTTTGAAAGCATTGTGTCTGCTGCCTTGTGGAAGAAAAGTGGCGAAGAAAGACAACTTCTCAGTTCCAAACTGGGTCTTACTAATTCCCAACCCCTTGTCTGCTTTGCCCTTTGTACTGGAGCCTTGTCAGATCCTGTGGTAATTTTTCTCTCAAACATTTTGCTATGAAAATGCATTTGAATATAAATTGGAAAAAATTTCTCTGCAGCCTTGTTAGATCCTGTGGTAATAATAAAGACTGACACCCTCATAAACTTTTTCTCTGCTAAACTAATTGAACTTCTAGGTCTTTTGCTAAAGAAGAATGTAACATAGCATCTTCCAAACTAATGCTGTAGAATTCTGATAGCAATTTTGATTTTTCATCTATAATATCCCTTTTTCTCTGTTACCCGGATTTTAAAGAGAGTTAATTAAGAATTTTGTTGTCGCAAATTACAACGCTGCAGCTAAAGGTTTATTCAGCCTCAAATATTAGTGAAGAACTAAATATTTCCAAGAGAGAGTTTCTCCAAGCAAATGTAATTGTGAAGAAGTCAAGAAAAGTTTTTCTTCCAAAATTGGTGGAAAGATTTTCTAGAGAAGCATCGATAAGCATAGACGATATCTTTGGATGGGTCAAGGAGAGTGTTGACAAGAAGCTGCATGATTCAATGCAGAAGTGCCTTAATCCTAAATCCAGCAAAAAGCCATCTCAGATCATAGAATGGTTACCTTATAGTTCAAGGTTCCGGTACGTGTTCTCCAAGGATGTCATACACAAACCTTGGTGGGTATGACTATGATGACATCTAACTGCTAGGTAAAGATTATTGTAGGTGCTTGAAATTTTCTTTGCTTGCCTTAGATAACACATTCTTCCTAAGACCATGGTAGATTCTGATAAAATTAGTCGCTTACTTTCTAACAAGTACAACTTTTAATTTTTAAGCAGTAATCATAATAATTATTTCTCTTAAAAAAAGAAGCCTTTTACATTGAATATGTTGTATCGCCATTATTGATAAGGTAAGAATCCTCTTATGTACAGGTCATGTCTAAATCTTTAGGAATCCTCTCTAGAAAGGAAATTCTGAAAGCTTCCCTATTTACAATGGGTCAACAAAAACTGCTAAATACAATAATTTTGATTTTTTTTCTTAAGAAAATGAAAATCAATCTAATACATTTGTCGTTTTCTTTTTTATTTTAAATATAAACTTGTTATTATTAATAAATATTGATATGCATTATTGAAACTTTGGCTTAACTATTATGGTATATTTAATTTGAACTTTTGTACGTATTTTAAATGTTAAAACATATAAAATTATGCTTTATTTTTTATTATAAAATTTTGATAATATATTTTTAATATTATTTATGTATTATTTAATTATTATATTAATATCTATTTAACGACATTTAAATTATTAAATCTTAAATTAATACTTTGACTGGCCAGTTCCATAGCGAGTTTGATTTAAAAAATATTGGCAAAAATATAATTTTTGGGATTAAATATATTTTTTATTTATACAACTTTTTTTCTCTCTATAGTCACTTGTTACAAAAATAAAGACATGTCAAACAAAATGATTATGTCATCTTGCTACACCATTATTTAATGACATTATTATAACACCTTAATGTCACAACATCATTAATTTACGGGGATTAGGATAAAAACAAACATAATTTACGATTAAAAAATGACATTTGTAGAGACAAATAAAATTTATATATAAAAATAAATATTAAAATAAAGGCTTAAAAATTAAAATAAACTCTAAAATTAAATATTAAAATATATGCATTTAATAATGCAACACACTTAGTTTCATCCAACTTTTTAAATTCTTATAAAAAATGACCTATTATTGTTGTTACTCTCGCCATTGTCAATACTACACTATCATTACTATCATTGTAAACGTCACAATTGTTACTATTATTGTTACTACCACCATAAGCGTCATTCACTACTATTATTATTATTGTTATCACCATAATCATTGGCGATTCAGGAATTTTTTTTAGTAGGGACAAAAAAATCATTTATACTCCCACTATCTTTGTTTATAAGACCATTTTCAAAAAAATAATACAACACTCTTTTCTAATTGTTTATTACATTAATTATTTTTTCCTAAAATATCCTTAATCAATTAATAATTTTTTAGTCAAAATAATAATTGCTAGAAATTAAGGAGATAAATTATATCTCTCTTATTTAGGACCGGAAAAAAAAGTAGCAATTGGTTGAAAAAAAATGAAAAGAGAAAGATGATTAATTTTTTAAAAATATTACGAGTAATTTTGAAAGAATATTAGAAATTATTGACAAATTTAGTTTCACTAATTAAATTAACTAATTTTTTTAAAGATTGTTAATTAGTTGAAATGATCTTATAAAAAATGACTAGGGGTGATCTTAGAAAAATATTACAAATTTTTAAAATATCCATAATGTCATGGTAAAAAATATAAAATACTTATGTTTTTGTAAATTATAATTTCGTCCTTGTACTTTAAAAAGTAGTAACAAGGATCAAATTCACCTTTTTTTAAGTATAGAGACTAATTTAATTAATAGATATGAAATTACAAATATTAAAACCAAGTTTGACCTGTACTAGAAAGACTTAAAACATATTTTATCATTTTAATTGTTTAATTTTTTTTCATTGCCAGTATTGTTAAAATTTAAAAAAGATAAAATGATAAAATTAATATCAATTTATCATGTCTTTTATCTCTTTTAATTTTTTATATTAAGTTTGACTTGTACTCCAAAGACTTAAAACATATTTTATCATTTTAATTGTTTGATTTTTTTATCATTAGTATTGTCAAAAGATAAAATGATAAAATTAATACCAATTTATCATCTCTTTTATCTTTTGTAATTTTTTACATTCATTTAAAGAAAATATTACATGGGAACAATATCAATATTTTTATGGGGACAACAATAAAATATATGAAATATATTCTAGTAAAAAAAATTATTATGGGCACAATGACTCCCACACACTTGAACCTTGGATCCGTCACTTATCATAATCATTATGGTTAATGTTATCACTAAAAATTAAATGAAAATGTGATATAATGATGTCATTGATTAATTTATCATAAATCACGATATTAGTTTTATAACAAAAACAACGAAAAGTAAAATAAATATAATCTATAAGAATTAAGAAAAATATTTACTGCTGCCCACCTTTCCAATTGCGCAACCTGTTTTGAGTATTCTTTTATGTGCTTGATTTGGGCGATGGATAGGAAATAATAATATATTTTATATTGAAAATGATGTATTAGGAATTAAAATGGGATATATCAATAAATATAAAGGTTGTGCCTAGTGTCTACTTCGACTTTAACATATCTATTAGCATTAATTTCCTACTCCTTGTTAAGTAATTTTTATTTAATACATAATTTCTATTTGTTGCTCAGGGAATGCCAAATTGAGAATGTCAAATTGACTATTACATACTTCCTCTATAGCATTACAATTTGATGCTGAGGGAAGAATATAAACAAAAAAATAAGAAAAAGAAAAAAAATAAAAAATTTGCAAGGAAAGTGTCACACACTTCTCGTGTTGGTGTCGTTTCCACTTTTTTTCTCACCACTCTCTGCCTTTTTCGATCTTTCTTTTTCATCGCCGGAACCCTAATTCGATCCGCTGGACCTCGCACTAATCGGTGAGTCTCTGGCTTCCGGCGAGGTTCCGTGTACCTCGTCAGTGTTCTCACGCTTTTTTTTTTTTTGAATTTTATTTATTTACTCGACCGAAGAAGTTACTGTCATTGACATAGCATGAATTGGTAGATGACTGTACGATTGAGGAACAAGTAAGTGTTGGAACAATAAAGTTATCACATGTAATAAAGTTAAAGAATAAATGAAGATGAAGAAGAAATTAATTGAGAGAAAATAGAGGGGACTTAGAATTTTGAAAAAAAAAAAAAACTTCCGCACTCTCATGCACACTATTGCACACTCTTCTTCTCATTGATGATCACTATTATTTTTATACACACTGCACATGTAGCTATAACAAACTTCATAGCTGTTAAACTAACTTCAAAATGAATCAGTAACTAATTCCTAACTAACTAACTAAATTGCAACATATATCAACATCCCTCCTTAATTCAAATTTGTCAAGGATGTCACTCCTAACTTGTCTCTCAATTCCTTGAACTTGATAGACTTCAATGGCTTAGTTAGTATGTCTGCAACTTGATCTTCAGACCTACAAAACTTCAATTCAAGTTTCTCCTTACTCACTTGATCATGCAAGAAATGAAACTTGGTTTCAATATGTTTACTCCTGCCATGTGCCACAGGATGCTTGGCTAAATCAATTGCTGATTTGTTATCAATCAACAACCTCAGAGGACTGCAATCTCTCATGTTCAATTCTTCCATTAAAGCTTCCATGCATAGAGCTTGACTGCCATAGCAACAACAGCAATATATTCTGCTTCACATGTTGACAAAGCAACTACACTCTGCTTCTTTGAGCACCAAGAGATTGGTGCTATTCCAAATTTGAAAACATACCCAACAATGTTTTTCCTATCATTGTTATCACCACACCAATCTGAATCACTATAACCAAACACTTCTCCTTCTATATTATTCTAACTGTAAGGATATAAAATGCCAAGATCCAATGTTCCTTTCACATACCTCAGAATCCTCTTTGCTGCCAGGAAGTGAGGTGTCTTTGGTTTCTCCATAAACTTGCTTATCAACCCAACACAATAGGCAATGTCAGGTCTGGTGTTACATAGATACCTCAATGAGACTACAATTTGCTTGTACAAGGTAGGATCAACTTCTTTCTCATCCCCATCTATTTGCAGCTTGATTCCAGTTTCAGTTGGTGTGATCATAGAATTGCACTCCATCATATTGAACCTGTTCAGAATGTCTTTTGCATACTTCTTTTGATGCATGAAAATTCCTTTACTAGTAGAAACAAATTCAATACCCAAGAAGTATGATAGTTCACCAAGATCAGACATCTCAAATTCTTCCATTATTCTTCCTTTGAACACTCTCATATCTTCTTTACTACTGTCCGTCACTAGCAAATCATTTACATAAAGACATATTATCAAAAACTCACCAGAATTTGTGTTTCTGACATAAACTCCATGTTCAGTAGTGCACTTGGTGAAATTCTGCTGGACTAGGAAGCTATCAATTCTCATATTCCAGGCTCTAGGAGCCTGCTTAAGGCCATATAGTGCCTTATTCAACTTGTAAACTTTATCCTCTTGACCTACCACTACATAACAGGTGGTTGAGTTATGTAGACTTCTTCTTCAAGTGGCCCATTCAAAAATGTTGGCTTCACATCAAGTTGATATAGAGACCAGTTTCTATTGCTAGCAGCTGCCATAATGAGCCTAACAGTTTCAAGTCTTGCAACTGGAGTGAAAACCTCATTGTAATCCAAGCCATGTTTATGCAGAAATCCCCTTGCTACTAATCTTGCCTTATACTTGGATACATCTCCATTAGGCTTTACTTTAGTCTTATAGACCTACTTCACATCAATTGGTCTTTTTCCTTGAGGTAAGTGGACTAACTCCCAAGTCTGGTTCTTCTCAATTGATCTTAATTCTTCTTCCATAGTTGTTCTCCAATGTGAACTTTGTGAGGCTTCATCATGACTCATTGGTTCTGATTCAACAAGTAGAGCAAAGTGCACAAAATCCCCTTCTACAGTGATTGTTGTATCAGGATACAATTCATACTCTCTGAGTGTTTGTGGTACTTGTCTCCCTCTTTGTGACCTTCTGAGTTGCTCTCCACCTGATGGTATATCATCTTCACTTTGCTTGTCTTCAAGGTTCACAATCACCTTTCTTTCACCATTGTCAGCAACATTTATTTCCCATTTCCAGCCCTTGGTTTCATCTATCAAGACATCTCTGCTAATCACAACCTTCCTCATTCTAGGATCATACAACTTGTAGGCAGCGGTTGGATGATATCCAATGAGTATCATTGGTTCAGCCTTGTTATCAAGTTTCTTTCTGATATGCTCAGGCACATGCTTAAAACATAGTGAACCAAATATTCTGAAATGACTCACACTAGGCTTCTTTTCTGACCATGCTTCTTCAGGTGTGTATCCCTGCAATCTCTTAGTGGGACATCTGTTCAGAATATACACAGTAGTAGAAGTTGTCTCTCCCTAGAAGTAATGAGACATTCATTTTCCTTTCATCCTGCTCCTGACCATGTTCGGAATGGTTCTGTTTCTTCTCTCAGCAACACCATTATGCTGAGATGTATAGGGAGATGTCACTTCATGAATTATTCCCTCTTCATCACAAAATACTTGAAATTTATGTGAGTTATATTCATCACCTCCATCTGTTCTAAGCACTTTGATTACCTTATCACTTTGTTTTTCACTCAACGACTTAAACTTCTTAAAGATGTTAAAAACTTCACTTTTCTGCTTAATGAGATAGATCTACATTTTTCTAGTAAATTCATCAATGAATGACATAAAGTAACTATTACCTCCTAGGGATTTCACTTCAAAAGGACCACACACATCAGAATAGATCACTTCAAGCTTTTTTTTGTATTTGATTGGAATTTCTGACTTGAAAGAATTCCTTGGTTGCTTTGACACACAACACTCAACACACAACTATTTTGGTATCTCAATTTGAGCGAGACCATGAACCATTTTCTTACTTTTCAATTCACTTAAACTCTTGAAATTTAGATTACCGAACCTGTGATGCCACATCCAACTTTTATCACTTATAGAAGCAGCCAAGCATTGAAATTCTGTAATCTGAATTCCAATCTTGAATGTTCTATTTCTTGACAAAGGGACCTTTAGAATCAACCTCCCATTGCTATCAAACATCTTCAGTTGACTGTCCTCCATATGCATTGAGTAACCATTTTCTAGCAACTGTCCCAAACTCAACAAATTATTCTTCATATTGGGAACATATAGCACATCATTGATAAATGAGTGTTGTCCATCCTTCCTCTGAATCATCACATTTGCAATGTCTTCTGCAATTACAGAACTGTTATTTGCAAACTTGATCTTGCTCTTCACCTTATCATCAATGTTTACAAACCACTCTCTATGTCCAATCATGTGATTGTAGCAACCTGTGTCAAGATATCACAAATTAACATTGTCTTCTTCTAAGTTTGTAGTTGCCATTAGTAACACTTTATCAGAATCCTCATCTTGTGCCAATTGAGCCTCATTTGTATTTCTTGGAACCCTTTTATTTGTGCATTCATCTGAAGAATGTCCCCATTTTTTACATTTATAACACTGAATCACTTTTTTGTTGAATTTATTCTTGCCCACTTTGTGATTCCCTCCACTTTTCTTGTTAGTTTCTTCATTCTGGTTATGATTTCCAAAATTGCTGGAGCCCTCACCTGACCCCTTCCACTTATTGTTCTTCCATTTTCCCTTTCCCTTCTTATTCTTGCCACCATCATAGTTGTTCCCTTTGGTTGTTTGGGCTTGCATAGCTTGCTCAGCTGATCTTTGTGAGTTTCTTTTATTGAGCCTCATCTCTTGAGCTTCAAGTATTCCTTGCAGTTCTTCAATCTTCATTTCTTCAAGATCCTAGCCTTGTTCAATTGCCACCACTATATGATCGAATTTTGGTGTAAGGTTCTTAATACCTTGTCAATGATCCCAAGTCTGATTGCTTGTCACCATAAGCATTCATTTGATTTGTAATTGCCAAGATTCGAGAAAAGAACTCACCAATGCTTTCTTGATCACTCATTTGTAGAAGTTCATACTACCTTCTCAAGGTCTGCAACTTCACCTTCTTCAGTTTACTATCCCTTGCATAAGATTTCTCTAGAGTATCCCATGTCTTCTTTGCAGTATCAATAGATCTAATTTTCTGGAAATTATCTGCATTTACACACTGATGAATAATGAACAATGCCTTTGCATCTCTTTTAATCAAATCACAGCGAGCCACCTTCTATGCATTACTTTGGTTCTTTTCAGGTTCTTGAACCCCTTCTTGCACCACTTCTATCACATCTTGAAATCGAAATATTACTTTCATTTTAGCACACCAATCATCATAGTTCTTGCCTATGAGAACAGGCATAGATGCTGGAAAATTTCCATTCGAGAAAGCCATCTCAATTTCGATATCCAGAGATCTTGAACCTCAGCTCTGATACCAGTTTATTGGAACAATAAAGTTCTCACACTATGCACTTATTGTCACTCTATGTTAGAGAATAAATGAAGATGATGAAGGAATTGATTGAGAGAAAATAGAGGGGACTTAGAATTATGAAAAAAATTTCTGCACTTTCATGCACACTCCTGTACACTCTTGCACACTCTTCTTCTCATTGATGATCACTATTATTTTTATACACACTGCACATGTAGCTATAACAAACTAACTTCAAAATGAATCACTAGCTAACTCCTAACTAACTAACTGAATTACAACATACATCAACAGTGAGATCATAGAGGTTGGATTTCCTCGCCGAATGGAGGGAGGTAGCGTCCTTAGACTTTCTTCTTCTGGTACTGTTCATGTCCAACTTCTTTTTTAGTGATATAGGGTTCTCATTTTTCTTCTTTTTTTTTTGTGTGTTTAGTGGTGAGCTTTTTGTTTTTGCTCCCTAAAGATATGTGTGTTTTTTTTTTATTGGTAAATGTTAATTGTTAGTATTAATAAAACTTAAGTATTACGATATTTGATTTAAATTAACCTATAGTATGTTATTTTCTCTAATTCTAAATCAAATTTATTATTAATAATTGTTAATGTATATTATTAAAACTTAAGTATTACGATATTTGATTTAAATTTATACATTTTTACATGTACTTTTAAGTGTTAATCTATAAAATTTGTTTTTTTAGTTGAAATTATTAAATTATGACAATTTTTTTAATACTATGTTAATTATTATTATTATTATTATTTCGATCACAGTTCAATCCCTGTAATGTTTTTAAAACTTTGATTGATCAAGTTTTAAAAACATTACAGCAAATAAATTAGAATAAACAAGGTGGAAAATCCAAAGAATTTCGTCGCAAAATAAAATCACCTATAAATGTATGAGCTCATACTGATTCTAATTCAAACATATCTATTAATAACATTTGTAATGCGTTGATGTCTCTTACGTTTTGCCCTATACATGAATCTGAATTGAATCATTCCCATGTGAATAAAGTGGATTTTCATCATGGCCGTGACTAATTAAATTAGCACTAACATGATAGTTGCAAAATCAGAAATTAAAATGGAGGCGCTGCCGTAGAGCATTTGCTGCCATTAACTGTCATACTTATCTTCTTCCTCCAAATTAATGATGCTACGCTGGTTCAAATTTACTCATCTTTATCACGTGCTAGCCCTTCTCCCACTTCGCTTTTGTAGTACAACACTTTCTTCATTTCCTCCTCCATTCATTGTCACATTGTTGGCTGCGAGTTTAGGGGGCCGGAGTCCGTCTTGGCTGATATCATCCATGAATGGTTTCTCACACACACATGTGCTTGGATATTCATGAAACTCTCCTCTTCCAGGTCTCATCTCATCTGGCTCTCCCATGAATCCTCTTTGGCATGCTTTAACCTTACTTGCAAATGTATCCCAGTCCATCTCATGCCTTGACATGAACAGCGCACTAAGCTTCTTTGCATTTGGTCTGATGGTTCTTTTGTGACCCATATACCTCCTGTTTTGTACAATCAGCAGGTTTATAGTAGATGCCAAACACATTAATCGTATAAATTTTTTAAACATAAAGGAAGAATAAAAGGATGACACCATGCATTCATTATTACCTTCGACCGGCAAGGATTTTGGCCATGTTACCATTATTGTTAGTAACAAATACATTACTTTCATCACAAACAATGTAGTCAATAGCAGCAAGGCGGGAAGAGAATGGATGAAAAGGTTTCAGCTCTTCTTCTTGAGCAAGCATCTCCTTTGTATAAATGTTGGGGAAAAGATCTTTGAGAGGCTGCATGGTCCCATCCCCACCATATATTTCTCCTGATGCAACATAGAGATATGTGTCATTTGTAAAACCAAGTGCTCGCAGCATCAGACCCACTTCATGAGGAGTAAGAGGACATTTCCCACGCTTCTGCTCTCCATCAGGGCTCAAATCCTGTATCACCACAAGGTAATGGCTCAACAACAACAACAACAACAACAACGCCTTATCCCACTAGGTGGGGTCGGCTACATGGATCAACTTCCGCCATAATGTTCTATCAAGTACCATACTTCTATCCAAACCATTAATTTCGAGATCCTTTTTGATAATGGCTCAACAAAATCAGCAAATAAATAACTAGTTTTAAATAATCATTATCATCTTGTCAGTATGATAGAATTTCATTATTACAAGTCAGAGGATTGTGGTCTTACAGGCAGTGTTGTCCACCTTTTCCTGATTTCACCTAGCTCGCGTCTTTCTTTTTCACCACCACCAAAATAACAACCTGAAAATGCCAGCATATCTGGCTCGAACCTGCCATGAATCATTATGACTTATGAGATCCTTAACATTTTATAGAGGCAATGGCTGGCTATAGCTCAAACCTGCCACATTGCTATTATTAAATTGCGTTGGAAATTTGACATTTTCAAATTGTTCAATGCAAATACAACCAATTTTAGAAAATTATAAAGGAGTTGTGCAAAAAGGGAAAGCCAAATCAACCAGATTGAAGCAAGTATGGGATATCATATACATACTCCTCCTCTATCTCTAATTATAAGACCCTTTTCAAAAATTTGTTTGTCCCTTTTTATAAGATTCTTTTCTAATTTCTAGATGCATTAATAATTTTTTTCCCTACATACTTTTACTTAATTATTCTTACTCCAAACATTAATGAGAAACAATTAAGTGAATAGAGAGATAAGAAAAGGATAATTTTGGAATGATAATACAAATAATTGACAGATTTAATGTGATTAACTAAATTAACTACTTTTCTTAAGTGATGTGAATTAGTTGAAAGGATCTTATGTCAAACCGCACCAGCTTGCTTTAGATGGAAGTTGAATTTGAACTTTACACAACAGGTTCATTGAGCAAACCTCAAATGGACTGCTATATAACGGCTTGCCATCTTTTGCATTCTCATTACAAGTCTTTGACCAAGTTCTCGTATAGGTTTAGTAAATCTCAAGGCATGATAATTAACACGGCAACGTAATTTTTGCAGCTCATCATCAAGATTATTTGCAAGTCTATAGTCAAATTTTGTCAACTGCAGAACCTGCAAAATATCCCAAAAGTCAGTCAGTAGCAGCCAAAGTTAAAAGAGAATTATCTAAACTGACATTAAGCAACAACTAACATTTCATTATGGTAGTCATTCACAGAATCAAAACATTTTCCAGTCAAATAGTTAAGAAATTCCAAACATGTATTAATCATAAAAAGAGGCATTACCCGTCTTCTCGAGAGTATCGGCAAAACTTGATCAAGATAATATTCAGGTTCTGATTTCCTCGGTACACGCATTGTATAAGGGGGTTTCTCCATTGACCGCATGATCTTATCAGGAACTCTTTTAACAATAGTAATATCTTTTGCGAGATATGTAATGAACCAATTCACATCGAAAATATTGGCAAAGTCACTGCATTCAAACAAAAATGTCATCAAAGAAAAATTATTAACTTAGTTTTGTTAGCTCTAATCAGAATAATGAATGAATGATAGGATCTGCAGATACCTGTCATCTTTCCAAAAAGATTGATGATCCAACTCAGGTACAACTAATGTAGCATTAAGAATTCTTGCAACAACAACTGCATCTGTTATCTGGAGACAAGAATATGATTGTCATTTCCACAGGAAGAACTGGTTAATTAATTAATTGAGAAAAAAAGAGAAAAATTATATGCATTAGACTACAGAGAGAATCTGAGGCTCATATTTCTGAAAAAAACCGAAACAGAACTAATGAGATAAAAGAAAACTGTTCCTATCTCTAGGACCACAAAATGAACTAATATTTTCTGTGCATAAAAGGTAGTTGATCATCAAATCAGTAACCAGCAGATCTTCTAGAAGATTCTTACAATGTCTCAATGACAATATTCCATATCATAAAACTTATGTCATACTTACCCCAGTTCTTTGTTGGTTCAGTCCTCCACTAGTTGCAATTAGCAAGTAGCCTTTAGACTTGCGCTCGCGTACAGCAGCTATATTATCCGATTACCAAAATAAGAAAAAAGTTACATGTAGAAAATGTATACAGTTCAGCTCAATAATAAGGAATGCATTTGTTTAGAAGAAAAACAAAATATAAGACGGGACCCATAAATTTGTTCACAAACCACATAAAGCATCATATAGAAAACATCTTACAACCTAGATTGCACCACTCTAGCTTTTTAGCATATATATATAGCTTAAAAAAGAAATTTGTGTTTGAGACACATTCAAAATTCAAGGAGTAATGACAATAATCCTTTCACTTTCACTTGCACTTACATGTGTTTGAAATAGCAGGAAGGTGATGACATAGCATGTTGATTTTAAAAAAATAGAGGGCAAATCATCTAAAGTTTTGTAAGCCATTCAGCTGCCAAAAGTAATACGGAAGAATTTGATATCCATACCACTGTACCATATGCAAAAGCTGAAAAACACCATGCCAAGAATGCTAGTCTATAACTGTCAAAGTAGAATAACTTCTACAGTTATACTGTTACAAACCTATTATTTTATGGTAATGTAATAGAAGAGGGCTACTGAACTCTAGTATAGCACCCAAGGTTTCTACAGAGAAAATCAAAGCATATAAGAAAAGGATATAAAGACACTAGCATGATGGAAATCACTGGAAAGATCATAGCACCCAGTAAACAGCCTCTTCTGCCTTCTTGGTCTTTGGCCTCACAAATTGCTTTCCTAAATCCTAATCTTGGCATAATATCCCAAAATAAACTATTTTTCTTTTTCTACTGAAAGTGTTGATTCTGAGGCTCAGAATCAAGTCAAGGAGACGCAATGAGTTAAGAAAAGGACTCAGAAGTCAGAACCACAGAAAACTCAGAAAATTTGCAACAAACTCTAATTAACCTACTAATATCATATCACAATCACATAACCCAAAACAGCAAAGAAATTCGACAAAAAACAGACAAGAGTAATCAATTACCCATATAGCAAGATGGAAACTCACAACACTCTCAAATTAAAATTTTTTCCAAAATTGCCATTAATAGGTCATAAATCTCCATCCATCAGCAGCCACTACAGAAGACAGGCACTCTGGATCACACAAAATCTCAAAAACAACAAGAGACAGCAGCAAAGTACATTAACACAACAAACAAAGTGACAACAACACTTTCCACTTACGACCAAAATGTCGCCCTCTCTCTTTGCATCCATAGTAGTATTTCGAAAACTGTGATTCCCAGATATCAATCGGCGCGTGTTCACTTTCATCCTACAAAACATTCACATCAATTAAAACACGCTTAGTAGCATCATTGGAGATATAAGATTGGTCTAGTGGTGAAGGGAGAAAGAAAGGATTGAGAGGTTGCCGGTTCGAATCCCCCACTAACAATACTAACAACTTAACATTTGCCGATCAAAGAAAAAAAAACACTTGGTAGTATCATCATGGTTTTAAATAGCGGTCCGCAACTGCAATTGCGGCCACAAGGTCAAGGTATTTTGACTCTCCGCAACCGCAATTGTGGCCCCCATCAGCCTCATTTTCCCGCAATTGTCACCGCAATCGCCACCGCAATTTAAAGCCATGAGTAGCATTAGTAGCATTATTACGAAACAAACACATTATGAAAAGCAGGGTTAGGAATACGAACCAGTGTGGAGTAGAGAGCGTGGTGGCGGAGTCGGTGAGAGTACCATTCGAGATGAGATGCCACGTGGCCCGTTAAGAGGGAGATGAGGCCCAGCCCAAATAGCATTACACCGCAAATCACCGACCAAGAAACGGACTTTGGTGGCGGCAGCGGCGGAGGCGCCGTGGATCTCCAACAACTGTGTTTGGCGTTGGGGTGCAACAGAGGCAGGTTGGTCGACAGCAACCGAGCCTTCCACACACCCATTTCGATCCACGTCACCCAAACCAACCACCGCGGTTCCTCATCCCGAGGCGGTTTTCCGGCGAGAGAGAGAATGAGGAACACTGATATAGGGTTTTTCAGAACTGGGAAATGTGAATGAAAGAGACAGAGACTCTCTTTTGTTTGTGGTGTACAGTTTACACTTAGATTCGGTTATTGTTGGGAAAGAGGGTACGTGAGAAATAATAATGTCGTGAAGTGGTTTTATTAGTTAATGAAATTACGCGAGAGATACAACTTACAAGGATGAAAGCAGGTGAAAGGAATGGAATATTTACATCTACCCAGGCTGCAACGCAACTGTTGATTCAGATAGATCATAACAAACTTACTATTATTTCAAATAGGTTTCTTACTCAACTCTTTCATTGCATATTAATTAAGAAATTTAAATAAATGTTTAATCTAAATATCATAGAAGAGTTAAAAAAATTATGGGCAAGATATTTTTTTTTTAAGTTTCTTAAAGAGTATTCGTAGGGTATTAGTTATCATTTTCCTTTTAAATATGAGATAAATATTTATTTTGATTCATGAAATTATGATGTATTGATAAATTAATGTCTTAAAGATAAAAAATTTAAATTTAATCATTAAATATGAAAAAATTAACAAATTGATTATGTGTTAAATTTATGAGACTATTTTCATATTAATTTGTAAAAATTCAAGAAATAATTTATCTATAAAATCAATTGATTACACTTTTTACTTATGTTTAAATTTAAATTTTTCATCTTCCAAATATCAATAACTACCTCACATTTTTAAGACCAAAAGAATATTTACCCTAAAATATAATTAATTAACCTTTTAGTCAGAAAAAAAATATAATAAAAAATATACTCCACCAAATTATCTTATTAAGATGATTTTTTTTAAGTAAGACTATCATAGTTTTAGGTTTCCTCCGCATATGAGTAGAAAATAAGAAAGGAGAGTTTTTTTTTATTAAAAAACTGACAAAATATTCATAATTATATATATATATATATATATATATATATATATATTATTTAAGTTATTTATGTTATTTTATACTTTTTTTTCCCAAACAGCCTAATAAATAATCTTTCTCTGTTTCTTTTTTTTCTTCTTTCTTTTTAAACCAAACACGGGTACTTAGAAATCTATTGTTGATGACCCACAGAAAAAAGTATTTTCAAAATTGTTTTTACTTAGTATTTCCTTCTCCCCCACCACCTCTTTTTTGTCTATTCCATTATTTCCAAGTTCCAAACAACAACTCCAATCCAATCCCGTCATCGTCAAAAGATAACACAAATGCACAATGATCCTATTATCTTCCGGTCTCAGTTAGCCATTTAAAGGAATTTAATAGTTAGTTAATATATATACACCCATCAGGTTCTATATGTCATTCATTGACTACTAAGTAATTAGTGAGCAAATAAATTATAAATCATTGTTTCAATGTTGAGACATTTCAATGCTTGCCTGCATCTCTTTAAAATAGGGCAACTCAGGTTTTTTATCACCCAATAAGTGGATATTAGTTAGTTAACATGATTGTACTTGTATTTATTCAAGGGTCCTAACCGAGATTGAAGACATTTTTCAAGAGAAGCTTAAAATATCAATTAGTATTTTAGCATCTAAATGAATATTTTATATAATTTAAATTTATCATAAATATCTTTTATATATATAAATTTTATTTTTAATCAAAATTTATAATGAATAAATACATATAAATATATGGATTATATTTTATATTTATAATAAATAATTTAAATTATGATGTAAGATTGTTTTTAACTACTATTATTATTATTATTCAAAAGAAACTATTCAAATTTAATTTAGAAATAGAGATAAAAATATAGTAATATTCATTTGTTGACCCGACAAAGTCAATCAATTGAATCAAACTAATTAAGTTGATTTATTTCTTTTTCTTTGATATTATTTGACATGAACCAAACAAAGAAGATCTAACCTACATTGATTTGGGTATATGTTTATATTTTTATAACTCGACCACTCAACCCTATCAACCAATTTTCTATTTTTAATTTTAATTTTTATTATTACTATTTTTATCTAAATAAATAAATAAATTAAATTTTTTATTTTTGAATTAAAAAAAATCTGAAAATAAACAAACAGGTATTAAACATATACAAAACAACATTTTGTAAAGAACTATTGCATATCGGGCCCAATCCATTAAAAGGCCCAAGTCCCAACAGTTCACTCTACCAGACCCGACACTTTCCGTTTCGAACCAAATAAACAAAATTAAAATAATCCCTTGCGAAAAAGCAAAACCCTAAACCCTCGCTTGCACTGTTCTGGTTCCTCCTCCGATCTGATCTCATCGTCAATGGCTTCCGCGTGCAGCAGAATCGCGCAGCGAACATCAATTTCGTCCATCAGATCATCCATCAAATCCAACATTCGCGCTTCTTCTTCGTTCTCCAAACCAGCTTCCTCCTCTTCTCCTCTTCGCCAATCCTTATTGACCAGGTTCCCCTTCTTTCACCTTACGACGTTCGTTCGCTTCTTCTCCTAATCGCAAACGAGCCTTAGAATAATAATAATAATCGGTTTCTCGTTGGTCTGTTGCAGGATTTCGGCGGAGCTGAGATGCGCGCAGTCGATGTTGCCGCTGCACAGCGCGGTGGCGGCGGCGAGAATGACGTCGCGCCTGAGCGTGACTTCCAGAAGCTGCCGAGCGCTTTCTCAGGGTACTCTCTGCTGCACCTCTCCCGGCCTCTAATACTTTCTTTTTCAAAAATTATTCGCAAACTGTGAGTAGCTTCCTTGCTTCTAAGGCTTGGGTTGACTTTTTCTATGGATTTTTCCTCTTCCCTCTTTTTGAATAAGCTTTGTAAGCGAACTATTAAAATTAAGAAGAAAAAAAACTAATAGATACGCTTAGTCTATTTGTTTGTTTAATTAGGACCCATGCTTTGGTATTTTTCTTACGTAACTAGCAGTTTTTCATTTAGAGTTTAATTGACCAATTTGAGTTTTTCTTAATTATTTTAAAAGTTGTCTATTCGTTGCTGCTTGTTAAATTTATGCTACATTTGGCCTCTTCATGATACTGCTGTGTTAAACGTACTAGTTACTTAAAACTTAAATGCACTGTGGAGAATTAGGCAGAAAGAAAGTTATAGATAATTTAGCCAACAAGTGGGTGTAGGGAACGTTTAGGATTAGGATTTTCTTAGAAAATAAGCTATATAGCTTAATTTCAACATGTTGTCTACCCAAGGATGTCTCCAAATTTTAGAGTTTTTTGGACGGCATTTTGTGATCTAGTAACCTCTCGTTTATATAGTTGGGGTGAGGCGGCTTAAGTACCTGCGGGTTTGTGGCAAAAATAAATAAATTTGGAAGCTGTTAGTAAGAACTAAAAGTGCTTTAACCGAGAGTTTTGACATTAACTAACTATAAAATTTGGTTCCTGCAGGCACATAGTTAATTGGGAATTTGCGGGACCAGCCAATTTATGGCCTACTGCTTCATTATCAAGTATGAAAAAATTAGTGTTCATTTAACATAATATAATTTCTTCAACGATATTAGAATAGAGCTTCCTTTGCTGTTGTCTTAAAAACAAACTCTGTTGGTGGTTTCTGCAGTTATTTGAAGTCTGAATGGATTTCCTTTGGAACAATGGCTTCCCTTTTTCTTTTGTGTTGGAAATAAAAGTGGGAGGGAAAATGAAGTTAGAGGATCGAAATTGGTGAAATTAATCTTGTTTAATGCCTATATTCATCAACAGTTTCCATTTCCCATTCTTTCCTCTCTCGTAATGTTTAATAAGCGAAGGATTTAATTATCTTCCACGACCAATTCTTCATTTTCTTTTCTGCTCTGGTGATTTCTCTCAGAAAATCCCAAATCTTTTTTTTTTATTCCATCTGTGCAAGCAGCAAATTGGATGAGTATTTTGTTAGTGATCTATTTTGCTTTGATGTCTCACTGCATTAATCATTGTTTCTTCCATGCTTTTTAGGAAAATAGCAATTACATTTTACATATAAAGCTTTTAATGTTGATTTCATCTTATTACCTCAATCTGGTATACTCTACCTACCCTAAGTACCCTTAAGGCCTTAACTGATAGGGTGATGAACTAATGATTTGAAACAATTGAGCTTATAAACAATAACTTTAGATTCATGAATCTTATTGTTAAACTTTAAAACAAAATGAAATCACCTTCAGTCAGGATTCCATCTCTTTTGTAGTTGAGCTGACAATAGCATTTCCCTTACAAATAACATCTGTAATTTTATGTAAGTATTCAAATTTAGAAAATAAGTAGGAACAAGATGGTCAGAGTGAGTGTACTGGTTTAACATGTTTTTCTGTGTGAACAATGATTTGTTGGTCTAAATTTTTCATCAGTTTTTGCCAGTGGAATTTATTTGGGAATATGAAGGAAAAGCCTTAACATAGGAAAATTGAAATTAGGGAGTGCATTGGGTATTGAAATTGAATAGATGAACTGTGATGATAGCCAACCAGACTCTTGAATGCTAATATTTTCCTTAAAAAGGATATTTTGAGTGATCCCTTTATTTAGTAAATATATATAATACGATAACATAACTGCTACTTTCATCAAATGGAATTTATGGGACGTGAGACATGCATGCTGTTCTTAAGGTGGGATCTTTTGTCTTTGCTGTCTGGAATAGTTTGGAGAACCATAGCTTATACCCTGTCTCACTATTTGTGCTTGAAACATATGTTTAGCTATATATGTTATTCTAAAGCAAATTGTATCAATGCCCATATGAACAGAGCTTATAATTTTCAGATTCACATTAATCATTTATCTCTTCTTGTACCTTGGCATCATTGCAACTGTGCTTATGTAGGAATTTATCGTGTTTAAAGTTTTTGTTTTTTAGTCTTTGGTCCTTTGCTTAAGTTATGTTTTTTTACCCAAGCATATTATTAATTGAGCCTTTGTTTCATTATAGAGCTTGGTCTATCAGTTCCCAGGTGACTAGAAGAGAGATTGAAGAAAGCCTTGTGTTTGTAAGGTTTGATTTATGATGATTAACATCTATACGCAGTAAGCGGCAGTACTCACTGATTCTTTCAGTCCGAGAAAATGATTTTTTGTGGAATAAAAGATACATGCTCTGATCTATATGTTCATTCATTCATGTGGATAGTTAGAACTGCACACTATCAACACCTACCTCTTTCACTTGCTTTCCCCAATTGTGTTTTTTAAACTTCTTGCAAGAAGTCATTGTATACATTGGTCCTATATACATGGTGGAAATGGTTGATTGTCAAAACGAGGAACAAGCCAAAAGTGCAAGTGCCTGTATACATAGGTCCTGACCTCCAAGCACCAAAAACATTTTACCATCTCACTCTAAACCGTTGAGCATGACCATAACCCTGAGCCACACACGTTCCAAGATCAACACCAAACAACCCAAAAGTAGAAGCGTCTTAACTCCCAAGTCGTCATCATCTAGCCAGCCCCGCAAACCAAGTTCTTGCAACCAATAGAACCCAAATACAAATTCTGAGTATGATTCTTACTGCCACTGCAAGCCATTGCGCACTGTAAAAACCTCCATTTCATTGCCACGTCTCTCCCCTGCGCGCATTTCTGGGTATGGATTTGATATGAAGATTGGGACCAAATTGATTTAGTTTAGGAAAAAAAACTCGGATATGTTATTCGGCCCATTTTATTGACAAATCCTCAATTAACAGTATGATTAGTTAAGCTGTCTTTAAAAACGAAACAAAACAAAAGTCTCATTGATGAACAAATATATTGGAAAAGAAATAATAAATGTAGTCAGGGAAAAAAAAGTAACGCTAAATTTACTTATTAGTTCAGCCAGATTCAATGATTACATTGCCAAGCCTCAGTCATCGATACAACAATGAATGAATACACAACTTATTCCATTGAAAACTTGAGTAAGCCAAAGCATTCAGAATTGTCAAAAATGATAATTCGTTATTGAATAGGCAATGACGAAAAGTTATTAGAAATATAGGAGCCAGGCATACAATCTCAGAGAGAAGCATAGGAGAATCACGTTAGGATTTAACTGCCGCCTGTGGTGATATAAACACTGGCGTATACAATAGTGAGTAAAATCGCTCATTTACTAGATAATATGGATTTATCACTGCCAAGTTCCTTACTAAGCACACCTGGCTGGTCAAGTGAGGTGAACTCGAAGTCGTTCCAGAAATCCGGACACACCTCATACGCCATACGGCTTGGAATCTTCATCGAACATCATGCTAATATTGTCTTCCGAATGTTCCCAACGACTTTGTGCTCTCTCAGAATCTGCGGGAGCCTCAGGCATCATTTTCCGGTACGCAAAGCAAGGGAAGCCAAGCTGGTAGGTTTCTCACCAATACTTTCACTTCCGACTTCAATTTTTAAGCGGGGACTAGGGATCCAACTATCCAAGTAAGTTAACTTGTTCTCTCAACTTATAGAAATTACTACGTTTGTACATTTGTTTTTAAGAGAAGACATCAACTTATTTCAATATTTGTTATAATCATTCATTTTTTTGAAATTTAATGATTAAAATTAAAGGAACTGATCTAGAAATTGATCAAAGGATTAACTGATTTTTTTCTTCCTTTATAATTATTTAAAGGCTAAAAGTATGATTTTTCTCTTTAAAATTACCAAATTGCTAAAGTATGATTTTCGTTCTTTTAAAAAATTTCGTCTGTAAAATTAAAATATATTATTTTTTAACCAGAAAATAGATTCTGATGAGATTCTTGTACTACATGCCACTCTTCTTCTTATGTGTCATCTCTTCATTGGCCCAATTGTTCTTAAGATTTTTGGGGTTAAACTCCCTCCCCAAATTGTAAAAAGACTGCCGCAAATTTTCAAACCTCCCGTGCCTAACTTTCTAAAAACTGCTTGCTCCTGACAGCAGAAGAAATGTGGGAAAGGATTTGGACGTTCGGTCGGAGTTGGAATGAATGAGAATGGGGTCTGAGTTCTAACCTGTTGGGTTGGTTTCACAGAGAAATGTGGGAGATGGGCTTTTGGTTTTTCACTTTTTTGGGAGAAAAAGGAAACAAAAAAGAGGGAGTAGTTTCAAGTGGCATTGAGTGAGGGGGGACATTTGTTGAAGATAGGAAATGGGGCGGTGGGTGAAGTTTCAAAAATTGCAAGGATTCTTTTTAATTTGTGGGTGGTTTTAATCCCATGAAAAATCGTAACAACAATTGAACCAATGAAAAATTGACACTTTAAGTATGAGAATCATCCAAATCTAATTTCAGATTAAAAAATAATATATTTCAATCTTGTAAGAATGAAAAAAAATAAAAATTTACGTTTTGATAATTTTACATGAACCAAAAATATATTTTAGTCTTATTTAAATATTTAACTTATGATAAATTATTATAAAAATAAAAAATATTTTTTAAAAATATTTAATATTTTATTGGAATTTTCTTAGGTTAACATTTTATTGGTATTAAATGACATTTTTTTTATAATTTCTTCAAATTTTAGAAAATATTTAAATTTAAAATTCTAACACAGTTGCAATTATTGTTTTAATTAAAAAAATATTTAAATTAAAAATAATTGTAACAATAAGTTAGAGTTATAATTAATCATTTTAAAACATAAAGTACATAAATAAGTAAATAAACATTTAATTATATATTTTTTAAGAATAAGAAATAGGTTTCCTATGAAAGTCAAAATAGCTATCATTAAAAGTCAAATTTAAACTGGGTCGATCATATCTATAATGTAAATAAAATAATTATTTTAGTTGATTTTTAAAGATGACCAAACAATATTTTTCAAATGTCTCTACGTTACTGTAAAAAAAAAAAAAAAATTGTCTCTACGTAAAAAAGAACAAACAATATTTTAGTTTATTTTATTTTTTAAAATAGTTATTTTAGTTAATCCTATCAATAGTCAAAATTTACAAACACTCTAAGTAAAAAAGACCAACGAAGAATTTAAAAGAATAAAATTATCTATAATATTTCTCACTATCGTATAACCTCATTGGTTGCCCACCAAATGTTTAATGAAGGATCCTATTATTTTGCCATGTGATGTGTTATTTATTCATGTAAAGTTTCATCAGTAATTATAGAACTAAAAACAAGTTTGGTGGAATTAAATTTAGGGTATTGTGTGCCGTGTGCAATATATTGTTTTCATTTGGAATAAGATTTTATAAAAAAATATATGAAAGTACTATAACTATTTTTTTATCCATATGAATTAAATAACATACTAGAAGTTTACAATATTTATATCCTATTTAACCAACTATGAAAGATATTTTTAGACATCTTATTTAACCAACTAAGGTGGACATTTTTAGTGTACAATAAATGTGTATAAATAATACAAGTAGATTAAGTAGTCAGAAAAAAAGATTATGGGTAACAAATTCTATTTTTTATTTTAAAATCAGATAAGTTCTATGTTTTAAGTGTTATGTAATATAAACTTCTGTAAAAAAAAAAAAAAAGTGTTATATAATTGTATAAAGAAAAGTGCTGTATAGACCAATATTATATTATTTTATTAAATATTACATTATTATACTTTACAGCAGCATAACCATTTTATTTCTATCTTGGATTTAAAGAGAAAAATAAATGATACGAGTTTAACAAAAATAATAGCAAAAATTTATTAAGAGATAATAAAAAATATCTTTTTTAAATAAAAATAATTATATAATTAAAATAAAGTTATGAAATAATTATAAATTAAGGATTAAGGAGTATAATAACATTAATTATTAACATGTGCATGCACTTAGCTTAACCAAAATGGAACTCAGAAGAAGAAAAAAAAGAAGCTTAACCAAAATGATAAGAATAAAAACGATTAGTGTGGAGTAACATATTAAAATATCACAGTTAAAATTATTTGTAAGAAAAAAGGGAACGGATCGGATAATCCTCCTCTATATCCAAGGGGGAAAAAAATCTAGATTTAGATTTAGCAAAAAACATTTGAAAGTTAACCAACTCCCACTATTTATATCTGGGAAAAATGAACATTACAAAAAAGAGAAAGGTAGGTAAGCATGCACACAGCCAATATCTGATCATAGGGATCAACAAAAAGTTCCTGCAAAAGAAGAAGAAGAAGAATCGGCAACGGAAGAAAACTTGTAGATAAAACGTAGGCAAATTTACTGTAGAGGGGTACTTTTAAAAACTAATTACAAAAGAGGGTCTGTTTTTAAACTTTTTACGAGGAGGGTCTGTTCCTCCATGGATGCCGCCAGAGGAACTGGCGACATAGGTGTCCCGCCATTGCAGATGGCGAGAAGCATGCTGAGCTGGAGGGTGCCGCCAGTGGCACAAGCGAGATACACCATGCTGGAATGCCGTCAATGCAAATGGCGTTATGCAGTGAATTATTATAATATATATTACAAATATTTGCTTATTACGCTGCTTTTTCACTTTCAGATGACTCACTCAAACACTTTTTATAAATATTCCTATAATATATATAAACAATTTTCCTAGATACATTATAAATAATTATAAATAAATTAAAAAAATTATAATAGTTTTCACAAATTAAAAAAAATTATTAACAAATAATTATTAACAAAAATGATTAACGTAATAGTTTTCAACAAAAATTATTAACACAAATATATTTTATAAATAATTTTCTATATAAATTAATAATTTTCTATATAAATTAACAGATATAAATAATTTTCTATATAAATTAATAATTTTCTATATTAATTATTAATTTTCTATATTAATTATTAATTTGTATAGAAAATTATTTATAAATTATTAACAAATATTTAATATTTATATAGAAAATTATTAATTTGTATAAAAAATTATTTATAAAATATATTTGTGTTAATAATTTTTTTGAAAACTATTACGTTAATAATTTTTGTTAATAATTATTTGTGAAAATTATTAATTTGAAAGTGTAAAAGCAACAATTTTTTATATATATAATTAACAAATAGCGCATAACGCCATTTGTATTGGCGGCACTGCATTTGTGAAAAAGCAATTGTTTATATATATATATATAATTAACAAATAACGCCATTTGTATTGGCGGCATTGCATAACGCCATTAGTATGTCGCCAGTTTGTCTGGCGGCATCCATACATAATAGTTTTCACAAATTAAAAAAAATTATTAACAATAATTTATATAATTAAACAAATTAATAATTTTCTATATAAATAATTTATATAATTAAATATTTGTTAATAATTTATAAATAATTTTCTATACAAATTAATAATTAATATAGAAAATTATTAATTTATATAGAAAATTATTTATATCTGTTAATTTATATAGAAAATTATTTATATAAAAAATTATTAATTTATATAAAAAATTATTTATAAAATATATTTGTGTTAATAATTTTTGTTGAAAACTATTACGTTAATCATTTTTGTTAATAATTATTTGTTAATAATTTTTTTTAATTTGTGAAAACTATTATAATTTTTTTAATTTATTTATAATTATTTATAATGTATCTAGGAAAATTGTTTATATATATTATAGGAATATTTATAAAAAGTGTTTGAGTGAGTCAACCGTCTGAAAGTGAAAAAGCAGCGTAATAAGCAAATGTTTGTAATATATATTATAATAATTCACTGCATAACGCCATTTGCATTGGCGGCATTCCAGTATGGTGTATCTCGCTTGTGCCACTGGCGGCACTCTCCAGCTCAGCATGCTTCTCGCCATCTGCAATGGCGGGACACCTATGTCGCCAGTTTCTCTGGCGGCATCCATGGAGGAACAGACCCTCCTCGTAAAAAGTTTAAAAACAGACCCTCTTTCGTAATTAGTTTTTAAAAGTACCCCTCTACAGTAAATTTGCCATAAAACGTAATCAGTGGTAGCTCAGTTCTAACCAAGGATTTCTGTTTTCATATGCAGAGCGCGCTTACCTCAAATAGTCAAATCAAATAAATATTTTGATTGTCAAATCAAATAAATAAATACAACATTAATTTCTGCAGTTAATTATTTTTGTTGTCTGTAACGTACCGACAAATGCAATAAATGAAGTTAAGGGACGCAAACAAAAGGGCACAAGAAAATGAAGAGGATAGGGTGCCATCCATATATGTCCTCTCTTGACAACAGAAGCATTTTGATTTGATTTGTAGGGAGGAGAATTATGACAATGATGAATGGAGGAATGTTGGAAGATATTGCCATAATTGGAGGATTGATAGGGGTGCAATTTGTTTACGCAGGGAATGCTGTGTTGCTTAGTTATCTCATGTCTTTGGGCGTCGAATCTCTTACCCTTGTCATTTTTACTTCCTTTGCTACCTTCCTTATTCTCCTACCCCTTGCCTTCTATTATGAAAGGTTCATCTCTCTATTTTTTTTTTAATCTGTTTTTGGGATTGGATCACGTGAATTGTTAATTGATGATGAATTTCATGGTGGTATATATGTATCTTATGCAGGTGTAAATGGCCAAGGAGAGTTAGTTTCAAGTTGCTTATACAGCTTCTCTCGCTTTCATTAGGAGGGTAGGTAAATCTTATTACTACCTTCTCAATTTCCTTCACGAGTTTGGTTTTTGTCCCCCATGTTTTATTATATGCTCTTGAATTTGGTTTTATGGATTTTCTGAGATTCTTCTGATACGCATTGGTTTCAATCTAGTTAGTATCACGTCCATTTTTGCTTATTCTTTTGATCCCCTCTCTTTTGTTTTAAGAAAAAACTATTTTCTTTCCCATTTTGTCCTTTCAAAATTTTGAAAAAAATAGTGGACGATAGATCATGGAATTAGATGAATTCAATACCTGTTTTCAGGTCCCTTTTTTTGTTTAATTCTTTTGGGTTTAAAGTATACATTGTTTTAATTAGTTTCCATTTTTTAAAATTCGGGCATGGAAGTGGTTTTGAATATCACCCTCTGGTAATCCACCAAATAAGTTTCAATGTTTCATAGAGCATCCTGGGTTTTTGAATCCCAGTTATGGGAAGGAGTTTAAGGGAACTGCAAATGTTGAAGGTTAAATGTAGGGAATTGTTGAAGGGGATACATTATCATGGGTTTTAGGGAGTATTTGATCCCTAGAATCTCTCTGAAAACAATCTTGCTTGTGTTGGGAACCGAAATTGTCCTTATTTTTCAACTATGAAGTGTAAACACCGTACTTGGTGCTAAACAGCCTATTAAAGGAACGCTTATCTTATCCTTTTCTCTTTATAATCAAAGGTAGGTGCTATTTTAAGGAATTTGAGAGTAAAAATACATAAATTGTTGTTGTGTAGAACTAGTGGCTCATAGATTCATTAGCGTGTTGAATTTAACAACAATGACAAATCCATAGATTCATTAGCGTGTTGAATTTAACAACAATGACAAATCCGAATCTAAGAGGTATAACACAAATAAGTCTTGCAAAAACTTCTAATCAAATTGCCACTCCATTTTCTAATTATCTTGCCCAATGGGCTCTATAATGTTTTTTATTCTTCTACTTTTCCCTTCTTTTGCTTAATCAATTTAACTTTTCTCTCTTGATATATAGTTGGTATCATGGTATGCAGGGTAACATTGTTCCAGTCTCTATTCCTCCAAGGAATCAATCTAACCTCTCCAACAATGGGAACAGCCATGCCAAACCTTGCACCAGGTCTTATCTTCATCATCGCATGGATTTTTCGGTAATATATGTATTTTTACACGAGCATGATAATTTCCATATTTATCTTAACACTAGGGGATAAAGGGTTTATTTTATTGCAGAGGATAGGTCATAGGTGTAAGATTTTGTATATATAGTGTTAGGCATCAAGATGATAATCTTCCTTAATTGGAGAGCTAAAAGGCACAAACATAAAATTCTGATTTCATTTATTCATGATAATAAGTAAGATGAGTACATTATAGTCGTAAGAAATATCAATCAACGAATACTAACTAGTGCCAACATCAAATAATTCTAACATAATAAAATAAAAACTATAATTTATAAATTATATATTTAACTCCAACCAATATAGTCAAGGACGGATGGCCGTATAGTTCAAAGGGCCCCCTTAATTTTTTGATTTATTTTTATTTTATATATATATATATATATATATATATATATATATATATTAAAATATTGTTTTTATTAGTGGTTTAATTATGTAAATAATAGAGATTTATTGTGTTAATAATCATTTTTTTATATGTAAGAATAAAAAATAGTGTCAAAAAATTTATAGTAATTCACACACATTATTTAAACAACTAAATTTTATTAAAAAAATCATTTAAATCTTATTTATTGCCTTGTAATATTTATTGTAGAGATAATTGAATTTTTTTCTTGATGTAGAAAAATATTTGAGTATCATATAATTTTCTGTCTAATAGTTAATATGTTATTATTATTTTAAAAGTTATAAATAATTTGTTTGTAGTGGAATATTTTTATTTGCATTTCCTTTATATTATATTCACTTGAGAATTAAAGGATTAGAAACATTATACAAGGCTTGATAAATTAAATTTTGAAACAAGTAAACAAATATTCTATCTTCCAATTATCTCCCTTTTTTAATTTATCTTTTATGTAAATATATTCTCTATTATATGTTTTTAAATGAATTTAAAAAACACATAATTATAAATACACAATATGAATTTTGATGCTAGTTAATGTATTTCTCTTTTTGTAGTTGGCCTCCCCGGTTGATAAATCATGGGTCTGCCCCTGAATATAGTCTTTGGACAATTTAATTTTGGGTCTAATGCCCATCCTATTATTATTATTATTGATATCATTTCCATGCTAATTAATGAAAATTTGAATGTTAGGCAGGTTGGAAAAAGTCAACTTGAGCTGCACATATAGTAGAGTGAAAATCATTGGCACATTGCTTTGTGTCTTAGGGGCTCTTGCAATGAGCATACTGCAAAGCATCTCTACAAAAACTACTTCCGCTAAAGAGGGAAAAATTCAATTATTATCTCCACCACCAAATGTAATGTTTGGACAGACACAAGATAATCGGTTGTCTCTATCTCTTGGCTGCAATCTTCATATTGTCAAGCAACATTGTCCTACAGGTAACTTTAAAACGAAACAAGAAAGAAAATAGATACATACAGGTTGCATTGAATTTGTCAGTGTGTTTGATTTCATGTCTCAGACGTGATTTTCCACATTTACTAAAACGTTAATAGTTATAACTTCTACATCCCAGACGTGATTTCTTATTTTTCATCATATTTCCAAACATGTTACTATTAACAAAAATTGCAATTCTTGCAGGCCTTTACTCTAGGAGATTTTCCTGCACCGATGTCTTTGTGTGCAATAACTTCGTTTTTTGGGACGTTCATGACTGCCGCAGTTCAATTAGTTGAAGATCACGAATTCAAACCAGGTTGGCCAATTGTGAGTGTTGGAGACATGATTGCCTATTCTCTTCTGGTAATTTCATTTTCCAATTGATTATATGCTTTTATTTGTTTTGACAGTCACAAATAATTTAGCATTTGATTTTTATAATGTGGTAGCATTTTAAAGGGATTGAATTTGGATTTAATGTAATACTTTTTTATATTCTCTATGACATGGATGAATGGATGTTTTAAAGGCATAAATTCTAATGTACAGGCAGGTGCAGTGAGTGGAATATGCTTGAGCGTCAATGGTTGGGCGCTTGAGAAGAGAGGCCCAGTGTTGGTCTCCATGTTCAGCCCTATTGGCACAGTCTGCTCTGTCCTTTTCTCAGTTGTTACTCTAGGGCAAACCATTAATATTGGAAGGTACTTTGATACTCCTCGCTTCTTTCTTATAAGAAACAAGTTTTAAATTTTATTGTAAAAACTTGTTTCTTATAAAAAGGACTGGAGGTAGGAATATATTGATTTTTCATATCATATACATTCACTACAATACTATGTTGCAGCTTTGCGGGTATGTTCCTCATGTTCACTGGGTTCTACTTTGTGCTTTGGGCCAAAGGGACAGAAGGCTATGCAAAAGGAGGTGGCTTAGAGAGTGAGTATGATGCAGAGAAGCCTCTATTAAGTTGACGTTTTTTCAAATGTAAAAGTAGTATGTAGTATAGTATGTACTTTAATGATAGAACAGAGTAAATAAAATACAAGTTTAATTCAGAAGGGTTTTCGGATTAGGTACTGTGTTATATGTGCCAATCTTACTTCTTTAATTAAATTAGCGAGGCAATTAGATTAAAGCGATTAATGACAATTGGTATATGGCAACCAGCATAAATATACATCATGGCATTTTAATATCAGAAGTGGTCAGTAGAATGAAACATTTTTCACTCGAATTGTACGAGTGATTTATGTGTGTATTAGCTTCAAAGAGAAACAAATACTATTACAATTGTGTTTGATGGAAATCAAATATGGATAAATGTATAAAGGAACTATTAAGTAATCACAATTAGTTGAGTTTTTCAATTAAATTTCGTGATATTCAAATTTTACTTTAAATATTGAGGCAACATGGTAAATCAGGCTCTTGAAGTGGGCAACATTGTGTTTTAGAATGTGATGGTCATGGAGGTCTATAAAAGTACCCACATTTCAACTTTTTAGCAGAAGCATGTTCGTGAAAAAGGGCTTTTTTGAATTTCTCTTGAGTAGTCTGAAAGGAGGTAGAGGCTTATGTTTGGTTCGAGGACTGGATCATGACAACATAGATTTTTCTCCTCTAATTCTTCAGCTAGCTAGACTTGACGTTGGAGGATGCTACTGAAGCAAATCAATGTTGGAGCAGTAGATCTTGTGATGCTATTTCGGGACCACAAAAGGCCCTTGCAATCATGGTAGACTGAGTAAATCAAACTTGGTTTGTTTCAAAATTGAGATGTTTGGTATCTAAAATAAAATCAATTTTAATTAGAAAAATTGTGGTGGAGTTAAAGCAATATGGAACTTCAGCATGTTTGTAATGTGGTTCTAATTATGGCAGTGTGAATTTTCCATGTCTTTTCCCCACATAAGTAACAAGTGGGATGCTTTTCAAAATGTAGGTAACAAAAAATATACCGGTAACACAAATATGCCCTTTTGTTTTATTCAAAATTAATTTTGAAGTTTTAGTTATATCTTTTCTAAATTACCTCATGTTTATATCCCCATATGTAAAAGTTATGTTGCATTGTATATTATGTTTTAATTTAGATACTTTGTGTTTAATTCTTATGATAATTTAATACTTTTATTATATTTTCATTTAATTTTAATGTTTTTAATTTTTATTAGGGCTGTGGTTTTTATTTCAAAAGTAAAAATATTATATACATATTTTTTAATTTAATAATTAACAGTGGAAAAAAAAATAATTATAATGGAAAAGAAATATACATATAGACATTAAACTTTATTTTGATAATTATACATTCAAAATCAATTGCCGATAAAAAAATATTCAAAATATCTAAATAACATTTTAAAAAAATACTTTTTAGTATGCATTATCCAAATAAAAATTATTACTTAAAATCAATTTTATAAAATCATGTCGATATAAAATTAATTCTATTAACACACATATAAACACATACCTAACTTTTATTTAACCCAAAATATGTAAGAGTTTGATATTTTTTTGTTAAGAAATAGTAGAAGAAAGAAGAATGAACATGCAAAAGATTGAGAACTTAATAAATGCCATGACGAAATCAATCAATACCAACAAGTTTATATGGTGTATATTTTCGTATGGCCTATGTCTGCAGATGCATAAATAACAAGTCGTTACTAAGATAAGAGAGGTTTTGAAAGTTGACTAAAATAACTTTAATAGGTACAGTAGATTCTACAAGTGGTAAAGCCACTTTTTGGGGCATGAAAAAGTCACTGAAGTACTAATTAATACTAGTACTCCACAGTACTAATCAAACACAAGTAGCAAATGAATGGTGCAAGTTTCCTACGTTTTTGCTACCAATAAATGTTGGAACTTGGAAGGAGAAAGTTTTTGCGGTCAGACATTAATTAGAGGTTCTAGAGTCTCTTTTTAAGTTCCGCTTATAAATACAAGTATCTTCCGTCAGTTTATGTATCTCAGAGAAAAAAATGCACATAATATCTTCTGGCATATTCTTTCATTTTTTTATAGATAGTATTATTGATCATTGATTTCCCCTCTATTCAAAGAGAAATTATAACTATCGCTTTGTTAATGGTTAGTACTTGGTTAAAAGTAGATATATTTTCCATTTATTATTATTAAGACGCCAACGGCCATAATGTGCCAACTTTATCTGCTCGTCTCTTTAGTAAGGAGTTATGGCTTCTCTTTTGCTTTTTTTTTATTAGAGTTCCAATGTATGGCGTGGTCATTTCAACATGATTTTTGCCATTTGTGATATAGCTTTAAGATGCCCTCTTTTCTGCAGTTTCCATGTGCAGGGCTTCGATGCTAATGACAAGTCACAAAAGTTATTAGGCTACTCAAAGCACAGAATTTGTTTTAACACTCCATGTGCATTTTTTGCACAATATCATTCACTCTCGGAGTATTATGTCAAAGTATTTTACGATGTAACTTATCAAAACCAAGTCAAAAATTTCAAGCTGAATTAATACAACATCTTTTTGTCATCATTTCCAAGTTCATTTCAAAAGTTTCTTCAAAGTCTAGTCTCAATTCTCAAATGGATGAAATGTCAATGCAACTGACCTATCCGGAAAGTTTTGATTTGACTTATTACCCCACTCTAAAATAAATTATAAGGTTTTAAGCTGTAAAATAAGTATGATATTTTATATTTTATTTTTTTAAGGTTAAAATATGATTTTTGTTGTCATAAATATATAAATGTTTAAAATTTTTTTTTTGTACTTTTTAATATATTTTTTATCCTCACAAAATTAGAATGTTATTTTTTTTCTAAACACAGGTGATAATTAAATCCAAACTTAAAGTAATATTTTTTTTATTGATTATGTTATAACTATGTAACAAAGTAACACACGTAATTTGAGATATTCAAATCTTATCCTAAACTTAAAAATGATACATTTTAATTTTATAATGATAATAGTAAAAATTTATAGAATAAGTTTTGAACATTTTTATATTTATAGGTATAAAAATATATTCTAACTTTTTTAGAACACCAGCATTAAATAATTATAAAACTTGAGCAACACCCGCAAGGATGAGGTGCCGAGTTCTGCCAAACTTTCCAAGGCTATCTTCATGTCCTCATTGACAAACCCACAAGTCACCACAATTCGTTTACCAGTCTTGGAAAAACTAAGAATTTTGGTACAAGTTGCATATCTATTGTGTTTAATTCAATTGAACAAACCTCATAGTTATTTTTTTTTCTGCACCATTTATTTATTAATTGCACTTGCCGGCGTTGATCAAGCAGTTACGAGGATTCGCAAACATGGCAATAATACAAGTTATGCATTCCATGAAATATCAATTTCTCATTGACCCACCAACTTTCCATCGTTTTCTATTTGTTTATATATAAATGCAATATCTAATTTTATTTACTAGATACTCTTATCTCAGCATGATCTGTAATGACCGATATAATTGCGGAACGGCAACTTGTCAGATGGCAAATGATTAAAGTACACAACAATGAATTTTTATATGATTATTTCTTTCTCTTTTTATATGTAGAGACTATGCAGTCTATGCTTATAGTACTAAATAGGTAAAGTAATTATCAATATAGTTACAGGATAAAAAATAGTTATCGTATTAAATTTATTAATTATTTATATTATTATTTTAAAATTATTTTTTTATTAAGATTTAGAGAGATAATAATTAAGTAATGATATATAACGAAAAATAATTAATATATTTAAAAATTAAAAAAATAATTTTATAAAAAATAATTAAATTTTTGAAAAGAAATTTATAATTAAGAACAAAAGAAGTAAGTAACTAATTAGTAATTCAATAACTAGATTCATGTGTATGTAAATATATCTGTTAAAAAAGCTCAATTTTTATGTCCATCTTTGGTTTTGTGTTTTTTTTAGGAGATCTTTGGTTTTGTGTAATTGTGTTAGAACCAAATTACATGGATAAAAGTGGTAAAGAGTAGTTTTCAGGTAGACATGGAAATTGGACGTAAATATTATTTGACTTGATGGAAACCAAATATGTTATAAATAGATCTTAATTCAAACAAGATTTTTTTAATTGTTTATCACCACAATAGCATTGCATTGACTGTATTTTGTCTGTAATTTATTGTGATGTCAACAATTACATCGAAACCGCAACGTAACCACAACCGTTATTTAAAATATTGACTCCAAATATTAGTCATTGATTCTTAGCCAATGGCCAATACCCTTGAGTTGTAACACTTTTGCATTTTTAATATAGAACATTTATATATAACAGAAGAACATTTATAGTTTTCTAATTTTCATGAGTCTATTTGATGATATGTTTTTTTAAAGGATTTTGTTGTTTTATATTTGGGTTTTGTGTTTTGTAGCTATAGCAGCTTCTATAGGTTTGGTTGCAGTTCCAGCAGACAAGGGGAACAAAAGGGAACGACACGTCTAGTATTGTAGGCCATTCCACAATCTTGACACATGTCTCTCATGTTTGGTCTATTGCACCGAAGAAGGGTGGTCCCTCTTGATCCATCGATCTCTTCTTAGTATGCAAAAAAGCAATGCCTCATCGTTGTCATCATGCCTGTCATAATATACTTGACTTGGAAGCCAAAAACAAAAGCATCTGATAGGTGAGACTTAAAGCTTGTTTAATTTGGTTCTTTTTTTGGAGCAAACCAAAGTCTCAAAGTGCAGCAGATTTTTCATTTTTTCCAAGCCTGTCTTCACCTTATGTGACCTACATTCATTTCATTTTCATTCCCCCCTAGTGAAGTCAAACTCCTCAAGGATGAAAAAAATGCTACTAGAACTGAAGTGCAAGGAAAGAGTTGTGTAGTGTGTGCCTAAATCCTTTTCTCTGTCAGTCACTTACTTGCCCTCAGTAGACACTAGCCAGTAGGAGCACTCTGCTAGCCAAAAGCAAAATCAACAAAAGAGAAAAGAGAAAAAAAAAAAAGATTTACTACTTTATGTTTGTTGTTGGGACAGCATTTATTATTTGGTGTTCAGTTTGAATGCAGGAGCAATTTCATCTAATTATTTATTTATTTTCTGTCACAAGACATGAATGATTTAAAGCAGTAGTTACCATTTTGTAATTTGAAATCCCTGGCTGTTAATTAATGTGGTAAAAAAGGCTGGTATTTATCACTGTTACAGAATTGATACTGGGTAAACCAACTACTACTAATGGATGCTAGCAGACTTTGATGTTGTGTCTTACCTATACCTTTATTTTTTTTAGTGATTTTATGCAAAACATTTAATATTCACAATAGTTGGAGCTTAAGTTGTTAGACGGTTCTTTAATAGAGTCTTACCAAATATTTTTTTTAACATGTACACATCAACATGAAATTGAATACCTTAATGGATTAGATATCTATATGGCATTTCCCGGAATTGTTCATACTATATCTTTATATAGTACTTTTATAAATTCATGTAGAGATTTTGTTTATTTGTCATGTCCATGAAGGTTTGGACCAGACCTTCTGTAACAATTACCATTGAACAAGTATTTGTCTTTAAAAAAATTAGTAAAAAAGAGTGATCCATTTATTTGAATTAGCCTTTAGGTTTGCAAATCAGTTAATTAACATTGCTTAAGTTAAAAGCCAAAATCTTTAAAATACGTTCCCTTTTTACTTTAGGCGTATGCAGAGTTCCAATTATATCTTTTCTCGTACCGCTGCATGCTTTGTTGAATGTTCAAGTAAGTAAGACCATTTGAGAACTAAAATGGGTGCATAGTGCAAAGACTAAAGAGGCAATTATAGCCACAGATTTTAAGAGTTTTCGTACCCCCATTGAGATGAGAATCTATCCTTTTAACGTTAAGTCTTTAGTCTACTTTAGTCTTGATTTCTATAAATGTGTCTTGTCTAGATTTATACTGAGGTATTGAACTTGTTTGCATCATTGCTTGAGCAGCATAACCAATCATAGAGAGAGTCTTAGAAAGAAAATATCAAAGAAAGTACGCTAGCATTTTTGTGGAACAAATTTAAACACTATTCTTTCTATAATTAAAATTTGTTTTAAATTTCTTGTAGCATAACAATTATAAACCTGAGTCTTAACGTGAAAAATTGCTTTTGTGATCAGTTTGTAGGACAAGCAAGCACATTATATGGAGTTTTTCTTTTTTGGGGGGTGGGGGGTGTTCTATCCTAGATTGCCAGTCCTACATGCATCAAGTAGAGTCCTTCACAAAGTAGATTCGAATCTTTGACGTTGCAAGCAATTGCAATCAATTTTAAGTGTAACCAACTAAAGTAGGTGTAACTTCAAGTTAGATATAAGGACTTGATTTTAGAATAGGAAGCTTCTGTCGTAAAATAGTGGTTGTAAATGCTTGAAATTTGAAGAGGGAATTAAAAGGTTTATTATGGTATCATTTTGTCTAAAGAAAAGCAATAGGTGAACTATTTTGATCGTTGAGAAATATTAATCATTGACAAAATTAATGTGATAATTTTTACTAGCAAAATTGATAGTATGAAAATCCTTTAAGCACCTAAACGAGAGTTTTTAATTTTTTATATTTGATTGAAATTTTAATTTTCTTCACAACACAAGGCAGAAAGTTAATTGTGGGTGGAAGTGACTCATTTTTTTCCCTACCAGCATTCTCTTTGGCAAGTTATCCTAAGACATAGTTGTTGGAGACTAACCCTTTTGTTAGACTCAATTCTCCGTTGGTGATTCGTTTCAATTTAAAGCCTAATAATCACACTGTAATTTATAAAGTTTTCTTTTTTAATAAACCTCATACATTTTTTATGAAAGACAATGGTAATCAACATAAGTAAGATCATTATAGACATAAAAAAAAAAAAAAAAACTCTCTTTTCCAATATTTCAGATAAGTTGCAATAACCATGTCCCAATTGATTTACACACTCTATTAATTGTATATAATGTCTGTAATTTATAAAGTTTGGTAAGCCGAATTGAAAGCATAAATTTTATTCTAAATGTGTTAGTATATTAAAAAAAATAGAAGGAGACATGTATTCGTAAATAATGCGATTTTATTCTACTAAAAAATGTTGAATCAAGAACAATAGAACAAACCAGAATCGTGGGATTTCCTACCTTGAATGGGCCAAATTTCTTCCCATACACATATACTTTAAAATGTACCCAAATGAATTTGATTTCATTTATACACAGATGACTAACTGGGAGAAAAAAAAAAGGTGCATCCCTACTAGATATTTAGTTGTTTTTTTTGTATTTTATATGATAAGTGGACGTACTCCTAAAGCATGTAGCCATAATTAACTTGGTTTTAAAGGACCTACTGGTATGATTTCAGTTTTATTGGCTTCCCAATTTATTGTGCTCCTTCTATATGGAATCAATGTTGAGTTAGTGCGTGGTCTATTTAGCCTCCAAGTTGTTGAAGCGATTATCAATACTTAGTGCAACCAACTTCTAACTATCCAGTAGCGTGGCACTTTCCAAATATGATACATTGTTAGGTAAGAATAAGTTGCCGTCGGTTTTTCGCACCCGTTAATTTATTTTCAACGTTGTTCTGATTATTTCTATAACTTTTCAAAATCATGTTCGGTACTACTAATCAGCAAAAACAGGAGGAGACTTACTGCAAAAGTAAAGACGTTAAATACTAAAATAATTTAATACTATCATTCATTAATAAATTATTTTTTCTTAAAAGAATAGAGAAAAAAAATAAATGATACTATAAACATAAATATTTTTGTCTTTACAAAATATGTGAATATTATAAACACCTTATTACTAGCATGGATTTCTACATATAAATAAAAAGAAATATTTTTTTGTTTTTAGTTACATAAAGAGAGAAAAAAAACAATTTTAAAAAGAGGATATATAACAATAATATAACAATAATGGTTGTTATAAGTGTTATAAAAAAATTATTTTTTAATTTAATGATTTAAAATTTGAATCTTGGTGTCGTTGGATATGAAATAATGGAACAAAAATATATTCGCATTATATAAGTTGACGGTCTTTGATAAACATTACTCAGTGATATAATAATAAGTATAGTTAATATAACAAGATTAAGTTTTTTATGTATAGACCGGCACGTCGAACGGCAACAGCGCATATTTCTTCTGAAGTTGTTGCTCCACAGTGGTCCATATATATATGGCAAGCTTTCCTGTGGCATTAAGTGCTGGTTCCTTTGACGGTGGTTCTTGGTACGAGTGGCTGGAAGAAGTTATAAGTATACACGAGGAAAAATTCTACTTTGTTTGTTGACTTTCGTAATGTGCAAGTTTTTTGTAAAACACGAATTAGCAAGAGGTTGTTAGTGTCCCTATCAGTCTGGGTTTGTTGAGGAGCACCATGATCGAGTGTCGTGACATTTCTTCTTCTTTCCTTTACCGGTTGTTAGATTTAATTCTCGAATAATATAATGTTGTACTAGTAGTCACTAGAAATGATACAATGAATTAAAAAAGAGATATAGAGAATTTTTAATATTGGATGCTTATGTGCCAAATTAAAGTTTTTGATCCTAGTTGACTGTTATATTACAAAACTCTTAATATATATATATATATATATATATATATATATATATATATATATATATATATATAATCAAAGTTAAAATCACATTATCAGATATATTATACAGTAAATAAAATAGCAAAAAGTTTTTATATTATTATCCAATTTATATGACAAGTATAATTAATAGGATCTACTCTTTCAACCACAAAATCTTAAACTATTTAAGTCTAATTCTAATCGGACCAATTACCCATTAATTTATTTTCTAACATAAGAACATATTTTTCTTTAAAAAAATACATAAGAACATCTTTTGAATGCTGTTTCTCCGTATAATCAGAAATAGATTACAAATACATATACTTAACAAGCCATAATGGAATTAATTTTTAAATATATTATTATATTAAAAAATTATAATCTCATTCAAATAATCGTATTTATTAGTCTTAATTGAGGGTTAGTCATTCGCGAAGATAAATATTTCGTAACTATAACATTTTAATAAAAAAAATATTGATATTTATTTTATTTCGGTGGAATTAGTATTTAACTATGTTTCTCTTAAACTTTGACAGGTATATTGGTCTATAGTTAATTTGAGTTATATATAGTAGATAGACTAATGAAATCTCTCTTAACCAATGTTTATCTTTTATACACAAGATTTAAACTCAATATATTGTTTAAGAAAATAAATAAATTTCTTACCACGCGAATTATAATAGACATCAATAATAATTAGTTATTTAATTTATTAAGGAAAACATTATCCTCTAATATATAAATAAAAAACATTAACTGTTATCTTAAAAAAAATATTGACTGTTAGGCTTATTTCCAATAATATAACTCTGTCTAATGGAAATGAACTATATATTAGTAAATACTATATTGTATAATATACTAATGCACAAATTTATAATACTAACAATAAATTGTTCGGTAATAATTATATGTTTGTAAAAAAAATTCTTATTGGCATATTATACCATGTAAGGGATTTAGTTTTTCTAAACTATAGAGTGTATTTTATATAAAAGATATGTAATAATAATTATTCATTAGCAAGTTAATAATTGAGATCATAATTAATATCTTCAAAATAAGATATTTAATTAATTTTTCCAGCATCGATCTTTTGATCACTGTCCAGCAGATTAAGAATCGTCTTGTGAACTAGTATTGTCTCAAACTTTTTTTTAACAAGCAAAAGAGGATATGCTGCAAAAATGTCCTAAAGTTTTACTAAAAAAATGTCCTAAAGTGAACACAAAGTTGTGCAGTCACCTAGGACATTTAAAGAGAGTACAACAGTAAGTACATACATTGTTGTGTAAATTCCCACCGTTAGCAATATCCTGCTCTTCTTTCCAAAATTATCTCCATGGAGACTAGCCATCAACACTTGTACAACATCAACTATTACCATCCTAAGATTCTACTTATTATATTAGATCAATTTATTTAAACTTATTTATTAAAACAAATATTTATTTTAATAAAATAAATATTTTTTTATTTTTTCATATGTTTATTTAAATTGTTTCTGTTTTTCTTTTAAAAATAATGTTCTATTTATTTTAAAAGATAAATCATATCTTCTTCTTAAAAAATAGGTATATAAAAAATGTTTATTTTAAAGTTTTTATTTTAAGTTTAAACCAACATATCCATTATCTCGTGGCAGCAAAATGTTTAACCTCTGCTGTGGACATATCACCATCATGTGAAGTAGAAATTGTTCCTTCCATCTTTACACAGTTACTACAGCTTCCTGAGTTAAAGGGTTTGATAGCACTAGTGAAAAATACAATATGTTTGAGATTATCATATATACGACTTTAATTGATAATATAACAAAGCTACAAAAATCTTTCTCCTTTGTGTAATTTAAAATAAGCATCATATCAAATAGAGATGAAAAAAAAAAAAAGGAATACAAGAGACAACACAATGATGTTTGAGATGATTGTCACTGTTTCTCTCTCTTTTTTAAGAAGCTTGCCACCTACTCTCAAATTTCTAATTCTACTAGTTATAAAAGTTAAAGAATGATTACAAATATCAAAGTAAATATTTAATCTTCCTATAATTTTATACCTACAACTTTTTAGAAGATGTTCATTCACCTTTGATTTTAGCAAATTAAAAATAATGCAAACCCCAAAAAAAAAATCTCAATATGAGACAATTTCTAACAATTAATGAAATGAAGATAATTTTTTTAACTTGAGATATTCTCCAATGAAAACTAAGAACTAATTTCTTGAAATACTAAATGTTTAAATTCATTTAAGAGTTAACATTTTCCTACGAATAATCTTTCATGAGCATGAAGATAGAACCTTAAATTACATGCTTAATTAAAAAGTAAAGTTATGTGTTCATCATGTGAAAGGAAAATCCTAAATATTAGAACTCGTGGAATAACTTTTTTTTAAGGAAAAGTTAACTGCACGTTGGCATATAGTATATGTCCAAGAACACCACATAATAATTAATAAATTATATTTCTTCAGATTATATGAACCGACATTTTTATTTTAGAAATTACATATATCTTTCATAAGAGATAATATTATTTGAGTTAGTCATTACTATAAATAATGAAGTTATATATTGAAGATTCAAATTCGAGATTACTATAAAAATAAAAACAAAAACTCAAGACTACTAATGAAATTAAAATAACTTTATACGAATTCATCAATGTACATACTTGGTTGATTATCTAATTAAAGACATACAATAGGTAAAACAATTTTATTCATTGATATGTAAAGAATTATAGCTGCTCTCTAATTCTCCTTTAATTAAGCCTGTTTATTTGTATTAAAATTTAAGAATAAATATAGTTTGATTACTTACTTTTTGAATAAGATTATAAATTTTTTTGTTAAATATTAGTACTAACTAATTAACAGTGATATGGTAAAGAAAATGACTATGATAAATCTAAAATTGAATTTGATATTGGGGATTTTTGGCTATATATAAAAAAGAGAACCTTTTCTTTAAGATTATATAAAAAAGAGAAGTTAATTTTATTTTTACATGGAAAAAATTATCAAGAGATAAAAACAATAAGGAAATTCGGTAACGTGATATTGTATCCAATCTTACATCTTCTTTGCATTTTGCAATCAAAATTTAATAGAAGCACCAATCATTCAGGATTAGTGAGTTGCACATCGCTACCAAATAATTATCCATTATCACGGCTTCCATTCCAATGAATATATTTCAGGGGCCCATATTTTTGTTTCTCAATGCAATTCTGGTCCTCCAAACTAGACCTACATACCAAATTTGCCCAATGTGACAGGAATCCGCTAAATAAAAAACATATTTACATCTAACTTAAATAAGCAAATAATATGATATTGTTCTAATTTAAATATATAATTATATTAAATACTATATTTTATTATTTTTATTGGAAATAAGTTTTAAGGTAAACAAATATATTAAAACTTGTTAATAGAGTATTAGAAAAAAAAAGTTATCATTCGTAATGATCATAGGTCTGAAGAACATAAAATATATGTGATTTATAAATAAAATTAAAAAATATAAGCATAAAAAAGTTAAAATATTATTGAGTGTTTATTAAAGAATTAAAATTTGGTCAAACTAACTTATAAACTAATAAAAAAAAAAGTTAAACACACAAAAAGTCACAAAAATTAATATTTCCTCCGTCACTAAAAGACTTAGTTCATCAAAATTAAAGAAAATAATTAATTTAGTTGAAAGATAAATTTATCTTAAATTTATAATTTTTTTATAAAACTATCTTTCTTATTAATATTTTACTCTCTTATAATGGTTTATCAATATATTATTTTTTATTTTAATAAAAAATAATTTTAATTTAAAAATAATTAATATAAAAAATATTATAGAGTGAGTCTTATAGTAAGAAAGAAATATTAATTTAAACTTGATTCTTATAAATAAAAATTGGGAGTAACAGAACAGTTTTATTAATTGACTTTTGAAATAATTAATATACTTAAAAGCAGCTGTTTATGTAATAATAAAAGCAGTAAGTATCCTAATGGTGCTTTGGAGAGACCTGGAAGCAATAAATGGAAAAAAGGTTATTCGAATTGGGCAGCAAGGTTTGCATGTTACTTATGGCTCTTTCTCTGTTCACGATCACACTTTCTTAATTTTGGGCGCTGAATAATTAATGCGACGGTTAATAATGTGTTTTGACATTTAGCTCGCACACACAAGAACTCATCTTTTATTGAACGCCAAAGAAAAAAAAGTCATAGTTTTTTTTTGGGGTTGTGTGTGTCTTTTGGTGGAGGAATGCTTGTCACCTACTCCTTTAAAGTTCTCCCAAAAACACTTTTGTGAGTGAGTGAGTGAGAGAAAGAAGAGAAGGAGTTGAAGTGGTTGTTGTATTGTAGTAGTGTGTAAAGTCTTGGTGATGGATAGACACAAATGCAAGCTTTGTTCAAGGTCTTTCAGCAATGGCAGAGCCCTTGGTGGGCACATGAAGGCTCACCTTGCTTCTCTCCCTCTCCCTCTCCCTCCAAAGCTTCACTCTTGTTTCTCTTCCTCTGACTCAGAACAAGAACAATCTTTAAGGGAGAATCCTAAGAAAACCTTGAGGATTCTGGATCCTGAAGACAGAGAGAGCGAGACAGAGTCTAATAAGAACCCGACTCGTCAACGATCCAAGCGCAACTGGAAATCTACCATGCCCAAGCTCAGCCTCGGACACCCCGAAGCCGAACCTCTCAGCTCCGTCTCCGACACCTCCCCCGAAGAAGACCTCGCCATGTGCCTCATGATGCTCTCCCGCGACACGTGGCAGGAACACAAACTCGCCAATGCAGGTCCACCCAAGACTCGCTGCAGCAGCGGATCAGAGATCAAGCTCAAGAACAAAGTCCGCTCCAAGCACCTCTGCCACGCTTGTCACAAATCCTTTCGATCCTCTCGCGCTCTTGGGAGCCACAGAACCCTGTGCTCTCCCCGTCAGGAAGCCCAAAATAACAGCATCATTAGTAATAACAACATTAAGGTTTTTGAATGCCCCTTCTGTTACAAGCTGTTTGGTTCTGGCCAAGCGCTCGGTGGACACAAGAGATCTCACCTAATTCCTTCTTCCTCTTCAACCGTTAATCATTCTGTCAAGTTGAAACAGAGCTTCATAGATCTCAACTTGCCTGCTCCGGCCGAAGACGACGATCTTAGCGTTGTTTCTGATGCCTAATTCGATCTGGCATATGTTTTAATTGTTTAATGTTTAGTTGTCTGGTGGTGTTACTCATAAAGTGAATTTTTCTTCTTCTTCTTCTTCTTCTTTATAAAAGTAGCTGAGAATATTTCATTATGTTTATTGACAGATCAAAAGCTTTTGATTCTACAATGGTAGCTGAATATAACTATAAGTTATGTTTTGTTTCAACTGGTAGATACGGCTAGAGTTATAACTCACATGGTGAATTTCTAGTTAACAGTGAATTTTATTGGTTTGTACGCAACTTGGTTCATCGTACTATAAGGTTTTAAACGTAGTTTCAATGCAAAATTGAGATTTGGTTGTGGACCAATAACTCTGGCCTTTCAAGTACTAAAGCGCCGCTGCAATTCTGTTTTAATGCTTTGGTTCTGTTTCACCGGTTTCTAATTTGTCCTTCCAGCTTGCACTTTTGGTTAGAATGAATAAATAAATGGCTTCTTTTTCCCTTTGTTTTTGCCTTCTTTTATGCTTGTATTGAGGGTCTTGGCATGAAACGTGAAAGCAATGATTCCTAAGAAAGACTTAGAATACAACTATACAATTAATTTTTATTTGTGTGTGTTCTTCTGATGCTCTTGGAGTTTCGGAGATGACTAGGAAGATTTTTAAAAAGCCTTTCAATTTCTGAATAAGGTTATTCTGTTGTTGGGTTAATGATAAGTATATTTTGTTTTATTATGGTAGACATTATCAGTTTATCTTCCTTGAAAACAACGAAGTATATCGGTGTAAAAGGAGGAGGTCCCGTACTATCAGATTTATGATATGATAAATTATATGCCGATCAAATGCTGCTAAAATAAATTAATAAACTAAATATAAACAACGAGGACTTTTTTTTATATATATCTATATAATAGTAAATGGCAATAAATTTGACAAAGAAATTTTAAAAAACATGGGGGAAGCATGGGACCTTTTTTTGCTGTGCATGTGAAACGTTGCTTCACGAGAATTTACTTGAACAGTGATGGGATTCATTAGAGTTTCTGTTAAGTTTTGTCCCAAGCCAGTGTAAGAAACGTGAACCGAACATGAGACTTAGTTATGGATCATTGATTTGGATCCTCTAAGGTAGAGATTCAATGAAGAAAAGCAAAGAAAGTGGGGGGAAATAGGACAAATCAGAAAGCCAGCCCTGGTCCTAACTACTTTAGCTTGGTTTCCACGATGATGCGTAATTGGGATTGGAGGGTGAAATTTGGCCATATAGATAAGATGAATAAACGACAAATTTTACGTTACAAAAATTGTCGTCTATTTATTCCCAACCTTTTCTATTGCAATGTGCTAATTGTCATTTGTGATAAACCTTACAAAACTTCATTAGCTGCTTTCTCCGTGTTCTGAAAGGCAAACATATCTGTTTCCTAATCTATGCGTTTTGCAAGTCATTTTGCAATTTGACACCGGATACCAATTTTACCTTTTTTTTCCTTTCTTTTTGGTGCAGGTCCCCCACCCCTATTTTTTTTTCATATGATTACAAAGGAGTATCTTAATCGGTTACTGGAATTTTTAAATTCTTCCAACAAATTTATTAGCATTCAAGGTACGTTTTCTCCTCTTCAGAATGATTTCTCTATACCATCAGATAGGATTCAAACCTAATTACATGCTAAGAAGTCTAAGCCTCAATTACTTCAACTAACCATTGTTGGTCCCCCATCCCTAATACTGCTAAATAGGTCAGCATTTTAACGTCGTTGTGAAAATAATTATAGTTTTGAAAAGAAGGCTTTGATACATCAGTAGAATCGTCAGAGGAAGGTAGGATATAGATTAAGTAATTGACAAAAACTACTATGATATTTGAGTCTAGAGAATCTTCAAGAGGGCCCTTCCAACTAAAGGAATATTGGATAACAACTACAATAACAAAGAAACATGGAGAGAAAAAATATGATAGGAAACATTATCACCCATGATTCCAACTTTTTTTATATTTCTCAAGTATTCCCTTAAACATGCAGGTTATCAACATCATTCACCTATAACAAATTAACTCAATACTTATTTATTTGGGTAAATTACAGCTTCACAAAATCTCTACAAATAAAATTTCTTTAAAGCACAATGATTTGTCAAAGCTGAACCAAAGTCTCTAGGTGTTTAACAATGATTTGTTTAAAGAAAAATGACCTGTCAAGGCTGAACCAAACTCCCACTACTTAGAGGAGAGTAGGACTAGGAAAATCCCTTTCACACTCACTAAAGGATCAAAATGTCATTTACTGCAAAGAAGGGTGTGTGACAAAGACATCTAGAGCATTAAGAGTCACGTGTATGGCACTTGGTCAATGTTCCTTTAGAAAGAAAAAGGATTCTCATCAGTGACTGAAGTCTACAGTGACCACTTATAAACTAAAGAGATAAGGGATGCCATTGTAATTTCTCAAATAACACGGAATGCTTAGCGCAAACCTGAGAGATAGGTAGGAATGCTATAAGTAAAGATTAAAAAACCTCTAAAGTAGATGAGTCAAAGAGACTAGTTTTCTCTTTCACTAATGTATCAACAAATGATGAAAATGTCTTTAGTTTGGGGCTTTTGAACAATTACATTGTGTGCAGTTTGGTATCCAATGATTCATAATATCTTAATTAATCAAGTTTTACTTTATTATTACAGCATAAAAAAATTAAGGGACTGGATCAGTCCTTTAAATTGTAAGAAAGAAAAGTGTTAGCAACACTCTTTTTTAATTAAAATTTATTAAAAATTACATAATTAAATATTTAAATAAGATTTGAAATTTACAAATTTTGGTGAATTTTAATAAATTTTAACTACCAATAGAATGCGTTTAAAATAATATGTTAGTGAATATTTTTTTAATATTTTTCGTGTAAGAAAAACTACAGATGATTTCAATCTAAATAATTTTATATTATATTAACTTGATCATATATGTCATTATATATTTATTAACTAATTCAATTAATAATTTTATCAAAACAAGTATAATTTAATAAGTTAATTTAATAACTTTCAATTTTTTACTATCAATTATTTTTTTTAGTTTTTAATTATTTTTGTTAAACATAACTTTAATGGATTTTGGATGTGAACTTGAGTATCGTGTAATATGAAATTATTTTAAAAATCGGTTTGTAAAACATAAAAATGAGAATGGAAACAAACAAGCCCTAATATATTTCTAATTTTTTTAATTTAACTTTTCTATCTTTTATCATCTCCCTTCCACTCTTTTATAAATAAAATTTTAAAAAACAAAAATATAATAAAACTCGTTTTTATTCATGAATTAATAAAAAAAAAGTTATTTTTACTCTCTCTTTTTCTTATAATTTTCTTTCAAGCAAAGTAGTAGTTAAAGTTTTGTTCTATTCTTTTATTATTCCTTTAAAGTTTAAACAATAAAAAAAGGCAATTGTGCTTTAGTTATTCTGTCTTTTTTATTCATTTTCAATTATTTTATTTATTATTTGATTAAAAAAATATTGAAACGAATGCTGCAACAACAAATAGAAATTTTGAATAGCATGAAGCTTTTTTTCGTCAAACATGCACAACCTGTTTTTCTTTCACGTGATTTTTTTATATAATCTTTTTAAAATTTCAAATCAATATTTATTTAAAAAGTAATAATAATGTGACATGATACATTTTGTGTTTGGTGCTTAGAAGTTAGAAGCAGCCCGACAAAGAATGCCGGTAACCTTCCTCAATCAACTCCAACACAAACTTTCATTGAATATATTTTGTTAGGGAATTCGCGCTACGGAAGGTTGGTTTCACATTTGGATTCAACCATTTGAGAGGTGCATCGATCACATGCAGCATGAGAGTTAAGGACCGATAACATAACCCAGCTAGATCCTCCTAACCTAACCATTAATATGCATGTACACTTCACACTTTTTGATCTGAAACACACGAATAATACTAAATTAATACACCTTAATTATGATCTACTCGATAGTCAAATTTACTCCATTTTATGTTAGAAATCACTTGAAATTAAAATCTGATCGTGATAGACGACAAATGTCAAACATAATTATCAAACAAATTCAAGATGCAGACCAAGGTATTGTTGTGGCTTGTCGGACCTTATTTCGCAAACAAATGTTGTCAAACATAAATAGTGAAATCAGGTCGCAACTTAAACAACACAAGAAAACTACTATCGGTTTGGTTTTGAATCAATACTCTCTATCCAGACAGAACTAAATATTATGCCCTCCTCCATTCTGTCTTTTAAATTTAGATATTTTGGAAGTTCTTGATCACAAGTTATTGGTACAAAAAAAATAATACATTACAAGTAATCTATTGACATACAATATGTAACACTTCAAAAATTACGCCATGATCTCTCTAATTTGATATATAGATGTGCTCCAGAACACGAAAAATACAAAAATGATGCCTGTGATCAATAAGTGCTAATTTATCTAAATCGATGAGACTACAAAACTGGTAAAGAGGCACTATTTGCATTGAACCCAAAAAAAATGAGTCATTACTAGTGTGATTTTGGCACATAGCCATCAATGGCGAAGTTTTGAGTGGCAGCAGGAATAGCTAAACGAATTCCGTCACATTCAGGTTTTATAATTGTTAACTTGTTGACATATATATTAATTTATCTTAAGTAGTAAAATACTTGAAAATTTAAATGTCAAATCCACATGAACTTTGATTGTACTTAGAAGTTATGCAAAATCCAAATTTTAAGCAATTAGAAGAAATAGAAGAGATAAAGAATTATAAGCATGAAATTTGAGGGTAAAAGAAAAAGAAAACAAGAAAAATAAACAATAGTTTAAGTGCAGAAAAATGATTTCAGAATGCCAATATGTTAGGACCTAACATATCAAGACTACTTATGATTGTGATGCAATGGTAATGTTTTTCTCTATCTAATGATATCTTTGTTTTCACCCACATCTATTAAGACACTCTATCATTGGTTTCCTGCATGAAGAATCTAATTTATCTATTATTTTCTCTCAAATTTTTTTGCAAAGATAAAAATAATAAATCGCATTAAGATTAGAGATGCATGAAATAAGCTAAACGAATATCACTCTATTTCTAGCAATGATTTCATTTTGATACCCTTCTCTAGTTCTTTAGAAAAAAATTATTTTTCAACGCAGTATCCCCTAAACACGATGATCAAACCATAATAAATAGATAAGCACAGAAAATAGCAATAGAAACAAGATTACATTAAATTAATAATAAGAAAGAATTACATTACAAGAGTTGGTCTACCACACTCCTAACAATGAAGGTTTAACCTCTCATAGCCATAAGAGGCTTTACACTTTAACGTGGATGAAAGAAGGGATTGGATGGCTAAAATAAGGAAAGGGAAGAATGACTAGAGAATGAGAGTTTCTCCTATAAGAGATGCTCAAACTTTGAATATATTCAATAAAGAGCTCTGAGACTCGGTGTGTCTTTCTCTTCTACTTCCTACTCATAGACCTAAGGTAATTTACTTTCTACACTGACTTCGCACTAAGTGCGCATTCTTGGGCTTAGCGGGAGTGACAATGTAATCATGCGCATAATGCGGAGTTTGTGCTAAGCACAACCTTGGACTTTCTCGTCAGCCTTCTTCGCGCTAAGTGTGAGCTGACCGCTAAGCAAGCAACCGCGTTGGGCCGATCTTGTGCGCTAAGCGAGCTGTCCAAATCTCCAACTTTTTTTCAAGGCTTTTTCTTGTAGTTTCTGCATCAATTTTCCTTCAAAGCACTTGAAATTTCTTCTTTTGACTTCTCCTGATAAAAAGATACAATGATACTAATTTCTTCATTATTTCATTAAAAATAACAGTAAAATGAAAAAATTATAATCATTCTTAACCAAAATTAATTATCAATTTAACTCAAATTTCACAGTTATCAATAATCACTTGGCAACCCAAACGTGATCTGCATAGTTTCCAAAATTAGTCATGGTCGAATTTGGGGGGGACAAAAATGTAAAACAAAAATTTCAAATCCAACATGTTTCAGTAAGCCCAAAAGCTAGATCCAACATGTCATTTTCCTCATCAGTTGGATCTTCCAGTTTACTGTATTGTTCAACGTCCTGCACAAAGTTCAGTAATTCGACCCTCTTGTAAATAGAAAACAGTATTTCAAAAAATTAAGCTAAAACTAATTTCGAGCAACATTTCACTAGATAGATCATATCACTCATGATGTACCATGACTATAACATGGCAAAGGGACGACAAGTAAAGGTATAAATAAAAAATGAATATGTTATGCAACTGGCCAGGTGAGATAATTGACCGGATGCAAATTGAAATGCTATGTGGCACATGAGAAGGGTCAGCATATACATCGTAAGCAAAGAAGAGAATAATGTTCTTCTCAAGTGAACTTGTCGCAAAAATAGGCAAGTAAAAGTGTATTCAGTCTTCATTTGATTTAAAAGTGTAGTGTGTCTCTAAACCTTAATATTAAAAACAGTCTCCTTTTAAGGGGACTTTTTCCTAAACAAAGGCAACACCCAAAATATACTACCAGAATGGAAAGTGATTCTAGGAAAAGTGGAAAACTAACCAAAAAAAAAAAAAAGATTATCCCAATAGTTAGGGTTGCTAGATGAATCAAAGAAAACCAATGTGCTATGTAAGACTTTTTTTTTTGTAAAAAAAAAAAGGAGCAGTATTCAGAAGACTAAAATCTTGAGGCGAAATAAAAGAATTCTAAAATCAAAGCTTTTACCTTCTAGTTCAATGTCATTTTCATGAGCAGCTTCTAACATAGACATTCCAACAGGGACTTTGATATGCTTCTCCTCACCATCCTTTTTTTTTTTTGCACAGCAAAAATAGATAGTATTATATATAATCAGTACTAGGTGTACTGGATGAAGGATAAAATGTACAAGGCAAATTTGCCTAACCCAACCAACAGAACAAAACACAGAAACACAGGAGCCATAACAAAAAGAGAAAGCCCCCTAAGACAGCTCTTCCTTCAAGTTAGTAGACCATTGGTTGAAATGTATGTGGAAGTCTTTAAAGAGTAAGGTGCAAAATAACAACCGAGCATTATTTTAATAAACTCGCATGATGCACTATTGTCATCTACTAAAATATATAGGCAAGGTACAACAACAATTATGTATTCTGAAACAAGGGAAGCTAACACTGACATGTAGGTTCGCATTTAATAAGTAGGTGGATTATTGCCATCTTATATGAGACTTGGATTGTGAAATTTTTCAAGGAAATGTGACCTACTGCAACAACTTATTCTTTCCATTTTGGTTAAAGTGCCAGAATCAATCAGCAACCTAACTCCTGCTCAGATATCATATCATACCCTCTTGGTAGATAACATGAAATTTTAGTTAGAACAGAGTGCTACTAAGCCTCAATATTCACATGACTTTATTCTCTGCATTTTGAAGTTCTCAAATGTCTTAAAAAATTTAATCATTAGAAGAAATATATAGAAGTAAATTTCCAACAAGCTCAAGTACATAATGTTTGCTCTTAAGTCTTCTGTTTTTTTTTTTTGGAGGGGGGGGGTCAAATTATTGCATTTGTATGATAAAGTAGCTATGTAGCCATTGAACTTATAGATTGTACTCTCAGCAACCACTCATCTAGGTAAAAATTAGACAATAAGAAAAAAGGCGACTCTAATAACACTGGAGAGTCCTTGTTCAATGACCAAATCATATGCTTGTACACACGTTAACAATTAGTCTGCAAAGTGTACACATGTTGTCAGTCAAAATATAACATTAACACTAAGAAAATTACCAAATTTTGCATGGGTGTTTTACAATACTCAATGGTTTTTTTTAAGTGCCCATAATCTTAACAAAAAATGGAGAAATGGTCTATATATAGATAATCAACATTCCTGCATCAAAAATTATAACACAATCAATAGTAAGTTTTGAATGCTATGACATATTTATAAAAGGATTGCACACTCTCACAAATCTGTCCTCTCAAATTAAAAGAACTTGCATTTGTTCTTGTTCACTCCCTTCTTCAGTAGTGTTGTTAGTAGTCATAGTAGAAAGGAAATTATGCTTTTCTATCATGGCTCCCTTGTATAACTCAGTAAATGAATGCTGCTGAAACTATTTTTAGAAGAAGCACAAAATAGTTACTCGTAATAAACCAATTTCTCCAGTAATTCTCAATCAAATGAACACAATTTCCGATCCTGGTAACTAAAGATGAGTATATGAAACCAATAAACTCGTACATAAAACCATAGTACAATGTTAAACTTATCTGCATCTTCAGAATAGTCAGAATCAGAAATAGTGAAAAGCATGGCACAAATTATCATACTCCCCCAATTCATTCTCCATCTTTTTCATTCCTCTGCTGACAGCAAACTAGTAGTTGATCTCCAATCTTTATACTTGACACAGACAACCATAATCATAGTTTAATACTAGTAGTTATTTCATCAAAGTGCAGGTCACATACACTTCAAAAACATGAACAATCCCATTTCATAAGACAATCACAAAATAGACAAAAACTCCCAAAATATAAGCTGATTCTCATACAAACAAAGCTATAAATCAGACTAGTGTCACCGATGCTAACCATCTATCAAGTAAACTTATTTGTTTCTATCTATTGAGATCGTAAAAACCAACACCATGTGGAAATAGCAATTAACAGTCAAATACAACGATTCAAAACTAATGCAGCTGTTCCAGATTGTCAAGAAATTGAATGCATAACTATAATTTCAGGAAAAGAAAAGGAAAAGGAAAAAAAGAAATGACTAACCGTAGGTTGCTTGTAATGATATCTTGCTCCACACAAGGATGTACAATTCCCTGTCAAATTAAAATAAAGAAGAAAAAGAAAAATTAGTTGAATATGTTCAATACAATTAGATGTTCTCGTCATGCTATGCACTATGGGAGGTAGTCAGGTAGAGAAGAGAATATTAATGCCATGTGAATATTGAGGTTTAGTAGCACTCTGCTATAACTAAGATTTCAAGTTGTCTACCATTGGGGTATAATATGATCCCATAGCAGGGTCAATTCAAGGGTAAAACATGTAAAGCTTGTAGTATAAAGTGAAAATTGCCCCAAATTTGTTTTAGGCCTGGCTTATCGTAGGGCCGGCCCTGTATGATATGTGACGGAGATAAAAGCGATTGTGTGCACCCCAAATCCAAATGCCCCAAATTCCCGTCCCAAAACAACACGTTCTCAATAGGAAATTACAAAAATTATAACGACGGCTGATAGGAAATGCGTTTTGAAACGATTCCTGAAACGGCACCTGGAAGCGGCGAGTGGTGACGGCGCCGCCGGTCGAAGTGAGGCCCTAGCTATGGACATTAAGAAGCGCGACAGAGAACCCCAACGAAAAGCCATTTGTGTTTATTAGAATGCAATCTCGGATATGAGGAACGTATTATTAGGGCTTTGCGAGGGTTTAGTGGTGGCTGCACCTGAAACGATGACGTTTTAGTTTGCTTTCAATTTTTAACCTTCTAGTTTCCTTTTTCCCTTTTGTAATATTTTTGGATGATTAAATCTCACTCTATATTTTAGTTTTCTTTTGATTATTTTTTAAATACTTCTATGCTGCAGCCAGATAATAAAGAAAACATGATACTTTTTTTAAAGAATTTAAAAGTTGACTTATTTCAGGTATTTCTCGGCATTTAGTGTGACATCTGAAGAGACTGTATGCATGTTTGTTTTATTGTTACAAACAGACTTTTGAAGCAAAATAGAATATGAAAAGGCAGCCGGATCCTTCCTTTTGCAAAACATAACCTGTATTCGTGCACCGCATTTTGAACAGAAATCGAAACATAGCCTGTATAGTTTGGGTTGGATCTGCTGAGTTTATCAATGGAAGATGCTGGAGCTTCCAAATTGCATGGAATTAAGAAGATTGTGAGATTGAAGGAAATGTTTCAGAAGTGGCAAAATGTGACTCTAGGCTGAAAAGATTCCAGCAATCATTCTGATGTGTCTCATAATCATGGGGGCTAACAAATCTTGTGTATTGTGACTCTGATGAGGAAAGTTGTTACAGCCCTCAACCACCATATGATGTTCCCAAAGGATAATTAGCCGTCTATGTTGGGCCTGAGCTTCGTAGGTTTATCATTCCCACAAGCTACCTTAGCCACACGTTGTTCAAGGTTTTGTTGGAAAAGGTTGCAGAAGAATTTGGGTTTGATCAAAGTGGTGGACTCATCATCCCATGTGAAATTGAGACCTTTAAATGCCTCTTGAATTGCATAGCTAGAGTTATCATACTGCTTATAAATGAATTTGCACTTTACCATGGTAGAGGGGGAGAAAAGGAGAGGATGAATATTTGTCTTTTTTTTTTGTTCTTTCAACTTTCCCAATAATAATAATTCTACACCGTTTTTATCATACCATTCCTACACAGGAACAATAAAATAAGAAAAAAACACTCATTAATTCAAAGGCATTCTGTCCATTTTACTTTTTGCAAAACAAGTGTAAAAAATGGCGTGCAATGTGGTATTAGTGACCCTTTCCTCTTTAACTAACTTTCAAACTCTTGGTGGAATTGCAGTTGGAAACACAGGAACGGTGGAAGAACAATTAATTACTCTGATCTAAATAGAGGGACAATCATAGTGCTGGTTTCAAGTGTAAGGGAGGTTTCCCATTCTTCTATCTTCTTGGTTTTGATTTCTTACATGAACAATGATAGAACACCCCCAACTAGAAAGATTTTTTATGCCTTATTTGCTTATAGAATAGTTGTTAAACATCAATGTACATGTACGTCGCCAACATATTCAAATAGAAATTTTTTGACGTTTAATGAACCACTTTCCGCTAAGCTAAGGGGTGTGAAAATGTGTGCTTATTTTTTGGGTTAAAGGTACTTGATTTTCAATTGTGAGATTCTCAACCATCATTCTATATATATATATATGAACATAGTGTGTTTCTGTTACATAATCTTGAATCAAATCCCGTTTTGAGCTTCCCTAGTTCCATTTAAAAAGAATTAAGGTACTCTTTCTAAAAAAAACAAGAAGTGATGTATCTATGATTGATCATACGATTTTAATACAGATTAATCATACGACTTAGAATATCATAACATATACAGTAATTTTAGCATATTTTGTGATACTAAAATCATGGTAAGCACACAAAAAACACCTATTTTTTGATAAATCAATTAGTTACCTTTAATAAATCAATTAAGGTATTTGATTTGATTTAAGCAATTATTTGTTTCACTTAATTTTTTACTTTAATTATTTATGAAAATTATAAACAAATTATTTTTCTTACAAATTTTACCATAAAAATAAGAAAATATATAAAATTAATTATGACATGTTTTGTCGTAATAATAAATTTCAACTAAAATTCATTAATTAAACCATTTGAGTTAATTGATTGTTTGACTGATTAAATTTTTTACAGTAATTATTCACATAAATCATTGATAGAATAATTTGTTTTTTTAAATAGTGATAAAATGAAAAATATTTATATAACTAGACTAATATGACTTATTTTACACTATTTAACGAGCTAGTTTCTTTAAGTTTCAGCATTCTTTATATATATATATATATATATATATATATATATATATATATATATATATATATATTCTTTTGAAAAATTACTTTTAATTTTTTTTTTGTGAATATACGTATGCAAATAGTAAGGGGCTATGATGCGGCCCACAAGAGAAGTGGGCTCAGCAAATTTATTAAAAGGCCCGTAACTGAGCCCAGAACTTCAACCCTAACTTTACAAATAGAGCATCTCTTTCAGTGTCTGAGGTTTTAGTGGTAGCCGCTGCATCTCAACGAAACAGAGCGAGCTAGAGAGAGAGAGAGAGAGAAAGAGAAGAGAGAGAAGCAGCGATTCATCACAATGGGTGAGTTGTTCTCCAATTCCTTTTCAGTGGTTTTCCGGTGTTTTCTTCTGAACACGAAAACGATGATGTTTGGATTGTAGGTAAGGTTCACGGATCTCTCGCACGTGCGGGTAAAGTGAGAGGACAAACTCCCAAAGTGGCGAAGCAAGACAAGAAGAAAAAGCCACGCGGACGCGCTCACAAGAGAATGCAATACAACCGCCGATTCGTCACCGCCGGTAACTTTATCTCCCTCTCTTTTTTCCTTTGATTTTTCAGATGTCTATACCCTCATGCACCCCCCCCCCCCACAATGTTCAACCCCATTAATATTTATCCTTTTCTCGATTTCCTGCCGAAAAATCTGATTTTTTTTGTGGTAGAGAATAGTAGGGCTTGTGAGTTTGGGGATACCATGACGTGTGTTTTAATTTTGCTTTTTTTCCTGTTTTGTTTTATTGTAGTGGTGGGATTCGGAAAGAAGCGTGGACCAAACTCCTCGGAGAAGTGAGGGAGGCGTGTTGAAGATCATGGTTTTTCTTAGTTTGTGAAATGTATCACTTGTTTTGATTTGATTGATGAACTCAAACTTTTATGATAGTTCTTATTATGGTTCAATGAAGGAGTTTTTTGCTAGTTAATATGTTTCTTTCTCACTGACAATTGTGTAAAGAGTTTCTTCTACACACGATTGTGTTGTTTTGTTTCTATTAGAAATTAGAAATAGGGGTGCAATTAGGTAAACAGGGAATGCCAAGCTCATCAATTAAATTATTGTAGCGGGTTTTAGATTTTGTAGTTGTTGTCTTATTCTTATGTCGTCTTTCATTGCTTAATTTTTTTTGTTTCAATTTCCGGTAATTGCAAATTAAGAAATAAGAAAACCAAATATGTTCTCTTACCAACTACGCCATGCTTTTAGTGTTTACATACTGTCGTCTTTCTTGTGTGGGATTAATCTATGCGTCAATGGGATTTGTCCGTCCATGTATATTGGATTAATCCTTTGTTTGGCTCTTCCACAACGCGCTTTTGATGAGTTTTGATTTATCGATTTGATACATTAGTGGGGTGTATTTTTATATTAAAAAAAAGCAAGTATAAAATTATAATCATTATTTAATTATTTTACTTAAAAAACTATTGGTTAATTCTGATTTTTTATTTTATTTTTATCGAGCTGTGTATTGTTAACTTCAGTTATAGTCTTGAACTATTGCACTAGAGGCAGTTGGTTAGAATGCTTCGTCTATGGTGCTTCGTAAATTTGAACAGGAAAGATGTAACATTATTCTATTAATATTGAAGTCGTTTAAATTAATCACGACTTTATAAATTAGTCCTTCATGTGTCCTATAAAAAGTGCAAAATAAACCGTTAAATATACGAAGCGAATGAAAATATCCCTACATTTGAAATAGTGCATTATTTCATATTGTCTGTTCCTAATATATATAGTTCATGATTTGCATAATCTCATATCTTTTTGGGTTTTCTTATTTATGACACTTTTTGTAATTTGTTATGTTATTTTGAAAGTAAATACTTAACTGAAAAGCGGTTTTAAACATCAATTCTGTTATTATATGTCTTGTTTTTCTATTTCTTATAATTCTGTTTTTTATGTGCTTTTTTCCTGTTTCTTATTTACGCGTTTATCAAATTAGTCAAGCATTAGTCAATATACAAAAAGTCATATTGGAGGACGTTTGCATTAGTTTGATTATATTAATCATTCCATGAAGAAAAAAAAATCTAATTTATGCATTAACTAAGTATTAGCTTATGGAAAATAAAAATCATAATAAGTTAAAATTAGTTTATTTATAAATAAATAAAATTTCTCTCCATTAACGTCTTTAAAAGCTTATTTCTAATTTATGCATTAACTTAGTATTAACTTGTGGAAAAACTTGTTTTACATGTCCTTATTTTCTTCTCTTAAATATATTTATGGAGAACTTTATTCAATATATCCTAATTCTATTTTCTTTTGGTTCGATTCTATGGTCAATCCCGTCACCAATACGGATTTCCCTCCTGGACTCCAATTTCGTATTTATTATTGCAATCTAATGTTTTTTTTGTTTTTGGTCTCTGCAGTGCCGATAAATTTCATTTATAAGTTGTCTTATATATATATCAAGATGTGGATCCTCTCAACTTTAAGTGACTTTAAACTTATAATTTCATCCGGGTAATTACATCCAAAGGCTGAAAATGATGCTGGAGAGAACTGGAGAGGTAAGCTGCAGGAGAGGATCCAATTTCTATATATCATGAATATCCAATACAATTTGATAATGTATAAGCTCAATGTGGAAGACACCATTATATTGCCTCAAAATTGCATTCTACTCAGTTCAGAATGTATAAATACTTCATTTAGAAGCAAGAAATTTTCTTTTTCAAAATAAAAGAAAAAAAAGACGCAAGATACTTTATCGCCTAAAATACAGTTTGAATCGTACAAATGAATTGTGAAGTCCCTTATATCTGCAAGGTCTAAAACTCAGCCGAGCCAGGAGTTCGAGGAAAAGGAATAACATCCCTTATATTGTCCATTCCAGTTGCAAATTGGACAAGTCTTTCAAACCCCAAACCAAAGCCTGCATGAGGTACTGCATTCAAGAAGACACTGTATCATGTCATATCATGAGTCAAAAAAAGTACAAATAAGAACAAGAATGGCATCACCCATTAGTCTTTTGAAGATTTCTATCAACAAATTAATTCCTCATAGAAATGTTTGTCCTTGCGAAAGACACCAACATTAGTATGAATTCTGTAACTGTTTTATATACTCTAACTTGATGATAATATTGTAGAGGATTTGGGAAATGAGATTTTTTTTAATTAAATGACATAATTTTAGACTAGGGCAAAAGACCCAAAAGATGGAATGAGACCGTTGAAATTAAAAGAGAAACAAAGCTGGTTAGCAAAAGAATGGGCGATCTATTGTTTTGAAAATGTTTTTTGTCTTATACACAATGTGGTTCAAATAGGAAAAGAGGCTCAAAGGGGAAGACATCTGACCTGAACCATATCGACGCAAATCAAGATACCACCAATATGCATCCTTGTTCAGCTTTAAATCATCTAAACGAGCTTCTAGATACTCAAGCCTTTCTTCTCTTTGGCTTCCACCAATAAGTTCACCAATCTAACAAAGCGACAAACACATCATAAGGACATATACACAAGTATGCATTGTCCATAAATAAGAACATAATACCGGTATATAATCACAAGGCTTAACCCCAAATCAAAGAGCTATATACCATGGAACTCCCATGTTATCCTATCAGGCAAACATGCCAGGCCCCAGCTTAATAACATTCTGACACAAATAAGGTTCTTTTTTTATGTAATATCAAACCTAAATCACTATTCTTTTGGATAGTACTGAAAATTTGATATTCTCAAACACTACTTGATGCCTATAGTAAAGGAGATATCTTATAGATTACCCCTGGAACCAACATGTCCATGGCTGCAACTGTCCTTCCATCATCATTCTGTCGCATATAGAATGCTTTAATATCCTGAAAAAAATAAAAGTCAATAACTTCATTTCATTTGGTTCAATATATGTGTGTGGAGCATATTTAGTAAGAGTGTCAATAAATCTTGACGGTTGGTTCATTTCATACTACTTAAGTGTGTGGTGGTGACCTTAGTAAAAAGATGACAAACCGAAGGTAAAATTTTGCATTTTTTTTCCTTTATAGTTTTTGAGCAGGGAAAGGAGAAGGGGTGTAAGTTGAGCAGAAGAAAAAAAGTTTAGAAGAATGTTACTTCTACTCTATTTTCTCAGCCACTTCTTTCAGATTTTGTGGATTGTATATCTTGCCTCCAAGGTCAAAAGTTGTTGGTCTTTCTTTTACACTGACACTCTTTTTAAAAAATAGGCTTAATATGTTTTAGGTCCCTGATAAATGATCGATTTTTATTTTAGGTATCTAATAAATTTTTCCATTACATTGGATCCCTAATACATCAAATTTTTTGTTGAGTCTGTACCGTCAATTAAGTGATGATGTGACACCATTTGAACCACTGATTATATTGAAAAAATTTATTCACAAGGTGTCACATCATCACTTAATTAACGACACAGATTCAAAACAAAAGTTTTGATATATAAGGGATCCAATGCAATGAAAAAATTTATAAGGGACCTAAAACAAAACAGTCATTTATGAGGGACCTAAAAAATAATTACAATGCCATCCTCTAATGTCTTCCATATGCCATATCCAAAAGATGAGGGGAAAAGTAGCATGCCTTTGGATAGTCTCTAATTATCACAGGGCATCCACTGAATACCTCTTCAGTTATATAACGCTCATGTTCACTCTGAAGATCACTACCCCATTTCACCTGTGTATGCAAGTAGAAAATATGTCAAATACTGACAAGCTTATATGTTGAAAGAAAGACGTGAAAGGAATGCATCTGAATTGTATTTTTTACTTGTGTTTACAGAGATTACATATGATATTTATAGACTTTATCTCACCTAGTCAAGGAAATAAAAGAATAAAAATTATACAAATCAAATCAAATCACATCAAATTTTCCTAATTTTAGGAAATGCAAATCATCCTAAATCTTTGGGCTAATTACAAGAATGATCTTCAGCTTAATTATAGGAATTTTTCCTGATTACATTTCAACATTATACAACAATGACAACAAAACTTGAGTCACATTAGTTAGAGCCAGATACAAGGATCAATGAACAACATTGGGAATAATAATTTTAGCAGATAACACATTCTGAATGAAATGCAGATTAGAATTGGAAGGGGAATGTCCAAGGGTTGGTGGGTAGCAACAAAAGAGAAGTTACAAGACATCCTCTTGGTGTGTTTGATTTGCTAAACAATAAACACTACAGCACAAAAAAATACTTGTTTCATGTTTGATTTTAAAAAATGGTCATGGGATAGAATAAAGCAAAAGCACTGTACAAAAGTAACTGCACATTCATCAGGATTACTGAAAATGATAAAAAAATCTATATTAGTGAGTTACCGGGAATTCAAATTTCTTATTTGCTCCTGACAGCAGATCTATCGCTTCAGTGTAGGTTATTTGCACAACATCTTTATCTGCTACATCCTTTTTTATAATAACATCAAAATAATATGAAGAGATCAAACTGATGATTAAAATTAATATGCCCTAGTATAAATCAGATAAAGGACAGCAATATGATGGTTACACTGAGAACTCATACACTCAAGCGATCAATGATTCCTTTATTAATCCATGCATCGAAAAACTCCATGTCTTCCTTGCAGTTATCGAGAACATGTCTTATCTTCAAGAAACAAATAAATGAAGCGCACAAACTTTAATACGAAGAAATAAATCATAATATAAAATTAAGCTTTGCAGAAATAATCCAAAGGCCATAACAACTTTGTAGTATTTGTGGAATGTAACATACTACAAACTGGAGATAAGCAGTTGCACAAGCCATGTCATCATTTAGATCAGCAAATGCAAGCTCCGGTTCAATCATCTGAACAAACAATGTGATATATGTCCTTTAATTATTGTTCCATTACGATTACACATGCATAACAACAACCAATAAGAAAGACAGAGTAGCTTAGAAACAAAAAGGGATGCCAACACCAGCTTCCTGTTTATTCAAATTGAACACGTAAGAAAAAAAGAAATCACTGACCCAAAATTCAGCCAAGTGCCTAGAAGTGTTAGAATTTTCTGCTCGGAATGTAGGACCAAATGTATACACCTTCATAAGTACAAGATTCAAAGTTTATTTCAATTATCAATTTTAAAATACTAGATTCTAAAGAAGACAAAAACAACTACTAAAATTTAGAGAGAGAAGATGACTATGTACATCAGAGAGAGCAGTGGCATAAGTTTCACCATTGAGTTGACCTGAAACAGTCAAGAATGCTGGTTTTCCAAAGAAGTCCTGATGCACAGAATGCTTCAGATTAGTACATAAAATACAATAACCAACTTGCACACTAATTGAACATTGACAACTTGTATCAAAATAGTAGGGACATTGATCTTACTCACTTGTGACCAGTCAATTAATCCATCATTTGTTTTTGGAATAGCATCAACAGGAGAATCATTAGTTTCATGAGAACTTGGTATCTGTAAATTGAAGAGAGAAAAATCTAAAACTAAATGCTTAACAAGACAAGAAATCGGTGCTTAACAGACTTATGAGTTACAACACTATCATTGCACCATTTTTGAATTACGGAAACGAACTTCCTTTGTTGAGGGGAAAAAATTATCAAAGGACCAATAGTAGTGAGTTGTGACTACTGAGTACTGACTAAACAAAGTAATAACTCTGCATGTCCTCTGTAGAATTTAAAGATTAAAGTTCAAAAACTAGATGTATTAAAGAATTCAAATAAAATCTGACCATATAAGATTTGTTAATTTTGAATTTTTTTTTAAGTATTGAGAATATTTTCCAGACAAGAGTGACTACATAAATGAAAAAATTAGGAAAAACCATTCAAAAGGCTTTGCTCCAAATAGTTTTACTAAAAAAATTGTTTATGAGGGAGTTCAATGATGTTGATTGACACATGTGGCTGATTGCACATAATGAGATTTGGTTGTTGTTGCTAAATTAATATTAACAAGTGTTCTTCAATAAGCCAAAGAGCAGCACCCCATAGGCCATAGGTCCCCTCCTACTCCAGAATCTAGCCTAAAACCAAACCTTAGTAAAGGACAATATAATATTCTCTTTTAAAGATTTAGTTTGCTCTATAATGTGAATTGCATGAGTTATTTCTTCTATTTCATAGTAATTTGGGATGCAGGACTTCTTCCCCCGCAACCATTTGTTTTGTAACAAATTTCCCACTAATGAGATTTTTTGGTGGGACAGGGAAGAGGAGGGAAAAACTGAGCCCTTAAGTATTCAAAGTGCATCAATAACATAAAATTTGATAAAAAAATATTAATATAAAAAGTAAGCAGCTCGTAAAATTGTGAATACCAAGGTAGTAACGCAGAACTGTTCACCCGCACCCTCGCAATCTGATGCCGTGATGATAGGACTGGAGACCCATACAAACCCATTTTCTTGGAAGAACTTATGTGTAGCATATGCCAATGCATTCCTAACCCTTGCAACCTGAATACATTTTGCATCACAAAAAGAAAATGATAATAGTAAAAATATAAAATAAGGTAACTTCCTAGAAGAAAATAGTAACAGAACTTATATGAGTTAATACCCAGTCAGACTTTTATGCATAAAGTACATTAAACATCAAAACATTATATGTAATAAAAAAATATGGGGAAGGAAATTAACAACCAGCACCTAAAAACTCATTGCCACTGTACGAATTTTCTTCATGAACATATGAAGATTATGTAAACTGATTGAGTACCCTCTTGGTAGATAAATTGCAAAAACTACTAAGTAGCTGCAATGAATTTAATTGATAAGGTACAAATTGAAGAGACAACATAACTAGTTAGGTCAGACTATTTTTTGCACTCCACATGAAGCATGATCAACATCAATGGCATCCCACCAGTAAATAGAATGCATCAAATTTTTGGAGATGCCTACCCCACCCCCACCCTCAAACAATTTTTGCTCGTAAAGAAATTCTTCATGATGAATGACAGGAAACCAGCTGCATACTCAATCATCTAGAAATTGGCATCACATAATAGGATAGATGAAAAACAAGAATATTTGAAGAATTTTAAGACAAATTTAAACTAAAGAAGATTAAGGAATTGTTCCTTTTTACATAATGAAGTAAAGGTGTAACTAAGCAAGCAGGTTAAGGTATAAATATGCCAAAAAAAGGGAAACCATACTGCACCAAAAGTATTTGTCCTCGCACGAAGATGTGCTTTTGTTCTTAGAAATTCTCTGCTGGCTCTTTTCTTTTGGATGGGAAAGGAGGGATCGCTTTTGCCAATCTGAAAATATAACCATACATGGCAATTTCTGATTAGTTGACGGCGCAAAAACTGCATTTACTACTTACTCTATGTTAAAAGACTGTTAAGAATGAAGGAGAACTAACCAGTACTATTTTGTTGACCTTCAATTCAACTTTCTGTTTCGATCCTTGACTCTTCACCACAACTCCTTGCACCCACACTGAAGCACCAGTGGTAACCAAGCCAGATTCTACCTAATAACAACCTCCAAACCTTCAATTCAAGAGAGACAGTAATAAATAAAAATCCACAAACAACAACATAGCAAAAAGCAAGCATACCTGATCGTAACCTTCAGCCTCCGAATTCAACACACATTGCATGTTAGAAAGGCAAGAACCATCGTTAATCTACACACAATCAACAAATTACCACTCAATCAGTAATTACGATGTAAGTATGAATGCCAACTGCGATAGAAATTCATTTGCCTAATAATGCCTTGCCTCGAGGAAGGTGACGCTACTCTGAATGCGAAGCGTGCGGACCCAGCCCTGCACGACTAGGTTGCGGCCGAGCACGTCGGCGCCGTCGCCTTCTTTGATTTCGGAAACCCTAAGCTTCCTGCGGAACTGTTGCACTCTGTTGTCGGAGGTGCGAAGCGTCGCGGCGCAAAAAGCGCGGCGAGAGGAGAAGGGAGAGGAATGAGGGAGGAAGAGAGGTTTGTGGAGTGAAAGAAGAGCAAGTGCTGTTGTTGTTGCTGCTGCGTAAGGTTTTGTTCGGAGGTGCCTAACTGCTATTGCGATTGATATGGCTTTTGCGGCGCCAACGCCAATGGTAGCAGCCATTTGCTTGTTGGTGGTGGTGGTGCCTCGCCGACCACACCCTACTCACTCTCCGACAAGTCGTCTTATCCCCCCGTTTAGTTGTTTTCACTGTGTAAAACCAACTCTTTTTTCAGGTCCTCGCCTTGTTTTTGTAATAATTAAATAATTATTAATGTTTTTTTAGTCTGAATTGTGAGATAGTGGGATATTTCTAACCAGATTTATAATCAGGATGTGAACCGCTATTGATAAATAAATAAATATTATTGTTGATTGTTTGCATAAGAAATTAATTAATTGATATTAGTATGAATAAATAGTTTTTTAATATATGAATTAAATTATAATTTATAATAAGTAAATAACTTTGATTATATAAAATATGTTTTAGATTTTGAATAAATAATTTAAATTGAGAGAATTTGATGAGAAGATGAGGCAATATTACACAATTGAGAAGTGTGAAAATCCTCTTAAATTTTATGAATAAAGATAAAGATACAAGTGCAACATAATGTCTAAGTCGAAGAACTAGTTTGAATAATGACATATTTAAATAATGACTCATTTGAATACTGACTACTTTGATTAATATCATTATATCATGCGATTCCATATTTTTCTCTAATTGACTTACATATCTTCTCATAATCTTGCAGTTGCCTCTCCGTTAGCTTGGATGTATCTTTGCAAAGGAGCTTCAACTCAAACTCCATCTCCTTTATCTTCAACTCTCTCTCCTTCATCAAGTTCATCTCCTTCATCATCAGCTCATGCCTCTTCAATCTCAACTCTCTCTCCCTCAACTTGATTTCTAGCATTGCAGTTTTCTCAACAATAGTAGAAGAAGATGCTTCATTTACTTTTGATTTTCTCTTTCTTTTTCCTGCCTTTTGCTCTACATTAGCATCTGGTGATGTGTTCGGATGAAAAGATGGTAAATATGGATGGTCATCATTTATTAAATCTTCGATGAGTTTCCACTCAAGCGTTTCTTCAGGGTCTGAATCACTAGAGTCCATTGTGGAAGGATACTTGGAAACTTAGCCTGGTTTAAATGAATGAAAGAGGTGTGAAAGTGAAAAGTAGTGAAATATTTAAATTTAAGTAAATTGTAGAGGTGAAAGTTTTAAACCAAACACTACCTTTGAGTTTTGAAAGAATTTGATAAGAAATGAAATAAGATTGCACACTAGTTTGAATAACAGTTAGTTTGACTAACAGATATTTGAACAGTAGCCAATTTGACTATCGACTAGTTTAAATGACGACTAATTTGACTAACAATCAATGTTAATAATGACTAATTTGAATGACGGTTAGTTTGAATAGCGCCTAATTTAACTAAAAGTTAGTTTAAATAATGACTAATTTGACTAATGACTAGTTGTTTAGTTTTAACAATGACTAGTTTAAAGTTTGAATAATGGTTAATTTAACTAACATCATTACATTACATAGATTCATAGTTTTAACAATGAATAATTTTAGTTGTTTCTTCGTATCTTGATTATATCCTTGATGATGGATTTGCTCAACAATTGAGTTTGATCGAGTTCCGACCCAAAATTGTCCATCCAACCACAATAATTCCATACCTAGCTAATTCCAGGTGTTTGGCCTTCAACTAAGGCAAGTTTCAAATCAAATCTTTTGAGTTGTGTGGGTTAGTTGATTTGCTTCAAAACAAGTTGGACCTTTATTGGGTCAGGATTATCGGGCCTAAAACAGTTTTTTAACAGCTTCTTATGTTTTTGTTTACTTTTTTCAAAGTTCATTTAATTTTACACACACTTTGTTCTTGTTTAAAGACCACGCGAGACAAAATTCTTTGATAAGCTTAATAGAAACTCAGCCCAAATCATAAGCTTGATAGCAACAATCTAAAATTCATCAAGATCAAATTGAACTGAAAACATGCGCAACTGAGAGACAATTTTCTGGAATAAATGTATCCTTATTTGCTTTTATTTTTCTCCATAATTAATAAGTCAGCAATAAAAGGAACATGATGAATTTTACCAATTGAAATTAAAATATGCAATGCAATGATCTAGCTCATAAGGACATTATCACACGATTAACAGTAAAGATTTTATGAAATGATTTGGCCAAACAATGTTTTCCAACACTAACTATCTCCGTAGTAACAATGGTTTTATGGAGTACTGTATAGAAAAGTGCAATGAAGGAAAGTGAAGCATAAAACATAACTAACCGTGCTTACAGTTGTTTGTTCAGTGATTGTCAATGAGTTCTCTGAAGGCCTCCAGTATTCTCATGTTCTGATAGTTCAAACGTGTAAAATCTTGAATTTAAAGGGTATGAACTCTCCTGCATATATAAAAATGGAAAAAATTTATGCTTTTTACTTGAATACAATGAATCTTTCTAGTAGCCTTCCATTAAAAATGAAGGGACAAAAACAAAGTTTCTGATCAAATAATGAAACACAACTACAGGATATATATGTACATTGAAAAAGAAAGAAAATAAACAGAACAATTTGTATCAAATAAAGGCTTATCTAAAAAAAAATTAAACAATGTATAGATGACACTCTTTTTGTCAGAAACCTGAGCATGTGAAGCACAAAAAAAAATGAAGCTGAATGTTCCTAGTGTAGGTGAGACCTTAAAAATATTCAATAAAGCTTCCTACTGTATTATAAGGATAGTTATTAGTTAATGTTGTTGTAGTGAAACTCAATGTGTAGGTTCCAACTCTCACTTTGATTCCATTCTATCAAACAACTGAACAAGCTACTCTAGAGTCTGCATAGTGAGTTGAAAGCAAATTAAATAACAAGAATCAGTGCAAAGTCGATGAAGCACACAAACACAAAACACAAGCTTCTCAACACTAATATCAATCTACATACAAATCTTTTTAAATCTCGAGAGAACTTTGAATCCAAACTTCAACAGAGCTCACTGTTCCTCCATAATTATGAACACTGATAAAAATAAAGCATAATAACTTACAAAAAATGGAGGCCTTAGAGCACGAAGCGAAGGCAAGCCGAAAGAGATGGAAAGACCGAAGCCAACAGTGGTGGTGTTTTGTTGGAGATGGAAGGAGTGGAGTTAATGAAGTGAGCGAAAAAGATTAATGAGAGGGAAATTTGGACTCAAAGTTCAAAGGACACAGTGTGGAGTAAGACAAGAAACGAGTGAGTGCGTGCGGCACTAGCCGTTGTGCTACCAGATTAATCCGTTAGTGTTTGCTTGTTTGGCGGTGAAAAAGAAATTACTATTCATGAGTAACTTAAAAAAAATTGTGGTTTTGGACTTTTTTTTCTGATTTATTTCAAATAATTGTTCTCCATTCTTTTCCGTTTTTTTTTTCACTACCACAAAAACAAACTCACTCTTAATTTTAGTGAGGTTGTTTGAAACTTGAAAGATCTCAACCCACCAAGTTGTTAATTTCATGTTGTTTTAACTGGTTAAAAAAAAAAAGGCAGTTCATGTGGATCGAGCCGACCTATCAGACTTTTATTATTTTGTACATATTCATATAAATAAAAATTATTAACCACAAAATAATACTAATTATTTTTAATTAATTTGCATGTCTTTAAATTATTTGACAATTTTTTTAAACAAGTCTATGAATTAATTTTTTTTCAACAACTTTTATTTCTTTTTTTTCAATTAGGTCTCCGTCATCAATGACCTTTTATTAATTTATGAAAAAATTATAAATTTGGTCCTTCTATTTGTTTCAGAATTTAATTTTGGTCCCCTTATAATTTAATTTACGAATTTAGTCCCTCATTTTTTGTAATTTCATTATTTCAGTCACCAATCCCAAAATTGGACTTTTGTTAATTACTTACCTTGACTACCACGTATTGTGTTTTTATTGGACGTTGACTTTCACATATCACGATTTTATTGGAGGTTAACATTAATTAAGTACACGAAATTAATGTTCAATAAACGCGTAACACATGACAGTCAATGTCTAATAAAAGTACAACACATGATAGTCAACCTCCAAAATTAATGTCAGGACTGAAATAATGGAATTACAAAAAAATTGGGGGACTAAATTCCTTAATTAAATTATAGGGGGATCAAAATAGAATTCTAAGACAAATAGGCAACTAAATTTGCAATTTTGCCTTAATTTATTCATATTTATATAAGATTAAATCGATTTGAAGGTTGCCATACTTTCACATATTTTCTAATTAGGTCCTTGAACTTTTTTTAATTGGACCATTTTGTTTAATTGTCATTTTAGAAAATCAACCACATACATCTAATTATAAGTACAGACACAAAAACGATCATTTGATGCTTATGGAAAGTGTTATAAGCACAACTAAATTAATTATGAGAAATTTTTGCAGAGTTTCAATCTTTACATGTCAATTCCACCTAAGTATTATATTACAAGACTCTTATAATTGTTTGACTCTAGAAGAGATTGAAACTCTACATAAACTCTCACAATTGACTCAATTATGCTTATGACACTTAAGGGTATCATTCCATTGTTTTCACCTCTGAATTTGTGTTTATGGTGAATTATTTGAAATGATAAACATCTTTATATAAATAAGAATTGTAATAAATAAATATTTTTTTAATATAAATTATATTCTTTCAAATTAATAATAAATAAATATTTTAAATATGTAAATTATACTTTAAATTTATAATAAATAATTAAAATTATGATATGAGAATATTTTTATTTAGTGAATTTTTTAAAATATATTAAAATTAATTTATAGATAAAGGGTAAAAAAATAATAAATTAAAACAATTAAGCACTCGAGAAGGTATATTATGATAAAAATTATAAAAGAAGTAGTTTTGGATGCCTGAGACTCTAAGAGAGACATTTCCAAAAAAAACTAGTTGAGAAAAATTTATTGAGTTTTTTTTTGTCAACAAAAGTTTATTAAATATTAATCATCTTTTTATCAATAATGTTAGTTTGGTTTGAACGTTATTTTTTTGTTTGCAAAGGAAATTGAACTTGCCATCCTTTTTTTTTTGGTTCTCTTTTAATCACCAAACTCATCTTGTATTTCAAATATTAATAATAGGTGAAATAAAATGCACATTTTTTAAAAGAAAAAGCCACTCATTAATATATAATTTGTGTACGGTATAGAAAGGACATATCATATGAATATAAATATTTTATGTGAAAATGAGAATAATTAATCTCAATTATTAAATTAAAATAAAATATCAAGATTAACACATTTTCAATTAAAATTAAAAATTATAAGAGATAGGATTACCTCTATCCTTGTTTCTCCATGATGAGTTTTTTCTTATCGCACCAAAAGAGTATAGGAAGAACCACTAGCTCCATCGTTCGATATTCTTGGAACCCTAATACCAAGTTCACCCTCCATCCCTGCTTTGTGATGGATTTCTTGGAAGAAAGATGAACCAGCTTGCGAATTACCTTCATCTCTACTTCGTGATGAAGAGTTTCTTGTTGTCACACCAAGCCAGCAAAGGAATAACCACCAACACCATTTTGCGACATTCTTGGAACCCTAATACTAGGTTCATCTTCTGTCCCTATTTTGTGGTGATGGGTTTCTTGGAAGTAAGATGAACCAACTTACAAAATTACCTTTGTCTCTCCTTCGTGATAATGAGTTTCTTGTTGTTGTACCAAAACAACAGAGGAAGAACCACCAACTCCATTGTTTGACATTCATGGAACCCTTATGCCAGGTTCATCCTCCGTCCCTGCTTCGTGGTGATGAGTTTCTTGGAAGAAAGATGAACCAACTTGCAAAATTACCTATGTCTTCGTGATGATGAGTTTCTTATTGCACCAAAACAACAAAGGAAGAGCCACCATACCATACAAGCTACAATATTAATATAAAACATATTTTAAAAGGAAAATAAAGCATTTATAATATTTAAAGTATGCCCCTCAACTAGAAAAATTATTAGCATCTAAGATCATCATCAATAATCTTGATCGGTGATATATACATAATTTAATATTTTAAATTGATAAATTCCTTAAATTAAAGAATAACACATTTTATTTTTGTTAGATGATTAATGAATATTTTTAATTTAGTGAATATATTTTTTATTGTTCACACATCAAATAATTATTATGAGGGATCGTGAATAATATAATAATCTTTAACCATCTAATAATTTTTTTGATAGATATATCTTAAAAGTTTAAAATAGTAATAAAAAGGAAAAAAATCTAAAGAAATTAAATAAAAATATTAATATGAATATGGATGAGAACCCAGAAGCAGCATTGCATAGGGAGGGATTATTTTATTCCCTCCATTGGCCGTAGTAGCAGCGTTGTGTGGCGGTGACAACCATGGCCGACTCATCTCAAGACCTTGACCAACTCCTCGATAGTACGCTCTTTCTTCCCTACTCTCTATTTTTTAATCATTTTTTTTATCTCTATCTGAGATTGCTCCATTCGATAATTTCAGGTGCTTTGGATGATTTTCAGTCCTTCAACCTCAATCCTCCCCCTCCAAGGTTTTCCCCCTTTGTCCCTGCAATTTTATCATTATTATTATCATACTGAATTTTGAAGGTCGTTGTTTAATTATTATGTGATGTTTTGGTAGTGGGGAAGCAAGTGCGAACAAGAAGAAGGAGAGTCCTTCTTTGGCGTCGGGGGTGCAAGGATTGGGCATGGGTTTACCCGATTTGAGAACGAAGAAAAAGGGGAAACAGAAGGCTGCTTCCAAAGACAGCCACGTGTCGGAGGCGCTCAACAAGCTCAGGGAGCAGACCAAAGAGGCTGTTAAAGGGCTGGAGTCTATTTCCACACCCACTGCCGATGATTTGGGGAAGGATGCCTTGATGGAGGATTGGGTGAAACAGTTTGAGCAGCTTGCTGGCTCTCAGGTATTCTTTTTTTAACTTCTTCTAACCAATTTGTTCTTGAATTTGATATCAGTTATTAATTATTTCTCTTGTCAAAGCGCTTTAAGTTTGTTATCTATTTGTTTTTATCGGCAAATGTTAGTGGTTAGAATGTCAGTTTTGTTAGGAGAGGGGATCAAACCCACAACCTTTCTCCCCTATCTTTCTCTATTAACCATCCAACTCGCCTTATATCTCCATGTTATCTATTAACCATCCAACTCGCCTTATATCTCCATGTTATCTAGTTGTGAGGTGAATATCGGTTGTGGATTTAACGGGCAGTTGATTGTGTTTTGCATATTCTCATGGGGTCTTACAGTTTGAGAATGTTGTGTTAGATAACAAAAATTAGAAAACCAAAACAGCAAGCATAGCAGTATTATTTAACAATATTAACAATAGTAACCAGAATTCTAAAGAGAATGAGAGAAAGCACATGCACACATGCAAACACAAGAGATTTAACAAGGTTCGGGAAGTATGTCTACGTCCTTAGGAGCAAAATAACTGTTTCTATTTCTTATTCATAAATAGTAAAGTTACATCACAGTATATAATATCACGCATACCATGGGCTTTACCCATACCCCAACCTGCTTCGTAATCCAACAAAAGGTGGCCCTTACGCTCCACTCCAATATTTGTCCGACCCATAAAATATGAGCCATACACAACACACAGAGAATCAAACACACAAGGAATGCTTATAATAACAATCAATTAATACATAGGATAAATATAACAGAGGAAGAGTTTAGATTAGCTTGGGTTGAAGTGCGCAATGTATTGTCCTTAGATAGAAAACACCTCACTGAGCTAGTAGAAAAAAATGTTTTCCGCTCCTCTCCCAGGAGATTAGTCTCTCACCTATTGGGTGGGGATACTCTGGAAAATTGGAACAAGATTAAATTTTGACAATAGTGTCATTTGTTGTGTTGTACTTGTGGTAATTAATTTGCCTGCTGCTGCATTGGACAATCGTGAACTGTGGCCTGGTTGGCATGTTCTGTTTGTGATAGAAGTGTGTGTTTTGTTAAGTATGGATTGGTGGTGAAGAGATGGTTATTAAGGGACTTCATCTAAGATGCACTGATACGATACAGGTATTAGATGCATATCTATCTGGTGAGAGGAGTGTCTTATTGTGAGAGGTGAGATCATTAAATAGATATGTGGTTGAGATGTAATTTCTTAACAAAATTCCTTGTCTTTCAGTCCAAAATCTTTTGATTCACCTAAGACTGCATTAGCAACCTTCGTAACATTCTTAGGCATCTCATCCCAAATGAGGTTAGTACTACCTTGTTGTCCCCAATTACCTTCAATCATTTTCTAAAAGTTAAATGTTGATCACTCTTGAGCAACCACCACTTGATTCTTGGATTTGTATCTTGTCGAGTTTGATGTTTATGATGCTTTAAATGAACATCAAGGATTAAAACCATATGTTGTACTGTGACATTCTTTCTTACTCATATTAGAATTCCACTTTTATAAGTGATTGTTCTTCCGCTTATTAAAACATGCGTTTATGCATATCTTAAAATATTAACTTGCAATGTTGGTATATTTAGGGTGAGATGTGGGGTGGGGGAGGGCAAAACAAAAAAAAGAACTTAACCATTAATAGCTCTGGTATTTTGGAGTGGTCCACCTATGAGGTGCTTTTGAACTGATGCTTGCTAGAACCTACTTTATTAAGGAAATGGATTGCTCATATATAGCCTTTATTCTATTATGCTCTCTGTTTATATTTAAATTGAAAATTGGGTTATTACTTATTTTTTATGTAATGACAAAATCTGAGTGCTAATACTTTACAAAGCTTTGGTACTACCATTGTGATGGCTTACTACGTTTTGTATTTTCTGAGTTTGTATGCCTTGTGAAATTATGCATTCAGTTCATCCTAGATTTTGGCACATATTTTGGGGATGTCAAGTTTTTCTCTAATGGAATGCAGTGATCTTATTTCTTAATGTAATACCTCTGCTTCATATATTACATTCAGATGGGTGTCTGTCATCATGATTGCAAATTATTTTATTTGTTTTTTATATTCAATTTATAACTTCCATTTTTCTTAAAGATGTCCAAAAATATATGAAGAATTCAAGTTGGAATCTATTAATTAGGAGAATGAAAATTAAGAGAAATTTGGACCGTATGAACTTTGATGTGACTTTTTCTGGGGTTCGCATGGAAAAGTGATTAGTGATTGATGATAGTTGAGCAGAGCAACCAATACCATTGGGGCCTCAAATACTGCTTTCATTTACAAACTTGGCATCTATTATATCTTCTGTGAAATGAGATGAGGGATAAGTGAATTAAACTAAACCAAAATAATTCGCCAAGTTTGGTTATAGATTTTTACTATGATGAAGCAAGTGATTAAGGTCATCAAAGATATTTTAACTACTTATGGTGCTATTTTAAAATTCTTCATGATGGGAAGACCATGTCTTGACTTCCTTCCCTGGATTTAATGCTAACAATGTTATCAATTTGTTAGGACATGGAATCTATTGTGGAGACCATGATGCAGCAACTTCTGTCCAAGGAGATTCTTCATGAACCAATGAAGGAAATAGCAGAGAAGTATCCTAAGTGGTTGGAAGAGCACAAATCCAGCTTAAGCAAAGAAGAGTATGATCGCTATTCACACCAATATGAACTGATACGAAATCTTAATGAAGTTTACGATAATGATCCCGGAAACTTCAACAAGATTGTTGAGCTTATGCAAAAAATGCAAGAATGTGGACAACCACCAAATGATATCGTCCAGGAGCTTGCTCCTGATTTTGATTTAGCCAGTCTTGGCCAGTTGTAAGTCCCCTTGGAATCTTGAATATGCAAGCTTAGGGCATGTGCTGTTGTTTATTACCCTATGTATGTAACATTAATCTTTATTTATTTATCTTGAAATAAGACCCTCATTAGAAAATATGCATTGTTTATTTTTAGCTCCCTAAATACTCAAGTAAATGATTTGTCTTGCATTAATAAGAGTTATAAGTTAACTGTAGAGCTGCTGTTTATAGGTGAAGCTTATTATATCATATCAGTTGAAACTTATAGTTGATAATCAGTACTCACCCAAATAAAATGGCTACTTACAATCTGTAAATTTTTTTTTTTTTTTTTTGGGGGGGGCGGGGGGTAGGGTAGCATTATATGTCACATAAATGCAGTAGGAATTCAGTAATCTAACTTGGGAGGAATTACTACTGCTGAAATGGGTATTAAATCATCATATAAAAGCTACAATTTCATGCAGGATTGACTAGACCCTAGTTGAGGAATGAACCACCAACATTAAACGTTTGATCCTCCACTGGGCAGCATGCATTGTCATTCTATTCTTTTAGCTTTTCTGGAAACTTACTTTTTTAATATATATATATATATCATGTAGTTTTCAACTACATTATTGTATCTGCATCAACTGAAAGGAACATTTTCTTTTGCAGATCTCCAGAGATGCTTGAAACTCAGCCAAATTGTTGCATAATGTGAAGCTATTTCTTCCCTTTTACTATGTTGCAGCTGCTGGTTTACAGTTTTTTAGGAATATTTAATTTTCACTTGTCAGAATAAAATAGTTTTATGCGCTACAATGTTTTTTCCTACTTACTATAAGGTTATGAGGAATCCACAATTAAAGCCTCTTTTTAAGGTTGTATATGATGAGTGCTTGTCTATCAATATTTTCTCTGGAAGCTAATAGATTACGAGTTGCAAACGAAATTTGCTTTCTGATATTTTGAGAATCATTTCCTATCATTCCCGAGATCCCTGAATCCTTGAATATGATGATGTCCATAATAAGTAACATAAGCTATTTGATTATAAGGCACTAATTGGTGATCATAAGAGTATCTTTACTGTATGATCTTGGAGTGGGTTCTTGCACACAAGAATGGTTCTTCCCAAGAACCAGCAATAGAGAGTGATGCAGGTTCTACACTGTGTAAGAACTGATCCTGAAGAAGAACCCCGAAGAATCTCATTGTTTTTTTTTTTTTAAAAAGTATTTTTTAATGTCCATTGTTTAATGACTTCTAGAGGGAAACGACTAACTCAAGAGCCAAAGAAAGAACACCAGATCAAAATCAAATACAGTCCAGGCAACAAGAACAATTCATCCAACAACAACAATCAAAATGATAAATAATAAAAAAGAAAAGACAAATCTAATGCACGAACAGGTTTTCCCCCAAACTGTCATTCCTTGACAGAGGAGGTCCGATGATCTTGATTCCAGAAATAGAGTAGGGTGGGGCAACAGAGGTAATTGTGTGGGAATGAAAGAAAAAAAAAAAAAAGTGGAGGAGGAGGAAGAGGAGGGCTCATGTGGGAATTGGGGGGGAAAAAAATAAAAGAAAGTGGAGGAGGAAGGTAAAGTGTCATTGTGAAATGTGTAGTTGCTTGTCACTCAGATAACCAGAGTAGGTGAAGAAGAGAATGTTACAAAAATCTACACTTTACTCATAAAATTTAATCGTTTGTTATTAGGGCATCTGATCAGTATTGTGTATTTTCTCTTTCTTATTAAAATATTATAAAAGTAGATACCAACTTAATCCTATAAATTGAGAAGATTGGTGATCACATGTATCCCAACTATTATTCTCATTCTCATTCTTAATTTCTCAAACTCAATTTTTTCTAATCTCATTCTCTTGTTTTAGTTTCATTTTCACAATCTATATCTCAATTCATTTTTTCCCTCTAAATGGATCCTCATGAGTTCAATTCACACCCTCATCAATCTAGAAGAGCAAGCGAAAAGAAGTTACAACATCTTCTAAATTCTAATAATATCAATTTGTGTGGTACGGAACAATAAAAATGACCGAGACAAAATAGATAGAGAACATAATGATGTTATATGATATCCTAATGAAGGATACATTTATCATGTGTGGAAGTCAACGATTAAACTATAAATTGTATATTAGGTGTAAGTTAAGTAATTAATTTAATGTTGTAATTTTTTTTTTAATTTCCCTATCTCTCTCAAGGTTATGTATTTCTAATTTCTAATCAATTTAATTTTTAATGATAAATAAAAAAATATAATATTAATTTTTTATTTGTTGTTTGATAATTAAAATGTTATATAAATAACTATTTAAATTTAAAATAAAACTATAAAAATGTAAAATCTATTGTGGGACTAAAAAAAAATAATTTAAGTACTCAACATAGGTTCTACCGTTATAGAAAGATGAAGATACTAAGGGCTTGTCTATCAATATTTTCTGAAAGCAATTACATTACGAGTTACTGCTAGTTGCAAACAAAATTTTCTTCTAGTTTTTGCCTTGTGGCCTTTATTTTCATTCTCATAAAAAAAAGTTGCTTTCTGATTTTTTGACAAACATTTCCTATCATTCTCGAGATCCCTGAATATGAAAGTGATAAGAGAATGTATTGAATTAAGATAAACACAACGAAAAAGTTTATTCATGTAAGAATTAAGAATTTATTGCATTTGAAAGTGATCAAAGAATAATCAATATATCCATAAAAAATAAAAAAGAATAATCAATATAAAATCCAGGCCATCGAGTATATTTGTCAGTTACCTAACAAGAAGAAATATCTCTTATTAAATATTGAATGAATGAATTTCCTATGGTTAAACCCAGAAAAAAAGGAGATAATGACATCAATAGTATTGGATAGACTGTAACTGTGCAATTTCCTATGGAGTTTTTTTTTTTTTCTTTGGTTGATTGGAATATTATCAGTTAACTAAGCATCAGAGGGTGCAATCCAGTGTCTTCCATTGACAAAACTCTTGACAAGGAATGGATGTGCAGATTCGAAATCTAGCTCTTGGGCCAATGGGACTCCACGTATAGCCGCTGCTCCTGGTCCCCAGCATTTGTACACTCCAAAGAACACAGTCCTGAGGCAGTGGAATTCAATATTAGCCCAAATCATAATAAAATACCATAATTAGTAAAGTGATTAATTATATGTATAGTATGAACACGTACAAAGAAGTGTGCTATGAATTATAGCCAAAAGAAAATTTGCATGATCTAACACGATTAGTAATATTCTCTAGCTTATAATAAAAAAAAGGTTGGTAAAAGTTAGGTCTTACTTGTTATTGTTGGAAGTGTTCCAATCAATATCATCCCAACCACCATGTGCAACTATGCCGTCAAAGTAAGTGTAGGCATAGACAATCCTGGAGTACTGGCCCATTGCACGGCCCACGTAAATTGGGCCTGTTCCTGTCACCTTGCACCGTACGAATGAGAAGCCCGTCTTCTCGTATGGGAATTGCCTGTCTTGGGCTGCTATTGACCCAAACCTCGTCGCAATTGAGTGTAGCCTGCAATCCTGGACCAATCTATACTCTCAGTTACCCCAACAACTAACTAAAGGCTTGTTTAGATTATAATAACCCAAACATGTTACTCTATCAACTTTATATTTAGATTATGGTTTAGAAAGTATTTTTTTACAAATTTCAATTTACAATAAGGAATTCCAATGTATTAAATAAAGAAGAAAAAAAAAATTAGGCTTATATGAGTACATCTTACAATTGAGCATAAATGAAAGTCACGTGTGCAAGCAGGTAAGAAAATTCAAAAAGAGTTTACAAGACTCTTTCCCAAAGAGCCAAGGGCGATGGAGCATTCCAAATATCAAAAGCCACAGACATTATGAAACCAAAAGCCAAAACAGTAAAGCTGTAGAAGTTAGAAATCTGCACCCGGCTTAAAAAAAATGACAAAAGAATCTAAAGTGCGTGACACATTGACATTTTGATAAGTGATGAGTCTTCTGAAACAAAGGTTAAAGGTACATTAATATATGTCAAATTGGCAAAAAGCTCATACCCTTTTTCATGCAACCATGTCGTGCCCCACTAACACCCTAGCCAATTTAAAACTACTGATCTTACCCAAATGGATAAAAAAGATGGAACAATAATTTATTGAAATGTTTGTTTCATTATATATAAATATATAAGAATAGTGTGACGAAAATAATTTTCTGCAGACAATAAAATAAAAATAAAGAAGTAAAATAGTATATAAATACACAAACACCAGTGAAATTGATTAATGAATTACCTTGTACATGGACCTGCCATTGCCAAAGATGAAATCTATGGAGCCCTCGATGTAACATTCTTTGAAATAATGGCGGCCAGCGTCGTCGCAAAGAGTGTCTTGTGCACCGTAGAATCCACAGCCGGAGAAATAGGCTTTGTCTCCGGATATGCGAAACGCCGCCGCTTGCCACCCCTCCATTCCCGGCATGGGTGCCGGTGCTGTGTTCTGCACCATTTGATATTAATTTATTGATTAATTGCTTCTAAAGTTTTGGCGGAAAAGGAATCGCACTCTACATATTCAAAGTTCATAATAGTATGAAGTAGTGATTCATGGAAATGGACCCATCTATGACTTAATTATTGACTTTATGATATCATCTTAGCTATACCGCAACTCAAGCTTTGCACATTAAACTCCACATTTATCCAGAAGAAAAAAAATATATTAATACGGAACCCTAGCTACTTTTAAAAAGACGCAACAAGGGAATGTTTTTCTCTTCTGTTCTTTACAAATAGCTAGGAAAATGATTTTTGTACAATTATTCTGTGTATAACAGTTCCTTTGATTTTTGTGAAATATTTTTTTGATATACATGTTTATGAAAAAATAAAATTTAAGTGAGAAATAAAAAAAAAATCATATATGATAATGAGATAGGATCGAAGTTTAAAATTTGATGAAACCTTAACCGCAGTGTTAGTAGTAAAAAGAATCTTTACACATGCAACAAAAAGTCGCTAACTGCTAATAAATATATCGATGGTGACAAGACATAGAGTACAGGCTTTGGGGTTGTTAGTTAAAACATGCTTCACATGACGTAGTAATTACAAAAAGACATATTGAAGAAGAATAAGAGTGTCATTTTAAGGAATTCGATCATTTCAAAAAATATTTTTGGACATCTAAAAACCTATTTGACAGCTAAAGAGAGAATAAATAAGCATGATAATTAGTAATAATGTGACTAAGAATAGAAATAATGTAGTGTTAAAAAATGACAGCTGAATTGATTTTACCTTGAAGCTGATATTCCTGGCAGAGAAATAATTGGCAAAAACAGTAACAGAAGCAGTTCTGTAAGTACGCAGTTGTTGGCCGTTGGGACCAGGGTCACTAGCCCTATCATGCCATTCTATCACCGTCACATCCCTTCCCGCACCTTGAAACGTAATGTACGGCTTCGTCACGGGCACTACCACCTTCTCTCTACACCCACAAAACCCAACAGCAAAACTTATTATTAGTTACTAATTATATCATTAATTGTCAGAATTATTATTAGTGAAGAGTGAGCTAATAACACTGAAATAATTAAACAACTTTCTAGTGTAAACACTTTGCGCTCATACACTGTGGAAACAATCTATTTAATGAAAATCGTTGGGACCAACGATCATGAGAGTATTACGAGCAGAATTAATCTATGGTAGATGCCGACCAAAAAATAAGTTGTAATGTGTATTAATTAATTAGTGGAAGAATAATAGTACATGTAATATCCGGCGCTTATTTGAATAAGGACGTTCATTCTGTTGTTCTCCGGGACAGCATTGACGGCGGCTTTGACTGAGCGGAAATGGGCTCCGCCGTTAACGTCAACGGTGATTACTCGGTGTCCGATGGGCCCCACCCACTTAGAGGAGTTTGTAGAAGGCACTGTTTTGGGGGTGCTGTCGTGGTAAGTTGTGCATGTGACATGCAATAATATGCAAGTGAAAACCAGAAGAAGCATTTGCATTGAGATGAAGAGAGGAGCCATAAGGTAGGTAGGGAACACTATAATAGCATCGATCGAAAGCGCGCGCGGAGAATATACAGAGGTTGTGTGTAGCTAGAGAGAGAATGAAAGATAGCTATAGTAGAAGAAAAAACACACCAGATGCAATGTGGAAGTGGAAGTACAAATTAAAACAGATCAATTGGCGAGAGGGGTATTGAAATTTATAGCCTGAGGCTATTTGGGTACCTTGTGGCTAGCTGATTAATACGATCACTGCAGTGTTAGTGTTACTCTATATATCTCTATATATATAATATAATTTTCTATTTTAAGAACATATATAGACGAAGATATATCCTCGTCTTTCCAACGGTCACTTTTTGTTAGGGTGTATGTTGTTTCGACACACAAACAATTCCATTTTTTTTATTCATAATAATAAATTATTACATTTAATTATTGTAATAAAGGTGTTTACAATATATATATAAATATGAGGAGATATCATCATTTTTTTCAATATATCTTAAAAAAATAAATGATAAAGATGAAAAATAACTCTAAAATAATTACTTTTGAAATAAATGAATCTCTTTTCTACATATATTATGATTACATTAACAATTTAATCCATTAAATTTTAAATTGTTTTCTATTATAATAAATAAATAATAATAATTCAATTAGCCTAATTACACATTTCTTAATTATTTTGTTCAATTACTATAACAAAAATAGAAAATTACAATTTAAAATTTCTGACGCTAATTGTATATATTAGTATTTAGTAATAAATATTTTATTCATTAAGTTGTGTCTAATAGGTGTATATCAATTCCTTTTTATTTTTTTATTCATAATAACAAATAATTATTACATGTAATTATAGTTATTAAGATGTGTATATAATAATTCATATATATATTATGATTGCATTAACAAATCAATCCGTTAAATCTATCATGATAAATAAAAAATAATTATTCAATTAGTCTAATGTAATCAAGAAAAATATATTTAATAATAAATATTTTATTGAAAGTTCTATTGTTATTTACTAATAAATATTTTACTTTATTAGCATGCATGTAGTAATAAATAGAATAAACTTAAATATTCTATTAATAATTATACTAATTATATTCACAGTTATTCTATTATAAAATAATAAATATTTTATTATATTAACGGATATAAACCGGACCCCTGCTTGCATCAGAACAAAAAACAATAGTTCCCTCCATTGATTTTACTTACATAGTTACAAACGGATAGATAACGTGTTTTTGGTCTAATGACATGCTTAGCACTAGCTTAATTAGAGAATTTGAGATTTGAGAACGTTGATTGGGGTGGCAGTGCGTACAAAGTCTAATACCCTAAGACATGTGGGTCATCTCCTCCCAGCCTCAGGTACTGTCGTCATGTCCTTAAAGTCCAACTATTATTAACCCGTGACTCTATTTGATAAATTCCCCATTTCACTCTCCACTCTTGGCATTTGTAAATTGCAATTCTGGCCATTAGGCTAATTGTACTATACACATTAATACAAAATATTACTTCTAAACTTTCCTATAAATCTTTCTATTGTTTTATGAAAATATTAAATGAGAATAAATATATTTGATGGGATAGAAATCTAAAACGTATTCAACATTTATTGTAAAATATAAGAAATTAATATAAAAGTATTTATAACTATTCTACATCAACTTTTCACAAAAGAATTTTGATAACTAAATTTTCACTATTAGTGGTTAGTAGTGGTCTTCACTTCAAATCCTTAAAAAAAAAACAGTTGAATAAAAATTTGGCAAGGAAAATTGTATTTTATTATCCGTAAGAAAAATGTATTATTTATAATAATTTTATTTAATTAAAATTGAATTGCTTAAATATTTAACGTGATAGTTTAAATACACATAACATTTTATATATAAAAAATAAAAATTAGTTTTAAAAACATTACTTGATGCAACTTAATTAATACTCGAGTTACTTAAAGAAAGTCCAAGTCTAAAGATTCATTATTCATCACCGTTGTGATATTAATTAATATTCTTAATAAAATTCTTTCAAAATATAATCCTTTTTATAAAATCAATATTATATTAAATATTTTTTTCAAAATTACCCTTAATCAATACTTCACACATTAATATAATAGTCTTTTTAAGTCTATGTGAATTCTTTTTTCTAAGTCATTAATATTTACTTATACATTTATATCATTAATTAATTCCAAAAGTTACTTGTTTTTCACTAGTAACACCAAATACAATAAATACTTTTTAATTAATTAGGTGAGGTGAAAAGTTCTTAATCCATCAAATTTGTATATGAATTTGTCATTAATAATGAAAATTTTGTATAATGAAAATAAATGAGTAAAAATACTATTTAATTAGAGATAAAAATATATATTAAAAAAATTACTGATATTTGTTTATGGAATTCAACAGATTAATTATTTTTTAATAGTATTTTCCTTGTCCACGTCGAATGAAGTTGCCAATTGCCAATGTCGTAAAGCATGTGTTTTTGTGCTTCAAACGGTCATTTGGAGTAGTGTGTGCATAACACATGCATGATATGGTCCCAGCATTATGAATAGTAGTATTTTTTGGTATCCTTCCATAAAACCTAAAGAAAGTGATGAACAAACCTTTTTATCTTTCTGGGCAGACAAGTTGGCCCCCACTTAACAATATTTTCGAACGTTGAAAGTTGGAAACAGAACCACAGTCTACGATCCTCGATTTGGGTAATTGGGTTAATGATAATATTTATGATTCTTTGCCTAAAGTTTTCTAGAATCACTTTTAAGACAAAAAAAAAATGAATTTCTTTCTAAATTGTAATTAGTTCTTTATTAGTTAATCATAATTAATTTATAGATATTATTTCATTTTTTTAGAAAAATTATATGAGTGACATTTTACAACAAATTAGTTAATAAAAAATTAATTTAAGTTATGAAAAAAAATTCATTTCATTTTTTTATTTTAAAAATACTTCTAAAAAAAACTTACTCAAACACACATTATACTACATACTTTGTAGTGTTTTGCTGTCGGAGAAAATAGATGTAAATTTCGTTGTGTATATATGCTTAATTTAAAAGTGAAATGGGCAGCAGAGGTCAATGACATTCGACAGTGATCATGGAAATAAAAACAAAAAAAATTAAATAAATGATTGTAGTTTCATCATTTCATGGAAGCAGTTTCGAAAATACTAGTGGCTTTTGGCTGTTAACAACAAGTATTATTCTAGTAAGACTTGAAACTGTTGTAAATCTTGATACCATATTTAATTTATATTTAATTCTTTCGGATAAAAAAATATTATTCTTAATCTATAATCACGATTTCAGGTAAACATTCTAAAATGAAATGTTGACAGGTTTGGAATTTACACCATATATATAGCATTAGGTTATCAAGATTTTATGGATTTCGATAAACATATGAATTTATTGTAATTGATTGTATAAACTATTGCAAAATCACCCTAACAATATCCAATCAGGTACCAGAGGTGATTTGTGATTTTCTTCACTAAATCACATTAGTTTTTCAGTGGGATCGACGTTTCTCTTCTTAACGAGGAATATAAAAATAATATTTAGCTTTTTCTTTTTTTAAAAAAAGAGGATTATAAAAATACGATGTTATTTGTATAGGGTTCTTATAATCTGTTAACGAGTTAATATTGATAATTTATTCATTAAACCACACATTAATTTTGGAACTTTATGGAATTACTAAATTAGACTACTTAAAATCAAATAGAAACTAATCAATCAATTCAAAGATCCTTTCTGTGAAATTGAAGGTCTCATTACTAGATGCAAAACTAAAATAATGAAAGAGATTTTGCAAGGCTTAATTGTGGAGATAATTAAGGAAAGTTAAAATCAAAGTAGATTAAAGGCTACAATAATGAATAACTTTGATACAAGTTGACTATGATTAGAGTCCAACTTGAAGGCAACATCAAAAATTTAAATTCACATTATCAAAGTGGATTAGAGGTTACACTACTAAATCACTTTTATACAAATTGATGACGATTTGAGTTCAACTATCACTTTTATACAAGTTGATGACGATTTGAGTTCAAAACAACATGAAAAATTTAAATTCATATGATCAAGAAGTATTCACATGATCAAAGTGGATTAGAGGCTACACTGGATCACTCTTATACAAGTTCATGATTATTTAATCTCAACTTGAAGACAACATGAAAAATTTGAATTCACATTATTATCAAGAAACATTCATGGGTTGGAGTTTAATTAGTTTTTTAGTTGAATAGTTAGTTCCAGTTTCTTATTTTTAATGTAATTTTGCACTTATTTTTCTTGTAATAAGTTCATATGCCTTTTTAATTATTCCATTCCTAAATATAAGATATTTTTTGAAATATTTTTATTCTTTTATATAGGACAAATTCAACACTACTTACTAAATTAATGAACTTTTTTAATAGCTGTAAATTAATTATAAGTATATTATATTTAAGGATGGGTGTGAAGTATTTTTTTCCTAGGTTAGTTTTACTATTTTTAGGCTTCCTAAACCATCACGATGGTTAGGGAGTCTTAATGAATCATTGTAATGGTTAATTAGTAAGAAATTATTTCTAGTGAGAAATAAACGTCTAGTATGATGCTTAGTAATAAGTCATTGCTAGTAAAAAATTAATTTCTAGCTAGTAGAGTGTTAATATAAATTTATTTCTTGTCCTTCAAGAGGTGCTTAGTATAGCCTATAAATAGTAAAAATCGTGAGAACGGTAATATTCACTTGCACATATTACCTCATTTTTTTTCATTATAAATAAATAAATAAATAACTGTATTATGCTCTACAATGACAACAAAAAAAACTATAAATATGGTTTAAGTATAGTTTGAAGTAATATTAGCATCTAAATAATTAGCTTAAATACGTTTCTGTTTTCTATAAGTCTATTATTCTTTTAGTTTTAATTCATATAAAAATGTTATTCTTTTTTTAGTCTATTCAATAATTAATGTGTTGTTAGTCTTTCATTTGAAATAAAAAACGTACATGATTTTACAGTTCAAAGATTAAAAACATTTTTTTTAGTAAAAGCTGATGTAAAAGTATCAGTTTAGAAATTAAAAAGATTTAAATATATTTTGATCTTTGATTTCACTTTTTAGTTTTACTCCCATTTTTTTTTTGGTATTACAACTTTTATTTATTTTAGTGTCCATAGTTTTGGATCCTTTTCTTTTTAATTTGCACTTGATAGTACAGAAGTAGTCGATAGGAACTAAAAAAAATCAAAATCACAGAGATTAAAATAAAAAATGTGAACGACTAAAAACGGAAAAGATCAAATTAGATGAATCATAAAAAAGTTTAAGCCAATTAAAAACTTATTTAAGCTTAGAATTGTTTAACAGAACGTCTATACCACTGCTATGCTGCAATATTAAAATTTAGGCCCATTAATTTATTTCAGGTCTTGAGGCCTAATTGGACGCGTCTTTGGGCTCCCTCGTCCTATGGCACCTTTTCTTCCATCTCAGCTAGTACTCTATCATTTTTTTGTTGCTGTTGAATAACAAGTAGTCTAGCACACAATAGATAACCAATTAACGATTGCCAAAAAGTCAATCAAATAATGACCGGAAAACAGTTTTATAAAAAACCCTAATAACACACGTTTATTTGTGATTGAATTATTGTATAAAATTGTTCTATAACAGTACTTAGATATTAAACTTTTTTACATAAAGTAAAAAAATTATGCATTGACAGTGTAAAATAATGTACACTGTCATCCAATTACAACTCAAACAATGATTTATGATGACTGAATAATAGTATAAAATTATTTTACATTAAACTCTTTTATATATGGCTAAATTGCAATTTGAAGAGAGGTTGAGTGAAAGAGGTCAGGATTAATAGTCTTTGATTTTTTTTTTGCATAGAATAAAAAAATACTAAAACCATAAATTTTAAAAATTAGGAAGATTAAAATTACAGTTTAGCATGTATTTTTAAGTAAATTTTCTTATTGATTATATTTCTACTAATAACGAGTATTTAATATGATTCATGAAATTTTAAGTTAGTTTTAGTTTATAAGAGTATTTATTTTGGTACACCATTCCTCTTCTTCTTCTTCTTTTTCTAACATACCATTCCTCTTTTTTGTAAAGCATAAAATCCTGGTTTCACTATTAAAGAGTCAGTTTGGACATTGAAGCTGTTGCGTTATGAATTCGTTCGTCCATTAGTTCATGCGTGCATGAGTATGATCCTTAAGTTCCCCTAAGTTTGCCTCTGTAATCAACATTGACCTTTAAGGCTTGATGCAAATATTTATTATGCGTTATCAAGATAAAATTCCAATTCTAATTGGAGAAGCGTACTCGGAGGACGCATGAAAGTACATCTAACTTTTGTCCAATATTAATATGTTTTCATGACTGTGATACATAATTGAGACGAGTTTTCTTCAGTTTTTACTAAGAGTGCCAATAATATAGCAAAGAAATTCATTGGTTGTTACTAATTTTACTAATGCAGAACTCTCTCATCTTATTTAACTATCTAATAACAATTTTAAAAATTTGAATACAAGAACCAATCGTGCAATAATTGATACAGATGTATGCGAAAAAATTGCAAAACAATCTATGTACACACTAAGTCCCCGATGTTCCTCCTCCTAGTAAGTGCAGCATGGCCATCTCACTCCAAAAGAATGTATATAATTTCAACCGTAACATCATAAAGGTGCTAAATCCATGGCACTTCCTCCCCTTCAATTTCCAATGAGCTTCTCAATTGTCATCCATGTCCCCAAGCATTCAATCATGCTCAATTAGACAACTCAGTACAACTTGTTAAACCAAGAAGGTGGTGAGGATTCTCCTAATCTTGGCAAAAAAGCTTCCCTTTCTAGAGACTGATGAAGCCCTGCCATTATCCTAGTCATAGAAGCCCACACAAACGGTGCAGCACAGAATGCATAACCAAAAACACACAATGCTCTCACCACCCCATCTGAATACCAAGGAAAAGCCATGACAATCAAGGCACCGGCGATCCCGAGCCATGGCATCAGAACCGGCAACATTGGCAGCAGAAAGGCATTGACCGTAATTGAGCACAATGCAAAGACACCAAGCAAGTAGAGAGGCCATCCCAACAAAGGGTGAACCGTGGGAGGAATGATGAAGAAGGGTGTTGTGTAAGCCGCAAGAATGCTCCACAGTGCCACAAATTTGAGGATGTTCTGCACCAAGTTGATGCTCTTGTCGGAACGCCTATAGCATAGCTTTGAGAGACTTGGCCTTGCAAAACGTTTCATTGCTATTATTCCCAAGTATATTGCTGATTGAATGAGTATCACAGCCATCTCCGCACCATACCTGTAGTAAATTATAGACCAATTGTTACAATGACTTAATATTTGAGGGGAAGATCATTTTAAAAGGGTTAAAAATTAACTCAAATTATGTGACAGAAATCAAAGTGCTACTATATAAAATAAAATAAACATAATAATCTGTGGATTTATCTATGTGTTTATAGAAATTGGTCTTGCTTGAATAAACTTTTCAATAAACACTTAGAGGATAATTTAGTTTCCTAACTTATACACTTCAACTTTTATTGCAGTTTTCTCGTTTAACTTCTTCAAAAGTTGATTTTAACTTATAATAAGCTAATTTTAACTTACCAAAAGAAGTTTAATTTATTTTCTTTTCTTGTAAGTGTCTGTTTATTGAAAAGTTTATTAAAACAGGATCCTATTCTGAAATTCAGTGTTTTCAAGTTAAAATGTACTAGTAAATCACAAAAGATCACCATCACTATTTGTTTGCAAAAAAACAAAATGCATCCAATATCGACCTTACCCCAAAGTTTGGCGACGTTTTTCGTGCCACTGGAGGCCTAATGGCAGAACAGGCCAGGACCACCAATACCATGGCTTCAACCATGGTGCCCCTGGGAATGTGATCACACTATTTGGTCCACAGGGTATGCTCCAGCGAAGTTTAAGATCTGAAGAAGTTATAGGACTCATATTAGCATGAACTGGGTTGATCAGAATTGCATTAAGCATTCAAAAGTGCAGCTTCAAAAACTAAGGTATATACTTACAATAGTAAGATGCATCCATCTGATAACCTAAAGGAAGCCTATATGTTCCATCAAGCTTGGTGGCATTAGGTGGTGGGTGAAACATTGGCTTATCAAGCAACTCTGGGAAATAGCTAGCTATGAAACCCTGGTCTGCACCATCAGGATTTTCTCTCCCATTCCGTAATTCATGAACCATGTCCTTGAACACGGCCATTGATGGCTGCAAATATCAAATAATTAGAAACTATAAAATAGAGATAATCAAGTGTGTGTTTGGTTTCATGTGTAATTGCTTTTAATATGATTTTAGATAAATGTTCTCATGTTTAATTTTATATTGAATAATTTTTTTTTCTTATGACATATTCAACAATTAATTTTGATTCAGAATTAATTTTAAATTAAAATAATTTCGATAACTTTTATATTTATACTAAAATAAAAATATACAAATATAGATAACATCACTTTCAAAATTAATTTTATAAAATTAATTCATTCAGAATCGAAACTCCCCGAAACATTTAACACAAAAAAGTGTGTCATGCTAGTTAAGGAGTAGCATTTAATATACTTTACTTTATAGATATCTACCACAGATATTCGCCAACGGTATAAAAAAAAAGAAGAAGAAGATATTTGCCAACTGACATGTGATCTATTAAATGCTATCAAATCAATCAAGACTGAAATAATTTTCTTAGTATAATAATTTTATTTAATTGAATACAGTATTTTCTTATTTTCCTGACGAGTCTCCTAAGTCCTAAGAGCACCTATCAACAAAACATTTTCCTTTTTTCAAAGCACTGATAATATTACTTTCTTCAGCTTATACTATTATTTATCTTTTGAGGTAATATACACTATTAAAACGATTAATCAAATCCATCCAAAAGGGAGTCAATATTTTCCTTCCCCGTATATGAATCACCTTAATTAGAATATTGATTTATTAAGCTGCTTTACACCATAGAGAAGGACAATATTGAAGCATTAATTTAACACGATTTAAAGGTAGCAATAATTTATGTGAAATTTGGAGCTATATTGCAGTTTAGTAGATAGTTAAATTGTAGGGTTTTTCTTTGGAAAAATGAAATGGTATGTACCTTCAAGACGAAGAGTCCTGTGTGAAAGACACAAGGATTGATAAAGACCGCACAGAATTGTCCACATTGAAACAACTCGTCCGTGTTTTGGAGGAAGAGGTTATCAGCGTCCAACATCACCACCCTGTCATAGTCCACTAAGCTCCACGCGTAGAGTTTGTTCAACGATAACTTGAATCTCTTGTCAAAATTATCTTGATGCTTGTAAGGATTGTCCAGATTTTCCACTCTTACTACTTTCGCACCATCTTCCTTTTCACTACACGATCCACCAATAAAAAACATCAAGGCTAGTCAATTATCAATTCATCAAATTAATGCCAATAACACGTCCATACACGCGACGCAATTATGTCCAATGTACAAAATAGTAAAAGGCAATTATACTTCAAGTTGTGCACTGTCAGACTCAGGGGTACTCCAACAAATTGGTTTTCTTGCTGATTTTGATGTGTCCAATATTTATAATCGTCCTTTTCTTCTTCTCTCATTATTTTTCATTGAGTGATTAGCTTTTGTTTTCAACAAAGTCGCTTGAGTGACAAATTGTTCTGATAACTAATATTATAATGTAATGACTTCCAAGTGTAAAACTAGATGTTGAGAGTTCCACTAGCCAAGGGACTAGGGATCAAATCAAAATATGATTAGTCATTCATTAGTACTTGTTAGCTAAAGTTGTGAAAATTCAGATAAGACAAATAGCCGGCAATCAAATTAGGCACCATGCTCGTCTTCATGATTCCTCCATGCTTTGGACTTTGGAGTAATTGATTAAACTAAATGATGAGTAAGCCTGTTCTCAAAGATTAAAGAACCCTTGTTAGCACATCTAAGAAGGAGCAGTCTCGTACTCTACAAACAAGTGTGGAGATGTCCCCACAAAATTTTCATCTACTATCTAATTAATTATGGCATGAAATTAGGGACCACTGCACACGACCGTCTACAGCCCTAGCCATCAATTTCATTAAACCTGTCACAACTCATTATGAAGCCTCATTAATAGTAATATTATTAATTAGTAAGCACGTTATTACTCCTATCTAACATCTTTAATATTTCTTACGTCCCTAAACTAGAGATATTTTAGCATTTTTTATTTATTCAAAATTATTAATTTTTACAATTTAAGATTAAATTTATAACTTCTTTCACCTATTTTTTTTTTTATGCTGAATGAAATAAATTTCTTTCAGCTATACTTCAACTACACCTTTACTTATCAATTATTTGATTTTTATTGCTATCTAAATTAGACATTAGTACCCAATCCAAATGTTCACTTATGTTATCTTCAACAAGTCATTTCAATTGGTTTCTATTTTTTTATTAGTTAAAAGTTTATTTAATTATTTGATAAATAAATATTTTTAATAACTTTTAACATTTTTAGAAGACTATTTAAAATAATGTCTTTTAAAATATTAATTTCTAATTTTTAAATTTTTACATTTTAAATTTTTATCCTTAAAATATTTATTAATTTTTTATTATCCTTTTCTAAATAAAACAAGGTTTTCGAACAATTTTATATTAGACAATTTATTTTCACTATTACATTAATTAACATAATAAAAATAAAATGAAACTCTGCAAAAAAATATCTACTTAAATGTATGTTTTCTTTATTTTATTTTAAACTTGATTAAAAATAATTTAAAAAATAATAGTTGAAACTAAAAATACAATGAAAATAATTTATCCATAAAAAATATAAGATTTTAAAATTATAACACCTCATAATATATTTTTATCTATAAAATAAAATTAAAATTTACATAGAAATATCATAAAATATGTTCATTTAATTTATTTTATATTTTTCAGCTGGTTCAATTTACAAACACTTTAATTTAATAAAATAACTTAATAACTTTTGACAAAGTTTTTCAACTTTAAACTTTTTTTTTTCAATTTTAACCTAATTTTTTTAACTTTTAACTAAATTTTTAGAAACTTTCTATTTTTTTTTTGTCTCGGGAACTTCCAATTTCTTTTTCTCCATAGTGTATATATATCTTAAAAGAACGTCAAACAATTTTCTTAATAAAATAATTGATTAAAAATTGTGAAGTAATAAAAGAAAAATTTAAATATAGTTTATTATATTATTTTCATTTAAAATTTACTTTAATAACTTATATTGATTTATAATGTTTTTTAATACATAAACTATTAAAATAAAATTTCAAAATTCTAATTAGATTGACGTACCAAAACATATTTGGACTAAGTTTTATCCTATTAAAATTCAATGCATTTTTTTGTTGACAGAGTAGTACTTGCCGGCCGCAAGAAACAATAACCAAACAGGAACAAGACACGAAAGAACCTTGAACAACCATCCCATTTCTCAAGGACGTTGAAACCATCGTCAAACACTCTTCACTCTTGAACTTCACGCGCAATCCTAAAGTCCCTAAGAACACCATCGCCCCTCACAACAAACAACACATAACACTTGATGTGACAACTTACACTTAAAAAAGGAAGGAAAAAAAATACTAACTTATTATATTAAATTTTTTTAATATTTTTTTATCTAATCATCTAATTAAAAATTATCATATATAATAACAAAATTATAGATAACTACTTGATAATACATTTTCATAATAATAATGTCATTTTTTAACTAATTTAAAAATTAAACAACCTGATATAATTCTTCATTTATTGATGAATAGTGTACAAATTTTAGACAATCCATATAAGAGGAGTGTAACAGCATACACGGCAAGACACTCTTACTATCATTGGATAATTGACTACAAAATTAAGAGAAATATTCATTAGTCAAAATGACAAAAATTAAGAGTGTGTTTTCTGTAAAAATAAAATAAATTATTATGAGTGTGTTTATAATATTTTTCATTAATAGAAATTATCATTTCAAATTGACTTGAGTGGGGGCAAGACTCTTACGTGGAAAAGAGGGACTAAATTTACAATTTTTTTTTAAAAAATTAAGAATTATCTGTATTGTTTGCCTTGCATATCTCAAAGGATGAAAAGAAATCCATAGAAATTAAACTCCATTGAAAATCCGATCCTAGCTCTACCCTAACACAGAAAGTGAGCGTGGAGCCAGGCAAAGTAGTTAACGGGACTTGAAAATTTTCAAATCGGACTAGGACATCAGCATCTATGCCCATAAATCCTTTAAGGCATTAACATTATGGGTTGTCACTAGTCACTACACAGTCAAATCGACCCAAACCGAACTAAGGGTCCCAATTCCCCAACCAGATCCTCATTTTTTATGATATGAACTCCTTTTCATTTTCCTATTATTTTTCCTCCTTTTATTCAATCTCTATCCTTGGCGAGGGACAAAGATTTTAAGTTTTTAAGTGATTGTTCCTCAGTTTGATAAAGGTAAAAGAGAGCTGAAAAAAATTAAATGAAATAAACACTTAAATAAAGTGGAAAAGTAATTTAAACCGAAATTTAAACTTCTTTAAGATAAAACTTGGTGTTTGTGGATATTTTAGTTGAAAGATTTTAAAATTCAAGAAATTTTAAACAAAAATTTCAATTGATTAAAATTAAGGAATTCTAAATTCTAACTAAAAGGAAAGAATTTGAAAATTCTTGTTATTCTCGTTCGCTCTTTCCTCTTTCCTGTGACCTTTCCTCAAACTCTTGCTCGACTTTCTCTCACTCTCTCGCTCGACCCTCACATTCACTATTACTTTCACAATTCCGTTGCTCTCTGGTTCGTTAATTTCTTATCTTTGTTTTTTTTTCCTTCTCTAATCTATGATTAACATGGCTCTTCCTCTTCGCAGATCGATCCGGTGCCGACAGTGGTGCTGCATTGACGAGCAAAGACAACATCAGATTTCACTCCATTGTTTACTTAGTGAAAACCATTCTCTTCATCTTCAAAACCCAAATCCAATGAAACTCACTCCAGATCTCTCGTAGATCTTGCAACCTCAAAAAGGACAAGCATGCTGAAGTTGACATGCCGGCTGCACCAGAAGCTGCTGAGCTCCCATCCTCGAATCGAAGTCAAATGAACTCGTAAGCCGCGGATTTAGTCATGGAGGCAAAATCAAGTGCGGTGAAGGAGCAAGATAGTTACAAGGAGGTGGCAAACCTTTTGATGACAAAGGAGACCCACATAAAGGAAATTGTGAACCCCATGCAGCTTTGCAACTAGATTAACAAGGGGCTGTGACATGGACTTTTTTTTTGTTAATTTTGTTTGTATAGAGGAGATGTTTGTGTTGTGCTTGCAAACGCATGAATGATGAATCGTATTGTGCAGACTACTTGCACAGGTTAGTTTGAATTTGATTCAAGTTTGAGGGTTGCGTTGTTACCAAACAAATATAATGTTTGTGCTTAAGAAATATTACTAATCGAATGTGCACTTGAAGTTATATTTTTTGTGCTTAAGAAATTCAATTAACATTTTCAAATAAAATATTTCTTAAGCACAAACATTATATATTTTTGCCATACACAATATTTACTGATTCATGGTGGCAATTAGTACTTTTTTAGTTAAAAATAAACAAATTTAATTTTTTTTATCTAAATACAAAATTTTAAAAATAAAAGAATTTCAGTTAAAATATTTAAAATTTAATTTCTTTACTCAAACACACTGAGAATATATGAAGAATTTTAATAATAATTAAGTTAGTATTCCTAAAATCTTTTTCCTTATTTTTCAAAAATAAAATCCTACGAGAAAGTCAAATGATCTTTGTAAGAATACTTCGAAGTCCTACAATAATGGCAAAGTTCTTAATTACTACTAAATAAATCTCTTTCCTTCTTTTTCAAAAATAATAAAATCAACCAAATTCCGGGGTGAATAATAAAGCAACACATATCCGAAACCAAATGCAAACACAGGTTACAAATAATAATATAATAAAAGTAAATAAAAATAAAGTGGCAAATGATGGGGAAGGAGTGGGACTTACAGAGCTCGAATCCATCGAGGAGGAACATCAAGGGAAGCAATGACAACAAGATCGGCTTGAGCGTCGAGCGTAGCCAGCGATTTGAGAAGCACGCGTATGGCTATGTAGAATTCGTAGTCCCTCGGCGTACCTACGTACATCATCGTCGCGTAAGCATTTCTTTTTCCTTCTTTCACACCGGAAACACACCAAAACCCCGATAGCAACACCAACAACACCACCACCAACGTTCTCATAAACCCTGCATTTTTTGAGTCACCTCGCTTATTCGCCCACGCCATCAACCACCAAAAAAATCAGAGGAAAACAACGAAAGGAAGTGTTAATTGAAGCGATGATGAAAAGAGAGGTGGTGGAATAGGGTTATATGTAGGAAGTGAAAATATCTATTTGCAGTAGTGGAACTCTTGTTTTAATTTGAGCGTGTCGAAAAGTAGTGAGAAGGTGGAGGAATAGTCTTGGAATTAGTCAGTTTTGGGAGGAAACCGAGGGAAAAAAGGATTGAATGAAGAGAAAGGAGGAAGGCAGCTTTTAAATGCTACCCAAGATGCTATTGCTACCCCCATACGAAAAGGAATCTACTCTTATAAGTCATAGTTTACTTTTAATGTTTTTTTTTTATAGATAAACCTTCATATTTTAGATTAAAATTGTGTCAGATTTTCTTGGATTATTATTCATGATTCATTCATCTAAATTTTTTCAATATTTAACCCTCTCGTCATTCACAATACATTATTTAATTTTTAATACTCTATATGTAAAACAAAGTAAAAAAATAGGAAAAATTATAATTTTAGCCTTTTATTTTATTATTTTATTTTAACAATTTTGGTTCTATTTAGTCCTTTCTTCAATTTATCACATATGGTTTCTTGAATCATAAAATTAATTGAGATTATGTAGACAATGCATTCTAATCAAAATTTACTATAATTTGTAACAAATGGATGCATAAACGAAAAGAATTGAGCTTGTCACGTTAATTCGTACTATTGAAAACAAGTTTCTCTAAACCAAAAAAATTGACCCATTTTGTTTTTTTTTTCATTCATTCTTGATTGAAATGAAACAAGTTGAATAGATATAAATTCATTTTTTTGTATTCATATGGTTGATTTTTAAATAAAAATATATATTTCTCTATTTCATATAATCAGCGTTTACTGATAAAAAATATATATGCTCAGCGTTTAGATTAAAAATCAAACCAACTAAAGTTAATCTAGTAGTTAAAAGTTTAGATAATATTTAAGGTTCAAATTTTGTTGCAGTCATTGTATATGGGAAAATATTTGTTAATGAAAAAAAAAATATAGGAAAAAATTAAAAGACATTGAATGTCTCTCTTAATTCTTAAATATCTTATCTTATTTGTTAAAAAGTAAATATTACCTGAAATAAATGTTTTTTATAGGAAAATAAATGCTTTTTTAAGTATACTTTTTATAGCTTTTATTTAATAAATGCTTTTTTAAGTACAATTTTTTACAGCTTTTATTTAATAAATGCTCTTTTAGGTTTAAGTTTTTTTAAATAGTTTTTATTTAATAAATACTTTTTAAGTATAAGTGTTTTTTTTAGCCAACGCAATTGGTGCCTGTAATAAAGAAAAACTTCCTAAAAATATTTGAAGTCCGTACAACTGTGTTATCTAGCAAAATTCACCATGTGGTGTCCTAATGCCCCGTTTGGTCGATCCGGCCTGAACAAGCAAGAAACAAATTCAACTTATCATTGTTGCCTACTTAACAATGACAATTATTATTATCATTATAAAAAATGATAATTATTATTATTAATATACAACCGTACATTTTATAGTAGAATTAAATTAAAAATAATTTAAAATATGAAATATATCAGTTTATATTTTTTAAAATTAATAGATAAATATTATTATAAAAAATTTAATCAAATATAAGACTAAAATATACTTTTAGTAAAAAAATAATTTATCTATAAATAGATATAAAAAACATTTAGTATTAATAATCATAATGAACTTGAAAAATGAATTTTTTTTATTACGGTAGGGTAAATATTGTATATCCTATTTTAACATGAAATTTTATAAGCTGATCTTAACTCTTGTTATAAAGAGAATATACGTGATTTTTACTTTTATTATGGAAAAAGTATTATTAATAATTTTTCATTTTAACAAAAAAATTAAGGGTTGAAGCCTGAAGGGAGGAGGTGGAGAAGAGAAATTGTGAGTTCAGATTCTCTTACGATCCAATCGTGCTGTGAGTCATTACAAAATGGAAGAATTTGTATCCAAAAATTAAACTGATGAGATGCTACACGTATTGCAAAAAGAGAAATTTATGTACGGTTTTTGTTTCCAAATTGATTGTTGACGTTATTTGCAAACGGTTTCAAATTACAGCTTTTCGCATTTGGATTTACGAACTTTCGCCCAAAATTCAACTTGTCCTCCATGTGAGAAACGTTGCATCAACTACTAATACAATGTTATATGAATTGTTAATTTATAATACGTTACTTTCGGTTATATAAAAGCTAAATCTGTTAGTTTATAATACGTTACTTGAATTAAGCATTATTGCCTCCTCAGTTGCAATATTTAATTGGAATAAATCAGAGACTTCTTCCCATTCTTATTTTCATGTTTATCTATTCGATTTTGCGCGCATATAGCATTTTAAAATGAGTACACTAGATAACGCCCTCATGGGATAGGGCTAGAACTAGAAGAACACGAACTATACGAGAGGCAAAACCACAAGGTATTTGACTGAGACGTGAAATACGATTTCCTTACTTAGTCCTACCTCAGACACCCCTCCCACCAAAGATAATTAAATATTGAAACTAGCAGGATTTTGAGGAGAGAATTTAGATTTATTTTTATATCAATAAATTTATACGAAACTTGTCGCCTTAGAACTAAGAAAAAACTGCTTCATGTAATGAATTTAAAATAATGTTTAATTAACAATAGCAAGGGAATTAGAAAATGTAGTTGATCTGGAAGTAGAATATCTGTATCGGACGAAACCAAGTTATGCAAACCAATCATATTGTTTCAACATAATGCATAAGTGAGTAACTTCTATAAAGAAATCACCAACTTGAAGACAACTATTCTAAAAATAAAATGAAATCTCGATATCATACGAATCGAGATATTTTGGATAACTTGGATCATGAAAATCTAGGGTTAGTTCATCCTCATAAAGATGGTCTACTCTCAAAACATTGTAATCCAATCCAAAGGGAGAGATTCGACTAAACCTAGAAGATACTCATGTTAGACACATTATATCCCCTTTGAGGCAGACGTCCCATGTGATGTCAACTGAATAACTGAATTTTTACCATAGGTATAATATGAAAACATCAAACATTAGTATGATAACTAACTTTAATTCCATTATTGCACCTTAAACTCTTCCTGATTTGAGCGTCAGAGTCTATGCAGACACTCCAATGCTACTGTGCGATTTCCTCATCATCGTCGTGCTCTATCATTAGAGTTGCCCCAATTCTATCTTAGGATTGTTTCCTACATCGAATCTCTTCCTCCTTAACCGAACAATATTAAATAATTTTCCCGTCAAAGAAATTGTCAATCTTCATCAGAGGAGAAATGTTACTTTTCATAGTCAAAGTTTACAATAATTTTGAGGAAATGTGTTTTATCAAGATGATGTTTGATTGTAAATAATGACTGGACTTAGCATGTAAAATTTGTAAAAATGTTTTTTTATAAGATCATATGTATCCTTTATAAAAGACAAAAAAAGAGACCTAAACTAATAAAAAGAGATGAAATTAAATTTGGTAGAAAAAAATAAGTTTTAAATTAGGATTACTAAACTTGATTGTGATTTAGGTAGAAACTTCCTCAGGTATTAGATACACAAGTGTGTTTTTAAGTGGTTTAGTAGCTTATAAGCTACTTTAATTAACTTATAAGTTAGTTTGAATTTTAACTATGCTTATACACTCTTATTTTTACCTCTTGGATATACTGTCTTGTTAACTTTAAGTATTAAATATTTCACAAGTGTGTTATCAAAAGAAGAAAAAAAAAGATTTCACAAGTGATTTATCAAAAAAAAAATCACAACCGAACGTACCCCAAGCGCTGTCATTGTAGTTCACTTCTGCTACATAAAATTGCTATTGCTCTTATGCATCACAACCTAAAAGTCCATTATGACATTGTAAATCCCTTGATCAACTGCAACTTCAATCAATATAGTCTTTATTTGCTCCACCATTGATTTTGCCCTTAAGTGAAGTGAACAATTCATCATCGAAGGTTCAACCTTGAACATTAGTGTCATATGAGGTGGGGAAAACCTTTATCTTTCTTTCTTGTTCATCAAAGAATTCCATGTCCATTCATGTTCCTGATCACTTTGCATCACTGTGTTAATCTTTAATCTTTTTATCTACAAGCAGGGCGGAAAATATTCACAAGAATGTTTTGCATCAGTAATTACACATCAACATTGGCTCCACTGCTCATTAAAAGCAGAGAAATGACTAAGAAATCCAACACTGAAAGTTTCTTGCCTTGCCTTTTACCACAACTAATCTTGAAGTCTCAGTAGCTCCTCCCCAACCAAGCTTGCATGCTTCCCAATGGTCTTAATCTCAAGTGTTAAGAGTTGTTGGGCCTAACAAGCTCAACTCATCTAGAGGAAGAACACAAAAAATTAGGAAAAGTTGTATTTTTATTCTTTATACTTTCAACATGGTTAATATTCTTATATTTATAATTTTGGTCATCAAATTTTAAAAACATATGAATTTTGTTCTTCTAGTTCTTCTAATTGTAAAGTGGATATAATTGACTTGAATTTTAGCTTACCTACTTCTCATCACACTTAGCTCATATGTACATAATTTATAAAGTTTCTTCTTCTTTTTTTTTGTTGAATGAAGGGGTAAAACGACCCACAAGAAATCATTAAAACCCACGAGAAAAAGAAGTAGATTTTTTACATCAACTATAACAACACAAATAATTAAAGGCAAAACAAAATCATAAACTCTCAAATATTCAACTAGAGACATTCCATGGTTGGCTAACTTATATGCTACTTAATTTGTTTCTCTCATGACATGTGACCGTTCTAAAATGTCTTCCGAGCCATTAAAAAACATAATACTCTTGACAAGGCCAAAAACTTATAAAATCCCTTCTTTAAACCAAATAAACCATTAATTTTGATACATTTTTTTTAAATTACCAAGCAAATAATCAAAATTGATGTAACTTGTAAGAATTATTTTGTACCATTTTCTGCAAGAGAGTATAAGTTTTTTTTAATAGATTAAATATTGATTGGTATATTCGATTAATATAAACAGACATGCCTTTGTTTATTTATGTTGCCATCAAATGAAAGATTAGTTTGGAGATCGATGCATTTACTGAAAGTCTGAAGGATATGCTATATATCTAGAGATAAAAGAATAATAGATTATGACCTCATGCCGGTGACAATGATATAAATATTTATCTCAGAATCATATTAGTTTATTAATCGCTAAATGCTTCAATATCAAAAGTGGAAAAAAAAATATAACATTTTTCTTCATTGTATGATGGCATATTAATATTAATATAAACATATAACACTTGTTTAGTCAGCATCAGTGTGTATTTTCGTACAAAACATTAATTAATTTCTGAATTCACACTTGCATATACATGCTAAGCGGGTATAATTGACTTGAATTTTAGCTTACCCACTTCACATTGATCACATGTAGCTTTACTACTAGACAAAAGGTTTTCTACATCGATTAAAAAATCTATTTGATGTCGATTATTAACGGTTATCGATCATAGGTAACGTCGTAAGAAGTTTTCACTTTCTACGATGGTTCCATAAAAAACGGACTTAGAAAAATGTACATTTCTAATATTGTTTTTAGCTAAAAACAATCTTAAAATGATACTTTCTTAAGATGATTTTCGTCTTAAAATATATATATGTTTTTTTAAAAAATTAAAATATATTGAAGATTTTAAGATGATTTTCGTCTTAAAATGTATACATTATAAGACCGCTTTTCAGATAATAATCTTAGAATATATATTTTTAAAAAAAAATTTAATATTTTGAGGATTCTAAAACAGTTTTCCCAAAAAATTGACTTAGAATGTAAACATTCTAAGACGTTTTTTCAGATAACCGTCTTAAAATGTGTTTTTTTAAAATAAAATTTTCATATACATTTCTTACAATCAATCTTAGATTTCTATTCCTAGCCATATGTTATTTCAATTTCATATATTGTGAAATAATAATAATAATAATAATAATAATAATAATATCAGGATAAAATTATTAAGACAAATTGATATAAAGAAGCGGGGATATACTCTTTGCTTGACTGCTTGCTCCAATAATAATAATAATAATATCATGATAAAATTATTAAGACAAATTAACATAAAGAAATATGAGCACAAGCAAATGCCCTTGATCCACTAAACAACAAGAAGAAATATGAGCACAAGCAAATGCCCCATGAGATAAATCCTATTACATAGTGACAAAAGAAAGGAAAAGTTAAATCTCATAGTTGAATGTCTAAATATATGATGAAAAGGAATCTTGTATCATAGCAACACACCACCTATTAGATGCTAAATCTCATATGGAAATTCCCCGAGAAGATTAAGATATCAATTACAAAAATGCTAATACTAAATGTGATGTTTTGTATTTTTAACTTATAAAAAAATAACAAAGAACTCAATTAAGATATACACCACTAGACACCATTAAGGACTTAATTATAACAAATTTACAAGATCAAGGACTCAATTACAATCTTTTTTAGTTTAGGACCTAAGTAAAAATTCCCATATAGTCTAGGGACCTACTTGTTAATTTAACCAATTTTGAAACTATGGAAACAAGAAGGTAAGAAGCCTTATATACTTTGTTATATATTTGTTCCGTCCTAAGTTTGATTCAAAATGCACAAGAGCATTAAGCTCACCTTTTTTTTTGAACCAAAACTTGCGCTTTGGGCAATCCTTCTGGAAGTGTCCAGATTTCCCACAGAAATTGCAATTATTGCCCTTTAATTCCTTCTTCTAGATTTGCACAAGACCATCATTGATCTTTAATGGTCCTTTGCCTTTATCATGCTTCTTCACTAATTTCTTTCCAGTTCTTTGATTTCCTTGGTGACTTACATAATGAACTAAGTGACTTACTTGATTCTTAAGCCCTATTTCTTTTTGAACTAACATATTGTGCAATTCATGCACATTCCATTTATCTTTCATGGTATTATAGCTTATTTGGAACGGACCATACTCAGACGGTAATGAGTTTAAAATAAACTGAACAAGAAAATTCTCATTCACAGTCATTCCCAAGGTCTTAAGTCTTATTGCAATATTTGTCATCTCAATGACATGTTCATGCATAATACGCAAACCATCAAACTTCATGGTGGTCAATATACTCATTAATGTCCCAACAAGAGACTTATCAACTATTTGAGAGCGCTCTCCCACTAATCCCATAAACTCTTTAGCATTATCGGTCTTAAGGAGAGTTGTCTTAATATTGTCTGCAACAGTCATTCTTATGAACATTAGGCTTAGTCTGATAGATCTTTTCGAAGCTTCATAGTGGACTTTCTCTCCACAATATTCACATAAGTGTTTTGAGACATAAAACACATGTCATACATATGATTCATTCAGATAACAGTCAATGTATAATATGCACCAATTAGTAGTACCTATTTCCTTTGGGTATATAAATAAAACTAATGATACACACAAATCGCCTACAATTATATTCATTAATTATAAGAATAACTAATCAACCTTTGGGCGATCCGTAAATGCTTATAACAATGAATTTCAATTACCCATACACCAATAATCATATAATTTAACATCCATTATTTTATGAGTAATTGAAATAATCATTAATTTGGAATTAAATAACCTTGTAAATTTGACCACTTTGGTGACTAACAAATTCATCATACATTTAATTCCAACCAAATATATGGCTTGCACATACTTATTGTTATTAACAATTCATAGCCATTTTATTAATTTCATTCCAGGCCATAAAATAATATTCACATTTATTTGTCTTTTGCATTCAAACACATTCAAGCAAATATGTAATATATACATATTTATTGCTACCGACAATTTCAAAGAATTCATGTTAATTTAATTTTAGAACATAAACTTTCAATCCTTTAATCACGTTTAATGATAATATTAAAAAAACAAGTGGGATTGAAAATAGCAAAAGGTGGGCTACAAATAGCAATTCCTAGAATTCCATCATGGGATGAACGTGCAGCAACGCTTTCTTTCTCCGCGTTCAAAACAATCTGTGTACTTTCTTCATTCCAAATAAATGTTTAACGTGCGTACATGACGGCAACAGAAGCTTTTAATGTATTTGTGCATTAATGAAAGCAAGCAATACAAAATTCACTTCTTTTTCCAATATTATACTTTCTCGAAAAAAAATCAAAATCTCCCTTTTTTATTTACAAAATACCATATTTACAGCGGAAAAATAAAATTCTTAAATTTTATAATTAGGATTCATGGATGATTGAGAGAAAATAATTCATTCTTAGAGAATCACAAATTTCATAACACATGCTTTGATATCACATATAAATTTTTTTAAGGGTTTCCTAGATTAATAATTATAGGAAACCAACAAGATCTTGAAACTTATGATTCTCACAAATAATAAATAAACAATGCGTACCTTTCTCCATAATGAGGCTTCTTTCCGATGCACTTTGATTGATTTCTTGGAAGATGAGAGAAACAAGATTCCAAATTTCACTCCCTTGACTATTGTTTTTGTCTCTCTATGTTTGTGATAGCCAGATATTAGATAAAACACTTTACTATCAGGAAGGGGACCTCGTTTCACGTTAGTGGATATTAACTCCTTTTATAACCACTACTTCCATCAAGTATTAGTTACCTTTAGAAACTTTTCCTATTTAACTCAATTACAATTTAGTCCTTAATTATTAATTATTTATTTATTAGTTCTTACATAAGTCACATGCTTCTCACATGAGACATTAATTCTAACAGTTTTCACACACATTTTATCAATGTCCAAATAGAAAACGACAAGAGGAAACGATAAAAGAGATATTAGAGAGTGAGACTCACTTCAACGGTTGGATTTCCACAGCTGTCAAAGATCTAGCGAGCTTTCATGACCTTGATCGTTGCCATTGTTCGTAGTGGTTTTTACTTTTTTCACAATTTCTAGTTTTTTTTAGCGTCGTTGTGAGGAGAAAGTGAAAATGCCCTAGTTCGATTGATTATTATATAGAAGGGTTTAGTATTTGGTCATCACGAAAGACAAAGGGCAAAACTGTGAAAGAAAAAAATCTCAAGACACAATACGAAGTTAAGAAGCAAAGAGACAAAACCGTGAGAATAACAAAGGCTTGGATCGAAAAGGCAATGGGAACAAAATGCATATTTAGATTACTATTTAATAAAAAAAAAGGGTAAAATAAACAAAGCAAAGGCTAGGCAATAAAGGGTTTTGGAGTAACAGTGAGGAATTGAAGAAAAAAGAGTACATATTCGTAGAGAAGTTGAAGATCGTCTTCGAGAAGATGCTGACCATCTTTGACCTTCAAGATCCACTGGTCCAAATCCATGTTTACCACTAATGGTTTCTATTTCGGTAACAAGAGGAACCCAAAAAAGGACAGAGCCATAACCACGGGTATGAAGCGCTGATATAATAAATTAGGGCATCGGAGAAGTGAGAATACAGAGAAGCACAAGAGACTAGAGGGAGACATTAAAAACAATCCAAAATCTTTTGAGACGGTGTTGCAAAATCGTCTAGAATGACATCCTTCTAAAGCAACCTTAAAAAAATATTGACATGTTCCACTGAAATTAAAATCTGAATTTAACAATAGCTTACACGGTTCATAAAGAAAATCTGCATATATATTATAGAATAATCATATATAAATATCCATATAATCATACTTTTTAAACATATCTATCATATATTCATAATTTCTCTTAATCATTTTTTTTCATGAGACATCATATTATCTACAATACATATTTTTTTCTTTTATTATTTTCTAAGTGTTTAATGACACATTGGATATCCATCAATAATTTTACTAAATTATATTATCTCTATTAATTATTAATTATTTATTTATTAGTTCTTACATAAGTCACATGCTTCTCACATGAGACATTAATTCTAACAGTTTTCACACACATTTTATCAATGTCCAAATAGAAAACGACAAGAGGAAACGATAAAAGAGATATTAGAGAGTGAGACTCACTTCAACGGTTGGATTTCCACAGCTGTCAAAGATCTAGCGAGCTTTCATGACCTTGATCGTTGCCATTGTTCGTAGTGGTTTTTACTTTTTTCACAATTTCTAGTTTTTTTTAGCGTCGTTGTGAGGAGAAAGTGAAAATGCCCTAGTTCGATTGATTATTATATAGAAGGGTTTAGTATTTGGTCATCACGAAAGACAAAGGGCAAAACTGTGAAAGAAAAAAATCTCAAGACACAATACGAAGTTAAGAAGCAAAGAGACAAAACCGTGAGAATAACAAAGGCTTGGATCGAAAAGGCAATGGGAACAAAATGCATATTTAGATTACTATTTAATAAAAAAAAAGGGTAAAATAAACAAAGCAAAGGCTAGGCAATAAAGGGTTTTGGAGTAACAGTGAGGAATTGAAGAAAAAAGAGTACATATTCGTAGAGAAGTTGAAGATCGTCTTCGAGAAGATGCTGACCATCTTTGACCTTCAAGATCCACTGGTCCAAATCCATGTTTACCACTAATGGTTTCTATTTCGGTAACAAGAGGAACCCAAAAAAGGACAGAGCCATAACCACGGGTATGAAGCGCTGATATAATAAATTAGGGCATCGGAGAAGTGAGAATACAGAGAAGCACAAGAGACTAGAGGGAGACATTAAAAACAATCCAAAATCTTTTGAGACGGTGTTGCAAAATCGTCTAGAATGACATCCTTCTAAAGCAACCTTAAAAAAATATTGACATGTTCCACTGAAATTAAAATCTGAATTTAACAATAGCTTACACGGTTCATAAAGAAAATCTGCATATATATTATAGAATAATCATATATAAATATCCATATAATCATACTTTTTAAACATATCTATCATATATTCATAATTTCTCTTAATCATTTTTTTTCATGAGACATCATATTATCTACAATACATATTTTTTTCTTTTATTATTTTCTAAGTGTTTAATGACACATTGGATATCCATCAATAATTTTACTAAATTATATTATCTCTATTTAATTTGTTTTCTTGATACTCCCATTTTTCTTAATTAAAAGACACATCATAGTTGATTAGTTTATATTTATTAAGAAATTTAATTAATTTAATTATTAGTATTAATATTATATATAATTATAACATTTTTCTAAATTTATCCTTAATTTTAACGAAATTTATTCATCTTCTCAAATTTTTATAGGAGAGAAATATAGAATTTAAAGTATTTTAGTAAAAAAATTAATTAATGCATAAGAGTGATAAAATGAAATTTTATTATAAGAAAAAAACTATTAATTATATCTTATAAATAAAGATAAGTGACTATTTATAAAAAAAATTTAGGTAAAATATGTTTTTGTCCTTATATTCACCAACATTTATTTTTGAACTTTTTTACATTGGTTATTATTAAAACCGATGTAAAAATTCCTCAATTCTTCTCGGTTCCCATGCCATCACCGGAGACATCAACAACCACCAACAATAGTCATTTCTCAAACATTGAATTTCAAGACCCATCAACGACAACTCAACCCCAAATCCGTTCTCTCTCGCTCAGATCCGCTCTATCTCTGTCGCACGCGCATGCCCACACACCGAATCTTTGATTTTTTCAGATCTGGGAGTGTTGGTGGTTTGCGCTAGTGGTTCTTCTCTCTGTCATCGGCGTTAGACAACAACTGTACCGCACGTCGCCGCATGCACCATTGGCCCCGAGGACCTAGGTCCTCTTCCGGGCGCAACTTTTCCCGCACCAGATCTGTCACGCCCTCCCACCATCAACATCAAACTACCGCGACACCCCAACCTCCCTCCGTTGTTGCATTGCCACCCCACCACCCCTAGTCTAGTCCGTGTCGCACACAACCTTGACCCTGACCTCTAATTGGCTAATGCGTCAAATTAAGTGGACAATAAATCGAATCTAACTCCAGATAAAAAAAAAAGAAGAAATAAAAAACCCACAAAAGTGTTGTAAAATCGTATTTCAAACATTTCAAATATTTATAGTAAAAAAACATATTTTGATTTTATTTTTTTCGGTGGGGTCGTTGAAAAAGTCTATGCTGATTCTACTTTTCTTCATTTTCCCAATGACCTAGAATGGGGTTAGACATTGTGGAGATGAGAAGCGGACAGTGGACACATGTGATCAATTGTAGTTTGAAAAATGTTATATGGACATTCATTATATTATTTAACCTCTTGAGAAAAAAAAAGAAATATAATTATGATATGATTATGGAGTGATAGGAAGAAAAAGATAAAAATAAATAAATAAAATATTAGAAAAATGTTTAAAATGGTGAGATGTGTATGTCTTATTATTTATTGGGGACATTGTTTATATATGTATAATTTATGAATAATTTTAAATTCTCTTTTTTTAATGCTTTTTTTAAAAATATCTTCTTACATATAAATATTTCTGCTTCTTAAGTAAAAAAGAATTCAACTTTTTTAATTACTTTTTAAAGATTCTAAATATATTTATTTTTATTTGATGTTTATTTAACAATATTAAAACTTAACCAGAAAATCCCGTAGAAGAAACAAGAAAGTAGCATTAAAAATTAACCATGATGTCATGCTAGTAAGCTCCTCTAATGTACTATATGTTAATATAGAGAGAAAGAAGTTGATGGTATTTTCATCTTTATAAAAAATTTATATTTTTATTTTAGACTAATTTTTTTCTTGGTTTTAGTGCTTTATTTATATTCTCTGGAATTTTTATTCCTTAATTATTATTTATGACAATGGAGGCAGAAACTGTTTCAGTAGCATTATTTTGGTCTTACCCCAAAAAAAAACATTATTTTAGTCTAGATGAACTCTTCCTTTAATTTTAAATAATTTCTCATTGATTAAGGGATTTATCTTAGTTGATTGAATATAACGTATAAATATTATACATCTCCTTATACCGTATTCAAAACTTACATATCAAAGACAAATCCCCATTAATTATATATACACATTGGTATAAAATTAAATAAATATAATAAAAATAATGCATGGATAATGTAACATTTTTATAATGTAATCCAATGATGTGTTATGAATAAAATTATTAATTTTTATAATAATTATCTTAAAAATTATATCAATTAGCAACAATTTCTAATGTAAATTTTTACACTAATAATATATAAAAGTTAGAGATAAATATAAATTAATGCATATAAAAAAAGTGTCACACCAATAAGAAAGTGGGAATTTTTTTTTGAAGCAAATCGTTTTAACGTGGGGGTCAAACCGTATAATAGTCCCCAAAACAAAGATATTTATCAGTTATCTTGTTATGTATTTCATGAATATTTTTTAAAAAAAGAAAAACTTCAGAAAGGTACGACAAAAGAAGATCTTATATAAGGGTCCATAAGTCCTTTAAAGAAAGAATAGAACAACAATCCTTTTTGCTTGTCAAGTATATCCAGCACTTTCGCTTTGCTTGCCAATTGCCACGCTTGCTTTGGATTTTAGATAAAGACATATCAAAAGTTTGGATATTGGCACTTTCATTAGCACTAAAAACTGAAAAAGATGCTACAAATTCACAAAAAAAAAAAGTTTGTGAGAAGAGATAAAAGAAAAAATATACTTTTTTTTAAGATAAAAAGAAAAAGATACCTGATTGTTGTTTGGATATGGCACTTTTATCATCTACATATATTTTAAATGTAATTAAATACTAGAATCTTATCCGGCAACGTTGCGGAACTTATGAAATAATAAATAACAAAGTATGTTTATATTTAACTTAATTTGGACAAAAATTGTGAATATATGCATATTTAAAATTGCTATTGTAATTTACTATTGAATATTATACTTAAATATCAACTTCTTGGTTTGACGATTATTACTACCACTCACTAAAAGTTGCACAAAAACGCCAAGTTGCCGCATGTCCTGCTCCTGCATATATTGCATAACATGTAAAACAAAGTACATTGTAAAAAAACAAATACAAAAAATATCATAAAAAATAGTAAAACTTGCACACACTCTATTGATCACCACGTCTCCTTTTTTTTTCTTTCAGAAAATCTAATTTCCTTTTTCATATTCGGTTGACAATAAACCACTCAAATATAATTCAAAATCTAACTCAACAATTAACTCCTTAAACTTAATTCATGTATCTAATAAGTGGAATTTGAGTTAAAAAGTTAAACTCATTAAACAAACAAGTTGACTTTGAGTTATATATAACTTATTTAATTTATTCATGAACCAACTTGATATATATATATATATATATATATAATTTATATTATTGAATTTTCATATAATTTTTTAATTAATTTAATAGTATTATTTTTATATGAAACGAATAAATAAATAAAAACATGTATAATAATTATAATTTTAATATATACATATATATATATATATATTAAATTAATATAATTAATTTTGTATTAATTTTATTTCTGCATAAAATAAATAAATAAAAATATATAAAATAAATATAATTTTAAATTGAGTTTAGGTGACAGACTAAATCAAGTTGTTTGCGAATTTCAATCGAGTCAAATTCAAACTACTAAAAATTAATGTTCATGTTAAGCTCCAATCAAGCTACAAATTAAACAATTTCTTATTGAGTCAAGTTAACTTTAACCGAGTTCGAGTGATTTTCAATTTTATTCGCAACTATCATCTATCTATATATATTTAACCCCTCCACCTCCTCCCGAATGTATATTTCACCAAATCTGGAAAGTTTTTGTATGTCTAAGATTACAGAATGCCCTTTTTAAACTTAAAAAAATATATAAAATTTAAGAACAGTTTTTTTCAAGACTCCCCAACGTTCACCGTAATCAAACAAATTTATTTCTCGAGTAGCCACAATACTCGATAGGATCATGGAAAAAGTTCAGCAAGGTAGTTTAAGTAACATTATCAATAATTCCAAGTAAAATGTTATGTAATAGGAGCCTCTCTTTAACGAATTTAATTTATGTCACATTAATTTTCAACTATTCAATTGCTTTTTTTCCGATGGATATTTTATCATCAACTTATTTAATTCATAAATATTTTATTTTTCTTCTATATTTAATGTAAAGTTAAATAATTTATGAAAAATACTACTTATATAAAAAAGTATTTCTAATTTTAAATAACTCAATATCACATATGACATTAAAATATTTTTTTTAAACAACTCCCATTAAAGTTGCTTTAAGCCACCTCTTATTCCAAACATATATAGCTATGCGCTAAGATTTAGCAAATTTAGTTGCTTAAATAAAATAAAATAAAATATGTCCAAAAATACACTCAAGCGAACTGAAGTGCAGCAGATATTTGATTCTGATTGTAATTTTGTGTAACATTTTACAATTAGTTTCCCTATTTGGACGATAAAACGTCAAAACCCAATTAAAGACAAAACCCCAAAATCCTAACGAAAGGAATTATGGGTTGATTTGGATACATCATATTCTTCTAAAGGTGGGTAAGAGGATTATTAACATACAAATAAATTTCCTGTGGGAGAGGGAATGAGGGAAAAAAGAAAATATCTTGGATAAGATAGAAAAAAGTGTGCACACCAAAACAATGTGGAGATTAAGTGTGAAAGACATTTTTATTTTTAATAAAGCTCCTCTTACAAACTGGAGATGAGAACTTTTTCATAATGACTTATTGGGAGATTTTGGGGTCTAAATATGGTGGTTGCAGAAGTCTTTTGGAGGGGGAGGAAAGGAATGATGAGTCTATGTGGCGGAGACACATTAGAAAAATATGTGGAAGACAAAGTGAAGAGAATTGGTTTAATAAATTCATTAAGTGGAAAATGGGTGATGGACAAAATATTAGATTTTGGGAAGATTCTTGGTTAGGAGAGCAATCTTTGGCCAATAGATTTCCTAGATTGTATCTTAATTCTAATAAATAAAAAAATAGAAGTTGTGGGTAAGATGGGGAGTTGGGTTGAGGGTGTATGGAGGTGGGAGCTTTCTTGGAGAAGGGAGTGATTTGTGTGGGAAAAGAATTTATTGGATAAGTTTTTTCAATCATTTCATTGTATCTCTATCCAACATGAGGAGAGGGATTTGGATTTGGTTGATGGACCAATCCGGATTATACTTGGTGAAGTTAGCAAATGAAGTCATAATCACACATAACGTTGATTGTCAAAGGGTGGAGATTTTAGATAACATTTGGAATCTAAAATTATCGGAAGTGAATTTCTTTTTATGAAGGGTCTTCATCAATAGACTACCTTCAATTGGATAATTTGCTTGGGGGGGGGGATGAAGCCCTTTGTACCAGGACATGGTTAAAAGGCTTTAAAAAGGAATTTAATGTACCATCGGTGCAATGGCTCTCAAACTTGCTGCACGTATAAAGGAAGGACCAATTTAACGTAATAGGGGCTGCATGTTTGGTCTACATGCATATGTGTAATAATCAATTATGTGAGAAGCTTGTTAGAGTGGATTTAGTAGGTGTTGATGACCCTTGAGTTACTTAATATTTGCATTCATTCTGTAAATATAGTGTAACCTGTGGGTATGACAGTTTTAATGTTAATTGGTTGATCATAGGAATTTTTAGACTGAGTTGTGATTGATTTTGTAATTATAGAACTTATTATAATGGTCCCAAGATGATAATGGTCTCAACTCTCAACAACATATTATAGAACTTATTATAAACTTTATAATATAACCCATCCCCCCACAAAAAAAAAAAAAAATTATTAAAAATATTAAACTGTAATGTCTCTATCCGTATTCTCCAAGTGCAAGCTCCCAAGATGATAAACTTATTATTAAACACTTTCTAATGTAAGCCCAAAAAATATTCGACGAGATGTAATTAGAAATATTGAACTGTAATGTCTATTCGCATTTTTAAGTGCAAGGTCCCAAAATGATAATGGTCTAAACTTACAAAAGACTTTCTAATTAATGTCCCCCCAAAAATAATAAGATGTAATTAGAAATGATAAACTGTAATGTCTCTCTCCATCTTCATGGATAAAGAGAGAGAATGAATAGAAAATGGATAAATTTTTAGAATGTTTAGATTGGATGAAAAGAATAATTTTTTCTTTTAAGAATAATTTTAGAATGTTTAGAAAGAAAGGAATGTGGAGAAAGGATATTTTTTTTCTTTTAAAAACATATTCACTCATGGATCTTGGGAGATAATGAAGAAATAACAACGTTAACATAATAAATTTATGTTTATCCCACAATTTTTTCTTTCTTCTCTTTTCCTCTCACCAACGGAGAGAATTTTTTTAGATGGGTTCCACACAAATATTTTCTGCTTTTTCTCCTCTCTTTAACCAAAAATAAAATTACTTTTTCTCTTCCACTTCTCTCTCTTCAGTATCTCTTCCCGATTTCTATCGAACAAAGGGCAAGTGCGAGTTCCCAAGATAACAATTTTTAACAAACTAAAAACTTTGTAATAATGTAAACGCATAAAAATGGAACAATGAGATGTAATTACAAATATTAATATTAAACTGTAATGGTCTATCCACATTTTTTAGATGCAATGTCTCAAAGACGATAACGGTCTCATCTCAACAACACGCAAGGATCATAAACCCACACCACTCAGAAATCAAAACACTACTTCAGAAACTACTTTAAAAAATGTTTGAACAAGGTAAAAATGTGTTGCAACTTGAGAATATGAGTTGAAAAAATAGGTTGGGAGTGGGAAATCTTAAAATATTGACTGCCAAATAACGAGTGGTGGCTGGCTTAATTTTCTTGCAATGGCGATAATAGATATGCACCAGGTAAATTGTAACCAACTACCATACCAGGCCAATTAAATGATTGATCCAACGAGTGAATAGAATTATAGAACAGCGAATAGTATAGGGTGAGAGAGAGACAACCTCACTGAATGTTATTTTAAGGTCTGACTCTTAAACCCAGTTGGCATTAACAAGCATACACCATGTTACAGCAACTATGATTAGCATGTTAAAAAGCGTTATAAGAGGAAACAATATATCCATCAACATTGAATCATACATTTAGATACAAACTGCAAATTAATAAGTTCTGTTGAGTCCAAAGTCCAAACAACTCAGACTTCTGGCACAAGGACTTACTTCATGTATTTTTGCAGGAATTTTCTATGGAAATCATTCCTGATGGTGTCATTAATGAATCGCTTAGCTGTTTTGGTTTCACCACGGGCTTGGTTCTTAAACACCACATCATCATCCCACCTAAACAAAACAAGTGCATGCAAAACCCAAAAAATTGAGATCGAGACAGTAAATCAATAGAGTTAACAGAAGAAAAAACTGACATTTTGGTTTGGCAAGCAGTTTGAAAAGTATCTAGAGTCAAACCTTCTTTTCACATTGAAAGATGCTGTTGGATTATTTAGCAGTGGGTTTCCGCGCAGAAGCTCTGCCTCCTTTACTTTGAGCTCCTCCTCTTGTTGTTGTCGTTCCTGAAAAAGATTTACATTTTTTAATTTTTTGTACACGAGGGCAATTCACATTTACTTGCAATTTACAACTAACATCATCAGAACCACTTCGCAACCAAGGTATAAGTTGCTAAAAAGGGATAGAGATGTATTTTCACCAAGATCCAAATGAATTACAGGAGGGAGGGGGAAAGGCAACTGTATCCACCCACCTTCCCTCCCCCATCCACCTTTACTCAAAACAAAGTTCAGTAACAATAATAGTAGAGAGATTTATAGTGTACAGAGCAGTTCAAGATCAAAGCTTTAATAGCATAACATAAACAAAGCTAAGAAGAGTAAAAGAAGGAATAAGACCTTGCGTAGCTTTTCCTCTGTTCTTTCCTTCTTTATTTGTTCAAGCTCAGCCAGCAATGCTTCAGTATCATCCTCGTCATCCTCGTCATCATCACTGAGAAAGTTAAGGAAACTTTAGTATATACTGCCATTAACTAGTCAAGAACTTGTTTGACTACAAAATTTGATGTACGGAATTTGATTTCAAAAAAATAATTCCAAATGCACCCAGAGACAGGAGAGAACAGGTATAATGTTAAACCACTTGTTCCCCCATCCAGAATATCACACACATCTTCCAACAAAACCAACTCCCCCACTGCCAAACTTTCACACAAAACTAATAACACAGAAAAATGCCAGCTGAAAAAAAAAACATCAATGAAGTGTACAAAAATTATTAAAAAGAAAAAGCAGCTTCATCAAAACCAAATTATATCCGATGCCAAAAAGTTGTGCTGCACACTTACACATGCCATTACATTACATACCTAAGTATCAACAAAAGACTGACTATGCTGAATTGCTGAAAAAAATAGCATGCATATTGATGCACATGAAGGGCCAATACATTTTTAAGTTGCCTAAATAAAACAATAAGCCCTATTTGTTTTGAGAAAACCTAAATAATACATGTGTACATAATAACTTGGATTATATTCGTATAACTGTAATAACTATACAAGTTTTGATTATTATATATGCTTGTGCTGTTGTGCACTTGCGCTTTTATATAATATTGAGTTCAATTCAATTGCATGTATATACGAACTATACATTAAATAAACATTTGATAGAGTTAAACATAAAGTTCATGCCAAATTATCAACCTGTCATCATCACTTTTGACTTCAACATCAGAATCATCTGCATCAACACTACGTGGAACAATGTGATCTTCCATTTCTCTCTTCGATCCTGTCAAGATAAAGGACCTATCAATCAACAATACTGAATATAGAAAACAATTATGGTTTCTTTCCTTATCTTATTTTTTCACCTCTTTTAGATGGAAGGCCATTGCAAAGTATTTTAGTTAGGAGATAGAATACCTTCCAAAAACAGATGGCTACCCTTTCCATGATCCCTGTCATCTGCCAAAAAATAGAATAGAATTGAACAGTTACAAATTACAATTAAAAACAGGGAAAAAATATCCATCTGACAAGAATGATGCAATTCAAATGCTACAAATAGAAATATAGAGAAACGTTAAACACTGATAACTTTACCATAAGATTTATTTTTTGATGAGAAATGCCTCCTTTCACGATCTTCCAGTTCATCACGTAGGTTTCTTCTCTTTAATTCATCCTGTGTGTCCTGCCCTTCCTTCCTGGCAAGGTAGAACTACAAGTATTAGCAAGGAAAAATACACCACTTGTATAAGCAAAACTGCATACCAATATGAAGTATATAGCAGTGTAGCTTCTTAATCATTTCACTAGAGAATGATAGCAAAATATGGAAATGAAAGCATTTCAATCATGTCAGGACACAATTTAATTTAAAGTTTAAGCATGGGGTACAATGAAACACTGGATATACATATATCAGCCACCACCCAATTAGTCTCAGCTGTTAGTACAGTTGGCAACTCCTTGTAATAGCCCTCACTTTCACTCTCTATATACAAGTATCTTTCCTCACAATTTAATCAATCAATAAGATCTGAAATTATTCCTTGCTCTCATTTTCCAAGTTTCTCAAACATAAATTTCCAATATGGTATCAAGATCTTGTTCTTGATCCAAACAATTCCAACGATCTCCCACCATTGATGAACTCTTCTGCTGCTATCTTTTTCTCTCATGAAGTTTTTGAAAAGTTTAACAATTACAACTTCCTTTTATGAAAGCAACACATCATACCAGGGATCAAAGGTCACAGATTATATATCTTTGATGTAAATCTGATTATTCCTACACAATTCTCGGGGAAAGATTATTCTGATAAAGGCAAAGTGAATGAAGCATATGATGTTAGGGAGCAGCAAGATCAACTCCTTTAGTCATGGCTTCAATCTTCTCTTTCAAGATCCATCCTCACTCATGTCATAAGGTATTGTGTTCATCCCTAGGAGTTGTGAGAATAAATCCACAACCACTTCCCAGATCAGATTTGCACAAAAGCTTGACAACTCTGAACTGAGTTGCACAATACCAACCTTAAATATTGTACTATTGAGTTTCTCACTTTCTGCTTATCAAGGCTACTGTTCATTTTCTTTTTCGCTGTCAGTGATCCTATCTCGGTTCAAGAGCAATTGGGATGTCATTTTCAAAGGGTAACCAGAAGAGTATGAAACCATTGTCACTATCATTGATAATAAGTTTGAATCTCTTAGCATTGAGGAGATTGAGACACTTTTACTAGTGCAAGAAGCTCACATTACTGAGTATGAGAACAACATAATGTCGCTCACAATCCTTATCCCTTCAATGGAGGGAGGAAAGAAAAATGATAACATTTTGCATCCAGCCAGATTACAGATTTAAATAAATAAATATGATGAATATGTATCATTACAATAACTAAATGAATTAATTGAGATGCCTATTCCATGTTGATGATGTACGATCATTCACCCATAAAAAATATTGGCTCGAAAACAACTAATAAACTAGATTTAACACAGAGAATTTTCCATGATAAAAACTGTTAAAGTTTTGTGTATTGTAGCTGTATTGTGTCAGTGTAAACAGTTATCTCCCTCCTTTTTGTACCCTATATACATATATATATATATATATATATATATATATATATATATATAGTGTAAAATGGAAAGTAGATTGAATGTGTGAGAATACACACAAAAATTCAAATCTCAAGTTGGTATCAGAGCGGGTAACCGTTCTGATCGTTGTCCGCAGCCGGCCGCCGCCGTCTCCGGCAACCTTATCTTCCGATGAACCCAAGGTTGGGTGTGCCTTGAGGAGCACGACTCACCCCAAGAAGTCGCGTGGCCAGAATATCAGCCACACGCCTCCACGCGCCGCCACCAACCCACGCCAAATCCGGCGCGTGAAGTCCACGCGCCGCCCTCCGACCACCAGAAGCTCCACGCGCTGCCACCAAAATCAAATTCCTCACTCAATTATTTTTCCTCATGATCCATTATTTCACGTATCTCCTAGGGTGTTTGGTTGTACTTGTTTTGTCCATGATCTCTCTCTTGGTTTAGACAAACTTTCTGCTAAGGCCATTAAATGTGTCTTTTTGGGATATTCTCGTCTTAAAAAGGATTACAAGTGTTACTCTCCAACTACAAGACGGTACTACATTTCTGCTGATGTTACTTTTTTTTAGGACACATTTTTCTTCTCGCCCTCCATAGACTAGACTATCCTTCTTCCCTTCTGCAAGTTCTTCCAGTCCCATCTCCTAGTCCATTGGGTAATTCCAACCACAATGTTAGTGGAATCCCATCTCATCCACCAAGTTCAGCTGAAGTTGCTCCTCCACCTCTTATTACATATCAACGCAGGACACGGCAAGTTAGTTCGATCCTCCTCCAACAGATCCTCAAACCATGGATCCTTCCTCCTCCACTTCTTCTCATAACTCTGATTCAGACTGGCCTATTGCCCTCAGGAAAGGTACTCAATCTACTCGTAATTCTCATCCTATTTATAATTTCTTGAGTTATCATTGGTTGTCTCCTTCATACTATTCTTTTGTTTTCTCATTGTCTTCTCTTACAGTTCCTAACAATATTCATGAGGCACTTGATCATCTTGGATGACGATAGGCCATGATTGATGAAATGCAGGCTCTTGAAAACAATGGTACTTGGGAACTTGTCTCTCTTCCTCCTGACAAGAAAATTGTTGGCTGTAGATGGGTCTATACTATTAAGGCTGGGCCCAGTGGTGAGGTTGATCGGCTTAAGGCACGGTTAGTAGCTAAAGGATACACTCAGATCTATGGCCTTGATTATTGTGATACTTTCTCTCCTGTAGCTAAAATCACCACTGTTCGCCTATTTCCTGCTATGGCTACCATGCGTCATTGGCCTCTCCATCAACTTGACATTAAAAATGCCTTCCTTCATGGTGATCTTGAGGAGGAAATTTATCTAGAGCAACCTCCTGGATTTGTTGCTCAGGGGGAGTATGGCCTGGTGTGCAAGCTACACCGATCTCTCTATGGGTTGAAGCAATCTCCTCGAGCTTGGTTTGGTAAATTCAGCCATATTGTGCAACTTTTTGGGCTGAAACAAAGTGAAGCAGACCATTATGTTTTTTATTGTCATACATCTCCTGGAAAGTGTCTTTATCTAATGGTCTATTTTGATGATATAGTGATTACAGAAAATGATGCTATTAAGATCTCGTAGCTAAAAGAGCACTCATTCAACCATTTCCAGACCAAAGACCTGGGATATTTGAAGTACTTTCTAGGTATTGAGGTGGCTCAATCAAGAGATGGTGTTGTGATTGCACAGAGAAAGTATGCTCTTGATATACTGGAGGAAACATGCATGCAAAATTGTAGGCCTGTTGATAGCCCTACGGATCCAAATCTGAAGCTCATGGCAGATCAAAGTGGAGTTTACCCTAACCCCGAGAGATATAGGAGACTTGTGGGAAAATTCATTTATCTCACCATTACAAGACCTGATATTTCTTTTGTTGTTGGAGTGGTTAGCCTATTTATGCAAAATCCTCATGTTGATCATTGGAATGCTGTCATGCGTATTCTTAGATATGTAAAGAAGGCTCCAGGACAAGGATTGTTGTATGAAGACAAGGGTAACACTCAAGTCTCTGGATATTGTGATGCAGATTGGACTGGTTGTCCCATAGACAAGAGATCTACTTCAAGATATTGTGTTTTTATTGGAAGAAATGTTATCTCTTGGAAGAGCAAGAAACAAATTGTTGTTGTTCGATCCAGTGCAGAGGCTGAATATCGATCTATGGCTAAGGTTACATGCGAACTTATGTAGATTAAACAATTTCTACAAGAGTTGAGATTTTGTGAAGTGGTGCAGATGAAGTTATACTGTGACAATCAGGCAACTCTTCACATTGTCTCAAATCTAGTCTTTCATGAGAGGACTAAACACATAGAGATTGATTGTTATTTCATTCGAGATAAACTATTGTCCAAGGAGATTATCACTGAGTTCATCAATTCTAATGACCAGCCAACAGATATTTTAACTAAGTCCTTAAGAGGAACTAGGATTCAGTCTATATGTTCCAAGCTTGATGCATATGATTTGTATGCTCCAGCTTGAGGGGGAGTGTTAAAGTTTTGTGTATTGTAGCTATTTGTAGCTAGCTTTATTATGGAGACAGCTGTATTGTGTCTGTGTAAATAGCTGTCTCCCTCCTTTTTGTACCCTATATATATATATATATATATATATATATAAAATAGTGAGCAATGGAAAGTAGATTGAACGTGTGAGAATACACACAAAAATTCAAATCTCAAGTAAAACTATACAGGATTACAGAAGGGGGAGGTAAAAGGCAACACTTTTTCTCATCATTGGAATGACATACTTCAACAGGGTTTGATATTGAAAATTGCAATTCCATTCAATTGCCAGAATGAAAAATCCAGCAACAAACTTATCAACAGGCATAGATTATAACCAATATAACAATTTGGAAACAGAAAAATCTCAAAGTACAACAGAGTTTCCAGAAACTGCACCTTACGAGTTAGGACCCGTAAACTTAACATAACCAAGACAAGTCAACGATCTTGATAAGTACAAAATAAATATCGAGGCCCCACTAACCTAAACTAGAATGAAATGACCAAGCAACAAGCACCAAGAGCTACATGTAAATATGTTAATATTGCGATTGCCCCGTACAAGATAGCCCCAAACAGACCCTAATTAATATCATCACGATAACCTAAATTCCATTGTAAATTTCAACTACGTGATGTTCCATTCGTAAGAAAACCTAAACCCAGCTAGTCTTCCAGCCAAAAAGCAAAATATGAAAAAAAAAAACTGGGAAAAAAAAGATTACGAAGAAAAAAGAATCATACCTGGGCTTGAGAGTGGTGTGCGATGCGATGTCCCTAGAAGAGTACTTTTGTGAGGGACCGAAAATTCGAGTACCACCTTGTTCGTTGCCACCTTTAGCAGGTGCCCATGTGGGTCTTGCAGCGGTCGTCATCGGATTTCACGATTTGGGGATCGAGATTGCTTGTTGCTTTTCTGTCACCGATTTCGTTCGCCGGTAATGGAAGAAGGGTTTCGGTGAAAGAGATTAGAGAGAGAGAGTGCCAGAAGCGCTTAATGAAAGTTTATATGTGGGCTTTTTAACTAAGTGGGCTTATTCATTCCAAACTGTGGCGGGCGCGCCTGTTGTACACCAACCATTTGGTTTTGACTATAGCTGTTGCTAAGCGCACCTAGTATAATTGCTGGTAACCCGGCAAATCAGTGTGCTTCCCGTTTTACCCTTTCTTAAAATTGATATGGATTGAACACTCCGTAAGCTTCATAAGAGGACAAAAATCACAGATTAAGAAGACTAAAATTATTATTTATTCTATTAAAAAAATATGATAATTCATTTTTTAAGTTTTTAAAATATATACATACGTATATTATTATATTTTTATGAGGTCACTATAAAAATTGAGCACTAGGGATAGGCTTTCGGTGAGATATACGTCTTGAGCTGACTTGCTTTGGAGTATATACTAGAATTTACACTTTTCATTTTTTTTATTTATCGATTCTAAATAATAATATCCTATAGTTAAAATTTATTAAAAATTATGAATTTTACTCCTTAATTAATAAATTTTACCCATAACTTTGTATTTTTTTTAATAAATTTGAACCATTAAAAAAAAGAGTGTGTTAGATAATATATTGTTACTAGTCCTCTATCAGTATTTCTTTTATTTTTATGATAATTGTTTTCTTTTTTCTAACTTTAGAGGCTAAAGCTTTTAGTGTATAAAGTATTTAAAAATTATATAAAAAATATAATTAAAAATAATAGCAATTAATGTTATACTATTAGAGAAAAAACATTATGTACTGAGGACAATGTAATAAATGGTGGATTATGATTGAATAACATGATATTTTTATACTATTAGTGCATAAACATTAAATTCATATTATGATTGGATAAGGGTGTCTCACAATGGAATTGAGGACTAGGGGTGGGTAAACGGGTCAATGTCCATGGACTGGCTTGCGGGGTCGCGGTCCGTGCGGGTTACAAATCAATTTTTTTAAACGGTTTATGGTTATGTCATATTTTTGGATCCGTCCCACTTAACCCGCGGATTATGCGGATTTGGCCCGTGGGATTCGCTGTTCGCAATAGGTTTGATTTGTGTTAGTCTGACCCAATTATATTAGGTTTGATTTTCTCTTTTTCACTTTAAACTTTTTTTTAAAATAAGATAAAAAAGATAAGTGATAACATGTTAAAAATCTTCCTTTTTGATATTTTCTTGATCTTTTTATCTTTTAATTTATTCTTTTCATATTTGCAAGCCATAAATAATAAAAATATCAATTCTTATCATTTAAACCAAAAATAATTATTAAATAAATATTTTTAAACATTTTTCAATATATTTTTATTATAAAAAATAACTCACATCATATTTAGCCATTATCATTATAGCAGACTAAGAACACTTTATTCTAATATTTATTATTATTTTGAGTTATAGGAAAAGAAGATGAAGATGTAGAGATGGAGAATGCTCAAGCTACTTTAAATATGAAATCATTTGTTGTTGGAGATGTTTAAATTTCATATTTTAGATTTATTGTTTGGATTTTCATTTGTTAAGACATTATTTATTTTATTGATGTAATTCATTAATTATTGAGATTTTATTTACATTTGTATTGAATTTAATTTAATTGTATTGTATTTTTATTAAAATTGAAATTCTTTTAAAATTAGGCTCGTAAACTTTGATCCGCGAGGTCCGCGAGACGGGAACGAATTAATTTATTTGATCCGTATAAGAAACAAAACGGAGTGACTCGGTCCGCTGCCAATACGTGTGGACCGATTCGTTTACCCACCTCTATCGAGGACTCCTTTTATAGACATAAAATTGAACGATAGCTACAATATAGATTACGATAAATATATTACTACAGAAATGGTAAATGCTGAATTAATCATCATCTAAAGAAATATTAAAATAATTATCCTCATTTTGATAAAATACATCATCATTATCCGAAGAATTGGTGGAATTGGTGTCTTCTTTCTTTTGAGGAACAAAGAAGGTTCTTCATCTTTCTGAAGTAATTACAAGACTTTCAATTTTAGCCACAGATAAACATACGAATTATATTTCAACCACCGGCGAGGTCGTGAATAAAACAAACAAACAAACCGCTACCACGAAAAAGTAGAAATAAACGGCGATATGAGACCATCTTAATCTCATCATTAATACCTTTTCATTCATCCGACAAAGTTTGTCATACAGAAAATTCAAATTGCGTTATGCAAAATTATTGCAAGCTGTAAGATTAATTAGACACACAGTACCACAAACAACCTCTGTCCAACATGTCTCATGAAAATTAACCTAATTCATAGGACAAAGCCGAAACATACATCAATTTCAGATTCCAAACAGCAACAATAGTAAAAAGTGGTTAATATTAATATACAAGAAACAACAAGGATGATAAAGTAGTAACCGGAAACGACTAACCGGAGGTGGAATGATGGAAGTAGAGGATACGTTCCGCGTTGATTTAACTTTTTTCTTTGTTTCTTTCACCGCAAAGAAACCCAAAGTGAGTGGTGACTAGAGCGAAAGCATAGAAAGGTCATGGAGGCTCTGTTGAGTGACTTGGGAATTATCGGTGGTGGATGAAGGAGAAGGAGTGAGTGTTCTCCAAATTAACCTGAGAGCACGTTCCATTCTGGCCACGTTGGAGACTCGGGCTTCGGTGTTGAACGCAATTTGACCCAATTGGAAAAGGAAGAGTCTTGACTGGTGAAGCGCGTTGTCTCGGAAGATCCTGAAGCCCATCAAGAACTTGAGGAGCAGTGGGAACGCGAACCCAACCACCGCGGGTCTCGTGGCTTGTAAGTGGAGATTCGCCAGAGGCACCAAATGCAACACCATCTTAGGAACCAGAGAAAGCCAAGTAAAGGCTATGAGCCTATGAGTCTTCAAATCCTTCACGGATCATGTAAATCCCACCAATGAAGGGTCAAACATCTTCTAATATTTTTATTTAATAAAATTAAATATCTTTTTACTTTTTGTCACTGAGTATATTTTATTTTATTTTTTTAAATGTTTTTAATCCTTGCTTAATTTATTTTTAGTTCTTAAAACGATTTAAACAGAACAGTAAGAAAAAATATTTACAATGTTCTAGGGACAAAACATAATTTGTAAGAAGAAAAATAAAAAAAAGTACAAGAATGAAAAGAAAAAAAATATTAAATTACAAACAATAAAAAAAGTATTTACACCAATTTTTTTTATAAATACTGCTCTCACTGAAGAATGTTGTTGTAACCTGATTTGCTTTTCCACTCCACCGCGACCCAATTGTATTGTAATTGCCATCGTGATTATTAATGATGGTTTAATTGAAACTTGAAAGGACCACCTTGAAAAAATGTGTATTTTATTGTCGTTCAATGATAGACATGCTGGGATATTTTTTTTTAAGAAAAAATTATGCATTATTAATATAAAAATGAGAGAGATTTACTTATTCCAATAATCATTTATTTTTTTATATAATAATTATAATAAATAATTAATCTTAATTATTAGATCTCAAGAAAATAAATAATAAAATAAAAAATAATTCTATTGGAATAAGTGAATTTTTCTATTACAAATATTTATATTATCAATTAACTCGAATTCACTGTTAGAATAAATTTTAGATACTCATTATTATGAAAAGTTAATAAATTTATTATATAATTGAATGATAATATAAATTATTTTTATTTTAATGTTGTCAATGTCGTGACTTATTTTTTTATTTAAAATAAATGACTTTTGAGAATAGTTTAAGGGAAACCTACGGATGCAATTTGCCTTTAGTGTCCAAAACAGTGAGTCCTGTTTCTTATTGGAAGAGATTTACATAATAATAACGAACGTGCTATAAAATATGGTGCCATAATTTCTCTTGCCTCTTCACTACTCTCAAAGGTTAAGAAATCACAAATGATATAAGTGCACGTAGGCCGTGGGCCGTTTAAAGGACAAACCTCTATCCTCCTACTACCGACAACCAAAAATAGTTGCTTTGAACACCTAATATTTTAAGTGAAACACCTAACAATATAATGAAAGGGTTAAAATATCTTTCACTTTTTCTATAAATAGGTGATTTATATTATTCATATGAATTGACGATCTGTATGAGTTTTTTTTAACTCATGGATTATTGATCTGTATGAATTATTTTCTAATTTATTTTAAAAAATAATAAAAAATTAAAAAAAACTCATACAAATTGTTGATTCATATGAGTTTTTTTAACTCATACAGATTGTTGATCCGTATGAATTTTTTTTTTAATTTTTAAAAACAAATAAGAAAACAAAAAAAACTCATATAGATCAACAATTTATATGGATCATACGGATTATCAATATAATCATACGGATTATCAATCCAAAAATTTTAATTTTAAAAAATTTATTTTTTTAGAAATTTTTTATTCATTTATTTTATTTACAAAATTTTATAATTTAACAAATTTGATATTTAATTGAATGATGTATTTAAATGTTTATTATAATTTATTTACTAAAGCCGCACTATTGTATATTTGATGAGAACATTCTTTTTCTAACGAAAAAGGCGATCATCGTGTGTTGTAATGGAGTGGAAAAATGTAAGAACAAAATAAAAGTTTGCAGTTATGAATTAATTGACACAGAATTATCCGATTTAATCAGAAGCTATTAAGTATGGAAGAAAAAAAAACTGATATATATCATGGACTAATTAAGTAGCCACGTTTTACATTTTTTTTTTTAGGGTGGATGCATCTTAAAATTCCGTCCTTTTGGGACCCAATCATACGAAGAGCTTTGGTTTTCTGTTGGTTGGGTATTAGTATTACTACTGGCCTTAACATCATTTATACTGTAACATAAACTAGGGGGGTGTTTAGATTTAATCCAATTTAAAATAAAACTGTAAATTGATTAAAAAAGCAAAAATTGATGAAAAATGATTTTTTTCATAGATTTTTTTGGATAACGGATCAAATGGGATTGAATTTCAAATGATGTTTCAAAATGAAACGGATCCAAATGGAACCAATATTTTATTTTTTTAAAGCAAAGAACCAATATTTTTATTTTCTTGTTTTTATATTCTTTGCACGAGTAACTATATTTTGGGATTTAGTAGATATTTTTTTATGAAAATAATGCCTGTTTGCGTTTCTACTGATTTGCCAAATTTCATTCAAAATTGCAGTAAACAATGATCGTATCATTACTCTGTAAGTAAAATTGTGCTATAAGTCATTTTCAGCATTCTTCGCCACAAAGGTGTTCAGTAAGATTACCAGCCTGTCCTATGAGAATTTCATAAAATCCCACCAGACCTTAGTATAGCATCAACCGCGTATCATATCAGCATCAATCCTATGATATAAAAGTCAGTGAAATTAGTTCCACTGAAAAGAACAAAGAACAGAGTTCACCATGCATGCAGAACATGCTTGGACATTTATTGATCTTTGAGGTCCTACTGTTCTAGGTGTTCCAAGAAGCTTTACTCCCTGTTTCCAATATCTCCTATATGCAATCTTAAAATGGAAAGAATAAGCAATAGCTCATAGTATTGTTCTAGATCCTTTATAAGATATGAGTTTTGTCTTGGGTCTTGATTTAGTCTTTCATCTATAATTTTTGCCACAGGTGTTGAATGGAAGAGTGAGGCTTCATAGCTTTAGTTAATGTTGGAAAGGGAAATGAGTGACCTGGACCAGTTGATATCACAACAGAATTTTGCAAATCCATCACCCAGTTAATCCACAGCACAAATCCATGACATACCCCGGTCTTGGTGAACTTAACCTGCAACATACAATTTTCAATATTCATTATGTATGAAGAATTGCATTTGCAAATTACTATTCTGTAAGATATGAAGGCAGATATGATGAAAGAATTGCCTATGCAATCTTTCTGTTAATAACTGGTTAATAGTTAGGTCAAGTTTTTCCCATGTGATGTTGAAGCTAATAATAACTCAATTCAGTTAGTAAGCTACACCAGAGACAAACTGTTGTGCAGTATAATCATTTAGACATCATAGTCCCTGACAACACTAAGTACCAAGCCTGCTGATCATGCAAATGCATCCAAAACATACATGATGTATCATAATACCTGGGATTTTCCTTGACATTGGCATATTTGTTTTGAAAAATCAAACTCCATCACATCAAATGTCTCACTAAGCACCTGAAACATTGTACATAATAAGGCCAAATAGATACTAGTGCACTATTGTTATTGGATAAGTGGGAATTTTCTTTCTTCTTCATTGAGGAAACCAGTTTATTGCAAAATGTGAATTGTAAATAGATTAATTACATCAAATTCTCCACATTGCCAGACAAAAAAAGGCAGACAAGGACCCTCTTCTAAATCAGGTAGATGACCACAGGCTCCCAATGTAGCATTTACCACTGAATGGTCAAAACCTTCAACATTACTCAAGCAACAACGACTTTTCCAAAGATCCTGCAAATTGTATGTCCCATTAATCCATGTATACAGCCCAACTACCAACCATAAAACAGTAGTTATGCTCTCTTAGTCCATTGCATAAATAAAAGAAAAATTCCCAAGCTACAAAATATATGTGACCTTTGCTTAATCCACAGTAACTTACTGGAAGAGAGACGGCACATGCTCTCAATATTCCTTTACAAGGAATTATCAGAGCATCTTCAGAGAGAATATCACTAAGTGTTGTACGATCCTTCCTAAAATGAATAAAAGTAACTTGAGAATGTTAGGTGCCAAATTAAAATCATATATCATTGATACTTTATAACCATTAAAGCACAACTGATATGATGCAGAAAGTCAAATTGATCATTGCAAGAGTAGTTAGTGCGAAATATACCAAAACCGCAGGTTCTGCCATGGAAGCATGCCATCATGCCCTACATAGAAAGGTTCTGCTAACAACAGATCAACCTACAGATAAAAAAGCATATGCATAGATATTTAACACAAATCAAAAAAGATAAATGACTTAAACATTCAAGAAAAAGGAATTAATGTCACATGTACAACATAGATATTATTTTCTACTGAACGCAACATACAGTTAAACACAATACCTTCTTAAAATGTAGTGAATATATTCCAAGTATAAATAATATTAAAAGAATAGGAAAGGTTTTGAGTAGGATAATCCAAGAGTATCCTTGACAGGGTGTTTCCTTGAAAAACCTAGAGTAATCCTCTTGGACGGAGTGTTCCTCCAACTCAAGTATCGAATACACTCTACAACAACAAAAGCCTTATCTCACTAAATGAGGTTGACTGCATGAATCACACGACACTCTTAGACTAGGTTAAAGACCAAATCCCCTTACCATGAGATCCATTTTAACAACTTCCTCCAACATCCTCCAACTCAAATATCAAATAATCTTTAAATGAAAGATATTCAATATCATATATTAATCAACTAAATCAAGAGAGTCTTATGCTTACACTAAAGATCTAGTTATAGACCCAGCATAGCCAAACACCCAAATAAGTTATTCATACTCTAAGCTGGAATATCATAATGTGAAATGGAATAAAATCCCTAGATAACAAATAACAATAAATAATCCCAAATAAAACCCTAAATAATAAAGAAAGTAGTAGCCCAATTTACTTCAGTTTTATTACTTGGAAGAAACACAATCAAATATATATGCAATAATCTGAAAAAAGCATTTGTAAATAAAATTTATGCATTTACTATTATTTTACAAAGGTGAATAATTCTTCACGAGTTCAATATAAGTAATAAAGTTCCATAGAAAATATAGGAAACAAAGTAAAAAAAAAAATATTTGCTTAATTAATTTGTTCAATTTCACAGCTTCCAAGCCTCACCATTCATGTGCAAAGTCATTTAAATTTTGGATTTATGCTTCATAGACATAAGTGCAGTGATCTATGCTATAGGTTTCTAACTGAATACAAAGTAAATCCACCAAGCAACTGGAATCAGGAAAATTCAACCTTTTTCTGGTGTAAGCTTTTGTCGTGGCGAGGAGGGGTTGGTGGAAATTATGGGAGAAGCTTTCGTCGTTATCGTTGTCTTCGATAACGACCCATTCAGAGGTACCGGCTATTGGGTCAAGCTTGAGCTGGAACATGCCCTGGGAGCTCATGGTTCTAATGGCGATTAGTTTGGGAGTGTGTATTCGAGGTCAGGTTCGGGAAAGGAAACGAGTGGCAATGAGGGTTTTGGGGAACACAGAAATCATGGGAGACCAAGAAGGTGTTTCAATGACGTGCTGGATGAAGTTGAAAATGTATCATAAACAATACTAAGCATTTGAATTTTTAATCGCACTCTATGTTAAATGATAATTACTAATACTAATTAAGATAAAATGGTCACTTGAATAGTTGAATGTCTTACTCATTCGAACTAGGAATGGTATTATCATTAAACAATTTATCTACAGATTAATTTATTACACTTTTATTCATGGATTAAGTTTAAAATTTTCATCTCAGGAATCAATTTATCCGCGTCTCACGTCTTGATGAACGAATTTGGCGTACTCATTTCAAATGTGTACACTGCACCATTGGACTTCTCAAATGTTATATGTTTTACTGGAATTTGTTAATTATCGGTTCATGTTCTGTTCAGGTACAAGACTACTTCAGCGATTCAGCCTTGGCCCAAAGTGCACCCTTCCATTATCACCTGAGTTTGCCTCCTTAATCCCACAAACAGTCGGAACTTGGATCACCCAATTCCACGCCTATATTAGGATTAAGGAAGGAGGTACCTATTCGAACCATATAACACCCACTTTAGTGTTGTTGTTACATTTGTTTTCACTTTTCAAGTTGCCTTGGTACGGATTCTACTACACACATAGGCATACCAACATCGCTCATTATGATAGGCTATTACTAATATAACTAATTGGCATCTCTTTTTTTGGTTTTTGTTCTTTTAACATGGTGGTATAGTATCTGTGACTCCATGATAGGTTGATAATCTATGTGCTATGTTGACCCAGTTTATGTTTGTTGTAAAGAATGAAGAATGCAAGCTAAATTAATGATTAAAAAAATGTAATTAACTTGATAAAAGAATAAGTGTTTTTATTTCCTACTTTTGAAAAATTTCACATCACATGTCTTAATTCTAGAGGTTCAGCTAATACATATATTATATATTTATTAGACAACTTTGTTTAATGTCAATTATACTATTTTACACAATTTCATTTAATATCAATTAATTTTGAAAGAAAAATAAAAATATAAGATGGAATGAAATGAAATAAGATGGACTTTAGTATATTTCACCTCATTTCATTTTATTTTAAACAATAATAATTAATATAAGTTTATGTCGTTTTTCTTCCTTTCGTCTCTTACTCTCTTTTCATTTGAACAATAATAACTAATATCAATTTTTTGAAGATTAATGTGTGTTGGAGACAACCGCACTATGCTTCTATTCTGCTGCAATTGAAAGTCCAAACTGTGACTGAAAAATTCCATTACCTATAACTTGACCGTGCATTCAGATTTATTGTGGTCGAGTCGTAGCTGTTGGTATATAACTTTGAAAAGAAAAACCGTGCTCCTTTGCATTTTATCAAGCATAAATGTTTTGTTTTTTGTCAAATCTAGCTACTAGCATACCATCTATGTGGATGCACTTTGTTTTGCTACATACATATATATATATATATATATATATATATATATATATATATATATATATATATATATATATATATATGGACCATAATTATCTTTATCCAATTTTTACAGGTACATGTATAAGAATATATTAAGGAGATTGGTGGGCTTAATAACCTTTATGGACCAATTACGCTGGGATTATTTTAATTAGATTTTTGCTACTGCATATGCTAGTGAAGCATGTACTGCTAAATATTAATAAATGGCATCAACGTGGACAAGAATGTGTACAGTACAGAGCATAAATAAATAGGTTGACTCAACTTCAAGTCAATTGCACACTTAAGCATGGCCATCTGATTCTTTTAGTTACTTATTTCTAACATATTTGGCTTTGAATTTATTTCATCACCGTTGACTGAGTGAGAACTATTAACCACTTACTACATCTCCTTTGTTATGCACCCACGTAACCTCTTCATCCTTCTTGACTACTGGCATGCCTAAGTTTACAACTACAAGCTGTGAGTTATGTCGGGAACTTATAGTTCGTGAATTTCAGATTATTGAATGCAAATCAAAAGCATGGGATAACGGGATGTCCAGTACAGTGAGCGACATTGCATTCGTCACTATGACGCTAACTTGGTAACATTTTCACCTCCATTATATATATGAGTTCCCTTTATGGTGAAATAAAAAATATAATATTCTTTTTATACATAAGAATTTAGTGAATTGGATCCAAAAACTTGTTAAGATGAAAACATATCTCAAGGTTTAAAGAGGGTTTACATTGAGGCACTTACTTGCAAACAAGATTCTTATATAACTAATGAGGTTCAAATTCGTATTCTTGTGAAATATGAATCTAATGTTTAACAACTGGACTTGTAAAGAATCATATAATTGAGTTCAAAATTATTTTACGTGGGATATATGATTCTAGCTGGTAGGAAAACTATATAGACATTACGAGAGACAGTACAGTGAATGAAATCTTTGGCACTTGGGAAAAGGACAAAAGAAGAAAAGAAAAAGTATTGGATATAATTTCTAATATCTTGCAATGGACGTTGATGTGTGGAACTGCGGAGGCAATCAATGGAATTTATATGGCTGTGACAGCAAACCACACAGATCCTGAATTACTTTCACTTCTTTAACCAATTTTAGAAGAGAAATTGTTGATTATTCTTAGAGTTGTGTGTTGGGTCTAGATTCCAAAGTAAATGTTTTTATAAAGATTTTAAGCAACAACATACAATGTACGTAAACTTATAAGTCAGTAACGTACAAGGCTATTGAATTTGCAAGTTCATGTGAACTTCTTTTATATAAAAAAATTGTTGATATGACTTGCTCATAAATAGGAGGGTGGGGTGTAAAGACTCTTTATATCACAATAAATCTAACTCAGAAATTTCTCTTTTCATCATTGGAGATTTTGTAAAAGTAAACCATAAGGTCAGAAATATGAGAGTTCATTTTTAGGACAATGAATGAGTTTGATAATTGGGAGCAAAGGCTCCATAGATGGTATTGGTGGGCTTGAACTAATTTGGTCCCCTATTGAATGCTTGTGTTTTTGGGAGAGCATGTGCGAAGATATTTGCAGTGGCAATCAGACAAACCTTTAGCACCAAAATCTCACGAGCATCCCCACAAAAAAGATTGTAAGTAGGACGGCTATGCCAGTTTTTGATTCACAAGAAAGAGGGCACTAATAAACATTTTATGTTCATGGATTTGAGAAGTGGAATTATGAATAATAGATGATCCAATCTGAAAATTAAATTAGTAGTTAAGACATCTTATATCTGGCCTTATAATTTTTATATGCAAACAAAAGATGAAATCAGCAACAAAAAAGGATTTGGTCCACACAATTTAATGTTTGACTTAAAGAACATGGAAATGACTTAATGAATTGGATTTTCGGGGTTGGTCTAACATAAGAATCATGGACATAGATGATATCCATAATGAAGTTTAGTAGTTAAAACATCTTTTATTTAGTCCAATAACGTTGTATTATTCATGAATCATTTTTCTTTCTATTGTTCTCCGTCGCATCATCTTATCTTATTCTTTTCTCTTTTTTTGTTGTACAAAATTTGTATAAAATAAAAATGTTATACAAATACAATTTCTCTTACTTATGTAAACACATGAATGAAACCGGGAACACAAAAATGATTTGGTCCACACAATTTAAAGTATGCATGAATTAGTAACATACAAATGAGTGGATGAATTGGATTTTCCGGGTTGGCCTACATGAGAATTGATTGGTTCATAAGACTGATAGTAGCGTCTGAATTGTCAAATATTAGGTGCATGGCCAATCTTGTTTTTATCTTCTTTCTGGCCACCGCCTACAACTCATGGAAGCATTATAATTTATAATACATAATAATAGCTTTATAAGAACCAGACAGTACATACTACTTTATAGGATTGGTGTTCCATGATCCAGCCATTAGGTACCACAGAGTCAACAGACAGTATATGACTTTCACTTGGGTTTTCCGAGGCAATTAATCTCATACTTTTGTCATATTGCTGACCATATTAATAATAACAATCACAATAAGTGTGTTTTAAATAATAAAGAAAACAGATTATCCAAATTGTGTTCACTTGAACTTTAGTGAAACCTGTCATAAGCAATGTTGGCGAGGAAAACCCCAAACTCATTTTCTTCTTCTTCCAAATTCGTTGGACTTAAGTTGTTACTTGCAAGACCCAATTACCTACTGCCCGAAAGTGGGCCAAAGCCACAACCAGCAAAATATTTTTGTAAAAAGTTACTACTCTTGCTAAAGAAGATAATCATGTCCTAAAATGTGTCCGCCATGGCTACTACCAAATCACACAAAGTGGAAACTCCGTACTCTTTGCCCAGCTGTCACTCCCCGTCCCCTTTATAAACCCCCATTAATTGACCACTCCTTCCTACTCTCAACAAATTCAAAACCTCTGTTTTCTCTCTCCACACTCTGCCTCTAACTTGAAAAAAAAACTCAAACACTCTGTTCTCGTCGCATGCACATAAACAATAACAAATGGCTTCCACAACTATGTTGTTGCTGGTCGTGTTCATGATTCTATGTATATCACACCCCTCATTTCAAATGGTTCTTGTGCCTTTAACACACACACTTTCCAAAGCCCAATTCAACAGCACCCACCACCTTCTCAAATCCACTTCCACCCGTTCCGCAAAACGCTTCCGCCGCCAACTCTCCCTCCCACTCTCCCCGGGCAGCGACTACACTCTCTCCTTCAACCTGGGCCCGCAGGCCCAGGCCCAGCCCATTACGCTCTACATGGACACTGGCAGCGACTTAGTCTGGTTCCCCTGCGCCCCTTTTAAATGCATACTCTGCGAGGGAAAGCCCAACGAGCCCAACGCCTCTCCCCCAACCAACATCACTCAAAGCGTCGCCGTTTCGTGCAAGTCCCCCGCGTGCTCCGCAGCGCACAACTTAGCCCCTCCCTCCGATCTCTGCGCCGCCGCTCGTTGTCCTCTCGAATCAATCGAAACCTCCGATTGCGCAAATTTCAAGTGTCCACCGTTTTATTATGCTTACGGTGATGGAAGCTTAATCGCGCGTCTCTATCGTGACACGCTTTCTCTCTCTTCTTTGTTTCTCAGAAATTTCACGTTCGGTTGCGCTCACACTACCCTCGCCGAACCTACTGGAGTCGCCGGATTCGGTCGTGGTTTGCTCTCTCTCCCGGCGCAGCTGGCCACGTTATCTCCTCAACTCGGAAACCGGTTTTCGTATTGTTTGGTTTCTCACTCGTTCGATTCGGAGCGAGTGAGAAAACCGAGTCCACTAATTCTTGGACGCTACGAGGAGAAGGAGAAGGAGAAGATTGGTGGTGGAGTGGCGGAGTTTGTTTACACGTCTATGCTTGAAAACCCTAAGCATCCTTATTTTTATACCGTTAGCTTAATCGGAATCGCCGTCGGGAAAAGGACTATTCCGGCGCCGGAGATGCTACGGCGGGTGAACAATCGAGGTGACGGCGGCGTGGTTGTGGATTCCGGCACGACGTTCACGATGTTGCCGGCGGGGTTTTATAACTCGGTGGTGGACGAGTTTGACCGCCGAGTCGGGCGAGACAACAAGCGCGCGCGTAAGATTGAAGAGAAAACGGGACTCGCGCCGTGCTATTATTTGAACTCCGTGGCGGACGTACCAGCTCTGACGCTGCGTTTTGCTGGGGGAAAGAATTCGAGTGTGGTGCTTCCTAGGAAGAACTATTTCTACGAGTTTTCGGACGGTAGTGATGGAGCGAAGGGGAAGAGGAAGGTGGGGTGCTTGATGCTGATGAACGGTGGGGATGAAGCGGATTTGAGTGGTGGGCCCGGGGCCACACTCGGGAATTACCAACAGCAAGGGTTTGAGGTTGAGTATGACTTGGAAGAGAAGCGCGTGGGGTTCGCAAGGAGGCAGTGCGCGTTGCTTTGGGAGAGACTCAATCGCGACAAAAACTAGCGTAAGGTATCGTGCACTGAACATACTAGATTCCCTCCCCTGCTTTCTGTCACGGGTCGGGTTCTTTCTGTAAATTTTGAAATAAGGCGGGCTTTCGGGCCATGCGCTTGTATGTCTACTAATAGTAAGGAAAGCTGTACACTATCTTTTTTAAAAAAAAAAAAGAAGAAGCCTGAATTGTATTGTAAGAATTGTAAGTAAACGTAAATGATTGAAAATAATATTTTTTTTAGGGCTCGAATTGATGTAGTACTTTCTTACTTTTTTTGAATGGTAAGTTCAAGTTGTGTTGGAGTTGATGATGAACAGTGATGTCATGGGATGAAGGAATCTGTCCAAAATTCAGCTGTGACAAACCAGCCATGTAGATAATCCACCGTTCTTTATGGAAGTGGGATTCGATTTCGAACTGCCTGGTTAATTTCTTTTAATTCAGCTTTGGCCATGTCTTTGTAGAAGTTGGGACCATTACTGTTTTTGAGTTTGGCCAGGACAATAAGAAAGATTCTTGTCATCCATGTCATCATCAATCACGGATTCTTCTAGTTTAAATGTAATTTTTATCCATTTAATATAAATAATGTATGAAATACTATGATGTCCCATATGTAAAATATTGGATTTGGTGGTGTTAATAACATACATTACATTATAATCAAAGACCTGAAGCTGTAGTAGTTAAAAATTAGAATTTAACTACGGTAAAAAAAAAATGTAGACAAAGAATGAGCAGGGAAATTCAGAGAGAGCTGATTCATAATTGGATGAAGCGTACTCCATTGGCCAAAGTATTAATGATCAATCAATGGGGACTTCTTTGGCCAGAGAAACATAAAATCACAATGAATGAACTTTTTCTGATGTGATGAGGAGGACACTTTCCACACCACAGGCCACAGCTTGAAGCTTCACGGTTTTTTGGAGCATTCTCAGTTCTGAACTTCAGGTCATCCTCATCTTCGAATCTACGTAAGTGCAGAGCTCCTTAACAAATGGCCTGCGATAGTGCGATGCACGTTGTTTTGATCACGTGCACATAAAAAACAAATGGTTATTGAAAAGAACGAGCCATTCACTGGTTAGGGCTTTACATGTACTTTACGTGAGTATAAAATATATCAAGGGATGTTGTTAACTAATATAAAGAGAGGGAGAAAGGGAGAGTTTAATTTAAGAGAAATATAAAAGAAATAAAAAAAAGACCATTATGAAATTGTTTGATATGAAAGAAAAAAATATTAAATTATTAAAAAAGTCTCATTCTATTTTATTTTTAACATATAAAATCTGAAATTTTTTTGTCTCATACAATGGATTATATATAGATGCATGTAGCGCATGTTTACATATATATATATATAGATAGAATTGGTTTACAATATATTTTTATATATTTAATTTCACGTTATAAAATAATTCATAATTAATTATAGAATTTAAAATTGGTTATGAGTTAAAAATAATTTTAACTAATTTTTACATTGAATTCAAAATACTATACTAAATTTTACTTTTAATTTAATTTTATTATAAAAACATATATCACATTATTTTAAAATCAATTTTAATTAAAATTAGTTTTACATAACCAATTTTATTAAAAAATTAATTTTATCAATAATTATGAAACACACTGTACACATGCATAATTGAAATTTTTTGCCTTTCTTTAACTAATTTTAAAAAAGTTGCACATAATTTTTAAAAATCTTGAAATCCCCTAGAAGACATGTAAGATGGTACTATAGTCCTGTTTCTCATCTCTTATTTGTTCCATTCCTAGCTAATCTCATGTAAATTTTTGGCGAGTGAGGGCTGTAAAGGTCCAAGTCCCGATAAGCTGACGAGGTGCTGACTACCGCTGTTTGAAAGTCTGGATACAGCTAGCTTCGCTGTCCCCAATCCCCACACGTGTGCGTGCTTCTAGATACTTCGCGCGTGACGCTTTTTCTCAGATGAATATCATGACGCTTTTAAAATTGTTTACTCCATGGGGGAGGTGTGGCTTGTGTGTGTGATGGGCCTCAAGAAACAAATAGGGCCTATGGGCCAACGGGCCTCACTTTCGGTTCTCTGCTCCATGGTGCATGTACACCAACTTTGACATTTGGTCCTAGCTTGCTCAAGAACCACTTTCTTGTCGCATTACTTCCCAACAAACAAAACAGGGACCACCCTATTCTTAAACACCTCTTAGATGTCTATACATTTAATTGATAATATAATGTGATATTGCGATGATAAAATAATAAAGAAAAACTGAAAGTATTGATGAAATGTTTATTATACTAGAATATTCAAATATTATCACCACAGAAAACTACCAATGCTTTACTCATCTCACTTAACGCCCACCGAAAGGTAATTTTGGACTCGCCCCGAAATGCCAAAGTCCAGGCTGTTATATATATATATATATATAGTTGGCATGAATGCAGCCGTACCATCTTAATCATAAATATAAGTTTAGAAGGATAAGATCAAAGTTTGCCCCCAAACCCCAAGGGGTATAGCACCTAGATATTTTAGACAATATTTCATGGACAAATTGATGATGTCATCTTTATCCATATCTTTGAACATTGCATTACCCACGTTTTGTCTGTATATATGTGTATAAAAAATAATTATAAAAGATGATCTAGATATAATTTTTCTTTTTGCCGATTGCCAAATGTTATTAGTTAAGCTTTTCTTAATATTATAAGTTACAACAATAACACTACCATTAATTTGTATATTTTTCTTTTTGCATATTTAATTTGAAATATAAAATAAAAGAATTGCATATATAGCTATAACTTGCAGTTGGTCTCCACCAGACCACCATCATTCACATTCGTGTTTAGTTGAGATCTCAATATGCTTATGTGACTTCTGTTTGTGTAGGAAAAATATACTTCATGCTTGCTGCACCTCTCTCCTCTTTTGCATGGTGGAACTAGGAATAAAATAATTAAAATTTGAATTTTAGTTCTATCAATATTTATTATTAATTTTTTAAAATAAAAATCACATTTATTAACCAAAAAACCTCACGTATCACTATTTTTTTAAAAGTATTTTTTTCTCTCAATTTTTACTTTAAATCTTACATTCTATTGAACCGCCCTTACTCCTTTGTAAAGTGATTGCATATCAAACGTCTTGCTTTTTGTCATTGACCTTGATATGCAGAATGACATGTAAGTATTTGACCATAATCTCACGGTTAGTTTGATTTGTTAAAATTTATGATCAGACAAATATTTTTCTTTATAATTGGAGAGAAAAAATATATATTCAAAATAAAATAACTATAAAAAAAAACTCATCAATTTATTTGAATAATAAAATTTATAAGTAAATGTAAATAATTATTTTATTTTGAATAAAATATTTAATAAATGAAAGAAAATTAGTTATTTATTCAAATGCAAAATTTTAGAAGGAATTTGATTATTTTATCTAATTTCTTTATCTAGACACAATATTTGGAAGATGAAGGATATTATTTTTTTATCCAAACAAGAAAGTTTAAAAATAGAGAAATTTCAATTTAAGGAATTGACATTCTTATAATTTAAAATTGTTTAAAATTCTAAAATCATCCATCCAAACACACCATAAATATATTTGGATAGGTGGGCAGTTATTTTTTTTTTTTAATGAAGGAACCCTGTGTCATTTTGTATAACGGAAAAGAGAAAAACACATGAAAAAGAAATCAAATTTAAGCTCATTTTGTAATTTCAGTTCTTCATCAATTGGGCCATGAACATAAAAAAAAACTCGTCATTGATGGATCTCAGCCCACGTGCGAACATGAAGTTGGGCCACGGCAAGACCTCACAGTAAAGAAGAAGAAAAACTCCCTTTGTTTTCGTAGTTTTGTTGGAACTTGGAAGGCATGCCACACTGCCACAACTGCTCTTGAATTTGATTCATAATAATAATAACAAAGAGGGAGTGAAAATTCAAGAAGTGCACAACAGCAAACAAACTATTGCTATCCTCGTGCATGGCACGTGCATAGTTGATTGATTTATATCATTGCTTTTAGTTTTGGTCATGTAATTGTTGAAATTTTTTATTCCAATAATTAATTTGAGTTAATATTATAAGACAATTATATTAGTTATTTATCATTAGTGAATTTTATTTTATATGATCAAATTAAGTGAGTCTGTTAGACAACAACTAAATCAAATGACATGAACTTAAACTAACAGATGTCAGTGTTGATCCATAAGAGGATAATAGAAACCCTATTAGGATAAGGCTATGGGCCCGAATATACCTAATCGTCACATGTAGTTTCTCTTATCCTGTTACTTTTAAGGAATAAAGAGATTTCGGTTGAGAAAGAACTATGAAGCCAATATTTACCTACAGATTTAGATTTTGCTTGGATTTGTTTGATCAATCATTATAGATTCAGATATTCCTAAACTCTTTATGATAATTTAACATAATATGTTTTGGATAATTATTGGTATTTTATAAGAATCCCTTAAAATTTCTAATATGTAATAACGAGAGAAAAAGATACATATTATAGTTTTATAGTATGACCTATCATTGCTTGTATCCTTCATTTTTGTTTTTATTTCTCTCTCATAACATTATTATGTTACTATTTGCTAACATGAGACATCCAAATCCATACTTTAAGAAGCTCTAGTCCACTTTAATATGTATATATGCACATGCACATATATTATTTTATTCAATCCATACTATCTCCTGCTTGTATCACTCTGAATTCGAAGTCCCTAATCCCTATTTATGTTGAACATAAATGCAAGATTGCTGCTCAAGGTGTTGGATTCTAATTATCTGAGTGTGCTGCTTGAGGTTGAGGCTACAAATATTAGGTAAAATGACTTCACTTATAGGAACTGGTTCCAACGGATGGTGACAAAAGGGTCGTGTGAACTTCAGGCCTAAAGTTCAAAACGTGAATGAGCTAGGTAAGCATAATTATAGCATATGGGACATGTTCATATTCGCGACAAACGAACACAAAAACCCTAATGCTTATAACTTTATGTCTAATGTTCGCAACAGAAGTGAAATAAGATTACAACATAATAGGTAATATTGTTTGCAACCGATGGTGGCAGAAGGAAGGCCTAAAATTCTGATGCATGTAATTGCATTTTAGATTATAAATTTAGTAAAACGGTAGAATCTTCTATTTTCTGCTTTATGATTTGTTGTCATTGAATAAAATAATATGCAAGTGAATGTTTCTGAACGGTACTGCATATTTTATAATGAAGGTAGTAGATTTGATTGTCTGATTATTCTCAACAATTTGACAAATTTTCTGGGTGGTAAACGTGTTCTGATTATATATGGAGGCTCCTGATGAGAGATAGAGGGCTTGGAACAATCTAGAAGTGTTAGAAATGGTTTTGGTCAACTAAGGCACATTTACCTTATACGAATGACACGGTTTTGAATGCAACTGGTTTCTATATTTTCATTTGTAGTCTAGAAATTGTTTACAGAAGTTATTTAATCTGGGAGGCCATTTCAGATGGAATTGTTCATTTTTGGAGGTGTATACACTATACACAACCTGTATTCTACTTATTATCTGGGCACCATTGCCTGACGTAATGAAATGGATATGATGTAGACATCCAAAACAAATGAGTATATGACTTTGGTATAAGTTTAATTTGAGACAACAAACACGGAAACACACTTTGCTTTTAAGCTAGCATTACAAAAAAAAAAAAATCGATTTAGAAGCTGCTCTTGGAGACATCAAGGTGTGTTTTCATTTAATTCCTTCAATTTTAAAGAAAGTGTTACATCTGGTATGTAAATTCGGATTAAGTTATGAAAATCAAATTTGGATGGAATTACTTAAAGACGAATGGAGCAAATCCTTCAAAAACAAGCAAAATAGAGAAAAATTATAAAAGTTTGATTATACCATAGAAAGAACTTATTTCAATTGGAATTGTTTATTTTGATAATTTCATTCACACATGTGAGATTGGAAAGCGCTAAAGATTAAATTATTTTTTGATAAATCAAAGTACCAAAGTTAACGTAGTTGTGGAGAAGTTACGCGAAAAGACATTAGACCATTGTATATAGGAATGTCTTTGTACATGTGTCGAAATCATATAATTCAATCATTAGTCTTGTAAATCTATAAATAAAACTACCGACCGATAATTTTGAGAAATTAATGCACAATCACTTAATTCTTTAAAACACCAACACGCCTACCATCAAAATTGAAAAAGTTTCAGGAGATCATCGTATATGTATTCAATTTTTCAACTTTTATAAATTCATGTTTATTTATTTTACTACACATTTCTAAATCTTATTTTTTCTAATCCTCATTTCTTCTCAAAACTTGACTTTTTCAATTCCTATTTCTTATTATTATCAAAATTACTTACAAACTAATTACTAAATCGAAAATACTTTTATTAAAATTTATTCTATTATCTTATGAATTACAACCTTATTATAATTCAAATGAACATATTTATTGAAATTATGATTATGATTTACATTAAATATTAAACAATTATTTATTAAATTGAAAATTATGAACTTGATTGTTTAACAAAAACAACTCATGATCGAAAATGGATTATATGTCTCACTTTAAATATTTATTTGTTAATTAAATCATTCAGTAAATTTTTTATTATTATCTTCAAATTATTTTTCTTTCGAGAAATAGATACAATTTTCACAATTAAAATAAAACAATAAAAAATGCTTTATGCTTGATGCCAAGATGTTGAGCTCAACAATATAATAAAATAATATTGCGAAATTCTTTCCCCTTTTCCTTTCTCTTTATGGTGGCTGTTCAGAAAGAAAAATAATAATAATAATAAGCACAGGTTTTATAGAAGAAGATTGACTCTATGGACTAACTAAGAAAAGAAAAAGAGAAAGACAAAAAGTGGCTTTGTGGCGCATAATAAGCAACATAATGTTAGGGGGAGGGGGGGGGGGGGGGGGGGTGGGGAGTGCTATTGTTACAGAAACGGATCATGATTTTTTTTTAAAGAGAGAGACTTAAATCCGGTACATCATATAATGTTGAAAGAGTCATTTTCATAATGTTTAAAGAAAGCTAAAATAATGTCGTATGGAATGTCCTTAGGCTGATAGTCTAGTTCACATCACACAATTGCCAAAGACATAAAAGTTACTTATAAAACAGTTCCTCTTGAAAAATTTTGTGTGGTATCCGCAACCCCACCTGTTCCTTAATTTGGCAGAATATGGATCATTGATCCTGTGATCTAATCTATTTTGTGATTTTATATATCTTTCCAGATTTCCCATGTTTTTTAATCAACCGTTCAATATGCTTGGTTGGTTAAATCCTTAGTACTGTCCAAAACAAAAGAAAAATGTGAAAAGAAGCCAAAGAGATAGTATAACCTTTCTTCTTGTCGCTTGTTATGACCATATATATACCCTTGGTATTTAGGCATTATTCTTTTGGAAGAGACTAAGAGAGAGTACATTAACACGTGGAAATTGAATCTACTGGTCTAGTTTCTACTTGGTCAAGACTTAATTGAGAGGTTATGTTAAAACCTACCAATGCAATCATTGATCTGCCCGTAGATGCATGCATTATATTATGAAAATTATTGGCCTGGTCCTTAAAGGCTAAAGTATTATAAAAGGAAGAGCAAATTATCCGGTTTATCACTGGTTTTGGTAAAACTTTTACCCCTTTCTTTAATAATAGTACATCATTAAGGTGTCTCCTTACTTTTCTTGGTTTTTCCTTTAATGTTATCTTATAGAGACTCAGTCATCCAGAGCCAGCCCAATCCTTTATTGAGCACTTATTATAATTGAGTTGGGGAAAAAGATGCTTTGTTATTAAGCACTGATAATAACTGACAAATACTTAGATTGATTAATTGTGTGCTTAACAAACAGGTAGCATGATCAAGGAAGTTGGTGTAATGATCAAAGACGTGAATATTTAATCTTCGATTTTTTGGCTTTAAATTCTGAACTTAGAGAATTAGTTGTCCTAAATTATTCTTAGGATGAACTTTGTTGTATCCTAGAGAACTTGCACATCACGTGATGGATAAATCTTTGAAGACAGTGAATTTTTACATCTTAGACAATTTGTTCATAATCATATATATTTATAAATCGTGATTAGTGAATGATTGATTAGTTTATAATTTATTATTGATCGTGATAATCAACAGTGAAACAACATAAAGTACACTGAGAACCAAACGTATTATCAATTTACATTATTATTTTACATACACCCTAATTAATATTCTAATTTTTCACATTTATCTTATTTTAACTACTAAAGATTTAATTGGATTACGTCTTTCAATCAGTAGAAAAAACACAAGAATATTAATATAGCAAATATATGAGATAGATATTCAGCTAAGATAGCCGAGTACCTATCCAACCAAAATAAGGACAAAGCAGTTAAAATCATAGGCAAAGCGTGGAATTAGATGCCTAATCTTATTTGAGAGTTGAATTATTTAGATGAGAATTTACACTTGAAAGCCTAAGGAGTAAGGTCGAATAAGATTTATATAAATAAAAAGAGATGAAAAAGTAAAAACTATTCTTCATTCTATTCTATGTATTTATTATGTTATTTATTACTCAAAATCAAAATTTCATTTAAAAGTTTGGAGTACTTTTTATAAGTACCTCCTCTTAGACACCCCTTCAAACAGATTTTATAGGATAAGCAGAAACAAGGATCCTCTCGACAGAAGAGATAATTTTTTTTCGACTAATACTTTCGTCACAATTAACTTTGTGGGTGAGACTGCGTTTTTTGTACTAATAATAAGTTAATAACGATATTGAGCAGGATTAAAGGTGAATTAATTGTGGCCCCTACCAAACACGTTGGGAACTTCATAAATGCCAAAAGGTTGCTGCAAAGCAGTGGCACCTACAGACTCCAGGTTTTCTAGCAAAGGGAGACGGAGATACCTAAGAAAGCGTGCGAGATTCTCTTGCTAATCCATCCAAGAGCAATAATATTTCCATATATAATGAAATGAAATATTTCTATAAATAAATAAAGACTTAAATAACTTTTGTTTTGAATAAATAAATCAGTCTATTATCGTTTCATACGAGTTCCAAATGATAGAACAAATTAATTTAAGCATATTTTCCTTATTTTGTCGACTAAACTCTAGAATTTGTGATACCTAGTTAGAAGAGAAATTTGAGAGAAAAAAAAAAATAAAGATAACATTATCGTTTCTTGATTGCATGATTTTTATCACAGAGCAGTTTTTTTTTTATTGTACATTGCATTGGTTGTAACATTTACAAACAAGACAAATTAGAGGAAATAATAAATTCAAGAGGTATAGAATTTAAAATTTAGGAAAATTATACAAAAAATTATTTGAATCAAGAAACATAATTTTTATTATGTATATATATATATATATATATATATATATATATTATATAAAAAATTTAAAAAATTAAATTTTATTGCAATTAAATAAATACAATAATGTTAAAATATATATTTTTAAAAATATATTTTAAATTTTTTATATTATATCAAAACTTAAAATATAAGTAAATTTAGATTATAATGCTAAAAAAATAGCATTATTTGTTTAACATAATAAAAACTGAATGAATTAATGAGAAAAAATTATTTTTAAAATATTTTCTTTGAAGAGTGTAATTCAAATTTTTCATACAAAATGAACAACCGATAATCTGAGATTTCATTATAGTTGTTAGATGTTTGATTTTTTTCCTGCTATAAAAAAAGTGAAAGAAAGACCGTACAATAATACTAGTTACAAGTAACTTTATAAGATAAGTTTATTAATTTTTATAATAATTATTTTAAATAAAAATATTTTATATTGTCATATTAACAATAATTTTATGAGTAATTCACATTATAAAATTATTTTACATTACTAATATATAACTATTAAACTAAAAAAAAGTATACATAAACAAAAAAATTCAATCATTATATAATCTGTTTCTGTTTAGTTTATGATTCATCGGAATGGATGCAAATTTTCATCATTATATTTAATTATTCTTAATGATTTAAATTTTCCTTTCTAAAATTAAAGCTTTATCCCATTTAGACCAATTAATATAATTACTCTTAATTATATATTAGATGTTCTTGTGATTATCATCCATCCAGTTTGATTGCATTATGTCAAAGCTGAGATCAAATGTTTTCTAAAATTATTAATTGAGTTCCACCTAGCATATTAGACTATTGACATGACATGTCATTCTCACATTAATTTATATACGAATTTAGATTTATTGAAAATTTTTCCAGTAAACGAATATAGTAAAAGATAACAGGTCATGAATTGACATATATTATTTGAACAGTATAAACAACTGAACTAAACCAGTAAGATATTGTGATTTCTACTAAAGAGGTCTACTCAATTATTTGAGTCTTGTTATAAATTTTTTAATATCGTATTTAATTTAATTCATAGGGGTAAAAAAAATATTGTGATTTCTTATGAATTATGATTTAGACTTGAAATTATAGGAGCATTTGTGAAGGCTGAAAACTATAAATGATGAACATGAATAATACATGAAAAAGAAAAATGGCGTACTGGTACCATAAAGCAGCTTTCTTTGTCTTTAAAGGCCACAACCTATTTAATTAATATTTATCTACTTATAGTTCATTTCGAAAACTCTGCACTCTGGCTGCTGAGTCGTCAAGTTTTTTTTTCAAACTTACACTTTTGGAAATCGAATTCATCACCTTCGATTTATTATTGAAGGGTCAATATGAAAGTTTTGCAAACGAATTGTCAAAATCATGTTAATTTAATTATAATTACTTTTTTTTGGTACATTTTTTTGTTGGCACATCTTATTAAATAAAGGAAAAAAACCATTATTTAAAGAAAAAAATTGTATTTGATTTTTGTCGTACGTAAAATTTTCTTGACGACAATTACAAATAGGATTAGTTTCTAATCTTGTGGATTGAAGCCAGCCATGAATAATAAGATGCGTACATTTAATATATAGACAAAACTAAAAGAGAACCAACAAGAATAAATGGTGAGATATATATTTTAGGTCCACAAAATAGTGAAAGAAGGGTAGGGGAAGATATAACATGTTACATGTATACATTGATCATAGATCGTAAAACATCAATTATATATGTGTTCTTACCAAAATCTGGAGCTAGTACCGTTAGGGGGGATGAGGCCGAAATGGGCTCCTGGACTTCACACACTAGTTTCGAGAGGTGCCTTTGTCAAGAGGACAAAATGTAGGACATGCAGAACGAGACCGAAATGGGCTCCTGGACTTCACAACTAGTTTCGAGAGGTGCCTTTGTCAAGAGGACAAGATGTGGGACATGCAGAACAAATGATTCTGATGCTCAAGTAAGAATATGAGTTTGGAGAAATAAGCAAGTATATGCATATGAGAGCAAGTATGCGTAAGCTCGAGATGTGAGCAAATGTATTTGAGAATTTGATGAAACCTGGTATTTATAGGAGTGAAGCATAATTGCGAGTTGTTTGTAGGGATTATTATAGCCTTTGCAGATGTAAATGGTAGCTTATAGATAAAAGTTAGCTTATATATAAAAGCTAGAAGATAATTATACCTTATAAATAATGTGCAACTTTGTAGATAATTAGTTACCTGCCAATAAATAAAAATATTCAAATATATTTGAATATTAATAGGTTAGAATAACCTGTTAATTGGGGGAGTGCGACCGCTAATGGATCTAGTATCTGCACTCCTGTTGCAAGACTGACGTGGAAGATTAACATGTATCGTCTTGGAGTGTGATGTAGGATGTCACATATATTTTATGGGTCTTGGAAAGTATATTATGATTTAAACAAGTTTTTTATATCTAAAAAATTAATCATTTTTAAATTATTACTTAAAATGAAAAACGACTAATGACATGTGGTAATAAGATGAAACTGAATTTTTTAAAAATATTTGATTAGAAAAAAATAAATATTAAATAATAGCCTAAAAATAAACTATATTTTAAGTCAGCAAAAACTTAATTAAAAATTTTTAATTTTATATATTTGTATAGGTTTGGTAGCGAGTAGAGTGGGTACTGAATTCCAAAACTCTTTGTTATTCGGTGTGTGCGTGTCCAACTTTGAACGCACTTTGATACTGCCACTTTCTCCACCACAAAGAGAAAAAAGAGAGAAGAAAAGCGAATCCCCTGTGATCTCTCACACAATTCCAATTCCTCTGGATCTCGTCTCGATCGATAGATCTCGAACATGAGCACTGGGGAGCTTCTCAACATCGAACCTCTCGAACTCAAGTTCCCCTGTGAGTTTCCATTTTCCCTTCTCTTCTTCTTTTATTCTAATTCTAGGGTTTCCATCGCACCTCTCTCATTTCCATATTTTATTCTTCTTTTAGTTGAGCTGAAGAAGCAGATCTCATGTTCTCTTCAATTGTCCAATAAGACCGATAGCTATGTAGCCTTCAAGGTAATTTTGGTTTCCTAATTCTCTCTTTTGCGCCTTTGTTTTTAATTAGTTCGATCGTGGATTTTGTTTTTCTGCTTCTGTTTTGAGATCTGGTGATTTTTCATTTAACCGTGTCAAGTTAGCGTAATGTAGGATTGAAACGGCACTTTTTTTTTGCAGTGTTTGTGAGATAAGTTTGGAAAATTTTGCGTGTTTGTTTTTCAGGTGAAAACAACCAATCCGAAGAAGTATTGTGTTCGTCCGAACACTGGGGTTGTCACGCCTCGATCTACGTGTGATGTTATCGGTACTAATATGGTTATTCTGAATCCATTTTTCTACCTTTTTTTTTTTTAAAAAAAAATTGGTAGTTATGCTTTATGGCCGAGTAATGAATTGGGGACTTTTTTTGTGTGTGTGAATGGAAGTTACCATGCAAGCGCAAAAAGAGGCTCCTGCTGATATGCAATGCAAGGATAAGTTTCTTCTTCAGAGTGTAAAAACTGTTGATGGTACCAGTCCGAAGGATATCACTGCAGACATGGTATATGTGTTGTGCTACTTGCTTTTGCGTTTTCATTTGATTTGTGTTTGTTGTACGAAATTATAAAGATTTTTTGTGCAATTGGTATTGTTGTCTAGTTCAACAAGGAGGCAGGGCATGTGGTTGAGGAGTGCAAATTGAGAGTGCTGTATGTTTCTCCACCTCAACCACCGTCTCCAGTCCCAGAAGGTTCGGAGGAAGGATCCTCACCTAGAGGTTCTGTTTCAGAGAATGGAAATGCCAATGGTTCTGACTTCACACAAGTGGGTTCTTAAATTATTCTGTTTTAGGAAAACCTTCGTCTTACCCCTTAAAATTCTGAGGATATAAATTGGGATGCTTTTGCTTGTGTATTTCAGGCGGCAAGAGGATTTACTGAGCGACCTGAATCTCAAGACAGATCTGCAGAGGTAAAGTAGAAAGTTCTAGACTTTTTTTAATATAAGTTATTACAAAACCAATATCATGGTCTCACTTGGAGCCATATCAGTTAGAAGAAAATTCTAATGCCAAGAGTTGTATTTAAGGGTTTGCAATGCCTTTTTTGTAAATTGAAGGTTTTAACAACTGTAGTAAATTGAGGCTTTAGAGATTTCTTGCTCTTACACAGATTCATTGGTTGGTAGTAAATTGTTTTTTTGATAGAGTTTCAAAAAACCTTATTTTCTTATTTTCATCTGAAGCTATTCACAGTTTTTATTGATTTTGAACTTTCGAAGCAAACCATTTAATATGAAGGAACATAGATACATAATGCAAACCATTCAATGCTGATGGATATGTTTTCGAGTGTTAACAAGAATGACTTTTAATTTAATGCATGACTTATCAATCTTAGATTGACAAAAAAGAAATGACAAACAAAAGGAGAAGATATTTGTGTTTATTATTTTTCTTTTAATGATAGGGGTGCTGATCTATTCTAGAATTGATCAGAAGTGACTGAGAGTGGCATGTCATTGATGAATAAATAGAATAAAATTAAGGATTAAATGATAAATATTTTATTTTAAAAATTCAATTAATAAAAAATAAAACCATTTTTATCCCTCCTCCTCAAGCTTCTTTCTAATCCTAGGATGTCTTTCACACCTTCCCCCATGCGTTCCATTGAGGATACTCAAAGAAATTTACCACTGGGATGGCTCCAGTATGTCATGAATAACAAATTTGAACAACAAAGTGGCAGTTTTTATTGTTACAACTCAAAGCCCAGTGCTATATTTTAACTGAACATGTTTTCATTCTTTCTGAGGGCGAGCCCTGGTGCAGCGGTAAAGTTGTGCCTTGGTGACTTGTTGGTCATGGGTTCGAATCCGGAAACAGCCTCTTTGCATATGCAAGGGTAAGGCTGCGTACAATATCCCTCCCTCATACCTTCGCATAGCGAAGAGCCTCTGGGCAATGGGGTACGCTAGTAGTATGTTTTCATTCTTTCTACTTTTGTTATCTTTAGTTGAAATTACCAGTGATTGGATCATGCAATTCTAGCTTCTATTTGAATCTGAAATAATATAACTACAAATATAGAAGTGATCAGGCTTATAGTTTTTGCAACTAAAATGAGAAACAACTTAAAATGCAATCCAAGACACAAATCTTAAATTATTATTACTCCCTACTCCATAATGTGGTGTTTATGTGTGTGTATATATTCATTAACAACATGCCACTCTCATTCCCTTCTAATTCACTACAAAATGGACCCATTGTATTTAAACTCTTCTTTTTGGTTCATGTGCTGTAACTTTGCTCCAGCCTGTAACTTCTAGAGTTGGTATTGTTTTACAACTTATTTGATTATAGTTGCTTGCAAAAATGAGAAACAACTTAAAATGCAATCCAAGACACAAATCTTAAATTATTATTACTCCCTACTCCGTAATGTGGTGTTTATGTGTGTGTATATATTCGTTAACAACATGCCACTCTCATTCCCTTCTAATCCATTACAAAATGGACCCATTGTATTTAAACTCTTCTTTTTGGTTCATGCGCTGTAACTTTGCTCCAGCCTGTAACTTCTAGAGTTGGTATTGTTTTGCAACTTTATTTTGATTATAGTTGCTTTGTTGCAGGCTAGAGCTCTTATCTCAAGGCTGACTGAAGAAAAGAATAATGCAATTCAACAAAATAGCAAGCTCTGCCAGGAACTGGTGAGAATTTACAGTATGTCATTGATAATTTTATTTACTTATTTGTCTAATCTATATTTATTTTCCTTTTGGTGATGGAGGATTTTAATCTGGAATATGAGCTCCCTTCTATAGAAAGAGAATGATTCTGCTTCTAATTGTGGTGGTTGCCTTGGATATTATGTTTTTATATTGTCTCAGTCTCTGAAACATCATCGGATATACTTTCTAAATATTTATTTTGAAATCGTGCTTGAACTAAAAAGTAACTGCAAACAAATGATTTTCTGTGTTAGATGTGGGGAAAAAGTGTCAGGTCTTCTCAAGGTAACTTGAGGAGAATGACTTAAATAGAACCATGCTCTTGTTTTCTTTGTGAAAAATATTTTTTGGGTATTCAATATGTCTTGTTCTTTTTCATGACATTGGTTGGTGTTTGTGAGGTTCAATTATTTGGTGTTAGGAAAGCTGATGAACGTAGATTTTCTGCATCAGCATGTGAGTTCAGTTTTATGAACATTTGTGATGGACATGATTGTTATTTGTGTTTCATGTTGTTTCATATTAATTCATAGCTAAGACTACCCTAGGTTGTGTTAAATAGTTCTTTTCTCCTCTGCAATCTGCTAGAAATGCAACTCTTCCTGTCAGTTACTTTCCTATCATTTTATGTTGAAACAACAGTCTTCCAGGATTTTAGCCTGAATTGTGACTGAATGTGTTTTCGTTAGAAAAATGGAGTATGATTTCATTAGTATTAAAGCAAGTGCCTTTTTATATTCTGCAACCGTTGTATTGGATTATATACTATTGTCGGCTTTGGACGTGTAATGGAACACCTAATGCAATAATTTTACTACCTGTAGGAGCTACTGAAGAGGGAAGGCAACAAAAGTCGTGGTGGAGTCTCATTTGTCATTGTCGTATTAATTGGCTTGCTTGGCATAATTATGGGGTATCTCATGAAGACAACCTAAGCATTTCTGCGATTCAATCTTTCACCATAGTTTTCGATCTTAGTTTCTTTGTTCCTGACTATTCAAGCAATTATGAGGAAAGTTAAAATAGATCAATTCAGCAGATGTTGGTTTTTCTTTTTATTTTTGCTATTTCTTTTCTTTGGGTGGATAACATTTTGGAAGTAGAAAACATTAGGGGAAGTTGTGGGTCTGGTGGTTAATCATATTGTGAACTGACTCATACTTTCGTAACATGCATTCTTTTTGTAACTTAAGAGGGGAAGCTTCTTGTTTCTTCTTTTTGTGGTTCGTCTGGTGACTACATGGTAATGTCAAGTTGTCAATGATGACCACGAATAACATCATTCTTCATGGACTCTCTCTCTATCGTCTTTTCATGTCAAGAATGACCTTTAGATGATAGAATATAGTTTTTTGGTCTTTTTTACTAGGGTTTTCTTTCAAGTATTGGCGTGAAACGTATCCTATTTTATAACTGTTATAACGTAGGTTCTTTCGTTACTGTAGATGATCCGCAAAGTTATTATAATGAAATGCTCACACAGCCTTTCGTTTGCGTTATCAGATTTAGATGTGTATATTATCACTCATTTTTTTTAGTGCAGGGTAATTCAGCAATTTAGAATAACATTCATTTTATCTATATATTAATCCATATTAAATTATCTCTAGCAAACACTCTTTGAAAGCATCTTCATCCTTTAACAAGCTGTGTCAACATGTAACTTGGTTCGTTAACAGCAGAATGAGCTGAAAAATATAATTCAATTTGATTGTGTCAAATTTTAGTTATATTTTTCAATAATCTTTTTAGTAAATTTGAATCTGTTTTACCGAGTCTAATTTGACATTGATTTCTTTGAATTTGAATAACTCCTTGAGAAACAAAAAAGTTCACATATAATTATGATCTCAATTTTATCATGGTTACTATCTCGGTCCTCTATAGTAGTCTATACCGCGACCAGTTCTTTCTACTTTCTAATATGTAATAACCAAGCTAAAATTATATTGCCTTAAGTCTAATTAACTAGTGTCAATCTCAGAACAAAGCAAATCCACAATTTGATTGAATGCATCCTCTCTAATTCCCCTCTTATCTATTTGTTATCACTTCTAATAAACCTATTGGAAAAGAGAGCAATTTAGTGCTTATTAGAAACAACCAATTAAAAACTCAAGATACATAAAATAAATTGCCAAAGCCTACAAAATTCTTGTAGAAGTTGTGTTGAGGGGATGTATTGAATTAGAATTTTAAAAAAATTAATATAAAAAAGTCGTGTGAATTTTAAAGATTATATAGAAATATTATAACTTATCAGATTTTTTAACAAGATTTTTATGATAGTTTGGATGAAAGGATTTTATAGATTTATAAGATTTGAAATTATTATATAAATTTTTAAAAATTCATTTAAAATTACAAGAGTTAGTGAAAAAATAATAAAAATGATGAGATTTAGATAAAAAACGTAACAACAAATATTTTTAAATTTTTTTAATAACTATTGATTCTAGCTTTATGTCCTCCTATATTAATTTTTCTTACAATAATATTTTCTCATTCTTATTTTTAGATTTGAACAATAGATTTAAAATTATACATTGGCTTTATGATTTTTTTAATTACTATAATTATTCTATGATAAATTTAATGACATATTCAAATGAGGTGCAACAATAAACATATACTAGAAGGAAGTAGTGAAGGTGAAAAATGAGTTACTAACTTATGTGGATGACAAAATTAAGAGTGATAGTAATGAAAACAGTGCATCAAGCAAGTAATGGACATAATCAATAAAAGAAAAACATAGTCAATCTTAGCATATAAGACAAACATTCATTTAATTTAGAAAACAAAGGAAAAAGTGAGGGGGGTATATTTGACATTTTTTATTCCAAAACAACAGGAGAAATATATATATATGCCACAAGCATCTTGAAGAATATTAAAAAGAGAAGAAAATGTGTGATGAGAGAAAAGAAAGTCTAATAACCAATAAAAAAAGATAGAAAAAAGTCTAGCAAAATCTGAAAGGTTTGAATGAAATTGTTTGATGTTTTATATTAAAAAGTCTAATGAAATTCATCGAAATCTTTCTTAAAAAATAACTATATATTTTTTAATATCAAAAGATTTTTTATAAGTTATAAAAAGTTCTAATTGAATACCATTAAATTTTGTTGTCTTCAATAGAAAATCTCTAAAATCTCAGTTGAATATCAAAAGACTTATTTATAGTATTTAAAAATCCTGATTAAATACCACAACACTTTTAATGGTATTTTAAATTCTTAATTGGTTGTGTTTAGGAGCATGTGATGGTATAAGGAAAAATCAGTTGAGGCATTTTCTTTCCCTACACAAAAATGGCTAAACTGGAATAAAATAAATGAATTAATCTGGTATCAAGTAGCATAAATTTGAATGCTTAGGCTGCCTCTTCTGTTTCTTTGCGGTATGAAAGAGCCTTATAATTTAAACTTCGTAACTAGGATAAGCCTTTTGTTTGTTTGATTAATGTTCGTCTGAGTGAGTTAAAAACGTAGACAGGGACTTGGGTGGATCGTTCGCACTCTGCAGGGTGTTTCTTCTAATGGTTTCCTTCTGGAAATTGCAATTTGCTATGAAATCTCCTTTAATAGTTACTTCTTTTTTGCGCACATCAACTGTGTACTCTGTCAACCCTGCAAGTAATAGTTTTGTAACACAATGACAATTCATTTTAGTTTAACAATGGATTCTTGAATATTCCTTCGATGACATGGCATAGATATGTTAGTAAAATAGCACACTTTTTTTTTTTTATATTAATGAGTTATAAACAAACCATTTGGTCTTTTGACTTTTGAGATTCATTTAGGAATTAGTTCTTATGTGAAGTTATTCTTTTGAAAATAATTCTAATTAAATCTTTTATAATTTCTAACTAATGCTCTTACTCATTAGATAAAGAAGATATTGTATTGTTTTTATTATAAATTTTCAAGACATTAAATATATTTACTTTTCATTTAATATTTTCTTCGTAAAGTTTGCAAAAGATATGTAGTAAAATCACAACACTTTATTTTTTATATAGAGACTGATTTCTAAACAAGTAACACTTGATCAAATGATTAGTTTACCCCATGTGTGTATATATATATATGTGTGTGTGTGTGGTTAAAAATATGGTTTGACTTTGGTTTGGTTGAAGATAGTTTGAAGCCAATTGGGATGACAATTTTACATTTCTCCACAAAAGACAAGGCAGAGTTCAAAACCTACCAGTTATTTTAGATACAACTCTGGAAACTCTCCCTCTGCACCCATTGCACCCCATATTTGCTGCTATCACTACAACCTGAAACTGTTCATCAACCATTACAAAACAAAGCAGTGAACTTGGCATGTCTACAATCATCTAATTTGTGATTTTTGATATTACAATAATAACTTTTTTTTTTCTTTTGATTAGTAAGAATTGAACTCAGATATAAGAGAGTTTATTACAACAACTCACACACACCGTTCATCTGAGTTAAAACTTTTGATTATGACAATAATAGCTTATTCTGAAAAATTGAAACAATTGTGTGGAATAGAATTGGATTAACAAACATTCATGGAATAGGAACGAACAATCTAATGACAGGAGACAGATATTAAGATTTAGACTGAAACTATGGAGAATGAATTGTATAGTATAATAGTAAACATACCGAAGGGAGTGTCAAGTTCTCTAAGTGTAAAAGGGAACGTTTATTACTTGTGGTAGCCTTCATGCAAATCTCTGTTTTGTTAATGGCCATATGATTGATTATGTGCTTCTCTTACCGAACCATAATGGTTTTCTTCATAAGCTTCTCGTTTTAAAGTTGCCGTACTAGGATTAGTTGAAACTAAAACCTTCTATTCAATTATGTCATGTTTAGATAAACAATTATAGTTTGAATAATTCAATGGTTCCATACGCAAACCCTTTACCAAGCATTTGATTTCACATAAGAGATTGTCTGGCACGTTCCAACAACCAAGTTTAATCAGTCTTTTTTAACAGATAAACTTGTTTTATGATTTTAAATGGAGATAGATTAGTTCAAACTATAGATTACCAATGAAAATTGATTACCTGAGAGAAACCAATGAAGACTAGCATGCATAAAGTTATATTTTATTTACCAATGGGATTCGAAGTCAATTATAGAAACGTTTATCCTTAGACGTCAAATACAACGGGAAAAGACGTTGTAACAGCTTGCCAACGATATACTCCATTTTTATTATGGAGGTGACCATCAAATGTGTAATCTACTGAATAAATCAAATGTGTAAGCATGTACGTTAGACGTTCACGAAATGTCTAACTTGAAAAGGGAAAGGAAAAAAAAAAGTAAAATATTTATATTAATTTAAAAAATATTGTTTCAACCACCAAGTGTGTAGATTAATTGACGCCAGATTATTTCCTCCTAATCAGAAGTTCGAGTCGTAGATAGCTGTGTTATGTTAAATAGCTGTGTTTATAGTGGTTCTTTCCAAAATGGGATTAAGCGCCAATTACAAGGAAATTACATGAGTTTTGTATTAAAAAGCAATTACTTTATGGATAGTTACAGATGAAATAAAAAAAAAAAGACTTGATCAATAGTTATGGAGCAGCTTGCTCATCCGATATCCGTGAGTCCTTAGGGTAATGGGGAAGTTTATTTTATCCATTCTTAATATTAATTTCTCTTCATTAGGATAATGGGAAAGTTTCTACGAATGTTAACCACAAAAATGAATGCAGAGTATACATAAAAGCGATCTGAACATTGACCATTAGCATTAACGTCACGGTTGCTGACCATCACAGGTTTGGAGATTCCTCTCAAATCCAACAATTGCATTATTCTAATAAGGATAATTTCTTCAAATACAAGGCAAAGATCAAAACTTGGCTAGGCATTTGATTCGGCTGATACATGCTTGAAAATCTCTAAATAAAAAACAAATAAATATATAATTTCCTTTTCTTTTTCATAATTGGTTACACAGCAAGGACTTTAAACTATTAGAGATACAAGCTCAAGCAGATTTGTCCAGCACTCAAACTCCAAATTTCACAATATCGTGATATTGTTGAAAAGGGGGAGGGGAATCCCATCCCATGAAAAAAAATCCAGAGTTAAATAATATATGAAGAAGAAGTTTATAAATAAATCCGTAACACTTATCTCCATCATTGCGTGCAAAACAATACAATATGCTATTTCATTAAACAAAGTAATGAAACCTGAGAAACCAGTCCCATTGTTAATCCAAAAAATCAGCCACAGAAATCATTATCAATCTGGTGCAGCATCTTACATTCCACTTCCATAATTCTTATATGTGCAAGTGGGAAACCAGCTTTACATTGATCCAAATCAGTTTATGCATAATTTCTTAGTCATCGATAGTTATTTTTATTTTTGTAATCTTCACAAATTTACTACCTTTTGTCCTCCTCAAATTCAAGCTCGGAGCGCTTAGGTATCTAAAATAGTTCTACATTGTCACTGTGCCAGTAAAACTAGAATGTCGCAACTGAGAATTTTTAACATGTAAAAACTACAGCCAATAATTATAAACAACAATCCCATTTCCACACTATGATACTTCAACACTAAAGAATTTCCCTTTCTACAACATTCCACTAGCTGACAATATTTGATTATACACTTCAGCAAGGAAGAGTACAAAATACTAAGTTCAAAATGTATTACATATGAATATGAATATGAATTTTTAAAGCTCACGTTTCAAATTCAGCTATGGGGTAGGGCCAATAAATCAATCTTAGGAAATGACAGCATTGAAATAGTGACCAATAGTGCAGAAGGTGAACAAAACAAATTCCATAGCAGCCATTTATGGAGGCATATCAGGCATATTCTGAATTATTTTCCGAAAGAAGAAACACAATTATACGAGATGAGGCAAACAAGAGATTTTGAAACCTATAGAGTGGTAATCCACAAAAATCCTTTGCGGTGGAACTAGATGATCTATTCCCAGTGTGATCTAGATGATTTAAAAAAAAAACAAATGAACAAATTAATAAATAAATAATTATAAAAAAGAACAAGGCAAACTTTTTATGCATGAAGAGTGTTGAATTTAGCAGGGGATATTTAGAGGAAGATAGAACAGGAGATTCTAGGGAATGATAATGCCTTATTATTTAAGAGAATGCAGTACATAGGTTCTGCATATCATCCATAAGTTTAGACTTGGAGAATGAGAAACAAACCAAAAATTTGTAAAGACTATGGAGTGTTGGCTAACACAACTGCAATTGTGGCTGCATCATTTGTCCACAATATCAAGAAATACAACAAAGCTGCGAAACCTTGATTGAAAATCATACAAGCATAGACAGACTGCCAGCTAATAGCAACTTCTGCATTGGAATTTTCTCAACAAAGGAATCATCTGTGTATGTATCAATGCATCAGCTCATAAAATAACTTCATGAAAGAAAACCAAACCACTTTGATTAACTATATAAACCTATCTTCCCTTATACAATATACTACTGAATCCAAATTGCATAACTTCCAATTACATGAAACTTCAGAAACAAAAATCAGTTCAGAAAAAGAACACAAAAAACCTATGTTCATCTGGTGAACCTCCTCCTACTGCCATAACCAGAACCATCTCTGTGACTCTGCATCTTCTCGTGTCTCAAAGCCCTCTCCCTATCCTTCTCTTTCCTCTCCCTTTTCAACCTCTCTTCCCTCAATTCCTCCATAGTCTTCCTCTTCTTCTCACCCTTATTTTCTCTCCTATCCACGTCACCACCTTCATCCTTATTATCATCACCGACACCTTCACCATCAGGCTTCCGAAGATACCACGGCAACTGAACCCCCTTCCCCGCAAGCCCATAGCCCAGCCTATACTTCTCATCCTCCGGGCCCACAGAAACTGTGGGCTTGGGCTTGGGTCCTCCTCCCTTCTCAATCTTCTTCCTCCTCTTCGCCCAATCCCTTTCAGCAGCACCGTCCTTCTGAATTGGGTCAAAAATGTTGATCCCCTCGAAGAGGTTGATGTGGCCAGGGTCGGAGGAAGGCACGGGTTCGGAGCGGGAGGAAGGCTGAGGTTCGGATTCGGGAGGCGGCGGAATCGACGGCGCCAAGCCGCGAGCGACGCGGAGTCGGTCGAGGCGGAGCTCGGCGTCGCGCTTCCGGGTCTCTTCACGCTTGAGCTGCTCCTCCCTGGCGGCTTGCTCTTCGTCGCGACGGACCTTCTCTCTGTTGTCGAAATTGTAAACGTTCCATCGCTTTTGGGGGAGAATGTTGAGACCTCCGTGCCCTCCCATTCTCGATTGCTAGCAACTTACTACCACTACAGGGGATTGGGAATTTCAAGGACGATGAAGATTATTGTACAGTGTTGCACGCACTTGACGAGTTCAAAAGATTGAGGAATTTCCCAATTTCTGTTCTCTGCCAAACCCTAACCTCTGATGGAGCAGGGATCACCAAGCCAGCTCAATTCTCCTTTTAACCTATTTTTAACTATTGTTTATAAATTATAAAAGATATTCATTAAATAAGAAGTCATTTTTAAAGATTTATAATTTTCAACAAAATTCACTCAATAATAAAAATTTATTTTATAAAATATATTACGAACATTTTATTAAAGCAAATATGTTATTAGAGGTTAGATTATTTAGTTTCATATAATTAATTTATTGATTTATATTTTTCAGTCATTATAAAAAATAGGTTATATATATATATATATATATATATATATATATATAAATTAAGAATTACAATTTAGATTATCTTAGAATACGTCCCAAGTATAATTTTTTGATGTATTATTTTTTAAAAAAAAATTGTTGATTTATGTTAGGAAATGTTTGTTGGTTAACATAGAGATACTTATATTTTAAAAGAAGCTCATTAACAAGTTATAACTATAATTTTCTTAAAATACACTAAAGTGTAACTTATAAACATTCTATGTCTAAACAAAAGAAGGTATACATTAACATTTTTTATGTGTGTGATGCAAAGGGAGTTTTACATGAAGTTCACATCCCTAACTCTTTTCTTTTACAGAGTGAGGAAAACTTGAATATAAACTCTACTTGGTCAAAATAAATATTCCTATTAACGTCGGGTTGATAGTGAAAAAGTTTTTGCTTCAATGACAAATTATCACGTATAATTTATTAATTTTATAATAATTAGCTTAAAGAATTACACTTATCATAATTTTTAATTAATTGAGAATGATTAGTTGACCTTAAAGAAGAACGAAGAATTGAGCAAGATATTCATCCCATTATCCATTGATCACATATGAAGAGCAATTTCAAAATTTTAATTCAAAACTCTGGAGCAATGTGTTGAACTTGCGAACTTTGATGAATTTGGAACTGGAAAAATTATAGAAATATTGAATTGCAAACTAGTGTTGTGACTAATATATATTACTCAAAGGCTAATTTGGACTGACTAACTTAAGTAAAAAACACTTGCATTGTGTGTTTGGAAACACAATGGCACATTGGATGTGATTTTTCACGTCTTGATTGACTAGGATGGGATAAATCACGTTACCAAATCATTTCCAAATACGTTATTAATAACAATCTAACAGATTAATAAACTTCTAAGCATTTACTAGCTACAAACTTACAAATTTAACTGTTAGTTGCAATGCGAAGGGTTTTCAACCGTCAAAAAATGAAATCACTAAGTTGTGTACGTTTGCCTTTATTACCATCGCTTTTTAAGATGTATGCACTTTCTTCCACATTTGCATTCAAGCAATTCATCCTCTGCCTGGTCAAGGGTACAAGAGAAATTAGTGAGGGGAGCAACATAGAGAAATATGGGCATGAAATAATAGTACGCAACTCAGATGCCAATGTTATGTCTTTACAAAAATATGGTGATGTTAGACCCTAATTCTACTATCTCGTTAAGGTTATATTATAAAAAATATTAAGTGATATCATATCCTAATTCTATTTGGGTCCAAAAAATAAAGAAAAAAAATAAATAAAAAAGAAAAAAGAAAGTAAATGTAAAAGAGAAAGAAGAAAAAAAAACAAAAAAAAAAGACATATAAAAAATGAAAAAGAAAAAAAAGTATTATGAAAAAAAAAAGAAAACTTGAAAAAAAGAAATAAGAAAACATAAAAGAAAAAAATGAAAAGAAAAGAAAAGAAAGAAGAAGAAGAGAACATGTGAAAATTAAATAATAATAATAATAATAAAAGAAAAAATATATATTTTGTGGTCTATTGGACTTTCAAAGAGAGTCCATTAGGTCAAAAGGGGACAATAGTGCATAAAAGAAGAAAGAAGGTATCTAACAAGGATCCCGAGAAGAAAAAAGAAACCAATTCAACGACGCCATTTGATAAGCTTTGTCAATGAAGAAGAGAGGTCATCATGTAACCCCTCATACTCACTCTCTCACCCTCACGTTTCTCCTTCTACTCTTTGTTTCTTGTTTCTTCTTCTTCTTGTTTTTTTTTTCAAATCACACGCAACACTTTCTTTCTGATTACCTTCAAATCACACCATCGCTCTCTTCGATTTTTAGGGTTTTTGCTATTGCCTTGCCTCCGTTCCCCCCTTCTAACAAAAACAATGTATTTTCTCTTGTCCTTCGTATCTATTCTTTGCATTTGGTTTTGGGTTGATTGAAGGCATTCATAGCGTAATTTGTTGCTGCATTTTAATCGATTTATCTAACTAGGACTCAATAGTTCATTGCATGCAACCATAATTTTATTAGGTTTTTTTCTTCTTTGTTTTCAATTAGGTTTTTATGTCGCTCTCCTTCAAACTTCATCTTTCCAAATCTTCTCTTTGCGATTGTGTTCTATTCTGCTTCCTACCGCAATAGTTTCTCTACTGTTAGATGGCCATGGCAGTCTCGCATTGTCGGCCAGTGGCGCCGGGGAAAGGCGCACCACCCTCCATGGTGGTCACCCAGTTCTCGTGCCGTTTTGGGATTTAGGTCATCTAGGGTTATTTCAACCTTGATGCCTAAATGCGGGTTGGGTCGGGTTGCCCTGATCCAGTTTCAACCCAACCGTTAAAAAAATAATTGTTGTTCACACTACCTGTTTAATACATGCACCTTTTTTTGTTTTGACTAGCCCATTTTTGCAAAGTCTGTAATATGGCAAAAAGGCTATTCACACCCTTTTTTTCATACATGCACTCTTTTTTGTTTCGGGACTAGTTCATTTTTGCAGTTTGTAATATGATGGAAAGACTATTCACACCCCATTTTTCATACATGCACTCTTTTTCTTTTGGGCCTAGCCCATTTTTTCAAAATCTGTAATATGACAGGAAGGCTATTTACACCCTATTTTCCACACATGCACCATTCTTATTTTGGGATAAACCCATTTTTTTTGTGAAGTCCAAAATAAAATAAAATTGAAGATCACACTCTTTTCTTTATATGTGCACCCTTGACACTTAGAATAGTGACTAGGCTTGCCATGTCAGCACTCTGTCAGTGTTGATTAAGTCCAAGTCAACCCTTTGACTTTAAAAAAAGAAAAATTAAAATAATTATAAATATTAGTGGATATATTTTTTTTCTCTTATTTCTTTATGGTTTCTATTGTTTATCTTATTCTTCAATGTGATTTTTTTTATCATAGTTAGCTAGTTAGTTTAATTAATAATGCATTGTAGATATCTCGTTATTCATTTTATCTTCTCCCATGTATTAGTTTTGCATCATTAATTACTAAATGTACTCTCCGCATTAGCACTATGTCAACTTTTTTTTACAAATCCGCATTAACATTCTTTAGTACACGCTTACACTATATGCACTCCATGCTGGGTCTCCGACTTGTTTGGTGGTGTTTTAATAAAGTGTGAGTAAATTTTGTGAATGACATGTTGGGTTTCCAACTTGCTCGAGTTCACAAAATTTATCACAAAACCAAAGTCTTTTTCAAAAAAGGTAACATTCTCAAATAAATGATCACTCAATTCTCCTTTTTTCGTGCACTTCATACTGGGTGTCAAACTTGTTTGGCAGTGTTTCAATAAAGTGAGTAAATTTTGTGAATGTCATGTTGGGTCTCTAACTTGCTTGACTTCACAAAGTTTACCACAAAATCAAAACCTTCCAAAATAAAAAAAAAAATCAACTAAACAAGCAATCTTTTTTTTTTACAAAGAACTACGCAAGTTTGATTTTCTCATTGCACTTGGGGATACGTAGGAATGAGGAAAATCCCTTGTTGCAAAAAAAAACACCAAAAAGATAAAATCCTTTTAAAAAAAATTGATTTCCTTTTCTAAAATAAAAAATAATATAACAAAAATATAATTTATGTTTTCAAGAGAAGATAAATAATTAAAAGACACTTTACTTTTGGCACACTCAATTAAAGGTTATTGTCTTCATAGCGGACATGTGGGATGTTAATACTTTTCTCGTAAACGATTCCCGGTTCCTTTTTCTTAAACTGTAGACCATTATTTATCCTTTTTTTTTATTTTCCCGACATTTTCATTAAATAAACGTGGATGGCGACTCCTCAAGTTTTCAATTTTTGGAAAATAATTTATTTATTTTTTTGTCTATATTTTATTTCGTCATCCCATGGTGACCCACATTGCAACAAGTGACAACTTTTATTAATGTTTTCTAAAATTTATGAATTTTAAATAACATTAAAACAAGAAATGTTCTTAAAATTTTTAAATGACATATTAATAAATTAAAGATGCTATGATTATTCTTTTTTTTTTTTGCATCTCTAAAATTGTATAACATAAAAGTTTAAAGTATAAAGGCCAATTTAAATTTCATAAAAAAAATTCAAATTTCAAATTAAAAGTTTTATATGATAAAATTTATTATGTTATTAAAACTCACAGATTTTAAGTGTAACAAATTTTGATACTCTTTTTATTTAAATATTTACCATATACAAAATTAAGAAACAGTACAATAAGGGTAACCAAATACTAATATCTAAGCATCTTGTGCCAGACATCCAAAATTCCAATCTCCTATTTGGGAGTAGTGACAGATACTTACCAGGTGAAATGGTCTTCACAGCATATAGAATCCCATATAATTGCAAGCCCGACTCCTTTCCTTCACATGACAAGCAATAAACAAATTTGTATTAAGCTAAAGAAAGGCAGATAAAAGTTGACAATACATAAAGGATGAACACAGTTAAATATTGAGCAACTGATATTTCGATCCTATGAAAGTCAAAGTTAGTCTCAGGAGTTGGTATTTATAGTCCAAAAGTAAATTATTGACCATAAATGCTCTCCACCTTCAAAATTCTTCAAGGAAAAGAAATAAAAAGCGACAAAAAGTTCAAAACTTGAAGCGTGATTGGGTATTACAATCCAATCCAGATATACGTCTATATAATCACATTGTTTCAGTAGATTAAGAAACAGGGTAATGATATGACAAATCGAAGATACCTACCATGTTGCAGTATACATATCATAGAACTTTTCTAAGGCTTTATCAAAGCAATAATGGCAAACCAAGAGATCCTTGATGTCAGTGACCTTGCATGCTGACTAGCAGCATTTAACCTATGTTAACACAGATTGAAATAAACTGACAAGCATATAGTATGAAACTAAATTGTTATTAAAAAATGTCATATGAAATACATATATGCACACATGACATGATACATTCTTGATGACATCCTTGGGTCACACGATTCAACTTTGGTCTACTAGTAAGTCCATCCATCCCCCACTACTTGTTTGGTTCTTCACAAGTTTATGCAATTTAAACAATTCACTAATAATTTTCTTCTAAATACATGACTTGCAAAAAAAACACATGGAAAATGCAGAAAAAATGAACTGGAGGGGGAAAAAAAGGTGACGGGGGACTGTACGAATCAAATTATCATATCTTCCATTAAATTTCAGAGTTATATTTGATGGTCAAGAGTGATACAAGGTTTAGCTCCAACACCAACGATGTTCAATACTCGTGTCAAAATACATTCATATCATATAGAAGAAAGGGAGACTTTAACCTTAATTCATTCAAAGCATGGTAAAGTAAACAAAGAAAACTCACCAGACGTTTAAGCTTGTGTGAATAATATTTTTGATGGGAAGGGTGTGTGTTAGGCTACCTTTAAAGCAAGTGTATGAAGGAAGGACTCATGGCAAGTATAAGCTGAAGCCAGAGCAGCAGCCAAAACCAGAGTTAACTGTAGCTGACTAGGATCAGTTACAGTTTAGTAATTAGTCTTATAACTGATTTAGGTCAATTACAGGTAGTTATTTAGCTAGTCTGTAGCTATAAATAGATACTAACCACCTATAATTACTCATTCGGTAATCATGGTGGTTGGTTAGGGAGGCTAGGCTCTAATCCCTAGATGTATCCTTGCATCATGAGATTACTAAAACGAGAATTTTGACCAGTTTTATCATCCCTAATTCTATATCCTTAAAGCTACACTCAGATTGCATCATGTTTGGTTTTCTTTGAAAGTAATTTTTACCAATATTTCATCTACACTGAGTTTCAATTAGAAACAATATACTGGTTGTGACACTCTTAAAATGTGTAAAATGAAAAAGAAAAAAAAGAGAAGGTAATGATATATGGATATTCATATGTCATAAACACTTATTCTTTTTCTTTATCTCTTTTTTATTATCAAATTATATCATCTATTATATTTATATTTTTTTTCCTCTTTCTCTCTCACATGGTAGTCACAATAACTAGAAATTCTAAACCAATCTAAAAAAAGGAAATTTTGGATTGGGTTTAATAATTAGTTCAAATTAGATTGAAAAATTACAAATCTAATGAGTTTGGATCGGATTTCATATTTCGCTATTGAAAATCCAATCCACTTGATTACATAGTATGTTTTTTTTTAACCTTTAGAGTTTGGGATTTTTAGCCCCCAGTTTGATTGTATTTTATTTTATTTTTTCATTTTAAGGCTACTAATAAATTATCACTATAATTATTATAATATATGATATGATTTAATTTTTAACTTAGAACGAAACATATTTCATATTAGACCAGTAATTAAAAATAATTTTTAAGTTAAATATATTAAATTACATACTATTTGAATACTTTCCTGATATTTTTTTAAAATAATCATTATTATTATTATAATAATAAATCTGATGAGAAATCAAATATAATTTAATTGGTTTAGATTTAATTGTAAACTTAAACAGATAAAATCCTATGAGAATCAATCGAATTAAAATTTGTTGGATCAGATAAAACAATGTCACAATCCAATCCAATGGTACCACCCTGAGTATTGAGTGTCCATGAATCTTTATTTAAAAGAAAAATAAGTAAAAATTAATGTTAGTACTTACGACACTCTTAACATGCATAAAAAAAAGGAGAGAATTTAATTTTGTTGGTTGAAAAAAATATGAGTATTATAAACTCCTATGATATGTTACTGTTTTTAATTTATACGGAAAAAAAAGGAACATGCGTAAAAAGTAAAAAAGCAAAAAAAAGTTTGAGTTGGAGATGCTCTAAATTTTGAGGACATCATCATACACGCAAGTTTCATTGTCTTCTGCATTAAATTTCCAGCAGACAAGTTGAAAAAGGAACCAAGGTAGATAAGGCCAACCGCCGTCAACCAACGCCCTAGAATATTAATTTCTCAATTGCCAAAGCATCCGTGTCAATTTGTAATTTATCTGATGATGACTTTTAGCTACCTAATTTATTTGATGCTCTAAAGGGGTAAATAAGATTAAAATTTTAAAAAATTATTTTAGTATAAAAAAATCATAAATTTTAAAAATTAAATAAAAGTATTATTTCTTATCAGAATAAAAAATTTGAATATTAATAGATTTATATTATAAGAATTTAATAGATTTGAAAGAATTTTATAGATTATAAGATTTATTTATTTTTTGAATTTTTAAAAACATGATTAAAATTAGAAGAGTCAGTAAAAAAATAATAAAAAATATTGAGATTTAAATAAAAAATAAAATTAATATAATTTTTTAATAGTTATATTAATTTTATCTTTATATCTTCATGTAGTAACCTTTCTTATAATAATAATTTTTTATTTTTACTTTTAGATTTAAACAATAAATTTAAAATAATAAATTGATTTTTTGATTTTTTAATTTTTATAATTATTTTATGATAAATCTAATACTATATAGTATTATCTTTCTTAAAAAAATTAATTGAATAACATAAAATTTATTTTAAAAATCCTGATTAAATATCATAAAATTTTATTATAAAATTTTTTTAATTTTTTTTTTAAAACCCCAATCCATTACATTCCTGATGATTCCCAGAGTTGACAATTTTGGACTAGTTTGTGATCCAGATTGTTTGGAGCAAAAGACACACACTGTTGCAAAACCTAGAAACATCCTTAGATGCTTGTGCTTGATGAATAACATAGCTCAGCATTAGTATGATCTAATATATAATATAAGCCACAACAGAAGCATCATCTGACCCCAAAAAGATGGCAATAATCGGTTGCAGCAGTGATGGACACATGGATGACACAAAGTTCAGCAAACCGATGCCATGGATTGGCATATACATAGCAGCAGCATCTCTTGCCTGTCTCATAGCAATGGCAGCAGATCTCATACACGGAATTCGCGGTCGCAAACTTTGGTTCCCTTGCAAATTCTTCTGCCTAAACGCCACTTCCTTGGCCATAATAGCTGTTGCAGTGAAGTTATCAGTGGATCTCAACACCCCCATGCCTCACCGCCACGATCAGCTATCGAAACTCAGCAGCAGCGCCTTGATCTGCACAATAATGGCCAATTCCATGCCAACTCTTGGCATCACAGAGAACAAGGACACCATGATGAACTTCATGGCCATGGCCATACTTGTGATCACCATGATTGTGAACATCTGCATACAGTTTGTCACTGGTGTTATTTATTTGTTCTGGGTGGAACATGCTGTCATCATGCTCATCATGCTAATTTTGTTGATGACCATGGCCTCCTCAGCCATAAGTCTTCCAAAGATGAAACACTACTTTGAGCTGAAGTATAAGATGAATGAAGAGGCACTTAAAGAGGGTTCAAAACTACTTGGTGAGGAAGGGAATCAAATGGTCAACAGACTCAGAGATCAGCTCATGAAAATTTGGATGATGGCTCACACAAGTAGTCCTCAATTTGTTCTTGGAAGGTCAGTGACTGGTACTGCTTCTGGTGCCTTTTGTCTTCTCAGTACCTTAACTTTAGTAGAGGCTATGCTTCGATCTTACTTGATGCCATGGTCGTTTGATTTTTGCACTGGTGACACTGACTACAAGTGGTCCATAATCTTAATTCTCATAGTTCAGGTTGCTGCAGTGGTGGTGGGTACTATAGCTCCTGCTTTTAGATGGTTCATTGCCATAACTTATAAGTGTCCCAATGTGAGGAAAAAGAGATGCAAGAGAAGGTTCCATGTAGAAGGGTACTGGACTACCAAGCTATTGTTGATTAAAGAAAGCCCTCTTGGTTTTCGAATTCATAATAGGCAGTACAGAAAACTTGCCCATGATGCAAAACTTGTTCTATTGTGTTTCTGTGTTAAACTGCAGGTGGGGATTGTGCTAATGTGTAAAGTCACCCAATACGTTTCAATATACCTCATGTACTTGATCTTGACATGTTGTGATCATTGCAAGAAGGTGAAATCCAAGTTTGTTTCTAGCGCCTCAAGCGTTAGCAGCTCGGCAACTACAGAATCAAGGCCTGGACCAAAGCTAGACCTGAGACGTTTTGTCTTGCATCTTGAAGGTGAGGAAGAGTTAGTTGAGGTGATGTTGAAACAGAACCGTGATGCCACTATTCACTGGGTTCAAGTGGGAGAAAAGAAGCAGCCAAAACTTCTCATTGAGTTATTGGAGCAGAAATGTTCTTTCTTGCAAGGATTCAAGGGAGTGGAGACATTTGACAGTGACCAAGTTCTTTCTCTACATTGTGTAGAAGCTGCATATAGTTGGTCACTTCCTTTGGTGACACTAGCTAGCGTTGTAGTATCGCTTCCAAACATCAATAGGGATTCAGTCAAAAAATTGATAAGTACTCTAAATGAAGGACTCCACTTTGTAAAGTTCATAGAAAATAACTTGGACAAAGAACGAGAATTGTTTAGACTCAGGACTGCTGCAGAAATTGTGTGGCTTGGAGTTGATCTATATGATAAGTGGCTAGATGTGGATCTTCATGAGCTATCGCTTCAAGACAAGAGCCCCAAAGAGACACTTGAGAAACTAGCTGATGCTGCAAAAATCAGGTATGAGAAATTTAGAGCCAAATATAACCACATATGCATAAAGGAAAGCCCTTCCTTATGGCCCATCAAAGTGTCCGCATCTCACACTATGTACAGAATATGTAAAACTGCTCTCTTAAATCATGAACTCTTAAGAGACAATTCAAGTGAGAGGTTGTTTGAAGCGCTTACAGTGATGATTTCTGATATATTGGGTGCATGTCTCACCAACTTGCCCCTTGTTATATCCAACAAGTGTTTGAATAGCACCATTGAAGAGAGGGAGGATACTGTCAGACATGCAGTTTACATTCTTGGTAAGACCAAGAAGATTATAGAAATGCTAGAAAAGAGAGCGTTTCCCCGCGTGAATTTCTGCCAAGGGACCTTCATTGAAGATTGGCGTTCAATGCATAAGCAAAACAGTTTTTTGCACTTTGTTCCATCTTCACTGGAGAATGACACTCATACAGATCCTCTCAAATCAAATGATCTTTACCTAAATGTTGACTAAGAGCTAGAGGTAATGGTTATTTACAATTTTGTACATTATTGCTGGAAAAGCTTTCAGATTTTGCTTGATATATAAAATTAGAAACTTAGGTGTAACAGGAATATTAGAAAATTGCACTGTAAATCACTAGTTTTTGCTTGAGTAACGTTTATAAGTGTTGAGCATATCTTCCAACAAGTAGGACAAACTTATAAATAAATACATATATGCCCTGAAATCACTTCATTCCGTGTTTCTTTTGTGTTGATTTAGTTCAATATGGCAAAACATAACCGCATATGCATTGCTCACGTTGCTTCAATAACATATTTGTTCCCTGGTTTACTCTGACTAGAATTACTCATAGTATTTCCCTTCAACAGTAAAAAACTTCATGGAACCGAACATGATTAGTTAACCACCATATCAACATTTCATCTTGCAAACTGGTTACAACAATGTCTAGCATAATCCATGTTTGCTTTCATGTTAAACTGTTACGGAAAGTACACTAATTAACACTTGGGTATAGGTAGCAGAGGCAACAGCAAACTACACAAGTTCTATATTAGAATCAGGCAGAGAAAACCTTAAAAAATACTACTACATATTAAACAGATTCACCCGCTAGAAAGCCCACACAGGAAACAATTAGTAATGACATTAGCCTTATCATTTATCAACTTACCTAAGGTATACTTTTCTTTACAAATGTTAGTTTGGTTAGAAAGGACAGTTAGTGAGAAGATTTGAATCCGCGACTTCTTCTCCCTCCCTTCATCCTTAAGCCCATCCTTTCCAACCACTAAGCCACCTTATATCTCCTACCTACCGTAGGTATACTTGAGAAAATATAAGAGAGATTTTCAATTAAGTGATAGAAGATTACTACCTGCAACAGTGGTGCTATGTTGCCATTCCTAAGGAGAGGTGGGGATTACTACTGCAACAGTGGTGCTATGTTGCCATGACTTTTTCCTCCTTCTCTTTTCCTTTAATCGTCCGACCCACCTTATATCTCTATGGTGTCTCCTCGTGTTTGCGGGTTACTAGATGCATTACTTTTTTCACTAATCTAGATCGATGCTCCTTTGAGCGGCAACAAATTGTCATTAATTTCTTACTGCATTGCAATTGCAAATGCATTTTACAGTAATGTAGCCAGTCTCAGTGTAGGCTTAATGCAAGATAACTTACAGATTCGGTGAGTGATGCATGGAATTGAAATTGTCACACTGACATGTATGTAATCAAACTCTTAAAACATAGATCCTGTCAAGTATAGTTTTCCTACTAAAAAAGAACCTTCCAATTTTCCTATAACAGGTGCAAAGATCCTATCAAAATTTGTCAAATCTTTCATCACTTATTATTTTTTAATAACTATAACTGATCTAATTCTCAAGGGTTAACTTGACCCGACTCTGGTTTGTTAAGGTATACATTTTTATAACAATTCTCACGCCATAACTTTTGTTCCCCATTAATTTTTAGAGCACTGTTATATTAAAAAATAACAATTAGATTCGATTATTTTAAAAATGAATAAAAATAAAATAATAGGGCGTATGTTTCATGTAATCCTTTTATACTCCTGAGAATATAAAGTGCGAATATTTATCCTCATTATTGTTAAAAAGGTCATGAAAAGAGACACAATATATACACAATAACTCATATCTCTTTATATCGATTATTAAGATTATATGGTAACTTGTTTGTAAAAAAAAGAAGATTATATAGTAATTCCTTAAAAAAACTATATATATAGTAATAAATTAATAATAATATTACTAGTATAATAGTAATCAATTATTTTTTTATCAACAATTACAAATACTTATTTGACCAACTAAAACAAATTATTTACTTTAAATGATCCGCTAAATTGCAGATAAATAAGGAGTGTTCAGATGACCCAATAAAAAAAATTATAACAGAATATAACTATTATTCAAAAACTCATATCCTTCTCTCTCATACTTTCGCTTTGATGAGGTTGCAGTTGCCCGGTGGAGTTCACTACTCACCAATGCAATGAATAACGCTAATTAGTTTTTGGATAAATAGTTATTTTTGTTTTTAATTTGTGTAATTTACTGAAAATTTAGAGTCTTTCAAAGTGTAAAAATACAAAATTTAGAATATCAGAAATGTAAAAAATAAGACAAATATATCTTGTTATTAACTTTCGTCTGTCACCATTAATAAAACAACCTACGTGGTATAGAGAGACCAATTTATCATTGAAATTATTAGTAACGTGTTCATCTCTAATTGCCAATCTAGGAACATATTTATCATATAATATTTTTTTGACTTTTCGTCTCCTTACCCCGCTAACAAATGCTGAAAGATGAAAATACAACATTTAGTTTTCGAACGTGTAAAAAGTGTGACAAATATATCCAAACGTTAACTGTAGTGAAAAATTATTATAATTTGAAAAAAATTATAATGATTGTGACAATTTTTTTCAACAAACTCGTAAATTAAATTGAGTTTGGAAGAAAAAAGAATACTCGTATTATAAACTACAAATAATTTTTTTACACTCTCATGCTTGATGAAAGGTTCAAGTAAAAAAATATTTATTATAAAGCATTATAGTTAAATTAAGTTCATGAATAATTTTTAGGAAAAATTACAATTACAATGACACTTTTAATTTGTAAAAAACACTCACTTCCTTTGGAATGCTTTTTTTAAGGTTATGATTTTTTAAATGATCAGTCAATAAAAAATAATTGTATATGATTTAAAAACATTAAAAATCAACAAACTTTTATTATAATTTGTAATTTGTAATTTGATATCATTGCATATACTAATAGACATTCATATTTTATTATGAAAAATTTATAAAAAAAACAATTTAAAAATAGTGTTTGATTAAACAAACACAATGATTTTCTTATTGTTTTACGTAAAATTTCTTTCTCTATGTTGATAGCATTTATTCAAGAGTTAACAACCAAAAGATTGATTTTTTTGTAGTTGAAGAAAAGTAAGAAGAATTCGCCAAAGCAATAAAAATTCACTTCCACTTGTAATATTTTATGCATGTCTCAACCATTGATGAAATTTAAAAATTATATAACAGAAACATATACTTACTGGTATGATATAGCTCTCTCGAAATTTTGTTGGAGTCATTATAAATTTTTTAAAATTATAATAATTAGTTACAATCTATTATTAACATTCGGATATATTTGTCGTACTTTTTATACTTCCGGAAACTAAATTTTGCATTTTCATCTTTGAGGTATTTGTCAGCGGAGTGGACAAATGAAAAGTCAACAAAATGTTATGACAAATAGGTCCGTAGGCTGACAATTAGAGATGATCACGTTAATCATCATTTCAGTGACAACTTTTTCCCTTTGTGCCATGCAGGCTTTTTTATTAACGGTGATGAATGAAAGTTAACCTCGGATATATTTATCATACTTTTAAAACTTCTAAGGATTAAATTTTATATTTTCATCCTTCAAGAAGATGTATTTGTTAACGAATTACATGTTGAAGGACAAAACTAAATATTTATCCTTAATTTTTTCTTCCTCTTTCGCATTAAAAATAAAGTTTTCTTCTTCTTCTTTTAGAGTGATCATTAGCTTTTTAAATTTATGAAAAATGATATTTTACACATCAATTCTTATATAATAAAATAAAATTTTCACTTTTCTCAATTTCTAAAAAAATATTATCAACATTGTTTTTCTTTTAGAATTGACTTAAAAACATATCTCTCCCAATCATCTCAAAACACAATATATTTATTTGATTTTCTTAGCCATCTATTCATTTTTATTTATATATTTTTAAAAAATTGTTTATTATAAATTTTAATCATATAAAATAAACATTAAAAAAATATATAAGAAAATTTTTGTATAAATATTTTATTGAAAAATATAAATTTTCCATGAATTTAATTCGTTTCAAAGTTTATTGTTAAACAAACAAATACGTATCACATAAAAAATTTAAAAATAATATAGTTATTCATTTATGAAATTAAGGCAGAACAATCTGTAGTCTGTACTATCCAATAAGATATTTTACGGCATTAATATATAATATTATAACATGAATTAAACTCTTAAAAAAAGTACAAAATGAATTAATAGGAAATCCATAAATATATGACTTAAAAATAATTATTATAAAAAATATAATATTTGATTATTAATAGTTAAATACGAATATAAAAGAAATGACCTTTTTGATACGTATACATATTAAATTTTTTATAATATTTATATTTTCGAATTAAATTAAATTTTGATAAAAATATATTTCCATTTTATGATGGCTGATGTGTGCCATGCACATGCCCATAGCTACTGATTGAATAATGCTAATTTAAATGTTGTATACAATTAATTAATAATTTAATGATAGCAGATGAGGTAGGTTGGTGCCCGTGGCCGGTGGGCATAGACATTGAGTGTTTCTGAAAATTTAATATTTTCATATTTATATATGCAATTAATTTCTCTTCTCAACAATACTTTATCAAAGAAGAATAAAGATAATATGATTTAATTGTTATTCTAGTTGCTGGTCAAAAACTTCGATAGTCATATAGCACATTTGTTAAAATATATAGTATAATTTTAAAAAATAAGCTCCTCTATTATTTGAAAGCTAATTTGAATGTTAAAATTTTAAAAAATATATATTATAATTTTTTTTGGATAAGTTTTAGTAATAAAAAAGATTTCGTTTCATTTACTTAAATACTTGTCATGAAAAAAGTACATATATAATAGAATTGATTAAACTTAAAAGTTAACTTTAGTTTCTATATAATATTAATTAATAAAAAATCATAATAGATATAATTTTTAAAATAATTATTTTAAAAATTAATAAAATTATCATATTTTCCAATTGTGATTAAATGAAAGTATTAGAATTCAATATTATTTACTGTTATAATAAGTATATCCAACCTCGTAAAAAAATATCAAAATTAAATGACGATATGAATACTTGTAGAAAGAGTAATAAAGCAAAGCAGCAATATATTTATTATTTTGTTGAAGCAAACACGGCCTTGTTGGAGTTGTTCGCAAGAAACCGGAGCGTTGATTTTCTTCTATTTCTCGATCGTCTTCACGAGGTTTAGTTTTCTGAACTATATACCATCAAATTCGTAAACCTTGAGGTTTGAGTTTCGAAAAAATTATTAATCGCCCAGCAAATTTCCTTCGCCGATAAAAAGTAAATTGTCGCAACCGTCTTGTATCTCTTTCCCTGTTTTTTAAGGAAAGATTGTCTGCAATCAGAGGTTTTTCTTTTTTCCTTGATTCCGTTGCTTGGAAGAGTTGATCGGAAATTCCATAATAAAATTTTCTTTTTAATTTTATATAACGAAGATTAATGTTCTGTTGCATACTCTTTTTGTTAAATAAGAATTTTAGGTGTAGGTCCATCTTCAATCTTCATCTTGTTTTTTTGTGATTATTGCTGGGTACTTGTTTTTTTTTTTTTTTTTTGCTGTTTCTCAATGATGCCCCCCTTTTTTTTTATTTCTAAAACTTAGTATTTTTTATTTTATTTCGAGTGATTAACGAATTATTTGTCCTTTGTTGGAAGAATGGACGATGCATCATCTTAGTTTTGATTGACTTTTGTTTTATGCTAATTCCAGGAAGAATGGCAAAGAGTTACTTCAAACAAGAGCATGATCTTGGTATATGCTGTATTTTTCTTTATATTGTTCTTGGTTGGTGAAATATAATTTTATGGAAAGCTGAATAACGTAAAAATAAATGGTTCATTTTGTCTGCAGAGAAGAGAAGAGCTGAGGCTGCTAGGATTAGAGAGAAATACCCAGACCGTATCCCGGTGAGAACTAGTTCTGACTTTTTCTCTACAACTATCTGTTAATGATGCAATCTATGTTGTTCTCTTATCTGTTTTGCCTGTTGAGGAACAATGCTTTTCAATCTATGTGACTCTTTTTCAACCCTATAAATGTGTTCCGATGTTTAAATGTTGTCTTTTGTGTTTTCTCTTTCATGTCATAATTTGGCAGCATAGATAGCTGACTAGCACTTGACCCTTGTGTCGGAATATTACTGGATGTGGGATCTAGATGCTTTATTTGCAACCTTCCATGTTAATAGTGATAAATGCAGGTCACTGGGTTGCATAATTAGTTAATTACAGATTTGATATTCATCAGGATTTAGTGTTGTGTTGTGCTGTTGTTGAGAAATTGTAGGTTCATGGTTTGACCACTTCTACCAGACTGGCCGGCCTAGTTTGGTTTTTGAAACATTTTGGAAATATACCGCATGCTAAATTATTGCAACTTGTGTTGCCAATTTTTTACCAATTTTGATTATCTCCGTGGAAATCCTTTATTGGAGGTTAAATTACCAATTACAGAGTCCATTGAATTATAGAATGAATTCAACTCATGGAAGAATGTTCAAATGATTTTTACTCATGAAACTGCATTTGTGACCTAGGCCTTTAACCAAGGTTGTATACAGTAATGCAAGTATGAAGTATCTTATGCCCTCAAGCTATTTTATTTGCATCTTAGAACTAGTTCTTCTTCATTCTATCTGTCATTTAAGGGCAATTCATGTTCACGTATGCTTCTACTTGCTGCCTGCTGTATGTGTGATACTTGAAAATGTACATCAGTGATATCTCTAGTTATTGTGCTAAATTTTCTCTCGATGTGCTTGAAGGTGATTGTGGAGAAGGCAGAAAGAAGTGATATCCCAAGTATTGACAAGAAGAAGTAAGATTTTGTCAATACTTTTCATATAATCTGGAAACGTCACATTATTTGTTTCTGCTCATGTTCATATCTTCAAAAGGAAAGGAAAATGGAATTTTTGGTATTGTATTTAAACTAGATCGTAATCAACAATAACATATTTTAAAAACAGAGGTCATTAGGCAAAGTAAGTGGAAGGCGAGAAATCATGGATTTTTTTTTCCTAATAGCAAAAAATTCTGGATCTTCAGGAATTTTTTTCTATTTGTCAATAAATTGCTGCAACCATTACAAGTAAGTTTGTAGGTGTAGAAGCTTACTCCAATAAATATGTTCCATTAGATGAACTCTTAACAAAATCCACATTGGATTGAAAGTGTGTATAATGAAAGTCATGCTTATAAAGTTTTGCATAAAATTAAAACTTTTACCCTCCATCCATTGTTTTTAAATTAACATACGGCATACCTTTCAAAGAAAAGATAATTCAAGCATTTGATTACATTCCTGTTTTTGTTTAAATTTTCTAAAATTTTATATGAAAATTTACATGCTAAGCAATTATTATTCAATAGATTGATCAAGATTACTTTTCTGCAAGTACTTATTGTGTACTAAATTGATCAAAACATTATATTGATTTTGGCTCAATAGACTATTGGCAATAGTTGAGAAATTTGTTGATATTGGTAAGTGATGAATTGTATGAATAACTATCAATTCATTATAATGTGGGTAGCTAAAGCCATAATTGCTACCTCTATTGAAGAACCTTAATTATGAATTAGATAAACAGAATTTGAACTGGATATCTATTTTTAAAAGAATTTGATGTTATATGAGTGTTGGTTCTCGTATAGCTTGGCACCTGGCCGTGATGGATTTGTATTTTGTGCTTGATGATAACGAAGTGATAGAATGGACTAGATATCATTTGCTGCAATATTTCTGTTGTCAAATGACTTTTTGTCGCATGACATTTAAATTTTCTTAGGTGTATAATTGGCAGTAGCAGCCGTATGCCCTTTGTTTTAGTTATCTAACTGAATAAATTAATGTAGGTACCTTGTCCCTGCTGATCTGACAGTTGGACAGTTTGTCTATGTTATCCGCAAAAGGATTAAATTAAGTGCAGAAAAGGCAATCTTTATCTTTGTGGACAACGTCCTTCCACCTACAGGTTAAAACTTCAGAAAATAATATTCTCCTTCAATTTTATTTGATTCGATTTTGCAATATGATTCTTTAGCCTTCTAATAGAGAGTAGCAGTAGCCTATAAGTTTTCTGTGTTTCTCAATTTTTTCAGGAGCAATTATGTCTTCCATATATGATGAGAAGAAGGATGAAGATGGGTTTCTTTATGTTACTTACAGTGGAGAGAACACTTTTGGGGATCTGACTTCCCATTAGCATTATTTTAAAGATTGGCACTATAATATAATTGCTTTCTCATTGGCCAGTCTCATAAATTTGTATCGGTACTCGATATCAAAGAACATTGCTCTCAATACAATGTACAGTTTGTATATAAACTCTAAGAAGAACCTGTTTAATGTTAAAAATGTTTCCTCCTTTTCAGCCTTGCAACTCTTCGAGTAGTTTAGTGTTTGAATTTTCGTAATCCACTTTTCCCCTTCATCTGGATTACATGGTTATTGGGAAGAGGCAAACTCGCATGGAATTGAGTCAGTAATCATTATTTGGTGGAATTTGGCATAATTTTCTACTGGATTGTGGAATTTATATTATTTCAGAGAGCAAAAAGGGCCTGAGGCAGGGAACTAGAGCTTCTAAGAAATCTTAGAATCTTATCTTGGCTTCTCAAGAAAGTCAGCACACACTGGTTGCCTTCACGGAGAGTATGATCAATTTTTACTGTCAACAAACGATCTAGGAGCTCTTTAATAGAAAGCGAAAACACATAAAAGACAACATTATTTTAATCACATTTATCATTTTACAACTGTACTCAACTTTGGTTGATCACACGTCCTCTCTCACATCCAAGTTTTTCAAGGCTTTCCTCAATTCTGAGTACTTGACCCAGTTTCAATATACTAATTTATTTTAATAACTGAATTAAGAATTGGGTTGCAGCACCAGGGGAGAGTGAGTCTGAGATAGCATGAGAAGGAGAAGCCTGTTGCCTTGAGGAGTGTTAGTGGGAAAAAACGATAGCAGATAGGTTTTATTTTAAACTTTTAATAAGTTGACAAAATCTACACAATATACTGTTGCAAACATATACTAGTCTATCCCACCCAACTCATGTAAAACATTTCTCCTTCATGGCTTCACCGAATCATACTCTTATTTAGCAGGGAAACCTCCTTAACCAACTACCTGAAAATCACTTCAATAAAATTATCAATTACAACAACTAAGGTACCCAGACAGAGGTCAATTTCTCATATATACCAACCAATTGGATAGTGTTTGATATGGAAAACAGGAGTCGAGAGGGTCTCACACTGATATTTCCACTACATTCAGTTTAGTCACTACTCATCATTCATCCACAAACACACGGAATTCTCAATGTTCAACTGGAAATTCATTCAACGCAGTTATCCATATCCTCAAAAAAGAAAAACTCAATACACATTAATTTAAAGACAATCACTCAGGAGCTGCACAAAAAAAAAAAAGAGAGTGCAAAACAAAATAGCTTAGGATGCGTTTGGTTTCTATTTTTAAAAACTGGTTTTAGTTTTCAAAATGCAACTAAATAAGGTTGCTAGCAGGCGGAGAGTGGTATAAGGCACAAAACAGAATGTGCAATTGAACAAGATGAAAACAGAAGACATGAAAAAACATCTCCTAGTTATCTTTTTTTTTTTTTTTTAACATTTGTTTTGGAAGCAGTTTTCATAATTTAAAGACTTTGGACAATGAAATTGATTGTTCATTGTTGAGTAGTATGGAAGTGTTATAGAAAACAGATGCTAAAACCAAATGGGATCTTACTGTTGAATTTCTTTTTCGCGATACTTCCATTGTTGAGCGAGTATATAAAATTCTTGACAGCCTCAGCGTTGAAGCGGGCGGTGTACTGCCAAAAAAAAAAAAAAACCGAATCCGTAAGAGCAATCCGCGAAGGAGTTAAGTTAACGAGATAGCGAGAGAGAGAGAGAGAGAGAGAGAGAGAGAGAGAACCTGAACGACAACGACATAGTATTTGGAATTCTTGCGGTCGCTGCAATCGACGACGTTGGCGGGGGCTTGCGTGTTAACGAGAACGATGCTTTTGCAGAGATGGTGGACGGAGGCGGCGGAGAATGGCGTCGCACCGGGCTTCGAGGGGCCAGTCGTAGTAATCGGAAGGGACTCTCTTGAAGGAAAAATTGGGAACGCCGTTGCTGCGCAGAATGGAGGAGAGGCGAGTCACGGTGTCGGTGGCAGTGTCTTCGACGGTGTCGTTCTGGGAAGCGGGTGATGCAAGATGCGAATGCTCCAGTTTCGATATGCGTTGCAGGAGCTGGGTTTGGACTCGCTCCAGCTCCGCAAGGGCTTCCTCCATTCTCATTTCGCGCCGGGTGTTCTGCTTCAACTATGGTCACATTGTGGAGCATCTTCTCCCATACACCCCTCTAAAATTATGTATATTTTATCAAATTTATTTTTTATTGATAAAAATCCAAGAAGATATTAAGGAGTTTCCAACCCTTAGACTTATAGTCTTTTGCTATATACATGAATAACTCAATTGATACCATTAAAATTTTAGAGACTAAAATCGTATATTTATGATATTTGAGGCAATAGTAGTGCAATTAAACCTTTTATTGTAGGTTTTATGAGCAAAGGTGGTTAGTTGCAATGAAATAAAGATATACTCTATTTGTTTTTATTATAATACCCAAGTATGAAGTGGTACATATTTTTTTTATAAAATTCAATATATAATGTTTCATGGATTAATTATTTTAGATTAAAAATATCTCATTAAAAGAAGAGAGATAATATATTGATAAAAGATTAGAAAAGATAAGTGTATTAATGACAAGGAAAGTTTTGAAAAAATTTATAAAACTTAAGAAAAATTTATTGTTATCAACTAAATTAATCATTTTTCTTAATTATGATGAAATAGGTAATTGAGTCTATTATATAGGAGCGGAGGGAGTAGTATATATAGGTTATGTGGTTGTTGTAGTGAAAAGAGAATACATCCTACAAGCAAAGTATTCATAGTTTTGTGAATATTGTTTGTTGTAATGAAGAGATAATATGACTTATATAAACTTAGTGCTCATAATATGCTTGGGTTTCTTTAAACAACTAGGGGTTGGGTCAATTATTTAATTGAAAATATTGAGCATGTGTTTCAATCCTTTTTTTAGAAACAAGTGGGCCATTTATTTGCAAAATTATGCTCATTCACATGTGTCAATTTTGTCAAGATTTCTTCATTAATCAGGGGAAGAATATGCACAAATCGGATTCTCAGAGGTATACGTTAAGAGATAATTGAATTTGGTTAGACAATGTGTGATTAGTAAATAAGGATGAATTTTTTAGCCAAGTACACAATGTATCATCAACTATTCAATGACTCGACAAGATCTAGCCAATTGAAAGGATCTTATGATAATTGGATAAGTATTGCTCGCCATAATAAAGAGATGGTGTAGTGTATGAAAACATAGTATGATGATACATTGGGCGAGGCAAAACCCACAACTTATGATATGCATGATTTATGACAATGAATTTAGATTACTTCTTGTTTTGCATTGATATAGTTCTTTGAATGTAATGTACTACCACTATAAGAAATTGGTCATATAGCAATGAAAAGCTACACTCTTATGACATCGACACTACTAGTATTGGTCTAGCATCAATCAAATTGACATTATGAGACCTCATTTTTTTGTAAAAGAAATATTTTTTTTGTCAAGTTAGCATAAACCTATGTGACATTAAGGACTGATAATAATGTTTATATCAGTCATAGTGTTGGTTAAGTCAACATTTATGTCGTAGAATAAAAATTTGGTTGATGTTTCTTTAAAAGGAAGGAACCCTTCCTCTACACAATTTGCAAACTCTAAATCCCAAATAGAACTTTCGTCAATTCCCATGACCTTTATCTTCATTTTGAACATTTAAGGTTGTGCCGACATTACCAAAGCTTAATAAAAATGTATATGGTAAAGACAATGACTCAAATATGGAGGGCCACAATTCAAACCCTCGTTGATGACTAATCCCAAATGAATAGACAAAACATGTGTCATGCACACAACACCATTTAGGTTGAGGCTTGAAAAAATGGAACTTGATTTCATTAGTTCGGGAAAACATGACCCTCACCCTTGATTAAAGCAAGTTTTCCATCAAAATCGAGGAAAGTTGGATGAGTACTTGCTAAGTCGAATTAAGTTGTCATGCCTAACCACAACATATATGATAGAAGAATCCCATAATAGCCAAAAGCCACTAAAGAAACCAAGGGTGTCAACTTTGAACCAATAGTCTAGTCTTAAATGACTTAAAATAATATCAGCTTTATTGTCATTGATAGGGGTGGGAATAGGCTAGGCCGGCCTACAGGGGCCTACGACCTAGCCTACATAAAGTCTGGCCTGGCCTGACCTATTTAATTAAAAGGCTAGGCTCAGGCTTTTTTAAAAGCCTATTAAATTAAACAGGCTAGGCTTAGGCTTATTAAAAAGCCTTATAAGCCTGATAGGCCGGCCTATATATATATTATTTTTTGGGTACAATTAATATTATTTTTTAAAACAACTAGCAGATTCCATTCATATAATTAAGTAAAATTTTAATTACAAGGTGTGAGTTTCTTTATATTTCTCATTATTTTTATTAGTTTTCTTATTTCTGTTAATAATTCTTTTTCTATTCCTATTAGGTTTCCTTTTTCTTTTATTAGGTTACTATATTCTAGAGCAAATAAAAATCATATCCTATCATATCCTACGTTCCTATACAAAAATCATATCTTATCATATCCTATTATGTTCCTATACAAAAATCATATCTTATCATATCCTATTACGTTCATATACAAAAATCAATCATATCCTATCATATCTTATCTTATGGTGAATATGGAGGAGCTAATGATGAAATGACGTTACTATTAATTTTATTGGTAGATATTTTATGCACTGTTCAAATAGAATGGAGATGTAGACTTTATTTTTTTGTTGTAATAATTAATATGTTGGTTTGATAGACTTGGATGAGGTTTAGATTATTTTATATCATTTGGTGATTTCTGTTTATATTATTAATATATTTTTAGGACTACCAACTAAATTAACGTTAGATTAAAAATTAAGGCAAATTATATATTAAGGCCTTGTTTAGCCTATTATAGAAGGTGTGTTATTTTTTTTTTTGGTAAAAACAACTAGGAATATTAAAGATTTAATGTGAAGAAGATTTTTAAATAGGCTTTTAAATAGGCTACCAGGCCAGGCTAGGCTTTTAAAAAGGCCAGGCCGAGCCAAAATAAAAGCCTTTGATAGGCTATAGGTCAGGCTCAAGCCTCAAAAATTAATCGTAGGCTAGGCTCAGGCCTTTTAAAGCCTGGCCTGGCCTGACCTATTCCCACCCCTAGTCATTGACTTTAGTTTCAAATAACGCCATGAGATCAATATGGTACTTAATAATCAAATCCTTAATCAGACAATACATTGTTCACCCAACCACCCTTCTAATATTCCATGCTAGAATGTTTATCATACAACCATCTAATAATAAAACTAGGAACTCTCCAAAACCCTGATTCAAGACCCCAAAGTTTCATTTCAATATTGTCTTGAGGCCTAAGAAGCTCAATCCAAGTTAGTCACCCCCTAATCTATGCACATTTTTCATCATAATAAGATCTTCTGATGTAGGGCCACTACTACCATCACCCCCTTGATTGAGTGACCCAACATCCTTTTTATGACAAGTGAATGAACCCATGTGGTCCAAAGCCATTTTTCGGTACATGTTATACTAAAAATATAAGTAGCTCTTACTAGCCAAAATGCTTTCATCTACACCGCCCTTAGGATCATACACCATTTCCATTGCCTTTTCAATACTCGAGCACCTGTTGCCTTTAACAGACTCACCATGCACACCAATGATTTACCAAAATGATACATATTTTTTAATTATAAAATCAATTATTAAGACTAATAAGTGGTTGGTCTGAGAGACATTAAAATCAATATTCGTAAACATATGGTTTGAGGTTTGAATTCTAACTAGTGTGTAATGTGAAGAGATAATCCATTTATGAGTGCCAACGTATCTTCCAAAAGAGATTAAAAGTAACTGATCGAAATAGTTCTTTATAACCTGTTTGGTATAGAGGAATTAGGGGGAGAAGGGAAGATGAAAATGATGTTTGGAAGAGGAGAAATAAGGTGAAAACAATTTAAAAAATGATGGAACACATTGTATTATTTTTCACATATTCTTATTCATTTCTCTACTCATTTATTCTATATTTCTCTTCTACCAAATACCTTTTAATTTTTATTTTATTTTTCGTCAATTTTAACTTGTTCTTTTTATTTCAGTCTATGCAGTCTATTTTCTCTACTAAAAAAGGCCTTAGGATCATATGCACCATAATTTTTTAATATTATATTATATGTACATGATAATAAATCAGAGATATTTTTAAACATTAATTGTGAACGACTAAGATTACCTAATAAATTATTTAATTTAATTTAATAGATTCCTTCTTCTTCTTTTTTGAAGGAAAGTAATTGCATTGATGTTGTCTTAAATGAATTTAATGGATTCCTATTGAATTGATATTATGTGCTGACATTTTTGTTCTAGTAAAGATTCCCATTATTGGCTTTTTACATCTTTAATGGGGATGGTTATAATTAAAGTCGTGAAATGTAAGCGCTGAGCACAAAGGATACCAACACCATTGGGCATTAACATTTTGTGGAGTTGAATATTAAACACAACGAGGGGAAAATATTGATATCAGTGAGATGAAGAATTGAAACCAAACACACTAAACTTAGTAAACTAGCGGACAAATAATGAGAGAGAAAAAAAGAGTTTGGCACTTGTTCTACACACAACACACACGCACACCAGAGGGAAGAGGGGTATTTTCTCTCTCAAAACTTTGTTTCACTAATTCACTTGAATTTCACTCTCCGATTGAATTTTGATGCAGTACATAAGTTGCTGCCATGTAGTAGGCAATGGATCTATAATTATTAGACGGTGAACTTCTCAAGTCTCAACTCTTCTAATAGGAGGTGAATTAGTGAAGATAAAAATCGGTGCATAAAACCAACTTGATTTTATTTTTTATTAATCGATAAGTATATTCACCATTCACCAATAATTATTGAATTGAACGTGTGAATGTTTCAAACTTCAAATATCAACACGAAGTACAACCTTAGGAAGTCAGAACACGGATTTCTAGTCTCAAAAGGAGTAAAAGAATCAATTCAAATAACAGAAAAAGGCATTTTTGTTTATAAAAATAGCAATGTATGTTGTTACCAATTTTTTAAATCTATGCTGGTAATTTTAATTTTGATAGTTAATATTTTGTGTGTGTCAATTTTGGTGTATATCGGTTTATTTGAAAAGCAAATCGTCCCACAAATTGGTCTAATTTTCTAAAAGAGCCAATCATCCCAACAAATTGGTCTAATTTACTGGTTAAAGAACTCAAAATAGTTTTTTTAATTAAAAATCACATTAAAAATGCATTAAACATTGAAATAGAGGTGCAACAATGATACTTTTTAATATTTTGTTTTTCATTTTTACTTCTTAATGGTAGTAGGTTATAATAGCATTTCCCTTATTAAAAAATTGATTAATGGAATTTAATCCTGATTATTAGCATTAACTGTTAATTTTTTTTAACAATAGAAAGTATTGGTTAAGGTTATTACTACGCAGCAAATAGCAACAAACAGGAAGCATCCGTGGAGCAAATAGTGTGATGATGGGACGACACTTTCCTCTTTGAAGTTTGAACTTTGAAGTTTTTGCGACAAGAAGGTGGAGCTTTTCCTCTTGTATATTTAGTCCAAAACCGTTCTTCTTTTCTTCCCTTCCATACCACAGAAGTGAATATTACTATTACTAACACTATTCTTCAGCCACACGCTCTCTATCCATCTATTATAAAATCTACCCTCATCTTACCTTCTCTTCTACATTTGCAGCAACAACACATTTAATCATCTTCGTTCTTCATAATAATAATAATGCACAAGAGCGCTTCAGGTTCCACGTTGGGCCCGGGCGGCCTGGACCTAACCCAGGCCTTCTTCAGGCCCATAACCAACGCGGCTCCTCCCTCTCCGACCAAGCGCCACAACAAGATCTCCGTGATCGGCGCCGGCAACGTGGGAATGGCCATAGCGCAGACCATCCTCACTCAGGACCTCACCGACGAGCTCGTCCTCGTCGACACCAACACCGACAAGCTCCGCGGCGAGATGCTTGACCTCCAGCACGCCGCCGCCTTCCTCCCCCGCACCAAGATCAACTCCTCCGCCGATTCCTCCGTCACCGCCGGCTCCGACCTCTGCATCGTCACCGCCGGCGCCCGCCAGATAGTCGGCGAGTCACGCCTCAACCTCCTCCAGAGGAACCTCTCCCTCTTCCGCGCCATCATTCCGCCTCTCGTCCGTTACTCCCCCGACACCATTCTCCTCATCGTTTCCAACCCCGTCGACATTCTCACCTACGTCGCTTGGAAACTCTCTGGTTTCCCCTCCAACCGCGTCATCGGCTCCGGCACCAACTTGGACTCTTCCCGCTTTCGTTTCCTCATCGCCGATCATCTCGACCTCAACGCTCAGGACGTACAGGTCAATCAACGTCACTCCCCTTTCTTTTTTCTTTTTTCTTTTTTTTTTAAAATTGTAAAATAAGGAGTAATATATTAAATCAGTATGCATGAATGATATTTAATACACATTATTTTAGCATAATGAGTTGTATATTTTTAACATTATTATTATCTCACTTGTTAATTATGAAATTCTTAATTCAAATTAGGAACCAGGGATTCTAGCTTAATTAGTTTAGAAATGTGCATGAATGAAATGTTATAAATTTCTGTACTTTCAAATTAGGGATTAATATATATATTCATATTATGAAATTAGGATAGAGAATTACGATCTGAATTGATTAATTGGTACGAGGGTATGAGTTGTTCTTAATTTATCAGTTTCAATTTAATTGTTGGTCCATCATTATGGTTTGAACAGAATTTTCTCCTTCAAAATATGTATATGTTTGACAAACCGTTCAAGTTGGTCGAAACGGCGTTTCCCAACAGATCAAGAGCCTATCTTGTGCGTACAATGGACGTGAACTCAAGCATCCCTATAAAATTCAAATTATGAATTTACTAATTGAAATCATGAAATTATGAATGTAGGATATGGTTTAATTTTGTGCATACTATGTAAAGCTTATAGAATGAGAGAAAGTTGTGAATGCAGGCATATATAGTAGGGGAGCATGGGGATAGTTCGGTGGCGTTGTGGTCTAGCATTAGCATAGGGGGTGTTCCGGTTCTGAGCTTTTTGGAGAGCCAACACATTGGGTATGAGAAAGAGACGTTGGAGAACATACACAAGTCAGTGATAGATGGTGCCTATGAAGTGATCAGGCTGAAAGGGTACACTTCATGGGCCATTGGGTACTCTGTGGCTAACTTGGCACGGTCCTTCATCAGGGACCAGAGGAAGATCCACCCTGTGTCTGTTCTGGCTAAGGGCTTTTACGGGATCGATGGAGAAGTGTTCCTGAGTTTGCCTGCACTTGTTGGTAGAGGAGGGGTTCTGAGTGTGACCAATGTGCACTTGAATGAAGAGGAGACACAGAGGCTTAAGGACTCTGCCAAGACCATCCACGAGGTGCAGACTCAATTGGGTATTTGAATTTTCTGTGATGGTCACGTGGATATCCGGTTACTGCTTTTTTGTCCTTAAGTTTTCTTTTGTTCTTCTCCCCATGATGATATGGTTTGACCTAAATTATTAGTACTTGCTGCTGTTAGTGTTAGTCCCTGCCCCCTTCTGGCAGTGCAAGTGTTTTTGTTGCGTCAAGTGCTGACCCGTGTCTTGTGAGATGTGTTTTGCTTCCTCTATGATTTTAATTGGCCAAGTAAAAATTCATTTTTATATACTTGCCAGGTTTTGTGCCTCAATTCAGTCTTTTGGTACTGCACTAACACATGGGATAGGTGCACGCAATTTAGCCTTTAATTTTTTTTTTTTTACATATATCTCAAATATTTAATATTATTTTATTATACTTTCTTTATTTATCACAATTATATAACATTTTAAAAACTAAGTAGAGATAAAGATATAATTGAATAATAATAATAATTTACCTTTAATTAAATTATGAATCAGTTTGTTTAAATTTATTTGTTAAAATAAATATTTATTTTAATAAAATAAATTTTTTATTTTTATTTTTTAGTTTGTTTATTTAAGCTGTTTTTGCTTTAAAAAAATTCAGTTTATTTTAAGAAACAAATCATATTTGTTTCTAAAAAAAAATGCTTATTTTAATTTTTTTTAAGTTTAAACAAATTCATCTTATTTTTTGATAGTACCTTAAACAAATATGTAACAAATATATTAGATTTAAGATTCAATTGAACAAAAATAAAAGAAATAAAACAAATGTAACATTGAAAATTTAACTAAAATTTTGATGTTTTTTTATAAAAAAATTTGAAGACTGAAATTGTAGGGAGAAAAAAAAAACCAGAATCGTAAATTACGATTAATATAAAAAAGAGGTTTAAAAATTGTAATTTAACCAAATTGTTTCATGTGACCTTAGTTAAATACTTAGCACAAATAAAATAAGAAGCATAAAGTTAAATTTGTACAATGCAAGAGATATACAAAATGCTATAATGTGAATAATAATCATCTGTCTATATTTTTCGATATTGATTTTGAGAAAACAATAAAAAATAAAAATTTTCATTGATAATTTTTGTCTTCAATTTATACAGTTTCAATCAACTTCATCAGTCCACAATACCTGATTTTAATTTGGAATGTTTTTTTTTTTTTTTATGATTAGGAGAATTAGAATGCATGTGCATAAGACAATAGGTCGACAAATATTATACAATAACAAAATATGGAATTTTCGGACACAACCGTTCATTGTATTTTTTTCCCCAGTAAAATTGAGTTCATTATATTTTTCCTCCTTAGAAATATTTATTTTTAAAAATATTTTTTGAGGAGAAAAACAATGTATATTTTCATGTGACTGTGGATATAGGCATGGGTTGAAAGCATAAGCCCCCTTTAAAAAAAGAAGAAGATCCAGTCCAATTGACAATTGATACATAAAAAAAATAAAGCCCAATTGAGAAAAACTGAAGGACAAAACAATAAAAATAATAATCCCCAAAACGAAGTCGTATCATCAGTGAGTGACAGTAACATTGGGTTGTGATTTGTGAGGGAAGAAGGGGTAGAAAGAATCAGGAGAAGGAAATAATCATCAACCATGGCAGGGAGATTGACGAACGCAGCATCGAGGATCTTAGGCGGAAACGGCGTCGTTTACCGATCCGTAGCTTCCTCTCTTCGCCTCCGCTCCGGCATGGGCCTCCCCGTCGGCAAACACTATGTTCCCGACAAACCCGTATGTTTCTCTTAACTTATCACATTCAATTTTTATTTTATAAAACCCTAAAAATCAATGTCTCTTTTGAATTTGGGGGTTTCAGCTTCCCATGAATGAGGAACTCCTGTGGGACAACGGCACTGCATTTCCCGAACCGTGTATAGATCGTATTGCTGACACTGTCGGAAAGGTAACTTTTTTTTTTTCGTATGGAAAATTTAGGATAATATTAATGCGTGAAATCAATTGTTCTTACTTTTTATTTTGTTTTATTTTGAAACCAGTATGAAGCATTGGCCTGGCTGTGTGGGGGATTGAGTTTTTTCGCGTCGCTGGGATTGTTGGCTGTGTGGAATGACAAAGCCTCCAAGACACCGTTTGTGAGTCTTCTACTTTAACAATTTTCTCCTGCACAATTCCTGTGTATTTATGCTTGGTGTAGACTTTGATTGGGTTTTATTTAGCTATTTATAATGCCTTTAGGATGTTTGCTGATTCCAATTCTATGATAATAGTTGTTCATCATATATTTTATGGAAAATTGGCCGTGGTATTAAGTTCGATTGTATCGGATGTCATCATTCTCATTCCCTGCTTATTAGGTGATTTGAGTTGTTGTGTTCTTATACTTTAGATCCTTTGAGCCTACTGCTAATACTTATAATCTCAGACAGCACAGTGCACGCTATGGTGGGATGCTTGCTGTATTTGAATGTAGTAGACACAAGACAAATAATTTATACTATAGTAACTTTACATATTCAAATGCTCACAAATAAAGAATTGTCTAACGTTAAAGACATTCATAATAATAAAATGTCTCATCCTAACTAGACTGTCACCATAAAAATGGAATATGATGGAGTTAATTAAAATAAACAGAACAGAGAGAAGGGACCAAAATCTAATCTCTTGATAAGACTCAGATTCATTATGGGCCTATCACAGGCAGCAGCCTTACCTTGATGCTATAGTGAACCAAAATCCTTTTGTCACTTCCACTTCCAAATAACAATGTAATCACCAAGGGACCTACAAACATGGGAGAAATGCAGTACTTAGAAGCAGAAGGAACCCAGAAGTTGGGGGAATTGCCGCACCCAGCCCTCCCAGGACTTGAGTTGCAGCTTTAATGTCTTGACATTCATTTGGCAGTTATAAAACCGAAGTCCAGACTTCCGGTTGAGCTCATTGCAATTTGTATCAGCCTAGGGCTAAGATTTTCTTTTTCCTGGGTTTAATTTCAATTGCTCTGGTATGGATGAAGGACTAGTTTTTTGTGGGTTTTCTCTGGATTTGGGCTGGGCTATTGCCAGATTTGGTGCATCGGATGTCATGATTGTGCTGACCACTGAGTTCATATTTGAGCATGCAAACCATCCATATTTGCAGATTGAATTCTGAGATTCAAGCTTGCATAACACACAGAATCACATGTCTGTATTTTGACAATCATAATGACATCATATATCATAATTTGAACCTAGCAGCTGACTGAAGATGTTATTAGATGTTTTAAAATTAAAGAAAGCCTTTATTAACCTGTGTTGCTTTCAGATGACAGGATATTATTTTGTTGTATGTTTTAAGATTGAAGAAAGCCTTTACTGTTACTTGTGTGGTTTCAGATGATAGGATATTGTTCCCTATTCCCCATTCCCCATGCGTTCTCATTATATCCAATATTTTTGTCATGTATGATTCTATTGAAATAGTCTGGATTTTCACCTAGTTCATCATGGCTATTCTTAATTTTGTCTGAAGCTAAATTTGAACTTAATTTTCTGTTTGGTTGAAAGAAAAGTGCAGTTTGTTTGCTAGAGTTGGGCATGGTCATGGTCTATGGACTAATGGAGGTTTCTGTTCTTTTTATTGACTTGGAGAAAGCGTATGATAGAGTGCCTAGAGAGATTTTGTGGAAAGCTCTAGAGAAGAAAGGGGTTAGGGTTGCATATATTCGAGCTATCCAAGATATGTATGATAGGGTATCGACTAGTGTTAGGACACAGGATGGAGAGTCAGACGATTTTCCCATCACAATTGGTTTACATCAAGGGTCAACCCTTAGCCCCTACCTTTTTACCTTAATTCTGGATGTCCTCACGGAACAAATCCAAGAGATAGCGCCGAGATGCATGCTTTTTGCAGATGACATAGTCCTCCTTGGAGAGTCGAGGGAGGAGTTGAATGAGAGGTTGGAAACTTGGAGACGAGCTCTAGAAACACATGGCTTTCGCCTAAGCAGAAGCAAATCGGAGTATATGGAATGTAAGTTCAACAAAAGAAGGAGGGTTTCTAACTCAGAGGTGAAAATAGGAGACCATATTATCCCTCAAGTCACACGGTTTAAATATCTTGGGTCTGTAATACAGGATGATGGGGAAATTGAAGGGGATGTGAATCATCGCATTCAAGCAGGATGGATGAAATGGAGAAAAGCATCGGGGGTGTTATGTGATGCAAAGGTACCGATCAAGCTAAAGGGAAAGTTTTATCGGACTGCGATAAGACCGGCGATTTTGTACGGAACAGAATGTTGGGCGGTCAAGAGCCAACATGAGAATAAAGTAGGTGTAGCGGAGATGAGGATGTTGCGGTGGATGTGTGGTAAGACTCGACAGGATAAAATTAGAAACGAAGCTATTAGAGAGAGGGTTGGAGTAGCGCCTATTGTAGAGAAGATGGTGGAAAATAGACTTAGGTGGTTTGGGTATGTAGAGAGAAGACCGGTAGACTCTGTAGTGAGGAGAGTAGACCAGATGGAGAGAAGACAAACAATTCGAGGCAGAGGAAGACCCAAAAAGACTATAAGAGAGGTTATCAAAAAGGATCTCGAAATTAATGGTTTGGATAGAAGTATGGTACTTGATAGAACATTATGGCGGAAGTTGATCCATGTAGCCGACCCCACCTAGTGGGATAAGGCGTTGTTGTTGTTGTTGTTATAGTCCATGTATCCTGATTGCACTCTTGCTTGTATTAATGGCCACCTTCTTTTTGATATTTTCGTCTTTTGAAGCTTCTTATACAGTGCTATTTTGCAGCTGTCCAGTACTTATGCTGATTGATTTTTGTTATTTTCTTTGTATCAGGCACCCAAAGTATATCCATATGACAATCTGCGAGTGGAGCTTGGTGGTGAACCATAGGTAGATCCAAGGCAACGATCGGATGAGAAGTTCTTGTTTGATGTATTGTTCTTCTACGTTTATTTGTGCTTTTGTGTAGTTCAAAATAAGGGATCATGGAGGACTTGCTGAAACCATCTAAAGGAATAGAAGAGCCGAATCTGGTTGTTCTTTTGATCATGCTAATGCTTATGGTGACTATTGTGAGGAGTGAGTCAGTATTATGCCCAGCATGTGTTTGGATATGCATTTACCGAATTGATTTTGGATCAATGAGTTTATAAAATTGGTGTTAATATACTCAATCACTGATTTTGGCAGTGACAGTTAAAAATAGATGCAATTGTCATTCAGGTCTCACCCGACAAAACAAATTAAAGTTAACAAATAAACTTAATTTTTGACTTTCAACTTCCTCTACCTGTCACACCAACGAACCCTAAAAGGTTTTAAAAGTAAGCATTTACAATTCACAAGAGTCCTATTTTAAAGATAAATAGAGTTGTTAAAAGTGGTTCATCAGAATTTGGTGAGAGCCTAGCTTAATTAGCGATTCGCAAGGAGAAACAAAATCACTATCTCAAACTCTAAGCTATCCACTAACATTTTCTTCATAAATCACTTGAAGGACAACAGATAAGGATACTGCCATCTTCACTTCCAGTAACATTTTTCAGAAAAAACATTCCTACGAAGGCTGCTATCAGTGAAATAGAACTCCACCTTTATCTAACTATGGCTTCACCATTTATCAAATGGGAATCAAAAGAATGCGAGTGAGGGGAATAGAACTCTTGAGAAGGTTGGGTTTGTTTTTGAATGGAAAGAGCAAAGTTGAGAAGAAAAAAAACATTTGTACAATAGAAAATCTATTTTAGATTGATACAAAAGCTACTCCAATTAGCTTCAAATTGAACTTCCATTGCCCTTTTTGATTCACATTTCAAATCTGCCTCCGAACATCTCTAGAATGCTGAAATTGCATTTGTGATGGCTAAGACTCACGTCTGGCAGTTGTAATTTCTAAACGAGGAAAGAAACGCACTTCTGCACTCTATGTAGTTAAAAAGAAATCTTACATGATTAAAAAGTTAAACATCCCCCTCTCCTGGAATTACTTTTGGGTTATTGCTTCCTGCACTTCAATAATTGCTTCTTGCACCCTTTTGGAATGTTTTTTTTTTCGTCTGTTACCTTACAGAATGACCATTCTAGAAGGCAAAAGGTGTAGCCAATCCACAATGTAATTTTACGGAAGCCAAGAAAGGATGCAGGAAGCAACAGCCCTATTTTTGTTGAGATGATTTTTAAAGCCCAAACTATCTTTGATGGAACCTTGCTGTAGCACAACTCAAACATGCCGGGCCAACTGACTGGGTTTTCATTTCGACATTCTCTGCTGGGCTGGCATGCTTGGGCTTTTCTTCTTATAACATGGGGCTCAGCTGAGGCTTTGGGGATAAGATTATAGCACTTTAAAGAAGTGGTGGTAATCTTCCATAATCATTTTTTCATACCTTGACATACATTTTAACCTATAACAAATACGCATTTCTATAGGTTCTAATAATTTAAAATTAATTTTATCAAAATTTAAAACAAATAAACCCAAATAATTTATCTTCCGACAATCTGGTAAATGTAGAGATGGAGAAGATCAGGATAAGTTTGAAAAGAATTTTAGAAGGTCGCATAATGCAGCTAACATTGTTTATGATCAAACAAGATGGAATAAAGTGTGATAGATACCTTGTGGGGATGGTTGGGTTGAAAATAAAATTAATTGAACTTCTTAACACGGATCTACTGGTATGGGTTTGGTTATGAGGCATGATGGGAAATGGTTTGCTGGTTCCATCAATAAATTACCCTACGTACTTATTATTGTTTATAGATAATATCACTATAGATTATACGATTATTTGCATCTATTTGAGTACAATCAAACAACTGGCAAAACTTTTAGCGGAAGAATTGGTATCGTATCATGTGTAAAATTTCTTTAATTCAACGGTAATTACAAATTATGAATAAAATTAACCTTTGATTCAATAAATTAAAAAATATTTGTGAGTTTTGACTCAGAAAAAAAACTAACAAAACATTAATAATTATACAGTTAAATTCCCCCCCCCCCCCCCCCCCCCACACACACACATTGAATCAAATACTAATAAACAAATTAATATTCCCGACAGCACATGCAAATTTTACTTTCGTGGGATTTCTGAAAAATTGTCGTATACGCGTGTGATACAGTTTCTTGTCTGTTAATACAATTCCACAATTAGTTTGAAAGAATCTTCTTACAAATGCTAAATGAAATGACAATGTCCACTGATCGGTGCACCAACCATATGCTGAGAGATCGATAATGACTACTCCTGGTTGCTCAAATATATTTCTCGATATACCCACTAATTACTTCCAGGTAAAGAGTTCGTACCATTCCGTCCGAACCTATAGTTTTTAATGAGAGCTCTTTTAAGTCTTAAAAGATCTTTAAACAAAGTAAAATTTATTGCATGTTTGACAGTAATATTTAAGGAGTTAACATCTTTTAAGTTTATATTTTCAAGATTTTAAATTGATAGTTTTTTGAAAATATAAACTTAAAAGATGGAATTTCTGATTACATGCTTAAGTTTTTTTTTTTTTGTAATTTTTTTTAAGAAAAACTCATTAAAAGACACTAAAAATTAAAATGGCCATGATTAGAACTTTTAAAATCATGACCACATTTTTTTTATCGAATACAAATTTATTGTTCCAAGATTTATAATTAAGTATTCGTAATATTCTATTATAATATATTAAGATTTAAGTAATTATAATTTTAAAAAACTACTTTCAATAATAACAAAAAATACAAGTATTATCAATAATATTTTATAAACAATGCATATATTTGAAAAACAATATAATTTTTTATATAAGTTAATTAGTGGAATATGAATTTCTTTTATTTGTACTTCTTGTAATATCTTTGTTTTTTAATTAAATAATAATTTTTTTTCTTTTCAACTCATTCTCATCCGCATTTTTTAATTATTCAATTAATACAAATTTAAATTTTTTGTAGCAACAGTAAAAGATAATATATCACATTTTAATAAAATTTATCACCTAAAAATATAAAAAATTAAATAATAATTTTTTTAAAAAATATATTAAAATTTTAATAACTTCGATAATTCGAGGCTAAAACTGCCTCATTGATCTTGCAGTTGTCCTGAGCCCTGACTAAATATAATAAAAGCATTTTTAATAATTTTGTAAAAACACTTGTATGCTTTTTTTTTCCAGAGAAACCCACGTACTGCATGCCAAATTAATATGCACAATCTATGTTGTCTTTTATGGTTCTTGATCAACCACTTGCGCTTAATTTAGATTAGCTTGGATTCCACAGCACAGCTCATGTATCCTTGTCTATATGCTATTGCTTGCCCTACTGGTTGAGACTTGAGATTATCAAGAACTTCGGTGATTCTAGAAAAGGAGGAGAGAAGAGTTAAAAGTAATCTTATTTATTCAAATCTTTTCAAAATTATGGCCAAGTCTGAGGTTTAAAATCAGGAGTGATTCTTATTAATTTGACAGAATGTTTGTTGGAGTAGTATTGACATTTTCAGTTAGAGACATTTTTGAAGAGCAGAAAAATACATCTACATATGCTTTGCATTTTCTGTCCTAGATAGATATTATATTGATTAACACTAAAATTCCATCACAGGTGCATAGCTTGGAATGCTGATAATGGAAGAGAATGAGTATATCACGATCATAATCAGCCCCAAAAGTCAATACTATGATCTAGTATTCAATATTAACGACCATAATATTAAATTTAACGTATTTGTATCACAGGTGCTGCTATTTTCTATGACATTGGCCTCTTAGATCCACATTTTCAGCAGGAAGCAATTTGTCAAATATGATCACGACTCATGACATGATAATTGTGATTTTATTTGTTTTGATTCATCCCGGCCCCTCCTTCGTTCTGGATGAAGCTGGAACTGGAACCATTCTAAAACTTGTCCTCAACAGACAATAACGCGTACTATATAATAATATTTTATGTCTTTTAGTTTATCAAAATTTTATTTGTAAATTATTTTTTCAAAAAAAATATGCAATCTTTTTTAGTTTTTACTCACACTTCTTTATAAATTTTAAACACACTAAATACTTAATAACAATGATATTCAGCATAAAACTTTAAAAAGAAAATATAAGTAGACGATAAAACGTAACAAATTTTACTTTTCTCTTTTCAAGGGTGATTTTATGGAAATTCCATTCATACGTAACCCTAACATTTAGCAATTTTCAATACTTAATAGCCATATTTGAGGTCAACATTTACTACTGAATTTTGTCCACGTCTTTCCTTCTTTTTTGCTAAGAACATTGTGAGGTGACTTTTTCGAATTTACGCGTTTATGCTAAGCTATCTATTGTCGTATACAATCTTCTTTTGTAGAGTTCGGATGAAAATGATGGTTCCTCTTTTAGTTAGATAAACTTAACCATAGGATATCTAAACTTGTGGTGTTAATAACGAGATAATCCAAATGGCACATTGGAGAGTCATGGATGAACGCAAATGTTGGAGAAAAGCTGGTCCTCCAATGGCCTACTAGCCTAATAATGGTTTTACTTTACTCCATATTTAATGGTTTTTCTTGGAGATACGCTGATCTAGCCCACAGGTTTCATGCTAATTGCCGATAATACGCCAAAAGAGTGCACCTTTGCCAATTGCATTCGGTTTGTTTTTTCCGCAGCCTTAATAGAAATTACGAGTCAACCATCTATTGAAATTTGAAGTTGCGCGTTTAAATTATTGTTTACTGGAAAAGGACTTCTACACACCCAATCTTGGGTGCCGACTCGTGAGCAAATCATTCTATATATCCTTATAGTTGCTATTTTATTTTTAAAAAAGATATTGTTAAAAATAAAATAATAAATCTCAATTTCTAATTAAAAAATCAATGATCAATATATATATGGAAAAATATAAATCATTATTTATTTTTAAAAGACTAAGATCTATTGTATACTTTACCTAAACCAGTTTAAATGAGGCAAATCCCCAAGTTTTCAACCTATTGTTAGATCAAGTAATGAATTTTTTATTATTAGTTGATATGTTAATGGAATAATTAATTGCTTCCAAATTAAAATAGGTTTTGTTATATTTCTTCAGTTCATTTTTTTAAAGAAAATATTTCCTCTGTTCTTTTGTATCTATCTTTTAAAATTTTATGTAAAAATTTAAAAGTGTAATGATTTTTTTTATTCTAGTAAAGGTTATGAAGTTTTCTATTCTACCCTTATTCATTTATACTTTACAGTAAAAGAATATGTGTTAATTAATTAAATATTACGTGGAAAGTAGGGATATAATTATCAAAAGAATAATTAATGTTTTTTTTTATAAAATTAAAATATCTCTATAGTCAACTTTTAGAGACATAAAAATCACCAAAATGAGTTTTACTTCTTCTAATTAAATCTTCTTCGTATTGATGATTAGAAAATTATTATACATAAAAAATTCAATAATCTATTAACTGTGCTAGACTTTATCAGTGTAATCAATATTATCTTATATTTTGAAAATAATAAATAAATAAAAACAAAACACTTTTAAAATTCGACAATTTTAAAAAAGAACATAATGAATATATTATAATAAACCCAGCTTACGAATCAAGCAAATCATAACGCTATCTCAATGTAATACAAGAACGCCACGACTACAAACCTCAAAGCCCTAAGTACGATAAATCATATATGTGATTCTGGATCATACCATTTGGATCGATTTTCAAATGACACGTAACTATTTTCATCTTGAACATGTAATAATTTTTCCATAATCAAAAAGCTTTTTTTTGTCAAAAAACCAACTGTTAATTATTAATAGACAAAGAAATGACCGTAATATAATTTTTTAAGAGTTTAATTTTTATATATAGTTAGCATAAAAAATTTATAAAATTTATACCATTAAATAATCATAAATCATTCCAAGCATGAGTCTAAAGTAGTAAATATTATAATATTTAATAAATTTGTCTATATATTTATTCAACTAATGACTTAAAAACTCATACTTGTAGAATGATATTTTTTATGAGTTGAAAATCTATTTTTTTTTTACATTATGACAGTGAGTAAAAAATAAACTGATTCAGTCATTAGAAATTAGTTAAGAGAAAAAAAAATCACTAAATAAACTAATTCAAATACTAATAATTCTGAGCATGAAGTAAATAAGTTATATTATAAAATTATTATAGGATATATTATTTTTGTCTCATAATAAGTGTCTAGGAAAAAGAAAAAATAAAGTCACAAAATAAATGTTATTTTAATTTTTTAATGTAATATTATTACTACGATTAGTTTCATAAAATTATTATCTTTTTTATTTTTTAAGATAACATTTATGATGGAAAATTATAGAACATTGATACATATATAGATACAGATTATAACATGTTGAATAAATGGGGCCATGGCCCCCCTCATTTTTTTTTAAAAAAATTCATAAGTAATACAAATATTTTAATTATAATTTTTTGTATTGTTAATTTTTAATTATTAGATAAAATTTTACTCTATTTTAAAAGGTTTTGTTACTTGGCTTGTTTGGCTTTTCTTTGCGGTTCCAGTCCACGAATGTTAAATAAATATAGGATAAAATTTCAAAATTAATTTAATTTATTGTATTTTGAAAATTTTAAATTCTTTTATTAGTAAAAATGTAGAACATATTTAATGATATTCATATAAATAACTTAATTTATATTACTTCAACATTAAGCAACTCAATTGATTTTCTTTCCCATGAGTAATTTTTATTAACGAGTTGTTTAACGCACAAATATTTTATTTCTCTTTCGTAATTTATTTGTAAGAATCAAAGACAATAACAAGAGATTTACAATATTCGTATATCTTACGCAAGCAGTCAAACTAGATTCCTTTGGCAATAGTTAAGCAATTCATGAGTAATAGTTGTTTATATAAACAACTTTCTCCAATATTAAGTATCTCAAAATCACATGACACATCAAAACAATATTTTTTTTGTTAAGTATTGTAGATGATGGTCTAATAAATTCTTTTATTAATAGAACATATCATATTCAATTATGTAACCAATATAGAGTTACACAACTATATTATAAGAGTATAATGGTTAGGCATTAGTAATAAAATAATTTTACATTATCATTTAATTATAAATCATCATTTACATGACTTTTAAGTTAATTATTATAAAAATCAACAAATTTATTACACATTAATTTATTGATTAGATGATTATGTAAAACTATTTTACCCTATTAATGCATATTCATTTTTCTTACATCATAATATTAGAAAACATGTTTTGATAATTTTGTTTGTTTCTTATGACATAAAATGAAGTTTTATTTATTTATTTTCATGTATGTTAATTTGTATTGTATGCATAAAAAATGTAATTAATTTAAATATTTTTTTACATTATTTAATTATTTTAATTTCTATTATTGACCATTGTCAATGACAAATAAAAATAAATTTTCAGAAAATTTGTCATTATTGACCCCTCTAATTTTCAATCATGGGCCCATCTCTGATGTTGAATATAACGATAAAACCTAATAGATTATAAAAGACACACCTAAAGTCGCATTATTATCCCAGGAACATGGTTTGATAATATAAACCCTTAATTAACTTTAAGAGGATTATTGTCTGCTTTTCAATGGATTGTTTAAGAGAATGTAACTAAGAGGAAGACAACCATAGAGTATAAATTTCTTAATGAGATAACAAATTTATAATCACCTATCAGCGGATAGGGACCTCTCAATTCTCATAAGATTATTATTTACTGAATGATTGATCCAATCCATTAGAGAGTCAATTTTATCTTTAATTCCATCTAAAAACAATCTATAATTCACATATGATTATGTTGATCATGATATCTTTAATTGTCTATCGATATCGATGATGTTAAAAGATAATTTATTAATTATTGATTGATACTAATCCACAATAAATATTATAACAACTTATTATTGGATAAATGGAGTATAAGATAAAAAAACAAGTAGAGTTGTGAAATGAGTAAAAAAAAAAGTAAGACTTGTTGTAGTATTACATAATTAATGCGTACATGGAGCTCATGTTATGATTTTAATCAATGGTATTGTTAACCCAAGCTAATTGATTAAGGAATTAATAACAAAAAGTTTTTATTGAAAATTATGTTAGGAACGTATTAAAAATTACACTAGAATGAGTTAATAATATTTTTAACATTTTTTGAGGACATTAGTTAATATTTATCATAAATTATATGCCAAACAATTATTTTTAATTAATAAATAAAAAAATTTCAATTAGTGTTTATATATTCATGGGCAGGTTATAATTTCAATTAAAAATAAAAGTGATTCTTTATTAATAATATTAATAATTTTAATTTTTACTCTTATAAATAATTAAAAGTATTTAATAAAATTATGGGCAGGTTATAATATAAGTAAAATATATGTTTAGAGAATGAATAGAAATCAGGAATAATAGTTATCTACTGAATGTGACGAATATATGCTTATGTTTTATTGATATAATAACAATATATTGCAGTAAAAAATAATATACTGAATGCCCATAAGTATCCCTATGTTTTGATAATCTACGTGTGACTATCATCAGACTATGTACTCCCTACGCAGCGCGTTGCATGGATTATCCGTAGAAAAGTACAATTAGCATATTTCTTTCAACATATACACATTTGTACATAATAAGTGTTATAACTCATGTTTAATTAATTCTTACTCATAAAAAAAAATACACACTCATCCATGTGACATCACATATATATCCAAAAGATTGAAATTTGCGGATGAAAAATATAAATTAATTTAATTTAAGTTTTTTATTTATGCAAAAAGTCTTTTGCCCTTCTTCATACTTAATTCCTATGAATAAAAGAAAAATACACACCCGTCAATGTAACATCACATATATATACAAAAGGTTGAAATTTGCATCTTAAAATAAAAAATATAAATTAATTTAATTTATTTTTTTTAATTTTATTTTATGCGAAGAGTCTTTTGTTTTAAGCATAAAAAATGCAGGAGAATGAAGATTTGTATGATTAAAATCGCATTTTTGTAAATCTATAATATTCCAATATAATTTCTAATACATATATCTCCGACATAATTTTAAATACATATATGATTTCTTTATTATTAATTCTTTAACCAGTGTGTTTAAAATAATATTTATTATAGTATATAACAAGCTTGATTTATACTACATATGGTGAGCCTTCAAGTGATCAATTTGAACAAAGAATAATCAATAGATGAATAAAACTATTATCGTAGGATTCCAAAGGCAGATAGATAATACAAAAACCAAACAAAAAATGATACATAAATTAATAATCAGTAATTTTTAAACAAACTGCAAAGCCATTGCTATCTGCATGTCACGTTGCACTTGTAGGTCCATGATTCCCGTGATATTTTGAATGGTTTCAAGACAAAACATTAATGTTCTGGATTAATTAATGAATCATGTGTTAAACACTTAAACGTAACCTACAATTTTATTTTTGTGATCGTGAAAGCCTCTTTTTTTATATTTTATAAAAAAAAATATTACTTACTTCCACTCTGTATATAAAAAATATCTAATTTATGAAGATAAAAAAAATTAAATTAAATTATTTTTTTAAAAAATATTTATATAATTAAATAATTTAAGCAGTACTCTCTCCTGTCATTATTATAAAGTCCTTATTAATTCAACAAGATTAAAAATTTAGTTAATTTAATTGAGAACATTAAATTTTTCTTAAATTATTTTTTCTTTCCAAAATTATTCATATGAAGAAGACTAACCAACATTAATAAATTATATTTCTCACACTATCGCATTATTCTAGAACTAATTTTAATTACTGTTATTTTAGTAAAAAAATAATTAATATATAAGATATTTTAAATTAAATCTAATAAAAAGAATAAAATCATACCAACCATATAACAAGAACCCGAGAAAGTAGTTATATTTAAGGAAACTATTTGTAATTTATGGGATAAATTTTCAATTAATATGTGTGACTTATATTATTAATATCTCAATAAATACATCTACTTTAATGAAAAATGAGTGAATATATTATGATGCATATAATAAGGAGCAGTCTAAGAGAATCAATGGTTGAGAAGGTTTTGTCAATTACTTTGCAGAAATCAAATTGTCACGATTAAACTGTATCACTTTGAGAAAATAACATACAGGAAGACACATGGTTATGATTTCGATTATACCTTTAATTTCCCTTAATTTCCATTCTATTTGAATCATCATCAAACTTCTATTGCAAATTATTCCTCTCTTATAGGTCGCGTGCATACAGGTATGAACCTAATAATAGCCACCTTGCAGTTATTTAAGCACAAACACCTCCCACCGGGTAACCTAATTCTTCGACTAAGTTTATCTAGACTTCACACTTATGGTTCCTATGCTTTTTGACCTTCCAGATCACAGAGATCTTGCATGAACTATATTTGGGTGACGATTGGAAGTACACACCCTTCTTGGTACTCTGTTAGGGTACTGACAACTAACCATGGATATGCTTTGTATTTGTCAAGGACGCCAAGCTGACATACATGAGTCTCTCAGCCCAGTGAGAAATCACAACTTGGCACCTATTCTACCCCAAAGGACTCTGAAATCTTACGGACATTCCTCAAGTACCATGTTGTAGTCAACCCAATTATTTTCGTAAGTTTTGACACCTCACACATGTCAATGCTATGTTAGCATCAAAATCCCATGCCAGTGGTCAATGTTGTCATGTCAACGATCAACTAACGGACTTAACCAATACTAGTGCAAAACATACATTTTGGGTCGTCCATTATGCTATCAATTATATGCAAACCAATGCTAAAAAAATAAGTGGTATAACATTCTGTAAATAGATAGAGACTTTCTGCATTGTTCACAATTTTAACTGATGCCAAAAGTATTTTAGCATCGAATAAAATTTTAATCAATATAAAAAAATCTCTACATCAGTTCAAATTGATTATTATAATCAATGTAAAAAATTATGATTTATTGTAAAATATTTATTATGTTTTATACACTTCCCAACACACACATGCCTACACGTAAGCATTCACACTCACACGTATATATATGAAATTGGTTTGAGTTGAATATATATAGTTTAAATTAATCTTATTTATTTAACAAATTTAATTTATAATTCAAATTCAACTCATTTAATTTATAAATCAACTTTAATAAATTAATTTTTGATTGCTAACTTTGTGCCTCTGTGAGTTACTTTGGACTCCAATCTAATGTTGATTATCCATACACATAAGGTTCCTAGGTTTCTATTTTCAAGGCCAAGTGACAATTATGTTTCACCGGTTTCTGCCTTTCACATGATCAGAGTTCAGCTGCATTATTATTATTAATCACACTTGAGATCAAAGGCGTTCAAATATGAACACCTACTGCAAACCCGTGTTTATAATCAAACTTAGGGAATGTTTAACTTAAAAATCGTGGCTCGTCGATCTGCTGACATGTGTATATGTAGTCCTGTACATGTAACGATTACTCAATTAAGCAGACAACTTTGATAAGCTAAGTGTGATTAGATGCATATCGTAATTTCTCTGCATGTTCTTCGACGACAGGAGTTGAGTTGTAAGAGACAAATACAGAGTAATGAGAACAATCTTGAGCCCTCGTAATTATTCATTCTCAATAATCCATGAAAAATGACAAAAACCCGCAATATCCTATGCGTTGTTGAGATTAATCAAACTACTTTGAAAAATTTCAGAACAACGTATGCGTGAAATGATTTCAATTTTCATCGACTTGACAACTAACCACATTACAAAATTCTTACATGGTTCCAAACTAGATATTATATAATATCATATTCTTTCTTACATGCTGACCCGCTGCCAGCTTGTCAAATTTTCTCATCCAATGGGCTCACTCACATCATCACATGGGCCTGGAAATAAACCTAATTATTTTAAACCTTAAAATTTGAAGACACGCATCAATCTTACCCTATAAAACCCTCACTTATTCTCTCCAAGCTCATACACCAAACCAAAGTAAGTGTTCTAAGAGTGAGCAACTTCAAAACACCATAGTGAGAAATGACTTCCAAGGGTGCAATTCTCTTGTGTCTCAATGTTCTCTTCTTCACTGTGGTTAGTTCCACATATGTTCCATGCAACCCACCCCCCAAAACTCCCAAACACCCACCTGTCCCAAAGCCACCTTCCCCAAAGCAAGTTTCTTGCCCCAAGGACACTGTTAAGTTTGGTGTGTGTGCTGATGTGTTAGGTTTGATTAACGTGCAACTAGGGAAGCCACCAAAAACCCCATGCTGCAGCCTCATTCAGGGTCTTGCTGATCTTGAAGCTGCAGTGTGCCTTTGCACTGCTCTCAAGGCTAATGTGTTGGGCATCAACCTCAATGTTCCAGTGAACTTGAGCTTGCTTCTCAACTACTGTGGAAAGGGTGTTCCCAAGGGATTCGTCTGCTACTAAATCAACACTTCTAATGTGTAGTTTCTTAATGTTAAGTATGTCTTAAGGTTCTATATTTTGCTATATTCGTCATTCATCAATCTATGAACTTTGTTGTTTTGTTTTTCCGTCTGGCACGTGCCATTTATAGCCAACGAACATTTCGTTCGCAATTGGTTATTATTATTATTATTATTATTGTGATGGTTGAAACTTGAAAGTCTTCTCGTGGTCTTTCTTGTAGCCTCCCTCACACTACTCCTTTTGTATTCTAAGTGAAAATTTATACTAATAAAAATTCTACATTTAAGCTAAGATGCATTATTTATCACTATTCCTTTTCCCCATCTCCTATTTCTTTTCTCAATTTCCATTTTAGCATTCTACAGTACTTATGAAATCTTGTAAATGTATGGCTTGACAGTGGAATGTTTGGGTAACTTGTAGGAGCTTAATTTTGGCTTCAGACTTTATTATCCCCATTCTACATAAAAACAATTAGAACTCTAATAATGCAGAGATAGGCTGCTAGCTGAGTAAAATTATTCTTCAATTGCTTTTTTTTCTTTTCTAAATCGAATCAATAGAAAGACTGAATGGAAGCTTTTCAATAATCTTCCGAATAAAGAGAGATCGAAGTGTACAAAAGGAAAACGACAAAGGTGAAGATTTTCACTTTCAGCAATGAAATAATTTTAACAAAAATGATGCCGAGAGTTTAAATATGTTGGTGGTACCTAATTTAGATGTTATTTTTTTTAGTCTTGGAAAAATATTTTTAAATAATATTTGTAATTTTGTTTTGGTCTTTATTATTTTATTTTAGTTCTTGTAGTATTTTTTTTTCTTATTTTGGCACCTATAATATTTTGTTCATTGAGAATAAGTTCCTTTTAAAAAAATGCTAGGGACTAAAAGCAAATTATGCACATATTAAAAGGATCAAATCAAAATAACAAAAACCAAAATAAAAAAGAAAAAATTTGCAAGGACCATTTTAAAAAAATAATTTTACAAGAACCAAAACAAAAAAAATGACATATAACATGGACAAAAAATATATATATAAGCCTATAATGAGAAATTGTTTATGTAATCTAGGATATGTACTCCCTCTTGTCTCAATTATAAGGAAAAAAAAAGGATATACTTCACATTTAATAAGAAAATTAGTTAATTTTATTAAATTATGTTATTTTTAATTAAAAATAATAATTTTTTAAAATTAATTCTTTTTTATTAGAATTTGGTATTAAGTATAATTTTTTAACCTTATTATATGAAAAATATTTTGAAGAGAGTCTCATTAAATAAGACATAAATAAATGATATTTACTTATATTTGAAATAAAAAAATAATAAGAAACTTTGTTGTTTATATTAGAGCCCAAATGGAGTAATCAAGATTTATTTAAGTCATTCTCGTAATTGAAAAGTTGAAAACTTGTACTTGTATTTGTTTTGATTTTGATCGATTTTGTATGCCAATACCATTTTGATTTGGCATATTGTATTGCTTGTTTAGATTAGAGTATGTATGTTTAGCATAGTATAGCTATGTAAATCTACAATAAGCATGATATTGAACTTTATCACTAACTTTTTAATTTGTGGTGCATTTTATTCCTAACTTATTATTTTTTTTGATAAATTTCACTCTAATTTTTTAATTTTTGACAAATTTTATCTCTATCTTTTTGACAAATTGTATCCTCAATTTTATGCTTATTAATGGATAAATAATAGAAAATAAAATTTACAAATTTCTTAAAAGTTATGAGTAAAATACACCAAATTAAAAAATTAAGGATAAAATTCGTCAAACAATAAAAAAATTGAAAATAAAAATACATTTAGTCCTTTTTTTTTTTATTAAACTTAGGATGGTTGATTACATGGTGTTGTAACCGATTAAACCAAGTCCCAAGGCTTCTTACCAAAATAACATGTTACTGTTATAATCGATTATCAATCAATTGCAATCAATTAGACCAAGTATAAACTGAGTCTTGAAATAAATAATGCTACTGATTTAATTGATTATACTTATCAATTAAGATAATCAATTACATCATGAACAAAAACATGTTCATACAAGAATGCACCTTCAATGTTTTAATCTATTGCCCCTTGAGTTAATCGATTACATCAGGTTCCTTGTGGTTCTTGTAAAAACAGTGCCTTACTGTTTTAATCGATTATGCACGTAATTTAATCATTAAAATAATTAATCTAGAGCTTACCCTGAATCAACCAATACAAATTTAATCAATAGCATACTTATATTAAGTGATTATTTTAGTTAAATTACGAGATATTATAAAAGTTCACAACTCCTCGTTTGAACTGTAACACTCATTCAAAAATCATGAGACCCACCTTCTTTGAGAGTTTTGAAGCTTATCAAGAAGGAAGAAATACATGTTTTATTACGTCTTTGGTTTACATCAAGTAATCATCAAAGCTTTATTATCTCCATTGAGTAATTGCGCTTAATTGTTGGATTTTTCACATAAGGTGATCTTTTTTCTAAACATTTTCTTTCTAAGGTTTGCGTAGATCTGAGACAAGATTTTTCAGACATTTCTTATGGAAGGGTTGTATAAAGGTAGGGTCATTGTGTTTTCTTGAAGGGTTCAAGAAGAGGGTCGTTTATTTTAATCTCATTGTGTGTACTTTGTAACAACTTTGAAATTAATAGCAAAAATCTCAACTTAGGTTGTTGAGGTAACTAAATGTAGATCAACCATGATCAAAACAGTATAAAATTCTTGGTGTATCTCTCTAGTCCTTCCTTAGTTTTGTTTCTTGGATAAAATTGTTAATTACCTATTCTATCTTTAATGATTTTGTGTAAACATTGTGTTTGAGGATATGAACTAAGGCATGCAATGATAATAACTCAATTGATAAGTGTTTTCATAATCCAAATATGATTTGAGGAAAAAGATTTTCAATTTTTCATGATTTTGAAAAATAAATCAATTTACCTCACTTGATTTAAAATCATAATATCAACATCTTTTTATCTACAAATGTTATTAATTATTATTATTAATTTTTATTAGTGAGAAGAATTTGAATCTATGATTTCTTTTTCTCTCCTTCTGTTCACCTTCAAGTTAACTTTATAACTCTCACTATAATACTAACATGTTAATCAAACTAGATCAGACCATCCATTTTGACTATGTATAACAACTAACTATGAACACAAACAAGTAACAAAACTATTGAAAATTTCATACCAATTAGCATATGCCTGAAATGATTTCATCGAGTTGACAACTAACCACATTGCAGAATGCATGAGGCCGGTTCCATACTTGATATTATTAGTATTATTATATTCCTTATTCCATGCTGACCCGATGCCAGCTTGTTCAATTTCCATCCACGGGTTAACTCACATGAACCTCCAAAATAAACCCAATTATTTAAAACCTTCAAACGCTCTACAATCTTACCCTATAAAACCCCCACTCATTCTCTGCAACTCAATCCCAAGCTCACACACACTAAACCAAAGTAAGAGGTATAGTGTTCTAAGAGTGAGCAACTTGTGAGAAATGGCTTCCAAGGCTGCACTTCTCTTGTGTCTCAATGTTCTCTTTTTCACTGTGGTTAGTTCCACATATGTGCCATGTAATCCACCCCCCAAAACTCCCAAACACCCACCTGTCCCAAAGCCACCATCCCCAAAGCAAGCAAGCTGCCCCAAAGACACTATTAAGTTCGGTGTGTGTGCTGATGTGTTAGGTTTGATTAATGTGCAACTTGGGAAGCCACCAAAGACCCCATGCTGCAACCTAATTCAGGGTCTTGCTGATCTTGAAGCTGCAGTGTGCCTTTGCACTGCTCTCAAGGCTAATGTGTTGGGCATCAACCTCAATGTTCCAGTGAACTTGAGCTTGCTTCTAAACTACTGTGGAAAGGGTGTTCCCAAGGGATTCGTCTGCTATTAAATCAAACACTTATAATGTGTAGCTTCCTATTGCTATATTCGTCATTCATCATTATTCTGTGTATTTCAGTATTTGTGCCCGGCACGTGCCAATTAGCCAACGAACATTTCGTTCATACTTGGTTACTATTACTGTTGTGATGCGCTGAAACTTTAAAGGCTTCTTGGTCTTCCTTGTCGCAGCCTCACTAAAGTCGTTTGTATTCTAAGTGAAATTTCTACTAATAAATAATCTACATTATTTAAGCTATGATTAATTATTTCCGCTACCAATCTTTTTGTTTATTTATTTATTTTTCTCTTTCTCCTATTTCCTTTCTTATTTTCCTTTTGATCATTGAAGCCCACACTTAGGAAATGATGTATGCATATCGGCATATTAGAACTCTAATAATTATGGAGAGACAGAGGCTGTAGAGTAAAAAAATTGTTGTTTAACTGCATTTTTTTTTCTTTTCTAAATCGAATCCATAGAACGACTGAAAAGGCTATTCAGTTATTTTTGCATAAAGAGAAATCGAAAGAATACAAAAGAAAAATAATAAGAACTAAAATTTTCTCTTTAACCGATGAAATTATTCTAAGACAAACTATATGAGAAATTATTATTATTTTAATTTTTTTATTCATAAAAATTAAAGACATATACTATAAAATTTATAATAACTTATCCATACTGTTTTGCTCAACTAATAAGAGTTAATCATTATTGTCTGAACTAACCTTTATATGACTTGTAAATAAGTGTATTTATTTTTTTTCAAAAATTAAAAAAATAAATTATATATTATATAAAGGTTAATCAAGACCATCAACATAAATAATATGTGACTTTTTTTTTATGCTTCAGAAATATAAAAGACAAAAGAACAAAGAAAACAAGAAACTAGCAAGCTATCTCAGTTTTTAGAACTGAGTTCCAGCAACATCCACATTAAGATGAATCCTTGAGCTAGATGAGCAGTTATTAAAAGCAATCCATGCCAGCTATTATCTTGAGAAGAACCTAACTCAGCCAAGCTATCTGCAACACTATTTCCCTCTCTCTCAAGATATGAAGGAAAGAGAGGGACCAATCTTTGCTCATGAAATCTCTAATCAGCATTATAATGGCGGCTGCTGCAGGATGGGAAAGTTTCACTCCATTGAAATGAAGTTCAAAACACTGCCAAATTAAGAATCTGGTTCACACATAAGGCTTCAGATACCTTTGGACCAAGCAAATTATTGTAAACCTCTGTAGATGGCATGTAGCTCTGGTTTCGCAGGTTTTTGTGGTAATCTGAGACTAATAATTCTCATGATACGACGAGTTCCACATTGATATTCATTGAAGCAAAACAGAACTAGGATTTGTCACTTAAGGTAAATTTTGATTATAGGTTGATTTTCTTTTATTGTTGGGTGTAAAAGTATGGATTGTAAGCTGGATAAATTTTAAAAATAAAACATCGTGAAAGATATATGCATATGTGCTGTATATAGGTGTTCAAACGTGATTGATTGTCTGCGTGCGCAAGCTCTATTATTATTTATTTGTTTTGGAATTTTGTTTCTCAAATTGTCATATGCCACTACCTGCTTGACCTTGTTATATATGTGTATAGTCATATTCATCTCGATCATGACACTGACACAGTACATATAAATATATATGTCTATTAATAAATCTGGGAATTTATGTGTTACATGCACCAATAATATATTTACAGTCGCACAGTAAGTACTATTTTCTAACGGACGTTTATTTTGGAGCTATAGAGATTTCAAAATGGAAAATTCATCGAAAATAAGCATGGTTAGAATAAATAAAGAAATTTTCTTAAGGGCCAAAAATGAATCGAGAACTAAGTTGGATTCAGTTGGACTCAACTTCATAAGAATTAATTCAATTTGAAAATCAACTTGAGTTAAAATGAACTTTCAGCTCAAACTTGATATGATTTAAGCTCGCAAACAATTTAGTTCTACTTGTTACTTCAACTCGTTTAAAATTATAATTATAATTATTTATTTAATTCATAAATAGAATTAATATGAAATTAATTATAAAATAATTATATTGATTTAATAATATAAAATATATAATTACTTAATATATATATATATATATATGTTAAATTTATAATTATTTTACATGCTTTTATTTTTTTTATTTCATAAAAAATAATATTAAATTTATTAAAAATATTTATATGAATTTAATAATATAAAACATTATGCAGATTTCTCTGCATATTTGCATCCTGCTAGTGCATTTCTGCTCCTCCCTCATGTTTGGAGGATTCCTCTAGCAATATAACATAGGTTCTCCTTAATTGCTATAGGTTTGCTACTTTCTTTTTCATTGGTGTTGGCTTGGTCTCCCATATTTTGTTGCTTTGTTCCATTTTTTCCTTTAACATATTTTTTGGTTTTTCTAAAAAAGAAAAGAAAAGATAGATAGACAGAAATTGAATTAGTTCATCATGCACCTAGCAAATCAAGTTATATACAGCTCAAGTGCAACTCATTCATTTGACAAGTTCAACTTTTAATTTAAATTCAACTCATTTGACTCAAGAATCAAATTTAACGATTCAATTGTTAAATTGAATTTCAAATGTTCAAATTAATTTAATTCATGGCCAATCGTATATTTTCTCCTATCTCCTGTACATTTGAGGTCAAGAAATGTAGTTGATCAATCTCAAATTATGTTTGAATTAATTTAATTCATGGCCTATTGTTAAATTGAATCTCAAATTATGTTCAAATTAATTTAATTCACGATCAATCCTATATTTTCTCCTATGTCCTGTAAATTTGAGGTCATGAAATGTAGTTGATGTAATTGATGATATGTGTGTGTGTAAGTAGGTCATGCAAGTCAACATGGTCGATCTACGAAATATTGTAAAAATTGCAATATAGTCCTAGTCCTTTATATGCATATTAGAGATGTACATCGTGATAATAAAATTGTGAAATAATAAGCTATTAATAAATCATAATAAAAGACCTCGTTAATTACGGAAATACTATGAGTAGCAACTAATCATGACCACAAACCAGTAAGCAAACCATTGAAAATGTAATACCAGTTATTAACATAATGATTTCATCGAGTTGACAACTAACCACATTGCAAAATGCAAATTTGGTTCCATACCTGATATTATTGTATTTCTTATTCCATGCTGACCCGCTGCCAGCTTGCCCAATTTCCACCCAATGGGTTCACTAACATGGGCCACAAAATAAACCCAATTATTTTAAACCTTAAAACGCCAAGACACTCCCCAAAGTGTAGCCTATAAAACCCCCACTCGTTCCTCTCCAACTCCATCCCAAGCTCACACACCAAACCAAAGCAAGAATAGTGTTCTAAGAGTGAGCAACAACTTCAAACACCATTGTGAGAAATGGCTTCCAAGGGTGCACTTCTCTTGTGTCTCAACATTCTCTTCTTCACTGTGGTAAGCTCCACATATGTCCCATGCAACCCACCCCCTAAAACTCCTAAACACACACCTGTCCCAAAGCCACCTTCCCCAAAGCAACCAAGTTGCCCCAAAGACACCATTAAGTTTGGTGTGTGTGCTGATGTGTTAGGTTTGATTAACGTGCAACTTGGGAAGCCACCAAAGACCCCATGCTGCAACCTCATTCAGGGTCTTGCTGATCTTGAAGCTGCGGTGTGCCTTTGCACCGCTCTCAAAGCTAATGTGTTGGGCATCAACCTTAATGTCCCAGTCAAGTTGAGCTTGCTTCTCAACTACTGTGGAAAGGGTGTTCCCAAGGGATTCGTCTGCGCTTAAATCAACACTTCATATAACTTGTTTCCTAAAGTTAATTAGTATGCTTAAGGTTCTATATTTTGCTATATTGGTTATTTATTCATAATATTCTGTGTATTTTGGTATTCTGTTTGGCACGTGCCATTTAATCTGTGCTTGTTTTTCTGTTGAGCAAGCTTCAAATGTTCGTTCAACGAAAAGTAACACGTACTCTTAGGCACTCTTAGGAAACGAACATTTCGTTCGTACTAGATTGGTCATTATTATTGTGGTGATGGTTAAAGCATGGAAGGCTCCTTGGTCTTCCCTGTCAGCCTCACTAGTCCTTTGTAATCTAAGTGAAATTTCTACTAATTAATAAAAGTTCTATATTTAAGCTAAGATTCCTTATTTCCTCTTTCAATCTGTTTTTTCTGCCCTTTTCCTTTCATAATTTCTATTTGAGCATTGAAGCTGCTTATGAAATGATATGTATATATGTATCGGCTGTAAAACTCTAATGAAGAGACAGAGGCTGTTGAGTAAAATTATTCTTTAATTGCTTTTTTTTTTATTTTCTTAATCGAATCCATAGAAAAAAGATTGAAATGGAAGCTTTTCAAAACTCTTTCCCATAGAGAGAGATCGAAAGAGTACAAATTAAAAAGATCGAGAAGAACTTAAAAGAAGATTTTCACTTTCACCAATGAACTGTATTTTGGATTTTTGGTGAAAGAAAGTTTGACAGAGATAATTTACTGGTAGAAATAGAGGGAGGGTCCACAGTACTGCTTTTTTGGTGAAGTCAGGAATACTTTGTAGTTTATTTTTTTTATATGGATTTTTGGTATGCCTTGCACCTCCAGAGAAATATATTTTCTTTTGCCGATAAGAAAAAAATTCTGCAATGAAATTAATTCTAACACAAATGATTCAAGGAAGTTCCACGTCCATATTCATTGGCTAAACAGAACTAGGATTTGTCATTTTCTTTTTGTGAGAAGCAAAAGATAAATATATTGATGATAAAGAGGGCAAAAGGTTTGCAGCACAAGATGTACGTGCCCAACTAGGATTTGTCATTTGAATTTGTAAAGAATGCAATTTTTTTAATATAGATTGTAAATTTTTTTGTTGCGAGAAAAAATATGGCTTTTGTAAGCTGAATAAGTTTTATAACTAGAAAATCGTGAAAGATATATGTATCTATATGTGTTTGAACGTGGTTGATATTCTGCGTGCGTAACCTCAATTATTATTTATTTATGTTTTGTAATTTTGTTTCTCAAATTATTGTCGTTTGCCACTACCTGTTTGCCCTTGTGATGTATAGTCATATGCATCAACGACCTAGACATAGTAAATATATAGCAACTTTTGTATTTATAAGCAAAAGATATCATTAAAGAGTCAAAGTTGAACACAAGAGATACAAAAGCATTCAAATAATTGTCTAAGAAAACTCTAAATGCCCCCTGGTACAAAAGTAACGTAAATATATAACTCCAGCTAATAAAATTAGAGATAGAATTGTGCCTTAGTTGCGCCTTCCAGCAGCTGATAATATATGCACTTCTAAAAAAAAAAAGCAGATAATAAATGCAATTCTGGGATGTGTTAGACCAATATTTACAGTGGGGCACACTAAGTAGTAGTATTTTATTACTCGTTTATTTTGGAGGTATCCGTTTCAAAACGGAGCATTCATGCAAAATGAGGGAGGTATAAATAAATATATTTTGACGGAAAATGCTAAATTGTACGAAGAATTAATAATGGTATAAAAACAGACAAAAATGATCAGATGTGGGTAACTTATGCAAGATCATAGGTCAACATATGCAACATATGCTCAAGTTGGTAAAAAGGAGATACAAAAGTAGTACTAAAATCCTGCGCCAATATATCATAATAAAAACATGACAGCATATATAATAACAAGCTAGTGTAACATATAACATAACAGAACAGTTGAAGGGTTTTTGATTGGTCAGTATTGTTTATTTTACCACTTTGATTTCCGTCAAATCCAAATAGTTACTTGCTATTTATTTTTTGAAAATTATTACGTACAGTTCGTGAAAATCATTCCTCGTAGGTTCGTACGTACCAAGTACCAGTTCTGTAATCAAGATTAACTCCCCTCACCTCTCCCACTCTCAATAATAATAATACGTGTAGCCATAGTATTAGTCATAATAGAAGTGAGCTGTGACTTACAAACTTTAAAATTTGTGATTCTAATATATATTTTTTTTTGAAAACTAAAACTATGTAAATGGTGACTAGTGGTTTCTATTTTTAACATTTTTTAGATTTATATAATCTCATCATATCAGTTATTTTTTCATTTTTAATTTATTTTTAATCATAATTTAATTTTTATTTTTTAAAATAAGACAACATTTTATAAGTACGACTTAAACAATGTATAAGCACTTATCAATATACATCTAAATATAAATAATCTATTGAATTTAAAAAACTTATAATATATACTCTTATATAAAAAAATATTCAAAAAATCTTAATTAAGTTATTTATTTAAAAGGAATTATATTATTTAAGTCAGTCATAAATAGACATAGATTATTTAATTTCTATTAAAAATAAGTTTAGACTTAAATAAATTTACGGTGCCCTAAAATAGGGAGATTTTGATTTTATATCTAAATTTTATGCATTTTGATACTTCACAAATTTTTACTTTTGAATTCGTACATAATTATACCTATCATGAGAGAATCTTCATTAATTGTTAATGTGTGGCTAATGAAGCACCACATCATCAAGTCTAGGTTATTTAAAAACTATTAATTGAGTCATTTTCACAATAGGTATCTTTTTTAAAAATAAAAATTTATTGGATACCAAAATAAAAAAATACAAAGATTAGATATCGAAATATTATTTAAGTCTAAAAAAAATGTTGTGATACTCCTTAACTCTCTCACGCATAAAAAATTAATTATCATCATTGTTATATAATATACAGTTTAACTCACGTCACTTAATGTCTCTTATGTTATATTTTTTCATTTTAATTAATGGAAATTTGTATCCACTCTTACATTTACTACTAACGACATAAGCATGGAATTCCCTCAACCATATAGGAATGAGGAAGAAGAAGGGAGTGAATAATTGGTATAGTACAATGATGAAGATAATAAATTCAGTACCAAAATTAAAAGACCATATTTTATCAGTACTATAAAGTTATTTAAACCTATAATTTTTATAATTAGATAAAGACAAAATATAACTCATTCCAATTAGTTCTGTCAACATCCGTCCAAACCCATACCCTACCATGGGCCTACTAAAATAGAAATGATATAAATGCTTTTGAATTAACTTACAACTCATTTCAATCCAATTATTGTAGTTTTATGTAAAGTTGATATATTTACGTAAAACTTAACTGTTTAATCAACATAACACACTACAAGAAAATTTCTTATAACAAATTAAATTAGTGTAGGTAAAATTTAAAAATATTTTTACCTATAATTATTTAATGTAAGTTAAATTAGTGTAGGTAAAACTTAACTGTTTAATCAACATAACACACTACAAGAAAATTTCTTATAACAAATTAAATTAGTATAGGTAAAATTTAAAAATATTTTTACCTATAATTATTTAATGTAAGTTAAACTCAAAGACTCAAACCTACAATTTTTTATATACGTATATCTTAGTAAAATATAAAAAGATTTCTACCTATAATTATGTGGCGTTGGTAAAATCCCATAAAAACGTATACCTACAACTAATTGTTGTAGGTAAAAAAAAATTATTTACAAATGAGTAGTGTACGTAAAATTCTAAAAAACAACTTATGCTAACAGCCGGTTGGTATAGATTAATTAAAAAACTTGTACCTAAAATCATTTTGTGTAGGTAAAACTAAAAAAAAAATTAAATTATAAAGATGAAATATATTAATTAATATTTTTAAGAATTCATTTTAATTTAGATTAGTAATTATTTTTATGGATTAAATTAACATACACTTATTTTTAAATTATTAAATATGCATGTATGAAGGATTAATTAATGAAATTTTAAGATATTACTAGTATTTAATTTAATTAGGTGTTTACTCTTTTTTTATTTTTCACAAATCATGATCATTCTAATTGTAACTATAATTTAATAAATAACAGAATTAGTCCATCCCATTCTAATTTTATTGTATCATTTTAATTCTATAATTTAGAATAAAATAGAGGTCTCTTAAGAGAGAGAGATTAATAAAAAGAGTTATGGAAATGGAAGGTGGTGACATCGTCTTCCTCAACTCGGATCCATTGGAAGTACTTATTCTTTTCCTCTCTCAATTCGCGTCTCTTACTTTCTCTACCTTAGGGTTTTCTCATTCCTATCTTCTACAGATTTGATTTTGATTTTTAGGTAATTTCATTTATTTCTTACTATGATTTCTATGGATGAATTTGTTCTGCGAAATAAAATTTAGGTTTTGCACATCTTCATCTTATCATCATTATTTGCTTCACTTTTCATTTACTATACGCTATGTTCTGTAAGTATTATTTTGTCACTTTCGTTATTTGTACATGTTTTATGGTTCAATATGTGTTCTACACTTCGTGAATATGTGTTCATCCTAGATTTATTGTAAAACGGGTCTAAATTAGTGGTGGATGACTTATTTGTGAAAATGTCTGAGAGAGACTTGAAGTACAATGACCACGAGTTAGCAAATAATAAGAGACTTTGATTGTCTAGTCACCCATATATTAGGAGGAAACTATTATAGGCTAGTATTCTACCATTTTAAGCTACCTTAACTGAATTTTCATGGTATGTGAAACATTTACCTAGAGAAATATTTTTATTGTTTTTGAACTATCTCTAGTCTCCACTAGAAAGTTTTGGATCTCTTGTTCATGGTTTGTACTTAGTTTACCGTCTTCTCACATATGAAAACTTGTTTGGTGATAAAGAACTCATATTTAGTAGTCGAGCCTCACATAAATGTATCTATTCCTATTGTGATTGTTATTCTGAATTTCAATTGCTTGGATAGGAAAGATGGACAGGACAAACAAGAAATTGTCCTTTGACAATTTTCAACAAGGAATAAAAGAATTTACGATAAAAGTAACAATGATCACGAGCATTCAACATTCAACATGAGGTGGGGAACATGAGTCTAGTGATTCCATTGAAGGAGTATATCAACTTCTTTTGGATAGTTCCCTGGATGGATGAAAGATTCTTTTGAAGATCAATTGTCATTGCAGTTTGACCAGCAAGTCCTTTTCTTTTCTTTTAGCCCATTCTTATTTATTTTTTCTTGTTAAAAATCATAGTAATGTTATATGGATCACTTTATGGCTTTGGGACTCTACAAATAGTTGTTGGGGGTAATCGCAAGAATTTTAATTTTTATTATTTTTTAATGTGTTTATTGTTGAGATTATTAAAATCATAATGTTTTTTATTTGTTGATATTTTTTTTATCTTGATGCTATTGGTTTTTATTTTTATTTTTCCTTGTTTCTTTTCTTTTTACAACTTACATATTCTTTCAATTTAAATATCATTTTTCACAAGGTAACTTTTTTTTTTAAAAAAAAAACATATAAATGGGAAAGCAGCAGTGAAAATAGCTAGAAGATTTATTATTATTATAATATATTTTTCACCTATAATTAAAGACGGTAGGTACAAGTTAATAATTTTTACCTATTATTGGGAGATTGTAAATAGAAATTAATAAATCTTACCTATGCACACTACAAATTTTTTATACTGACAGACTATTAATTATCATTATATGTTTTCTCACAGACTATTAGTTATCATTATATGTTTTCTCAAAATTGATAGAAGAAATATTTATAGGACAAAATTTATTATATATTTATCTAAATTTGTTTTACTTATGACAGTTTTTGTTCATAGATATAATCATTTTTCTTGCAGTGACATGTATTGATATTCAAGGTTTATATTAATATTTTATTTTTACTATAAACAACTGTGTTTGCTTTTTATTTATTTACTATGATATTTGCACCCAATTCAAATTTAAAAAAAATCGAGATCAAATTATAATCATAATATAATATTTCATTTCATTGGTTACTAGCAAACTAGCAAACAAAATATATTATTTTTTATTAGTCAAAATATATACCAATTTAAAAATTGGTATATTATTTAAAATCCTAATAAATAAAAAATTCAAATCAGTAAAATATTATTTTTCAATCGATGTTTTACTTTAATTTTGGCTAAATCATGACTCTCTTTTCTTTAAAATAATATAAAATATTTTTTATGCATACAAAGTTGACTGTTATTTATACGCAATATATATATATATATATATATATATATATATATATATATATATATATATATATATATATATATATATATATATATATATATATATATATCAAGGCAGTTATAAGTTGTAACAATGTTGCAGAGAAAAAAAAAACAATCGTGAGTTTGAATCCTTTCACTAACCTCAAACAAAATTAACAACTAACATTAATTTTTTTTAAAAATATATATACTTGTAAACTCTTAATATTTATGTTCGATTTTTAAGAATAACAATGTAAGCCAACCGTCATGAAAGGTGCTTACATTCAGTGTTTCACTTTCACCATTCCTTGAACAAATCTGTCTTAACTTATAGAAACAAAAATAAGAGTACCAATTTAAAATAAATTGTGTAAAATAATTTCCTAAAATTTTAATCCTCAAAATAATGATTTAAGTTTCATTTAAAATTAAGAAATACATTTTAATTTTAATAAATATCTAAATATAGTTATGTTCAATTAAATTATCATTTTATTTCATTGGTAGTAATTTTTTTTATCTCATTTTAGTAAAATTAACTATAATTAAATATCCACCTTAAAAACTATGATTAAAATATGAAGATAAAATTACCAAAAAAAAAATTAATGTCTTATTATAATTTGAATAAGTAATTAAGCTTCCTTTTTTAATTTAAAACGCTAGGATACAAATTAAAAACATTTAATTATTAATATCTTTATTTATATTAAAATTATTTTCCCCTTTTTAATATGGATTTTATTATATTTTTATATCATGTATGATATGTATAATTTTTTAAAAATAAATAGACATACGAGTAATTAAAAAATAATAATTAATATTATTTTAAATTTAATAAACAGATACAAGGAATAATTTTGAATAAATAATATATGTACAAGTAGTATAAAGATTACGACTGAGTGTATTGATTATTTGGGTCTTGTTCTAGTTTAACTAATACTCTTAAATTTGATTTGTGATAAGCAGCTAGTAGGATTGCTAATTACATCCCATAAAAATATTCCTTGTTCGCACTAAACAATAGTCAACAGTGCAAGGACATTTGTTAACATTTATATTAACTATCTTACATCATTTTAAGAATGATTTCTAACGATTAAGTATAATATTTTTCCAGCAACAATAAAATTATTAAACTCATAATTTTTTATAGTAAATAATAAAAAGTAAATATTTTAACGGGAACACTTATTTCAAATAAAAATATTAAGTATTACATCTTGAATCTTTTAGAATTTATCCTCAAACAGTATGATAGGTGTCGTGACTCTGGACTTGCACAGACAGCTAAGCAGCTTCCCAATCCGCGTGGCCCAACATCTTGCTGTGACAATTCATGCACAAAGCCAACGCATCCACGGCCATGGACTCTCGGAGATAACTAGTGATGACAACAAGTAGGGTTTAAATAAGACTTTATATTTTTTTTAGATAAGATATTGTAGTACCTGTGTTTATATCAGTGTTTTATATAAATTCATATCTGATTTTATATTTGTGTGGATAACAATTTAATTGCATTTCAATATCTATTTATACCTAGATACTTATAGTTGCATTCCCTGTTTATATTTTATTCGTATAAAATTAATAAAAAAAATCTATATTAAACAAGTATTTACCTTATTCATAAGAGATATTTTTTTGAAGAGATGCACACTTTGAACTGGTGGATTATACGTCTATACTAACATAAATTCTTCTATCTTAAGGTTAATTTTACACATTTCAATATTTAATAATTTAAAATCATTTATGCTAAAATCAAGAAATTTAGTTATGAGTTGTATTGAGTATTCATTACTTAATTATGGTTATTAACATTAACAGCATTCGGCTCAACATAGATCCATCGTGTTCTTTTGTTTTAGAAAAAATGAACTTTAAACATAAATGGTTTATATATACAAGCAACATGAAATCAACTGTTGGATGTCATATCTAAAATAAATACTGTTATATATATTCCGTTGCCCCAAACTCTAATTGTCACCTTAAGCATAAGAAAAATTTAATAACATTTTCGAAATTTAAAGATTTTAGTATTGTTAAGAAACTCAATTTCTAGCTCTCTCCGTCTATCTATATGTGTAGTCACACTTATTAATTACCCTTAAATTCGTTATCACTCTAATTATATATGCTTCCTCTGATTAACAAGTCGGAAAGAAATGAATGGAGATATAACGAAAACATCTTTCACCAGAGAGGCCGAATATTGCAAATTATGTATGGAAAATTTACAATGAAAATCTGTGAGACTGCACACAGGTTTCAGAACTCGAACCAGGTCACGGATTGTACTGAACGAGTCACGGAGTCACTCTCGAAATCAGAGAAACCTTTAAGAAAACTCCAAAAACTTCAATTGCCTCTCTCTCTCGCTCTGTCACTTAGAAGAAGCCTTGGTGGATGGATGTTCTACGTACATGCTGCCATGTGTAACATTTACTAGCGCCAGCTTCAATATTTTATTCAAGCTTTCCCATTGAAAACATAATTCAACTCATATATATACACATTGCACTAAAAGTCTGGGAATATCAAACTCATACACGGAAAATAAATAAGAATTTAGAAACCTTAGCTAAGTCACCATGTCTCCAAAATCAAAGGCTAAAGCAATGTTCTTCATCTTGAAAATAATAATGTTAAATCTTTTGCCACCAATATATGCATGTGGGCCATGCACTCCGCCACGTCACCACAAACACCCGCCGCATCACGGCGGAGGCCGGCCGAAAGTATCCCCTCCGCTGCCGCCGATCATAATCAACCCTCCGGTGGTACCGCCGCCGGTGGTGATATACCCACCACCAATCTCACCACCGTACCCGCCGCCGCACGGTGGCAGTCCTTTTCCTCAAAGGACTTGCCCAATTGATGCCCTAAAATTGGGGCTTTGCTTGGATGTGCTTGGAGGGTTGGTGCATGTGGGAATAGGGAACCCAGTTGAGAACGTGTGCTGTCCCGTTATACAGGGTTTGCTTGATCTTGAAGCTGCAATTTGTCTTTGCACTGTTATTAGGGCTAAGCTTCTTAACCTCAATATCTTTCTTCCTCTTGCACTTCAACTCTTGGTCACTTGCGGGAAGACTGCTCCTCCTGGTTTTGTTTGTCCACCTCTGTATTAAACCACTGCATGCACTACTTCATAGTACCCAATACTTAATATTATCAAGGCTATATATAGTTTTAGTTAGTTACTACTTACTACTAGATTAATATGTCTTTATCTCTTCTATTAGGGTTTATGTAATGACTCTTATTTCGTTATATGTGTATGGGTTTACGCTTTGATAATACTTCGCAGGATTAACTTGCTACAAAGTTCGTTTAATGTTGTTACTGTTATTCTTTGCTTCATCTATTTTTCTTTGCTACAAATTAACTCTTATCTCTCTCATAACACGTATACAAGAGTTTACGTTAAAGTATATGTTTCAATCGGGATAGTTCATGACCTATATATGTATTACGTATAGGTTTGAAAGATTGTGATTTTTTTTTTTTAGTTTTGTACTCTTTTTTTTCGTGAGATGGTTGTTAGCAAATAGCAAAATACCATCAGTGACTGAGAAAACTTTATGCTTTTTTAACAAATTTAACTAATAAAGAGTCTGTTGAAAAAAAAATGTGTTGTTAATATTTTGAAATATATATTTTGTCTCGTGAGTCAAAATACTTCCCTTCATATTTCATTATTCCTTATTCTGATTTCACTAAACTTCAAATTGATTTCCTTAACTTAAAAAAGGTTATAAACATTCTTTGAACAACCTTATGCATCTGCAAGTTTTTGTGAACTGTCCTAGTTTTCTATTTATGTATAATTTGGATAGTTTTAACGTATCTGTGATGAAAATTAGTTCGAGTTATTATTTGGAAAGGAAAATACTTGAATAAACGAGAGCACTGTACTCATGGCAGGTACAATTTGTAACAGATGAATCCTCGTTGCTGTTGCCAATTACTATAATATTGTTGACTAATTGATCTAACTACAATTCGTGTAGATTAGTTGTCTTTAAATTGCTGCACTTGTATGTGGCATTATTTCAAGTATTTTGGTATATATTTGTATACTGTCATTCACTAAATGTTGGTTGTAAAAGTTATACCATGCATTTCATTTTCAACAAAAATTGATCAAATTTTTACCGTGTTTCCTGTTGCATGATTACAATCCTTTATACGAGAAAAATGAGATAAAGTGATAAGTAAAGAGGTGTGAAAAGAGTTATTTTCCTATTGTGAACAGTGTGGGGAGTCAGAACAAAAGATTGACGAGATCAGGCCAACGACGACCAATTCGGGACCATATGATCCAAGTGCTTATCAGAAAATTTATTTCTACGCCGTGTTTGGACAGTATTTTTCACAGTAAAAAGAAAGAGATAAGAAGAGTAAAATAAAAAATGATAGATAACATAATTATTGTGATGAAAAGAGAATTACTAAGTGTTGTAAAAATGAATTATATAACTCGATTTTAATAACCGCATATGCTAGAGTGTACTAGAGAATCAACCCATAAACAAGGCCAAGTTATTGTGATTTGGGAACCTTGCTTTGCTGTACTGTTCCTAACCGTTCCTGACACACACATACACGACTGGATAATCAACCGATATACAAGGCCATGTTAATTATTGTGATTTGCGAACCTTGCTCGTGACATCTTATGATAAGCTACAAATATAAATCATTAATTAGATCTTAATATTGAAGAGTAAAAGACAAATATACATTATTTTTGTAGTTATATCATCACTATAATTAGCATTTAATCTTGATTATCTATATATGATAGTTTAGATTTATATTTTTTTATGTTTCACAACTGTGTATATAATTCATCAAATAAAAAAACAATGAGCCTATATAGTAGGAGAGATTCGTCATTTTTTTTTGTGTCCCCCTCTTTTACATGATAAATAGAGTGATTTGTTTCTACCTAGGCTAAACATGGAAAGATTCCTTCGTCTTTATAAAAGTGTTCGTCTATACACATATTCTAGATGATTTGAAGCTCTTTAAATATATCTGAGCATTGAAGTGAGAAAGCCCTCTACATGTATCTTCTTCGTCCTTTCAGTTTTTCATTGTCTTTTCTCGAAGATATATAGTGAGATTTTTTAATCATTCATATATCGATCTATGGACCAGACGAAGAAAGAAGATAAAAACAAGCTTTTATCTAAGAGTAGGAACGAAAACTAAATTAGTAAATTAAACATCTCATCAACACGAAAACCAGCTCAACAAAGCCTAGGTGCCCCTCTCAACCCTCAATGATTAGCACAGACACCTTTCCATATTGTTATAACAATAATATATTTCTGATTCTTAATGAAAAGATATAGTTGTTAATTTTCGGTTTATTGAATTCCACCATACGGAGCCTGAGATTTATCTTTCCTTGTATAATCTTTACTTCACGTCATATAAAATGAATAGATTGAATATATTTTTATATGAATTATAATGATTGATTAACAACAATCCACTAATCTATTTACTATTCATTAAAAATTATAATTCATCAATGACCCATTTAATAAAATTTATACAATTTTGTCCATTAACATTTTTTTTATGAATGTCATATCTAAAATATTCATAATTTTTTTTTAAAAATTAAATATTCCTTATGACTATTTCAAGATATTCTCTCTCATTCATCCACAAAAACACTTTTAACAATTGAAAAATCCACAAAAACACTTTTAACAATTGAAAAATTGTAACTTTTTTGTTTGATTCACTTTAAAGAAATGATTATTTAATTTAGTTATTTTTAAGATAATTTATAAAAGTAAATGTTTTTTTAATTTAAACCATTATGAATATATAAGTCAATATAAGGGACTATTCTAAAGCATTTTAATGAATTTTAAAAATAAATTATAAAATAATTAAATTTAAATATATTTGTTAGTTCTTGTAATTTAATTTAATGTTTTTTATAGCATATTTATGTCGGCAATAGCACTTAAATATTTTGTAACCATACTTATTTAGGATCTTATTTCGACACTTTATTCTGTATATCTTTGAGTGATATTTCTTGTACCATCTCCCTTTCCAATGATATTCTTTGGCTAATGAAAAAAATAGCATTGGCAAACTAGATGAGTCATGGACAAATAGATTCTTTCGCCACCCCGACTTCACATTGCTTTTAGTGTTCAACTCACAAATTAGCTCTTACCAATTCACATTTAAGGGTACATTACATATTTTTGGCACCAATTATTTCTGGAGGCTAAAATACAAGTTTAATTTCAAATAGAAAAATTTTATACTTATAGTTCTTTTAAAGAGACTAATTGTATAAATAGAGAAAGTAAGAATGCATTTAATATTTTAATATTAATTTAGATTAAAATTGTCATTAGGAGTAAATATGTGTGTATATCAAGGACAACAAACCGAGAGAAGAAAAAGTATAAGAATACAATAAATTTATTACCTTCTCTATTTCTTTTTATTCATCTTTTAAGATTTTTAAGTAAAAATTAAGAAATACAATAAGTTTATTTGATTTTGAAAAACAGTTGTAAGATTTTCTATTTTATCCTTTTTCATTTCTACTCCATATAATGAATGCATGTGCAAATTAAATTAAAATTTTGGTGAGAAGTAAGAGTGTAAATGAAAAAAAAAGAGTAATTTGTGTGATGTTGAACTTTGAAAATGACAAATAAATAAAAATAAAAATTTGTCCAAAATTCGACAATGAAAAAGGAACAGACGGAATATATATAGAGAAACTTCTATTACATGACTTCTATAAAATAAATAAAAGGTTTAAACACAAATTTTATCTTCCTATTTTGCTTAAGTCCTAATTTTGGTTCCATTATTTTTAAAATAAAAACATTTAATTTTCTTATTTTAAAAAATTTACAATTTTGATTCAATTCTAGATTTTGTCTATTTTTTATTTTTTATTTTAGTTTAATGGATTCAATTAGTTTAAAATGTAATAAAAATAAATAAATGTATTCACACAAAAAATGTAAGTAAAATTGAAGATTATATTAAAATTTAATTTTTTAAAAAATAGGAGAATCAGATATTTTTATTTTAAAATAAAAATAAAAAATTGAAAAATATGAAATTAAAACTATATTTAAATCTAAATAAACGATATTTAACAAAAATATATAAAATAATCTAAATTAATGTAGTTATGACATTAACCTTTCTTTTTCAGCTAGACACCACTCTATGTGGAATGAAGTCAACCTTTAAACATCACGGTGTTCGAACTTGAACAAAGTGCAAAACCATTTTATTTTTCACGTGATTTGTCTCGTAAATTCTTTGGGTTTTTATTGATCGAATATCTGGAAAGAGATTTCTGAGGCGTGGAATCATTAGCTTTTTTAAGAAGTGCGACATGAATGGGAAAAGGAAATCCACTCTCGTCCGACATTTTTTTCTTGAGTGACAAGAATATCTTTTTGTTTTTTCTAGTTTCTCCACGTTGCATGTCACGGGACAAATAGTGCTCCGATTATTCAAAAGCTAGCTGTCATAGACTTCAACAAAAGCCAAGTGATGTGTAATATTGTCCATACAAGAAAGCAACGATGTTACGAGACATATTTCAGGTTTAATTAATTATTAAAAAAGATTTCAGGTTTAATTAATCTGCGTGCTGTCATAAAAAAATTAATAGGAAGTAATAGTATTGTTCTGGACGAACTGATGAAATGGTACACTGTTATAGTAATTCGTGAACTTCGACGAGGATAGGCTACACAGTGCCGGAGTATCTGCAAAGACTTCAATGTTTGGCAGAATAACAACTAAGATGTATGAATTATATGTACTTGGCTAAGGTTGTCATGAGAGTATTTATAGGCAGTGTGCCAACAAGTTTAATGGCTCTTCTCATTATGAGTGTATCAGAGGAGGTTGATGTGAGATGTCACGAGTGTCTTTTGCAGTGGAGTCTACACCCACAAGAGCTTCTTAATTAATATGCAATGATGACTTTGATTAAGGTGAATGATGGCCAGCTAGTGAAGCACAAAATGGCCATGATTCCTTAGAAACAAAAATATGAAGCAGGACTTAAAAAAAATGTAGCACAAAACTTTTATAAAATAGTAGTATTAATTAAAAAAATAAATATTGCACAATTTTCTTTATTCAGTAATCATTTCCAGAAATCCTCTTTGAAACTCAAAAAAATAAAATTTTAAACAAATTCATTCAAACATGCATATTAGTGGGTTAATTTAGTTGAAACAATTATACATTTATAATTATAAGAAAAATATTTTTTGAACACAATTTAGATAATGTTATTCGAATTTTTAATCTATTTTTGACATACGTGTAATAAAAAGGGTTAAAATAGAGTCGATTAATTTCTCAATTTTTTAAAATCAATAACTTTAGTCTCTCGTCCAAATTTAAAATATTGTCTGTTAATTTGTTAACATTGACTGGTATAATTTTAGTTTTTTATTTTATTTTTAAATGCTGAAATAATAATGATTTAATATATATATATATATATATATATATATATATATATATATAATATTTAAAAAAATAAAATAAAAATCTCCTTCCACCTCCTGAAACCCCAAGTACCTACACCACCGCTCATTCCTGTCCCACTTTCAATTAATTCTTCAATTGGATCATCCGGAAGGAGGCTCCAAATCTATGGTATCATCATTAAACTATTTCGTATTATTAGTGTATCATGGTTAAATTCAATAATCATTAAGTTCATATTTGAACATGTTGGATAAGTAGTTAAATAAGTAGTTAAATAAGTAGTTTATTTTTTTATTCCTTACAAGTAAGTCCAAGGAAAAAAAAGACATACAAGATGCCAATGGTTTCAGATATGCAATCATTTTTTTTATAAGCAGTGCAATCAAACATTTAATAATTCATTAATTCTAGTTAATTAATTTTTCGCCCGTAATGAGCAGAAGTCGTGATCTATCTTAAATTGAGGGTAAATGGTTCAACTATTAATTAATAATGTCATGGACTCTGTTGTTTTCCCGACATATTCAACCTATACCTTTTTTTTTACAGTAATTCAACCTATAATTGATTATGTCATCTTGTAATATATACTATATGGTAGTAGATATTAGATGCAACATATTAGTAACAAGCTTATTTGCAAACGCCTGTGTTTTTTCTTTCTTTTAATTATTTTACTGAACGAATTTGTTTTCCTCTTGTTGGAGCGCATGGACAAAAGTTAATTAGACGAGCCAAGTAATTCACCTGATCAGTTGTTGATCTCATATTTACCAAAAAAGACAAAAGCCAAAAATATATTAAGAAGGATTCTTTGTACGCAATACATAATCATTTCTCAATCAAATTAAATAAATAACACACTAGTTCATCATCTTTTTGGTTCCCTAGCGATTTACATAAGCCAGCATCAGGAACTTTATTTATCGCAACACTAACAATACAAATAAAAAAAACCACTAAAAAGGAAGGAATAGCGATCGGAAGTTAATCCCCCCCATGCACGTACAATTAGAACCACACTCTGATCAATAGAATTTGAAGAAGAAAAAATGGAAAGCCACAACTAGAGCAAACCCGAAGCAAAAGAAGATTTAAGATGATATGTTATACTTATAGTATAAGCTTAGTAGGCACATTGGAAATCACGTGGGGCTTTCCTTGAGCAAACATTGAGAAGCAAGCTGAGTGAGATCGGAAGGTTGAGGTTGATGCCCAAAATGTTTGCTTTGAGAGCAGTGCAAAGGCACACTGCAGCCTCAAGGTCAACGAGACCATCGAGAAGGGAGCAACAAGGGGTAACTGGTGGTTGACCCAAAGTGGCGTTCACCAAGTTTAGCACATTGGCGCATACACCTAGTTTGAGTGCGTCACGGGGGCACGAGCCACTTGGGCTGGGGTTAGGGTTAGGGTTGGGGTTGGGCCTTGGCTTTGGGTTTGGACCAGGGCATGGTGTATAACCGCATGCAGAGACAAGTGAGAAGAAAACGAGGTTGAGTGTGAGGAAAAGGGCAAGGGAGGAACAAGTTTTTGAAGCCATCTGGGGTATTATGTTTATTCTTCTAATTCTCTGGCAAATTCTAATAAATATTACTAGTTAAGTGCTAGAGCTTAGGAGAAGAGTGTTTGTGAGGATGTGGATTGTGGTTTATATAGTGCTCATGATGTTTTGAAGGTGGAAGGGGGTTATGATGAGGAGTCAATTAAAAAAATAGCAAGTAGTTTGTGTATTATATATGTACGATATAGGTAAAATGTAAAACTTAAATTAAAAGACATTTAAAAAATTGATTTAATCAATGATAGATTAGTTTTATTAATAATGAAAAATATAAATAAGTACTATTATTATTGCCTATAAAAGGAACATATGAATGTATATATGTATGAGAGTATTTTTCTCTTAAAAATAAATTAAACCTAGATATTGTATATATTATAAAAATGGTTGGAGTAATTTTTCAATCAAAATGAAAATTTTATTTTAATAATCAGTATTTTTTATAACTAAAATTAAGAATAATTATATAGATAAATGCTAATTTTGATTAAGAATAACTCCGTAACAACTTAAAATACAGTATTTGATTTTTGACAATAAAAAATTAAACACTTGAATATATTTCATAATAAATAAATAAATATTTAATTAATGGAACGTGAACCTGAGAATTTGTAGCTGGCAGGAAAATTAAGTCCTTAAATTAGGTTTTTAATGCTCGTGACTTGTTGATGTAGGGACTGGCATCAATCGGTGGATCTGGGGAGCAAAGTTATGCACCCGTTGGGCAACTTGATTCCATGACCGTAAGATCTAAGATCCTTGGAGTCCCCAGAATTATGCAATTACTAACTTTTGCATGTGGAATAGCGGGTCCCATATAAGTATCACTAATTGTGGCTGTAAATTCACCACAACTTCTCTACAAAGTACAAACCCTTGCCAGATTTTTTTATTTTTTTATTATAGTGTGAGTAGTAAATAATTTCTATTGAAAGCTGTTTGAGATTAATACTTCTGTTTTAATATGATTTATTTTATATTAAATTAACAATCATAGTTTAAATTCTATATCACTTATAATTAAAAGAGATAAGTCACTTATACAAACGTATAAATCTTTTTTAGATATTTTTTTAAATTTTGTGTTAAAAAAATTCATGGTAATTTTTACTACAAGATAATTTTAGTGAGAAATATATATTTATTTTGCTAATAATTATTAATCTTTTGTTAAGAAATATGAGTGACTCACTTTTCCTATATAGAATCTCTCATCTTATTTTTTTTTCTTTCATCTACAAAGTTTAATTTAAATTTCAAATTTTACTAAAGAAATTTGAGATAAGTTTCACTTGCATGAATACCACGGTGATTGTTTTATAATAATTTAGTAAATTTAATTTAATTTTCTGTATCTTGTTAAAAAAAATCATTATTCAAACTACTCTTCACGCTAATTGTTAAAAAACATTATTTTAATAGAATTTTTTTTAATTGAAAATATTTTTTATTTTTAAAAGTCATGCAATTGATATAACGAGAATTAAAGAGGTTATTGAAATAAAATAAAAATGTTTTGGAGAATGTTTTTTTAAAATTAGTTAAAATTTATTTATATTTGAAATAATTATATGAGGTATTTTTATTTATATTTAAGATTGGAGTGAATAGTAATTTGGTTGGATTATCAGGAAAAAAAGTAATTATGTTGGATTTAAAATTTTAAACAACAAAGTAGGAAGAATTTAATTGTAATGCATTAAGTTTTGAATGATGAGGTCGTTAATTTTTATAATAATTATGTAGAATATTTTTTAAATAGTTAATAGTAAATAAATTGCATTGACATTATATAAAAAAATAAATTTAAATAAAAGTATAATTATTGATAAAAATTAATTAAATTGATAAATTTTATGATTTATTATATATGTATATATAATCAGTATAATTAATTATTAATTTTCAATTTATATACCTTTACTATCATTTAATCTCGTATACCTCTACATGATTGAAAATCCATTTTGGTTTAAATTTGGAACTTCTATCCTCCGATCCTAAAATTATTGATGTATTTAGTCCTTTAATTATATTCAATCCCGTAAATTATCATGTGTCACGTTCTAATTAAATGTTGACTTTATGAATGATGAAAAATGTATTGTTGTTGTCAATGTTCAATCAAAATGTGACACGTGTCAATTATCGTCCAATCAGAATGTAACACGTGACTGTCAACATTTTTTTATAATAACAGTCAACGTCTAAATTAGGATCATGTTTACGGGGTTGAACTTGAAGGACTAAATGCATTACTATATGCATCAATAATTTTAAAAGATACTAAAATCAAAATTAGAGACAACTAAGGAGATTAAAATATAATTTTGGAAAAAAAAAAAAAAAAACAAAACAAAACAGAGATGATGATGTATATCCCGACAGCTTACCCAATCCTTACATTACCACTAGCTATTTGGCTAATAGGCTAACAGCTATTATAAGTTTATTAGATTTTTAATCAGATCCTTACGTTACCACTAGCTATTTGGCTGATAGCAACGATTAATTTATTAATTTGAAGAAAACTAATTTGCTTCTTAAACGTTTTTAAAATTAAAATTAGAAAATTATTTTGATAATCTAGTAATACTTTATAAGTTAAAATAAAAACAAGGAGTTGGTCATTAAAATATAACCTTATATAAAAAACAATACCAAAAAAATAGATGATGTATTATAAGTTTTATTCTTTGAATTAAAGTATAAATACTTAATTTTTTTAACATAAGGTATAAATAAATAAATAATTAATATATTTTATTAAAAAATCAGAATCAAATAATGATTATTAAATCACTTCATTAAACAAAAATAAAACTCTAATAAATAAGTTTTGAATTAGTCTGTTACTCTCTGTATGTATTTTTTTTCTTACGAAAATTAACTATTTAATATAAATAGACTGAAATACTCTTTTGTCTCTATTTTTATTTTATTTATCCAATTTGGCCATTTTATTATAAAAAAAATAATTACCCTTAGTTTTCAAAATTGCATATATGACTATAATAACGTCAGTGGCTTGAACCTGTGAAAGTGGCACATGTCTGTTTTTGTTAACACCAATACAATTGTCAAAGTGGACAAAGTCAGTTCATCTCGTGTTGCTCAAAAAGTGGACTAGCCTATCTTGACTCACTTTTTGCTGAGTCTTTAAAAAGTTAGTTAAATTAGTTTAGGTAACCACCAGTTGATAGATTAAATAGTTTGATCCACCTAAAATTAAAAGGACGAAATGATTTTTTTAAAAAAAAACTTCCTATAATTTTTATTCTATGTTGATTGTTGTAAAAAGGAAAGCAAGAAGAATAACTAAATCAAGAAAAAAGAGTGAGAAAAAAAAAGGACAAACCTAATTATAATTGTTGTGCTATTTCATTTGCGTGACAAGTAAGGAGTGGGTTATTTTTTTAATAGCATCAACATACATGTTTTTTTTATTAGTCAACCTGAATACGGGTTGGGTGGGCCATATTTATGCATAATAATTGAAATGGGCATAAAAAATCAACCCAACCCGGCTCAAACTAGTGAGTTCTTACCCATTTTGTTGGTTCTACATTTTTATCAACTAGATGAAAATTACAACATAGACATGATTTTGAAAATTAACTAAATTGAAGTCTTTATCAATAAAGAAATCAAATTACACCAATTAAATAAATAAATAAATAAGCGATTAGAACAATATTTTAGCCATATAAATATTATAAATGTACATGGATTTTTTTAATATATAAAATAAAGTATACAATAACTAATCATATGTTTGGCTAACATATGTGATTTTGGTTTGAGTGAAATTGGATTTAAATTTCTTAAAGTTTTAAGTTGAAATTTTGTAATTGAAAATAAAGATTATTATGTGTAATTAATAAAATAAATGAATAATTTGCACGAACATTATGGTGATTCAAAAGTATATCATTTGTTTGTATAATTTATTATATTGTCACTATATCCAGGAAAAGTAATTTGAATGTCTATGATTTTTTCTTCCAATATTGATCTCTTAGATTTAGGGGAAATGGTTCAACAATTTAATAATAATATGATGGACTCTTGTGTTCCCAACTTTTTCAACAAATACTTGATTAGTAATATGTCTTCCCGTAATATACATTTTCAACAATTAAATACTTTATTCTTTTACAGGAAAAACAATTTATTAAGAGACAGAGTGCTCTAACAGGCTACAAGATGTAAACAAATTAGATAAAAGAATATTATACTTAATTTATTGCTGAATGTCCTCGATCTAATCTTTATAAAAATCTAAAACACTACTAGATAAGTCGAAAGATACACCTTGAAATACAATTTCATTATGCATGATTTAAATAGATCATACCCTGCATGGTAAAAAAAGGTAGCGAATCGTATGCAGCTATTTCCTCCTTAGTAAAGAACTAAATTGGATATAATTAGCAGAGATATTATTAAGCAATAGCCCTGAAAAACCAACTCATAACTTCCCAATTTTGTTTGTTACCGAGCAAGATATGAAAGTTCAATTGATACACTTTAATTAGTAGTATGCCGAATAATTTACTTAATTGATTAGTTGGTGATTTCGTTCACCAAAAAAGACAAAAGGAAAAGGCAGAACGAAATAAATTAAGAAGGATTATTCTTTTTATATAAGCCAAATAAGATTTATATAATAGAGGGTATAATATAAGGGAACCAAACCCTTTTACATCATATATAAACCACTACACTGCAAAATCCCACAACATACATATAATCTGCTCCTGCATATTATGTATGCAGCAATCATAATCTGCTCCTGCTCCTAAACTATTGACGCAGCACATAAAACCCCACAGCATATATCAAGCAAGATAATTTGTTCAGTCCCTGCATACATAATCTGCTCCTATTACATCAGTGACCCCCCACTCATAAACGTACCCAACATATTTATTTTTCCAAACGATTATTTGTGATATAATGACCATTTCTCAATCAAATATAAATAACACACCAGTTCATTATCTTTGGTTCCCTTGCGATTTACATAAGCATGCATCAGGAACTTATTTATTAATTTATTGCAACACTCTAACCATACAATATTTAGAAAACACTAAAAGGAAGGAATAAGGAGAAGTTAACCCTCCATGCACGTACAAGATTCACACACTGATCAATATAAAGGAAAGTCACAACTATACCAAACACGAAGCAAAAGTACGTAGATAGGATGATTAATTAACGTGTTTGATTTCACGTTTCAGACGTAATTTTTCACATTTTAGATGTGGAAAAGCAAATAGTTATAGCTTTTCATATCTCAGACGTGATTTCTCCATCCTCAACGAGTTTCCAAACACGTTAGATATATATGATATGTTGTGTATAGGCCATGATTAGGCACATTGAAAATCGCGTGGGACTTGCCTTGAGCAAACATTGAGAAGCAAGCTGAGTGAGATAGGAAGGTTGAGGTTGATGCCCAAAACATTTGCTTTGAGGGCAGTGCAAAGGCACACTGCAGCCTCAAGGTCAACGAGCCCATCGAGAAGGGTGCAGCAAGGGGTAACTGGTGGTTGACCCAAAGTCACGTTCAACAACCCTTTTAGCACGTTGGCACATACACCTAGCTTGAGTGCGTCACGGGGGCACGATGCACCAGAAGGACTAGGGTTAGGGTTGGGCTTTGGCTTGGGCTTTGGCTTTGGCTTTGGACTAGGGCATGAATAACTACCGCATGCAGAGACAAGTGAAAAGAAGAGGAGGTTGAGTGTGAGGAAAAGAGCAAGGGATGAACATGTTTTGGAGGCCATCTTAAACTGTTTGTGGTTGGCGTATCTTTATATTCCTAATCACTAGCAAATGCTAATATTGTTAGTTAACTGCTAGAGCTTAAAAGAAGAGTGTAAGTGAAGATGGGAGTAATTTGGTGTGGATGGGGGGTTTATATAGTGCTCATGGTGTTTGGAAGTGTCAATGAGAATATGATGACGACTCTATTAAAATATTAGCAAGTAGTTGGTGTATTATGTACGTATATAGGTAAAATATACAAACTTAAATTAATCGACAATTCAATTATTAAGTACTGAGTTAGATAGCTTCAGTTGTCTTATTTTATTTTATTTTACTAGCAACCCAAACTAGTGTGTTTTTTTTTTTTTTCAGTTTGGATCAATTTAGCTATGTCTCGTAAAAATTGACTTATAAATTGGTTGGAAGTTTATAAGCTATAAAGTTATAAGTTTATAAGCTAGCTAATTAAGAAAGTATTTAATAAAATTATCTAATAAATATCAAATAATATATTAATATTTTTAATATTTGAATTTTATTTTTAATAATTAATCATCTTGAAAAGTAGGATATATTTTTGCCTTAACAAATTAAATCAATAAAATAAAAAATAATGCAAAGGATCAAAATAGGTAATTATAAAATAAAAAAAATAGTAAATAATTATAAAATTGAAATAATTTTAAAAAAATCTAATATTAAAGAATGATGTAACAATGACAATTGAGGGATTGATTATTATGTTTGTTGTAAGCATGTAAGAACATTAAATTAAATACGAGAATTTGTCCGGACAATAAAGAAAATAAGAAAGTTTTTAAATTGAATAAAAAGATAAAACTAAATTTTAAATAAAAAATAAGCATAAAATTGAGAAGAAAAAAAAAAGACAATAGCTTATAAGTCTCACCAAACATAAAATTTGGGTTACTATCCGAGATATCCAAATGGAACAATATCATGCTAGATCAACCGAAACTGAATCGAGCCAATTACCCAAACCAAAACATAATTTTTTTTAATTAAAACTTATATATTCAGTACCTCAAAATTAATATTCAACACTTGAATTTTTTTACAAAAAAATAAATAAATAGTATGTTAATGAAATGACCATGAGTGAACATGAGAATTTTAGCTGGCGGGGAAAAACCTTAAATTAGGTATTATATGCTTGTGACTTGTGATGCATGCAGGAACCGCCATCAATCGGTGGATCTGAGAGTACATAAGGTTCTGCATGTGAAATAATGGGTCACTGGGTCCTATTATAAGTATTGCTTATTGTGGTTGGAAATTGACTGCACAGTACACACTCTCCCTTACAGTTCCTTCCGAGATGTGATTAATTTGGTTGTATTTAAACTTTTAATAAATAAAATAGCTAAAATTTGAGGATGATGACTATTCTTCCTGCAGCCTGTTTCGAACAAAGTACGTGTTGGTTGACATCAAATTGAAATGCACTTTTTTATACATATGATTCAAATAAAAAAATTTCCAACCCCTACAAGATATTACACAAGTAGCAAATAATTTGAGCTCTTTAAACATATATTAGTGTTTCAATCCTTAGCTATGCGAATAGAATAATACATGTGTCAAAAAAAGCTTTTCTTTAATTCATATTCTACTTCTTTAAAAGATAGTATATAACTTTCGATGATAAAAATATCTTGTTAAAAATCTCGACTAATTTTGTTTTTTTCCGGGCCGGCCGGGTCATCTTATTCAGGAATTTGTAACATTACCACTTATTAGTTATTGATGTATAATGTTATTTGTGATAAAATTGTTGTAATAACTATTTTAAAAGTCATATGAAAAATAGTTTTAGCTCGTTAATAGTAAAAAAATTATTTTAAAATTGTATATATAAACATTGAATTTAACTAATAAATTATAATTATTAGTAAAAATTAGAATTTATTCTCGTATACGTCTTTAAAAAAAAACTATCTTCTTTTAAATTTGAATAACTTCTAAAAAAAAAGTGTGTATCCCGACAGCCTATCAGATCCCCACATTACCGCTAGCTAATAGGCTAATAGCTATTATTACATTTTCAATCTTATCCTCACACTACCACTAGCTAATTGGCTGATAGCTATTAATTATGAATTTGAAGAAAACTTACTATCTTGTTTCTTAAATGTTTTTTTTACTCCCTAGTCCGAAAATAAGTGTGGTTGTATAATATTTTATACATATAAAAAAGTTAATTAATAAATAAAATAGAGTATAATATTATTAAATAGATAAAAAATAATATTAATATTAGACTAAAAAATTAAAGTGATATTTATTAGAAATAATAAAAAAAAAACAATTAATGTTACATTAAATAATTAAATGTGACACTTATTTTAAAATGAAGGCAATGATTAATAGTTAAATTTTATTTCCATAATCCACGTAATATAAGTTATAATTAATTAAGTTGGAGTTGGTTATCAAAATAAAACCTTGATTAAAAATTAATATAAAAAATACTTTAAGGTACAGTGTTTATAAGTTATATTCTTATAATTAAACTATAAATAGTAAATAGTAGATATTTTGTTCAAAAATAAGAAGTGAATAATGATTATTAGTTATTTAGGTTAGTTAAATTTATAATAAATTTACCTCAATAGTTATTATTTTTTAATATTTTTTGGTTATATATATGTTTATTTAATGAAAAGTATTTCAAAATAATATAAAACCAAAAAAATTATTTTTTCTCAAAGTAAAAAAAAAAAATACGTGTAATAAATTAAAGAAAATATTTTACCGATTGAAAAGGCTTAGAAAGGTAATTTGAAAAAAAATATCAATTTCGTCGTAGTTAATTCTTTTATTTCCCGTAAATAGTGAGACTTTTACCTTTCCTATTGATTAAAAATGATATTTTCAACTATAATCTATGTAATTTGATGGTTTCATATATGTGTATATATATATATATATTTCATATATATATATATATATATATATATATATATATATATATATAATTTGGTTTTTGTTAGTTGTTTCCTTTTTCCCGTTTCTTTCATGATAAGCAATATATTATGTAATTAAACTGGGTACCGTAACCAGAAATAAGGTGGAACCATATGTATAATTTCAATACATATCTTATCTTTTTGTTGTTTTATTCATTTGCGCCTTAAAATTTTAAGGATTGAAAAAGGAACAAAGGGTAAATTAGTGTGTATGTACTTATATTATTTAAATTTATGTTTAAAATATTTTATGAAAATACTAATAAAATTAAGGATAGATGATTCAAATATATAAAATTAAGAAGATAAAATATACATATTTTAAAAAATATATGTGTGTGTGTGTTTTCCAAAAAAGCGAAGGGTTGGAAGTGCATCCTCTCGTTGATACGTGGATCAGTCGTCACTGCACGACGAAAGTATTAAGTTAAAAAAAAAACAATTATGTAAATATGATCAATTTTCGACAGGAAGCATGCAACTAGGAGCTTATAATAGCTAGAAGCCTAACAAGCAAAGGCCCATAAGCCAATGAAGAACGTTGTACTACGTTTTTTTTCATTTTAAAAAGAGTTTCGTTTAGACATTCCTTTGTGAACAAGTCCGCAATTATTGACTTAATCTGTGATGTCCAATTAATATCAAAATCAAATCTAAGTTTTCCACGCGTTTTTGGCTCGTGAAATCTTCATAATTTGGGGGTGGGGCGTGAAGTCACATTAACCAATTTTATATTACACGATTGTCAAAAACAAAAACAAAATATTATGCAAAGTTTTCAAATTATTAGCCTTAGCAAATGTTAATAGTATTTAATTAGAATATACTTATATTTTGCTTTAAAAATATACTTATATTTGTTTTATCACACAATTATAAATTTTTGTGTACAGTAAAATTGTTAGCTTTAATTTACAATAATTATTTTAAAAATTATATCTAATGTAATAATTATTTTAAAAATTATAACAAATTAACAGTGTAATAATTTTCATTAACAAAATATATATGAAAAAATATCAAACTCTAAAACTTTTTAAACATAATTAGACTTTTATTTCCATTCTAAAAGAGTTTAACTTTAATAATCTCCCCATTTCAAAAGAGACTACTTGGTACCAGTAGTTAGATGTGAATACGGTTCTACCAAATAATGGAATACAACATTTTTTTAAATCGAATTTAGGATTGGCAAATGGAAAGAAATGCATAGAGTGCTGGAAGATTTTGTGGCTTTGCATCATATGGTGTATTTGGTTACATAGAAACCGAATATGATGCAAAGTTAGAAGTTGTGGCTTAAAACTAGGCTAGTTTGTATGTCATTATACGAGTGGTGGACAAATCATATTCTTATATGCCACGACCAAGATTAGTATTCAATCAAATCCAACAAAGAGATCAAGCCAAATGATACATTTTTAAAAACAAATGTGTTACTTATTAGCCATAAAGGCCAAGCCATAGAGTGCCAAGTTAAGCATATGGCAAAATCGTCTTATCCTTTCGACTTTTACCAAATCCAATGTTTATGAAAATGACCATTAATGCCTTAACGGAAAACAATATGAAAACCAAGTCACGGGTAAAAATATCATTAAACTATACAAGACTAATTGCAATTAAAAAAAATACTAAATTCTTTACACATGAAATGCAATTAATATGTATTACATCAAATTATATTAATATAATTTAATATTTTATTATTCTATAATTTGATAAAAATTGTAATTTTTACCTATTTGATCATTAAATTATATTTATATATTATCAATATATATTATATGTGTTAAATTTTATCAAAATTAAACAATAAAAAAATAATCAAATGATTTATAATTTAGTATATTTTAATTTTTTTATTACATCAATTTTAATTTATATAAATAATAAGATAATAAATAATTTTATATTAATATAAAATTTTATATATTTAATCTATCTGAAATGAATTTTTAATCAAATAACGAGTTTTAACAAAAATATTAATTAATTGAAAGTTATTAAATGAGATAATGGTTAATCAAAACTATATTGATATTTGATCTCTTTATATATATATATATATATATAATAGAAGCATTAATAACGAGGTCATTTGCAAGCGCTTGTGTTTGGTTTTCTTTTTATAAATAACAGACTAGTTCATCAACTTTTGTACATTGCGATTTACACAAGCAACCATCGAGAGCTTCTATATATAATATATATCGCGTCACTCTTACCAGATAACTACAAAAACACTGAAAGGAAGGAATAACGAGAAGCTAACCCTCCATGCACGTACAAGAACCACACATGGAATTTGAAAAAAAAAAAGAAAGGAAAGTCACAACTGGAAAACACAAAGCAAAAGTAGGTACGATGATATATATGATATGTTGGGTAATTAGGCACAATGGAAATCACATGGGACTTGCCTTGAGCAAGCATTGAGAAGTGAGCTGAGTGAGATGGAAAGGTTGAGGTTGATGCCCAAAATATTTGCTCTAAGGACAGTGCAGCCTCAAGGTCAATGAGACCGTTGAGGAGGGAACAAGAAGATATAACCGGTGGTTGACACCTGAGGGATTGGGATTGGAGTCTATATAATCATTAGAAAGTTGTTCGTGTATTATGTATATATATATATATATATATAACTTGATTATTTCATGAATATAAAAAAATATAAGTATTTTTCTGGTAAAATATATTAGTATTGAAAACTTTTAATTTTAAAAATAAAAATTGATTTAAGTGTGGAAATTTTTTTATTTGTAATTTGTAAATATCTAATTAGTTTAATATTAACTAAATCAATTTAAGTATTGACTAAAAATCTAAAAGGGGGATTTCATTTATGTTTGGTAAATTAAGTAACTTCGTTATTTAATAAATTCTTATTAGAAAAGACTTTATTTATATGATTTTATATGAAGTTTATTAAAGTAAGTTAAAGCAATTTATTTTGATAAGAGTTTAATTCAAATACCGTCAACGTAATTTTTTGAAGTTGTTAAACAATTGGAAATCAGTATAGAAATGATTTTTAAATTAATTGTTATAAAATTTAACAATTTTACCATATATATATATATATATATATATATATATATATATATATATGAGAATATAGATGTTAGTGTAAAAAAAAACTATATTACCAACACATTGTATACAAATTCTTTTGATAAACAAATTGTTTCTGAAGCTTATTAAAATAAATTAATTTAATATTTGACAAAATTATTTAAAAGATGTATGCTCTGACCTCAAGTTTACTTCTCCAGTTCTCCCTCTGCTTGTTATTATAAAATCTAAATTAGCAGTTGTATTTAGTCTTTTTCATAAAACTCAATTCATAATATCTCTTATATTATTTTTTTTGCACAGAAATACTTTTAATTGTGATTTTTTTTAGTTCAATAAATAGTTTAGTAAATGAAATAAATACATTAGTATTGTATGAGGCTTTTTGAAAGTCTAACTTTGTCTTATACAAATAACATTTTGAGAACCTTACTTTGACTATTCTTATGCATAGTCAATAAATCAATTAATGATGAGATATATTATAGGAATTAAAACTAATAATAATACTTGAAAACAAATTGACTTATTTTTTTTTAGACTACATGTATTTTTTGATTGAATACAATTTTGTTTGAGTACAATATGATCATTATAAACAAAACAAAAAAGCTTTTCTTCCTAATATTAAGAATAATTTTTTTAAAAATACTATAAAATTTGAGAGAAAATTGGAGTATGTTTAAAAATTCGATGCAAAATAATTTTAAAACAAAAATAATTGTGTCAAAGGATTAAGATTGTTATTTTTACTTTTGATATTATAATGGGACCCGCTATTCCACATGCTAAAGTTAGCGTTTGAATAATTCTTGGGATTCCACAATCTTAATTACAGTGAAATCGAATCGTTCAATGTAAGTAACTTTGATAGCTCTTAGATCCACAGATTGAAGGCAGTCCCCACGTCAAGACCAAGACCTAACTTGTGTTCACGGCTTCACGCATTATGATCATTTCATTAGCAAAGATTCAAGTATTCCCCCTCTACACGAAATCTCATAAGACATGCTTCTTTTAGTTAAGATTTAATTTTGTCCTTAAAATGTTCCGGTCCTTCAACAGATTTAAATAAGAAAAGTATTTAGTATAAACAATCCTTGACATAAACTCTTAAGTCACCTGTGACTTTTTGACACATATTAATACTATATCATGATGACTACTCTAATACTCAACTGAAACTATTTTTTTCTTTTTATTTTTATAAGACTCAATTAACTAACCCATTAGAATAAGAAAAATTAGTTATTTTAGTTAATAACATTAAGTATATGTTAGGTTTGTAGTTAAAATTGTTGTGACATACATTTCAATGTAGATCTAATGAATAAAAGTAAAATAAAAACTCACCTATTGAAATGATAGACAATTTAAATGCTAGAATGGGGGAATGAAAAATTAATTATTCAATCGATTAATCAATTATTGTACTAACATTTTTTCACAATAACAACAACAAAAATTAAACTTCAAATCTTTATGAAATTGTCTCCATCCTCTTACCCTTAGGATTAGGCATGACAACGGACGGGTCAGGATTGGTTTTTGCTTATCCCACCCTAACTCTCCATTTCTCCCTGCCCCTGCCCCTGAAACCCGACAGGACTGTAGATTTACTCTCATCCTTACCCTTGACAAGGTCGGGTTTCCCCCGCCCCGACATGTTTATAAAATCCTATAAAAAATACAGTTTTGAATAGAAACCACAATATATTTTTAGACCATGCATGACAACGTAAAATTCAATTTAATAGTAACATAAAATCCAATCCAATAGTTTCGTTTTAGTGTGTTATATATATGTAGGGATATTTTTGTAAATTAATTATTGATGGGACGAGTTCAGGGGCAGGTTTAGGTTGGGTATTAATAATCTCATCTCCGACCTCGAACTCGACTTTGGTTGTCAGGAAAAACCTAAACCTGACCTTGACTCTGATCAACTCGAATTTTTCCAGTCAAAATCGGGATGGGTCCGGGGCGTGCCCTGCGGGTTCGGGTTCCATTGTCATGCCTAGGTTTTGTTCGTTTGAGGGGGAAGAGACAAAAAAAAATAAACATTAAAATGAGATAAAATTCATATTTTTACACTTTAATTTAAAACTTTCATCTTAATTCACTTTATTTTCATTTCTTTTCACTAGATCAAATGGACCCTTGGACATACCGTAATTAGTTTGCCTTGTTGAAGCAATGTCGTTGTAGTTTTTCCTAAGAATAGTGATATTTGCACACTCAAGTATTTTAAACATCTCATTAAGATTCTTCTTTTTGTTTCTATCTCTCTCTCTTGTTTGTCACATCAAATACCTATTATACATCTATTATTTTTCTATATTCCTTCTCTCTCTCTCTAGGTGTAGAGTAGCATATTTAAGAGATATTTTTCTTTTGTGTATTGGGACATCTTGACGAGTAGTATTAAAGATGGGTTAAAAAAAATCTTGTAGTAATAATAGGCGTGGTTCTTGTATTATTAGTCTTTGTTTTTTGTTTCTATATTATATTAAGCAGGGATATTTTTGACACTTTTACTTGTGTTTCATTCATTTATATCTTTACACAAGAATTCAATGAGTGTTCTTGCAAGATTTATAATCGTTGACTTTGTTAAGAATTCAATATGTGTGTTTCAAGTACCTTCAAGTTTTCAATCTTGATAGTACTCTGCAAACTCACTTAGTGCATACTTCACTCTAGCTTGTGACTTGAGGGATTGTGTATTGTGCCACACCTCGGTCAACCCGAACTCTACAAACCCACTTTGTGCATACTCCACTTGTGGCTTAAGGGGTTGTGTACCAAAGCCACTTCGTGCATATATACTCCACTCGTGGCTTGAAGGACTACGCATTGGGCCACACCTCATTCGTCCCGAGGTAAATCACTCACAATAGAAAGACCTACACTTGACCTACATCGATGTGTAAGAGCCCACAATCTACGGGATTTTGATGCAATCGCAACTCACACCAACCGATGAATATCCCGATTAATCAGAACATCCCTTCTAAAGGCTAAAGTATATAGGAGGGTTAGGAGGAAGACATAGGCCTCTCCATACACTTGAACTGGGGGACTGATCTAGATTAGGAACCAAGCTAAGGACTTCAGAAGGCTTGTAAAGAACAGTAATTAGTATTTCATTGGATTTAGAATATTAAATTTGAATTATTTATGTCTTATTTAATAAGATTCTTTCTAAAATATATTCATTTAATAAGATTATCTTTTTTATATATTTGATATAAAGTTCCAATAGTTTAGAAAAAATATTTATTTTTTAATTAGGAATTAATGATACAATTTAATAAAGTTTGTTAATTTTTTTAATAAATATAAAATGTCTTTTTTGCTTATAACTAAGATTGGAGGAAATATGATTTTTTACATGCTCTTTTGGAACATGGAATAAGGTAGAGCATTGTAAGTGATAGAGTCACCAATTGTGGATTGAATTTTAATTAACCTTCCCCATAGTATATTTAACATGGATATTTTTCCACTTCTTGAAGGTCGAAGGACACATGAATGCCAAAACTTCAAGATTTACAGAGTCAATGATCAGATCTATCTATTTAATTAAAATAATTAAAAATAATAATTTTAAAAGAAAAAATATTTGAATTAATTAGGGACTAAATTATATATATATATATATATATATATATATATATATATATATATATATAACAATTTCATTACCACATATAGTAAATTGATGACTAAGTAACTTAATAACTATTGGTCCAAATATGAAATTTTCCAAAACCTCTAAAAGTGTTACTGTGGTACCATAGAATTTAATATGTATCTTGGTTTAAATAGCTAATTATTCTTAGCTTTTTTTTTAAATGAAATAATAGTGCATGCACGTGGAGTGCTTTGTACAATCGTCACGGGCTCAGTGTTGTGCATGCTTACTTTCATTTTTATTCTTTTCTTGAATTAGTTTTCCTCTAGTTGCGCATTGGACACAAGTTAGAAAGCAATGTAATTTTGCTGATCAGCTGATGCTCTCATTCACCGAAAAGACAAAACAAAATGGCAGCAATAAATATTAAAATGTATTTGTAACATTAACCATTTATCTGCCATATAAATAACACTATCATTTTTTTATTCCTTTTGCTTTACATAAGAAATTAAGCATTGGGAATTTATTTAATGTGACACTTTGCCTGATAAAGCAATCAATAAAGCGGCAGAATATAACGAGAATTTACCCATCCATGCACTGATGCACGAACAAGAATCACACCATGATAAATGGAATTTCAAAAAAAAAAAAAAAACAACGGAAAACCACAACTAGGAATAAGCACGTAGCAACTTGCTCATGGGCCATGATTAGGCACATTGGAAATCACGTGGAGCTTTCCTTGAGCAAACATTGAGAAGCAAGCTGAGGGAGATTGGAAGGTTGAGGTTGATGCCCAAAATGTTTGCTTTGAGGGCAGTGCAAAGGCACACTGCAGCTTCAAGGTCAACGAGACCATCGAGAAGGGTGCAGCAAGGGGTAACTGGTGGTTGACCCAAAGTGGCGTTCACCAAGTTTAGCACATTGGCACATACACCTAGTTTGAGTGCGTCACGGGGGCACGAGCCACTTGGGCTGGGGTTAGGGTTAGGGTTGGGGTTGGGCCTTGGCTTTGGGTTTGGACCAGGGCATGGTGTATAACCGCATGCAGAGACAAGTGAGAAGAAAACGAGGTTGAGTGTGAGGAAAAGGGCAAGGGAGGAACAAGTTTTTGAAGCCATCTTAAACTCTAATAGCTAGGTATAATGTTTCTTATTTTCTTCAACTAATGTTTCTTAACTACTAGAGCTTAAGAGAAGAGTGTTTGTAGGGATGGGAGTTATTTGAAGTGAATGGTGGTTTATATAGTGTTTTGGAAAGCCAAGTGGGGTGAATTGTTTTAGAACAAAAAAATGTTAAACGGGTTTGGGAGAGGAGTAATGAACTCAAATATTTAATTAATTTAATGAAGCAACTATGGACGTTATTGAATGAGTTTTAGCTGGCGAATAAAATCGATGAAATAGGATTTGGATGATTTGTGTGGTGATGTGGGGACTCCCATCAATTTGTGGATCCGTAGAAAAGTTATGCACCTACCTACGACTCGATAGCACCGGAAGTTCATTACTGGAATCGCCGATTTTTCAATCACTACTTTTGCACGTTGAATGGCAGCCCCATTATAATTAGGTTTTGTAAAATGTTTTATGGACACTCATTATACTATGATACACCTAGAGAGTGAAAAAAAAAAATAGATATGATAGAAAAAAAATCATGAAAAGAAATGAGAAAGGTTAGAAAATGTTTAAAATAAATAAGTGTTTGTATATCATAACTTTTACATTTTTGGACACCCGTAGCATGATATTAAGAGAAGGAATAATGATGGTTAAAATTTATTAGAAAATATAAAATTATGGGTAGAAACTAATAAATAAGATAAAATTTATAAAAAAAAATAGAATTTTAACAAAATTTAAGTAATAGTACTGATTAAAAATGTATTAATATCATTTCTCTACTTTATACATATGTGTGAAAGGATTTAAATTATACTAATATAATTTTTAATTGAACAATTTTATCTTCGAACTCACTCTTGGATCATGTTACTCAAAATTAACTTTTGGTTAAGTTACCCCTTCAATTATTCTTTGTATGTATTAAATTTTATTAATCTAATTTTTAATTTAAAGTTCTTATTAAGTACATATATTAATTTTTATAACAATTTAAAAAATTTATATTTTGTTAAATAAATTTGATGTAAGTAAATGTTATTGATTTAAAAAAAATTCAATGATTAGATTAATGAAATGAGTAGCCAAGAATTACTAATATTTTAGTCCTTAAACTTAATCACTTATGAATTTTTAATTAAATCATTTGTTGTTTGTAAATTATTAGCATAATCGTTACTATATGTCCTTACTTTCAGTTCTTATCCGTAATATTTTTCACCTTTCGCTTACCAAGTCCACCATTTGAATTATAATATAACTATATATGAATCTAATTTATAAATGATTTAATTAGATAACAATAGCTAGCACCTAAATCCAAGACATACCTAACAAAATTTTGTAAGGTTCTAAACCAAAGCTTCAATCTAAATCAAGTTATTAACTTGTATGTTATTAATATGAGTATAATAGATTAATTTTATGGAATAACAGTCATCACAAAAAGATAGTTAAAAAAATTGAAAATCATAAAAAAAAAAGAAAAATAAGAATGTTAGAAATATTTGTTTACATGCATACCTTTGTGATGGGGTAAGTGTCCTACACCTTGTCTTAGGTCTTATTTTTGTGATTTTTACATTATTGTTCAAGGGTTTTATATTAGAGTACTTGAGTGGCCAGTGCGTGGATAGTGGCTCTCTAATGGCACACAAAGCACATATCTTTTTTTATTCTTTTGAGTACATTTGAAATGTAACGGGTGGAATTTTTTTAATATGAGGAGGTGTAAGTGAAAGGCATGACACATAATCCATGCTATCAATAGGTAAATTATTGATTATCAAAGTAACATGTTCAAGCAAAGCAAAAAATGTAAACAACAAAAGTTGTTATTTTCATGAATTATTACCGCAAGATATATATAGATACTATCACACATGTGGTCTTTAATTAGCAACATTTTTTGGCTTAACACTAAGTAAAAATGTTGCTAAAAGATTTTGACAATATTTAAAAAATATTTTCAAATATGAATAAATGTTACTAATATCTTTGTACAAAATTTTATTGATCATTGTGTATAGCTCATGTTGCTAAAGGTTTTAGTAACATGGTTATACACAACATTTGATAAAATATTATAAATATATATCAGTTTTTTTTATCGACAAATGTTAATTGTAAGTTTGTTAGTTTTTGTTAACAAGAGGATCCAACTCGTGACTTTTCTCTCATTCCCTTCTTAGCAAAAATATATTAGTAACATTTATTTATATTTGATGATATTTTTTAAATGTAATGTTTTTACTAAATGTTAGGCAAAAAAATGTTATTAAATGTCACATGTATAATGAGACATGAAAGAATTTTGAATGTACTGGTTACTTAAGAATACTAAATAGGTAATTTGATTTTTTTAATTGAATAAAATGTAATTTTTTAAAGTTAGACAATGTTTGTTAAGGAAAAAATAAATAGTTTTTTTTAGATATTTTTTGTGTTATTTTCTATTCAAATTTATTGTTTCACTTGAATGGTTTACTTGACATGTAGATGGTGGACGTGAAAGTCATAATAAATTATGTTAATAATTTATATGCAAAGTAAGATTTGATTGAAAATTTAAAAATATATTCAAAAATCAAAATGATAATAAGTAATTAAGTTTAGGATCAAAATATCAATAATTCATTAAATTTAGACCTTGATATACCAAAAAAACAATAAGAAATTAAATTTAAAGACGAATAAAAAAAATTATTTTTTAAAACATGTGACAACCAATGTGAATAACACTTAACTATCATGTGTCATTCACACGTGAATAAAACATGTCAGAATGTTAGCGATAACAAATATCTTTGTAATTTTTGCCTTTCACGAATTAAGGTGTCAGCATCTCATGTTTTTATGATCAAATGACTATTTACCCCAAAGTTCTTTGTCGAATTAAGGTGTTTCACATTCCTAACCGTTAGACATTGAGATATTGATCCTCCAGGTGTGCGTGAGCGTGTAATATTAATGGAGCCCACTTTGGTTAAACGAAGCCCGTGACTCTCTAATCTGTAAATGCTTCTATGATTGCTATTATAGTATAATATAAAAAGCCTAGTAAAGAATTTTCATGTGACCATGCCATGGCCCAAACGCGTGGAAACCATTAATTTGCTTTTAGTAGTAATTTGCTGTCGCAGTCACTGGCTAATCTGGATTGCGTTTATCTGTAAGAAAACTTCAAGTTAATAATTATATATTCATCCGGAAAGGAGGGTCTAATTAAGCTGCGATCTCAGAAAGGAGTATAATACTAACGTAGAACATTAATTTAATCAACGCTGAGCAATAAATTACGGAGTATTCTGAGCTTTAGTATGTGCAGGACTGCAGGTTTCAACCCTTAAGATTTTATGACGCAGATGTAAACAAATTGTTGAGAACAAAAAAGTAATGTGGGTACTGAAACTAACGTTCCACCTGTCCATGATTCCTGATTACAATAAATAGTTCATGAGATTGACTGCATAAATATTGCACATATTCTAACAGAATTAAGAAAACATTTTGTTTTACAGATATTAAGAAAACAGTAGTATTAAAACAGAATTAGTATTAATTTATTAGGAAATAATTTTATTAAAATATTTTATTTTTTTCTTAGTTTCAATAAATGTACTCCTTCAAGTCGGTATCAAATATATAATGAAGAAAAAAATATATTCTTTTGTCTTAAATTATAATAAAATTTTAATTATTTTAATATTATTATCTCTAAAATATTATTTATTTAATAAAGGTATTAATTTTAATATTTCTTTTATTTCTGATTTCAAGTTTCAATAAATGATAAATTAAAAAATATTTTTTTAATTGATATTGATGTAGTTATAAATGTTATTATCTAATTTTCTTAATTGACGTGAATCAATTTTTTCCTAATATTTTTAAGATGGAAGGGAGTAATATTAAATATTCCAAAACAAAAATATTTAGTAGAAGATAAAATTAAAATAAATATTTAAATATCTCATTAAAAATGTCTCATCAGTTAATTTGAGTTTTTTAAAGGCTACTGTAGTGATTTTGATACGGAGTGAGTACAAGTTATAATTATTATTGAGTGATTTAATTCTGGTTTTAGTCTTCAATTTATTTGTTATGCTAGTAGTCTTTGGATTTAGATAAATGTGAAATTGAAATAGGTTATAATATTAATCTTTGCCGTTAGCTTCATATAATGATAGTAAGTTGTAAAATTTAGAAATTATTATGTTAGTATGTTGTTTATATTTCCTTTTATCTCGAATATATGCAACAAAATTTTATTATTATTTTTTAATATAAGAAAAATTTATTTATTTATATCTTATTTAATTAGTCTCTCTTTAAAATACTTTTCATTTAATAATATCAAACACTTTTTTATGTTTAATATCAAATTCTAATAAAGAATAATTTAAGAATTTTATTTTATTTTTTAATTGAAAATGATACAATTAATGAATAAATTAATTTTCTTAAAAAAGTGTGAAGTATGTCAATTTTTGCTTGTAATGGAGACTGGAGAGAGTATTAATTAAAGACTAAAATAATACTTAAATTGTCCTAAAATAATAGTTGTTTTAGATTGTTTTTACATAGATAAAGAAAAAATAATAAATATATAAAGTAGAGTAGTAATTTTCAAAAGTAACTTTATATCATCATTAATTCATTTATAGATTTTGTTTTCTACAATTAATATTATAAGGGATTATTAGTGAAAAAACACCATTAATATTACATTTAAAAAATTAAAAATGATAATTATTTTAGGATATTTTTTTTCTCTTACACAACAATTATAATGAAACAAAGGAAGTAATATTTTTAATTTCAAAATTTTATTAGATATTTTCTAATTTCAAGAAACTATCATGACAATGTTTTACAAATTCAAGAACAGATTAAAAGGAGGTTCACTCAATTATTATTAGATTAATCTCGATCCTCCCTTTTTAAAAGTTTTGTCATAATATCTAAACTTAATATGTTTTTAATTATTTAAATTTGAGTAATTATTATTTTATCCTTAAAAAAATTTATTTTTATTAGTCCTTCAAATTTGTAAAAAACTAAATTTAGTCTCTTTCTTTTACTGCACTAATAATGTTACAATTTGTGACAATTATTCACCGTCAGTTATTTTTTTTTTAAATCGTCAAAATATCTAAAATAAATAATCGTCACAATTTCACATTCATGTTTTTATTTATTTTTCTTTAAAATCTCCAAAATATGTAAAAAAAAAAACCACCACAAAACCGTATGAGTTAAATACTCTAGTGGTTTTAAATCATTAGAAAATCGCTTTTTGAATGTTTTTATATTAAAGATTTGGTTCAGATATATTTTGGTCCTTGATAAATTAGGAAATTTTTATTTTGGGTTTCTTTTATATATATATATATATATATATATATATTGTTTTGGTGATTCTACTATATTTATTTTTCTTATTTTTATCCCTAAAATATGTAGGTCATTTCTGATCCGTTACTCCCTATCAAATATTTTTAAAATATACTAACACAAAATAAACAAAATATTATAAAAACTAACAAAATAACAAATACCCAAAATGAAATATTTGTTTTGTTAGAGACTCGTAGTACAAAAAATTATTAGAGATTTAGAACAAAATTTACTAATTTATCACATATCACAAACATATTTAAGCTTAAAAAATTTATAAACATAAAAATAATTAAACTTAAATATGCTTGAAGTCCTTGATAAATGATAAATTTTTGTTTTGGGGCCTTAATAAAAAAAGTTGATCATTACATTCAATCTTTAGTATATTAAAGCTTTTGTTTAATTTTGAGTTATTGTGGATTATTAGTTAAGTGATGATGTGGTATCTCGTAAATAAATATTCTCAATATATATCAATCACTTAAAGAATGTTATATCATCACTTAATTGACGGTAAAAACTCAAAATAAAAATTTTAATATATTAGGAATCCAATGCAACAAAATTTTTATTAGGGACCAGCATCATCCTTACCTTGTTATAATTTGATACAATTGTCTTTCTTTTGATTTTGTTGTTCTAATCTAATATGTGTTGCTTTGATACCTCAGCTCTTGTAAAACTTTCTATCCTTTATGCTCTGATACATAACATATCATGTTTATTTTTTATATATATCTTTACATGATTATGCTATTTGTGATCAAAATTTAATATGATTTGTCATCATAAAAAAAGAAAAAGATTGTTAGAACCAAACTCAAAAAAGATGTCTAACACCTCAAAAAACTTATGAAAAAGATGGTAGAACTCACAAACAAAGAGAAAGGATGAATTGGTTTCTATATCAAATCAGACTTTAAAAAAAATTATTAAATTCTTTTCCAAGGATCGCATCACAAATTTTTGATAAACCATATTTAATCAATCACCCTTAACACAATCTTTTTTTTAAGTTCTTTCTCAAAAAGATATTTTCTTTAACCTTCATTAAATTGATCAAGACTAGATTGAAAAAAAAAGATAAGATCAAGAGAAGAAGTACACTAGTTTTTATATAGGTTCACTCTCTATCTCTAAAGAAGCTAATCCAACCCAAATTAGATTTTCATTATGCATATAGAATTCTTACAAGCAATCACAATCAATCTCAGTTTCTACAAAAAAAAGGCTAAGGCACCTAACCCTAGGGTCCTTTGTGAATAAGAGTTTAAGAGAAACCTACCCTTAACCCAAACTAGAAAAACCTATTCTAGCATGAAAAATTGAGTCAAGGAAAGACACAACCTGATCAATCATGCGCAATAACCTTGCTTGAATGAATAAGTGTCTTCTTGAACTCAAGAGAAATTCACAACTCACTTCTTACCATGAGATCTTCAAAAACGAATTTTAGAAATTGTGAGTTTCATTTTTTCTAAGCATTTAATCTTCTCTCTTTCTTTTACTTATTTCAGCTTGCACACTCACACATAAGTGAGAATACAAACTAGTTATTTATAGAGAAAATAGTTATAAATGCTTGTAGTCGATTAAAAAGTCAATGTAATTGATTATTTTGAAGAAGTAATCGATTATATTATCATTTCAATCGATCAAAGTGTTCTTCCCAACATTTGAAAAACTTTTAAGAACAATGTAATCGATTAGATTCTTGATGTAATTGATTAAAGTGTTTTTTTTATCACTTATGGTAATACTTTTAAGAATAAAGTAATCGATTATGATTATCTAGTAATCGATTAAAGTATAAACTCTTGAAAAACCAATCATAGTCTCAATTGAACTGTGTAATCGATTATGATTAGCTTGTAATCGATTAAACCAATACGAAAGTCTCTCTACAAGCTGTAAACACTTGTGTAATCGATTACGATTAGCCTTGTAATCAATTAAACAAAAAGTTTTATACATTGAAGAAAGTTTCTAACTTTAGAAACAATCTCCTTACTCCTATATGATGATGCATGATGTACACATGAAAAGATAGAGACTAAAATATAATAAACAACACAACAATCAATACAAATGTCACTCAAATGAATTGGACATGTAAAAGATAAAACTTCTTCAAGCTTCAAGATTTAGTATTCATGTTGCTCCCCTTATCTCTAATAACTTATATCTTATTATTTCTCTCTTCACCAGAAATGGACACATCAAAAGTAGACACATCAAAAGTAGCATGTGTCAAATTTCCTAATAGGAAAATATCTATGGGCTCTCACTCAATAAGGTCCTCTCAAATGAAGCCTATAATATCCAAGATTGAACCGTAGAAGAATCGTGAGACAAGTTAAAGAAATTATCAGGCATTCAAGAAATAGAGCAGTGACACTTTGATACTCATTGGATGGACGAAATGCTCTAGGGAAAAAATTACAATCCTTTACTATGAAAAATTACTTGTTTTTGTGTTTTAACTTGACATCCTTACTCTTTGAGTAGATTACTTGTAATCCATCAAACCTTTAATTTATTGTTTGAGAAAGTCAAGAATATTTAAGTATCATGAGGGAGAGAATTTTGTTGTGCCAAGTGATATAGAAAATGCTTTTTAGTAAAAAATGGTAATAAAGAATACTTATTTAAAATTAGTTTGATTAGTGAAACATTAATGCTCAATTTTATGTATTTTTATTATCATTAAAAATTTATGTTGATTAAATCAATTGTACAAAGTATAATATTTTTTTTTACCAACATATTCTTCTTTGAATGTGTCAGTTAGTTTTAAATAAATTTATTTTTTTAAAAAAAAACTACCGAACAATTTTTCATTTAAAAGAAGCTTTAAAACTAAATAAATGAAAATTACTAATTAAATAATTTATTTTTTAAACTTACTTAATATTTTAGCTTTCAAATTTTTGCGGAAAAAAAGTTAGGACAAACTCCAGAAAGTCATTTCCAATGCTCGTGCACAATTATAGGTTTATGTTTAACTAGGTGTATGGCCTGTGTTTTGCACAGATTTTTTTTTAAAAAAAATAATGAGAAAATGAAAAAAAAAGAGACAAAAAAGTGAAAAAAAATTAATGATGTTGCACTGTCCAGCAAGCAACTGACACATGACAAGCTGCTAGATAATTTTAATTTATATATTGATAATGTACGATAATAGATTCCCAATAGTGTATTTATAATTAAAAATAGTTGTATAGAAATTATTGAACTTCGAAAATCGAAAAGCCTGTTGTCATAAACCTCAATAATCACTGTACTACTTCTCTTCAATAAAATAGTTAAACCAATGTGTCATATGGTTTACACAACAAATAGATATGTGTGGTGAAATTATTTATTTATTTATTTCTTATGTGCAACGGTGCAAGAAATACGAAAAGAAAAAGAAAAAGAAAATACACTAGTGCCAACTGGTTACAGCCTTACAGGTATGAAATCATACATTTGAATTGCAAATTATAAACCATTCTACCTGATTCTAATCTCCCCAACTTCTTTCCTCCTTAATTACATGTGGGAGGATGAACTTTTAGTGCGTGTGTGTTTTTTATTTATTTATATATATGCATCTTGAAAAATGCATTAGTTGAACCAAAAGTAAGAAACCATTGCTTCTCATCTACTCTATCCGGTCTCAAATTAAGAAAAAAAAATTATTCACATTAATTAAAAAATTTAATTAATTATATTTAATTACATCAATCTCAATTAAAAATATTTTTTAACGTATTATTCATTCAATTTGATATTAGAAATAAAAATATCATTAATTAAAAATAATAATATTAAATAAGATAAAATTAATTAGTTTTTTTAGTCAAAGATAAAGATAGTTAAAAATAATATGTTTGAGATAAAAAAAATGTTTTTTTAATATTTGAAATCGGAATAAATGCTTAATATATCTATGGAATTTGTGCAACCAAATATACTTCTACTATGGTTAATAAACTGATCGGTAGAGCAAAAGTGGAGCTAGGGACCACTTGTTCGGGTGAAACAAAACTAAGATGCATTTGCTTCATTACTGAGAGGGAATGATTTACGTATGCATATCTTGGAAGCAGGCACAGAACAATGTATATTCAAATGAACGAATAGGCCCAAAGTCGTAAACCTATCATTTTGATTCAGTTTAATTAGCTAATTATATATATTCAGTTTTTTTAATAAAATAAAATAATATTGCTTGCACGTGATGTCATATAGTACATTAGTCACGGGCTGATTACAGTGTTGGTGCCTGTGCATGTTAGCTTTAGATTTTATTCTTTTCTTGAATTTTTGTTTTCCTCATGTCAGGCATTGAACAGAAGTTAGCTAGAAAGAGAAAAATAATTTAATTTCCAGATCAGCCATGCTCTCATGTCTCATTCGGCAAAAAGAAAAAACAAAAAGAGACAGCAATAAAAATTAATAAGTGTTCGTAACATTAATCATTTATCTGTCAAATAAATAACACTATCATCTTTGATTCCTTTTGCTTTTACATAAGAAAAACATCGGGAGTTTATTTAATTCGACACTTTGCTAAATAAAACAAATACTAATTAAAGCGACAGAATAACGAGAAGTTAACCATCCATGCACGTATAGGAATCGCACCATGAGCAATGAAATTTGGAAAATAAAAGACATTAACGGAAAGCCACAACTACGAATAAGCACGAAGCAACTTGTGCATATCATAGACCATGATGATTAAGCACATTGGAAATCACGTGGGACTTGCCTTGAGCAAACATTGAGAAGCAAGCTGAGTGAGATTGGAAGGTTGAGGTTGATGCCCAAAATGTTTGCCCTAAGGGCAGTGCAAAGGCACACTGCAGCTTCAAGATCAACAAGACCATTGAGGAGGGAGCAACAAGGGGTAACTGGTGGTTGACCTAAAGTCACGTTCAACAACCCGTTTAGCACATTGGCACACACTCCTAGTTTGAGTGCGTCACGAGGGCAAGAGGTACTTGAGCCACCTGAACCACCCGAGCCACCTGAACCACCCGAGCCACCTGAACCACCCGAGCCACCTGAACCACCCGAACCACCAGAGCCACCTGAACCACCAGAGCCTCCTGAACCACCCGAACCACCTGAGCCACCTGAAGGACTTGGCTTAACAGGCTTGTGCTTATTATGCCTTGGCTTAGGGCTAGGGCATGTCCCGCAGGCAGAGGCAAGGGCAAAGAAGAGAATGTTGATCGTGAGGAAAAGAGCAAGGAAAGAGCGAGTTTTGGAACCCATCTTAAACTTTTTAGGGTTTTTTTTTCTTTAACTAATGGCTCGCAGATTTAACTACGGGAGCTTAAGAGTTTTTGTGGGGATGGGAGTCATTGGCAGTGAATGGTGGTTTATATAGGGTTTTGGAATGCAAGTGGGGTAAATTGTTTAGGAAAATGGTCATCGAGGTAATAATTATTAAAATATAGTTTAACGGATTTGAGAGAAACTATGTTAATGAAGCAATAACCATGTATTAGAATGAGTTTTAGCTGGCAGAGAAACCCTTGAACTAGGTTTTGTATTTTGTGAGGTGATGTAGGGTCTCACATCTAAGTTGTAAGTTAGTTAAATTTGGGGTATGCTTGAAAATCAATTAGAAATTTTGTTGCGTGCTTTCCAAGGCAATTTTAATTTTACACTTTTCAAAGTAGCAAGTGTAAGAGTAAAAATTTGTTGCTTTTTCGTTTAACAGAACTTAACTTTTATAGAAGCATAGCCTTAACCTCTCTAAAAAAGGCTTTCGTTAATAGTCATATATAATATCCTTTACAAAAAGAATACAAGATTGTTTTCTTTACGTTATTTTTTATGTATTTTTTCTACCGTTATTATTAACATATATTTATTCTTTTCAAATTCTTTTCATCTTTTTTATTTTATTTTTTTATATCACATTATTTATTATCTTTTTCTACTCTCTTTTTTCCTCTTCCTTCCTTCTATACATGTACGTTTCCCACCTCACGTTCCTTTCCTTCCATACATGTACGTTTCCCACCTCCCGTTCCTTAATAATATTGGAAATATTATAATTTTAGTCCAATCTTTTTGGCTCTAATTGACATCTCTTTTTTTTTTTTTTTTTCCTGATTGACATCCTTTTGCAGTTGCTTTCAAGATAGGCAAGATATACAATCTCATGAACTATTGTAATCAGAAACTTTGACAGTTGGAACCGTGGAACGTAATTTCAATACCTACATTACTCTTTTGTTCAAAAAAATTTGTCTACATATGCGCCATAAAGCTTCATTTGATTGCATAAAAATGGTGGGAAAATAGAAAAGAACTTTTTTATTGAAAATAATTGATTGTTTTCATTCATAATCAATTGTCTTACCGTGGAAAAACTAAAATAGTTTATTGTCAAAGTTAATTCATGATCGATTTTTCATAGTTTTAACCAATATTTTTGAAATTGAACCGAACGGTTCAATGTACTGATTTAAGGTTCATTAGTTCAAGATATTATTAATAATAATAATAATATCATAACTTTTTAGCATCATAAACTAAAATAAAGTATCATTTTTCCAGGTTTATAACATTGAAAGTACAAATAAAAGTTAAAAAATATCAAAATAAAAGTTAAATTTTAATAAAATAAAAATATTCATTAAAAAAAAATTCACATCTAAAATAGAAAAGAAAAAAATTAATATAATATAAAATTATAAATAAAATTAAGATAAAAAAATAGTAAATTAACATAAGTGAGTAAATTATGTGTTTTATAAAATAAATCATCAATAAGAAAATTTATACCTATTTTTAATCTTGATTAAATATGTGTTTTTAATTATCTTTGAATATTTTATATTAAATTTAAAGAAACAGAAAAAAAATCAGAATACCAGTTCAAATTAACCAATTTCTATCTGATTTTATACCGATTTTGGTTGATTTTAGACCGATTTGACAAGTGCTCACCAATTCTGAAATAGTTTGCTTTTTTAGAATAAATGAACCGGTCATTATGTGGGTTCCTAGTTTAACAGGTCGATCAGTCCAATTTTCAAAATTATAATTTTAACAATCAATTGCCATAAAAGACAATGGATTATCTTGTATTTTTTTCTTATTTTTTTATTTCTCTTAAATCAAATATCCATAATTATTTTATTTGTCACCTATTTTTTATTTATAAATACAAATAATAAAATATCATTTTCTTATTTTTCATCAATTTTAATTCTTTAGGTTGATAGAGAAGCCTACTATTCTTAAGAGAGCTTAACTCACTTGGTTGAATAGGAATGTGAGCTATAAGAGTCTTTGCCGTGAATTTTTTTTTTTGTTAAAATGAGAACAACAAAATTTAAAGACCTAAATCAAATTACCCAAACTTTTCACTATTAGTCCCACACTAATGATCAAGCCCTGCGTTGAATATTTTGATGTTCTAGGCGTTTTTATATATATAATTAACGTAGAAGCAGCTTAATTAGATACTCCATTCCGGATAAATATACAATTATTGACTTGAAGTTTAGTTAAAATAAATACAATCCAGATTAGCCAGTGTCGCGACTGCTAATTACTATTACAAGCAAATATTAATGATTTTCACGTGTTCGGGCAAGGGCAAGTTCACATGGAAGTTCTTCTAGTAAGATAATTTTTTTTTATAATATAATAGCGATTATTCAAAGAAGCACTTACATATTGGAGTCACGGGCTTGGTTTAACTAAAGTGGGCTCCACTACAAGCTAACGCACACGGCACATCTCGACGAAGATCTCAATGTCAAATGGATACTGTTGCGATTGCGAATATGGGTATTTTTCTTTTCAATAAGTTCAACTTTAATTAAGATATATTATTATACTAACTATTATATTATTTAATAATTTTTATTTTATAATTTTAAGTTAAAGTCTGTCACTGGATTAAATTTTTCTTATCCAATATATAGAGCACACCTACAAAATTATGTTTATTAAAAATTATTTAATAGATTGATATACATGGAACTCAATGCAATATATACTTTTAAAGTATAAAAAATAAGAATTCGCACGTAGATTATATAATTTTAATTCAATTTTGAAATAAATCAAATAATCAAGATATTATATTATAATTGAATGATTAGATAATAAAAATTACATTTTTTTATAAAATTATCAATGGGATAAGTTGATATAACAAAAAAAAAGTATAGTGTAATTTTTTTTTGTGTGTATTCCAAAAATATCTTTCAATCAATAGTCAAAAGCTAACTCCTTTTGAAGCATAATAAATTAGTAATCACAGAATTAAGTTTTATCTTTTTTTTTAACAAGTATTCTCAATTCACATGATCAAGAATTGAATCTTTGACAACATGATTAAAGATCCTAGCTAACTATCTATCAATTATGTTTAACCTTATTTGTTATAGTACAATTAGATTCTTTCCTAGAGAAAAAGAGGAGGAATCAACGAGTTATGTTTACTCTTAAGCTATTCAATAATTTTTTTAGATAATTTTATCTCAATACATGTTTAATTAATTTTTTATTTCATATAAATCATATTTAAGTAATTTTAGATTAATTAAAATGATTGGCTATTTCATTTATGCACATCAAAATTAAAATATTATATACTTTTAATTATAGTATATAAAAATATAATTAGATCATCTTCGTATTATATTTCAATTTTTAGAAGATTTGCTACAAATAATTTAGGTAGTATATATAAATATAATTCAGTTATTGAATTGATAAAAAAAATTGGTTTTATAAAAAAAATTCAACATGAGGAGACAAAATATGATACCAAAAGAAATTTATAATAACTTAGGTATATTGGTCAATCAATTAAACTAATTTCTTTGGTGTTTTATACAAAATTATTTAAGATATAAAAATAGGTATAACTAATACAGTACTATCCCTTCTCGTATATGGGAGAAATTAAATTATATTGTTGAATAGCATTGAATTAAATTTTTTATTTAAAAACTGATTGTTGGATTAAAATTTTATTTTATATAAATCATATTTACAAAATTTTAGTTCGATCCAAAACTATTTATATATACTTTATTGATGTACATCGAAATTAACATCATGATATTTTTAAGATACATAAAAATATAAATATTTTCTTACCAAAAAAAGTATGAAAGATAAAAAAAGAAAGATGAAATGTTTGATTTTCTTCTTTTTGTCATTATATTTTTACAATATTTAATACAAATAATCTAAATAATATATATTTATATAATTTATCAATTAGTTAAAAAAAACTACACTAACATAATATATGACATAATTTACAAATAAAATTATCTCTTAAAACATATATGGTCATAGATTTGATCCGTGTACTATAAAATCAAATCATCTATTTGAAAAAGGTTGTAAAAAAATTAAAGAGAATTATATTTTATATAAGCTGTTTAAAATATAAGAATAAATATAATTTATCCTATAGTTTGATTTGAATCACCAACTACCCATGCTTATATAATCAATTGCATGGTTCTAATTGGATTTGTATCTTAATTTTCACCAATCACCAAACCGTGTCTACACTTTTTTCAAAGAAGGCACAGATTATTGTTTGTAGTTTTCCACCGATGGTGAGACATAGGTTGGCAACCAACCTGGCTAAGTTGGCATGCCATCTTTGATCATCAATTGATCTAATGTATCTGAGAAAAACAACCAACGTCAGAAATATCGATAATTCTAACATTCTAACAATTCTTAAAAGGGTCCAATCAATTTTTCTTGCATTTCAAGAATAATAGTCATCATAAATTAAAAGTTAACACTCACATGCATGGTTATCCATTTATAACGATATATGTGTACTGTGTGGACCATTTCTTGCTTCCCATTCTCGATCAAAATCACATCATTAAAATGTTGAAGCCTAAGAAAAGTGTTAGAAATTAATGATTACAAATTTGCAATCGAAACCCCACCAATTAACTTGAAGATGAAGCTTGCAGCGCTAGCTTGACATCGCAAATGGAAAGTAGCCATTCCTCTTTTGTTCTCTCTCTCTTTTTTTTTTTTCTTTGTCAAGTTTAATTTATGTCTACAAGGATATTTTTCGTTCAGCTTCGTAGAGTCTAAGGGCAAGCTAGTAATTTTAATTTTTATTATTTTTAAAATATTTTATACAAAAGTTTTGAATAACTGTTTTTCAAAACAAAAAAAAATAAGAAAAACAACTGTTTAATAAGTATTAATTTGAAAATAATTTTAATTTATAGATGAAAAAAAATACTTTGTAAATTTATTTTGAAATTAAAATACATTTTAAAAACATAAAAAAATACTAATCTCGTTTGAATGTTTTATTTTATTTAACTTTATTCTCATTATTTTCTGAAATCAAAGAAATTTTTTTGATACAGCCATATCGTTAGAAATTGTAAGAATAAGACTAAAGTTACTTCAGACTTGTTGTAAATAAATTGTTTAAAAATCCGATGTTGCTTTGCATTTTCCAATAAACAAAAATTGTTTAAAAAACACAATATAATATTTAAGATAAGTATAATTATTTAATTAATAAATAAAATAAGGTCGATTATGATAAATAATCAAATTGGTTCCTTTATATATATATATATATATATATATATATCATGTTTACTTTTTTAAAATTTTAAAAAAGAAAGCAAAAATAGGAACAACCTATTTTGATTTTTTTTTTTAAAAAAATAATCTAGCCAAGTAATTTTATATTTAAAAAAAATAAAAAAAATAAAATTATATTCTTAAAAATAATCACCAAATAGGACCTATTTGAATTTTTTTTAGACAAGATAGTATTTATAGTTTTACATGTGTAGTTATTATATTGTCAACTATTAATTCTATAATTTATCTTTTCACTAAGAATATACCTAATCGATAGTGAGAGACTAATTCCTTTCAAAGCATAAAGATTGTAAAGTGGATTTCATCTCTCCCAAAGTTCCAAAAAAGTTTTATCCAATCAAACATTTAATAATATGTTTTAAAAATCTAATTATCTATACACTGTGTTTTACCAACTTGTTGATATTTTCTTTTCTATTATTGACCAGAATTTTAATTAGTATGTGCATTGCATAGAATGAATATTTATTTTATATAACTAAATTTATAATAAATAAATACTTCTGAATGTATAATTAAATTAAAATTTCTAAGAAATAATTTTTTTGAACATGTAAATTATATTATATATTTGTGATAAATAATTTATATTATGATGTAATGTTTTTTTATTTATTAATAATTTATTTTAAAAATATTAAAATTTAAGTTAAAATTAAAAATATTGAAAATGATATATTAAAAGAGATTTTTTTTCTCTCCTAAAAACACTATGTTAAACAAAAACTACTAAAAACACTCATTAAAGAATGTTGACTAAAAATACTCTTGTTCAAGACCACTATATGATAATTTACATAGAGAGAATGATGAAATAGTATTTATACAAATTAAGGGATTATTTACTTGTAAAAAGGTATTACTTACTTATTAAAAATAGTGATTAAATTCATGTGACGTGGGCAAAAAATAAGTCATTTTATATCAAAAGGGTGTGAAAATGATTATTATAATAATATTTATATTATTATTTATTAAGAAATTTTTCGTTGTTTATTATAATTATTATTGTAGTTTATAATTTTTATTTTAGGATAAAATAAAATTTTGTCCCTCATTTTAATTTTTAGTTTCAGTTGGATGAGTGGCTATATATCTACGTACTATAGGAGATTTTTATTTAACTTTGAGGAGTATTTTTTTTTAAAACAAAAATTACTTACAGTATGCTCCTACGAATTGAGTACAAAGTTAAGCTTGGTCTTCGGGGAAGATTGAAGAACTTTGCCAGCCAAAAGTTTTTATTACTATAATTTTTCTATTTATTATTTGCCTAGCAAAGGACTTACACGTTACTGTGATTTCCTTGCAATTCCACTGGATTTCTCTTAGAAAAAACAATATTTGTTATTCCTTAATCAAGCCTTTAGGACATTGTTTGTTGGATTGATAAAATTAAATAGATGCATCATAATTCATAATTAAGAGATTACGTTCTCAAAATCAAAGTTGGGAGAGGTAAACACCAAATGTGAGTTTTTTTTTTTTGACATATATACAGCACCTGACCTTGTTCTGGAGTAAGTTCATCCTTAGCTCTTAAGATCAGGAGCAGTTATAAGCCTATAGCTTTTGCATATATTAAAACTCAGAGGTTTAAGGCCTATGCTATATTAAAAACAATTTCAAGAAATTTATCAAACACGCTACAATTAATATAGATTACATTTGCATGCTGTTCTCCAAGAGAGAGACTGTCGGTTTAGATTTGCATTCTAGAATTAAGGGATTTCTACTCTAATCAAGTTTAATGGTGATTATATTGTAATTAAGTATTAATGGGCTTAACTTGTTGCTGAAATCACAAATTCTAGACAATTACTTAACGCATCCTGTTTTTGCTTGGTGCACTCCCAAAATTTGTATAGTCTCCATCTTACCCTTCTTCTAAACTTCCTCTATCCCACCACCTCAGCCCGGTCAACATGCTTCCAACGGTGGCAGCACCTTTGGTCCTGGAGGCAGCAACCAGATCTAGGATGTTTCCCTCGTCGTCGCAGGAGATGCTGAGCATCTTGAGTTTGGAATCGTGATCATCAGTGATGGTGTCTCTGCCTTTGCTTGCGACTATTCCAACAAATGAATGGTTTTCTTCGACGGCTGAACGTTATTTGCGGCGAGCTTTCAGGAATTGGAGGAGGATTTGTCGTAGGCTACTCTTGCTTCTTTACGCCATCTGGAGAAGCTAATCCTCGTCAACATTGTTGCGGTTCTATGTGAAGGAGGAGTGTGTGTGTGTGGTTTTGTTGATTTTATATCCGAGGAGGGAGACAGTGTGTCTGTTTTCCTCGTGCACATGACTTCACCCCTCACCTCCATCCAGCCACACCACCAATATTTGTTACGAATTGAGCAATTTGTAATAGCCATCACCCTTGGGAAATCATCCTTGCGATGAAGAGGAAGATGGAGAGAATAAGAGAATGAGTTGGAAAGACGAAGAGCCTAGTCGCTGGAAGCACGTTGATGAGATTGAGGTGGTGAGAGAGAGGAAGCTTGAAAGAAAAATAAGTGTAAAATTGGGATTTTAGAAGATTTGGCAAAAAATGAAGTGCGTCAAGTAATTGTGTGAATTCTATAATCAGTTTAGTAAGTTAAGTCCATTAATACTTAATCACAGTAAAAATCCCTTAATTCGCGTTGGTGTGCACAGCCGAAAAGGTGGAAAAGACTCGCTCAAATTAATAAAAGAAAAGGATAAATAGTTATTCTTGTTAATTCGTTGATAAATGCGTCATTAAAAGATAAAAATATCAAATTTAATCTGTGAAAGTGTAAAAAGTGCGACAAATATATCTTATCGTTAACTTTCATCCATGACAGTTAATAAAACTTTATCTTATATCTTATAATTTTATCAAATTTCTACTAAATTTTTTACTTTTAATCTTTAAAATTATTTCATATTATAATTTCAACTTAAGTGTCCTCATATTTAGATTAAAAATAATATGTCGAGAGTTTTGAGTAGAAAAAACACAACCGACCGTGAGACCAAATTTATTTATTTATTTATTTTAAAAAAAGAATTTAATCAACTATTTTTTTTAAAATAAATCTCACAAAATTTAAACTAGATAAAGATAAAGCGTAATTATTAGTCTTTTTCCTTAATCAATAATATATATATGAAAAAATCCCTTCTATAAACCTTGTGTGCTTCCATTCCAGACAACACTTATTATACATAATATGAATATGAATGAAATGAAAACAGTTATTAACATATAAAGAACCCAAATAAATTTAAATAAAAATACAATAATGTTCAAATTAATACAAATGTTAACTTTAAAACAACAAAAATTAATGCAGAGGTTTATTCTTTGCAGAGTTGTATCTCTTGCTGATTTAGGGGCTGCAACGACCTTACATTTCATTTGACATATTGTGGTAGAATACATAATAAAGATTAATAATTAATTGAACAAACAAAAAATTTCAAGAAATAAAAGACTTTCGTTTTTTTAAATGGTAACTCAATTTTTTTATATCATAAAACTAAAGAATTTTATTTTATTTTGGAAAATAAGTAATTATATTGGTTAATTAAAAAACTAATAAACAATTTAATAGATGGATAAATAGATAGATACTCAAAGTATAAGAGTTCAAATTTTAAGGTGTATTTTACTATTTTTTAATCCCTTTTTCCATAGCTTCTTTCCTATACAATTCATTATTAACGTCAGAATATATTTGTCGCACTTCTTATACTTTCGAGGACTAAATTTTTGCATTTTCATTTTTCAGGGACATATTTGTCAGCAGAGTGGGAAGATGAAAAGTCAAAAAAATATTATGACAAATATGCCCCTATGCTGACAATCCATGTTAGCAATCATTTCAGTGATGAATTTGTTCATCCATGTCACGTAGACTATCTTATTAACGGTAATGGACGAAAATTAACGGCATGATATATTTGTTGTACTTTTTACACTTTCAGAGACTAAATTTTATATTTTCATCTTTGAATGACGCATTTTTTAACAAATTATACATTGAGAGATAAAAGTGACTATTTACCCTATATAAAAATGAGACAATTGAATAAAGAATCCAAAAATTCAGCATAAGCACCACAATCTATCCATTGAAATAAAACCAGAAAATGGGTGGATACATGTTCAGACGGGAACGATATATGTTAAATATTTGAGGTCAGACAGCAATAGATGCCCATCACCTTACCACCTAAAGAATCACTTGAGTGTGACTGTGTGAGCCTAATCCAATGGGACAATCTTGGATCAGTAACTATAAATCCTTTAAATTCTAGTTCATAATTATTATTCTAGGTGATATTAACATTTGTACCAACAAGAATGGGGTCCCTGAAGTTTCAAAATAAACTGCAGTGTGTGCAGTTTTAAATCCCACCAATGGAATGCATTATATTGATTTTGAAACATAAAATTATCATTTAATTAAACAACTGATATTGAAGCATGTTCTTTTCAGAACTGTAGACGACCATAATCCGTAATAACTGTAACTAGTAAGACCTCTTAATCAAATGTCGGAGAGGGCTATATATAAGTAAGGCACATTTTGCAGTGGGATCGGTGGTCAAATACCCCAATTAGGGATCAAATATAATCGATCATCATTTGGGAAAGAAGTCCAAATTGATATTCAAGTCTTCATTTTATCCTTGTAGGACACAGCTTAATTTTATTGGAATTTTCTATTTCAATAATTAATATATTATATTATTTATTTATTATTAGTGAGTTTTATTTTATATAATCAAATTAAGTGAATTTGTTATACAATTAAATCAGATTATATAAACTTAATAATCAGATGTGTTGACCCATTAGAAAATAATAAGAACTTTATTAGACTAGCACACTATAAAAAGGATATGGTCATCAATATATTCAGCCGTTACATATAATTTTTTTTCTCCCCCATCTAAAGAGTTATGGAAGTATTGTTAAGGAATAAATATGTTACGATTGAAAAAATACCAAAAAGTCACGAATTATCTACAGATTTAGATTTTTCTATATTTGTTTGATTAATCATTATGAATTAATATATTTTTAAAATTATTCTTGATAATTTAATATAATTATTAATATTTTATAATGATCTCCGAAATTTCAATAAATTTGTCCACATTACTATACATTAAAAAATAAATAAATTCCAAGGCTAGCCCCACATGTGGGAATCAAATCACAGGCCGTTTCCCCGCGCATGATCGATGAAGTTCACGGGAGTGCTTCACTGATCACATGCCAAGTGGTTGATATCTTTCTACAAAGCAAAACTGGGAAACCACCATGGTTTTCGAATACTTTATACTGAAAAATTTCCTATTGGGAATTGGAAAGCCTATCATATTTTACGTCCATTCACTTGTACTGCCAGTCCAGCTGCACAAAGACAACTTCGTCCGTTCACATGTCTGGTTCCTCAAACATCAAAACTCACGACAAATAACCAATGAGTATATATATATATAGTTCCGATAATAATACATGATAGGTTTGTAAGTGAAAAAAATACATTTTTAAGTAAGAATAAATTTTTTTAGATGTAATTAAACTTTAGATTAAATATTAATTTCATAGTCGATATAAAAGATTAAATTTTATAAAAATATTTTAGAATCTTACCAAGAAAGCAAAGATCTTAATTATAATAGTTACTTAAAAAACTCAAAAAATATTCTTGAATCTGGGGCAAAAAAGTACATACCAACCATTAACTCCTATATATAACCGCATCACAAATTACTCTCCCTTCACACAAACTTTATTACAGTTGTTGTATTGTAATTAAGCAAGAATATTAGGCAATGGAGTCTTCTAGAACTTCAACTACTCTTGCTCTTTTTTTAACCATCAATTTGCTTTTCTTTGTCATGGCAAGTGGCTGCTACACTTGCACACAGCCTAAGCCAAACCCTATCCCATTCCCTTACCCTAACCCTAGTCCTGCCGCGAAGAGCTGCCCCAGGGACGCACTTAAGCTCGGAGTGTGCGCAAACGTGCTTAATGGACCAATTGGTGCTATTGTAGGGTCACCACCGGACCACCCATGTTGCTCAGTGCTAGAAGGGCTTCTTGATCTTGAAGTTGCGGTTTGCCTCTGCACTGCCATCAAAGCCAACATTCTTGGCATTAACCTTAACATCCCCATTTCGCTTAGCTTGATACTTAACGCCTGCGAGAAGTCGCCACCCTCTGACTTCCTGTGCAACTAGGCATAGTTAATTAAGCACGTCATTCTCAATTATTCATGCACTACTTAATTTAATTTCATCGACGTGTTTTGTTTATGTGATTTTTGTGCCCTTTGTGTTGTGATGATTCTTATGCTGTTCGGACAGTGTTAACTCATTTAGTGAGAATTCGGTTGTAGCCGTAATTTAACTTCTGGTGTTAGTGATGAGTGATGACTTTCTAATTTTTTAAATTTGAAGAATTAATTGCTCTCTCTGTTGTGTTTAGTTATTAACTAAGAATTCTCCTTTGTATAAGCTATTGCAACTATAAGCCCCCTGTTTAATTTCTTTCTCACCGATTTTCTTAAAAGCAAAGGGTTAATTAAATTTTTTAGTCTCTCAATTTTTTTAGAATTCTAATTTTTAATCTCTCATTTTTTTACAACTTTAAGTCTTGTATTAGTTTTCTGTTTTTTCATCCCTTGAAAAAGTTTTGTCCATTTTTGGTTTATTAGTTTTCTGTTAGCATTTTTCATCCCTTGAAAAAGTTTTGTCCATTTTTTGGTTTATTTACTTTTATTGCTCAAAATTAATTCATATTTTGTTTATTGTTTGTTCTTTGTTTATTTCATATTTAGGGATTAATTTTAAGTAATAAAAATAAATAAGAGATTAAAATTACTGACAAAAAATTAATGAAGGACTAACAATTGTAAAAACAAATTGAGGGATTAAAAATTATAATCTAAAAAAGTGAAGATTTTAAAAAACTTAGTTAACCTAAAAGTAAAAAATAGAAAAAATAAGTGGCTTTCATGTATTTAAGTTTTATACTGAAGGAATGGCCAGTGAAAATGCTCATGGGCATAATTCTTTAGCTGACATTTTTTTTCTTATAATAAGGTTTTTAAAAATAAATAAAATGTGAAATCAATTATTTTAATTTTAACAAAATCACTAAAAAAACGTCAATTAGTGTCGGCTTAATCATAAAAAATTGACATTTGTGACTATATTTAATTTAGTGACATTAATCTTGAGGCCATCACAACAAAGATTGTCACTAATGTGTTTGCATCAACAAAAATAGATCATTGCTTAATAGTATCAGCCATGCCAATAGATGAGCCAACACTAACTAACAAAAGAGGACAACACAAAAATTATCGTTACCGGGAATGTGTCTCCCTCCCTTACCTTTTAACGTTCAAAGTCCTATAAGCGTACATTCAGCTAGAAGTTAGAATTTGTAGATTTCACAAATCTGAGATTTGGAATGTGTGCTCACATTATGAAACATTAAAACAAACACACATTAAGTTTGTCATTTGTTGGTTCTACTTTTACCATCGGCCACATATTCATTACAAGAAAAATGCATATTAGTATCAAACAAAGGTTGACACTAATTAATCACTATTTTAGCATTGGCCAAGAGTGACAATCTTGTGGCCATCACTACCAAAATGGTCACTTTTGTTATTGCGATGCCAAAAAAGATTGATGTTTAAAGCTCAAATTTGGGAAGAAATAGTTTGAAGAAAAATACAAGTAGAGCACCCCAACATATAATATAGCCAGCCATGCACCATAAAGCTCAAAATAGAGAAGAGGATCAATATCATAGAAATGCGTTCGGTATTTGATTGAGCAAAAGATGACGAATTGTTACATGTTCTTTTTGTATACTAGTGTTATGTACTAAGTAAGTAAATATCAACCATTGATTGCTTAGTGTTCCAAGTGATGCTTAACACCCTCTCGCAAGCTCATAAATGAAATCACCACAATGAGCTTGATTACAAAGAAAATAATATGAAGAGAATAATTTTTTTTTTACACAAACCGATGAGAAAAAGAAAGAGTGAAACAAAAAAGTACGGCCAAACAAATGAAGCCCAAACAAACAAAAACGTGTCGGGAAAAAAGCCGAAGGTTGAACTCATAGATGAGCGTTGTTTCTAGAAAGTCAATGACAATGATCAAGATCAACTCCCAGCTCTTGTTGAAGATCAAGACGAAGTGTGCTTAGGGAATGTTTGGCCCAACTTTCATACGTGCCTAACTAAGTAAATCTCGACCATTAATTACTTAATGATTATTCAAGGGATGCTTAACCTTAAATCCCTCGACATATATTTAGAATTCATCTTTAAATATTTCGTGCACATGCATTTTTAATAGGCACATCCAACGTTGGATCAAATAAAAATTTAGGAAAAGAAACTTTAAGAATTTTATTTAAAGAAGAAAATTTTGAAAAATGTACTTGGCATTTGGCAAGCTTGCTGTCTGGTTTTGTCACATCTCCCGTGCATTGTTGTATTGCTTTGGGCCTTGAACTTGGGCTATTTGACTTTCTGTTTTTTTACATTTTCGAAAGAAAAAAAAAAGAAATAGTAACTAATATTCGTTACGTACACACATAATATAGATATTTTTTTTCTCTTGTTTCATATTCAGGATATGAACCATCTCCCTTATTACTAGTTACTACAGTGTTTTACTCAATTTATTTTATATTTTCATTTTTAAAAAAAGTTGGGTCAAATAAAAATTTAGGAAAAGAAACTTTAAGAATTTTATTTAAAGAAGAAAATTTTGAAAAATGAAGCTTTAAAATAATTTTAGGAGCATTTTTTATCTTCTCTTTTTCCGTTTTTAAAATTTAAGAATAAATTAAGCATAAAAAATTCACTTTATAGTAATTTTTAATTAAGTTCAAATGCTACAAAATTATCATATAACTTTAATTTAATTTGAATTTCATAATTTTATTTTAACTTTAACTCAACTGTATAAAAGATTAGACCAAACGCAATGATATTCTACAGATCGTAAATTTATCGACTCCACGAAATGTTCAACACGTGAACCCAGACTAAAAAAGAGTAAAGAGAAAAACAAACACGTGAACCAACAGTACTTTGAGATTGAATCTAGCGATATTAATTATTTTGGAGTTTCTATGCTACCTTGAGGAGTTTGGGCATCTCTCGGTTTTTGTTTAAATATTTAGTGATGAATGAAATAAAAGTAATTAATCAGATGATATATATAGGAAATAATTAAGTTACTATTTTACGAAAAAAATGTTTATGCAGTATAAGTTTTACATTATATGAGTATATATCATTTGATTATAAATTATTATATAAAATAAGTTTATTAATTTTGTATAATAATTATTATTTAAGTGTTATTATACGTGATCTTGTGAATGAATAATAATATAAAATTATTTTATATTATAGTGCATGATATTAAACTTTTATTTTATTGTTTGTAAAATGATAAAATTTTGGTTTTTGTCTCTATAAAAAGTTTCTTTTTTCTTTTTTGAGTTTTCACCTGGCCGTTTAAAGTTTTAGAATAAAAAAATTTCAGTTTTGATTCTGGTAAAATAATTGAAATTTGGTGTTGTTTCTTGTGGTTTTCCATTGTGTTTTCTTTCATGTGAAGTTTGAAATAATTATTTATAACCTCACCTTCTCTCTCTACGTTTTCCTTGCACCTTGTGACCCTTTCCTTCGGCGCCCTCATCAAGATCCATATCGCCCATGTCACCCCCTTCATGCATAGTTGGCCCAAAGCTCAAGAGTCTGTCAACAAAAAATATTTTATATTAATTTTTGTAAAGTAAAAAAAGTCACTCATTTTGATTAAAAAAATCTAATGTGTAAACTCTCTTTTATCATTGGGTAGGTCATACCTTCACCAACTATGTTCCCTTGGCACCTTTGTCTCTTGCCTCCACCTCACTAACACCTCCCACCACCGCGCCCACAACCTTCCCTCCCCCTTCCTTCACCTTCAAGTGGTAATAGATAGATTTGAATTTTACCTAACATTTAAGCATGTAAAAAGCAATAATCTTATCTCCAAACATGTGAAGCAATTGGAGTGAGATTATTTCAATTTAATTATAGATTTCTAGTTTAAGGCATGAATGTATAGTTACATTAAACACTTAGAGAGTTTTATCACTTTTAATAATTTTATCCTGTTCAAACAAAATTCTTTCTAATGAAGAATATATGATGTGACAGAAAGGGATGACTTTAGTGTTGAGGAAATTGTATGTTTTATTTACTTATTGTTCCACAATTGTAAATTTATATAATTAATATATAGAGAGAGATGTCAATGATGATGCTCATGGTGGCGCTCCACTGTGCTTTTGTTCACAACACCATGGAGAGAAAGTTTTGAAGAGGAGATCAAGTCTAGTATAAGATTGTGTACTATAGATTAATCCAATGGTTATTAAATGTGGTTCACACTTATTCTATAAATATATTTTTCTCACTTTAGTTAATCACAATAAGCTTGTGTCAGTACAAAAATAATATGATTAAATATACAACTTGTATACGAATAAAATATTTATAAAAATATATCAATATGTAAAAAAATAATTCAAACGCACATTACACAAGTTCAAAATTTATATTCAATTATATTATATTAATGTCTAAATATAGAACTGAATAACAAAGATAAATATTAACATAAATAAGAATAAAAATTCTATAGGAAAATTTATTAGTTAATATTTACATATGTGTAAGTAAAAATACTGAATATTCGATAAATAAATATTCAGATGAAAATTTGTTATAAAATATATCATTATATATTATATAAATAATTAAAAAGACATCTATCTACCTATCTATTGCAGTTACTAGTTTTTTTTTATAACAGATATTGCAGTTACTAGTTAAAAAATAGTAATCCACAATAGATTTGATTTTCCTCTTTAATAGGTTTGCCCATATTAATTAGGGATTTTGAACTTTTTATTCCTTCATACCAGCAGATATAGTTCTGTCTATACCGATTTTAGGTTCATGGGCAGCAGGGGACATCTGGGCCTTGAGAATGAGGAGAACATGGGCATTGCTATTCTCACACTATTTTCCGCTCTTCCAACCCATTAATTTTTTTCAACTTTGCAATTTCTAAAAATACTCTTGATGGAAACGTATTTCCATTGTGTAACTAATTTCAGATAAAATTAATTTTAAAAAAATTACCAAGATTCTTAATACATGACCTCTATTTCTCTGGAAACGCCAATCTCACCAACATATATATAATCCAGGAAATTCAAACATATAGAATCATAGGCTTTTTAAAATATACTTTAAATAGAAGTCTCTAATTTATCTCTCTTCGCTTCATCCATTGACTCATTAGCAATAAGGATACCTTCTAAAATACGCAGGACTTTCACAAAAGCTTATTGACATATACAAGTATCACCTAACCGATCACCTTTCGTAGTCTATTTGCTAATAATTTAGCAAGTACCTTATACATACAACTAATTTGTGAAATTCGCCTAAACTCCCCTAGAGACTATGGATTGTCAATTTTGGACACCATGGCAACAAAAGAGTTATTTGAGTCATGTACCAGTATTATATTTTCATGAAACTTCTTAAAAAAAAAAAACCCACAAAATAATCTTTGACAGCATCCAATAATTCCTTAATAAAGGTAAAGGACTCACCATTCGGTCCTTGATTCTCAGATCTCTCACAACCGTATCGCACATTGTTTCCATAATCTCTACTTCCAAAAATGGAGCCACCAAGTAATCATTATCAGCTTCTGAAAGTTGTTCAAGCTTCAGCGACCCAAGGTGTGATCTCTGCCAATTAAAACATGTAAAATGCCTTTTGTTAGTCTTAACCTTCCCTGCCATTTCCTACACTTGTTCCACTTGAACCCCATCAAACTAAAAGCATGAAATCTCCCCCCTCTCGATCCTTAACAACATAAGCATGATAAAACTTAGAGTTTGTGTCTCCCTCCTTTAACCACTTGAGTCGTGACTTTTGGCATAGAAGACTACAATGCATACCATATAGATTCAGTCCTTTATTTGGTCTATGCGAGGCCATGTTCCTCTTAGAGTTGTAATGTTGTTATTATGTAAAGGTTTTATATTATTTTGGAATATAATTGTTGATATTTCAAAGAGAGATTTTACCAAAACTTCTGTAGAAATTTCTTAAATTATAAGCTTTTTTTATATAAATAAATTAATATTAAATTTGTTATTTTAGGTAGGGTTACTTTTATTTAAGAGTAAATGATTATTTTGGTCATTGAATATGTGAATCATGATTAGTGATAATTTAATTCTTAGAAAAATAAAATTCTAATTTAATTTTTGAATGTATAAAATGTATGACATTTTCATATTATCGTTAAATTTGTAAGATCATTTTATCATTAAATTATAATATTCAATAATTAACTTTTGATTAAGTTGTATTTTTAAAAATTAATTTGATATTAAATTATAAAATTTAAGAATTAATTTATTATTAAATTATATGTAAAACTTAATTAGCACACATTTTACATATTAAATCATTAAACCGGCATATTTATTATTTTAAAAATTAAATTATCACCTATTTATATATCTATCAATCAAAATAATCATTTATTCTTAATTTAATATGTTTGTCAGACTACGATATATAGTAATCTATATACTAATCACAGTCAAGATCAGATTGTGACATAAAGCTTCCATTATATATATGTTAGACTTGGTCGTAGAATCTATAATTTGGGGTTTTCAACTTCGAGAGCTCCCATAATGATGATATGATTACATGAGCAGGTCCTTTTTCATTTTGAAAAATTTTCTTTAAAAACTATACACTATTAAGTTAATAACATTGAAATCAAATTAAACCTAAGTTTCTAATATAAAATAGTCCTAACAAATTCAAGATTATAATTGTAATATTAAAGCTAAGTTATACATCTAAGTTTCTAATAATGTTATTCAGCTTCAAGATCACAAAATCCGAAGTCATTAACTCCAAGCTTTCGAGAAAAAAAAATGGTATTTTAGCAGTGATTTGAAATTAATTTACATTTTTGTAGTTTTAGAAATCGTTTTTAATGTTTATTTAACAATTATTCTTTTCACGCAGGAGGCAAAAGATACAACGTTCACAAAAACGGTACAACCCCACAAATCAGAACACAGCATGCCCACAATTGAAAGCATGAAAACAACACATGCATAATGGGCAAATCCCCTACCCCCTTCTTAATAAATAACCAATAACATTATTATAAAGGACAGAGAATGGCTATTTTGTGCAGGCCACTCCAACCAACAAGCTAATCAAAGCATTCTATTTAACACCTTTGGCGGGACTTGAATGACAAATAACCCCTTGTACTTGCAACTTTGGATTAAGATGTAGCCTTGTAGAATTATATTGGTTGAAATCTAACTCTGTTATTATAAGTCTCTGTTTCTTTTATGAACTCGGTTTTATAAGTTTCTAGCATCTACTTAGGTTAGTAGGTAAAAGACAATTCAATAACAACTTGGCCAATTTGATGAGCTTAATAAAAGGAGAAAAACAAAATCTTAATTCACACTCTCTGGGGCAAGGTTTTAAGATGTTTTGCCTACTCTTAGCGTTTGTCCTAATGGAGTTAACATTGTTGTACACTCCTCTAATGGAGTGTGCACCAGGAATTTAGCTGATTCCAAGAGTAGATTGCATTCATACGAAATTATCATTAATTTTATCCTTCGCAGGTGCGGCACATGAGTGTTTCAATTTTTCTTATTCTTACAACGGATTAGTTAGACATAGGCTAGATGAACATTTTAACAGAAATCCTAGTAATATGCGGTCCCTTCGGCGCATATAAGAGGAAGATAATTTTTGTACGATAAAACTGAAATAACTTTTGTTGTCTTTTGTCCTTTTGAGAACGTATTTGTAAAGGATATGCTTATGAGGACATCTCACACGTTACAAACACTGTCCAGTGTCAACACATTATTTTTCTTTACTCTTCTTTTCCAATCATACTGTATCAATTATTATTATATGTATACTTTTTTTCTTTCTCTCTCTAATTATCTAGTGTCATAGTAGTTATCATACATCACATTTCTATTTGAAAAATACTTATATAAAAAAAATAAGAAATAGAAAAGAAACTATAAAATAATGCTAAAAGCATATTCTTTATCATTCTTTCTAAAACATTTTTATTAGAATGCTATATAACACAGTTTTACATTATTATCATCAAATTCAATTACAACAGATCATTATTAATATAACTAATATAAAATAAATAATCCTTAAAATTAACAACTTTAACATACATAATGATAAGTCATGATAATATACAACTGATTTATGTATAGTCTATTTTCTCTTTTTATTATTGATAAAAATTTACTAAAAATTACAAAAATTATGACTTGACAATTTTGTAATTTTTAATAAACTTTAACTATTAATAAGAAAGCATGTTAAAAAAATATATTACTAATATTTCACGCAATTATATATATATAAAGATTAAACATAGGTACAATTATTTAACGATGAAATATAGAAACTATATAAAAACCTTAACCCCTGGTTGTGGCATGCATAGGTAGCTACTCACTAGCATTTTAGTTCCCACCATTCGTATCCCTTCCTCTGATGAAGACTCTCCCTCAAACACCAGGGAAAACCATCCCAGATGCTTGCGACTACAAAGGTCACCCAGCAGAGAGGTCCAAAACCGGTGGTTGGACTGCTGCGGCCATGATTTTAGGTCTCTAAATACAAACCATATATAAATTGTCAATATTATTTAATTAAATTCTAATCTTAACCATTCACTTTAATTATATGATTAATATTTACTCTTCTCGCGCTTTCATAGGTCCTTTGTATGTGAGTACATATATGTGTGGGTGAAGAAAAGACAGTGTTATTCACATAGGTTGTTAATTTGTTTCATTTTGTTGTCTTCGATATACTCTTTCAGGAGTGGAAGCATGTGAGAGGTTAACGACAATGGGTGTTGCCGTGAATTTGGTGACATATTTGACGGGTACGATGCATTTGGGCAGTGCTAATTCTGCCAACACGGTCACCAACTTCATGGGAACCTCTTTCATGCTCTGTTTGTTCGGTGGTTTTGTAGCTGACACTTTTATCGGCAGGTTTGTGACCATTCCCTTGTCTATTACCTATTATTACTTTTAAAAGGTACAAAGATAAAGCAAAATATTCATTTATTTTATTCAAATCAAACTTGTTATTGTGCTCTTTCCAATATTATATATATATACGGATTTTTCAATATTACCTTCATTCTCTGATTGACAGATACCTCACTATTGCCATCTTCGCGACTGTTCAAGCCACTGTAAGACATTATTGCAACGTTTAACTTTTCGTTTAGTTTCTATCTGTTTGCTTCATGCCTTCACCTTGATTTGCATCCAATTCGATGCAGAGCTTTAGCCTTTTATTTATTCATTTATACTCAAGAGCATAGTTTTAAATTGTGATTTGTAACTGCAATTGTAACGGCAACGTAATTTTTTTTTTCTCACTACAACTATATTGTGAGTGCAATTGCAGCCGTATCAGCCTAATTTAATTTTTTTGCAATTGCTCATGACAAGAGTTTTTTTTGACTTACCACGACCAGACAACAATTTAAAACCGTACTCGAGCAAGAGAATTGTTAAGTAGTCCTAGACTATTAGATGTTGAAAATCTCAATCAATTTTTATATGACATATATTCAGTTGTTTTAATTTATGATTAATTAATAATACTCAAATAGTTCATTAAGGATCATTATAATTTCGGACAACCTACTAAACAGATATGAACCTCCAATTTTTAAAAAATGTTTAGGGTTAACATTTCTATTTTTGGATCATTAATTCAAAATGTGTTTTCAGGGTGTGACAATATTAACAATATCAACCATAATCCCAAGCCTGCACCCTCCAAAATGCATAAGAGACGCGACCAGACGCTGCATGCCAGCAAACAACATGCAGCTGATGGTTCTCTACATAGCTTTATACACGACGTCCCTCGGCATTGGAGGCTTGAAATCCAGCGTCTCAGGCTTCGGCACGGACCAGTTCGACGAGTCGGACAAGGGAGAGAAGAAGCAGATGCTGAAATTCTTCAACTGGTTCGTGTTCTTCATAAGCTTGGGGACACTAACTGCAGTGACGGTTCTCGTGTACATTCAGGATCATATAGGGAGGTACTGGGGCTACGGGATAAGTGTGTGTGCTATGCTGGTGGCTCTTCTGGTGTTGTTGTCGGGCACCAGGAGGTACCGCTACAAGAGACTGGTGGGAAGTCCCTTGGCGCAGATCGCGATGGTGTTTGTGGCGGCTTGGAGGAAGAGGCACTTGGAATTTCCCTCTGATTCTTCATTGTTGTTCAACTTGGATGATGTGGCTGATGAAACTCTCAGGAAGAACAAGCAGATGTTGCCCCATAGCAAGCAGTTCCGGTAAGTAAAACTTTCCACCTTGTGGAATACTGCTTATTATGTGGCTGAAAATAATCATATTTCACACACACTATGACTCATTGATTCGTATCATTAAATTTGTTTGATAAAAAAATGGCTACAAGTGAGTTTAGTTGTCTTCCTTGACATGTGTTTACACATTTAACTAATAAAAAACCTTTAGAAAGTTGATACATTTAAGCTAAATTCGAAATATATTTATAGTTTTTCTTTTTAATTTGCAATTTTCATTCAATCATTCAATATTTTTTATTTTTTATGATGTGGAAATATTAATTTGTTTCATAATATTAATTAACGCACTCTTCGTGCACATAGACTAATTTCAGTATGGCTTATATATTATCTGAATCTATTCACACATAAATTATGTATGAAAATAAAATGTGTGAAAAAAACATGCTAAGAGGATGCATTTATTGGATAATGGTTTGTTAGACATCAGACTACTAAATGATTCATTTAACTAGGAATCGTCAGTGCTGCTGGTGTCACCTCAAGTAATCCTTTTACTGTGTAACAATGCACTTTAATAAGTATCCATATGCTCATATTATAAATAAGATCGACTTGTCTTCTATAAAGATTTTAACTCAAGTACCGAATTATCCGGGATCCAGTTCTTATCTTGTCACTCTCAATTTGTATAAGGAAAATAATTCATCGACATCCAACACTATATGATATTTAAAGAGATAAAAAAAGAAAAATGTAAATTAGTGATATTTATAATATAATCGGAAGTGAGTTAGAAATGCAAATAATTTAATGAGATGAAAAATTATTATATATTAGCATCCCTCTTTCTTTTAAAAATAAATAATTCATGTAGGGATAAAATACACTTTTATTCAATCTCAAATTCAAATATAATAACTGCTTTCTCTTTTCACGTGGTATATGTTTATGCTATATGGTATATTCTATTTTAATGTTTTTCATTCACCGCTAACAAGTTTATGGCTTAAATAATAATATTAATAAAAAAAGATATTAATGTTGTGAGTAAATAACTCATATCTCTTAATCTTTACTCAAATTATACATAATATTATTCTTTTTATTCTTATACTAATCCTTTTTATTTCTATAAACATTATATAGACAATATATGTTTAAAAGTATTAAAGTGACATTCCTCATACACTAACATTCCTCTAATATACTCACATTAATTACACGAAAATACTTATATAATTACACGAAATATCAACAGCGGTTCATCAATGTAATTTACTCGAATCTTATTTAAGATAACGTTAGAAGTAAAAGCACAAAAGATTGTCATTGCGTGGGGTTTTAGGATACATTAAAACTTTTAGAAGGTCTTTTAGTTTGATAGGAACATATATATAAATAATTGAAACAATAGTTAAATATCCTTGGTTGAGGACGAGGTAGATGAGAGTAATAGTGGTAATGGTAACCACGGTACGTAGAGAACTTATCTTTGAGAGTGGGCTCCCATGTTATTTAATCGTGGGAATTCAGCTTTTCAATAAGTGCTAAATTGTCGATCTTGGACTCTTCATTATTGGAACATAAAGTCGATCATGAGTGGACAACCAAGCTTGTTTTCGGTTCCTATGCTCACTGTTTTGGTCATCTACTCCATCCACGATATGAAAGTTCAACGTTACGTAAAGATATGTCTTGCTTTCATGTTTGCTTTAAATAATATACTATAAGCAAATAGTCACAAGTTAGACATGTCACGTGTGTGATTAATTTCCTTCTTGTTAAATATCTCTCTCATATAATTACTTCATTCATTGGTGATAGATTACCGTTTGTCCGTTTATATATATAATATCTGTATGTACTCTGTGCTATTAAAAAAAATTAAAAATTTGAGTTAGGCAAGATTACTAAATAAGATATAGCTTTCCATTGAGTTAATATGTAGTTGTTTTCTCAGTAATTTGACTAATTATACTTTTAATTTTTATTATAAATAATGTGTTAATTTTTTTTATTGAATGTAGTCCCTATTTTTTTAAAGTCCACCAACTAAAATGTCAAATTTTACTAAATTATTAAAAACTCAAAATTTTCTTTTCTTTAAATCTTAATCCTAGTTTTTACTAAATTCTTTAAATTTTATCATTTTGTTTATTAATTTTTATTTCAAATCTATCATAGTCCCTCCTATTATTTTAATATAAAAATAAAATTCCAAATATTTTAAATAATAAAATTGAAGAAAGAGTTATATTTATTTAACTTTATTAAAAAATAATTTATTCAAGAAAACTTATGAAATTAAAATTTTATACAGTATAAATTAAATAGACAAGTAACATAATTAAATCTTTTTTTTTGTTTGTTTCTTTTTGCTTGTCTGAGAGGGACATGCTCTCACTTGGTATACTTTTTTCTTCTTATATCCTAATTCAATGAATCAATGGAATAGAGTGAAGATGTGTAAATACTTCTACATATCTGACCTAGCCGATATCTATTATTTTTTATCAATATATTTTTTATTTTTCTATTACATTATACTAGTTATTATATTTAAATTTTTTTCCTATCTCATTTTCCTCTGGATCTTTCTCTTTCTAAATTTTATTAGTATTGAAGTGTCCATGAAACATTTTCTAATGGAATATTATCACAATGGGTAGCTCTCATATTCCTTTTTGTTTTACTTACTCTTATAAAATCTAAAATGAATTATATAGTCGGATATAATTTCTAAAAAGACTATAATAAAACTGAGAGGAATCACGAGGCGAAGGGGAACATGTAGCAGTGGCAAGGCTGTCTCTCACGCCCCATTTGTCCTGCTTCATACCACTTTCTATCTATTTATTCTCTCCTTATATAAGCCCCATCACCTTTGTCTCACTTTCCACAGCTGCCTCTATCACGGACATAGCTTTTTGGTTTCTGTCTTTAACCAAAAAAACTGTGGTTTGTGTACGTATACGCCCTATAATATTGGTTGTAATTGTATTTGTGATCGATCTACTGCAATTCACATACAAGGACTACTAATAGAAAACTCTTTTTGCTAGCTGCCCAAACCTTAATTATTCATCCACACTATGGTTTCAAGTAGCAGTTGCACTCACGATAATCTCTAAAACTTTAATAGGTATTGTGAACATTTACGATTAAATGCAACTCATAGGGCAATTATAAGTTTATAACTATGTGGGCTGCAACTGAAAACCTCGATCAAGTGATTTTCTTTTTTATTATAGCCTATGTAGCTCGTATATCCTTCTAGCTCTTGCTGTTATTGCTACTATTATTACTGTTATTATTAGAGTAAATTATACTTACACTCTTACAAGTTTCATAAGATTACTTAAAACTCTCCTATTTTTTTAATTATTTAAAAATATTACACTAATACTTCTTATGCATTACATTAAGTCACTTTATTAATTATTTGAAAAATACTACTGTTGCATTATATACCATGTAATTTACAACAACAGAAACAATTTTTATAATCCGACAAATCAGGAAATATCAGTATATAATAAACTTATTATTATTATTGATTTCGTTGAAGAATTAATCAATTTGATATTTTGTTTGCAGCTTCTTGGACAAGGCAGCGATCAAGGACCCAAAAACGGACGGCGAAGAAATCACGATGGAGAGGAAGTGGTACCTCTCAACCCTAACCGACGTGGAAGAGGTCAAAATGGTGCAAAGAATGCTCCCCGTGTGGGCCACCACCATCATGTTCTGGACAGTCTACGCCCAAATGACCACATTCTCAGTCCAACAAGCCACCACCATGGACCGCCGCATAATCGGAAACTCCTTCCAAATCCCCGCCGCGTCGCTCACCGTCTTCTTCGTCGGAAGCGTCCTCCTAACGGTCCCCGTCTACGACCGCGTCATCACCCCCATAGCTAAGAAACTCTCACACAACCCACAAGGGCTCACCCCTTTGCAACGCATTGGGGTAGGGTTAGTGTTCTCAATCTTAGCCATGGTGTCAGCAGCACTTATCGAAATAAAACGCCTAAGAATGGCACGTGCGAACGGTTTGGCGCACAAACACAATGCAGTGGTTCCCATAAGCGTGTTCTGGCTTGTCCCACAGTTCTTCTTTGTGGGGTCGGGGGAGGCATTTACGTACATAGGGCAACTAGATTTTTTCCTGAGGGAATGTCCCAAAGGGATGAAGACCATGAGCACGGGCTTGTTCCTCAGCACGTTGTCGTTAGGGTTTTTTCTTAGCTCACTGTTGGTGACTTTGGTGCACAAAGCCACGCGCCACCGCGAACCGTGGCTCGCGGATAATCTTAACCATGGGAAACTACATTACTTCTACTGGCTATTGGCTTTGTTGAGTGGTGTGAATTTGGTGGCGTACTTGTTTTGTGCTAAGGGGTATGTGTACAAGGACAAGAGGCTCGCTGAGGCAGGCATTGAGTTGGAGGAAACAGACACTGCTTCCCATGCTTAGGTTTTACAACTTTACTTTTGTAAGAAGAAAGAAGAATGTGCTATTAATCTTTATACTTTATGTGACGTTGCTAAGGTTAATGTATTTTCATATTGTAGAATTTGGTTTTCAAATATTAAGAAACTAAGTGGATTTAGTCTCTTCTAACTTAAAAAAAAAATGAATTCCTAAAAAAATTGACTAAACCTGTATGTTTTCATTTGGGTACTAATTAAAATATTACTTCCCATCCATAAGAAATAAGTTTTAGTGTGAATTACACTAAACTTGATTTTTACAAAGGAATCAGAGGGAGTAATGAATATATTAAAAAAAACATAATTACTTTGATCACATTTTAATAAAAGTATAGGAAGTGCTATATGATATTAAGAAAAAGTTTATGGAAAATCAACTTATCAAGTACTAAACAAGTGACTTTCTTCTTAGTGGTTGAAAGATGAATAAAGAAAAAGAAGAGAGATATTTTTAATTTCTCTTAAATGAAAGAGTTTTAATTTTAATTTTTATAATTTTAATTTTTTATTTCTCAAAATGTAAAAATCATTTTTTGTTATCTCTATTATTATGTGATATTTTTATTTATTTATTATCTATTTAATGGAGGTTCAAGTGACTATCTCAAGTAATGATAGTATTCCTTTGTACTATATTAACATGTGAAAAATTATACATTTTTTTCTTAATTAATATTAACCGTTTAAATAATAATCAATATTCATTGTTTAAATATTTATAATAATTTAAAAATTAGATTTTTTTTCATTTTAAGAACGTGAGAAAATAAATTATTTCAATTAAAAAATAAAATTTATTGATTACTTATCTAGTTAAAAGGTACATATATTTATTTTCTTCATATTATTCATTTAATGATAGTTAGTATCCATTGTTTGAAATTTTCATAATAATAAATGTTTTCTCTTGACAATAATAAATTATATTAAAATTTAAAAAAGAGTGATTAAATATTTATTTTTAAAAGTTATAAATATTTAATAATAATCAACATTCGTTGTTGACATTCTGTTTTTTTTTTTTTTTGCAATGACGTTTGAGTAGTTATAAATAATATATTGATAAAAAAGTGACTAAGGCTGTGTTTGAAGAAACATTCAACTGAACATAGCCCACATGTTTTCTTTTTTGCAAATAGACGTATGATATCTCTGGCAATCCAAAAATTCCAAATACATTGAGAAAGTGTGCCAGCCACGGGGAAGTCAGATAAAAAAACCAAACATGTAAGGAGCAGATTGGCTTTCTGATATATGGGTTTTTTTTTTATCAAAATGGGTTAAAAATGAAAACTATTTAACATAATAGGTTGATCCAAAAATTATTTACCAAAATTAGTGACTTTTGTCACTAGGAAACAGGAGACAGACATCACCCTGAGTTGCCCCATATGTTTTAATTTGTTAGTCCGGTAACAAGAAGCGTCACCAGTATTCTTGCTTAATGATATTAAGCTTATGTTATATTTTTACTCAATTTATTTAAATTTAAATTATATTTAAATTTAAACTAAGAGGCCCATTGAAAAATATATTTAAATTTTATGTCTTTGTTGTTTCAAAAAGTTACATAAAAAGATAACATTGAAGGATTAATTGATCCTCAGGTAAGTAAGACAAGATCACACATTAACATGTTCAAGCTCGAATCATTGCTCATATCTTTAAAGGGAGATAAAATAATAATTTATAAACTTAATTTTGAAGTATTGTCCTTTCTCTTTAAGTAAATTATGTTACATACAGTGCTTCAAGTATTGAAAAATCATTCAAATTAGTCTCTCAATGTAAGTATTAACATTAATGCGGTAACTAAATTGAGAGATTTTCAATATTTTAAAATTACTTATATAATTTTATTACTTTAAGAACTATTCAGGAGGAAGATAATACTCTAGGGACTAAATAGATTATTTATTTATGAAATAAATGTAATTTTCTGTGTTCTCTATAAGTATTTTTTATTCCAAAAGTTTTTCCTATTTTGGATTGGGGAATCACTCCCTCCTAATTTTTTCTCCAAGAAAATAGTTACATAAAATGCTTTACAATTGATGATGGTAAGTGTACAAGAGCTCAAATTTTGACTTAATTGTACATTTTACCATTCAACTATTCATCATTTTGTGAATTTTAACTTCCAGATTTTTTTCGTATACTTTACTATCATGTTTTTTTAATTTTCATGCATTTTACTAATATCCCTAAAGTGTGTGACAAAATGTTGACATGTCCTGAAAAAATGACTTTATTTTGTTGTCAAATTTTGCAAAATAACGTCATTTTGTTATTAACATAGCAATAATACACGCGTGAAAATTAAAAGCAGGATGGTATGGACCAAGTGACCAGTCAAACCATATTAAATCTTGTGAAGGTAATAGTGGATTCATGTAAGAATTCTTGTGTCGAAACTGTTTTTGGCAACATGAATGCCAAGCTGTGTCCTAATAGCTACCAATGATACAAGTACATGAAGTTTCATCATCCAATATTCCAGAAATATCGAGATCAGAAATATAGTAGAGCATACCAATTTTTTTGGAAAAGAAGCACGATGTGAAAATAAAAAATGAAGATGGTAACCAAGTGGTTTGAACATTTTAACTGAGAGATGAATTGTTGAAATAATCAATCAAAATTTCCAAAATATTAAATGTGAGTAGTTGGAAAATGAAGGTGTGTTCCAAGAGTTGATGGATATATTTTGATTCTTGAAAAATCTCACTATCATAATGAGGGGTAAGTGAAGAGATTGGATATTTAAAGCCCACTAAATCTTAGTTATGAAAAAAGCTATTAACTTTTGCTATATATAAGGGTCATGCAAAGAGAAAAAGTACCACAACCTGAAGAGATCACCGCGAAGTGAGTGAAATTATTATGAAAAATATATTATTATAATTTTTCTTAATCTACATCTATATAACAAACCTAAGACGACGATACTTATTACAAAGGAAGAAAGTAACAGGTTTTGTACGAGAAAGAAATTAATTGTACACTTCATGGGAGATAACACATCTTTGCCAATTTATCGATTTATTAATTAGAAAACGAAAACAAATTGAGAGCCTTTCGGCCAAGTCAGTAGCTATATCAGGATCAAGGGAGAGAATCTTATACATAGGCTAATACCCCAAATAATTACATATTAACAAAATTTAAGTGGGAAAAGAAGAAAAAAAACTGACAATCTAGAAAACCTAATCTAGCTAACAAGTGTTGCCAAGCTGAAATCTTTGCTCAAATATATTCTCATCTAGATGAAGTAACAGCCTCAGTTTTTTTGATATTCTCAGTAGACCACAACTCTGCTGAAGAGCTCTGTACGTGCAATGCTTGTTCCATATTAGGTTAATTACAACTTTCACCAGCCGCAGGCGATTAAAATCATTCAAATTCAGAAAGAAATTTTGAGATGGAATCGCTTTTTAAGTTCCTTTGTTTTTTTGTCAAAGTCGTAACACAAGGGCAATCCACAAACCTGCCTAACCAGAACTGCAACGAGCCTCGTTTCCGTAGGTTTCCAAAAGAGTACTCTCCCTTCAATTCAGTAAAACAAGTAGCCTCCATGCAAGAAGGTTCGAGATAAACCCTCCACATAGTAATTTGCATTCATTATCATTATCTGCAACACAGCTATAGTATTAGCATGTCATCATCACTATACGAACTTCATTTGGGGGACCTGAGAGGCTGAGATATACATGTACCTCACATGCATGCAGGATGGTATCAAACATGCTTTGGAATAGATGTAAACGTTACCTGAACTAAAATCAAGATGCACCTAAAGGATCAAAATTGCCTTCATGAATTTCACCAAAGATATTTGGGCATCCAATCCATCTTCCTTGGGCTCTGGCTTCCCAATACCCGCCAATATATCGGAACGTTCCATTTTCATTTTCTCTGTGGAACCACCTAGGCTGCCATCCATTTTCTTGCATTTTCCTTGACTGTATGAGAAGCATGATGATCATCAAAATATAAGTTAACGAAATTAAATGACTCAATGACCACCAGTTATCAGAGTTGGGAAAAATTTGTTATTAAATAGTGAAATCTTCAATGATCATAAGATATGCATTAGCTTAAAAATAAAAGTTGAGATACCAAAGTGCACAATTTTCATACTAGAGGGACTAAAGAATAATTTAATATACATTCACTTTTTTTTAAGAATATGTTATCTGGTTACAGTTACACCTTTAGTATGCTATAAGGAAATTAAAGTTATAACTTTTTTTTTCATTACTAAATGTTAATTATTAATTATGTTAAAATGATAACGAAAAATTCAAACTCACGACATCTCTGGTATTTTTCTCCTCTCTCATTTAAACTACTAAGTTAATCTTATAACTCCTACTAAAATTATAACTTAATAATATCCTTAAAATATGTTTCTTAGCAACAGTATATGCTAATGTCTACCGACTTACTTGTTCAAGACTATGATAACAAACTCTTATGATGTACTAAGAAATGTACATAGTTATAATTTGTTAATGCAATCCTTAAAAAACAAGAGAGCGTTGATTAGCAAATCTCACAAGAGTTTAGGCTCCATAAACTACTCATAAAGAAAGCCACTAAACATGAAGGTTATATAAATAAATATGTTTAAATCAAATTTAGTTTGTTTTTCAAGAAAAAAAAACCACTCCCTCGGTTTCATCTTAAGTTTTTTTTTTACAAAAAAAATAATAATAAAAGATAAAAGTGAGTAATATTTTTATGAAATTAATCATATTATTAATATTAAATTGAAAAACTAAAATGAAATTTATTAAGGATATTAATAGAAAAAACTGATCAGTATTACATTAAAAAATTAAAACAACGCTTATTTTGAAAGAAAAAAAAAATTCTTACACTATACTGATTATGAGATGAAGGGAGTATTAATTTTAGTTTCTCATAAACATAGGAAAAAAATAATTGCTATCATCTCTTAATGGTGATGCGGCAAGTATTTAGTCATGTGATCAAATATTCTAAAATGACTCATGGTGTGGCATGTTTACTATTGTTTAGATGCAAATATACAAAAGCAATGATTGGAATCATTTAAAAAAATGAGATGCAAAACCAACAGTAAAAATTGAAAGATTAAAACAAAAAAATGATTATATTTACTGGAACTTTTACCAACAGAATATTTTTTTTTTGGTGGAATTTACCAAGTGAGTATTATGTTTAGCGTATACGGTTAAGAAATTCACACGCACATGGTCAAACAAGAACCCCAAATTTACAACGAAAGGTAAAAAGAAAGGATAGAATGCACGTTTCTCGAACAAAGCACGAAAGAGTTCAAACATACCATTCTTTGCCTCTTTTCCAACCTTTGTTTCTCCATATTAGCCTTCTCGTATTCCCCATTCTCTAGATGTCGCTGGTCTGGTCTCAGCCTGGAATCCGTGGGTGGAAGCTTCTCCTTTAATCCGTGATCAAATTACCCGGGATCAGAAAAGGCTATAACAAAGAATTAGAGATGCATAAGAAGAAAAAGGAAAACGCACATCGAATAATGATTTAATACATCATTATACCTTTAGCCCGGGAGTAAGCTCATTCAGTGTGATGGCAAATGATGTCAAATTGTAGCGGGTGAGATTAGAAGGTGGCATAGTCCTTTTCCACAACAAGTTTGTGACTGACGACATAGTGAAATCTTTTGGCTTCACATTCACTTCGCCATTAACATAATAAATGCTGTCATCCCACTTGCCAAATAATGTGGCAACCTTTTTTCCCGTTACATCTTCAACAAAGCCATGCACCTAATTAGACATACAGCACATTCTAGTGAACAATTTGGTAGGTAAAAAACACAAAGAAGATAAGATTCCTTCTGATATTTTGAGTGGGACCACGTGCGGGCAAAAGACAAGAAATTTAAAAATTCAGACGAACCAACCTAAACTAAAGGACAGGCTGGGTTAGTAAATTAACAAGAAATAATATATCAGGCTTAAAAGGACAAAGCTGTTGTTACTAAATATTATTAGAACACTCCTACCTGGTGAGGATTTCGATCAAGAATCGCCTGTTCTTTGAACTTGAGTCTGCACGAATATTGGCGATTACCACGGACGTCCATGTTCCCATGATGATCACAATATATTTTGCCAAGGATAAGATTATAAATTGTAGTCGTGACCTAGGAGAAACAAAAACGATTATAACAATTATTTATAATTTAATATAAATATGAAGCTTAGAAAGCTATTACCTGCCTCCGCTCTCAAATATAAAAAGGAAAAATTATAATTTTTTTTCTCAAATATAAGAAAATTTTAACTAATTTTACTTATTTAATATTTTTATTTTTAAAATGCCCCTTCATTTAATTCAAGTTTTAGTTTTCATTGACTCTTTTGTATTCCTAATGACAAGTTCAAGAGAAAAATAAATTGAAAAAAAAAACTATTTTTTATTAAAATTGATATAATTAAATATGATTAATTAACTTTTTTTTAGTTAAATGAAATAAGTTTTTTTTTTCTACTTTGAGACCGGAGGAAGTCACAAGCACTAGGCAGTATACATAGTTAAAGTAAACAGAGTCATTTTACGATTTATACCTTGCTCCACTGAAATATTTCACCATCATCAAACTCTAGGGTCAGAACTCCCACTGGGTCAAGCTGAATTGACCTTCCCCAAAACTTTGACCGAATGTTACTGTCAGCCCAAAACTTCCAACCTCTACCTTGACAGTGGCAGGCAACGACAGTTGGATGGTGACTCACCTGTTTCACACATAATCAGTTGTTTGAGAGAACAGTAAATATTGGCAGGTTAATTGTCATGCCTGCACATTGTATGCAACTGAGCGTATGATAGGACCACTATCGTTGGGACCAAGCCCCATAATAAGTTAAGCAATTTTACCCCGCCAAAAGAATGACATAACACTAACATAACAAAAACCATTGTTCAGTTATCAAGTTGCATGCCACCAGTTAGGACATCCTCTTCACTTTCGTCCCATTTCTCATCTCAATATCAGTTAACTAGTTACGTTACATTCTGTTCATTTCAAAGTTTGTAAATGAAAAATGTCTTATATGAAACTAAATTCGTTGAAAATATCAAGTAAAGGTTGAGTTATAGATATTCAAATCAAAACTAGACAATAAGCCATTTATGTTATCACATCTTTAGCCCAAGTTAAATACACTGCAGCATAACAGCCTAGTATCTCGCCAATTCTGTGCATCATTAAATCATAAGTAACTAACCTTCTCAGAAAAGAAACGAACTCCTTTGTCAGGAAAATCAGCTTCGTAAGTTTCCCCTAACAATGGATTAAAGGGTTTACAATGACGACCTTCAGATGATGCATATCCAGAAATTGCAAAGGCAGCAACATTCAGTGCCCGAAGTAGACTGTTTCCCTGAAAATAAAACTCAAAGGTTTGACTGCCACATTCAGTAGAATTAAATATTGTCATCTTTCAAGTGCACTAAAAGAAGCTAAATAAAAATTAATTAAATGTAGCCAGATGATTAATACAGGTTTCCCCCTCACAAAACTATCTTAAGACCAAAAAGATTCGTAAATTATCGAGGTACTGTTTTGTTTCAAAAAATTATTCAACAGAATTTAATTTGTCATTAAATCAGTAGATATTATTATTCTTTCCCCACTTCTCTCCCTATGAAATTCACCAAATAGTACAACTCCTGCAGTCAATACAATCCGAAAACTAATAGGACATGTTAGTCCACAACTATTTATTTCCCATTAAAACAATAATGTTTAAATATAGTTGCATTGCACTCATAGAAACTCACAATTTAACAGCATGAAGCAAACCTAATTTCAAGAAAATTGGACATAAATTTATCAATATTACCAATCAAATGATTAAAAACATTGCAAGTTGAAGGACAGTACATACAATCCATTCCGCACTAACTATCGAGACAACAAATATCCAAGGGAAAAATCCACTTATCAGATAGCGACCAATAACAGAATAAAAGGACATGTACCAACACTACTTTGAAATTTGTATTGTTTTCACTGCAAGAGAAGTGAATAGCACAATCAAGATAAAGATGTATATCTTACTGATTTTCCATACTCATAAGCTCGATCCAGAAGAAAAGAGTACTCCAAGTCCTCAAAACATTTCTGAAGAGATGATATTGGCTCATTAAAGTATACAGGAAGGCACACTCGTGTGAGATCTTTGCCCACATTGTCTTTGATAATTGACCAAAGACTGACGCCTTTCTCTTTCTCAACAGGATCTGGAAGCTTCTTTCGCCTTGCTATCAGAGGGTACCTAAATTCATTGATCGTCTGCCCAACAAGACTGTTCTCCAAATCTATGCATTGTGTGTTAACTTCCCCAGACATGTTCATTGGATCCAAACCTCCTGTTGACCCACACCTAAAACCATGTTCTGTAAAATACTCTTTAGTGTCATAATATGAGATTTCATCTTCATCTGACACTTCCTCCATCTCCTGCTTCTCAATATCATCAGATGATTCAGTAGTACTGCATTCTGAAAACCAAAAGTATATGTGAAAAATTAAAAGGATGAGATCTTATATATATCAAAAGTTGTGAAAGGTTCGTTGCATATGATCATTAGAGACAACAATAAACATAAAACATTTTTGTTGTCTTTTTTTTCTATTTTAATGCATTAAAATTTGAAATAAATGTGTTCATCAAGTTCATATATTAATTGCCCAACAAATAAACTACAATATAACAGGAGAAACCAACAAGTATAGGGATCAATGTGAACCCGGATCTACCATAAAATTAATCCAATTTTTCCATCTTGTACATCAGGTGCATGGGTTAAAGGCATTAAATACACCCTTTTAAATGCTTTCAAGCACTACAAAAGAAAGCAATAAATGGCTTTTGTATTCCCAATTCATAAATATCTTCTTTTCTAATAAAAACTTTCTATTTTAATTCCTTTAACCTATGCATAGGATGGAAAAAGATATATTTATTTAACCAAAACTCTTTATCCAAAGAATTATTAACTAAAGGATACAATGCATAAGCAATCATAGCCCATCAGTAGGACTTTTGAAATAATAATTACATGCCAATTTGAGTCTAAAAGATAGTTAAAATGTTAAGGAATCGATTTTGTAGAGTTTGGAGACAATATCGTGAAGAAGATGCTAGTAAGTTATTCACTAGGTGGATTTCAAACTATACAGGTTAGAAAAATTCAAAAGCATAGATTCATGTTCCAATGACAATTAGCAAAATACTTTCCATAATCCAAAAAGTAGTTTGTAAGCAATATGAAATATTCTTCATGTTCATATCACAGAACTATAGGTTCCTATCTATGATCACCATCGAGACAAAGAAAAATATGAATATTAGCACAAGCTAATTACATGAAATGAGAAAAAGGTCACAACATATGTATAAATTATAATGAGAAGTATAAAGTGACATATAAAATAATACCACTATATTTTCCACGTCCTAGACTTGAAAATTCATTCTTTGTTAATTGGTATTCACTGTCATGCAAGGCAGTGGCCTCAGGTTCAATATTAGCAGCCTGTTCAAGATCAATAACAATAGACTAGATTAGTCAGTCACATACAGGGGAACAGAAGCTTCCACATCTAGAAACTAAACACATGCTGACAGACAGATACAACATACAGAAAAGATAGTAGAATTCAAATAAAAAGCAAGGAAGAAGAATAACTATGAAGGGGGGATGGTAATAAATTATGAGTACCATGGTTCATGATTATGATTTTTCTTTGGATGGGAGAGAGGATCAGTAAACAATGCCATCAAAACCAACAGATCAGTCAAGATGCATGACCAAATGAACCAAGCATATCATGTGATGTAACATACGCAATTAGTATAAAAAAAAGTCCCACTTTAGTTTCAGCCAATAAAGCATGGACACCTCTACAAAATAGAGAATCGGCAAGTTGGACACCGTTAAAGAATATATTTTTTTCAGCTCAAACACCTTTTTAACAAGACTTGGACACCGGACAAGAGAGTGAATTGACACTTACTCTTAGTAGAACCCTTCTTAAAAACTTCAGTTATTAAAAAAAAAAAGACTCAACTTATATATATTGTGAGACTCTTAGCATTATTTTAGGCTCATTATCACATGATTTAACCAGCTGTTTTAACTTTTAAGAGATATGATTCATCTTCTGGTCTTGTTATTTTTTTTTAATGATTGTAGTGCAAAATGACCTCTCTTAGTATTCTCTTTGTGAAAGTCATTATGATATGAAAATTGTAAAGAATAACTTTAGAAAGTAAATTTTTAAATTTTTGTTTTATATATATAGAGTCCCAATGCCTTGTATTTTAGACATCAGTTGTATTTGATATCCTCGTTTGATGCTTCATATGTTTGAAGTTTGAACAGCACCAATACAAAATAGCTTATCTTATTATAGGAAGCTAGAGCCATACATATCTTAAGCAATATGCCCACGTGTTTTACAAACTTAGAAAAGTACAGCAATAATGTAATATAATAATGCACTAATACAGTAAATCCAATTAGCAGCATTCCATTAAAAAAAATAACAAAAATTTTAGAGAAAAAAAATCAATTGAAAAGTTAAAACTCTATCTCCACACTGCAAGGTAGAATTAGGGGTATTGGGAAAGACCAGAAATACATTTTACCATTTGATAGACCCATGATAAAAAAAAGAAATCTTATTACACAGTATAAGATAATTGGGACTTGGAAATAAAATATTGAAGTTATTAGTCAGCTCAGAAGATATAAGGTGGTTGAATAATCAAGAAAAAAAATATTACAAATTCGATATACACTATTAATAAAACATAATAAATTAACAATTAATATTTATCTATCCTTAAAAAAAAAAAAAGTCAACTTAGCATTAATTTGGGGAGTGAAGAAACTAAAGTTGGAAATATATCAAAATTTAGAGAATCTCCATCTGTTATTCTACCAAATTTGAGATGGAGGAGTTGATGTGTGAGGAGTGAGCTAATACGCAATAGTGTTCAAATAGAGCAAACAAAGAAATAGTCAGAAGCATTCCAAAGGTAAAGCACACTAATGAAATTTACCTCCAGCTGCCTTATTGTATCAAGCAAATTCATTCGTTCCTGACACAGGATCTGAAGTTGCTCTTGCAATTCGGAGAACTCCGCGAGCATGATTTGCTCGCAATCCTTGGCAAGGCTCTCACTGCTACCCTCTTCAAGCAAGCGTTTCTTAAGCCCCTCGGTTGACACAGATATATGATTTGGCGCGAGGGAGAGATGGTCACTGAGTGGTCGAAGTGGGTACAATCCACGGGTTGAAACCAAAGCTTGTATCCACGCCACACGGTCCTTCCTCGAATCAGTTCTCAGATGGAGAGTCTTTGTGGCCGTGAATATATAGAACCGTCTATCGTCTGACTTGCTCTCTCTGAACGACGAGATCTGCTTAACAATGAATAAGTACCATCCATTATTTAATCTATTATATAAAAAAAATTCTATTAAAAAAATATAGACAAAATTTATAACAGGAACCTGAAATAATACCAATGACGTATAACAAAATGAGGTTTTTTAATTTATTTTTTATTCACAAGACAATGAAACATAGGAGCAGCAGCAACTATCAACTACCAGAAGAACGAGGAGGATTATTATTAAACATATCCCCATGAGATCGAAGAACAAGTGGGGAAGAGAGCCCACCTTGAGAAGACAAATTAAGTTTATACAGAAAGCTTGAAAACGAAATTACCTCACCGGGCTATCACGGCATGATGCTATGCTATGCTAGTCTCACTACTAGACTAGAAATATGATTCGAGATAGAAGGTAATGATGTAAAAAAACAAAAACTTACCGTCTCCAACTTCCTTTTGTTTTTCCCTTTTATCCGGGGAGAACAAGAGTGGCTCTTGAATGTTGACCTTGAACAGTGGCAGGAGCAGCACACATTTTTTTTTTGAAGATAAAAAAAGAAAAAAAAGATTTTATATATATTGAACTGGACGATACCCCACCACCATGGTGGCAAGTCCCACGTAAACATATTTCTGTTGACAAAGACAAAAGAGGGACCTTTCCATATGTTTTCACTTTTTTTATTTTCTAACTATATATATATATATAAAACTAATAACCGAAAATGCTTTTTCAGTTTTTTCCCCATCTTAAAGTATCGTCGAGACATTACAATTTACTACGAAGCTCACACTGACTCACTCACACCTGGAAGAGGCACACAACATACAACACAGAGTCCGAGATCCCTAATTGCACCTCTCCTTAGATCACCGCACTGTTAATATTTGTTTATTTCTGCTCTAGAATGTAACGCCTTCATCTTAGACCCTTATATTGGCGCGGTTGAAAAGGGTAAAATCAATGAAAGTTACTGGTGGGAATGGGATTTCCAGTTTGGTGTAATTTTGTAGGCTTTGAAATTGGAAGAGATGGAAAAGGGTTGGGATTTGCAGAAGAAAAATGGCGTGGCGATGAAAAAGTGAGAGGAGGGAGCGAGTAAGAACGAAACGAAGCAATGAAATTTTAATGCAGAGAGGTGCAGAGGCAGAATGATTTGAACCAATGGTGGATGAAGAAAAGAGAACAGAGACGGGAGCAGGAGGCATGACGTGACCGCAAGTTAATGCCATGGGGCTAATCGTAGGCTATCCCTACCCTCCGCGGCCACCTGTTGATGTGACCCACTACACATTAACAACCAGTTAAAACTGTAAAACAGGATTTTATTAGTTCCATATATTGCAACTTTGAAATGGAAAACAAAACCACATGAGAGAGAAAGAAACGATACACAGCGGAAGAAAGAAAAAAACGAAAGAAAAAAGATGAGAAACGTAATAGAAACCCGCGGGTTTCCATGCTATTGCTCGGGCATCAAAGCTTCACTTTCAGATTTTCTTCAACCGCTTTTTACTTACACTGCCACAAGAACAATCTAAATCTGAATCAATCGCGTTGATAATTTTCATGGCCGGAAATCAATGAAATGAAATCCTCGCCAAAAGTTTAATATATAGTAATTAATTATGGTTTTTTTTTTTATTTGTTAAAAATAAAAGGAAAAAAAAAATGTTGCCTCTACAGGAAAGTTGCAGTGAGGTAGCGCCAAAAACGTGAACATGGCACTGCCAAAGCGAGACCGAGACCTGACCCACACTATATCGAGTGATTCAGATCAGCACCGAAGATAAACCTTAGTAAATTTCCATAATCATAACGAAAACAAATAATTATTAAAAATTAATAATGAAAATTGGAGAATCGTACTGTATATACCTTGAGATGGACGACGGAGGAAGAGGAGGAGGAAGGAGGTTTGTGATTCTTCCGGCGCACGGTGGCGGATGCGGCTTCTCTGGCGAGACGGTTGGCGGTGACTTCTCCGATGAGGCGGACGTCGTCGACCGGAGAGAGGAGGTTGAGGTTTTCCGGCCAGCGGATCTTGGCGTAGGAGAGGACGCCATTGCGGAGGAGGAACCAGCGGGATCTCCATCCCTTGCCGTAATTGGTCCACTTGTAGAGAACTCCGGCCACAGTAGCCTCCGATCCCCGCCGCGCAATGACGTCAGATCCGCCCGCCGGAAGACTCCTCGTCCTCGAAAGCGCCGCCGCCTCCGGCTCCGGCGAGTCGCTCCCGATCCCCGGACTCTCCAGCGAGATGCAGCACAACGGGTGCATTTCCTTCACTCGCATTTTCAGACCTTTCTCTCTCTCTCTCTCTCTTATGTCTTACTACTATTTCACCTCTTCATTGGAAGAGAAAGTGCATTTGAAAAGGACACGAGCTAAATAGTGGTTTAGTTTAGGGTTCAGAAGAAAAAATGAAAGAAAGAGATTATCAAGAGAGAAAAGTAAGGTTTGGTTTGGAGTGACGAGGAGCTCTGAAACTGAGAAAGAAGCAGATCGAAGAAGGAGGATTAATTAATAGCAAAGGGTGTGGAAATGGAATGAGAAAGATGCATTGATTAAATATATGAAATAATAAATTTATTTATTTAATTAAAAAAAAAAAAGGTAAGTAGTGTACTACTAAAAGGGGTTTTGGTTCAGAAAAAAGAGTTGTTGGAAGTCAATAATGAATAAAATTTTGTTGGGGAGGATGAGAGAGATGTGGATAGATATATAGAGCAATAAAGGGGTGGGTAGAATGGTAATTGAATTAAATTAAGTGGTTTTTTTTGTTTATTGAAACTCGTTGAAGCATGCGACGAGTCACTGAGTCAGTACTAGTGAAGCGAAGAACCAGCTTTCAGCTTTGAGATACTACAGCTTCTTGATCTTTTTTTTTTTTTTTAATTCGTTTTGGATTTTTAACTTTTTAGGGAGATAATGAGGGAGGGGGAGTTTTCGCGAGATGATGGGGCGCGTCAAATTATCGGTAAAATATCGCAGGGTGTGAAGTGTGAATGAAAGAGAAGGGAGACAGGGTGGCAGTTGACTAAGATGAGTGGGAAACTGGGGCGCGTTATAAATGCTATTTTCTGCGTAATCATCAAATTTTTCATCTTTCAACGTTTTTTCATTTCCATTTGTGTGCGCGCTTTTCTTCTTCTTTTTTTTCCCACAAAAATCTCGTTTCAGTGCTATTTATACCTGAAAAGAATGATGCTGTGCTTGAAACTGTGTGTCATGTCCATTGCAGTGAAAATGTGTCTCAATGTGTAACATGAATCCTGATGAACGACTTAATATGTTGTTGTGCTTAGAACCAATTGAAATAGTACCAAATTTGTTACAACTTTACAAGCACATCTTATGAAATAAAGACATAGGAGTACAATTTATAAAGAGCGTTTCACTCAAGATTGATGATTAAATTTAGCTCACCTTTTTACTAATCATGATATAGTGATATACTATGAATTGTTGCAACTGAAGCTACTAAAAATCACTTAGAGTTTTTTTGAATTTTTTTTACAAGTAACTGCTCTGTAACGCTTTTAAAATAATTGGAGTAAAAAAGACTGAAAGAAACTAATCTTCATAGCTAATTTCAGTTCAGTTATCACAGTAAAATTTCGAAGATAATTGGAGTAAAAAAGATTGAAAGAAACTCATCTTCATAGCTAATTTCAGTTCAGTTATCACAGTAAATTTTTTGAAGATTATGATTATAAGTGTAAAGAAAGAACCGACCATGGTTAGCACAAGTAATAGTGATTTGTACTTAATAAAAGGAACAATTTCTTATTAATAATATGATTAGAAAAAAAATAAGTATATAGAAGATATTTATTAAAAAGAAAATAGTAGAATAAAGAACATCATATACCCCCATTTTGTCTGCCAATGTCCACCCCAAAAATATAATTGAAATATGTTTAATTTTATTTCATAAGTAATTAACAGTAATAAATATTTCAATAATTTTAAAATACAATTAATTACTTGTGAAACAAAATTAATCATCATTTATTTTTATCCACTTATAAAGGGAGTAATTACTTTTAAAGAGATACAAAGGGAGTAATAGATATTCCTATAAACTTTCATTATTCTCTTTTAAACTAAGGTAATTGTCTCACTACGATTGTATTATTATATTCCTTTTTATGTCATCCTTGTTTTTTATTTAACCTTATTTAGCTATTGAACATTTTCCTTTTCTCTTCTTTTACTAGTATTTTAGCATTTACATCGCACAAAATAAATGTTTATTTATAAATTAAGTTTATAATTTATAAATATTTCAAAATATAAAAATTATATGATATGTAAAAACTGGAATGTAAAATATTTTTGAATATGGAAATTATGTTCGGTGCGGCGTGTTGGGAGAATTTGTGGTCTATTAAAGCTATTTTGAGATTTTTTTTGAATATGTAAAATATTTTTGAATATGTAAATTATGTTTGGCCTATTAGTCTATTAGAGACTTTTTTTTTTAGATCTGGTCTGAGCTATTAGCTATTTAAAGGTATTTTATCTCAAATGTTTATTTTTATTTATGATATAAGATTATTAATTTATTAAGATATTAAATAAAAAAGGTAATATATATATATATATATTTACATAAATAATCAGGTCAACCTATTAAATTTAATAAAAAAATTATAAGTTGAAACCTAATCTATTTAATTAAATAAACCTTTTTAAAAAAATTAGATGAAACTTTAAATAAGTCAGAAAATAGGTCGCAATCAATAATCCGAACCTATTCTCATCCTAATTGAAGATTTATATTTGAGGTCTTCCTTTTCAAGACTTAATTATGTCTCATCAAATTGGGCTAGCTTGTACGGTTTTTGATTTGGGTGAGTGGACGTCTTTTTGGTGGTACTGGAAATTGAATTGGAGACGTAATTTTTTCAGTTGGGAGGAGGAATTTCTGCATCAATTAGAGCAAGCTTTGACTGATGTTTCTTTGGTGAGAGATGAACATGATTCTTGAATTTGTTTGAGAACAGTTTATAACAATTTTTCAGTAGCTTCAATATACGTACTTGTGCGTAATGCTTCAGCACGAAGTTTTATCAAAAGAGATTTTGGAAGTGTTCAGTAACATCTCTAAAGTCTTTGTTTTTTCATGGGCAACAAAGTTATCTATTCTTTAGAATTGCAGTGTGCAGTTTGTACGCATAGAAAAGTCAATCAAATTGTTTATTCTTTGGTAATTAAGGACATTTAGATCTTTTGTTGTCTAACACATTTTGTAGTCTTGCCTGTATTAATTCTCTCATTTTACATGAAATAATATAAGTGTTTTTCCTTTAAAAAATTTTATTAAAAATAATAGATTGAAAGAGATAAATAATTAAATTAAATCATTTAATTGATATTAAAAGTATAAAATGATATGTTAGATGCATCTTAAGATCGAGTATATTTTACTTTTGAAGATTTTCTCTCTATATATAATTAACTTTTGTTATTCAATTATAGTTTATTAAACCGTTCCATTGATATTAAAATTTAAAGTCATAAAAGAATATATCGATATGCATGCATACTGGGAGAGTAAATTTTATCATCTCATAAAAGAAAAGTATTGAAATATGAAAGTGGAGGTGAGAGAAAGTCATGGTGAAGGTTTAAGAAAATAAATAATCTTATACATTTATATGTATAATATATAAGATTTATTTTACCACCAAACATATGAGTTTCATGTTAATCTAAGATCTCGATTTTAAATTCTGATATATAACTGTTTCAGTAAAAAATACATGCAGTTAAAAAAAATTATTTAAAAAATTTAGACACACACAAATTTCTTCTCTTTCCCCTTGTCCCTAGATGTACATCACGGACAACAATTTTCTACACAAAATTATAGTTTTAGTTTGTCTTACAAATATTTTATTATTTTGAATTAGATGTAATTTTGTTATACTTTCGATGTTAATCTTCTACTTCACTAATCTGTATATTTTATATTGAAGATTCAATTAAAGTTAACATAAATTGTTAAGGTAATTTTAATTTTAATTGAAAAACACTATTTTATTTTTGACTGGAACTGAAAAACACTATTAACAAATAGCTTGTTGACATAGAATTAATACATTCATATTTTTAATCTAATGCAATATTGCCTCAGAGGATTTTTGTTTTTACAAATAACTTATTAACGATGAAATCACCATATTCCTTTTTCTTTATTTAATGTATTATTTTCACGACAATTTTTCTTATGATCATTTAGAAACAAGAATTTTGATGTTGACTTTGTCTTCGTTCATTTTCATTTATTGATATGCTACAGCTAGCATTTTTGGCATGTGAATTTTAAGAACATCCATGCATTGTGTTTTTTTATTTATTTATAAAGTTGCATTTTTATTATTTATTTTTTATGGATTTTTTTTTTTTGTTTTTTAACACGTTAGTTAGCGAAAAAGCCACCTAAATTTCGAGGTTGGCACCTATTTTCCCATCATATTTTAGTGCAAGAAACATCTGTTCTGATATTTGAGAATCAAGCATCTTCTACTTATCCCGTATATATAAATATGTCGTATTTAATTAAGTTGTCAATTTATACTAGTAAGACTATTTTTCGTTTGGTAGAGATCTTTAAGAGTATTTTAATAAGAAAATATATTTTCTGATACTATTTATTACGTTGTCTTAAACTAGGATTCATAAAATTTTGAATGAAACTTTTTAAATAGGTAACGACACACGTGTTATTTTACAAATTTTAATAAATTTAAATCAATTATATAAAATTCGCCACAAAGTATGTTTCAACATTTTTTTTAATAAATTCAAATTACAACTTGCTAATGGCCAACAGAACGATAACCGCGAAGAGATCCTCTCCATTTCTTTCATTTCTATATTTTTGATAAAATAAATTATATCCTCCATTTAATGTATAATATACTTATTTCATTTATTGTTCTAAAACTTTATCATCAAAGAAATGGAGACGATCTTAAACCAATGGAACAGTCTCACTAACAATTAAATATTATAAAGACATTAATTAAAATCAACAAATAGATTTGTTTTAAATCATGATGCCCATAAATGTGATACTCTCTAATAAAATTTTCACATTTAATTTCTAGAATAAATGGCCCATAAAACATTGATAGGTTATTTTCGCTACTAAAATACTCCCACTTTTTAAAAAAGATAAATAATTTCTAGAATAAATGTCCCCATCAAAATTTTAAAATGAACTTTATACTCAATTTTTTTATTCAGAAAAGGAAACTTTATACCTAGTAAGTATTGTAAAATTCAACTAAAAGTCTCCCATATTTCAAAAGTACTTTAGCTTTCAGATGCTTTTTATCTTATCTATTTGTTACGCTATTATTAGTTAATTTATCTTTTCGGAAGATATTAACTAAAGATGATTTAACACATTATATTCAATACTTTTTAATTACTTAAAATAAATATTGTATATTTTCTGTATTTTTTATAGTAAATAATTTTCATTCACTTTTTTATTTTCTTAATTAAAATGTTCACAAGTACTAGAGATAAGATAAGACATCATATATGAATTTCATTATACACTTCAAAAATATATTAAAAAAACAAAGATTATATAGTTATTATGCTTGTACAAAATAGATATTATATTATATAATTAAATAAATATATTATTTAAACTGGATTATTATTGTTGATAAAACTTATAATAAATATATTTCTTTAAATATATAAATTATTTTAAATTACAATAAAAAAATTAAATTATAGTAAATTACACTTACTTGCTTCTATTAAGAGATGCAGGCATTATATTATTTCCTCTCTTTTATGTAAAAAGATAAAAGACAAATTTGATTATATCACTTAAGATATTTTATTTTATTTTTAATTTTTTCATTGACTATCGTTAAAAATAAGTTATCATCAAAATATCTTTTACATATCTAATGGTATAACTCATTTGGTAGCACACATTAATTTAATTTAGTGAGAAATAATTTGAGTTTGATTTTCATAAAATACATCTTTAGGGAGAAGTAAATTTTTTTAAATGTGATTAAATTTTAAACTAATAATTAAGTTTATAATCAGTCAAAAGACTAAAACTTGTGTTAACGTATGTAGATATATAAATCTAAGATGTTTTTCTTTTCCCCTAAATTTCTTTGTTTATATAACATGTTAATATATAAGTAAATAGTTAAATTTTCTTATTAAAGTGTGAGACATTGATAAATTAATCCATCAAAAATAAAATAAAAATCAATTTTAATTAATGAATGTGTAAAAAATACGACGAATTATTCTTACAGATAATTTAATACCAAATTGATCATCCAAAAATATAACTTATTATCAAATTGACCATTAAAAAATATATTTTATTGTCAAATTGATTTTTAAACATTACAATTTAATAACAATATGATTTTACAAATATAACAATAGAATTAATTTATCGTACTTTTTACACATGTAAATATTAAATTTATAATTTTTATCTTGCATCACATTATCAATTCATCACATTTTTGTTGAAAAATTGATTATTTACCTAATATATATGTAAAGAATGTTATAAGCCGAAGCCAAAAAGCTGAAAACCCATTTATGACTTAACACCTTTCAAAATTCAAATAAAAAATTATCAAAAGGTGACATACTTGCTTGCATACACAATAATCAAGTTTCAAGTTTAGTTGCGTTCTTGTCTGTGTTGATGAAAAAAATTGTTTCTCATAGCACTAAATAATTAAGAGCCTGCTTGTTCACCAAGAATGAATTAGGCACGTGGTAATGTACAGAACACAAGTTCGATTCTACGCGGTGAAAGAGAAGAAGCAGAGCGAAAATGGCGAATGGGAACTATTGGGTCTAGCTGGTGCGGGTGAGTCCAGGTCTCTCGCAATGACTGCAATTCTTAACATCTCATAAAATTAACCAATAGTAGTAAAAATATTTAAATATTTTTTCATTTTTATTTTTGTAATTATTTTTGTTTTAATTATTATAAAATATATTTACTTTATTTTTTGTCCTTAAATTTTTTTCCATGACTTTTTATTTTACTATTTAAATATTTTTTTTATTCTTCAAAATAATATTTAAAATACTTTAAAGATAAAAAATAAAATAAAAATATTTTATAAGAATTTAAATAAATAAAAAATTACAAGAACAAAAATATTTAAACCACACAAACACACCGGAAGGGAAAAATTATTTAAGCCTAATAAAAAAAATTCAAACTTACTATGTATACGTTAACAAAATAAATAAACATATAGTATGTGGGAGTGCCATAAGATTAAGAATAACATTTATCTACTTCACACTCCATCTTTTGTCTGTCTTGTGGATTTTTTTCTTTTATGGGCACATTCACACGTGACTCGTTCTTCCACTTCCCACGCTTCCCCACTTGATCTTTGGATTTCCTTTTTATTCCTTCCTTCCCTTCCCTCTATTCGAGGTCTACCTTTAAGCCCTTCAGATTTTGCAATGGGCATAGTCGTGTGTGTGTGCATTGTGGAAAGGAAAACACTAATTGTTCACTTAACCAAGTAAGTTTCGCACATGGGAGGTTTTTCATTTCGTTTTATTGTGTAAGTTTTAAAACCTTTTTTTTTTTTACTAGCTAGTATTTATCGCAATATTTTAATAGTGTAAAAGTATTTTTTTTTTTCAAAGATCATGAAACAATACGATTAGACAGTTTTAATTTATAAATGACATCTCCAATGTTTGATTTTTTTTTCCTTCATAGAAAACTATAATTTATTTTATCGTAAAAAAACGAATAATCAAGTTATAAACCTATAATACTAGAGAATTAACTTAGTTTATGTAAAATGTTAATTTGATATCGTCTATTATTCTACAATATACGAAGTCTTCTTATAATTTATAAATCGTCACTTGACTTGAATGCCTTTTCAAATATTCAAATCCAAGGCTTCTTTAGTTCTTTTGCCTAAGCACGAAATTATTTACTAAATCTCGATCGCTACTTAACAGTAAATTAAAATAAAATGGTACCGTAGGGTTCAAGTAAAGTGTACATGCAATTCCAGAAAGGCCAGCGCGGACTGCATGCATTAGAAAATAGAAAATAAATTCTATTTGTATAATTTTACTGCACAAAAAATTATATAATAAAAAGAAAGATAAAAGAAATAATTAATGTGGTAAAAATAGGTAATGATGTAAAATTATTGTAATTTTTTCATATGAATAGTAGTATAATTTTACGTCATCAGTACGCTTAGTTTAATTTGCATGCAATGTTGTTCCAAATGTAAATTATGGTACTATCACTAGTCGCCACGTTGATTTTCAAGCTAATGATATATCATGGTAAACTTAGCTAGTAGCTACATCAAGATTGTCAAAAGTGCAAATATTAATAATGCGCATATGTTCTTATTACTTGTTGGGATTAGTTTGCATAAGTTCTGTTATTTATATTCTACACTACTAAAACAATCCAATCTACATCTTCAAACAAATTATCAATGAAGTTCCCCTTACTATTATTAGTATTTTGCAAATTAATATTCCCCAACTATAGCTAGACCTCATCGTTAACTATATACATCCCCAAGTCCCTTTCACCATATAGGGTGACCTAAAATTCTTCTTTTAGGCCCGAATGTTTTTCCAATAAGCTGCTCCAAATTTCATTAAGTGGCCAAACTGGCATTCATATATATCTTGCCATGTGCACATGCGTACTGTTGCAAATTAATAGGAAGGAGGATAGATATGGTTTTGAAAGCTAATCAGAAATGATATTTTTTTTAGTATAGTGGTGGATAAAGAAAAACATAAAGTTGCCAAGTTGGTAGAGCAAGGAGATAAGAATTGAATGGATTTTGAAGAGAACAAAAACATATCCTTTTATAAATTAGTTCTTTCTCTGTTATACAAACTTGTTGTAGTACATATTCTAAAATCCAAATGTTACATAAGGTTAGGAATTAGACAGGGACAAAACCAATCCCGGGTCCGGATTGAATTTCAAATGTCAATTTGGGAGAGAACAAATCAAATCAAAAACACTTACCCAAAAATAATAGTGCTACATCTTTGTGAGACCAAAATTATCTAATTATCTATAAGCCAGGTGTCTGTATTAAGGGTATCTAACTGGCCCATGCCATTCCATGTGTTTGGCCCCACTTACAACACCAAAGCAAGTAGGATAGTTAGTCCCAATCACAAGTCTAGTCTTTGCACTATATATATATATACCCATAAGGATGCTCTATAAAACGAAAAAGGCAGATCCAGTTAGCTGCAAGTGTCACGTAAGAAAGACTTTAATCTTGCTTTGCGACCTTATAATAATTAAATATCCCAATTTTCCGTATGTGTGTGCATAAACTTTATAAAAATTAGTCTTTTTCTTCGTTGCACTGATTGATATGGGAACAGTTTTGGTTGTTTTGTTTTATACAGTCTATATGATTTAGATTTGGCGCTAACCCTCTTTTTTCTTTTCTTTTTTTAGTTTGTTTGTTTGCTTATTTATTTTTGTTATCAAGCTTTGGAAAAGTGTTTTTTTAGAGGATTGGGATTGGGGATCCGGGATCCCACATGTTCATGTGTCTAAAAGGAGTAGAGAACGCCTTGACATAAGGTTAATTAATTAACTGATGTTTATTAACTATTAAGGCATTATTTTTCAAACCAAAAAAAACTATGTCTCGTAAAATTCATTCACCTTTTAATCTCACTTTAATTATTCCACTAACAATGAATTACATCAAATGTGACACATTTTAAGCAAATCATATCATATCAAGCTAAGACGTTAGATGAAAAAGGAGCAATCTATCTTATCTTATCTAATCTAATCTAATTCTTTCTTTATCAACTTATCAACTAAAATTGGGGGGTATTGATGGTATGTGAAATAGCGACTGCTTCTAGGCTTAATAGTAAAGGGATAGATTGTGTTCGTAAATAGCTATATATTAAGAAGTAAACATTGACCGTAAGATATGTTTTTTTTTAATCCATAACAATTAAAAATAATATCAAAATATTTATAATATTCGTATAATAAAATGTATATTCAGATAAATGATTAAATTGGGATAATTTTTTTTTCTAAATTACCAAATGCGGTAAATTTTAAATTAATATAAAAAAATAAAAGGTAGGGTACCCACCACTTTTGAGTACAAAGTCTTAATTTATGACTTATTTTTTTTAGTGAAATCGTAAAAAAAATTATAATTTTGAAGTCATAATTTTTTTAATTAAGACTTTGAAGTTGTTAACAAATTTATTATTTTTATTTTTTTTAATTATAACTTTGAAGTCATAAGTATATAATTTTTAATTTTTTTTATTAAGTGTCATAAATTATTTACGATTTTAAAATTGTAAATTTTTTATTTAAAATAATTATTAATGAATTTAAATTAGTTTTCATTTTTAGTTTTACTTAATATTGTATATTGTTTTATTTAATATTTTTTATAATTTTTTTACTAATGTTAGGATTATTATATTTTTGATCGTTTCCCCTGTATGTTCTTATTTCATTTTCGACTTCTTTTTTCTCTTGTCTCCTTTTGATCTCTAGATGTCTATGACAAGTGTCCAACTTTAATTGATTTCACGAAGACGCAAAATGGATCGCATCATCCCAAGAGACTTCTGTGCGAAAAGTCTTTGGCACTTGGCTGTTATGCATGACAAACTGTCGTTCCAGCCATAGATTGGTCTTATGACAGCAAATCCTTAACTACGTATGATTGTGATGTAAATTGACTCATTACCCAGAAACACAAATCAATTAAAGTTCATATTTTAATTGCCAAGAGAAAAGTTAATGATTTTAAGTTTTAATTTGATAATTTATTTATTTTAATTTAATTTTCTAACTTAGACTTATATATCTCAATTGTCTTGCCATTGAAATACTATTAAATTTCATTATTTATTTGATAGAATCGATCTCATAATTTTTTTTGAATACTCCCACTAAATATTTAGTTGCTTTACCTTTTATTATCTTTTTCCTTTTCTTCCCATTTGTAAAAACTAAAAACAAAGTTATCTAAAAGAAAGAGGATGAAAGGTATGGTGTATAAAATCCCAAATTCAAATATCTTTTCCTCCCTTTCCATCATTATTGAAATTGAAAGTGTTTTAAACTAGAGTTAAGGTTCAATTTGTATTATAGAACACCTGAGTTCAAAAAAGGCATAGCCAACTCATGTACCAAAGTATTGACCAAGGTCAACACCCACTACGGCTCCTATAACATTAGTATATTTGGATAAACGTAAATTGAAAGACACACAATCATGAATTGAATCCAGATACACACTACATACGTGAATAATGAATTAAGTTTTGACTAGAAGTAAGATTACCATATCAACAAAATAACATATACGACCTCTAAGATTCCTTAGTCCTCATTTAGGAAGTCCAGATATCAAATCCCTATAAATACAACTAACATGAATATAATAGGTAAACGTTAAATATACATCGTTAATCTGGTAAAATTGTTAATAACTTGAGTGTCAATCAAAGTATTTTTTGTAGATATTCATCCCTATCCAATATCCATGGTGTCTCAATCGTGTTAGAGAGAAACATCATCTTCAAAATATCTTAGACCTCGATCTCAAAATAACACACTTGTCATAGCAACTTAGAGTTCGGTCAAAGTAAATTTTCCAACCTTGACTCATAAGAAAAGGTCCCTCTAAAGGTTAGATCATGACCAACATATTAAAACATTAAGTGATTTCATTAGCTAATATGAGAGTTGAATTTGATTATTTTTCACAACTTATCCCTTCAATTTGTGTTAAACACGAGATCCACATATTATGATTATGATTGATTGAATTCGGTTTTTTTTTCTCCTTCTCAGCATTAATGTGAAACCTTTATTCTAGCTTAGACATAGAAAATCAAATGGGCTATCAAATGTTTCCGCAATAAAAAAAATAATTAAGTTTAAGATGAGTTTTCAGTGAGCTTTTTTGTCTCCAATGAATATTATAATGAAATTTGAATCTAAAACCTCATACAAACTATTCTAACCCGTGTCATAAAGGCAATAATATTGTTATAACATAAGGATAAATGAGATATGAAAACATAAATAAAGGATTAAATTTAAAAAAATGAATTAAAACTTAAACTAAAGTTATAAATCAATGAAATTCAATTTAATCGTTTGAACAGAATATCTGAATTGTTGTAAATTCTTAATACATATCTTCAATTCATTTGAATAAAAAAATTATGTTAAAAGACCAAATCAAATATTAATTTTAGCTAATTAAAGAAAACTAATGTAAAGTAAAGAGTAACTAAATCACTACATATGTTCAGTAGCAGTAACTGATTAAGGCATAAATTTAGAAGTATATAATATTCGAAAGATGTTTGGTGCGCGGGCATAGAGTCCTGACATCTAGATTTTATAAAATATTATCTTGTGGTATAAAAAAAAAATATTTATGTTTGATACCTTGAGTGTGATTATTATACCTAAATTTATAGGTTCCAGTAATAATACATAAGCACTCAATATATATATATATATATATATATATATATATATATATATATATATATATATATATATATATATATATATATATATATATATATATATATATATTTGAAGTTGCAGCACAATAAAATATTGAGTTATTTTTTATGATAAAAGTAAAACAACTCTGATCATGCTTCCATTTTTTTATGGTGATATTTGGTTGTTTAACACACACTTATACAATACTTACATCTAATTGATACTTTTTATTTGTTTCTATCTTTTATCTTTTATCACGTTTTAATTTATTATCTATCAAAATTATATTTTTCTTTTTTTATCTCTTTATTTTTCTAGGTGTAGATTTTTTTATCTCTTCACTATTTTTTAGTGAAGATGCCTATTGAATGATGAATATGATGAGTATGAGACACTATATCCTTTCAAACTCAATTTTCTCTCCTAAATTTTAGATTATAAAAAAAATTTATATAAAATCATGTCATCTTTCCTTTTTTTTACTCCCTAGCTATTACATCATGCACGTATCTCACCCATCTCTTTTTATCATCCTATCTCTCTTTAATCTGTTGAGACAATTGTACAAAATAGATGTGCAAATATAATTAATTTCCCTTGAAATACTATACTTTGACTGTACTTGAATGTTATTATATATAAGAATCTTAAATGTTTTTATATATAATATAATTTGACTGTAATTGAATGGGATTGCATATGACGTCTTTACATTTATGTAGTTTAATTAGGGACGAGTGTCTTATTTGTTTGCTGTTTGCTGTTTGCGAAATCCTCATGAATATTCGAATAAGCTTTTGTATGTGTATTAGGAAGCAGCAGTGTGTGGGAGCATCATTTCCAAGTTATATGGGATGGTGCAATTCTCATATTTTTATTATTATTTTGTACATAATCACTGATAGCTTTATGCTCGTATGTGTTGGGTGAGCTAATGATGCTAGCAGTATGTGATGTATCGATCCCACATATTCATAGAAGGAAACAAAAACAAATAGAAAAAAGAAAAGAAAAAAAGATACAAGGGCCACGCACACACTTCCATTGACCTTAAACGTACTCGATCCAGTTCAACTTTTCGTTTTTCTTTTCATCAAAATTTTCACCTTCAATTCACAATTTCTCATAGATACTAGTGAATGCCGATTGTGTGCATTTTTCAAATTGCAAAAATTATGTACAGTTTTTAAAAAGCTAAATTCCTTCTTTTTAAGTAATTTTGCAACTTTAAGCAATCTTTAATTGTGTCTTTATACAAAAGTAAATCTCTCACTTTATGTGCATATATAAAAGTATCACCATAAACTATTAACTGCGGGATCAATTATCATGAAATTTGAAATTATTTCACTTTAACTAGGGATTATTATATTAGACCATCTTTAGTAGTTTGGACTCTTTTGATTACTTTTTGTTAGTCCGATGATATCACATAAAATGTAAAATAAATTGTTATCTTTTACTTAAATAGTAAAATTTAATTTGAGTTCTTGAATTTACTTCCATGGTAAAATAGAACCTTTCTTTTCTCTCACTTATATTAAAAAATAATATTTTTATAAAAAAAAAAATTCTTAAAAATTCTTTTTCAAGAAACCAACATTTAGCATGGAAAACTCTTGAATAAAAATAATGATAAATATGATGGAAAAAGATTCTTGAACTCAAAAATTCCATTAAATATGCTTTTAGATACTTTGATGAAATTTTTTTCATCTATAATGATCCGATGTGATTTAAATAAGAATGAATACTCGTGCTCTAGAAAAGAAAAAAGAAAAAAAAGGAAGAAAAGTACCACCATAAACATTGGTTGTAGTGATGGCAACTTGCTAACTTGATCGCCGTGATCCACTGATCCACCCTGCTTATTATTCCTTGTGCCCCTTAGGAAAACTGAAACGTTAATATTCTTGCTTGTAATTTAAACATATGTCCTTTTCACGTTCTACCTTACTAGCACCTAATGCAGATAATGACCCCAATTAAGCATAACGATTTTGGCATGGTGAAACAGATATGCACACAGTAAATTAAATTACCCCGAAATTAGTTACAAATAAAAAGTCAATAAATAAATATCCTCTTTTTGTATATATGATGAAGTAGTCATGCAACGGGGTTTCTTAATCAACTGCCTGGAGAATTTCAAAGATTTGATATCCGTTTGGAAAGATTTTCAAAGGGTGAGGTGGGGCATGGTTCAAGTTCAGTACGTGCAGTATGGCCCCAAAACCCATCAGTACCCTATAGAATATAGATATATATACGTATATATAATAATGTTAAGAATAATGAATTGAAGTGTTCACAGAGATTTAATTCCCACCTTGCATTATACTTTTTTTCCTTTTTCTTTCAACTATTGAGGGTTCCCTTAGCTTGTTGTCTACGTTCAAAGATTGTTTTTATAGCTTTGTGCGAGTAACACAAACACCATCCTAATGAATTACATTAAGACAGAGAAAGGCAGGGCTTACCAAAGAAAACAACAACCAAACATCAAATCCATGTTTATAAAAGTATATAGTACTATAATACCTAAAGAACAATCATAAAAAAAAAAAAAAAACCTTCCCCTCCATGGGAGATTCTGATCAGTTGTGAAACAACTCATTGAAGCACTAAACAAGTAGTAACAACCGGTTGGCCCCTCCCACAGCTCCTCATGTCTTCTATGAATGGAGCAACATTTCTTTGCTTCCCCACACTATCATTTCAAAATTTGTTTATCATTTCATCTAACTTCAATTTTGCCAGCATGGCATGTTCCAGCCCATACTGCCAATAATCTTTGGAAGAAAAATAGATCTTATTTTTCAACCAAATGGATCTAAGCCACTCGCAACCTCTCTTAATTTAAATCTAGATATACATATATTAATTATATACTTTATACACACTATCACCAAATCCAGTATTTACCCATAAAAAAATAAAACATTTTTCTTGGTAAGTCCATTGTCTTGGTTGATTAATTAATTACCTTGTTAAAGTCACAACAACTTTGTTCATCAATTGATTTGAATCTTTAAAGCGTGAATAAAAGAAAAGTAAGGTATGATATGGTGATTACGTTGACCAATATTGCAACACAAGCATATAATTGAAGTGGGGGTGCATGCAAAAGCAAGGAAGCACACTGAAATGGTTGCATTGCATGAGTGCATGGGGAGATTTATGATTGCAATTTGTGTCCGTGTATTTGGCAAGTTGTATCATACAAGGAGGGGTCGGTGGTACAACTTTGCATGTGGCCTTTTATGATGGCCGTTCTGTGCAGAGACATATAGCCTTGCCCACAATGTAGCTAGCTACTAGGGACAAATTTGTGCAGTGGTCGTTGGGGCCATCCCTTTTTTCCCTTTTCAAAAGTTGATTTATTTATTTAATAAGTTTCCCAGCAAGCAAACAGCCAAACACTCAAACAGTAATAGTAAACGATAAATAGTAATACACATTGTACAATCATGATGAAGAAAACCCTCTAAAAGGAACAATATATGAGCCACAATTTAACTTGTCACCCCCGAATTTAAGTAAAATATCGATCTAATGCAGCATCTAGTAAATTTGTACCTTGCCAGCTATTAAGAGGAGCCTTACATCTCTCTCTGTGCCTACGATCTCTTCCTTGTTTGATGCTTTGTTTGATATACATTTTGAAAATGAAAAAAAGGGTGAAAAATGGGAGGAAGAAATTATTCCTTGTTTGGCAGCAAATTAGCAAAAGGAAAATAAATTATTTGAAGTGATTAAATATATCCTCTTCCTTTTTGAAGAAAAAGAGAAGAACATAATTTAATTTTGTGATCAATTTAATTTATATATTTACATACATTTTCTTTCATTTATAAGCACTTTGGTTCTTTTTTTACATGAAACCAAACAAAAGAAGAAAAAGGAAGTCTTTCCTTTCCCATATCAAACAAGATAAGAAATGATTCTTCTTGCACTCTTTCCCTTTATTTTATTTTCTTTACTATCATATCATTTCTTTCTTTTCCCTTCAAACATACCAAACAAAGCCTTGAGTTGAGAGTTTAGACAGAGACAAGGATTCATGCATTAGTCCCTTTTTTTTTTGTGTCTGCATGAATTAGGATATTTCCTAGTTAAAAGTCAAGAACTAAACCCTTCAAGCACACAGACATAAAGATCGAACTCTTTGATCACATGCTTAAAATGTAAGCACACAGACATAAAGAAGATCGAACTCTTTGATCATATGCTTAAAAAGTAAGATCTCTGCTAATCATACCACATCATGTAGGTATTCATGCATTTTTTTTTCATTATCTCCTTTTGGCCTAGGCGACAGTTTTTCTCATTACCATAATCTATGGTAAATGATTAATTTGTCACAAAATAAACAAGTCAATGATCTATTCTAAATCAGCTCACATCATCTTGATACATTATTGCAGATTCCATCTGAATAATTTGGAGAAACTTTAGGGAACCACAAATTTTGTCGCTGATGAGATTGCAAACAGATCACAAAAAGCAAAAGGTAAAAAGAAACCTCACAGCTCAAGATCAGATATGATAGCCAGTGGGGTAAGGGGAGGGCAGGTTTTGAAATGATGCCACACTGTCTTCATCTCTTGAAACTCTTCTACCGTTTTTTTTATTTCCACATGGTGTCAGTAACTTTTCTCCCCCCTGAATCCCTCTGCCCAGTTCTTCAGTTTGTAGCAGAAGTGTGATAAAATTGGATACATGGCAAATATAGAAAGACATGTAAAGCTCAGCAGTCTCTGCATCCAATATCCAATTCGGATGAGTGGTCCTCTCTCTTTAGATTTTTTTTTTTTTTCGATGCAAAGGTCATGAACATGAGTCCAAAAATCGTTTTATTGTTTCCACAACCTCCCAAAACAAAATCGTACGACCCTGGTAAAAACTAAAGAGCCTCACTCACATGACTTTCTTGGACTCACAATAAGCAATATTTCACAAGTTGACTGATTAGACTGGCCATAAGTTTTGTTCATCATTGTCCATCATCATGCATGCATGCATGCATGTTGTTGTTGCAGGTTTCACAGCTTGTAATAAGTAATAACTAGTTTGAACACGGTCATGGTCATCCTCCGTGAATGGTCCAACACAACATTTGAAAAGCTCAAGTTTGCGTGGTAAAAAGCTAACACAAAGACCAAAATTGGTGCTGTACGAATGAATGAATAATGAATGAGACTGCCACCATATACTACTATGACTATTGATGACCAAACCTATGGCCGTGTCACCCCCTATATTTGGTTATATATACGGGGGCTTCACCCTGTTTAAACAATACCCGTTTTCAAGAACTGGGGTTTCAGGGTTGCTTCTTTCATGCAATATCAAATCTCTACCAAGACACCGACACCGACAAAGATGTACTCACCAGCACAGCATTGCCCTCTGTTAAATCATCAAAATCAATACACAATGTTTGACCAACGAGGATCACTCATAGGGTTCAAAAAGTCAGTAAAAGCAAACAGCAATCAATATATATGAAAAGTGAATGATGAAAAACAGGTACGGTCATAAATTCAAAGCAAATGTGTAGCTATAAAATGGGTGGTAAATAAGTAAATATAAATTCATCAGCCTATTCAATTCTTATTTTCCTATTCTACATTATCCTACTAAGACACATCAAAGTGCACGTTCTAATATTTAGTTAGATTCTAAGTATGTGTTTGGTTACAAGTTACAATCATGTAAATTTGACAGTTCAATATAAAAGATACAAAATCTTGCTTAATTTCATGCTTTGAAAAGTGTTAACCCTCATGCAAACAAGTTTTCAAACACACTAATGCATTGATATTATACCCACATCAAGTTCAAGCTTTGAGTATGTAACTTTATTAAATACAAAAAAAAATAATACTTATAATAGTTTTATCTGACTTGAACAAAATTACTCAAAAAAATATAATGGAATTAAATAACTTCATTGCATTTGTTTAGATTTTACTGCAAATATAGCATTAATAACGTTCCAATCGCGGAGCTCATTCAAGAAAACGTTAAAAAAGTTAAGGTTCTGCAGAGAGCCAGTTTCTCATTACTAAGAAAACAATCATGGAAGGAGAATATCAAAGCAAGGTGTCCCACAAAATGCAAATTTCCAGTCACTCCAAATCTTGAGCAGTAAGTATTCACTTGGCAAAATACCGGACACGCAGTGCATGTGTACTTCGTAGGTCCCTCAAGCTGTAGTGGATTCCACCAATAAACTGTTTGAACAGTATCCAAGATACCGAATTTTCTTAATACATGGTAATAAATCCAGAACTTTAATGTGAATGAAACTATTTGTCAGCAAATGCACGAAGAAACAGGCATGAAAAGAGCGAAATTGTCAATGTTCAGCGGACTAATATATATGAAAGAGGATGAGTGGTTCCTTCAAATTCATGTGCTTAGAATTTCTCTTGAGCAATCAGCCCCACATGTCAAGTCAATAAAACAAAAAACGACTTGATTCACACTCGTCTTTTGGTGTTTTCCATAATAACCACATCCTAACTATGGCAATGATGCTGCCAGCACAACATAACCACCGTCTGCACTAATTTGGTATGCTTATGAACTTTTCCAAAAATTGAAAGAAAAGCAAAGAGCAATCAATCAGTCAATCAAAAACATCTCATCAGATAAAGCATCTCACGCGGTAAAGAAGGCACATGCAAAAGAAGTAACTGACCTAACAACTTTTTATCCTTCAGTTCATAATGGTCAAAATTTCAGACATATCAGACAAACACACAGGGTCCCCCGAACGAAATCCTACAAAACCCTTTGCTCAAACTTAACAACAGATAACAGAGTGTCATTGAGCATACACTTACATGTAATTATCATAATATAATAATGTTTCTTGATGATTACTACTCCAGATTTCAAACACTAATGCTCAATCCACCTGAACGGGAAAAGTGGGAATTGGAGATGGACTAGACACAAACCAACTCCATATTCTGGCAGCAATTGTCAGAAAAGATAATGCATTTCAAGTCTTCAGACGATACAGAACAAACTGTCTTTGCATCAGTACCTCTGCAAAAGTTAGAAACATCTGACAGCAGTAGCAAATTTGCTCAAGGCATAAAGAACTCGATGTAAATCATGCATCTTATAGTTCTGAATAGAACATAAGACAAAAAGCTGCAAATAAATGATATACAGGTCTGCTGTACCATGTATGCTATATCACATGTCTACATTTATGTAGGGGGAGTAAAGAGAGACAGATAGTTAAATGCCAAGGAATAAATTACTGACAGCAATGCAGCTCCAAAGCATTTTTAACAATTGAATTAGAGTTCAGAGTTGAGACAAAGCAATATTTTCAAGATGGTCATAAAGGTCTCCAAAATTATCTGGTGAGAACCAAGCAGCCAATGCACTAAAACATTCATGACTTCATTATCGGTTTGGAAACCCAATTAAAAGGATTATTTACCCTTGGGAAGCATATGTTCAATGTGCTCCATGAGAACCTAAATATTTGGAAGGAAAAAGAACAGCCACCAGATTCATTATCCATATAATGGATATTCAGTATGCTACATTGAGTCAAATGTGATAAAACTTCTTATTATCTAATTTTCACTCTTTTGAGGAAGATGTTCGCTTTTTTATTTCATACCATTAGCATGCATTATAATGCTTCACTTTAATTCTTGCTCCCAGTTAATGTTTCTCACTCTTTCTGAAGATACTCTGATTGTCTCTCATCTTCACTGCCTCATAATCAGACCGAGGACCACACTATACTTGACTAAGACAATAATACTAAAATAGTCCTTTTCCCCCATCACTTGTTTTCCTTTGATTTTTCTTTGGCCAAGTCATTCCCATTAATGAGAAGTCTAAAAAGGTCCTAGATGCTAGAGCCAAGACATTTGAAATTGACACTCTAACAATCCAAACTCCAAAGAGTCAAGTCAAGTAAACCAACTTAAGGAGACAAAGTTCTTTCAACAAGTAATTATTTCCATTCATAAGGCTTCAATCCAAGATCTTGCTTAAGGTGAAACAATTTCTTTACCATTTGAACCAACAGGCATATTTGTAACAGCCTGATGAGGTGGAAACTCAACTCTATAAAGATTCACAATTACGACTCTCTAGATTATAAATGGTAAAAATTTAATGATAACAAATTAAAAGTGAATTTGGATGAATACAGCAAAAACAGACAAATGTTGTTTAGTTGAAACAGGGAAAAAGAGTTTGTGAAAGGGTTAATTAGTGATGACACCTCATAACAAACTATATATACACATAAAAAAAACATTTTATATTCATATTGTTTCAAATAAATTATTCGTTTGTCACATACAGAGGAGTTTTAAAAGCTGTTTTCTCAACAATTTTATACTACTTACCAATTAATTTCACACTTAATATCTATCACCGGCAGTTTCTCGGTTCTATCTTCTTGACAACCTACTAGCATTTTTTCGGTAATCAAATTTCATGAGAAATTCTTGACTCCAACCATACTTAGTATGTGCATCTAAGATGCAAGAAAACCTGCAAAGTCAAAAGCAAGCAAATAACGCAGAAACAAGCCCAAGTTACTGCAGGTTGATGCGGATCGAGATGGACATAACTCTAAAGCATTTTTTATGTTATCTGAATTGGGCCTTTGGAAGGGGGATGGGAGTAATGTGGACTTTGGTCACTTTAGCAGAGATCAGTGGTGGTGCTTGAACTAAATTCTCAAACAAATGTTAAAAACATAATGAACATTCTCTGCCGATCCTGATGAATTTAATTTTGAGAGACCTTGACTAAATAAAGTTTATGATGAGTAATATGAAAATCCTTTACAAAATCTCCAAATCCTTAACCGATCATCGTTACATTCTCTCAAATCATTAACCACAATCATCGCTACATGCTTTAGGTTCCAACAAGAACAGATCTGAACCTATTGAACTATCAATCAACCCATCTAAGCATACAGTAGACTCAACCTAAATACCAAATGTTTAACTTCCCTTCAGTATATATACATGATTCAATTGTTTCAATTTCATCTCCTACTTATGGCGCGCCATGCATCCAGTGTGTCTTCTAATCATTTTCCTTTTGAATTTGGAGGTTTTAAAAGAATTTTATAACTTTTGGAGAAGCCATGTACCATTAGCAGAGGTCAAACTAAGGAACTCACTCTCTGAATAGTCAATATGTTCTCAGTTTGCAAATTCTTCTTTCAGCGACACATTCAAAGACTAACTCTTTGTCCATAATTCGGTTACAGTCATCAAACATCAAACATAATCACTAAAACTCAACATCAACATCAACTTCATCACAATAGAATATCATAAAAAATAATTATCAGCAAGTACATTCACCACTGGAGAGCTAAAAAAAATCGGATATTGATTTGATAAACTGCATTACAAAACTCCACATTCACCAGCAGGTAAGGTTGAAAACTCCAATTATCGGTTCTTATTTTACCTCAAATCAAACCTTGGAATTCGAGAACACGAAAGGTGAACATCGCCTCGAGGACACCGAAGCACGCGCCGAAGAAGACATCAATGACGTAATGCCTCCCGAGAGCGACTCTGGAAATGACGGTGATCACGGCCCAGGCCCAAGCGGCGGCGAGGAGCAGATCAACGGCGAGAGCGTCGTCTCTTGCAAACCAGCGACGAACGAGGATTGCGACACGTGGACGGCTGAGATCCGCGAGGAGTGAGTTTCGGGAGAGGGAGAAGACGGAGGCGACGAAGCAGACGCGGGAGGAGTGGCCGCTAGGGAAGGAAAAGTTGTCGACAGAAACGACGGCGTTGTATTGGGAGTGATTTGCGTAGGAGGGGCGGGATCGGCGGACGAGGAATTTGAGGAGAGCGACAAAGAGGAGGTCAAGGAGGGAGCAGAGGAGGAGGGGAAGGAGGAGGTGGGACCGGAGAGTGGAGGAGGAGGGGGCGGCGAGGTATAGAGCGAGGGAGACGGGGAAGAAGAAGCGGAAGTCTGCTAATAGCTCTAGGAAGCGGAGGAGGGGACGTGGAGCGATGGGGCGTGTCAGGTTGTGGATGTAAAGGGATATTGTGTGGTCGAGGTTGTGGATGCGGCGGAGCAACGGTGGCGCGGCCGGTGGGGGTTTGGGTCCATGGCCCATCGGAGTTGCTCAGGACGCTATCCGAGACAGTTGTTGGGTGTTACGGAAGGTTCTAACTTCTAAATTCAAACGAAAACGGTTAGTTAGGATTTCAAGCGACGCCGTTTTCAGGGTTTCTGCCGTTTTTTACTTACCCTACGTTTGGAAGAGGCAAAATAGAGAAGAAAAAAAAAAGAAGATAAAATCTCGGACTTTTATTGTCTATTGTAATTTGCTATCAGGTATTTTCATGGTTTTTACCCTTCTTTCCTTATCCTATGTTTAGTAAAGGTGAAAAGGAAAAAAAAATAAGTAAAATATTTATTAAAATGAAGTGAAATTCTTATTTTTATATTTTATTTTATTCTATTTTATCAAATACTATCTTATTGAGAGTGAGAGACCACACACCCTATATGAAAAAATTATTATTTTAGTTTCATGTTATTTTCTAAGTTCAATTTAATTACTCTATCTCTTATGTTATTTTCTAATTTCAATTTGATTTTTTATTTTTTTTAATTAGACAATTTTTTTTTGAAAGAAAGAAACTTATGACATGTCATTTATCAACAAGGGAGAAATACAAGAAGACGCATAATTAAACACTTTATTGTTAGCATAACATCTTGTTTCCCTTACTAACTTATGGACTATAAGATTAGCTTGCCTCCAATAAAAACTTACTATTGAGTTTGGAAAACTAGATATTTTGGTTCTGCAATTTTTGGGTATGACATTGAGATAAGATTAACCAGGTTTATTGTTTAAAAGGTGATTCCACTATGGACTTAAAGTCTGTTTCAAAAATAATATTTTGGTATCTAAGGTTAATTGCCCAAGATATAGCTTGATAGAGTGCCAATGCTTCAACTTCTGGTCAACGAACAAGACCATAGATAACAAAAGATTTTGTTGAAAGGAACTTACCATTGTTATCTCGAATGCACATGCCAACAAAAAAAGAAGTGTTGTCGAAAAAAAAAGTGACATTGACACTGCATTTTATTAAACCAAAAGGAGGAGACAACCAATTATCTGGAAAATATTGAGCATTCACAGGAGTTTTAGCTCTGGAAGTTTGGATAGTATTCCATTTGTGCATAAATTGATGGCCTAAGAAATGGATAGTAAACTCCAATCTATGCATTGACTCCATCTCCACATCTACCTTTACAACTGACCCCAGTGCAACTATCACTTTAGAGAAACACTCATTATCCCAAGTGCTAAGTGGGATTCCAAAATAATATACTCTGTCAATCTATTATTCATGGATATTTGGAGGCTCCTCCTTTTGATTGAATGGAAGATGGACAACTGGATCTCTCCACCATTGTTGATCATTTCCTTCGCCTCTTCTTTTCTCAGCCCAATGATGAGGACAAAGATTGTCGCCTAGGTAAGATGGTTTAACACTACCTTCCTTGCCTAAGAACACCATATCCTGGAGTTTGTCATACATGGATAGGTCTCTCAGGTTTCCCACCAGGCAGTTTTGTAACCATTCCTTCTTATGTTCCTCCACCTCTATAATTTGACTTTTCCATGTTTCAGTTATAGGGATTGTACTTTGATTTGTTTTCACTTTCCACACCCTTCCCTTCCACTTTGTCCTCTAACCTTTGTTTTCATTTGTGGATCCTAATATCTGTTATTATTATCATGATTGTGTGCTTGATGTTGTTAGCTATCTAAATATTTGACATTAACTCCACCTTTGTGCTCTTTCCCTCCTATAACACCTTTTTCGATATTTAGGTATATTTACCTGCATCTACCCTCCAACTATGCAAATATGTGCCCACATTTTTTGAACTCCTAAGAACCGGACTAACCCATATTGATGCCCCTACTTGTCTCTTTTGTTTGCTACAAACTCATCCCAAACTCTAGCCCATCTTTGAAATATTGTCCACCAAAGATCCATCCGTGGATACTTGTCTGGGAACTAAGAGAAGAAGAAAGTTGAGATGTTACCATTCCCATCACCACTATGCCTGTCATTTCCCCCGTCAATCCATTTCTCCCTCCCCCCTCTCTTTACCCCTCATCTTTTTTAAGGATATCATTGTAATCAAAGGTAGGATTGCATTGAGGCTTTGACACTTCACCAACCAAACTACCCTCAGATGATGGACTCCTGCCACTGGACAATTAGTACCATATGGCACTGGATAAAGTTTGTGTAACAAGGCACTTTCTTGTTGGGCCACTCATAGTTTTTTATGAACTATGAATGGAAGAAGTTCACATTCCAAGGTTCTAAATCACACATGTAACTTTCAAATTCTATACACACTACATTAAATTATGGTAGGATCATTGATCCCGATTCAGCCGATAAACATATTATCTTGATGTAAAAGGTGTGTTCAATGAACTAAATAGAGTCTTTATTAGGTAGTGGATTGACCAATAAACATATCTTCATATCAAGTAGGGGTAGAAACATGCTAGGCTTTGGTGGGTTTGAGCTTGACCTACGTTATAATTACTAAGTTTAAGTCTAACCTATTTATTTTTTAGGCTTGGTTTAACCTGTTTAAAAGTGTAACCTAATCTAAAAGACTATTTATATGACATGTTTTATAGAAGGCCCATAAATAGGTTAATAAGCCTATAGGTTTGGTTGTCTCTTTAGGCACATTAATCTATTATATAAGTAAACTAGACTATTAGGTTTAATATATATTTTTAAGAGAAGAATGGTTATATACTGATAGTATAAAAAGTTTTACATATTCATTCAATCACAATCAATCATGTATGATAAATTTGTTGACTTTTCAAATAATTATTAAAAAAAATTCAAACAATAATTTATGATTGAATAATAATGTAAAACTATTTTACATTATCAGTGCATAAACATTAAACTCATTTTTTAAAGCCTAACTTAATCTTTCTAAAAATAAGTCAAGTCAGACCTTTGGTGGGTTACGTTGTGGGCCCTTGAGAGGGATTGTTTGACCTATTTTCACTCCTAATATGTTTTGTTGGGGTAATTTGGAAAAAACGAGAATGGAGAGCATATTAGTATAAAAGGGAAGAGTATATAGCAATTGCCTTAACCAAGTGATTTATCCGGAAGGCTTTATTTCTTGCCCCTTTATGCGCAACAGTTTGGGCTGATATTTTTATCAATCAATTTCGGGTCATAATTGGTACGTGGGCTAAGCCTACAAGTATTTTGGATCCAAACAACATGCAATGTTCTACTGATCAGCGGGAAATGCAGCTTATTTTTTAACATGGCCTTGCTATTCCCACCTAGTTTATTTTTTCACCCCATACTTTTTCAAAAAAGAGTGAAAAATCACCCTTATCCCTATTTTAATTTCCTACACTCCCCTCTCTTTCTCGGCTAGTGTTTTTTTATTTTTAAAATAATTATTTTGTCTAAATGCATAAACTGATGATAATTTAGTCCATTAAAAAAGAAAAATTCTGATTTAATTTCTGAATATCTAAAAAATGCAGCCATTACATTATGCCATTCGTATATAATTTGAGTAAAATTTTGAAAAATAGTTATATCAAAATATTATTTCCTCTGTTTTTATGTTACAAGACCCAAATTTTAAACAGTATTTACTTATTTTTATAAGACTTGATTTATAATATTTGTTGTATTAATTAATTTTAGATTGTAAATATTCTTTATTAAAAAAATATATTAACAAATAATTAAAAGAGGAAAAAATATATAGGAACGAAGTGAGTAAATGAACAAACAGAGTGATACAGGTAGGCAGTGACCTCTAATTATGACTCTTGGGTTTCAGCAAGCTTATTGGGCTTTCACGCGATCGGTTCCATATGTTACCATTGTTGGTCAAACAGTGAGAAATATGAGGAGAGAAAAAGGGTTTGTCATCATTAACTCCTGCAGTTAAATGTTTTTGCAAAATCTTTTTTCCAATAAGACAACATGATTTTTAAGGAAGGTCATGATTCTCCGTTCCTTTCAACAAAAGCCATGCTAGATTTGGTTCCGGGCCCCTTTCACAAATTCATTACACTTGCTATTGCAACTCTCACTCTATACTTCCTCCGTTTTATATATTCAAGATCAAAAAAGAAAATTAAATCATTAAATATGTCTGAAAATAAAATAAATTTTCAATTATATTCTAATATAATTATATATTCAATTAATTTCACTAATAACTAAATAAATATTTAATCTAAATTATCATTTTACATTCTCTTTTCCATGTCATTATAAATATTCACCTATTACTTTATCATCTTCATCAATGAATATGAACTAATAACAACATTCAATCTTAATATTTCTCTTCCCTAATAATGAAGTGTTTTGAATAGTATAAATGAAAGAATTGAAAATTTATTATTAATAAATTAGTTGATGACTTATAAATAGAACTAAGTATTCCTTCAAGAAAGAGATCAATAAATATATAGGACGGGAGGAAATATTCTCTATTTTTTATTTATTTATCATGAAATGTCATTCAACACTTAAATATTGAATCGTAAAACGTGTGTGTATTATTCTAATTTAACCAATAATTTTAAGTTAAATCTTGTATATTGAATTGCCAATTTAATGTGTAAGTTAACTGGAGTACTATTTAGTATGTGTTTGTATTATATGTTTCTAGAATTAATTTTGGATCAACGAAATTTTATAAAATTAATTTTAAGTAAATATGAATGAAAAAACACAAAATCAAACTTATAATTTGGAGGTGATCACGGTAAATAAGACTCAAGTTTATGTTTTGGACGTGAAAACTTGGGGAATTGTGCATTACCACAAGAATAATCACGTTTAACCAAGACTCAAATTTAATACAGTAGACACTAATATGAAACCAAAACCACTGTAAGTCCATTTTTATCTGAATAGAGATATCCTTAACACTAACATACGCATGCAGTCTTTATGTGAAGAAATTATTTACACAAGTACCACAACATAATCCTTTAAGTGGTCCAAAATCTCGTACGTGTTGTGGTTGCCTCGTTGGTTCTCTTGTCCTATAATAATGAAACATCTCATTCTTACCATTTTCAAATAAGGAAAAAACACTGATCGTTGAAAAACCTTCAAAAGCAAAGGAAACAATATTTTGTCCCTCTCCTGTTATACCATCCAATGTCAAAACTGTGTTTTTCATTATCAGTAATTTTTGTGTTTGCTCTTACAAGCTTTGAGTAATGCACATCATTCATTCATTTCGAGAGAAAAAGAAAAATTATAAAAAAGAAGCAATATATATATATATATATATATATATATATATATATATATATGAGAAATTAAGAATTAAACTACGTCAAGTAACATACACACACAATTTTTGTGAGCTCTAATCTTAAGCAATGTGAGACATGCTACTATAAGAAAACACTTATTTGTGAAACACTTGCAACAAAAGTTAACAAACCAATTGAAAAACCTGAAGGTGTTTTTCTGATGTTGAATAATACTATTGACTAGGAACCACGTACGCCTAAACAACAAACAGGTACACATTGGGGTGGGTGGGGGACTCATCTCGATCGACTAGATCCTGCAGGCGTGAGAGCAAAGGCTGGCCTAAATTCCCACCTTCTCTTCCAACATGTATATCACTCACACCACGCCACTTGTGTGTTGATGCTATTCAATTTGAAAAATATTTGTCTACTTTGGCTACTGCCTAATTTACCTTTAATAGGCACAAATTCTAGCTAGGTTTGGACTATTTGGTACATGCTATAATGGAGCCCATATATAACAATATTCCATTATAGATAAGTTTTGATTATTTCAATGTGATTGTCTGCTTCTAATGGAATTATTAGACATCATTGTCTAATTGACATTACAGTATAATGATATGTTGTATTTATATGTACGAGAATGATTTATTTTAAAAAATAATTTGTTTTTAATTTTCTACACAAAATTCTGTTACTTCAACAATAATTATATAATATGAGCAACATTAGGATCTATTTAACCTTAGGTTAAGAGACATCATGATTTTTGGTCTAAGATAAAAAAAAAAAAACTAGAGGTCATTGTCCCTATAAGAGTTCCAAACTTTATGAACGGCGACAGCTAGTGCAGCTAGAGTAGCCGCTGAAGGTATTAAACAATAGGAGTCTCACCAAGGAGGCGTTCCATACACTGCAATAAAATAATTAAGCAAAAGGAAAGGAAAGTGGAAGAAAACTTGTCGTTTTTCTACTTTGAATTTCAGTGCTTTTTTCATTTGCATCATCCCTAGTCAGTGCCAGTTTCTATTCTTCTATTCCACACCCCATGCTGCTCCACTTCAAACTCTCATGATAGATTCTTTCTAAAAAAATTATCTACCTTATCATCCCTTGAAGTTCTCTCATCAGCTATTTGTTTTGTAAAGGAGGTAAAAACAAAACCGAAGTGGAAGAAAACCTGTCATTTCATTATTTTAAATTATGGCAAAAGTTAAATATATACCCTAATCTTGGGGTGTGCAAGTAGAAAGACGAGAGAAAGATAGAAAAGATGACAAGTGATGTAATATAAATTAAGAAAATAAAACAAAAGTTGAAAATGAGAAAACCTGAGTGTGTATAATAACTCTTGAATTTCAACGCTTTTTGTTTGCATTATCCTAGTCAATGTCAGTTTGCTCTGTGTTTCTGACTTTCTATTATTCTTCAATATGCTTTTACTTCAAATTTTTCATGACCGATTTTAAATTTTTATCTGCAAATTACCTGTTGCACTACTCCCAATTTATGTTTAGTGAGGCTTGATGGTGAGATATTGTTTGATAGAGTAGAAGGAAAATGAAAGAAATGAAAGTGTTAAAGAAATATTTGAATTAAAATATAATAAAATAATTTTTTAATTAAAATTAAATGTGAAAACATGAATCATTACTTTATTTTACTGTTTGTTTATTTTTATCTTTCTCGGTAAACAAAAGAAATTTACTAACAAAAACCTATTATTGATATAGGTAAATAGAAAAAAACAGTAAAAGTAAATTGTATTAACAAAAGTACCTGCGTGCCAAAACTGACAATTGAAGGTCAATTTTTCATTGTGACATACAGAATTGATTTGAAATGACAAGTATCATATTAATAAAGGAAAGGGCTTCTTTTGCATTTCTTCCTTTGTGTTGAAAAATAGCACATACTAGCACTGTTGAAGGGTCCCTGCTTCTACTGTTTCATTGAAACTTCAACCTGACGAGGCAATCCTGCAGCTGAGTAATGGTTGCTTTGATTTCAAGGAGCGACAATGCCACCAAGCATTCATAGTTAGATGGCAGGGCAAAAGCCTTTATTAGAAAATGACTTGACGTGATTAGCAGCAACTCACCAACTCAACTTGTCATGTTTTTTTAAAAGAAAAGTACAAGTAATGAAGTAAATATCCCTTCTTTATTTATTTTTTTTAAAAAAAGGGTTAACACCAACAAAAGCCATATGGTGGTGTAGTTTTTTACTTCCTCATCTCATCACAACAAATCACCTCAATCCGCGCCAAGACTAATGAAATTGAAACAACTACGTATCAAGATACGCTTACCAACAAAATTACTAAAATGCAATCATGTATATCGTTCCAACTCGTAATTAAAGCACTTGTTAGCTTCTAAGAGTCTATAATGATATCACATAAAAATCACTTTTGGGAGTGGGGGAGCCATAATCTTGGCTTGGAGAAGTAGAAATTACTCAATTTCATCCCACAAAAAGAGAAATATAATTTCAGCCAGGACGGCAAACTCTACTAGTACTTATTATTATTACTACAAACACAAATACGTAAAGGAGCAAGAAAATGAAGAATTTTACCCACGCCGGTCTGTATTTTTTGAGTTCCTCAGTTCTCACAATGTGACCAACAACAAACACATTGACCACAAGAGGTTTCACATGACCCAGTCTCAGTCTACTAAGCAACATTAATTTGTAACATCCAAATTTTCAACCAATAACCCCAACGCTCTTTTTCTTTTTAAATTTTTTCAAATTTTATGATTGTGACGGACTATTCATACTACTATTTGAAATTGAAACTAAATTGGAGTTTCTTCCATCTATCTAAAAGTCCTAACGCCAGAATAGATAGGGATGCGGTTGGTAAGAAGCTACATTGAATAGTATTTTTAAAACGCTAATGAAAGCCATTTATGAGCGTTAAAACTGACACGATAATTAAATCCTTTAATTACTACTTGGGAATTTGAAAGGAATTCAAACCGAGTTAAAACAATCCAATAACCCATAGGATTGACATATGAGATAAGGTTGGTTTGCATTTACATAAGAGAAAATACCATCTATTTAGTAGAAAAATTATATTTCATTTTCATAATTTTTTTAAAAATCAGTAATAAATAACCACACACCTCAAACCATATTAATCTCCCACCCAATAAATGAAATAGAAGACATAGATATCTGACCGAGGGAAAAAACAAACAACCCCCAATCGTGCGGACCAAATTGAATTTGTCTTGCTTCATGAGTTTTTGTTTTCCTAATAAATAAAATTGTTTGTCATCAGAACAGTGAAAGGACGAGACAGAATCCACGTGGGCAATTCGGCAATCTTCAGAAGGGCAGAACAAAAACAAAACCATGATTTCTTAACGCATAGGAAGTTAGAATAAAATAAAAAAGAATCCCATTTATTATCGCACCATTACAATGTCTCTTGACTCTCTTCTACCATTGTCTCTCTTTCTCTTCTCGTTCTCCCACAACATCAAAACCCAAACCCTATTTTGAACAAACCCAAACTCAAACATTGCATTTTACATGCAATGGCGAGTGCATGGGTGAAGTCATGGCAGTGCAAGTCAAGAGCTTTCGAAGACGTTTACCATCCACACCCCAAAATCCTGAGTGCAGGTTGCAGAAAGAGCGTGGAGAGCATCAAAGAACTGGTGGATATACCCAAGCCCAAGCCGAGGCCCAGAAAGCCCAAGCCCAAGCCCAAGCCACCTTTGGAGAAACATCCAAGCTCGAAATACCCATCATCAACAACCAAACCTGAATTCGAAGCACGAACCACCATGACACGTTCTCGAAGCAGCACTACGACAACGACAACCTCGTCGCGTGGCATCATTGAACTACCCGAAGGCCACCCTTCGCGCAACGTTGTCGAAATCATCTTCCACACAAGCTGGGGCCCCAAGCCCTTCCCGGGTCGGGTCGAACTGATTTTCAAGGTGCAGAACGCGCCGCGCACCGTGGCGCGGTTCGAGGAGTTTCGCGAGGCGGTGAAGGCACGCGCCGCGGCGGGGCTCGCCGAGGGCAACGACGGCGAGGAGAACGCGCGGTGCATCGCCGACGGGAACGAGGTCATGCGGTTTCATTGCTTGGGTTTTGCCGAGGACGGTGTACCCTACGACGGTGGTGGCTGTGCATGGTCATTTCCGGAGAAGAAGGGGGCGGCGATTTGTACTTTCTCCGGAAGCGGCGGCGCGCATGAGACAGCCGGCGGAGGAAAGGGGAGAAGGGCCATGCTGGTTTGTCGGGTCGTGGCGGGTCGGGTCTCGAAGCAACTCGGGTTTCTTGACTCGTTGTTGGACAAGCGAGTCGGGTTCGACTCGGTGAGTGGGGATAACGGCGCGTTGTTAGTGTTTGACTCGCGTGCGGTATTGCCCTGCTTTCTTATTATTTACAGGTTGTAAAAAAATGAAAAGAAAATTTATTTACCTAATTTGTTTTTTTTTTTTAAAAAAAAATGGAGATGTATGTATGTTTATGTATCTACAGTATTTTGAGTGTTGAGACTGAGAGCATAGAGTTGTAGGATCACAGTTCACAGCGGCCATTTATCGACGCAATTTTTTTCTGTTTTGGTCAAAATTATAATATACTTAAAACTTGTTTTCTGTAATTACGAGGAAATTGGGTTGATAAATGCTCGCTCGGAATTTGAATGTTTCATTTGTTTGTATGGTTGCCTCCATCTTTTATGAGAGGATAATGATATTATTGAGTGTGAATCCAAATGATTTATGCGTTGTGTTTTAAAGTTGTTATTATAATTTGTACCTTACCAAATACAATCTTTAATCTTTATATATTAATGTGCCTGACTGACTGACTGAGGACATTCAGTGAACAATGTATTGGCAATCTGAATATTTATCATGCATGGTCATTTTTCAGTAAATACTCATCATTTATATTTCTAAGTTGATTTATTTCAGTAAAGTCTAAAGTCTTATTTAAAGTTTTCTTTTTTTTAATATTTTAGGAAACTAATTTACTTGGATGATTTTTAATAATTTTAGAACTATTTCAAATAATTTTGTATTAAATTAATTTATTATGTTCTTTGCTTTGTAATTGAGATGTATAATTTTTTTTTTATGTTACAAAAAGAGTGTACCAAATAGTGATAAATATCAAATAATAAAGAATTTACGTTTATGTTGCAAAACAAACATGTCAATATGATTAAGGAGTAATGTTCAATAATAGGTAAAAGTAGTATTGTTTTTCATCTAAAATGTTTTAAATAGAGATAAAAATAATAATAAAAAAATTATTTTTAGATCAACAATATAATAGTTTTTTAAAGTTAGTTGTTAAATTTTACATTCTATTAATAAATTAAAAATAAAAAATAAAAAATAATCAAATTAATGTGCTTTGGTTTGATTTTGATTTAATGTTACTTTTAAACGGAATCAAATGAAATTACATGTGTTTGGTTTAAACAACTTTTCTTCTAAATTGAAATAAATCGCATTACAAACACCTCTAAGCTTCACACCATGCCTAATAGTACAAAACTTGAATCATTGCATTCTTTCCCTATTCTCATCCAGAAGTGTATCTTAATTAGGTTGCTTGTGAGAGGAAAACTATTTTTTCTATGTGGGAGAAATTATTAGATAATTCCAAACTATTATTTATTTATAGTCTCAATTCATCTCTATATGATATGTAAAAAGTTATTAATTGTTTTCTCTTAAGTTTTTAAAAACTTAAATACGTGTCACATAAAAATTAGTAGAATAATGGTCAAATGGTGTTGTGATGCCCTAGGAGTATCTAATATTTTTCTTTTCCCGTGGCTAAGTTACAAGCAGATTGGATAGTTTACCATCCATCATTTAGGGATTTCCATTCTATACGGATATATAGTTAGACGTCAACCGAGGGGGTTGAAGAGCCAATTTTCTATTGCAAAAGCCATTAAACAACAAATATGTGAGAATTGAGATTAATAATATTCAGGTTTCTTTCGGAGTAACAAAATCAAACACCTTCACAAGATCATCACATGAGAGAAGTAAAGCTCTGCTGAAAGCATAAAATGTTAGACATCTAACTCTTTGGAATTTGTTCGACTTGTTTGTTAGATACTTAATTTTTATCAATTGGATTGGTGTTAGTTTATTGTTTTTTTTTTTTTTTGAGAAGTGTGTTAGTTTATTGTTAATTGGTGTTAATTTCCTGTTAATACATTTACATAGTTATTTTCCGGTTATCTTGTATAACAGAAGCAACTAACATTGCTTCTTGTCATGTATAGAAGGATTCACCCACCTTCAATGAAATCTAAGTTCATTCTTCACCAAAATATTTCTTTTAATATGGGATCAGAATTTATCCTAAATTCATTATTGAACCACCTATCATATCATCTATACATTAAGTTCAATAGTGTTTGGTGTGAGGGGGTGTAATAAAAAGAAAACTCAAATTTCATATTGAGCAGAGGTAGTGCCTAAATAATATATGTAAGTTGGGGACAACCCTTACATTTAGCTTTTAGAGTTAAATTAGACCTAAACTTGATCTCTAATAGTGTAAATCCACCAACACCCTATGCAAAATCCAGTGGCTTTTGTACTTACTCAGTACTTAATGATGTTTAACAGCCTATCTCAGAATCAGTAACCTTATACTGTGATAACCAATCTAGCCTATCTCAGAACCAATAAACCTTATACTGTGATAACCAATCTGTTTTACAGATAGCTTAAAATCCGACTTTCTCTTTCACCTTCTGTTGTTGTCCACACCAAAGCCTTGCATTCATCTCTCCATTCTAATGTTTCTAAGCTGAAGATGCTAGATATACATGGGTGTTAGATGACTAGTTTTTATTCAACTAGTGTTATTTTACTGTTAATTCAGTTACACAGTTATTTTTTGGTTTTATGTTATAACATAAACAACTAACATTACTTGTCATGTATAAAAGGGTTCATCCACCTTCAGTGAAATCTAAGTTTATTCTTTACCCAAATATTTCTTGTAACATTGTTCTCCATATGTTACCTTTTTTATGATTTCCCATCATCATGTCAAACCCACATTTGTACTTTACATGAAGTCATGAACCACACTAACACATTATTAATTATTAATCTTCAGACATAATTTTCACCCTATTTTCATCATAAAAGCTGTGCTAACAACTCTACTATGTATAGCCCAAGTTCTCTAAATGCACCTAAATTTTTTGGTTTTCGTACTTGATCTTTTCTCCTTAACTATGATCACCCTCCTCAAACACTAGATCTTGATTGCTTAGCTCCCCTGCACAAACGTGACAGTGTAAGGAAGTTGTCTATATCGTGTAATTTAGCAAAACTATGACCGATTGGGTGAGGTATGACAAGCCTTGTCCAAAATGCGTCTGAATGTTCACTTGTTGACCCTTATGATAAAAGGTTACCCCTAGCTATTTCCCCAACTTTTTCGTTCTTTGAAGGCCCAAAGCGTCACTTATCTCACTTCTGATCGAAAGATAAGACATTTCTAGAGAAGAACTCCAATCTTTTTTCCCCCTATCTAGAGCAGTGCAATTAAGAATATCTATTATACTGTATTTAAATTTTGTCCAAAATAAAAGTTACCTTTTGGGTTTAGCCAAAAAATAGCAGCCAAGTATTTATTAAAAATTAAAGTTAGGATTTAAAATTTGATTAGGAGAAAAGATCCCTCTCTGATTGAAGTGTAGCGCAAGTCACGCAATAAGTTCCAAACCAAGTCTTAACCTTTACTTGTCTGATAATGAACTATGTGACATTGAAAATGAAAAATTAACTAACTACAAAATGAGCGTTTGCCTTTGACGGGAATGCACCTCTGCCAGCACTGCCACATGCTAATTTGCTGCGTTACTTTCCTTGTGTTTGTTCTCTTTAATTTCTATTTTTTTTTTTTGGATTATACATTATACTAGAGTTAATTTCTGTTGTCAACCCTTTTAGAGTAAGGAAAAGCTACACAAAAAATTAAGAAGAGGAAGTGAAATAAAAACGAAAATTGCATTAATTCTTCTTTGATCTTGAAGAGCAATACAATGGATATATATAACTGCACGATGCAAGTCTGCTACTGATGCAATGTGCACTAGCGCACCGAAAACAGAATCCTAACAACTCAATTTTAGAACCCAGCTGACTCATATTATCTATATTATCTTTTTTTTTTTGCTGAATTATTATCTATATTACCTATTATTTAATAAAATTCCTTTTAAAAATATTTGATAAAAGCCCTCTTATTACTTCCTTTGGGCCTAGCATTAAATCTTGGGCCGTAACAATTTCCTCTTTTTTGGGAATTGCTTCTTGCACTTCCCGTATTGTTTATGGAATGACCATTTCAAAAGGAAGTGCAGAAAGAAACATCCTTTCTTCTTCGTTTTGAGACCTTACTCTCATTCTCGGTAGATGTGAAGCCTTCTGTATAGGCTGGATTTTACCAAGCAATAATCTTTTTTATACATTTTTATAACAAATTATACACAATAAAATATTAAAAAAGAAGAGAGAGAAGTATATAATAAATAAATGATGTAAACAAAAGACATAAAAAAATAATGTATAAATAACATTATGCTTTACTATAAATGCTATTCATGTTCAAATAACCTACAAGGCTACAACATAGTATTTTATAACAAAAAGAGTGTTATGTAGCTAAATTGATGTAATAAAAATAATAAAATAAATAAATAAATATAATAAATGTGAGTATGTATAGCACTTTTTTTTAAAAATTCTCATTATTCTAACTGTTATATATTTAATTTCCGTTTGATTCTTCTATTATCATTATTTTATAAATTTGGTTCTCGGCTGAATTGTTTTCTCACAATTTTAATTGTGCATTTTTAGTTTATCCATTAATTTAACATTCAATATTTAATAAATAAAAATATTGGTATACCACTTTATTTATTATATTGCCACTCCAGTCCATTCATACTAACGTGATATTCTACTATATTATTACGTTAGCATTTTTATTAAATTTAAAAATTTAAGTTGATGAGTAGATCAAAATTGCACACATTAAAATAGTAGAATATCAAATTTATATAAAAAATAGAGAGATCAAAATTATAAATACAATAATAAATGAACTAAAACACAATTAATTATTACTTTTATAAAGTTTAGAACTAGCAAATGAAGGACACCAAAACACTACTCCAAATCCAACAATACAAATTCCATATTTTCATTTTCATTTTTGGTCATGGAAATCTACTGTAGTCAAAGTAATGGTTTTATTTGAAATAGAAGGGGTGGGTAAGCAAAGAGAGGATACACCAAAAGGGTCATACAGAGTCATTAATTTTATGTGATTGTTCCTAGTTACAATCATTTGCCCCAAAAAAGCATTCTTTCCATACATCAAAATCTTTGGGCAAAGGCATTCATTGAGTCTCAACAGGGGAAGCCTTTCTAATTCAATAGTCGTTAATAAAGGAGGAAGCAGAAAAAAAATGGGATTTCCATATAGGAAAGTATCCACTTGGTGGTGACGCATTCCCCCCATCTACATCTTCATCTACTGACAGCACTCAAAACATTCCACTAACACATACAAGGCCTTCCCGTTCAACCGTTCACGGCCCTGTCACATTATTATTCACAAAAATCACTATCACCACTTCCTAGCTTTAAATAAAGCAATTAGCCCATATATATAGTACATACAAAACTAGTTGATAAAATAATTATTTCAAGGCCCCTCATTAAATGCAAGAAAATCAGAACAAGAAGTTGCTCCCGTGATAAAACAATTTGAGAAAATGCCCTCTTAGAACAAAGAAAAGTCAGATTAAAAAAAATAAAAAATAAAACACATCAATGTTCTGCTGTTTAGACAATAAAGTATTTCTTTCCCACTTAAAATCTAGAACACCTATATTATCCATAGAAATAAAAAAAAATATCAGAATTTTACAAACAACTCATACACCATACTAAGCTAGACACCTTTAGTGATATAAAAATAGCATAATTATTAACAGGTCCTATAACAAAAAAAAAGGCCCAGACAAGAAATGCAAGGGAAAAAAAATTGAACCTTCCTCTGCCAATGGCCATGCACATCCATTAAGAACTTTTATAAAGGACAAAACAAATATTCAAAGCTGCTACACTGTTTATTTCATTCCAAAATTGAAAGTAGGCTTGGAGCTAATAGGAATAGTTCTAAATGAAAAATTGAAAAATAAAATAAAATAATATTGAAAGAAATCCGGAATAAACATACTTTTAATTCTGGCAATTCAATTACACATCCGCACTCCACTACCTCTGCTCCCACTCGCTCTGAAAGGCAACAAAAAATTATCAACGTAATCAAATCCCAATATGACATTAGCAGAGAAAAACAACAAGATATCAAAACAAAAAATATTAGTTGACTTGCAAAAAACTAAAATGGCATATAAAGTGGAAAATGCGTTTATTAGCTTAATTAAAAGAGACACTTTATTATGGGGGAAGGAGGACCCCTTAAGCATGTTAATTCATAAATCATATTCAATAAATAAAACATTGCTATTGATTACTACTAATTTACGAAAATTATATTTGTTTATGGTTGGGTAGAATTGGCAAAATGCAGTTTACCTTAACAATCCCAAAGAAGGAAATGAGAAACCACATTTGATCTTATTCACTAATATCTGGACTAAAGCATGAGTCTTATTCTTATGCACATTTAAATGTATAATTTGTAGAAGTTATCTAATATTAATTTTTCCAAAAACTTATTAACTTTGCAAAGTTAATTTTAGCATATAAAATATATATTTTTTATTTTCTCCTCGTATAAATTTCTCTGTTTATAGAAAAGTTTATTCAAACGGACTCAAAATGCATGTCAAAGGACCTCGGAAATTGGCCTGATAATCCTAATATGTAAGCACTTAGGCCAATGTGTTTAGTATTTTTCACGTCAAAATCTGGAATTAGAGAGGAAAAGATCTCTGGCTAAGCTACCCTTGAATAGAACTATTCAGTAACCCTAACAGAGAACCAGAACAATGGCATATTGTAATATAGTAACTTATTAGAAATGGATTGAGCCTAAATTAACCTATAAAATATAAACTAGCTCAAGGGGAGTACTTTGCATATCCCTAGCTGATCTTAACATAAACCATTCTGAATTTATATTAGAATTTGTACAAGTACTTGCCTAGTAAGTCCATGGCTGCACAGAGAGTTCCACCAGTGGCAATCAAATCATCAACCACTAAAGCACGCTCACCAGGTTCAACGGCTCCAACATGAATCTCAAGACAGTCTCTTCCATATTCCAGAATATACTCTTGAGAAATAACTTTGCCTGCCACGTACCAAAACAATCTTTTGTTAACAGAAAATGAGAGAAAGTAGACAACATAGTTACTAGAGGAAAAATTAAGAATAAAAAACACACCAGGCAATTTTTTTGGTTTCCTCAATGGTACAAACTTTGCTCCTATTGCCAGAGCAATGGGAGAACCAAAAATGAAACCCCGAGCTTCAATTCCTACAAAACAAAAAGAAGGAATGCATTTTTTCAGAATACAAGAATGTGGACAAATATTAATATTATGTGTTATTGCAGGTGACTCTAGTTCAACACCATCATTCCATCAAGAAACTGTCAATTACTATCAGATTCGGAGCTACTACCAATCTTTTCAATCAACAAAACATATGAGATATGACCAATAGTATTCGATGATTATTCTTTTCTTGTCTTTTCTTTTCTTTTTTGTTTCAATAAATGCATTATAGAAAGTTATGTTGACCATTGGCCGTCCCATGTCATTGTAGAATGACACAACATGTAACAAGTTTTGGTAAAAGGAAAGTTCAAATATCAGTGGCATGATGCCATCAGATTGCAAGCAAGTCTTCCAATTTGTCATCAACAGGAAAATAAGGCACTCACCAAAAATAGTCAATGCAAAACCTACATTGCCATTAAGATGCATTAAGTAGATGTGGAAATGAGAAGAATGGAGGATCCGGTAAAGGAAAGAAAACTAGCAATGATCGACCATGACACCAAACTATGTTGGCATTGAATACTGTCGGTGTCAAGTAGTGTGACTCATTAACAACTCAAAAAGTAACACTAATGCATAGCAAACCTCAAGTTGCCAAAAAAAAGAAAGACGAATCAATTATTCAATGGCGAGAGAAACATTAGGTTCCTATTACAACTAATGGATTGTGTTTTTTGTTTTTTTTCTTAAAGTTTCAGTGGAGATAATCAATTTCAAATCGGATAAGATCATTATGGACGAAAAAAAAAATTCTTTTTTCAAGTATTTAAAGCAATTGCAAATAGGATAGGACTCAAATCCAAGATCATTGGTTAAGTTCCAACAACCTCAAGCTAGTTGATCCATGTGTTTAATGGTTAATGGATTGTGTTTTATTAACAAGCAATTCCAACGAACGAGCCACAGAATCAGTGTGTGGCTAAAATGTCAATTGGTAATATATACTACAAATTATTCTACATAAAAGAGGAATCCTGCATAGACTAATTGAACAAAAGCTTCCTTATGGTCTCACAAAAGCAATATGACGGCAAAAACTAACATAAACAAAGAGACCAAAATAGACACACATAAAATCAAAAACAAAAAAAAAAAAAAATTCCTACCAATTCGGTGATCTGCTTCGTTTTCTAATCTGGAATATAAATCAGTGATGGGAACCAAGGCCCTACCAACAATATAGGTGAAAGCTCATCTTTAAAACTGCAAGCAGGCAGCTGTGTTGCATAGACATGGATACGAGTACGAAGCATGACAATCTTAAAAAATTGGTAAAATTGTAAATTTGGTCCCTCATTTTATTTTCAATTTCAGATTTTGTTCCTCCGATAAAATTATTTACGAATTTTGTTCTCGTATTTAATCAAATCACGCAATGTTGTCCATGTGGACTGTTACAAAATAATGTTGACGGTCACGTGTCATGTTGTGACATCCAACTAATCAGAACATAACACGTGACAATCATCATCTAATAAAAACGTGACACATTCATTTGTAACAAGTCCAATTGTGGGTTGAAGGACCAACATTGCGTGATTTGATGAAATACAAAGATAAAATTCGTTAATAATTTGAGCGGAGGACAAAATTCGAAATTGAAAACAAAATGAAAGATCAAAAATACAATTTTACCTAAAAAATTAAAGGTACCAACTACGAATATACTAATATAATTTTTAAAACATCAATTTTGTAACATAACATATATAAAATAAAATACCCGTAGGTTTTTGTAAAATAATAAACTCATATCTCACAAGTAAAGATAAATGAATTTGATTGAATAGGAAAATAAAAACAAAAATATAAAATTGAAAGAAAAAGGGAAAGCTTCCTAATATTAACGAAATAACTGTCTTCAGTTTTTTTTAGAGAAAAATGATACACGAGACGACCTAATCGTACACCCAAGCCAATCTTAAGCTCTGCATGTATCTTTTTTTTTTTTTTTACACAACATGATTGACGAAGGTCTTGGTACCTATGAGTTCCAGTCCTATAGAAAAAGAAAATAAAAAATACACAACATGTACCTTATACCTGGTTAAAGCGCAATTCGAGTACAGTTCACAAAATGAAGTACTCATGTTTTCCGGGGCACGAAGAGCATCAACATCAAAAGTATTTTATTTTATTTTTTCCTAAACATTTAAAGTATTTCACTAATCACTACACATGAAATCTGCAAATAAAATACCAATTTCGAGCACATCATCCCCCCATGTTGGACCCAAAATAAATAATAAAAAAAGTAAAAGCCGAAACAAAATTTTATATGTAGACAATTTTGTTTTCTTTTAAAAAAAGGTAAACTGCTATAGAACTGGTACTGATAGTTCGTCATTTTCAGGTGCTAGTGATATCCGAATTTGATCAAGATTTGATCAAGATTTAAGAATTTGGCACCCAAGTTGATCCAAAACCAAAAGAATTTGGAACAAAAGAAAAAGACAAGGGAAAGAACGAATGAAGAATTAGAGCTCCAAGTCACCCAACAGTGACATGGAAAACCCACCCACAAATACATTGGAGCCGAACAAAAATGACCCAATCAAAACTCGCATCATGTGGGCCCACTTTCCTCAAGTTGGAAAAATTTCACCAATGGTCATCCATGCAAATTGGATCCAAGCACATGTTCACGAGGAAAGAAGGTAACCCAATAAAACTTGAGAAAATAAAAATAGAAAAAAGAAAGGTTCATTTATTCATTGAGATTTCAGAAAGCAATCAATGACACTCCCACTAACCAAAACTCATAGTCAAACTAAAAATCACTCCCAAAACCCTCAGTGACTTCCATTCTACAATGTCTCTTATATATGCATTCAAAAAAGACAGCCAGAAACTAGTGCTACATAGGGCATCTGCATATACTGGCCATCTTTCTCATAAGTGTGGACCCCGCCACTTAGAAACTAACCTCGGTGATAAGACAATTCATAACTCCAGTCCTGGGGGGCCTATTATTTTCAGTTTTTTTTTTTAAAAAAAAAAGCTTCACATCATGTGTTCATATATATATTTAGGTTTCACCACTCAAAGTAACAACGTTTTTCTCCCTTTTACCTGCAACAACAGAAATGTTTTTGCCTTTGTATCGCTCAACGAACAAATCTATCGTGTCTTTAAAGGCTTTGGGGTCGAGCAACAGAGTAGTAATGTCTTGGAACATAATACCTTCAATTGCAACAAAACAATTACCATATCAAACAAACTCAAAAAAAAAAAAGAGAAAAAGAAAAAAAATCACACAACCAAGAAATCTAACCGATATGCCCTTTTTCCTAGAAGATATGAAAGTTAAGAAATTTACAAAAAAAAAAAAAAAGAATTCAAAGCCCCATGTGCTCAACAGAGCTTCTTACTCCAACAACAAAGAAAAAAAAAGAAGAAAAAAAGAAACCATAGAATTGCCACACACACACACACAAAAAAAAAAACATTACTTTTCTGGTGTTATAAGTTCCAACCAGTATATGTTCAGACCAAAAAAGAGGACAAAGTGGATGAGAAAAATAAGAAGGGAAGAAAGCACAGTAACAAACCAGGTTTGGGGAAATTAGGGACAACACGAATCTTAGTTTTGATGTCATGAAGACGGGGATCCTCGTCTCTGTAAGTCGACATTGTATGTATGATCGGTGAAAGAAAAGAGTGGTTGGTTCCTTTCTTCTTTCTACAAAACTAGAATTGAGTTGAGTATGAAGGCAAAGTGGTAGTAGAAACAAATAAAAACAAGGGACGTTTATCCAAAGGGGTATTTATAGAGTGTGTGAGAGAAAACTAGCCAAGGGAGGGGTTCAAACGTCAAAGAGATGAAATTCTTTAATGAGTGTTTTTTTTACGCCCACAAATTTCAAATACCTATATATAATCTTATTTTCTTTTAATCAATTTATTTTTATCAAATCATATTGTACATATATTTTTATCTCTTCCCCCTTTTTCTCCTTAAAGGTATCACTTAACATTGTCAAAATATTTTTTTTTCTTCTTTTATAGGAAGTTTTAGGAAAGAGTAGGAAAATCATTATCATTCCCCTACTTTTCTACCTCTCATAGTCTCATTTCATATGTAACACTTTATTTATTTATTTATTGATAATATCTACTATAGTCTTTCAATTATTTTCCTCTTACATCATTTTCTCATTTATTATTTTATCTCTCTATTTATTTTCTATTTCAATTCTATGTTCCTTTCACTCAATTTCACTTCAAAAACAATATAAAAATAAAATCAAAATAGAGAAAGTAGAAAATTTTGTAATGTTGAAAACTAAGAACAAAAATATTAATATTTTTAGATGAAAATATTAAAAATTATATCTAACTTATTTTATAATTTTAAAATTTATAAAAGAATTATAGGAAAAACGTATCCAAATGTATAATTTGATTGAATTAATTGTTAAAAATTTCTTATTTTACAAACAAGAAAATGTTATAATAAATTATTTACAAATATTTTTATTTAAACATTTGTTTTTATATATTGTCTATGTGAGTCATTTAAGTAATATTGAAATTTAAATAATTGACATAAGAAATGAAAATAAAATATATAGAAACTTAAATATTCTTAAATTTAATTTTTGTAAAAAAATTTAATTATTATTTTATTAAAATTAAATATTTTCTCAAAATTGAGTTATTAATGATAACCATTTTGGATTGACTTCTTATTTAGTTATCATAAAAATATTGAGAATGTTTGTTGTACAAATAGTTTGTAACCAAATGCTAACCTGATTAAGGAATTTAAAGTAAAAAATTTATATTAGGATACACAAAGTTTGTAGGCAAAATGACGTTGCAGCGTGAAAATGTGGTGATAAGACATGGGGCATTGCATCCTAACATCTCAGAGTGACAGGTCAATCCTATTACACAGTGATAGATACTTCATCGATAAATTATGATCACCTAACACCTTAAGGAAAGGGGAAACCACCCTTGGCCTCAAGGAACGCCCATTATAAATAGAGGGAAGAGTATGACTCTTTCCCTCAAGTCACATTAAGGCAACAACATGGGAGAGATTCCTCTCACTCACTAACTCATGAGTTTTTGATGATTGTGTGAACAAAGCCAAATTAAGAATGGTTTTTGTAATTGGAGGACCAGCTGAGGGGCAGATCTTATGCTTCAATTCTGCCAATTTTTATTGATAAAATTTCATTTTGTCTTTAAAAAATAAGTTTAATATAAATTTTCTTTTATGTTTTTTAAATGCATTATTTTTTTTTAATTTTTCGTTAGAAATATTAGTTTTCTATTAACTTTTAAATTTTAAAATAATTAATTTAATATTATGACGAATAAAAATCATCCATCTATGTAATAAAATTCACAAATAACAATCTCACTAAAAAATAATTAAAACATTGTGGCTATAATAATTTTAATTTATAAAATATCCAACTCATTCTAAAAAATCCCTAATATTGAAATCCAATTTCAAAAACCAATTACAAGTTCAAATTACAATCACACAATACACAAATTATGTGCAATGTGTGATTATCAAACCATGAACACAACATGTACATCACATTTCACAACATGTACATGTCAACACCATTCATGGTCATTCTTTTCTCACTCAATGCAACCTAGCAACAAATTTTTTTTCCCATGAAACCCTCTTCCAATTCAACTTTCACCACCATCACCTACACCCACCACAATGATCACACCAATTCCCTATTCGGGCCCTCTACTACAAAATTGTCGTTGTCAACTCCAAAGTCGATTGGCTACAGTGGTTGATCCAACAACAAGACACAGTGCGAACCAACCGCCTCGAAAAGTTATGCATGACATCAAGCTTTAGATCTACAACGTTGGATCTTCCTTCAATGCGTTGAATCTTCATGCTCTAACAGTAAACAAAATGATGACGACAAATCTATAGGCACAGTGTGATGTCTTTTTCTTTTTTTTTCTCAAATCTTCTCTTTGCTGAGGGCTGGGAAGGGGAGAGGGACTTGTAGGGGTGAGAATAGGCCAGGTCGGCGGACTTACGACCTAGCCTACATAAAACCTGACCTGAACTGACCTATTTAATTAAAAGGTTAGACTCAAACTTTTTTAAAAGCCTATTAAATTAAATAAATAAGCTTAGGCTTATTAAAAAGTCTTGTAAGCTTGATATGCCGGCAAATATATATATATATATATATATATATATATTTATATATACTTATATTATTTTTTGGGTACAATTAATACTTTTTTTTTAAACTAGCAGACTTTGATTACACATTACTGCTCCATAACTTCCATTCATATAGTCAAATAAGACTTTAATTACAATTTAGGTGTGAGTCATGTGCCCTTTTATATTCCTCATTATTTTTATTGGTTTTCCTATTCCAGTTAATGTTTTCTTTTCCTTTTAACTTTCTTATTACGTTCCTATTATTCCAGAGTAAACAAAAATCATATCCTTTTCATTTCAAGCTTTGATAGAGGTAAAACTTCAAAACCCTGCCATTTTTTCTTGCATCTTCTTATTCCTTTAACATTTTTTATTTCATCTTCTTTTTACCTTCTCTTTTCCATACATATATTCTTTCTTCCTGGTAAAAGCCTACTAGCTCTTCTCCTCCTTTTCCACAAAGGAATATTAAAGATTTAATGTGAAGAATACTTTTAAAAAGGTTATCAGGTCACACTAGGCTTTTAAAAAGTTCAGACTGAGTCAAAATAAAAGTCTATGATAGGCTATAGGCCAGACTTAGACCTAAAAAATTCATCATAGGTTAGACTCAAACCTTTTAAAGCCTGACCTGACTTATTCCCACCCCTAAGAACTTGCTGGTTTGGTTTTATTCTAAATTTAAATCGAATTTTATGCACAATCTAATTTTTACTATATTAAAAAACAGTGACGATTTTTTCATCTTATCTTAAATTAATTATTTTAAAATTTAAAAATTAACCAAACATTACAATTTCTAAAAAAATTAAAAAATATCAAAATAATATATTTAAAAATTATAAAAAATTAAAATAAATTTTTTAAAATTTAATATAACAAAATGAAATAACTATCAAATATGATAAATTAAAAGTGATATTAAGTCTAAAAAATATTATAAAATGACCGAAGACGGATTGGAGTACTTTTTTCTAACTTTCATTCCAATTTATATCTTGCATACACTGACTTAGTCATCAAAATTCTTAGAAATCCATCACCAAATTTTGGCTTACAAGAATCTATGAATATTTCATTCAAATATTCCATGCTAGAAATCCGTATTGAAAAACATTCATTCTTTGTTTTCTCTCTCTTTTTCTATTCATCCAACTTTTAAATTGTATGCTTCATGCGGTGAAGTAGTTACACGTCATGCACAATTTAAGTTTCCGACAATTTTCTCCAAACACATGGGGACTTAAATACGAGTACAATATCAAAGACCTAATATTTATTTCAAGAAGTTCAGCAGTAAAATGCTTACATAAAAATAATTTAAACCTCTTTGACATTAAGTAGCAATAGTAGAAAATAAAACAGGGCAAAAATATCCTTTACCGGATATGGCATGTCATTGAAAGCAGGGCAAAAATATCCTTAAATCCAAGGGTTTGTGCAGAATGGGGAGAGACACCTTGGAGATTTTTGGACATTTATCTAACATTTCACTCACTCAACACAATTGGTTAACTTGTCTATAAATATGTTTAGATTGTACATGTGTGAGGATTTAAGGGTGACTTCTACCGTACATAGTTCTAGATGTAAAACATATGGATGCGCCAGCTTTTACCGTCATTGATTACGAACCATGTATGCTTAATTAGAAATTTAAATATCCCTCTCATCTATCAGCTCATCCAGATGTAACAAGGGAAGGTGCATGTTAGACACATATGTATTTGAGTTTTCTTATTAGTGTTTTAATATTTCATACGTGTGTACAACATTGACAGGACTTTGGTATGTTCTTGTATTAGTCCTAAATTGCACGTTTTCGAAGTATTATAGGTAAATAATACGTAAAATGCATGTTGGGGAGAAAATATATAGATATTGACAGATATTTATTATGAAGAAATAATTAATTAATAACCTGAAAATCTGAAATGAAATTAATTATTAAAATCAAATATCAATGCAAATATGATTAATAGGAGTTATTATTTGTAGCAACATTTTCTTTTGGTACATAACCTTTTTTTTAGTGTACATATCTGTAGCAACAATTGAATGCCAGTACCTAATTTGTGAATTTGATAAGAAAAGCTAGAAAAAAAAGGAACTGTATTTCTAGTACATAAGTGTCGTTTTCTGAAATTTATGGTAAATATTTGGTGGTCAGCAATATATATACTTATAGCTGCATGCTGCATGTACATATAACTAAATTATGTGCCTCAAGTTGAGATTAAAAGATGCACTTAATCAAAATCACTATGGACACTATGATAATGATGATGATAATGACAATGATATTGATTGTAATTATAATAATGTGATGAAGATGATGGAAATGGTAGTGGTGACGATCATAGATGTGATGATTACAATAATAATGACAACAATTATAACGATGAGACCAATAATAATAATGATCATAATGGAGGTATGAACATTATTGATTATGATTGTAATAGTTATAATGGTAGTAGGATTGATAGTGATGGTGTTAATGAAGGGTGGTGGTGGGTTTTAATGAATTGTTTTTATTTTAATTTAAGAGTTGAATTGAGTTGAGATTAATCATTTTTATTTTTATATAAGAAAGTTATTCTCATATAATATATTATTTTTTATTATGATATTAGTACTTATTAAGTAATCTTCTTGAAAATAATGATTAATTTTTATCAATGATCGTGTGAATATAAAGTTATATATTTTTCTTTTAACATGATCTATTTTATACTTAATATCAAAATTTGAACCATGAACCTTTAATTAAGGGACATAAATTATTATTACATGTACTAACTATTGTTATATACTCTATGTCTCGTGGGTATTATAAAGGTTTATTTTAATGTTTGTATATATTGATTGCAATGTCTTTGTTGGTTCAAATTTTTTTTTTTTCCCGAATTGACTAGAGTGTAGTACATATCAAGGAAGGTGTATGTTTCAGTATTTAAAAGAAAGAAAAAACATATTTTATAGATTGATTGTGACTATGAGTGACTTAAAAAATTATTTCCTAGATCAATTGTAAGTTTGTAACTAAAATCAACCTAGTTTTTATATTGATTCTTTCTGCATTCATCAGTTCTACTCACAACCGATTTAGATACACACTTTTATGTTTTTTTAAGGAGCACACTTTTTATGTTGGTTGATTCTATATTCATTCTTGAAACAAATTATTATAGCTATTGAATATTTAAGTATTATTGAATGAGTACGTGCACCATATTTTAGATAAATTAGACATTTTGTAATTAAGTAATTTTATAGTCAGTATTAACTTATATTTTTAAAATATATATTAAATATATTTTATTTAATTATATATTAAATTTAATTTACTTAATAAAGTATTAAATAATTTTTTTCCGCCTATACAAACATTTCAATTATGATCTTATGATTTTAATATCAACTAAACGATTTAACCTAACTTCTTATTTGTTTTAATCTATCATTTTCAAAATCTTTATTTCTTACTTTAATTTGAATATTTTTTTAAAAAAATATCAATAATTAATAATAACAATATATTACAATATAAGTTATTTATCATAAATCTAAAACATAATTTTTGTTTAAAAATATTTATGTATTACGAATTTTAATTATGAAATTATTTATATATTTAAAATATTTATTTATTATGAAATTATAAATTTGAGTGGTACAAAATAAATATCTATTTTGTATATTAATAAAAAAAATAATATTTTAAATTTATGATGGTATTAATTAAATTAATTAATTTTCTTAATCTTCATGAATTAGGTATTATCTCTGGACTGGAATATAAGAGAGAGAGAAAAAATTCTGTGTATAAAGAACTAAAAATATAAATTAATTTTAACTAATTTTTCTCAATGATTTTGGGAAGACATAACTAGCTTCTTCTTCACAAACTTCTTGGAGAGTTATGGTTTGCTAGACTTATGGAAAGTATTGAGAGTATGAGAGGTTTTTATAGCACCATAAACGGAAAACAAATGGAGACAGAGGTATAGGTTTGTAAAGTTCGGAGGGGTGCATAATCCAGCAACGTTGGAAAAACAACTGGATCAAATCTAATAATCTATATAGGAACTGTGAAGCTACATTTCAACATACCCTAAGTTTGGGAGGATGAACATATCAAAAGAGAAATTAAGGAAGGGAGATGAGGAGGAGCCAGAGGGAAAATAGTAGAACTAAACATGGATATTGCAGTAGAATTCAAAATAGAGGTGTCTAAGATGAAGTGGCTGAGCAACAGTAGAATTCAAGCACAGATACAAAATTCTATTAATACAAAGAATATGAAAGTTACATAATTTGTATGAGATCATCTAAAATGGTGAGATTATATATAGCTTGCTCAAATATATACTTCTATTTGTTCTTCACTCTGATTCCTCATGATCTTATTGAGGTCGTGAGAGTTAATTGATAACAAATGACAGAAATTAACTCTCTAATTACATAGATTATTACAAATTCAAAGACCAAAATATTGACAATTGAAATACATAAGAATTTCTTGAAATTTTGATTCAACTGTCGTCCTTCACTCAGTGTCAGGTTCTCACGTGGCACGGTTAGAGTAGTTTCGGGGCAGAGTGGCGGCAAGCTGATTACTTGGTTTGCATCCATTTTTTGTAGGATTCAGATCTTCTCGTCACTCATCACTTCAATCCTGGACAACTGTCACAGCTCCTAATGCAATGGTTAACGAATTCAAAACTTTAACAATATTACTTAATTAAAATCAATATCTTTAAAATAATTAAAATATTATTTAAAAATTAAATTTTAGTTTTTACAATAAAAATATTTAAAATTATTAATTATAAACCCAAAATTCAATTACATATAAACATAATATTCATAATAACAAAATTCAATTACAATAAATAATTATATGTATGATATATTTATTAGTTTATACATTTTACACACACACACATATATATATATATATATATATATATATATATATATATATATATATATCACATAACTATTATTGATAAAAGAAAACAAATCAAAATAAATTTCATTAGCCTTAATATTTTTTAAGACAATATCTCTTCAATTAAGAATATAATTAATTATCTTTCTTAATACAATTATATTGAATATGCTACTAAATATTTTAAAAAATAATTTTACCAATGTACATATTTTTTATAATACAAAATATAAATATAAAAAATATATAATTTAATCAAATCACGAATTTAAAATCTTGTTCAACCTAAGACATGGGACGACCTCCCCAAATCAAATTTGGCTGATAGAAAAAAATAGAGGGCAGAGCAGAAACAAATCTAGGTTTTTTTTGTGTGTGTGTGAACTGTGGAACTAATAGTTCTCATGGTAAGTAAATTTGGGGAATATTCTTGGAAGACCTTCCACATAGTTTGTGGTCCTTTCTCTTCCCATCTATTTACTTCCACGCAACGTCAATATCAGACTTTCAGATTCCCATCATGCCGACTCCGCAGCTTTTTAGTTTGGTTTGAAGTTTTAGGTTAGTAATATGGTTTGATAACGTCAAAAACCTTAGAGTATCTCATGCATATGAGTTTCTTAATCATTTTTTTTCCTGCATCATTTTTTATGGTTTTTATGGTTTTCGTAACGTCATATTAAGAAACTCATGTAAAATTTTATTTTAATGCAAGAAATCGTAAGAAACCACAAAAAATTCAAATATTAGAGTTTTTTATAAAAGAAACTATTCTTAGCAAATGAAAGAACCCACTTTGCTACATCACTGTGCTCCAATGCAGAAGAATTCATAAGAAATCGTTGCTTAGTCTAAAAAATTATAAAAACACTTCCATTGGAGATGCTCTTACTAAAGCTGCAATTCTTAACTTGTTCGTTGAATCGTAAAAATATTATATTTAATTTCTACTAATAAATAAATTAAATTGCGAATTTTGTTAAGAGTAATAGGTCATAATATAAAAATTAATTTCAAGTTTAAAACAAACAAAAACTTAAAAGTGAACGTGACCTAGCCAGTACTTGGTGAATTAGCTGATGGCACAATTTGGGAGTGGTTCAAATTTCAAAACCGCGCGCTCAAGTGATAAAATTGTGTGATTGAAAAGAAAGTTACAAACTGTATGTTTAAGACAAACATATATTTATACAAATATTATCACTCTTATTAGTTTCAACTTATTTTTATCGGTTAGATTTATATAAAATCACGCATATCACATTTCTAATTTAAATCCAAATACACACTAAATGTTGATTGATATGTGAGTCCCCATTGAGGCCTTCCTGCACTACAAATAAGCCAACAAACAAATATTCAAAGGCAGTGTTGGCCTCTGCGGAGTATGTAGTGGCAGATTCTGAAAGCAACGATTTTTTTTTAAAATTTATTTTTTTATCTCGCTAAATTTTGGCTAAAATATATGTTTTTTTTTTCTTTCATTTTTTGCTAAAACTTATTTTGGTTCTTTCATCTTTAAATTTTTTTATTGAGGTGCTCTAACTTTTAAATTCAAAACAGTGTTATTTTTTTTTAAATATGAAACTTTTCTTATTAAACTCAACTGTACAGAAACTATATAATCCAAATAATATTCAAACAAAAAATGGGTAATAAATATGACAAAAATTACGCCAAAAGTACGTCTAACAAATAACTGAAAGACTGAAAAATATATAATATTGTATTATTTTTTACTTGCATGTGAAATTTACTTTTTACACTTTTTTATTTGAAAGTAAGATTTTATTAATTTTTATGTAAGTGAATCTAATGAGATAAATTTTATATATTAAATCAATGAAAAATATTCAAAATCATGTTTCAAAATTGATTATGTGCGAGACAATTGATTAGTGAAGTAAAAAACAAAAGTTCTTCATCTTTCTTTCTTCACAAAACAATGAAAAACTTTTTTTTACATGAGTCTCACATTTTTTATTATAATTTTTCTATTTGACTGCAACCAAACTACCGAAGATTTGTACTGACCCCATTTCTCTTCCCTTCTCTTCATATTTTAAAAATTAAAACACAAAAAAAAAAACGACTCTCTTTCTTGACTTCCACTAGCTTTTTATTAGTTAAAGTTAGGTTTTAATTATTATCCAACTATTTTTCTGTCGTCAATTATTATCCAACTATATGAGGTTAGTTGTAATGTCTTCTCTTGAAGAAGCCAAAATCAACAAATCGTGACTTGCATCTCACATGATTGTCTGGGTGAAATATATGTTATGTGATGATGAGTGAAAAGTGAAATCGAAAGAAATATGCGAAAACCAAATCAAAAAAAGAAATATATAAAAAGTGTAACTTATAATATTCAAGGTAAGTTAATTGCATTCTCCTTTAAAAGAAAAAAGAAAAAAAAAGATGGGGATATAAATGTAGCTTTCAGAGAATAATTATGAATGAAAAAAAAATTGTGCAACTTGTCCTAGCTTGGGAATTTTCTTCATCTACAACAATTTGATAGATTTCAATGTGGGTGTGGCTGGCCCCAAGACTTTGATTCCATGTTTGCCTGCATAAATGTCCATGTACAAACACAGACACAAGATTTTGAAAGAGATGTTTAGGCCTACCACCAAAGCAAAGCATCACTGGTTGTTGACAAAATATAACATAGCAAATGATATTGGTGCCCAGCTAAAACGCTTTACTTACTCAAAACCTTCTACTACTACTCACCCACTCGTGGCTATGCTATCCATTGATCTCAACTCATCATTCGACAAGTGTTGGACCATATTATAAAAGAGCTTATCCTGCTTATTTCCCAAAGGACCCTAATGATGTAATTAATGCAGGATATAATAATCATAGGCAAGATCTTCCCAAAAATTCAATGCAAGATTGCAGTTCTGGATTCCAAAACAATTTAAAGGAGCATCAATTGCTCATTTAGAATATGTAATTAATTTCTACCAGACTCTAGCTCAGTTAATACTTAGTTGAGCATTAACTTATTATAAATCCTTAGTATCTGAATTTTATTTCCAAAAATTATAAAAAAGATAAAAATATGTTTTTCATCATAATAAAATAAGAAAAGTTTGAACTTTGTTTCTATAAAAAAAATATTTTTTTTTTGTTTTTCAAAGATAAAAAAAAGTATTTTTCTGTAATTTATAATTTTTTTATAGTTTACGATGATTTTTTTTATCACGGGTGTAATATAGTTGGGACCGTAGGGAATAATGATAGCATGCATCTCTGCAATTTAAGTGTTATGAAATAGGGACAGTAAGGACCATGGCTAGTCTTCTTTTTGCTGTTTGAAAACAGCTACCATAAGCATTTATCTTTTCTATATCGAGCATCATTGAAGAAGTCAACAGATTTGTTGGGAATTTTTTTGTGCTCACAAGCGATTCTTCTTTTTGCGGTTGTTAGGCATACACATTCACCGTGATTTTTTTTTTCTTTTTCAAAATAATAGACAGAGGAAATTTCAACAAAAGATTCTATATCATGGAACACTGGGAGGATTTTAAATGGATAGAATTGACACTGATTACTTATGTTTTTATTACGGACATGGATAGAGAAGTGCATGTTAGGTTGAGGCTAGACTGTGAGTCTAATTAAGTTGAAGATGGAAGTGGAGGTAACTTGGTAACGAGAGGGTGTTACTGTGCTAATGGAAGATGAAACCAATCGATCTATTCAAATAGTTAAAAAAAAAATGGATTGAAGATGATGATAGCATACATCTCTTTGTTGAAGCTATACAACTTGCCCTTGAACAATAATTAGTCGGGCCGGCCCTTTTGGTGTGACCGTCCTGTGTCCATGATTAAAGGGGTAAAAAAAAAAAAGATAACTATAGTGTTAGGAGTATAACAAATTCATTTTTTTAACAACAACTTTATTTTGTTGGCTTTCTAAAAATCATTTAATTCTTAAATTTTAATTTTTTTTCAAGCATTAATGCAAACAAAATTTCAATTTTTACAAAAAAAATTAAATGTTTATTCGCGTGTATTATTATATATTTGTATGTACTTATGAGTAGAGAAAATATTTGTATGTTATAAAATATGAAATTTAATGATTATTCACTGATATTGTAATTTTACACTATTATTTAATTACGAATCACCTTTGATATAACATGATAATTATCATGCATAAAAATTAACAAACTTACCCTACATGATAAGTTATAATTAAATAATAATATAAAACTGTTTTAAAGTGGATACCTTATTTTTTCATAAAATATATTACTTAATTTAAGTGATTTGGGGTGTCTATATTTTTATGGAATATATTTTCTCATGCTTGTAAAAAAGGCCCTGTTTTGTGATGGGCCATAAAGTATCAAGACCCACCTCACAGTTACATGAGACTAATGCTGCACATATATATGCTGACAGTAGTTATAAGGATATGAGGATTTCGAACATGAAGAACGAGAGTATGATGACGATTACAATTTACAAGTTTTTAAAGGTGTGATATGTAGTATCAAGTGATGTTAAAGGCTGATATGCATAATTATTAAGGGTAAGTAATTGAATGAGTTTAGTGCTTTTGACCCTAATTTATTCCTATGATTTGCATGATTTTGGTAATGATGAGAATAAACCACGTTTGGATATATAGGGCCCGCAAGGGGATATTTGAGAAAAATAGTGAGTAGAACTAATTTTGGAGTCACGTAATATTTATAAGAGCAAATTGTATTGATATTTTCTATTAAGATGTTAAGTGGTAGTAGATTTAGTTCTTTAAGTTAGATGTCAGATTTAAATTTTATGGATGAAAAAAATAATAATTGAAAGAAAAAAAATTTCATTAAAGATAATTAATTAGATTTTTTTATAAAAATTAATTATCAATAAAATTAATAAATATTTAATACCGATAACATGATTGCAAAAAAAAAATATTAATATTCTTTAATATTTTTTTTGAATTATACACGATATCTCTCCTTATTTAATATTTTACATCAATCTTCCTTAGAGTATTTTTTTATCAGTAAAATGTTAGCTGTTAGTTTTTTAAGAGCTCTAATGCATTCCATAATAACGTGGAAAATACTCTCCTTAGAGAGGCCGACTCACACTTAAGGATGGTTACATATTCATAAATACAAGCCAACGAAGGGTTTAACTTGGTCTTGATTTTCCTACTCCAGTGACTTAGGAACTTTGAGAAAGTATTCTTATATCAAATTCTACATTGGCATCATTTGTTGAAATTTGGTTAATCCATTTCTCTCCTTCAACATGGATAGTATGTGACATCAAACTACCCGAGATAAGGCTACTCCAAATGGTCAGATGGAGGAAGTGTACTCACCCCCACTACCTTCATGTTCTCCTATCCCCTTCTCATCACTAGTACTGCAACTGTCTTTCGAGGACATTGTAAATAATGATGTTGTCACAACTGGTGCTAAAGGTGAACTCATTTATTAGCTTTTGGAACATATATAACAAGGTTGAGCCAACATCGTAAGCCATTTCCTCCCACATAAATAAACAATTTGGAGCAATGTATAAGGTAGTTAGAACATACATTGTCTTCAAATCAGGTGCTTATTATCAAGATTTTCTCATTACGAGGAACCTTAATACAATGTTGTAGTTCCCCAGTAACACACGTCTAAGCCTCTTCTTGCATTACCAATCTAAAGGTGGTTCTTTATACCACACCTGCCTCGTTGAATCTGGATCCCCTTCCAACATCCTTTTGTTAAGCACATTGTTTCCGTAGAGCCATACGTACAGGAGGGAAAGATTCTAGATAGCACTTGAATGCTTTTTTCCTAATTAAGATATTATTCGAGCTCTAGATGTTATAGTCTACAGAATTTTCCCTAAGACTTTAAGGTGGAAGCTTTTAGTCTCTCCCCCAAAGGTTGACCCATAATTGGGACAACTTTACTATGGTGTATGCTCGATGCTGTATTACTAAAAGACAAGCCCCCACATCTCACATGTTGTCCAAGAGTAGGGGCGTTCAAATTAACTTGTTATAAAAAAAATTAACCATAGATGTATATAACCAATTTCATAATAATTGGTTAATTAAAAATATTTATAAGTGTTAACTAATTTATTGGTTAAGTTAAAGTTTGGTTATTTAATTTTTGGATATGCCTGGATGTATATTTGATAACCGGTTATGATAAAAGAAATATTTGATAACAGATAATAATGCTTAAAACTTAAAACACTTTGTCGTTTCTTCTCTTTGGTATGCATAAAATGTTCCTTTTTACTCGATTACTCACAATTTCTTTACGAAACCCTAATTGCAAGTTTGTTTTTCTCTGGTTCGAAAGTTCAAAGCCCTAATTGCAACATCGGCGACCTCTATTCTTCTTTTCCTCCTCAGTGTCAACGACTTAAGGTATAATTTGCACAATTCATTTTCTCTTCTCTTTCACGTCTGTTTTGATTAAGCTTTTGCAATTAAAGACTTGGGTTTCAACTTTTCTCAAATATTGAGTAAATTTCTTTTGGATATGACAGTTTTCTTCTAGTGTATAATTTGCACAATTCATTTTCTCTTCTCTTCTCTTTCATTTGTTTTCTTTTCCTTATGGGTTCTGTTCTATTTTCATCCTTGTCCTTTCCTTCCAAAAGTTGGTGTATTAAATTTGGCGACATGGTTAAAGTGATTTTCAATTTTGATTATCCCTATTAGCATGATATAATGATTTGATATTAAATTGTGGTTTCTTAATTTTGGAAAGTTTGTTGGCAATTTGATGAGAATATGACCTTCATTAAACTCCTTTAATTATGTGATGTAATTTTCTCTCTTTGATTTATTTTTCAATTTTGTTATTTGTTTATTTTAGTTTCTTTACCTCTTGAATGCCTAAAATTGTTCTCAAATTATTGTTCCTTTATTGTTAGTAATATCAAAATATCAAATAGCGCATTATATCAACATTTTTTTAATCTTTAATAAATTACTTAGTATAATTTTATCTACATAGTTTAATGAAAGTATTGTTAGCTACTCTTTACATAAATATTCTTTGTTATTTTAAAAATTACGACATCAAGCAAATTTCTCTAATTAATTAAATCATTTCAACAATCTATTATAATTTATAAATTTTCAAATTATCACTTTTATTTGAAACTCAGTCTCATTATATATTTCATTATTTTTCATTTGATACATATAAAAAAAGGTTTCACCTTTACCTTTCATCACATTGTCATTCACATTAAACAATTGTTGGATTATTTTATCAATTGGACAATCATAATTAATGTTATTAGTTTTCTCTAAAAACTCAAATTAATTAGATGTCAAAAAGTTAGAACATAGTGTCGTTATTAGTCTCAATTATTTAATTTGATCATTAATATTTTTTATTATAATAGAGAATTTTTTGTAATGTTGATGTGCCAGACCTTGTGTGGACTAATTACTATGATTTGTAAGTGAGCTTATGACATACCTTTATTTCTATTCTTTTTTGCATGTATAGTTTTCTCATTGAGACCTCACAGAAATTAAGGTATCATGGAATATAAATAGTTTCTCTCCTCAATCATAAACACTAAATGAATCAAATGTCATATGCTTATTAAGGTAATTCTAAAATTTTAGTATTATACATGTTGAAATTTAGGGATTAATTATTTAATTATGATTACCGAGTTTCTTTATATATTAGATTTTTTAGCTACAACATCGATCAATACATGATGATCAACACTTTTATACTAACTCATAATTAAAAGAAACAAATCAAAAAACATATAAAGCAAATCAAACTAATAAAAAAAAATGATAAGATCGTATCTTTTTCAAATGTTTTAAAAGAAATAAATCAATACTCTCTATAAAATAAAAGTAAAAAAATTAAAAGATCCTAATTAAGTTACATATGAAAGACTGAACTAATATAACACCATTTAAAAAACAAAAGGTTTACAAAATTTAGTAAATAATATAGATTTATCCACACTTTTTCTTTGTTTCTGCCATTGATGTTTTATCTTTATCAAACTCTGAAAAATCATGAGATTAGAAAATAGTATAACAATGAAGCATATTGCGATATGTGGTCGAAGAAGAAATTTAAAAGAAAAGTAGAAGTATCTGGTAAGAAAATAATCAATGAGATGAAAAAGTAATTAAAAAAGAAAAATAAAATTAAGGTATAAACTTACTCATAATTTATTTTTGTCATTAATATTTGTGAACATTTATAGAACAATCAACAATGAGGCATGTAAATAATGGTCAAAGGGAAAAATATTAATTATAATTATTCTAATAAATTCAAAATAATATATAGTTATCACAATTTTAAAAAATTCTAAAATAATCTTAATTTCCTTTTTTATATATAATTATAATTGATTACTATGATACTATAATATTCTACTTCTCCCATTATTTATATCACATCTTTTTATATTCAAATGTATGATAGAATGTCAAAAAATTTAAAATAACTCGCACACAATTCCACGTGTTATATAATAATTAATGTTAAAGTAATAGTTTTTTAAAATAAAGTAATATATATTCTTTTTAAACAGTTTATGATCAAATGAATTTATTTTTAAATTATTGACAATCTTTTCAAAAAGTTATTAAAGTTTAATATAAATTAAAGATATAAAGATATTTATTAATTATAAATTTCAATTTTAATACTATATATATTTAAAATAATTTATTATAAATTTAATTATCTAAAAAATATTTATCTTGTATAATATATGGATTAAAATAATAATTTAAATTAAATAAAAACTATATTAACTTTTTATTTTATTTATACACTTAATTACAATTAATTAGAAGAAAAAAATATTCAATTTAAAATAGGTGTGATCGAAAGTAAATCAGGAATTAAATATTATGCAAGCCGTGAATAATGGTAACATCATAACGTAAATGAAACCAACTTGATAGGAAAGCCTCCTTATATTCTCAAACTTATAAATAGCTAAAGCCTCCCCTTGTTTCTTGTCCTTAATTAGCTCCTCCCATTTCTCGTTTTCTTTGTTTTCTAATTTCATTCAAGGTGATTTTTTTACATTTTGTAATTTCATTCTAGCCTTCTGGGTCTCTCAAATTTCATCCCCTTCATGTTCGTTGTGTTTCAAGCTCCATATGCGATTTATGCACCGCTGAAAAAAAGTTGTAACTGAAAAATCTGGTATGTTCTCGATCTTCTCTCCCCGCTTATCGTGAAATGATCCAAATTCATGATGTCATTGTGTGAAACGTGTTCCGAAATCAATTATGAATTCAATTCACCTGATGCGTATTCTGATAATGGCCTTATATGCCGATGAATCATTGATCAAACCATGATTTTTTTTCCTCTTCTGTTTCCAATCAGCTTTTATCATTTTTTTCTCTATCTGAAACTGTTTTGATTTGCATTTTGTCTTATATGTGCAAAATGCCAGGATGAAATAAAATAGTGGGGCATTTTGGGCCAAAAGGACATGAAAAAATTCAGCCAAGAATTCTTGCATTTTGCCTTGTTTTGATTTGTTTTCTCTTTTGCTACCGGCCATTCATTTTTCATTTTTTTATTATTATTTTGGTCATTTATGACATTCAAACCTTACATATACGAATCAAAATTTTACATTTGATTGAAAATTCATATTGCATAGTAATTAGGCAATGATTTGACGACCCATGTGTTAATAGCGAAATATTTCTCATCTACCATATTAGCCTGTCTATTAAGAAAAGTTAGAAAAAGATGTTGCAGTTTAGTTTTTTTTTAATAATTATAAAAGATGTTGAATTTTCGAAAACAAGCATTTAGTTTATTAAAATAAATGTGGGAAAGGAAAAGCACAAGGCTATTAATGGATGGTTTTCATGCCAGATTTAGGTCAAAGTTTTTCACACGATAATAATTATTGCAACCCCAAAACTATGTCAAAATTGACCTTTAATCTAGGCCGGATGGCTGCCAACTGTGTAGTAACAATAGCATCTGTAAAGCAAATTTGATATGTACCCTAAAAAACAGGCAAATTTGATGGTGGCCTAACAAATTTTCTATTTATCTCTTTCTTTCTCTTTTTTATACTCTCCTTTGTTTTATTTTTTTTTATAGGAGAGGTATTGGAGTTTGGTTATGTCCTTAATTTTTTTCACGTTGGCCATTGAAGTATCTAGTCATTGAAGGATTCTTTTTGTATGATCATGAATATTAATTTATCGTTTTATATATATTGGAATGTAAAGGTCTGCATTGGATCTGCAATTACAAAATTGGCTGAAAATTACTATTTTATCTCCATTCTAAGCTCGGGTAGGTCCATCGTTTAAGTTTTAAGTTAGAATTACATGCCACACACTGCACATAAACATATAAACATATTACTCATAAAATGCACTATGCTACAGACCTTTATGCCAATTGTTAATATAATATTATTTTTGTCTTTAATTATATAAAATTAAATTTATTTATAATTATATAATCTTTAAAATTTATCTTTAACTTAAACATATTCATCTTTTCAAATCTTTATAGGAGAGAGAAAAAGTCAATTCAGAATAATTAGAAAAAAAATTAATACAAAATAATCAATGCAGTTTTATTAAAAAAATATTTTTTTATTTAAAATTATGTCTTATAAATAAGAATGGAGGGAGTATTTTATTTTCTTTTGTTACCGAATATTTTTATAAACAATAAAAAATTTGATATATATATATTTTCATTAGTGAGAAAAAAAAGTTCTTTATCATTTGAAGATAAGCTCAAATAACTCACATATTTATACTATTCTTACTTATCTGATTCCTATCAACAAATCAAGACTTCGAATGCATTCAAGTTTGCAAGCTTATTCTGAACAAGATTCACCACCCTCACCTGGGAAGGGCTCAAGAAGCAATTCAAGGAAAAGTACTGGGAATGTGGATGATGTAAGGTCCAATGGTTGGTTAGATGCCATGAAGGCTTCTTCGCCTCCTAGGAAGAAGCTAATTAAAGGGTTCAGTAATCAGGTTGCTTCAATTGACGATGACTTTGAAGACTATTGTTCATGGATGGTAAAGTTGCTATTTAATTTCATTTCATCATTCAATATTTGTTGGTTGCTTAATTTATTTGTGATTGTAGTTGTAGTTTTGTTGCATTACTTGATATTATGGAAAAGTGTGGATAAATATGGTTGATCCAGTTACTATTACAGTACGGTCAAAAACAAGGAAAAAGTTTGGTGTTGTGACCGAAATCATGGTTCCAAATCATTTTTTAAAACTTTGCATTGACACATCTCATCTTAAAAGTTTTTTTCTTTCTAGAATGTCATTTATTTGTTTCTTTTTACCAGCTTGAATATCCGTCAGCACTAGACTCTTTTGAGGAAATCATTGACCTTGCAATGGATAAGAAGATTGCAATGTTTCTAGATTATGATGGCACACTTTCACCAATAGTAGATGATCCGAATTGTGCCTTTATGTCTGAATCTGTAAGTAATACATACTGGATTGTCATATTATATATCTTATATTAGTTAAATTTAGTCAATTCTTCTTTAGTTCATAGTGTAAATACTATCTTCCATTTTTATTTTTGTTCTTTCTCAAAACATGTTTAGATGCGTTCAACTGTGAGAAGTGTGGCAAAACATTTCCCCACAGCAATCATCAGTGGAAGAAGCCGTGACAAGGTATCTAGGATGATCATTAGTTTTACATCATTTATTGAGTTAAATAGTAAATATTAATTATTTTTTTTTTATCAGATTTACTAAGTCATAAAGCCATGGTTACTTCATTTTTCAGGTTTTTGATTTAGTTAAACTAACAGAACTCTACTACGCTGGTAGTCATGGGATGGACATTATTGGCCCTGTTAGTGAGACTTTGTCCAAAAATCACCCAAATTGTGTCAAGTCTAATGACCATCCGGTGTGTAATAATAATGAAGCAAGTTGCCACCTTTTTTAATCAGCAAATGTTTCGTTGTTAGTTTTGTTAATTAGCGAGGAGATTTAAATCAGCAACCTCTCTCTCTTTCATTTTTTTTTCATCCTTAGATCAATTTTATATTTCTTGTCACTGTTTTACATACCGATAAATATCAAAGAACTAATTCAGAAGTTCACTATGACTCAATTTAAATGTGTCTAGGGAAAGGAAACAACTCTCTTTCAACCTGCAAGAGAATTTCTATCTATGATTGATGAGGTGCAAATTCTCTCTCTATCTCTGTCTCATATTAAGCGAGAAACATTCACCTTTTTCTCTATAATTAAAAAGAAACTAATGATGGGACGATTTCATGCAGATTTTTAGAATCCTCGTAGAGATTACTAAAGATATACAAGGAGCAAAAGTTGAAAATCACAAGTTTTGTGTTTCTGTGCATTACCGTAATGTAGAAGAGAATGTAAGTGTTGGTTGCATCAACCATGAAGAGTTGATATCTTTTTTTCACCTCAATCATTTCATAATCTTTTTTTTTTTTACTTAATGAACTGCAGAATTGGACAACGATTGGACAACGTGTCCATGATGTCTTGAAAGATTACCCTCTTTTACGTTCAACTCATGGACGAAAGGTATGTATGACGAGCATTCTTAATTGGAAAATAGACACTTTGTTCTTAGCATAATTTTTAAACATTTTATGATAGTTACTAATTTATAACTTTAGTAACTCGATATTCAAGTTTGTTCAAGCACTCCATTGTGTAATTCAATTAGCTACATCATAAATATCTCTTCCCTATGTTTTGGTGTGGTAGGTTTTAGAAGTTCGTCCTGTGATTGATTGGAATAAAGGAAAAGCTGTTGAATTTTTACTTGAATCTCTAGGTAAGAACCTCTCTTCTGTCTCTTATTACATACCAAGTATGACAAAGGTGTTTAATCATGATATTGCTGAACATGCAAAATGGTTTTGTGCAGGGTTAGCTGATAGGAATGATGTACTTCCCATTTACATCGGAGATGACAAAACTGATGAAGATGCATTCAAGGTATTCAATTTAAGCTGCGTAAAATAGAATTTTCGGTTTTTTCTTTAATCGGATAGGTTAATTATTATGCTACAAACTTTGACGATTGCATTGAACTTTTTTTAGAATCCAAGAGAAATATATTATACATTGAACTATGTTAACTATATATAGATGTTGCGAGAGAGCAATCGAGGTTATGGAATTTTGGTTTCATCAGTTAGGAAAGAAAGCAATGCCTTCTACTCTCTTCGAGACCCCAATGAGGTTCAAATCTCAACATAGTTATATATGCATTCTTGGCTATGCAATTATTTTGTTTGATTCTTCTTGGTTAGAATTAATATTATTTCTATAATACGTGTAGGTCATGAAATTTCTTCAACTATTGGTAAATTGGAAGAATCAAGAAAGATAGCATGGGAAGAAGTAAACGCAAGATATTATAATATATATTGATAGCATTTTGTTTCATTATATCAATCACATAGATTTTTTAGGACTGATTTCTTCCTCCGGTTTGATGTCTAGTAAGTTTTTATGAATGGAAGCTAGTGGATTATGTGCATTAGTGGTTATTATTCTATATACCATTATAGTATTTTTTTTTTTTTTATTCTTCTCAAGTTGTAATGTTTGAGATATCAGTTAGCTAGCTAAAGCTAGATTAATTAGTATCAATTCATGTATTATTAACTGCTTAATGAGCAAAAGTTATGAAAAAAAAGTAATATTATTTATACATTAATTAGTTTTAATAATAATTTATTCAATATTTTTTATCACCATTTATTTTATCACACAATTTACTGTTTTTTTCTATCTTTTTTTTTTATATAAAAATATACTTTCTATCGTATGTGCATTAAGGAATCAATATCATTGAGAGATTTATAAAAAAAATACTATTTTTTATACAGAAAAAATACAGTATTTGACAATATATACTTATTTTTGTAAAAAAAAAACTTGCAACTGCTTTATAATTTTAAGTTGTGATAAAAAAGTAAATGTCGGATGATTAGGGCGTTAGAAGAAAAAAAAAACAGGAAACAAGACACGACGGAAGTCATTAGGAAATTGTCTATTTATTGTTTTCAAAGAAAAAATTCAATGAAAAAAGGTACATATATAATTTACAATAAGGACAACACCAGTGAAACAAGATATTATAGGACATAAATTATAAACTAAATTATACATGCATGTTTAATGAAAGAAGTTGAAAATATTTTTTGTATATTAAAATATATCATTTTAATTAAATTACATGTCTATTCTTTTATGAAACATATGTTTATATTTTATAATACTTATATATAAAAGGCTCTTATCGATTTTTCACCTTAAGTTTATAAAATGTCAAGATCAATCCGAAAAGAGACTCAACTAGTGCCCCTGCACAACCCATATAATGTTCATAAAATTTGTTATTTGAGCCTTAAAACGGGATTAAGGATCTAATCAAGTTTCATGGAAAGTTAGGTTAATTTTTTTGAAAAAAATTATTTTTAAATGTGATCTTTAACAAAAAGACATATTAGCTAAAATTCATTATTAAGTCTTATTACAGTAAAATTAAATTAATAAAAGAGATTAAAAGTCATTAATAATGAATTAATGAGCTTAAGACTAGTTTTGAAGCCTTAATTGGAGACTATGTTAACTAAGGATAAATATGTAATTTCATCCTTATTATATTAAAATTTAGTTAAAATAAATTATTAGGGTCACACTTGTGACACCCTAATTTTTTTAGTTTGTGATTAAGTAATTTTAATTAAATTAGAAGAGAAATTATATTAAATTTCTATGTCCTTATACATATAATATTGTATTGTTTAAGTGTTGAGAGCTGAGTTGTTATGGGCCTTTTGTTTGGACTATGGAATTAATTTTAGTGAGATTAGTCCATCTCCTTGTGAACAAATCCTAAACCTAAGAGACATCCACCCTCATTTTTCTCATTTCCCACTCACTTAAAATGCTCTTGCTTTCTCTCTTCCTATCAAGACACATCAATCTCCTAAGATTAAAGAAGTCTAGTCCCTCATCAAGATAAGATTTCCTTGCCTCTCCTTTTTAAGTTGGTAGCTTCCTTGAAGATTGGTGAGCTCTTCCTATTTCTTACTTTCATAGATGAGTTCAACCAAACTTGAGTTTTAAATTCCTAAAATTTGACTTGTTTTGTTTTGGGGTAAATATTTGTGCTTATGTCGGTTTGGGAGGAAGTTCCTTCCTTTGGGTCAAAGTATCTTCCTTTTTCATCTGCCCAAAAACATGAAACTATAAGGTAAGGGTAATTCACATTTTTCTTGTTTTTTTTAATGATTTGTGATGTGTTGAAGGGATTATGTTGATGGTTTGATGTGGAAATACAAAAATCTTGATGTGAACATGTTGATTCAGTGTAGTGAGCTTTTTGTGGTAGCTTTTGATTTGATGATGAACGCATTCAATGTTGTAACATTTGTGTTAAGTGGAATGGTGTTGGATATAAGAAAAGTTGAGTTTTTGAGCGAAAATCAATGTTTCTGCTCCTATTGAATCATTTAATTTATTAAAATGCTCTATAGTTGATTAAAGTGAGTCTCAGATATTGATTCCTTGTTATAACTTATGTATTAATCGATTAAATAGTATTTTAATCAATTTATTCGAGTTACTAGAGTTGTTTAATTGATTTTGGTTATGTTTTAATGGATTAAAACAATATTTAATCAGTTAAATTTAGCAGAGAATGACCATAGTTCATTTATGCTAGTTTTAATCGATTAAAAATTATTTTTTCTATATAGTTGATTAAATCAATCAACAATCAATTTTAGTATGGGAATAATTCAAAAAAATGATTTACATGAAAGTTGTAATCTTAGATGTTAGTTAACTAATAACTTTGGTATCACTCGAAACAAATGTTTACAACTTTAGATATGATCAAATTAGTGACTTGTTAGAATTTGATAAAAGTTTTACATTGTTCATAATTTTAGGTATAATTTACTTTCGATTCAGGTCTTGTATGTTCACCAATCACCACTCCAACTCTCAAATATACAACTTTAAGCTATCCACACCAGATACCAAATTGTTGTAGAAGACAATAAATGCATTCTCTTACTTTATGTTATTGAATGATTTTTTTTACCGTCAATTTTTTAATTTTTATAAATAGAGTTGTCAAAGTGTGCCAACTTGATTAATGTAAATTGGTTTACCACAGGTTTGACAATAAACGAATCACCTCAACTAGACTGATCATTTTTTGACAAGTCAAGAAAAACTCAACTCGTCCTAAAGTTAATTTGCATAAAATTAAAATAATTAAAAATATATAGAAAATTAAAAAAATGTATAAAAATAAGAAGTCCCAGACAGTACATGCAATGGAATAATAATGAAGTTGTTTTGACAGTGAAAAGTAAGTTCAACAAATTTTCCTCCTATTTTACAAACACATGCAATTAAATCAAGTAGCTAGAATTGCGTATGTCAGAAATCTCATATTGAGGTGGAAGATAATATTTATAGCTTTGAAAATTCACGTCCTACTGAAAATTATTTCCTGATTTATTCAATCTTACACTACTTATTGAGTCTCGAAGAACACATTTAAGGACCTCAATAATGTAACTATGTATGGAAAATGCAGCATGGCTATGTGGATATCACGAAGTGGAAGTTGAAAAGGACTCTGGATATCACAACTTAGGATTTAATTTATCAAACGAATCATTTCTTTGATGATGTGAAGACGACCATTAACATTCACGAAAAAAAGAAAGAAAAAGAGAGATTGTAGGGAAGATAAACAATAATTGTTTATTAAAAATAGAAACATGATTTTAAGTAGTAATGATAAATAGCTCACAGTTTTGCCAAAATATTATATTGAGTTCGTACTTTGTATGATAGCTTAACAATTTCAATTTTATTATTAATGAAAAACTTTCTATTTCTATTTGCATACTATTTAATAAAGCGTAAACTAATCTATTTATATTTTAATAATCAATTGTTTAGTCCTTGCATCTACAAATTAAAATAGAATATATATATATATATATATATATATATATAATTCTATCATTAATTCTTATTTTTAATTTTCAACCACAAATGACTGACATAGCCTCATAGGAAGAAAACATTGTCTTCAAGCTCAAAGGGAGAGTCAATCTCTAAAGATTATTTTCTTAGGTGGAAAAATCCCTTACCATGTGTTTGGATGAGAGATTTAGAAATTTTTAAGAAATTCAAATACACAACATTTTAATTGCCTTGATTTAAATTTTTTTCATTTTGTAAATATTTTGTTTGGATGAGACAATTCAATTGCTTTTGTCTTTTAATTTTCTTGTTTGGATAAAGTAATTCAATTTGAATGAAATTCAAAATTTTAAATATTTATTAAAATTACTTATATTTAATAATTAAATAATCAAAATAATTTCTTAATGTTATAATTCAAATTTTTAGAGATAATGATGATGACATGTAACTCAAATTTTTAATTTAAATGGAGGTGATGATGATGATGGATCGAGAATTCATCGCCACTGTTGGATATGCCGAAAATTGAACTTTGACTCATCAACGACTGATGATGCTGTTATCGCTACATCTCCTTTTGTCGCCTGAGCTCCAAAACCTTCCGATGCAAATTTGAATGCTTCGTTGACATGAACGTTGAACTCGCCGCCGACTGGTATTCCGGTATCAGCCTCCCGGACTTGAACCTCATGCCACACGCGTTGCATAGAGTTTTCGGTCTCATCGGTCCCGTTCACCACTGTGGCGTCTTCTCCGCACCACAATGAAGGCATTTGCATCCAGAACACTCCACATTCGTTCCCTCTCTCTTCTTCGCTTGCGGCGGCTTCACCTACTCCGACATGACCAAGTGGAGCAGGCGAGTGGACCAGTCCCCCGACACCTCGCGTGAGCGCTTGCTGCATGCCCTCCCTGGGCAAGGAGTTTTCGAGTGGAGAAACGGTGAGTTTCGCAAGGTGCCGTCAGAGGCTAATGGCGTAAGCGTGTCAGTGGAGGAGGAGGACTCCGACGTCAGAAATGGTAGCTCGTGACGCCGCTGAAAGAGAGTTACAGAGTGTGGCTGAGAGAGGGAGAGAGCTGGTATGCTCTGAGGAATTTTAATTCCTTTGTTTTTGGTGAAAATTTGAAATGCTGCTAGGGTAGTACATTAAAATGCTGTTAAAAAATGACAACATTTTAATTACTTTTAAATATCTCATCCAAACATATTACATTATGGGAAAACATTTTAATATTCTTGTTGAAATACTTTTACCTGTTTTAATTTCTCCATCCAAACTCATTGTTAAGCTTATGAGCTTTAGTTATTAGGTGAGACTTTTTGTTGTTTAACTCATAACAATTGGTTAGTTTTAAGAAAATAAATAACTTTATTTTTTTATTATGTTTGTCTAAATTATTTTTATTTAAAAAAATTAATTTTTTTATTTGTTTTAAGAATTAAATCATATTTACTTATAAAAGTACTTATTTTAAAATTATTATTTTAAATTTAAACAAACTCACCTAATATATTCTTATTTGAGAATTGATGTACTCGATTGCTGCATTCCAAAACACTTCATCAATGACATTTTACTAATTTGTTTTTACTGGTCAAAATTTTCTGACTAATCTTATTCATGAAGTCGATCCTTTCAATTACAACACTAATATTATGAGCATAAACTCAAAGGGAGAGTCAATCAATTAGGAGAAAGAATATCTTAGACTTGTAAGCCTTTAGTTATCATAATTTTTTTTATATGTAACTGTTAATTTGACACTAATGAGTAATGATACTTACATTTATATTTAATAATATAAAATACATTATGTAATAAAAAAATACTTTTATAATAATTTAAGTAGAATTTTCTCCCATCATTATTTTTTTCAGTTGTTCACATCTTTTTCATATTTTTTTATTTGTCATATTCTTTATCATTTTCATCATTTTTTTTTATCTATTTTCAGTAGTGCATGCAAAATATATATATATATATTAAATGTAAAAAAATTCTTAATAAATTATTTCTTTGTATTTATACATGTTATAATTTTAAGTCTTCGAAGAACAGAAAAAAAATTGTGAGATAATTTATTTGTACAATTATTTTATCCAATTTAATTTTACAATTAACAATGAAATAAGAAAAACAGAAAATAAATACAAAATAAGATTAACCACATGTTTAGCTTAGCTTTAATATAAAAATAATGATAATTTATTTTGAAAACTGACAGTTTTTTTTTATGAAAATAGTTGAACGGAAAGACACTCCCAATACTACCTAATAGGATGTCAATGACATGTTAGGATTACCAACATACATTTGCCTATAGATTGCACAAATATTTTCACTCTCAATTACAGTTACTCAATTAGTCTCTAGATGCCGACAATTAGTCTTTAGATGCCAAAGGATTTTCTTAAGGAGGATTGTCCACCAAACAAAAAAGTGTGATCAAAGGAATTTGAACCCACACCCATAAAATCAATAATATGAAGTTATCATTGTATTAAAATAAGTTAAGTAAATTAAAAATTTAATTGCAAATTAAAGACTTGTGATTTTCAACCTGCAAGAGAATTCCTGCCTATGATTGATGAGGTGCAAATTCTCTCTCTATTTCTCTCTGTGTCTCATATTAAGCCAGAAACATTCAACTTTTTTTTCAAGAATTAAAAAGAAACTAATGATGGCACAATTCCATGCAGATTTTTAGAATCCTCGTAGAGATTACTAAAGATATACAAGGGCAAAAGTTCAAAATCACAAGTTTTGTGTTTCTGTGCATTACCATAATGTAGAAGAGAATGTAAGTGTTGGTTGCACCATGAATAATAATGAAGTTGTTTTGACGGTGAAAAATAAGTTCAACAAATTTTCCTCCTATTTTACACTACTTATTGAGTCTCGAAGAACACTTTTAAGGACTTCAATAATGTAACTATGTATGACAAATGCAGTGTTGCTATGCGGCTATCACGAAGTGGAGGTTGGAAATGACTCTAGATATCACAGCTTAGGATTTAATTTATCAAACGAATCATCTCTTTGATGATGTGAAGATGATCATTAACATTCACCAAAAAAAAGAAAAGCAAAGGAGATATTGTAGGTAGATAAACAATAATTGTTTATAAAAAAAAACAGAAACATGATTTTAAATTAATAGTAAAGATAAATAACTCATAGTTTCCCCAAAATATTATATTGGATTCTACTTTGTATGATAGTTTAACAATTTCAATTTTGTTATTAATGAAAAACTTTCTATTTCTATTTGCATACTATTTAATCAAGCATAAACTAATTTATTTTTATTTTAATACTCAATTGTTTTGTCGTGGTATATACAAATTAAAATAGAATATATATATATATATATATATATATATATATATATATATATATATATATATATAATTCTATCATTAATTCTTATTTTTAATTTTCAACCACAAATGACTGATATAGCCTTATAGGAAGAAAACTTTTTCTTCAAGCTCAAAGGGAGAGTCAATCTCCGAAGATTATTTTCTTACGTGGAAAAATCCCTTAAGCTTATGAGCTTGTTATTAGGTGAGACTTTTAATTGTAACTCATAACAATTGGTCAGTTGCTTATTTTAAGAAAATAAATAATCTTTTATTTATTTATTATGTTTGTCTAAGTTATTTTTACTTAAAAAATATTTTTTTATTTGTTTAAAGAAGTAAATCATATTTATTTATTAAAATACTTATTTTAAGTTTAAACAAACTTATCCAATATATTTTTATTTGAGAATTGATGTACTCCGTTGCATTCCACAATAATACTTTACTAAACTTTTTTTATTACTCAAAATTCTCTCTGAGGAATCTTATTTATGAAGTCGATCCTTTCAATTATAGAACTAATGTTATGAGCATAAACTCAAAGGGAGAGTCCATCCCATCAAAAATAATCTATTAGGTGAAAGAATCTCTTAGACTTGTAATCCTATAGTTATCATTTTTTTTATATGTAAACATTAATTTGACACTAATGAGAAATGATACTTACATTTGTATTTAATAAAATAAAATACATTATGTAATACAAAAAATAGTATTCTTATAATAATTTAAGTAGAATTTTCTCTCTCATTATTTTTTTCAGTCGTTTACATCTTTTTTATATTTTTTTATTTGTCATATTCATCATTTTTTTAATCTATTTTTAGTAATGGATGCAATATATATATATATATATATATATATATATATATATATATATATATATTAAATATAAAAAAATCTTAATAAATTATTTCTGCGCATTTATACATGTTATAATTTAAGTTTTCGAAGAACAGAAAAAAAATTGTGAGAAAAATTATTGTACAATTCTTTGATTCATTTTAATTTTATAATTAACAATGAAACAATAAAAACAGAAAATAAATAAAAAAATAAGATTAACCACATGTTTAACTTAACTTTAATATAAAAATAATGATAATTTATTTTGAAAACTCTGAGTTATTTTATTTTATTTTTTATAAAAATAGTTTAAAAGACACTCTCAATACTACCTAATAAAATGTCAATGACATGTTAGGATTATCAACATAGGTTCACCTAGAGGACTAATGTACAAATCTGAACACAAATATTTCCACTCAATTACAGCTACTCAATTAGTCCCTGGACGTCCAGGAATTTTCTTAAGGAGGGTTGTCCACCAAACAAAAAAAGTGGCATCAAAGGAATTTCAACCCACACTCATAAAATCAATAAAATGAAGTTATCATTGTATTAAAATAAGTTAAGTAAATTAAAAACTTAATTGCAAATTTTATCACCTAATTTTCATAATTTTACAAATTTTATTATTAAATTTTTTCTTTTTTCATAAATTTTACCATTTAATTTTTAAAATTTCACAAATTTTACCAAAATTTTGTGTGGTTATAATGGTGTAAAAATTCACTTTTTACAATAGTTGTGATTATAATCAAATTAAAAAACCACTTTTTATATGGTTATAATTACAAAAGTTAAAATCATTAATCTTTCAAAAAGAAATAAAAATTTAAATGCTAAAATTTGTAAAAATAATAAAAGTTGAATAATAAAATATAAAATTAAGCACAAATTAAATCCACATATTATTAATGTAATTGGATTTGTTTTCTCTCTTGAAATCAGTGTTGTAAATGGAAAACAAAATTATGTGTCTAAATTTAGAAAGGTGATTAGATGTGGCCTAGTACTGTTATTTAATTCAAAAGATACTATAATATAAGAGAGTGTGACTGAGTTTGGCGTCTTAATCTCTCTATAAAAATGTCAATCACCTTGCGAACTCCGCCTTCTACAACTCTCTCTTCTGCTGCATCTTCCATTCACAGAACAAGATCCACCACCTTCTCCTTCTCGCTTTGTTCCCCACCAACTCTTCGCTTCAATTCCCACAGCTCCCTCTCTCTTACTCGCGCTTCCGCTTCCTCTATCACTACCGGTAATTAATATTTGTATTATCAACCATTTCTATTACTCTCTTAATTCCTTCATTTCTCGCTTTTACTTTCTTTTTTTCCCCTCTCATTTCGCAATTTCCAATTTCCGTTATTCGCCTGCAGCTTCGACCACTGAGCTGGACGCTGTGTCCTCCTTCAGCGAGATCGTTCCCGACACCGTCGTTTTCGATGATTTCGAAAAGTAACGTCGTTTTTGCTTCGTTCTACTGTGGAATTTGAATTAATTTTGATCTAATTGATTAGTTAATGATTTAACGCACCTACGCTGCTGCAGGTTTCCTCCAACTGCTGCTACTGTCAGTTCCTCGCTCCTCTTGGGAATATGTGGCCTTCCAGACACCATTTTTAGGGTCAGATTTTCAGTCTTTGATATACCTAACATCTGCACTTTGGTCTGAGTCCGAGTTACATTTTTTATTTTTGCTGTAGAATGCCGTGGAAATGGCTTTAGCTGATTCTGAGTGTTATGGACTTGAAAATCCTAACGCGCGATTGTCTTGTTTTGTCAACAAGGTATTTATTTATTTATCTATCTTGCTCCTTTTTAAGTTTAATTTTTTATTTAAATATTTAATGATAACTTATGAAGCTCATTTGAGTCTAACTGTGGTTGTTTTGTGGATTTGATCCTGGAATTTTGTAGGCTTTTGCAAATGTCGGTAGTGACATGGCAAAGCTTGTCCCTGGCCGTGTTTCGACGGAAGTGGATGCGCGGTTTGCTTATGACACACCTGCCATTATCAGGAAGGTATTTGGTTATATGCTTCATTGACCACTGATAATGTTAAGATTTCATTGCTATGCATCTAGAAAGCGAGATTGTGATGTTGAATACATTTGTAGTTTCAATGCCTTTTATTCTCGGGAATGCCAAAACTTGAGCCATGTAATTGTTCAGATTTATAAAGTTCTTATTAAGTTGTCTATTCTGGTCTTGACTAAGCCATAGTACCTCCTATTATTAAAGAAACAGTTAAGATTTTGACAACAGATTGTACATCATTCTCAAGTGAGCAATGCCCAAACTTAGGAGATAGGTGTTTCTGTCTGTCTTTCTCTTTCCCATTCTCCCCCTCTCTCTGTAAATTCTAAACTGTGAATGGCTGTTAATCTGTTTAGAAACAAGCTTCAAATTTTGTGAATCCTTAGTGCTCAGTGCAGTTATAAAATCCACCTACCCTTACATAATACACATGTATTGTGCCTAGCCGTTTTGAAATCTGATGCTAATATTGTTATCAAATTTTATAGGTACATGACCTGTTGAAGTTGTACAATGATAGCAATGTACCTCCGAAACGTCTGTTGTTTAAAATTCCTTCAACTTGGCAAGTGAGTAATATTGAAAAATAGAATTGTAGTGCCAGCTGAATTCAGAAATACTGATGAGTGATGATTTACTTTATGTACTTATGGGTTGCTTGCATTTTATTTAGGGAATAGAGGCTGCAAGGTTGCTGGAATCTGAAGGCATACAGACACATTTGACCTTTGTCTACAGGTTGTTTTTTTTTTAAAATATTTTGCAGCAAGCTCTTGAGCTTAATACATGAAGGATGTCATTTCATTATATGTAGTACATAAAATTTTCATTCTTGAATGCTTTTAATACATTGCAAATGTTATCTCTAAACCACATGAATCATATGATGGTATATTCTGTATTGTTCCATTATAAGAAAAAGAAAATCACACAGATATTACTTTTTAGTAGCTATGTTCATAACAAATTTTATTCACCTGACATATATGTTCACTATTCTCAAGGACTGTTTTACTGTTGTTTTTATTAATCCCAAAAGGGTGTCATCTGAGCTTGAATGATCTGATGTTTCTTTTGTTCAGCAGAATCTTCTATCTGATATCTTATTCCATAGCAATGATAATTCTCAATTAGTTTGCAATTGTTTGAGGCTTTACGTATTAGCTTGGACTTTGAAGTATATGTAAATCCTAATCTTCAAACAACAAATGAAAAGCAATCTCCATAACAGAACTTCTACAACAAAAATAATTAATACAAAGTTCTAATCATATTCCCATAAATGGAAAAATAAAAAGGCATCTTTTCTCTGAAGACAGAAATTTTATGTATTGGGAAAAAAATGCCAAAGTTTCATTACTACAATTTTTTGTTGTTAAATTTGAATTGCAAGTCTGGTTATGATTTTATCATGACCATTGTCTTCATCTTTTAATATCTTCTTAGGGTGGGGGAAAACTGTTCCAAAAAAAATGCTGCATTTAAGTCATTGTTTGATAGAAGTACAATCTTTAATTTTTTTTGGACTTTGGACCACCAATTTGAATGTCTGATGGCTCATGCTATGAAGCATGACATCATGCCTTTTTAATAGAAGTTTTTGTGAAATGTTCTGCTTTTTGTTGCAACAAAAGAAAAAGGAATTATATGCTTTGATGAAAATTACATGTTTGTAACTTTGGATACTGAATGCTGATGTTAAATTTTTTCCATTTCCTTTTCAAAATTCAAACATCTAAGTAAGTTTGTATCCTTGGATCTAGTGGCTGTGTTATTCCATTTTATCTGAGCAATTTTGTTTTATTTATTCTTAATCTTTCTATGGATTGGTTCTATTTGTTCAGTTTTGCTCAAGCTGCTGCTGCAGCTCAAGCTGGTGCTTCTGTCATTCAAATTTTTGTTGGTCGCATAAGGGTAATTTCTATCTTTATTTGTGTCATAAGAATGTTGAACAACAAGTTTTAGGGTATCCTATTTAAACTTTGTAATTTTTCAGGATTGGGCACGTAATCATTCTGGTGACACAGAGATAGAATCTGCCCAGCTAAGAGGAGAGGATCCAGGGCTGGCATTGGTCCGTTCTTGAATATTGCTCTACTGTTGATGCTTTTTCTCTATTATTAGAATTTTTTATTTTTATTTTTGTGAAAATTAACTTATACAGCTCTTGTGGTGGAAATGTAGAAATAGAGATATACATTTCTCTGATCCCAGTTTAAGTCAACAATGGTATGACTTGAGGAAAACAGCTTGGTTCTTACAAGAATCAGATCTTTGCTAAAAATAGTTAAGATGATCACCAACAAAGCCTATGCTTGAAATCTTTATTATTATTTCAGGTGACAAAAGCTTACAATTATATTCACAAATATGGACATAAGTCAAAGTTGATGGCAGCAGCAGTTCGCAACAAACAGGATCTATTTAGTCTTCTGGGGTATTCAAAGACTTACCTTCAGTCATATCCAATTTAATACCTGATTTTAGTTTTATTTGTACAATATACAATCAATTTATTTGCTTTTTTCTCCTTGTCTAGGGTTGACTATATCATAGCTCCTTTAAAGGTATTGCAGTCTCTCAAAGAATCTATTGCTTCTCCTGATGAGAAGTACTCTTTTGTTAGGAGGTTATCTGCTCAGTCTGCTGCCAAGTACACATTTAGTGATGAAGAGGTATGGTTTCAGTCTCTGATGTCATTTGCCTTTCCCCTTTACTAAGTAGAAATTTCTTAGTTGAAACTGCAACAGCAAAATTGAGTTGGTATCAATATGTCCACCTCATAATCGCAAAACATAATGGCATGCCTATTTGTCCTTTCTGTCTCATAAATGGTAAATCAAAACCCAATTAGATGAAGAGCAACTTCAAACTGCATGTTGCCTGTTATGCGGTTACTCCAAAAAGGTATTAGATCTCCCATCAATATAAGCTCAAGAAAATCAAAATCAGCCAACCCTAACTTTCCTCGCCTTATTGGTGTGAAAGTTTGCTTAATTTGAGATTTTTATCAATACCATTGACTATGCTATGGAAAATGATATGGCATTACTTGCCATTTATGATTTATGATGACTGGTTAGGGTACACTTATGTTATTCAGTTTTCTTTGCTACCACCGTCATCAGTGGGATAGTGTTATAAAATGTCATTCTTGTTCTTGAGTTTGTCAGATTTGCTAAATTTGCTCTACTAATAAGCTTACATTCATGGTATTCAGCTTGTTAAATGGGACGAAGATAGCCTCACAAAAGCCATGGGGCCTGCAGCTGTGCAGCTTCTGGCTGCTGGACTGGATGGCCATGCTGATCAAGCAAAGCGGGTGGAAGAGTTATTTGAGAAAATTTGGCCACCACCTAATGTATGATTCGACTTCTTTATGTCGCACGAGAGTCTTTTGCCTGATGGATCAATAAACATAACACACAACAGATGAAGGGAATATTCCATTGTTTTTCTTTCCCTCTTAACCTTGAATTCTTGAACAATTTAGCACGCGGTTCCTAAATGCACATTTTGTTCTTTTTCTTTTCTTTCTTTTGTTGCAATTGCATTTGTCTACTTCTTATACTGTGACTCTCGTCTATCTTTGGTGTACCATACTATCATTCACTAAAATTCCCGGAGCTTATATTTTGTTTTAATTTAAATTAAAACCCGAATACTGCATAATTCGGAATGTAAAATCACATTTCACCTAAGCTTTTTCTGAATGTAAAAAATTTACTATGGAGGTGCAAGAAGCAACTGCCAAAATTATTTTATTACGAATCAAAGTTTGTACCATTAAAATGATTTTTCCAATTAGATTTTATTAGGATTTGAATTGATTTAGAAGTTAAACCCTAAGGATGGAACTCATTAAATATTGGTAGAGGTGGAAATGGACTGAGTTAAAACCTATTGAAAAGTTTGCTTTATAGTAAGATTTATTTAAAAAAATTCACTAAATTGATAAAAAAAAATCTGCAGATGATTAAGTCTCAACAAATATTTCAGTAAAAAAAAAAACGTCTCAACAAATATTAAGAGAATGCAAGAAAAAGACACGAAAAATAAATCAGGTCTTAATAAGTATTAAGGAAAGAGAACGTAAAAAAAAAAAAAGAAGGAAAAATGAACTTTCATTAAAATATCCAAAAGTTTCATAGAAAACTTCCTAGTCCCAACAAAAGGGTTTACGTAGACATAAAAAAAAAAATCCTAAAGAGAGAGATAAAGAAAGATAAAATTCTATCAACAGATAATGTGACATGAGCTTTACCAGAATCGTCCTTCTTGTGCTTGTAGAGTTCTTAAAGGGAGAAAGAGGAAAAGTCTTAGATGGCAACTTCAAATTAGTGAAAGAGCAAAGATCTCCAACCCTTTTTCCCCCCTTTTTATTTGTGAGCTAGATAACTCTCACTGTAGGAGAAGCTCATAACTCTCAAAAGTTTTTTTTGGGCTAGCCTTTGGGTCTTCCTTTCTGATCCATTAGAGCTATGATCTTCCCTTTTATTTGTTGAAAATGAAAATAAAAAGAACGACAAACTATACTAATTCTCCTTGAGGTTTCTTCAAATCTTCCCAATATCCCTCTTTTTTTTTATCCTTACACTAACTCTCTTATTTCATTATACATTGCACTAAAGCCCTTACCCTGATTATTTGAACAATATTACACTGTGTAATCCTATAAAGGGGATTGTTATAAATGAAAAAAGAAAAAAGGTAATGTGCAAACTCAAGAAACTTATTTTATAGGGACCAAAACTAAAACTTATTTATTTTATAAGGACCAAAATCAAAATTTTCTCATTGATGGGACTGGCCAAAAAGAACATTTTAAAATTTAAAGGGATGAAAAAAATATATTTTTTTACAAAATAAAAAATTGCTCATCTTTATAGAAATTAAAAATATATTTAAACCTTTATCTAAATTAAATTGTGACAATTTCTAATTAAAATTAACAACTAATAGAACTTGTTAAAACATGAATGAAAAAATAAAAAATAAGTAGAAACCTTTATTAGCGTAAATATTTGTGGAGCTAACTACCTCTGATAAATATGAACTATTTTATAACTTTTTTATAAAAGATAAAAAAAAATCCGAATTTCGTATGTAATGATTAAAATAAAAAATAATGTCAAATATAAATATTGCACGTTTAGTTTAATTTATTTTTGTTAGTTTTGTAAGAGATTTGAAATAAATAAATATTTTTTCTGAAAAATTTACCCTCAAGCTGCCCTAAAATTTTAATTCAACTAAAAATTAAATGATGGCGTCGTTTAGTTTTAATAAATTGAAATTGTCTAATGATGCGATTCAATTCAGACATAACTTAAACCTTACTTTAATCCTTTATAGTTAGAAAGAGTGCACGAACAAGTAGAAAACATTAATAAACTATTTTAAAATTAAACCTAAACTTACAAGATCCATTACAGTCTCAAGCAGAGTGTGGGAAGCTGCTAAACCCACCATGCGTTGACGTATGTTGGTTGGACGTGGATAATGAATCTACATGGATGAGTCTCCATCTCTAATTTTGAGCAGGGTCCCACTAATGGAGGCTTTTTGACCCTATAATTATAATTTTGTTGAAATTAATTTAATATAGTGTAGATCGTAAAGTAATTTTTTTTTTGTTGAATTAACAGATGTTTTAGTCCTTAAATTTAGAGAGATATTTTTTCAGTCTCTAAAATTTAAAAATTATTTCTTGATTTCAATGACGTCGCAACCAGCACAGTGTATATCAAATTTTTAACGTTCTTTTTATATCATCAACACTCCTATATATAATCGATGTTAATGAGTTGCTACCCCCAGAATCCTTGCTGTTTGATCATGGTCCAGTGTGGTGACCATGCATAGTTAATTGACACCAGTGTTCCTTAGTGAACAGTATCTCCATAGTGAAGCATAAATAAATAGGTTATGTGTGCTCATAAACTGTCGTGATTAGCTTGGTGGGAGAAAATCAAGGAGTCATTCGTTGTATCAAACATTATTGAGAATAAATGTAATCATAACAAATCGTAATTCCCGAGGGGCATGTGGAGTCGGCAACACCACCCATTTGCTGCACGTGGATTTTGGAAACATGCATTATGTTAACCCTGCTAGGTAGGGCATGCATATCAATTAGAGTACATTAATTCTAATGCAAGCGTAAAGATCTGGTTTAGGTATTGTCTGCTTAATTTCTTAATTTCGTCTTATTTTCAATAATGAAACGTGAAACATGCATGAAACATTATTGCTGACGAAAAAAAAAAGAAACATTATTGGATGGGATAGGTGAGACGAATGCAACACCAGCCACAACCGTCAAAGAACAAAAAAAAAAAAAAGAAGAAAGAAAATTTTGAACCAGTAGCCAATGGGGAGTGGTAACATTATCATCATTCACATGTGGCCTAAAAATGACACGAAAATATTTGGTAAACAGAAAAGCCACGTCAATGTGTGTTGGCATTTGGTAGTTGCATTATTGTATGTAGAGAAATATGGCATGTGCAAAATGTAAGGACCATCCGACTCAATCTTACTCAGCAATGAGTGACACTTGTCATCGAATCACTAATTAGAATCATAATAAAGAAACTGATTGCCGAATGTGGGAATATGTTTGAATTGAGCTAGATATGAAGGGCTTTTTTTCTCTCTTTTTTAACAGTTATATATGAATCGGTCAAGCAACTAATTTTTTTTATTAGGATGTGTTAAATTGTATTTTTTTTAATGATTTTTTAATGTTCTTTTATGATGTTTATAGTAAATATTTTTTTTCATTTTAATTTCTTAACTAATATTCTAAGAAGATTAGTTCACAAAATTCTATTTTATTACTATAAGCTTAGTTTAGGTGAGTTCGATCTCGTTGCTTCCCTCAAGAGCAATGATATATAAATTTTCGTTGAGAACAATAAACATATACAACATAAATATTTACTTTCTAGTATAATCTATTTTATATCCAAAATCCAATTAGGATTATAATTTTAAATTACTCAGTTAAAGGATAAAAATCATTATCACTTATATTAATTACTATATATATTTTTTGTCCCTACTTATTAAACTATTTCAAGTAATTCATGACGGTTAATAAGAAAAATAGTTAGTTTACTTAATCATTTTAAGTCCATCAATTATTTATAATATTATTTTAAAATTATCTTTTTTATCTTTTTATTCATTTAATTATTTTTTATTAATATTTAGAAAAATAATAATTAAATAAGTATATGTAAGAAAAAATAATATATTTAATTTTTTTTAAAATGAAATTATAAGTATACGAATTAATTATTGGTCATTCTTATATATTGTTCGGTGAAAATGATGCAAATTATTAGTAACGCCGAAACGTCACCTCACCGTAGGCGGCTCAACCGAATTGTAATAATGCAAAGAAAATTATTGTGAACGTCTTTTTCAGGAGATTAACGTTACAGTACTACAGAATAGAGAAATGAGAATAAATTATTGAATAAAAACGATTATTATAAAAAAATATATACAAAAAATAATAGTTATTTACTTATTCACCAATTTTTTTTAACAGTTATGTATTAACATAATTATAATATTTTGAATAAAATATGTAAATACTTCTTAATTATTATGGTAATTGGCAATCAAACTCGGGAAAACTATGCCTTAATGCAAATTATTACAATCACTCACCTTACCCCCCCAATAAGCTATTGCCAAATTGAAACATGACTTAACTTTACTATAAATATAATTTCGAATATTTGTTACAATTTGTTTTTCCATGGATATTTTTCTTAGAAATAATTGTATTTGAGATATTGTCAAACACTAAACGTGAGTACTTTTTTATACTAAAAAATAGAACTTTGATTTGACACATCCTGAAAGGTTAACTCCTTTTACTATACCTAAATCTGGTTTATTGTTACAGAGATTACGATGAGGTTAAAATGAAAACATAAATTAAAAAATGTTATATATATTAATTTTCCTAAAATTAGAAAAAATGAATAAAACTTTATAATTCGTTCAATTCTTTGGTTATATTTCATTATCACCACTGTTACTATATGAGTTCCTATAATTTTTTTTTACTGATAAAAAAATCTTTCTTTGTTTTCGGCTTTTATACCAATTTTAATGGTTGGAAGAAATTCTCTTGAAAAAATTGGTTGGAAGAAATTGAGTGGGACCAAGGGGCTATGGCTTATGTGTTGGAAGCCCACGTTCAAAACAAGCTCCACGTGCTTCCTTTTTTATATATTTTATTATTTTAGAAAATTTAATTATTTTTCAATCTGGTTCATTTTCTATTCACATTTAATCCCTTATGTTGATAACATGAACTCCATAAAAACTCACTTCTTACTTCTCTAATCAGAAAAAAAAAATACACACTCTATTCAAAGTGAGTAAGGATTTGAAAGAACCAAACTGTCTTTTTATGTTCGTGTGTGCACCGTTTCGCGTTCAATTTACAATGGCTAGAGATACACTCATAATATTTTAATTTCCGCTTGATCTGAATATGCCATTTAAATTGATTTACATGTTTAGATCATATATATTTTTACATTATGAGCCATGAGAACTACTTAAAGGGGCTATTATTTGTCACTTTTCAGGACTACCGTGCCATTGCCTTAACTGTACTACAGTGCTAGCGACCCTTACGTTACATATACGGAATTTTGAGTTTTTTTTTCTTCTTTAAACTTTGTGAGGTTTATAGCTGGAACATTACTGAGAAAAAGTGTATCAGCAATTTTGTTATAACTGTTAAATAATATTTTTAAGGACTAAATTTAGTTTTCAAAACTTCAATCGGTCAAAATTTAGATTAAGAAGAAATTTGAAAGAGTTTAGGGACAAAAAATAGTAAATTTTAAAGAAATTTACTTGTATTAAATATGGATAAAATCTCGAGTGGGAGAAATGAGCAAGATTCGATGAAATTACAAGTTAAATCAAATCACTTGTTTTCTTTAAATTTTTTTTGGTACGATTTCTTTAATTATTTTAAAAGCGCTAAATAAAAAATTATTAATTAAATTATTATTTTTCAAATAAAAATCTTTTTTAAATACAATTATTTTGTTTTTTTATTTTTCATTTCATAAAAAAATATTCTTTTAATTAATTAAATTATTTTTTATCTATATTTTTGTTAGTTTTTCTTATATTTAAAAATATCACTACTCAGTTAAAAAAAACTCTACTCTTTTCTTTTCTTCTTTTTTTTTTCTCCCGATAACACTCGTTAGTGTTTTCTAATGACTTTGGTTATGGCATATTACATGGTCTGATAAAGGTTCAATGGGTTGTCCATATTGTATCTAAAAATAAAGATAAATAAGCTTACTAAAATTTCATGCTTAGCTACCTTAGTTGGAAACTATCTTTAAGAATAATATTTATTAAATAATTAATTATAAACATTTTCTGTGATGAGTACGTTTATATTTATTAAATATGTCCATGTTCATATAAAAGGAATTGCTCATAAAATTTTACAGGTATAGATATTATATCCTTACCTATCTATATAAGAATAAGACATGTATTTGGAGATTTCTCTTCAACTTAACAAAAATTCAATTTTTTTCCATACACGAACGAGTTGGAGGGAATTCTCCGAAGAAAAAATGGATCATGGGAGTGTCATTTATTCTATTCCATAATTAAATTTAGAAAATTAAATAAATATTTTTGTAATATTTTAAATTAAAAATAAATTATTTTTTTAATGTTTAATTATATTATATACCATACTTTCAATAATTTTTATTATTTTGTCATCATTAATATTAATTTTTGATATACTCCTTCCGTTCTTATATATAAAACTCCATTATCTAATTTACCAATATTAATAAAAATGATTAATTTAATTAATAATAATAAATTTATATTAAATTTATAACTTTTTCAGAATTATCATTGTGATTAATATTTTGTTCTTCTAATTGTTTGTAAATATCTTCTTTTTCTTATTTTAATGAAGAGTACTTTTGATCTAAAAATAATTAATATAAAAATATTATAGATTGAGTCTTATAAAAATAAATAAATATCATTTTAAACTTGAATCTTATAAATAAAAATAATAATTATATTTTACATTAAATACTGGAAGATCATGGTTAAGTTACTAAAACAACAATGACTTTTGAATATATTTTAATTTTTGAATTACCTAATCAACAGTCTTCATCTTTCTATATTTTTTCCAATTATATCATATGAAATATAATATTTATACTTACGTTTCTCCTTTTTTGTCTCTTTCTTACTATGTGTCAAATAGTACTTTAGAGTGTCTAAATTTTTTCTATTGTCAATAAAAATATAAGTAAATTCTTTACAGGAACAAATATTAAAATTATTACCACCTAAATATGAATCCAAATGCAGAACGCTTTTAAAACACAGGTACCAAATTGAAATGTACAAGTAAAATAACCTTTTAGTCTAATAGACTTATAGTTAAAACAGTGAGTTCAAATCTTATTACTAATGTGAAAATTTTGTTAGTAAAATTATAAACAATCATTGAGTCTTGAGATGTGTTTGGAAGTGAATCCTGCCGCATCAAACTCACATAATTTTTTTGTAATGAAAAATAATAACCTTTTCCAAAATTGAAGGTTTTTACCATCCTTACACATGAACAACAAACAACAAAACAAAAGAGAGTGAGGAATCATTGCAATTGAAAACTGTGGGGCCATGAACCCCCCAATTATGCATGTTGTCCCAGATAGATGCCTGAGTTCTGAACTCTGAACCTCGACACCGGGTCCTATCTCATCCACCTCACAATCAATGCTTCCTAATATTTTTCAATTTTCAATTTTCATATCAACTATATTGGATTTCTCCAGACCTATAAAATGTGCCAATGTGAGCCATAGCATCTCACACTTCACAACTCACACACTTTCAATCCAATCCAATCCTCGCACACATGCATGCTGTCTCTTCCAAAGTTGGGGCCAAGTCATAACTACATTTCCATTGTTACCATTCTTTCTTTCCATCCCAACCACTTATTAAGCGTCTGATCCAATTTCTTTCTCTCACCATGGATCATCGCAAACCATTGTTACCCACTTCCTCTGACGATGCTCCAAATCCACGCACTCGGAAGGACCTTGTTCTAATGATTTGCGGTTTGTTTTTGCTCTCTTCCCTTGTTGCCTTTGGAGGGTACAGGGCCTCCAACGCGCCACATGCTGACGTGTCATCGCCAGCATCGAACGATGAACAACCTAGTCCCACATCGGTGCCTTCTCCGAAATGGTACCCGGTTTCGCGGGGTGTTTCTTCTGGGGTGTCGGAGAAGTCATCAAGCATGTTTTTTGCGGTTAAAGATGGAGCTTCGGAAGCATTTCCTTGGGACAATAGCATGCTGTCATGGCAGAGAACTGCTTTTCATTTCCAACCAGAGAAAAACTGGATGAACGGTAATTTTTTTTTTCATCTACTCCCAAATGACGACAAATTATTCACAACCTTCATTATGTTATTAGCTCTTTCTCCTAGATTGAAAAACATGATTACATATCACTTAGAAATTATTAAGATCACATGATTCGAAACACTACTATAATTTTTCATTCTTTGTTTAGAATGACACGGTTGAAATTAACTGCCAATATAACTTCCATTTTGTTGTTTGATTGCTTTGTAAAGATGTCGTATTGTATGAATAGTTTTCTTCGGCGGTGAGAATGGGATTTAAGAAACGATTGTCACAGTTTTGTGGTTTCTGAAGTATAACTATATGGATTAGGATTTCATTGGTGTCTCTACTTGGAAAAGGATCCTATAGTGAACAAAAAGGAAAAGGGTAATGAAAAGTGATAGAGACAATTATCAACGTTTAGCCTGTAAAAAAAGTTTATTTTTTTAAAACGAGTTTTTTATGGGGTCAAACCCCGTCTTGCCAGAATGATTTGTTTTAATTAAAATAATAAAATAAAAGTTTGTGATTACCTCTGAATGTTTTGACAAGTGGTGCTGTACTGCCGATACCAATTCTCTTTTATCTCAAGCTAATTTTTTCCCTTTTTTTTTTTGGTTGGATTGCTGTGACTTGGACTGATTGGGGAATCTGGTTTGCTCTGCTTCAGATCCTAACGGTAAGGGCACTTCTACCTTGCTTAAAGTTTGCATAACCCTGGTTTAATTTCTTGCTAATATTCTTCTAATTTTCCTAATTTCGGATTGAATTGTCTCATTTCATTGTAATAAATAATAAATAGCATCTAAATACTGGGACCGAGTTAAAGCTGAGCTGGGTCTGAGTAGTTCAGTTTGATTTTAACACCCTGAAATTTTGGTTTAGCAGTATAAAGTATCAGAAATTAAGCCAGCCCCACAAAATTATCGATCTAGAAGCAATTAACTTTTCCGACAATATAGGAAAATGGCATATTATGAATATTTTAATCGAGTTGAATAGCATAAAATGAAATAAGATGACATAAGATACAGGAAGTAAAATGAAATGAAATAAAAGTAAATAATTATTTTATGTTAAAGTATTTTTATAATAGAATAAATAAATAAAACATATTTTATCTCACTCCTTTAATTTTAGGAGAAGAAAAAGGATAGTTAGTGGAATAAAATAGAATTCATCCTATTAAATTTAGTTTCATTTCTTTTCATTTTAATTATTTAAACAAAAAAATCTAATTTCATTTTATCTCTTTCTATACCCACTAGCTTTAGCATATATATATATATATATATATATAGTAGTAGAGTTTGAGTAATATACATGAAATTATAAATTCTGATTTTGCTGTCACCCTTGTGCAAGAAATCTTTTTCTAGTCATTCCTTTCATTTTAGATAATTTAAACAAAAAAAATTCTAATTCAACTTTATGTAATCTCTTTCCATCAAAATCCAAACATAACTTTGAACTTCTTTTGTTCAATTATATAATTTGTAATAGTTTGGATCCACAATAATTACTGAGAAGTGAGAACCTTCTTGACATGGTTGCTACAATTTATGCATTCATTTCAGGTCCTATGTACTACAAGGGATGGTATCACTTCTTCTACCAATACAACCCGAACGGTGCAGTTTGGGGTGACATAGTTTGGGGACACGCAGTGTCAAGGGACATGATCCACTGGCTTCACCTTCCACTAGCAATGGTGGCTGATCAATGGTATGACATGCAAGGTGTGTGGACAGGCTCAGCCACAATCTTACCAAACGGTGAAATCATCATGTTATACACAGGTTCCACCAACGAGTCAGTGCAGGTTCAAAACCTTGCATACCCTGCAGACCCCTCTGACCCTCTCCTTGTGGATTGGATCAAATACCCTGGAAACCCCGTTTTGGTGCCACCACCAGGCATTGGTGCTAAGGACTTTCGCGACCCGACAACCGCGTGGCTCACCTCCGAAGGGAAGTGGCGAATCACCATAGGATCCAAGCTCAACAAAACAGGCATTGCATTGGTTTATGACACTGAGGACTTCAAGAGCTATGAGCTCAAGGAGGGTTTGCTTCGCGCTGTCGATGGCACCGGCATGTGGGAGTGTGTGGACTTCTTCCCTGTGTCCAAGAAGAATGAGAATGGATTGGATACATCTGTTAATGGGGATGAGGTGAAGCATGTGATGAAGGTGAGCCTGGATGATGATAGACATGATTACTATGCAATTGGGACTTATGATGAGAAGAGTGTCTTGTTCACACCAGATGATGCTAAGAATGATGTTGGTGTTGGATTAAGGTATGACTATGGGATATTCTATGCATCCAAGACGTTTTATGATCAGAATAAGGAGAGGAGACTTTTGTGGGGTTGGATTGGAGAGTCTGACAGTGAATATGCTGATGTAGCCAAAGGTTGGGCTTCAGTTCAGGTATATTTATATATAATATAAGAGTTTAATTTTTATACACCCATTTTAAAAAAATTATATTGTTAATCAATCAAAAATCATGTTATATGTATGATTTTTAGGACAATTATCGTAAGGTCAATAACTTACGATACATCACAATTTTCCATTGAATGACAACTCTAATAAACTTCCTTTTCTTTTTATTTTTAATGAGTAAATGTGTTCTCTGACTCTATTATTAATATTAGTAACATAATTGTTAAATTTTGATTGTACAGAGTATTCCTAGAACTGTGGAGCTTGATAGGAAGACTGGCAGCAACTTGCTTCAGTGGCCTGTTGCTGAGGTGGAGAGTTTGAGATTGAGAAGTGATGAATTCAAAAATTTGAAGGCTAAACCAGGGTCAGTCGTGTCAATAGATATTGAAACAGCCACACAGGTTTGTGTTCATGATATCAAGTTTCTAAAGTTGTAGACATTTAGCTAGTAGACATGAATAAAAATGTGAAGTTAAATTACATTACATTTTATCTACCAATGCAACAGTTGGACATTGTTGCCGAGTTTGAGATAGACAAGGAAACCCTTGAGAAAACACCTGAATCCAACGAGGAGTACACGTGTGGCAACAGTGGTGGATCTAAACAACGTGGTGCCTTAGGACCTTTTGGTCTTTTGGTTTTGGCAGATGAGGGCCTTTTTGAGTATACTCCTCAGTATTTTTATGTCATTAAAGGGAGCAATGGAAATCTTAAGACTTCCTTTTGCGCTGATCAATCAAGGTATTGGACTATCTATTAATTTTGAACTTGAAAGTTATCCATATTTTTGGATCCAAAACACACTATATATTATACCCATCAACTTAATTAGAGACATAAAATAATTTTGTGTTAGGTTGTACCAAAATTCAATATTGAATTTGTTACATTGCTTTTGTAGGTCTTCTCAGGCAAATGATGTTCGCAAGCAAATCGTTGGCAGCGCTGTTCCAGTACTTAAAGATGAAAAGTTTTCCTTGCGGATACTGGTAATTAATTGAGCTGACCCTTTTAGTTTTCTTGCTCAAATAAGTGCATATCTTATAAACATTAGCTAATGAATCTTAATTATAATTTAGGTGGACCATTCTATTGTTGAAAGCTTTGCTCAAGGTGGAAGGACGGTTGTGACATCTCGGGTTTATCCAACAAAGGCAATCTATGGAGCTGCTAGGTTGTTCTTGTTCAACAATGCTACTGAGGCCACTGTGACAGCCTCACTCAATGTTTGGCAAATGAATTCTGCATTTATACGCCCATTCCACCCTGATCAGAAGAATTAAAATAAATAATTAAATTGGAGATAAAAGACTTGTAGTCACAAAGGATCGGAAAACATCTTGGGGTGGCAATTTGTACTCATCAATTGTTTACCTTCCCATAAACACACATAAAGTTATGGGTTCTTGCTCAAAGCCCATTCCTTCATTTTTTGCTCATTTATGTTTATGAGAATGTTTATTATAATTTTATCATATCATGTTTAATGATTCTTACAAGAGAATCTGTTTTTCAAAGAAATATGATGCAAATGTTATCCGATTCAATTCTCTGGTAAAAATCTTTTACGTTATTTGTTATATTAATTTTTTTAGATGTATCTTGAAAGCAAATTTAATAAAAATTGTTTATTGTAAATTTTTTCTTCTAAATAACACTCTTAATCTTTTATCTTTTTGTTTATTTTAATTTGATCATTTATCTTTTAAATTAGGCTTAAGGTTCTTTTGTTAGTTTAGAATTAATGTTAGTAATTTTAACATAATAACGATTGAAAATAGCCACAAAACAATACTTATGAGTCGGGACAGGTCTTTGCACAAGTAATAAAGTGGCAATTTCTATAATAATATTTAAAATATTTAAAAATTAGAAAAATTAAAAACTCCTTTGTGAAAAACGTAAAGTTTCCGTGCTTGATTTGTCTTTCACAATTTTGTGAATCTTAAAATTAATTGATTAGGAATTTTGTTACCTTTTTTGTTTTGATCAACATAGTCGAAAATTAAATAACTTTGTTGAAGCATGTGTGAGAATAAAATATTTGAATGTTGTAGATTATACGAAATCCATTTTGTTTCAATCTAAGCTCAAATATTTTATTTCACGTGATTCAGGTTGCTTCTACCATGCAAGTAACAACATTAAAAGTTTGTTTCATTCTGACTAAGAATGAAAGAGAATGTGCATTATGTCAAGTTTCCATGTGGAGAAATCCATTTTTGCAGCACAAGTTTAACTTGATCCACTCAATTCTTTCGATCTAGACATTCATTTGTTGTAAAATTTAAGACGTTTTGATTGGAACATATCAATGTAGAGCAACCCGCAATCAATTTTAAGATTGATGGAATCTTACAAGAGAAATTGGGTAATTTTTTTTAATATTCATCGTAAAAGACTTTTTTAATTTTAAATATTTTAAGTATTATTGTAACCGTAAAAAATCGCCACTTTGTTTAATTAAGGTGTGCAGAAACACTTCCATAGTTAATTAATTATAAATTATTATTCATATTTCTTTTATTAAGTTATGTCTGAATGAGAAGTATTAAAATTACAATAAATTTAAAATACCATGAAATTTGAATTGCTCTGATTGAAATTTCTTTTATTCTCTAAATACTTTGTTTAGATAAATGAATTCAAACTTCTAAGTGGAGATCTATGAAGGATAGATTACCTACGAAAGAGAACTTGATGAAAAGAGGAATTGTTACGGAGGAAGCTGATTTGGTATGCCCTCTGTGTAACCAACACCCCGAAACTGCATATCATTTATTCATAAATTGTGAGTTGGCTCAAAGAATATGGCAAGCATGTTATAGTTGGATTTCATCAAATTATGCTTTTGTTTTCCCCTATTCGTTACAAGGTCACTTCTGGGCACATTCGGGTATTGGAAAGACAAATAAGGAGATTCATACTTGGAAAGTTATTTGGGGAGCTGTTATGTTTTTTGCATTTGGAAGAAGCGAAATGGTGTGATATTTAATATGGATTCTGTTGATTGTTTTGTCATGGTGCAGGATGTTAAATTTCTGGTTTGGTCTTGGTTAAGGTTCTGTCAGGAACATGCAACTATTCATTCGTACAGTGGAACAACAATATCTCTGCATGTCTGGCGGATTTAAAATAGGAAAGTGAGGAAAGAGGGCCATATAGTTATATGGGCTGAATATGTATATGACTAGTGATGACAGAGCACAGGGGGAAAGTTTATATAGGAATAACCAATTTTATTCGGGTGATTTTATTTTTTTGAATTCAATGAAAGTAAAAATCAGAAAACGAGAGAAGATAAATGAGTTATTAACAAAGCATGGCAGTCTTAGGATAGTGACTATAAGGGACTAATCCGATATATACATAAAATTATTCAACAAAGCATCATTGTTTTTGGGAAACATATATAGTGTATTTTGAAATAAAGCATCCATGCACCTTGAACTTTGCATTTGCTATATATACTTGCACCGAGATAACACTTACAATAACAACGAGTTTTCTACATGTGGAAAGAACATAGTTTGTCGGTTAGTTGTGCCTAAAAGTAGGGATTTGTGGAGTGAATCAGTCAAAAGAAAAAAAGATTAGTTAGTAACTTTAACGGGGGACACGACCGATCGAAAACAAGAAAAGAAGGCTCTGAAGGGAAAAATCCTCTGCCTCTTTATCCCTGCAGATACCTCAATTGGTGGATAGAGTGCCAAAATACCATTAGCAGCAACACACCCCAAGGCATTACAAAACGTGTAGGATGTAACATCCAATTTTTTATAAAATAAATTAAAAAAAGTTTTTATTTAAAAATAAATAAAATTTTAAAAAAACAATGAAGTTTTTATAATTGGATAAATAAGGAGAAATAGATTTATTAATTAAATGATTTGAAAGAAAAAAAATTATTTATTCATTTGATAGAAAAAAATAGAGTTTTTTTTTATAACAAATAAATAAATAAATAAATAGAATAAATAATAAGCTAAAAGACCCTAGATATAAATAAAGACATATTAGGTTAGTTTTCAGACTTACGATGTATCTCTACTTTTTGTTCTCTCACATTCGTTTTCTCTTCTCCCTGTCCCAAAATCTTCTCTTTTCTTGCATACACTCAAATCTATTTCAGTAAAAATGATAAACTCGGACTTGTTAACCGTTGGATTGTCATAAAATTTTAACATGAGGTTTGAAACTTATTTTCATACATATCCACCGTTGAGATATTCAAGATAATGTCTATGGTGGAAGAAATGTCCCTCGCACTTAGCTTTCTCTTTTCTTGTATACACTCAAATCTGTCCCAGTAAAACTATGATCCTGGACTCGTTAACCGTTGGATGATTGTGAAATTTGAACACCACCTTCGTAACTCAAATACACACAGTTTCTCACCATTGAGGTTTGCGAAAAATGGTTTTACAGAGAGAAATTAGTCTCGCATGTTGACAGTGAAATGGAGGCTACAATCTCTTCCCCTTCTCTCTAACGCTTGGAAACCCTAATAGAGAAAACTGGGGAAAAATTCAAGGAATCTTAGGGAACTGTTAGAGACGCTGTTATCATTGTCGGACTACACATGTGAGCCTGCTTAGAGGTAAGGGATGAGTTTATCGCAATTTGGGTTAGAATGAACATGTGTAAGGATCCTTAGGGGATTAAATTAAAATTTATTTCGGAATGTTTATTAAATTATAAATACGAACCAATTGATGTCCTGATGCGAATTGGTTGATAAAATTGAGTGCTCTTGGTGTTTTCGTGTTTTAACCTAGGATTTTGATTCATTGATTTTGATATGATTGTGTGAAATTGTTTGAGGGGTTTTACTCCTTATGTTGAGAGAAACATTTTTGTAAAAATTGTTTGTACTTTGAACAAGATTTGCTAGATTGGCATGATAAATTGTTATATTGAGATTATGAAATTGTGCCTAAGTGATAAATTGAATATGTGATGAATTGTGAGATAACATGCTGTTTTGAGATCATAACATTGTTATTGGGATTGAGTATAAGTGCAAAGTTGAACATGCGTTAATTTGTGAGATGCATGTAAACATGTGATGGTGGATTGTGACGTTGTGATATGTTAAAATTGTTTATTATGAAATTTGGTTGTGAATAAGTGTGTGGTTAACACTTGATATGACAATACTTGTGTTGTGAGATGTGAATTATACAATAACCCGACTGGTGTTTACCTTGAGAAAAATATTTATGCGCAGTGTTAAATAAAAAATGTAGAATTCCTAGATAGGAACCTAAAGTGTTAAATTGGATCGAGTGGCCTCAGAATAATTAAGAATGAGGGGTTGAATTAATTATTCCTAAACCTTTACTAATTAAAAATTACTCTTTTAAGGCTTTTACTTTTGTTGTTAAGAGAATATGGAGTAGAAGAGAAACTTAACAGAAAGTAAAAGCGAAAATTAAATGCACAGCGGAAAGTAAAAGAGTAGGGAAGAAGGAAACAAACACACAAGAGTTTTTATACTGGTTCGGCAACAACCCGTGCCTACATCCAGTCCCCAAGCGACCTGCGGTCCTTGAGATTTCTTTCAACCTTGTAAAAATCCATTTACAAGCAAAGATCCACAAGGGATGTACCCTCCCTTGTTCTCTTTGAACCTAGTGGATGTACCCTCCACTAGAACTGATCCACAAGAGATGTACCCTCTCTTGTTCTCAGTCAAACCCAAGTAGATGTACCCTCTACTTGTACCACAAAGGATGTACCCTCCAATGTGTTAAGACAAAGATCTCAGGCTGTTAAACCTTTGATACTTTGTGAATGGGGATACAAAAGAATCATCAGGCGGTTAGTCCTTTGAACACTTTTTTATTAGGGAAATGGAAGAATCAAAAGAATTCTCAGACTGTGTCGTTTTGAATTCTTTGACAAGAGAGAAGGGAGACACAAAAGAATTCAGGCGGTTAGTCTTTTGTTCTTTTGGAAAAGGGAGAAGAGAGACACAAAAAGAATTCAGGCTGTTAGTCCTTGGCGAATTCTTTTTGGCAAAGGGAGAAGGGAATGAAAAAGATGAATAGCACAAGTTTTCAAGGTTTGGAAAAACCAGAAAACTTTGGAAAGCTTTTGGCAAAAGGAAGAAGAAGAAGAAGTTCAAAGAGACTCAGAAATCAATGTGGAAAACTTGCTTGTGTAAAGAATGAATTGGAAAAGATTGATTGGTAGAATGAATGAATTGAAAATGCAAAACAAAGCCTTGCTTTTATAAACTCTTCATGTCTGGTCAAGAAGGTCATTCAGAAGAGTTATAACTTTTAGAAAAACTTAAAACCCATTTGAAAAAGTCAAAACCTTTTTGAAGAGTTACATCTTTAGATTTTTTAGAAACAAACACTGGTAATCGATTACCAAATAAGTGTAATCGATTACACAAAGCTTTTGAGTGAAACAATGTGACTCTTCACATTTAAATTTGAATTTCAACGTTCAAGGACACTGGTAATCGATTACCAAAACATTGTAATCGATTACAGCCTTTTGAAAATATTTGGAACGTTGTAAATTCAGTTTGAAAACTTTTTCAAACTCATTTTGCTACTGGTAATCGATTACAACAATATGGTAATCGATTACCAGAGAGTGAAAACTCTTTGGTAAAGGTTTTGTCAAAAACTCATGTGCTATTCAAAGTTTTGAAAAACTTTTTAATACTTATCTTATTTGAGTCTTTTCTTCATTCTTGAATCTTGAGTCTTGAATCTTGATCTTGATTCTTGAGATCTTGAATCTTGAATCTTGATTCTTGATTGTAGACTTTCTTCTTGAGTCTTGAATTCTTCTTGATTCTTGAACTCTTGACTTGTTCTTGATTCACTTGAGTTGTTCTTTGATCTTTGAGCTTTTTGTTCATCACCTTTGTCATCATCTTTTGTTGTCATCATTGTTATCATCTTTTGTTGTCATCATTGTTATCATCAAAACACCTTTGAATCATTGTTGATTCATCATGAAGTTTTGCTTCCACATTAGACGTGTTTGAAACACAAGTGTGAGATCGTGAGTATTGTATAATTTATGAGCAGTGTCTGTGTGCAAAAATTGTTTTAGGGATTAGACCTGAATCAGGAAGGTGAGACCCTAACGGATTCTTCGAAGTCTGAGCCTTGGGAGTAAAGACACTCGATTTGAGTGCTCCTTTAAGCCTATATTGATCCCATATTATTGGAGCGCTCTCACAAAATAGAGTGATATTGACTAGTCACCTTATGATTTTACTTAGTGAGAGTGACCTAACATACCCATTGTGTAGTGTGTCTTGTTATGTATTTCTAAGCATCCCAGGATAATTTTTCACTGACATGATACCACATTGCATATAGGTTTGAGCCTTAGTATAATTGTTGCATAACGCTTGCTAATTGTTTATTATGAAATAGATGAGTGTTATTACGTCTTGACTCGAGTGTGTGATTCATGTGTAACATGATTGGTGATTGAAAAATGAATTTTAAATGATAAAGTGGTGAAGTGACATGAATTGTATTATGTTGAGCTATGTTATAAAACTTTCATAATTTATTTTGATTACGTCTTTGTTTATTTGTATTTTTTTTAAAAATGTGATAACTCATTCTCTGTGTGCTATTTGTGTTTGGATCATGTGATGATCTCAAACTTTGTGTTCGTGAGAGCAAATGACTAGGTTGATGACTTTAAAGAATCTCGTACTAGAGAACGTTGAGACTCAATGCTCTGATAGGATGTGACACTGGGGATGAATTTTTATTTTAATTGTATGATGTTATTTTATTTTATTTTATCTCACTGATTTAACAAAAAAAAATTTAAAATTTTGACAGCCTTGTTATGAGTTAAATATATTTTTAATAAATTTTATTTAATAATATTAAAGCGAATGTGGCACTTTTACTCACATAAGCTTCTTTATGTTAATTAAATAAAATTATTTTAGTTAATTCTATATTTTTATATATTTTTTATTTACTTATATATATGTCAAGATAGAGGGTGTCACATAAAAAAAAAAAACCTTGCGTTAGATTCTTTCTTCTTTTCATCATTAATTTATGTTGTATATGCATGAAACATATGTCTTGCTATTTCAATTCACTTTGTATTTGGTAATTTATACATACTTGTTAACAATAAAAGGTAATGGTAAATAAAGTTCACGATACCTCAATGTTGCACTGCACTTTACATTTGTTTTTAATTATTATTATTGATCGATATTAATTTTTGGTATAAGTATTAATTGCACCCTACGATCTTGTTTCTTCCTCATGTCATGTTTATCTTTTTTGCTTTTCTTCTTTTCTTTGTTTTCCTCTTTCAATATTTTACTGTACCTGTTTTTTTTTTTTTCCATTTTGTGTTTCACTTTAAAAAAAAATTAAAAGCATGAAAAATAATTAATTTTGATCATGCCATTAAACTAGCTACTTTGAATTCTGAACTTGTCTCTCTGTCTCTTCCCTGACACTATAGATTGGGGTGATGTCTCTCAAGGGCGTATCCATCTGGGGTTGTTCCAAAGCTCCTCCTCAATTGGGTGTTGGTGTTGCCAATTCTCTCTGATTGGGAATCTAAGATATGATTTTGAGAAATGCCGCAAATGGGAATGCTGTTGTATAGACACTGATGATAAAGATGAGAATCTTCCTAGTAAGTTACTATATGATATCTCCCTCCCCATCACTTCTTTTATTCCAAATTCTTCTATTTTAACATGTATTATTGTAATATCGTGTAGTTAAGACTTAAGAGTACTTTAAAAAATTTATAATTGAATACGTATCTTAAACATATCGTATCCTAATTTTTAAGAATTGATGTATTGCCATATCCGATGCTCGTATCATATCTATGCACCATAGGATGGCATCAATGGAGAATAGTTACGACTTTTTGAGTGCAGGCATGCACTGTATAGTTCTGGCTTCAGATATTACATTGATATTTGCTTCTTATAGTAAACTAAATTGTTGTTTTAGTCTAATTAGTAATTTAGTACACTTTGAAGTTTGAACCATGCACCCGTGTTAGCATATGTATGTGTATGCATGCAGATAAAAAAAAAAAAATATATATATATATATATATATATATATATATATTCATAATATAATAGGTGCAATTTATGTTTTTTCAAAGGTGCGTTTGGCTTATCCGGTATGATGCTTGATAGTTTGTTTTCAAATTCATGGCATTGTCGCCTTTGCTAACTAGTCAATTGGCCAATACAGGGACTTCCAGGGGCATATAGTGAGGATGCAGCTTTGAAAGCGTAACCAAAATGTGAGACTGTGCCATATGAAAATTTTGAAGATGCATTTAAGGTTCTATTTTTCCTTGTTTTTTATTATTAATTTCTTCTGTGTATGTGTGTGTATTTGATGCATTAACTTGTAGTAAGTTATAACTACTGCAGTGATAAATTGAAAATTCTGTTACTGGAAGCATCCACCGTAATTATGACTTACTTCTTCGCCATAGGCTGCACATTGTTGGGGAGGTGAAGTTGCGTGTTAACCACTACCTTTTAGGATGGCCTAATGTGAGAATGGAGAAGACGATCGAAGTTGTTGTGAGTCATACACAGTTCTTTTTCTATTTTTTCCATTCTGATAAAGAGTGAATAAATATAATAGAAAGTTAGAAACACACTTTCTATACTTTTCAACATACTTTTTTATTAGTTGAAATTTATTAAAAATAATTAAATTTTATGAACCATATGTTATATTTAATGATTTTCTCATCTGAGTTTTGTAGTTTTCAATTTTAACAGAGAGAGAATATGTTTGAAAGAATATGAGAGTGTATTTCTAACCTTCCCCTAAATATAATGCATTATTTATTTTTTTTCATTTGAATAAGTGGATGGGTATTATGCATGATTCTGCTTTAAGATAGCAGCAACTTTACAATACTATTGGATTACATCAATCATATTTAGTGTTCTTCTATGTAATAATGGCTTGCCTCAACATGTCAACTTTCAAGTCATGCTTACATTGGATATTTCACAAAAAAATATAAAACAAAAACATGTTTGTTGTTGCTGGTGAAGTCAAGATTTAAAGTCTAGGTAATTTATTGCAATTCTCGTAGGATGATGATGTGAATGTTACTCGTTTCTTGGTCCTTGCCAGAGTCTCTATAATTGCAGGAACTGACAGGCCCCATAAGGTATACAAATTTAGTTGTTTATATTTAGGCTTAATTATAAATTTTATTATTAAACTTTTATTATTTTACAAATTTAATTTTGTCGTTCAAGTTTTACTTTTGTGAAAAGTCACTGATAAGTGATAAAATTTATCAAAATAAAATTTAGGTGGTAAAATTTATAATATGAAAAAAATTGAGTGTAAAATTTACAATTAAATCTTATATTTATCCTTTTATGAATTTGGTGATGAGTTCATGTCTTTTCTTTCAGACTAGCATTGTTTTCAGCCTAGGAGAAGGTCCTGGTGTAATGTTCAAAGCCTTGTCAGCTTTTCCTATGCGAGAGATTTGTCAAAGCTGTGTTATTTTAATTGATATTCGACTTTTGAAATTAAAACACACATTCATTACTGTTATTCCTTCATGTAAATTCAGATAGAGAGTCGTCCACTGAAGTAGCATTGTTAAGGGTTGTAGATGATTCAGATGAAGGGAGTGCCATGTAAGTAATTTTGTTCCCTGTTCAAGATTTGTAACAGTAAAATTTATTAGTTGTAAGCCTCACTGTGAAATTTACTGAAATAAGTTGAAAAGAACTTATTTTACTAAGCTTGTCCATTAACTCTTCCTAGCACCCACTAATATAATATAGCTTTATTCTAATAAAAATATTTCCAAGTCTTCGATTAAAATCAGACTGGGTATAGTTTTACTTCACCACTATGATCTTATGATTCTTGTATTTTGTATAGAAATGTATTGCGAAACTATGATTTTAGGCATAAAACTTTTCTGGTGGCAGGTACTTTGACTATCCCTTCTATGTTGATATCGAAGCTTCTATGGCAGAAAGTCGCGCACAAAACTCGAGTGACTAACACCAAACACAGAAACAAGCGATGGGAAAATAACAGTGGAAACAAGTATTTATTGAAGACTAACTTTTGTGAGTGAGTGAGAGCGCGAGAGTGAGAGAATGAGAGGGAGGGAGAACGAGAGCACCAAATGTAAGGAAGAGTGAGAGATGATTCAAAATAAACGTGAGAAGAGAAAAAGATTGATAATTTAATTTAACTAACACAAAATCAATGTTAACATGAGTGAGTTAACATTGACTTTTTCAAAAATTAACATTAACCAACTCGTGTTATTTACGAATATGTCATCGTGTTTTTGTTAATATTAATATTTAAAAAAATCAATGTTAACATAAATGTTATATCCGTTCTTTCTATTAGTGATTTCAGGAATTTATTAGTTTTCTTCGAGTTCTTGGTTGTTATCCAATTATGGATACAAGTATTATAGATGTTGATTGCCTTAACTAGGAGCAACAGTCAATATTGTTTCATTTTACGGATAGTATAAGCAGCTTCCATCAGAGGTTCATCTTCAATTCAAAATTATTTTCATCTCCAAAGGATTTGCAATGCGAACTTAGTCACCCAAGTATATAAATAATGACTTTATTTAGTTATGGGCATGGCATACAAATGAATGACCAAGCCACCCGAAAATTTTCTTCTTCCATTAACTGCTCTACCAAGCCACAATAATAAGTCTCCCCTAATTTTTTTTTTATTAAGTTTGTTTATCGTTTATCAAAAGGCATGAGCTTAAAGTGTGGATAAAATGATTTTTCATTTATCTATAGAAAAAGACAGAAATCGAATACACCCTTATTAATATGACAGGTAGGTTTAGTATTTAATGATCAATCTTTGAAGATTGGTTCATTGTCCTTGAATGTTGCCAATTGCGCGACTAGAATAGTTTTTATAATTCCCAACCACCCACTTTACAGTCTGTTGTCCCATGTCAATACGCTTTCAATAGCATTACAATCACATGAGTGAGCGTGGGAGGTGGCTTCAATTGCTAGTGTTTCAAGCAAGACCGAAATATAGTACAATTGAAAACTTGTACGCAATGGCAATCTTAATTTATGTTTGAATCAAAACTTATACAATTTCATTTCATTTTATTTTTCCTCGGTGGAGGTAGGAACTAGGAGGAGCCTAATAATTTGTTTCAAAATCTCGCAATCATTTTACCTTTTTGGCCCGATTAATTCATTAAAAGGTGGAACATGGATTGGAATTGGATAGAGAACATGGAATTATTCAAATCCATTGAATAATTTTTAATATCCTTGGCTCTCGACACAATGAAGGGAAATTATTTCATTATCTAACCCAGTTATTAAGGACTGTGTGTTTGTATGTTTAGACTTTAGACCCATTACTTACTTGGATAGGAAAAGCATCGACATAATTATGTCCACATGCTATCTACCACTGCAGCGTTAATTACTAACTCAGGCTCCCACGATAGAAACTGTTATTTGTTTATGAATAATTCAAAATTTATCGATAAAATCTTTTTACTTAGTAGTAGTACTAGTACTATTAGATCGTGTAAAAAAACAGTACTGTTAGATAAAGAAAGAATTGAATACTTTTAAAGTTTCTAGGACATATATTTATTTTTTTAATACAATATTTCCTTCTCTGTAAAAAAATACAATATTTCCTTCATAAAGTATTAAAAAAATCTATAGGATGATGTAAAGTTATTGTTTATTTATTTACTTTAACTTTATAAACACATTTTTAAGGCTTATTATACTTTTAGTGTCTCAATTATAATTAATGTATAATTTTAATTTTCAATATTTTCAATTAAATTTAACTCTTAATTATTTTCTTTCTTTAATTGTTACATTTAATTTTTTTATCAATTTGTATTTACTAAAAATTCTTAAATTTTCCTTTTTAATAATCATGAATTAAAGCAGACAAAGCATTTTAAACCTTTTCCCTTTCAAAATCAACTAATCGAAATATTATATTTTATCCAAAAATTAAAATTTTCAAAATTTGCCTCTTCATAACCTAATTTGAACCTTTTTTCAATTTTCACCAATTTTTTAATTCCTAAATATTTTAATTAATGTTTTATCATTTAAGTAAAAACAAAGAATTTAAAGATTCTTTAAAAGGAAAGTTGATAGAAAATTTTAATATAATAATTAAAAAATTAATTAATTAAAAATATTTCGTATAAAAATTACTCCCACAGCGTGGGCATCTAATGATAATGAAATAAAATAGTACACTGACCATAATAATAAAAAATACAATAAATGCTTTTTTTAAAAGTTTTATTTATCCCACAGCGTGTGCATCTGATGATATATTATGCAAGCATACAGCTGGTTTTTATTTAATTAAAAAGACACACACAGAATCTTTTGTCAGTCTTACAATCCACCTTTTATAAATTCAGGCCATGTTTCTTGAATTCTTGAATCTCTCAGCTTTCTTCTCAAATTGTTTTTGCTAATTATATCTGATAAGTGATAACAGTACACAAGTGTCAAAGTTAGTTGAAATGTCACCTTTATCAGTAAATTATATCAAAATGCGTTTTTTTTTTTATATATAGAATCAAATGACTAAATTATAGTACACATGGGTGAGGTTACTATTCTTTATAACTCATTGTTTGTTTTGCACAAGTAATTGAAGATTTTGAGCTGCTTCGCATTTTTGCGGTGTCAAGAATGTTTAACTCTGTCAGATGCTACTAGAAAAAAGAAAGGACCATGTCATGATATAATCATGGTGTTAGTTGGGAGAGGGTCCTAGCTAGTTCCACCAAAGGTTTATGCTTTTTTTCTCATTTTGGCTCACAAGTATTTATTTCCTTTTCTAAATCTCTCTTGAATCACCACACGTTTTCCAATTTTAATGCTTACCTATTTCACATTCAAAAGATAGAAATTGAATCTTATTTATCACCGCCCAAATATACAAAATGACAGTGTTTATCTTTCGTTGTGCAAGGAATACATTAAAGGACAGTTTCATTATGCCAGCTTAATTTTTTTTTTCTTGAACACGATCATTATGCCAGCTTTATTATTACTTCCTTCGTGACCAAATTTGCCATCAAGACTGATTAGTTTTTGTTTTTTTTGGTCAAGACCGATAAGTTATAATAAAAGTAAATTACAATGTCAGATGAATTTTATTTAGGAACTTAATACTAAAATCCTAATTTAAAAACCAACATGTTATTAATTAGCATGATATTCAACATATATTCTTTTTAATGAGGTTTTATATTTAAGTATTGTAGAAAAATAAATATAATTAGGTTTAATTATAATTTTATCATTTAATTTTCATTATTTTGTAAATTTTATCATGAAAGTTATTCTTTTCTTTAAATTTTATCACTTAAATTTTAAATTTTTGTATATTTTACTATTATTGATGTGTCACAAAGAAAAAGTTAAGACAAAAAATGATGTGGTTTAGTCAATAACCTAATGGTAAAATGAGAAAAAAATAGTAAAATGATGAATGCTGAATAATAAAATTTTTAAAATAAAATCTACAAAATATTAAAAGTTTAATGGTAAAATTTATAAAAAAAGAAATTGAATGATAAAATTCAACAAATAATAAAAGTTGAATGATAAATTTATGAAATTATGAAAATTGAATTGTGAAATTTAGAATTAAGCCATGTAATTAATAAAAAAAACTCTATTAAAAATAATTAGTCAGAATTTTCAAACAAAAATTAATTGATATTTTCAAAATTCATACTAATGGTATAGTAAAAAAGAGAGAATTTGAATGAATTATTATGTAGAATTTAGTTTGATAACTCTAGCATGAGTGAAAGACAGAGCAAGAAAATTATTACCTCTGTTACTCAGCTGGCAAACCGTTTTCTGTTTTAACTAATTAACTGGCACAGAAGGGGTATAATGTGTCAAAATCAAAGTCTGTCCTTAATCAGAATAAAAAAAAGATGAAAATGTATGAGAGGAATTGAGGCGGTAATTGAACACTTTACTTGGCTGGACTCACGTGGTTGTCATCAGGAACGGTTGAGATAAGTCAAAACGATCAGACGGTAATTACGCGGAGTACAGCCTTCGCACCATGCGGCCTGGGCTAGTGGGCCCCACTTGTAGAATGGCTCCCGGCTGGCAAGCATGTGGCGCTTTTTGCAGAGATCCGACCGTTGTAACGCAAATTACGCCGTTGCCACTATCAAACCAAAAGGGAAAAGGACCCATCCATCAAACACCAAATTTTATTAATTAACTAATGATCGAATAAAACAAAATGCCAATGCATACATATGTTGTACCCTAACAGAACGCAAGAAAGAATGCTACGGTGCCAACAACGGCTATATGGACTATTTTATTGTTTAAAAATTATGTAAAAAAAAAACCTACAAATCCGATTACAAAGATGTTAAAAAGATATTATAAATTTAAATAATACTTTAGTATACAGTATACTACTAAGTTATAGGGAACTTTATTATTACTTTTTAGAAATATATATTTTTTATATCATATTGATAAGTATTATACATGTGTTATTTATATACTGAAATTATGTGATAATTATTTAATTTTTTTTCTCTTGTATTGTTTCTTTTGTATTAAAACAATAAGAATTTAATTTTTTTTAAGTTTTTGTCCAGAAAATGATAAAGTTAATAATTTTATAATAATTTTGATTATATTTTTTTATAGAAATATACCCAAGGTATGAAAGAAGATTGAAGAATTGAAGTGTCTCGCTTAGCGCGACAATCCTCACTTAACACACGGCTTAACACACATACATCTAGAAGCTTAATGCATGATCACTTATGTCAATAGGACTTTGCAATGTGTGCATATGCAGGCTTAACGCATAGTGGCAGTTCTAATTGGTTATCAAGTGAAAAGATATTTGCAAAAAAATGGATTTTATATATAAAATCAACATCCATTTAGTGAGAAACAAGAAGGAAAGCAAAGCAAAAAAGCCAGTGCAAGGGAATCCATTTTCGGATTTCTCTTCCATTTTCTTCTATTTCATCCCACCTTTTATATTTGTAAGTCTCTCATGACAATGAGATGCTAAAACCATCGATTGTTGGGAGCTCTACAACCCAAACTCTCTTTGATATAATGATTCTAAATTATCTATTCATATGATGTTGATATTATTGTTCTTTCCTGTGCTCATTCACATGTATATGGTCTAATTATCTATTTTCATGAATTGTTTTAGGATTTAAGCATCAGAAAATGTTTACATGCTAAGAAGTTGAGAAAAACATCTAGGTAATCTATATCTAGGGATAGAATAGTATTATTTAACCTACTTATCCATCTTTGTAATGCAAATTATTTAATATAACTCTTCAGGGATTAGGAGTGATATTAGATGATTTAGACTCTCTCACTTAATGGATCATGGTTAGAGTATATTAAAAGATGTGGATAATAATCATATTCATGTTAAAAAGAGAAAAATCTATTACGATTACATAAAAAATAGTTCTGATACACGGAATCCCCAATACATTCTTTAACTCATCACAACACCATCTCACAATTTCTAAGCGTTTGTTTTCTGAATCTTTCATGTTCCTTGCTTTATAGTTAATTCACATTAGTCTATACATATCGTTAATCATTGAACAAAATTCAATTTGAGTTACAAATTGATTAAATATTTTATATATATATGACTTTGAGTACAACGAAATCTCTATGAGATTGATACTTGACTCTTACTGTTTTAATACTACTTATACAACTTGATATGGTTACCAAATAATCAACATATACCATCTTAATAATATAATTTTTTTATGTACATATTAGATCTTTGAAAATTCATTAAAATCGAAGAAATTTTATTTAATATGTGAAAATTGTAATTATTTTCAAAAATCACATCTAAAATGTGAAAAATTGTGTACAAAGCAAAATGAAAGTTATTTTTTCAAGTAGATGTGATTTTTCACATTTGTGATAAGTTTCGAAATACACTACATGAAATAATAGCAAAAATACTGCTTTGACAAACACATATTGGAATTGCCTACAACAAAAACACAAACATGCACTTTATGCGTATTCCAATTAGTTTCATTGTTAATTTAATATATATATATATATTAAAATAATTTATATTATCATTTAATCATAAATTATTGTTTAAATTATTTTAAGATAATTATTTTAAAAGTTAATATATTTATTATATATAATAAATTGTGATTGAATGATTGTGTAAAATATTTTATATTATTAGTGGATAATCTTTTTTTATATATATATTTATGTCCCAAAATTATATTTGAAATTAATTGTAACCATGCAATTTGCAGCCGCGCTTTAAGCCCATGACATGACATGGCTACGTTAATTGTAACCTTAAGAAAGGAAGAAATTGTGTTATTATTTTACTTATTTCAAGAGAGACAATAGTGAAGTAGCCAACAAACAAATGCGAAGGTGTGAACTGGCTACTGGCTGTCATCCCTTCTTTCATCTTCTTCCACTGTCTGTCTACACTACGGACAGAGCTTTTTTCACACCACAGCTAAAATTGCTGCAATAGAGCCCTTCTTCTCCCTTCTTCTTCTCTACCCACACCCAAACCCAAACCAAGTTCTTTCTTTCTAATTCCCTTGATAATGTAAAATCACAGAAAAACAAAAAAAGCTACTCAAAACTTGGCTCCAATTAGCCTTTCTTTTTTTGTTTTGAGGAAAAACAGAAAAGTTCCACACAATGTCTTCTTTTAGAGCTCTCTTCTTCTTCTTTCTCATCAACGTCTCCTTGCTCCTCACACTCTCTTCTGCGGCGGATCCATTCGTTTCATACGAATTTGAAGTCTCTTACATCACTGCATCCCCTCTTGGAGTTCCTCAGCAGGTTCCTCTCTTTCTCTCTCTCCATCTTGGTGTATGTTCATGTAAAATCTCAAGCTTTACTTGCAGATCTGCATCATGGGACACTATTAGATACCAGTGTGATACCTTTTTTCAACACTTGAAACTTGTGAAAGGGTTGTTATGTGATTGTGGATGCCATTATGAGGTGTTTTGTTTTTTTGACTAAGTAAGAGTTTGGTAGGTGGGCAGGAAGAAAAGAGCTACACTACTACTACTACAGGGTTGTGCTTTTTCTTTTTTTTTTTTTTAGGTTATGGCCTTCATGTCTTGTCTCTGCATTGTTTTTTGTTGCAGGTCATTGCTATCAACAACAAGTTCCCAGGTCCTATTATCAATGTTACTACAAACAACAACGTTGCTGTCAATGTTCGGAACAAGTTGGATGAGAGCCTCCTCATTCATTGGTAGTGTGCTTGCTTCTTCAGTTTCAAAACACCTCAATTTTAAACTTAGATTTGCTTTCACTGAGCTGAAAAAAGTTATGGAAATTTTCATGTGAGACAGGTCTGGGATTCAGCAAAGGAGGAGTTCGTGGCAAGATGGTGTTCTTGGCACAAACTGTCCTATTCCTGCAAAGTGGAACTGGACTTACCAGTTTCAGGTGAAGGATCAAATTGGAAGCTTTTTCTACTTCCCTTCCCTTCATCTTCAGAGAGCTGCTGGTGGATTTGGGGGTTTCATTATAAACAACAGAGCCATCATTCCTATTCCTTTTGATACCCCACATGGGGACATTGTTGTTTTTATTGGAGATTGGTACACCCGCAATCATACGGTTAGTGTCATACTTTAATTTATGGATAGTCCTGTTTTCTGCTGAGTGTCAATTCAATTCATTGTACTGTATATAACATGGTTCTAACTGTTTGTTGCTGGTTCTGCTCTGGAATGTAGGATTTGAGGAAGGCCCTTGATGATGGAAAAGATCTTGGCATGCCGGATGGTGTTCTCATCAACGGGAAAGGCCCTTACCGATATAACAACACACTTGTTCCTGATGGCATTGATTATGAAACCATTGAAGTTCATCCTGGTAGGTTCTTGGAAGAAATTTAATTCCTATGGGACAAAGTGAGAAACTTGAATTTGTTGTATAATAATTTATCTGATGTTATGCTTCTTTAGGCATAGAAACATGTAATCCTTGACCAATAGGCTTGTCTGAATTGTGAGAAAAACAATAATGCACTATACAAGCAAAACCTTTCTTGTATAGTGCATTATTCTATGCATCTTTGGATAAACTTTTCCATAACTACTTATATAGGAGAAGGTAAAATGAATTGAGTTTTTTTTTTTTTTTCCATACACTTAACTTTTATAGAAACTTTTCATCCAACTTTTCTAAAAGATGAAATGTATAAGTTGGTTTTAGCTTATGGTAGAAGCTCAGTTCATTTACCTTCTTATTTTTTATTATCTAATAAGTGTTTATGGAAAAGTTTATTCAACACGACATTGATTATTATCTGATGTGTAGAGTGCAAGGTAGAAAGAAAAGCTTCTTGTGGTTCTCACAATATTCATTATACTTTGTTTCCTTGGATGACATTTTTTACCTGTTAAATTATTTTAATGGTTATCACATGATGTTCAACAGGAAAAACTTACCGACTTCGTGTACATAATGTTGGAGTATCAACAAGTCTGAATTTCAGGATCCAGAGTCATAACTTACTTCTAGCAGAGACAGAGGGGTCTTACACAGTGCAACAGAACTACACTAGCTTAGATATTCATGTTGGACAATCTTATTCTTTTCTGTTAAGCACGGATCAAAATGCAAGTACAGATTACTACATTGTAGCAAGTGCCAGGTTTGTGAATGAATCACGTTGGCAAAGAGTTACTGGAGTTGCTATCTTGCGCTATACAAATTCCAAGGGGAAGGCACGTGGTCCTCTCCCACCTGCTCCTGATGATCAATTTGACAAAACTTACTCAATGAACCAAGCAAGATCCATCAGGTCCGAGCTGCAACTTTTAGCATTTTCTGTTATTTATTCACACTTCAATTTTCAATCTTCAGGAATACTGTCAAATCAAGCAACTATTCTTGGTATTGAGTTTCTGTATTGTTTTGAGAGGTTGATATTGTGTTAGTCAAATTGTCAAACTAAACCAACATTTTTGTGTCATTCAGCTAAGGACTGTATGTATGCCACTGTGTCTCAACTGCATGGACACATTAAATGTGTTGCAAATATCAGACTAATATATTATTGAATAATAATTCCAGATTTGATTCTCAAATTTGAGAATTCAAAAAATATCATTACTCACTCCTCCATTTCTGTGGTTAAATGTGTAGATGGAATGTATCAGCAAGTGGTGCTCGTCCTAACCCACAAGGGTCTTTCAGATATGGTTCCATCAATGTGACTGATATTTATGTATTGAAAAATAAGCCACTGGAGAAAATCAATGGGAAGCGGCGAGCAACACTCAGTGGAAACTCTTTTGTCAATCCTTCTACTCCAATCAGGCTTGCTGACCAGTACAAATTAAAGGGAGTATACAAGCTTGATTTCCCTACCAAGCCTCTTACAGGATCACCTCGCACAGAAACATCAGTCATTAATGGAACTTATAGGGGATTTATGGAAATTATACTGCAGAACAATGATACTAAGATGCATACCTATCACATGAGTGGATATGCATTTTTTGTTGTCGGGTACTGGCTAACTCCTTCTCTTTTATGTGCCATTCCATGTTTCTGGAACCAATAACACAACTTGATTTTGTTGGCTGCAGGATGGATTTTGGTGATTGGTCTGAGAATAGCAGGGGTACATATAACAAGTGGGATGGAATAGCTCGCACTACAGCACAGGTATATATATATTTATCTTAGATATGCTATATGTTCACATCACAGGTCAATTATTTTATGTTAATAATTTTTTCACCTTCTCACTCATGTTCTTGATGAAGTCTTTGTTTAAGGCATTTAAAAAGTTGAAACTTTTTGCTGCAACTCTAAACCCAATAAACTCCTGCTTATCATGTTGCTGACTGGCATACTAGTTTAGTCATAACCTAGGATAAAAATGCTGAAGTGAACTATGCTATAAATGGATAGTTTGTGTTCTTTACCATTAAAATTTCAGAGTTGTAGACTCTTTCATTGCTTCTATAATCAGTTCCACTTCCAACGCTTGTATTTCACATACTCGTGCCTCGATGGTCAAAATATCTATGGAGCTGAGCTTATGTCAATAAATCACATGAACTAATAACTAACTGTTTTCAGATATCTTTGATGAAACTTTATATCACAGCTGCTGTATCATTATTCCTAAAAGTTATAATCTCACATCTGTTTGTTTCCATTTGCCTCTCATTTAGGTCTATCCCGGAGCATGGACAGCAATTTTGGTTTCCCTTGACAACGTAGGAGTTTGGAATCTCAGAACAGAAAACCTTGATTCATGGTATCTTGGTCAAGAAACATATGTCAGGGTTGTCAACCCAGAGGTCAATAACAAGACTGAGTTGCCCATTCCAGACAATGCCCTTTTCTGTGGTGCCCTTAGCAAATTGCAGAAGTACAAATCCTTCTCTCCTAACTAAACCACCATTAACTTGAAAATTGTATATGTGGTTCTAAATTTTGAGGTCAATTGTGTTTTCTTTTCTTTCAGGCCTCAAAAGGTTTCTTCAGATGCACCATCAATCAGTCGGAACAAACTGAAGCTGTTCTTCACTTGGCTCATTGTATTCGCCTGGATCCACATTTTCCAGTAAAAAAGAGCACATTTTGGGTCATCCACTCTTTAGTTGCTTCAAGGTGAACTCTTGTGGCTTGTTGGTGAGGTTTTGTGGTTTTGTAAGTCTTGTTTATAGTATTATTGATCTTTTGCAGTGATTTTGACTTGTATTCTTCTTCCTATTAGGTTATGCTTGTGGTTCCATGTTTAATTTATTGGGACTTGTGATTCTTTTAATGCCTATAATTGATGTAGTAATCACAATTTAATCATACTCTCGATACATGTAACTTTACCTGCCACGACTACCTTCCTCCTGCCATCTTTATATTTGTTGTGTAATATTTGTAGCCTATCATGCAAGGTCAAAGATGCGTGGACCCAGCTGAAGATGCTTGATGCTTCTCTCGATGTTTAACAGATATGATTTAGCTAGCATATCTTTAAGAAAACAAATGTAAAAAAGGAAAATAACAAATTGACATGATGACATGGCCAAACAGAACATTTTTTCACATGCAAGTTTGCATGAACAAATTTAACTGGATTTGCCTTATTTGAGCTATTGGTTGATGCTCTACCTTAGCTTTGAAAATTTTGCTCCTGCACTTTATATTCTTCATTTTTGTTATGACTAATTTTTGTCCTTGAGGGACCGTTACCACTTGTTTTATTGCCCTCAGGTTGAAAGTGACACTGCATAATTTTTCAATCACAATTTCAGCTCTCATCAGAAATTTTCAGAGATAAAGTTTAATTCAGCTTGCCATGCATGTACAAATTGTAAATATGTGTACGACACTTGCGGATCTTGTCGGCAGTACAGTGTCACAACTACTTCCTCTCTGTTTCAGCATTCCTTTTAACATAAGTGAAAAAGATTATACACTATAAAAAATTTTATATCCTGAGCGAATTAGAACTCATCATACATAATAAAATTATTAATTTTTATGATAATTATTTTAAATATCATACCAATGATGATGTATAATTAGATGACAATTTTTATAATAATTACTTTAAATATCATATCAATAATAATGTATAATTAGATACCATTAAACTCTTAAAATAAAATAATCTATAAGCTAATAATTTATAAGTTATTGAAACATCTTAGCAAATATACTCATTATCTTCAATTTATACAATTTTTTCCTTAAATGTATGTAATACATTGTTTAAATGTGTAAAAAAATGAAAAATCAATCAATGAAGTTTTTTTTATTAATTCATCATTACTTTTATAAAGAATAATCATATAAATAATATTTTTTATGAAATTATAGTTAAAAATGATATACATATATATATATATATATATAACATAAGCAATGAATTAAAATACTGTAATTCATTAAACACTTTACTGTGCATTTTTTTAATATAATTTAGATTTTTATTGTCATATTTATTGTAGTATGAACTCTCAACTCTTTTCCTAATCTCACTCTTAATAATGATAAAATATTACATACAACTACTTAATTTTTGGTATAGCTTCTTCCTTAATTAAAAAAAAATGCTTATGTGCCAAATAAATTATTGATTTTAAGAATAAAAGGTAATCATTCTTTTTTATAAAACATGCATAATTTTTCAATTTATTTCTGTCAAAAACAACTTTTCAATTTACTTTGGGTGCACAAATCATTACTTTTTTATTTTATCCCATTTTCTCATTTTCTGCAATATGATAAATGAAAGAATATAAATATAATTAACATGTTTATGTAAATTGTATTAAAAAGAGAAGATTCAATTTATTAAATTCTTTTTAAAATGATAAATTATTATTATTATTATTATCATGATTGTTGTTGTTAAAACTATTATTATTAAATTTTTTTTCTCGATTCTTATTATTACCACTTTCATTATTTTAATTGTCATTGTGGTTACATATATAATCCAGTTATTCAGTATTTTTCATTTTAATATGAAGATTTTTAAAAGAACTAGACAACATTTTAAAAATATTTTATTTAAATTAAATATCAAAATAAAATTTTTTTAAATATTAAAATATTATTTTGAATAAAATTAAGTTAAAAAATAATTTTAATTTATCAAATTTTTAGAAATTTATTTTTAAAAACCTCATTTTAAAAAATAATTTAATTAAAAATAAATGTTTCTTTCATCAATCACATGCGAAGATTTGAAGACAGCGTTAGTTACCCATATATAGGAGGCATCACCAACCAAATGGGGAGATTTTGAAGTACTTTTCTAGGTGATAAAAAAAAAAGAAAGGAAAACGTCAAAAGGAGACCACATTGTTGCATGTTTATATTACAGTTTATAAATTTAAGTTGGTAAAGGTAATTGAAATCTTTCTTCTACAAAATTATTTTAAAGTTACTTTTTAATGTAATTAAATATGTCTCAAAACTATGTATAATTTGCTCTTTAAATTAAACTTGAACTACCATAACTTAGGGTTTTTTTTTAATACACATTCTCTCCTGCTTTTTTTCTGCTTTTTTCAATTTACAGTACTTGGTAATTTAATTTTTAATATATGCTGTTTGGAATTTTCTCTCTCCTTTTTGTTGTTTTTAATTTAAAATATTATAAAATATAAATATTATATCATATCATTTTTTTAATTGATTTTAAAATTACTTATTTATTAAATTAAATTTTTTAATTTTTTTTAAAGAAAATGATATTATTAAATATAATTATTTTTGTTTTATTATTTAATTTACTTAACATATATTTTAGGTGAATATTTTTATTTAAAATCTGAATTTTCTAATATAATTATTTTTAATATAATTATATTACTAAACGTAAATAGTTTGTTTATGTCATTAGATTTAATTAAAGATAAGAAGACTTTTTGTTTAACAACTTATTTATAGAAAAATATTATATTGTATTATCAATAAAATACTTAAACAATTAAGAAAAAAAAATTTAAGATGGAGATATGTTAGGACAATTGTTTATGTTAAGATGAAGATATACTTAAACAATTATATTACTAACTAATTTTATTTTTTTTAATTAACGAACATAACAAAAAAAATATATCAACAACACAAACTACAAAAGTACATACAAAGTAACCAAAAAATTGTACTATAATTTTATCCAATTTTTTTATTTTTCTTTATCTGTATATTTTTTCTTTAAAAAAATAAAAAACAAAATTATAAAATTTAATTTAATAAATAAGTAATTTTAAAACCAATTAAAAAAATTATATAATATAATATTTATATTTTATAATATTTTAAATTAAAAAAAGGAGAGAGAAAATCCCAAATAATATATATTGGAAATTAAATTACAAAGTAATATAGATTGAGAAGTAGGAAAAAGAAGATGTATTTATGGAAAAAAAAACCCATAACTTACATCTATTATAAATCTGAATAATTATTATCTTAAACTCTTTTATTAGATAAAAGTAATTTTTTAGAAGAAGATAAAAGTACTTTTAAGAATTATTATTTGACGAGAGTATTTTTTTTTCTTTTAAAATGAAAATATTTTTAAGAATTGTTATCTTTCTTGTTGAGTAGGTCATATATCTTATACTATTATTATATATTATATATTGTATGTTTATTTTTTAAAATTTTATTCTTTTTAAAAGCTTTTTAGTTTTAATTTGATTAAATTACTTAATTATTTCCCAAATTGTTTGGAAGATTTTAAGTATGTCTCTTAACTAATTTTTTAATTAGGTCCTTAAGTATTTAATTTTTTTAATCGGATCCTAAGTTTTTAAAATTGTCATAAATTATCATTTTTCAATGATTTTAAACAACTAAAAACTAATCAAAGGATTTTTTTTAGTTTAAAATAGGATTGTTGATAACTGCGAATTTTAGGTTTAATTGATAGTTAAATCAAATAAGAATGGTTAAATTTTCTCTACTCTAATGTTGTTTTTAAGAAAATAATGAAGATTTTAATATTATTTTAATTCTTGACTAGTAGGAATTCAAAAGAAGGGAAATTACAAGCATTTTAGAGAAAAATTGATGTAGAAACTTGAAGAATAAGCTGAAGTTAAGAATCATCCGCTTAGCGTGCAAGTCACGCCCAGCGCGACGCCTCACTAAGCAGTCAGCCCAGGTTTAGCACGAACAAAACCCACAAAGAAACCTGAAGGTGCTCAACGCGAATTTCGTGCTAAGCGCGTAATCATCGCCATACTTGCTAAGCGCGACAGTCGTGCTTAGCATAGGGTTGCGTGAAAACTAAGCTAACTAAGATCTATAAAATGAGTAGGAAGCAAAGGACAAAAATACACCGAGACTTAGAACTCTCTACTGAATACACCTAAAGCCTTTCAAATAGGGGAAACCCTCCTCGATATAGCCATTTCTTCCCTCTTTCTCCATCTCTGTTCTTCTTCTTCTATCCACATTAACCCCTAAGATGTAAAGTCTCTCCATGACAATGAGAGACTAAACTCTCCATTATTGAGAGCTTAGTAGTCAAACTCTTGTAATATAATTCTTTTTTATTATCTATTTAATGCAATTCAAATTTTTATTGTTCTTTTCTGTGCTTATTGTTATTGATTATGGTCTGATCACCCATTCTTATGCATCTGTTTAGGATGTATGCATTGGAAAGTGTTTATCTTCTAAAGAATTGGAAAAGAGCATCTAAATGAAATCATGTCTAAGAATAGAATGACTTTGTTTAGCCTATTCATGCATCTTCATTTTTAATGCAATTTATTATTTTATCTTTGTAAAAGAATTTGGGAGAGAAAATAAATAAATTAGACTTTCACTTGAGAAATCAGGGTTACAGTATCAAAGTAAATGTGGGTAAAAATTGAGATATAATATTAGATAGAGAAAAACTATTAACATTACATCTCAAGTAAGTTGATATGCTAGTTCCCAACATATTTGCATTATGAATTTATTTTTCGCATTCAAAAGTTGTTTATTTTTCTTGTCTTTTTTATCTTCTACTTTTTCTCTTTATTTCACTTGCAATTCATTATCTCTTCTACTCTATCTATTGCTTAAAAATTGGGTTTACACCAATCTAAGTACAAACAAAGTTTATGTAGACTCGACACTTCTTTATTTCACTTATCAATTGTTCATAAGTCCATTTGGGTTGAATTTGATTAAACTTATTACCTAACCCGATTAAAATTATCCAGATTGAATTAGATTTGTGTTTTTGTTGTCAAATTCAAACCAACTAGTTTACAAACAAATTAGTTTGAGTTAGGTTAATCAAATTAAAATATTTAAAATTATTTTATTTTATTTTTTAAAAAATTCTTACCAATTTTAACACAGTCTAAAGGTATTTCATTTCTATGATTATAACTTATTTATTGTATGCATAATCTTTTACGTGGAACAATAAATAATCCTTTTAGACAAGTTCATGACTAACTTATGTTACTAAACAGGTAATACTCAATAATTTTTGTATTTTTGTAACCATTATTATTCACTAATACTTGTATTCTTGTAATTTAAAATAATAATAATAATAAAAATAAAATGTCACGTCAATGGGTTACATGCTCAAAAATCAAAACTTGTTACCCAATTTATACAAGAATAGAATTGGTCCAATTCGATTCAAATATTAAAAAATTCAAACCAAAGTGATTAGGTCAATTTTATTCAATTCAAGTACTGATTGACTTTACCTATTAACACTCTTAATTTCAAGACCTAATTAATTTTTGTCTAAAAATTTATCTAATTTTTTTTAAATAGATTAGAGACCAACTAAGTACATTAACCGTTTAACTTCATATTTAATTTTATTTAATAACTAAGTAAAAACATGATTTCTTGATTATCACAAATCACGCCATTTTATATTTATTTGTATTTGATTTTTCTTAACTAATTGTCTCTTTTGACTGTAAAAAAAAACTATTTGTCTCTTGTAATCTCTCATTTTAATTTTTATCTCTAAATTCATTTTTTTAAAAATATTATCAAGAGATAAAAATAAGTTTATATCACAATATAAATTATTTTTATAAATTCAAAATATAATTTATATGTTTAAAATTATTAAAATATTTATTATTATAATTTTTAATTTTATAAAAATAAATACTTATCATGTGCATTATACAATCCATAACAACTTAATTAAATTTGGATAGCTAAACAGATATCTGCAGGTAATTAATTTAAACGATATTTTCTTCTACGCATTAATTAACCGAACGAAGATGAGTATTCCTTCTCAGGAGTATTAAGATAATCGTACTAGCGAGTATCTGTTAATATGAAGTCACTCAAACTCTTACATATATATGAAAAAAAGTTTCTCAGTTTTTTCATACTTGTGCACTTATAAGATTAAAGTATTTTAGCTTATTTACTTTTGTTTAGATTTAATAGATTAAAGTATTTTAGCTTCTAAAATTAACTTCTAAATCGAAGTATTTTGATTAATATGTTAATGAATTTCAAATATTTTCAAACATACTTCATTATACTTCATTGCTTGTGTTGATGAATTCACTTACTTTGAATGAATTGTTAATTAGTACAATTGCTACTTCATTCCTTAATGAATATTCATGTGAATACGAGACTTACTTTTATCTTATAGGACGGGTGACAATGGGTTACAACTTAAAACTCATGCTAGTTTCATCCCTTTGTCATTTTTCTTAGTAAACATTGAGATGTTAATTCAATAAAATATAAAAATAAATATATTCTCACTTGCATATTATACATGCAAATTCATTTTATTTTTTTAAATGAGAAAAATATTTAAAAATTAATTGAAAAGCAGAGTCTCGGTCAACCTTGCACAATTAACAAGTTTACTACGTTCCAATATTATACCAAACAGTCATTGAGCGAAAAATTCCAGAGATCTCTGGCAATTGAAGACAATCTACTATGTGAGTCCTATTGAGCAGAGACATGTGATTTAAGGGTGATGAATGATGATACTCCTCAAAGAAGAAAAGGTAAGGAAGAAGAAGAAGAAAAAGTATGGAAGAACTAGCCAACTAGCTAGTTAGCCTAAAAGCGAGCAGATGGGGAGTTCCCCCAAACTGACTAGTTATTGCAAATGGATTAGAAATACATTTTTAAAGTGATAATATTTTTAAAATATATCTTTAAATTTTAACTTGCTAATACTATGAAGCACTTCAATGTTATATACGTATATGGATGGTTTTTGATAATATGAATAAGGTCATAGGTTTGAAATTTCAGTATGACCATTTTACAAAAAAAAATACCTTCAAGTACACAAATGTATTGTGCATTTTTGCAAGGGATCAAAAGCTTTAAATATAATTAAGTCTCAGATTAAAAATTAATCTCATAATCAGTCCTAATGGATTGAAACTTATGGAAATATCAAGCTGGAAAAATTAACACATTTTATCCTAAAAACTAATTGAAAGTTTTGATTTTAATTAAACATTTTATTGTAAGCATATTAAGAGAACGAAGAATTTTGTTAAAATAAATCTTACAGGGGCATATACTAGCACCTCTCAATTGTTATTAGCATGGATCGCCTTCTCTTCATATGTTGGAACTAAAATTAGTATGGACCCGACAATCACCAAAAGAAACAGTCACACAGTCTCAGACTCTCAGTATATATGGCATGTATAATGCTTGTGGGTGATGCCTTGCGTAAATAGTTGAATATGTTGGAAATTTGAGAGAAAATAACTGGTTTGTGTTCTCTTCTTTTCATATAATTATATTGCACTTGCTTTTGCCTCAAAAAAAGGCTATGATGCATGCGCAAAAAATTGAGCGTGTTAACATGTTGGAGCTAAAGTGTGCATTTTTGCTTTCTTAGGAAAATATCCCACCCAATTGGGGGGATGAATGGATGAGAAAAAGTCAAGTACAGGAGCACCAAATACTGTTAGCAGTCATTTGTGGAATGTGGGGCTATGTATGTGCCTTTTCTTGATTACAATAGCCACTGTGTGCTATGTAATTATTCTTTTGCTGGGGATCAAGATTTAATACTCTTTTGGTTATAGTACGTAGCATCCGATGCATACGAACAACTGTTTTTTACTTGTCTGCCAGATGCCCCAGAAGCAACATGTTTGAGTTCAAATTAAAAGAGAAATTATATTAATTGGTACAACAGTTTTGCATAAAGGAAAACTAAATAGAAGGAAAAGCTGAGATAAAATGAATAAAGTGATGAGTAAGGCTATTTAATATTTAATTTGTTGGACTTGATTTATGAATAAAAGAAACTAAAATTGAGTTAAAAATTTGAACTAATTTAATAAATTAACTTTAAGTTGAATCAATCTAATTAGTTAAATCAAATCATTTGTGAGATTGAATCGGGTTAACTTTAAGTGAAAAAAAATTCATATTAAATTTGAATTGAATTTTGAATCGAATCAAATCTTATTGAATCAAGTTGAGTTTAGTTTGAGATTTCAATCCTATACACTCATGTAAAAAATTTAAAAATAATATTATAAGAAAAATCTTATACGACTCAATTTTCAACTATGGACTTGGAATCGCTGTCATTCTGTTGTTTACCTCTTCTTTCACATTCTTTGTTTTGGATCATTGTTTTATCTGGCAGCTATTGAACAGGCACCTCGAAATTGAGGGCCAACATGCTACCATGCTCGTGCGAACAGATTCGTCAGTACTAACTTTAGGAGGTTTTTGTAACAAATAACGAAAACAGTTCTTCATGTACAAGCACAGTCTCGAGTTGCCAGACCAATTTGGAGTGATTATAAAATCTTGCTTTTTTTTTACCATATAGTCATTTATAAATTTGAAATTCTATTTTCGAACATGAAGTTTTCACTATTAATTTGACTTCCATTTATTTTCAAATTATATCAACAAATTTAGGCATAATTGGAAAACATTTTGATCCTGGCATGCTTAATTAAAAGAATAAATATTTAAGATTTGATTTCTAGCTAAATGTACAGGAAAATGCTTGATAAAGTGAAATGATTTTTTTTAACTAGGTTATTAATACGAAATAGTTTTCATTAAAGCAGTGTTCATCGGGATCATGAGCGTATACAAAATAAGTATTTTTCTTCTTACACAATTTATTTTATACTCAAGAGTTAATTGAGATTCAAACTCTAAATCACTTAATCAAATAAAACAAGTCGCTATCATGTTTGTCGACTGTAAAAAAACAAAATATTTTATTCTCGATTGAATGATAGTCTTAAATTTAGTATATGCAAAAAATATTCTCAAATAATCGCCCCCTTATTTTAGAAATTTTCATTTTGAAATTTGAAAAATGATGGTTGTTATTATTACAGGCCTGTATTCTATGTTCGAAATAATAAAATTGGAAAATTTATATTTAGGAAATTATATGATCTTTGATTTATTATCTGGTTACAAATTATAGCAAAGATATGCTTTTGAGTAAGGAAATTATAAAGTTAGAAGTCATCTACTGATCAACTTACTCTCTAGCTTGAATCTTGATGCATGCATGGTCAATTAGTTTGTTAGAATGCGATTCGCAGGGGCGATACTCATTTTAATCGCCCAGGCCCAAGCATTAACTTGTGACATGTAAAACCAACAAACCCGCAGACTTTTTGGCTAAGAAGATAAATACATGATATCTGAAGCAAATATTGATTTGCGTTATTTGTATAAGTAATTAAGTATAATGCCTTCACTTGATATGGTCTGCTGTATTGATAAATACATGATATCTCTATGTGTTTGATAGGAGGTTGATCAACTATCATCGTGGTAAATTCTGTCTTATTTTGACGAGTTATATGACAAGAGTTTTGTTTTCCTCTGTTATATGAAAAGAGTTTATCAAGTAAGCATTGAATCAGACTTATTACGTTAATGAGAAAGAAAAGTGTTAGAAACTTATGTTTTGACATACTCTTTTGAATATATTTATTTTTATTAGTTGAAATTTATTAAAAATTATGATATTTTATGAGTCATAGATCGTATAAGTCTCATAATTTTATATTTTTCAATAAATTTTAATAAAAAAAAGGAATGTGTTAAAGAGTTTGTTGATAACACTCTTCTAATGAGAAGATACTAGATATGATAAATGGCATTCAATAAGATAGTGATTAAGAAACTTAAATGATAATTTTTTGATTGAGATACATAAAATAAAATGATGTTGTTCATAACTTTTTAAAACTTTTCTATGATTTTCACATTAATTTTTTTTAATTTTTTAATTAATAACACTTGTTAATTAGTAGGATACCATTAGATATTCATGTACTAAATGTAAGTATGTTCTCTTCTTGCCTAATGGAAAGGCTAAGGTTCATTTATATATGTATGACTTCATGCTCAATAATTATATTTTTACTGAGCATGGTGAAGTAGAGCCATCAATAGACTTAGTCTCAACCAATTATATGTGCTTCAAGCAACTGTATCCCAATAAGTCCCTAAGAATATTTTGCACTATGTAAAATATAGTGTATAATGTTTTTTTGGGTATTAATGTATATTGCTTTTGTTATGCGTGGGTAGTGTCACATGAATGAAATTGATTTGTAGAGTCACCTGATGTGGAAAAAGTTTTATAAATTATTACTTGAAACTAGTAAGCCATCTTATGAAGGAGTTGCAAATTCCAAATTGTCAATATGCATGCATTAGGCTCTCAGCATCATGTAGATTGAATTAGAATATTCCAAAAAAAATGTATGGATTTTTTTCAATTAAATTGCTTCCAAATGTTACTTTTTTTTATCCACAAATATTAATGATTAACTTTTATTAACAAAAAAATTTGAACATGTGACATCTTCCCCCTTCTCTTCTCTCTTCTCCCTTCTCCCTCCTCTTTTCTAAATGTTACTCTTGTACGCTATTATTTAGCAGTAAACTATTGCTAGCCAAAGAAGTTGGAGTTAATGCTGGATCGAAGGCTAAGATTGATTGTTGCATAACTGGCTACATGATTTATAATTATCAAGATAAGAAATTAGTTGAATGCAAGTTTTGTCAAAAGTCAAAATACTTTCTCCATAAAGTTTGGGATGGGCAAAATGTGCCGTGCGTGAAGTCGATCAATGCTTTATTCATCGCCGAAATCAGCAAAAATAATGAGATGGAAATATGAAAGTAGAAAAGTTGAGATATATGTTAACGCTATCCATCTAATTAGGGATGTTTACTATTTTGGGAAACTCATAAATCTGAACCCCCCCTCCCCTCCCCCAAAATTCAAAACCAATGCTCTTAATTTGTCTTTGGTTCAGATAATGAGTTTTTATTTTTTTAAACCTGTGAACCTAATGACTTAATTAGTTGTCATTTTTTAATTATAATTTATACATTGTTATAATATAAGATTTAAGTATTTATTTATTTATTTATAACCTTTTAAAATTTAAAACATCTTTAATCTTGGACATGATTGACCTGAACTAAACTAACCTGATATTAATTAAGTTGGTTTTGTTCATGTTTGATAGGAAAAATGTGCAAACCTGACCCAAAAGGGTTAAAAATGTTTTAGAAATGTCTTTTGTCAAAAAGTGAATAGGATGTACGTACTGCATAGCGTGGATTTAATCAAAGTTCGTTGTGTGTGTCTTCCTTTTAAGAGGTTGCGCATGTTTATTATTATTTTTTGTTTGAATGGTATATATGATGAGTCTGTTACTAAAACAAGGTGAGAGATATCACCTAGCTGGAAAACTGGGCTGTCATAAGCCAAATGTCTGGAAATTCATATATACAAATTTTCACACGTAGTGGCACCCCACCCCATTTGATTGGTCTTGTTCTAGATAATTGCATCTATATGTCATTTTACATTTATTTTACATTTTTATGACAGGTAATAGCTCATTGAACATCATGCTACATTCCGGTGAATTAATTAGTATTTAGTGAATTTGTTTTGTTGTAATGTTACATTGTTACCTTATTGTAGTTCGGGTCTTTACTATGTAAACCAAAGGAATTAGGGTACTGGTGGTCCAGATTTCCTATAGTCAATTTTTTTAAACATTAAAATCATTCATATTCGTTGGATGAAGATCGACCGATTCAAATTACATGTTTTAAATCTGCTTTACTGGAAAACGAAATATGAGCTGATCAATCTTCATCCAACAATTTTCAGTCTCTAGCTGTACGTGTGAATGCGTAAAAAAAAAAAACAAATTTGAAACTAGCTTACTGGGTATCAATGGTATTAATCAATCACATGAAATTTTATTCGTACCAGTACTTGTGTTCCTGGTCTGTTTGTAGACATGATGCATTTATGCATTGATGATGTAACTTATGAGTACTTCTCGTACTCCTTTTAATAATCATTTCATTTTTGCCGATTAAGAAAACTCCAATAACATTACAATTTTTTTTCTTCATTATTTTTTAATGTATGTTATTTGGTTTAAATGATTGAATTTGATAACTAATTAATTCTTTCCTACGCCACATTCCAATTCTTAAGTTTTAGAAGCGAACTAACTTTATATACTTTATTTTGTTATGAAGCATGATACAATGTCTTCGGTTGGATTTAACTTGAAGCAAAGGTGAGGATTAATTTTATAAATTACTAATGACAGTCAATTGTTTTTCTAATTTCAGTAATGACAAAGCATTAATCTTTTGGCATAAACATCAAACAGAAAATTCCTAAAACAGTTTGTGTCAGAGACTTTTTGGTCGTTAAAAATGCTGAGGACTACTCTTTTCTAACCAAAGAATTTCCGAGAAGGAAACATACAATGACAAAACAAAAACATATGTCCAAATGTACGTTAGACCTCGTGCAATTTGTGTCTAGAGTTAACTTTCGTCCACGTAGGTTCTGTATCTCCGTAATAAGCTAGCAGGTTAATCTAATATTGTGATATCATTTATCACATTTTATCAATTTCTCTCTTCCTTTATTTCTCTCTTTATCCGTGTAAAAATAAATTAAAAGGAACATACTTGTAGGCAAAAACTGAAAGTATGGCTAATTAATTATTGATTAGATAAGCAATCAGCTGCAGTAGTACTGGGGGAATTGAAGAACATGAAAGTTAATAATTAAAGTCTACTCATAAGAAGAGAACTACATGCATGCATGCACAACCCCAAGAGCTAGTCCTAGTGTAGTAGTAGTCCTTAGTTATATCAACATAATCGCTCTTGAGCCACAAATAGATGCATTTATAAGTTAAGGAATCAGAGTTCCTGAGCTTCATAGGTTGGTGGAACTTGGAAAATTTTTCCTCTTTGCATAATTTCTTCGAAAGAGAAAACAGACTGGGGTGAATTAGTAGGGTGAGACACCAACATTAGCCGAAGCATAAAACCCATCTTTCATGAGAACCTCTTCTCCATCCTGGACAAAAGAGAAAGACACACCCACACACTCAGAAATCAAACTCAGGGTTATGCATTATTTTGTCAGCAACATTTTGCAAGAAGAGGGTGCATGATAATTTTACCTGCTGGCACACATTTGTCTTCTTCACAGTCTGATCAGGCATGAGACCAAAGTGGATGTGTGGGAAGTGGGCCCACTGACACACAAAGCACGTCATACATCAGAAGATGTCCAAAGTGAACTAGAAAAACCTTATCATTCATTAATTTATTTGATTGTAGAAATAGGAGGAGGGAATACTGCAATGTATTTCAAAAAATTATTTATAAAAATTTACATGTTATCTTCTAGAAAGAAATGCATTATTTTTTCTAATTGTGAAAAAATGTCTACCAATTTGTGAATAGTGGTTTGATTAGATAATTAATTACTGCTCCTTTCTTTCTTCTGTTTTATTATAATTATCGTCTTAAATCTTTTTATATATAAAAAAATCAAAAAAATAAAAGAAAAAAATATAAATTTTAAAAAATTAACTTTATCATCATTAATTTATTTTTTATTTCATAGTTCATATTATTAATATTATAAGGAAAATAAATGAAAAAAAATAAATTGATGTTACGTTAAAAAGTAAAAATAATTATTATTTTGGGATAAGTTTTTTCAATTATAGAACGAAGGGAATAAAACTTTGCATGCAAAATTTGGAGAGAAAAAGAATATATAATTAGCCGTTCAAAGTTCTAAAACCCTAGTACGTAAAAGAACCATAGTGCTGTATATATTTATTTAGTTTTTTAACGGGAGGAAAGGATTCATACATTCTTTGCAGCTGCACTGAAGGCTTCCCTGTGAGTTATATCGGGATTGACAGACTTGATGCGTTGGATCTCGTCCCTGCAGAAATACACACGGACCGTTCAAATTTGCTTCAACTTTGAAGCCTTAAATAAATTAACAACAATATGTATACATTTAATATATAAATATATGAAGTTCTTCAGTTTATTTAAAAATAATAAAAACGAATGGTTTTAAATTAATACTCACTTGATAAAGCGATTGTACGCTGAGGGGACTCTCTGTCTCTTCTCAGGAGCTGGACAATGGCAACCAGTCATATATCAAAATCATTTCCTTTGACTTTCAGTTGCAATATTTATTTTTTATCTTGCAATTTAAATTCCCTATTTTTCGTGGCATGGGGCATTACTGGCTCTGTCTGCATTTATATATATCTATGCTTCTGATTCTGATGATACTCAGTGTTACAAGCTTTAAGCAACTATAATTCCGGGGGAGAAGAAACTGCCCCATATGACTTTCTCTCTCTCTACCACCTATTTTCCCCATGCCACTTATGAGCACCAAAGTAACCTAAGTTTCTCTTCATCTCTGTCGGTGCTTGTAACAAAAATTAATCAAAATGAAATTAAATAGAAAAATGTTTAATTGACACTTATTAATCTATCCAACACAAAGAGACATAAAAAAAATATAAATATGATGAGATTTAATTATGATGTGTCAAGAAAGCTTGAAATAAAGGATTAATAAGATGTTTAAAATTAAAAAATATTTATATATCATTATACAATTAAATATTATTCACAAAAGTAAAACTGAAACACAGCCTCACAGACTGTGCCCTAGAATCAGAAATTAAAAGCTAGGTATTACATGCTGTTCTTTTACATTAATTAATCTTCCCAGATATTGAGAACCTTTACTAGGCTTAATTAAGGTGGTGATGTTATATATAGACCTTGTCATCAACTACTTATTAGGATCATTGATAACTTTTTAAGGGCATGTACGTTTCGAAACAAGGAAGGGTTTAGGTACTGCCGCGATGAAGCCTCAAAAGACCCTTTTCCTTCAACCAAAGGAACCGTTCCTGTCAATATTGACCATAAAAGCAACGACTTGATTTATTTTTTTCTTTGAAAAACTACAGAACATTTTACTACGACAAATGTTGCTTTCATCTAAAAGATAACTTCATTATTGACGAAACAAGATCATGGGTGAACAAGAAAAGGGCACCATAATTTTGAAGTAGAGAAGCCTGAGTTACTACTTTTCAGTCATGTAATAATAATATTATATATAAAATAAAAGAGTAGATTTTATATCTCACGTCTGTTTGTGATCGGTGGCCGTGGAAGCTCATCAGCTGCAGTCCTAGCAGGCATAGAGAACTCATGTGACGCACTGAAATTTGTTTGGTTCATAAGAAAATTTGGAGTGGGGTTTGGTATCTCCTCCTACAGAAAAGAAATCACTCACCAAGTAAGGAAAATTACAGAGGATCAACATATCACCTCTTTATCTTTTAAGACTATAAATCAGTAATTTAATTGTTTTATATAAAAGGGTGACAGTACTTACATACAAGCACTAATTTATCAAACACGTAAGAGTAAACAAGAGAAAAAGAAAAGTATGATGAAGTATATATACACATAAATAAGTACCAGAAGGTTATGAGATGGGGAGAAGAAAGAGTGACCCAAATGAAATTGAGTGGGAGATGGCATAAGCAACCCTCGCATGTTCACTGGGAGGAGGTTAGTGCAATGGCCGCATCGGACAGTGACGGTCTTGAACAAGCTTGTGCAAGGAACACTTACCTGAAAATTAAGGGGGAAAAGATCAATGGACAAAATTTTACATACATAATTTGGCGAGTAACAAAAACTAAGAAATAAACAATTAATATTTATTCATAAAAAATTGGGCGAGTAATAATTAATTAAATAAAACAAGAAGAAAACATTGAGAGAGAAAGAAAGTGAAAGAATTTAGAGAAGAGGGTGGAGTAGGTAGCATTGAAAAACCCTAGAGGTAGAAAAGTGGGGAATGAAGTGTTTTGGTTCAGTTCATACAGCGAGGACGGTGTCACAAATGTTGCAGTGAACATAACAAAGCTGTTCGGAAGGAGGGAGGTGGTCCAGTGATAATGTGCTGGAAGAGGATGACATTTTGGGTAGCCCCCTTTTTTCGTTCTCTTATATTCGGTTGATGATTGGTCTCTTGATTGATTGGATTGATTGATAGATGGACAGCTTAACCACCACACCTTGGATATGCTTTTTTTGATTATGAGTTGTGAAAGAAAGGTGCAGAGAGACAGAGAGAGAGAAAGAGAGTGAGAGGGAAAGAGGCTGATCTGATCTATTTGGTCTGGTCTGGTCCTCTCTTCGATAGATATACAACTAGAGAATTCAAAGGCACAGAATTCACCCCCTTCTCTTTCTCTGTTTATAATTGCTCTTGTTTATAGACCAAGTCCTTGGCATGTATATATCATGTATGCATGCATGTATATATCATATATTCATGTGATATATATTCATCACAATCATCATTATTTGGTTCTAAGGTAGAGATTAGGGTTTTCTTCAATTCATTGAGTTAGACTAATTTTTTTTGGTAAGTAATTATTGTTGATCTAAAAGAATTTTACACTTATAAAAAATTAAACTTGTGTTAATTTTCACGTAAACAAAATAAAATCTTACACGGGTCAGTCAATTTTCATCATCATCATTTATGTACTGGAAGAGGGGTTTGTTTGTACATGAGCATGGAGAAGTTATTATATAATTAACATAGTAGAAACACATGTGGTTGGCATTTCGATGTGTATGTGTGTAAGGGAGAGAGAGAGAGAGAAGCGGCAGATGTGGGGGAGAGGAGCCAGAAAGGGACGTGTGCATGGAGTGATATAGCTTTCACACACTCACCTGTTGTTTTCAATAGTTAAAGAGGGTCTTGTCTTGTGGCGAGGTCTCAAAAAAAAAAACACTTTCGTTTTAAAATCATTTTTCCTAAATTTCCGAACAAAGGAAAGAAAGAAAGAAAGAATGAAACCCACTAGTCTACTCCACACCAGCAGGCAGTGAAGTGAGAGCCCTAATGCTTGTTTTTTCACTTTCTCTCTTCCTCTTCCGCTTCCTTAGGGCTCCTCGCTCAAAGCTACACAGCCAGTGAAACTAGAGAAACTCCATAATAGCTACCATCACCATATAATAATGATTTTATTATTATTCATTATTGCTATTTGTGAAAAAGAGATAAACAAGTTTACTTTTGGTGATTTGACAACTCCCTCTCGCTGGCCTTACACAGACTGATACGCATTTAAGTCAGTAGAAAAACAACATCTCAGCGAGCAGACTTTCCTCTTGCTACTTACCACCTTTGTCCTTTCCTATATTTCTATTTCTTTTGACTTATGTTAGCTAATTAAGTTAGAATTTTTTATGTAAGTGACTTCAATTTCACATCAAAGCTCCCAACCAAGCTCTGGCTTGCATCCCAAAATGCCAAATTATATTAATATATTAAATAGACCAATAATTTATACAAAATAAAAGAAAGATAACATAGGAAGAAAAAAATAAAATAAGATAAAATAGATAGTGTAATGGAAATTCACTGGGATCGATGTAGTGGTGGAAGATTAAAATAAAATCCATAATGTCATAAGTTTAAATCTCAGTATAACTATTATATAAAAAAATAGTCTAATGGAGTGAGATCTATATAGAGAAAAAAATTATATAAATTGTATAATTTTGTTGTATGAATATTATAATGTCTAGCTGTTTTAAAATTTGGTGTAATTGATGGTTGTTAACTCCTATCTCGATCCATTGATCTGAGAGAGATCCGATCAGAACCGTCGCCATCGATGCTCATGTAAGCCCTGTGGGATTCCCTCATCCCAAAAATGACAACCGTGTCATCATCCATTTGTAAATGGTATGGGTCAAGTGCTTTCTATGTGCAACATTATTAAATGTGTTCTTAACGGGGAAGTTGTGAGCTTTATTCGCCCTTTTATAATCAGATACCATTAAGATGGTTACAATTATCCAGAGAATCGGAAGAATTGCTCTCTGTATTACTGCATAACAACTAGCTTTAGTATCCGTGCAACACACGGGAATGTAAAAAAAAAAAAATCAACATTTTTTTCATAATATTGTTTTTTCTATCATTTTTCCTTTATTACAACAAGATCATGATTATCATAAAAAATTATACAAAATATATTATTGTACAAAAGTAATTTCTCAATCAGTAACCAATAACATTAAACATGTTGAAAGGGAAAAAAAATGTAATAAATAATTTCATTATTTAAACTTCAAACAATTGAATGATTGGTACTATATTTCACATTATTTAGAATTATTTTCATCCCACGTTTATTTGTTATCTTTTTCCTGTGCACGTATATAAAAACTATTTTTCAAAAATTAAAGAGAATAGCAAAAGTTACCTCGCTTTTATTGTAAAAAGAAACATTTTCTTACATAACAATGTTAACGCGATACATGCATACCGGCATAGCTTTTTAAATTAATTATTTAATCATAAAATTGCCTCTCTATTTCTTTATCTCCTCCTACTCCAAACCACAGAACAGCCAAATGAAAATGGAAGATATGTGTCCATATTAACAGTGTCTGTGGCAAAAAATTAATAAAATCTTCCACGGTGATATTGTAGCTTATATAGCGGCAGCAGAAACTGCAATTTACTTAATTAACTATAGTCAAAATAAAATTTGTTTAATTTGGAACAAATCAAGCTCATAATTCAAATAGCACTGGCCTTAATCTTTAAGAAGTGTGTTTGATTGATGCCGTGAGTTATTCCTATCTAGCTTCACTCATCTTTATTCCTTTTACTATTATTTGGAATCTGACTGTTAGTACTCACGGTGATAACTGATAACATAGCTAGTCAAGTTCAAATTGTACTTGCATGTTTTGTCAACATTTGGGCTGTTCCCAACTTTCCATTGAGTTAGAAGTCATTCTTGTTGCCTCTTCATCATACGACATTACTAAAGCAGCCAGGGGATGAGGAGAGCAAAACATGGGAACATTTTTCTATAAAAAAGCAATGACTATAGTAAAGACTCAGGGTTTGTTTCTTTAAATAATTGATGTACAATATATTTTGAATTAATATATAAATATCAAAGGTATCTTTGGGTAATTACTGTGTTTGTGAAGATGACCAATGAATAATATTGATATATTTTATATTCATAAATTTCGATTTTGTTAAACCGACAACAAAAAATAATAAAACAAAAAAACCTTTGTTTTCTCATACAAAAAATGTGTATATTGCATTTAATGATGAAAAGAAATGTCAGCAACCCACTTTTCGTAACTTATTATTATTAGATAAAATTTATGTGTTATGCATTAAATAAAGTACTTTAATGAATTTCATTTATAACCAGTGGGAGTATGTGAAAAGTATGGTATAATATAAAGTGTGTCACAGACATTCTTTGGCAGTAATCAATTGCCATAAAAATAATGCAATGCAATCTGATTTATTTGTATTAGAATGTTCTTGTTATTTTAAATATCGGTGTTCTCTTCCTTCTCATTTTTTATCCTATTTTCTTCATATCAATCTCTTTCTGTCTTTTGTATCACATTATTTATCATACATTTGTAATTTTCTCTCTTTTCCTTTTATTTTTTCTTCCTATCTCTCTCCTCCCCACCCATGCACTCCCCAAATTAAAGCAGGGAAATTATTTAATTTATATTCATTTTGGATCTTTTTTAGACGGAAACACAGAAACATGAAGCGTGGGTAGGTAGGTGGCCAAAAGTTGGTATAAAGTTGGAATTATTTGTAACAAGTGCACAATTAAGGAGACCAATGTAGTGACAAAAAAAAGCTATAGTAAAGCTATAATATCTAGTGGGGGTAGACTAACATTAGGGCCTTGTGACTAATTAAACCTGAGTAGAGAGTACAGAGTTCAGAGGTTTAGAGAGGCACTGGCCACATTTGCCAGTGGGGTTATTTCAAAATTGAGCAGAAGCTAGTGCTGTTAATTAATTAGTGCACAAGTTTTTTTGAAGTTGAAGCACGAAGGTCGAGTCTCTTCACCTTTTTTCACTCCTAACTAAGAAACCATGGATCGAGCAACAACATGCACTGTACTTAAGAGAAAGCTTTTTAACTTGTAATCCCACTTTTGTCAATGAAATGTCACGAGCGAGATAAATGGCCAACTTGTACTTCATCTTTATTTCCTTAAGTTAATTCCCTGCTTTGCTTTGTCAACCATAGCAAAAAGTTGCAAACCGCCTTTCACGATGGCAATGAGCATGATCATATCATTAATATATTTTAGGATTAAATATGCTTTAATTTGAAACTATAGAAATGTTTACTTTTAATCCTTAAAGACTATTTCGTCCCAGTTAATTAAAAAAAGTGTATTAATGCTGTGTAGACAGATACCGATCTCTAATGACATTTTGTTCTTTGGTCTAGCAATACTTTTTTTTTATTCTCTTCTTTTCTCTATATATCATCTATCAAATACATTCTTGTCCCTTTTCTCTCTTTACCTCTGTAGGTGTTAAATGACATTTATTGTCCACTGATTATTTTTCCAAGAGAAATGTCTTATTTTAATTTTATTGTTTATGGAAACAAAAATCATAAGCATCGAGTGTTTTTTTTATAAATAAGAAACCAACAAGACAATCTTTTTAGGACTAAAAACGATTAAAAATGAATGTTGTCTTATTTGTGAGCTTGAATTTGAAGGTTGAGCTTTGAACTCTACTCCAGTAAAAAAAAAAAACAAAACTTTGAACTCTATTAGATTAAAGTTATATCTCATCTGACTCAATGTATAATGGTGAAAATAGGAATTTAACTTAAAACCCTATACAAATTAGCTAAACCCTCAACTGCAGTGGGGTATCTTGTTAATTAATTGATGTATGCATTTAGTTCATGTGTTCCAACGTGTTCTGTGTGTACCGTACGCGCATGTACCGGAGAAAATCTTGCATGCTCGTGAAGAAAATTTTCTTCTATCAACATGCTTTGTTTGAACGTGCAGAAAATAAAATAAAAAGTTCAAAATATAGTTTCTATTATTTAGATAAAAAAATAAAAATGATAGAAAAATAATAGATTTTCTTTTCAATTAATTTAAGGCAGTGAAAGACTTCAAATTTAAAGAAAACTTTAAAGACACTTACTTTTTCATCTTAAAGAAATAGATGGGCAACTGAAATCTTTAAAATCAATTATTTTACATATTTAATTAAAAATAGAAAATATAATTATGTGAAATAACTATATTTTTCATATAATAATGGTAGGTTAATAAATAATTAAATTTTTCATTTCAATAAACATATATTTCTTTCTCTTATTTTCTCTCTATTAAAATAGAGAAAATTGTTTTTAAATTGCATTTGATTTTTTTTCTCATTAATTAAAGATATTGACAATAAATTTTTCCTATTTTTTTTTATCTATTTTGCACGTAGAAGATACTTGATGAATAATATACTAAAATTAAAAAAATATTTAATATCTTGAAAAGTTAAATAACATCCAATATTTTTTATCTTTATTTTTTACTTCAATGTTTTTTGCATCTAGTAAGAGAATTATTAATAGGAAGATTTTATTAAGCAGATTTATTTTTTTTTTAATTTGAGTTTTGTTTATATTTTATGAGATAAAACATTCCTGCAAATTCTACACACTCGTTTTTTTCCTTCTTCTATATTTTCTCTCCATAACTCAGTGAAACAAAAAAAAAATAGTTTTTTTTATTTCAACCCAACTTTTCTCTCCGACTACCTTTTATTGGGAAATTGTTTAAGTATTTTTGCAATATGCACTCAGGATATTAAATATAAATATGAAGAAGTGCACATTAAATATAAAGAAAATTAATTCTAAATATTTTCTTATACTTATGAGCGATAAGAAAACAGAAAAATATAAATAAGATAAACTTTTTTATTTAATTAAATTAAAAATTAAAAATAATATTGAATTTAAAAAAATTAAGATTAAATATTTTTTCTCTCAAATTTGTATTTATATTCTTTTTTGTTCTCAAATTTAAAAGTGGTTACTTTTCATTCCTAATTTAAAAACATCATACTTTTAGTTATTCTTTTGTGATCATTTTAGTCCCTAATAAAGATCAAAGTTAGTTATTTCCAAATTACTTGACAAAAAATAATTATTTTTATAAAATTTGGGAGACTAAATAACATCAAGTTCAAATTTGAGACATATAAAAATAATTTAAGCCATTTTTTGTTTTAAATTTAAAGTTTAAACTTTATTTTTATTTTGACCTATCAAGCATAAGAATACTAACAAATTATTGATCTGAATAGTGTTAAATTTTATCTTCTTAACTAAGATATAATGTTTGAGCCTTACAGGTAAAAAAAAAATTACATAATTAAAAATAGAGATTTCATTTAAAATAATCAATCAAGTTTAATGATAAAAATTATTCATCAATAAATTAAGATAATAAATATTTTACATGACTCAAAGATAAGTTACACATATTCATGAAAAGAACGTGGCCAAGGATATATATATATATATATATTGAGTGTAAAGAAACCCTAGGAAAGAAAACGAGTCATGTAAACACATGTACGAAGGAGGAAAAGGCAGTCTCTGTAAAAAGCCTGGTAGGAGCTGTTTGTTGCTGTTTGTGGGGATATGAGGATCTTTCAAATCTCTTCTCTCATCCCATGGGGGGAGGTTCGGGGTTAGATCGACTTGTGTAGAAACCGATAAAGTGGAAAATTCAATGTGCTGTGTGCTATGCTATTATCTTAGTATTTTATTTTCTTCCCTTTTTTCTCTTACAATTAGTGGCCTGTGCCCTGTGGTGTCCGTTTGCCTCCATCCTTCCCTCAGACACAAGTACATTACAGTTTAAAGAGAGGACGGTGGTGACAGTACGTATTTTTATAAAAGTAGTAAATATATATATATATATATATATATATATATATATATAATATTTTTTAAAAAAATAATTTTTATATAAAAGATGACACTGTTAAAGCACAGTTTATAAAATTTTAAAATTAAAAATTATATTAATATCATTTTACTATAAAATAGTTATAAGTCCACTTATATTAAAAAATAAGAAGTTAAATCGATATTAATTGTTGCCCTTCTTCATTTTATTTTATTTATCTATTTAGAGGGGTAACACATAAACTGAGAAATGTAATTAATTAATATTATATATATATATATTTAATTTCTTAAATGATTTCATTATTACTTTTATCTTGTTTATAAAAGATGTGTAAAATATTCAAAATTATATTAAAGATAAACGTATATAATTGAAAATTATTAACATTGTCTTGAACTTTTAAGTAAATAGATACTTTTTTAAAGTAAATAAATAAAAAATTATTATAATAATTTTATTTTTATTTTTAAATAATATAATATGTGTATATTGATGAACATAAAACAAGTATACCATACGTACGTATAAGTATATTGTTGAAAACTTAGATATCATCTCGAGAATTTTGATTTAACAACCACGCGCACAACCAATTTAATACACCTTGATCGAGATATAAGGAAGAGATTAATGGTTTTATGTTTTTAATTAGTTTATATAGCTCTCAACAGTTTTTATAGCTCCCCCTTAAAAAAAACAGTTTTTATAGCTTTAATTTGTATCCAAATATGTTCATAATATCCAAATTATTAGTCTTAGGTTGGCGCTCTGTCTTCTTCACCCAATTACTCCTACCGTTATAAAATAATTGATGTTTAATATTTTTTTATACATATTAAGAAAAATAAGTATTCATACATAATAGTATTTATTAGGAGATAATTTTACTAAAATATTTTTGTTCTTTTTCTTAATTTCAATAGATATGTTATTAAATCATTGAAGATAATAGTTTCTTAATTTCAATAGATATACTATTAAGTAATTGAAAATAATAGTTTTTATAGAAGGTAAAATTGGAATAAATATTTAAATATCAAGTGAGAATATTAATTATTTTTTTTAAAGACTAAAATTACAGCCAAGACAAGCTAAACAAAAAAAGACTAGGGTTAATCAAAATATTGGGATAAGGGTGGGGTATTTTGAACCATAGTTGTGAAATTCAGTTTAGCTCGGCCGGTTAGATTGGTCCAATCAAGTCGATTTTGTTAATGGACCGCTCATGCATATGACTTGGGATGACACGGTCAAATCCGGTTGATTTTGTGGAATCCCAGGCTAGATTATGCACGTTAAAAAAAATGTCACACTCGAGAACAACGTCTTTTGAATCAACCAAAAAACTTTAATCACTTCTCTTCATCTTCATGCTCGACCCGACCACTATCTCACTGCAAGTTGTCGTTGTTGCCAACGCTGCACTACGAGGGAACTCGCCAAGCCAACCTTGTCGCCAGTAACAAGGAATAAGACGTCGTCAACCTGGGAGGGATCAAACTTCGACGACATTGTAAAGCAATGATGATTGAAGAGGAAAAGGCACAGTGCAACAGGAAGAAGCACAACACAATAGGAAGATAGGGTTATATATATTGGGGATTGGGGTTTTTGATTATTCTCAAACTACCAAAAGCTTCTATTTGGGCCTAATCTAGTCGGATCCATGTACTTGCTTCCTGTACTCCTTTTATTGCTTCTTGCACTTTCCATTTTGCATTTTGAAATAGGCTAATTACATTTCGTAATGGACTTTTCATTATATACTGAAAAGTGCAGAAAACAATAACGAGAGTGCATAAAGTTTATCTACACTCTTTTTATTTATTATGAAATTGGGCTTCTGACTCATTTTGTCCATTGAAAACTGGACTTGTGTTTTAATTTAAGTAGTTGCTATTTACACTCTTTTTATTACTAATACACTTCACTTGTGTTATCAACTTTAATATCATTATTTTGAATTTTGAAGTATGAAATTATGGATGGACTTTTCTTAATCAAATAATATTAGTTATATACTTATATATAATATATACATATATAATTTTAAATTTTTTAATATAGACTGGGTTAAACATGATCAATTATTGACCCACCAGTTGAATCACTGACCCATTAACCCACTATCTGAACTTAGTCAATGACCGTATCGAATTTTACAACTATATTTTGAACATAGCCCAACAACCTACCAAGGAGCAACCATTTTGGCAGGGTTTGATAGGAGCTAAATTTTCAAAGAGTAATCATTCTTTCCCATGCTTAAAATTTTTTAGTAACATGTAATAAAAAAATAGTAACATTTAATTTTTTTATAAAAAAAATATATTGTAAATTTTCTATAGATCGTGCTCGAGCATAACCAGATCACCCAAAGGGTGCAAAGACAAACTTGTTTACTCATGATTCTGGTTTGCAAGATTTTAAGGTTACAGCCCAAACCAGAATCCGGCCTCCTTGAACTAATCCATTAGTCAATCTTGTTCACAAACCCAACAAGTACCCCTGAAATTATTTCAAGTGACTGGACTGTTGTCTGTTGGAGCCTAAATCATGATTAAACTCTAGAATATTTCCTTATTACAAAGTACACAAGAGTGCAAGACTAGAGTCTCCAATTTTGTGGCCAATCTTTTGCATTCTTGATAAGATAAGGGATTTCCTGATCATCCTCTGCTTTCAAAAAAAAAACTTGGTCTCCTTCTAAGAGTGTTATATTTATATTTAGGAAAGAGAAGTGTTAACGATATACTTTATAAAATTTATTTTAACACTTTTTTTTCTGATATAGAATATAAGAAAAAAATTAAACTGATTAGTACTAACAAAAAAAGTTAGTTAATATTATTTAATTATATAAATTTTAATTAAATATTTTTTTTCTTAAACTATCCTTTTTTTAAATATGATAGAATAAAAAAAGACATTGAAAATAAAACACCAATTAAATGAAGAATATTTTAAGGATTATTTCATTATATAAGATAAAATTAGTTGAAATTTACTTTCACATCAATATACAAGGAATTTTTTCTCTTATATTTGAAATCATGTATTGTTACCTCATTGGCAAGTGCATCAAATTATCTCGCACGAAATAAATTACTTGAAAGTCCGAGTGTTGAATTCACATGAACTTTATTTGTACTTAGATTAATTCAAACCAAAAATACAAGCAAGAGATAAGGAATTTAAAATAGAAGATAAAAAGAGGTAGGAGATAAAATAAAGATTTGAAAGAAAAGATAAGAGATTTAAAGATAAAAAAATAGAAGATAGAAAAGATAAAAAATTTAAAGATAGGAAAAGTAAAAGATAAATCAATTCAAAATGCAAATATGTTGGAGCCTAACATGCCAAAACTAGTTGTGATACAATGCTAATGATTTTTTCTATCTAATGATATATCTCTTTCCACCCATATCTACTAATACACTCTATCTTTGGTTTCCCTTGAAGAGTCTAATTTATCTATTCTTTTCTCCTAACTTTCTTTGCAAAGATAAAAATAATAAATCACATTAAGATTAAAGATGCATGAAATAGACTAAACGAATATGCAATCTATTTCTAGCAATGATTTTATTTAGATATCATTTCCTAGTCCTTTAGAAAATAACCATTTTTTAATGCATTATCCCCTAAACATTATATGGATGGTTAGACCATAATAAACAATTAAGCACAAAAAGTGCAATAAAAATAGGATTGCATTAACTAAATAATAAGAAAGAGTTACATTACAAGAGTTGGCCTGCGAGATTCCCAATAATGGGGTTTAACCTCTTATTGTCATGAGAGACTTTACACTTTAGGAGTTGACATGGATAGAAGAAGAGGGACGAATAAAGGAAGAGAAGGGGGCAATGGACATAGATCAATGGTTTCCCCTATTAGAGATACTCATCAGGTTTAGGATGAATTTATTAGAGAGCTCTGAGTCTCGGGGGTGGTCTATGGATTGGTATCCCGGTATGTATTTTTCCTTTGCTTCCTACTCCTTTTATAAACCTAAGGTAGCTTAATTTTCATGCGACCTTGCACTTAGCTTGTGCTTTCACGCTAAGCGTGCCTTTGAACTTCTTCGTGGGCCTTGCATGTAAAACGAGCTGTCTTAATCTTTAACTTTTTTCAAGATTTTTCCTTTAAGGTTTTGCATCAATTTTTCTTCAAAGCACTTGAAATCTTCTTCTTTTAGATTCTACTAATAAAAGTTACAAAGATATTAATTTCTTTATTATTTCATTAAAAACAACAATAAAGATAAGAAATTTTAATCATTATTAGTCAAAATTAATTATCAAATTAACTCAAATTTCACAGTTATCATGTATCTTATTTTTAGTTAAAATTTAATGATAATTACAAAATCAAAGAGACACTAAATAAATAAATTGAGACCTAAAAAAAAAATATAATTTCCAACAAGTTTTCAATTTTTTAAATTATACAATTTCAATGATTTCACCAATTGATCGTTAATTAACCATGATTTAACATATTAACTTTGACATTATTAACATAAATAAATAACATGTCACTTTAATAATAACATGACAATACACATGACATAACAAAGTGATAAATGAGATAATGTTATTTCATTTTTAAAATACTTATCACACTTTATCGTATTAGTATCACATTGTCAATCCACCTTAGTGTCACTTCATGAGTTTATGTAATCATTAAAGTCCAACGTCAAAGTCAACATAATATATTATAATCAATTAATAACTAATGGAGAGACTAAAATTATATAATTTAAAAATTGAAAGACCAATATCAAGGATTTAAAAAGAATGGGATCATAATCATAAATTATAAGTTATAGAGATCAAAAGGGAAATGTAATCAAAAACAAAAATACGCAAGTGTTGTTAAAAAAAAAAAAAATCTTACATTGATAAAATATATAGCTAGCCACCAGTGGAAATGGGACTGCGAAGCAGGTTAAAAAAAAAAATCTTACATTGCACGGAAAGTACCTTTGCATAAATTGAATCATTGAATGAAAGCCCACAATGGCACAAGCAATGGTCAAGAATACCCCTACTCTCACATGCCGCGAGCCAAGATCTGAACAACCTACTTAGCAAATCCATCATGTTGCTTGGTCTTTACAAAACCCTTTATTTTCTTCTCTCTTTATTTATTTTTTCCTTAGAAATTAAGGTAAAAGTCTAAGTAATCTATAATAAACTGGGAATTACTTGTCTCCTTTTTGGCCATTTCCCCACATTTCAAACAGGGAGTGTGCCCTCTTGGTGTTACAGTTCCAAGTTCATGGTTTTAGAGTTGCAGTATTTTTTTAGTTGTTTAGACTTTAGAGGTAAGGGGACCACACCCTCTATGCCTGAAGTTTTTGCCACGAACTTATTGGTGCTTTCGTCACCACAAGGCTCAAAGTCTTCAGTATTATCATTTGGCATGCATGATCCACAAATAATATCAATTCTCTTTCTGATTCGAAGTATTTGTACTGTCTATGTACTAGGAATCCTGATGTAATCTACGTATAGTAATTACTTCTTTTAGGATCCTCTTCTTTGTCAATCATTTGCAAAATTGGCTTTCCTTTCTTCACAGTGGCTTAGAAAAATGATTTTAGGAAAATATATATACGCCTCAAATCCACTAAAACCAGAACACCCTTATCCAATAAACTTTATCGATTTGTCAAAGTTCATGAATCTGGACATGACAAACCAAGTTGGAATTTAGACGAATCTTTGTTCTATGTATGACAATCATTTTAATGTACTAATTTAAGAGCTTCACTCCTCAAGGATGCAAAGTCAGTGCACTCTAGAAGATAATATATATATAGTAATAACTATTAATTAAAATATCTAAAGTGTTATATAGTAATGTTAGAATTTATTTAACTTACACACATGTTATTTATTATAATTTAAATGTTAATTTCTCGATCAAAATTTGTTATTATTATGTCATTTAAAGTGCATTTCAAACTTCAGGGGAATCAAATTCCTAGTATGTTTTCTTCTATCTCTTTAATTTATTTTATTTTTTTTCTTCTAATAAAACGTATAGTTTTCTTGGTAAGAAGGTTGTGACTCTAGAAATTAACTGTGGGTTGTCTTAGATGCATGCATCCATGTTGACTATGAATATTTTTAATTATCTTCTTACAGCAAATACTTACTAATTTTCTTGCTTGCATTATATGGTAAGTATATATAGAATGATTTTATGTTTACAAGACATTAAATATGTTTATTTATTTATTCTTTTTTTATAAAGAATTCAATATATATATATATATATATATATATATATATATATATATATATATATATATATATATATATATATATATATATATATATATAATTATACGCTCGGCAATGTAATATTTCACATTTTATATATGACAATCATTTTGATATACTAATTCAAGGGTTTGGCTCCTAAAGTTGGAATACACTTTTGCAAAAGATAAAATAAAGCACCTATCCATTAATTAGGATATTTAATAGTTAAAATCTTAACAACTAATTCATAATATACTTTTATGTATATTTGTATATTATAATAGTAATTTCCAAATCATCATATTTCCCTAACACACCTTATTAAAGAGTATGATGTTAGCAATATTATACTATTACCATTAATTTTTTTTATAGAATACATGAATCAATCTTGCTCAAATTGAATAGAATCACTATTAGTAATTAATTAATATGACTTTTCATATGAATATTTAACAGAATCATATACCCATGCATGATACGAACTCGAGAACATTAGGTAAACTGAAATAATTTTGTGCCTTGATTACACGCTTGATGATACTATTACTATATTAATTTAAAGTGTAGTATTATGCCCTTTAGAAGCATTAAATCCCTAACCTAAACTAGAGCAGAACCATGTCTTCTTCTTTCGAGTTTTTTTTTAAAAAAATATTTCATTTTTTTATTAAATTAAAAGCATTTAGATTACTTAGTAAGAAGGATTAGTTTTGTGTGACTTGGGAGCTGAGGGAGATTGAGAAAACTGGGGAACTGAACAAGGACATTGGAATGATGTTATTGTTACCTTGATATAGAGCTGAATAACATGGTCAATGTATAACCAAACTTTTAATAAACGCCACTTATTAAGTCACACGCAGCATCAATGCGCATGACTTGCTTGCTTTGGCTTTAATTTCAGGGTGAACACAAGTCTATAATCTCTCTCTACTCTATTATGCCGAAGAAAACATGTGAAGCAATATTAAGATAAACCCTAATACTAAGGTAGTAGACTACAGCTACAAGTCATTAAGTCAAACGAGGTAAGAAAGAAAGAAACACTTAATAAAGTTATGGTACGGTGCTCCCTCCTCATCCATTTGATATGAGAATCCTTCTGGCAAGCATGCTAAGCTCTTTCACACTCCTCTCTTTCTGTGCAAGTGATATGAGTCTGACTATAAGTTGAAACAAGCATCATGATTAGGTTTATGGGAGCACGCCTAATCATTGTGTCGCGTCATTACTTGAAAGGAATTTAATTTGCTTCTTTAATTGACCCCGACAAAAGAATTTACATCTGTCGCGGATTTTCAATGACAGCCACACAAGTAACTATTCCTTGTCCTTGGAATAGCATTCACATATATGATTGGTCGTTTAAGATTTGCTTTGTTATTGGTATATAAAACCAACAACTTTTGAAAACTCACGTCACTCTTGGTGGAACCTTTTGAATATGAATCCCTCTACTTGGGACCCGATTATGCTCAAACATTTAGAGTCTGATCGCTCGCACACTGAGTACTCAAACTATACCTGCAAGAGAATGCATGTGCAGCTAGAAGGAGGAATATTTTGGCAGGGATACGTAGCTGAGGAGCTAGCCATCTTCTTATATACACAGGTATGGTCTGAGAATATTGGAGGGATATATATATATATATATATATATATATATATATATATATATATATATATATATATATATATATATATATATATATATATGTGTGTGTGTGTGTGTGTGTGTGTGAGTTAAGGTAATATTTTTGTGATATAAAACGGCATATATATTTGGATTCAGGAATTTCCAATAATATATCAGTATCTTTCCGATACTTCGATATCATAATATTAATATCTACTTTATTTTTTTTAATTCTTAATAGTTAAAGATAAATATCCGAGAATTTATAACACCTTAGATATTCTGTTCAAATCAACTGAATTAGATTTCTTGGGTAATATTTATTTGCAATCAACTGTACTGTTAAATTCGTCAATCTAATTTATCAATACCATAGCAGTTTGGTGACAGTGTTCTTAACTAACGCTCTCATGCATTAGCGATTTGTGGGATATTGGATCTCCGCTAGCTATTACAGTTCAGTTGCTTTTTAGCTATAGTTTTGATTATTATAAACCCATAAACATTTCATTGACATTCTTTATTATTTTTTATTTTTTTCCCTATTTATTTCTTTTTATTACATCATCTTTTTACTTATCATATTTTTAATCTCTTTCTCTGTGTGGGTATCTATATAGCATAGAAGTGTGCATGAAATTCACATTTTTCCCTTTTAGCTAGCTATTACTGCTGTGTTGTTTTTGGCTACAAAATCTCAAAGTTAAGGTAATTTGCTTTTAAAATTACTAAAGTAGTATATATTTTTTTTTCAAAAAAAATACTTAATTATATGGACTAAGTTGAATTTCAGAAAGTCAACTTTGTTTAGTTTTTGAATTTTATTGCAGTTACAAACCTCCACAAATTTTTTTAATGCTGTAAAATCACTTTAAATTTATTTTACAAAATTAAAGTTGACTTTAAATCCGACGTATACCGGTAAAGTTTTAAATAAAAACAAATACTACTTCAATAATTTTAAAAGTAAACTACCCCATTTTGATCAGCTCCAACCCCTCTTGAATTACATGCATCAACATGCAGACAGTACTGTACTCATCTTATATACTTTTTTTTCTTATCACCCTCTTGAACTATAAGAAATGTGTTGTGCAAAAGTTGTTAGGGTAAAATTTTCCTTCAACTTAAATGTCGCTGTAGTTTGTGATACACGTAGAAGACTTTAACACTTATCCTATCTACCCCTTTAAACTAATTACTCCAATATGAAGAATTCATCTTGGAAAGTATTTAATCGAAATTGTACTTCATGGAATGTTTTGTCTTCTCACACAATTTGTTTTTAGCATTAAGGTACCGGATTTATCTTGTCCTAAAAATTTAATAAATGAACTTGACTTCTGATAGAATGACTCCATTTACAAGTGATCTTGCATATTGGCGAGGTATAATCGAAACTCTGCAATCTCAATAATTACAAGTAAACTTAGGTCCAACTCGTACGATCAACTCAAAAATATTATTTTTGTTGTCTAATATAAACTTGATTTAGTCCAATAATCAAGTGTTAGGTCCATTAAGTTTGTGCTACTACTTTAAAGAAACTTCTAAAAAAGTGTAAAAATAAGTAGAAGTAATCTTTAATTAAAGAAATGTGTAGAACTAAATAGTTGAGACATGTGGGTAGAACTCTCCCTTGAAGTGTGTGAAAAATTTCTTGATGTATGTGGAACTCTCCCTTGAAGCTTATAAAAGGGGGAGAGGTTGTCATTTGTAAGTGGATCCAAAAAAAAAGACCAATGAAGACAACACAAAAATATTTCTCAAGTAATAAAAACTAATCTTCTTTTAAATATTCTCTCCTCCTACATTTATCTCAAATACTTCCTATAACTTTCTCCTTTCCAACAAAGTGGTATCATAGCTTAGGTTCTGATAAGAAATTCCTCTAGAGTTATCGTAAGCAATGGAACGACATCCTTCCAAGTTCCACTTCTAAAGGGGGGCACCTATGACAATTGGAGCATCAAAATAAAAGCCCTTCTTGGAGCACATGATGTTTGGGAAATGGTTGAAAAAGGCTATAAGGAGCCGCAAGATGAGACTTCACTATTCCAAGCACAAAAGAAGACTTTAAAGGATTCAAGAAAGAGAGACAAGAAAGCTCTCTTCCTCATCTATCAAGCATTAGATGATGATGCGTTCGAGAAGATTTCTGATGCAACATCCGCTAAAAAGGCATGGGATAAGCTTCAAACCTCTCACAAAGGAGAAGACAAAGTAAAGAAGGTGTGTCTCCAAACTCTAAGAGGTGAGTTTGAATCCTTACATATGAAAGAGTCAGAGTCCATTTCTGATTATTTTTCAAGAATTCTCACTATTTCAAATCAACTAAAAAGAAATGGTGAGAAGTTAGATGATGTAAGAATTATGGAGAAGATACTATGCTTACTAGATTCCAAATTTGAGCACATTGTTGTGACAATCGAGGAAACCAAAGATTTAGAAACCATGATGATAGAACAACTTCAAGGATCACTGCAAGTTTATGAGGAGAAGCATAAGAAGAAGCAAGAGATCACTGAGCAACTCTTCAAGATGCAACTAAAGGAGAAGGAAGAAATTCAAGAAAATGAGAGAAGTCAACGAGACTGAGGTAGAGGTTGTTGTCATGGCCGAGGACAAGTTGGATTTGGCAATAGTGGATGAGATTCAAATTTCATCAACAACAATTACGAGAAAGGAAAATACTCAAGAAGAGAACGTGGAAGAAGCTATGCAAGCACAAAGTATGATAAATCTCAAATCTGAAGCTATAATTGTCAAAAGATTGGCCATTATGCTTCAGAATGTAGATTCACCAAGAATAGAGTTGAGGAGGAGATTAACTATGTGGAGCAAAAAGATGAGAATTTTGAAGCAATGCTCCAAGCACGTGGAGGCAATGAAGGTAGCCAAGAAAACACATGGTACCTTGACACTAGTGCAAGCAACCATATGTTCGGAAAAAAAAAGCATGTTCGTGGATCTTGATGAATCAGTAAGTGGCAATGTTTGGCAATGTTTCATTTGGTGATAATTCTAAGACTCCTGTAAAAGGAAAAGGTAAGATCTTAATTCATTTGAAAGATGGAAGACATGAATTCATATCAAATGTCTATTACGTCCTAGATATGAAGAACAATATTTTGAATTTGGGACAATTACTCGAAAAAGGCTATGATATTCACATGAAAGATTCCAGTGTCAAGAAATAGGATGTTCTTATTGAATATCCAAAACGATGTTGCAAAATGTCTTAAAGCTTGCTACGTTGATGCATCCTGGCTATGGTATCTTCGATTTGGGCACTTAAATTTTGGAGGCTTAAGTTTATTATCAAAGGAGAAGATGGTGAGAGGACTACCCTCTATTAACCACCCTGATAAACTCTATGAAGGATGTTTACTTGGCAAGCAATTCAGAATGAGTTTTCCAAAGGAGTTAAACTCAAGAGCTAAGAAGCCACTCGAGCTAATACATGTTGACGTCTGTGGGCCAATCAAGCCATGCTCACTAGATAAAAATAACTATTTCCTCCTTTTCATTGTTGATTTTTCAAGAAAAACATGAGTCTATTTCTTAAAGAAAAAATCAAAAGTCTTTTCCGCCTTCAAGAAGTTCAAAGCTATAATAGAGAAAGAAAGTAGTCAAAAGATCAAAGCCATGAGGACTAACCGAGGAGGAGAATTCCCTTCCAAAGAGTTCTGTGAAGAGAATGGAATCAGATGTCCCTTAATAGTTCCAAGATCCCTCTAATAGAATGGTGTGACAGAAAGAAAAAATAGAACAATCCTTGATATGGCTCAAAGCATGCTCAAAAGCAAGAAACTACCAAAAGAATTTTGGGCAGAAGCTGTGGCATGGGGAAAGACACCACAAGAAACATGAAGTGGAAGAAAGCTTGGTATCTTTCACTTAAGGGTCTTTGAGAGTATAGCTCATGTTCATGTCTCAAACGAGAGAAGAACAAAACTTGATGACAAGAGTGAGAGATTCATCTTCATCGGTTATGATTCAAGCTCAAAAGGGTACAAGTTGTACAACCCAAAACAACAAGAAGATGGTAATCAGTTGAGATGTGGTGTTTGACGAAGAATGACAATGGGACTTTGAGACTCATGAAAAGGAATACAATTTTTTTCCTCCAATTGAAGAAGAAAAGACACCTCAACATGTTCGGCAAAAGCTCACCCCATCAACATCAACCACTCATGAAGACATTTTGTCATCTCCTGAGAGTGAAATGGTTATGTCACGCACAAGAACCCTCTAAGATCTTTATGATCGAACTGAGAGATTGGATAATATCACACTATTTTGTCTCTTTACAGACTGTGAACCAGTGGACTTTGAAGAAGCTGTGCAAGATAAAAGATGGAGAAATGCAATGGACGAGGAAGTTAAATCCATCGAGAAGAACGGCTCATGGGAACTCGTCTCCCTTCTAAAAGGGCACAAGGCTATTGGTGTCAAGTGGGAGTACAAAACAAAGAAGAATGCCAAGGGAGAAATTGAAAGATACAAGGCAGGGCTAGTTGCAAAAGGTTACAATCAAAAGGCTGGGATTGATTATGATGAGATGTTTGCTCCGATTGCTCGCCTGGAGGCTAGTTGCAAGTGAAGTCTGCCTTCTTGAATGGAGTTCTCAAGGAAGAAGTGTATATCGAGCAACCATTGAGATACAAGGTGAAAGAAGAAGGAGAAAACAAAGTTCTCAAGCTAAAGAAGACGCTTTATGGACTAAAACAAGTTTAAGAAGCTTAGTTTGAATGATAAGTCAAGTTTAATGGGTGGTGTTGGATAATATAAACTTGATTTAGTCCATTAATCAAGTGTTAGGTCCATTAAGTTTGTACTATTATTTTAAAGAAACTTCTAGAAAAGTGTAGAAATAAGTAGAAGTAATATTTAACTGAAGAAGTGTATAGAACTAAATAGTTGGAAGAAGTGTGTAGAACTCTCCCTTAAAATGTGTGAAAACTTTTTTAATATATCTAGAACTCTTCCTTAAAGCCTATAAAAGGGAAGATATTGTCATTTGTAAGTGGATAAAAAAAAAGCCAACAAAACCAAAACAAAAGCATTTCTCAAGTAATAAAAATTAGTATTCTTTCAAATATTTTCTCCTCCATTTCTCTCAAATACTTCCTATAATCTTCTCCTTTCCAACAATTTTAACTTGGGTAAACTTAGGCTGGAGTCATACGATCAACTCAAATACTCAGCAGTTTACCAACTTCAAAAATCTTATTTAAAAATGAAAAAATAAAATTGATTAATTTGTTTTCTTTCCGTGCGATTCTTTTTGTGTCATTCAGCATTTTCCAATTGTGAAAGCATAAACTCAATATAAATTTTGATTCGAGAGTCTGTCCACTCGAACGAACAAAACTAATGAAAGAAGACACGCGCATATAAAGTTAATGATTTTCAGTCAATTTCAGTGATTTATAATCTCTTTAACTTGGTGTTTGAAATTTCACATCTTATATGCTATACAGAAATTGAACGCTTGCAGAAAAGGCCATATTACAGTCAATTCTAAACTGGCACAGTGGAGGAACGATATATCAGAAGCATGCTTAGTTTAGATTCTCAAATCTCATCCCTCCATTCTTAAACTTCTGGTAGATCCAATCATATATCCAAGTAATTGGCTATTTCAAATACAAACTGAAAACATATGTAACTTTTATAATAAATGCAACATTAAGCTGTAGTGAACAAATCACCTGTAACATTAATTCATAGAACTCTTCCCATCATATAGATCACTTCTTGCTGTAGATCGAGTTGACCTTGAAGCACCAATCTGTTTGCTGTATATAGGCGTGTCTTTTTCAACTGAAGAATTGCAACACTAATGGATACATTTCAGTCCATATACTCCAGCCTCAAGAGGTTCAATACAACTAATGATATATTAAACATTTTAGGTTTATTATGTACAACAACACGGAGCAACACTATGGTCTTTTTCTTTTTTTCCAACATTCACTTGTACGCACTTCCTATAATTAGTATTATGCATCATATGATATCTTATTTATATAGTTACTATATATATGTATAAAAAAAATTCACTTCCACAGGTCAATCTGGTAACTGGAGGTAGACGTTGAAGCATACTCCTGAGAAACTTGCTCCTTTTTGGATCCATTTGCAACCACAGAAACTTGTTCCGTCACATTGAAAATGGGTGCATTGGAATAACTGGTTTCCTTGGAAACGACATCTTGGTTGTTGTGACTGAGCTGAGAAGCAACATATTTGTCAAGTACACGCCAATCTGTGACCTGGTCAACCGCATGATCATTGCTGCCATAGAGAGAATGGTGACTTTGTTGGTTATTGCAATATTGTAACTGTTCTTCCTGAGTGAGTGATGAGAACTGCAAGGTGCTTCCATTGTTGTTGTTGTTGTTGTTGTTGTTGTTGTTTTCATAGCCATAAGGGACAACTGAGCATGCTGATTGAGTAACTTTGGGGCTTTCAAGTTGTGGAAGTTGGAGGAATGCATCGTGGGGAATGTTGTTGTATTGCAATTCCATGAGCTCAGGCTTGCAGCTAGGGTGGTGGTGGTGGTGGTATGATGCATAAGGCAGAGAAATACTGCGCCTGGGGGATTCAAGATCTTGCATGAAGGAAACTTGCTCATCGTACCAACAGGGTGATTGATCATACTCTCCCACTTTCTGCATTGTTGTCATTCTCTTCTTGAACACTCTACACACAACCCAGCCTTCTTCCTGAAACGGTTAAAACGTTAAAAAAAATTAAATAAACCCTGGCCTGATTTTTTCAACTAAAATTCCACATGAAAGCACAATGTAAAAATTAAGAATGTTGACCTAAATATTTACAGAAGGTATACTTAGGAAATTATTACAAGGTCACAAAATTAGCAACATGTTGGTTTAACTAAATTGGAGGGTTTGTTTTTGGGTAATATACGATTATTTTATAACAAATTAATGTATATGAATAAATTTCTGTGAATTATAAGTTGTTCAAATGCATGTAAATTTAAGCAGAATATTAAATTTGCCTAAAACAATTCCCACAGAACTTGAAACAGTCGATTAATGTTGTAAATAAAATGATTAATTAGAGTCCTTATTATTTGTGAAATTGTCGTCTGTCTTTATATTTAACATTATTCGTCTTGAATAAATTTTATAGCAGCACATTGATATTGACTATGAAATGTTTTCGTACCAATTAGACGTTGAAGCATAAATGGGTGGTAAGAGAAAACATCTTAATTTTAATATTAGATTGACAACTGGAATTCATATGGTAGCATTTTAATGAATCGTACATGAGCTAGAAGACAAAATCAACGATCCGTTCTATTTGGATTTATGCTAATACTAGATAACCATTAGGGAGAACAAGTAGCCTGGAAAGGTTGTATGATTCAACCAAAGTTGAGATTTTAGTCCTATTTTTCATCTAAGGCAAGAGCTACACTCGTTATTCTCATATTAGTACTGTGCATTAATCCGGTGGAGAGTATAGTCGCGTAATGCATTATGCGGTGATATTCTTCTGCTATATTTGTATGGAAGGTTAGAATACTCTTAGCACTCTACATATATTTACTTATAAAAAAAATAAAGTCTACATAATCTGCTATTAATTTGAAGTCAATTTAACGCAATTTCCCCCCAATATATACTTTCACAAAAATCCAATATGCAGCTGTGAGTAGTTAATTTTCATAATTTCGTGCGATTTAAAGTGTTTATAAGTTGGTGCAATGCTAGAGTAAAAGGTTTTAGAATTGAATAGAAGAGGTAAGACATAAGAAATTAAATCATACAAATATTTTAATGGGTAAAAATAATTTTAGTCTTTATAAAATATGATTAAATTTGATGTAGCCTTTCAATTTCTTTTGTTGATTTTAATCTTTATAAATTTAAAAATATTTAAAAATAACCCCTGGCATCTCTTACTAATGATATGAGATGCATTTAGACATATTATATATAAACAAGTAGCCTTTCAATTTTTGATATTTTATGATAATTTAAATCATTAAAAAATGGTGGACTATAACTAAACTTACTTATATCCGTAGGGTTAGAAATATATTTAAGCTAATATTATGTATAGTTATATGAATTTTGTTTGAGTTCACGCATGCAGTAGAATGTTGTGTGACTTATTAGACAATTTGATGAATACTTGAAAATATTATGAAATAATATCTATTTCGACTAATAGATGAAAACTATATGGGACTTGACAGCATGTACTGAAGCAGTAGAAAATGACAAAACAAAATGCTAAATAAGATTTTTTATTTCTGTAATATTTATATAATTGAATTTATGTTCAGATAATTTATACTTAAATTAAATATAAGACTATATATTTTTATTTATTTATTTATTTATGCTTTAGTCACTTAAAAGTTGATTTCTCAATAAATAAAAATTATAACGACCAATATCCTAATTGGGTAAAAATTATAAATTTAATTTATCTATAGAAATCAAACTTAAAAAATGAAAAAAAAAAAGAATTTATTATATCCAAATAAACAAAACTACATGGGTTAAAACCAAACATGCAGATAAATACTTTTGAGATTGAAGTGTTATTTAAACAATTAGAAGGGTAATAGACTAATAGGTGTTAACTAGTAATTACCTGAGAAGTTGTTCCATTTTCATTAGTTTCTAGCCTGTACTCATGCATGATCCAATCAGACTTCTGTCCATTTGGGGCTCGTCCTTTGTAAAACACGAGAGTCTTTCTCATGCCAATGAGGCAATGCTTAGAGTATATTGCCTTGTCTCTTCCCGTGGCTTTCCAGAATCCTGCTTTTGTAGCTCTATTGGTGCGAGTTCCAGTTGGATATTTCTTATCTTTATGACTAAAGAAATACCAGTCACTTTGTTCATCGGTTCCTATTTTGCATAATTCTGTTTACATGAGTAACAAATGTGAGTTTATATACTATATATACTATGATACATGTTCTTAATTGTATGTAATGCTTTGATTAATGAAAGCTTTGTATGAAGAATTACCTTGGAGATCCCATGGTTCAATTTTATAGAGATCGACATCTTTGATGACATCTAGATCAATCCTTTTAGACGCTACCTTTTTCCTAAGGTAGTAACCGACAAGTTCTTCATCGGTCGGATGAAATCGAAAGCCTGGTGGTACATGTGAAAACGTGTTCATCTCCGCTCTTAAAGAATTAAAACCTGTATCTGAAAAAAATGAAAAAAAAAAAAAATTAACACCTTTCTTGCAAACATGGAGTTTAACATTTTTTTCGTGCATATAATGAATAATATTGCTACCACTTATATTTGAACTTTCACAGTTGATCAGACCAGAAATGATAATCAATATGTCAAAAGTTATACATGCCTGTGCTTTAAAATTTAAAATAATCTTCCAAGCAACAATGTTATGTCAAGTTGCAATATTTGATAACATTAATAGTTTGATTGATGGAGAGAACATGAACAAGCATAAGAACAGCATATAATGATCCAAACTCGTTACTTATATCCTCCTGACAAAACATTAGACATGCTTTGTAATAATCAGAAAAAAGGATTACATTGAGTACCGATAGAGATGAACATAATGAAGGTATAATCTAATAAGTATAAATAAAAAAGAAAAGGGTTAAAGAAGACAAACGAAAAGTCGAAAAGCAAAGGAAATGAAGAAGAGTAATTCATGTCTTAGACACTACGTAAACCCGTTGCTTTGTTTCAATGTCTAACTAATGAACGTTTTATATTAAGCAACAAGATTGATAAGGAAACCATTATGTTGTACCCATAATCAATAAAAAGACTAGTCAGACTCATGCATAATTCAGCTAACGGAAACAAGTCGAAGATTGAGTTTTCGACAAGTCAGTAAGTATATTAACAAGCAAGAAAGAAAATCTAGGTAATTATAAAACACGTCCCTTGTAAATTTGAAAGAAAGGGGAAAAGAAAATGAGTAATACAAAATCAATATGAATTAATTGGAAAAATGTACCGGAAAACATAAATGATAACCAAATTATTCCACTGAATTGTTGTGCAATATGTATTTATTATTTAATTAACTATTTATTTGACAACATTATAGTCTTGTACTATCAAAAAGCGATAGATTAAAACGTGTATTGAATCAACAAAAATATTGATGAAAAAGGCCACATCTCGTCCTCCAATATTGTTTGTGCATATATTCAAGTTGGAACTTTTACAATTAATCAAGTATATTTATGCCCATTAGGGACTGAATCAGCTGTGGATTATCCTTCTTCGTTTATACTTGGACAATGAGAAAGCACTTCTAAGCATTCCCCGTCTTCGTCCAACAAATCTACCCCAAAATTAAACAAGTTCATTGTATAGTATTATGTCATCAAAATTTTCAAAACATACATGGAATTTCTCGTCTTTCCCCACAGTTCACATTTTCAACATCGAATGCGATGCAGCTGGGTTTGATTAATTAGATCCAAGGAATGATCACAGAAAGCAGAAGAAATATAAGAAGAATGAAATGAAAAAGAAACAATACTAAGCACTTAAGAAGGTAGTATCTTTTTAAGCACCCACACCCACACTAATCAAATTCAAGCTATATAGTTGAAATAAAAAAGGAAAAAAAAAACTATCGATGGTCTGAGTAATCGCTTCATGAAAAAGTCATAGGAGATATTCCAGAAGAACTTTACTTGTGAAACCGTTGACTCATTTTCCTTAAAGAAGAAAAACTAAATTAGGTTGGGACACACGGCAGAGAGGACACACTTTTTACAATGCAATTATGGGGTGTTATGAAGAGTAGTGAATGATGTTGTATGCTATAGCACCAAACATTCAGCTTTTCCAGCCTACAAAGAGGTTGATAGAGCACTCAAAGGAAGTCACATTTACATTATGGCCTAATAGCACGACTTAGAAGCTCCTTGTTTAAGCAATTTGAGGAGAAAAAAAAACATCATCAATTACCAGGAACAGTGGTCTGTCCGGTTTGCACTTGGCTATATATGCAATGAGATTTGTATAGTAAGGTGTAAAACCAAAAAGAAAACCGGCGTGAGGGGGTTAAAGCATGATTTGGAGGTTGGTGTCGATGAGATACAAACACCAACCGAACACTGATCACAGTTTCGTCAAAGATTTTATGACTTTTACCATTTGACTTGGGCTTCTCCTTTATTTGTCTTTTCTTGTCGTACTTGTTTGTTAGAAGTTAAAACATAAAATATATCAAAAGATCCACCATTTTCAACACTGCTAATTATTTACATACATTCACATGATAAAATATATTATAGTAAATAACAAAAAAAGCCAAACCCCATATGATATAACAGATCCATGCGGAGAAATATATAAAAAGCACTAGATAAATAGCATGAGCATGTTAAAAAAACTAAGGGTAAAAGAACAACCTCGATATATTTCTCCCTTCTAGGATCGATGTAACAATGTATAGACTCCAAGTAGAATTCCGGTGTGGATCTGATGAAACCAAAAACTTGGTTCGCTGCACTAAATCTTGAGGTGTATAGGGTTTATGAGAATGTTGTTTAAGCTTTCTATCATCAACAACCTTTTTTGTCGTAACTTGGTCAAATGAAATCCAAGTTCCAACAGAACCAGACAAAAAAAAAACAGCACTGAAACAAAGGCAGGGAGACACAAGCGGACAAAACAGACGACAAGAAAAGCAACAAAGTAGAAAAAGGTTTATTCTTTTCCTCGGGAATTGAACTCAATCTCCTCCTTCTTTGTCCTCAAACTGCTTTGCTTTCACCCACTACGTCTTGTGTAGTAGTAATTGCTAGATATCCACAAGAAGAGAGAGTTCCAAATCAAGAAAGAAAAAACCCACAAGAGAAGAGAGAGATCAGATCCCAATGACTATTAATTAAGGAAGAGAAGAGAGAAAAAAAGAAGGAAAAGGAGTAGTTTCAGGAGTAGTAGAGGATGAAACGAAGCAAATATGAGAACCCTAATAAAGCATTTCATGAACCCCTCTTTCTAGAGTTTCTCTCTCTCTATTTGGGTTTGGAGCTAGATTGCTGTAAGCTGAGTGATAAAAGGGTGGCGCTAAAACGGCTTGAGAATGAGAGAGAGAAAGAGAAAGAGAAAGAGATGTCAACCTCTGAGTCCACCCACCAGCAACTGATGGAGACATAAAAGGAATGATGTGGTGTTAACGTTTGAGGTTAACGGGGCCGGAGATCGAAGAGAGAATGCAATTAACAAAGATCAAACCGTGAGGACGAATGGAATGGCTTATTTAAAATACTACATAGATATTGAAATAGTATATCAAATGAATAGAAATTATGATAATGATAGGCAATCGATTAAGGTTTTTATTTTGCTTTGGTTAAGTGGTGACCCATAATGGTTGTAACTTATAATTCTCCCTCCTGCCAAAAGTTACACAATCCCCTTGTCCCCATTATTTCTAATCCATTTTTTCTTAGGAAAAAAAGTAATAAAACGAGAAGGCATTTCTAATACTTTCAGGTATAGCGTCAATAAGGAATTGCCAACAGAGGACCATATACCATATAATAGATTATTACATAGGTTTGAACCGTAAATAGTTGAATCGAATTCCAATTACTCTTCTGATTCCTAGACACTGAGACTATGTTTGGTATGTAGAAAAGAAATTGAGAGGAGGGGAAAAGATGAAAATACTTTAGTTTATTTGGAAGAGAAGATTAGGGTGAAAACGTTTTTAAAAATTATAGGATTCACCTACATTATTTCTTACTTATTTTGATTCGACTCTCTATCTTTTATCTTTTTTTTTTTTTATTTCTCTTCAAGCAAACACCCTTCATTTCTATTTTATTTTTCACTTATTTTTACTCATTCATTTTATTTTTATTCATTCTATTTCTCTCCTCTTCACTAAACAACATGTAAGAAATCTCTAATTAAGAAGGGTCGTCCCAAAAAAAAAAAGATGCATTAAGAAAATTCCAACCCACACTCATGAAAAAAAAGTTGAAATTCTTACCGGATCTTTAACCATTTCTAGCAACCCCCGTTGGCTTTTAATCTTTACTGTCGACGATGTTCCAAATCCGTTTGCTAGTTGAGTCCACGCCGTGTGGTGTACACAGATTTAAAAGGTTTTAGTGTATATAGTAATAATAATAACAATACAGGAATTAATATATGGTTTCTTCACTTCTTCAACATGCGTCACTATGCTTTCTCCTAAAACAATTTACTAATTGTATGATATAATCGTTTATTTATTAGCAACAACAAATTGATCAAGAATAGTAAAAGAGAAGGTTGATCAGTTGAATTAAAAGGTGAACAAAACTTCCAGTACACTCATTGAGACTAAAGTTAATTTATCCAAAATACGTTGTTAAAGAAATCGCTCTTCTTTCCCCCCGATGGGTGTTTCAACTTTAATCATAACTAGTTAATGAAAACACATTCTAGTATGGGGAAGAGAGTGTCTCTTTAAATTTTTTAAATAAAAAATAAAGAAGTTAAATATAGTTAATAAAAAATGATAAAATAAAAAACTAATAATATAAAGTAGTGAGAAGTTAATATAGGTTAGAAAAAAATTTAAGAAATAATTTAAAGATAAAATTATTCAATGAAATATGAACACCAAATAAAATTATTTTCTTTATTATTAGTATAGATCATAACAAAATGTTAATGAAAATACTCTGGCTTTTTTGTACTTCATATAATTAATTGTTTTGTCATTTCAAAGGAAAAAAATTATAGTGCTAGCAAATACTCACGATGCGGTTGTTTTGTTGTGGTCTGACCATTTTCAACATTTAACATCCTAAAATTGTCGTTGCTTATATATACAAATGTTTATGTACCATCAAACACGAAGTGGAGTTATTTTAATTTAATTATAGGTTTCAGGTTTGAGTTATAATTACATAGTTATATTAAATATTTAAAAGGAGAATTTTATTATCTATAATAGTCTTATTGACTTTAGAGGTGACAAAATAAACCAATTTAACTCATTTTGACACACCTCACCACTAACTCGTCAAAAACAAGTGAGAGTGAACTGACCCGTCTTCTAATAATGGATTAAAGATTTTGGCTCATCCTACTTAAGGGTGGATTAGCGGATTGACTAGTCAGCCTGCCAAAAATGAAAAAATATACATATTATTTCATAAAATTAATTCAAATAAAAAAATTTATTTTTTTTAAGAGGAACAAATTTAATTAAAAACGTAAAGTATATTAATTGTTTATTCAAAATTTTATTTTAATATAATTTTTTTATAAGTATTAGAGAAATTGAATTTATAAAATAATATAAAAAAAATAAATATGTATTTTAATTTTTGAACAACACTATAAACTTAAAAAAAAAACAAAGTGACAATCCAAAAATACATACTAGTATTTACATTTAAATATATATATATATATATATATATATATATATATATATATATATATATATATATATATATATATATATGTGTGTGTGTGTGTGTGTGTGGTGGATTGACATGTTAGGTGCGACACACAATGTGAATTGACATATTGGATTCTCTATCTTATCTCGTCAAATTGATAGCGGGCTGGTATCAGCCCGTGTGACCCGACCCATTTTATCATCTCTAATTGATTTTAATAAGATTGTCTTCGAATGAGAAATACTTATGTTCTAGAAAGAAAAAATAAATAAAGAAGAAAAGCATACGTTTATATATTTCCAAATACGCACATTCATTGATTTTCTTAATTATTTCTCTTTATAAAAATATCTAGCTAGGGTTTTAACAAATCTAAGTGTACGTTGCGTAAAGTTAGTTGGTCCACATCTCGCGAGCCCCTGCGCCTGCTGTGTGAAAATGAGGGGTTGAACGAAGCAGTCTTGCAGTTGCTCTTCAAAAAGTGCAAATAAATTGGTAACACACAAGTGCTACATCATTTTAAGGTTTTGAAAAATAATAATAATTGTTTTTCAGTTGCAGAAACAGCACGCGAGCCCTGGTTGGTTGGTCCGCAATATTCTTTTTATTTTTTAAATCTGACCGCAGTGTATATATATTTCTTTTTCCTTTTCTACATTATATTATTAAATAAATAAAATCTGTTGCTAAAGCTTCCCCGAGCTGGGCCCACGAACCGACCGTACGCAATACGATAGGGACACCTCTCCAAATACACCTTCTGGTATAAAGATAATATTAAAAATTCACATTCTTATTTATCAATTCAATGGAGCTTCTCAATCTCAGCTCAGGTTACCAAGCCGAACTCGGCTTCAGCAATGTATTAAGTTCATTGGGTTCAAGTCTTCAAGATCATTGCTAGTGACTCCCAATCCTTTATAGGGTTTGGCGCATTTGGAACATTTTTAAGCTTTTTTTTAAAAAAGTATAATAAAACATAAAAATATATAGTGTATGAATGGATAAAAGTATGCAAACTTAAGTTTAGGTTACTTAATGAATTTGCAAAAGCAATCCAAATCTCACCTTTAATGGAATTGAATTTTGACTTAGTTTCTAATTTGTGTCCTAAATTATTTAAAATGACTATGTTTGCTTCTTTAAATTTTCAAGTTCTCTAATTTACAAAAGTGTTTCGATCAAATTATTTATGTCAAATTGAAACTAACACCGATAATGAAAACTGTCACGATTTGTAAGTGAAATCCATTGGAATTTAACAAAAATTATCTGGTTGAAGTATTTTTTTTAAAAAAAAAAATTAGAGGATTTGATTGAAACATTTGAAAATTTATGAACCAAATTAAATTATTTTAAATAATTTAGGGCCTAAATTAATAATTTGAACATATTTTTAAAAGTAATCAAAGTTTAAAAAATTAAAAAATGTTTGGAGCTCTTCAAACAGAAAAGTAAACGTAGTCTTAGTTTTTTTATAAAAAAAAAAAAATTATATCATACTTCAGACATGTACTTTGTGAAAGATGAAAGAAAAGTCTAAAAATGCGATAAAGAACGTGTAATTAAAAGAGAAATAGTATTCAAGGGTGATGTAATGTGGTGTAAGTAACAAAAAAGAGAAATAAAGAATGGTAAAACCATTAAAATTATTTTCAAATGTATAAATATTGTTGTTGTGAGACAAATAAACGGTTCAACTAAAAGTAAAAACACGTGCACCGTAGTATATATGCTGTTGAATTACTTGTTAAGTTACTAAGAACATAATAACATTTTAGGGTTGTGGCAATAGCAATGTTTAGAAACATTGAACCATGAAAAGAATGACACGTGTTGCAAGGTGTTTGGTAGTTGTGCATGCCGGTACGTTAAGCCATAGTACTCCGGCTAAAGTGCGAGCGAAAAGAAGGGGAGGAGGGCAAAAGAAAAAGGGTGTGATAAAAGCTAAAGTTAGAGAGTTTAGATTGCACAAGGGTTTGTCTGTAAGTTGAAACTAGCAAAGAAGTGAAGCAAAAGTCTCAGACGTGATCCAAGTGTCATCTTGTCCCCACCATGCCACCAGGGCTACGAGCTATAACCTTCCTTCAACCTCTACTATTATTTTATGTTCTATGTAGTCTTTTCACCTTTGTTTTGATAATAATTTCATATTTTTTTTCGTCATGTTGAGGGTAAACAAACTAGGTTCAAGAAAGCACAAAACACATCAAAATTAATCAATTATACCATCAAATCATCTTTCTTTCTAAAAGTAGTACTGCTAAAAGCCTACGAAAAAGTTTATTTAAAATTTACTTAAACATATTACATATAAGAAGTTCGAACTAGTATATTCTAAGCATTTCAAAATATAAATCAAACTCTTGCATCAAATTTTATTTCTTCCCCCGCAAATCAAACGATATTAACGCAAAAGTAATGGGATTAATTAACAAGTGGAAGGCACCAGAGGTAAAGAGTGGGGGGTCATAGATAATGATTGCTGATATAGACATATTATTGTTTCGGTTCCCCACGTTCAACTGAGGATGGGCAACTCCTCAAAAAGTGTAATATAAAAATTGGAAAAAGCTCTCAATCCCTTTGCTGCATGACCATCGGCCCCTGCCATCTTACTCCAACATTCCGTGGCTTATCCTATACACTCCTAGTTATCAATAAACTTTTTTACTCATCATGATTTTTTCTGACCTTTTTTATCTTCATTTTATTTTTTAATCGACTAATGTGTTACTACAATTTAAAAATTTAGAGAAATGTCTTATACACTTTACATTTTAATCCATTCATATAAGCTTAATTAAGTTGAGTATAAACTCCAAAGGAATGTGAGAGAGTACGTATTATCCTTTTCTTCTCACTATTTTATATGGGATTGTGAAACTTACGGTTTTACCTTACACATAATGTATTCACGGAGAACAAAAACTTAACTCAGATAATTAAATAGGATGTGAGTCCAATAAATTTTTAGTAATTCGTACAGATTAAAAAAGATATTTACGGAGAGAGCCTAGGAATTGTTATTGTATATCCTCCAATGTTGTTAAATAGCGGTTATAACGGCGCCATGGCGGTATCGTGTCGTGATTTTTTGGAAAAACGCCACCAAATAGCAGTGGCGTTGCGAGTTTCATATGACGGCGCCATGGCGACCGTCATAGCCTTAACAGTCGTGGTGGAATGACGGTTATGACGGAAGACAACTTTTTTTTTTTTTTGAAATTTTTGCAACACAGATTGGGTCGTGTTGGACTAACCCGACCCAACCTTAACCCGATTTTCGCATGCAAAAGGGGATGAGCAGCGCGAGCACGAACGGCAACACGCGAACTCCAGCACGATCAACGGTACCACGCGAACTCCAACATGACGACGGCGACGACAAACTCCAGCACGACGACAGCACTAGCACCACGCACCAATGACGACGACACCCCGCACCAGCGCACGCGCACGACAAACGGACGGCGACAGCGATGGCGGCAACAGCGGCGGCGACAATAGCTACCGTCTGTGACCGCAACATGGTTCTGTTTTTTTTTTTTTGTTCTTTTTTTGTTGTTGTTTTTTTTGTCCTATTTTTTTTTTTCTGTTTGACACCCTTTTTTTGGTTCTATAACTGCAACAGCAACAAAGAAAAATTAGACAGACCCTGATTGGAAGTATTGTCATACACTTATGGAAGGGGATACAAACACCATTGTTTGTAATTACTATGGAAAAATCACAAAGGGGGGAATAACCAGAGCCAAAGAATACTTGATTAGGAAGTCGGGTAACGTTGCATCTTACAAGAAAACTCCACCAAATATAGTCGAAGAGCTAAAGGAATATATGGCTAACAAAAAAAGTGGGACCACTTACAGTAGTTATGGTAGTGGTAATGTGACAAATATAAGAGATTTTGAATTTGGTGAACCAATTAGATGTGATGGAAGACTAAAAAAAGACCAATGGACAAATTTTGTAAGAATCCAAAAAATGCAATCAATCGAAGAAAAATGGAAATGTTAAGGCAAATGAACATAAGAGAGTCAATGGATAAGAATGAAGTATTGAAGGTGCATCAATATATTGCTCGTTTTTGGTACCAAGTTGGTTTGTCATTCAACCTCATTAAATTGAAAAACATTGAGAATATAGTTGCAACCATTGGTCAATATGGGCCACATTTGCTCATCCCAAGCTATCATGACATCAGAGTTCCACTCTTGAAGAAGGAAGTTGAATACACTGAAAATTTGATGAAAGGCCACAGGAAGCAATGAGTCAAGTATGATTGTACTATTATGTCCGATGCATGGACTGGTCGAAAACAAAGATGCATCATTAATTTTTTTATTATCTCTCAAGCTGGTACCATGTTTTTGAAGTCTATTGATGGCTCTGATTTTGTTAAGACAAGTGAAAAGCTTTTTGAGTTGCTTGATGCTATTGTGGAGGAAGTTGGAGAAAAGAACGTTGTTCAAGTTGTAACTAATAATGGGAGCAACTATGTTTTAGCAAGTAAGTTGTTAGAGGACAAAAGGAAACATATTTATTGGACTCCTTGTGCAGCTCATTGTATTGATTTGATGCTTGAAAACATTAGGAAGCTTCCCTTGATAAAGAATACAATTAGAAGGGCAATTAATCTAGTTGGGTTTATCTATGCCCATTCTAGTACCTTAAGTTTGTTGAGAAATTGTACAAACAAGAGGGAATTGGTGAGACATGCTATTACTAGATTTTCCACTTCTTATTTAACCTTGGAAAGGCTCCACAAAGAGAAATCCAATATTAGAAAGATGTTTATTTCTTATGAATGGATCTTAAACAAGTTATCTAAGGAGCCTAAGGGAAAAGAAGTTGCAAAGGTAGTGCTCATGCCTTCTTTTTGGAATAGTGTGGTTTACACTCTTAAAGTCATGGCTCCACTTATCAAAGTGCTTTGTCTAATGGATGGTGAAAGGAAACCAGCCATGGACTATATTTATGAAGCAATGGACAAGGCAAAAGAAACAATTATCAAGTCTTTCAACAACAATGAAAGCAAGTACAAAGATGTGTTTGCAATCATTGATAAAAGATGAAATTGTTAGCTTCATAGGCCATTGCATGCAGCTGCCCACTTCTTAAATCCAGAGTTCTTTTATGGCAACACTGATTTGGAGTTTGATTTTGAGGTCATTAATGGATTGTTTGATTGCACTAAGAAGTTGGTTCCACAATTTGATGTGCAACAGAAAATTCTAACTGAGTTGCATCTTTACAAGATTGGTGCTGAACACTTTGGTTCTGACTTTGCAATGGCTCAAAGGAAAACCCATTCTCCTAGTAAGAAACTTTTACCAAATGACAAATACAAATGTTTAGGTCACAAACTCCAAATTTGCAAAAGCTGGCTATTAAAATTTTGAGTTTGACTTGCAGTGCTTTAGGATGTGAAAGAAATTGGAGTGTATTTGAGCAAGTAATTATGACAAAACTCTAACTACGCTTTTTAATTTTTATTTAATTTTGATGGTCAAGTTTTATTTGGAGTGTATTTGAGATTGAGATCAACATTTATTTGTTATGTTGTAGATTCATTCCAAAAAAAAGAAATAGGTTTGAGCACAAGAGGTTGCATGATTTGGTGTTTGTCAAATACAACCAACAATTGAAGCAAAGATATAATGCAAGAGAAGAAATTGATCCAATTTCTCTTAATGATATTGATTTGTGCAATGCATGGCTCGTGGGAGAGATGGATGAAGATGATGATAATGATGCTAGAAATGATTTGGTATTTGAAGATGATGATGCACTAAATTGGACAACTGTGTATGAGGCTTCGGGGGTTGGAGAATGTAGGATGTATACTAGGCGGAAAAAAAGGGAAAGAAAGCAACCAACAAGTGCTGCTATTAGTTCTACTGCTGCTGTTGTCCACACTTCTAAAAAATGGGCAATGGTTGTTGGATTTCATCAAGGAAGAAAAAAGCAGTCCAAGAAAATGATGAGGATCTAGAGTTTGAGGAGGATATTAAACTTGAATATGAAGAATAAGAAATCATGGTTAATTTTGAGGCGTTTGATGGAAAAAAAAAGGGAGAGGGAGATGCTCCACTACCTTATGATAACAACGAAGATGATTATGTTGGGATTGGAGAAGATGATTAGAGCCTTAACCTTTACTTTGCACTTTGCATTATGCATTTATCCTTTATTCTGAACTCTTGAATGAGTCTATTTGGTGTTGGTACTTGGTTATTGTATGAACTCATGAAACTTTTTTAGTTTATCTGAATACAATCCATTTTTTTTAATTTTTTATTTATATTTATTTTTTATCTATTGTTTTGTTTATATATATATATATTGTCTGTCATTTGCCGCTACGCCATTCGCCATATTTTTATGTCGGATTTTTGGCTTTCCGCCATCCACCATTAACAACATTGATATCCTCTGCTGGCTAAGATTCCACATTTGTAAAGTCAGTAATATGTTTCAATAACAGACTTCACCCTGCTCAAATATCATGCCACAAAAAATTCCTAATTTAAATTGATTATAGCTAGATAGAGTACTACGTACAACTGTGTTTTTAATACAATGAAGAAAATGGATGAAAGAAAAGGGGCAACGTGCAAAATAATTAAAAGAGGGACTTTGAGAAGTTCATTTTTTGGTATATTTGAGAAGTTCCTTTTAAATTTAGAGTTGATAGACATATCTAGCTCTAATATTGCGATAAAATTTATTGGTATAAGACAAACATAATTTATGTTGTTTGAAAAATGGGTGGAGAAATAGTCATTTTGTCACTAATAAAGCTTGAGAAAAACAACACTATGACAAAAACAACAGTTAGATAATAGCATTCAGATAACGCTAAGAGGTGATATCTAATTGATACGAAACTTTCAAATAATACTTATTTAATCAAGTGTTATTTGCTAGTTATCATCATTCAACACTTATTTGAACAAGAGTTTTTTAAATTTTAAAAGAAAATAACATATGGCATTACCTACACAAAGTGTTTTATATAGTCATTACAATTTTAGGTTTAGTACTCACTATTTCATCTAGCTATCTTGAGTCCCTCTCTTCCCTCGACCCCCTAACCTCCCCCTCTAAACCCCCCATTCAAATGACATTTACCACTTACTACACATTTGCCAAGTTATTTGTGTTGTTTTTTAATGTGAAATTTGATGAAGGTGGAGATATAAGATAAATTTGATGGTTAAGGAAAAAAGAAAGAGAGAAACGAGTATTTAATCCCCTCTGTTAACAAAATTAACATTCTAACAAACTAATATTTATTGGAAAAAAATTGACGAAGATTTTCCTTCAATCTCTATTGTGCTTATGGTTTTGGGAAATTTGTCGTGGCTAATATTGGAGGTGACCTAGCATTTTAAGTGAGAGTCTTGCTCAAATCATTATTATAGATGTCACTAAAAGGGTCTTTAGAGGGTGGCACATCCTCAATATTGGCCCTTATTACCTTAAAAAAGTAAATCAGTTGTGATTTGTTTTTGTTAAAACTTGCATTTTTGTGGATTTTGTTATGTTAAGGTGTTTAAATTTGATTTAATTTGGTGAGTCTCCTCCATTAGTATGGCAAGGGGAAGCCATGACTTTGAATCGATTTAAAGAAGCATAATCCATTGGATACCTTATGGGCATCATATGATCTTTTTCACCATTCTTTGTTGTTGTTCTCTGATATGTAGTTAGGTTTTTTTCTCTTTTTTTTTAAGTTAGGATTTTTGTTGTTTGATTGGTTGTTAGGGTTTCTCCTTTGTCTTTGATTTTTGCTTATGCGTGTGTATTTATGCAATAGAAGATTGTTTCACCCTACCATCATTTTTACAAGTGTAGAGTTAAGGATTTAAATAGTATGTATGAACTCATAAGTTTTAATCTCAGTATGAAGATTATCTACCAAAAAAATTACCAGTACCAATAAAACTATATTTTGAATAATATTTATTCATTAATTAGAGTTTTTATTTATTTAAATATATTTCTAGGAATTATATATCTGAACATTAATTCTAGGTTTTTTTTATTTTGTAAGCAAAAAATATATTAAGAAAGAAGAACAAGAGGTACCTAATCCCTTAAAAGACTTAATTATAGAAAGACCTGTAAAAGAAAATATTAATCAATATTTTTTGGTTTACTATCATTTTAGTTCTTAAGTTTTTTAAAATTTGTGTTAGTCCTTGCATTTTTTTATTATCTATTTTTATTCTTTTAACTTTTTATTTATTCTTACTTTTAAATTTTTTTCGTCTTTACCTATGGTTCCTTAAAAGAATTAAAAAATAAATAATTGATAATAAATTTAGATGTTCTGTAAAACTTCGTGGTGGGTGGTGGAGAAAGAAAAACTAGACGCTTAAAGACTATTGTTTGAAGACAGAAGTAAGAAATAAAGTTAATCCACATATTTACTTCCTTTTGTCGTATAAAAAAAAATTAAATTCATATTATTTCTTGAATTAAATATTATTTAAAATATTTTAAATTTTTTTAATTCTTTTAATTAATATTTATATTTCTTCAAGTAATAATTATCATTAAAATAATATTCTATCAATTAAATTATTTTATGAGATTTTTAAAATTAAAAGCCATATATAAACATTCGTATTTTTATTATAATTTAATTTTTTATACATATAAAATAACTTTTAACATACTTTTTTTATTAATATTTGTATATTTTATAAGTATTTGTATACAATGTGCAAAATGTTTTAAAAAATTTAAAAATTACTGAATCCTTAGAGGAAAGGAGAAAACGAAGGTTTAAAACCACTTTATTCATGATAAATTTCACAACAGATTGATCATCATTAATCACCGAGCACACGTAACATAGATTCCATTAATTAAATATAATGTCACCAACTAAAAATGGAATTACTTTCGTTGCACTTCCACCTGAATATACATTGTACTCATTACTGCTGATTATTCCACTAACGGAGAGAGTTTTAGCTAGAATTTTGTAATGAATGCATCCAATTGGCGATCCTACCTTACACCCTCTAGTAATTAAACAAACTTGTATCATAGTCATAATTAAATTAAACAAACACCCCAATGCATGCCTATAAAGATTTCAATTAAAGAATTACCCACCAAACTGAATTTCCATGACTACTAATTCATATTTTGAAAATAAAAATAATATAAATTAATTTCAAAAATAAATGAGCATACTTTTAACAAGCAATTAATCAGTTTTATACTTATTTTATGAAATATAATTTTAGAACTAATTTTAAACTAGTCTTCCACAACGAAGTTTGAAATCAATTTAGCCAAATTATAAAAAAATGGTTTGATTTTGAAATTTAATACATATATATATATATATGTATAATAAAAATTAAATTATATTTTATTTCATATCTTTTATTTGACTGCTTGTTTTGTTTCATATATTTTATTTACTGCTTATTTCATATAGAAATTTTGTAATTAAGCCTTTAATTAATCATAACAATCAATAAAATAATGAGAGGCATAAAGTGTGTATGTTTTACTTTGAAGAAATAATTATTTTTTATCTTTACAAAAATTTAAACATAATTATTTTGAAAATCAAACTAAAATTAATATACATAAAATTCATGGATAAAGTTTTGTGAATATAATATTATTGACTACTTACTACTCAGGTCAATAACTGTTCTGGCACGGAAACACATGCATAGCATCATGTATCGTTTGTGTTGCTGAATGCATGATGGCTAATAATTACAAATATCAATGTCCATTTACTTTTTGAAAAACAAATATTTAAGACAAATACTGTAATTAACAAGTTATAATTCTTAGGAAAATATTAATTATATAAGTTATAGTGATAAGAATATTTTTTTTATAAAAAAAGTGCTCTTATTAAAGGAGTTAGAATATAATCATGAATATGTTACAAGAATATATTTTTAAAATATGTTACCAAAAGTAATTTAGAATATAATTATAATTTTATTTAAGTACTTAGATGTGATACTAATAAATGAGGGTGAAAACAAAAGCCTTTCTTCATTTTCTAAAATCACAAATATTTTGAAACAAATCAAAATATTCAAAAAATACATATAATATGAGATGAAAATAATTCAGACATTTATCATAGATATAACTTATAAGAGAGATAGTAAAAATCATATTAAAAAGTGAAAAACAATTTTAACATAAATGAAGATGTTAATTCCAGTACATTCGTTAATTGGTACATTGTCCTCGTAAGTGGATAGGTAAAAAGAAATGGAAGTAATAATATAGGTTAACAAGTTAAAACATTTTTTTAAAAAAAAGTTATTAGTAAATTTTTATTCTTATTTTCAGTGTATTTTATCATTTTTTTAATAACAATTATATGTATTAATTTCTTAATATCTTTAAACACTCAATAATGAGTTTTTTTAATTTTTATTACACTATAATTAAATAAATTAATGTATAAAATTATTTAATTAAAAATATAATAATAATACATTAACAATATCGAAAAAATTCAATAAAAATATTTATTATCAATTTTTAGTCATTGTTCTAAGAAAAAATTGTTAATAAAATCACATTTTTTTGGAATGTCGTTGTAACTTGTTCAAAGGTTTCGATTAGTGAATGGGGAGTGGCAGTAGTGCCAGTGAAAACTGAGATAAACAACAATAAAGTGAAACGCAACACGGACTATACTCTATATTTAATCGATACATGATCATAATTGGTTTATATGTCCCCCTCAAAATAATACTTACAATTATATCAATAATAATAAGATTAAGAAACGAGAACAAACAAAGTTTCGAAGTGTGTAATTCAGAATGATTACCCTCTTAATATATTTTACCCTTACAAATAAACATTTACATTCATGTGCCAACCACCATCTCCCATAAATTTAATTAAAATCTTGGATATATAACACGCCATTTGACTGAGTGGTCCTGCTGTAAAAAAATATGGTTAAGCATGGTATGATACAACTATTCTTTTCTTTGGTACAACACGATGAGAATAATTTGTCTTATTAACGCCTTATTTCGTGATCGTCATAGTCCATATCTTTTTGAATGACCTTAATTTTTCTATGTTCCATCTCATTACAAAATAATGGATTTAGGACGACCTTTTGAATCTCTCTGCATTTCTAGATTATGGTATAAAATATCTCCATTTAATCCTGCTAATAACCTTCGCTTACCACTATGTTGAATTGTTCATTGTAAACATTAAAGACATATTACAATGTGTAAACAGGAGGAACAAGTTGCATGAAATCATTGAGATGTAGACATAAGAACACTTAGCGGTAACATGTGCGAGCAGGAAATGCATGTGTTATGTTTATAAAAAATAAAAAAAAATCACGGTTACACCACATTGTATTCAAGTTAATGTTAAAAACTTTCCCGTAATATCCCTCGTGTGGGTTACATAACTCCTCTACTAGGAATTTATTGTGTTTCCATGTGAAAACTGCGAACATGGGTTAGCCTTTGCATGATATTCCTTGTCGTTGCTCTCCTCTATTGGCAAAAATGTAGCTAGCCTTATAGGTTGCTTGAACCAACAAAGTAATTGACAAATTTTGTGTCCCCTTAATTAAGTATGTACTAAATAAATGGATTCAACAAGATTAAAATCGCATGGCCATAATGTTGTCCTTGATCATATGCTTGACTTAAGATTTGATCAAGCCAATTTGTGGCTTCTTAATTTTTGGCATAGACATTTTTGTAATATCAATTGAATGACAATTGATTCAAGGCATATCTGAAAAAGTGCAAGCACAAATTGTCAATATTGTTATAAAGAGAATACATACATACATATATTTTTTTATTATTGATAAATATTAATTGTTAATTTATTATTTTTTTAACAAAAAAGAATTGAACCCGCAACCTTAAGGCCTTCATGAAATTCTTGGTAATGTATCAAATGTAGTAAACATAGGCTATTTGTGATAGTGATCATCCATTATCTTGTTATGAATAAACACTTTTTATTGATTTGTGTCCTTCGTTTTTATTAGAAATTTATTTGTTGTAAATGTTGGAACTCCGAAGTTTTTTCTTTTTTTTTTGTCGAGCAAGTGGAACTCCAAAGTTAGTTAATGTTTATTTGTAAAATCTGTACTATTATGATAAAAGTAAAACAATAAATAGTTGTTTTTACATGTTATCTTGTTAGATAAAAATGATTCTGGTATGTTATAAAAAAAAACTACTACCAATCTAATTATCCCTAATCGATTCTGGTTCAAAAATTCTTCATGTTCACCCGTACCATCTCTCAAACTGTACCATAAATGGACCTTTTTTAAAAGACCACCATAACTTAACACCAATCCCACCGCATACTATGTCAGCTACAGCCGCATAGGCCTTTTCATTAATTAAAAGAAAACAAATCGCATCACATAATCTCACAAGGACGGATAACTTGTTTCCTTCCTTTTTTTTCCCAAGAAAAAACAAACATTTTGGGCAATGTCGAAGGAAAAGGAATATACCGGTCGAGAAAAACCAAGAATTCAACAATAACAAGAAAAATCTTTCACATTTGCCATATTTCCATACAAAAAAAAACAAGACAAATATTTGGACCATTCGCCGTCTTGCCACTTATTCATTGTGTGATCTCTGAAGTGCGACTACTAGTGCTTTTCTTTTATATTATCGTTCATATTCATATAATCATATAATGACACGAGCAAAACTCCCATGCCAAGCAAATCAGAGTCTTTTAAAAAATACACAAAACGACTTCATTCCCTTCTTTAAAAAAGGAGCATAATCAAACCAATGAAAGACTACACGCATACACAGACCATTTCAAAATTCTCCCCTTTCAATTGCTTCCGTGAGAACGATGAGAAAGTCAGACAAAAACCCCATGTGTGTGATCTTCAAATTGGTGCGGTGTTTTGGACAAGGAACAAATGGGTATGTACAATTGGGCCATAGCCCAATAGGGCTATTACCAAAGGGTCATTTGGCAGTGTATGTGGGTGAATCTGAAGATGAGAAGCAACGTGTATTGGTACCGGTTACTTACTTTAATCACCCTCTTCTTGGGAAGCTATTGGAGGATGCTGAGAAAGTTTATGGATTTGATCATCCGGGTGTAATAACCATACCATGCAGAGTCTCTGAGTTTGAGAGAGTTCAGAAGATTATTGCCACCACTAGAGGCTACCATAGATGCCTTAGAATTTGTTGCTCCATCAAGTAGTAGAAAGAAAATTTTTCTCAATACCATGCTCTAATAAGAACCAAGGGAATTCTGATTCGGTTTACGAGTTTGTAACTCAAAAGGTTTTCTATTGTTCTATAAATGTAATGTTATTGAACTCAATTGATAGTGGATCAATTGTCAAACCAGGAAGTCATTATTAGGTGAATTGAATGAAATGGGGTGTTTTTATCTATTTTTTATATAATAAAATTGTGCATATTTTAAATTTATAAATTCTACACTAAAGATATCATATATGTCATGTAAATATTAAACTAAGGTTGCTGGTTAACGTTCACTCTAAAATGAGATGATATGTCATGTAAATATTAAACTAAGGTTGCTGGTTAACGTTCAGTCTAAAATGAGATGAGGTAGAAAGATGAGAGAAATAAAAAATAAATAATAAAAGATTAAAATAAAAATAATAAATGTTATAAGTGATATAATTAAAAAGAAGAATAAAAGGTGATAAATGTTATAAGTAATAAGAAAAAAATATAAATTTAGATAAAAGAAAAATCAGGTGAATTACTATATTTTTTTTCTTAAAAGCAATGCTCTAGCCTCTAGTGTAACAGTAATATATCATTATTTTGAAAAGATCAAGAACTTGGTTGAAACCCCATAGAGCTTATAAAGCACACCAGAGAAGGAGTTCAAATCCTCATTTTACAAATATGCAACTCATAACATTTATGTCTTTTTTCATTTTGCAAAATCAAAGGTGATTAACAAGGTTAGAAATCCTTTAAAAAAAAAAACAATGTTAGAAAAAGTTAATTATACCGTAAAAGGTAAAAACTCTAAATTTTTTTAAATCTATCTAAAAAAATTAACAAGTACTATTTTTAATAAATAATCCAGATAAATATTTAATTAAATTTTCCTTTATTAATTGCTTGATATTTAAAATAAAAAAAACCAAGTCACTGGTTATTGAATATTCTAAGGATATGGAGTTAGTGATAGCAGACTGTAAAAGCACTAATACACCAATTTTCGGAGAAAATTTAAACTCAATAACAGTTCAAGCTTCATTACAATCACTGCTAATCCACCCTGATCTACTGTAACTCTTTTTTTCTATTCTCGTCGAAATTTTAGACCTATATTGTTTATAATCAATTTCATGAAAGGAAAGTAACAGATCAGAGTAAGAACTAACAAAATCTTCTTGATTTGAAGGAGCGGAGTTTAAGAAAATAGAGACAAGTAAACTAACTAATCTTATATTATGTAGAAGGTATTAGTATTACACTTGTATACATGACCAATGCACATAACACGTATGCTATTGGGCTACTCTAGTTTAGAGAAAATTTGACACAAGCAGCAGAAACCAGTAGGCAGAATGCAATAGAGAAATATTACATCATCAACCGGGCTTTAAAGCTTTTGTGTACAAAACCCAAAATCAAGCACTGTAGCCTCTGTTTGATGGATGGAATAGCCCAGCATTGTAGCCTTCACAGGCTGCCAAACAAGCCTCTTCCATGGAGGCCTCAGAAACGCCACTGTTGCAAATGTTGGCGAATGCTCGCATGTGTTTCATGCCATACTGAGTCAGTGTCCCACAGTGAGTTTCAAACACCCGAACCTGCAACCAAAGTTGTATATCAATAATCAGTTAATACTTAATAGCAATGTACAATAATAGTTAAACTAATAGGGTAAATAGCTTATTTAGTCCTAAACTATGTGTTTGCTTCGTGTTTGCTTGACAATTTTTTCCTATATTTTTTGAAATTACCAATTTAGTCACGGATTAATTTGTCAGTAAGTAGTATAGTTTCAGAATAACTCGGACACTAAGTGACTTAAAGGTTCAAAGACTAATTTGTTACAACATTTTACACATTTTTTTAAACTAAATTTGGTCATTTAAAAAATGTAGAAATTAAATTATCACTAAATGGATTTTTTTTGTGTGCAATATGTACATCAATCCAATTCTTGGACAGGGATTGGTCCAATCTCTCTTCAGAGATTGGCTAGTCTTGTGCATGATCAATAAGAAAACAGTGAAAGAAAAACACATGTGCAATGAATGTTAAAAGGAATAAGAAGATTCAGTTCTTTATGATTACCATTGATTTTAGGCATGTCCAGTCATCAACAAGGGACGAACCAGGAGCCCTCACGGATTGTAGAACAGAAGAACCTTTTCCTGGTCCATACAGTAAAACTCCAATCAATTCCACGCTACCATCTATGTGTTTCCTATGCTTCACTGTCTCCGCAATTTGTTTGAGGATGTCTGTCTTATTTTCTGACTGATGGTTTGATCTCTGATACTGTAAAAAGAACCAATTTTTATGGATGGATGTTATTACAAGAGTAATAGTATTTGAGCAAGAGTTTTGATCATTTGAAAATAAGGACATAAGGTGAAAATAACCGTACCATTTGCCACATGAACAAAAGTTCTGCATCTCTTTGGTTAACAACTTCCATTTTAGTTTCTAGCCTGCCGTTTTGTGGAGGGAAGTTCACAGTGGCAGGATCAAAACCTTGGTATAAATAAAGCTTTTCAGCTGTGATGTTGGTATCACCATATTGCATCACATGAGAACCCATCGCATAGTTGTTAAAATTTGAAGTCCGTTGCTTTACCTGCACAATAATAGCTTTGTTTTTTTGTTCTTTTTTCATGTTGATATTGAAAATGCACAATGTTGAAGTTAATTAAAAAATATCTTACCGATTTGTATTGTTGTTTCACGGATTCCCTTTTTAGATTGTGAGCCTCACTACAGAAAATTCAAGTACCACAGGTCAGTTTCATCATTCAAACAGAGGGGAAGTTAATGCTTAGGGTGCCAAAGCATGATCAACAAACAGAGAAAAAAAATAGAATACTACAATTAGTGTTATTTAGTTCACCTAAGATTATAATATCTTGGCAGGTTTCTAATCATTTGGATTAGAATATTAAGCATGGTATATGGGTTGAACACAAAAGAACACTATATTGGTACCTATCTTCCATCCAAGCAACGCTGTACAAATCCCCTAGGCAAGTGATGTACTCTGGAGGTGGAGAAGGATCCATTCCAGGACAATAAGTTCCCCAACTATTCTCTTGTGCATTTGATGCAGTTGTGACATAAATATTCAGATCCTTAGGCATTATACCCTCAAACACGCTCCCACTTTCACAAGCTTCCACGTATATAACCTACATGACCAACATAGTAGCACACACTCCTTAATAACTTACCATAAGTAAAGTGGCATCATTTCCAGTCATGATATAGTAGAGAAATGAATTTTTTACCATCTCCTTGTAACTTCCAGATGCATGTTTCTTCTTCAAGACATCAATAAAATCCATGGCATAAAGGTATGGCATGTTTGGCATCCCTACAATCAGATAGGAAATGAATAAGCTATAATTAATGTCTTTATCTGATATAAACATAGTTCTGGATTGATGATTTTTACACCCTTAGATAATTTTATTTTATGCAACTATATTCATATTAAAATTTACCTTCTTGACTAAAGTATGAAGGTTCATAATTAGAACCCAAGAAAGAAAAAAAGTCTTTAGGATCTGATTTTTATGTTTTTTACTTAAATCATTGAACTAAAAGAACCGGAATAAAAAAAAATTCATTCTTGACTCACCAAGTATTCCAGGACCTCCATGATCAGAGTAGTATATAAATATTCTGTCCTCGGGTTTGCTGTTGATCACTTTGCCACTTCCTCCCTTCAATTTACTCTTGTCTCCAAGAATAACAGCAAAGAGGTTCTCCGTCGTCACATTATCACCGGTGTAATCCTAAAAAACAAAAAAGCATCCTATCAAAGGGACAGATTCAATGAACAGAAGAGAACAACACAAAAGAAGCAATTATCTTAATAATATAGGTAACTACCCCTTTAATATTTGATACTAAGATGATTAATGACTAATCTGTTTAGACCATGTAGCTAGTGCTAGCTTATGAATTGACCATCAAATTATTACTATTTGGAAAATATCATCAACAGGAACGCAAACTTTTACACATCTATTTTATTTGTCAAGACATCTCACCCCGCTAATGTCTATCAACAACGCAATAATTGTGTTAACAAATGTTCTCTTCTAGTAACTTTTATCTGGTCAAATATATTAGATTTTAAGTTACTCTATTATGATGGATACGCACCACAATTTCTCTAATTAATTCAATTACCAGCAACAACAGTTTCAAAGGGAGTTGTTTTTCTTCTTAAAAAAGTTGATTCGCGAGTCAAGTATATGATATCAACGTACCTTTCCATAAAAAAGAATTTCAACTTACAAGATGCTCCGGCTCACAGGCCAACCATGACATAAATGTTATAGTATGGATCTTAGTATTGTGTAAGGGGGGCCATGGACCCCCCCAATTTATTTATTTCTAAAAATACTTTATATTTGACACCAATAAGATTTTATCAAAATTCTAAATAAAAGTTATTTATTATTCCATTACTAATGATTTTAATCCCATTAAGTCATTAAAAAAGTATAAAAGAATTTTAAATTATAAATTTTAGTCATTAAAAGGACACAAAGAAGGTAATGTTTAGTTACTTTATTATGTTTTATAAGACAACTTTATCATAATATTATACTTTTTAAGTTTTTGTTTTTGTTTTATAAAATCAACTTTCATGACTAATGGGGCTAGATGAGCTTAATTTGTTTTAAAAAGATAGTATTTACTCTATACTTTTCTTTTCCTTGTCTCTCCATTGCATAGTCCATTTTATTTCACATACCTCTCTATTTTCTTCCTATTTTTATCCCTGTTCAAAGGATGTTGTGAGAAATTAACGTTGATATATAATTACTCTACTTCAAAAACATAAAAAAAAAAAAAAAAGTCTAAATCGCACGTTCCCGAACAGACATGTTGCACCACTTTATTTTCAAAAAGGAAAAGAAAAGAGAGTAGCCAAAAATAAGAAAGAATGACATGCGATGGTAGCAGAATTAACTAATCAGCAGCTAAGGAAATCCCTCTTTAAGCACTTAATTTTGTTAGCTTAAATTATACGTTAGAGAATGAACCAAAAAAAAAAAAAAAAAACTCACCTTAGGAACACCAGCATACAGATCTTCTCCCTCAGGGTGGTTGATGATGACTCCATGTCTAGGATTCAACTCGTTGGTAGCTATGTCATCGTACATAAACACCACTATGTTCTCTTCTTTTAGTCCACCTTTTATCAGCAACTGGTACGCATGGCACACATCTGCCTGTTTTTAATTTAATTCAATTCATCACAACATCCATAAATCAAAAACACAGAGCAACTCAAAACATTAAACTAATTAATTAATTTTAGAAAATAAATAAAAACACCGAAACCAAATTAACTTACTTGATGCCTGTAGTTTCCGTAGCCGTTTGAACCAGCCACGAGAACCGCCCATCGTGTTCCCACTTCATCCGAGTCAGCATCCACCGGTTCAGTCGGTAACTTTATGACTGAGTCCCACTCCTTCCGGTTCGGCCTCGCGGCTGCACCGTGCACTCTCACCAGCACCACCATCATCCATAATACGACGCTGTACCACGTCGTTTTGCTTATAATGGAGCGATCAAGCGCCATATATATCAGCTGAGAAAAACAAACTCACTCGGTCACTCACACACACAGGAACAGGGGGTTGGGTTGGTAAAGCAGAGGAGTGAAGAGAGGTTTTATTAAGCGAAATTGACTCAGTTAAAGACAATATGCCATGCAAATTTAGAGCGTGACACGTTCCAAATCAAAACGGTTTGGGATGCGTGTCTTCTTGGACTGCGAAAATTCTGTGATTTTTTTTTGGAAGCTGCCTTTGGTTTAGTATAGAGTACTTATATTTATATATCCCCTGGGCCACCTTTGCTTTCGATTAATTAAATTAAACATTAATTATTATAGGAGCAAACTTATGTAGGATTCCTGAAAGCGAACTTATATATAAAAATTCAAATATTTTTAATTCAATATATATACGTGTTATAGTCTTAATTTATTGAAATTTAAAAATCGACCTATATCTACGTGTGCATTTTATAGATAAATTCAATTTTGAAACATCTAATGATGTATATGATCTGTAAGGTTGGAATACAAATAGGTTTTCCTATGTTTTTCATATTTTTTGTCACTGAGAAGCAGACTTTAGGACTTGGGTTCTTCATGATTGATTTGGTGACTTTATCTTTAAATAACGTTGATATTCATGAATCTATACCTAATTTTTATTTTTTTTTAATTTCCAATTATTTTATATTTCTTCTATCATTTCATACAACGGAATTATTTCTCTTTTTTTTTTCCTCTCTCTCACCGAAAATATTTTGTATCAATTATTTTCCATCACTAATTTTTTTTGCAAAATCGTTTATCAATTGTATTCTTGCGCTAGCTCCGTGTGGTACTAAAACTAAAATCATCATATCAATAACACAACCAACCCAGAGGTGTCCTTAGGGCATAGCAACCCAAATGCGAGTTTTGAAGGACAGCATATTCATTCATGTGTCCCCCAACTTCTATTTCAACGTAGACATGCAAATTTAGAATAATTAGAAATTAGAGCGTCTGATATAAATAACACAATAGGATAAGAACTAAAATTCAAATTTATATTGAAATAAAATAAAAAACAAGCACGGTGGAATTAAGTAAATTAAAGATGACCTAAAAAAAGTAAATTAAAGATGATTATTTAATTAAATAATATAACAAGTCGTCTTATCATTCTTCGACCTATATCACCTTTGGCGACATTATGACTTCAACTTCTATATTAATTAGTGGCAGATCCGGAAGATTTCTTTAGTGGGGCAAAAAAATATCATATATAAATAATAAATGATATTTTTCTTTAGTCTTAATTATAAGCAATAATGATAAATTTTTAAATTTATTTAGAGTTAAATGTCTTTTATATTCTTAATTTATTAGCAACTCTATTTATTAGATATTCTTTCATTGGATTATGAGTATTAATATTAAATGAGACCAACTTATAATATTTAAATTTAAGGATATTTTTAGAATAAAATTTAAATTTATGGTAGTATTAATTTATATTATGTTGCTTATATGTAGGATCGGAGAAAATAATGTATAATATTTTCACAGATGAAAAATATTATTAGTTTTACAAAATACATAATTTTATGATATAAAAAAATCAAAATATCTAATCTTTTATAAATTTAAAAGGATAAAGTGGATAAATTTGATATCAATTTGTTTTCTCTTTTATGAGTTTTATCTTTTAAAAGTTCTTATATATTTTTCTAAAAAATTATTTTGTGGGAGCAACACCTATTTTTCTCTAGGAACAAAAATATTAATTATTTAACAAATTCAAGTAAAAATAAATTACTTAGTGGGGACAATTGTCCCCATAAATGACAATGTAGATTCGTGTTTAATATTAATCATCGTCTGCCTAATTATCTCAAACAAGATATTAAAATAGTTTCTTACTAACATGCATACTCTTAGAGTTCAAGTTCGACATTGGATAGAACTTAATAAGTTAAACAACTTATAAGTGGAAAAAAAACCACAAATCTAATGCTTTAAAATTTTAAGTTGAAGTGTAATATCAAATTCACTTTTATGTTGTGCCTGTGATTCAATGATAAAGATTATGCATTCTTACTAATTAACGATTTTTTCATCTAAAACCCTAATATTTAAGACATATTTAAAATTGTAAGTCTTTGTTAATGAAATGACATCAATAACTTCCAAGGAATGAATTAAATTATTTTAAAATTGTTTCACATTCAACCTTTAATCTCAAAAGAATCAATTATATTCAAAATTGTAAAAAAAAGAAAGTTATTTTACCCAAATCCTAACCCATCTAAATTCACAAACAAACTCAATTAAACCAATTAAAAGAGTAAGAATTGGAACAGATTGGGTGCACTAATATTTTATATTAATTCGGTCAACTTGACCTATGATAGATCTTTAAGTCACATTTAAAATTTTTCACCAAATTAACAAGTTACAACGAGTAGGTTAATTATGTCACCGCAAATGACAACTCTTCAAATGAACATTTTCCTTCAGCCATCAACCTATCCTTCAGGAATCACACACCTAATGAATCTAACGAAAAAGCAGCAACTTAACTATATCACCACCTATAACAACCCTTCAAATAGATTATCATCTTCCCCTCAGATATAACCTTCAATGTCTCAAATTCTTGATCTATAAATTGCTAATAATCAATCACTCATAATAAAAATAACAATTCTTTAAAGTTTTATTTTGATTTGAAGTCCCCAACAGTCCAACACTATCACCGGAAACCAAATAATGAAAAAATAGCAAATTTTTGAGTTCAATACTATTTAAAATTACAAAGAAAATCATTGAAACAAACTTCACTATCAATTTATACAAAGAAAAAATATTAACGGACTATTTAACATCCTCCTATTAAGTAAAATACTGTAAATATATACGACATACGTTGCATATTTATTCAAACTAACAGTAGAGTTTTATGAATTAGTCTTTTGCAAGAAAGACATTTATTAGGTGTTAGTGCTACTAATTCCGGTAAAAAAAAAAAAACTTATACAACGTATGTAACATATATTTTCGTACTCCATTTTGTATTTTTTTTTAAAAAAAATTATGTATAATATGATTGTAACCAATCTGTATGTTTATTTAAATCAAATTATGATTTTTTTTCTTTATCTCTAGTATTTTCATAAACGATTCTGTAAATTTAATAACACGTATTAAACTAATCACATAGGCAACTCATAGTATTCCCATATATGATGTGTATTGCATTGTATATATATATTTTAGGCCAAGCGATTGATGAATGTGATAAGGTTCAAACCAAGATTATGAGCTCATGAATTCTACCGAATAATTAAACTAGATAGACGGTGAAAATATCTAGTACTTGCAAGTTGCAATTGTCGTGATTTGTATAATTCTTTCCGGAGAAATAACTATTGCGGCTTTTAAACGACATATTTGTATGACTAATCAATTGAGTATTGAAAGAATCCACTAACCCAGCAAAGAATATTATCCTTAGTTGTTTTAATTAGTATTGATTAGGACTGAATAATTAAATCAAAATATTTTTTTTCGTCTTTCATGTTTCAACTTTCAAGTGGCTATATAAGGCCAAACACGGCACTGGGATTTGTTTAGAAAATTATTTACTATTCAATCTATGGTCTTAATACGTGGTTTAGACATTAGATTTTCTATGTGGCTTAAGTTAGTGTTTATGTAGGCCCAATGTTTTATATCCTTGGCTGCCACAGTTAGGTTAGGTAAGCTGCAGCCATCACCCTGCCCAAAAATTTTGTTGCACCGATTGTGTATATCTGAATGCAAACGCCTTAGGAAATCCAAGACAACCTAATATGAAAGCAGAGCAATGGAAGAGCTATTACAGTTAAATAAAATACAATTAGTTATGTAATTAGTATGTTAATAAGTAGTTGGTTAGCTAGGTTCTGTTCAATTTTATTCTGTCATATTCTACCGCTCCATTCAATTAGGAATATAAGGTGAGTTTAATAGTTAAAATGAAAAGAAAAAATTATTAATTAATATTTCTCAATAAAAGAAAAAACTGCTCCATTCAATCGTTTTTGAACCATCCTTGGAGCTTGTAGAAACTGTAGCATGGGAATATCCCAAGCTGATTAAACTACTTATGTTATCAATTTACTTTGGTTATAGTATCAAAGTATGGGAATGCCGAATGCGGGGTGAGAAGTGAAGAACAAAGTGATTTTATTTTATTTTATTTTTTTTCTGACTGAAAGGTGCTAACGCACGTGAAGAACAAAGTGATAAGTTAGCGTGTGAACAGGTAATTTTGATTTTTTTTTTCACATGGGAAAGTTGAAAACAACGATGGGGAAGATAGAGTTAAAGTTGTCATTCTGGTTTTATTTTTTTTAACTCATTTATCTAAATTTAATACCAACTATCCATACTAATTTTTCATTAAATTAATAGTAAAAAAAATTAAGTGCTCACCTCATCTAGTTTGGTGGTATAAATCGTCCTTGAACAGATATTTCTTTTTCCTTTTAAACATATTAATCAAAGTATGTTTTTCGATTGTAACTAGGAAAAAATGCTTTATTAAAAAATGAAATTTATTTTAGTAATCTATTTGTTTGGAGCGTTGTTGAATAATTAGTATTAACCATAAATAAATAAATTTCAAAGATATGAAATAAAATAAATAAATTACGCCTTTATTTGAAAACGGATGGAATAAAAAAATAAATTTAAAAATATTCTAAATTTAATAATGATAAGATTTTTTTTACTTTTGTTTTTAATAGTTTTATTTAATATATATATATATATATATATATATACATACATATTTATCGTTATATTTATTTTTTCTATGTTAAGTCACTTTTTTAAATATAAAAAATCTGTATCATTCTTTATTTTTAAAAAATAACTTAATTTGGACTGAATTTTAATTATTTTTAATTTTAATTTATTTTTCTTAAAACTTCAAATAAAATTATTTTAATTCTTTAAACTTAGATTGCTAAACAATTGTTTGATAGAAAATTATTGTAATAAAATCCTATAAATTATATTAAAAAAATGAACATAATATTTAGAACAAAATAGAAAGTGGACTGTTGCAGAGTCAATAGTCCACACGCCACTCTCCTCAGTCACACCTTCTTCTCATTCTTTTTCTTTTTTTCATTTTTCGAAATCCGTCTCTACTTCTCCGTTCCACTTAATTAATTCTATTCAATCCGATGGCCGAGGAAGCCAAAGCCAAAGGCAACGCGGCATTCTCCGCCGGCGACTTCGCCGCCGCGGTCCGCCACTTCTCGGACGCCATCGCCCTTTCCCCCTCCAACCACGTTCTCTACTCCAACCGATCCGCCGCCCACGCCTCCCTCCAGAACTACGCGGAGGCCCTAGCCGACGCCCAGAAGACCGTCGACCTCAAGCCCGACTGGCCCAAGGCCTACAGCCGCCTCGGCGCCGCCCACCTCGGCCTCCGCCGCCACCGCGACGCCTTCTCCGCCTACAAAACCGGCCTCCAACTCGACCCCGACAATGCCGCCCTCAAATCCGGCCTTGCCGATGCCCAGGCCGCAGCCTCCCGCCCTCCCCCCACCAGCCCCTTCGCCACCGCCTTCTCCGGCCCCGACATGTGGGCCCGCCTCACCGCCGACCCCACCGCACGTGCCAACCTCCAGGACCCCGAGTTCGTCAAGATCATGCAGGACATCCAGAAGGACCCCAACAAGTTCAACCTGCATTTGAGTGATCAGAGAGTCATGCATGCCATTGGGGTTTTGCTCAATGTCAAAATTCAAACCCCTAACCACGACGAAAACGACCACGATGCCGATGATGACGTGTCCGAGGATGAGGTTGTTTCCCAGCCCGAATCTGAACACGAGCCTGAAGCGGCGGTGGAAGTGGCGGAGGAGGAGGAGGAGGAGGAGGAGGAGGAGAAGGAGACGAGGGATAGGAAAGGGCAGGCTCAGAAGGAGAAGGAAGCTGGCAATGCTGCTTACAAGAAGAAGGATTTTGAAACCGCGATTGGACATTACAGCAAGGCTTTGGAGTTGGATGATGAGGATATTTCCTACCTTACTAATCGTGCTGCAGTTTACTTGGAGATGGGAAAGGTATGTAGTATTCGTTTGTGTTAATGCTTTATCAACAAAAGTCGGAATTTTTATGTCTTTATGTGTTATATGGCCATGTACGCGGAGATTTAAGCTTGGTCTAGTGGTGAAGGTAGAAGGGAAGGGGGGAGAGGTTGCTAGTTTAAATCCCCTGCTAACGAAAACTAAGAATTCTAACAACTAACGTTTGCGGATAAAAAAAATATATATATTTATTTATATATGGCCATGCACGCAGTTGAAGGCCTTAAAAATTTAATGCTTGTTAACAAAAATTGGGGTTTTTATATCTTTATGCGTTATTTATGTCCGTGTATGCAGGATACGTTGTGTTCTTTAATAATGAAAATGATATTCAAGGTTTGATGTTAGGGAACGGGTATGTTTGGATTGGAGAATTGATTAGGTGATGAACTAGGGGAAGGATTATTGGATTAATGTATGTAGGTTAGACTTTAGTCAATGTATCTATCTCATTGCACGTGCCATGATTACTTCGCAGTTGTATTCTCGTTGAAGCCTATTTGTTGGATAAGGAATTTGATCAAGTCTGGTCGTGGCATGACTGTGCATTTAAACAAGGTTTTATTTCATTTTCTATGTATTTTGGTGTATTACATGAGGATTTGTGTAAAAAACCTAGGGTGTGTTTGAATTTTATTTTCAAAAAGTGTTTTTCGTTTTCAACATGCAAGCAACTAAACATGGTTGCTCGGACAGTTGGTGGAGGGTGGTGAGAGGCATGAAGTAGAGTGTGGGGTAGAAGGAGAGGCTGAACGAATGAAAAAAGAAGATGAGAAAGCTTCCCTCGGAAACAATTTTCAAAAAGGAAATAAGGATGAAAATTTGATATCTGAGTAGCAAGTTGTGTGGAATTGTTTTAGAAAACAGTTTAAAGCACAAAAGTGAGAGATGAATCAAACAGGCCCTTAGTGAATCATTCTTCTTTTTTTTTTGGGTGGGGCAGGAGGAGGGTGTCATGCATTTTGCTTTCATGTTCAATCTTTTCTTTTTGGTTAATATTTCATGCACAATCTGATTGATGAGGTTTTTCTTTTGTTATTTTGTACCAGTTTGAGGACTGCATAAAGGATTGTGAAAAGGCTGTTGAGAGGGGAAAAGAACTAAGATCAGATTACAAGATGATAGCAAGAGCTTTGACAAGGAAAGGTACTGCATTGGCTAAAATGGCTAAATGCTCTAAGGATTTTGAACCTGCCATTGAGATTTTCCAGAAAGCACTTACAGAGAACCGCAACCCAGACACCTTGAAGAAACTGAACGAAGCTGAAAAGGCTAAGAAAGAACTAGAGCAACAAGAATATTTTGATCCAAAATTAGCTGATGAGGCGAGAGAAAAAGGTATTATCTTTTTGTCTACAATCTTGGGTTCTCCATCTCGTGCAAGCATCTTTTCTCCTGTAAAAGAAACACTCTTTAACTATGTATCTTCATGACTATAAGTTTCTTATCTCTGCTTAAAATATTAACTAACTTTCTAAATACTGGAAACTTTGAAAATGCAGGAAATGAATTATTCAAGCAGCAGAAGTATCCTGAGGCTACGAAGCATTATACAGAAGCTATAAAAAGGAACCCAAAAGATGCTAAGGTAATAATACCTGTTGAATAGCAGTGATAATCCTCGTGTTCAATAGTGAATGCAAATCCTGATCTGTTTAGATATCCCTTTTCTTTTAGGCTTATAGTAACAGAGCTGCATGCTATACAAAACTGGGGGCAATGCCCGAAGGCTTAAAAGATGCAGAGAAATGCATTGAGCTTGATCCAACCTTTTCAAAGGGTTATACTAGGAAAGGTGCAGTGCAGTTTTCCATGAAAGAATATGACAAAGCTTTGGAAACATACAGGGAGGGTTTGAAACATGATCCTAACAATCAGGAATTGCTTGATGGCATAAGAAGGTATGGTATCGTGCTACATTCCTGCTATTTTTGGGTTGAATATTGCCACTTTCCATATGCACCATGACAATGCAAGTGCCTAATCACCATAGTATCATACATTTCAGATGTGTAGAACAAATTAATAAGGCTAGCCGTGGAGATTTTACACCTGAGGAGTTAAAGGAGAGACAGGTGTGACTTGTGTTCTGATAATCTTTGAACTCTATTGACTAAATCACCTGAAATGGGCAATTCATGTGTGCAAATATTTAATTTTATGTTTTTGCAGGCCAAGGCAATGCAAGACCCAGAGATACAAAGCATTCTGCAAGACCCTGTTATGACACAAGTATGCTCCCTTGTTGATTGAAAGTTACTGTGTGTTGTGTCAATGTAATAGAGGAACTAGCTGTGCTAACGAGAGTTGGGCATGTATGCAGGTATTGACTGATTTCCAGGAAAATCCCAGAGCTGCAGAGGAACATGTGAAGAATCCAATGGTGATGAACAAGATTCAAAAGCTGATCAGTGCCGGGATTGTCCAGATGAGATGAATTTGATGGAAGGTGGCAATCAAGCAGAGAAACAATTGACAATTGTATTTTTCAGTGTAACTATATAATTTAAATAGATTGGATTAGAAAAAAGAGAAGGAGAATTTGCTATTTGGAGATTTTGTGTGGCTCTCTGCATTCGTTTGTCTTGGTGAATTCATATTATTTGAGCATGTCAAATGCAGTCCATTTATACTCTTTACTGGTGCTTCCTGCATGCTGTCATTGCTGTGACTTTTCTGTTGAGTTAAATTGTGGAGCGCGATCGTGGATTAGTTATTGTCTAGGGTTGTACAATTTTGTTTTTCTTTGAGAATGACTACAATTTTGGTTTCAAGTGTACATTTTACTTAGAATAAAGTAGGTTTGGAGTAATGGTGATTGTTGATTTGGCTTGCAGAGTCTAGTAAGTTTTGGGAAACCTTAGAACAGAGTCATTTCTGCCGTTTTAGTTGTTTGAACGGGAAAATCAGGGGAAATGAAATCTGAGTAAAAAGTAAAAACTTGTAATTTGGAATTTGTTTGTCATTTAGTTTTACAATTCAAGATGGGGTTTTTCAGTAATTTTTCCTGTTTCAATTCTATACTACTATTTTTATGGTTTATTTATGCTTTTGTTATGATAGTAAACAATAGATCATTTCTGTCAAAAAAAATAAAAATAAAAATAGATCCTCAATGCCTGCAAAATTCAAATTCAAATTCAAACTTTTATATTAGTTAATCAATGTTGCTTCTGTATCATTTATTGCATCAAATGGGATAGTGCTACCAGAATTCGGTGAATAAGTTGGCAAAATTATTCAGCACGTACTGCTATACTCACCTTATAAGCATCATCATCATGTGAACAAATTCGATTTGTAGTTTGTATTAAAAACTAAAGATAGGTAAATAAATTTTTGTTCTCAATATGGTTTTGCAAATCCAAGTTTCCACGTCTTCCCCGCCCAAACAACAAAAATGCAGTATTATCTGCTCTCCATAGCAGTTCATTTTCTCCAACTTGGGAAGAAAAATCGTTTCCTATTTTTCTTCAGAATTTTTTTTTTGTTGGCTAACCTTGTATAGTACAAGGAAAATTACAATAAAAAAAATACCAAAAACAAACCCAACTATTTGACAATGGACATAATACAACTATCAAAGGTAAAAAGTTCCTTGTTAGGAGACCAAGCAAGTACATTAAGCGGCAACTTCTTGCTCTTTGGTGGCAAGTTGGTTCTGAATGTGCTGAGGCACCACATCAAACATGGCTAATTGCATTGTGTAGGATGCACGGCCCTTTGTCATCCCTCTGAGTGTGCTGACATACTGGAACATCTCAGCAAGAGGTACCAGGGAATCAACCACCTGTGTTTGTCGCCATGAAAAGAAGAAAAGAATCAGTCCAGCTCCAATCCAAATAATAAAATCAATATTCAAGAAAAGGAAAAACAGAACAAAAATATTTTACTTTTCCTTTCTTTCATGTTTTAGTGTTTCTCCCCAGAAATTAGAATTGTGTATAAAACTTAACAATTTGGAAACTTGTGCATTTTTCAGACAAACAATACAGAACAAGTACTTTCAAGTCATACATTCAAATTTAATAGACTAACTAATATGATATGACAAGGAGAAGCCAAGTTATTTGACATACCTTAAGGCCACCAGGTTTGTCACCAAAACTGTTGATCTGTCCTCTTCTTGAGTTGAGATCCCCAATTACATCACCTAGATGTTCTTCAGGAGTAACAACTTCAACCTTCATTATAGGCTCAAGCATCCTCGGTCCAGCTTTTCTTATTCCTTCCCTAAAAGCTCCTCTTGCTGCCAACTGGAAAGCCAACACGCTTGAATCTACATCATGGTAAGAACCATCTGTGAGTACTGCTCGTACATCAACGACCGGAAAGCCAGCAAGCACACCATTGCTCATACACTCTTCCAATCCTTTCATCACACCAGGAATGTATTCTCTTGGTACAGCACCTCCTTTGATTTCACTCTTGAACTCATATCCACTACCTGGGTCCATGGGTTCAAACCGGACAGTGATATCTGCAAACTGACCCTGTCCACCTGATTGTTTCTTGTGCACATACTTCACTTCTGAGATTTTGGAAATGCTTTCCCTGTAGTTTACTTGGGGGGCACCAACGTTAGCTTCCACCTGCATTAACAAATATAGATAATGTGATCTTCATAAAATTATATTATTACTACATAATCATTAAAATATATAAAAACACTCTAACATAAAACTACTGAAGGAAAGAGAGAAAAGGAGATGGGGGAGAAAGGAAAAGGTCATGCAAAGGGAATAATCATATAAAAAAAGGAAAGGAAGATAGTATACCTAACAAATACTAATGCTTTATCAGATGATAGACATAGACTTTATCCAGGTAATAAGTGATAATTCAAAGTGCAAACAGATTCCATTATAATCTAATACGATCATGTCCATGTTTATTAACTATTATTATTTCTAATTGTAATATTTTCATGCACGGCATCAAGGTTGGAGAGTTAAAAATTTGGAAAACATAAAAAGCTAATAAAACACAACCATGCTAACTGATCATTGAAAATTCTTAAAAATGGAATGAGATATATTACCTTAAATTCTCTTTTGAGCCGATCAACAATGATTTCAAGATGTAATTCTCCCATTCCTTCAATTACTGTCTGGTTTATCTCTTCATCACGGGAGAAGTGGAAAGAAGGGTCTTCCTGTGCAAGTTTGATTAAACCAGTTGCCATCTTGTCAACATCAGCTTTAGTTTTCGGTTCAATTGCAACCTTAATAACAGGATCAGGGAAGTCCATCCGCTCGAGCACGATTGGATTATCAGGGTCACACAATGTTTCACCTGTAATAGTATCTTTCAAACCTGCAAGAGCAATAATATCACCAGCTAAAGCCACTTTAACATCATCTCTGCTGTTTGCATGCATTTCTAAAAGTCTACCAATTCTCTCCTTTTTCCCTTTGTTTGCATTGAGTACATAAGACCCAGCACCTAGCTTTCCAGCATACACCCTGACAAACGTAAGGGAACCTACAAATGGATCACTCATGATCTTAAAAGCTAGTCCAGCAAATGGTTCATCATCACTTGCTAGTCTCTCTATTGTTGCTTCAGGGTTTTCAGGGTCACTGCCCTTCATTGCTGGCAAGTCAAGTGGTGATGGTAGATAATCCACTACTGCATCGAGCAATGGTTGGACTCCCTTGTTTTTGAAAGCCGAGCCACACATCACTGGCACAAAACTGGCTGATATTGTTCCCTTCCTAATTAATTTTTTTATAGTTTCCTCATCCGGTTCAATTCCTTCCAGGTAGTTCTCCATAGCCTGGTCATCAAACTCAACTATGTTTTCTATCATCTGGGCACGGTAATCCTGAGCCTGCTCTTGAAGATCTTCTGGAATATCTACAATATCAAACTTGGCACCCAGCTCTTCTCCAGACCAAACTATAGCCTTATTCCTAACAAGGTCTATAACTCCCTTAAAGTTATCTTCTGAACCAATTGGTAACTGAATTACAAGTGGTTTAGCACCCAAATTCGTTACTATCATGTCTCTTGTTCTATAAAAGTTTGCTCCAAGACGGTCCATTTTATTGACAAAACAAATTCGCGGGACTCCATATTTATCAGCCTGCCTCCACACAGTTTCCGATTGCGGCTCCACGCCAGCAACACTGTCAAACAAGCATATAGCTCCATCCAACACCCTAAGAGCACGCTCCACTTCTAAGGTGAAGTCAACGTGACCAGGGGTATCAATAATGTTGATCCGGTGCTTGTTCCAAAATGTAGTGGTTGCAGCAGAAGTAATGGTAATCCCCCTCTCTTGTTCTTGTTCCATCCAGTCCATGGTTGCTGTTCCCTCATGCACCTCTCCAATTTTGTAGTTCCTTCCAGTATAGTACAAAATTCGTTCTGTTGTAGTAGTCTTTCCAGCATCTATGTGAGCCATGATACCGATGTTGCGATAATCCTTCAATGGAACACTGCGCTTTGCGTCTGGAAGCAAAATTGAAAAGGGTCATTTTCAAAAGGATGAAAGAAAGAAAGCAAACTACTTTTCATAGTCATGGAATAAAATTGGACCATAGGAAATATAAAGACCAAACAAAAATCATTATCTTTTAAGACACCTTATCTCATTTAAAACCTCAACATGACACAGACAAATGATGCCTTTTCCCCCTAATATGATAACTCAAGCCAAAATTCAAGCATAACACACAAATTTTAAGGATGATGCATAAAATGAACCAAACCCAAAAAACAAAAAACAGAATTTAAAGAGAAAAAAATAATTTTTTTTCATAACATTAGCGTAGTTAGAAAAACATAAAAAAAAAAACCTTAGAGAAAAAAGAGATAGATACCATCAGCAGACATGGCGAAAACAGAGAAGTTTCTTCTCGGAGCATGTTGGCGTGAAATGGAAGAATAAGAAGAAGAAGAATTGGAGTGAATTCTTGTGCTCCCGAAGAAGTGTGAAAGGGAAGAGGAGGTGAGAGAGTGAGAGGAGGGTCGAGGACGAAAACCCATGAAGCGAAGCGGAGAGAGAGTGGTGGTGGTTGGTCGTCTCTGAGACCCATTGAGGTTGCAAAGAGTGGGAGTCGCCACCCTCAGTGATGACTCTGCCGCCATATTTTTGAGCTTTCTTCTCTACACCTCTGTTCTGTGTTTGTGGTGTTTAAGATAAACAAACCCAAACACTCCGAGACCCTGGCCTCTAGTTTTCGGTAAGGACTAGGCAGCAGATAGTGTTATGTTTTCCGTTTTACTTATATATAAATATAAATAAACATTTAATGTATACGTAAAAAATTGTGGTATTTTTTAATTTTAAGAATTTATGCTTCACCAGAAATAAATTTAGCAAAAATAATGACCGGTGGTTTGAGGCAAAATATGCGTTTAGCTTACATGGTTTGAGTTTTGAGTTATCCATTTTGCATGGTTGGAAAATAAACGCAACGTGGATAACAATTGGCCCTGCCCTTTGAGTAGGGCTGTCATTCCAAAGGATTGAACTTATCAAAACACTAAATATCATATATGTTTCTTCTTTTCTTCTTGTGTTGATGAGTAATAGCACGTCAATAATATTTTAAGACATTTAAAGAAATCTCACGTTATTTGTAATTTTGTATACCCGAATATTTTCTTTTAAATATGGTATATTTAATCAATTGTATTGATTATATATTCTCTGGATTGTGAAAAAGAGTTTGTTCTTTTCTTTACAACACAGTGATTGTTAACATGTTTTGGAAAATACCCACCTGTTGTAATAATTGATTAAGTGTTAAAATAATCAATTACTATATATTTTTTTCAAATTCAAGTATCTTTATGAACAAATTAATCAATTATATAAGCTGTTTTTATAAATAATAAACTCTACTCTCTCTTTCGAAATGAGATTTTATTCTAAAATTTTGGATTAGCCTATAGAAAACAAGAGAAAGACAAAATTCTTGAAGGATGATGCTCAACTATGATTTTACAACAGAATTAAAGATCAAGAGCTCAATTGTGAAATCCTTTCAAGAGTCTCAATGAGTCTTAAAGAAGTTAGGCTTTGTTTCAAATTGTTTGTTTATCACACATCAAGTAAAATCTAAAACTTTTCTTCGTTTTTTATTGTATGTTTAATACAAAGGTTTTTCTCATACATTTTGTAGAGGAATTCTATAAGGTTTGGTTCAAGGCTTTCTTGAAGGGTTCAAATCTTAGGGATAAATAGGTACTTGATTATTGTCGTGTGTTTCTAAACAATTGAAGTTTTTAGTGAAAAATTTCAATTAGATTGATAAGGACTGGGCGTAGATCATAGTAGAGTGATTGAACCAAGATAAAAATTACTTATGTTTTTTCTATCTTTTCTCACTCTCCCATCAAGTTCTTGAATTTGCAATAAACTCGATAGTGTTAATTGCATATATGTTGCATTCATGACAAGTTGATCATATTGCCATGATCCAACCTTCATCCATTAGTGTTTCACGTCTGTTGTCTTTGGTTTCTTTCCTTAAAGTATTGCTAGATGTGTTTGACCTTTGAAGGTTGATTCGGTTTTTACTCTATCTTGTACATCTCTTATGATATGATATTTTGGATGAGAAGTCTTCATTTGCTAGTTGTATCTAGTGGGCTCATTCTATATATTGTTCTAGGTCAGCTTCATCCACTTTATCTTTGTTAGATGTTAGCTCATTAGTGCCTTCCAGAATGAGATTTGCAAAAAATTCGTCCAACTTTGATAGTTTTCTATTAGGCTTAGCGTCATTGAACTTAACATAGATGAATTCTTCAACTGTTAAGCTTCTAGAATTATAAACTCTATATGCCTTAGAAGTTTCAAAATAGCTTAATAATATATTTGATTTATCCAACTTAGGATCAAACTTTCCTAGATTGTTTTTAGTATTGAGAATGAAACATTCATATCCAAAAGGCTAAAAATATGAAATGTTAGGTTTTCGTCCTTTCTATGCTTCATAAGGAACATTTTCACAATATGTTTAATATATATTCTGTTTTGAAAGTAATTGAGAATAGAATTATCATTCAATGTAGTTCTAACCATTTCTTGTCATGGTCTTTTTTTTTTCTCTCAACAACTATTATGTTGAGATGTCAAAAAATTGTGAAGAATACCATTTTTTTCACAAAAACTTTGAAAACATTCATTTTCAAATTCTTTTCCATGGTCGCTTTGAATTCAAGAAATACAAACACCTTTTTTATTTGAACACGTTCACATAATATAGAGAAAATCTAAAACTCATACTTGTGGGTTAGAAACATAACCATCTTATTTGCTAAAACTTACCAATGCACTTTATCTTTTGGAACCTTAGAGGATATATTGGATTAAAATTTTAAAAGACTATTTTGGCATAATAAATTAGGGAATTTTAAAAGACTTTGCAAGAATATAATGACTTTTAAGTGTTTTTTTAAAAGACTTTTATGATTAGGATTTTGTACTTCAGATTTTAATAGATTTACAAAACATGAATTGATAAGATTTGAAAAGACATTATAGATTTTTAAGATTTTAAAGGACTCCTTGAATTTTTTTTTAAAAAAATCAAAATTATTGATAAAGATTCATAAATTTTGTCGGCCTAACACTTAAAATAAAACTCATCTAATACAAAAGAACCTTAAACTTGTTACATCACAAATGAATTTTTCCTAGCATATTTAGAAGCACAATATGTTTATTCCCTTTTCAATCATCAATCATGTTAATTATATGGATACTTGTAATCATTTTCACAATAATAATCCCACCAAACAAAAAACATATCCAAAAATTGTTTCAAACCTCTAATATATATTTATCCACTTATACATTAGTAAACTTATCATGTTTATTAAAATTATATATTTTTCGTATTCCTATATATTTACGTTCATTTAGATATATAAACATGTAGTTAATATGTCCTCCAAATTCAAAGAATTGAAAAAATGTCTCATATAACACATGACATATTAATCATTGGTCAAAAGAATAAAAAAGAATTATAAATATCTAACACTTTCAACAAAGAGACAAGGGATTAAGTGTGACAGGAAAAAAAATATGTCAATTTGCAAGAAAAGAAAGAAAGTCTCATGAAATCTTAATGGTTTGAGTGAGATTGTTTAATGTGTATTTTCTCATATAAAGTCTCGTAAAATCTATTAAAATCCATCATAAGAAAAAATTCATCCTAAAAAAGAATTCATAAAAAATTATATACTTTTGAATATCAGAAAACTCTTTTTAAATTATAAAAAATCTTAACTGAATACCAATTGACTTTATTAAATTTATTAAAAAATTCTAATAGTCTTAGTTGAATATCATAATAATTATTTCTATTATTTAAATTTTTTTATTAAATACCTCGAGTTTTTTTTAAAAAAAATCTTTTAAATTCTTTAAAATCCTAATTAAATACGCTCTCCTTATTGTTATATGTTGCAGGTTTTAGTCAATTTAGTTTGGGCAGAGTCTCAACTCTTAGATTATTGCTTGTTTTGATAAATTGTGTATGCTATTTGATTAATTGACTAATGTAAAGGACAATACTAGAGGTTAGGCAAGAAACTAAGGAATAAAATAAAAAATAACTTAAGTTGCTTTAAACTAAAGTTGCTCGTCGAAAAGTTGCTTCATGTGCATTTCCTGGATCTTTGGTCCATGAGATAATCTCTAAGTTTGTTTCTAGTGGACAATTTCAAATTTTCTGTTTCCATGCCTTATATCCAGCCTAATATTATATTTTGATTAAATGGTGGTGGAGAAAAATGGAGTATCATGCAATGTTAATCATGTAAATATGTATGTTTTTATTATCATGCATACTCTTCTCAGTGAAATAACTGTAAATCTTGCTTTCTTTACTTTCACTTTTTGAGGTTATGTTTTTAATCATTGTTTACTCATTTGCTTTTGATTTATCTATTCCAGATCCACTAGGGTCAATCTATATTTAGTCTCAAGAACCTCTTATGGCATAGTGGTTCTATTCGAGTAGCTTTGATGGTCAGTTCATTCCTCCTAAACCATGTCATGCTCATTTTTACTGCATATTTTACTACTTGAATAAGATCAATTTTTATGAACTTTTTTTGTAATGACTTTTTTTAAGATAAAATGCTTCTTTTATCTCTCACAAAATTGAAAGGAAAAATTGGGTGTGAATATAAAACTAATTTAAAAACACCAAGTCCTAATAATCAACTAACATTGTTCTAATATTCTCTTCAGTGAAAGGAGCTAAATAGGACATGTATTAAAAAGAGTTGTCTATTTATAAGATTTGTGAGTGGAATAATTTACAGATCCATAAACTTACTTAGCCCTACAACTACTCTTCAAAATATTATTACTCAATTAATCATTTATTCCAAGTGTTTAAAAAATATTTTTAAAGCGTCTGACTCTTGCTCATTTTTTGTTGTAAGTTTATAAGTCACTAGACTTGGGTCTGATATATGGTCCATCTTTTTCTTCTATCGGTAAGTTTTGCATAATTAGAGGAAATTATTAGTGCAAACTCTTTTAAAAGGATTAAAATGAGACGTGAATAATTTTTATTTTTTTTCTTAATACTACGATTTACCTAGAAAATGAATTCTGATTAATTTGAAGTTTAACAACAAGTAAAATTTAATAAAGAATTATTTCCACCACGGATCAAACTTAAGTAATACCCAGATAATTTAACATTAACTTTAATACATTAATTGTTTGTGTACCCAATCATTTGGTTACAAGTAAATAATCTATGCACTCTTAGAATATTTGCTTACAATAACCTTATTTTAATAAAGGTTTTCTACTGTGTATCCATAGACATGTCAAAGTATTAGATACAAATAAATAAATCTTGAGTCATGGCAACCCGTGCAAATATCCACGTCCCATTTTAACAAAGGTTTAGTACGAGTTATTTTATCTAATCGTTCTATTATTTTTACTGAAGGAAAGAGTTTGAAAGCTTCAATTTCTGATCTCATAAGACTATTGACATGAGTCATTTGTAATCGTTATTGTACCATTGGTTTGGTTTCCAAACTTTTGACTTTTGATAATCCAATTGTGTTTGTGTGTGCCTAAACTCAAAATCAAATATACGAAATTATGAATAGTGGGTTGCCAAGTGATATATCCAATTCTTTTTTTGCAGATAAAAGCAAAATTGTTCTAATTGTTTAAATAATATAGGCATGGATGCAGAGACCCGATTTCATGTTTTGGTTATTGATCGATTAGTCTTCTTATCTTTATCACGTGCTGGATCTTAATCAATCAATTTTCCTTTCTAAACTTTGACTTTTGATAACCAATTGTGTTTCTGTGTGACTAAACTCAAATATATGGAATTATGAATAGTGGGTTGACAAGTGATATATTAAATTCATTTTCTGCAGATGAAATAAAAGTATTATTTTAATTGTTTAAAAAATATAGGTATGGATGCAGAGGCCCAATTTCATGTTTTGGTTGTTTATGTTAATCTTATTGATATAATGTTGATTGAAAGGCTCCTCAAAACCTCTTCCTTTCATAATATTTCTTTTCTCTTCTGTTTATGATTTTTAGGGGGGAGGTCGTATGAAAATATGGACTTGGACTGCTATACAATATGATCAAAGGAATCATATAATTATGTGTTTTGTTTGGTCTTTTATGTTACATTTTTTTAATGGACAATTTTGTTTTCTTATTTAGAAATCTAATTATTTTTTGTATGTTTTGTAATTATTGTACTATATTTAGCTAGTAAGGCTTTAAAGTTTCTTGGATTGGTTAAAGATGAACAGAGAAATGAAGAACCTGCCTCTATTGCTCTAGAAACCCACCAGACTCAATTCTGCAAAATTTCAAAATGCTGATACATATGGTTTAACTTTTTTCAGCGGGCAAGTTTATAATGACCTATGATTATATTTATGCCAAAAATGATGGGCTATGTTATGTTGAAAAGCTTCAGTTAGGAGGCTAGGACAGAGAAAGCCTCTTTTCACCCCAAAATTTGTCCACCAAAAAGAAAAAAAAAAGCTTGAAAATGAAAATGTAGTGAGCATTGTTTTGATTTTTCTTTGGTATATGAACTATGAATTAGATTGTGAAGATTTGGGTTAAGAACATTAGTCGTGAAAAGAGGTGCTTTCTTTTTGTATCCTAGTAGAGCATAGTTGGGTTTTTGGAAATCATAGAAGGAATGGTTTGTTAATCATGTTGCAAGCTCCTAGTCAACGAATTAACAAATAATAGGCTGACCATATCTAATCAAAGACCGAATAAGAATGACCGGCCAAGGTTCATTTGTTAATCATGTTGCAGGCTGCCAACGAATCAAATTAAAGTATTCAACATTTCAAACCAAACTCTTCTTCTTTCACCAATGGACCACGTTTGCTCTAAAGCTGTAAGAATGGCTTAAATTTCTGCAGCCATAATAGTAGAGGCTCCTACTCACACATCCACTAGTAATAAAGTTGATGCTTTGAGGGTGTATTCGTTTGCAGAGAAAGAGTGAAAAATGAAAAAATAAACAGTAAAATAATATGAGATTCATATTTCTATAATCTACTTTAATTTAAAATTTTCATTTTAATTTATTTCTTTTCACTTTACCGAACGAATCATACAAGTGAAGTCTAGGCCAAAATAGAAAAAGCAGAGCAAGCACAACATGAGCGTTCCAACCGTGCTAGTTTTACCATTTCCAGGTCAAGGGCATGTCAATCCCATAATGAGCCTCTCACAAAAGTTAATTGAGCATGGATGCAGAGTCATTTTTGTGAACACAGACTTCAACCACAAGCGAGTGGTGAGTTCCATCATGGTGGATGAGCAACAACAATATAAGCTTGATGATGATGAATCACTAATGAAGTTGGTCTCAGTCCCCGATGGTTTAGGACCCGATGATGACAGAAAGGAGCCCGGAAAACAATATGATGCTGTTGTAAGAACCATGCCTAGGATGCTTGAGAAGCTCATACAGGATACTCATCATGGGGATGGTGACAATAGAATTGGTTTCATTGTTGCAGATTTGGAGGTTGGGAGTAAATTTGGAATCAAAGGAGCTGCGTTCTGTCCTATAGCAGCAACTATGTTTGCCTTGTTATGCAACAGCCCCAAGCTTATTGATGATGGGATCATAAATTCTGATGGTAAGAATATCATGCTTTACTACTATTCATATTAATTTGTCTCATTCTATTTACTCTAGAAAACTTGATTGATTAATGAAGCATGTAAATTAACTTGTGTTTCTTTTGTTCTTTTTTTATTTTTTTTCAATAACTATCTGCTTATGAAAAAAGAAAATTTTGTTTCTACTTGTGTATTTCTTTGAAACCTTAAGACAGCATTACCCTCTCGCTTTATCACTACCTAATTATCAATACTTTATACATAAATCTTAAATGAAAGAGAAATATACTAAATTCATATTATAATAGTTAAAATAGATTTTTTTTTCCAGGATCATAAACTATGGGTGTTCTTAAACCTATTAATAAAAGACTAATTTCATTTGTAATAGATGTTGTCAATGACGTAAAATTTTTTTTCACTATGGGTGCTCTTAAACCTATTAGATAAAAAACTAATTTCATTTGTAATAGATGTTGTCAAAAATTTTTTCACACGATGAGAATCTAACATGAATTTTCTCATTAAATAAATTATTCACATACATATGAATACAGTCAAATCTTACACCACAGATTCAGGCAAATTTCCCCAAAAGGGGTGCTTTTACAAAATATTTCCCCAAAGGGGGTCCTTTCGAAAAATATTACATGGGGGGGCTCTTTTCTACATACTTTGCATGGATAATATAGCAAACCGCCATTCCTAGTGGCGAGTTTGCTGGGCACAGCCACGTGGCACAGAAAACGCCACTCGTAGTGGCGAGTTGCCCAGCCTACAAGTTGCCACCATGACTGGCGAGTTAGGGCAGACTTTTGGTGCAGGCTGCAAAAGGGGAGTTGCAATTGCAACTTGCGAGTTGAGTGCAAGTTGCAACTCCCATTGGCAACTCTCATTGTATAATTAAATTAGTTTTATATTTTATTTTGTAGTTTCCAGTAAAATAATTTGTATGATAATTTTTTTTAAGTAATTATTAATTAAAACTAAATGTCAGCTTTCAAGTAATTTTTTAAATACATACATAAATTTAAATAAATTACCAATTTATTTTCCGATAAACAAAGTTCAAAGCTAAAACAAATGTCACAAATCTTCTTGATTAATTTTAATATAAAAAATAAAACTCTTTTCAAACTTTTGTTTTCTTCGTTGAGTTATATTTGAAAGGAGAAAAAGATTTTAAACTTTTCGTAGAGTTATTCTAATTTTGCGGTTATCATTCACGTTTAACACTTAATATGAAGGGAATTTTAAAATTTACTATTTTTTACCATATACGTCTAGTGTTTATTCTTATTCATGTCTACTATTTATTAAATTTAATTATTTTCCAGTAAAAAAAATTTAAATTTCTGATATTGATAATTTTTTGTTACAAATCAAAATAAATTTAAATAAATTACCAATTTATTTTCCAATAAATAAAATTTAAATTATATTACATATATTACACAAATAAATTTAAAAAAATCTCAAAAATACAATGAAAACAGCGTCAGGAAAACTGATATTTGAGTATGTATTTATACTACCCTAAATTGCCAATGGGAGTTGTAACTTGTACTCAAATCGCAAGTTGCAATTGTAACTCCCCTTTAGGCCTGCACCCTAGAAAAGTAACCTGCAAAGGCTGCAAAAGCTTGCACCAAAAGCCTGTCCTAACTCGCCAATCGTGGTGGCAACTTGCAGGCTGGACAACTCGCCACTACGAGTGGCGTTTTCCGTGCCACGTGGCTGTGCCCAGCAAACTCGTCACTAGGAGTGACGGTTTGCTATATTATCCATGCAAAGTACGTAGAAAAGAGCCCCCATGTAATACTTTTCGAAAGGACCCCCTTTGGGGAAATATTTTGTAAAAGCACTCCTTTTGGGGAAATTTGCCACAGATTCACTTTTTGGGTCAAGTTAAAACAGTTTTAACATAAATGAGGATATTTTTTCATGACAATGAGAATAATTTTCATCTGTTTTAGATTTTTACGTGGCTTGCATATACAAATTGTGCTTATCTTTTCTAGTAGCCATGAAATAGACAAACCTAGTCAAAGTTTGCGAAAATTTACCAAGAAAACAATTAAGTAAAAATTTTGACATTATAAAATCATCTAAAGATCCAACATTTTTCGTTGCAGGATTACTATTAACCACTAAAAATAGAATTCGACTATCACCAAAAATATGCCAGAGATGGACCCAGGAACCTTTTTTTGGTTAAATATGCCTGCCTGGCACAAAAGATGGTATGAATATGATGCATGCTACACGAACTTTAAATTTGACAGAATGGTGGCTTTGTAACACCACACATGATCTTGAACCTGGGGTATTAACTTTTGTTTCAAAGATCCTCCCAATTGGCCTATTGTTGAATACTGCAACTGCAAGATCATTGGGACAATTTCAAGAAGAAGATCTCTCCTGCATGAGTTGGCTAGACCAACAACCTCATTGTTCTGTCACATATGTTGCCTTTGGTAGTGTCACTCTTTTTTACCAAAACCAATTCAATGAACTAGCTCTTGGACTAGACCTTGCCAATGGACCTTTTCTTTGGGTTGTGCATCAAGACAATAAGATGGCATACCCTTATGAATTCCAAAGGACAAAATGGTAAGATAGTTGAATGGGCACCTCAACAGAAAGTTCTAAGCCATCTTGCCCTAGCATGCTTCATTAGCCATTGTGGTTGGAATTCAACCATAGAAGGTTTGTCTAGTGGTGTGCCCTTCTTGTGCTGGCCATATTTTGCAGACCAAATTTATAACAAAACATACATTTGTGATGAGTGGAAAGTTGGGCTGGGATTGAATTCAGATGAAAGTGGACTTGTGTCAAGGTGGGAGATTCAAAACAAATTGGACAAACTACTTGGTGATGAGAATTGAGAACATACGATCAAGGTCTTTGAAGCTAAAGGAGGAGTTAATGAACAACAAAGGGCCATCTTCAGAGAACCTCAACAAGTTTGTCAAGTGGCTTACAGAATAAATTAAAGATCCACCTTTTGCACGTATATTTTATTGTTTGTGTTCCTGCAAGTTTTGTATTTTTTTTAAATTTTATTCCCCGTTAGATTTTTTATTTATTTTTTATATCTGTAATTTTTTTAATTTTGGTTTTTATAAAAAAAATAGTTTATGTAAATTTGTATTATTTTAATTTTAATTTATTTAAGATTTTAATTTTTTATTTAAGAATAAAATTAAAGAAGCACTTTCTATGTGTTGTTTGTCTGGGTCTGGGCTCACGCTGGCCATGTGGTGTTCAAATCATGGTGGACCAAGTCTTGGTCTTAGCCTCATGCTTAAATTCTTGGTGTGGTTGGTTATTTATCCATGGTGCTAAGCAATAATTTAGACCCTTTGGTATATACGCTCACCATGTATAAGTTGTTGTTATACTTTTACTCGTCCGGTTGAACTGCCCAAGTAGCCATGGGATAATGCCCACCTATAATTTATCCCTCTAGTCACTTTAAAATCGCCTCCAAATCACGAATTTACTAAACACGATATAATTAAAGCACACAAATTATAATGCCCATATACTTACACAACAATTAACACAACATGCATTACAGTAGCAAGAGAGCTAAAAAAAATTATTTTGTGGGGAGAATTGCTCCCACACCCTCAATGAATGGACCCGTCACTGCCTAAAACCATATGTAAACTTATAGGGAGAAAACCATGGAAGAAATAAATTAAAGAACTTAATATAATATTTAATCTTGCAGGATATTTTTTATAATTGAAAGCCATGTGATTAAGATTAAGGGGTGGTTTGTTTGAGTTCAAAAGACGAAGAAAAAAACAGAAAATTTTAAAAAAAATTCTATGAATCCCACACCTCTATTACTTTGTTTTAATTCAAATTTTTCTTCTCTTTTTTTTTCATTTCCATTACATTTTACTCAATCAAACTAAGAGTGTGTTTAAAAACATGTCTAAATCATGGAAAAAATTATCTTTTTAAGACAAAAAAATCAAAGCAATGTGAGAGAAATTTTCCCATGCATTATGTTGGTTGCATTGGAGTTAAATCTTTTATAAAGACACTCTAATTTCTTAAGTATAAAGATCATCAAATTTAATGATTTTTTTAATCCCAATATGATGATAGTGTGTTACCAAACTAGGTATCCAAGCATATTTGTAGTTATTGAAGTGTGCATTATTTTGGAATATTCATAACAATATTGTGTTTATGACTTCAAAACAAATGAGCCCTTCCTGGACGTAAATCAAAACAAATCTGCTTCAATAACCAATCGGCCTCACTTGAATTATGTACATAATCTCATGGGTTCAGAGGTAAAGATAGCACCAGAACTAGAAGTTTTATTTTAACCATTATAATTGCAACATTTAAAGTTTATATATGGTTCCTCTCCAAAGATATACTATATGAGAATCGAAGTCAAATTCTTTCTCACAAACAAGATACACAGGAATTACTCAAAATAAAAATTATTTTTCTGGTTATTCAAAATGCCTTCCAAATCACAAATTTATTAAACACGAGACAATTAAACCAAATAAATTATAATCCCCATTTACACTTACACAACATGCGCCACAGTCTAATACAGTAGCATAGAACCAGCTTAAACCGCATGCAGACTTATTGGGGTACTAAACCACGAAGATAGAATTGAACAAATTAAACCATTAAGCACACATAATGACGAGTTAAGACTCATGAAGTTTAAGTTTGCGAAGCAGAACGATACTTGGAGGCAAAGCGATTAACCAGTGCAAGAGCGTTACTAGTGACCTGAGAAGCATCCACAACCCTGGGCCTAACGGAAGCCCTCAAGTTGGCGTCCACGTGGGGCCCATCAAACCCATCAAGACACGTGTCCTGATCAGTGATGGCAGCGCTAACCCAAGTCTGAACATTACTCACATGCCACGTAAAGTCCTTCTTACCCTTGCCCTTACCCATGACGAGCCCGAGCTCCTTCACCGACTGGCTGAGACGGTCCACGCTGTCGTTCATGTTCTCCACGCAGTCACGCAGTGCGTTGTACTCTCTGGGCTTCATTCCCTTCACGGAGCCCATTCTCTTCACGAACGACGCGCATGAGCGCGTCTTGGACACGCTCACGGAGAGAGCCGTGACGGCGAGTTGCTGCTCGCTCTGGCGGATCGCGCTGGCGTGGCCCGAGAGGGTTTGCACGCACGCGGCGGGGTAGCGCGTGGCCTTGCATGAGGACTTGATGAAGTCTGTTGTTGTTGTTATTGTTGGGTTTGGGTTGGTTCGTTTGGCAAGTGCGGTGGTGCAAGACGTGTGGAGGGTGAGAGTTAGGAGTAGCAGAGAAAGGCTTAGTAGTAGTTTTGATGCCATGCTTTGTGGTTTTGTGAAGAATGGCAAGTTTGGTTTGTGATGTGAATTGTGATGTAGTAAAATATGCCAATGTGGTGCTCACTTATATATAGGGATCCATATTGGAGGAGTGCCAAAATTTGTTTTTTACATATATTTTCTTGTAAAAGTTCAGGTCAGAAATCATGTATAATTTTGTGCAATAAAAAAATAGATAGAAAGTCAAGACATAAAAAGCGTGGGGCTGTGTGAGATCAAATAAACAATATACTACATAGATAATATATATATATATATATATATATATTGTTACAAATTTTTTTTTATAAAAAATAGACCTTCAACTTTTTAATTTTTATGAATTTTATCTCAATTGTTTAAAAAATATTGTATTAATAATATATATATAACTTAATAAAAATTAGAAGCGGAAACCAAAGAGATATGCATGGCACGTACAGCTATACTGTGTTTTCATCGAATTCCTTTTTCCATGTTTCCATTCTTAAGATTGAAAGAAGTTTCTGATTCATTGTACCCCATCTGCAGTGAATACCGGTAAAGCCAGCACTTATATAATTTTTTTTTCTTTTCCCATTATTTGAATCCACATGCATATTCTTATGTTCCTGTTGAGGCTCGCTTGGATGAGCTATTAGTAAAAGATATTTTCTGTGAAAATTTAAAATTACATTTTTATTCGTGTTTATTAAAAAAAAAAAGTCTAATTAAGATAACACATTTGTATATATAAGATTAAAAAAAAGAATAATAACAAATACTAACAAAGTAACTTTAAGATTTGTTGCTGAAAATCCTATACCAACTCTAAATTAATAGTGAGGCAAACAGTTCCAACAAATTCGAAATAAAAAATTGAAGCTCACAGTTCTTAATTGTTTCTGCCGAATGCTGATTTACGTCTCTCGTCCACGCCTCCACGGCATTGACTGACTGTTTTCAATTGGATAGGAACCAAATCAACTAATCAAGCTAGGAATAAAGTGAGATTAATTTGGCAGACAAGTCTAGTTGCAAATGTGAACTTTAATTTAAAACTGCGGATTAATTCATCAACGGGATTCCAATTGAATAACCAACTGTATCATAGGTATATATGGAGTATTATTCTGGAATCTGGATATTAAATAATAGAGGCATTGGCCATTAATTTGAGACTCAATTCTCACTACTTTAATTTCCATACTTGAACTTGAGGGGATCCCATGTTTACTCATATATTTCACATGAAGATCGTTCAAAACATTTAACAGTTATGAAGATCCATGCAGGCAGAGAGCTTACTTCACAGTTGCACTTTTGTATTCTGACTATGATTCACCAGCAGTAAAGTTCTATAAATTTAATAAGCTATCTAGAAAAGTATCAACATGTATTACTCTGCCGGTTCACGTGCTAATTTGGACATTTAACTGCTTTGTAGGTACCCGGCCACCATCTCCACCCTACTTGAGACCATGGTCAGCATTTTAATCATCACTACTAACTCAAAGCAAATCCTAAGAGATTAAGCTTTGATCAAGTATGAATACAATTCACCCTACAAAACCTAATTTTCATCAATAGGTTCTGCGCAATGAATCAAATAATTAATCCTTCATATTACTTGAATAGAACTCCCATTATATATAAGGGAATGAAAATGAAGATATGAAATGACATGATGATATCTAGCTTATAGATAATAGCTGAGATTTTGATCATATATGCTACACTTTATCACATTATATTTATCTATTCAAATCAAGACTTTAGTATTAATATACATATTCAATTATGAATTGTCAAATTATTAAAAAAAAACTAATATCATCATGCCAGGTCAGAAAGCATTGTATGAATAAGTGATATATAAGGTGACATTATGTTAATCATGTCATCACTAAATGATATATAACTAAATAATGATAGGGATTATTTTTAGACAAATTAAATTTATAAAAAAATAAAATTAATTAATGAAAATTTAAAGATTGAAACTTAATAATATAGGATTATTATAAATGATAAAATTCCTTTAAGTATACATACTTAAAATTTAAATCCAAAACTTTTTAATAAAGTAAACAATATCAGATCAATTGATTCATATATACCTGAGAGGAAAAAGATGTAGAATATAAATATACTCAATTTAACCGTTGAATTGATTTTTTTTTATATTAAACAGAATATCTTTATAAAATTTCAGGGAAAAAAGCTAATTTATATTTCCTCAAATTTATTATATTTTGATAGATAAAATATTATTCAAAATAAAAGTAAATGTCTATTACTAGGTAACAAACTAATAAATGTCCAAACCGGAAAATTATGTGAAATTTAACATACACAATGAAAAAAAAAATAAGATTAAAGATTCAATAATTAAGTTAATTAACTTTGTATTTAAAAATATATATATATTAAGTTATGTAAGAGTAAAAACTTGAGATTTAGTGTCAGTTGATATTTACCCATGTTTATAAAAAGATTAAATATATTTTTAATTCTTAAAAAGATTATAATTTTTTTAAATATATTTTTGAAAGGATTATATATATATATATATATATATATATATATATATATATATATATATATATATTTGAACTTTTATAAACATCACACGTTTACGATTTTACGAGTGTATTACATGCGGAAAGATTTTGAAAGAAAGAAGACACAAACATACTTGAGGTGGTTTATAGAAAATAAATTAGCTTATAAGTTATTAATTTCTTCTTCTTTTAATTTTATCTTTATTATTTTGTTTGAAATTTTATCTTATTCTTTTATTTAATTTAAAAATCCTCCTTTTTTTTTTGTCATCTAAATTAAAAAAATTATCATCTAATTTTATGTTCTTACTCACATAGTCATATATGACACAGACCATAATCAACCCGTCAATTATCATCAATACATGATTCCTTAATGTTAGAAATTTTTTAAATCATATCTAACTATTATAATTATTTTGTAGTTCAACAAGTGAGATACATATTGAAGTTTTTATACAAATAAAAAATTAATGATTAAGAAATTATAAAGAAATTTTTTTTTTAAAAATAGTAGTATTTAAATGTTAAAAAATATTATAAACAATATAATTCTAATAAATTTTATTTAAGTTAATTTTAATTTTCCAAAAAAATATAATTTTAAATTTTTTTATAATACAAAATTTTAAAAATTATTATCCTATTTTTTAACATGATAATTATTAAATTCAAATATTAAAAATATTTAATAAGTCATTTTATGTCATTTGATATTTATCTGTTAATTTAACAACTAATTTTACTTAACATGTTCAATTAAATCAACTAACTCATAAGTTTTAAACTAGTTAATTTTTAACTTCTCAGTTCCTAACTTGTAACTTATAACTTTCAATTATCTTATGAGATAATTTTATTAAACATACTCTTATTCTACTCCTTGAGTAATGTGGATTATATTAGGTATCTTTTCTATCCTAACTCGTTTGTGTAGTGAACAATAAGTCATATGCATTCTAATGCGCAAGATCCTTATAAAAATAAATGTAATATCCATTTAAAAACCTATGATGCGAATATATAAATTTGGAGGAGAGAAGAAAACTTTCAAGATGTAGATGTGAAAAGAATAAGAAAACACATGTTCTTATTTTATTTTTCATTTTCAACACGTTATGGTTATTTTATATCATTTTTTCAGACTAAAAGACTAACAAAATCATATACCAACGTCAATCGTCAACGTGGTCTGCAAGTATATCGCCTCCAAAGTCCAAATACATGAGAACAAGCATAACCTTAATCGTGTCAAAGACACACCAAATGGGTGGGTACCTTCTAAAGTCCATTGGGGATTTGAACATGATAAAAACACGTTGGAAAAGAAGTAAACTATCAAAATTAGATATAGTTCGGTACATAGCCCAATTTTAGACCTTAGTTTTACCTATACTATACTGTTGCTACATATAAAAATAATCAGTAAATTTTGTGCTATTAAATTTATTTGTAGTTCGGTAAATCGCCCAATTTTAGACTTTTAGTTCTTCTCTAATTATCCTGAAGCAAGCAAGTAATCATCAGTTCATCACGCAATAACAAAGTCCGTTGGAGATTCATTAAGTTAATTGGAAATGGAAATCTAGTATACATTATCACGATAGTTAAGAAGTGTTGGATTGGTTGTTTTCTATTTTTATTTTTATTGAAAATAGAAAATGGTAATGAAAATGTGTTTGGTTGGACTTCTATTTTTATGTTCAGTGAAAATATTTTCCGAACAAATTGAAAACAATAAAATCTAATTTTTAAGTATTTTGAGTTAGACCAGGAACTTCATTTTGAGTAAAATGAAAGTGCGATGACAAGAAATATATTCTTTTTTAAACGCATTTTCAGTGTTTTAATTTTTTAAAAACAGAAAATAAAAAGTCAAACCAAAATATTTTATGAACTCTAATTCTTTGAAAATGAAATTACAAACCAAACAACACACCATGAGATTTCTTTTAAAAAAGAAAACTGTGATAGAATTTTTTATATTTTAGATTTTGCATTTATACATTTCTTTAGTCATAGACAAATCAATATACCAAAAGAGCCACAGACAAAAATCGTTATCTAATTAAATGATTTTTTTTGCAATTACTTTTTTTTATTGATAGAAGATCGTGATACCTAGCTAGTGTTCCTTTGTTCCGCCTCCACAGAAGAATAAGAAAAGTCTACTCCCTTGCTATCCCAGTTTGGCGCCAATTGCTGCGCAATTGCACCAGGCAATAAAATAAATCATATTTTTTTTACAAGAATAAAATAAATCAATGTTGTTATTATTGTGTTAAATTTTTACTATAATTTTTTTTATCACTAGAAAATTCTACACTCTTGTTTTTTTTTTTCTTCTCTTTCCTCTTCCTCCTCTCGTGCAGCTGGTGATCCCTCTTTCCTGGCTCAATTGCAAGTGCAACCAAATTTGTGAAAAGAGAAGAAAAACAAGAAAAGTTAAGAAAGGGATAGGTGTTGTACAGAGATAGGAAAAAATTTAGAAGGAGTGAGGTTGGAGAATAACGGGGATGTGGGGAGGGGAAAGTTGATTATGCACGGGCTCTTAGTATACTTTGAATTCACTTAGTATGTATGATAAGTAATATCATCTTATTAGAAGGAAGACACAAAAAGAGGAAATAATGAGGGAGAAATAGAATGATTTAAATAATATCCCCAAATGATTTATATAGAATGATTGTAAACCACCATAGCTTTTATAGCAAACTAATAAAAAAGTGGTGTGATAAATTTTGGAGTATTCTAACTAATTAATAACGAGTTTAGTACCATCTGAGCTGGTAAATTTTGGAGAAATGGTCAAGTCTCAAAGCAAAAGAGGAAGCCACTGCATCTCACATGCAATGGAAGCCGAATGATGAAGATCAACCCACAAATTGCTTGATTTGGACCCAACGACGAGTGAGGGGCCTAAAGAAAAGATAATTTTTTTAAAGTTGATATTTACACTTAGCTTTATACTAATGCACTCTCCTATCATTTTTTTGTCCCAAATATCCTAAAATTTGCACTCCCCTATATAATTTTTTGTCCGAAATATCCTAAAATTTGCACTCCCTCCCTTGTAATTGGTCTCTTCAACAAATAATTTTGCATTCCCCTTCTTGCACACTCCTCCCCCACCGCGCCATCTCACCACCACATTTTTCTTCTTGCTTTTCCACAATGTTATAATTGATTCAGTGTACTTCCTTTGGCCAAATATATATAAAAATATATATTTTTCTTGATATTAAATATAAGAAAATTTTAACTATATTTATCTTATTAAATATTATTATTTTTTAAATATCTTTCATTCAATTGAGATATTAATTTCAATGAATTTTTCTTATTCATAATATCAAATTTCAACAAAAAATAAATTAAAAAAATATTTTTTAATTGAAATTGATACAATTAAATATGATTAATTAATTTTTTTAGTTATCATAACTTTATATATATATATATATATATATATATATATATATATTTGAGACCGAGACCGAATGGAGTATCACAAATTCACAATAACATAGCATTCAATAAGCGGTGATAGCTATTTTGTACGTTTCGATGGGATTTGTAGGATTTCATTAATTCCTTGTATTTGGATTTCAATTTCTCATCATAAATGGAGTTTTATTTGTAGTATATTTTATTTTTTTAAGCAGCAGAAATGCAGAGGGCTAAGGATAGCAAATCTTCATCTATTGATGAGGATAATAGCTCCAATTTTGTCACTGCATTACGTTTTATTTTTATTTTGGTAATTTTTAGGGTGATTTCATTGCGGCAATAACTTGAAAATAGATTGAAGCATCTTGGTAAGAAGTCGAAGGGGGGGGTGGAGTTTGCAGTGGCAGAGGACTGCAAAATAATCTCCTGAAGAGGCCAATTACAAAAGGGAGGAGTGCAAATTCTAGGATATTTCGGGAAATAGAATTACAAAACGAATTGTATTAATAATAAAGTGGACAGTAAATAGTAGCTTTCATTTCTTTTTGTCTCATTATTTTTTTTAAGTGTGTGACCTTTTTTATTTAATAAAAATATTTTTTATTAATTATTAATAGGCCTAAAATTTAAGTTTTAAGTTATTTTATCTTGAACTAGTTCGACAAATTTTGCTAATCAGTGATGGATGTTTTAGAGTTTGATTTTACTAAAATTTATACTTCATTATTGGGCAGAAGAAAATCCGATCTGCCAAGGATTCATGTGTTATTTTGTGACAAATAGGTTACAGCAAATGATTTTGTCTTGGCTTCTGAGACATTTGGATCCATCAATGTGCAAGATAAAGGCACATGTAACCTTATTTTGATTTAATGTACAAAACATTATTTAAGATTATAGTTTGAAGAAGTGAAATGTCGAACTAAAACTTCTAATTAGTGGCAAATAAACATCCTACAACCCACTTAACTTGACAAGTGAGGAAGTCTAATACTTCCGTCTTATTTATACGATTTAAATTTACAATGATGTTTGTTTTTATTTATAAAACTCAGTTTTCATATTAATTTTTTTAGACTACAAATCATTAGAAGGGAGAGAAGTATTAATAATAAAAATATTTTTAAAAAAAATTATAAATTAAGATAAATTTATTACTATCAAGTAAGTTAATCACTTTCTTTTAATTATAATAAATTAGATAATTGAATTTTTTAGTAAGAATTGCCATCATAAAAATCAAAATGATCCGAATAATATATTTCTTAAGACGTTTCCAATAATATTTTTTAAAAATGATCAACGCCAACACTTTAACACTTTAGGGGACAAAAAATGACACATTCATTCAATAAGTTGATTATCATTTTTTGGTATATGAGTATAATATTATATCCATTTTCTTTTGAGTGTCTTTTAATAGGGTAACATAATAACTCAGAAACATAATTAATATTCTTGTTTTTATTGAAATTATTTTCATATTTACAATTATACTTTTTATCTATCTTATTAATTGGTTAATTTTTTCCTGTTAATGGTTATTATTATTCTTTAATTTCATGATTGAAAATTAAATGAAAAGAAAGATAAAATTAGTAAAATAATATTAATTCATTTAAACTTTTAAAACAATAAACAAAAATGAGTTTGTAGTAGTTTTTTGAAAGTGTGTATGTTCAGATTTGGAACCTGAAGATGTGAAAGTTGGACGGTTGGACGTAGTTGGTGACGTGCAGCAGCATTCCGTGTTGACCATTGAACGATGCAAGAGAGAGACAGATAGCATTGCGCGTTAAGTGAAAACGACCCACTTGTTCAATTGCTATATATTATATTTGCCTGTTTAGGAACAAGTTGATTTTTAAAGATTATCAATTTTTTATTAGTAAGATTAAGTTTTTTTTGTATAAATAAATTGTATTTGTTTTAGCATCTTGATATAAGTCATTTACATTTTTAAGAAAAAAAAAAGTATATGTGATGTAGTCTCATTCCATCTCTTTCTTTTCTATATTCTCATATTGTTTTTGTTCTTTTTATTCTTGGTTGGTTGGTGAAGAAATGTCCCTCTGGCGGTTTATGAGCTAGCCAAACTAAGCATAAAATATCCTGTATTGGTGGAAGATACGCGTGAGGAATTCATTTAATAAGGATGTCATGCCTTCCACAATGGAAACTCTCCTCATTCTATTCAACTCTATATAATTTGATAAGGTTGCGGAAATCATAACAAAGCGTTGAATGTTCATCTTGTAAAAGTAAGAATACAAGACGATAATTTTCTTGTTTAATATTTCAATCAATCTATATGTGCCTATAAAATCTATTATATCAAACTTCTTATATTGAGACCTTTGCAACATGACAGATTTGTGATGAAAATGTTTCCTCTAACTAACTGATTACGAGCCATAGCCATATAAGAACAATAGGTGTGGGAGAATTCATCTTATATATTTTTAATTTGATTTCCACGTCTCACGGCTTCTGGAATCTCTCCCTGTTTTATTCAATTATTATTAGCCAAGATTATACGGATTCAAAATAAAGTTGTTGAATGGGCATCTAAAATAAAAGTATGAGTGTAAGACTCTAAGACGTTTCCTAGCTATTTAATGGCATTTGGATCAATTTCCGCTCTATGATATCACCTTTCATCTTTAGAACTTTACAACATGATCAAATTCAAAGAACCACTTCCATTTTTCTTTTGCATGATTCAATTACGTTACCAACCTTTGTCATTATACTGTAACCGGATATTGGTACCTCTGCTATCCTTTTCAATCCATTTTTTGCTGATAGAAAAAAGGGATTAATTGTTAGAAATCTCAACGCGTAATCAGTTCAGCAGCAATGTGGTTCGAAAAATTAACTGGAATCCTAATAATTAATAACTATAATCATTGAGTACCTTTTAAAAAAAAACATAATTATTGAGTAGTGATATTTAGAAAGACAAATATTTTAGATATTTATCGTCACCTATTATATACATTTATCTATCTCTTCTTATCACGTTAAAATATTTATTATTTTTCTTTATTATTCATTTCTCTTTCTAGGCGTATATTGATATATATGGGATGTTCATTTAATATTTTCCTTAATTATTATTGTTGAGATCTATTGAATTATCCGGCTGCTACAGTAGTCTTAATCCAATTATTTTCTCAAATTCAATCATTCAGCCTAGCTTGAATATGTGAACTCTGACTCTTCAATTTGTAAAATCAAATAATATTTATTTAATTGTAATTTTAGTCCTCTTATTTTTCTATTTCAAAATAAAAATATTTAAATTTTAAAAATTTACAATTTTCATCAAAATCTCTATTTTACTTACATTTAAACTTATTATTTCTTATATTTTATTTGATTAAATCATTTATTGATTGTACCTTAAACGAATATCTTATATTTAGATACTATTGGATCAAAATAAGATAAAAAGACAACCAAAATCATCTTTATGAATGTCTTTTATTTCTTACATTTTAATTAATTAAATATTTTCTTACATTGATTCCTACTATAAATATAAAGATATTGTTGGTGAACATCTAACAAAATCGATTGGGAGAAAGGCAAAGGGGATCGCTGAAATCAATTAGTCTGGTTGTAGTGGGAAAAGAAAAGAAAATGAAAATGGGTGGTGGGTGCAAGTGTTTGGTATCGTTGGTGTTGGCTTTGGTGTTGATGAGGAGTTTGGCGGAGGCGCAATCGGGCACCAGCACCACTTGCGCCCAGGAGCTAATTCCATGTGTGAACTTTCTGAATGGGACAACCACCCCACCAAGCTCTTGCTGTGACCCTCTCAAACAAACCGTGGAAAACCAACTGGATTGCCTCTGCAACATCTTCTTCAGCCCCGGCTTGCTTCAAAGCTTCAACGTCTCTGTTGATCAGGCTCTCGCTCTCAGTCGCCGCTGCGGCGTCACCAATGGTATCACCAGCTGCACAAACGGTACAAACCCCATCTTATTATATTCCTTTTCTATGGTTGTTTCGTGATGATTATCCCTGTTTTGAGTGCACATTGTTAAATATTAATTAATTTTGCTCTGTTTGTTTTTTTCTCTTCCGAATTTTCAGGGTCAGCTCCAGCTCCGGGTTCAGGGCCACCACCAGGTAAGACGCCTCTCAACATCCCCAAATTTAATCAAGCTTCATTTATGCAGTGATAGATCATAGTAACAGAGATTTCATTTGATAGACTTTCATCACCTGTCCAAAATCTCATGAATAACATTTCCAATAATCTGACTAAAGAATGTTTTATTATTTTTTCAGATAAGTTTATTTAATTTCTTTTAATAATTTTTCGAAGAATTTTAGTCTATTACAAAAAAAATAAAAAATTCAAGGTTAAATTTCAGAACAAAATTTTCATATCATATGCTTCCATTAAATTAAAAGTATCTCTATTTTATTGAAAATTTACAAATATATCATTCGTTATGTTTAATGTTAATTATGAAAACAAATTAGTATCTTATTTTAAATAATGATTTAATTTTTTTATAATATAACATATATAAGTAGCCAATCAACTTGTTTATTAAAATTTAGTTGTTGTAAAATATCATTTGATGATTAGCATAAAAAAAATCATTCAATGAGATTTGTCCTATTGAGAAAAGAAAGAAGAAGAAAAATCTCCTGCTCTGCTGCTCCGAATTTGATCATTTTGATAAGTCCCGCTAATCACTAGTTTAGTTAGCTCTTTTTTTTTCGATACTAGACTTAGTTTTGAATTGATAGATATTGAAATTTAATTAAATCAGATAGTCGATCGTCTTCCTATTTTATTTTATTTTTAATTCCCGCAACCGTTGAATTTTTATAAAGGACGTGTATTCTCATTTACCAGTTCTCTCGGTTTTTTTATTAACACTTTCTCTCCTCTCCTTTCGCATATCAATTAAGCCAAATAGACTTTTGTAAATGCAATGGCAAATGGGAAAAGATATTGCAAGAGGGAGCTGAGATTAACTTAATACAATAGTGGCAAATGGGAAAAGATATTGCAAGAGGGAACTGAGATTAACTTAATACAATAGTCAATAGGTATTAAGATTATATTATAATACAATAGGTGGTGTATGCTAGCATGTACTTATGTAGCTAGTACCCATAGGTCATCCTCAATTGAAGTTACAAACATAAAGCGTAAGTAGGCAACTTCGATTTCTCATAATACATTTTGTCTTTTTCCTTATCATGCGTGACATGATTCATGAACCTTCCGTGAGACAAAAAATAAATAAACATGCGTCAAGTCAACGTGCATGTGAGCTTCACATATGTTATAAATTTCTAATGTACACATAGTTCATAACAAATATCCACCGTAAATAGTTGAAATTCCCAATATCTGCAAAGTACAATTTCTTCCTTCATAAACATAATTTTGTCCTTGCAGTCACACCTGGAGGTGACAAAGGAGGAGCAGGCAGAGTCACATTCACCGGGCTTTCTTTCCTCCTCTTATTTTGGGTATCTATGCTGTTTAATTAGGAAGGTGGTTCTTTATCCTTCGGAGCCTCTACTATGTTGAAGTTATCTTTGTATTTCCACACGTTGATTATTCGGTGATCATATGATTGTATTTTCTTTTCACTTTTTTTCTTCTTTAGAGACCTCTGATTCAATTGAGTAAAAAGTTTATTTAAACGAACATTCTTCATTGTCAAATTTTAGTTGGTAGAGTTATTTGTGGTGCTTTTGGTTGCACCCTTTATATAAAGTGGTTTGTTGTTCTTATGAAATATTATTATTATGTTCACAAACTCTTCCCAAGTTTTCTCAGGTAGTACCGAAACAATGTGCGTTTATTTTAAAATTAAAATGAGCTAATAAAAACATATTAAAGTAGAAATTTGAGTGCATCAAGTGCTTATATATGCAGTGATGCTAAAATTGTTTAACTAGACCAAAATATTGAGGAGAGTTATTAATAAGTGGGGGGTGATGCATCAAGTGCTTATATATGCAGTGATGCTAAAATTGTTTGTGGACTATAGAGGGGGGAAAAATCATGTCCAGTACCGGAGAATACAGTAGGAAAGAGAAAGACAAGTAATTTGTGGAGTTGAACAAAAGTCGTTAAACATGATAATAAAAAAAATCGTTAATTATTAATAAAGTCAATAAATACGTGCTCTATACAAATGAACATTTTCTTAAAAAAAAAATTAATGTTCGGCGAATGAACACTCAACATGCTTCTTATTTCTTGAGATTTGCATAGTTCGTGGACTTTCCTTGTTTTTTAATCGCATAATAACCATTAAATGGAGATTTTGCCAAAGACACTCAAAGTATTTTTTTATTCCGATATTATTAATATAGAGTATTTTGATTTTATTGATGATTAATTTTTATCTAAAAATGATTGATCACCTTTGATAAAAAAAAAATTCTTTTAATAACTTTTTTTTTATTTATGAGACTTAAACATGAAATCTTTATTTAATAATATCGAGCTCAAGTTCATGAAATATATCACGCACAAGTTCATGAGTTTTGTTAACATATTTTATTTTCAAATGATTATTATCTTACATAATAAAATGGATGACTTCATGAAGTATATCACGCACAAGTTCATGAGTTTTGTGCAACCAACCTGAAATCTTTTTTAAATCAAATATGACAATATAGTTGTATCATTAATAATTAATAATATAGTGGTTAACAATATAGTCATAATGTTCAGTGAGAAAAAAAAATATACTCATAATGTATCTGTTGGGCATTTTTTTTGCAAATCAAGAAGTCAATTTATGTAACCCACGAGGATTTATAGGAAAAATTTAACACATTCACAATGTTGAAAAATGAACCGAAATGGTCAAATATATTATTTGAAGGAGTCAATAAAAGAATAAATTTATGTTTTTGAAGGATACTCATTCCCTTTTAATTCAGACATGTAATTAGGTTGTAAATATAATTTGATTTCACTTATTATTGTGTATCTCATTTTTTGATCATATATCTGAAATCATAGATGTCTTTCAATCTATCAGATCAAAGATTAATTTCGCTCGTAATGTGTAATTGTTGGTTGCTTAAAAAATTTTTATACGTAGTAAAAATCAAACACAAATTTTTCTGTTATTTTTCAAATAAGTTTTAACAATTTAGACTATGAAAAAAATGAAAGAGAAAGAACTCACCAATATTTCACAAATGACTACTATAAAGAACAAAACATGGGGTTGATGCAAGCTAGTAACTCCATTGTGTGTGAACATCAAAGAACTAACACGGAATGTAATAGCGAAGAAGAACACAATTGATTATTTAATGACTACTTCCCTAACAATCAAGAATACACAAAGGAGCAATTCTAGCAAAGATTATGAATAAGAAGGCATATGTTCCTATACATTGTACAAGCCCAATACATGCTCATACCATCTCTAGTAATAATGTATGAAATCGTGGGTTTGATTTTCTGACTCGTCCAAAGAAAAATTATTTTCTCACTTAAAATTGTACTTGTGTTCTGTTTTTGTTTTTTTAGGTGAACTACTAGACTTCTCTATCCACATTGTTGTATTGCCTTAGTGTATGGGCATTTATGTTGTTCTTTGAGCCAATAGTAATTGCACCCATAAGAAATAATAAAACCCAAAATGGACAAATATGCCCTTTATAAGTCTTATAATGTGCACCCACTTCCTTTCTCCATAATCCAAATAGATTAGGTCTTGTCAAAACATTAGCAACTCCGCCACATGGTTCGCCATTCATTTCTTCTCTCCCACTTTTCTCGCAATTACTTAATTAGCCTCTAATCTTACATTTTCATTCCCTTTCTCTCGCAGGCTCACGCCGTCTTTCCCGAGTTACTGTTACTTGTCAGTTCTCTCTTCACTATTTGGCTCCGTTAAATAAAATTCTTACTTAATTCCTTATTATCTCATTTTTATTTATTTCAGACGGAGTACATGGTGGATATGATGAAATGCGAAGGTTGTGTTAGTGCTGTCAAAAATAAGTTGAACGAGATAAATGGTAAGTGTTCTGGGGAAGTTTTCTTGCTTGATTTGTCATCATTTCTGATTGTAAATTTTACAGTACCAATATTTCCTTAATGTAAAAACTGTGAGCAAGATTAATTTGGACACATATGCCGATCCTTTTAATGTAGAATTTTATCAAAATCAATTTTACTAAAATCTAAAACAAATGGACACTATGAGAATGGCCTTTTCTTTGTTAATCATCTTGCATGGGATTGCAAAATCCGCAAAATTGAAGGTTAGGGGTTTAGTCTTTATTTATTTATTTGGAAGAATGAATGTGATAATTATTAAGTGGGATGTTTAGTGTGGTTGATATCACCTTTTAAAACTTGACTTTGCATGCTCCTTTAAACTGCTTCTCCGCCACAGTAGTTAGTTTTCCTTTCCCCTCATCCTTTTATTGCTGTCTCAGAGAGAGAAATAAGGTCCTTTTCTTTGAAAACTGAGAACATATGAAGGAGGTCAACCTCTACACCTAATAAGATATTCCTTAAGCAATTCCCATTATCATTTACGTGTGATTACTTTCAGTCAAGAAGATATGATTAAGCAGTTTCTCCAGTGTCAAATGGATGTTGATACATTTGTATCCAAACAACAAATGGCTCATATTGTAGCCCTCATTTACATGGAAAGCATTTCTCATACATACTGCCTTCTCATCAAACCTTAGGTTCCTCTTGCATTTTTCTTCACGTTTTGGTTCCAATTCCGTTATATAATAAAAACAAAAAGTCAAAATTCGAAGCTTTAACACTTCATTTCAACATTTTTTTAATGCTTTATCAGTAAGACTTGATTCTTGATATATTTGCTATATTATGTTCAAAAGAGTGTGTCGGATACTATGTTGCTAGCATTTCTCTTTTCTACAATTACATAGATTCAATGAACTTGTTTATATAGGTATATGTATATGTATTGCAGGTTGAAGATTGGAAATGATATTATTGCATGGGATATTGTTCTCTCTGCTATTTATTTCCACCTTGTACCCTTTTTATTATTTGTCAGTTTCTTTACCTTGTGGTTGTGTGATTATCTCTTTATCAAAACGCCCTCTGTACAGAAAAATACTGAGTTCTTCGTCACATCCTCCCTTAGAGCAAAAAAGAAAAAGAAAAGCTTGAAATTAGATGTCCAAGTGATAAAAGCAATAAGGACAAACTGTGTCAGCTAAATGGATAAAGAATTGTATAGTTTCAATAGTTTCTGACGCATATAATTCTGAAACGTTTTAGTAGTCAATTAATTTGATAAAAAAGTTTACTCCTATCAAATCATTTGTATGGACTGAAAAACTATTTTCAGTATGTAGATGCACAAAGTTTATTAAATAGTAGTTAGATTAGCCTCAAATGACCAGAAATTGAACTGCATGCTAATTGATTACTAAATGCAACATCTTAACATAAAACAACAATGACATGACACTAAACTATACTCATATTACCATGCCAAATTATTACAAAAATATGCACAGCACGGATCTTGAAATTTGAAAAGGCAAAAGGAGAAATAAGGCCCTCAGGCAAAAAGGGTCAGAAACACACTCCAGAGGGGAAAACTCTGCATCCAGTTGTAGAGTCAAGGAAAGCAGTGAGGTCAACTATGTCTTCTACATTTAACTTGAGACCGATCTCTTCTTCAACCTATCAAAGTCATAAATACAAGAAATCAAGTATAGTTTTAGATAGTTACATCACTAGCAAAGATAAATAAAAATGTCGGACACACAAGTGAAAAAGGCCATAAATCATAAAACAAAAATTTTAATAAAATCACAAGGGCCTAAATATACTTTATCCTACATAATGAACAACAATAAATTTGAGGCTTGCATCTAATCGATCAAAAGTTGTATAAAATATGCTTAAAATCACAGATCCGATATTCCGATTATTCGTCAGGTTGTTCTGTAATTGTCACGATGCAGCATTAGCATTTGTAAGCAATGCACTGCTTACAAGAAATTTTATATCGACTAAACTAAACAAGATGGCATCCGCATTGGCCCAGCCATACAGTATCTAAATTATTGATTAATTAATTCTCCACAGATTCGATCTTAAGCTACCGAATGACAGTATATAGTCAGTAACTCAAATATACTAAGTGTACCGCGTAAGAAATGTTTTAATAATTACATATAAGAAAAGAAATGTTTAAATATTTTAAAGATAGTGATATGGAAATAAAAACGTTACGTATTTAATTAAAGAAAAAGATTACACATACTTTTTTTTAGAGTATTAATTTATTACTATTTTTGAAATATTAAATCATTAATAAGTAAGATAAGAATCATTATTTTCTATTTTGATAGTCGATTTTTAAAAAAATAATTAATCATAAAAAAGTTAAACTTTTTTACGATAATTAACGGTGAATATATTATTTTCAAGATAATAAAATAGTTATAACTAAGTATATTTTATACTTTTTTTAGAAATCATTTTCAACCACTACATTCCTAAATGATAAAAAAAAAAAATAGAAATGCTAAGCTAAAGTCTAGTACTTTAGTCTCCTTTCTCTCCGGAGTCGGAAGACGCGGATTTTCTGTGAATCCATGGAATCAAACAAAATCACATTATATTCTGTGAGAAAGAGTCCTGAGATATAGAGCAGCAGTCAAAGGTCTTGCTTAGTAGTTAGTACTACTACTATAAATGTGTGGACCAATACAGGCTTTTTAATAATTGATTTTTTTTCCTCTTAAAAAATATACGTACTAACCTTCTTTGATGACCTTTAATTGCTCATATTCATGACTGGGAGAAAACAAATCACATCCCCAGCTTAAATCTTAAATTGAGATTGTGAATCCATAAATGTAACTTCTTTATCAGATTGGGAATGATTCAGAACTGAATTGGTAGTTTCCCATAATCTTAATTCTCGCCAAGAGTCCTGACTCTTTCCACAATCGAAAAAAAGATGACAAATATTCTCTAGACTAAAATCACACAGGGAACATATAGTTGGCAATCAATACCTTTACTCCTGAGCCAATTAAGAATGATATCTTTGCAAATGCGCCAAAGATAAGTTTGACCTTTGGAAGAGCATTCATTTTCCATATACTCATCCAATTCCTATCTAGTGATCGCATATTTGTTTCAACCAAGGTCTCCATTAAGATTTTACATGCACTACGAACAAAGTACATGCCATTCCTTTCGCCTAACATGAGTGTGTACAATGTTGTATGTCGATTTAAGATTGTGAATCTTAAACATGTATAACATTATAACTAAATTTGATGGTTAGTCATACATTGATATTTGATTTATACTATCAACCAATAAAAAATGATCATTAATATAATTTTTAAGATGTTATTAAAAATTCCAACAAGAAAAAAGATGTAGTATCCCACTCAACACAAGACCGACATGTGCAGCAGAGAGTCATAAGCGGAGGCTGCAAGAACCCTCTTCTTTTATTACTATCATGGTTCCCTCCAATCTCCCATCCAACGGCCCCAAATCCCCCAAGCCCCAAATCTCATCACCCACCGCACGATCATAAATCATCCCCCCATTTCTTCCTAACACCACTTCAGATCTGGCACCACCACCCCGAACCTAAAAAACATCATAGTATTACAGTACTATTTGGCGGCGGCGATGGTGGAGGCGCAGACATGGACGACGCGGAGAATGAGCAACCCTCGTCTTGACACGACCACCACAGACCCAGTACTGGACATTCCCCCGACACCGCCGGGGGAGCTTCGGAACAGCTTCGGATCCAACCCTAACAACAACCTCTCTCCAACCCTAGTAACCGCCCTCATCATTTCATCTTGGTACCTCTCAAACATCGGCGTCCTCCTCTTAAACAAGTATCTCCTCAGCTTCTACGGCTACCGCTACCCCATCTTCCTCACAATGCTCCACATGCTATCATGCGCCGCATACTCCTACGCCTCCATCAACTTCCTCGAACTCGTTCCTCTCCAACACATCCACTCTAAAAAACAGTTCTTTAAGATCCTCGCGCTCAGCGCCATCTTCTGCTTCTCCGTCGTCTGCGGCAACACCTCCCTCCGCTACCTCCCCGTCTCCTTCAACCAAGCCATCGGCGCAACGACCCCGTTTTTCACAGCTATCTTCGCTTTCTTAATCACATGCAAGAAAGAGACCGGGGAGGTTTACCTCGCGCTGTTGCCGGTGGTGTTCGGCATCGTTGTCGCGAGCAACAGTGAACCTTTGTTTCATTTGTTCGGGTTTTTGGTCTGTGTCGGTTCCACCGCTGGTCGTGCTTTGAAATCCGTTGTTCAGGGGATTTTGTTGACTTCGGAGGCCGAGAAGCTTCACTCCATGAACTTGCTTCTCTACATGGCTCCCTTGGCGGCGTTGATTTTGTTGCCGTTTACTCTCTACATTGAAGGAAATGTGTTGGCTTTGACTGTTGAGAAGGCCAAAGGTGACCCCTTTATCGTGTTCTTGCTGCTTGGGAATGCCACCGTGGCGTATTTGGTGAACTTGACGAATTTTCTTGTCACGAAGCATACCAGTGCGTTGACGCTGCAGGTGTTGGGGAATGCGAAGGCGGCGGTGGCGGCGGTGGTTTCGGTTCTGATTTTCAGGAATCCGGTGACGGTTATGGGAATGGCGGGGTTCGGAATCACCATCATGGGGGTTGTGCTTTACAGTGAGGCCAAAAAGAGGTCCAAAGTTACCACTCATTGATGTTTCTTTTTTGGCTTTCACACCTTATTCTTCGGGTATTTTCTTTCTTTTGTTTTTATTCATATTGCACAATTGCACTATTTTTAGTTTCATTTAATTTTTATTATTGTATTTCCGTGGAATTGGGTCGAATTAATTACAGCAATTGGACTGTATAGGAATTAGGAAGGAAGGAAGGAGAAGCAGAAAAAAGGGGTGGGAGGGATTATTATTACTTTTGTGTTGTTGTTGGGTTCCTGAAATTCTCTTGGCCGTTGTGTAAGCTTATATATGAAACGCTCTATGCCCTTTGGCAACATACATAAAAACGTTCGAAGAACGAGAAACCTTTTATGTGTATTTTGGCGAGGGAGGAAAATTCTCCCTCCCTGTATTTTGTTAATCACTATCACATCATCTATTTTATTTTTTTTCGGTTTTGGCTTTTTGTCATTTGGTGTTTTATTAGCTTTAATTTTGATTCGTTTGTGAGTTTCGAGCTAATTGCTTGTGTTGTATCTAGGGCTGAACTCCTCAATCAAACTGCTTCATAGTATTTCACTGATGGAGTAATATTAAGAATTCAAACATGGGGTTCGATTGTGTGTTTATTTGTTTGTGTTAAGGAATTGTACTTTCTTTTTGTATTGCTTTGAATTTCATTGCAATTCATGAAACTATCACTAAACTTAAGCTTCCAACATTACATATATAGTCATTTCTCCTCTTTCACTTATGCAGTGGCTACTATATACATTTTAAATAATTGTGAAGCAGACAAGAGTACCCTACCTGAAATCAGTCTTAGTAAATAGTTTAGTTAATGTTGAGACTTGCGAATATTGATCAAAATTTTGCAAGTCACAAATGATCGGTTTAGGATACTATTGGAAGTTTACATTTCAAGGTCACATGTTCTGAATGTATTAGTATCTACAGAAACTTGATGGACTTACTTAGCCAAGTTTAGTGAAAAATATTTCATGCTTTCAGCGCAAAACCTTTTACATCTGAGCTGGATTATATTTCTCTGCTTATAGAACCATTGGTAAGTACTAAGTAGAATTCATTTTCTACAACTAAATTAAGTTGTGCGTTGCTTAGTTCCAAATGTATGGGAATTTGCTATGCTTGTTCAAATATACATTTGAACACATCGAGTCAGTATCAGTTGAGTTGATATTGGGAAGTATATTTCTTGGCTTTCTTATGGTGGATATTAATATCTAGGTATGTTGCCATAATACCATTTTAAGCTCATTTGGTTGTGGTCACAAGTCTCAATATCATTCCCATATTCATAATTCTTTCAAATCTGTTTTGTGACAATTGAGATATTTCAATAAATTTTTACTATGGTCTCATAGCACCAAAATTTCAATAAATGTAGTTCTCTGGTTTCACTATCCATTCTAAGAGATACAGTGAGTCAGTAACAATGCCTCTTCGCTGCCTAAATTGTACCCGATTGTGCATGTTTATGTTTTGCTTGCCTTGCTAGGTCAAAGGGTATCTTGGCCGCTAAATTAAGTGAACAGTGGCATCTCTTCAAAGACTGTCATGTTTCACACTCACCACCAGTCACTTGTGTCCAAAACATTGAAAAATGACATTCCTTGCATCCATTTGGCCTAATCTCAGAAATTGGTTGCTGTTATGCTATCTTCGTCAAGCTAGTTGAAAGTTGCATTGTGTCTTTCTGAATATAGATATTTAAGATATTTGGTTTGTTAAATTTCCATTCTTGTCAAAGGGTTAGGGAGATGTCCATGTTTGAAGCCGGTCAAATTGCTATTTAGGTATTACTTCGTTCATTTGGAAGTTGCTAATGGCACAATCTATGTAGCTTAATAAATTATCATTCGTAAGTTGTTTCAGGAATAATATATATGCACTTGACCTGTGTACTTGGTCGATGTTAGGTGTTGTAATAATGTCACTATTTTGTTTACGCTAAAACAGCATGTGACTTCTTACCTAAAGACTAAATTTAATAAAAGAGCATGTGATCAAAATTCAATTCGTGTATTTGTCGGACATACAACTTACTACGCGAGTACTTCATTTTTCATTTTAAAATTTACCTTTATACGGGAAACGCATAGGAAAACCATTTGGATGTTTTTTAGAGATTGGATATAAGATTATTATTTTTTTTTCAATACTAGGGACAAACCACGAAAAACTAAGGGGACTTAAGGGAATAGCAGCAGCTCTCTTAACATCATCAGAGACTATAGCTGTTAAAGCACAGGATAATTCATCCAAAAGGAAGGAAGCCCAACTTCTTTGATGGCCAAATTTAGCAGCCCAGTCAGCAGCAGAATTTACTTCCCTGCTAATGTGCACAATTGGATATAAGATTTTTCATTTAGTTACGAATTTACAATTTAGTGACCGATTATCAATTTATCAAAGTCTAATGCAATGAAACGAATAATTAAACAATGATCACTCTTCATTCTTAATACTCACCGAAGTTCTAATCCATAGTCATTACGAGAGTAAAAACTTAGGAATATATTTAAAAAAAAAAATAATTGAGCAATTATTATTTTTCAACACTGTCATATCTGTTTGTAATCCCCTACGACTTAGGAGTATAGTGCTTGAAGTTGATCAATCTTGTTTACAGTGGTATAATTCTGATGTAACCCATCAGGTGTTAGTATGACAAATTCAAAAACTTAGTCCGGCCAGAGCCAGATTCAGTGACATTTCAAACTTCCCACAAATCATTCAGCCAAAGGCATTCAAACAATTTCTCACTGGCACTCTGAACCGATGCCTGCCATTTGGACATGAAATGAAACGCGTTTGTCATCTTTGGAACATGCATTGGAATAAAATTCCGGACATTTATTTCTGTACGCTCCTTACCCTAAGTGAGAGAATTACGACAAAATCAAGGAGGTGCAAATAGAAAATATGGGTTTAAAAAAACCCTAAAATTTCTGCATCCCTTACGATGTCTCAAACTATATGGGCTGCCCAATGCCGATAATTTGGTCTACACTTTATCTTGAAATGTATTTCCTACCACTGAGGCATGTCAAGCCTAGTATATTAAATTTGAATAGATACTTTTCTCATATCATGTGTTTTTTTTTTATATAATTTATTACTTTCAAATTCTATTAGTTAAATTTAATTAATCTCAATTTGAATTTTAACAGATTAAATCAAATTAATAGACAATGTCTTAGTTTACAAAAATTATTTAACTTCCTCTTCAACTTTTTTTTATCTCTAATTCCTTCCTGTTGATCAAACCCAGTTTATTAAATTTAATTGCTAAGTCAAGATTGAAGATGTCTCTTAATATACCCACTTGGAACTTGTCATTTTTAAAGTCGAGTAACTTACATTTTAATTTATGCTTTTTAAGTCTAATTAGGGATAGTCTAATTAATTGATGTGAAATCGTGAAACTCTTACGGAATAGAGGATCCACAAACATCAGGTCATCCAACTTGGGCTTGCCTTTTAAGCTGAAATTAGATGAGAAAGGAAGCAATGACAAGTGAGTCGCATTGAGGTTGAGTTACGACCAAACTCGGTTAAGACAGTACACAGCCTCCCAAACTGAGATATGAGGCGGCCAGTACATAGCCATTCAAACTGAGATGTGAAGCAGAGCAGTACATAGCCATCCAAACTCTTGAGATATGAGAAGGGATCAGTACACAACGTCCCAAGCTTTGTGCTATGAAAAGCAATGAAGCTTTAATAGAACAGTCGATTTATACCCAAGGTTGAGACAAGGCCGAACTCGGCTCAGTTACATATACCATTCTAGAAATTAGGAGTAAAAAAACTACGCGTTAATGCTACGAAAAGCGAAATTGGCATAAGCTGAAGACAACGCAACACTCTGGCCTTAAATGATACTATATTTTTTGGATCATGATCAGTGGCAGTTAAAGAAGTTACAGCTATGCACCTAGGATTTTGTTCATTTCTAGAAAAAAGTAAGATTCTGTGTACAGTAAAAAAATATACATCTATCATCCGCATAGAGTTGTTAGGGGACTGTCAGATTCAACTATGTACCGAAAATCTTCATGTTAGCAGCAAAACTTCAAGTCTGATGTCCATAACTAAGCAGGTTGCACATTTTCCCTCGTTTTTTGTCATCGAATTCCTAAGCTCCTGGATCATTTCAATTAGAATGTTAAATATATAAGCAATTAATTTTTGTTTCTGGGTGTGATATAACGATCGTATTAAACATGAAGAGTAGTGTCAACTGCGCATACCTCCTTGCACCCATCAGACTGATGCAACTGCCATTCCCTCGAGACGTTCGGTTTGCCCTTAACATAAAAGCCTTCTCCTGCATCATGTGTCAGCTAGATGATGAAATCTATCATTTATGAATTATGACGAATCACTAAAAGATAGAAATGTAACTTTAGAATATTTAATTAAAGAAGTTATATGAAAAGCAAAGGCTCAACGGAAGTCATGCTCTTCGGACAATGTTATACTTAAATATATTATTACCTCTTGGTCCAGACGAAAAGAATTAAATATATTTTCTTTTGAGTCCTTGCACCAAGAAACAAAGAACTCAATACAATGCCAAGAGGAAAAATAATCCAAATCATTACGTTTAATTCAAAATTATAGAGAATAATTTATTGGAAAAAACAAAAAGAACGTAGAGGGTAAACCTTTCTACACATCCCAGAATGCTGAGGCAGTTTGAAATGAGATCCGTTATTTGGCTGGCCTTCGGATGTCAGAGACAGCTAACATTCCGAAAATATTTAAAGATTGAGAATCGTTAAAAAATATCTTTATGGTAAGTAACAATACCAATAGAAGTTTCATGTGGTAAACTTATAATGCAAAAAAAAAAAAAAAAGCACATAAATTGCCCTGCAAGGCTTGAGAGTTAAATCGAGAAAGTGCATCAAGCAAAAAAGGTAGCCAAAATATCAATTAAAAACGAAAGCGTTAATTCACCTTGCTGAAGAGTTCAACTGGGGGGTCATGCTGAACCTCCTTTTCAGTCTGTAAGTCAAATTCCTATATAAATTGAAGCAAGATACAATAAATGAAATTTTCTACCCAGAAAAATAATCATGGGAAGAGAAAATCAATGAAAAAACCATATTGGGACTACAGTCTGTGCAAGTTTTGTTATGCCTTACCATGGGGACTGTTGTTTCCTGTTTGCTGTTATGGAAAACACCACCATTTCCTTTACTTGGAAGTATCTGTAGCCAGACATTTTGGAAGGAAAGACAAAATTAAATAAAATAGCAGACAACAAAAGAATCCGAACTTCAGAATTCTCTGGGATATCTTCCAGAAGTCACATTACTCTCATACAGAATAACAGTTCCTCTATAATAAAGAAAGATGCACTAAATAGAGTTACCTCATAATACATTATACTTCCAATTTTCATCCAATATTTTTACATATATTGCCTTTAGGATTGTGTACAATATTGAGTTCTACAGGAAAGTTTTCTTGACACTTTCTGAAATAATGCTGCTATTGTCATGTAGATGTGCCATGAATATGAATACCTTTTTATAATAAATCAGCTTAATAATGATATATCTATGAGTGAATCTTATACTACTACACTAGTATGAAGGAGATAAATGCTTATGTTTCATGGTATAAGAACACTACAGTCTGCACAAGTTTTGTTATGTTTTCATTGAAGCATAAAGATTGTTTAAATTATTTCAGTCAGAAAAAATTTTAAATTATATATCTCATCCTCAGCCAGAAAAATAGTTCAGGTTCATATTTATTCTTTGCTAACAAGTTATTGCCATGTATCTTATCGAAATTTATCATTGCTGTCTCATTACCTTCTTATTAAGAGGCTGAGCTTTAAAAATATGAGTAAAACCCAATCCATCATTAGTTGGTGCAGCTGCAGCTGCAGGTCTATGGACAGAGACAGTATTCTGTAGTTAGTACCATTGTTTCATGAACAGTCATTGTTTGAAGGAACATTTATCACTATCACCACATTTATTAGTGATTACCTTCTTAAATCCTTGATTCTATTTTCTAAAGCAGAAACACTAGTATGCTTGTCCCAACCCTGCAACCAGATAACTTTGGTCTCAGAAATACTAATCATATCTATTGCGTAACAGGAAAATAAAACAAGAAAATGCAAATCAATCATAAAAAAATACATAACCAATGATAATATTTAAAATTGTATGAACAAAAATTAAACTGACCTTATCAGAATCATCATAGTGAAATGAAGATGACATAGCAGATGTGTGTTGCATTGCCCTCTCGAAAGTCTTCAAGTGAAATTCCTGAAAAGTAATACAGAAAACCTGGACTTAAAGATATATAACAGAAATAAAACAAAAAATCCTAATTAATTTTTTAGTTCTTTTACTTTATAATCATTGGATGGTGATACATATGGATGAATAAAGAAACTAAATATCAGAACTCGGGCTTACTTGAAATTCAGGCAATCTCGGAGTGCTCCTTTTGGGAGGTAGCATTGAAGGAGCCTCAAGAATCTAGATTGTGAACATAATTTAGAGGAGACGATGGCAACAATGCACCAAATTAACCAGACAAAAGCAATTATATCTACAGCAAGAACTAACCTTCCTATTTAATGGGCGAGCTTTGAATTTGGGAGCAGCGACTGTCACATGCTCTGCCTCTCCAACATTCTTGGGTCTGTGAAGCACATGTATTTCTCAATGTCCATTATCTCTTAAGAAGAGAATTCATCATCAAAATTTCAGTGAGCATTACACATCCACAATCACAAACCTTATCCTATGTGCTCTACGTGCTGTTCTAAGGTCAGGCTCCCTTGGAATAGTAAGCCTTAGCTTCGAACATGCAGAGTTTTGTTCAACAGTGACAGCCTGCAAGAACATACAAATGTTTAGAGTATTCTCATGAGAACCTCTTTTCTGCCACCTCAAGAAACAAAATCATATTCCTTAAAGATATGAAACACTCGCTGTTCCCAATTGCAGTTTAGGCACTTAATAGAGGATACCCTTAGCCATTTACAAATTCCCACTCAACAACAGTATTAAAATAAAAGGAATTTCTTACTTCTTTCTGCAAAATCAAATAAGGAATAACATATGAAGGACAAAAATATGAGTACCGTGCAATTCATATGAAGAGGATACTTGACAATTTTTGTATAATCTACATTAACCAAGGGAAGATTCAACAATTCTGCATTAGGATTCATACCATCATTGGTGCCTTGTGGAAAAAATTGGTTTGCTGCTTCACATCAGAAACCTGTCATGGAGGCAATACATTAATCATTTCAAATGCCCTGTCTACAATAAATGTGATGTCAACATTACTCAAGTTCCATTTGAATTCCCGGTCCATGTTTACCACCCAAACATTGGAGACTAATGGTACATTTGGGAGTAACATTTTGGGAGGGAAAGGGAAGGGAGGACAAAAATTTTAATTTTTAATTAAGGAAGTTATGTAATGTACGTAAAAAAAACAACAAAAGATTATGGCATAAGTTTATGCTAGTCTATCATTTTGTTTAGAGAATATTTATTGGAAATGAAAAACTTGTCCTCCCTTTCCTTTTCCTCCAAAACCCAACTCTCAAACACATCATAATGTAATTCTACTAGTGTATTTTACTGTTACCCATGAAAAATATCAACTAAGCACTCATAAGTTCCTTAGAGCAATTCTGATACACACAAATGTAATGATTGTAGGAAATTTTTCAAAAGATGCATCATTTGTAACTTACAAGGAACTGCATAAAATTTCACACCATTACATATTCAACTTTATGATCAATTTCTGGTATATACTTCTAGAAGCCAAATATGAACTTTCTTCAAGTTCAAGTATTGTAATATCAGAGAAGAAAGGCTAAAACAACTTGCAAACCTTACACAAGAGACCACTCTCTAATTTTTGCCGCTTGGCAGCTTGATTTTCTACCCCAGTAGAGATAGATAAATTTTGTTCATTCTGAGTTCGTAGCTTCTGAAATCTGAGAAAGGAAGAGTTGCAGATATAAGGTTGTATGGGTTTTTTCCAGAAACAGAAAAAAATAAAATCAAAGATATACAGTAATAATACTCCCATAGCTGTACTTATTAAAAGAATATGACTTCATAATGAATAAAATGCCCATCCAAGTTAGTGAGAACTTAAATTAATGCACCGCTTCGAGCAAACAGAGATAATGTAGAACAATGCAATAAAATGTTACATTTCAAAATAAATGGCAATTCATATTGTCATTCTACTTCTCCCACCCAAGAAAAAAAACGTCTCTTTAACTATAAAAACAAAAAATTATTCTAATTAATCATCACCTTGAACCGATGTTTTTAGCAGGGTGATTTTGCTTGGCCAATTGACTAGCGGTAGGTTTCATTAGTGTTGAACTCTTTGGTACAGCAGACTTAGCCTTAGAGTTCAAATTGTTGCTAATTGTCTTACTGCCAAAGGTAAGTCCTAGAAAAAGAAAAAAAATACATGTCAAGCAGAAATAGAATAAACAAGCTGAGGCAGAGGGAAAAGGATTAAGGCAGATAGATAGAGAAAATGAGAGAGAACCACAAAAACATAAAGTTATAAATAACAGAAGCAGAGTAAAAAATAATGTCATGTGTTAAAGATATAAAACCACTCAAGTACTTCCACCTAACAACTTAAAATTTTGGGAGAGGAAGTTATTGACATAGTATTAGAACCTAAATGACTACAGGAATGTGATCCCTTCCACCATCATTCATCATAATTAAATCAAATATCAGCAAAAGGTAAAGTGGAATCATACATTGTCTCCACCTTAAGCTTTGGAAGAGTTAATCCTTGGCATAAAATGAAACGACAGGTCATACCAGGAGTTACCATAGCACAAGAGACAATTGCAACATAAATAAGGATTACATATCAAACAATATTATGAGCACCTCAGATTGTAAATTGAGTTTCTAGAAAGAAATTGATGATGCCAAAATTGCACTCATGAAACTAATCAATTGATACTACTTTGATAGACACAAGGATTATAAGATGCTAAGCCACTAAACAAATTTACAGTCCTCATATTAGCATCTGGATCATGGTATTGGTATCAGATTGTTACCTGTAGGTACTTGTAGGGACCTTGCACCATCATTTTGTAGAATTCCAGCCAACAAGCCAGAGATATTTTCACCAAGTGTTTTTGGACCTAAAAATTACAGAGAAGGCATCACCAACAAGTCAAGAGTATGTATTGAGCATAGAAAGCTTGGATACATGACAACAGGATTACTATATTAGCCCATTACATAACAAAGTTTTCAGCTTATCGCTTCCAGAGGAATAGACATATGTACTTGCAGTTATTTGAGAAGGTCCTCAACGAGAGTATGATAATTTAAAAATTACGCCAACACTTGTACAAATCCAATCCTGGTACAGTTTTGCTCTCTGTAGCAGGTGGCAAAAACATGACCACAATCAAACAGTCATAACTTTTCATTTAAAAATGGAAACATCTCAATCTACAGGCCAAACAAATTATCCAAACAGAGGGACCCTACGGGAGCAGATGTACATACAGAACATCCAAGGGCCAGAAAAAATATTCCGATATTTTTAACACTAACAAAAACAAAACATTAAACCATATATTAGTGTGCTTGGTTCAGTTTATTTTAGAGAAACAATAATTTAATTTTGCTAGTTTGGTGAGGGAGCTTCTGAAAGATTTTCCCCAATTTTTAAGCTAATAACAATATAATAACTAATTACAGCTCAATCAGATCACCTAAAGTGTAAATAATAAAAAAAAAATCAAGAATTCAAGAAAAAAAAAAAGAATATACAAATATAATAACTTAATAAGCCAGCAAGTTGATTGCAACGCCGTTTTAGTGTACTTTCAATGAGAACGAGAGTTGCATGAAGATAGTAAACGGCGTTCTACAAAGTAAGATTATTAAGCCATACCACAATTCTCAAAAGCCGTGTCCGAAAATCCAATCCCTAACGGAACAGTAGATTTTTCATCATCCACATTACTCGCGCATTCCACGTGTTCGGACTTCGGCGAATCGCCAACATCTTCCAAGAACAAATCCTCTCTCACCACTAGCAGCCTTCTCACAAAAGCTGAAGCAAAAGAAATGTGCAATTTCAGAAGAAACAGTAAAAGAGAATATGTGCAACGAAGAAACGAAAGGGGAAAATGAAGATACGAAACAAGTTTCGCAGAACGATAAATGAAAAAAGAAAAAAAAAAAACGAAATGCTTGGAAGAAATGTGTGAGAAAGAGAAGAAGACTAACGCGAAGGAGGGTAACTAGCGGCATTTTGAAACCAGTGTTGGGCTTCGTGAGCTTCCGCGGGAGTCTCCGGGCGAGTGAAATCGAAGAACCTTGCAGCGTCGAACTCGTAATCGAGGTCAATTTCATGAGCAATAAACACGTGCTCTATTTCTGCGTCTTCTTCGTCTTCCTCCATCACCATCGTCATGGACATTATTACCTCTCTCTACGGCGTCGTTGAGTAGGTGGAGTGAGAGCAATGCGGGTTATGTTATGGAGCTCCGTATCCGAACAATGAAGAATTTGTTTCTGCTGCTGAGTGAGAGTGAGGTGGATTTTGTTGAGCGGTTTTAACACAAATCACGATTTTAATTTTAATTATTAATGTTTTTTAAAAGGAAAGTATTTAATTAGTGCGTGGTGAAGAGGAAGGTACCGTTCTTTACTTGGAAGGAGCCAGCAAGAGACAAAGCAGAGAGCTCTTGCAGCCTTTTCAACTGTTTTTCAATTTCAATTTTTGTTTTTTTATTGCCCCAGGACCTGAAATTTGTGCTGCAAACACAATGTGTGTGAAGAGGGAGAAAGGGTCCAAAATTTGAATTTATTAAGAGTTTGGTTTTTACTATTATAGGACCGATTTATGGGTGTTTAAAATTTGAAGGGAAAGAAGTTGGTGGAATTTTGGTAGTTTTTTATCCGTATAGAAAATGGGGAATTTCATTTGTGTTTGTCTATGATGTGCTACTTCTGGGGTGACATTATGTTGTGATATTTAGGATTAGATTAAAGATTTGGGATATGTTTCGGGCAGCGAGATCCTGTCCACGAGACGACTCTGCAATTTCGGCGCCTGCTCATTTTGGCCTTTCTGTTACATCAATTTGTAATCTTTTTTTCCTCAAACTAAAAAAAAATTTGCAATATTTTGTTCTTGGTTACTTGTACTCTAATTTTAAAACTAAATTTAATTATATATTTTATCACTTTATTATTATTATATTTTGAATTTTATCGCTCAATTTTTTTTTACACATTTTGCTATTTCAATTTTTCATATTTTATTGATCACTTATAAGTCTAGACACATCTAAGTAATATATTATTTTGTCATTATTTTTATTTTTTTAAAATGATATTATTTTATTACCAACATATTAATAAACTAGTATATGAAAAAAAGAATTAATGTTCATGTATTAAAAATATAAAATAGTATAAAAAAATTACATGATTATTTAATCATAATTTATTATTTAAATTATTTTAAAATAATTATTTTAAAAGTTAATAAATTTATTATACATGATAATTATAATTAAAACAATGTGTAAAAAAAATTATATTGTCCATATATAACCCTCTTTCTTGTGAAAAAAAGAAATTTGCTGTGATGTGAAAAAAAAATTGAAAAATGATAAAATACGAAAAAACAATTTAAGTAATAAAATTTACGGTTGAGTAGTAAAATGTAGCTTAAAAATATAACTACAATTACATCGTATCCTGATAATGTTTAGCTTAAATAAATTTAATATCTTTCTTTAATATAAAATTTACTTAGTATATCAATTTTGTGGCAGATTTTTTGAAAGCCTGATAAAACTAAAATAACATATCTAAAATGAGTCTAATTGTGTACAAGTTAGACTCACATTTTTAATAAAAAAAAATACATATTTCAATAAAATCAAATGATTCAAATTAATTTAGATGTATATTTTAATTATATTTAACATTCTAAAATTATTTTTATCAAAATATAAATTAAAGAGACACTAAATCAATAAATAATATTATATAAAATATTTAATTAACTAAACTGGTGTTTAAATCTAAAAATCTTTTAATATGTTTGAAAATATTTTGAATAAGCTATTTTTATTTTGTTTAAAATAAAAACAAATATATTTCTGTAATAAAATAATCCAACATACATGAATTTTAATTTTTTTTAAATAGACAACTTTAACTTATTTATTGGACATGAAGTCAAATTGAACCTAAAGTATTGTCTTATTGCACCTGGATGGTTCTCTTGTCCTTGGCAATGATGACCAGTATTGGAGGTCCCTAGTATTAGCTGGGTTCCACTCCTTTTAGTATAAACTCCTAGCTAGTGTGGAACATGCGAATCCAATGAAGAATTAAGAATTATGTTCTGAGTAAACTTCGCCAAATCATTTCAGTTTATTTTAAAAAAAGTTTATTACTCGATAAATTTGTTTGGTTGATAAATAAATTTTTTAATTAACTTTTAATATTTTTTGAAGCATTATTTAAGGTAATTTTTTTAAAAAATGATAGTCTCTAATTTTTATATTTTATTATTATTTTTAAATATATCATTTTATATTTTTTAATTATTTTAAAAATTATTTTTATTAAAATACTTTAATAAGTTATCTTAAAAGTTTTCTATTATTCGTTAATTTTTTAGTTTTTAACTAACTTTTTAACTAATTTTGTAGAACATAAATGAAAAAAGAAAAAAAATAATGTTTTTTTATGTTTCAACAAAATAAAAGTTAAAATAAATGAGAAAAATATAAATATAAATTATTTTTATTTGGTATTCGACCAAATAAAAAATATTTTATCATTCATATTTTACTTTTCTTTATTTTAAAGGGAAAATAGAAATAGAAATAGAAAAATAAAATAAAATTTTGTTTTTATAATTCTTTTATTTTTCAACCAAATAGAAAAATATATTATTATTCATGTTTTTCTTTTCTCCATTTTCTTTCTTTACATTAAATATATCAGTAATTTCACTTTTACTCTTTGTAATTAAGTGTAATTAAGTGAATATAAATCGAATAGCTTCTGAAATTTCTCTACTAAATATGCAAAGTTTATTTTTAGTAAAAAAAAAAGCTCAAAATCCTTTCTAATTTATATCAAAATAAACTCGTGAACTTTATCAAAACTAAAATTTTCAATATAATTTTTAACATTATCAAAGTATTAAACCACTAGAATTAGTGATAAAAAGGTTTAGGTAATATTCGTAATGTTCTAGATTCTAACCTTGTTACCATTCTACATAAAAAAAACATTAACAAAGTATAGATGTAATTTAGAAAATTTGTAAGTGCAAATCTCATCAAAGGTGTCTCTTCAATCTTGTTAACAGCTCTGTTTATAGAAGACAACATAAGAATAAGAATAGTAAAGTTTATTTTTCATAAATATTCTCTATCTCCATCTTGATTTTCTTTCGCGAATCTAGACATTCTTACGTTGTTGATTAATATAATATAGTATGTATAACTACATTAAAGAGAAAGACAATTACTGTTGCGTAAAATTCCACCATGATTAACTGTAAAATTCACCAATAATATTTTCCAAACCATATCGTATTTATTTATATCCAAATTCTTGTCTCTAGCTATTCCCCACCCTTCTAATGGTGAGGCCCCTCCACCATATCCACGATGTGTCCCCCCAAATAAAGTGTTCCCTTCATAATGCCATCATATTATTGCCGAGTATGGTATGAGTTGAGTAGTACTTGCGAAAAGCATTTATTTGTCTGCCCCAGTAAATGAAATGTTAAACTGAGAAAAAGAAATCCATGCAGACAAAACATAATTCCTGTAGCAAGTCAACAAATATTGAGGCATTGGATTCAAATGCTATATAAATCGGGAATTTCATTCATATACAATGATAAATGAGATAGAAGCGCTAACAAATAAAACAATTTCTGTAAACAATATAAGGAAACAAGGAATGGAAATGCTGAACTAAAAATAGGTGTTGGCCATGTTAGCTTGTTCCTCCAATATCCTTTCCTTGGTCAACCCATCCCACTAGTTATAATACATTTGACGGTCAACTCTTCCCATGGAATAATGTTTCCTCATAAAAGCAATTTCATATAAGGAAACAATGAACGAAGCCAGACTAAAATTTCTGGACTACTGCAACAATGGATCCTCCTCCCTTTGTAACTCATCAAGCCGTCTCCTAGCATAAGCTGTGAAAAAGATGGTTGTCGCCACCGTTATACAGAAGCCTGCCACATTGAGAATAATTTGTGGGGCAGATAGAGAATGCTTTTCATATGAAGCATCAGCTAATGTCCGAATCAATATTCCACTGCAAAAATAACCAAATTAAGTATACAATGAGTTCATGCGGGTCCAGATAATTTGCAACATTAGTTTCTATTTTTAAACCAGCCAACATTTGAAATGGGGTAACCTGCAATAATGGATTACAGGTGTAGCATAAAATACATGTCAGATGCAAAGATGAAGAAAAGGAAAAACACTAACTAATGGCAAAGTCATTACCATTATTAGATAAAACGCTTTTGAAGGAAATAAATTCAAGCATGGCATTGAAAGACAAATTTTCAGGGCAAAAAAACGAGAGGAGGAACTAAAGATAAAGAAAAAATCCAATATTGAATTTACAGCTACAGTGTTATTACTAAACAAGTAAAGATACATTCTCAAAGCAAAAAAGAATATTATGGTGCAAGCCTCTTTTTTTTCTTCCCATAAGAGCATAAGTTTTTCTTCCAGTAAGAAAAAGTTTAGGAGGGGAAGTAGCCCTAGTACAAGGTCAGAGCAATCTAAAAGCCACAACAAAGGCTTACACAGAAACTTGATGATAGGCCACAGGTAGAAATCAAACCCTAGCCTAGTCCCTAGACCATTTTTTCAAACCAATCCTACCAGTTGAACAACCCTCGTTGGTTAGAGCTTTAGGTATTTGGCTAGTGAGAATCAAATAATCTATGCTGCACTTACATTTGCTTTCCTTAAACCCCCTACCAAAATATGGTGAGTTGATGACATAATGAAAATATCTTAGTGACATTCAAAAACAACTGCATGCTGAATTGATGGCATGGCAGTTATGGCTGCCCTTTCTCGAGTCAAGAGTGGCATTGAAACTATGGTAGCATAGGTGACAAACAGTGATAGATGGTATTAGACAAGGGAGGACAGCCATATGATTGAAAGTCTTAAGTTTTGAATTGTGGAACCAGTTGCAATTCAGAGTTTCCGTAGGTATGCAATCAGGCATTCCTGAGTAAATTAGTCCCATAAATACACAACCATAACCATTTAGCAGACAAAACGCCAGTATATTGATGTATTTAAGAAGAAGCCACACATGCCATGCATGGAAACAGATCAATCTCTTACTTCTATATAAAGTCATAGAACAGTTTGTGATATAAAGCTCAGGCGATTGACAGCATTCCTAAAACGAGGGAAACAAGAGTGAACTAAACACTCAACTGCTCCAAGAAAAACAATAATCTACCTCATAGATAACTCAAATTCTCCAACTCTATATTATCCATGGTCAAATTAACAGAAGATCACAATGTGAGGACACAATACGAAGATGCTCACTTATTAAAAATTGCACTTGTGTGAAACTTTGATGAGCATAAAGAAATTATACTGCTAAATGCCACCAGAATTTTTTTTTACAAAGAAGGCAAGAACAATAACACACCACAAAAATGGAAATGACTTTTGAAGGCATATCTCACTTTCTCCAATATATTAAAGATTCATCAGTTCACAAATCAATCTTGGATCTAATTAATTAAGAATAATCATGAAAGGAACATATTGCAACAATGGGAAACATGAAAACATGGTAAGGCAAGATGAAGAGAGTTTGCAGGACTCTGGATTGTATCAGTTATTAAAAATTCAAAACCATATATCTAACCAAAACAGTTCTTACCAGATAAAAAAAGCATAGAGTAAACAATGTCGTTCCTAGAAACAATCATATTATGCTAAACATAATCATGCTGGAGCTAGAGTTATTCAAGCCAATTACACAACCTAGATGCACAGAATGGCATGGACATCCAAAGGGACCAAAAGTGAGCAAAAAATGGTCACCTCACTCGTTACTTTAAGTATACATGACATATTCCAAATGCCAATGTTAGATATTATAAGCATGTATGCAACCAAGTAAAACACAAACAATTTCCTAGTATAACTAAAAAAGAGTGAATTAGAGAGAGAGAGAGGAACCCTACGTATAGATTGCAACAAATATTTCCGGCACCATTCCTACCAAGGACCCAACTATATAAGGCCCATACTTAACATTTGTTGCCACAGCACAATAGTTGAAGATTAAGTATGGGAATGGGGAAATTCTGATAAAGGCAACAGCCCGGAACTGATGAAACCAGCTCCCTCCACCAGCAGATCTTAGAATAGAAGCTTTTTTCGGATACTTCTCCAGCCACCCCTGCATAATAGATTCACAAAACATTGGATTCATATTAGTAGAGGCAAGACAAACACCTGCACACAGAAACAAACAAAAAAAAACAACTAAAATTCAAGACAAAGCATGTACTTCAATTTTATGGTGGAAGAGTTTGCCGATGACAAAAGGGAGTGATACACCAATAGCTGCTGCAGATATAATTAGCAAGAACCCAAAGCCATAACCAAATGTCATTCCAGCCACCCACATGGAAGGTGTAGATGGCAAAAGTAGGGTTGGGAATATTGCCACAGATGCAAACACCAAAACAGTTAACACTGGAGTACTGAAAGTCTCTGTCTCCCAATTTATAATCGGAATAATCTCCTGCAAAAAATAACAAAAAATTGAAGTACCCATTATAATTCAGTAACATTTTAATGCATAAAGAATGCAGAATTCGGCAATTTCATTCCCAAAAATCAAAACTTTACAAGGGAAAAACAAACCCCAAATCCAATAATAGCTAGTGGGAGAAAAAAGCACAAACCTTGTCTATGAAATAGGGTCCGACCCAGACGAGCACAACCACAGCCAAAAACCCCAGGAATAGAAACAACACCACCAATTTCACCCAATACCACACGGCGGCTCTTAGCGTCGGCGGAGAAAGCTCCGCCGCCGCACCCGGAGGAGAACCGTCGTCGGCGTTGGCCCTCAGTTTCACATAGTCCCCATTGCCATCATCGGATTGGATTGTGAGGGTAACGTCCGGCACGACCTCTTCTCTCCGACCACCACCATCAGTCTCGTAATACGTCATCGGGAAATGCAAAAAACAAAACAATCCAAAAAAAAAAAAACCCACCACACAACAAGAATTTTTTTTTCTTTTTGGATTATGAATGGTTGATCATGGTCGGTGGCAGCGTTTTATAGCCCAATCAATCGATCAATCATCTGCACCCGCAACGTGAGAACCGATTAGGGCACGAAGACGACGAAGAGGAGGAGGATGATGATGAGAAGGGTCACGAGAAACTTGCGGATTGAGGAATGAGGTTTTAATTCGGAGAATGAGAACGTGAAATTGGCAGCTACTTTTTATGTTTCTATTTCGGTTTTTCTCTTCTGTTCCCACCCAGCATCCAGGTGAGTTGATCTAATCGAGTTGAGGCACTGCAATAAAATCACCTGCTCGAAACGCTGCCGTTTCGCTCTAGAACGACACGCGGCTTTGGAGTGACGGGTGTTGCAACGGCATCGATCGATGATGGATTGATTACTTTCAAAGGAGGAGGCGTGGAGTTTGGTTTCTTTGCCGTTACTACTACGTGGACCTCACTCTTTGGGAACTTTATAATCGCCATTAATCTTTAATTTTAATAATTTATAATTTATTTTCTACAACTATTGAATTAAATTTTAACAAAGCTGTTATTGCTGACCCCAAGCGCATGATCATCTGTAATTTTCGGTGTAGCAAAACGGATATTGACAAGATTAAGTCCTGGTCTGTAGTTTGTTCTCTGGAAAAAGAATGGGGTTTAGGCTTTTTAATATCAAGCAGTGGAACCTTGTGCTTCTTTCTCGTATCTTGTGGGACTTTCATTATAAGAAAGATTCTCTATGAACAGATTCACATCAGGTGTTCAAGAAAAATTACTTTGTGTGACTATAACAATTATAGTCTCTACTGCATGGCTGTCTAGGAACAAGCTGATTTTTGAGGATTATCAAGTTTCTGTAATAAGAGGTTATTAGCAAGATTAAGTTTATTATGTATAGATAAGAGCACCTGTTACATTTGTTTTAGCATCTTGATATAGGTCTTCTTGTATTAGAGAGACTTTTGATTTTCTTTAATTGTGAGGTATGTCCCGTTTATTATTATAACTAGTAGATGGTTATTTCGGATTAGAGTCTCTCAAGAGAATTTGATTATATTTGATTCAAATATGATTATTTTTTCATATAATTATATATAAATTAATTGAGATAGGATTATTTAAGTTTAATTAAAAAAATTAAATTTGAGTTTTAAATATGGCCGGAGGAAGAATTTTATCTTCATAATAATCATAATTATATTTTATTGGAATATGACTATCTCATGTGAAGGATATTTCTAATTAAAAAAAAAGCTAATAAGTCATGTTTAAGCATCTTTGGGCTGGCTCCGGTTAAGTTATGTTGTCTGTTGTCTTTTGTTTCTTGTATTTCTTTTTTCTGAAGATAATGTAACGATAACGTAGCTTTTGTTATGTGCGATTTTTTGTTTGAGAGGAGAGAGAAAGATATATATTAGTTCGGAACCGACATCTCGGCAATGTTTGGATGTATATCCAATTGAAATTCGACACGCGGCTATGTTGTGGCACCAACTAAGAGCGTAGGGAGCACTAGCAACTACCTCGCAGTTTCTTGTGTGGTAGGGAATGTGAGGAATCAAACACAGTATATAAGATTTTCCTTTGGAATAATTCATTCACTCAATCATTGCTGTAACTCAAAAGGATATATGATTTGGATACTTAACTAATGACATGGAAGAGAACTTGATATAAAAGAAAAAGATGTGATATGAATTTGACTTCATGCATCAATCTAAACACTGTATGTGAAAGAACCTATTAATTTTGTGACTCTGTACTAATTAATAAATTTGTATAGTGAGCGAATTTGTATATGTAGATTTTCTGTACAAATATATGTACGTTACTCGAAGACTGAAATTCCTAACCCGGATATGATCTATCTATCAACCTATTTATAGCAGTGGCGGGGTTGAACAAAACAATTGGAGGTGCCAAAAATAATAGTTGAATAAAAATTACTTTTTTGTCAAAATTTCATCTAAATTTAACTAACCTTTTTTCCTAAATATATAAAAGAAAATATTTTTTTTTAAAAAAAAATAATCTGATCAGGCGAAATATTGAAATAATATAAGTTTCATGTGAGCCTTGCATCTTTTATATTTTATTTCAATTTAAATATCTTTCTTTTATATCTATTATTTCTTTCAAATAGAGCATTAAACTCATTTCAAAAGCAAAAGAAATACACAGAACCAAAAAAAGAGCATTAAACTCATTTGACTATTTGAGTAAGCATTGCCATTATCATTTGCAAACACTCAAGCCGACCAAAAATAATTTCACAAACCAACAACACACCCACATTCGTACCAAACATCAAATCATCAATTGCCTCTTCTCTCAAAAAAATCAAGACTAACAATCATCAGTCATCAACCATTGATTTAGTGAACCGTGTGTGTATATATATATTCAAAAAGTTTGGAGCCCATGGCTCCTTGTAGTCCCCAAAAAGTTGTGCCCATTTATAAGTAAATTATACTTAAATGAGTGTAATAATATACTTCTTTGTTCTATTTTACGACAATTTAGTAAAAAATATTTTCTTTTAAATGTCATCTTATAATATTAATGAGGTTTTAAATATTTTTTCTATTATATCTTTAACCATTTATTATAAAATGAGAAAACAAAAAATAAGTACAAATGAGAGAGAATCTAATTAACATGAAGGATAATAAAAATAGTAAAAATTGCATATTATAATAAAAAAAATTACGAATGACTTTTGGAAATACAATTTTTAACATATTTTTCTGTTAAAATTTATTGAAAATTAAAAAAATCATAAGAAAGATTCATTAAATAAAACTTGAGATATATAGATAGTTATAATTTCTAATAAATGTCAACTAATAAAAATATCTTGAGAAGAGTGTTTTGAGAATGCATTCATAAAAATCTTCTTTTTTATGAAATCTAAAATATTTATTGTGTTTCTTAATTCTTATACTTTTTTGACAATGGGAAACTAATATACTTTCATTCAAAATAGAAGAGGCAATACAAGAAGGAACTTGATAAAAGACATGGCTGCTACCGCGGGTTTCGGGACTCCGTGTTGGTATGCAGTTTTTGCAATTAAAAATTGCCCGAGATCATCCCTTAAGCAGAACCCAGCTCCAAAACATTTTTCTGACTCAAAAATTGCGGCGTCTATGTTACATTTGACACGTCCTTGAGTTGTGGTTTCAACCATTTGTCACGATGCAGAATGGCTGAGTCATTGTTTGTAATTAATGAGAGAAGGTCGAGCAAGGAGCCAGCCAGCATGATTCTGAATAACAATGGTCACTGCTGTTCGAGGTGAGATTTCTTCATTTTCCCAAATCGTAGTATTAATTTCTTCTTCGCCAAATAGCCCACAGCATAGTTGCAAATTTATTGCAGTAAATGGCAATGAACTCCCTTTTGGAGCAAGCGTTGTCGAACCGGAAGACAGTCACGGAGAATGCACCAAAGATGGTGTTTTGTTTTGGGAGGAGCTTTAATATTCCACACGTTCTGCCATTGGCCTTCAACCTTGTAATTGCTGTCATAAGTTATAGACTCCATGATGTTGTTGTAAGCTGTTTTGGACGTGAGTTTCCAGATTTGAGAGTCCTCCTCTTTCAACATTTAGTAGTGGTACGTAGGTTCTGGATTTGAAGTCAGAATTGATTGCATGATATCCTTGCGCCAAGAGTGAGAGGAGTGAACAATGAGGGAACTCATTTTCATATATGTCTTCAAGACCTAGAGGGGGTAAAGATGAAACATATGGGTTACCTTTTGAATGAAGCCAAGGTTGTTGTTGATTTTTTTACCATTGCCAATTCTTCATCATATGCCGTCATTCCGTGAAACGAAAATGCTAAACCATATGTGGCTTGGATTATTGCCAAATCTTAATTCTTATACTAAAAGCCTTAAACCTCAAATAAATTGGGACAGATGAAGTTTGTATTTAAATTAATAAGGTTATTAATGTAGTATTATCTGTATAAATATTAAATAGTATTATTTATTATATTTATTAAATATTATATATAAATAATTCAATGAAATTATTAAATAAAATATTTATGAAATACAATATATTTATTAAGTTTAATAAATGTAATATATTCCTTCTAGTCTAAAATATAAGGAAAAAAATATGATACAATAATTAAGAAAACTAATTAATCATATCAATTTTAATTAAAAATAATTTTTTCCTAACTTAGTCTTTACTAAAACTTAGTATCAATAATAAGAAAAATTATTAAAATTAACATCTCAATTAAATTAATCAAGTGGTTCAGAATATGAAATAAAATTTGTTGAGAGAAAAATACATATTTAAGTGCACTCGCATTTTGAAAGAAGATTAGTCACTATTTTTGTTAAGAACAACTTCATACTAATATCTTGATGAAAAAAATTAAAAATAAATTTTACATACTCCATCAATATATTGTCTTTTTTGGTAAACAATATATTTTTTTTGGGGTAAACAATAAATTGTCTATTTTGGTAAAGAATATATTGTTAAATATGAGGAATGGCGATATTGCATACATGGAAAATTATAAATATTTTAGAAAATTATTAATAATTTCTGAACCTACATTAATTAGATCCTAATGACTTCTCTTATCCCTCACGTTTTGAACACGTCTATTAATTAAACGCATGTTGAGAAAACATTTATTCAATTAATGTTTTTTAATTACACACATTTAATTAAATGCATGTTAGTAATCAGACTTTGTGAATGATAGTAATAATAGGAGTATTAAGCAATTATGTGTTTGATAATTAAAATTAAAAATACCTTTAACTGCGTACAGTTGCCAAGAAGCATACACGTAGTATATCCACGTGATTCTTCGACAGTGTTTGCAAAACTTACCAAACAGGCATAACAGTTCACACGTAATTTTGGTCTTTATATACTGTGTTTCGCAGTTTCACAAAACCCTGTTAGAAAAACACGAGTGTTGAGGTTGAGGCATCATCATGGGTTCTTCGGAGCGGAAACCCTGCGCCAACAACTGCGGTTTCTTCGGAACTTCCGAGAAGCTAAACCTCTGCTCCAAATGCTACAAGGACCTCTGTCTCGAAGAGGAGCTTGCATCAATGAAGTCTGTGCTCTGCTCAGCAAAGCCACCCTCGCCGGCGGAGCCGTCGCAGGGCACGGAGGGTCCGTCGAAACCGGCGAACCGGTGTGGGACATGCAACAAAAAAGTGGGTTTAACCGGTTTTGTGTGCAAGTGTGGGAGTACCTTCTGTGGGGTGCATCGTTACCCGGAGAAACACAAGTGCACCTATGATTTTAAGGGTGAGGCCCGCGAAGCGATTGCGAAGGCGAATCCTGTTGTTAAGGGTGACAAAATTGATAGGTTTTAGGTTCATTTCGTAGTAGATGATTATTTGTTTAAAACTCATGATTGTCTCTTTCTCTGGCTATGTTGTGTTTGAATTATAATTTCAACTTCCAATCTATCTATATGGATATTTTTTCGCTTTTTATTGTACTTTTTAGTACAAGATTTACATATACAGTTCGTTAGATGTTTTCTGATTAAAATTTGAGTTGTACAGTAATAATTTATGTTACTTAATTTTATTACGTAGGTTATCACGATAAATTTTAATTATGATTAGAGAAGAACATCTAAAGCATCTATGAAATTATTACAGCAATGGATTAAGAGTCTTATTATGATTTGGAGGCAGGCTAGGCAGTACTAGACATTGCAAGAAAACTTATATCCGTGGGTACCTGTCCGAATCCGTCCCGACTTTGACGGATAATATCCGAGTTGACCAGATGTGAGTACGGGTTCGGGTTTTCCCTGATAACCAAAAGTCGAGTACGGGTACGGGTATGAGATTACTAGACCCGTCCCGACCCCGACCCCGAATCCGAACCCACCCCATCACTTAAAATCTTTAGAATTTTTGTATAATTTAATCAAAAGACATATAATTTTTATTACTAGTTAATTTTATTTTAAAATTTTTACATAATTTAATATTATTTTCTTAACTATTTATGTAGACACACGCGTTATAATAAATTTATTGATATATAAGTAGTTAAAAATAAATGTTTAACAATCAATTTATTTTTTTCTAAAATCAAATTTTTAATATTTTTTTACAAAAAAAATATTTTTCTAAATGGTGTGTGGAACGGGGTTGGGGATACCCGATACCCGACGGGTACGGGGATGGGACAATAAACTCAAACCTGTCAGATATTGGGTACGGGTATGGGGATATGTTGAGGAGTGGGGTAAAGAATTGGAGAGACAATACCCATATTCGACCCGCCCCATTACCATGTCTAGGAAGTACTACTGTCCTACCTTCCTAGGCCGAAAAGGAATTGCATGCTCTAATTTTTATTGAGAATGAATGTTAAGAATATAGAAAAATATAAGGACCTTGTTTTCAATGAAGAGAAGTAAAATAAAATTTAAAAAAATTAATAATAACTACTTTTTTCTTGTATTCATTTTATCCTGTATAATCTTCCTTTTCGTTATTTGTGTTGGGAAAGTGATAAATTAAACATTGTTTTAGAATTTGGAGTATCCGGTTGATATTAATCTTCCTTTTCGTTATTCGTTCTGTCAAAATAAAATAAAATCTGTTTACTTTTAGTTTTTCGTGAAGTCCTTGAAGACTCAAACTACCGTTCAATGTTTATACCATGACACTTTTCAGCTTGTTCACATGGTATTGTTTTCTTTAAAATTTAAACATGTAAAATTTGGGTTTCATTCCGAGCATTTTGTTTCACATGTTCTCTTAACATAGTACAAGCTGTTTTACAGTTCACCTATAAATCCATATTAAGTCAAATTACCAAATAGTTTGATGTGTTTGACTCGAATTCAATCTTATTCATTTAAATTTGTTGACTTTTGAATTGGATTATAAATTTTAATTTTTAAATTCATTGACTTAACTTGTTGTGAACTCGTTTAATATTAAATTATATATATATATATATATATATATATATATATATATATATATATAAGTATTTAATTACATACTTACTAAAATAAAAATCAATTATTTCAACAACACTATTTTGTAACATCCTAAAAATAAAATATATTTATTATAACAAATATTTGACAAGAATAGAACATATATATAGTTTAAATAACAAACCACAACATAAGATATGATATTTGTTTTATATTCTATTTTTAAATATTTTAATTTTATCTTATATTTATATTTAAGATAAATAATATAAGATATTAGTTTTATCTTAAGAATTGTATAATTGAGTTGTAATGAATTAATATAAATAAAGATTAAATGAGTAAAATGACATAAAAAAGAGAGAGAAACAAGAAAAATGTGAGACCAAAATAGTAAAAAAAAAATGCTTAGGAAGAAAACATGTTGTGAGTATAAAATATATAATTATTTGCAATTTATTTTGGATTGATTTTGTAGTTTTAACTAAAATAATTATTTCATTAAAAAAAATTTACTTTTTATTTATCTTTTAAATAAAATTATACTAAAAATATTATTAATAAGAATTTATGAAACTTATTAATATGCTAAACATTTTATAATAAAAATCTGTCAAATTTCTATTCATTTATGTACCTAATAGTAAAAAATAAATCTAATCATTTTATTATATATTATATGTAACTAAATAAATATTATAATGACCAAATCAAAAGTTTATCAATGCCATGCTTGATATTTTTTAGTACTCGATCTTAATTAGAGTTGCTTAATTAAGATTTATTTAGATTGAATAAACTTTCGTTTTCAAATAATTACAAAAACGACATATATAAAAATGTCATAGAAAAAAAAGAACATTAGACGATTGTTACTTGTGATATAACTTTTTTTAACAAATAAATTAATAGTATCGACATTTAAGGAGAATATTAATAATATGATGCATTATATTAATATATAATTATTAATAAATATATTCCTAATTAGGATCGTTATTCTAGTTTCTGTTAACAAAATAATGAAATTAAAACATTAAAATAAACAATATAAATATTATAATATAAATAATAATTATGGTTTGGTTTGGTTTTGTACCGCAAACTGAACCAAATTGCTTAGTTTAACAATAGATCAATAAAAAAAATATTGGTTTGATTTGAGTTTTGCATTTTTGAACAATTTTTTTGTTTTTGTTTTTTATCAATTTTAATTTAAATATGCCTATTGAGTATTGATTTGGTGGTTGAGTATCTCTATTGAATTAAGGTTATCAAGTATTTAAAATATTATGATTATTTAGGTGAGATCTCTCCTCCGTTGAGAGTTTGTTGTGTGATAGTGAGTGCCTTGCTTGTGAGTGATACAAATAATAGATGTTAAGTGTGAGATATGGCTAGTTCATTGGAGAAGGAGACAAAGAGACTCTCGATGGTTAAGGAGGACGATGGCTTTGTTTTCAATGGTGGGGAGGCACATAACCAGATACTTAACCTAGGTCTATGTTTAATTGGAAGGTTTTAACAGAGAGAGAGGTTCGGGTTCAGATCATGAAAGCTCGAATGGTCGAGATTTGGAGGCCAAAGAAGGGAGTCACAATCTAATAAATAGAAAGGGGAGTTTTCCAGTTCCAATTATTTCATAGACTGGATCTGCAGTTGGTGACATTAGGCGGCCCCTGGTATTTTGATAATTAGAAGCTTATCGTGGAAAATATTGAATTGGATGAGGTGCCTTGCCAGGTCTGTCTCTATCACGTCCTATTCTGGATCCAGGTTCATAACCTGCCTGTTAGAATCATGAATGAGATTGTGGGAAAACACCTAGCAAACTTCATAGGAGAGTTTCTTGAATATGATATTGTTCATGTAACTGTAGAAGTATATGTTGTATGAAGCTTTTGGTGATGTCAAAAATAAAAGCTATTCAAGATTGATTAAAGTCAAGATCAAGAATTCAAAAGAAACGATTAACAATTAGTCCATGGTATGTTAAAAGAATCCCTTAAAAGAGACTGCAAAGGTTTGGCCTTAGGTTTGAAAATATGTTTTTCTCTCTAGTAATCGATTCCCAGAGGCTGTAATCGATTACTAGAAGCTAAAATAAGTTTTTAACAGTTTGAGAAAAAAAATTGAATTTGAATTTTTGAATGTGTAATCGATTACGAAGAGATTGTACCCGATTACTAGAGACAACTGTTTTAAACAACTTTTAGAAAGTTTTAAATTTAAATTTTAAATCTATAATCGATTACAAAAGTTATGTAATCGATTACCAGTCACGAAATTTTGAAATTCAGATTTGAAGAGTCATAACTCTTCAAAATTAACTGTTTAATCGATTACCACATATCTGTAATCGATTACAAGTGAGAAAATTTAAAAAAATAACTCTAAGAAGTCATAACTGTTCACAAGTTTTTGAAAGACCACCAAAGGTCTATAAATATGTGATTTGGGTTTGAAATTCTTTAGAGTTTTTCAGAATAATAATTGTCCCATCCTCTCAAAAGAAAGCCTTGGCCAAACACTTGCAAAATCAATAAGGATTCTGATAAGATCTTCATCTCATAACATTAATCTCTACAAGAGAGAAATATTCTTCTTACTTTAAAGCAAACAATTGTTGTTCAAGATACAGTGGGTCTCTTGATTTGTAAGGATCTCTGAACACAAGGGAAGGGTATCCCTGTGTGGTTCAGAATTTGTAAAAGGAATTTACAAGTTAATGAAAATCTCAAGCGAGTTGCTTGAAGACTGGACGTAGGCACAAGGCGTGACCGAACTAGTATAAAAACTGAGTTTGCATTTCTCTCTTCCCTAAACTTCTTTAATTTATTGCATTTTATTTTTTTTGCTTATTTTAAAGAAGTATCATTTGAATTGTTCTTTACTTCATTCATATTAAGTGTGCATATTCTATTTCAAGAGAGAATTAAAATTTGATTAGCGGGAAATTTTTAAACTTAATTCACCCCCCTCTTAAGTTATTGAGGCAACTTGTTTAACATTAACTAGTTTGCTCCTTTAGAAAGGACACCTAGCACGAGAGCTTTCAAGTGTAATATGCCTTGTAGGTCATGCTTCGAGGTGTATATATAAGGGTGTATCACAACCGCCCAATCCAATGTTGTCGAGGGGGTAACCTATCTTATCATGATGTACCCGCCACTTCGAGATCCTAGGAGGCACAAAGCTGTTAAGTGACTTGGGGGCCAAGGATCCCTAAAGTGGCATGTGGAATGGGTTGTATAGAAACCCAAAGCGAATACCGAAGAAGATACCATGGGTCTACAGACTGAAGGAGGGTGGCCGGGGGGAGGTACATTAACTTTGCCCCTTCATCGACCGAAGAAGCCATAGGAAAACTCTCACCAAATTTTATCAAATGCAAAAGTTCTTTTATTGAAAACGAAAACCAATACAAATAGTATATCTGAACAAAAAGATAAAAATAGACATGGGCCTCCAAAACAGTTTGGGCCAAAATTACAACGAAAATAATTAGAAATAAAAAAATAGAACATATTTGGCATGGGCCTTCAAATTAATCTGGGCCTTCAGCAAAAATTAATATTCTTGGAAGTGCCTCTGCCTCTGGGCCTTTGTCAATGATGAGAATCCTAAAAATACCCAAATACAGGGACCTATGACTAGGACTAAGACCAAACAGTTAGTGGATGCCCTCCAACAAATGGTAGCAGACATACTTAGCAAGGCCCAAGTGGAGAAGAATGAAGGCCCAAGTAGAGAAAGACAAAGGCCCAAGTGGAGAAGGATGAAGGTCCAAGTGGAGAAGGACAAAGGTCCAAGTGGAGAAGGACGAAAGGCCCAAGTGGAGAAGGACGAAAGGCCCAAGTGGAGAAGGATGAAAGCCCAAGTGGAGAAGGACGAAAGCCCAGAGACAGAGGCACTACCAAGAATATTAATTTTTGCTAAAGGCCTAGATTAAATTGAAGGCACATGCCAAATATGTTCTATTTTTTTATTTCATACCAGATGATGTTGACTAGGAGCGGATCGCTTGATACAGGCTACGGAGTTTTTGGATGATGCCACTTCCAGTGAAGGAAGATAAGTCAGGGTAGATGCCACTTCCAATGAAGGAAGATAAGTTAGGGTAGACGCCACAAGGATTACCTTAATAAGTCTGATATTAGTTCAACAAAGAACCCAGAGAGAAACTCTCACCAAATTTTATCAAATGTCAAAAGTTTTTTTTATTGAAAACGAAAACTAATACATATAGTGTATCTGAACAAAAAGATAAAAATAGACATGGACCTTCAAAACAGTTTGGGCCAAAAATTATAATGAAAATAATTAGAAATAAAAAAAATAGAACATATTTGGCATGGGCCTTCAGCAAAAATTAATATTCTTGGTAGTGCCTCTGCCTCTGGGCCTTCGTCCTTCTCCACTTGGGCTTTCGTCCTTCTCTACTTGGGCCTTCATCTTTCTCCACTTGGGTCTTGCTAAGTATACCTGTTACCGTTTGTTGGAGGGTATCCACTGACTGTTTGGTCCTACTCCTAGTCATAGGTCCCTGTATTTGGGTAGTTTTATGATTCTCATCATTCCCTCCTTCTTGGAAAACATTTGCCCTCAAATGTTCAGGATCATCACCGGGTTCAAGTACCACTTCCTTCCTGTTCTTGTTGGCTTGCCTGGCATAGCTTTTATTCTTCTTTGCAATTTGCACCTTCACATGGTCATACAATCTTTTCACATACTCAACTTTGGCCTGTGCATCCTTATGCTGAGTCTCTTGGGACTTGCTTTTGTAAGCTGGCCTATTAGGCAATGAAGCTTCTAGAAGGAGATCAACTTGATGTTCTATGCTTCTTGAAGGTGGCAGTCCATGAGGAATCTCTTTGGGAAAAACATCTTTAAATTCCTGCAATAAGGGTTGAACATTAGGAGAAACATAAATAGTTAACTCATTAGAATTATCACTCTCTTTCTCCCAGGTGTATCACTTTCTTTTTGCTATTCCTCTGTGGTGCCTCACTATTTTCTTTTTCTTGTTCTTTCTTTTCTCCCATTCGGATTTGGTCATCACACACTTCTCTAAGGGAAAGAGGCTTAAGAATAATTTTCTGGTCATGGTGCTGGAAAGAAATCTTGTTGGTGAAGCCATCACGCACTACTTTGGTGTCCTCTTCAATGTTGGCCCTCACTAGTGCCATCTCCATCTTCTTGTAGTGCTCCTCCACAGTCAAACTTCCCTGGGACAACCTTTGGAGTTTCTGCCACATGGTTCTACTGTAGATGGTTGGAACATACCTCTTTTGCATAACCCTTCTCATCTCAGTCCATGTATCTATCTCCCGCCCTTCTTCTCTCTTCATTTCTCTTTGGTTTTTCTTCCACCAAACAAGGGCATAGTCTGAGAATGTAGCTACTGCTAACTTCACCTTCTGCTCTTTAGGATAATCATTGAAAGAGAATGCATGTTGAATCTTCATCTCCTAGTCAAGGTAGGCGTCTGGGTCACTTCTTCATTTGAAAAGGGGTAGATTGAGTTTTACTCCCTCAATTTTGTCCTGCCCCTCTATTCAGTTCGGTCCATTATTGACCAACCTTTTGTTCCCACCATAAGGTCTTCCAGCATTTGGGTTCATTTGGTGCTCTAGTCCTTCTATTCGTCTGTAGAGCTCTTCATTGTTACGGTTCAGCAATTGTTGCATCTGTGTTGTCATTATGTTCAATAACAAACGTTGAGATCCGTCCAGCTGATGATAATCACCACCACCATCACCAACTCCTGCCATAATAAACAGAGAAAAAAAATCTTTTGTAGTAATTTAAAAAAAAGGTTTCAGGACCTCACCACACTCTACTCATGTGTTTTTCTCTTTGATGGTAGTTCACTCGTGTTTGATGCTCTCAATATAGGCTTTTGTGTAATGTTTTCACTCTTGCCTTTTACCAGTCACCCCCTCTTAAGTTCCTGGATGAATCAAATTAGACACATAAGGTATATAATAGGAAAGACAATTTAATTTATCACAAACTGAGTAACATATTTGATTTGGATAACAGACCAGATTTGATTTGGATAACAAATTAGACTTGATTTAGAAAACAGATTATATTTGATTTGGATAGCATATTAGATTTGATTTGATTTGGATAATAAATGAGATTTGATTTGGATAACAGATTAGACTTGATTTGGATTTAGATTTGATTTGGATAATAGATTAGATTTGATTTGAATAGCATATTATACTTGATTTGGATAACATATTAGATTTGATTTGATTTGGATAACAGACCTGATTTGGATAACAAATTAGATTTGATTTGATTTGGATAATAGATCTGATTTGGATAACAAATAGAATAAACAAAGAAGCTACTTAATCAGAGAGAAGAAGAGAACAAAATCAACGAAGATGACAAGTAAACTTCAGATGATCATAACTTTTGCTACGGTTATCCGTTTGAGGCCCACTATATATCAAAACACTCAGAATTTAGAGGAGAATCTAGAAAAAGGGATTTAGTCCATGATTTTCATTCCAAAAAAACACATCTAACTGCCTCAATTTCGTGTTCAAAGATCAAACACCCACTTTATTTCTTTTTTTTTCAAAATTTCTGCAACTTTTTTTTTTTGACATAAAGTGTGAAAGACACAAGAAACAAGAACAAGAACACAAATAACAGAACAAGAACAAAAAAAGAACGCAACAAGACGCAAACAGGATGTAAACAAGAACGAAACAAGAATGCAATAACAGAACAAGGACAAAAACACGAACCTAGACAAATTGCAAAGAAAAAGATTTGGATAGGACAGAACCTGTATCAAGAGTCGAAGCTCTGATACTAGATGATGTAATCCTGACTAGGAGCGGATTGCTTGATACAGGCTACGGAGTTTTTGGATGACGCCACTTCCAGTGAAGGAAGATAAGTCAGGGTAGACGCCACTTCCAATGAAGAAAGATAAGTCAGAATAGACGTCACAAGAATTACTTTAATAAGTCTGATATTGGTTCAACAAAGAACTTAAAATCATCTAAAAAATCAAATGGCAGAACTGAAAATGTCAAAGGTATGTTTTTTTGCTCCCAACGTTTATACTCTTCACTAGCATTGCATGCGCCTTCCTCATCTATCTATCTAACATCTGAATTAGTTTAACACGTGTGTGTTCTTGTGATAGACATCAAGAGAATCAGATATCTTAAAACTTCGAAAGATGTTGGATGATGAGGCACATCAGAAAGAGAAACTAAAAGGAGAAATAGCAAGATTGCAAAGTCAATTGTTGCAATTAGGTTTTGAAGTTGGCAAAGTAAGCTATATCTGAAGTGCACTAATATCGTAGTTAATTGGCCTTATTTTAAGTTTTATAAAAGAAAAATATGGCTTTCATTACTAGTTTTTTTTATTAAAATCGAAGGATTAAAGATTTTTTTAAGCTACGACATTTTAAATGGTGATTTTATAACTTGTTTGTAAAAGCTTAAAAGTATGCAGTCATTATTACTATTTAATATCTTCCAAATCAGTTTGGGTTAGACATGAAATATGTGAAGCATACATGTCTATCAATATTATATTTTGCAATCATATTTATGCCAATGGTAGTCCAAGCATGTTGAGGTAAAATTGAGGGCATAGTAACACTTAAGTTAATTGCTTCACCCATCACAAGTCATGACTTAGACTTGTCATCATGTTTCTGCTGATTCTTCATGTATTGCTGGGCCATATATAGAAAATGAGCCATAAATTTAACTGTCTTCGACCTAGTAGTTTTTCTATCTACTGGAAACACTCATGATTGCAATTTCTCTTATATAGACAAAACAACAAATCGATGGATTTGGATTTGAAAAAGATGCTGGTGGTTTATATTCTCCCACCTCCCTAGTTAAGCATCAACAGCAAGCTTCAGGAAATGGAGAGAAGGCCTCAGTTGCCAAGCTCTTTGAACAAGGCAGTAATTACTAAACATTTTTTAGTTCATATTGCATATCTTGGCTGTTAAAAACTTGGCATTTTCTGCTGATAAATTACTTTCAATTTATAACTTATTTCTTCCACATAATATCAATATTCTTGCAGGGGGATTGCAGAAGATTCTGTCATTGCTTGAAGCAGAAGTTACTGATGCACGAATCCATGCCGTGAAAATAGTAGCAAATTTATCTTCTGAAGGTTTCAGTTTTGGCACCTTACGTTGAAATACCTTTGTATATATACACTAGCAGTCTAGCATTTAGGATTTAACATGATGTAATTTATATGCAAAGGAAAAAAAAAAGAGACTGAAAATAATTAGTATGACTTCTGAATTATATGATTTGGGATCAATGAATATGTGAAAATGATAAATTTCAGTTTTCTGGAATGTCTGTTTTCTTGATCTTGCTATGACATAACCTGAATGTCTGTTAGCTGCTTTAATGAAATTGATATTATAACAAAATTGGCCATAACATCTATCAACCCTGATGTTGCAGAAACAAATCAGAAGAAAAGCAGGTGGACTTACGTCCTTGCTTATACTGCTTAAGAACTCACAGGATGAAACCACACAGACAGTTGCAGCAAGTGCCATAGCAAATTTGGCAATGAATGGTAAACTTCCATGTCATGTTCTTTCCTACTAGTAACTTAATAAAAAAAAAAATACTTCTTCTACTGATACATCTCTTTTTTTCCCTGGCATCTGTGACCTTATTTGGTGTCTTAACAGAAACCATCAAGATCTCATTGTGGCTCAAGGAGGCATTCATTTACTGTCAATGACAGCAGCCAATGCCGAAGATCCTCAGACCCTTCGAATGGTTGCTGGAGCAATTGCTAATCTTTGTGGTAATGGTAAACTTTTGATCTTATCTCATTTTTGAAGTTATTGTGGTTATCTGCACTGCAGATAGGGATTCTAACTGCGGCTTAGACAATGCATTCGATCTCATGATCAAACACATTTTTTAGCTGATGTTGAAATGTAGGTCGGATGCATGAGAATTTATGAATGATAAACTCGTTAAGCCACCTGCTTTAAGTTATTTTTCCGTCTGTTTTACCCTGCATGAGATGATATAATACAAGAAAGTTTTAGACAATCATTCTTGTTAGTAGAAATTTTATTTTTCCTTTTACTGTACCCTGTTAAGCAATCTTTGAATACATATATTTTAGCAATTAGAAACAGCTCACAAAAAAATAAAAATAGAATCACTAGCAAACCAAATATAGCCTACTAGGGTCAGCCTAATGATGAAGAGTTTGAGTAGTTTGTACAAAATTCTAGGTTTGTTACCATTGTACATACACAAAAAAAAAAAAAACAGCAAATTAAACCAGTATTTGAATGCACCAAATTGTTTAATCAATGAAGTATTTTATGGCATCTTTGATGAGATATTGATAATGATGATTGAATTCATCTAAAATGATTTTGTTAATTCCGCTGCTTGTCTTAAGTTGGTATTTTCCCCCCCTCTCGTGTGTCTTAATTTCAAGTGAAGATTAAAGGGAAAATATCCATGTGGTATTAAAAGTTGTAATTAAACGTCAAGTGCTACTTTATTAAAAATCTTGGAGCTGTTTGTTGGATAAATTAATTAAATTGATATATGTCTGAAGCTGCAATTTGAAGTGTACGTAGGAATTTAGTACAACGTCGATTTTTTTGAAACAAAGTAACCTAACAAGTGTAGTTTGGTGTTCCTTCATTTAGATAAACTGCAAATAAAGCTAACGGAAGAAGGTGGTATCAAGGCACTGTTGGGAATGTTCAGATGCATGCATCCTGATGTAAATACCCAGATTGCCCGTGGAATAGCCAACTTTGCCAAGTGCGAGTCTAAAGCATCTACACAAGGTAATAACTTATATATCATTGTGCAATCCATCTGGATAAACATCCAAAATTTAAGGTTTAGTCTTCACTTTCCACTTGTATTCCAACATATATGTAAATGGTGACGGTATAACTATGTTGCCCTTTGTATTGATCTCATTCGTGCATTACTTTGCATGCAAATTTTCTAACATAAACTATCAATGGCATGCATCTTCATTGCGTGAGTTGGCACATTATTATACAGGGACAAAGGTTGGAAGGTCTTTACTTATTGAGGACGGTGTGCTTCCATGGATAGTGCAAAACGCAAATAATGAAGTCTCGTTGGTTAGGCGTCATATTGAGCTTGCACTCTGTCATTTAGCACAACATGGTGAGCACTAAATGCACCCTATCTAGCTGTCATTTAGATTTTATATTACAGGATGTTGATGTTACTAATTAATGTCCTTTAGAATATTAGTTAAAAAATTAAAAGAAGAAAAAATATTTATTATGTAAATCATAAAATAACTTAAAAAAGATCATCATTAACACAATTTTTCATCTCTTAATAAAAATATTTTTAATTTAAGTTTCTTAATCAATATAGTTACGACACTTGTTAATATTTCGGTTTATTATATACTAAATTTAGCATTTTCAACGACTTTTGTTTGATGTGATTCAGAAGCAAATGCAAGAGAGATGATTAGTGGAGGTGCAATACAAGAGTTGGTTCGTATATCGAGAGATTGCTCAAGAGAAGACATAAGGATTCTTGGACGTATAGAACTCTAATCTACAGTCGCGCTTTCCAAGCTGAAATCAAGCGTTTGGGGATAGATTATTGAAGAAATTAAGTGCAGTAGATAGTCAAAGAAGTGCATAATAAATTTTCAGTTTTTTTTGGATGTATTAGTCTTATATAATATTTTAACTAACCAAAACATAATGGCCATAATTTAATCAAATTATGTGGTTTGTCTCTGGTCTGCGCTTGTAGTGCACAGCTCTGTTATGTAAACTGATTTTGTATGTGAAATAAGCAAGGGGAACGTTCACACCAAAACAAAAAAGAGAGTAAAATTAGCATCAGTTTTGAATTTCATTTTCCATGAACTATAAACAGCTCATTGCCATTCATGACAATAATTGACAATAATTGATTCGTTGATTAGCGATGATTAATTTGAATATGTTCAACCAAATTATTTGTCAATGTTGACCCGCTAGACATTCATTTCTCATAACTAACGAGTGACCGGAAAAGCCGATACATTTAATTATTGCTGCATTACTTGAGATGACTTGGGAAGTTTATTCTTTTTTTTTTTAATGTTTGTATCTTAAATTTTCTTTTCTTTTCCCATTCCGTAAAGAAAGATCTCCCCGCCTTTTTTTTTATTGAAAAAACAAGCTTATAATGTTCTCAGAACAAATTACATTTGATAGCTATTGATTTCAGAATAGTTCTTGAATATTTGAATTTTTTATGAGATAAGAAATCAAATTAATGATCGAACTTAATTACTACTAGTCAGAAAATAAACAAAGGAAAAGTAAGGAGTTTTCAAGTTATTATTTGGTAAAACTTTAAGTGTCCAAATGCACTGTGATTTGCTATTAATCATAATATGAATAGTGATATTAACAGAAATTCTGATTAACTGTCATTGGTATTGGACAATAATTAAAAATCTTCAACCCGAGTGCATGAACCTTAATGTTGAAGTCCTATAAATATTTACATTATCGTCAATCTGATGGTTTAATTACCTTTATCAAAGGAAACTGATTCATATATACACAACTTTTGGGTGTGATCGAAGAGATGGAACTGGAAGGAAGAGATATAGAAAGACAGAAAGAATTAAAGCAAATTAAAATAAAACCTGTGATATGTGATAAAAAAAATTAAGAAAAAATGAACTGAAAGAAAGCTGGAACTGGAAGTACTACACACGAACGAATATCCTTGTTAAATTAATACAAAATTGTAGCAATTGTAATGAAGGAATGGGGAGAAATTAATCTATCAACCGCTTATGTTTAAAAAAAATCATTTTCCAAAATAACGAACTACTTATTTATTTTGGGCAATTTTACTCTAACTTAATATTTTTTACAAAATTTCATATAATTTAGAGGAGAAATAAGAAAAGAAAAAAAAACACAAATATGAAATAAGTCATACAATAGAAAGAGATAATTTTTTTTAATAAAAATGTTTAAAAATTTGTTGTGAGTATAAAATTACTCGTTGATGCATACATAAAATAAAAAAAAAATCAAATTAACATTTTAAAAATTAAGGTGTGAGATTAGAAGTCTTATGTTATACTATTTAATGGATTTAAAGCAATTTATGAACAATTAAATCATACATAGACGTGTAGCTTACAACATAGAAATATCAATATGTGACAAAAATAGATGAAGAATTCCTGGACTTATTCCAAGTCTATGGTGATTTAAGGAGAAAATCATAATGAAGTTTTGTGAGAGAGAACTGTCCTCAGCCTAGCAACCATACGTGTGTGTAAAACTTTAATTAATTAATGGGAGTATAGTTTCTCAATTCAAAGAAATCTAAAGATTTTAGTGCAATTATTTTTTGGATTTAATAGTCAAATGGATTTAGACACACCAAAAAAGAGAAAGAAATAGAGAATTTCTCACTAATGATGCTAAAACCCTTAAATTTGCTATAATATTGTAGAATTTGTCTTCGTATAAAGATTTTTTTTTTTAATTTTCATCGATTGTTTCATTAATAGTTTTAAATATCGATTAAAAAATTAAATAAAGTCAGTTAATGCTCTATGTCTCCATCAAGAATGACTAGTTAAATGCACTCGCGATCGGTGATCCTAAGTTACCAATTATTAGTTAGGTTGGGTATGTGATAATATATATATATATGAGTTATTTCTAATTCCCAACTAGAACTGTCGGAATATAATCTGTTTACTTCAACAATAAGTTCTCCAGATGTGTTTATCCAACTAAAACCTTATCCGAAAATGATTAAAATTGAATGTTCTTTCTTTACTTTGAAAATTAATTGGCGGATATATACCTGAAACTTGATATAATAGCCGCAACAAGGACAAATGCTTAAGCTTTCAACGAAGAAATAGGTTGGTAAGGAACCTACCAGTATACTATATTAAGAGAAAACAAATAAGATTCTTACTTTGAGGGAACAAAACAGTTGTCTGGCTCGAGGAAATTTAGAATCAGTTGACCAACAGAATAGAGCAGGACGCACGCAGTACACACAATACAATTAAAGATGGCAAAAAGTCTCATTAACGAGGATGATTGGATAAGCTTCATGTCGCTCTAGTTCATTTAGATTATACTAGTACTACCAACCAATCTTTAGTTTTTTAAAGAAAAAGGAGCTTCGGTGTATAGAATCAAAACCAGGTTTGGCTCAAAATTCAGTAGGATTAGTATGGAAGAGAGTGAGACAGAGGGTTTAATTAGATAAAACACTCGGGAACGTTGTTGTGTCTTGGTTATTGTTGCCTTTTAATGAAATTGAGAATGACTGCCTCGAAAAGGAGCTTTCATCAGACACTGCATGTGTGAACCAGTTGCCTAACATGAGTACTACACAAAGTTTATCTTCTAACTCTAATTGCAAAGGTTTTAAAACAGCGGCTACAGTTTTGTCACGATTCTTGATATTGTGAGAAATTGTGCTATAAATATGACTCATATGATTGCAATTAAAATTACAGACCCTCCAAAATTATCTGACCTACGTTGCGTTTGAAATTAGTTTGCAGACCATTTTCTAAAATCTTGCTAATAATTATATATACTACTTTAAAACAAATTAATGTCAAAATACAGAATTTATAATCTTACGTAACTAGTTTGTTGTGGAGAAGCCTACTAATTAACATGTTTGATTAATCAACCTAACAACCAAAAAATGAGGTCGTACATCATACAAATTGTTACTCTTTAATATGATACATGCGATGCGACTATAATCAGTTAATCACGAGTCGAACGAACACAATAGCACCCCATTGCCATCAACAGAATCAAACTCACCAAGGATATAAATATTCATCAGTTTAATTACAGTCTCGAATACATGTAAAAGAAAACATTTTATATCACCTAATAATCAAAATGACACACAAATTAAAGAAGCAAGAAACCTCAATTAATTCCTACTTTCAACATCCCTAACTTAATGAACGTCTTACAATATCTCCCACCACCACCACCACCACAAAAGCTAACAGATAACTATAAGAGTGAAGAGAACAGCAGCAATGTTGAAGTACTTATGGTGACACTGATGGGACAATTGGAAGAGTTTATTTGAACTTATGAAAATACTAACATATAACTTTCTCATCACCTCTTTGTAGCACATATGAATAATCTCGGCAGCCAAATTTGACAATAAAATCTTGTCGTTGAACAAGAATTTATTGAACCAAGTTGTTTATCTAAGCAGACCCTAATCAGAAAGGTGGGCGAGTAGATGCCGCCCAGAATGGCTCAGATGGCATCTGAACAGAATTGAGAAGGTTAGGAGGCAAACCATGGAAAAGTGGAGCGGTAGCATCCCCTCCTAGAAGCTGTGACTGGCCAACACCACTTGCACCGGGTGACCCAATTGAACCTCCTTGCATTTGCAGCGAATTAGGGTCCTCATCCTCCAAAGGAAGCCTCTCATAAGCAGCGTTGCTAAACGAGGCGGCCATGATCACCACGGGCCCTGAAGCAACCAGTGTTCCAACAACGCTTCCTCCCACCACCTGTCCCTGACCACCGGCCAGATAGATGGTCAAACCAGACGCGGCCGGTGGCGCAGGTGGTGGAAGGAACGATCCCGAGAGGGACAAGATCTCGAACCTTCCGTGAAGAGTGACAACCGAACCCGATGAAGCCGGTTGCCGGAGGGTGACGTTGGTGACGGTGCCGGTGCCGCTCATGATGCAAATCCCTCTCTGGCGTTTCCTGGCGAACTCAGACACGCTTTCCACGATGTCGTAGCCGTCTGCCACCTCCATCATGTGGGTTCTCATGGCGTTGGCGCTGTCGCGGGTGATGATAATGGGTGGCTTAGGCTTGTTTTTGGACCCTGCTGGTCTTCCTCGAGGCCTTCTTGTTATCTCAGCCTCACCTGCACCTTCGTTGTTGCCGTTGCTGTTTTCTTCGCGTTCCCTTTTCTGCGCGCCGCTGCTGCCGCTGTTCTCGTCCTCGGTGGCTTGGTTTAAGCTTTGGAACTGGTGTTGTTGTTGTTGCTGCTGGTGGTGCAGATGGAGATCTCTTGTGTGAAAAGGAGGGGGGAGGGAATGACCATGTGCCGAGATTGGATCCATTGCGGTTATATGATTCTATTCGATGTATAATAGAGTTCCTACGGATATCGATATAGATATAATGATCTCAAGTTGTGAAGCTCTTAAAACACTATTACTTCATTTGCATATGCAAGAAAAGTAGAAATGAATTTGGCTATTCTAGTATGTGTGTATATGTAAATGAGAGAAACAAAATATGGGATGGATCAAAATGGAAAGGAAATTAATGAGAACAAACTGTTATATTTGACCAGGCTTGGCTTTTCTTGAAGATCAATCTTGTTAATTTGATGAATCCAACTTGTAGCGAGTAGCAGTGACAAGTGATGATAGAAACGGAAATAGGAGATTGAGATTGGTGCAGGCCAGGTCACCAAAGTCGTGATTGAGATTAACTTGACTTGTACTACTACTTCAACTTGCCTCTAAAAACGTTCAATTGGTGGGGCTTTCAATGGTGAAAGCGGTGTAAATTGGAGTTTCCGTTGAAGAGGGAAGAGAAAAAGGTTGAAGCTTGTTCTCTTATTTTTGGAGAGAAGATGCAGTGTTGGGTTAGGGTTAGACTGAGGAGAAGAACAGATCCAAACTAGATTTGATTGCAGAAAGACTGCGTGCTTATGGGCGGTGGATGGGTCCTCATACTCTCTCTCTTTCTCTCTCTCTTTGGACACAACATATGCATCAAACAACTAATGTAGTACTAATATTTATATTAATCTTGCGAAATAAATATTTAATTCTATTCTTTAATATTCTTCAGTTCATTGTTTGAGTTAGTATTCTTAGAAATAAAATTAAATGCTTTTCATTTACTGCGTTGAATGCTTTGAATGAAATTAAATTATTGTATATATACTTTAAATGCTTTAATTTGAGTTGAATAAAACGCTTTAAATGAAATTATTTTATTTTTACTCCAGTCAACTTTTATTGAAGGTCACTCCAGTCAACTTTAAATGTTGTTTAAATAAAAAAATTATTTATTTCAAAATGTAAGTTATTTACTTATTTTTTTAATAAATATTTATAAAAATAAATAACTTACATTTTGAAATTATAAAAAAAAAAGTAAATAACTTACATTTTGAAATAAAGAAATATTAAAAAAATACGTTTAAAGTTGACTGGAGTACCCTTAAAAATATTATATTATGACTTTTTGGTTTCTTGAACATTAACAAAGTAAGGTAAAGTATTATCAATTGAGTAATACGATAGTTTAGCTGAATCAAATTATATATTATATATAGTTGAACTTATACTTTTGTACAGTTTTATCAATTATGAATTATCATATCATTTAAAATTGTTGATTATTGTAATAACTATTTTAAAAACCATATTTATAATATTTTATAATTAGTGGATAGAGTAAAAATATTATCATTAATAATATATTAAAATTAAACTTTATATATTTTATAAAAAAAGTAAACTTTCTATATGGATAAAGTATTTGATAACTTTTCAACATTTGTAAAAATCGTACTTACTACTAGTACTGTAGCATTTTTTGAAACGGTTGTATTAACTTAACACTTCTAATTAAATTAAATTTATTACTACTACTAGCTAGTAGCATGAAATACTTTTAAAAAAAATAGCATTAAAGGTTGTAGCATTAGTATTAAATTCAGTTCATTAAAAAAAAGTTTGATTTTGAGAAGGTAATTATGTAAAGTTTTCTATAACTTCATTCAATCATGTACATTGTGACAATATTAAAATAGTACGACTTTAAAAGTAGTGTTGTAGTTTGAACTAAACTTTTCAGTAACATGATAATGTACATGAAATAGCGATAGTGTTCAAAAAAAAATTCACTAAAAATTTAATTAAAAAAGTTGGTTGAAATTATATACTAGTGGTATAAAAGGTTTATATGAAATAGAGAAAAGACTGAAATTAGACTAGGAGTATTTGCATATTGGCAAACTTTGAGATGGGAATAGCTTATAATGACTTAATTTTGTACAGTGAATTAATATTTAATTTGATTAATTTCGCGTCAAATTGAAAGTAGTGTTAGAAGATACAGCAAAGTGATGTGGTAGAGTTAAGTCTGTCTGAATTAATTTATGTGGAATTATTACTATTATTATCAAAATAAATATTGACCGAGAAGTACGTCAAGTTTTGAAGTTTAAAGCAGTTTTCTTAGGTTATTTTTCCTGAGAATATCCACAAGAGAAACGGGAACTTCGATGGTAGTATATGACAGACTAGTTTATATAAATGAAACAATAGTTATAGCTGGCACAATAAAAACTTAAGTGGACCCGTGTGCATCAAGAGGGGCTGCTAGGGTATTATTTGTGCTTCAATTTTCCATGACCCGCCACATGCACACTTGGGTCTTCGTCGCATTCGCATAAATTCTATCTTTAATCTTCTCAAAGTCGTCTAACCTTAAAATTGAGGCCCACCTGCTATAAGCATGACTCATGCGTTTTCACCGGCTTCTTTCGTGTCAATTCTAGTCATGGACTTCTTCCTGGACCAGTTTTATTATTAATTTGCCAAAATTAAGCATGAGCTAGCTACCTATATCTTCGCTATATATGGCTACTAAACTGAAATAAGATCGACCCTACAAGATGATAAACTAGAGTCCAACAACAGTGTGGTAATTAACAAAAACAACTAGGCATAAATGATATAAAAAATAAGATAGGACCTTAACAATTTTTCACGTTGCCAATGCAATAATAGGTTAATGCTAATGATGCAAAATTCAAAGCTGTACATGTACGCGCCACACCAATTCTTAATTCCTTAGAATCCAGGGAATGGATAATATAGTATATATATACACACAGAGAGGGAGGATGCACTTTTTCTATACATAGCAAAATCACCTCTATCTAAAATTTAGTTTAATTTTCATGTATAATTGTGAGTCCTGCAAGAAAATTTATTAAGTAATTTAAGATCAATATTGTGCTCATATTTTTTGGATAAGCCAAATGAATATATTTAAACAGAAAAGTTGTACGGGAGACACCAGTTTACAAAAACATGACAACTAAAAGAAAAAACACCAAGTTACCAAGGAGAAAGACAACACGAGATGTCATTCCCCCTATACTCAGCTGTACCCACTACCCACCAAATTGACTACCACAGCACTACATGCAATAGTTGCTCACTTATCTATTCAAACAAAGAAACACCCATCAATATTATGTTCATGATCTCAATTACTAACATGTTCATGTAGTAATTTTTACATGACATGTACATAAGTTTTTAAATTTATAAAAAAAAATTATAATAACATTTAACTATGTGTTATACAAAGATCAATATATAAAAAATATAATAATCTTCTAACTATTTAATAATTTCTTTCGTCCCACATTTAGCAATAAGTAAATGATCTGATGTATAGTGTTTGCTTTGATGTTAAAAATGCAAATATATATATATATATATATATATATATATATATATATATATATATATATCATTATTTTCACGTTAAAAATGTTAAAATGATACAGAATTTACTCAAGTGAGGGAAGAAGAAAAATATTGAGTTTTGATTCTTTTCGTTAATAAAAAACTAATAATTAATATTTAATCCATAAATAAAAGTGGCATGCATCCATTTGTGCACAACGCTGTACCAAACACATAGCATATGTAGATTGTTTGTGGGAAGAGGCACATGCGCCATACCATAAGCGACAAGTGGTGAGTTAAAGGCATTTAGTGGGAGATGATGCAATGTTAGATCAAATAAGTGTTTTTAAGAAAGAGAAAGTGATTGAGTTTTGGAGGGAAGGCTGCGCTAGGAGGTGTGTGTGGGATGAAGAAAGAAATGAGGTGTAAGGTTAAGTGGTTGGTGTTCATGACCAATGAGGTAGCTAGGGCATATTGCAGAACAGAGTGTGTGTTGGAGACGCGTGGGTGGCGCTGACACTGCACAAGCGCCGGAGAGTTTGCTGAAACTCACAATAAAATATTGCTCATAAAACGCCAGCTATATATAGCTACTCTCTTCTCACAACTCCCGTGCGTAAATAAAACCCATGCATCCGAAGATGCTCTTTGTCGGCCCTTACTCCATCCAAAGCACTCTCTTTTCCCAAACTCATGGTGGGCCCCACTTCCTTTCTCCCTCTCTCTCTCTGTTACTTTGTCGGATTCATTAGTTAAAGACGCATGCCTTCATACTTCCTTTACCCTTATCCTCAATCCAATACTATGAAGGGAGACAATAATCATGTGAACTGTGAGGGTACTCTATGTGCATGCATAATCAACTCCCTTTTAGTTAAACTTTATAGGACACTTTTGGAGAAAATTGTGAATAATATCCTTCTTTTTGGTTGCAAAACTTGTGAAGGTTTTCATTGCATATAATTAATTGAGTTAAAACTCCCCCTCGATCTGTGCCTCGCCATATTTCCAAAACAATTAGAAGATATAAAATTAATTTAATAATTGTAAAAGAAGACTTAAGAATAAAGAAGGAAGGAAAAAAAGGAAAAAAATCAATTTTTTTTCATAACACATAATGTGGATGAACTTTCATACAATATATATATATATATATATATATATATATATATATATATATATATAGTGATATCATACTTAAGAAATATATATTGCACGTTTTTTTTAAATAAAAATATTATTATAGTAAAAAATCATAAAATTAATCTAAGTGCGGAGATCATTGAAGTGCATTTCACCTCTTTCAGTAAAATCTTTTCTATACAAGTTCCAAATCGAACCCCTCCTAGCATTCATATTTCATGCCCTTATGATCTTTTTTACTTATCAATACATATTGAATAAGAAATATACTAATAAGTGTTCTTAAAATATTAGTTAAGAAATTCAAAATGTTTTTTTATTAAAAATTATCATTAATACATATTTACTTAATTAATTTCGAATGCATTCTCAATACGAATTTCAATAATAAATTTTTTATTTTAAATTCTTTAACCATTATGTTTATGACTTTGGTTAGCATAGCTCTTTGAAGTTTGAATAATGATATATGAAGATTTTGTAACTCCAAAACACTTCATTCTCTATGTCGGATGAAGATTCTATGCAATAAAAAAAAAATCTTAAGCCTCATATTTTATTTCTCAACGTTTATTAAATTAAATATAAGTAGAAATTTTTTTAGCAGGATTCAATGTGTGAAGCATGACTGTAGGTAATTCAGGTACCACTCTATCCCTGTATTTCTATCACACATAGAAAAATGATTTATGGACATCAATAGTAGTCTACATAGCACCTACTAATAAAAAGAGAGAGAAAGAAATATAAGTTTTATAAATAAAGTGTACCATAATGATATGTGTTAATGAAATATTTAAAGACCATAAAAAATGCTCATGAATCATTACTCTAAATAATTAGATAATCTTACATCATATTATATATATATATATATATATATATATATATATATGTGTGTGTGTGTGTGAGACAGTTAAATTATTTAATTTACAAGAAAATATTAATTAATAATGTTAAATTATGTGTTATATGATCAAAATTAATTATATAAGATTATGATAGTTTGAGATCATATAATAATTTCTTATATACTAAAGTGTGAATATCTATGCATAATTTTCCATTATATATATATATATATATATATATATATATATATATATATATATATATATATATATATATATATATATATATTCACAGCACAGACTCCTTAATATATTCTTCAAACATACATCCTACGAGAGTTCCACTAAAAAAAAATATGTAAGGTACGTAGTCATGTCAATGTGTTTGATATGATTTCATTAAACATAAGCCAAGAAGGAATTGATCACGAACAAGCATGTGGTCTCAAGGGAGTGCGTTGATCCTTAAACTGGCCATACTAATTCTGAAAAAACGATACAGTATACTTTATTTTATAAATAAATAATACATGCATTAATGTGTAAAAAAATTTTTTATCGATATGTAAAAGTTTTTTATATTATTATTTTAATAATAAATTATTATGTATAGTAAATTTGTTGAATTTTATAATTATCTTAAAAGTTATAAAAAGTATTTCTGAGTAGTTATCATTCAAAATGCAGACCTTAATTTGTTGTGGTGATAACTCGAAGTTTAGAGTCTCTTTTTGTTGGCTGGGAAATTATAGTGCGTATGTTCTTTTTTCTTACTTCGGACCCAAGCTATTTTTTAGAGCTCCTCTTTCATCATAAGAATTCAATACGGTAGTCCATTTAATATGCTAAAAATGCAAGTCAGTTTAAAATTTCTAGCTCGATATATTTGATTTTTAGACAAGTTTAACTCTGAATTTTAGCCAACTCAATAAGAGTTAGCTTGCAAATGGGTCAGGTCAATCCTCTCGTAATTCTTTTAATAATATGTGTTGTTGTTGTAACTTATGAACCAACAGAAAACAAGTTGATTTTGTAAGTCTTGATAAAAACAATTATATTATTATTATTATTATTATTATTATTATTATTATAACATGTCTACTTATCTCATTGGGTTTGGCATTTGAATATAGGACCAAACTGACAAAATATGGGTTAAAATCTTGAATATTAGTATGCAAGCATGAATATAGAACTACAAGGGCTTTTCTTTTATAAAAAAATTATTAATAAAAATTGAAGTTTAACAATTCAAAGTTTTGTGGTTTTTGTTAAAGATATATACCACCCTTCTATTTATTTATTTTTTTGCTTCACGGTTAAGAATAGTTCACCTAGCTAGAATAGTACACCACCAAATTAAATTTGAAGGAAACAAATTGGCTGCATCGCCTAAAGATTGCACTGTATGAAGAAACTAGAAACACCATCGTCAACAAAAGTGAAAAATCAAATTGTGAAACCTGTGTTCCTCTCTGTTAGTCTCGTGTGCGTGAGTGTGAAGCAATTTTCTTTTCCTTTCTCGGTTTTGTTCGTTTCTGCTGTGCATGTTTGTGGGCTTTTTAATTTTTATCCCACTGATATCACTAAAATTTCCTATCTAGAACAAGGAAGAAGATGAAACAAAAATAAAAGAGAAGAAAGTTGTTGAAATAAAATGCTAGTAAGATCGACATGGGGGTGTACTAATTTCCAAAAGAAGAAGGGATATATTTGGAAAAACAATTTCAAAATAAATGAAAGGGAGGTATAAGATAAAAAGTGGGAGGTATTTTAACAAATGCCAAGTTTTAAAAAGAATAGGCCCATGAACTGAGTCGTTTTAGTACATAGTCCAAAAGAATTAGATTGAAATAGCAAGTTTCTAACCCATAACTAAAGTGACCTAATTCAACCCAAATCAAAAATATTTTGATCTGTTATAAGTTAATTAATTTGTATGGCAAACTAGCTAATCCAAATTGACAGTCCTGTCAGGTGCTTATGGATTCATTTCGCAATTAATTATGTAAATTCTAGCATGTTTGGAAACTTGTTGAAAATAGAAGAAACGCATTTAGATATGAAAGCTATAACTATTATATATCTTTTATAAATCATATTTTAATTTTGAAATGTGAAAAATGACATTTGAAACGTGAAGCCAAATACGTTAATAGCTACTAGATTTTATAAATCACATATGAAACATAAAAAATCACATGAAATGTGAAACCAAATAGGCTGGAATTCATATTTCTTGTTACTAGCATGCAACTAGGTTTAGTGATGCCGAAAGTGCTAGCTAGTAGCTTTCATTACCATATATATAAATTACATAATGCTGCAACTTTACACATTATTATTAGAATGACTATTATAAAGATACGAAGATAATTAGTGGGATAGAAGGAGCAAGTTGGACGATTAACTTTGTCAAAGCACTATGAACTAGCCTTCTATCCCACCTTATGATGGAGAATCACTTTTACCTTCGAAAAGCACTATTAGAGAAAAGATAAACATTAAGAAAAAATTAAACTCGAATAAGAACGAATCTGAAGTGTAGATATTTATTGGAAACTAAACTTTTACCTCATTTTGCTTTAGATTGGTTAGTGGTCTTAATTTCATAAATAATTACTTCGTAATATAAATTTCATCTATGCCTTGCAAATGATGGAAGGGACAACCCATATACTTCTTGGCATTTGGTTTGAAGCAGAATCCCCTGATTACAAGCTTTACTGTTTACTTCTTCTCTTTTCCGTTATCTTTCTCAGTAAACGAACGGGGCTTTGATATTGAGATTTAAGAAACACAAGAGCTGCAGTACTCCTAAATTTCTGAATCTCTGATGATGGGTAATTGATGCTTTGCTTTTAGATGTATGAATAGAATAGTTTTGCCTTGATTGCATTATGATCATTTGACACAATTATAACATTAGTACGTAGACCAACGTCTTGTTCTACCTATTGATTTAAAATGCATTAATCTTCTAATTTTCAAATCTGAAGTTCCACTGCATCCGTTACTACAATTACAACTAGCAATGATATGATTCAGAAAACACCCGAGATCACAAATACTAGTGAGATTGAGAAGGGACTTAGCATATTGTACATGTCTAATTCTTCTCACCCCAAGTGTTGTTATATATGAATTTGGGGTGATAGAGCCATAGAGGTTTCTTTCAACGTACAAGTTCATTTACCTGATTTCTTGGAACTTGTTCCTGTACCTGTGCGGGAATACATACTAACATTTGTGCCTTGGTAGCTTCTTGCACCCAATTTATTCTCACAATAAATGTTAACAACAAAATCAAGCATGCAACAACACCAATCAAGAATCCTATAATGAGTCCAGCAAGTCCTAAACGAAGCTTGAAGGCAAAAACCACACCCAATGGTAAGGCCAAGAAGTAGAATCCACCAATATTGGCATACATTCCTAGCCATGGTCTTGCAGTCCCTCGCACTATGCCTCCACAAACCGTCACAGGAAAATTAAACACTTCCACCAGAGCCATCAAAAACATTGTCTTCTTCACACCCTTTACAACCCCTTTATCATGGCTAAACAAATTCCCCCAAACCCCTCTAGAAGCCACCATCATGGAACCACCGATACAACCCGATATAACACCCACTGCCAAAGACACACGTGCTGATTTATAAGCTTGACCAGCACTATTAGCACCAAGCTCATTGGACACACGAGTGGAAACACACGTGGCTAGAGAAAGCATCACTGAGTAAAGCAAATAGTCAAAGTTCAACACAATGGCCAGAACCCCCAGGGCTTGTTTTGCGTTTGCCAAGTGGCCAGTGAGCAAAACTAGAATCTCGTAACACCACCACTCAAGGCACGTGTTGAGGCAGCATGACCCACTAAGCTTCATTAGCCTAATCCAATCCATCACATTCTGATCCCACCACCCTCCTTCCTTCCACAACATGCCCTCATTTCTTCTCTCAAGAACCACAACATAAACCGCCAGCATAACCATAACCATGAGATCGGTTATCCAAACCGCAATCGAAACTCCTCGGAGTCCCATGGTTTTGGAGAGTACTATGTTAACGGGTATGTGAAAGGCTAGTGCCACAGCAGAACTAAACATGGTGGGAAGAGTCATGCACTGAGAGCTGAGGTAGGTTTTTAAGGGACAAAGGAGTGAAGTGACCAACAAGTCAGGTATGAGATAGGAAACATAGGTTTTGGCCACGGTTGAGATCTCTTGTTGTTGGCCAAAACAAATCAAAATCTTGTCAACGTTCAACCACATGAAAGATATGGGGAGTGATGCCAAAAGCAACAAGAGGGTTGTCATGAGAAGGGTCTTGTGGAGGAGCCTCACGTTCTTGGCTCCATGCGCTTGCCCACAGATTGGTTCCATGGCGCCGCTTAGACCGTTCAAGACGGAGAAGCCGGTGATATTAGCAAAACTGAACCCGAGAGCGCCACCGGCTAAGTTCAGCTCCCCAAGGTGGCCAAGAAAAGCTGTTGTTATGGCTGTCTTGGCAAACCAAGCCAAGTTCATGGCCACAAGAGGAAGGGCTATCCCTCGTTGAACTCTTAGCTCTTCTAGTACCATCTTTATGAAATTTGCATTGAAAGGGCATTTTTTAGTGTGTGATGAAGGAGATGAGGGCCGATGGTTAGCCTTATCGTTTGTGCTTAGGTTCTCTACTTGTTTAGATGTTGCTGACATTTTTGCTGAGATAATGTTATGGTATGATTGTTGTGTTGTGAAGTTTCACTAGCGTGTTTCTTTTGTTTTATATAAGATTGGTTAAGCAACCAATCTTATATAAAACAAAAGAAACACCCTATTGGAAGTTGTTTCTCAAGCAAGAATAGAGATATCCGTGATATCATCAGCTTACCAAGTTGCTGCCAATTGAAATGATCTGTACTAGTGCATGAACCATGTAACACGCACTTTCAGTTATTGCAAATATCGTGTAGTAAAAAAAGACCTTGTGAATTTACTCAATTTAGGGGTCAGAAGGAAATTTCCTTTATTTACCAACTAATTAACTGTCACTCACTTCTAAAACGAAAGTAAACAAAATAAATTTAAGATATATCAACCAAAATAACCATTAATTAGTTGTGGCTTGTCTATCAAACTGATATGGTTGTCTTCTTGCTCTTGATTTCATGTACTCTACAATCCAATTTATGGAAACCTATCTAGAAAATGATCAGCTAATGGAGAAATGAGTAGGTGCAAAATGTGATGTCAACAGTAGTATTTCGTATAGAATAGAAAAATAAAAAAAAATCACCAAAAAAATAGAAAAATAGAAAATTTCCGTACATTTTAATGTTATTTTTATCTATTAATTCGCGGATGGTTTTTTACATATATTTGCATCAAACACAACAAAGTTCCTCATGATACAAGTTATTTTAACTCCGTTTCTACTACTCTATATATGCTCGATCACGGGTAGATTGGAAATTCATCAATCTGATTTGACCGGTTTCAGTTAAAGGCGCATTCCAAGGGTAGATTCCCACCCAAATTCCATTATTCCTTAGAATGTTGCATTTTAAAATATCATATCCTCGGTGGAATATATCATATATAATGTACTTATAAATTCCTTTCACTAAACTGGATTTCCATGCTTGGAGCTTAATTACATCATTAACATAGGAATTTCTTTGAGCCTAAGTACTGGGTGACGATCAAGCATCAACCGAATGCAAAAATAAGCTAGAAACTAGTTTTAAGTGGATTGTCCATCGACTCAGCTAGATTAAAGCAACCTATGAGAGTCAAACTCTTGAAAGTCGAGGATTACATTTTTCACACTTGTTCTTTGTGTTTATTAGAAGCGTATCACTACAAGAAAAAAAGGGTTCATTACCCACGGATTTCAATCCATAGATAAATCACCATTTTTGACAAATAATTTTTCGTCGAAAATTTAAAATTACCTACGGATTCAATTTTGTATATAATTTCATTAAGCACCAACAGATTTTACTCACGGATTTGTTTCGTAGGTATTTATCGAAGTATTATACCTATGGCTTGTATTTGTGTGTATTTACTGACGAATTTTACCTAAGAATTTTATACGTAGGTATTTATCGATGAAATTTACCTATGGATTGTATTCATAGGATTTACCAACAAATTTTACCTTGGATTTCATTCGTAGGTATTTATCGACATATTCTACCTAGGGATGTTATTCATAGGCATTTATGGACAGATTTTACCAAAAGATTTTATTCAAAGGTATTTATCAATAAATTTTTCTGACAGATTTTACCCACGCATTAAATTGTCAATAATTTATCAACGAATTTTATCAATAGATTTTTCATTGATAATAAAATCTGTGGAAAAATTAAAAATCCATATATAACAGTGGAAATGAAAAAAAAAAAAAAAAAAAGAGGTGAGATAGAACATTATTAATATATTTCTGTAAAAAAACATTATTAATTTTCTAAATATTCAATATACGTTAAAATATAAATAATAATAATAATAATAATAAAAGAATAATTAAGGATGCAATTTTTTAATATTTTTTTGAAAAAAACCTAACACAAATATGTTTTACGTGATTTTTTTAAAATAAAATAAAGACACAATTACATGGGATGTAATTAAAATTACGTGTTAAAAAATGGCATTTAAACCACTTTGAGGATCAAATTAATTACTATCATAATAAATGTTCTATGTAATTAAAATTATAAATATAATCATCTGTAATATTTTTTTATACAAAATAAACCTAAAAATATAATAATATTTAACATATATTACAAATAATATATATATATATATAGCGTTAGAAGTACAGTGTGAAGTATTAATTGGTGTTTGATTAAGTACAGTAAAACCCACTTAAAACTAAGAATTAATTGTCGAAGGTCTAACAAAACCCATTTACAACATTAATAATTGAGCAAACCATTTACTATACACACTAGAATCTTTTTTAAGTACACTCCCCCTCCTATCATCATTCCAAAAACCGTGTTCTCGAATGATGTTTAAACTTTTATATTCCATAAATATTGCATGATGTTGATATAGCATGATGTTAACTCATTAGCAAGTGTACTAAATTTCTCACAAGTAGTAAAATACTTGGAAGTCCGAGTGTCGAATCCACATAGACTTTGTTTGTACTTAGATTAATGCAAACCCCATTTTACAAGCAAGAGATAAGCAATTTAAAATAAAAGATAAAGAAAGATAATAGATAAGATAGATAAAGATAAGAAAAGATAAGATAAATAAAAGATAAAAATAGAAGATAAAAGAAATAAAATCATAATTTTATAAGGTTGGGACCTGACCTGCCTTGTTTGCCTAGGATGTATGAGTTTATGATTTTTCTTTATCAATTTAGGTGACTCTGTTCTACCCACATCTGTTCAATTACTTGCCCCTAATTCCTCACGATGACAAGCTTATTTTATTTATCTATCTTCCAAAATCCTTTGCAAAGACTCAACAAATAAAATGCATGAAGTATGAATTTTAGTTGTTTACAAGAATGCATGGGCATAAAATTATCATTCTATTCCTAGCAATGATTTTCTTATGAAATCATTTTTTTGTTCTATTAGAAGTTATCATCTTCCGAGCATCTAACCCCTGAAATCAATGCATGCATACCTTCTTTAAATCTTATTCAGAAGTTACCCTCTCCCGAGCGTCTAATCCCTACCAGAATCCAGGCCCTAACTAGGGATTTAGCCACTCATGGTCATTGAGGGCTTTACAATTGATGGTATAAGAAATGATGATGGGATAAGAGAGGTGAAAGAAAGGGAGTAAATAAAACGGGGTTCTTTTGTGTTTTTTTTTTCTGCTAGGCTTGATTGTCTTTTTATAGTCGTTGTAGTGGGATTGGGTCTGATGCTAAAAATCATCATTTTTGATACTTTGCATGTAATCATATTTTCTTGAGACTTTTTGATATTTTGGATATTTTCTTGATCTTTCTCTCTTTTAGTCTCTCCTTTTTACATCTGCAAGTCAAATCTTAATATTTAAGTTTAAAGATAACTGCTAAATAAATATTTTTAAAGATATTTTCAATATATTTTTAAGCTAAATCTTATATGAATTGAATTAATTAATCCACTCAAAAGTAAGAAACAGTAGTATAAAAAAAAGTAAGAAACAGCTTTTTGAAGGAACAAAATTAGCAGATTTAATAACTGGATCGAAAAACATTTTCAAAATGAACTACATTTTTTAATGGCAATAAGTTATATATTACATATATTTCAACTAAAGGCATATGATCGATTAAGTGTTGAAGACATGAAAAGGAGATTAAGAAGTCCATTCATTATCTGGAAAACTATAACTCTATAAGGGGATCGAAAAATTTAAGAACACATAAAAACCATCATTTTGGACTTTCAGAATTCAAATTAAAACCTTCATTTGAACATATATTTAATTTAATTTTAATTCTTTTAAAAAAATGTTTTTAAATTTAGTTATTTAAAGTTTAAAATTTTATTGTAGTCTTTAATGTCAAGTGTTCTTTAACTCATAAAAAATCTTATAAAACAATCATATATATATTAGTATATTTTAAGAAATTTATATTAAGTTGATTTTGATTTATATGAACAAGGTAACAAAGATTAACATAAAATTTTATATATATATATATATATAAATAAAAAGAACTTTTAATTTAATTGTAAGTTTTAAGAAACATTATTTAATTAAAAATTATTAAATACTACAATAATTAATCAAAATTACATTAGTACGTATGATTTAATCTCTCTTTATATATATTATCCAGAATTCGTTGAAACCATTGTGATGTAAGGTATTTGTTTTATTAATTAATAGTCGCTTTATATCTTATGGCAGTATTTGCTTTATTAATACATGCGCTTTATACTTTGTGGCAGCTGTAGCTGGAGCATCGAAGGAAACCAGATAATTAGATAATAAGAAAAGTACTTAAAGCGATTCATTTATTCAGTGGGTATATATAAAGTTTGAGATTTCAAGTATAATATGAGATCCCGGATGGTGATTAGAATTTTCGGTCATAAAACAGCTTAGTTCACTACAGGAATATATATACTTGCATAGACTATACGGCTTGCTAAAACATATCGGATCTATTCTTGCATTCTGTGGATTTCAAATTTCCATCTGTCTTTAATTGCTAGGTTGCTGCGCGTGATTGTCAAAGTTCCAGTTCGCTGTTGAAGGATCATAATAAGGAGAAGTTCATTCGCTGGCAGCAGCATCCCGATTCGGGAGATCCAAGTTGCCGTGACAATTAATACCAACTTCTTTTCATATTTTTTTTATATTGCTCCCACTTTTATTTATAGTTGTGCTTAGTCCTACTTTTCTTATTAGGATCATGTTTTCATTTTATTTTTTATATATAAGATCGGAAATAGTAAGAAATAGCAGGAGATCGACCATATCCCACAATAAATTTCTTTTAGGTCTATATCTAACCGACAAGCCACAACTAATGGATTGGCAAATATCTCTTACAATTTATTACTATTTTGTTTGCTTTGGCTTTACAAGTGAGTACAGTTAATTAATCGGAAGACTTACATTCACAAGGTGTTTTTTTATTACACGATACTCGCAATAATTGAATGTGCATGCTATATGGTTCACGCACTTTTGATCATTTCAATTGGCAGCAACTCAAGCACCAAAGTCTAAACCTTATCTAATCTTATACTATTAAAGAAAAGAAACACGCTAGTGGAACTTGGCAACAATCTCACCAAAACATCATCTGATTCATCTCAGCAAAAATGTCAGCAACATCTAAAGAAGGAGAGAGCATAACCGCAAACGACTGGTCCAACCGGCAACCCTCATTTCCTTCATCACACACCCAAAAATGCCCTTCCAATGCCAACAATTTTGTGAAGATGGTGGTAGAAGAGCTAAGAGTCCAACGAGGGATAGCCCTTCCACTATGAACTTGGCTTGGTTTGCCAAGTTAGCCATAACAACAGCTTTTCTTGGCCACCTTGGGGAGCTGAACTTAGCCGGTGGCGCGCTCGGGTTCAGTTTTGCTAACGTCACCGGCTTCTCTGTCTTGAACGGTCTAAGCGGCGCCATGGAACCAATCTGTGGACAAGCACATGGAGCCAAGAACGCGAGGCTTCTCCACAAGACCCTTCTCATGACAACCCTCTTGTTGCTTTTGGTAACACTTCCCTTATCTTTCTTGTGGCTTAACCTTGGCAAGATTTTGATTCTTTTTGGCCAACAACAAGAGATCTCAACCGTTGCCAAAACCTATGTTTCCAATCTCATACCTGACTTGTTTATCAAGGCACTCCTTTGTCCCTTAAAAGCCTACCTCAGCTCTCATTGCGTGACTCTTCCCACCATGTTTAGTTCTGCAGTGGCACTAGCCTTTCACATACCCGTCAACATAGTACTCTCCAAAACCATGGGACTCCGAGGAGTTGCAATTGCGGTTTGGATAACCGATCTCATGGTTATGGTTATGCTGGCGATTTATGTTGTGGTTCTTGAGAGAAGAAGTGAGGGCCTGTTGTGGAAGGAAGGAGGGTGGTGGGATCAGAACATGATGGATTGGATTAGGCTAATCAAGCTTAGTGGATCATGCTGCCTCAACACGTGCCTTGAGTGGTGGTGTTATGAGATTCTACTTTTCCTTACTGGCCACCTAGCAAATGCAAAACAAGCAGTGGGGGTTCTAGCCATAGTGTAGAACTTTGACTATTTGCATTACGCAGTGATGATTTCTCTAGCCACTAGTGTTTCCACTCGTGTGTCCAATGAGCTTGGTGCTAACCGTGCCGGTCAAGCTTGTGAATCAGCACGTGTGTCTTTGGCACTGAGTGTTGTATCTGGTTGTATCGGTGGTTCCACGATGGTGGCTGCAAGAGGGGTTTGGGGGGATTTGTTTAGTCATGATAAAGGGGTTGTAAAGGGTGTGAAGAAGGCAATGTTGTTGATGGCTCTGGTGGAAGTGTTTAATTTTCCTGTGACGGTTTGTGGAGGCATAGTACGAGGAACTGGACGACCCTGGCTAGGCATGTATGCTAGTCTTGGTGGGTTCTATTTCCTGACACTGCCGTTGGGTGTGGTTTTTGCCTTCAAGCTTCGGTTAGGACTTGCTGGATTCACTATAGGACTCTTGATTGGTATCGTTGCTTGCTTGATTTTGTTGTTGACGTTTATTGTGAGAATAAATTGGGTGCAAGAAGCTACCAAGGCACAAACGTTTGTATGTATCGCACAGGTACAGGAACAAGTTCCAAGATATGAGGTAAATGAACTTGTTGAAAACCATGAGAATGATCAAGTGTGAAAAGAAACCTCTATCACCCCAAATTCATGTATAAAACACTTGGTGAGGAAGAATCAGAAACGTATAGAAGTCGTAGACACACTACTCTAGAGTCAAAACACGATCATATATATATACTCCAATGTTCATTTTGCTGAGTCCCTTCTCAATACCATTTTGAGTGTTTGCCATCTCGGATGTGTCCTGAATATCATTGCTAGTTGTAATTGTAGTAACGAAAGCAGTGATACTTCAGACTTGAAGATTACAAGATTGAATAGGTACAACGACCCTTTGGTCTATTGATGTTATAAAAAAATGGTTATACTGACCGGATAAAAAATTTTACAAAATAATCCAATCATAATCCAACATAATAAATTTTTTTATTTTTAAAATAATTATGTAATTTAAACAATATTTTTTATTGGATGACCAGTAAATAGGCATTAATCTCTTGATGTTATAATTGTATTGAATGATTAGAATGGACTCAAGGAAATAACTATTTAGTTTGTACATCTAAATTTCTCAATCTCTTATATAGTTATATACAGTAACAGAGGTAATAGTGATTAGTTCATATACAATGATTTCCAAGAACAAGAGATTGAGAGGACCAGAATATGAAACATCGTCATTGGCAAACCTGGTTTATATATATAAATACTTACACACCTGACAGTGACACCACACTGTTTTGCAATCAGAAATAAGTAACTGGAATGGGACATCGGGCAATAAAGCTGACGGAGAATGATACAATTGCACTTCTCATACTCATTTTTAACCGAATGCATTTCACTTAGCAAGATTAACTGTGTGTTTAGATAAATATTGGTAAAATTAATTTTGAAGTGATTGTGATTTATGTTGAAAATTTAGATATTTTATTATAAATAAGTTAAGATTAAAATTTGATACAAAAGTTTGGATTCAACATAAAACTATTTAAAATGGTTGTTTCAGAATCAATTCTGAAATATTCATCCAAATTAAGTCTGGATTCAGAATCAATTTCCCAACACAAATCAAACGCACACTACATCTAGAAAAGCATATTTGCCGGAAGCTTCGGATGTAGTGGACTGGAATCCGCAGCACAAATTTTCACTAGCATAAGTGAAGACATTCAATATTCTTTTTATTTGGTCTAGCACGAGATTTTGAAATTCGGTTGAATAGATCGAGCGTCGATTCTGTGAATTTCAGGAGCAACATCCTTCACAACAGAAATTGGACATTTGACACACCTTCAGTTGTGACTAATTTAGGTTGGGGCCTGCTATTGGCACCCCCAAGTTAGTATTTAAATTTTAAACCCCTAAGCAAACAAAGTGAAAAGACAAAAATATCTTTTTGGTATTTAGTTACTCAAAAATATCCAGTGTTAATTTCTTGAAAAAAAATTCACATAAGAGAAACTTATTTCCATTGTTTTATTTTTTTTAAAATAAATTAACACAATAGAAACTTATTTCTACTATGTTAAATTCTTAAAAATATATAAAATAACACCAAAAATTTGTTTTCATTGTGTTAATCCCCCTCCCTCTATTACAAATATTTATTCGAAGATATTTACAGAACAAATAGAAATGCCCTTTGGGTTGTGACTTGAGAGGAGATTGGGCCAAGAAATTTAGGATTGATAAGATGGCCCTGACAGAGAAAGGCCTATGTAACAAAATCAATGCAATACCATTGAAACTGAATAGGTCTACATTTCAGTATTTCACAATCAAAATAAGACTGGGCTAAGAGTCTAAAAGCAAAGACGTTAAGAATTCATATTCTACGCAGACATTACAAGAAATCCACACGGAACAATTTTTTTCCTGAAAAGATAATGCATGGACAATTACTCTACAATGAAAGTAGTATTTAATTTGTTAACACTACATTATCACTGATTCCAACTTGCTCACGGGATAAAGCCCAACTTTCTCAGAAAATAATGCACTTCCATATTTAAAGCTAAGAAACTTAACTAAAACTTCTCCTTATTTCTCATTTGTGTTTTCTTGGGTTTCAGCTTTCAGGCTTTGATTAGTTAAATATTCAATGTCCTATAGACGATAAGACGCAAAATCTTTCGGTAATAATGGTAAAAGTACAGAAAATATACATAAAAAAAGTTTTAAAATTATATATTAAAGTACAACAATACAAAAAAATGATTTTCATACAGAAACCAATAAAAGAGTTTAATCGTAGTACTATTATTATTATAGTTAAATTCTCTTACCGATGCAATAATGTAGCTAGTTATGTAAAAAATTAACATTGAGAAATAAAATTTACAAAGACAGTTCTTGAGGAGGAAGGTTGTTATATATGTTATTGATTATAAGAAAATAGAAATATTTTTTTTAAATGATAACATTTCTTAATTAAAAAATTATTTACTTAATTTTTTTAAGTTTTTAGAAGTTATAATGAGGTTATTTAATGTTTATTAACCAATACCACGAGCACACATTGAAAAACTGAAGTAGTTAATCATTAAATTCTCAAAACACACAAATGCCAAAGTGTATCTTAGTTAAGGAAAAAAATATAAAGTATTTAATGATAAAAAATTTATTATATGAAAATTGGAAAAATTATTTAATGCATACTTTTCCAATATTAGAAATAATTAATTTAATAGTGTGATTAATGTTTTTAATCAATAATATTAAATTACTCGTTAAGAAAACCTTGTTTTAATATTTTTGATACAATAACAAATACTAATAATCCACGTGCTCAACCACCTGTTTCATGCTTTCTCTAGTTTTTGTTTTTTGTTTTTTCACTTTCAGTCAAATTCAGTTGATTGTGAAGTTTAGTTATAGGATGCCTATCAAATTTATAATGAATCTAAATCCCACCTACTCGTCCCATTTCAGTTAAAATCACGTGGCAAAATATGGGACTTTTAATACCCCAATAGTTGGAGATGGATCATTGATATGTCTACATCTAAGGTGTGTTTATGGTGGCTAAAAGCTGCTGCTATAACTTGTACATTAAGAAAGATGGGTTAATCTAATAAAAGTAAATTTATGTTATTCAAGAAAAGCGTGGTGGTGCAGGAGATTATTTTCAATGAGGGAAGGACAAGAATTTTCAGTGAGGGCATGACATTAGAGCTCATTAACTAAGGTGACAAGGGACAACCAAATTAAAACTCATGAGTCATGACCTAAGGCCTCTCATACCAAACATACAGGCTCTCTTAAAAAAGAAAAAACCCGGGCCATGTGAAATGAATGGTTAAGAGTTGTAACTTTCAATGGCTTCCCTGTCTCCTTCAAGAGGAGGAGTCCCTTTGGGAAATGAACCAAATACTGAGGACAAGGGCAAGGGCCAAAAGGGGAAGGAAATTAAATGAACAGCTAACAATGCTTAACTTAGCTTTGTGGCTTCCAAACTAACGGCAGAAAAAAGCAAAAACCAACCGTATGTAATGTACTAGTACTTTTCTCGTTGGGCTGCAGAGGAGAAGTCAATTATGCAAGCTGGATCCTGGATCTAAACTAACTATAAAAACGTTGGCCGATCCAACGTACCAAATAGTACTAGTATGTGATGGACACTGGAATTGGAAGGCTTCATTTAATGTCAAATTGTCAATGTGTTGTGCTTCTAGCCCTGATGTTGTTGACGTGAGCTATCAAAGAAAAATCATATGAAACAATAATATTCTTGTTATTCAATTTATGTTGTTCAATTATTCTAGTCTAGATTAGTGTGATTATATTTTTCTTCCAAAAATTACTTCATGTACAAATTATATATAGCCTTCCTTTGTTACATTGGAAAATAAGGAAAAATAAATATATTCTTTCTCTTTTGTCTCTTCTTTAACATGGTATCAAAGCACGAGTTCTAGATCCATAAAAAAAAAAAAAATGAAAACACCTACAATAGGGGTGTCGAAAGAGGAAGCGGAGAATTCACTCCTGGCAAAACTTACAACAAAGATGACTCAAGCATTGAATCTCAACCAAACATAGAGTCAAATTTCAAGTTCTGAAACTACAATACAAATTGGAATCAAATTAGATGGTACCAATTATGCACTATGGTCCCAAATTGTCGAGATGTATATCTCAGGCAAAGACAAATTGGGATATATAAATGGAGATCTTCCTGAATTCCTACAAATAGACCCTGCATTCAAAAAATGGAGAACAGAAAATGCAATGGTGAAGGGATGGTTCATCAATTCTATGGATCTAAAGTTGGTGAGCAACTTTATTAGATTTCCAACGGCCAAGGTTGTTTGGGATAGTATTGCTACAACATACTTTGATGGCGCTGATACATCACAAGTATATGATCTCAAAAGAAGAGTGACTAGACTCAAACAAGGCAGTGGATCTATTGAAACGTATTATAACAACCTGCAAGGACTATGGAGAGAAATCAATTTTCATCGACCAAATCATATGGAATATGGTGCCGATATTCAGCAATATAATTTAATTTTGCAAGAAGACAAAGTCTATACCTTTTTAGATAGGCTTGATGATTGTCTTGACAAGATTCGAGTGGATGTACTTTAGATGCAACCATTCCCAATGGTGGAACAAGCTTATGCACTAGTCCGAAGAGAAGATTTGAGGCAATTTGTGATGATGGTAAATGAATATATTGTATCATGAGGTGCTATGCTTTCAAGGAGAGGGCATAAACCTTAGCACCAATTATCTCTTCAGATGACTTCAAATGGCAAGCCAACTACCAAATCTTAATCACAAGGAAAAGGAGAAGGATGCAAACAAAGTCATTCAGATCATACTTTTTTCTTGAAGTATCAACAATGGAAGGTGACAGCTCTAATAATCTATGTTGATGATATGATAATTACAGGAAATGTTGAAAAAGAAATCTCTACACTACAAGAGCAATTGGCAACTAAGTTTGAGATGAAAAATCTTGGAGGGTTGAAGTATTTTTTGGGGATAGAAGTAGTTCGATCAAAACAAGGCATATTTCCATCACAAAGGAAGTATGTGCTTGACTTATTATCAGAAACTAGAATGCTTGATTGTAGACATGTTGATACACCAGTCACACAAAACCATGGCTTAGGAGAATTTCCAAATTAGACCCCTACCAACAAAGAGAGATATCAACGCCTAGTGGGAAAGTTAATTTACTTATCGCATACACAGCTAGATATTTCTTATGCAGTGAGCTTGGTGAGTTAGTTCATGCATTGTACTAGTGAAGACCATATGAGTGTTGTGTTTCATCAAGGAAAAGCCCGAAGAAATGATAATTCAATTTCCTTTTGTGAAGTCGGTAGATTAGCTAGCAGATATACTTACAAAGGCTATCTCTAGCAAAATATTTCACAATTCACTTAACAAGTTGGGCATTGAAGATATCTACGCACCAACTTGAGGGAGAGGGGGTGTTGACGTGAGCTGTCAAAGAGGAATCATAGGAAACAATAATATTCTTGTCACCCAATTTATGTCGTTGAGTATCCGTTGAATTATTCTAACCTAGATTAGTGTGATTATATTTTTCTTCCAAAAATAGCTTCATGTACAAATTATATATAGCCCTCCTTTGTTACATTGGAAAATAAGGAAAAATAAATATATTGTTTCTCTTTTGTCTCCTCTTTAACATATGCTTTCAATGGTATAAATCACTTATTTTTACTTTTATACAAGCACTTTTAAGCACCAAGGATGTGCTTAGTTGTAAGGAGAGAGAAAAAAGGAAGAATAAATAAGAAAAGAAATATGATGAAAATAAAAGTAATTTGACCGAAGAGAAATAAATTATAATACATTGAAAATTTTAAATTAAAATAGGTTGATAAGTAAGAAAAAAAAATTAAAAAAAAGATATACATTGGATAAATGACCAATAGCTTTCATTCAGTACTTGCCCCATCATGTGTAAGTAGAGGGCAAGATAGTAAAAACGATTGTGCATACAAATTTCTTCTTTAATATGATCATATGAGAGAGGAAAAACACATGTGGGTCCTATGAGCTTTTTTAAAATATTTGTGCACACACTTCCTTCCAATCAAACCACCACGAACATGCTCTCTCTTCTCACGTATTTAACTGCAATCAAACTATCGCTAAATCTGTACGATGGAGTAATTCTTTTTGGATACTTTCAATAGATTTCATCAAAAACATTACATCATTATATTTTAGTAATAAATTATTTATTAATTTATAATTATTTTATTTATAAATTAATTAAAGTTTAAAAAATAAGAAACTTTTTAGACTTTTATCATGTAAAATGTTTTTTTGACGCAAAAAATAATAAAAATATAATTAAATTATATTTTATTTAAAATTATAAAAATAACTATTCTCACACCAATAGTAATATTTTGCTACGAAAGCATCGGTGCTTCACATGTTGGGTTGCTTCCAACTCCAATACCCCTTGGAAACTTCAAGTCTTCAATTGATGTCTTTAATCAGTACTGTTTGTACTAGCAGTGAAAACGTAAGGGTTAGACGATCCCTTACAATAGCGTGCGTGATAACAGCTAGCTAGTATTATGCATGTGCTAAATTTATAATTGCAACATTAAATAATGTCCTAGCAGTCACAAGAGGAGTAAAAGGCGTAAATTGGGCCACTAGTTAATGAAAAAATGTACTACACTGTTGTTAATTGTATAACTTTTATTTTTACATTTTTTTTATAGTTTCATTTTTTTTTCTAGTGCATTTGTACCATTTTGTGTACACACTTAATTGACTTAACCATATTTTGTACATTTATGAGTTTATGTTTATATATTTTTTACATATTTTATTCACATATGTGATATATTTTAAGTCATAAATTTCGTCTATTAAATCAAATTAAATTTTTGCATGAAAATAAATTTAAATATTTTGATTAGGCCTAACAGACAGAATTAACAAATATAAAAAACAAATGGTAGAAAGTATATCAAGTATGTGAAACAAATCAAATCTCTAAAATATATATATATATATATATATATATATATATAAACAAACTCATAATTGATCAGCATACTCGTTTTTTTTTTCATATGGTCAATGCTCTTTTATTGATGATTTGAGTGAGCATAGTCTCCTCTGAGAGCAAAAAAAGGATCTTGATGCACACCTCTCTCTTTCCCCCAAAGTTTTCGGACGAGGGAGGGAGTAGACAACCTAAAGTTTCCTTTTGAGATAAGTTAGTAGGTTCAAAGAATCCATTATCGCTAAAAGACCCGTGCAGATTTAGTTAGGAAAAATCTATTCAAAATAAACTACAAGGATGATTATAGGTCGATGAATTCACTAAGGGGCATCAGCGTAGTAGATGTAGAGAATGGATTATACATTATGAAATTTGATTCAATGAATGACAAAGAAAAGGACATTAGTGGGAGGGCCTTGGATATTTTCGACCACTACCTTGCAATAAGACCATGGGTTTCAAACTTTGTGTCATTAAATGTCAAGATTGATCGAACCTTGGTTTGGATACATTTTACAAGTCTAGGCATGGAGTACTACAATGAAACTGTCTTCTTGACATTGACTTCATCTATGGGGATCGGAAGGCAGTAAAAGTCAATATCATGATTGTGAACACATCAAGGGAAAACTTAACTTGAATATGTCTTGAAATTGACTTGGATCAGCTAGTGATGGACGACTGTGGTTTAGAAATCATTGGTTTAATATTGAAAATGAAGGCTTGTGTTTGCTTTGTTATATATATATGGCTTTTATGGCCACTTGACGAGAAAATGTTTAAAACAAGAGGTTGGGTAATTGTTAAAAGAAAATGTACCAAACCCTATGGAAGAGTGGCTATGCAAATGCACACAATTGGTCAAAATGTAAATCATAATGCAAAAATGGAAACTAATGTAAATCATGGGGCAACAAATTCGTACAAGGCTTGGTTGGTGGTTACACAAGGAGAACGACTAATAAACTCTAGAGAAAAATAGTAGTGGAAGGGATAATGGAGCCAAATACATGGACAACTGTAATAATTTATTAACTTTTATAATAATTATCTTAAAATTTATATTTATCATGATTTTTTATTGTTTTATATTATCATTTTTTTTACTCTAACAATATATAGATTTTTTTAAGGAAACAATATGTAGATATTAATCTCTGACGAAGTTTAATTTAAATGAACCTTTAAAGGGGAAAATTGATAACAACTTAACATCATAATCTTTTACCAAGTTTAATTTTCCCCTCAAACTCACGTGAGAGCCGTCAACCGTTATTAAGCTGTTTTTTTTATAAAAAAAAATTGTGTTCAGCTGTTATTTCGAGATAAGGCAGGGCTTTGCAAGTGATAATCCAAGGATAACATACTTTTAAAAATAAATTTGGTTTTTAAATAATTAAAGCATATTTTCAGTTATTTTATTTTAAATATAATAACTATAATCTTAATTTTCTACTATATAATTATTATAAGTTTATAAGATCATTTTATTAGGAAAAAAAAATAGCATGTGTGTATTTACTTATTTTAAATATAATAAGATTGAAAATTTTGTTGACAAATAAGGTGGGTCGGTGCGAAGCCATCTTATGATGTTGAAAAACAGGGGGAAGTATTGACATGGTGTGGCCTGGCTGCCACTTGTTTCCGGATTTGCTTGCAGTGCTGTACTGCTGTTTCTAGTTGGCATACTTGAATACTGGTTATACATTTATGGGCAGCTTTTGGTTAGGGAGCAGAGACTATAAAGTACAGATAGATGTTATTATTATTATATGTAATTTACGTTGAAAATTCACGAATCTTTCAAAAGTACTTGTAGTATATATTAATACACGAGTTTAATATATAATTTTGGTGTAGTAAACCTATTTCATAGCTGCCTTCATCTTATATTAAATAATTGATATATTTTTTTTATTATTAGATAATATTCATAGATTATATTATCTTTAATCTTATTATATTTTTTAAAAAAATGATTAGTATTTATTCATTTTTTATTTTTAATCAATAATATATTTTAGTTTTATATGACAATTTTTTTATAAATATATAGGATAATATGTTGGATATAAATCTTAGATAAAATATAGATAACTATGTGTATATTATATAAATTAATAAGATAAGATAATTGCATTCTCTCTGTTATAAAAATTCAAGAAGATGATTAATACACATTAATTAATTATGTAAAAAATAATCTATAATATATTTATAGTATATAAAGAAGGATTTTTAAAAGAAAATTTTCACAAAAACAATTTGTAAAAGGAAAGTTTAGAAATGTCATTCTCTCCAAAGTTCTTAACAATGCAATTGTTTGTTAATTTTAATTTCCAAGAATGAATTGACACGTTTGCCTTCTTAACAATAAAAAAGTGATATCTCATTGTTCTAAAAATTTGTATCCGATGTATTAAGATTTAATGCAAACAAAAAATCAAATCAAATTGCTCTTAAACAATTTAATCTGATATTAAGATTCAATTAAAAAATAATCATACCAATCTGATATTAAAAAAAGTGATATCTCAATATTGCTCTAAAAATTTGTGTCCGATATTAAATTTTACTGCTAAAAAAATCAAATCAATCAGATATTAATAAAAATAAAATCAATTCACTCTAAAATTTTAATCTGATATTTATAAATGACAAGGGAATATTTAAGTACAATTTCTATAGAACACATATTTAAGAATAGGAAAAGGTTATGTGTGTGAAAATTAGCTTGAAAGTTAACTAAAAGTTAAAAAAAAATAACATATTAAATTATAAGTATTTGAATTATATTTAGTAAGATATTTCGACTAGTTTTTAGTTTCTTTTACTAGTTAAAAAGTTCATTTAGTTTTTCGATAAATAAATCTTTTTAGTAACTTTTTAGTCGTTTTTAATATTTTTTGAAACATCACTTGAAATAACTTTTTTAAAATGTTAGCTTCTAGTTTCTAACTTTTTATATTTTCTTTTTTTATCCTTAATTTATTTACCTAATTTCTTACTTGTCATTTTTAAATAAATAAGAGATTTATTGTTTTATTTACTAATTCATATGTTTGTCTTCTCTCTTTTTTTCCTCTAACACACAGCCCCCTTCATTTTGTTTCACAACATGCATATTTATCTTTTTTTTCTCCAAGGAATGGTATTTTTTATTTTTTTTTTCACTCCCCATATAATGCTTTGATAGGTTCTCTTTATAATATTTTGATTATGAAATTCTCTAGTATGAATGAGTAAAAAAACAAAAACAATAAAAAAAGAAACATAGGGTTTGATTACTTTATTTTTTATATTATGTTTTAAATATTTTTATATTGCATTCTTAATTTAATGATTATACTATTTATTTTATAAATTAAGACATTGATAATGATAGATGATAGGTTTTTTTTGTAATAATATTTTACATTTTTTATATTACAATATTTATTTTAACCATTATATCACTTATAATATTTAATTTATTATTTCAACACTATATTTTGTCTATTATTTTTTGAATAATTTTATATTGGTTGATTTATTTTGACTATTACACTAATTAAAAAAATTAAAATATAATGTCTACTTAAGTGTATTTTCTTATATTATTTTAAACTTTATTAAAAATATTTTAAGAAATATTATAAGGTTAACCGTAGAATACATGACATAAAAAATATAACATAAAAATGTAGAATATAAATATGTCTATTTTTGTCATTTTATACTTTTCAACTACTTTAATATTTAATTTTATCGAATGTTTTTAATTTAATAATCTAAATTTCCAGCTTTTTAGCTAATTTTATCGAACATAACCTAACAAGATATTAAAAAAAAAACTTGTTTATCAAATAGACAAGTAAACTTTTCAGCTAATAAAAAAAAGTTAGAAACCAATTAAAATGTATTGTTAAGCATAGCTTAACTGTTGAAGTATATGAACAATATAAAATGACATAAAAACAACAAAATCATGATGTATGTAAAGGGATAATTCTGAAAATTTGATTAATATGTTAAAAATAAGAAGGAAAGAAAATATTTAAAAAAACCAAAATTTGAAAGTCAACATTTAAAAATATGCTAACAAGTACCATAAAAACTACTAAAAAAGTTTAGTTGTATTCGACAAGGCATTTCAACTAATTTTTATCTTTTTTTACTAGCTGAAAAGTTTATTTGACAATTCAGTCAATAAGTTTTTTTTTAATAATTTCTAACATTTTATGAAATACCACTTGAATTAATATTTTTTAAAACTCTAACTTCTAGCTTTTATTTTTTTTATATTTTTTCCTTTTATACTTAATAAATTTAACAAACTTCCTTATTATTTTTTAAAAAAATTATGATTTTGTTACTTTTATGTTATTTTATACTTTTCAGAACTAGTTTAACAATTAGTTTTATCTAACAATTATTATTTAATAAATTAGTTTTTGAGTTTACAACTATTAACTAGTTTTTTAGATAATTTTACCGATCATTCAAATAAGTTTTTCGCTAGTAAAGAAAGTTAAAATTAATTGAAATATCTTATTAAACATATTTAAAAAGTTATAAATTTTAAGCATGATTAACACTCTAAATTTATAAAATAAAAAGTATTTAAAAATTAACTATGTGAATTTTAAACCAAACATATTGAATAAGAATTAGCCTCGTTATTATATTAAAATTTTTAAAATATCTCGGAGACTTTGTCGGGAGCCAAAACTCCTAAGTGAGATGGTTAAAGAAAAAATTTGTTCATGCCGTCATATTTCAAAACTAAGCCTCCGTCCTCCGTTCGATTCTAGTGAAAAATGGAAGAATATAAGTGTTTCAACAATGAAAGGAGTTTAAAGTGTTATATCAATATTTTTATTTATCCGTAGATATTAAATATAATATTAAAAATTTATAATACTTATACATCGTGTTTAATTGAGATAAATTTTATTGGTTTACCAATTTATTTGGTTGTAGTGAAAGTGAGCGGAAAATTGTTAAAATTATATCATGTTAATCGTGAAAATTATATTTATTTGTGTAAATGAAAGTATTTTTAAAGTAAAAAAAAAATTTTACTAAATGATTTTATTAACAAATAAATGTTTAAAGATGAGATATAAAATTTATTTTCAATTATGAGTTATTTTTGGTTAAATAAGTAAGTTCATAATTTTTAACTTAAAAGAGAATTATTTAATATTTAATGCACATTATAATTATAATTTCAATAAAATATCTATTTGAGTTGTAATAATATTGTAATTCATAAGATAATAGAATAACTTTATAAAAGTGTTTTCAATTTAATGATTACTTTCTGAATAATTTTATTTATAATAAGAAATAATAATTGAAAAAAGTTAAGAGTATAGAAATGTATAGTAAAATAAATAAATATAAATTCATAAAAGATGAGAATGGAATACAAAATGATAACGAAGTAAACCTTTAACCAATTTTGATGGTAAGCGTGTTTATATTTGGAGGAATTAAATGATTGTATTTCAACTTTTCGAAATTGATCGTCAACGATTTTATTTATAAACATCTAATACTAATAATTAAATTATATGATTTTGACACATGTACAAAAATATTTCTATATACATTAATGTAACACTAGTAATTATTTTTGCATAACTTCTTCACAATGGTATTAATTGGTATTTTGATTTGTCAAAAAGTAATTTACTCTCCAGCACTTTCCCGTCATCCAATGTGTGTGAAAGAAATTATTGAAATTAATAATGTCAAGCAAAATAATTCCCTTTGATTATACAATAAGTTTCTTGAATTGTTGTCATATTTTGTTTGTTTTTGAAGAGATTTCTCTTTGTTCATCTCTTAGACAAGTATATTGAAATTTGATTTTCACAACTTAATCAAATCTTACACAGCATAGTTAATAATGGGTCACTTTTGTTAAACTTTCATTTAAAAAATATGGTGAAAAAGCATGAAAAAACAATAAAATAATTGAAGTTTGTGAATTCCGAAATAGCCCTTTGTTTTTTTTTCTCACGTGATTGCATCTGCCACCGTTTCTTTTGTATTTTTTTTTTCAAATTTGTGCGTATAAATTATAAGAAAGCACAAAATCGGTTATACGCATATTCAATTTTAAAAAAAAAGTTTTCAAAAAAATTGTCATTTTTCTTATTACGTACTTAATAATTTTAATTCAAACATTTCATTTTTTCAACTCGCTTTCACCTAAACCAAAAACTTCACTTTTTTCCATATTTCTCACGCTTTGGTTATTTTATATTTCTCTCAACTGAACACAATGTAAAATAAAATAGGTTCAGATTTCGAACAATTTAAGCTAAAAAAAAAGAGTACCATTTTAAAAGTGCATTAGAATTTTAACAGTTTTCAAGTACAATTTTTTGAGAAAAAAATAAAGAAAATTATGAAGGAGGACAGAAAATTATTTGGAACGCAAGAAGGTGGTACAAACTAATCCCAACTACCATTGGCCTGCACGTTGATGTTAGAGGGTGTTTGGAGTTACTCCAGTTTTCGAATTAACGGTCCAAAAGTAGCGCGAGGCGAAGGGAGACCCAAGACAGAGGAAAATACTAGTCGCCCCTACGAGACAAAGAGAGACTTGTCAACAACGTGGCGCCACTCAAACTGCTTCTCACGCTTATTCTCCTCCACCATTCTTCCTACTTTGCCCTTTAGCCGCTGCCAAAACGCACCCTCTTCTCTTACCCGCACGCGCATTCCATGTATTTTTTTTTTTAAATAATAATCTTATTATTTTAAATACTATTTTAAAATTTCTTATCTCTCAAATTTTTATTGCATTATAAATCTCATTATATTAATATTTTTTTTCAAATAATTCTTAATCTTCCCATAAATCCTCATAATATTTTTTGATAAGTTTTAGAGAAAAAAAATGTATTTATAGCGTAAAAAATCATACACAATTATTTAATCATAATTTATTGTAAAATTATCGATACATAAAAATTAAACTCTAAACTGTGTTTCATACTTTCAAACCAATAAATATTTTACTTTTTATTCAATATTTATTATGAAAAAAGAAATAATAGAAAAAATTGTAAAAGATTAAATAACTTAATGTATGTTGATCTAACATATTTGTTTTTGAAAAGCAGCTTTTAGGTCCACAATATCTGTAGAGGATCATCTACTTGGGCCTCCTCTGGCGGGAACAATCATCTCTTCCCGCCACAGATTGTGAACAGACGGCCGTTTGTCTCTTGCAAAAGCTACTTTCCCTGCCGGCTAACGGTGTGAGTCAGAGGGACGACGTGTGTTATTTATTTATTTATGATATGCTTGCGTTGCATGTGACATAAGACAGTGTCAGTGTGCCCCGTCCTCGTGGGTCCCTCCTTTGGAGGACAATATTGGTGAACATCCTTCTTTGTCTGACGCGTGGTGCTTATTTCAAAAACGCCGTTACCAGAAGGCATGATCATGATTCTGTGGAGGTGCCTCCGTGACTACCGTAGTAGTATGACTCATCAGTCATGCGTGCGTGTATTTTGTTCGCAACCAATCCAATTACACCTTTTCAATTTATTATAATTAATTAATTATCAAATAAATCATGGCTAATCAATTACTATATGTACGCATGTACAAAATACCTAAACGGTTGACATATTTGTTGCCCTTTCTACAAAAATAGTTTCTGAATGGAGCCATTTACTTGCGCTTTAACCCTTTATTTGGATTATTAAAAAAAAAGAGATTTTTAATTGTTTCTATTATCATTTTTGTTCACTCAATAAATTAGGAAGATGCTTCAAACTATAAAAAAGTTATTTTCCCCCTTTAATATTAACATAGGTTAAATGACGTATTTAAATATTTAGATAATTATATTGTTTATATTTTTGGAATACCTTATTTTTAAAATTACAGGAGAGCAATACGATGTTTTTTTTTATATAAAAATAAAGTAAAAAATGATAACTCATTAATATATAATTTGAGTTTAGTAACGTGAGAAACCTCTTTAAATGTGTTATAAGCTTGAGTTTATTTTAGCTAACCAATAAAAACAAACAAACTTGAGTTTTAAAAAAATGCTGTCATTGGCTAGATTATTTAGTGAGAGTTAACCTAGCTAGTACCAAATTCTAGAATAATATCTGAATATTCCCTTTCAAAATATTCTACTTTTATTTGGGCATTCCAAATATTTTTATGTTCGAAAAGTTAATGAGATATTTGCTTTATGATTCAACTTAAAAGATAGAACAATTGAAGTAGAATATTTGGAATTAATTAAAAATGTTGTTGGTTGAAATAAATTATACGATTGATTTTTTTAGATAAATTATACGATTGATTCTTTATCATTATTACTTACTATAACACAATTACTTCTTATAACATAATCCATAATATTTTGTATGCAATTTATTTCTTCTAATTTAAAATTTTCATTACAGATATTATTGAGGGGAAAGTAATTGTATTAAGATTAATGATGGATGATAATTTGAACCTTGTGAAGGACGAAAACCGAGAAAAATTATAGATGAAACAAGCATGAGTATATATAGAATAATAAGGAAAGACAATAAGATCAAAGATACAAAAGCAGAAATACAAGGAAACTTGGCCAAAGCAAGGGACGGGGAAAAGCCGATACGAGCGGTGTTGTCACGTGCGGACGTCATAATTGGCGTCGGCAAATCACACCTTACTTACCAAGATTACTCGATTGTTACTAAGGTCCCATGGTGCCACGTGGCTGGACCCCACTGGTCTGTCTGTTGCCACTGTGCTGTTGAGTCCAAAGCAAGCAAGGAAATTCCACGTGTCGTCCCAGCTGGACCGTAACTACCCTTGATTGGTGTTTCGTCGTGGTTGGTTGATTTACCTGCTGCTGTGTCCCAAACAGTGAAAAAAACAGTAACTCCGGTCATCACGGGCAGAATTAGGGGCAGGCAAGCGTTTGTCACCGAACCTCTCTCCCTCTCTCTCTACCTATTTAAATAAGTAAACAAATAAAACAATAAAGATGGGAATTAAATGCCATAAATATAAATAGGTAATATGTGCCGTTTTAGAAAGAGGCAGAGGCTTGCAAGAAGAAAGAAAGAAAGAGAGAGAGAGAATAGTAACTCTCGCACACTCTCACAACAACGCATACTATAGCGAGTTTGGTAAGAGTTGTTTATGGCGATTTGATCGAAGGAGGTAGTGCATTAAAAGCCACCGTTTGGAATTTTAATGTCTACTATATATAACTTCCGCTGAGCTTTAAGACTCAGACACCCATATCACGAGTATTTACTGCAAAACGTTTCGATTCACCGGTTCACGTCGTTTCGGGTGGCTGCAAGTAGTGTTAGTATTTAATACCTCTTACCTTTTCCCTGTGCTGAGCAGAGGGTTATTCTTTCCTCGCTGGGTTTCTCATTCAAGCTCGCAACATACTTTTCCACAAATGATGGAGTGGCCAGCATGTACCGATGAGTACGAGAAACTCGTAATTCGCATGAGCACCCCCAGGTTTGTTGTCTCTCAATTTCATTCGTTGTTCTTTGTCTTCGAGGTTATTTCTGTTATTCTTCTTTTACCCCTGATTATGTGATTGTTGTTGTGGTTTATAGTTTTCTTAAAATCCTTCTACAATTTGTTTGTTAATTGTTCTTCTTTTCTTTCTCTTTCTCAAAATCCCCTTTTTTTTCTCTTCATTATTCTGAGCCTCTTACTATGAATTTTCATTGTAGAACTGCATCATGTTTTGAAATTAGTTGCTATTTTGTCTGTTTGTATATTCTTAATTTTATTTTACATTGTTATTGTTTCGTGAGATGCATCGTGCACCGATTCGAACTTCCAACTTCTTTTTTTGCGTGCCTCGGGTTTAATAATTTATTTTTTCTAATGTTGTAAGAATGTGTCAAAAATCGTGAACATCTCGAAGGCGGAGAAAAGCATGTTTCATCTAATCCACACCCCTTTTTCAAATTGATTTGTACCGACAACTGTATTTTAACAATTTTCTGACTTTTCTTTGGTTTTCGTGTCTCATGACTCAATTGCCCCTTTTTCTTCCAGAATGTTTTTCTTCATTTCGTTCACATTACTTTACTTTTTTATTTTATCTATTAAGCCCTAGAAATTTGGCATAAAATATGTTTAATTGCGCTGACTTTGACCATTCACAACGAAACAGGGTTGTCATAGACAATGCCGTGTGCTCCACTGCGACAATAGTCAAGGTAACCCCCGCCCGAAAATCCATCATTTTTCTTACATGGATTGTTGGTTTTCATCTAAATCGTGAAAATAAAAGACTAATGACTATGTTTGATAAAATTTGTAGGTTGATAGCGCCAGAAAGCATGGGATCCTTATTGATGCCGTACAAGTTCTCTCTGATCTTAACCTTTCAATTAAGAAGGCTTACATTTCTTCTGATGGCAGGTGGTTCATGGATGGTAAGCTAATTTTTCTTTCTCTTTCTTTACATTATTGGCAATTTTTTATTCCGGTTTCACTGACAATCCTTGCATTGAATTCAATTTACAGTTTTCCATGTCACGGATCAAAACGGAAACAAGCTCACAGATGAGAGCGTCTTAAGCTATATTGAACAGGTATTAATTGTGGCTAATAATTAACTTGAATGTTATTGATTAAAATTGATTTGCCAACTAATGTAGTTCTGGGTTATTGTGTTTGTGTTATGTATCAGTCACTTGGTAGCATTCACAATGGAAAAACCAGTCACTCAAACGGTCTCACGATCCTTGAATTAACCGGCACTGACCGCGTTGGTCTTCTTTCGGAGGTGTTTGCTGTTCTGGCTGAACAGCAATGTGATGTGGTCGATGCTAAGGTTTGGACTCACAATGGCCGGATTGCCTCCTTAATCTACGTGAAAGACTCCAATTCTGAGACTCCTATTGAGGACTCTCAGAGAATCAGTACCATTGAAGCACGTTTGAGAAATGTTTTAAAGGGTGACAACGATATTAGGAATGCAAAAACTTCCGTCACTAATGCTGTTTTGCATGCCGAAAGAAGGTTGCACCAAATGATGTACACTGACCGTGATTACCAGAGGAATCCCATTTTCAAATTCTCTTCTGATACCCCAATTGTCACCGTCCAAAATTGGGCAGAAAGGGGTTATTCTGTCGTCAATGTTCAGTGCAAAGATCGAGTTAAGCTTTTGTTTGATGTCGTGTGCAATTTGACAGAAATGGAATATGTTGTGTTCCATGCCACTATCAAGACAACAATCGACCAAGCGTATCTGGTAATTATTAGATATCAATTGTGTTTTATTTTGTTCCTTAACTTGGTTCATATGCTAAATTAACGTTAAATGATTTTCACTACAGGAGTTTTATATAAGACACAAGGATGGCACCCCAATTAGTTCAGAACCAGAGCGACACCGTGTGATTCAATGCTTGCAAGCTGCAGTGGAGAGAAGGGCATTTGAGGTATAGTATCCTTTTTCTCACTTTTCTTTGTTAGATTATTATTATTATTATTATCCATGGAATCGAAGACAGATACTAGATAATTTACAATAACTCACCCATCTTGCATAATCATCTGAGCTAGACTTCCTTGGTCTTTCTTAGATTATTGTGACCCTTTGCAATGCCTAAGATTAATTAACTGCTAATTTTTTGGATACAGGGTGTTAGGCTAGAGTTATGCACCGAAGACAGACAAGGACTTCTTGCAGAAGTGATGAGAACTTTCCGAGAAAATGGGCTGAATGTGACAAGGGCAGAGATATCTACCATAGGGGACATGGCATCAAATGTTTTCTATGTAACAGATGCGATAGGATACCCTGCTGATCCAAAAATCGTGGAATCTGTAAGGCAGAAAGTAGGGTTAAGCAATTTAAAAGTCAAGGAGTTGCCATTGGTATGCCATGAGAAGGCAGAAAGGGAGGATCAACCAGTTGGGGTTGGTGGGGCAGTGTTACTGTGTCTGGGGAGCCTCGTGAGAAGGAATCTTTACAATTTGGGTTTGATAAAATCTTGTTCTTAAAAAAGCAGAAAGGGGCGGAATTTAGTAGTGTGGGAAGATATTTGCCACTTTCAGAGCACAAATATTCTTTGCTTGAGGTTTGGGCTTTGTGTACATAAAAAGTGAAGGGGGGATTTGGTGATAGTAGTTGTTGTTCGTTGGTTGGGGTTGGATTTGGTAGGTGAAAACTGATTCATATACAGCTGGAGGGGATTGTGTCCCCACCCTTTTAAATGCTCTGCGTGAAGAGGGGGAAGTATTTAAGAGAGTTTGGAGTTGCAAAAGAGGTTGTCGGCCATGGTAAAATTTAAATATACTAGTAGAGGACTATTGGATTCTTTGTTGGCACAGAATAGGTAGAGGCAGAACAAATTTGGTTCATACACTACAGCACAAAATTTGTACATAACGGCGTATCAATTAATATCATTATTAATTTAATGTCTTTATGCACGCTATTTAAGTTTTATGGGTGTTGTTTTTTAAGTCACCATTTACGTTGGTGTGGAGGATAAGATATCTCTCCTTTCAACATTTTTTTTTTTCATTTTATGGGGTGCACAGCTTTATGGCTACTACACGAATGTTATTTGTTCCATTTAGGCTTCATATAAAAAAAACTCATGAATAGGTCAAGTGAAAAAAATTTAGCATTAAATTACAGAGGCTACTATCTTTATTATGAGATTTTGTTAACTCTGGCATTGCTAGAATGCTAGTTGACGCTGGAAGTAAGTGAATGCACGTACAATCTAGTAACATCCGTTTTACGCAAAAGGCACAACTCGTAGTAAATTGGTTCAAGGACAGTCACTATCCATTATCCAATTAAACAATGTCTAGCATAAGGGCCAGTTGCTGGGGAAACAATCTTAGATGATTTTCGTTTATTTTATCTTCATTCCCCGTTTGTGATATTTAATTTTCCTATATATTTGAGATTCGTCTCAAATTTACGCAAGGTATTTATGAGATAATTGTATTTTTATTTAAAGATAAAATTTAAACACAGTTTTATAAGTATTTTTTGTGGTAAATAAAATTATAATTTTATCTTAATAATCAATGACAATCCCAAATGTCAAACTTAATTTTGTGACTTACCAAGATAAAATTTCAATTTAAAACAACACAAACATTTTAAAAAAGTGTATCTAATTTTTATCCTTGATCCAAAAATAAGTCTATAAAAGGCTACCGATGTATGTGAAGTTGTGAAAAGACAAAAAAATAACAACTGCTACTACCAATTTTCATAAACTAATTAACTTTTAGATAGCATAAGTGGGGGGGGGGAATGGCGTGAAAAGTAAAAGAAAGAACATGAGTAATATAAAAAAAATGAAAGTAGAAAAGCAAAATAACTTAGATGTTTGGGAATTGATTTTAAAAATTGGGTCTTGTTTGGATTGGTTGTAGGTTTTTATAGTTTGTTTTCAAACTTATTTTGAAAACAAACTTTGTTTGGATAAAAGTGGGTTAAAACATTCTTTTAAATGAATTTTAAAACTTTATACATTCACTTTTGGAAATAGAAAAAAAAAAGTCTTTTAGTTTTAGTTTTAAGTTCCCAGAAGATGTTATTCTCTTTTGGTAGATTCCTTCACCATTTCCTTACCTCTCATTCAATCTTTGCTAAAGATGACTAAATAAGTTGAGCCAACTGACCTAATCCAAACCTATTGATGAAATGTTTAATTTCAACTTTAAATTTTGAGTTTGAATCAAATATAGATTTTTGAAATCCAATCCGATCATACTTTTATCACAAACTAGTTTATGAACTAAAAAAATTGAATTATGCTTAGTTTAACTTTAACTCATTTAATTAGCGAAGTGAAATTTTAATTTGTTTCATTAAATTAATTAATGATTCAAGTCCCCAAATTACATCAAGTTAGTTTGTCAACTCTAGTCGAAACTAATAGTTTTCTTTTGGAAAAAATAAATGTTTTTTTTGTCTGATACTTGAAATTAACTAATAAAACAATTTAAAAATTATATGATAAACTTTCTTTCAAAAATACAAATGTGGGACCATTATTTTCTTAAGGAACGGTTATATTGGCTTTTTCTGTTTTTTTTATAATTGTTTTTTTTTCTGTTTTTGAGGTTATATTTATTCATACATTTATAATTTAAAAGATTAAAATCACTCTATGTCTATGAGGTGCGAGACATGTTGTTTTGTTTAATAGAAACCATGACATTGGACAAAGGATTTGTTTATCGTTAGTCGATACCATATAATTTGACTCTTTATTTGTTGCGGTTTGTTTAGGGTCACGCTTACGTTTTACTCAAGTAAACTTGCTAAGGTGAAAAATATAAACAAATGATTTTTTTGAAACTTATCGAAATCAATATGCCAAACATTATTTATTTTAAACATGAATAGTTATCCTTTATTTTTTTTTATTCCTTTCATTTCAAAATATTAATTGTTTTGAACAGCTCTATCTTATCTATTAGTATTTCAGAAAATTAATACAGTATTTTTTTTAAATTTTATCTTTGTTTTTGTATGCTCGGTAAGTGAAAAATAAAACATTTTTCTCGCGTTAATTTTTAAGATTAATATTTAATTACATTTTTTTTATAATTTAACAACTATGGTCTTTTAAAATGAAATAAAAAATGTTTGGAAAACTTAGAAAAATAACTTATTCCAACTGATATTTTAAAATGTCCACTTCTAATTATTGATTCTAAATAAAATTATAAATCCAACGAAAAAAGGTATTGGAATATGATAAGTGTCCAAAGTAGTTTAAATTGATCCAAAATAATTAAAATGATTCCTTATTAACAGCTAAATATTATGCAAGACAAAATAGTCTTTTCAATATATATATATATATATATATATATTCCTTTCATCCTCACGTTTGAAAAAAAAATAGTACTATCGTTTACTCTTTCGCTTATCTCATGTCTCATATGCACAATATACCAATTGTTTTTTGAAGTTGTATATTACCATTACTTTTGAAGTAAAAGTTACACCAATTATTAAATCAACATTAGCAGGAGGAAAATTATGAATGATAATATTAATGTACCCGTAAAAAAAAAAAAAATCTTAATGAGATGTAAGTGCTCCAAACAAAAAAGAAAAAGGGCTAGATGCTATATAGAATCATAAAAGAGGAAAAACATTCAAAGAAGGCGGAAGAAAAGACAGACGGCGGGGTGCCTACCTGTCTGTCTTGCACATTTTTTAATTTTCATTTCTTGAAGACTACAACACCTCCAATGTTTCAGCATGTTCTATGTTAAATATTTTATCTATATTAGAATATAATATAAATATAAATATTGCACAAAAACCAACAAAGTTTAGCACTATTGCTACATGATGACAGAGATTTAATTTTCTATTTGTATGTATAAGAAAAAATTATCGAAAGAGAAAAAATTCATTTCAATGATTTCTAGGTCTTAAAGTTAATTTCATAACTTTTAGTTATGAGATACCTTAATTTAGTAAAAATAAAATAATAATAATAATGCACAAAGCAAGGGCCTTGGTGATTTAAACTAGGATGGAGCAACGGTGTTGATCTCAGTGTCGGGCTTTTGGTTGATTTTGAAGTTATAGGTTTGGCTATTGCAGTCTCGGGCCGAATTACCTATTCGTGGGAATCACGAAGCCTGCCTTTTCTATTGTTTAGAACTTGTTCAATGAATCATCATGGGCCATGGGCCCTAAGTATTTTAGCTTCTTTCTATTTCCTATAATTCTTGCAATGGAAGTGTTTTTAGGAGTAATTTCTTAAGAAGAGCATTTTTAGAAGTTTTTTTCTCTCCATAATTGACTTTTTTAGGAGTTATCATCTTAATATAATATATTGAGATTTAATTGAATTTTTCAATTTTTTTTATTCCTTTCAAATATATTTCTTAATTTTATTTTTTAATTATTTCGATTTAACAATTAGGCCCCAAAATTTGTTCTCAGTGATCTTAAATCACCCTAGTTTTTTTTATTCATATATTCAATCTTTTAACCGCTTACCTCTTTTAATCTACCTTTTTGTCTTTATTTTTAAATTAAATTTCTATAATTTTAAATAAATTATAAATAATTAAAATAATCTTGTATCACCATATAAATTACTTATTGTAAATCTAAAATATATTTTATATGTTCAATTATAAATTCTAATTACAATATAAATTATATATTAAAAATATTTATTATAAATTTTACTTTTCTAAATAAACATGTATCTTGTGTTTTGCACAAACTAAAATACTATTTTTTAATTTTGAAAATAAATTTTTTTTTTACTGAAAATAGATAGTTACTTTAAATTTCTGTTTAAGGATTTTTTAAATTTTTTTGCAATCCGAAGATAGGGTTAGTCAATATCTCTTACATATTTTTTTCTTTATAAATCGCTATCTCATACATAATAAACTTAGGTTGAGTTAAATTAATTATGTAGAATTTTTCTTGATGGATAATATAACATTTATAAATCATATAATTAATATATCATTGTTTTCAATTTAACTGTGAATAAAATGAAATTTCATTAAACTTAATTGATGAGTTTTTTTTTTATTTGTTATACTCCTCACTTTAACAAAGTAATAGTTTTTTTTTGGGCACAAATTCAATTCAAGCATTGGATCAGGTTTTAAATTTGGTTTTAACTAGTCGAGTATAACCTATACACAAGGAAACGTATGTTATAGGCCCCAAAACCCAGGTAATGCAAATCTACCATGTCTCCAACAATAGGTTATAGGTGCATTGATGCTAAATTTTACACTTTCACATGGCACACATAAGGAATTTTACGATATGTTTTTCTTAAAAGTTAAAACTGATACGTATCTCAAAACTATAATAAATTAGTATTAGTTTGTGTATTATATTTATTTTATATGATTAATATTTATAATAAATAAATATTTTTATATTTATAAATCACACAATTATAATATTTGAGTCACTAAAAATGCATTAAGCCCAATTAAAATTTGAAAAAAATCCAACAATCTGGTCCAAATTTTTTTAAGGAATCTGGTCGAAATTAGTTACGTCTATGATTTATTCGATTTCGAACTGCTTTATTTTTTATCAGGCCGGTTTTCATGGTTAAATGAATAGTGTGGTGTTTGGTTTCAGTCAAATTGATTCAACCAACTCTCTATATTTTTTTTTGTTAGAATTAAAAATAAATATATAGAATGAATGAAAACAAAAAGTATTTTTTTTTATAAAATCGTAAAACATATTTAAGTATTTACATGCATTTTGTCTAAAGTCCTTTTTTTTTTTAATCCGCTTTGTCTAAAGTCCTACTTGCATTGTATCATTGTTCGTACGTAATTTGATTCATTGAAAATTTAAGGGGAGGAGGAAACCAGAAGTAGAGAAGCTTACAAAATATATACGGATCGATCAAATTTACAATGCAAAATTTGACTTAAAGTACGAACATTGGAATCTCAACACTCTCCTTGGCTAATATTCCAAATAATTCCAGATTCAGTATCTAATTGGCATTTCAGTAAAAAAAAATAAAAAAATCTAATTGGCAGCTACGCATTTGAGGATGATCTTGACACTTATGACAGTCAAAAGATAAAAAAAAAAATTAAAAAATTAAAAAATACTGTTAAATTATTGGTAAGAAATCCACATATAATTAGATGTAGATTTAGATCACAGCCCTTTTGAATTTTTGCTAACTGTCTCCTTAGCAACAAATCATTAATAAATTAAATTCATAAAAAAAATTATTCTAATTCTAATTCATTTATTCATAGCTTCTCATATAGTATATTTTTACAATGACAACAGTAGATTTCAAATTTAAAATCTAATACAAAGTACTCAAAATTATAAATAAATAATATGGTTTCCATAAGTTCATATATTATTAAAACATTTGCCTTCTTAAACTTATTAAATATAAGACTGCATGATTTTATGATAATACAGAATTATTCTTTAAAAATGATAATACAAAATTATAAAATTCCTTTTTTCATATTACACGGCCATACTTTTTCTGACAAAGACCTCCACTGACGAAGCTCTCCTTAATCCTCATTCATTGTCTGTAAATTGGAGCGGTAATTTTCTAATGTCACCTAGAAACTTATATAATTTTTTAATCATCTTTCGCTTTTATAAGTTAGGTCCCTTTATCAACTAAAATAAAATTATTATTATATAAATAAATAAAAGAAGTCGAAACTTTGGGGGCAAACGCAGAATATATAATATACATAAATATATAATCAATAAAAACAAGAAAGCAAACAAGCCAATTCAATTAAAAAACTTATAGTTGCGGAAAGCTAGTGTGCAATCAATACTCGTCACCTTATATAAGATTATTATATTTTTTAATAATAAAAGCACAAAAATCAAGTTCGTTCTTATCGCATCCTAATTTCTTTAACATATTTCTTTTTTGGTGACTTCACTAAAACTTGTTTAAAAATATTTTCAAGTTTATTGCGATTTTTTTATTATCTATTATAGCATTTTGTATATAACACTAAAAAAAGAACAAGTACTGTTTGCTAGTAGAGATGAAAAGGGTACGTAGAATTTGGATATAATATTACAATATGTTTGATGGTAACTTTAATATTTGTTGGGTATCTATACGTATTATTATTTGCTAAGACTAATATTTATTGTATTTTGATTTATTTTAATGAAAATAATTTTTAATTTGTTTTCATGTGATTAGGAGTATTGTTAGTAGTTATTTTTTATGTTTCATTATGCTAAGATTCTAAAATTAAATGAAATGAGAATTTTAGAAAAAGATATAAAAGGCGTATTTGAAAAAAATAGCTGAAAAATTAGTTAAAATTACAATGTGATAAACATACTAATTGAATTAAAATTATTTGATAAAATTAATTATTAAAATAACTCTTAATAGGCATAACAAATAATCTTGCATTTGTGGGTATCGTCCTTAGACTTATCCCGAATTTGATGGAGAATATCCACTTAAATTGGATATGAGTACGGGTACAAGTATTATATATATTTTTTTGACAATTTTTTTGTCACAACATATACATATATAATATATATTAAAGATTTTATTGCTATAATTTTTTAAAATATAAATCAATTAGCTTAATAGTTAAATAATTAAATAACAAACTTAAAATATACATTTAACTAAAAATATAATCGAGTTATTAATTTTTTAACTTTCATTTCTTTGTTATTCATTATATTTATATATTGTATGAATTAAAATACAATTAAAACTTAATATATAATTTGTTTAAAATATATAAATAAAGTAAAATTATAAAAAAAAAGTGTAGTGGATTATTCGTGAGTAGGGGTGGGAATAGACCAGACCGGCCTACAGGAGCCTACGACTTAACCTACATAAAGCCTGATCTGGAATGACCTATTTAATTAAAAGGTTTGGATTAGATTTTTTTAAAAGCCTATTGAATTAAATAGACCAGGCTTAGACTTATTAAAAAACCTTGTGTGTGTGTGTGTGTGTGTGTGTTATTAAAAAGCCTTGTGTCATAGTTGTTTTTAACTTAAGAGGATTGTCTAAGTGTTATCGAAAATAGTTATTAGAATTTTAATACTAATATCCATCTTAATAGTTTTGTATAAATAGTTTTAGTAGTAGTTTCAATAATAATGATTTCGATAATAATAAGAGACCAAGATCAGATAAAAGTAAAATTTAGAAAAGAAATGAAGATTGAATAGAGGTAAGGGTTCAATGAAATACAAAAAAGTAAACAAAAAAATTCATTAAAAATATGATGAATACATACATCGTGACTTTCGAATCAATAGTCATTTTCGTATGAGTAGTGTGAGTGGTGTATGAGGATTTGAGTGATAGTGATTCAATCTAATGAAAAATGATTGTCAAGGGTCTTATTTATATATTTCTAATATTAATGGATGAAATATAGAATTTTGACATGTGTATAATAGTTTTCTGACTACCTAATTCAAATGGCTTTGATTATCTTCGCTTGATATTTGTTGTTAACTGCTATAGACTTTCTTGAATTTGAACTTCAACTTTTTGTCTAAGCACTTCTCTTCTTCACATGTGTAATATGCTTTTGAAAACTACCTCTTTTAGTCTTTGCAATTTAGTATTTTTTTTTGTTTTTTATCCTTAAAAAAATTCTTGCAAATTAGGTTTGTTATGTTTTTTACCCTTATAACATTTTAGATAATATTTTTTTAACGGTTCAAAACGATCTAACCGTCCCCATCTGTGTTCAATAAAGACAAAGCTTCCTTCACTGAAGAAACTTGTGTTGTCGCTCCTTACCCATTTGGCTTCGAGGGAAACACAATCAATATGGGGTGAGATAGATGCTTGGATTTGCCATGGAGAGGTGTGACGTCGAGGTGGAGAATGGCTTTAATGGTGGAACAACTTAACTCATTCTCAAAACGCTTTTACTTGCAACCATTTTCGAAACCAAGAACAAAAATTATGGATTTGATTTTTAGTTTTAAAAAAGTCATCAACACCACCCCTTCATACATTTAAATGATCAATTTTGGTATCACCGTCACCGTCATCACCATAATCATTGACACCATCATCACCATTATCATCAACATCATAATTATTATCATTATTATCACTTTTGTTGTCATCGTCAATATTGTTGTCAATTGTGACTATTGCTATCACTATTATAAAAATACTTTTAAACTAATTTTAATAGAATAGAAAACTTTCAAAAGAAAAATTAAAACTAAAAATAAAAAAAAACAAAAACTAAAATTTAAAAACTAAAAACGTGTTATTGTTTAAAAAAAATCGAAATGACAACTAAAAATAAACTGAAACGGGACCTTAAAGTAATTGTGATTAGTTTTTCCTTTACACAATCAAATCTTTTCTTTCTAAGCTCTAACCTCCGAGTTTCAAACAGGCATGATTCCACTATATGCTTAAAATAAACCAATATATCGGGAAAAGATAATTAACACCATTAAAGCGGAGGGGGCACTCAATTTTATACTCCATGTGCAACCACTAACAACCAGTGGTCGTATAAGCACGTGATGTACTTGGACACAAGAGCTATCCCTATTTACTTATATTTAGATTAATGAGATAATATTATTTTAAAAAGAAAAAAGTTTCAGGAGTAAACTGTACGCAAAATTAGGGATATATATTTAATTATCATAATCATATCAATGATTATTATTTAAATGTACTCTGTATATTTTTTTTAGTGGAAAACCATATTGAATACAGTTTGAGGAAGAAAAAAAGAAAGTTCCACTAGTATCATCTGAAGAAAAAAATTATTTATCGTTTATTTATTATTTATCATTATTTATGATATATCCAGTGATGTACCCAAGACTAGTGAAGACAAATTATAAAAAAATATTGAAATCAGAGGGTTTCATTATTCAAATATAAAAGAAATAAATACAAAAACATATGATTTTACTTATAATTTTTGTAAAAAAAAAATAATTGTGAATTTTAAAAAATTAAGGGATGCAAGTGCATCCCTGCGCATAATGTAGGTCCACCAATGGATATATCTAGGAAAGTTATTTATAAAGTATATTTGTGTTAATAGTTTCTGATTTATCTATGAATTGCTTTTAATTTATTATAATAATATTGTTTTGATTATGAAAATAACTTAAAACTTGTATAATAATAGTTTGGATATTTTTTATTTTAATTATAAAAACAATTTATATAAATTACTTTTTAAAATAAATATTTAATTTATTGTTTATCAAAACCCTTACTGAAAATTGTAGTTCCTAATATATTAATATATATATAATATTAAATTATATCGGTATAACTTAATCAACTATTATACTATTTTATAATTTCATATAAAATAAGATTTTTATTGATCTGACTGTTAAATTATATCTATATATTATCAAAATTGTCTGTGCTAAATTTTGTCAAAATTGAACTATAATAAAAAAGTAATCAAATAATTATATTTTAGTATATTTTAAAAAATTATATTATATCAATTTTAATCTATATAAATAAAGTAACAAATAATTTTATATTAATATGAAATTTTGTATATAAAATTTATGTAAAAAAAACTTTCACTCCAACAATAAATTTTTAAAAAATATCATCCAACTAAAATTTATAAAATAATATAATAATTAACTATTTATATCCATTGAATTTCATCTCATATATATATATATGGAGGAATATTGAAAAAAGTGCTTGAGTGGGTCTAACAGTTAGGCACAGCAAGACATTTGAAAGTGAAAAAGCAGCAGTTTGTGATAGGCAAATACTGTATAGTTATTTGTTGGTTTCATCATTAGGTATATCTCTCTCTCAAATTAACTTTCCTTTTTAAGTGGAGGGAGAATTTATGAATGCCTTGCTTTACAATTTATTCCAGTGATAAATAAAAGGTTTGTTTAAGCGTGAAAAAAGCGAAAGTGCGGGTCACAGTTCCTTTTCATTTTATTTTGCCGTCTTTTTCTTTTTTCTTTTACTAATTTCTGAATACTAGATTAATAGACTATGCACTTATGTGTGTATTTAGGCAAATATTCACAAACTTAATTTTAAAATTAATTTTAATTAATGCTAGTATTAAATTTGAAGTACAAAAATCTACTCTTTAAATCCTTTTTTATATTTCAAAAATAAAGTTAAAACAAATTTTAAAGTAAAAATTTCATTTTAATATAATAATTATACTTTTTTAAAATTCTAATCAAATGTATTTTAAAAGTATCATTGAACGTGTATATCAATTGATATTAGATTTTTTTTACTTAATCATTATTCTCAAAGTTTAAGTACTAAATACGTAGCTTGTAAAAAAATATTAGATATGTAATTGTATTAAATGTTTAAAATAAAAATTTTCTTGTCCATCTTAATTTAATTTAAACAGGATTAACTTTGTGGACAGACTAAAAGTATGTGTTTTAAAAGTAAATTTAATTCTAAACTTTTTTTTTGGGTACAAAATTTGATTTTAACTTCTTACAAGTGGACATGATTTTTTTGTATATAAATAAAATAGCATCTACAATCTCAAACATGGAGTGATACTTATTACATACAATTGATGCCATGACCCTAACTTGCTATTTGCCTAATGGCTATTATGATATTGTCATACATGGCTTGCCTTAATAGACTGTCTACCATGCCTTTCTTTTCCTTTCCAAGATAGTTTCTTTGTTTCTTGGCAACCTATTTTACTTTTTCATTCACCTAATAAAATCATATGGTAACGTGTGGTGATTCTTTTCTTTATTTTTTCTTTCTTTTTTTTCCCCTTTGTCCATATTCACACATTATTATATATTTTTAAAATGGGGAAAGAAAAAGAAAGCCCCTCCCAACAACTTTAATACTATTTTATACATTTCTCCACCAGATTCCAACCAAAACCAAATAATTATTTCCGTTAAAATATTATTTCCGGCATTAAATATTAATTCATTAAAATAATTTTTAATGCCCCCAGTTCAGTATATCTCCTTTTCCTCCCCTTTATTTTTTAATCTCAATTTGGACAGTCTTAGGAAAGTTAGGAACCCAATTACCTGAACAACAAAAACAAAGGATTCATTTTATCTGGCCATTTTCATTTCCCTTGGAAACTCAAAATATTTCAAATTTCACTCTTTCTTTCTGCACAATATTTTCCCATCTATTTTTTTCTTCTTCTCAAAACTCACATATTAGTATTTTCTCCCACAAAATTTCAGCTCATAATTTTTATTTTTCGATTTCATCCAATCCTGCTAATTTATTTTTAATGACGAAATTTACGCAAATGGTGCAAAGGTGAAGATTTTCCACATCTTGTTTCATGCCCAGCTCCTCAAGCTAGCTTTTAATTTTGATTTTTCTCATTTCCTGGCTTAAATTTTTCATCTTTTCTAAAAGAAAAAAAATCATTTCCCAGCAGCATAGCATAGTAGTAGAAGTTTTGGGTGATTGAGTTTGAAGAAGAAGAAAAAATATGAGATATTGATGTGTGGTTTTACTTTATGTTACGTGTGAGTGGTACTACTTCTCAAGTGTTTGAACATGGAGACCAGTGGCGGTGTTAGCGGCGGCGTTACGCTGGTGGGATCGGATGCTCCGTCGGACTACCATGTAGCTCCGAGGACCGACAACCCGGCTCCGGCAAGCGGATCCACGACGCAGATTCCGGCGACGGCGGGAAGTGTTCCGCCGTCGCCACATCCGCCACACACGGCGGCGATGGAGGCGTATCCGGCGAAGATGCCGGCGAAAAAGAAGAGGGGCCGGCCGAGAAAGTACGCACCGGATGGGTCGGTGACCATGGCGCTGTCTCCGAAGCCGATATCTTCCTCCGCTCCGTTGCCGCCGGTGATCGATTTCTCGTCGGAGAAGCGCGGAAAAATAAAACCAACTAGCTCCGTGAGCAAAGCCAAATTCGAGTTGGAGAATTTAGGTAAGTAGTAAAGAAAATTCTATTTCTCTTTTATTCGTGATATTCATAAGGTTGACCAAATAGGTGGTAAAGAAAGAAGAAGGAAAATAAAGATTATGAGTTTCAATCTCTCAATTGATATTTTTATTGATAAAATTAATAAATTAATCATCAAAATAAATAAAAATTCATGACATTTATTAAAAAAGAAGAAGAAATAACCTGAGTTGAAGTGGTAGTACTTTGTTGTTAGTGTTGGAAAATGGAAAATAGGAATGAGAAAATGGGTTATAGGGAAGTGGAATGAGATGAGAGGGAGTGTGGGACCTTTGATTGTTGTCCTGAAAAAGTGAGTTAGCTTTGTGGGTCGGTGGAATCTCGTTATGTCCGTCGTTTTGGCAGTTCGTTCGTTCAAACTGATCCAATCCAAATCTTTCTACGTACTATGTTAGGTACTAAAATCTGCAACTCACGGGGAACAACTTATAGGAGGGAAATAAAATTGCTGATTTATTTTATTTTGAGGGGTTTCGTTTTTTGTAGTTATTTTGTTTTTGTGTTTGTGGTACTAGAATGCTAGTGTTGTGGGTGTTGCTTTCTAGGAGTTGTGTTGGCTAGGTGTAGAGTGATATGGAAGGACTTTAATATTGTTGTGCACTCACTCACTGTGTGTTTGTCAAGAAAGGTCCTAAGACCAAGTTGACATCATGCTCCGCTATTTAGTACTACTTAGTTGTTGATAGGTGATGCAATGCAATTACGTGGTCCTTCTTTCTGCTACTACTGCTTACTGGATGACAAGGCTAATATGGATAGGATTGTTTGTTGGGCTACTCTTGCATGCAAGCTAATATTATTTTCTGAGATTTAAATGGGAAATTAACAAAGTAACAAACTGTTTGATCGAAGAGTGTAAACGTATTAGCCAGGAAGTCTATTTTTCAATTCAATATAAAAAATCACCAAACAATAGACTAGGCTTCATGAAGTTATTTTCTGGGTATAAGATAGTAATATGATATTTGATATGTATTAGATGCATGATCAATATCTGAAGACCACTTTTCACAAACTGGTTTTCATAGAGCATTATTATTTTCAAATTTATTATTCCCTTTAGCCACTTTTTTTTTTTTGCCTATTCAATATGTGCTTACCTTTCTGCTTTTTTTTAAAAAAAAAAATGATATAAGCTTCTATTTTTGCTGAGGAAAGCAAGTTTTCCCAATTTGCATTTACATATGGAAGATTTAAATTTCTACGAAAACTCTTGGTTAAAGCTTGCCATTGGAATGGGTAGCTTTTGCAATAAGCATCATAAAATAATTTTTTGAATTATTTTGCAAAGGGTTTTTGGTATTTTTAAAACCCAACCTTATGCTGGGTTTTAAATTTGATTTGCATCTATTGAAAATAACAATTAGTTCTTGACATGCACTATGAAGATTGTTTCATGAAGCTACGACAAAATTATGTTTCAACTTTTTAAATTGTAACTGTAGTATAAATATTCCCATGCTTTATTTGGCCTATATTACAAATGCCTTGTAATAGAAACTGAGACTTTCTCATTCCCAATTTTTTTGTTAATTAATGATTTTTTTTACCCTTTTTAGGTGAATGGGTTGCATGCTCAGTTGGTGCTAATTTTACTCCCCATATCATCACTGTTAATTCTGGGGAGGTAAGTGTCAGAAATATCTATTGCCTTATATATGCTGTGCTCTTGTTGTGCAATGCAAATTAACATTTCTGATATTTATGGTCAGGGAATAGCCAAAATTATTGGTGGAATAGTATTATCTGACATTTTTCTTGGGTGGAAGCACAACTTTCACCAAAAATAGTCATTGCATCTATGATTTTTTTTTTTATCCTTTCCCCTTTCAAATGTTTCCTCTGTGGCCAGTTTTACAATCTTTTCATTGGTGAGATGACAAGGCCTAAGTTACATGCATGCCTTTTGCCATATGAAGTGATTAATTATCAAAAGAATGACAACCAGAGAGAGTATATGATTAATGACTTGTTAATTTCCAGGAATCACTGTATTCGTTTTCTTTTTGACTGGTAACTGGAAAATATTTTATATGATGGTTGACAAGTGACAAACTACTTTTCTTTTGGTTATTTTAGGATGTTACTATGAAGGTAATATCATTTTCTCAGCAAGGGCCGCGAGCTATATGCATTCTTTCAGCTAATGGGGTCATATCAAGTGTCACACTTCGTCAGCCCGATTCTTCTGGGGGCACACTGACATATGAGGTGAAACATTTGTGCAATTTGATAGTATCATGTTATTCCATGGAAAAAACATTGACTTTATTTTGTGTTATTTTATAGTATCTCTCATAGAGGAAGATTATATGCCTGCCACCCTGTTATCCTCTGAATTATTGGATTTTCTTTGACTGCATATTAGAGTTGTTCTTATGAGATTGTGTACAATCTAGTGGAAACTCTAGTTTCAATAAAAAATTATATTGGAAAATGCTCAGGAGCCTGGCAGATTTGTTTGAATCCCTAAACTTATTGAATTGTTTCTTGTTGGTTTTGTGGAGGAAATTATAAGAGAACAGAGGAGAGAAGAGAGACAATACATATGTGGAGGAAATAAAATTATTCTATTCTAATTCAAATTGTTCTCAGCAACGATACAATAAATAGTAAAAGATAAACTAGTTAGATAACAAGATATTAGCAAAACAGAATATTAAAACTAATTTTCTCCTTAAAGATAGGAACCACTTATTGACTAGGCTAATCTATTAAAACTGTTTTACTCCTGAAATAATATAGGAAACCAACTTATTTACCAAATCCTATATTAAAAACTAAAAAATAAAATATTATGCAGTTACAAAAGTATATCTTCAACATTTCTGAATGATGTGAGAAGAGAATTTTTCATCTAATTCTACAATTTAATAATCTGGACAGTAAAGAATGCTACCACTCCTGCCTTTCTGAACTTTGTTTTTGCATTTCATTTCTAGCATATCATTTATTTTTCATGCTTTTGTCTTTGGATATGTAGTTGCAGTGTATTACTCATGGCTACTGCTACTACTACTTACCTTACAATAGTTTCATTAAACCCAGTGAAAACTCTAGCTCGACCTGTTAAGTTCTTTTCACTCTGCATTCATATTTGAAAGTATTACTATCTCTTTATCCTTCTAAAACTACTATTGTCTATCACAAGAAGAAATCTAATCTTTCTTTCTGCTGTTTCTACAGGGACGGTTTGAAATTCTGTCTTTATCCGGCTCATTCATGCCAAGTGAAAGCGGAGGAACACGAAGCAGATCCGGTGGCATGAGTGTATCTTTGGCAAGCCCTGATGGACGTGTTGTAGGTGGTGGAGTAGCTGGTCTGTTGGTGGCTGCAAGTCCTGTGCAGGTAATGTATTCAATTTCACAAACATACTAGTAGCATGCATTAGATGAAAATTTAGTATTCAATAACAAGGGTACATGATTCTGACTTCTTTCTATTTTCCAATTGATTGATATGTATCAGGTAGTGGTAGGAAGTTTTCTGGCAGGAAACCAGCATGAGCAGAAGCCAAGAAAACAGAGACATGAGGTTATAACAAGTGTGATACCAGCTGCAGTTGTTCCAATCTCTACCCTTGATCCAGTGCCAATTCTATCAGCAGCGTCTTCCATCCGAAACGATAATTGGTCTGCTATGCCAGCAGAGGCCAAGAATAAGCCAGCTGACATTAACGTGTCGCTTCCTGCAGGGTAATTAACTTATAGATCTTCATTCCATCTGAATTTACATTTACTGCTGACAACATTGTAATGTGATGGATTCCTAGTTGTTGGCTTTGCTTTCCGTTGTTTGTTGTGTCTGTAATTGTTGACTTTCTACCGGGACCAGCATTGTTTTCAGAGGTTTACCAGCTTCCTGTTCTTGTAGAATTTGAGTTGGCTGATTAGGTATGCTTTTAATGCTGATGTTGTGACATGAACAACACTTTGATGTGATAGTTATTCATGAGAATCCATCTTCCCTTTGGAGTGATAGATTGCGCAATCCACGTTATTTCTATTAAGACAATATTCTTAATTTGAGAATGACCATTTCTATAATTATTGTACACCTTGTAACCACATAAGATTCTTGATCTGTTAAAAACTCAATCTGTTAGTTCCCATGTCTTGTAAATTGAGAATCGAGAAACTAATAGCAATATAACATAATATAAATTATAAAAGACGTTGTTAATTTTCTTCTATGTTTGAATCTGAGAACGTATTTAATCCTTACTATAAATATGCTGTATATATCTAAATAAATTTTTGGACACCGTTGGTTTTATTCTATGATTTTAGCTCTCTTCCGACAATCTAGGGGTGTTTTGCCGATAATGGCCGTATTATTCTTGATGCAGGTTTGTCTTTATGTAGATAAATGTGCCGTGAAGCTGGGTTTGGCATTTGCTTTGAATTATTTTAATTTTGTCAACGGCCATAATCTTCGGGCACGTAACCTCAATCTATTGTCTTGTATATATATAAATGTTTCTTGAACCTTGGTTTGACACCCGTTGGTTTGCAATAGTTTTTTTGTTTTATTATTTTTCTGGGTAATATAAATTTTTGTGGAAGGGGAAGTTGTTTGAGAGTGATATTTTGAGCCAACCCCACCCACTACTTTGGATTAGTTTAATCTTGCAAAGAAGTGAAGTTGTTCGGTCCATGTCCCTGTCTCACACTATGTGACCCACTCGGCTTCTCCCACTTCTAGCTAGTTCTTAATTAATTATATTGGATATGCATGCGAGGTTTTATTCATAGATAATTATATTCTCCAACCATTAAGATTGACTTAGGGGTGAGGAAGGAGGGATTTGAATAGTTTACATGATCTCATGGGTGAACTAGAAAACTTTATTGTCATTGTTATATTAAACTAAAAATAAAAATTGGGAAATGTATTCTCTTCCTCTTTATAGCATTAGAATGTCACTCATTTTTTTTGGTGAAGGAGGTCACTCATTGATACTGCAAAAAAAGCAGGAATACAGCAAAAAAAAAAAAAGGGTCACTCATTTCAGGGTTTACTACCATATTACATGCACAAAACTACTACACACCCTTTTGTCAAAAAAAAAAAAAACTAGTACACCCTTGCACAGGTAAGAGTAGATCTCTGTTTTTTTTTTTTAAAATGTAACGTTGATTAAATGACAACTTAGTTAAATGGGTAGTTGATTTAGGTAAAACATGTAGACATGTACTACACATTTGATCTACTCCTATATTTTCAATTTTAGATAGTAATATCCTCACTTTTCCAACTCAGTTAATTCATTTTTTTTTTCATTTCTCTCGTTGCACGGTGATCTCTCTACACACAATTTATCAGAGTGTAGATATATTTTCAAATTTTATAATTTCTCAATTTAATTTATTTTTATTATAGCAACTATGACTATTTTTAAATTTAAATTGTATTAACTAGTGTTATTATTATGAATATGTTTTTTAATAAACCCTGGACAACAGGCAGTGGCATATCCAAAAATTCTTTCTAGCGGGCAAAAAAATTTATAATATTTTCAAAGAAAAAATAATTCAATTTTTACAAAATACGCAATATATAGCAAAAAAAATCTATAAAATACCTATGTTTTTTTTTATAAATTACAATTTCTCTTTACATATTTTTAAAATATTGTATGATTTTTTCATTGTCAATACTATAAAAATTTTAAAAAATAAAGTGATAAAGTTTAATACCAATATATTCTCTCTTTTATCTCTTATAATTTTTTACATTCGTTTAAAGAAAAAAAATGTTTCATGGGAGCAAAACTAATTTTTTTATGGGAGGAAAAAATAAATATTATATATATATATATATATATATATATATATATATATATATATAAAATGTAAAAAAGGAAATCTTGTGGAGACAATTACTCCCACACCTAATAAGGTTAATCCCACACAACACAATGAATGAAGATTCAAATTTACATTAGAAGCTTATGCCCACATTTTATAAGGGCAAAACTATTTTTTTTATGGGAAAAAAATAATTATTATTATATATATCATGTAAAAAAGGAAATTTTGTGGGGACAATTGCTCCCACACCCAACACCTAATAAGGTGGATGAACCATTCACAACAGACCTCCCAAAAACACAAGTCTTCAAAATTAATTATTATGAATACCTTATTATTTTCTCATTCAAATTAAATTGTACTTACCAACAAGAGATGGGTATAACAAAAGAGATTGTTAGTCCCTCACAACAGGAAGGTTCAAATTTTCAGTAGAAACTTATGCCCACATTTTATAGGGTCCGAATTTGGATATTTAGTAAAACAAAAGTAAATTTAAGGGTTCATTTGAGGTTGTTATGAATTTTTAGTTTTTGGTTTTTAATTTTTAAATGTAATTTTGAAAATAAAATACATTTGACAATAATAAAGTTGAAATGATTTTAAACTCATTTTTGAAACACTTAGACATTCATTAAAAAATGTTTTGTGGATAGATTTTTAGTTTTTAAAAAAGCACACACTATATTTGATATGGTCCTTTCTATTACTACTATGCTACAACACTTGACACAAGCATTAACACCATTGTTATCACTACCACTGATTATAGTCAACAATATCATCGCTATTGTCGTCGACACCACTACCAACAACAACAACAACACCACCACTGCCACCATTCCTACCAACAATGCTATCACCACCATTGTTGTTGTATTAATTGTTGACGTTCATTGTTGTTGTCACATTGTTATTACTGTTATCATCACACAAAAAATACACTCTAAAACTAATTTTAATAGGATAGGAAACATTTAAAATGAGATGATTTTGAAAATAAAAATGAAAGAAAAAACTAAAACTAAAATTTAAAAACTAAAAACTAGTTTTTTTTATAAAAAAATGAAATTCATAACTAAAAACTACTCCAAATGGACCTAAACATTTTAACCATAATTTTAATTATTTTGTCATTTTTTAAAAATATATAAGACTAAAAAAGCATGAAATATATTTGATAAATGATAGTAATAATTTAACAATAAAGGTTGTATTATATATTTAAGCAAGGATTTAAAAGTAATTTTATAATAACGGGTACCCATGGGCACAGCCGCACAGTACCTTATTTGCCCCTTCCTTGTGAAAATACTAGTTTAAATTATCTATAAATACCCACTTAATTATCCATCATCTGTCTATTTTGAATTTTACTGAGCTGGTATGGATATTTTTGTCATCCGGCCATGGGAAACGGTAAAAGAATTAAACCATATTTCATTTAAAGTTCTAACAAGTTCTATTATTTTACAAATATTATCGTTATAATGACATTATTATCCTTGAATTTAAAACAAATTAAATGTTATTTTTTATTAATTTAATTTAATAAAAATATAATAAAATGATTTTAGTTTATATAATCAAATAATTATATATATATATATATATATATATATATATTATTCCGTACATAAAATATATAAAAAAATCTCACTTTTGGAATTTTGCGTTTGGAGAAGTCCCCGCAAAAAATGATGAACTGCTAATGTTCCGAGTCATTTGCCAAACTATATAACGTCTTTGCAAGCCACAGCTCGCTGTGCCGCCAGGAAATTTCCTACAGCGTAAAAAGGAGACATTAAACTTAATAACTTCTTGATCAATGATCATTAATGCTTGGAGGCTTCCATTACTTGGAACATAAGTACGCGTTTCATTGACACACACACTACATGAATCTTTCCTAGAAATAATCCCCTAAGCGACTTTATTAAGAAAACCTCATAAAATATTGAACAAAAATTCACTATATATACATCGCGATATTCGAAGTTGGTACACAAGTACATCAAAACATGATCATTAAATAGTTTTTGTAGATATGGATAGGATACTAGTAGTAATACCTGTAATTTTGTGCATAGTTGGAATCTCGGTTCACAATTCAAAGTCATCAACCTCTTTGCTTGTGTTTTTTGTGATTAACACGATAATTTTCTCTATTCTCGTGGGAAGTCGCAAATCATCTTTAGCAGAAGTTGACATGGCTTCGCCTTTACTACCATCTTTTTTTGAAGTAGCGGGAGAAGCACAAGGTGGCTTTTTAGAGAATGCAACGTATGATAAAGTTGATGAAAGTAACGATGGATATCATAAATCTCTATTTAATATTGAAGATGAAAGTGTAGACAATGTTGATGAAATTACAACGCAAGAGCAAGAAGAATCCGATGATAATCTGAAGACAAGAATTGAAAGCTTCATCGTGAAGGTCTACAAAGGATGGATTGAGGAGAGCTACTGGGATAAATATGGCATAGACATGTGAATTGGAAGTGAAACTATGGTTTAACTTGGATCTAGTTTTTCTTAAATGAAGTATTTTTGTATGATTAGTATTAGCTTCTAATTAGCTTTCTTTTGTATTTTTTTTAATCATTGTGAAAGCTTAATATAATTTGTAAAAGTGTTTGATCTAGTCAACCATGCTACCTTTATAATGTAAGTACATATAAGGTAACTCGTTTGTAAAATTGATTTTAAGGTGAAGTGATTTATGTTTAATTATTTTTATTTTAAAAAAATAGTAGTAAAATTTAAAACAACTTTTTTATCCAACAAAAACTTTCGAGTTAAACAAGCTCCCTAGTTGTGGCTAAGGGTAAAGAGTGACCTAGTCCCCTTCTAGCACCAATATTCCCACCTTGAATCCACATGTTAACTTGTTGGCAAATGTGTCAATTCATTTTAAGTAGTAAAAGACTCACAAATCTGAGTGTCGAATTCACAAGGATTTTGATTTTACTTAAAGTGATGCAAACTCAATTATTAAACAATTAGAAGAAGTAGAAGAGATAATAAATTGTAAGTGTAAAAATTTGGGGGGAAAGGAAAAGAAACAGATAGCAAGAAAAAAAACAATAATTTAAATGCAAAAAGATGATTTCAGAATGTGATTATGTTGGGGGCATAACATGTCAAAACTACTTGTGATGCAAGTTAATGATTTTCTCTATCTAATGAAATCCTTGTTTCCACCCACATCTACTAAGACACTCTATATTTGGTTTCCCACATAAAGAGCCTAATTTATTTATTTTTTTCTCCCAACTTTCTTTACAAAGATAAAAATAATAAATCGCATTAAGATCAGAAATGTATGAAATAGGCTAAACGAATGTCAATTTATTTCTAGCAATGATTTCATTTAGATATTCTTCCATAGTTCTTTAGAAAAATAACCATTTTTCAATGCATTATCCCTTAAACACTATATGAATAATCAACTCATAATAAATAGAGAAGTACAGAGAAAAGAGTAGTAAAAACAAAATTGTATTAAATAGATAATAGAAAGAGTTGCATTTCAAGAGTTTGCCTGCCAACAATGGGAGTTTAGCCTCTCACCATGAGAGACTTTACACTTTAGGGGCTAATGTGGATGGAAGAAGGGATTGGATGGCTAAAAGAAATAAGGGAGGAATGGCTAGAGAAAGAGGATTTCCCCTATTAGAGATGCTCAGGCTTTGGATATTTTCAAGCTCTCAGACTCGGTGTGTCTTCCCCTCCTGCTTCTTACTCCTTTTATAGGCCTAAAGTAGTTTACTTTTCACACTGACTTCGTGCTGAGCGCGCACTTCTGGGTTTAGGGAGAATGTCGGTTTAATCATGCGCTTAGCACGGTGTTCGTGCTAAGCGCGACCTTGGGCTTTCTCGTGGGCCTTCTTCATGCTAAGCGTGAGCTGGTCGCTAAGCGAACAGACGTGTTGAGCCGGTCTTATGCACTAAGAGAGCTGTCCAATTCTTTCAACTTTTCTTTAAGGTTTTTTCTTTTAGTTTCTGCATCAATTTTCCTCTAAAGCACTTAAAATCTTCTTCTTTTTACTTCTACTGATAAAAAATTGCAAAGATATTAATTTCTTCATTATTTCATTAAAAACAATAGTAAAGTGAAGAAATTGTAATCATTCTTAACCAAAAATAACTATTAAATTAACTCAAATTTCGCAATTATTAGATGACAACATAAGAGGTATTATCCGTTTTGGTACGTAGTGACTTCGTCATGATTTTGTCTTGAGAAGACGCTCGATGAGTTAGAGGAGGAGAATGTTTATGAAGTACCCTTGGCCTTAACTCTAAAGCAATATTGGGTTTTTGGTCTACTAGAACATCTTTCTCTATAGACACAACACAACTCATATATTCTCTTGTTATGAAATAGATCATGCAACAAACTTACATTTAAAAAAGAAAAAAGAAGAAGAAAAAAGGTAGTTGATGATTGTTGTGCATGCTTATTTTGTGCACTCATTTTACACAACAAATATATACTTTTTCCTTAATTATTGTTTAATTTTGTCCTAGTTAGTTAGAATTTAATGCTTTCTTAGATTCTACTTGTTATACATGAATTTTTAGCATTTATTAGCAGAGTGCTAGTCATAGAGAGAGAAAGAAGTTGCTAGAGAATAGAGCTTGCCTAACAAGGAGGTTCGTGCAAAGAAGGTCACGTTGCAGCTCAAGAATGAAAGAAGAGAGCTAGGTCATTTTGTAGAACTCACCTAGCAAGTGTAGCTTGACCAGCAAGCAGATCTCACTGGGTGGAAGAAATTAGACTTAATTTTTGGGATTTCTGAAAAACTCACTCAACGAATGGATCACGCCTAGCGGATCAAGCCTACAGAGTGGTGACTTTTGGAATTCACAAAGAGCTCACCCAGGGAGTTGTATTCTCCTATCGAGCAATGCTTTATGTGAACTGACAAGAAAAAAGCTCATGGCCCATCATAAAAAGGCACATTCTCTTAGGATCAGGGGCATCATTTTAGGGCTTTGAGAAGGGTGTAAACATGATTTCATTGACCTCTCTTCCATTTTTCTTCATTGTTCACCCATTTTTCCTTTTAATACTCATTTTGTAAAGTCTCTCATGACACTGAGAGGCTAACCTATCCATTATTGAGAGCTTGGATGCAAAAAAAATCTGTGATTTACTACTCATTTAATGTTATTTCAATGTTATTGCTTTCTTTTTGTGTTTATTGTTTTGTTTATGGCTTGATCATCCATGTGCATGTTTGTTATAGCGTGATTAATTGATTATCACTGGGAAATGTTTTTATACTAAGAACTGAAAAGGGATTCTAATTAACTCATATCTAGGGATAGAATGGTGTTGATTAGCCTTTTTATAAACCATTGCTCTTAATTAAACCATGTGGTTTAGCCTTCTAAGGGATTAAGAACGGAAAGTGATTTAGGCTTTTTCACATGAGGGAGTGCTAGAGTGGATTAGTTGATTAAGGTAATAGTTGACATTGCATTGAATGGTGAAAAATTCTTAACATTACATCAAGAGATCTTTTGGTAAGCCAAACACCTAACATTTCCACAAATTTTGCACTAAATCTTCTTTTGCCCTTAAAATGTTTGTGTTTTTGTCTCTTTGAACTTTGCCTTGTTTTTAATGTCCTTGTTTAGTATTGAACGTTAAATTTTTTCATTCCTATCTTAAAAATTAATCAAATTAAATTATACATTTCTTATAACATTTGGTTTTACACAAATTGTTTAGTACAACTTAGTCCATGTAGACACGACACTCGAACTTTCCGTTTATTTACTAATTGCATAATTTGGTCCACTTTCCAAATGATTACCAATAACTCATTTCCTATGTTTATTTGTCATGCATTTTAGTTCACAAACTTATTCATGTGCAAAAGCTAAACTGTTTCATATAAAATTTTAGCATATTTAGAATGACAATGCAAACCATAACTATGTTTCGAATCCATTGGTGGGATGATCTACATTAATAGAAGGAACTCGTAAGAGTTGGGAACATGTTTCCAAATATTCACCACTACCAAAAAAACATAACCCAAAAATAGAAGCTACAACAAGTTTCTATAAAATAGTTTTAGATCATCATCAAATCTCAATCTTTTTATGTATGTTAGTTTATTTACTTTTATGATAACTTTCTTAAAAGTCATATCAACAATGATATATAGTTGAATGATAACTCAGAATATATATATATATATATATATATATATATATATATATATATATATATTCACCTGCCATATATCTTTACCATGGGCCAAATGTTAATTACCCAGAAAAATATTTTTAATATATTTTACACATTAACTAAAATTGATTAGAATTTACAAAATAATGAATCGTGCTCTTAATTTTTTTTAATGGCTGATCAAATATTTTAAAAAAATCCTTAAAGAAGCACAAGGTGTATCTCTATAGGATCCATCAAAAGTCACTGTGCCACACCACCCACTCCTCCCTGTCAACACCAGCTCACTCCACTCATCCCACACCTCCAAGATAGGAAAAGGAATTAAGAATTAGTTTGTTTAAACTTAAAAAAATCAACTTTAAAAATTAAATATTTTTTAAGAAACATAAAATTTGCTTCTTAAAATAAGCATAAAACTATTTTTTTAAACAAAAGCAATTTAGACAAATATACTAAAAATCAGAAAAATTGCTTAAAACAAGAAAAAACTGATAAACAAATAAATTTAAACAAATTATTATTAAACTATGCATTTATTTCAACAAATAAATTTAAACAAACTTATCCTAAATAACCATGAAGAAAGAGGTTCCTTCTCCCTTTGAGTCATTTTCAGGAATATTTTTTAATGAATTCCACCATACCATTTAAAAAAAAATCTCTTAAAACATCTTCTAATTCCTCACTTTCCACACCACAACACTACACCGGTTGTCACCCTTGTGCTCTTAATAAATCAGAAAAATTCATGTATTCTAAAAAGACTATTAGTTCAGTAAAAAAAAAAACTGTTAGCAGTAAGTGTTTACAAAATAAAATGTGGGGTAACATTTCTCATTTTTAATGCTATGACTAATATGATAATGCTCATTCATTATTCAATGGTACAAAACATTTTATTATTTGCTCTTCAAAGTTCAAACATGTAAGAACTTCTTAATAAAATGATTCTTCAATACAACTAAATAAATGATCCTTTTAATATGGAAATTCTGCCTCTCCGGTGCTCGGTAGATGATCACGTAAGATGGGATGGGACTAGGACTGGAAAGAGGGTGTTGAGCAACTATTTCGTCTTTATTAACCTTACTTTACTTACTTTACTGCTCTGAATAAGAATTGAAATTCATTCACTTCTAAACAAACAATCAATATCTAGCCAACAGGTTCTAACTATCCAAATATTATTATACAAACTCCAAAAATTGAAGAAGCAAATATTACATGAGAAACATTTTGATTCAGCCATATTAGTTACTATGTAATGCGTGTTCCAAATGTTTTTAACCAAGACCTGTGCCTGCCTCCTTGCGAGGTGCATCAGCCTTAATGCGGGGTGGCCTGACAATTCGGTCAATGAGACCATATTCAAGAGCTTCCTGTGCGTTGAAGCGTTTCATCCTGCTCAGGTCTTTGGTAATCTGAAGAGATGCATTAGAAATTAGCTTCGTAATCAATAAAACTTATGATCTCGAGCTGTGATATAAATACCGGGAAGGAAGGAATTAAGATACACAAGCAAAAAATGGACATGGATGTGAAATAGAAAAACTGAAAAAGAGACATAGAAATAAGTGTTGAAAGTCAAAGTTGAATTTGACTTCAACTACAAGGAAAAGCTAATGATTTTTTTTAAAGATGTTTTCTTCTTTCTTTGAAGTTGGTTAGTCAAGCAAATATACAATCATGAGATTCAAACCACAACAGAAGTCACAAACTCATTTATCTCCATGTATTTCATTGTTGGATGAACTGACCTTCTCAAGAGGCTGACCTGTTTTCTTAGACAACTCATTGAAAAGGTAATCTCTGATTCTAAGAAGTTCATTTGCTTCATTCTGAATGTCATCGGCCTGACAATTTTCATGATGTTAACCATCAAAGTAAAATCAATCCCATTCATACATCAGAGGTGATATTGATGTCCTTTAGACAGAAGACAGACATACCTGTCCACGAGCAGCTCCAGCTGGAGATGTAAGGGCAACTCTTGATAGAGGCATTGCAGAACGATTACTCTTAATACAGCAGAACAACATAAAAAGATTAATAGATCATCAGAACTATTTCATGAAACTAGAGAGGTCAACGGACTCAATACAATGAGCTAAAGGCACAAACTGCATAAAATCTATTCGACTTGGATGTTGCAACACAACAGAATGGAGCAAAAAAAGGAAGCTTAGGAATCAAAATTATGATGGAATTAATAGCTGAAAAAGTATTTCAATGTTCATTACAAGACTTATCAGTTTTTCAATTGTAACATACAGTACAATAATTGATATTACTGATGATATGGTCATTCATGAAAGACAAGGTTATGACATGCTCTTGCTGGCCACAGAAGAAGAGAAAGACACTTGATATATTTTTCTCTTTTGGGGATTGTATATAAGGATTTAATGTGTTGTTTCAAATGTATACGATGTCAAGCATAATTTTTAATCATACACAAATATATCATGTATGATATAGAGACAACTCTCCTGTAAAAAAAAAGGTCCTAAAGTCCATACAACATAGGACATGTTTGATTATATTAAGAATAGAAATCTCTAATCATATAAAGCCTTACTAGGATAGACTTGACTTCTATAGGTAATATTAATATTAATAGATAGTGATAATACAGTACCTTTTCTCCAGCTGCAAGGAGAAATGCTGCAAGACTATAAGCATAGCCAACACAGTGGGTGGCTACAGGACTTTGCAAGCTCTGCATGGTGTCATATATAGCCATGCTTGGTGTAAGCTGCAAAATTTGTAAGCTTAAACAAGTTAAAAACCATGACTAATTATCAACATGAAGCAAGGAATAAATGATTTAATTGATTTATCATTTAACACTAGAACCATAAGAGACTTACATCACCACCAGGACCATTGATGTACATATAAAGCTTCTTGGAGTTATCTATACTGTCAAGATACAGCATTGTCGCCAATATTTGGTTACTAAATTCTTCATCTATCTCTTGTCCAATGAAGATAACACGTTCTCGATACTGCACCAATAATGCACTAGTTTTTGTACTAATTAACTTTAAAAAAGAGATGAATACCTAAAGGAAACTTGAGGTTCACATGTGAATAATGATCTATACCTATGTGATACAAAGAAAACCAGCATCTGTTATGTGAGAAGTGGAAAATTAATAACATACACCAAGGTGTAATAACTTACAAGGGCATTCCATACATCAACCCATTGCCAAGTTCCTTCACCAGGTGTCCTATAGGGGACTTTAGGAGTCCCTATGGGCATCATTCGAATACGTGCCATTGATGGATTGTGGTTAGCATACCTGAAAACATGAGAAGCGTATAGTTTGCATCAGTTTGTTTCCAACAATATATAATATTTGTGACAAACACTTCTACAAAGTGTAACATAGTGTGCACTCCCAAGTAGTGTGTAAAACATGTTGCATTCATACTTTTACTAGGTCAAAGATTATTAAGAATGCTCTTTAAAATTCACATCTGTAAAACTGAAGATATATTGATAGAACACCTATTGATAAATTGAAGAACAGGATTATTAAATCACAGAATACAGTAGAATTTGTTGTCCCATAGTAAAAGGCTCCTATAGAGATGAGTTCAAATTTTCTATCCAAATTACCCAAAAAACACTCACCTACCCCCGTATTTACCTATTACACACCTATGTAATTGCTCCTAACTTTCTGCCCTTGACTGTCAACATGGCATTACTATTCAACATATTCTAATAATATACATAACTGCTAATGATAGTTATTATTATTTTAATATGGAATTGCTTTTACTTTCTGCTCATAACTACCCTAACTGTCTCCAAGGCTGAAAGTAGGAAGTTGGTTCTTCCTCATTCTTTAGCCACTTTAATAGCAATTAGTTCTCCATCTTCATTTAGGGCTTCATTATATCCCAAAATTAACAATCTTAATTGTTTCTCTGCACATGGACATAAGGGATGGAATTTTTCTCCACACCTGAAGCATAAACCCTTGCTTTTCATTTCTGTCAATCTTGGTGTGTTACATGGCGCAGGCCTCTGCTTTTCAAACCCTGCAACCAAGGCTGCCATAAATTTTCCCGAAGTCAAAGGTGCCTCAAATTCTCTCAATAAATTAAACCAATGGATTGTTGACTCTTCCATACTTGGTTTTTCCAATTTAATTTTGACAACCTCACTTGCTCTGAACTTCAAAATTGGTTTTAGCCTTTGTGGTCCATCCAATTGGGTCTTCTTTATCCTTCCACCTTTTTTACTGGCACACGATATTTCACCAAAACTGTGATGATAATCCAAATTAGACCCATTTCCGGAAGAATCTCTCTCATTGCAGTTAGAACTTTCATGTTCATCCTTTGGATGTTTGCCCAACACCTTCCTTAACAGCATCTCAGTCATGGAAATTTCCATACATCCTATCTTTTCTTCCATGCAAGCATCAATTTTAGCCTTCAACCCTTCAAATTTTTCCTCCAACAACATATGCTCAGTCACATTAGTCATGGTGAAATGATGAATTCAATTGCCACAGAACATCCACTTTAGAATCCGGCAAGAAGGACCAAAATGATAGAACACCAATTGTTAAATTGAAGAATAGCATTATTAAATCACACAAAATACATAGAATACAGCAGAATTTGCAGCCCTAGAGTCAGAGATGAGTTCTCTGTCCAAATTACCAAAAAAACAACACTCCTATCCCCCTATTACACACATATTTAATACATTGTAACTGCTCCTAACTCTCAGTTGCCATCATATATGATATCATGTTATGGCCACTATGAACTTGGTTGCTGTTTAAAATTACTCGCTAATCCAATAATAATAATACCAATAATTATAAGATAAGTAGGATTTGCTTCCAGAAGCAAGGAAAACTGTATTGGAGTGGAAGTGTCACATTTGCAGGTTCAGGGAATTAGAGCCTGTAAACCTACCAGGCTCATTAACAAAATACTATAGCAGAAATGGAGCACATCAACTGAGCAAAACATGACAAATACACAATTTACCTCGCATGAAAAAAAAAGAGTTACGAAGAGGAAAAAAAGAAGGAAATAGAGCTTATTCCTCTCATAAAAGATGTAAATCGCAAGCGTACAATTCTAGTTATTTAATCAATTACTCGCCAATACAAATGGAGGAATAAGAGTAGCAATTCAAATCCAAAATATCATAAACTCATGTTAGGAATAATCTAGCAAGGTTTAGCGCAGCGAAGAATGCACCAATTCTGAATAAGGCACACGCCAAAAAAAATAATCATATAACCGAAAAGAAAGGAAGATGAATTGGAAATAGGGAGTGAAGGTTACCGACAGTGAAGAGTGTTGTGAACTTTTCCATAAAATTCAGCGGTTACGTTAGGTCTTGCCGCTCGGAAAGAACCTAGAATTGAAAACGGTGAGCCAGCAAGCACAGAGACATAGAGAGATTGAAAAATAACAACAAAGAGAGGGAATGAGACACACTCGCAGCTTGAAGTTTCAATCCGGAATAGAGCTTTGTGGCAACACTGCAACGGCAAAAGAAAGAACACAGTAAGCATTAGTCAAATTAAAGAGTGAATTGTATAATTTTGAAGGAAAGAGAGAGAGAGATTGTAACCTAGAAGTAGGAGGAGGAGAAAAACGAGGTGCGGAACCGGTGGTGTAAGGTGCCACCGCCATGTTCAAGAAGTGAATAAGAGAGAGCGGATAGGGAACAAAAAACCAAAATCTGAAGAGTTACTTGCAAGAGAAATGAAGATGAATGAAGGAACATCAACCACAATGCCGTTTCGATCCTCCTTCTCCTAAGTTTTATACTCGTTCGAGTGTATTTCTTCAGGTAAATAAACATTTATTCTGAAATAAACATTTAATCTAAGTGACCAAGTGTGCTATTACTGATAAAAAGAAAAAAAAATATAAAATACCAAGTATTAAAAGTACTTAGTAACATTATTTTTTTTTACTTTTTATTTAATAAATTTTGTTAGCCTAAATTCCGAAAACTTGTTTTTACTTTCACAACCTTGTATTTTACTTCTCTTTACAATATTAAAAATATAAAGTATATTAATTTTCTTTTCCTCATTAGTGTCTTTGAATTATGAATTATTCCTTTGCAAAAGCTAATCAAAATGTTAAAAATATATTATTTAATTTTTTACATGAAAAATATATTATTTAATTTGTTTAATTTCTGTGTAATTTTAATATAAAAAAATTATATTGTCAATCAATCTAAAATCATTATCGATATAATAGATAAATATTATAATTAAAATTTCCGTCCCATTTGGGTAGGTTACACCTGAATTGACATCCCTACAAACACAATCACAAGGAGAGAAATTATAATTATATACTACTTAACTGTTTGAAATGTAAAAATTAAGATAACTAAATGGTTTTTAATTCCGCGTATTTACTAATGTCATCAAATGATCAAGATTAACACACAAAAGTTACCTGATATATTAAAAAAATAACTGTTTTTTTATAATAATCACGTGTTTTTAAATAACTTAAATTTAAGCGTACAGGTAAATTACAAGGTTAAGAATTTTGCAATTTGCCTTTGCTACAAGCAGCATGAATCAAACAGGCAAAAAACTGCTTTGAAATGTATTATACAGATACAGAACCACATATACTATTGTCCATGTCCAACAATGGAAACAAGCCAGCAACCCAAACCTAAATTTTGCACGTTAGTCCAAAATAGCATTGAATATGGGACGTAATTAGCTACCCTCAACCGCACACGGCTGCTGCACAAAACAAGCCATCAATCATCATGGTCATCCAAAGATGTGTAGATCATCCTGCACCAAAGAGCATTTGTAAGAATAATAGCTTAATGTAGCACTTCTTTTTAATGAATACTAGCCCTTTTTTTCTAGTCACCATACCAAAATAAGGATAGGAAAAGGATAAAAACAATATAGAAGAGTTTGAAAAGCCTTTGCTTCTTTTCCTTAGGGAGCAAGTTGAATATCTCTGTGACATCAACCAGATGTTTTCCTTGTCTGTACCTGATCAAATGGAATGAAATGTGTAGTTAGCAAGACCAAACTAAGCATATTCCAGTATATCAAGATATCAAGGATGACTAAAGCAAGAAAACATGTCATCCCCATTAATTTCCTCTAACTATAAGAAATCCTTAACTAAACAAAATGGCAGCTGGGACATACACCACACAGGCAAACGCTACTAGATGATGTCAGTGAGAAACTGATACTGAACTCTACAACTGGCAACTCCTGCTTTATTTGACAGACAAGGGACATCCAAGGTGCACAGACTGTGCCTAAAGAACTCCAGCAAGCACATCCAAGGGTCACTCTTGGCCCTAGTTACTAATTCAGATATCAAGTCTTTTCCTCAAGTAATGAGATTTGAGAACCAACAAGCACGTCTAAAAATGTGGCCTGCTTAGAAATTATATAATGAATGAAGCAAAACCCTGTTTACAACTATTGACTTCGTTTGTCTCATGCACCATGGGTATATTACTCCTTTGGCTGGTTTACAATATAAGGGACGCTAATGCTATTTTCGAGTTTGGTTCAGTTTGAGACTGAAACTGCACTAAATTAGCCTTCACTAATCCACAAAATTTAGAAATCAAACTAAGTTAATCTGAACCACTTGTCCCAATTTCATTCGGTTTATCAAATTCCTACAAAAACTAAACCAATTATAATGATCTTTTACAAGACATGAATTAAAGAAGATAATAACATATACTCCATATTTATACAGCTAGATGAGTGGTAGAAGTCTAGAAGATCAAGGAATTATTAGATTAGAAGTAAAAATAAGCAACTCCATGAAGCATAAACCAACCCGCATATTATTATATTATATCAATCAAGTTGCCTTGTCTTGTGCCATCAATAAGTTACTCTTTTCCTGGGTAGTCACACTACTACAATGCCAAAGAATGAAAAAATTCAAATTTCTAACTCAAGCTGCCATCCACTCTTAAAATAGTGTGCAGACATTGATTATTTCCGCAGTTCCACTTAAAGGTTTCTTAAAAACATAATATTCAGCAATCAGTATCTTTCATAAACAATAAAATTTCTCAGCTTATTTCTAAATTTGATAGAAAACTTACAATCTCACATTGTAGTAGAGGTAAGGAGCACAGATCAATGACATTATCCAATGCCCTGTTACAAGGTAGAAGCCGAATAGGACACCTACTATAATATATTCAGGCAATATCACTTTGTTTATTCGAGATGAGGAATCATATGGATTTATATAATCAAATTCTAGGTCTGCCAGGCACATTAACTGCAACAAGTGTTAAACAAAATCAGCTCAGATAAAAAAGATGACAGTGCACCAAACACAACCAAGTTCATTATAGACTCCTGGATAAAATATTAATGACAAGTCGCATTTTGGTGGTAATAACACTTAACAATCTTCAGAAGGCTCTGAAGCAGAAGCAGAAACAGAAAAATAACAGAACATGGACATAGAGACAGATGAAACTCCTAACTCCAAGAATATTCAATAGATCAACATGAAGACTTGAAAAGATAAAAGCATAACAAAATTAGGTCATTTTCAGTAAATAGACCTCTTTTCAAAACTATAATAAACATCAAATGTAATGTAACCTAATCATGATTATACTCATCCAATCTTAGAACTTCCATGTTTCATTAAAACTAAATGTTTATACATTTGTTGAGTACGAATCATAAGTGACACATGCATTCTGTCCATTGAAAACATTTTCTGAGGAAAAATACTTAAATGGGGCCCCTTCCCCCTAAAGCTTGTCTAAAATTTTTAGAAACTAGATGAGAACCCATAGACCCCTAATTTTCATCCCACGTGTCTTCCCTTGAAGTTGTTAAGTGTTTAATCAAAGTTGCATGTGAAACAATTAGACATATACCCAGTTAAATGCTTGAAATAAAGAACCAATCTTCAGATAATGGGGCGCTTTAAATAGCTTCTAAGTTGACTTTAACAAGAAATTTTAAAAAAAAAAACACAAGCAACAAGTTAGGGCTTGTAGACTGACCTGGTAAATGACGAGTACAATTAAGGCAATAAGAATGAAGAAGGAGATGAGCCACGCAAAGAGATCAGCCATGCTCTCTCTCTCTTCTCCGCTTTCTCTGATTTTCGATTTCAGTTGCAGCACAAAGCGTTCGAAACATGCGATGTGAATTGGGCACGGTGGTAGCTACAAAAACCTCGTGCGTAGGTGCACCACACGAGGAGGAGCACAGGAAAGAAACCTTGGAGGGTTTGGATTCCGCAGACAGACAGAGACACTCGGAGAAGCTAAGAATCTTGTGCCAACTTAACCATGGATTAAAGAAAGGGTCGTTACCAATCCACACAAGAAAAGAAAGGAATTAGTGAACCCTTTTTTAAAATGAAAAAATTAACTAAAATATACTCTCTCTCTCTCTCTTTTTACTGCAGCTAAAATATACTTTTATTCTTTATTTTAATTTTTAAAAAATTTTATTCTTTATCTTATTTTGAAGATTAAAATATTATTTTTTATTTTCTTTGAATTTTTCTATTTTGATCATTTATATCTTTAAATTTTTATTTTTATCTTTTATTTTCAAACTCAATAAATACTGTGTCTATTAAATAATAATGTGACATCAATTAAATTGTTTAATATTAATTAAAATATATTTTTTATTCTCTTTGAAAATATTTGAAATCTTTTCAGATTCTGAATCTACAATATCACTTTTTCCATCACTTACACATATATATAACTGATATGAAAAATCAATACACATATATTTGGATGTCCAAACTTTACTCTAAACAAAAAAATGCCATGTTTCAATTTTGTGGGAATAAAAAACATAGTAAAAATTATACAAAAATAAATTTTCAACATTATATATTTATGTTAAAAAGATTTATCTTGTTTTAATAACGATTAGAAAATCACTCTCAATATTGATCTTGTTGAAAGTTGAAACCTCTAGAGGAAACCAATTTGATAGCATGAAGCATAGCCCACAATACATCTCCTCATTTTAATAAATTCGGTTTTTTAAAAAATTTATATTTTGCATCCTCTAATTTTATGTATTTGAATCCCTAACTCTTGTCCGAAAATAAATAAAATGCACCTCCGTCTTAGATCCGCCATTGATTGCAACACTTTGTGAATCACGATCTTGTGTTTTAATTTAATGGGCTTAATCCATTAATATATAGTCATGGAGTGAAACTCAATTACAAAAACTATTCTGCATTTGATTTCTCCTGATATTGATATTTTTTGCGTTCTTGTTCTTTGCTGTTAATCCTTCATCTTTGATACTATTTTCATTATTTCTTAATCGAATATCCCCTCCCTTTAATTCAACTGGAATCATGATAAATTGATAATCATAAAACACAACTTTTCTAAAAGGATAATATTTTTATCATTTAATGACAATCATACATACACTTATCATTTTCCTTTATCAAATATATTTTAAATCCTAACTTGTTTCTAATAGAATCAAAATCATTGTTTAATTGATCAAATTAAAATATCTTTTTATTTGATCAAAATTCATTACTTGAACCAAACTAGATTGCATAGAATCATATTAAACATATGATATAAATTCTTTTATCTTGCCATAAAAGATAATCATTGTTTACCCATCACACTATTTAACCAAACATATTTCAATAAGTTATAAGTTCGAGAGTAATTAAATTTGATTTTTTAAGTAAAATCTTGAGTTTTAAGTGTATGCATAAAAAAATACAATTAGAAAAAAAATTTCACTAAAGATAATCAAGTAATTAAGTTCTTCGATAAATATCAATCATCAATAAAATTGATAGATATAAGGTAAGACAAAAAAAAAAATCATTTCTCTCTATCTTTCTAAAAAAATTCAATTCATGCAAATTTTTTCCTTGAGCTATGGATGAGATATTGAAAGAACTGTCACATGAAATTGCATAAAGTTTTCCAAAATAAAAAATAAAAAACAAACTCATTTGTTTCACAAGAACGTATAAAAAACATGCTTAACATTATTTGATTGAATTGTTTCATAAGAACGAATAAGAAATATGCTTAACATCATTTGATTGAATATATAATTAGCCCGACTCCTGGGTAAAGTCCAAGTAGCAAGGAGCCACATCAGGTGTCGTCAAATCTTTTTGTTGATGTGGACTCTAAAAAAAATAGTTAGTTATCCTTAAAAATGATGAGAAATGACCTTCTGATATCACTTGCCATGTTCATCAAACTGAGGGGCGTACACAACAAAAGGCAATCAGGCCAGACCGGATAAAAGCGTTGAAAGAGGGGCGTGTTGTTCATCAAACTGAGATTCATACGGTCCCAATCTAAAGCAGCAGTGGGACGAATACCATCCAAGGAAATGCAGAATCAATTGCCATATTCTTTTTCTCAAAGCAAGTAGCGCTTGGAGGCTTAGAGCATAGAAAAAAATTCCTTGACCCCAAGCTCACTAACTTATCATCTGCCTTCAAACCTGCACCACCTCATACAAAATATAACATTCATCATGAAAATAAAAAATAAAATGTTAAACATATTATGTTATTGATACATACTATTTATCCATAGTCATGCATTCAAGGCCGAAAAACTCGGTATCATATAAGTTGTCCGCCGATCGACACATGATTTTGATGATCTATATATCCAGTATCGATCACATGTAAACCCCCTCTTGAAGCTATAATGATTCTCTAGGAAATGTGGTTACAAGATGTCCATAATAATAATTAATGAGGAGTTAAAAGTGGGAACAACCGTTAAATTAGCCATAGGGGAGACCCGTGAATAAGAACCCTTAGATAGAGTTGAAAAGACAGATTATATTTGTCTAAAATGTTTTTGGGTTAGATATAGTAAATTTTATGTAAGACTTAATTATAACAACAGGTATAATTTATGAAATAATGAAGTTATTTGCAAAAAATGAGAAGGAAAAAAAAAAAAAGTGGTGCCATGCCCATGCTTGCATGTGAGTATGAAGATAAAAAGATTACTACTAATTACTTTCAAGGGTGAAGGAAGAGAAGTGAAGGTCGTAGCACTTGGGATCAGTGTTCTTCAAGAAGGGCCTCCTCTTCTCCTTCTCGTAGAACGCCAACGCAGCCTTTATCAAATCAGCGACGGTGTCCTCCGGCGACAACAGCACCTGTACGGCGCCCAAGCAGCTTTCGATGGTAACGTTCAGCAACAGCTTCGACGGCCGAAGGAAAGAGTCATTACTGCTTTGCAACGGAAGCTTAAGCGTCAGAGGAGCGGGTGCAAATCGACGAACGGAATGTTTCTCCGGCTGGAGTTTACGCGGCGGGTCCTTGCCGGAGAATTTTCTCCGATGACCCGGTGACGCTGAAGTCATGCTTATGAGGATGAGTATTTTCGTCGTTTTTGTCTCTTTTAATTCCTTGATAGTCTTTTTTAGGGATCACATGAGACGAGAGAATTGAAGGTTGTTGTAAAGAGTTTGAGAAGCAGAAAGTAAAGCTCAGCGAGAGAGATACGGTTGTAAGCAAGAAAGTACTAGTAAATACTTACGAACAGAACAAACGACCTAGGTTTGGTGGATTTGGATTAGAGTTTAGAGAAGCTTCTCTGAAAGTGCGCGAATTTTAACCTTTTGTTTGAGCAATTTCCTCGGACGGACGGTGGTGGATTAGGTTAGAGAGATTACTTTTGCATTTTGCATGAAAAATATATTACAATAATGATAATTTACATGGATATAAAGAGTGTTTGCATGAATGTTTATAAAACTTAAGATTTTAGAAGTATAAAATATTGAAGAATGCTGGTTATAATATATGACACTTTCTCTCTAATTTTTATTTGTTTATTCACAAAATTTTAATAGATTTAATTTTCTATTTAATATTTTTTTCTTCACATTTAAAAGTGGCTCGACCCACCATAAAATTTCATTTTTAATAAATTTCTCTTAATCACATATAGAGTGTTAAAGATTGTCATTGACCTTTCTCTAAAACATTTTAATATTTATCTTAAAATATAATAGAAGGAAAAAAGTTATTATTATTTTAAGAATAGTTAAAATTGTTATTTTAAAAAAAACAAATGATGATCCTAAGTTGAGTGGACCACTGAGCGCATGGATTATAATTAGAGATTTTAATTAGATTCAAGTCTTGAATATATAATTATGTAAAATATTTAAAAAAAAAGAATTTTATTGTTTATAACAATCTTATTTAATTTCAACAAGATTTCTTTCGTACAAAATATATTTGATTTAGAAAAGAAAAAACAAAAGTTGAGCTGGAGGGGCTTAAATGATTGATGAGAGAAACTTCTTGGAAATGGGTGTAAGGCTTTGTTTGGATTAATTCCTCTGAATTCACCGCAGTGAGTAAATAAGTGGTGAAAGTGAAAAGAGAGGGAGAGAACAACTCTTGGCAAAGAGAGAATGAAAAGAGGGGGAAAAAAGAATGCGAAGAAAAAGGAGAAACTTTGGGAAAAGGAAAGGAGAAGGATGACTCTTTCCAAAATGAGAGTGGGAATATTTTAAAAAATATATATTCGGAAGGTGCATTAAGAAAAAAAGAGTTTGCAAAAAGGAGCACTTGCTCAGCTGCTTTTCTTGTTATTTTCTTTTGAGACATTGGAATCCTACGCCTCTTTATTTGTTATTTCTCATTACATTCTAAATACTCATTTTCGAATGTAAAATTACATTTTAAAATAAACTTTTCAAGATATAATGAAAGATGTTTGATTCATTTGTAGGATTTCAGGAAATAAATATCTCTTTTCAAATACAATACAGTTGTATGTTCGATGCAGGGCTGGTTTTGTTTTGACATGTCCCTAGCCGCCTACTGGTGGGTATTGCTAGGTGTATCACTCATATTACTTGTGCGTGGTTGGTTTCTTCTTCCTTTTACCTTTAAATAATAACGTTTTTTATGTAATCATTGGTTTATTGTGTTGGTTTGTTCTCATTTTTTCATTTTTTCATTTTTGTGAGAGGAGGGATGCATTGTGACCGTTTTAGTCGAGACAATAGTGTTAAGGAGATACATCAGCAAGTGATGATTCTGGTGTGATTGTTATTGAAAGTACACCGAGTACTTTTTTTTTTTTTTTACGTATAAGTCTTTCGGATTAAAGAATCTGTAAGTATTATATAATTTACAAATTGTGAAATTTGTATGCGTTATACGGATTTAAAATTAAAAGAAATATTTATTGTTTTTTATTTTTTAAAATTATAAATATATTAATATGATTGTTATAAAAATTAATGTGTAAAAAATTATTTGTTTATTTGAAATGTAATTAATATTATTATTTTAAATATTTTTAAATAAGTGTAGTTTGATAATTAATTTGTAAGTATTTATTTTTATATTTTGGAAATGATATTAATTGTAAAATAATTTACACTTATAAGTTATGTATACTTTATTTGAGTCGTTGTGGTCTAAAATTGATTATTTTTTGTTTAATTTGATTATTTATTTTATTATTTTGGAGATGCTATTTGTTATAATTTGATGAATTAGAATTAAGTTCAATAATATAATTTATTTTAGTACATATGGTTAGGTTATAATTTTTTATGTATTATATGGTTACGAATTTTAAGTAGAAAAAGTTGATGTTATTGGTTTTTAATATATAGGATTATCAATTTTAAAGTTTTATATTATTAAATGCAGTAAAAAATATCTAGGATTTTGTGTGATAGTATATGTATGGTGCGGTTATGGGTCGTTTGTTTATAATTGAAATTTTTAAATATCTTGTTAAGATAGATAAAGATCAGTGGATATATAACAATATAATGTCTGAAGAAGTTGATGAATGAACAAAATGAAGATGAAGATGATGTGAAGTCAGAATATGTTGATTGTTCTGATGTGTTCAATATTTCTCATGTATTAATATGATTTTTTGTTGCTAAAGTAAGTGATTGAATGTTTGCTGAAGAGTAAAGATGTTTGGGTTGCATTGTAGATGTTTGCTACTAGTGATGATGTTTTGAATTGAGCTCGAGCTGTTGCTTATGAAATTGGTTTTGTGATAGTCATTATGATGTCAGACATAAACATTGGTGTGAGAGGAAGGATTTTATTTGTCTTGATTGATTGTGAAATGAGTGGTTAGTATAAATCCAGGAAGAAAGATTTCATAAAAGCGATAGGAAATGTTGGGTGTTCCTTTAAACTGCGTGGGAAATCAATGGTTGGTGGCTAAGGATGGATGGTGAACTTAATGTGTGGGAGTCATAATCATAAAATGACAAAGTCATTAGTGACATTCATACGCTGATTGATTGACTAAGGATGAAAAGATAATTATTATCGATATGACAAAGTCAATGGTGAAATCAAGAATTAATATATTTACAATTAAAAAACAACAACTATTTAAAAACATAATTCAAAATAATCTATTTTTATTTTAAAAAATAAAAAATAACTATTTTAAAACAAAATTCAAAATAATATATTTATAATTAATAAAAAATAACAACTATTTAAAAATAAGAATCTAAATGATATATTTATAAATAAAAAACATTAACTATTTAAAAACAAAAATAAAATTAATATATTTATAATTAAAAAACATTAACTAGTTAAATACAAAAATCAAATTAATATATTTATAATTAAAAAAAGAAAACATACGAATTAGGTAATCCTATGAGTTATACGGATTGATCAATCCGTATAACTCATATGGATAAATCAATTCGTATGTGTTATACAGATTAATCAATTCATATAACTCATACATATTACCAAATCTGTATATGTTATACGGATCCAAAACGCAACACAACCAACCAAACAAAACGTCAAATGCTTGCCTCGATTGCGGCAGAAATAGCACGACAGTGGTGGAGACGACTTGAACAGTGACAATGGAAGTTATGGTGGCGGTGCGACAAAGAACACAAAGAGATGGAGGAGGAAGAAGCTTGATTTGTGGTGTTGTACAGACACCGCTAGGGAGGCTGGTTTTTTAAATTTAAGTGAAGAACATTTTTGTCACTTCACTTAAATTCCTAGGTGCACAAGTAATGGTGTTGGGTGCACCTAGCAACAATCTCATGCTTTGTTGTCTCAGGCCACTTGTTTGTGACCTTTTATTTTATGTACATCGGTTGACCAAAAATCTCAATAGATTAATTAACTTTTTTTTAAGAGATATTAATTAACTTATAACTATACAAGATGGATAAAAAAAAAAGAGATTGTTTTTATTGTGAGATGGTCGAAATTTTGTGAATTTTGTTAAATGTAGGTGAACATAATTAAGATAATCTAACTAACTTAGTTGGTTAAATAATGTGTGTATTTTTAATTGTTGCATATAAAAAAAATATAGGTAAACATAATGTGTGTTTTCAACTTTTTCGTCTCTTTAATTGAATGCATCAATCATAGCATTTTCCTTTTGATTAGCATGCATTAGGATTTAGGATGCATTAAGTGAAGTTAAAAATATCTTAGGGCGTTTGGTAGGAAAAATAAACATGGGAAACCAAATTCTCAATCTAAAGTTTTCAGGAAACCATTTTTTTTTTATTTTTTACTGAACGCTCCCTTAAAATTTAGTTGTGATACAATATATTGATTTAAAGATTTTTTACATCTCTAATTAATTAAAATTTACTTTAAATATTTAAAAATCCATAAGTTTTAACTATTCAATTCATGATTGGATAATAAAAATTTGCACTTCCAATATATTTTTAATTAAATTCAAAATCTTACTTTCATGTATGTAAGCTTCTCAATGTTTGAAGATAATAATAATTATAATAATAAGTACTAAAATCATCTATTGCAATGATAATTTAAATTATCACTATAGCTCAAGGATCGTATTTCATGAATAAAAAACCATTTGCTTATTTGATCTAACCAATAACAAATATTAAACTATTTATTTTGTTTAATCAACACGTTATATGATTACATAATCGACCATTGGAATTGTTGATTTGGAAATAAGAAATTCACCATTACTCCACTCATAGTATTTAGTTCTTCATATTATTTATATGTATTAAAATTCAGTTACAAATCTTATAATTACATATAGATATGCTTCACTCATTTATGCATTGTATATATATATTTAAGTTAATATGGGATATAATATAATATATCCAATTTAAATTGATAGTTTACATTTTTTTTAAATTAATATTATTTTTATTTATACATTTGGTTCAAACATTTTATTGATTATTTATTATTCCGTATTTATACAATAATATTATTTTTAAAATTAAAAACAAAAGTAATTATTTCACATAATATATATTAAGATTAGTTTTTTTTAAAAAAATATTAAGATTAGTTTGAAAAATATTACGGAAGAGAGAGAAATAAATATTATTTATTAGATTTTATCATAAATAGTCAAGATTAAAACACTCAAATCATCTCAAAATTAGGAAGACATGCCAATTTTAAAGAAAATATATTTTTAATTATTCATGCATAATTATACAATCCAAAGATATTATTCTAACTCTTATATCTTTTATATAAAATGACTTCCTTCATATCCAATATCGTTTTTTATGGTCTTGTTTGAATAAACCTTTCCAAAATTACTTATAGAAGAAAAAAAGAAAGATAAATCAATTGATTTTATCACGTGTAAAGTTATTATGTATCTCATATTTTTTTTAAGAAGTTAGATGAAAGAGTTTTTTTATTAAAAAAATAAATACATTTTTAACTTATGGAAGAAGTTCAATTTATTTTACTTTTTTATTTTATTCTCTTATCATTGCTGATAAAGAAACTTATTTAAATTAAATAAGACTTATATAAGATTAAAGATTACTTTATTTCAAGAATAACACGCGGTAAAATTACTTTCTATAATAATAATAATAATAATAATAATAATAATAATAATAATAATAATAATAATAATAATAATAATAATAATAACTAGTTCGGTAAATTAAAATCTTCTGTTGAATAGATTAAATTTATAAAATTTTGTAAAATATAAGTAAATGTGGTCTATAAGATTATCCAACTGTGCATTTAAAAAAAAAAGACTATCTAACTATAAATGTCTTATTTTATTTTAAATTTTGAGTGCGTTGAAATAATATCAAAATATTCATCAATAAGATAAGATTATTAAAATTAATAAATTACACTAACAACCCTTAAAGTTTCATGAGATTATACAAACTTTTCTTTGTATTTTTAACATTTATTACAACTGTTGTTACAGGAGAATACAATATAATGTTTTTTTTACAAGAAAGTTAACATAATATATATATAAGGAGTGCTAGTGTAATGTTTTCTAAATAAGTAATGAGATTAATGTATGGGATAAAAAAATAAGAAGTTTTGTGCAATTTTACCAAACCTTAAAGAGTGTTATTAAAATTTAATATATTAAAGTTATTGAAGAGAGTAACTCTACCATAAGTTAATCTTTGAGTATCTTTGTTTTCAATTTATATTTATAAAATTAGATCATATTTAAATCAACAATACTAAAGGAAAATTACACTTTTAAAGTGGTATTGGATGAAAAAAAATATTTAATTTTGTTCTTTATTTATTCAATTGGTTTGATTTTAAAATTAAATTTAGTATTCTAATTTTAACTCAAATAATTAACAAAATAGTGTAAGATCTTGCTGTAATCATATAAACGGAGAACACCCGTATCTCTGATTTAAGATGGAAAAAAAACCTAATGCTCTTTTGAGCAAATAATGAGCTAGCTAGCTTCCTAAGTTCAAACTGCCTTCAAATCCAAGAATATCCCATACAAATTTAAGAGATTATAAAAAATGTCAGTGTCATTTTAATTTCTTTTATTTATTTATACTTCATCTTAAGGTTTAAACATACTTTTTATTCATATAGTTTTATGAATTTAGGTTTTTTATGATCCTTACATTTTTAATCGCATGAATAATATAACTCCATGCATATTATGTAACACACTTTTCCATATTGCCCTGTCTTCTCTTTTAGGGGCTAATATATCATTGATTCGTTCTAGTCAAGGACATATCTCTCTAGATTTGAACGCAGTTAAGACTTAGGAGGTTAGCTAGCTCACTATGCGTGCTCTTTTGCTGAGGTAACTGGCAAAGTGAATCGATTGTATATATTGACCAGGTTAAAAAAACAATGAGTGGATGATATAGTGCGTCTTCAACTTGGTCAAGAAACCAAAAGCCAGAGATCTCATTTCATGGTAATATAATGGTGAGATAGTAAATTATAAGACAAATTTAAAAAGAGGTGTGGTACATGCAAATTCATGAGCAAGAAAGACCCACATTGTGGTTTTTAATGAATGGATCCGCCATCGTTTAAAGCTCCTTTTTTTGAGAAAGCCAGCATGAGCATTAACAGTCACAATTACTCTGCATCACTAGATTGATCATTTTTGTACATATATAGGCCACTTGGTACTCGATGAATGCTTAAACTCCGCATGCAAATCAGTTCGCACTATAATATTGCAGATCCTATGTGATGTAACACATTTTTGTCAACATTTTACAGCTACAAGAAAGCAGAAACATGCAACAGTTTGGAGAATCTTTTTTAGTGGTCATTTTAGTCTACTCACCAAATCATTTGCACCCATCACGTCATCGTCACCGCATAGACCACTGATGTGTGGGGGCTCATCACCGGATCCAATCATCATCTCAGTCTCAAAGTATCTATCCCCTGTCCCACCCCCATCATTTTTTTCTCCTCATAGATACAGCCGTATAATATTTAAAACTGTTTCTACAGTTAGAAGCTAGATTCGTATAATGCATTCTGCCATTCTTTTTTTCTATTCATGTTCATCGAAGATAGATATTAAATAATTCACAATCAATTGAACTAGATTTTTTATATAATGCATGTTGCTGATTATGTGATCATATTTTGTACATTCAGAAGCACCATTTAAATAGATATATATTTTAAGAGACTAATCTTTAATTTTTGAAAATATCCAAGAGTTAAAAAAAAACCATTTAATTAAATAGCATTAGTGAATTAGTTTGAAGTACTTCAGATGTATGTGAGCAGAATGGCGTTTCAAAATAGTACTCGTCGAATTTAATTGACCCGAGAAAAGGCTGAAAATACGTACTGTATATCTATTTGATGACATATATATTGCATTATTGCAGTTCTGATATTACAATTATGGCACTTATGGGTCTCGAAATAAAAGTGGGGTTGTAATATTGATAGCAGTAACTTGGAGTGATCAGCTCGATGAAGATGACGTTGCTTTCACTTTGGAGTTTGCCAAAAGTTGCAGAAAAGGGGAGGAGGATTGATTGATAGTAATTATAGTCAAAGAAATAATAAAAAAAAAAGAGAAATTTGGTAGTGACTAGTGAGGCAGAAGGAGTAACAGTATTTTAATTAACGATTCATTAATTATCACCTGCACTGATAATGAATTTTTAAGTAAGATGAGAGTAGCTAGTTAGGATAACATAAATGTTAGAGATGCAAATTTATATGATTAAGAAATAATAACCTTCCATGACTAAGTGTAATATAGCAATATCTACGGCATATATAGATTATGATGAAGGTGAGAATCGAAGTATAATTATCATGATCGGAGAGATAAAGAGAGAGGGAGTGATCAGTGAAATGTGAACAATCAAAGACATAATCGATTGCAAAGGAATATGAATAAGCTGACTAGAACGACAGAAACCAAGAGCGTGAAGGGAACAAATGATTAAAAGATAGGGGATGCAAAACCAAGATGCCAAGATAATCATGGTTGCTAAGTCATGCTCCCGGTTTGCTCTATGAAGGACTAGAGCTACCTCCTTTTCCATGACAAAAAAAAGAGTATGACCCCTGTGCATGTTCTGCGGTTAATTGTCTAATAACAGAATTTCAAAGCTTAATTAAGCATCATGGTAATTATCTAGGTGTAACAAGGAGCCAAAACTGTATAATTGACACGTCCTAGCATTTATTTTGGATTGGCATGAGGAACATTGGTTTTCACCTTTTGAAAGGGTGACCAGCAGCATGGGCCAGCTTTTTATAGTCTTATCTTGCTATATATTCCTATGTGTCCTTGAATAGCTAAGAGTCAAAAAGACGCACAGTGATTGTACTTTATGAACGGGGAGAATGGGTGATAGGTTTTACCAGCTGCGCCGTTGTTTTTCATGATTTAATTAGTTAATTATATGTGTAGTACTAGGTACATACTAATATTATACAAATACATACACATGTGACATGTGAGATAGTCCTCTTAGAGCACGGAATCTATTTAGACAAACTGACTCATATTTACTAACTTTGCTTGAGAAAAGTGATAATATTTTGTTTCTCCTCAATTAATAAAATAATTCAAAATTTGAATCTTAATTTTAAATATAAAATAAATTATATTAACAATATATATATAGTGTATGTTTATAATTTCCGACCGATATTAATTATGGTTTTAGATGATAAATATTTTATATTAATATTATACTAAAAAAAGACATATGTATCTATTTATCTATTATGAATTCTCATGAATATTAAAAATATTTTAAATTTTTTCTTATTTTTTTCCTATTTCTCTTAAATCAAACATTTTTATCTATATTATATTTTTCACTTATTTATTGCATTCCTATTAAACACACTCTGAATCAGTTTTTTATATTTTATTTTAAACTTCTTATACTTCACCAGCATTTTATATATGTTGTTTTTTGTTTGCCAATAGGCAATTGTTCACGAGCTTACGTCTAATAATAAGACAACAATATCTTTTAAGGCGTATATATTCCGCATCTTAATGACATGACATAATGTAGTTGATACTGAGATATTTTATTACGGATACTTAACCATTCCATTATAATACATTAAAACTTCAAACATTTTGTCGCGATCAAAACATTAGAACTTGGTTAATCAATTAAACTGTCGGTACACATAAAAAAAACCCTATTATCAAACTGAGTTATATTTTTTTATTCGTTAGAATAAAAATTAAGTATCATATATTTATAATAACTCATAATTTATCAACCAAGTTGATGACTCGATTAATAGTAAATCATAGTATTTCTTAATTGTTACGTTCTGGCATTACAAATTTTCATCTTTTCTAGAAAATATCATTGCATTGTAAAAATATAAGAGCTGAGAGTATCGAGACGAGAAGTGATGAAGGTCATCAAGGGTTCGTGGTACACTTAAGGCGAACGTCATCTTTGAATTACTCATGATATTCCGTTAGCTACGAATAATTTTTGTGATATCATGTAAACCAGCCACAAGTAAGGAATGATTAATAATATATAATTTAAATAGATTGGAGTTTAGCAATTTTGATAAAAATAAAATGATATCAATAATTAAAGGTAAATGCTAATCAATATAATATTCTTGAAATATTAATTAAAGAACTAAAAAAATTAATTCAAATACACAGAATTATATCATTCATAATTTTTTAAGTTCTTTTGTGATCTTTATCTTAAATATTTTATCGTTTTAATTCTTTAACCAATATTTAAAGATACTAGTCAACAAAATCCTAATTTAAATAGCAACATACTCTCCCATTACCAGCTCTTGAAATTTTCAGCTATAATCTTTAATTTGATTAACGGCCACATTTATTTATTCATTGGAACATAATTAAGGTTAAATTAGTTTTTTCATTTAATTTTTTTTATTTGAAAATTTAATTTTCTTTCGAGTTCAATTAAGTTTTTTTATTTTTAAAATATGTTTAATTTAGTCTTTAACATGAATTTTGACTAATAATGTTAAATTTGAGTCTGTGTAAAAAAAAAGTAGAATGACACATCAATGGTCACACGAATTCTACAATTAATATTGATAGTTAAAATTTGACGACAAAGACCTGGATGAAATTACTTTAAAAGTTAGAGGACTTAATTGAACTAAAAAAATAAATTATTTAATTGAAAAAAAAAAAACAAAGGATCAAATCAAACTAAAAAAATAATATTTAACCTATAAATAATTTTTTTTTGTTATGTTTTAGATGTGGTCAACGAGTGATATACAATTGTTTATGTTTATTTGGATAAAAAATATAAGAACTTTTGACAGTTTCTCTAATGAAAATCTAAAAAAAAAATTATTAGTAGAGAAGCTCTAAAAAAAAGTAGCTTTACAAATAGATGAACACCTAGTTCCAATACAATAGGAAACTATCATAGTAAGTTAACAGAACAATATGTTTGATGAGTGGAGATATCCAAACAAGCTCTTAGTGGTAACCTGTTTAAATGGATCATATTCATCAACTTAAGAGAACAAGGCAACTACTATTGTCACTTTACTTGGTAAGCAGATCCATGATTTGACTGTATGGTTAAATTGCTAGTTATCAAATGATTATTTTAAAATAACAAAATCATAACTGACAAACTTATGTTTGATTTCTAAATCTCTCGAGAATCTTGTAATGATATGTATAGGAATTACCAAATGTGAGTCTCTCCCTAAATCGATCACCTGATAATACACGTTAGAGTGACACTATTTGATCATCCACCCCAATAATAACTATATATTCATCCAATCATTGAGCATGAATTGGGTGTCAAAGCCTTTATAAGTGGTATCATCTCCTCCGATCCTAATGACATTGTTGAAGCCTTGACTCCACACCATCATACCCCTTAATAGCCTAAAGTAGTTGGAACATATATAATAGGTTAAATATGTTTTTTACTTTTTACAAATAGGATAACGTTCACGGTTAGTCCTTTAAAACAAATTGTTACTTTTTAGTTTATCGTTTATGAAAATATGTCATGTGATTGATAATTCCCAGAAATGGGTAATTATTAGGAGATGATTTTATAAGAAGGGCAAAGACTAGGTCACACATTTCATTAACAATGAACTAAAGGAGATGATTTTATTTTTTAGGGACTAAAGATTAACATTTCTATATTTATAGGACAAACATACTTAACCGTTTAATCTTTTGAGTTATAGATTTCGATTCCTTAATCATAACAAACTCAGCTGAATAAGACGATTATTTATAAAGTATCACAATTGAAACTTCTTTGCTACACTTGTGTCTTATAAAGATGATGCATTCGTTTTGCCCTACAAAGGTGATTAGACAATGCAGACAAGTAAGGAGTAGGATAGTATTTGTAAATAAATAAATAAAAACAAGCGACGTATATTTATTTGTTTGTTAAGATGAATTGTTTTTATGTAAAATTTAAGTATTTTTTTTAGTCTTTCAACTTAAGATTTAGGCATTTTTTTTTTAATTTTCAAAACATGTTAGAGTTACGTAAACGTCTTTTGATCTTATAATTTTGATGTCTCCCAAAATGCATATGATGTGACAAATGGAAATAGAGGCAAAGAGATGGAAGGGGTGAAAGTTAAAAAATAATAATATGTTGATCTATTGAAATAAAAAATACTAATTTATATATTAAAAATTAGCTCTTATAATTAATTTTAAATAAAAGAAAAATATTTTCGCTGGGATAAAAATAATACCTTTCATTTTAAATATGAAGTGTAATAAATGTTTTCCTTATTAATAAAAACCTTATACTTTTAGTTAATAAGTGTAAAATGTGTAAAATCATTTTTAGAGACAAATGTTAACAAAATCGTAAAATAAAACAGTTAGAGAAAAACCCTTATTTTGAAAATGCTAAAAATGAAATAAAAAAATAAACATATATGATAATTTTGTTCATTTTTAGAAAGAAAAAAAACTATTTTAAAAGTCATTCTTGATATAATTTTTTGTTTGTTTATAGTGCAAAAATTATTACGTTGATAATGCTTAAAAATTATTGAATAATTGATTTATTAGGAATAACTAATATTTTCTTAAAAAAAACTCTTTTTTATGAATTTTTCTTTTCCCATTGGTTTATTATTTCATTTTCTTCATTAATTAATGTCATCTTTTTTTAATATGCAGTATCTCATCATTACATAATATTATTTTTAAAAAAAATTATTGAATAAAAAAGCTTGCACCCTCCTATTAAGGATTGAAAAAAATTGATTATAATAATTTAATAAACAAGTTTACAATTCTAAAGTTTCAGAAGATAATTTAAAACCAAACATATTCAATAAATTATTTTCCTTAGTTTGAAAAAGTCTCATTATTAAGTGAGATAAATAAATGTCGGGTCGGCCTTGTCCTTTTCAAAATTATTTTCATTAGTTTGAATTTTGAAAAGGTTTATTTCTTAAATTTGTAATTATTTTTTACAATTTAAAATTTATATTTCTGTAAATTTTTATAAAAATAAAACTTATCACAGAAATATACTTTTCATTAAGTTTCGACCAACAATAAATGCTTCGTTATTTTCTTAAATAATAAATATGTTGATATAAAATAACTTTTCCAATACAACATATAATTTAATGCAGATAATATATTTTGTCAGACACAATTATTAATTATTAATTTATTACATTACATATGGCTACAGGCCCACAGAAAAAAAGAACAAAACAATGGAGGCAAATAAAGAAAAAAGTTGTTTTGGTTCAGGGGAGAACAAAACAAAAGGAAAAGATATTAAGAAAAACGAATGGTAAGGACTAAATTTTTGTGAATACGACCAAAAATTATTTGTATATATATTACTAATCGTCTAAATGCTTGAGGTATATATCTTGTCATGCCTATTAATTTTCACCAAAAAAACTAATGTTTGTTAACTGTTACAGAATTTAACCTTCTTTTTTTTAAACAAAATTTAACCTTAATTGTGGGTGCAGAAAATGGTTTTACATTCTCAAATGAAATTCAGTTGTTACGAGAATATGTCAAGCACAAAAAAATTGTTGGGAATTAGCCTCATAATATGTACAAAGATTACTCTATTAAAAATTAATTTTGTATTTCAAAGAATAGAAAAATATTATGCCAGAAAAAAAAAAAAAAGTAGACGTGGACGGCCGAAATCTATTTATCTACGTGTTTGGAATCACCTTGACATAAAAAAAAAAAGTACTTTTAACGAGTAATTTCCACCTCGTAATAAGTGCGTGTATTGTCATTTATTTTTTTTATGAGATGTGTGTATTGTCATTCTAAACACGTAACGTTAAAGAAAAAAAGTATATCAGTCAAAAAAACAAAAAGAAAAAAGTATAAACTTGACTGGTTTTAAATTTAAAAAATAAATTTTAAAAAACATTTTTAAATAAGTACTTTTTTAAAAAATAGATAAGATTTACTATTTAATTTTTTTAAATTTAATTAAAAATAATTTAGACACACACCAGAAAATCATAAGATTATTTATTTTATTTTAAAAGTACTTATTTAAAAAAATAAACTTAAATAAACTAGCCTTTAAAATTATAAAAAAAATTACTATCTCGTATGCCAGAAATACATAATATTTGTAGATTGTTTTTTATCATATTAACAAAAATTATTAGTTTGGTGTAAAAAAAAAAAGTAATAGTTATATTAAAAAGGTTGTAAGGTTGTAATATTTTTTTATACAAAAATGGATGTATTTTATTTTATTCAGGTAACTAGTTATGTATTTTTAAAATAACTTATTATTTGTTTAAAAGTAAATCATAAAACATATGAGACAAAAAAATATTTTGAACATAATCAAACAATAGGAAAAATATATTTATATTTCAAATTTTAAAAAAATACACATTAAAATAAATTTAAAATATTATACAAAATATTTATTGATTACTTTTTTTATTCAATGTCATCAAACAAAAATATCATTATAAATTTACTTTTTTTTATCAGTTGATTAAGCATTATTCGTGAGTTATTGTAATTCTCTTTGTACTTGTTTTTTTAATTTTTACAGATAAAAAACTCATTAGTTTTTTTTATCTCACAATATATTATTTCATAAATTTATTATAAAGTATATAAATAATTATTTATTCTAATTTAATCACGTGTCTAGTCAATTACCAATGCATTTGCTTGGATTGTATTGATCGTTACACATAATTTAAAATTATTCTTATATATTATTTTTAAAATAAAATATAGAGTAATAACAGAAATCTTGTTAAAAATTTAAGTGTTTTTTAATGTATTTATTTTAAAATAAGACATAAACCAATGAGACAACCCAGGTTTTTAATCTTTTATTTTAAAACATAAAAAATTATATGAAAAATTATAACACATAATTGACTCACCTTAAGTTAAGATATGTTAAGAAAGGATATGATATGAGAGTAATTTAAGAATAAAATAGGATAAAAACATGATAAATTTTAATGATATCCAATATTTGATGTGCACCGGATAATAAATCATATAATGGTAGAACATAATATGTTCAAATAATAAAATTATTGTTTCATTTAAATTATGCATAATTATTTATTTTTAGGCATGTTTGAAGCACACTTATATATAACATTAAATTTATTTAGAATCAATCATAGTTATCATTGTATTTATTTTATAAATATAGTTAACATTATATAAAAATAAATATGATTTATTAAGTACATAATTATTTAATTTCATTGTTGAATATAAAAGTAATAATTAATAATTACAATATAAATTTTAATAACATAGTTATACTTTTTGCTATGAATCATTTACAAATTGGTATATTCAATAATAATAAATAAATATTTATTTATTACATAAAATTAATTAAATATTTATTTACTAATGAATTACTAAAACTATTTGAAACACATTATTTAGTTTACCAACTCTTAGATGTATTCTCACTTTTTATATTTTATATTTGGGCATTTTTGTGTGTATATATATATATATATATATATATATATATATATATATTAATAGATAATAGATTTTGATCTAGCTATCAATAGGAGAATATGGCAAAGAGCTTATCCTACCCCCCACTTTCCAAGAAGTCAAATATATTCAGTATAATGTGATTCTTGAAGTGAAATTCATGTTTTTGTAATAAAATGATCCCAAAATAATAATGCAATCAAGTTATTCATCACAAGTATTATAGATAAGAAAAAAATTATTATTACATGTCTCAAAAGCATGATTGTCTTTCATTAATGATACTTATACTCTCTACAATAAAAAATATAATTGATTTAATTTATGATATTTATTGATGAAATAATTGAAAACTATTTTGTAACTAAAATATATTCAAAAATTAAATTATTGTATACTTATGTAAAAAACATATAAATTATTATATAAACACTAGTCAACACAAATTTCATTTATAAATTTATCAATCACGGAGTCAAAATATTATTTTGTTATAAATGTCTTAACTAATTAGATTTAAATATATAGTTAGAAAAAAAAGGTTTTGTCTTATATCTATCTAATTCAAACAAAATTATTTTCAGTGAATAAAATTTATGGTCTTAACCATAAAAAATTAAAACTAATTTATTTATAATATTATTGATGAATCAATATAAAAATATTATGTGATATAAATGTATTTTGTAAATAATTTTTCACATATATCATATTATATATATATATATAATTTATATTATTATATAAATATTAATCAAACCATTTTTGTATATGAAGTTATTAAACACATAATCAAATATTATTTTGCAATTCATATATATTAACTAACTACTTTTAAGTTAATTTTGGATATAAATATTTCAATCTCATAAATAAAAATCATTAAAAAAATTATAAATATATTTTAATTACTTTATTATATATTTATGTAAAAAATAGATTATCATATAAATATTGATCATGTTAAAAAATTTGTGTATGAAGCTCAATGCATACATTAAATCAACAAAAAGAAAATAAGTGAAATCATTCAATAATAACATTAAATTATAGAAATGAATAAGTAATAAGTAATTATACAAATTTATCATTCAATTGATACAATAACAACATATTTTCTGTAATATTAAGAGCATAATATGTATTAAACATTTCAAAAAAATAAATTATATGTTGATAGAAGTCCAATGTTTTTTTATGATCTGACTCAAACAATTTATTTTTCTATAAAAGGAATTCAAAATACAAATATAATTATTAAATTAATTTCAGTAAATTTATTATATATTTATGTAATAAATTACATTATCATATAAATATTAATCAACATTAATTTTTTTTATGAAGATTGATGAATACATTAAATAAAAAAAAGTGAGTACCTTTTCTACATAAACAGTAGGTTATTAAAAATAAATAAATTTATGTATAATTTAATATAAATAAATAAAATAAATATTAAATTCAAATAAAACAGATAGCAGATAATAATGTCGATAAATTTTAGTCGGGAAGAAAAAAGTAGTAAAAGATTGTAGCAATCAGCATCATCCTGGTGTACATAGAAAAAAAGAGGGTGTTCCGTTACGTTGTAAAAAAAGGCAAATGGAGTCTATAAATAAGGTGATGCATTTTGAAAATTCCCGCAAATATTTGTCGCAGCAGACAAGCATCCAGCGCAGCATCCACCACGTCCGCAAAAATCCCACACCGCTTGCTTCCCTGGCCCCTCCCCTCTCTCACATCAAATCCATTTCGCCAAATTTCACATCACTCTTCACAAACAGAAAAATAGTCCTCCGCCGCCGGCAATCCTAGGTTTCCGGTGACGATGCTCCCCTACGCTTCCATCCCGGAGGCCGTGGCGGCGCTGGGCCGCAACCTCACCTTCGCGGAGACCCTCTGGTTCAACTACTCCGCCGCCAAGTCCGATTACTTCCTCTACTGCCACAACATTCTGTTCCTCTTCCTCGTCTTCTCCCTCGTCCCCCTCCCCCTCGTCTTCCTCGAATTCAAGCGCTTCTCCTTCGTCTCTTCCCACAAGATCCAACCAAAAGTCCGCTTGTCCCTGGCCGAAACCTTCAAGTGCTACAAAGACGTCATGCGCATGTTCTTCCTCGTCGTCGGCCCCCTCCAACTCATCTCTTACCCTTCCATCCAGGTTCGTTCCCCTCACCGTCACCATCACCATCACCCCGCTCGCCGAGGGAAGAGATTTATTTATTGATTTATTAATCACTATGTTTTTTTCTCTCCAGATGATTGGGATCAGGACGGGCTTGCCATTACCTTCGTGGCGGGAGATCCTCTCGCAGCTTCTGGTGTACTTTCTCGTAGAGGATTACACCAATTACTGGATCCACAGGTTTCTGCACAACGATTGGGGGTACGAGAAGATTCACCGCGTCCACCACGAGTACCATGCGCCCATTGGATTCGCCGCGCCCTATGCCCACTGGGCCGAGATCTTGATCCTCGGGATTCCCTCCTTTCTTGGGCCTGCCATGGTTCCTGGCCACATTATCACCTTCTGGCTCTGGATAGCCTTGCGCCAGATTGAAGCCATTGACACGCACAGCGGGTAACTAAAGTCTACTTTCGATCTCTAACAGTGCCTTCCTTGCTTTATTTTTCTTTGATTGTGAATCCCCCATGGGTCCTAGCATCTTTTTCTCACCTTTTTACTCCCTTTTTCTTTTCAATCCTTCATTGCTTTATTCTAATTTTCAGCTAATGTGCTGCATTTTTTAGGAAGAAATGTGGATTCTCTGCATTCAATTATGTCCCTAAAACACGCATTTAAAATTGCACTTCCAACAGTTATACTGTAACTGTCTGGATGTGTGCTAATTTGACTGCCCTGCATCCGGTTTACATCTTCCTGCTTTGCACACGGACACTCTGTTCTGTTTTGTTCTCCTTTGTTTCATCCGTTTAGATTTAGTGGAAGCAAAGTGTATTACTTTTTTAACCTTATGTCCTTTTGCCGTACTACTATCTTTGAAGTGCACCCGAGATGTATTACTGTTACTTTTGACCTATCTACCAAATCCTATCTTGTTTGGTAACGCATTTTGTACCATTGGACGTGGATATGAAAATGCAACTAGGTGCGTGTTTGGAAATGGATCACGGATGTGGTTTTTCACATCAAAGTGAATGCTACTATTTCTAGATTTTGTGCTTTTTACCTTGTAGACAGGATTTTTTCCAAACACGTTCTAATAGTTGCTTTTGCGTTGGTTTGGGTGTAAATTTGTGTGGATGTGGATCCTGGATGGTAAATCAAACACACACGTAAACACACTTTATTAGCCAAGTTTACTGAAGAGAAGTCTGAAAGAAGGTTGAGGAACATTGTATTTCCTGTTTGTAATTATTTAATAATGTGAAATCATTACATTTGATTTGATTGTGAGTTCAGTGCTGAAGAAGAAACTTGGTTGTGAACTTGTGGGACCTCTGTAGTTTATCAGGAAGCAAAAGTTTCTTGAAGGGTTAATATTGTAGGGAACATTTTGTTTGTTGTGATCAATCTGGCGACCACATGTTATAATTGAAATTTTTCTTGGACAAACATTTGCTAGTTTTTGCTTTAGTACATATAATGTTCTTAATCACGCTGAGAAATGGATCTTTCTGCTGTTTGCTGTCTCAACAATATACAGGTCAAATTGTTATTTGTCTAGGACAATTTGCCAATTTTTGCTTAAGAGTACACATGTTCTCAACTACACCAAGAAATAAATCTTTCTGGTGTTTGCTGTCTCGACAATATAGGGAAATAGTCCAGGTTAATGCTAAACTAAGAGTTCAACTGATTTATATAAAGGTTTTGTTTATAGAGGCCTAATTATATCAGAACAATGGTTAATTTTGTGGAGATGGAATATCCTTGTGGTGTGTCCAACTTGAATTTCGTAATAATTGTTGATTTTGCCGGTAGTTTACCAGTGGCCACTCTTTCTTTTCCATTGATAAACACCCAGCTGACCAGCATACTCCCCTCTCTCCTTTCTCCCCTTTATGAGAAGTTTACACACCATTCTTTAGTTCCTGCATTGTGATTTTGACACCTGGCCTTATATTGTATTGCCTACCTTATCATGTCTCAGGTATGACTTTCCTAGGAGTATCACAAAATATATTCCATTTTATGGTGGTGCTGAGTATCATGATTACCATCATTACGTTGGAAGACAAAGCCAAAGCAATTTTGCTTCAGTTTTCACATACTGTGATTACATCTATGGAACTGACAAGGTTATATCATCATTCTGGAATTAGTTTTCTGCATAAATATCTGCATAGTCTTTCCACATGTCATATTGATTTGCTAAGATTCTACTTTGTTTGTCACAGGGGTATAGGTATCAGAAAAAAATACTTCAGAAGGTAAATTTATAAGCTGTCATTGAGAAATGTGATTGCATGTTGTGGCTTCAGTTACATTAAGAACATTTTATTTTGCTTTGATTCTGTTGACATTTCTCTTTTTGTTTTGGACTTAATTTATATGTGTATACAATATGCAATGATTGACTTTTTCCCCCATCTCTGTTGCTGCTTGGTGAATTGATTTAGTTGAAGGAAGAGTTGGCAAATGGTGTTGAGCAGAACGGAGGATTATACAAGACTGACTGAGAGACTGAAGTGTCTTAGGTGGTTTCAGAATGCGTTGCCTGTTGACTCTTTGGAACCACCAAAATTCTTGTAGACATATATATATATATATATATCTGCTGTGGCAAAATAGATGTCTTTGGTTAGCTTCAGGGTGGAGATTAGTAGAATGGAGCTTTACAATTTGTGGTTTTGTGTTGGAAGAGGAGGGGGGCACGGGAGGAATTTCTTCTGTTGTCATGTTCTGGAATTCAAACATTTTGGTTTTGGTTCATGTCTGTCAGAATGTTCCTTCTCCTATGGATTGTAAATTCAGAATCTTCTATTGTCATGTTCTGGAATTCAAACATTTTGGTTTGGGTTCATGTCTGCCAGAATGTTCCTTCCCCAGTGGGTTGTAAACTCAGAAATATGTAATAGGCTTCCTCGGCTGGGATATAATTCGAAAATTATAATAAAAATTGGAAGTTCGGTTTTATGAACTTGCACTAAATGTCCACACTTAACATGCAGTCCATAAACATATGTGCAAGTCTGCGCGGTTGCTTGCTGATGGCTACAATTCAGTTTCGTTTGGTTCGGTTTGGTTTGATTCGGTTTGCGCAATATCTTTTGAGCAAAATTTATTTACCTTAAAACTGGTTTAATGGCGTGTTTAGATTGACATTTATTCACGTTGAAAGTCGATGTTTCGTGAGAGGAGGATCCTTTCAATGTGTATCCAGAGATAGAAACAACAGTTTACATACTCAAATTATACCATCTGTCCATGTCCAGTTTATAATCTTCAGTTGAACGTGATTATTTTTCTTTAAAACTATATTCTCCACAAAAAAGGGACAAAGAAATTAGGAACGTGCAAGTATAAAATTTGACCTTTGAGTTAAAAGCCACAAAAAAAAAGTTGGTCTGTTTAGAAAAAAGATATAATTGAGAGCCTATTCAATGAATTTTTATTATATGGAAATTTAGTACATATTTGATTATGAATTTTATTAAAATTAGTTAACAAAATATTTTGACGAACTTAATCAAGAAAGTTAATGGAAATATTTTTTTTGTAGGAGCTTATTTTCAAAAATTTTAACAAGTTACTTGTGACTTTTTTCTAATGTCCCACTGAATTTACCATCGCAATTTTTGGAGACTATGCCTGCCTTTGTATGTTCTTTCACCACGTGAATAAATGCTTAAATTAAAAAAAAAAAAAAAAGAAGTCTAATTGGTGGTAATTCACCAATGCAATTGGATTAAAACTAATCACCCTTTGATCAGGTTCTCTGCTTAGTCATTTGTCTTCAAAGAGATTTCCAGATGCCATAGATAGAAGTTAATTGGGAGTCTCTTTTTCACTTTGTTAGGAACAAAAATGTCCTTCGAAGCTAATTGAGGGGATTCATGCCTGCTCTTCTGAAGCCTCGTAGAACTTTCAGTGATAAATGTCCATTTACTCACCAAAAATCCGAAAGACAAAAAAAAAATGATTTTAATATCGAGAACATAATTATATGTCTTATAAATAAAACACAAATTATTTTTTAAATACCCGTTTAGTTCAGTTAGTAGAATGCAAAGCTCTTAACCTTGTGGTTGTGGGTTAGAGTCCCATGGCGGATTTTTTTTTTTCTTTTCAAACTAATTCTATTTTTATGAGATTGCGACCACTGTTGTTTGTGGAGCATATTTGGTCAAGCCCAATTCCTAATTTGGCCCAAAACGATCGATCGTGAAATGTGATTTTTTCTCTGACCAAAAACCAAAACAGTGACGATTTTTCTTCCCAGTAGTGGTCCATATTCTCCGTTGCACATATTGACTTCAGCACAGATAAAAGTGTTTTTTTTTTTTTTAACAAAAAAGAAAAAAACGTCAAAGCAGAGAAATATGATGTACAATGTTTCAGTGTCGTTTAAGGTCCTTATTTTCTTCTCTCTTATCCTTACTCCTTAGTATTAACATTAATTGGACATTTCTTACATTGAATTATCCCATGTAGCTTCTAGCCTATGTAGGTAATTCTTCTAATTGTAGCAGAAAATCTCCCAGAATGTCTCCGATTATTGAAGCCGACAATCACGAGGTCTTTGTGGCCAGCTGTTTATAAATCTAAACAAGTTTCATGTTTCAAAGTTTTCAGGATATGTTGGCCATTCTTGCTTCTTTTTTTTTCTTTCTTCCCTCCACTTATTATAAAGTCAGTGAAATTGCAAACGTGCTTTCTCATTGTTCCAGACATTCTGTGTGTATCATTGTATCATTTATAAATATAAACTTCCCACTATTTTCCATACACGTGGGTAAGAATCACAGCGTAATCATAGGGTCCGACCTGAGTCGATGACCAAATAAGGAGAGAATATTAAGTTATTTAGGATTATCATTATTTTTAATCTTTATATGGCATTTTTCTTCTGCTCAACATCCGAAGAAGTATATTCCATGTGTATCACTGTTTTTTTGTTCTTCTTATTGGAATATTGAAGAGTCTCGATGGATGCTGAGGTTGCTGAATCAATTATTGAAAAATCAATTGTGATACAAATTCAGGAGGAGAAACAAAATAAAATTAATATAACAATTTTGATAACTTCTTGCATTGTCAATTACAAGTATGGGATGCAAAATAGATAACGAGGTTTGAACTTGTAATTTCATCATTGATAACAAAATTGATAATTTCTTTTTGTCACTAGTGTTTGATAAGGCACAAAATCTTCAAATCATGTATGTGATGCTGCACCATATGCTAACCGAGGGAGCATGGAGGTTTAATTTGGATCAGACAGAAAGAGGAGGAGAATGCATGAAATGAAGGTTGCATGCTATATATGAAACCTTTGACTGCAGTCAAATTAAATGGGGGAGAGGATGGACTGGATAAATTATGATGAATTTAGATTTTGTTCCGAAGCTGACCCAGTTCAGGTTTAATTAGGCTCATTAATAAATCAGGTCCTCGCAGCATAAAGCCAAACCAAATTAGCTAGGGCTAGGAATCCTCAATATTTGAAACTCCATATATCTTTCTATTTAAGAGATATTTTTCCTCCCTGATAATATATGACCTTAACCAAATTTAAATTGGATTTAGTATAGTAAAATTTGCACGTGACTGATTGCATTTATAACTCTTACTTAGATAAAGATCAAATGATTTATATATTTGTTTATCAGTAAAATAGTTTAAGCCAATTAGATCATGAGAGCTTAAAAAAATCACAATACTTCTTAAGACTCATAAAGTAGTCACAAATTGTTTACTAACAAAATTTTTACATCAACAGCAGAATTTAAATTCACGTCCTCATGAGATATGGTTGAATTTTTACCCACTAGACTAAAATTAGTTAACAAATGAATTATATTTTAAATGTGTGTTTTAATTTTAATTTAATTTATCAAAATAAAATATGAATTGACGTCGGATTTTTATTAGACAGTTTAAAATTACTGAAAATTGAATACATGAAATTTTTATTAACTTTTTTTATTATATTTTCACAGTCATTTATAAATTGTAATAACTTTTTTTTATGCATCTTCACATTCATCAAATACATATTTTGAGTTTCATTTATCAAGATAAAATATAAGTCGTTCATCTAATCTACGTTCAAGGATTATAATTCGCATGTGTATGTAAAAACTATAAACTGACTGAATAGGGCAAGTATGGTATTGAAGCTTGGAAATATATATGATTGGTGGGTTTATGATATCTAATCGGTTTTAATTTAGAACTAACCTGTTACGACTTATACGATAAATAAATGGGAGGACATGGATGGCTTTCTCCGTCACATAAGTCCTTTATAGAAAAAGTTAATTAAAGTCAAAAAGTGTGAGGCTGTGAGCTTCTTGAACTAGTTGAATATTTTCTATTTCTGAGTGACTTTTGGCTTAAAATTGTTGATAACTGACATCGTCGAAGTACTTCTATGTTCCCACTCAGTGAAAAACCGAAAGTGAAGATTGCATCTTTCTTGTTCACAGCCAGAAGAAGCCGAAGCTGCTGCATGAATATTGGATATTGCTATTTTCTAGACACTGAGTTTATTTTTTTAATGTTGTTTAATATATAGGTTTAAGAATAATGTTTTTTTTCTTTTATAATTATCAAAAAGGCAAACCCCTTAATTAGAATTTTGTTTAGGGCTGCATGACATTTCTTAAAACAATTGCTTAACACTTTATTTGGAAGAAGAGTGAAATATGAAAAAAAAAATAGAATAGTTTAGACGTATAAAAATAAAAAGAGAAAACTAAAAAAAATGTTTTAGAAGTTTTCACTATATATTATTAATGATGTCTTATATTAAAAGTTTTCACTACTCTCAAATTCTCAAGACCACATCAACTTGTTTATTTTGGGAGTACTACTAATTAAAAGAACTCCATTATTCTAATTAACAAAAAAAAACCCGATAATAAAATGAATTTATTAATACCCAGCACTGACCTCAAAATGAAGTAATAATTCACTAAATACGAGAAAGAAAAATATTCGACATTTGTAAATTGTAGCATTATATATTTTTCAGATTCTTGTTTATATGTTGAGATGGAAAGAAGTACCATATACTTCTGGTTCCAGTGGAAGAAAATAAAAGCTAGCTAGGAAAAGGACTTATAAAGCAGAAGGTAATGAAGATGAGTTTCCTATAGTAAACATTAGAAAATGACACGCTTAAAGAATAGAGCGCACATGCCATTGCTGAAATGATCACACACACAAGAGTCTATGTTTAATTAATTAAGGCCCAATTGTAGTTTGTTCAGTGTATTGGGAAGACGAAACCCAGTAGGCATTGTTTAGCAATCCCATCCAAAAATTTCTGTTTCTGTTTGTATTATAGATCACATCACATGCCTTTTATTTTTCTACTTATTATTTTCTGAGCATTGTGTCACCAGAACAGCACAATGAGGTTGAGGTGTGTAGAGCTTCACCTAACTCGGGGCTTTATTAATACACGTTTGAATTTTTATTCAAAATTGACCAATGCGTGCCAGAGGGGTCTGTTTCATCTTTTTACGTATTCAAAAATTGCTTTCATTGGAAGGTGGATCATGGATGCCAATTTTTTCATCCGGTTATTGACTCCTTCAACATTGACTATTTGCACCTTCTGATCCGGCAATAGTTGTGTGGTCTGTACCTTTGTGTAACAGTGTCATATATTACGACCATCTTTGGAACTATGCTTATAAATTTTACTAAAGACTAGAGGGTTCTTTCCTTTTCTCTAGAGATGGTAGTTTTTTTTTTATCGGTGAATTCAAAGATATATATCAAAAAATTTATAATAACTTACACGCCATATTCAAATTAATGAGCTAGACTTTTTTGTTATTGAGATTTTGTAATTTATTTTTTCTTTCCTATTATTGCTACAAAAAGGTGTGATGACGATGATTAATCTACTAAAGAAAACAATACAGTTTAATCTCTTTAATTTAATATTGGTAAATTGCTGTACGTTACACAATTTCAACTTATATTCTGTTAAAAAAAAGAGAAAAAAAAAATCAATTCGTGTACTGCATGTTTGTTTAAGCGTTGCCGATCAACATATGAAGCATAACGATTCATAACAGACTCAAAAACAAGTAGGCAACTATTCATTGCTTTTGTAATGCGCACGAAGCTGGTAATTGGTAAGGATGGAAATCCAAACATGCTAAGTTACAGAGATTTTCCTTTTGACATAATGCTCACATGAGCACTGCAACTTAAATTTAGGCCAATTTCATATATAAGCAAATGTGTGGGGTTGAATTATATAATTGGAATACGACTACAGTATTTATTGGGTAAGTAATTTTTCATGTTATTAAATTTAATACATATCGGAATAAAGGTTTTGAATTTTTTTATGTGTTATTTACACTTTTAAAAACTAGTGAATAAGTTAACTGCTTTTAGTTGTCGCTTAGTATATTTATAAGAATATAAACTAACTTTTTTTTTATATCTATGAATGTGTATTTTTTATTAATTTTAAATTCTAATCTAATTGTTTCATTAGGTCAATCTACTACTGATATGATTGTAATCATTATCAATAGATAATTCTCTTATTTCTAAGCATAATTTATAAATAATCTTCTTATTTCTAAGATAAAGATAATTCATTTATCACAGAAGAATAGATCAAAGAGACTATAAATATTTCATACCATCCATATATAAGATATGTTGTCTCTTTATCTCATATATTTCTACTTTAGTTCTTATTGACTTAAATGTTAGAGTACTTATAAGTAACACCACACCAATAACATTATCAAGAAATCAATTTTCATTGAAGAACAATTGCACACATAACAAATAATTCAATTTGACAAACAAAAGCTTAGTTTCTAAACTTCCAACACACGGTCTAACATAGTTTCTAGAGTTTGAAAACATGATACAGAAAACTAGTGTCTTGAAAATTTGGTGGTTGTTTTACAAATTCTCCTTCAAATAAAAAATCATTTAAAACTTTTTACATCCATTTGAAAAAAAAAAATTATTTTTATATGTAGCAAATGCAAGCAAGATCACAATAACTTTTAGTCTAGCTACAAGTACAAAGTCTTTGGTAAAATTTGTACCTTTTATTCCGGTTATATAGCCTTGAGCTAAAACCTTACTTCTTACAACTTTTCCTTCTTCATCAAGCTTGTTACAAAACACTCATCTAGTTCTAATGACACTTTTGTATTTAGGTTACGGACTAAGGTCCACACATTATTTCTCATGAATTTGTTGAGTTCTTCTTTTATAGCCAAGATCCATCCATCATTTGATAGAATTTCTTTGATGATCTTAGGTTTAATCTCTTAATCTAAAACAAAATAGATATTTTTTCTAAGAAAAATAATATGGTTCTAACTCCTTTCGTTTTTCACTGTTAATAGATTGACAAGTACACCAATTTGTCTCAAATAGTAAAGTACTCGGAAGTCCGAGTGTCGAATCCATATGAACTTTGTATTTAGATTGATGCAAACTCAATTTACAAGCAAAAAATAAGAAATTTAAAATAGAAGATAAAGAAAGATAAATATTTAAATTAAAAGATGATAAAAATAAAAAATAAAAGATAAGACAGATAAGAAATTTTAAAATAGAAGATAAGAAAAATAAAAGATAACGATAATAATAAAATCGATAAATTCAAAATGCAAATATGTTGGGACCTAACATGCCTTATTTGCATAAGATGTATTATTTTAAATTTTTCTTTATCAATGTGGATTTTTTCTACCCACATCTATTAGAATACTTGTCTCTGATGTCTCATGATGACAAACATATCTTACTTATCTATCTCTCAAATGTCTTTGCAAAGACTCAATAGATAAAATGCATGAAGTTTTCATTCTAAATGTTTGCTTTGATGCATGGGCATAATGCAATCACTCTATGTCTAGCAATGATTTTATTAAGATACCCCTTCCTTTGAGTTCTATTAGAAATTATCCTCTTTCGACCGACTAATCCTTAAAACTAATGCATATAAGACCTTCCTTGTATTTTTATTAAGGATTACCCTCTTTCGAGTACCTAATCCCTAAAGATGATGCAAGGATGAATGATACATAAAATTAAAATAAGAAAGAATAATAAGAAAGAAAACACTTGTTTGCATTGATAGATATGAAGCATGCAATACATCTTTTGACTTTTTAGGCCTGTCAAATCCTAACTAAGGGGGTTTAGCCTCTCATTGTCATGAGAGGCTTTACAATTCAGGGGCTAATGTGGATAAAAGAAGAGGGATGGATAGAAGAGGAGAAAGGGATAATGGACAGAGATAGATGGTTTTCCCTATTGGAAATGCTTAGACTTACGATGTATGCATTAGAGAGCTCTGAGTCTTCAGGGTGGTGTGTAGGAATTGGTGTCCCGGTGTGTAGGTTGTCTTTCCTTTCAACTTCATACTCCTTTTATAAGACTAAGGTAGCTTACTTTTCACGCTGACTTCGCATAAGCATGAGTTGGCCGCTAAGCGAGGAGACGCGTTGAGTCTGTCTTGCGCGCTAAACGAGTTGTCCCAATCTTCAACTTTTTCTTCAAGGCTTTTTTTTCATGTTTTTGCATCAATTTTCCTTCAAAGCATTTGAAATCTTCTTCTTTTAACTTCTGCTAATCAAGAACTGCAAAGATATTAATTTCTTTATTATTTCATCAAAAACAACAGTAAAGTAAAGACATTGCAATCATTTTTAACCAAAATTGACTATCAAATTAACTTAAATCTCGCAATTATCAACTCCCCCAAATTAAAACCTTTGCTTGTCCTAAAGCAAAAGACAAGTTCTGAATGTATTGGTACATAAGATATTTGCGAACCATTTCAAACCTTTCAATGACTAACCTTGAGCTTGCATTTGTCTTGATCTTGTGATGAAAGCATGAAGGAATGCACATGGAGATGAAAAAGGTTAGCAAGTAAAAACTTAATGAAGGCAAACTTACCACACTTCATTCCTTACAAGGTTAGTGTTTTTCTCAGTGCACAAGTGTCTCGGCTAAGAGTGTTTTTTTAATCCAACAACTGAAAATAATGTTTCCAACTTTACACTTCATCTCAGTTAATGTAATCATACACACATATTATGGATCACTACAGACTTTTTAGGATTGTAACATGGCTGGGCTAACAAGGAACTCATGGTTTTTCTTTAGATTCAAAGTTAGGTTCCAAGAAAGCACACACCCAAATTTTCCTGATAACCCATGGCTCATATTTCACAGCCTCAACTTCTATGTTTTCTACTCTTAATAGCACACAAAATTTATTTGGCCCTTAGTTACTTTCAACTCTTTATTTGAAATACACTTTTTTTTCTTTTTTTTTGAACTAACAATGGCACTGTAGCAACTGATCACATGCTACAATTTACCTTTGGTTGTGTGTTGTTATTAATGTCCCTGCAACAAAAATCACCCAAGAATCCTCCCCCAAATTAGGGGCAAATTTATCTTAACCCATGCTCTCATACAACCTAAGATAAGGTAGTTATTCATTTCATTTGGCTCGGGTTTCAAAGACAATTTATTCACTTTAGGCTCAACATGGTACAAGGGATGTATTAATTCATGACAAGGAGACTATTTGGCTAAGTGGCTAAAACAATTTAGTACAAACAAGACCTTGATCATTTCCACATTTTGTATATACTCAAATAGTCTAAGAATCAAGCAAAATCAGGAAATTAAGAACAATTGTTCTCTCACAATCAAAGGTTCGCACAACTCACCGAACATTTTATGAAGTACTTGGCTTACCATACCATGATTTCCGTTTAGACATGCTAACATCTTCACTCTTGTGCTTTTGATTCATACTTCATCACTCATAATAACGCCTGCTCACAAAAATCATAATTTTCACAATTATCTCATCAGTACATAGTATATCTCATTCATAAAATCATCCAAAACAAGTCGTAGCCAATTACTGATTTCCTATGTCTCTATCATGCAGTTTTTATTCAATCACCGAAATTAAACTACTGGAATTAAACTGCTGAATTTAACTGCATGAAATCAAAATAAAATAAAGAAAAAAAAATAACACAACTATCCTAAAAAAACACACACAATGCAATTAACTAAAAGAGAGTTAGGGTAAGAAATCCTGGGTTATCTCCCAGTAAGCGCTTTTTTAACGTCATTAGCTTGACAGTTCAAATGCCTTCAAGGTGGCATGAAGGTTACATAGAACACATCTTCCTTGCATTTTCGCCTCTTAGTTAGAGACTCCATGAAACTCATGTATCCCAGAAACACCTTCCATATCATTGCAAGAGAAGTGCTAGTGATCAAGAAAAAAATGACATTTAAAGATTTGTCATGTTCTCCATGCCTTTCTTCCTTGACAATCAGTTGATGAGGAGGGGTATTGACTTGGAAAATACTTTCTTATTGAATTTATACTTGTGAGAACTTCTCTCATTGTTGTTGTGTTTTCTCCTCATTTTTTTCCATCTTTTTCTCTTGAATCATGCTCTTCTACAAGAATTTCCTCATGAACTTCAACCTCTACAAAGTTTTCTTCCCTTGTGACCACAAATTTAACCACTTTCTTTTGCTAGCTTACTAACTTGAATTTCTAGATTTTTAAATACGTGTTGAGTGGATTCATATGTTTCCTTGAGTTGCATCAACAAATTATCAAGATTAGAAATTCTTTCTTCTTCATATTGATTGTAGGGTTGTGACTCTTGCTCCCACTGACAATTTTCCATGGAGTAGTTCTTGCCAACCTGAATTTCCTGGTTTTGCATTGAGTTTTGATTGGCTTTAGAGCTAGCATGGTATTCCATGAATACCATAAACACATTCTCAAGGTTAGAAGTTCTTTCTTCTTCATATTGATTGTAAGGGTGTAACTCTTGTTCCCACCAAGAATTTTTCATGGAGTAGACATGGCAGTTGTTAGTGAAATGCTCCCCTCCACAAAAATCACAATTTATCGGTGGTAGGTGACTGACCCTTGGTCTTGTGCTTTCAAGACACCCCTTTAAAAGATCTTCCAGCTTTAAAGTGTATTCCATGGATCAAGTTCTTCTGAGGTTCCACCCTGCAAGCATAGACTCACAAGAAAAAGTTTTTTTTTAATATGAGTGAATAAAGAAAAATTGAAAAATAGTTTTTTAAAAATAAAAATAAAAATAAAAGTTAAAAGATAAAAGTGATGGCTTTAAAATTGGAGCATGCAAACAACTAAGTACGAAAAACAAAGTCTCTGACAACGGCGCCAAAAACTTGTTAACAAATTGACAAATGCACCAATTTGTCTCAAGAAATAAAATGCTCGAAGTCGAACCCATAGGGACTTTGTTTGTCCTTAGATTGATGCAAACCCAATTTACTAGCAAGAGATAAGAAATTTAAAATAGAAGATAAAGAAAGATAAAAGATAAGATAAAGATTTAAATTAAAAGATGATAAAGATAAAAAAATAGAAGATAAAACAGGTAATAAATTTTAAAATAGAAGATAAGAAAAATAAAAGATAACGATGATAATAAAAAAGATAAATTCAAAATGCAAATATGTTGGGACCTAGCACGCCTTATTTGCCTAAGATGTATTATTTTAGATTTTTCTCTATCAATTAGGTGAATTTTTTCTATCCACATCTATTAGAATACTTATCCCTGATGTCTCACGATGACAAACATATCTTACCTATCTATCTCCCCAAATGTCTTTGCAAAGACTCAATAGATAAAATACATGAAGTTCTAATTATAGATGTTTGCTTTGATGCATGGACATAATGCAATCACTCTATGTTTAACAATGATTTTATTAAGATACCCCTTCCTTTGAGTTCTATTAGAAATTATCCTCTCTCGAGCAATTAATCCCTAAAACTAATGCATATAAGACCTTCATTGTATTTCTACTAAGGATTACTCTATTTCGAGTGCCTAACCCTTAAAGATGATGCAAGAATGAATGATACATGAAATTAAAATAAGAAAGGATAATAGGAAAGGAATTAAAATAAGAAAGGATAATAGGAAAGAAAACACCTGTTTGCATTGATAAATATGAAACATACAATACATCTTTTGACTTTTTAGGTCTGTCAGGCCCTAACTAAGGGGGTTTAGCCTCTCATTATTATGAGAGACTTTATAATTTAGGGCCTGATGTGGATAGAAGAAAAAGGATGAATAGAGGAGGAGAATGGGATAATGGACGTAGATAGATGGTTTCCCCTATTAGAGATGCTTAGGCTTAAGATGTATTCATTAGAGAGCTCTGAGTCTCTGGGTGGTGTGTAGGAATTAGTGTTTCGGTGTGTAGGTTGTATCTTTCCCTTCTGCTTCCTACTCCTTTTATAGGACTAAGGTAGCTTACTTTTCACACTGACTTCGCGTTAAGCGCGCCTTTGGGCTTCTTCGTGGGCCTTCTTTACGATAAGCGTGAGCTGGCCGCTAAGCGAGGAGACGCGTTGGGCCTGTCTTGCATACTAAGCGAGCTGTCCCAATCTTCAACTTTTTCTTTAAGGCTTTTTCTTCACATTTTTGCATCATTTTTTCTTCAAAGCACTTGAAATCTTCTTCTTTTAACTTCTACTAATCAAGAACTGCAAAGATATTAATTTCTTTATTATTTCATTAAAAACAACAGTAAAATAAAGAAATTATAATCATTATTAATCAAAATTAACTATCAAATTAACTCAAATCTCGTAGTTATCATTCACCAATGATGAGATGTCTTGGGTGATGCACACAGAAAAATTTCAATCATGATAGGTATGCCCTTCTAATTGACTACTTAGTTTGGATCTTTTGTTGAATTGGATTATCTTAGACTTTTTTATTGCTTTTAACAATGTTAGACTAACCAATTCTTAAATTTGCAAAATAAGAGTCTCTTGTTAGTTATTAGTTCACCATTCAATCTAATATGGATAAATTCTTTAACATAGAATTAAATGAGACTCTATATGACTTTCAAGTATTTAAGTATCAAAATAAGATTCCTTTGTGAATCATGAATCAAACTTTTTAAGTTAATCATTTATATTTAAAATAAAATACTCACATCTAAGTTAAATCTTCCACCTCCACACAATTCATAAGATGCTGTTAAAGTATGATTTTATTAATATCTTGTTTTGAGCATGATATGTCATATTATTGTATATAAAATTATATCAATATGTTTAAATAGGTAATTTATAGTGATAGCTAGTTTTAATAAATAACAAGTTAATAATTATCTTTTTAATTATATATATATATATATATAAAGGAACATTTTAGGGGGGAATAGTTAAGAACAAATTCTATATAAAAAAAAAAATCTGGTAACAATTTTTTTTATAAAATATTCAATTCATCGGCGTGTGTTGTATCATTACTGTCCAAAGAGGTTCTAACACGTTTTTATTAATTGTCTCTTTGTAATGCTTTTTTCACAAATTATTCAGTGCATCCGATCCGCAAATATTTTATATCATTATTCAAATATTGCTCTGACATTATACCAAATCAAGTATTGCATTGAGAAATCATTCAACTTAATATATAAAATAAAAATCAAAACGTAAAAGTTACTCAATTGTATGATGTACGATACAGTGTAGTACTTGTTTCATGTTTCACAACAAATTCATTAAATTACTTGAGATTAACAAAGTTTTTAGTCTATACTTTTTATTTAAATTTAGTTTTTAGTTCTTGAAACAAAATTAACTGATTAATTTTTTTGTTAAAAATTTAATCATTAAATAAAAGTTTAATCAGTTAAGTTTATTAAACTTTTTAAAAATTTGGTGAAATTATGAATGACTTTAGGATTAAAACTATAAGTTAAGCATCAAATCAATTTTTTTTTTGAACCAGCTTCATCACACAATTAATCTGCATCAAGTTTAAGAAGCCGACATACAAGGAAGTGCATCAAGTAAGTGATTAAGTAAGATATAAGGTTGATTGAGTGGTTAGGAAGGAAAGAAAAAGGAAAAAATTGTGAAATTAATCTCTTTTGCTAACAAAAAAATTAATAAACCAATAATTAATATTTGTTGATAAAAAATAAGTGATTTTATTTACTCATTGAAGGTAATATAATCATCATGAAGAGTTAATAAATAAACAGATGTATTTGGAATTCCAAATCCTCTAGGATGTGGACAATTTAAATGTGTTGAAGAGTTACAAAATATATGATCATAACAATTAAATCTATGTGCTTCTAGGTTTCGTTGACCCTATCTATAAGGGAAACATACCTACACAAGAAACAACTAACAAATCTCTATTATCAAATTCTTTCACAGTTGACATGCTTTGATCCGCATCACATCATGTAGAAGGACATTACGCAATCCAATTTGGTAATAAACTCATAGAAGAAGCATGTGAAGATCCATAACTTAGGGTGGATTGAGTTTTAAATATGATGGATGCATGCACTTACTCAATGGGAATGATTATGTACATTAGTTGGAAGAGGATCAACATTGACAATAATGATAAACAATAAGGGAACATATGAAGCTTTGGGGTTAGCTTTTTAGAGTTTTACATTGCACATCATTAGATGAGAGCAAAAAATGTTCTCCTTTGCCAAAAATCCAATTTGACAAAGAACTAATTTGGTGAGTTTGGTCTAACTCTAAATTTTAATTCTAAACTTATACATGATCCCATTAATCTTACATGACATGACTAAAAATTTATTTTGTAGGTCACATCAACGACAAATTAACTTAAGTTGATGGTAATGACTAAAAATATAAAAGTTAAATTAAAATCTTTTGAAACACGAGTTTAATAAAAATGCATGATTAATATACACATTTTTATATTATTAATCAATCATAAACTATTACTTTATTATTACATCTCTTACTTATTTTATATCAATTTTTTTTTTCTTTCCATTACTCAAAAAATAAAGTTCAATTTATTCCTGAGAGTGGAAGTGGAAAAAAGACTTTTGACAAATATTTTTTTAATGACATTTTTTACAATTGTTAATCAATATCTAAAATATTATTTAAGAAATTAAAAATAATATTTTTATTAACACGTGTTATCAATGCATTTTTATTGTAATTTTTAACGTGTTCCTGGCATGATTTTCAATTAATAAAAAAATAATTTACTATTATTTTAAGACATTAAAAAATTATTAATGAGACTCAATACTTTTATTATTCATAGAAATTGAAAAATAGCAATCAAATTTAAATATATTTTTTTTTACTAAAACTTCAATATAAAAAGAATGAAAGGAGCTATGATTAAGAAACTCATTAAAAGTCATAATAAAATATATTACTCATGTTTTTAATTAAAATATTTCACATTTAATTCTTTAACCCACATTTGAGCATGATTAACACTTTCCTAAAAACACCAATTAATTAATTCCCACCTAAATGAATTCGGCCCACAAAACAAAAAAATGACTAAAAACAAGATAGACGGGATAATTTTATGGTTAAAAATAGTACACTTAGTTACTAATTGGAATTGATTCGAATTTTTATTAAAAAATCATATAAATCAAACTTAAAAAATATATGTGGTTTAGTTTTTATTTAAAATAAAATTTAAACTAAATTAAATTAGTATTTTGTGATTTCATTCAATTTGATTTTTGTAATTTTTACTAAAATATTATTTCATTAAAATTTATACGTTTTTTTTTCATATTTTAAATAAAATTATATTAAAATTTTATTGATAGAGATTTATGAAACTTGTTAATATACTAAATCTTCTATAGTAAAAGTATGTAAATTATTGATAGCAATTTATGAAACTTGTTAATATACATTTTATGTATTACATAAAATGCATAATATTATATTAATATAACTGTTAGGTTTGGATCAAGTCACAAATCGAAGAAAACCAATCCAATTTAATAAAAAAATTTATCCAAATACATCTGAAAAAAAATCAATTTGATTCAATTTTTGATTTTTTTGAATATTTTAAATTTTTATTTGTGATCGTTCTAATTTGAATACTCTTAAAAATCAGCATTAAAAAAAATAATAAATAGGAAAAAAGAAAGCGACAAGGACAGTAGAAGACCCACACGATGACCCGAAAAACAAAAGAGAAAATAAACAAACAAACTAAAGGAGAAAACGTGTAAAGAAAAGTCTCCAACGGCGCGTGTGTCTCACTCCCCAATCATGAGCTACGTGGGAGTCTCGTTCCCGGAAAGCTGTTTCCCACGCGCACACTCCCGCGCGTGAAAAAGCGTCGCCCTTTTTCTCTGTCATTGATCTGAGAGTGGAGTAGTAGCCGTACGTGTATCTGCTCCACTCTCATTCGCTTTGCTATTTCGGTCTCATTCACTCACTCACTTCTCTTCACTCACTCACTTCACTCACTTAAAAAACCTCTCTTTTTTTTTTCTTTCATCATTATAACAACAAACCCACCCTCTTCTATGGACTATCGCCGGAAATTCGAATTCCGGCCACGCTTCGGCTAAATGCTCTTTCCCCCGGATCCCGACGACGACGACGATGACGTAAAATCGTGATCGTGAATCGTGATCGCCCCTTTTTTATTACACTCTCATTTGTTCTTCACTGTCACTCGCAATGGCGGCGACGAACGCCGGCGTGGCGGCGGCGGACTCGGCCGCTTCCTCGGACGAGGCGGCGGCGAAGACGGCGCAGAAGCGCTACGAGGGGCTTCTGATGGTTCGAAACAAAGCGATAAAGGGTAAAGGCGCATGGTACTGGACGCACCTCGAGCCTCTGCTGGTTCACAACACCGAAACGGGACTCCCCAAAGCGGTGAAACTCCGTTGCACCCTCTGCGACGCCGTTTTCTCCGCTTCCAACCCTTCCCGCACCGCCTCCGAACACCTCAAGCGCGGCACGTGCCCCAATTTCAACTCCGCCGCCAAACCCATTTCCTCTGTTTCCCCTGTTCTTGTTTCTTCTTCCACTTCTCCTCCTTCTGCTTCTCCCTTTAACAACCGCAAAAGAACCACCACTTCGCCCTCAGCTTCGGGTTCAGGCTCGGGTTCTCTCTACCACGCACCCTCTCGGTTTGGAATAGGTTTGATTCCTCATCAGCAGCAGCAGCATTTGAAGCTATCTGGTGGGAAAGAGGATTTGGGAGCTTTAGCTATGTTGGAGGACAGTGTGAAGAAGCTCAAGAGTCCCAAAACTTCTCCTGGGCCCACTTTGAGTAAGGCCCAAATCGACAGCGCGATTAAGTTTCTCGGCGATTGGGTCTACGAGTCGTGCGGCGCCGTCTCTTTCTCGAGCTTGGAGCATCCAAAGTTTCGAGCTTTTCTCGCGCAGGTCGGTTTGCCGCCGGTGTTTCCGAGGGAGTTCACCGGTACGAGGTTGGATGCGAGGTTCGAGGAGGCTAAGGTTGAGTCCGAGGCAAGGATTAGGGATGCGATGTTCTTTCAGATTGCGTCTGATGGATGGAAGTGGAAGAGGGAGAGGGAGAGTTATTATGATTATGATGATAGCAATTCGGGGTTGGTGAATTTGAGTGTGAATCTACCGAATGGGACCAGTTTGTACAGAAGGGCGTTGTTTGTTACTGCTTCTGCGCCTTCAAAGTATGCGGAGGAGGTTATGTGGGAGACAATCACTGGCATTTGTGGGAATCTCGTGCAACAGTGTGTTGGGATAGTTGCAGACAGGTTCAAGGCCAAGGCCTTGAAAAATCTCGAGAATCAGAATCATTGGATGGTTAATCTAACTTGTCAGTATCAGGGTTTCAACACTTTGATCAAGGACTTCGCCAAGGAGCTTCCTTTGTTCAGGACCGTCGTTCAGAATTGTCTCAAGCTAGCCAATTTGTTCAATTACACCTCTCAGGTCAGGAACAGTTTCCACAAGTACCAGCTGCAGGAGTATGGCCACACCTGGCTGCTCCGGGTGCCTGCTCACGAGTTCGAATTCGGACTGCCCGTGTGTGCTATGATGGAGGACACTTTGAGCTCTGTCCGCGCCTTGCAGCTGGTGCTCATGGATGAGCCTTTCAAGATGGTCGCCATTGAGGACCAGGGCGCGAGGGAGGTCGGGGACATGATTCGCGATGTGGGGTTTTGGAATGACTTGGAGGCTGTCCATGGTTTGGTTAAATTGGTTAAAGACATGGCTCAGGAGATTGAGGCAGAGAGGCCTCTGGTTGGGCAATGCCTTCCCCTTTGGGATGAGTTGAGGGCAAAAGTTAAGGATTGGTGTTCAAAATTCCACATTGCAGAAGGGGTTGTGGAGAAGCTTGTTGAGAGGAGGTTCAAGAAGAATTACCACCCTGCTTGGGCTGCTGCTTACATTCTTGATCCGCTTTACTTGGTGAGGGATACTAGTGGGAAGTACCTTCCGCCATTTAAGTACTTGACACCGGAACAGGAGAAGGACGTCGATAGGCTCATAACTAGACTCGTTGCAAGAGATGAAGCGCATATCGCTCTGATGGAGCTCATGAAGTGGAGGACGGAAGGGCTCGATCCGGTTTACGCCCAAGCTGTTCAGATGAAGGAGAGGGATCCGGTCACTGGGAAGATGAGGATTGTCAATCCACAGAGCAGTAGGCTTGTGTGGGAAACTTATTTGACTGAATTCAAGTCCTTGGGGAAAGTTGCAGTGAGGCTCATATTCCTTCATGCAACCTCATGTGGCTTCAAATGCAATTGGTCTTTGTGGAGATGGGTTTGTGCACAAGGTCACCACTCTAGGAATGCACTCAACAAGGTGCAGAAATTGATATTTATTGCAGCTCATTCCAAACTCGAGAGAAGGGATTTTTCCAGTGATCAAGATAAGGATGCAGAGCTGTTTACCTTGGCAAATGGTGAGGATGATGTGTTAAACGACGTTCTTGTTGATACATCCTCAGTGTAACATTTTTTTTCTTCTTTTTTGCCCTCTTTTTTTTTTAAATAATTTTTGGGTTAATTAATCAGTTAGGAATTTTAATTTTTTAGGATTTATTGAATTCTTTCCACTACCCTCTTCTTTTTCATGTCTTCTTCTTCCATCCTTCTTTTTTTTTACCACTCCCTTTGCATTTTGAACACTCACTGGAAGGACTTTGAGCAATTCTTCATCTTTCATCCTGGCTTGATCATTAAGTTGTTAAATATGGGAAAGCGGGAAAGATTGTAACGCCAGAACTGGAAGGATGTTGTAGAAATTTTATTCCTCTTGTAGTTTTGAGATAAATAATATTTGTATAGGGGAAGTTTTTATCGATTCTCCTTTAATTTTAAGACCGTTTCCCCACTCAAACTTTGTCACCATAAATATTTGTAAATTCAGAAGCAAGCATGCATGCATTTTGAAGGGGACTTAATTGTGAAGAGTATTCTTCTGGTTTGCATCTTTCAGCTAAAAGCTGCAATTGATGCCTATGAATGCATATTTAGTTGTAGTTTGTGTAGCCTTTGGCATTAGAAATTAGAAATTGACTTAATGGGATGTGTAGTTTATTTATTTTTCAAACTTATGTTTATATAGAATCTTCAAAGGTACACACCATTGCATTTGTAAAATCTGGAAAGGTGCTTCGCTTTCAATCACTCCTAGTCCTAGATTGAAGGCTGTCCATTCCAAAGGCAATCAGCTTTCTGTCCCTAAGTCAAAGTTGATTATGAATCATCCTAATCTCGCCTTGAACTCACATAAGCCATGTGCTGTAACTTTATGGCCCCTTAATCAGCCACCATGTTGATTCCTTAATCATCTTGGTGTCCAGATTTTTTTGTCAGCAAAATATCAAAGAAGCTAGGTACTTTGATCCTTCTTCGTTTGTTATCTAAAGCTGTTGTCCGGTCACAAATTAACTTCACTTTCCGCTGGCAAAAGAGTCTCCTCATCAACCTCAGTTTACAGAGAATCACACACAAGGATACTAAACATCTTTATGGTTTTAGCTCAAAAAAATTTCAAAACCGTGCTGTTTCCCCTTGTGATCTTTTTTTTTTAGTGCAAATCATATTTCCATTCAATAAAGGGGCATTTAAAGTTGAATTCTTTGGTAGCAAAACATGGAGAAGGATTTTGTTATACCACTGAAGCATGTCATGGATGTAATGTATATGCATGTTTGAAAATTCGGTGTAAAATAACTTTTACGGCAAAAGTCATTCAAAATTCTTGTTTTTATTTTATTTTTATCTGTTGGATCTGTATTGAAATGTGTGTCAAAACAATTTCAGTTACAAATAAAACATGCACTGTAACCTTGGGGCACGATAGCTATACCCACAAAAAAAACGTTGAACTTGTCAAGAGTATGTCTGTTTAGATGTTGAAAACACTGGAGAGCGAGGCATGAAAATGTTGGTTGGTGGTAGAACTTATTGGACCATTTATCAAGAGGAGTTATCCAAAAGTATCCGATAATGGAATTGACTTGAAATCTTTTTGGCACTAAGGAGTCCTTACCAGTCAAGCGTCAAACACATGATTCTCAAACTCGAGAGAAAAAAAAAAAGGGTTTTGGTTCCTAAGTGGCAGGTCTACCCAAATCTATCCAATCTTTGCTCCTCTGGTCTCAATTATGAACCCACCATGAAACAATCCAAAATAGTATTATTACGTGTTCATGAAGCAGCAATTAATGCATGCTTTTTTCAAAAGTTTTACACCATTGATTCTAGACTCATCCACGTAGATTTTACGCACTCATAACTTAAAATTAACGGTGAAAGATCTTGAAAACATTTGCCAATTGCTGTTCCAACAGTAATATTTTATAGTATAATCTTGAAATTCCTCTCACAAACAAAGTCGAAGTCTTTTTTCCAAGCATTGTTTGTTAAACAATAGATATCAACGTTTTCTTGAGTCAAATCATTAATCTTTGTGGTTTGGCTAAGTTTTTTTTTAAACATTCCAAAGGTAGTGACTAGTGAGGTTCATGCAGAGCCATTGGATGATGCACCCCATGACCATGATTTTGTGAGAAAGGTTCTGAGAAGACCTGCAAGGGAAGATTGTCGGCATGAAGTAGCACAGAAGATGCTGAGGAGCATTCTTCAACAACTAAGTTTTAGCAAAGTTCCTTCTTTTTTGGTTTTCTCTTCTCTTTCTCTTTCAAACGCTTATCATCCCCCACTTTACATGTGGTTGTGGGGTTGAAGGAAAATTTATTAAATTTGATTTGTCTGCTAAAGTCCCATTCCTTAAAGTCTTGAACTGTTTTCTAGAATTGTTGGTTGAAGGAAGGAGAGCAAAGGTGCTCTTAACAGTTTATTTGAAAGTAGAATGGGAAGGATTTAAACCAACATGGTTGATAGATAAATTTAAACACGTGATCAAGAGTTTAATTTCAGGTTCATATGCATGAAAAAAATATTTATTGGGAGAAATCAATTCCTAAATGAATCTCTATACTTTGAAGAATTAATCATTAACTCTTGGACGAAAAATATCTCATTCACCCCAAAAGGGGAGGATTTATGTTGTTGTTATCATAGAATAGATAGGTCCAAGACACAGTTATATATCTTAGCAGTTACTTATCTGTATCAAGGGGTGGAATCCAGCACGATCAAGTGAAATACGTAGATTATTTTCTCTCCCACTCACATTACAATTTACAAAGCACAAACAAAACTTTGATTCTATAATAAACTTAATGATTTGACATAATTTATTTCTCTTTTCTTCTTCCCTCCCTTTAAGGTTTGAAACGAGGCTAGACTAGATTCAATATTGCAACCAAAGTAGTTAAACAAGCTTTGTGCTCTTTTTTTACTTTATTTATGAAAAATGAGTGTTTTTTTAAATAATTTAAAATAACTGCTAACAAATTTTTTCAATGAGATCAAACTCAAAACTCAATTTAATGTATTGAGATTCCCAGTTTATATGATAATTGTCTTGCAATTAGACCATACTAACTGGGTTCGGTCCCAATACAGAAACATTAGAAGAAAAAAAAAATTCAATTCAATGTTTGGCGTAGAGGGGCTAAATATAAAAAATTCATCTTCACAGAATACTGAAAGAGTTCCATCTACATATTTGAATTTAATATAATCAAGTTAAAATCGAATGCAGAGAAGTGAGTCTAGCTAGCTAACAAGTGTTTTGATTAACTAATTTTCAATAGCAGCCAAGAACATTTTCCATCTGAATTCCAAACCATTTATTTTCTCACAAATTAAGGGAATTAATACAAATTTTCAGGGTTTTCTTTTCATATGCGCTGCATTTTTTTTATCATTTAATTTTCTCAGTAGGTTCTTATAAGAGCCCTAAAACAAGAATTAAAACATTGATTTTTGTAATAATTTCATGATGTGCTTTGTATCTCTTCCTTTTCGGTAAAACAACAAAGGCTAATTGATAGTGTACTTATTATGCTCATATGTGGCAATTATGCTGCCATTGATAATGGCTGAGATGGGCCCTCTTTTCTTTTTGAGAGGGTGGATTTAAGTTATCGATCATTTTCCCTCATGAGCAAAGCAGTTACTCATTATGGAAAAGCTGCCACTATTCTATTTCACTCCTATTCTTACAGAATAATTCTTAATAAATAGTATCATATATACTTCTACCCCCAAGGAAAATATAAAAATTTCAGGTATTATATATAAAAAAATAAATGGAAACAGAAACCTGACACACCCTCTATTCCATGAGACTATGATCTAATGTCATTATAGTCATAATATATATCCTCGGAACTGTTTGAAATACGAATCTCTCTTTTGGATGATGGTTTTCACATTCACACACACCCACCACTGCAAACAGTAAAAAGGTAAAAGGATTAACCTAAGTGGGGGAGAGTCTTTAACTTTAGGCAAATATTGTAACTGTTCTATTATTTAAACTTCAAAAAAATTAATATTTTTGAGTTATACATTGATGTGAAGTGTATATAAGGTTTTCTTAATCACTCATCTTCTTTGTTACATAATTTTACTAATCACTTCTAGTAAGATGTCATTTTATGTTTTTTATTCATAAAATTTAAACAAAATTTTATTTAGGAAATTTGAGTGTAGGCACAGACCAACCATATGTTAATATAAAAATAATATAATATATGATATTTAATATAATTATATTTTTTATATGCACATATTGAAAAATATAGCTCAAAAATATAAAAAGGGTAGTTTTAATTCATTAAGTTTCAATTTCAATGTTTATGAAACATTTTTGTGAATGAAGTGAGTAGAAAAGTAGCTGGAAGAATGAAGAAAATGGAGTATAGTAGTATTATTATCTTATCTCCACCTCTCCCTCGTTGGGTCTTCTAATTACTCATTTAGTGGACAGACAGAAATCATTGTCGGCAAAGCCTTACCAAAGCTAAAAGTTCATTCATTCTCTCTCTCTCTAGAGGTTGAGCCTTTTTCACCAGTATGGTATGCAGTGCACCTCTCTACATTTGTGGTTTCAAGGGAAAGGAGAGGGGAAATATAATGATTAGTATTGGACGACACCCTCTTTATACAAGAATCTTCCCCTGTTCCAATGCTCTAATTATGCAACCTTTTTTAATCTTTCCCCTCCCTTCCCCCCATTTTATTAATTATTAGTATTATTGTTGTTGTTCTTACTTAATAAATAGCTGACTTTATTTGTATGTCCTTTTCCACTCGGAAGAGCATTGATGCTTGACAGAAAGAAGAATGCTGTTGTGACTTGTGCTTCAAGATGGGTACCCACACGAGGGTACCTGACATCTCTTAGTTTTAATCTTTGGTAATCATTCCATGGCGGCCTTTGTTTCGTTATTTTCACAAAATTTAATGACATCCCATCCTTCAAACTATGTCTCACCCCTTTTACTCTTTTTTTCTTTCTCGATCTTCTGCTATAGCTAGTTCAAATCAAATTATCCGTCCTTCTAATTGCTGACTTTGATTCAACTTTGAATATTTGGAAATACTGCCCAAATTAAGCAACCAGCATATGCCTTTTCCTTTTACTTAACATGGCAAGAAGTGCATGAAAATGGGGCATGTTCACGGACCAATTAATCAACAACAACCTTCTTAACTTGTGGACTTTATAAATTATCAATCAAAGACTTTAATTTTGGTAGTTTGATGTGGTTGATTAATTCTGCATGCAATTAAGATTGTAATTAAGGTTTGAGGTTATTTGTGTTAAAATTAGTGACCTCCAACTTATAAGATTTGTTATTAAAATTAAAATGGATCTGAAAAAGACTTTAGTTGTTATCAGTTGTTAATTAAGCAGCTTCATGTAGATTGATTTTGATTTAACATGGTGGCTTCCTTTCTTATGATGGTATGTTTATAAACTTCATTTTCACCCGGAGAAACCAAGAAGGACATAAAAAGAAAAGGTGTTTTACTAAATGTATAATTGATCATTGACTATAGATTGAATTAAGAATGAACAGTTTACGAAATTTTAAATCAAAAGTCCTAGGACAACTACTCACATCTTTTAAAGTTCCATATGTCTTAATTAAGTTGCATGTCCCTATACATGAATTGAAAATGTTTCTTCCCTCTTCAAGACCAAAACAGTGCATGAAGTAAGGACCACCTAGAATTTTTACCCTTCAACACGTTATTTCCGTTCTTAGTCAAAACTGGACATATATATATAACCTGAATTGAAAATGCTTCCCCTTTGTAGAGAAAGATACGAATTCAATTACTTGTACACTGTTATTTCACATGGAATTTATCGTATCCTTGGGCTAAGAAATTTATTTAGATTTTAATGTTTATGTAATGATATTATCATTCAATTATAGATTAATATTTGAATTATTTTGATATAATTATTTTAAATATCAATAAATTTATTATATATGATAAGTTGTGATGGAATGATTATTTAAATTTGTTTACAATGTTGTATATAATTTTTTTTCTCATTTATTTATCTCTCTCATAAACAGTCTTCGCTCTTTTATGTATTTTCCACCAGCCCCAGGCTCAACTTGGTTTTCCTTATACGTTTTTGCTTTGATTATCTATATATTTGTCTGTGGTCCTTTCCCTTTACGCCCATGTACATATATATAAAGACTACATTATTGTATTATTGTACGATTGCTCCCTCCACAGTGACTAGTCAGAATTAATTATTGTTCCTTTTAACCAATTCTAGCTAAATTTTTCAGGCTCACAGCAGCAACTAGCTAACAAGCATGAATGTGTATTTTCCTACTGAGTTTGAGATAAGAGAACCTTAGAGATAGAGCAAACCAAATGGCAGTTCCTTCAACAGATTGGATTTAAGTTGTGAAAGAAACACTTGACCTTTTTTCTTCTTCTCTTCATTAGCTTTTTTCTGTATCTCTTTCATGAAAGTAACCCGTGCCATGTTTCCTTATGCATGTTGTCGTTTTTACAGTTCTCAAAATAATTTATAATTGAGAAATTGTATTTGTATAAGCTTTTTATATAAAAAGAAAGAGAGATAAGAAATTAAAAAAATGTGTGGCAAAATGACTGATATTATAGAAAAATAATATTATAAATAAATGTTATAGAAATTATATAACCCTTTATAATTTAAGGTTAATTACTTTAAATATAATTCTAATAGAGGAAAATGTATTTTTTTTTCTGTATAGAACTGTTTAGTGTGTGTGTTTTTTTGTTGGTGGAGAGAGGGTGTTTAAGTAAAATCATTTATATCTGCCAAAGTGCTTATGACTTACTTTTACGGCTTTTTAAATCCTTGAGAGACCTAATTATATGGCCTACAATTCAGCCTGGCCCTCACAATTTATTCGGACCAGGTCTTTCTTCTTTTTGTAAGACAAAGTTTTTTGTTTTTAATATCACTTTGTCTCAATTTAATTGAAAATTTAGCATTATGAAAAGAAAAACTCTCTCACGTGCTGAGATTAAGTTAATGAAGCATACAGATTCCAACAAATAATAGTACCTTCCCGGAATTATAATCGATATTAACAATGTAAGACATATCTAATTAATTCAATGAGTTATGTGTCACAATCACTCAAACTGTGTCAAACAAATGCTTAAAATATTTATCTCCCAACTTTTATGTAGGTCGTCACAGGCTCGAATACATTAAACTAAAGTAGTAAACTAATCCATGATGATACAAAAGTTCAACCAAGAGTTTGAATTTTTTAATCTTATAATACTACTATAATTTCCCACAACTGTGTGTATTTCTTCAACGTGGACACCTAGAACTAGATACACCATCATGGTTCCTCATGGAGATGTTTTATGAAATGACTAATATACCTTTGATAAAATTGAGGATCCAATGCAATGGGGAAAGGGTGGAAACTGTAGTTTGGGCTTGAGAAGTAGTCCTTTTATCCGAATGAAGTTGCTTTTGTTGCCTGTTTGTCGCTGTACAGAATCTCTAAACGAGATATGGTGGGTACGAGTATTGGCATTTCATTGGCTGGCTTAGTGCTAAAGAAAATTTTGGTTGGATTAGTTATCCACTTTCACATGATATGATGGCTAAGCACCTCTTTTAAATTTTGCCCAATTGCTCAAATTACAAGTCACCTCGGCCAGTCAGTAGAGGAAACACGACAAATACGCGTCACTATGCAAAATGTACGAACATACGTGATAAATAATATGAAATATTGAAATATGATGTTAAAACAAGAGGGTCCTAAGAAATATTGTGCTCACACGTTAAATAACGATTTAATTGGTAAGAAAATTTATGTTTAATTTTTTTCATGTGTAAAATTATATTAAACAAGTGACAGACAATGATCACACATCGCAAACTATAAAAGTCTTCTGACTAAGTGAGTTAAAAAACACTTAAAATCTCTGGTCTAAGACAAATAATAATATCTAAGAGGGCCTTGTTTTTTCCAGTGGTGGACCTATTGGCCGCTACGCTACACAATGTATTTGCAAGCACTAGCACCTCATGTCAAAGTAGGTTTTTGTGAGCGAATCCGTTTATATGGCTAGACTTTGTTTAGGCCTTTGAATTTAGCCACTCGTTTATATGGCTAGTCTTTGTGAGCAAATCATAGTGTCCAACTCAAGAAGAGATTGTTTCTTGTAGAAAATATTTGTGGTCCAAAAAACAAAAAGTCATAGATAAATGATTATCCAATATGATTGTATAATTAACTTAATTTGGTTTTAAAAAAATTAAATAATAATTTGCAGATTGTTTACAAATATGTCAACTTTACATATAGACACGCATTAGGACCATCAACTATGAGAGAAATTTTTTAGAATCAGAGACAAAAATATTATTATGTTTATTATTATTAAACTCAAAAGTGATAGTTGAGTATTGTTAAATGCATATTTCCCAAGAGAAGGGAAAGAGGAAAAGCACGTTCCTTACCTTCCATTTCTGGTGTGGACCTAGCTAATTGGGAAATTGAGTGTATATATGGATTAAAGTTTATAAAATTAAATTTGAATGAATTTTATTTTGTACACTGAATTTGTAAAAGTAATCTTCCATTTTCTTTTATTTCAACTTAAGATTCAAGATAAAATTGAGGTAAAATTTAGTTTACAACAGAAAGTCAGAAATTAACTGAAGATTGAATAAAGAGATATTTTTTTCAATTTTAATTTTTGAATGGACTTTTGAGCATCACAACTCAAAACCAAACATAATCTGAGTTTCCCCTTCATGTTCCATTTCCATTCCTTCTATTCTAGGTTCTATACTCTCATGGATGAAAGAGTCAGCCACTTTCTACGTTATCGTACCCGCCAAAATTACATTCCTTTACACATGATAACTTGGGGTCGGGTAGATTTCTTAAATCACAGGAATCTACAATATTTGCTCAATATGCACCTTGGGAACTTTCAGATCTCTGAGATTTTCTAACAAGATCTTGTTAATCGGTGTTCTTGAAGCATTGATTAAAAAATTGAAATAAAAAATATTTATTATAAAAATTATAAATAATAATAATAATAAATAACATAATTTTATGCATCCCAATAAAAAATTTTCTCTTTCTAGTTTTTTAACTCTTTGCCTTTCTAATATTACTATTTCCTATATTTGATGAATTCTAATCTTAGGTGATCAAGCCTGATTTTGTAATCTGCACAACGTCTTAGTATATATGCACAGAATCTCTAGTACTAGTAATATAAAAATAGTTCTAAGGGTTTTCAGTTCTTACCTTGTTAATATTGTCTGTTTCTTTCATTAGAAAAAAATATGTACAGAATGTATTGGGAAAATATATAAGATTGTGCATTTGAAGATTTTCATGTATTTAAGTCTACTTAATTAGCAATTACCATTAGGCAATATGGAGAAGAAATCTACTTATTTGAATGATGCAGCAATTTGACCTAATGACTTTTTACTACAGTAGGAAATACTAGATGGGAGGGGTCCAAATGTTGATGTTATATATGTTGGCTGCATGTGGTCAATGTGCGAGCTAAATGATCAGATTGCAGTGCATCCGATTCTATATAAATAGTTACGTATCTGCAGAATTGATAGGGGCATGTTAGTTGAGTTTATTGAACATTGAACTGAGGAAATATAAGGACTCATTGAACTAATTAATGACATTTCTCTTTGGATGAAGGACTGGTTGTTGCAGAATATTCTAGAAAAGACAATTTTTAATCTAAATACAATGACATTGTCCTCTCATCATACATCATCATGAATAATTTTTTTAATATATATATATATATATATATATATATATATATATATATATATATATATTTTAAGGACATCTCTCAATAAGTAGAAAAAAAAACACTTAGTAGATCAAAGTTTGCAAATTTTTATAAAATTTTAAAATTAATTGATATTTTATTAAATAGATTCAATTTAATGCATAATATACTTTTTAAATATACAGGTGAATATTGCTTTAAATTCACATAATTATTAATACCATGAACATTGTGTTATCAAGATATGTAACTATTATATTAATAAAATTTAATAAGTAAAAAAGTCATTTAAAGGAATATATAACAAGAATTATATCCATTGAGTGAAAAGATGATAAAAAGAAAATCCGACCTGCCGGATTCGAACCAGCGACCTAAGGATTACTTTGAGCAACTAACCCACTACAGTCCTCCGCTCTACCAACTGAGCTAAGGTCGGTATATGCTCTTAAGCTTCCACATTTTTTAGATAATACTTAGTTACATTAACGATTTAACAATTCAAACATTCGGCCTCACTAGAAGTTCATAGATCTGTGAAGAAAAAAAGTTACTTGAAAAGGGAAAAGACACGTAAAATTCCATTTAATAGAAATGAGAATATATTAAAACATGTATTGTTAGCATTTCTCAAACAGATGCTTTGAAAAAGTTGTACTACCATTGTCTCTATATGAATTTTAAAAAAAATACAAAATCATGATATCCCATTAAATAAAAAGTGAAACCTTCAAAATTTTATATTTTTTAATAAATTTTAATCAATAATAAAGAATATTTGAAAAAGTTTGTTAAAACATGTGTAGCTAGCTTTTCTCTTCGAAAAAAATTGGACTACCATTATCTTTTTATATAAAACTTCTTTTAACAAATTCGTAAGAAAAATGAGTAATTTATTTAGTTGTATTAGATTCGTTAAAAATTTATATTTTATTTTTACAAAACTACCATTAATTATTAAGACTTGTCGTCTTTCTTTTCAACTAATTAATTAATGTGTCTCCTTCCCAAAAGAGAAAATGAATGTCTCGTTAAAATTAGAATTATTTCAACTCTAACTAATCATCTTCCTCAATCCTCACGAGAGAAAAAGTTTTTTAGTTGCTTTACAATTATTGACTATAAAAAATTATAAAATACTTAAAAATAAGTCAGTATGAAAATAATTAATGTAAGAGATAATTCAAAAGAAATCTTAGGGAAAAAAAATACAAATTTCTTAAAATGCTACTAGATAAAAAAAGAAGGTAGTATTGAAAATCATACAAACTCAATTAGACCTGTAAAACAAACTGTCTAAATATTTTAATTTTTATGTGATGATTAGGAAGAATAACCCGCCACTTGTTCCCGAGGTTCCGATCTTAAACAAGCCGGGATCGAGTACAGTGGGAGCCGTTGCCTTATTAGTCAAGGCAAAGATTTTGCACTCAGTAAGCCCTTTTTTTGCTCTCAAAGAGGTTATTTGGTGTCCAACTTGTTCTGGGTTGTTGCTTCCTGCATTCCAAAAATTGCTTCCTCACCTTCCGAAATGTGTGTTTACCTTCTTGACTGGTCATTTCGGAAGGCTAAAGGTGTAAGCAATTTGAAATGTAATTTTACATACCGGATTGGCCAATCCGGAAGCTAAAAAGGAGTGCAGGAAGCAACGGCCCTCATTCAGCTCCTAATATCCAATGCAACGAATTCTTGAAAGCGGCTTTTAACGAAAGTGTCATTCGAATGAATAGCATTTACCAGATTTTTTTCAAAAAATAAAATTGTCTCTGTCCAATGAACAATTCCTAACATATGCACAGTTTAACATTCAGTGGCTTGGCTATACCACAGGTCAAATGTCCAAAGAATTTCTTACATGAGATGAATAAACAATATGGTTACAACACGTATATTAGACAAGCGGAAGGAAGATCATCTTCCATTTTTCAAGTCTGTGACGTCATATCTGGAGATCATCCAATGAAAGTTCCTGTGCTGTCAGCATCTTCAATTTCTACAAGCCGAAAAACAGTATGATAGGGCGGTTATGGGAAATTGTAATTTAAGGAACATGTTTGACCTTGAAGAAAAGGTAAACACTACAATACCGTAATATATTGTGCAGGATCATCGATACTTGACGAGCCTAGAATAACTTCCCTCTTCAGCTTACCAGTAAGCTTGTGGCATATCCTAAGCTGATGATTAAAACAACGTATCAGACCAGAAAAACTGGAACGAAAAAGAGTGTATAACCTCCTTTTATCAAAAGTATTATTCAAACCTCAGATCTGGTTGCTCCACCAACAATGAATATAAATATTCGTTGCCCCATTTTCTTGAAATCACTGGATGCATGTTTTAGCACCGAGTCGCTATATACCAGCAGAAAAAGACAAAAATTAAATGTGAGTTTTGGAATGGCAGGTCCTAGTTTGCAATTCCAACAGATACTCAGTAGTCCCCTACAAATTATTGTCTATAATAGCAAACTCATGCAAGTATACAACCCAAGTACACAGCTCTGAAGTTGGGAAGAATAATAAGGTGGTGGCAAAGACAGAACAGGGTTCATAAATGAAGTGAAAAAAAAAAATAACCAACTGATTTCATTAGAAGCGCTCATCACATTAGTGAGACATGTATTGAGGAGGAAAGAAAGTAAAACCTTGAATATCCATCATCAGAGCCTCTAGGTCGAGCCCAAGTTGGTGTGCGCCTTGATCTCATTGAATGAGCAGGAGGATTGTGAGTTACTGGTACAGCATAAGTTGTACCGTGGAAAGTTGGACTTGGGTCATTTAGACAAGGATAGTCCAGTTTTGATAATTCATTTTTGCTAACTTTTTCGATGAGTTCCTGAATAATAACCATCCAGTCACCACATGAGGCTCTAAAGGCTTTATAAGCAACCCATCAAATCATCATAAAGATAACATTATAAATTAAAAATGTCATAACATGGAAATGTGGTGTCCTTTATTTTCTTAATAATACAATGAGACTAAAAGACTGTAGGACATAATAGCAAATAACCACTAGCTGAGTGAATGCCCTACTCTCTGTTAGCCAGCATTTTACAACATGACTTGTAGGAATATTCAAAGAACCAACTACTTCTGATTCTTTAGGCCCTAGAAAACATCATAGGCTCATCTATCATGCAAAGTTCACAAGTCATAACTAAATAAGAAAAGAAGATTGTTCAGCAGTAGTTTTACATCCTCCCCGTTAAATTTTCATAAAATTAAATACATTTTATGTGCGGAAATTGTATCAACTTAATTTGTACCTCTATTATGGGATAAAAACGTGATAACTGCCATGTATCCTCTTCACCAGATCGATCTTTCCTTGCTGCACGCTTTTTCTGACAATTTAAAGAAGCACTTTTCAGAAATAATATTACACTGAAAATAATATATTTAAACTAAAAATTACCTTTACCTTGTGCATATCAAATTTAAGAGCAAAAGAACTCGTCGAAGTCGTTTTGGTATCAGGTTCTCCCCCAAGCATTCTCAAATTATTTATTGCAATTGCATCCTCATCTGTCAACTTCGCTACCTGAAAAGTATTTGAAAGGTTTCATGTTACAAGAGTATTGCATAGCACCATCATTGATAACAATGCTATTTGACATATTAAGTCAAGAGCAAGAGGCAATAGTTGACACCAAGTTTAAAGAAACCACACCTTCATTAAATTCAGACCCTTTTCAGCCTCAAATTTCTCAGGATATATGGACGCAAGAATCATTAACAAGCGCAACTTATTTTCACGAGTTGTATCCTGCATAAACATGGTACATAAATGAATTTTAACAAATGAAAAAGCAAAAGTTCTATTTCTAATTTCATGACCTTTTTCTGCAATAAAAAACTTTCTTATTTTGTCGACTAACTAGGTGTAAGGTACACCCTTTTCATTTCCCATCTTAGAATTACTTACTTCGTTTGTAGTAAAAAATTTGATCACATCTTTCATCCCTGCGTCTCCAAAAACAAGATCTTGCTCCAGCTGCCCAAGTTCCCGAAGTCCTGACTCCCTAATAATTCTGTTAATTTTTCCTGCAATCTGGACAAAGAAGCTCATCACTTGTGTACACATATGAAACTCATGATCATAATCCACTCCACCATTGTAATAAATTCAATTAACACGTTAAACTTAAAACCCTAATGCAAATTGCTGAAGAAAGAACTATCAGAAATACTCAAATATCTAATAAACTTAATTAAGCACAAAAGTTATTTATTCAGTCGCAATCAGCAAAAATCTTGATGAAAATCAAATATTATCGGGAGGAAGGGGGGGGGAGTCTTTGATCAGGGTATTCCCTAAAGAATTCATGTGAATTAACCCTCAGTCACTGTTGTGGTAGGTCACTGGTCTCGATTGTAACAGTTCCCAAGGGGTTAATCTCAGTAAGAGGGATACCCTACCAAAAATGGAAAATATGTAACCCAGCATAATATTATTGATTTATTTATTTACTGCATGATAACATATATCTATAAGTTATATATTTTTCAGTAACAAGGAACAACTAAAACTTTGAGTAGACATCAATAATTTAAAGTGATGCGGTAAATATTCAAATGTTCACACTTCTAGCGCTAATAAAGTTGGGCAATAATTCACATGCTCACAAATAGAAATGAACTATCAACACTTCTATTTTGTCCTTGTGGCTAATCAATTAGTTCTTACTGAATAAGTTTATTCGCAAAGATGGAGTCCAGAATGCAGATGAACCTAGTTAGAGCTACCAATTGTGAACATGCTATCACTCACTAGAGCTTCATTGATGACAAGGACCAATTGTGAACATTTCAAATAAAATAGGGATCAAAAGAACAAAAAATTATCGATTCAAGGATCAAAACCAAAATTTGCAAACTTTGTAGGGACCAAAAACATATTAACACATTTACTTTTATTATGTTTGATTGATGGCATATCACTCCGTTGAGCCACTTCAATGCCTAAGTTATCGTTTAACATTAGGTAATTAACAAGGACCGATTTTGCATATACTGAACTAATGAGGGACTAAAATCAAAAGTTGAGAACTTTGTAGGGACAAAAAATATTTAACCCATTAGAATATAATATGTAACGAGCAAGCACTGTAACTTCAAAAATAAGGAGCCTACTAATGAAATGATAAGCCTTTAGCGAAGGAGGAATGTGTTTCTCCTTTCTTTTTTGTCAACAAAATATTTCCTCAACAATAACAAATTAACAACTTTATCCCACTAGGGGAGGTTGGCTACATGTATCGCATGATGCCATTGAACTTGGTCAAAAACCAAATCCTCATATACATTATACACTATGAGATAGATTTTAATAATTTCCTCCGATGTCCTTGGTCTTCCTCTGCCCCTTTTCGTACTAGAACCCATGCAATCTACTCTCCTCATTGGTTCCTTTAGTGGTCTTCTTTACACAAGTCCAAACTACTTTACCCAATTTTCTGTCATCTTTTCTTCAACAAGTGGCTTACCAATATCTCATCGTATACAATTATTTTGTATCTTGTCCTTTTTTATGTGCCACACATCCATCTTAACATTCTTATTCCCAAAACATAGATAAAGGCCATTGCTTACGGTGTCACTTTCCTTTTTTTTCTTCTAAACAGGGAGAAGGTAATAAGGGAAAAAACAAAACTCAAACAAATGCCCAACTAATCCTACATGCAATTAAAATATGGTATTACCAGAGTGTAAAAATTTAAAATATTTCACTCAGGTGTACATTAACACACCATAGAAAGGCTACTGTTTTGTTACCAAGTAAAGATAGCACCCTTTTTTTAAAGCAAATAATATCATACAATTTCCTTTTTAGTTTTTTTTTTGGGGGGGGGGGCATCAAGATTCCATTGCAGAACTAACCTCTACATGGAGGGAGAGCTTGTCAATTTGTTCGCTGTATTGTGGAAGTGCTTGAACCATCTTCTGCAAGTCCCTTGTTGACATTTCACCACTACCTCTAAATGAAATGCAAAGTTGTGTAAAGTTTATGATGACAGTAACTAGATAATAAATAAACATATAAGAATGGTTTTTGAAAAACCATTCATGAATGAAGGTGAAAAGATTGAATTTTGTTAGTTGCCATTTACTTTTCAACTTTTCTTTTCTCTCTCTCCAACTATGATTAAATATTAGGCATGCATGACAAAGTTTTAAATAATGCAACTCAGCCATGCATAATACATATTTGGACATTACAACTATTGGATAAAACTGTCAAATTACACATTCACATAGTGCAAATATCATTGTGAAATGATATCTGAAAGGAACTGATTCAGATTAAGCACACAAGGAATGAATTTCATTAACAACCCTATTTCCCAACCCTGGCCCCAATTGGTTTCAGAATCAAAAACAACGCAAAGACAACGAAATGAACACTCCTGGACTTTTGAGAGGTCCAAGTCTCTCCCAATTCCTTTACAAATTCCCACACAATGAGTGATTCCCCTCTTGACCCCTCTTCCTATTTATATACATCATCACCAACTTCACTCACTAACAAAGAACTCACTAACTATATCCTAACTAGCTAACTAACCAGAGGTTACCTATCAATATCCAAATGTTTCGTATCCTTGGGTGGTAAGTGAAGGTGTTACTACTGACTCTAATATTTAAGGGTAATACATAAACAGAACTTTCAACACTCCATATTTGTGCCCCCACACACACACTAGCATAAAAAAAAGAAATAAATTTTTCCTATCTTCTCAAATCATAATAGCTTTGGATATGAATTACAAAATTAGACAATTTTTTATTTCCAATATATTTTACACCACTACTACTGTTAGGGCAGAATCAATATCCTCTTAGATCACAATGTCATTGATGAAAAACTCCCACAAAATTAAGACTAACCTTGAACCATGTTGGATTTGTGCAGCTTTATTCTTTGAAATGAAGTTGGTCATCTTCTCGTGCAGCCGTTCACTAGCCTGGCATTGGCAAGGCCATCAATATCCAAAGGTTCATGTTGCTTAAGTTGTAAATAGAAGAGATAACCCTAAATAGTAAACTATAGAGTCTACACTATAAACATCAAATAGTAAAAACAGGACATACATCTGCAATATGTGCATGACGAAGTTCAAGCCATATAGGATCATGATCGTCCAAGAGAACCTCTTTTCGCTCAGGTGGACCACCAGTCTTGCTAGGAACCTTAAGAATACAGTAGATTTGTGTTCATGACAAGAAAGTGAACACAAGTCACAACAATTTAGAGGGGGAAAACAATATTGTAGAATACCTCATGAACATATTTATTTCCCTCCATATTCAACAAATCACGGCACATGGCATCATATGTCCATTCATGTATCACAGGAGCAATCTACAAATCCAGAATAGCATCCTCCTTATAAGCAATATGATAACAGTTTGTTGAAATAATACTACACGTCCATAACTGGCAAATGGAGATAAGAAACCTGATCAATAGTTCTATCAATGATGAGCAACTCGCAGGTCTCAGTCTGAGGGAAATTAGGTATAGTTTTTTTATATTTCATAAGACAGTCCCAGACACCAGCAGCAAGTTTTGTAGGAATAAGATCATGGAAGGTAGTCATTGTGGTTGCATCTAGGGACTTGGCAGCACGAAAGCGGACAAAAGGAAATTCCTAGAGAAACATTTACACGATATAGAAGATTTATCGATCATTTGTTTGAACAATTATAGAACATTGATTACAATTTTTTTTTTAATTTCTATGATAAAAGAGCAAAGCATTGACTACATACTCTTAATGAAGCAAAAAGTGTTGCAATCCGAGTAGCCATCACATTTAAACATGCAACAGCTTTACGATTATTCTCCTCATCCCCAAATAGCTCCACTAAAGCTCTCTCATTGTTTGTAATGAAGCCCTGCATTATCATGACAAAGATTGCATTTCACAGAAGAAGAATGACAATCCCAAATAATGGGATGATGATGGCATTAGAAATTAACAAAGAAACCATAATGAGCACATTTGAAGGTTGATAAAGTTCCCTAAGGGGAAGAACCTCAGCAAGCAGGTTTCATGAATTTTGAGTTCCAACAACATAACTCTACATATCAATTTTTTTGTTGGTGAGATCTTGTAAAAGTAATATACATGAATGATTAAAATTGCCAACTTGCACACATTATAGATTTATAGGACGTCCAATTCACATATCTCAGTAGTTACATTTTTCACTTCTCAGATAAAACTTCAATTTACTTCTCATCAGGCCTGTAATTTTACAGATCCAGCCATAAGAATAGTTTGTTTGTTCAATTTATTTAGCATTGAAAAACAAACTTTGTATCTGAAGAAAGTTTTCTTCAACAGCTAACAAATTCTAATTGTTTTAACTAGAAAAACATTGTGACCCATCATTTGACTCTCATTCATGGCTATGTGGAACTGGACAAACACATGTTGCACTCCTACATGTCATAAATTTTGAAACTTACCAAGTAATGAAACAAAAGGAAAGTAACTGTATTCATATGAAAAGAGATGACACTATGATGGTCAAGCAGTGAAATAAAGTACAAATGTACAATCACATACCTGACTATCTATGGTAAAATACTCCAAGTTCATCTGCATTCAAATGAGGTGACAAAATCACAATAAGCAAAAATGTGAATTGTTTTGGGGGAAAATCAATTTCCATGTATATTCTAAATAAATAAAAAATCTTCACCTCTCTCAAAGCACCTATACGAGGTAACACCTGTGCATCTTTTTTAATTTCCATAACCAATTCTCTGGCAATAGGTGAACTAAAGAAAACAAAGGCCCTACAAGAACACAGAATAAAACAGGATTGAAAACCAATTCCCGGAAGTCAAGATGAACTTGCACTCACTGGAGATAGTATAAAGATCACATACTTCCTATACAAGGGTTTCCTTCCAGACATGTCTGACAAAAACATAATAATACTGCCAACAAAAATGAATAAGGAAAATAATTAGGTATGAAACAATTCCATAAAACCCTATTGCATAGGTTAACTAAAACATCCATCAAAGCTAAATGGAACCATTTTACAGCCACAAAAGTTCAGAATATTTATCATTCAATAATTTAAATGATATGTGCATCACTAGAAGGGAGAGAAAGAGACAAAGTGATAGAACAAATGACAATACAATAGTTATGTGTCATGATACATTTTGTAGATAAGAGGAAAAAATATTAAAAAGTGCAGTATAATTCATGAAATATTGAGTGGTAAACATGAGGGAGGAAGTTAAACAAAGAATCAGATTCATAAACAATAAAATAAAAGGGAAATTAATTGGCAGAGAATATAAGAGACCAAAGAACAAAAATTAAAAGAGACAATACTCTCAAATTCAAAACCCTATATTAACTGAGATTTTATTTTCAACCAAGATATAGGGAGTTATACTCACAAAATAACTTTGAAACTGCATGTCTATAGTCATTAGCAACATACTTCACAACAAACTTTGAAATATACATACCAAACAAGCAGAGAAATATACAAGAGTCATGCACAACAAAAATAAATTCCTTAAACATTTTCAAAACAATAATGCTAAAACTGAAAACTATTAGCAACACGATCCTCTCCTTTTGTTTTCTTGGCTAGCATCAACACTCTTACTTTTCTCACAATTATTTTTGACACAATGCCAAACAATAATCTTCAGCATGAGCAAGTATAATTTTTCCAGTAAAACTAACAGAAATCATGCAAAAACAACCATGACAGACCAACAGAAAATCAGCCTCCATGCCCTCTACTACTACTGTGTTTACGATCTATAAGGAATTTCAAATTAATTTAAGACAACTCATTAAATATGCCACAAACGTGAGAGAAAGGATATGTACTTCTCTCTGGTTGGCTGGATGAAGTATATAGCATCCAAGGTGGGCAATGGCTGCCTTCGCTTGTATATGTCTTCAACTACTACAAAAAGAAAAACAAATCACATACATACAAGAATTAGAACTAGTTGTGCAAAATATGGGTGTCTAGGGAATAATTTTCTTCCGAAAGTGTAATCATATTCCTTCAATGGCATCAAGCTAGAAAGGAAGCAATTGTTCTTTTTCTTAACTCTTTTTGTTTAGGTAACTTTTTCTTTTAATTCTTAGTAGAGGGAAAGTGAAGGCAAAGGGATGGTAGTATTAGACACAACAAATTAAGAGAAAATTAACCACATTTAACAGACATAAAATATCTAGAATAGCGTACATTCAGATTGCAATTTTTGGAGTATAAGTTACATTTGAATATCAGAACTCAGAATAAATCAAGCATGGCATTACATCCAAATCATGGAAAGTCTTTCTCTGACAGTGGACAGAAGAAAAATGATTACTTATTACTCAAGAATCAATCTTGTGATTCTTACATGAAACACCTTCATCAGTGATATCAGCCATCTTGCAAGAATGAGACATTATCTTCACAGTAAGTTTGTCCATTATGAGTACCTGCAGGCAAGCAGCTCATGAACCAATACAAGATGATAAACAATTGAAGTATCAACAATTTTACTAGATTTCAAGCTCTAGCTGATTTCTTGAAAAAGAAACGAGTGTGTGTGTGACTGTGTGGATTTAAAGTCATCCTCCATGTGAAGAACCAAGCATCCCAAAAGCTTATACTATTAGAAGGCTCATGCATGGTTCTTACATCCAACTCAATCCCTCGCAATCTCGCACTAGAGTCCTTTGAGCTTGAAGCATGAATAATGAACAAGCCCAATCAAACTCTAGATCACTTGGTCGTTACAGGCTCTAATATAGTGTAATGAACCAAACCAACTATTCCAAAGGGTTATGTTTTCCAGTAAAGGTTTATGAATGGTTTTGATATCTAACACTCCTATACCATGGCACATAAGAAAAATACATTAAAAGGAAAGAACATTGCAAAAGCTCTAAAATCACTCTGCATACCTAACAAGGAGAGTACATTGTGAGGATAACACTGAAGAGATACCTCAAAAGAAAAACAATTACTCAACAGCAGTGATAAAAAGAGCTCATCCTGAAAAACTGCTAAATGTCATATTAACCTTCTTAAATTGAAAGGAAAAAGATTAACAATAGTTTTAATGCTCCAGGAATCTCCTGATCATGCTACTACTTTGTCTCCAAACTCAATCCCCCTTCCTTCTCTCTCTCACACACACAGACTAATGTCTCATTTTCATTAGTTTCTTCAAGCTTTCATCTTGCACCCCTCATTCAAGAACATATATTTATAGCAAGAAAGCATAGTCATCAAACTCTGCTGCTCGCTTAATAGTTGATAGTAGTACAGAAAAATGACAAATTTTCCACAATGATCCCACTTGAAACTATAAGTTGCTAACTAGTAACTACTTGAACATGCAAAACATAGATATAGATCCAATGGATAAAGAAACCATTCTAAACGTGATTTAGCAATTGACTGTACTTACAAGAAGGTGCATGTTGGAAAGATTTGCTAAATATGTCCTATGTCCAATCATCAGCATCATAAAATGAAATTTCTTCTAAAAAATTCCTAGAATGAAATTACAGACTGAGGCCAAAATAGACAGAAGGATGGTCCATCTGTATTTATGGTGAAGCAGAAAAACTCAGGCAGAATTCAGCATCTTATACCTTCCATGTAGATTTTGAATCTCCTGTTTTCGCTGACCTAAGCATTTCATGTAATAATCCTGCAGAAAATTTCACAACATAGAAATTAAACGAGATATGATCAGATCAGAAAGCAATTGATCATGGTTAACTTCCAAGCAAATTACTATTAAAATGTTAAAGGGAAGAAAAAGAAAATACAAAAATATGCAATCCTTGCAAAGGAATTAGCCACTTCTGTTCCAAACATGTTTTAAACTTTCAATGTCCATCTGCTTATGAGGAGGATAAAACAATACTGTATTGAGTTTGGTATCAATGTTAATAGCAAAAAAGTTCACATGCCATGTACAGTGGTAGAGTGTTATCTCAACTCTTTAAAGAACTGTAAAAGTTATTTGGAGTGATTTCATTCATCTTGTAATTTTCCTTGTTTTGTTTCTGGGAGACATAAGTAGATATACGGTTAGAGAAAAAAAGTAATGTACAATAACAAACAAAAAGATAATCACCTAAAGAAATGAAAAACACAAATAGCCAACAAACAAGACACATAAATTAACCAAAGCTTGTCAGTCTCCAATCTCTGTACATGTTTGCCAAAAAGACCCCTCAAAATAATTATGATCTGCACACCATAAGGACACTAGGAACAAGGAAGACCACTTCTAGCCTGATAGGATACCATTCCAAATGGAGTTTTGATGTCAAAACACACATTCCAAAGCAGTTTTAGATGGAGCAAAAAAAATGTTGCAGTAGTGTAACAGAGATTCAGACAAGCTCTTCATCCCATAGAGATAAAATGGTTAATGGCAAGAAATTATCCCAAAACTCTATCATTCCCCTCTAACCATAAGCACCAAGTAATAACATACATACCACAACAACAAATGCCTTATCCCACTAAGTGGGGTCGGCTAAATGGACCACACAACGCCATTCAGCTCGATTAAACACCAAATTTCAAAGATATAATCTACCATGAGATCCCTCTTAAGTCTAAACAACTTCCCCCAATGTCCTTCTTAGTCTCCCTCTTCCTTTTTCAAAGGACTGAAAATCATGCAATCTATTCTCCTCATTGGTGCTTTCAGTGGCCTTCTTTGTAGGTATTCAAACCATCTTAACCAATTTCCAGTTATCTTTTCCTCAATTGGTGTTACACCAATATCTTCTCATAATCGTATACAATCATTTCGTAACATGCCCTTTTCTTAACAATTTTCGCCGCAAACAAGAAAAGTGCAGAAACTTGATCCTAATGGCTGAATGTCACTCTCGCAAATTCCTTAGCTCCTGGACTAGAAGATCCCAATCCCCTTTAAGTAAAATGTTCGCAGAGTTCACCCTAAAGCAGTTGAATCTACTGTTCAGCATTACCACCAACAGATGCCAGTGCCGGCAAGCTTCACATTTTAACACACCGGCTGCCGGCTTGCCTTCACGTGCTCTGTCATTTAGCTGACAACACTCCCAAACAATAAATAAAACATACACCAAAGACAAATTTTATTTTTATTCACCGAGATCAGAGCCAAAGTGCGATGAAACCCGCAAAGAGCAAACAAACACTATACAGCATCCTCTAACAGAACCAAAAGAGAAAAAGAGAAACAAGCAGAAAAAGAAAAGTTTGACTATATCACAGATACTTAAAGTGAGTTCAGAACTTAAATGCGAATTGCTGAGAGAAGCGAATCAGGAATCAGGAATCAAATGAATTAATTACAAAAAAAAAAAAGGAAGAGATACTCACGGTCGCGGCTAACTTGTTTGAGACTCTTGTATTCAGCGCCATAAGAGGAGGAGGAGGAATCGGAATCCGACATTGACATGGCGGCGACCTCGGTCTCTGTGCCCCAAAACCTCCAACCGGTGATCGATCGCGAATGGAGAGAGAGATCGCCGACGAATCGGAAAACCTGATCAAGCTACGAAGACGAGAAACGAGAGAGAAATGGAAAGGGTATCTTCAATTTGAACCAATCAACAAAAATCAAAAGAAGAGGAAGAAGGAGGAGTGAATTTATGGTGGCATTGTTATTTAGCGAGAGTTGAAGGGAGCATCACGATGGCGTGTTGAATGGTACAAAGGGTTGAAGGAGTTCGGAATCGAGAAGGCGTTAAGGGGTCAGAGACAGAGACGAAGAAATTTCGCAGAAGCGGAGTGGACCGATAGAGGACGAGGTCCTGTCCCGAGCCGGAACCGCATGTCGCTGAACCGTCGGTGGGCTCCACCCCCTAACGCCAACTCATTCTGCTATCATGCGCCTCTCTACAACTCCCTCCCTCTCCCTCGTTATCGTCGGAACATTATAAATAATAATGTTTTCCTTCAAATATTTAACATAATAATATACATATTCCAAGAAATTAAATTCAAATTTTTTAATTAAGTTTAAATAATCTCTCTCACTCACATTGATTCGTCTGTTTGATAATAAATATATTATACTATGATTTAACATTTCAACAAACTTTTTTTTTTTTTTGCGTTTACTCTGTTTAGCTTTTGTACAATTTGTTAATTTGTTGTTTTTAATGAAAAAAATGATTTTCAAATTTCAACAAACTTTTTTTTTGCGTGGACGTTTTCGTTTTCTACTTTTCTTTTTAGCGTACGAAGACAATGTGCTAACTCTAGGGAGGACAAAACTACTACGTCTAAACCGTCATTTCGTATATTTATATTTATTTTTTATCCTTAAAAATGGAAGAAGAAAAAATGAATACATTACAGACTGAAACACTGAAATAAGTAATTTATTAAATAGAGTATAAGAATTAACTAAACTTGTATTAAGATTTGAAATAATAAAAAATTTACAATAAATTGCTTATTTTCTGAAGTATCTTTCTAGAAATATAATACAAAATGCACTGTAATCAATTTGCAAAAATATACTTACATAACTATGTCAAGTATAAAATTTCTTTATTTTATTTTATGTGTGCTTGGATTCCAATTTTATCTAATTGAACTCACTTTCTGCGCAATCCAACACTTTCGTTACTTCTCATTTTATACATTGAAAAATACGATTCTCCAATTTAAAGTCATTCTAATAAATTTTCAAACATACTATTTCTGTCAATAACTTTAGATTTTTTTTAAGTAATAACTTTACATTTTTAATGAATAAATGTTTGCAATTAAACACAACTTTGTCTATAAAGTTTGGTATTTGGGCAAGATAATTTAAGGAGTTTAATATTATATAAATTATCAATTATTATTATTTGGGCAAGATAATTTAAGGAGTTTAATATTATATAAATTATCAATTATTATTATTTGGGCAAGATAATTTACCCTCATTCTTGACAAATAAACTATGGTTTGCATGAGCTTGATTGTAGCCATAAGACAACAATAGAACAAATAGTTTCTCATACCAAGTTTGACTAGCTTGCATGAGGCCGTACAAGGATTTGAGTAACTTGTGGCATTGATAAGGCTTACAATCATCAATGCCAAGGGGAATAACCATGTATACTTCCTCTTAAAGTTCTTCATGAAGAAAAGTGTTGCTCACATCAAGTTGGTGAAGGTGTCAATTGTTGATGAAGGCTACTGCAAAAACAACGTAGATGGTATCCATTTTAACCATAGAAGAGTAGGTCTCGAAGTAATTGATTCCCTCTATTTGGGCAAATCCCTTAGCGACTAATCAAGCTTTGTAGCATTCCACGCTTCCATTGGGTAAGCGTTTGATTTTGTACACCTACTTACAACCTATGGGACTAAAAATTAGGAGGAATGTCCACAATGGTCCAAGTCTCATTCAACTCTAGGGCCTCAATTTTAGACTTTATGGCATCACACCAACACCGGTGTTGGGTAGCCTCGTGATAGCTTGATGGTTCAGATTCAGAAGACAGAGACATAATGTAATGTTGATGAGGTTGAGAAAGTTGAGAGTAAGAAATTACCGAATGGAATGGATACAAGCACCTTGACGATGATTGGGTTTGGAAGCTACAGTGGTAATCAGCTAAGGTGGCTGTGGGTTGTGAGGTCTAGTGGAACAACGTGGTAATGGAGGCTGAGGAGGAGTAAGTGGAGAAGGGTTCAAAGATGACAAAGAAGAGGAAGATACATGTATAGGGTTGGTGGTGTTGTTGTTCTGAAAGGGAGACAAAAGACTATTGGGCTCATTGGGTCTAACTAATGGTGGGGATTGCGGTGAGGATAATAAAGATGAGTGACTTTCTATGGATAAAGGGACTAGACTTTCAGTTTTGGTGGGTGTTTTGCTTGGGCCAAGAGGGATGGAACATATGTTCTCTGGTAGTTTTGTTTTGTTAAAAAAAGGTAGAGTTATTTCATGAAATGCCACATGTTTGGAAATTGAAACTTCTTTTGTATCTAAGTATAAGATAACATATCCTTTGGTGCCCTTTTGGAATCCCAAAAATGCCTCCATCTAAATCGTGGATCAAATTTTGACGATTGATAATGCATGTAGAAGTATAAACCAAGCAACCAAAAACTTTGAGAGTGAGAAAATCTTGTGTTTGTTTATATAATAGCTCAAAAGGTGTTTTATTCCAATTGATTAGGAAAGAAACCCGATTAATTAAATAAACAAGCTTGATATCATATTACCAAAAATTACTTGGAATGTGAGAATGAAACATAAGAGCTTTTGCCACATTTAAGATGTGTTGAGGTTTCCTTTTAGCTCTCCCATTTTGTTGGGGTGTAGCAACACAACTTATTTGATCTGAAATCCCTTTTGAAGCGAAGAAATCTTTTTAAAAAGAACTCAGACTCATTGTTTGGCTGTATGTTTTTGAATTTTGCTTCAAATTAGTTTTCAATCAAATGAATGAAGTTTTAAACATGTGTTTTAACTTCTGCTTTTGATTTTAACAAAACAATCAAAGTATAACACCTATAATCATTAAGAATGGTTAGCAAATATTTGTGACCATGTACCTATATCTTGGGAAAAGGTCCCCAAATATCCATGTGAAAAGTTCAAATATTTTGGATGCTCTATGATACTTGGTGAATATGATAACCTTCTTTAATATACTTAGAAATAAAAGGAAATTGTTGATGTAAAATATTCAATCTATTTCCAAACAAGTGACGTAGTCTAAAATGTCAAATATTTGAAGTAGAAATAGTGGTAGTTGTGATGGAATTGTTCACTAAGACGGGTGTATCATTGTTGATGTCTATATGATATAAACCTTCTTGCAGCTTACCCAAACCAATCATCCTTAATGGTTTTGTTTCCAGAATTTTGCAAAAAATGTAAGAAAAAAGTAATTGTGTAAGACAAAGTAGCAATCAGTTTAGAAATAGAAATAAGATTGAAATTAAAAAAAATGTGGGATAGAGATAACATCATGAATGACAAAATTTGGTGAAAACTAAACAATGCCTGAAATTTGAGAAGTGACAAAATTTCCATCGGGAAATTTAATAAGAATAGGTTTTATTTTAAAATGAGCTTGAAAACAATTTAAAGAAAAGGCAGTATGGTTTGTAGCCCCTGAATCAATAATCCAAGGGTTATTTTCATAAAAATTGGTGGAAGAAATGGATACATTTAGAACGTTTCTACTACCAAGTTTTGGGCCTAAGAGATGACACGATTTTTTGACATTTGTTAGGAAAAAGGAAGTATCAACAAAGCTCCAAAAGGGAGTTCTGGTACCATCAAACGATTTGGATGTTTAGCTCTGGTACAATGACAAAAGTTATTTTTCATTCATACATTTCTGTAAGTTACAAGGTGAAATATATAGGCTTATTGATATAGTAATGCAACTCACTAAATCACCAAAAGATAAGAAAGAATCTATAGAAACAAACAAAAAAGCAAAATAGAATTGCACGAAACTACAAAAGGGAAAAACAGTTCACAAAACAGTTCAACAAAGAGCACATGGACAAAGAAGGACAAAGCATCTAGATGATTCTAGAATGAAGAAAGGATTGAAGGGTGATGCTTTTGATTTGGGCCAACGCTGAGTCAGTGGGAAAAAATTAGGAGTGTTGCTAGGTGCACCCAACATTCTTTAAAAATGGCAAAACTACCCCTGCTAATTTCTCTCCTTATGGATCAAGTTGATCCGTAAGTTGATTTTTAAGACTTACGGATCAAGTTGATCCGTAAAAAACTTACGGATCAAGTTGATCTGTAAGTCTTAAAAATTAACTTACGAATCAACTTGATCCGTAAGGGGTATTTTTGTCTTTTCGTGGTTAGTGCTGGGTGCACCTAGCAGCACTCAAAAATTAGTTGGGTCAGGCCTTTCTTTATGGTTTTGCTGATACATACACTAATATAAGAACTAAAGGAAAAAATTAGGGTATCAAGAAGTTAATTACTACTTTCTATCTAATTTTTTTATCATATGTCCTTTAAATTTGGATGATGAGGATGTTGATGATGCACAAGCACAAGGAAATATCATGATAAACATGAATTTAAATGAAAACAATGTTGAGGAAGCTACTATGTGAGATTTTGAGTTCTTTAATGAAGAAGGAGTTTCTCAATATGACAATGACATAACTTATACTCCTTGACTATAAAAAAAATTGGACTTGTTTGGAACTTATTTATTTTATGTTTGTGAGCTTTGTTACATGACTTTGATGTTTTGAAGTTTTAACTTGTTATGAGTTTGTTATCTATTTTAAATTTGTTTTATTAGTTTAAAACCTCAATAATTGAGTGAAATTATATTAATTTGTGATGAGTTTTTTTAAGACATATATAAAATTTTAATATTTTTTAGAGTAAACTACACTTGTATTTCCTGTGTTTTTTTCAAATTGTACCCAATACCTTTCCTTTTTTGCACCCTAAAAAAATTCCTTAATTGTTTAGCTCACATTACACCCCTTCCTCCTAAGCACCATCTAATAATCTAACGCACATGCTAGTCACATGACTTTTAATAAAAAAATGTGTCTAAAATATCTCTATCGTCTTCCTCACTCTCACACCCATGTGTTTTTTTTTTCAAATTACACTCAACACCCCTCCTTTTTTGCAGCCTACAAAAAATCCCTTAATTATTTAACTCACATTACACCTAGACTCCCTTCCTCCTAAACATCGTTTAATAGTTTAACAAAAAATATGCACATGTTGATCACATGACTTTTAATGAAAATTTATGTCTAAAATACTCTCATTTTTTTCCTCTTAACTCCATAAAAGACATGACACCGTTTTCAACATGAAAATATTTTAATACTTTTCCTTCTTTTTCTTTTTTTCCCTAATTAGACGTGAATTCAACTTTTTGTTGGATGTTACCTACCTTGTTAGTACACATGTGTTAACACCTTTTCTTTTTCTTCTTTTTAGTTCAATTTTTTTTGTGCGTGTTGGGTTGTTTGATTGCTGCATTTTTGTTTTGACATGTTTCCAACAATACCTGTTAATTGAATATGGACTTTTTGCTTCAAATTTTAGTGTTTTGCTCTTGTATTTGTGTTTCTTTGAAATATTTATTTTTGATGGCTAGATTTTGATATAATGCCTCAAAGGTTGCATCTTCTTCAAGTGTTAACAACAATGAAATAAGAGTCAAATATTAAAGAAAAAATTATTATTGCCTTAAGAAATACCTATTCATAGGATCAATTGTTAATTTGTTATTGAGTACTTAATAAAGATGTTAGGACAATTTCATTTTTTTACCTATTTCAATTGACATTAGTTAACGACTACCAAGGGGTGAAAGTAATGTAAAAAAAGATAGGAATAACAAATATAACTTAAGAAAAAATAAATGTAGCAAAGATATTAAGACAATGATAAGTTGTTTATTCACATATTTCAAGTAACAAGGGATTATGGGGAGATAAAAAAAAGGAAAAGAAATATAAGATGTAATTTGAGAAAAAAAATACTAACAAATATAATTTATTCTATTTTTAATAATTTATTGGTTCCATTAGTGATCAACATCTTCTCCGGGGCAGTTTTTATAACACTTTTAGAGAGTGAACCCAGGCGGTTCTTCTTTCTGTGCTCCTCCGACGACAGTGCTGCAAGCCGCGTTTTGCTTTTGTGCGAAACGACAGTGACACATTCATCACTATGCGCATTGTTACCACTGCCAACCTTTTCAAATCACTCCACAACCTCCAGTTCATCAGACTCACCTCTTCTCTCCCCCTTCTACTCAAATGTGAGCCAAACACCTCCTCCTATTTTCCCTTTTTTATTCTTCGATTTCCATTCACGCCTTTATCTTGTAATAATAACAAAAAAAATCAATAAGCGAGTATATTTTTTTTTTCCTTTCAGTTTCAGATAAACATCATGTTGAAACACCACCACACGGCGCCACCTATTCACCGGATAATGAACACGTCGGAAAGTCAACGCTGGCAATGGACCTCGCTTCCCTACTCGAGGAGCCTCCATTGAAACCCAAGCCCAAGAGTAGGATGGAGCAGAAGCGGTTTCTCGAGCTCCGAATCAAAAAGAGGGTAAAAGAGCAACACTTCAATGGCAAGTTCCACGACCTAATGAAAACCGTGATTTCTAATGCAGAAACCCTTCGTGATGCTTACAACTGCATCAGGATAAACGCGAACACACACGACGCGGCTTCGAGCCACGACGGTGCTTCCTTTTTGGATGACCTAGCTGAAGAGCTTGGTAAAAGGGATTTTGACGTGTGTGCCAATACGTCGTCGTTCTCAACGAGGAGAGGTTCCGCGAACAAAGAGGTATTGGTGCTTCCCAATTTGAAGCTGAGGGTTGTACAGGAAGCGATGAGAATAGCCTTGGAGGTTGTTTACAAGCCTTATTTTTCGAAGATCTCGCACGGCTGCCGGAGCGGGAGGGGCCGTGCCGCCGCGTTGAAGTACGTGTGCAAGGGTGTTTTGAGCCCTGATTGGTGGTTTACGATGCTCGTGGTTAAGAAATTGGATGCTGCTGTGTTGGAGAAGATGATTTCTATAATGGAGGATAAGATAGAGGATCCTTGTTTATACGATTTCATTCGGAGCATGTTTGATGCTAGAGTGTTAAATCTTGAGTTTGGGGGTTTCCCTAAGGGGCATGGTCTTCCTCAGGAAGGGGTTTTGTCCCCTATTCTGATGAATATTTATCTTGACCTCTTTGACAGTGAATTTTGTAGGCTTTCGATGAAATATGAAGGAATATGCAATGGTGGAGGGTTAAATGATGGAGATAGGTCTGGCTCCATGTTGCGGGGTTGGTTCAGGAGACAGTTGGATGGCAATGATGTTGTGAAGAGTTCTGGTGTGAAAGTTTACTCTTGTCGCCATATGGATGAGATGTTTTTTGCGGTTTCTGGTTCAAAGGATGCCGCTGTTAGTTTTATGTCTGAGGTCCGGAGTTATTTGAAGAGTTCTTTGCTGTTGGATGTGCGTGATCAACCTGATGTGTTTCCCTGTGAGGGGCCTCATGGTATCCGGTTTTTGGGAACTTTGGTGAAAAGAACTGTTAGGGAGAGTTCTGCTGTAAAAGCTGTTCACAAGTTAAAAGAGAAAGTGGAGCTATTTACTTTGCAAAAGGTGGAGGCTTGGAATTATGGGACGGTTAGAATTGGGAAGAAATGGTTGGGTCATGGTTTGAAGAAAGTTAAGGAATCGGAAATCAAACATTTAGCTGATAGTAGCTCCCTCCTGAACAAGGTTTCCTCTTTCCGCAAGTCTGGAATGGAGACTGACCATTGGTATAAGCACTTATTGAAGATATGGATGCAAGATGTTCAAGCGAAAAATGCCAAGAGTGAAGAAAGTATCTTATCTAAGTGTGTTGCAGAACCGGCTCTTCCACAGGAGCTAAACGATTCCTTTTATGAATTTATAAAGCAGGCAGAGCTGTATATATCTGCCGAGGCAGATTCTATTCTCAAGCTTTTGCCAAATAATAACAGCTCAATAGAACATCCTTTAGCAAAAACTGAAATTATTGCTCCTATCCATGCCATAAAAATGCGTCTCCTGAGATATGGATTGACTACATCTAAGGGATTCCCCCGATCTGCCAATTTACTTATCATGCTAGATACAACTGAAATCATTGACTGGTTTTCAGGGATTTCTTGCCGCTGGCTGAAATGGCATGAAAATTGTGCCAACTTTGATGAGATAAAGCTCTTGATTTCAAATCATGTTAGGAAATCATGCATTCGTACTTTAGCAGCAAAGTATCGGGTACATGAAACTGAGATAGAAAAGCAGTTTGATGTAGAACTTAGCAGGATTCCATCAACACAGGACATTGAGAAGGAGATGACAAATGAAGCATTGGATGCTCAAGCTTTTGATAATGATGAAGCATTAATGTATGGAATTGCTTATAGCGGTTTGTGTTTGTTGTCTCTAGCAAGAATTGTTACCCAGGCAAGACCATGTAATTGCTTTGTAATAGGGTGCTCATCTTCAGCACCTAGAGTCTATACTCTTCATGTAATGGAAAGGCAAAAGTCTCCAAGCTGGAAGACTGGATTTTCAACTTGCATTCACCCAAGCTTAAATAAACGACGAGTAGGGTTGTGTAAGCAGCATTTGAGGGATTTGTATCTTGGCCATATATCACTTCAGTCCATTGATTTCAGAGCATGGAAGTCATAAATTATATTTGAAGCTTTATCAATATGTTTGCATTTTGGTCACTTATTATTTAGTTCATTGATGATGAAGGTACTGTTGAAAATGAGGTGTAAGATGGAATCCAATACTTCCTACTTATCATCAGATTTTCTTAAAGTACAAAGGTGATTCTTGATCCTTTACTTATGAGATTTTTATTTTAATTAATTGTTCTGTATCTATGTATTTTAGAAGGCATCAAAGCATGACAACAACTATCTTGGATTGTTGGTGTCAGCTATATAGAGTTTTTATTGCTGTCCTAATCTAGATTTATTTTTTCTGTAATCTTTCATAAGGGCAAGTGTTTTTCCCGTTGATGATCTTGGTGCATTTTTCAAATTATGGATGCAACACTAGCAGTCAGGGACTCATTTGTTAAGTTGAGGGAATTGCCCAAGAACTAAAGTTATTTATTTGTCCTCCTATGTAAGGTGAGCACTAAGCATCATTTCATCTATTAGTAACCATGCATAAATTGATTTCCCCGCATCAATGCCGCTTCATAGTGATTGGCTAAGATGTTTTAACCGATAGCCATTTGACATCAATGTTCGATACCAAGGCTAAGGGATGGAAAAAGACTAGTTCTTTTGGGGTGAAAATGAAGACTGAGGAATTATGATATTCACTAAAGAGAGATTAGGGATATAGGAGAGAGAATGAATAAGAACAATTTTGTTGATGTTTGATTGATTGATAAACAAAACAAGGCTAGAATTTTTCCTCCAAGGATTTCCCCTTTAACAAAAGGTTTCCTGTTTTACAACTGAGCTATTTCTTGTTTATGCAATACTAACAAATCTGGATTCCCTCTTCTACCCCTCTCCTACTATTTAAAGCTAAACCCCAAATTCCCTACTCTAAACCACTTTAGCTGTGCTTATTGTTGTAAGACTACCCTAACTGATTATTCTCTGTGCCCCATCAAGTTCCTTCTTAAAATCCCTTACGATTTTTTTTTTCCGTTTTCCATGAATAAGGAGTCAAAAACGGTTCAGGGCTCGGTTGTAATTTTATGGACTGACTTTTAAATCCCACTGGCTGAACATTATCTAGCTAAATGCAGCAAGTAATCTTCTTTTTTTTCTTCCATGAATGGTATACTTGTACATTATTTGGTATCCGGTATGGTCTGATTTTTTATTTATTTTTTACATTTCCCACTTATTTGATTTTAAAAACCAGACCATAATAGCTGGTTACCGTGAATCTGATATGTCTTTAGGCCAAACACTCTCCAGCTCTTAGTCACAATTCAAAACCCACAAATTGAACTTTTTCAAGATCTATGAACACAAACTTTTGTCCTAGTTCCAAGTGAAGTTTTTTGCTTTATTATGTAAGAGTTGTAGCAGAATTTTATTTTTTTGTAGCCAATTTACTTTAACATTTAATTCTTTTGCATAGGCATTGAAGGATAATGTAACAAAACAAAAAAAAAATCAAAAACATTTATGCTAGCTTGTAAAACAAAAAAAAAATCAAAAACATTTATGCTAGCTTGTGGAAAACTATAGAGGTTGTGCAGTTTGATTTGGACGGTTGAACTATGGCTTGACAAGTTGCCACTTTCATAATTTTGAAGCTTCTCAAAATACCTACATCAATCTCCAACTCGTTGATGCCCACAGAATAATTTACAGGTTGAACTGGCTTAACCATTTGTTTAGTTATTTTGTAGTGATCTTATCTTCAAAAGTTCAAGAATCTGCAATGTAATTAATCCCAGTCAATGTTAGAGAAGTGTAACAGGTGAATATAATAACATTGACCTCTTCAGTGTTTTAAGATTTTATTTTATCCATCTGCCCTTGTGCATCTTTAATATTTTTACTTAGATGCAAAATATATTAATATTAATTTCTTACATTTCAAAGCATCAAATGTCCAGTAAATATAGAGTATTAATGTTTGCATGTTGGATGAAAAAACAGTTATATGTATTGAATGGTGATTCTTTTGTTGTCTTTACAAACTATCTTATTGAGGTAAAATTTGATGGAGAAGTCTGACAAAAATATTTCCTGTGTATGGCTCACAGTCACAGGTGTCAAGTGAGCATAGATGGAAGAGGAAAAAAAAAGAAGAGAAAAGTGAATGGTGCTAGGTGAGATTGTGGTTTGTGAGGGTCAACATCTATATAAATATCAATCTCATGTTTATTGAGAGTATGGCATTCACACTGCTTACATGTTTAAGGGAAGGAGCTGGACATTTCTACCGGATATAAGCTGCTTTAGATCAAATCAAATTTTTCCCAAAGATCTCTAACCAGCTAGTTAGGGTGAATACAAAAATAGATCTCTTAGAGAAAAGTTTGGTATGTTGTTTTTATTTGAAAAAATAACATTATCATTATTTATTTAAGATTACAACATTTAATTTGGTAATTTTTTTGTTCGGAGGTTTCTTTATATATATATATATATATATATATATATATATATATATATATATATATATATATATATATATATATATATATATAAAGATTGAATATTTAAATCATAAATATTGCTAAGTGCCTTAATTATCTTAATTTGAATATAATGTAACTTTAAATAAAAATATATGTTAATTATGTTGGTCATAATATAGAGCAATATTAACACATATTTTTATTTAAAGTTACATTAATTTGATTCAAAATATATATTGGTCATAATTAATTAATACAATTCTATATTTTTAATAATTAAATTAATTAAAAAAATCAATTGTATTTCAATAGAAAATTAATGATGAGATGTTACTTACATGGCATTTACCATAAGCAAATATATATATATATATATATATATATATATATATATATATATATATTTGTATTTGTATTATGAAATTAAAATAAATCTTGTGATATTTTATTTTAAATTTATTATAAACTTGAATTAAAATATTTATTAGTGTCATTAATTAATTTAAATAAAAATATATAATTTTATTATAAATAAAATGTTAAATTGATTATTGTAATTCTTAAGAGATTTCATAAAATTTAATAAATTGAATACCATATTGTATAAAATCAAAATTCATAATTTTTTTAATTAAATCTATATATATATATATATATATATATATATATATATATATATATTCATTGTAATCACCTTAACTATTATAATTATGCAGTTTTGTGAATATAAAATTTAGCAGCATTTTGATAGGAAAATAATTGATGTGGTGTTAGGCTGTTAGCACCTAACATTTGCCTATATGACAAAAATATTATTTTATAATAATAGAATTGATTAAGCAGTGGATGTTATCTTTAATGTCATTTGGATCAAAAGGATTTACAAATAGTTATTATAAACGTGGTGCAATAGTAGTAGATTAAATTAAAACCTTTTTTAAAAGTTCTAAAAAAAATAAAATGAAAAAATATTCTGCTGTGTCACAACCAATAATATTAATCGAATGGGATATATTTATCTCTAATGTTATTTTGATAATAACAGTGTAATGATTAGTCATTTATTAACTTGAATCCTACGCAAAAATAATTTTTTGTTTTGATCTCCAAGTATGATAATTATTTAATTTTGATTCACCTATTAATAATTAACGAAATTTGTTAACGTGACATAAAAAAAAGAAAAAAAAAAGGACATAACAATATGACATGTACAAAAAAGATTAAAATCTCTCACCCGTTGCTCCAATAACACTAGGTCACTGACTTGGGTTTCTGTAATGCATTTATTAAAGTTTATGACATTTTTTCCCCTTAACTTTCTAGTTTATCAGAGATTTGGTTAGGAGTAAATAAAACTTAATCAATTTTTTTTATCAAAAGATCAAACCGAAATAATACCTAAATAATTTAATCTTATAAAGATTATGATATATATACCTTAGGCCGAAACAATCCAAACAAAAATTACACATACATTAACAATTATGAAATAAAAAATTTAATAATATGAATATAAGTATATTGGATAGAAATATAAATACATTGAATATAATTATAACTATATTAAAAGGTTAATTAATAGTATATGATATAAATATTGATCATTTAACTTGCACATTCTAGTCACAAAAAATTATATTTATTTGATATATACTAATTTATATTTATTAAATTACTAATTTATCTATAAATATACTAATAATAATAATAAAATAATTTATCAATAATATTAATAATAATATATGTTAACCAATATATTTAGCAGTATGTGTTCTTTCATACGTTAATGAAAGTTATAATTTATATAACTCTATTAGTATAATATAATGTTGAGTCTTTCTGTTATATTAATACACTAATAATATTAATAATATTATTATTAATTTATCAATTAAATTATTGATTCTGATAATATATATTATTTTTTATTTAGTAATAGTAAATATATGTATAATTTTAATTCTTTATTAAGGTATACATGCATTGTCACATTTATTTATGTGTTAAAAAATTATATTAGTTTAGCGGTTTACCGTGACTATTGAAGTTAAGGGTGTGTGCTTCAAATCTCACCATTAACATTTCGACAATTTTAGTGGAAGGAGGTAAAAAACAAATTTAATTTTTGTAATAAAAAATTCTAAAAAATATTATTTTTTTTCCAAAAAAAGCATTATCCTTTTTAGTTTTTAAGCTTTGAACTTTTTTCTATCAACTAACAAAAAAGAAAAATGTCCTTATAAATTTTAAATATTCCTTTTTCTTCATAAAATAAAAAATAAATGTTTTCAAAATTTTAATTTTATAAAGATAAAAAATCCTTTCATAAAAAATAGGTATTTTTTAAAATTCTAATTTAAAAATCTAAAATTTTTTAATTAAGAAATTTCAAAAAAGAATTTATTTTTAATATTAAAAATATTTTTTCCCTTAAAAGTATTATCCTTTTTAGTTTTTAAGCTTTGAAATTTTTCTATAAATTAAAAACAATTAAGAAAAATGTCCTATTAAATTCTAAATATTTCCTTTTATTCATAAAATAAAAAGATATATTTTCAAAATTTCCTTTTATAAAGATAAAAAATAATTTCATAAATAATAGGTATTTTTCCAAATTCTAATTTAAAAATCCAATTTTTTTAATTAAATATTAAAAATATTTTTTCCGTAAGAGCATTATCTTTTTTAGTTTTTAAGCTTTGAACCTTTTTCTATAAACTAAAAAACTTAAGAAAAATGCCCTTATAAATTATAAATACTTCCTTCTTTTTCGTAAAATAAAAAATAAATATTTTCAAAATTTTCCTTTTATAAAGGTAAAAAATCATTTCGTAAAAAATAGGTATCTTTTAAAACTCTAATTCAAAAATCTAATTTTTTTAATTAAAAAATCCAAAAAAGAATCTATTTTTAATATTATTTTTTTCCTTGAAAGCATTATCCTTTTTAGTTTTTAAGCTTTGAATTTTTTTCTATAAACTTAAAAAAGTAATAAAATATCCTTATAAATTCGAAATATTTATTTTTCATAAAATAAAATAAAAATATTTTCAAACTTTTCCTTTTATAAAGATAAAAAATCATTTCATAAAAATGTATCTTTTCAAATTCTAATTTAAAAATCTCTTTTCTTAAAAATAAAAAATATAAAAAATATTCTTAACTTTGATTATATGGAAAAAGTAATAATAAGTAAAATTCTAAAAAAAATTGCTTTCTTACTATGATAAAATAAATATTTACAAACTTATGTAATTTTGTGTCATTAACTAGAGGTACTGTTATTTAACGGACATGGTAAGGAAATAATATTTTTTTAATACCTAATCAACTCCCGAATCTTATACCACAAAAAATAATAATAACTAAAATTCTAAAAAAAATATTATTTTCTTATTGTAAAATAAATATTTACAAAATGAAGGCACACTTAGCTAATTTGTTTATTTTTTTTCTGGTAACTGATGGGGCCAAAGCCCAAAGAAAGAAGAAAACTACACAAAAATTGGCCTAGGAGTCTGAACTCCAAAGTCATCAAACAACAACAAAAGTTTTAGAAAACCTGACAACTTGCTCAAATATCAATGCTTCTTCTACATCTCAAAAGCATGATTTGCCAAAGCATCCGCACACTTGTTTGCCTCACATTAAACATGAGTAAAAACAATTGCCCCCAGCCTTCTGATATCATTCACAAGCCTCCAACCTGTTGCACAACCTTGTTTATCTCCAGCCAAGCAATCAGCAACCACTCTTGAATCAACCTGCACTTGGTTTTGCCATGCACAAACCAACATAAACTCCCCACAATTCAGCAATAAAAGTCATTGTACTGCCCACTTTCTTAGCAAAGCTACAGACCCACTTTCCCTTTTCATCTCTCAAGTCTCAACAATCCCCCACAGGTTGCTCCTCTTGACGTCCCTTTAACAGAGCCATCTGCATGTATTCAAAGTCACCCAACCAATACCTTTCGGTTTCCAATTAACCAGAACTTCCACTTTTTGTTAATCAATTGATCAAGTTCTATCTGTTTGGACAAGTCTTTATACATCCTGCAATGATGACTAATAACTTCCCAATGTCTAAAAGGCCTTATAATAAAGGAAACATTATGAACCTGCTGATTCCGCCACAACCAAAGATAGTAAGCAGCTTGCGCCCAAGTTCCCGCCCAGTCCTTTTGCTCCAAGTTCAACTTAACCCAGTCTGGTAAATCTGTTGTATAGAAATTGTTTCTGTTCTGAAACGGCAACAAATGATACCTAACTTGAGCTGCTAGAGGGCAATCCCTCAAGATAGACATGAAGAAAACAAATTGTTTGACATTCTTTGTGTTTTAGTTGGGGGATGACATATCCACCAAAAGAAAAAATTGGGGTATGACATACAAAAAAAGAAGATGAACTTACACCAGATTGGTCAACGTGGGTCTTCATATGGATAATGGATGCATCATGACTTTTTTCTCCTTATTATTCTATGACCACACTTTACTTTCTTCATGTTGTGGGACCTAATTTTGGGTTGTAACTACATTAGTAGCTAATGACATATATGGCATGCTTATGATTAAGTTTACGTCCCCTAATATCTTTCCTTTGATCTATAACAAAAATAACATCAAATTTATTAGATATAAATTGATCCTTACCTTTTTTCTCTCCAAATCTTTTGCATTAGATGTATTGGACTTATTACGCTTGACAGTTAGCCATTCGCCATGCAGATCTCGTTTCACTAAATCTGAATTTTTCATAGATTTGCCATATATATATAGCAACCACATTTAACACAAATGATGTGCAAGCTTATACCAGTGATCATTAAGCCATACATGTCTTCCAAACGACAAGTTGAGCAAGGTCAATTTCGACACATATCCTCGTAAAGCATCATCTTTTCACCCTAATAGTATTGCAATTAACCTTCGATCATAAGGTGACCCACTGTCGCAACAGTTGCTAACAGGAAACTATTGCCATAATACACCAAGTTTAATCTAGAAAAACATACTTAGAATACAGTTGTTCAACTTTCGCACAGGGGATGTCTATTCTAGTTTCCATTTCGTTGTTGCCAAATAGTGTTAAAATATCATCTAAACGCCTATAACAATATTTTAATACGTGTTTGGTTTGATATTGGAAACTTGATTTTGAGTTTAGAATTTATTTTTGAAATATTTTTATATATTTAATTTTACGTTAGAGAAAAATTCAAATTTAATTATGATTAAAACAATTTTGAGTAGCTTTTGAATTAAATTCAAAATTTTATAAGAAATTTTGTTCTTAACTTGATTTTATAATAAAATATTTAAATATAAACTACATCCCTATAAAATCAATTTTATCAATGTTAATTCAAACAAATATTTATCTTACCTCCAATAAGTCCATCTTTGGTATGTACCAATATTCTTTGCCAAAAGTCTAACATTAGAATCCTGTCACGGGTAGCATAAACGCGTTCACCCAAATAAACCTTTGGTAGCTAACAATTGCCATTTTTTTATTCTACGTGAACCAAATTTTAGTTTATAGCTGTTTAGGCTAATAACGTGTGGCGGTGTAGATGCTCCATTATGGTTACAGAGAAAGTAAAACCTTCTATCACCATTTTTGTTCTCTAAAATATATAGATTTTAATCTATTCATGTCACAAATGTACCAGATACCTATCCTTTTGTGGAAAGATTTTTTACTGCACCGAAAGGTCATCTGCTTATAATTTTTTGCTAAAGTCTCGGGTGCGTGAGTGTCTAAAAGAGCGAAAGAAAATACTTGCAAAAGGATATTTCAATGCTCAAGTGAAACAGTTTTCTTACCTAGAAGGTTCACTCCTTTTTATATTGACCTTACTAGGGTTGAGGTCTATGGGTCTGCCTGCACGTTTAGATTACCAGTTGTGCAATACACCTCCTAATCATGCTTAGATATCTTTAATCAAGTAATTACCCTTCAGTGATTTCATTGGTGATAATCACGACCGAATGGTACTCATTGTCTGCATATGTTAAGGGTCGAGACGTATCGTACAAAATATATTCACACATGTTGAAGAAGGTACTCGATTTGGATGTGTCAGGTGTCCCCTCAGCTTAACGAGTACTTCATTTGGTATAAAATCATTTATCTATATATTTACTTACATATATTTTAATAAAACTAAAAATAATAGTTAAAAATTTACAAATTATAAATTTAATACTCGTTAATTGGACATATTATTACTCTAAAAATATATAGAAATAAAAGTAAAATATTGAAGTTGAAACTAGAGGCTGTGTATGGTTGTTGGGCTCATATGGTTATGGTGAGAAACAAGAATTTTTTTTTATCATTTGGGGCTAGTTTTTTTTTTTTTTTTAAAATATCAAATAAGGACACTTTTCAATTAATTGTCATTTATTTTTATAACTTACCGAGAAATAATTAAAAATTATTATTATTTGATAATTAATTTTTTTTACCTCAAATGGTAAAAAAAAAAAAAAAAGCCGAGAAACAAAGCCCATGTGATGTTCGTGCACGGTGAATGGTATGATCTCATATCTCACTTAGACAGTTATACTAGAGAGTTCTATTTCCATAATTGAATTGCGAATTATCCAAAGAATCTTTATAAATAGGGAACTATTCTTTTGATTCCAAGTAATCCATCGGTCTTTCACGTCAACTTTCGTTTTTCTCCCTCTCAGGTACTCTCGTCTCTTTAAACCTCTCGTTTTCATTCTAGGGCTTTGAATTTTAATTGTGTTGATCTCTTTTAGTGTTATGCTTGCTCGTTTTTCAATCGTGTGTGTTCTTTGCTTCGTTTCACCAATCTTTGTGTTCAATTCAGCTCATTATGATGCTGTTTGGTGGATTGATTCTGTATTTGAAATTCGGTGTATGCAGATTAACCTTTTTGTTCTTCTTTTCTGCGGCGTTTCTAGGGATTATGACGAATTCGCTAGTATTTGCATTTGAAAAATAATGACTAATGTTATTATATCCTCTGGCAACGTACGTTTGCATCAAGAATTGAATAAAAATATAGGATCATTAGGCTTCCTAAGGAGGATTTATTGTTAAAAAAACTTGTATTGAATTATTGATTGTTAGTTGAATGGTTTATTGCGATTTAATTACCTTCATCCTGTATTAACAGTGAAAATTGCATCTAAAGAGACAGAATGCAAGGACCTGGGGGTGGCAGGGATCCTTTCTTCGATTTTGGTGGTTTTGGAGGCTTTGGTTCCTTTGGACCTCCCAGGAGTTTAATCTCAAGCTTTTTTGGGGGTAGGGACCCATTTAGTGACCCTTTCTTCGCCCAACCTTTTGGAGGGATGTTTGAGTCTAGTCCCTTTGGTGGTCCTACTGGATTTCCTTTCCCCACTGGTATGAATCCATCTGGGTTCCTTGAGCATCCAGCCCCGGGTTTGGATCCATCTGGGTTCCTTGAGCATCCGGGTATGCATCCATCTGGGTTCCTTGCACGGCAAAATCCTGAGCCTAGTAGACAAAGGAGGGGACCAATCATTCAGGAATTGGACTCTGATGAAGAAAATGATGACACCGCGGAGAAGAAAGAAAATCCGAGAAAGCATGGTAGGTCAGATGGTGAACCCTCTGTTGAACATCCAGATGATGAAATTGAAGGTAACGAGTGTTTTGTTTTCAGCAGTAGGTGCTTTTGCTCTCTCACAAAAGGGGCAGGTTGGTTTTTGCTTAGGCTGATTTCAACCCCCCCCCCCCCCCCCCCCCCTTTTGGTTAATGTTGCAGGGAAGAAGATCAGACAGGCTGGAAATGAGAGCAGAATCAATATAATTGGGCCTCAGCCTCAATCTCACAGTTTCTGCTTCCAGAGCTCAACCGTCAGCTATGGTGGCCCAAATGGATTGTATTATACTTCCTCAAGGACAAGGAGGAGTGGAAGTGACGGAGTAAGCATTTGGATTGTTGTTTAAAAACCTAGACCAAATCCAAGATTTGCATAATATTATTTTTGTGATGCCATCTTTGTTGTGTTAGGTGACATTTGAAGAGAGGAAGGAGGCTGATAGTTCCACAATGCAAGCTTCTCACCTAATTTCTAGAGGCATTCATGGGAAGGTATTCATATACTATTCTCTTTGGTTGCTATGTTAGATTCAGTTGGTTTGGTTTTGGAATAACTTTTGCTGTCAAATTTTTAATGGTTTAACTTCTAACAGGTCTCTTATTTTATTTTACTTGTATATGATATTTTATAGGGACATTCACTCTCAAGAAATCTGAATTCAGATGGTAGGGTGGATACTAGGCAGACGCTGCTCAATATTAATGAAGGTATGTCATGAATCTTATATTCACGATTCTTATGGTGTGATATGACCATAGTAGTCAATGGTGCGTTATAGCACCACTATAGCAGTGTTGCCGAGGGTCGCAGCTGCTCCATGGATGCCTGGTGCATTACATCTTGCTGTCGCGCTGGGAATGGCGTGAATCCTTGCTGTTATTGTGGCCATCACGACTGCCATTGCATCAGAGACAAAAACCCCTATTTAGTTTATATGTAGTAGTTTCTTAGTTGTGGAATTTGTGGTCATCCTGCTATTTGCTATCCCACTGTAGTGGTTGATAAATGATAACTATGGATATGGCATCTACTTTCACAATTCCATATCCTTGTATGTTAGCATTCCTGAAGGTTTTGGGTTGTGATTTTGTAGATGAGCTTGCTGGCTTTGAAGAACAATGGAAGGAAAAGGGTCAAAAGTATTTGCCTGGATGGACTGCGAGTGTTGGTGAGTGATTATCCTTTCTGCTACTTGGGGATGTGGATAATTAATCTCATTCTCTAGAAGATATCTCTTCAATTTATTAGAGAATATTGACTATTTTATGTTTACATATCTGTACCAAAAGTTTCCAAACGATATTGGTTTATCTACGTATTTGCTAAATTTTGTAATATATTCATTGGTTATAAATGTTAATTTACTTTAATAATTAAAATTCAAGGAAATAATAAAATTTACTGCAGAACTAGGTTATCAATAAGTGCGCTATAGTGGTTGATTGGCCAGTGGCTGCTGTTTGCACACTGTAACGTCACTGTTTAGTGTCACGGCCATGGCGGCCCATGGAGCACAATTTGGCTGTGACAGTGAAGTCTTCCTAAACTTTTGAAAATGCCCTTAAACCTTTGGTTTTAAGTTTTAACATTACAGGAGTGTTTTAGGTATTTGCACCCGTTTTGTTTTTAGAAACTACATGGTCATCTTATTCATGGGCACTTTCATAGCACCACTGTTTGTGTTTTCTTTTTCCAGTCCTTTTTTCTCCAATCTCTTTTTCATTTCTTTCAACTTGCACATTCTTCCCCACATCTCTGAAATAATTTTTAACTTGAACACACGAAAGTGTATGCCCACTTCTAGTGTGTATTAAGATAAATGGCTTTCACATATGTGCTTGCACTATATGGCTGTAGAGTGAATATTTCTTTCTTCAGAGCTGCAATAGTCTATTTGTCATTTTTTTTTAATGTGCTCTTTGGTGTTTCAGAAGCTAGCGGTAGTAATGGACAAGCTGAGCAGGCCAGGAGTGGAGGTTGGGCACTCCCTTCTTCGGAGTATAGTCATACCGTGGGAACAATATCTGAAGCTAGAGATGAAGTTGGTTCTTCTCGCTCACAGGAGAGGGTACTTAGGACAAATTCAAGTGGTAGGAATGCATACCGTCCAGGAGTAGGGCGTCGCCGACACTAAGGCCCTGATGTTTCTGAAATACCCGACTCCCAATTAACCATCCATCCACACATTATATTGGCGGTGGTTTGCTTCTTTGAAAAGACTGAACAATATTTGTGTGTAAAACGGTTGACCGAACTGGATCGAAATGAACTGATCCAAAAAAAAATCAAACTGTTTTGGGAAAAATTAAACCGAACTATTTTTCAAAAAACAGTTCTGTTCGAATCAAATCATATAATTCGATTCGGTTTGATTTTTTGAAGAAGACATTTTTTGCCCATTTCTACCCGTGAGTTGGCTAAGTGGACTTATTTAAATTAATTTTGAACGAGTAATTTTGTTTTTGGGTGGAACACGGAAGAGCTACCTACGGTTAGGTGGCGCGCTGACTTATGATTTGCAGAAAACCGGTTGGGCAATGTGGTGTGTGTTGGGAGATGGATTCTACAAATCAATCTAATAATTAAACTAATAGATTAGTTAATGGATCACCATTTCTTATTGGGTAATGAATCATCCAATATAATGTGTAAGTTCATAGAGTTCAAAATCCATTTTTAACTTTTTAGGCATAGGTCTTTTTATGATTTGGGTCTTGGATTTTAGTGTTGAGATAAAATTTGCATAAATATTAAATTTATTTTACAATTTTTTTACTAAAATGTGTATGATATTTGTTTATAAAATAACTAATAAGTTAGACTTACTTATTAAATGATTTATGAATGGATAGATTTATGTTAGCTCCGAATAATGATTAATTGAGCCGTTAGTGATTTATCTGCATTAAAACTTAGCAAAATGATACTGTTTTTTTTTTTTTTTTTTTACTTCTTTGGAGATTGACCAAGTGCAAGATTGTTTACCCAAAAGGCCAAAATTTTCACCTTATTTATAATTAAGTATGTAATTTTTTGTTGTAATTAGCCAAAAAGATCTGAAAACATAATTCAATGTTTTTCTTGTATTTTTTTTATTTCCCTTCTTCTAGCGTGACGTGAAAATTTATTTATAATAAATTTTTAGATAAGCATATAAACCTACCTCTTGGCTTAAACTTATATTTAGTCAGTCAGCTAAAGTCTTTAAACAGGCTAACTAATATACATTTAAAATAAAAGGTTAATAATTGATTGTCTATTTTTATTTTGGTTTGATCTTCTAATTTCTTTAGTTGTATTAGGATTCTTTTTTTTTTCAATTGATTCTTTTATTAAAAATTGTCACAGTTGATACAAAAATGTCATAATTGATTAAAAACTAAATTGAAACAAAAGAATAATAGAGGAAGTGACATCAACTCCAGATGAGAGTAGATTGGTTTCTTAAAGAAATTTAAAAAACTTGTCCAATTTATAGCATGTTTTGAAATTAAATGAGAGACTTGTTTGACATTATAAGTCATGTCTCTACAAAAAGCTGCTACTTGTTTCTGTAATTTTTCACTGATTTTACAATTTTTTGGATTAATAAGGTGTTTTCAAACACATGTTTTAATTTTTTTCAAACCAATTGAATGAGTAAAATGTCAATTTTAAGCTATTTTTTTATATACATCATAGGTATTTTTATGTGAAAACGATTATGTCTGAATAAAATAACATTATTATGAGTGACAAAGTTTTTTTTTTTTTTGAATATTTAATGTATATTCAAGATTTGAATATGAGAATTCTGATTGAATTAGAATAATTTCATACTAATTGATCCGTGTGCTCGATTACTAGTTTTATATTTTATTTTAGTTGAAGAATCCATATTTAACTCCAAATATATTCTAAAATTCATCTAAATCATAACTTTAATTATTAGAATCATAATTTAACACATTAAATAAACTAAGATGTAGTAGAGTGAGACCCCATACAAAGTTCTAATAAAATAAATTGTATTAACTTCTAAATAATGTGTGCTTGATCTAGATACAAATTTATATCATCAAAATTTCTTCAACAAATGGGTTCAATATACATAGAATATATATCATTGAGGAGAAATAAAAAAATTTAAGTGATTAAATTTTAAACAGATTAATTTTATAATTAGCTCAAAAGAACAAATCTCGTAGGAATGCTTCGAAGTTCTACAAAAGAGCATAAGACCCTAATTACAATGTTTAAAAAAAAATTAATTAAAAAAATGCATGTATACACTCTGAAAGTATAGGCACATTCATATTTACAATTGTAACATCCATATGAAATGAAATAAAAAAAAATACACGATAAAAATAAAATAAAAATTAAAGTTAGAGGAATAAAACATTTAATTTAATTTTAAAAATATTACAATAAAATATTGTACAAAAGCAATAATAAGATTTTTTTAATAATAATTGTATTTATTTAAAATTTGTCAAACTTATTTTTTTAAATAACTTAAAGTCTTATATTTTATAATTGAATAAATTTTTAAAAAAATATATTAGTTTAACTTATTTAATAAATAAAGGAGCCCAATTTTGGAATTGTTTAACTTAATTGAGCAACAATGAGACATCCTAATTTTGTAAAGACATAATTATGTTTTTTATTCATAATAAATATTTGATTTTTACTTTGTTTTATAATAAATTATTATTTTGTGTTGAGTTTTTAATAAAATAATAATTTTATTTCTAGTTCTTAGTCTTTAATAAATTAATGATTTTTTTATGTTTTTTGATAAATTTTTTCATGTGTAATTAATTGAGACTAAAATAAAATTTATTAATTTATCTGGAGTCAAACATAAAATTCACAATTTACAAATGAATAAAATAAAATATGGATGATAAAAACAAAATTGTTTTACGGAAGACTCAATAAAAATAAAAATTTATCAAGGAACAAACGTAAAAATTAAGTATTTATTAAACAATAAAAACATATTTAAAGTCTTCTGTAAAACAAATATTTTTTCTGTTCTTAATTATGAGATGCTTTTAAAAATTATTTGTCTCTTTTTATAACACAAATTTTTAATTTTTAAATACATTAATTATTTTTTCTCTTGAATATTTTTACTTAATTATTATTTCTCAAAATACTAATGAGAACAAATAAATAAATAAATGATCATTTTTAAATAACAGTATAAATAATTATCATATATAATGTGATTAATTAAATTAATCACTTTTCAAGTAACTTCAATTAGTTGACAAATTCTTCTATTTAGGAATTGGGGGAGTAAAATGAAAAAACGAAACCGCCACGCCACCACCACGGTGCAAGTTGAAGACGAACCACAATCTGGGAAAAGGCAAGACAAAAAAAGTGCGCAGGGTTAAGGTTGTGGTTTATAGTTTAGTTTATCTATGGCTAGCGGCACCACAAGAATGCTAGTGAAGGAGATGTTGCAACTCTCTTCTTCCACACTTCACTTCTCTTCTTCTGCGCTTCGCGGCCTCTCTCCTCCTCTGCCCTTCTCAATTCAATTGCGACGCTCGCGAGGGCGCCCTGCAATTCGATGTGCTTCCTCTTCCTCAGACTCAGATGCTTCCAACAAAGTCTCGTCTCGTCTGTCGCAGGTTCAGCATCTTCTTCAGCAGGCCGAACACCGCGCTCTCTCCGCCGACCAGGGCCCACCTCCTAAAATCACCTTAGGTTCCCCCCCTTTTTTTTTTATCGGCAAATATTAGTTGTTAGTTAGTTTGTTCTTAGTTTTTATTAGCGGAGGATTTGAACCCGCAACCTCTTCTCCTCCCTTCTCCCTCCACCACGAAGCCAACCTTATATCCCTTGTCACCATTTTTCAAATAATAACCAAAATATTAAAAAGAAAAGAGAAATGTAATTGCTTTTTTTTTTTTTTTGGTTTGGTTTCAGATCATGTTACGGTGAGCTTTGCCAGAAGTGGAGGACCCGGGGGTCAGAATGTCAATAAAGGTTCGTTCATTGTTTTGTTTCATTTCACTTTATGCCATGCTGAGGAGGCTCATTAGTTCTGTTTGTTTGTGCTGATTGGACAGTGAACACCAAGGTGGACATGCGCTTCAATGTTAAAAATGCATATTGGTTGAGTGACAGGATCAGAGACAAGATTTTGCAAACGGTATGTCACAACTCACCCCACTAATCTTCTCTGCCGTAAAATCATGTCATTAACTGTTTACATAAGCCTTAAATGTTATATGAAGCAGTGCACATTTTGCACCTGTATATCTTAATCTCAACCGTTGTTGGTTTATTCTTGGTTTGAATGATCATCTACTTACTTACGTCTACCTTATGTTTTATTGATATTTGATTTTGTTGCTGCTGAGCAGGAGAAAAACCGAATTAACAAGGATGGGGAGCTTGTGATTTCTTCAACCAAGACTAGAACGCAGAAGTTTGTGTCTCCCCTTTTGTACTATTTGTTTTCTCTTCCCTTGTATGTTGCAAGATTGGTTGGCCTTATTCTACCTTCCTTTTTTCTTTTTCTCTCAGGGGTAACATTGAGGATGCTTTGGCAAAGCTTCAGGTAACACTGGAAAAGTTAGTATATAATTTTTTTTATTGAAATTTTTCAAAAGAATGTGTTTAGCATTAGGTGTTATTGTAAAAAAATATATCTCCTAAAAGCTTATACTCTTTGGTGGAGAACCAGGAATGATTTTTTTCTTCTTCTTTAGGTTCTTGACAGTTATCATTGCTTGGTACATTTGGAAATTATTATATTTCTATCTCTTTTCTTCTTACCGGAAACAGTGAAAAGAAAGTGATACTTTTGTGATTATTAGTGAAAGTAAAATATGGAAATAGAAAATTTTCCTTAAACCAGATAGACCTTTATTTTATTTTAAGAAAAGATGTTGGCACCTTAAAGTGGACTTTTCTAATATATAAGACTATTTGCCTAGTAACATCAGTTACAGAGAAGACAGACTTTTACTTTCTGGTAGCTCTGAATTTGGTTACTTCTTATTCTTCTCTGGTTTTGGGGTTTGGAGGTGTTCACTTGTGAAAAATGTGAGGTTTGTAATAATCCAATCTCTTACATATAAACAAACCAGTGGAAGAATGCAGCTTAGGATAGTGACTTGGCGGTAGACATACCTCTCCCCTCATTTCTGTATTCTTGTATTGTATTCAGACATTATAAGTCAAATTTGAAGATTTCTGTTGCTGGCTATTTTTTTTATTCTCTTATGAGTTGGAATAACATTTTAATGGGAAACGGAACATTTCTGGGAGGAGTTGGTACAGTAGTTCCTTATTGTTTTTTCCACTACTCATTGATTGTTTTTTTCTTCATCATTGAGTTGGTTGATTTCCATGTCCACATTTTGGAACGTTCACTCTCAACATAGGTCATTTGTGCCAAAATGCCCATAGTAGCATTCCTGTTTTTAGACCCTATTGGAGCATAGGACAGCGACTTTACTCTGCTTCTGCATATGTGATTATTCTCTTCTTCTGTGTTTGATGAAGGCTCTGCATTTGAAGGAGGTGGCCACAGGAGATAGAGATTGATTGGGTTATTTTTTTAAAAAACATAACCTCTCTGCTGCATTGCGAAAGCAAAATGCACAACATCACTTGAAGGCAGTGTTCATATAATGGACCCAGGCCTATTTAGTTAGTGCAATCACAATAACTATTTTGCTTTATATGTTGTTAGTTTTGACATGTTAGTGTAGTAGAACTTAATGCCTAGCACTTGGCAATCTAATGCTAAGAGGATTTTTATCTGAAATAGCAAATCAAATACCCCTCTGTTCCACATACCTAGAAAAGTCTTGTACCACATACCAAATTGACTGCAAACCATGTCTATCACTGGTCCATGGTACTTGTTCGGATCCAGATAAGGACTAATGGGAAGGGAAATGTATTAGTTTTATTGCAATATATACCAAATATTTTATATGGAACAACCATGTATGCCAGTGATTCCCTTAAAAAATATTGGTTAGGGTCATCTATGATATGATGTGTTTATTTGGATGTTAGATTTAAGTTATCTAATCTTCCTTCTTCCCCCTTTTCAACAACATAAATTGAGTTCATTTACCTCTTTTCTTGTTTCTAAAAACTGGCTTTTACTTAGCAATGGTGCTTTTCTGTTTATTTAATGGCAAAAAATAGGAAATCATTGATGCGGCATCTTATGTTCCGCCGCCTCCCTCAGAAGAGCAAAAGAAGAAAATTGCGAAGATGTAAGAGCACTTCTCTTTTTATGTTTTCTAATACTTCAGGTTAAATACAATTTCTTATTTTGGGTACCATTTTGCTTGTGGCTTCTATTACACTAGAATGGTGAAGGGCATGTAACTGACAGCTGTTAATTAAATTTGCACTTTTGAAGGGCTGCCATAGGAGAACAGAAACGCCTCAAAAGCAAGAAGGTGCTTTCAGATAAGAAGGCGTTTAGGAGAAGTAAAAATAGCTGGGACTAATATGGTGTTGTCCAGAATCTTGAAACTGTTTTATCATTTTTGTAAGTTCACCATTCAACATTATTGGTTACTTGAGATTCACTCATCAAACATTCTAGGTAAATAACCAAATTCGTCCATGAAAGTGTGAGGCACTAATAAATTGGTCTCCGAAAGATGAAAAATTCAAATTTAGTCCCTGAATGTGTAAAAAATGCAACAAATTAGTCGTGCAGTTTGCAGATAATTTAATGATAAATTGATCCTTAAACTTTAGAACTTAAAAATACAATTTCTTATCAAATTAATCATTGAACATTTCAACTTAGCGACAAAATAATTTCACAAATTTAACAGCAAGACTAATTTGTCATATTTTTAGTATATTCTGGGATTAAATTTATATTTTTCATCTTTCAGGAATCAATTTATCACCGTATCACACTTTTGGGAACAAATTTGACTATTTATCCAACTTTCTATTGTCAATATCATTCTGCCTGTATTCTCGATTGATGTCTTCTCTGAATCTTTGAGCTGCAGGACGCAGAAGCACAGTCCTCTTATACTACCATATTGGATACACACACATTAGATGAATGGTTGAATATAACCGTGAATTCAAGTAGCATAGCCCAACAAGCAATCATCCCGCTGGAAGGACCTCAATGGTGGTTTGTGACAACCTATTGTTAGTTAGCCAATTGTGATGTAGCTAGGATCTAAACGAATACAATATTTTCAAATAGAAATATCGTATATTGGTTGAATCTGTATTGTTTTCTGTGTCAGCCTTTTGCCCTTTTAATGCGCCTTTGGCACGTGTCCAGATTGATGGATCTATACAAACATTGAAAGTCAACAACCTTGGGAACGTGCTTCACGTAAAAACACGTCAATACATAATGCCGCTGTAATTGCGACCAATTTTGTCATTTAGATAGCTGGGAAGGTTGGTTCCTTAGTAGGTTCGTATATTGTTACATTTCCGTGATAGACTTTTTATTTTATCCTAGTAGGTAGAAGAACGGTTCCACTTGTATTACACGCAATTTGCTAAAAATTGAAAATGGGATGCATTGCTCTTAAACAAATACACGATAAATATCATGTCATTTTCTTATTGCTTTTTAAGTTTTAACCATAACTCATGGTGGTCCTATAAACTATAAGATTCGGGATGTCGTGACTAAAATGTGTTTTCGTGCTCTAGGGGCTAGGCCCTAGGTCATATATGATAGCAAATTGGATTTTCTTTTGCAGTAGCACAAAAAACGAAAGCATGAAAGTTTAAAAATATGAAGAAAAAAATTAACTAAATAACAGAGAGAGATGCAGAGGATGGAGAGGGATGTGCGGTAAATGATTCAAATATATGTGGGATGTTATCGGGGTGCTGTGAATGATTCAAAGATAGATGGGGTGTTGTCCTTTCCCTTTCCAATTTCTGAGCTGGTAAATTTATACTAATTCTTACTAAATAGATAAAGAAAATATTGAATGTTTTTAAAGTTTTAATACATTAAATTTATTTATTTTTCATTTAATAATTTTTACAAAGAAAAACATGTTTTTAGTTTTTATAATACGATTAAGTGTGTGTTTTTTCGTTGAGTAAACTTTAAATTACGTTCAAAGAGAAGTATTAATTTATTGTTTCTCACAAAATAATGCATTGGAACGTGTGTCAACATGATGAAATATATGAATTTTGTCCTTTCCAACATTAAAAAGCAAGATAAAACTATATTTTTCTCAACGTTTGAGGGTTAAATTCGTTATAAAAATATAAGGAAATTGAACACATTTGATTGAAATTACATAAACTAAAAATAACTATTTTATTAAAGTATTATACAAATTTATGAGAGAATTTGTAAAAAAATAAAAGTAGTTGGCTTAAGAAAATGGACAATCTACAAATATGGGTGAAGATCAGATCAGAGTAAGGTGATATATCTATATTATAACGAATCATAAAACAAATAGGATGGTCTGTGGCATACACAATTCATGCTGTATTGTATCAGCGTATTTACACAAGAAAGAGCAAAATTGAATACTAGTTACGGACATGAGAAAGCCTAGGCAACTATACTTAACTTTTGTCCCAATCTGTCCCTAATAGAAGTGCTGCTAAAACTAAAAACGTACGTAACCCTAGTGAGACAAAGAACATGTTAAAAATCTGGTACAAAATAATTATGAGACAAAACTCATTCGGCCAAAGAATCAGAACATTTGTTTTAGTTTTTATTCGTTGAAGCTGCATTGAAAATGCACCTCATAACTGCAAATGAAATATGCACAAATTCATCGTCTAATAACGTGCACCTCCCCTGATTGTTGGTCAACATGCTTGAACCATCTCTTAGCAGCGGAGCCCCCCCCAATGGCCGACACGTGTGCTATGTCAAGCCCCTTCCCCACAGGAAGAAACACCGAACGAACCACACGACGCGACCCTGACCCTTCTTCGAGCACGCTCCGCCATCTGAAACCCGAAGAAGAAGCAATATTGGTGGCGGAGTTCACGTTCTTGCATATAAGAACCGCGCCTTTGTTACTCAGCTTCGCCAGCCTCAGCACTCTGGAGAAGTTTCCGCGCGTGGAATCCACCACCATGAAGTCTATCCCGCCGCCCAACCCCTCCATCACCTCCTCCGCCTCCCCCACCACGATCTCCGGCGACATCCCCGCCTCCCCCATTCTCTCCGCGTACTCCGCCCTCGACCTCTCGTCGGGCACCACGCACACGTGCCTCCCGCACGTGTGAGTTCTCGCCACGGCTAAACCCACGCTCGTCGCTATCACTCCCCCCTCCGACCACGTCTCCACGATTAGCTGCGCGTTCCACCCCGCCGCCATCGCCGACACCAGCTCCGCCACCCCGGATTCCCGGAAAATCCGACACTGCAAAGAAAACAATAAAACACGATTAACAAAAATTAACAATTAATATTTATCGATATTAAAAAATAATCAATTTTTTAGAATTTAGATTTGGTCTAACTAAATCTCACAAAACATGCTTGCAGGTAAAATAAAGATCGTCCTTCATTTAATTTATATACACGATTATATTACTGGTAAATAATGCAGTAGAAACAGACCAAACAAACACAAAAAAGGTGCTTACACGCTTTAAGATTGACGAGACATAAAGGAAGAAAGTAGAGGTTCCAAATTAAATAATATTTCTAACAAAATTAACGAAAGTAACATTTGCCTGTTAAAAATAATGCTTACAGATTGAACTGTTTCGATGTATGCTTTGGATGCTGTCTCTGGGGACCAAACTAGTTTCATTTTCCTCCGATTGGTTTCTCTGTCTGAGATTGTGAATTACTGAATATGGGAGGAATTGGGTCACGAGGGATTAATATATTGGCTATGGCGAGATAGAGAGAGAGAGAGAGAGTAGGACCGTTGACATTTATTCCGCGCAAATCTGACGTGGTTGTTAGATTCGGATAACTCCGGGTTTTTCTGTTTGTTTTTCTTCACAAGTGTTATTCTTGTCTCTCTGACTCACGATTAACAATGCTTTCCCTGTCGTGTCTTACGTGTACTGTGCAAACAGAATTTAGTTGCACATTCATAACGGAAGATTGGAAAAGTTAGTATGGTAAGTTTTGTTGTATTCAGCAAATAAAAAGTGGTAATTTTTGCTGGACGAGTGTACTTATATATAAAGAAATAAAATGTGAGATAAAATAAATAGTTTGTTCTTTATATACCAATTTTACACTATTAATTGTCTATCAATAAAAAAATACTATTAGTATAACTTTTGAGACAATTGTTATAAATATTAATGCATTAATTACACTAATTTATGATAGAGTGTATATATTATTTACTTTAAAATAAATGATGTAATGAAGAGAGAGAAAATATATATTGTAAGAATTTGTTAAAAGAATATAAAGAAATACAAATGAAATTATGTACCAGTAGTATATATATGTTGTTAATCAAGAATCCGATTTGGTGCATTTATGCATTCATAAATCAATATCATTAGATGAATATTGAACAATTTAAATTTTGAATGTATATTTTAAAGTGTAATTTTCAAGATAAAATATTATCTATTTGATCTTTATCCAATAACTATTATTACCATGACTGTAAATGTGTGAAATTCGAAGCACTGAAAATATCTTACTGTCCCACAAATCATCCCCTTATTTTTTTAAGGAAAGTACTTAAAATTTTAAAATATTATATATATTTACTTTTTTCCCAATATTTTATAGGTAATAAGATAATGAAGTAGGAGGATGGAGCAACATGATTTACAATTATTTCCATTGCTATAAGTTTTCTCTCTAAGATTTGAGGACGAGAGCATATGTGTTTAATTTGTCTAACATTTACGTCATACCTTATAATCCACACAAAACATAGAGGTTAGACAAATTAAAATACACACAAATGTTCTGGTTCGGCAATTTCAAACCCTAAAAAATCCTATACTGTAACAATAATTATTCATTATATTCGTGAGTCGTGACTGAATGCAGAGAATCCAGGTTTTTGTTAACCATCAGATGCGAAAGTTGAATTTCTGCTTACTTTTGTTTCCTGTTCTTGCTGCCCTTGGTTTTGGTTTCAATCCTAGTGCCACTGCCCACTTGCTTGGCCAATGACTCTTGTGAGTTACCAAAATTATCATAGGCATATAGCTAGGCCAACGCCACTGAAAGTAACATCTATAAAACCATATGGGCATGGCCGTGTGAGCAGGTGTTGGCTTCCAATGCCATAACAGAAAAAAAAAAAAAAGAGAGAGAGAGATGCTATTTTACAATAATTTCCAAATTATTAAATATTATCTATATTTAATAAAACCTTTCATAATTCTAATTTATTAAATGTGTATTTTTATTTACTCTATGAACATATTTCAGATAGAGTCTTTTCCGTCCACGGAAGTATCAAAGACAACTTACAAGTATTTTGTTTTCTATATTGAATAAATAAAAGTATCTCAATAAATGGTTTACAAATTACAACTTACAAGTGTTTTCTTAATAAATCTGTAACTATTATTACGAGGAATTTTTATTAAATAGAACAATAAAAAAGTTCTGAAAAAAGAAAATATCATAAATAGTAAATCATTATTTAAGTTTTATGTACCATGTCTTTAAACCTTAAAAAATATCACGCACTAAATTTATTCATAACTAGTCTTAGAATACTGATAAGAAAAACTTTTGCGCGCTTGTCGGAAAGGAATTCCTTGTCAGTAATGAAGTTGGGAAAACGACTGCAACTACTCATATTCTACGTTTGTTTAAAATTAAAATATACAATATAGTACAAAAGACAGAAACAATACATGGAGGATAGATGATATCGTCAAATGAATGACTTATATTCGTTGGTGTGCATTCTTAGAGAATAAGAATTCAGGGTATTAGATTACTTCCAGAAGCATATTACATGTATTTTGTCTCTTAGGGGTTTCAAGGTCACCGCGTCCATAACGATATATTTTATATGAAGAGGATCATCTGATCTGAGTATGAGTCCCATTCAAAACCACATTTTCTAAGTTATGCTGACCAGGGACTGATATGTTCGAATACTTACCCAAAAAACCTGATTTCATTTTAAAATTTGCACAAATATTCTCATAAAAAAAGAAGAAAAAAAAATCATTATACGCTAATAATATAAATTTTACACTCTCTTTCAATTATATTTTATTATTTATAATAAGTTTATTAATTTTTATAAAATTATCTTAAAAATTATTTTAATAATGATTTATAATTAAATAATAAAATAAAATTATTTTATATCATGACTGTATCATTATTAAACTAAAAAAAAAAGTTGCTGCTTAGCTTGGATGCTACGCTTAATTACAGTAACTCCACATCATAAATCACATTCCATCTGTTGATTAACGTCTCCCAGTTAGGTTTTGATTCTTATTCTCCCATCGCCCATTTTGCCCTGTCCAACGTATCTGTATCACTTGGGGTGCGCATGCGCAATTTTTTTTAACATGTTAAGCTTATAACCATATGCTATGATATTTCAATTAATAAACGTAACGATGTACTATAGTCAAATAATTGATTTTGTGGGAATACAAATAATGGGTTAGCATTACAGGATTTAAAATATGGTGGCCCGCGATCCGATTATGACCCTCCAAAGTTATAATCAGCTCCAACAATTCACTGGTTCCATTTTAATTAGTATATAATATATAATAACGTATATTCCTCGTGGATTCAAAATTGACACTTACCCTGCTGTTTGTTTAAGAGTTTGAGAAAAAAAATCAAATCAAAGAAAAACCAATGAATTTTTGTTTTTAAAAGTCTGTTTTTTCTTTTTATTTAATCAAATTCCCTTCCTCTTATCTACACTGACCATGTATTAAGCAACTTTAACTCAATTGTTTTAAGTTTAAACTGCTTTTTAAATTATGAAACCAAAGTATAAAAATTGGGAAGCTATCTTTCTCATATAAAAATTTGAATTATACAACATTAACGACTTTCACCAATCCAGATGTTCTTGGTTAAAAAGTAACTTTATCATTTTTTTTTCTCACACTATGAAAGATATAAAATATCTTGCGTTAATTAAGAATATAGTCAAAATATTCCTTATGATATATAAATATATTTTTTCCTTCTGGAATTAATTTTTTAAGAGTAAGTTAGGTCTAGCTAGTCTATTTTTAATATAAAGTATCATTTTTTATTTATGGAAACATGAAAAAGTAAAGAGGAAAAAGAGAAAAATTCTTTCCACTTGGATCCGAATTAATTTCTTTCATTCACATGTTCACAAGCTTAAGATCATTATAACCAATATTTTTAAAAAAAAATTAAACTAGCTTTTGTTTATCTCCTTATAAATGAACAACTTGCAAACAACACCCACTTTTTAAAATTAAACTAACCAAACAGATTGAGAATCCTTGGCAATTTAGTGGGCTAAACAAAATAACTAATAAAATTTGGTACACTACTTTGTATACATAACACTATAAATTCCAAGATCTCATCATCATGTTGTTTGATCAAGTTCTACTTAAATAATAAAAAAACATATATGATAAACAAAACAAACACTACAACAAACTTTGACTTTGCTAATTAAAAACTGACTGTAATACATATGAAATTTTCTTCGGATAATTAATCATCAATCAAATTTCTCTTGATTTTTTTGAGATATTCTCTAAAACATTATTAAGTGCAATATCAGAAAAGAAAAGTCCTACAATTAAAGTGAAACCGTTCTAAGGTTGGTTTATATTAAACTACATCACTGTGAGCAGAGAGATAAGAGAGAAGGAAAAAATTACGAGCATCATTTTAAAAAAAAATAAATTATAAGGACTAAAATTAAAAGATAATATATTATAAAAACCAAAAACATGTTTAAATCATATAAACTAATGTTCTTAATAAACCAAACTTCTTTTTACCTAATTTACTTAGTTTAAAAACATACTTTTTTGAATGAGTTTTCCCTTAATTTCAGTGTCAGCATGCTATATGTAAAAAATATTGATATTAATACGAGACAAACGTACATTTGTAAAATCCTTTTTGGACATATCTTGAAAATATTCCTGATAAGATGTGATTAAGTGTTCATGCCTATAAGATGTATCGCTTTCATTTTTTGAACTTTGTTTTTTAATAAGCTCTCATTCTTTGAAGTTTGAACTGAATCCAGTTATGTGAGTGTGACCATGTCAAGATAACAATCATGAATTGATGGACGTTACCGCGTTGCTAAAGGAACACAATCGTCTATTTTTCTCCATCGTACGTGAGTTCGTGACCCACTAGGTACACCAAGATAATTACCAACTTGTCTATCAAGATACTTAGCAGAAAAGATATTTAACAAAAGTAGAATTCCATTAGATAAGAAAACAATTAGATATTTCAATCTGAAATATTGAAAATTATTAATGTAATTACTTAAGTTATAAAATGAAATAGCCTTTGTCCTGCTTCTTGAATTTGACAAGACTTTTTGAGAAGCTTATAAACTTCTTTGGTTAGTGTATATTTTTCAAAAAATAAAGAGTTAGAGTGTAGTAGTAGATAAAAGTAGAAAAAGTTGATGCAATGTCACAGGATCTCCTGACAAAGTTTAAGCAAGCACCAATACTTAAGTTGCACACCATGCCATGCTTTTGTGATCTCTTGATAATTTAGAATCTCAATTGTGTAATCCATGGATCTAATATGAGTAATTATATAAGTAAATTTGACATTACATTTTAACTCAAAATTTTAAAACTTAAATTTATGAATCTTTCTTTTACTTATATGATGTTCAAACTTTACATTCTTACATCATATGAAATTTATCTCACACTTATAATCCAACAGAATCATTTCTTATTGAATATTGTTACTGATACTTTTCAAAACCTAGATTGATTGACTTGTCATCTCGAAAAGTCTTCCATGAAACGAATCATAAAAATCATTCACTGCCTTTCAAAATGCATCCCCAACATCATATTGTTACTGATATTTTTCAAAGAATAAGTTTTCACCAAATGCAATATATTAGGCCTTGCCCACCACGGTATGTTACTAGTTTATTCCTACACAGATAAATCTAAATCTAATCTAATCTATTAGTATATGGTTTTTTAAGTGAAACCTTAATATAATCTATCTGTATAAATTAATTAAGACTCTGGTTATTGAACAATTCAAATTGACCACTGGATAACTTATAAATCAATTACTATAGTTAACTAAAACTAAAAACGACAAGGCCCAAGTTAGTTTTTTTTACAAGCTAAGACTTAAGTTCTTTTTTTTGTTGCTACAAGCTAAGACTTTTAAGTTAGTTAAGACTTAAGACGCAATCTTAATTGACTAGTGGTAGAAAAAGTCGTAAAAGGTAAATTTCGTAAGGTTGACCAAACACGGGAAGGTTACGCGCTTTTGTTTTGAAGCTAAAGCTATAATTATACGTATTGAACGAGGTTGAAATGGCTCTTGAATTGGCAGTTTGACGGTTTGATTGTTAGTTAAAATTGTATATTTCAATATGTATTTTATTTATCTAGTGAAAGATACGATTCATTCTCTCATTGGAGAAACGCTCAAATTAATTATTGAAAAATATATTCTCATGACTTAATATCAAATGATGATTTACTGATGGAATGATAAAGGAATAGTATTCAACAATAAATCATGAGTTATGCTACGACTATTAACAATTTCTTCCATAATCTAAAGTTACGATTGAATACCCTTCGAATTGACGATTTATTTGCAGTAAAAGAACATCCTTCAACGCTATGAATCGTGCAGAATAAACAAACAATTATTTGGCAAAGGATATGTTATATATGACTCATGACTGTGCTAAAGAAAAAGAAAGCCGAGATGTTAGCAAGTACTCCACTGTCTCAATCATTATACACATAGAAAAAGTGGTAGATTATGAAGAATGTGAGGAAGGATTAGGAAGCATGGTCAGCTCTTGAATCACCTCCACCATAGTTGGCCTTTGCTCTGGCACTTCAAGGGTGCACTGAATTGCAAGTTTTGAAAGAATCGCAGCTTCGGATTTAGAATAAGCTCCCTTCAGATTTGTGTCAACAAAGTCTTCAAATCTGAAAGCTTCAACTGCTTCCCGGATTGAACCCCCTATCAATGCCTTTCCAGATAGAACTTGAAGGACTATAACCCCAAATGCATATATGTCACTCTTCTCAGTAAAGCGACCTGTAGTAATATATTCAGGAGCTAGGTATCCCATGGCAGCACTTGCTTTAAGAGCTGAGAAGACAACATCATCTGCAAGAAGCTTAGGGAGGCCAGCATCCGTGATCAAGGGGTTAAATTCATGATCTAGAATAACTTTTTCAACTGAAATGTTTTGGTGTACTATTATTGGCTTGCTTGCTTCATTGTTGTGCAAATAACCAATACCTGGTCATCAAGGAATAGTCAGTATAAAATTAAAAAAGAAATATGATCCACTAGGGTTAGCATGTTGGTGCACCATCACATGTCTATGATACGGGCCAATATCTATAGAGCACATTCAAGTTTTTCAAGTTATCAAAAAAGATTAACAACACTTGATTACATGTCATGTGAAGATTAATCAAGACCATTGTCCCGAGTTACCTAATACTTTATATGAATTTCAATTAATTTGCATGACCTCTTATGTTCAAACTTTATTACTACCATGACATTATAAAAATAAAAATTAAAAAAAATAGAAGAGGAAAAAAAAATAGATACTATCTAGAGTAGCATCTGATGCAGAATTGGGAGTAAGAAAGAACTAACCTTTTGCAATTCCCTTGATGATAGAAACTCTCTTGGACCATTCAATTACATGGTCACTTCCATCTTCCTTGTCAAGATATTGAGACAGATTACCTCTGGTCGCAAAATCATAGACAAAAAACCATTCACCTCGACTCCTCGAGTAACAGAAGCCTCTCATCTTAACAATGTTTTCATGTCTTAGTGAGGTTAACAGGCTCAACCCCTTCAAAAATTCACCTTCCTCGGTTTTGCAGCAAGTCACACTAATGCTTATAATAGCCACAAGAGAACCGTCTCTGTGAACTCCTTTATAGACTGCTGAAAATTTGCTCTTACTCAATAAATTGGCCTCAGAAAGGTGCTGTGTTGCTGATTCAATCTCATCAATATTGAATCTAAAACGGTTCAAATATTCAAGGGATAATCCACTCTCATTTTGACCATCAGCCAATGAATCCCAACCATCATAATAATACTCAAGATTAACAAGTGGAGATGAACTTCTGTAGAACTCTTTAGGCTGGTAAGGACTACGTTGGCCTTCAGAATAATCTGATGTGTTCCTAACCCTCTGCCTTTGGCGGCGGTATCTGACAAATATGAAAAGTCCAGAACTTATGAGTGTGATAACAGTAGTTGTAACACTTGCAGCAATGACAAGATGAAGAAAGCTTCTTGATTTTGAGCAAGGGGTCTGGTTACAATGCAAGTGGGTATTTACAGGCTTTGGGAATGTTATTGGAGGAATTCTGTTTATGGATATATTTGGGGCACTAATTTGACTAACGCCAAATATTGTATCTTTATTGCAAGCTTTCAAAGTAGAAAAGCCATCTCCACAGAGACCTTGGTTGTTTGCACCTTGGAATCCTTCCCTTAATCTCTGCAATGCTTCATTTTCATTTTAAAGCATTAATTAGAACGCGCCCGAATGCACAAAAACAGACGAATTTTGTTGCAATGAAATAAGGACAGAGGCATACCAGAAGGAACAGTCCCTGAAAGAGAATTGTTTTGAATATCTAGAATTTCTAAGTTTGCAATATCAGCTAGTGCTGCAGGTATCGTGCCATTGAAGTTGTTATAGCTCAAATATAGCCTCCTTAGCTTCTCCAATGAACCCAAGCTTTGAGGAATTTGACCAGCTAATTTGTTATGTTGCAAAGAAATATCATTAAGCTGCTTCAACGAACCCAATTCCTCAGGTATGTTACCCTCTAGCTGGTTATAGCCTAACTGCAGCACTAAAAGTATGAATAGCAAGGAAACTTGGATTAGCATGCAGAACTCTTACTAAAACCCCTCAAGTTTGATACCAAGTATTAGTAGCCTCGTTAAAAATCAATCACAAGGGGAATAATTGGATTTATTCAATATCATTCATTTTTAACACAAGTAGGCATAATAATGCATGTTTACTATTTCCAAGAGGAGGAAAGGGAGAAATGGAGAAAATCGTCCACATCCAACTTGTAAGCTGGACTAAGTCACATCCATATCAAAAATAGTGGTGATGCAACTTAACTAACAGATTGTTTGACAAATAATTTACATAATTTAAATCAATTAAATTCATTTTATCCCATCAAAGGTCTTCAACTGAGTGTGCGTTTTGATAGCCTCCAAAGTCATCATAGACCATGGTGAGATAGATCAACCTTGATTTTAACCAAATTTTATATGTTTAGATTGTTTTCAAAATCATGGTAGAATCAATTATGATGCAAAAAAATCATGATAGAATTGAAGCAAGTAGAAGTAGTTTCTACTTCTACCAAAATCAATTCTACCAAGACACTAAATGCAATTCATGGAATTGCCATTCAAAATTAATTTTATCACGGCCAATTCAAACACTTTTTTTTTTTGCTCACTAAATGCAATCCATGCAATTTAAGATTAATGACGCCTCTACCACCTGTTTTCTACATTCAATTTCAATCATGATTATATATACCCAAATTGTACGTCTAGAATTTAGACATATCCTCCGTGTACATGAATTTAAACCCAAAAACAGCTAACCATATAAAAACAAAACCCGAGTAGAAAACTTGAGACACCAAACTAAAGTATAAACTACCACAAAACTATTCACTAACCTTGGAGACTAGTCATGTTAGCGATATCAGGAGGAATGGTTCCAGATAGATTATTAAAGTTGAGATAAAGATCGAGCAATTCTTTAAGATTTACAATCTCTCTTGGTATGTCCCCAGAGAGATAGTTGTAATGCAAGTATAAACCTGACAAGCATTTGAGTTCAGCCACAGCAGGAGAGACAACCCCAGAAAGACCTCTTCCTGGCAATGATATATTAGCCACTTTGTTGTGCTCGTTGCACACAACCCCCAAGAAAGAACCACTGCATGGATCGCCATCACTGATCCACGAGCCAAGGAGCTTGTCTTGTGGGTCCAAAGAAGATTTCAAGTCCATGAGTGCTCTTAATTCTGCATTTCCAAGAACTAGTAGCTGTGGATTAAATGCAACCAACAAACAAAGATGAAGGAGGAGATGAGAGAAACTCATTTCCAATTTTGGAGCAAAAATCTTCCAAAAGTACTACTATGCTGAAAGAGAGGCACCCATGTGAGCTTTTGTCACAAAGATTCTAACTTTGGTTACGGGTTGTTGGTCAATGGTCACCAAGCATGACTTTGTTAGTCTTTGTTTCTAGACTTTGTCTAACACATTGAATGTGGTAGTTTGTGCTTCTGCATAAAGAATGAAATGAAGGGGAAGCATTTTGAAATAGGGAACATAGCTAATTAAATTAACTTTATGAGTTGCTGACTGATAGGTTGGTTCACATAGCTTCTCCCCGAGGAGATGGCAGTCAGCAAGGATGGTTGCCACTGCTTGGAAAAAAAATTCAATAGCAGAATATTAATGGCAATAATCAATGATGTGGGTACTGTGGACCACCTCAGTTTGACTATTTGGCTTTCAACTTTCCAATTTGGCTATAAAAATTGAAAAGTGATGCTATAGTGTTCATTATTTACTATTTTTCTCATAATGAGATTGGTTTACCTTGTCTTTATTCTAAGGCTCTCTGCTTTAGTATTTCTTTATCTTGGATTCTTTTCACAATGTAAACAACTTCGGCTCATAAAGAAAGGAGCCTTTGATGGGTTTGGATATGAGGACAATATTACGACAAATTTGTCTTGTTTTACCGAACCCGGTTTGATTTGTGTGTAAAGTTAGTTATAACTTATAAATCAATGAGCGAAGAGCTTAATTTATATAAACTATTCATAGAAAATATTTTACAGACATTGAATGAAAATTCATTTTATCTTCACTTTATATTAATGAATTCAATGGTGTAATAAAATGATCAAATCTTATTAGATATATGTAGAAAAATATTTTATACGTGTGTTGAATATAAATATAAATTAAATTCATGTGAAACAAAACTATAAAAGTTTTCCTGCTGTAAAAAAAGTTATTAACGTGCGAAAAAACGCTTCTCATAATTTTCCGAAATTAATTCCCTTATTATTACGCAAGAGAAGCATAAGGATGATGTGTGAAAAAGGATCAACGTGGATCCCTCAACCCACACGGCAATGGAAGCATAGGGACGATGTGTGTGAAAAAGGACCAACGTGTGGATCATTGTACCGCGGCTTAAATTATGGCCTCTTAGAACGTACACTTTGGGATCATTAAATTTTTTGAACTGTAAAAACTAAAAAGCCAGGGCTGGCCCTGTGCTTGTAGTGTCAATTGTCAATTTGTCATGTGTGTGTGATCATCCTTTTCAATGCTCTCCACTTTACCAAACACCATTTCTGCATTATCAATAAAGTATAAACTTGTTTATGAGAGAAACTTTCACTAATGGTGAGGGAAAGAGTAATAGTGGCCTTTCCATTTTGTTTTTGTTTGTTTCTGCTGAAAGAGACCTTAGTTGTCCTTAACTCAATACTACATCAAAGATAAAAGTCAAACCGCCATTCATAATCTCTGCCCCCATTCTCGATATGATTGAGATAAGAAAAGGTAACTAACACTACGAAAATTCAAATCCTTTTGTTTTAGAAAGAGTTTGTATATGTTGAGATTTTTTTATGAAAATTTGTAGATTTTTTTAGTATAATGTAAAATATTTATTGATTTTGTCACAATTGAGACGTATTTTCACACATTTACATTTTGATTTTTTAGGTCAACTATCAAACATCTATTGTCAATTAAGCTAAACTTTATGTTTTGATTAGTTAGAAGGAAAAGTAGCAAAAGAGAGCAAAAACCACGACAGAGAGATGAGACAATTTAAAACATTTTAAGTGTATTCACTAAAATAATCATCTTACATATTTTTTAAAAACCAAAATTATATTGGTAAAAAAAATTAATTTGTAAAATCTCACGTTCTCTTACCAATCAAACAAGAAAAAGGTTAATTCTCCTCCGTTAAACATCTCTCTCCACCTCTAAATAATATTTAACAAAAAAAAATTCTTTTCTTCCCTTTCTCTTCCCTCTTCCATTAAAATACCTCATCTCCCTTGAATCAAAAAATTCCCCATTAGTGATGTCTTTACTTTCAATCATTTTTTTTTTCATTCACAAGATCCAAATTTAAAATTTTATTTTAAAAATCTGAACACTTTTTACTTGGACCAATGATTTACTAGTAAAATATGATGAAATTAATTATGAAAAAATAGTTAGTTTTTAATTTTTAAAAATTAGCAAAAAAAAACAAGTATTATTATAGTGTTTGTCAACTTTTGGTCTTTTATATTCGATTAAATTAGTTTTTTAATCTTCTATTTAGATTCGATTTGGTCTTTTATTTTTTTTAGTTCAATTTGATTATCTAATTTTTAAAATTCGATTTGATCTTGTTATCTAAATTAAGCTGGCTGTGATAGAAAATGTGTGCTTTGTAGCGGTTTAAAATCACTTAGTAACAATTTTAAACAATCTCAAAGTGTATTTTCTTTTAATATCATTGAACCAATTTAGATGCTATAAGACCAAATTAAATTGATTCTAAAAATTAGAGTCAAATTAAATCCAAAAAAAATTAAAGAAATAATTTGAATCTAAAAAATAAAATTGAGGGGGAAAACTGATTTAACTTTTATATTTGTGTTTTTTTTTGTTTTTTTTTTTTTGGCTAAATGTCATTTTTTTTCTTTTATCGGTCGAAATAGTCTTTGATTTCTATTCTTTAAAAGATAATAATAATCTCAATACAAATTAAATTTAGAGGTCAATATCTTTGAAAGAATTTAGATATGTATTTTTTATAATTAAGGGAGATATGATATGTTGCCTTAGTGGTTGAGCCCTTCCCCGTGAGGTCTGTTTTAGATTTGGGTTCAACTCCTATTTGGACTCCCTTCAAAGTAGTTAAAATGACCAAAAACACAAGTTTTGGTTGAATGGACTTCAATTTATCCTTGTTTTTGTGCTCTTTGAAAATAAAAGTCGTCATCATGCATATATCTAGTTGCTCAAAGAGGATTTCAAAAATTAAACTCACACATATGAGATCAAATTAGAAGAATAATAATACTTTGTATGTTTAGAATATTTTGAGATAAAAAGAAGGATAAGAGAAATAAGGTAGAAACGGGTCACTTCCCTTATATGGTAAAGCATGAGAAGTATAAACGAGAGAAATAATGAAATCTACAAAATAACATTAATTTTCTATGCAATTGAGAGATTTTATCTTAAAAGAGTGCAAATTTTACACTTTCTTTCATGTGAAATTATATATATATATATTATTTTTTTATAAGGATGAAACTATCTTTATAATAAAATATTTTTCCCTATTTCCTTTCCAATCTAATTGAATAAAGGAAGAAATTATTGTTTTTTTTTCTCTTTTCTTCTGTATTTTTTCTCAACCCAATAATCTTTAAAAGTATAGTTGAAATAAGATAATTGTTTGTGTTTATAACAAGTTTTATGTTTTTAAGAATATTGTATATATCGGATAAACTTAATGTATAATGTTACAAAAGAATTATGAAAAAATCATATAATAAAATTGAAAAATTGGAGCTATTCATTTCAACTAATTAAAATTAATCTAATTACATGCAGCAATTAGAATATAACTTGGTTTTAACATTTTTCTTTCTTTCCGTGTAACATACAATTAATTTCATTTTAATGTTTAACAAATTTTATTTCGAGACCTCACATTACATTCTCTTAATTAAGTTAGGCTTTATTATAGCACAAATCCATATCATATGCCTACAATTTCTCATTTGTGACAACAACAACACCATTAATCCATGAGTTAATATATATTTTCAATTTTCTTTTTGGAGAAATTAGAAAAACACTTTGATTCATTTCAATACTGTGTTGCGAAGAAGGTGTAAAGCCAACAAAACTATGGGCACAAATTTAAGCGAGCAACAAGTTTCTGCGATGAAGGAAGCTTTTACATTGTTTGACACACACCGCAACGGTCGGATTGCACCATCAGAGCTTGGGATCTTGATGCGATCTTTGGGTGGTAACCCAACCCAAACCCAACTAAAGGCCATCATGGCTGAAGAGAATCTCACAGAACCTTTCGATTTCTCACGATTCCTAGACCTGATGGGGAAGCACTTGAAGGTTGAGCCTTTTGATGGCCCGCTACATGATGCATTCAAGGTCCATGACAAGGAATCCACCGGTCACGTCTCTGTCACTACGCTTCGTCACATTCTCACTAACATCGGTGAAAAACTTGAACCTTCTGAGTTTGACGAGTGGATCAAGGAGGCCAATGTTGTTTCTGATGGTAAGATCAACTACGGAGAATTCATCGCCAAAATGATCCGCAAGTGAAATAAGTTTGTCAATTCAAATTCCTTTGTTTCTTTTTTAATTTAAATAAAGTTTTTATTGTCAATTTTTCATGTATTTTTTTTCTTTTGGTGAAGCAATTGATTAATTTAGTTATGCTAAAATTTTAATAAATGTATTTTTTATTCAATGATCATTTTCTTAAAATAATTATCATGTTGAGTGATGCAAGCATCTACAATTGTTTATTTTCCTTCATTTGAGAAATGTGTGTGAAAGTTCAACATCTAAGGAATTGTTAGCATTTGTGTTTGTATATATGTGTATCATATTTGAAGGGTAAGTCATGCTATAATGTATGCATGAGGAGTGGTGACAGTTGTTCCTTCATGTTGTTCAACTTATGATTCTTTTTCATGCATGTTGCTTTATGTTTCTAAACAAGTCATAAGCCCAGGCTTCAAACATCTAAAAGCTATTATGTCTTTAACTAACTTAAAGAAGATAAGATGATGTGTATGTATAATTAGGCTAATAAAAAAAATGTTTCTATTTTATTATAATTATTATTGTAATGGTGTTAATTACTAAATATTACATACCAATGCAATATCGATGATTGTAAAGAAAATGTAAAGAATGATGGATGCTTTTAGGAAGAACTAGACTAGAAGAATATAAGTTATTATTGAGGTCCGAGTATGGATATGTTCCACTATCAAATGATTGAGTTAGATTGGAATGTAACTTTTTGTCATTCTAAAAATAGCATTGGCCACTAGTATTGTGAATTTTTTTTAATAATAATAAGTATGTGATTGTTGAAATGTGAATGTAAGATCTAATTTTTCTAGGAAATAAAATGGTAAGTAATGTAGAGGAAAGTCCCTACTAAAAAGTAGAGTCTTCATTTCTAATGGGAGGTCTCTTATCATATCAATGTCGCACTCGATGTTGTTAGATGAGTGTATTCATTTACTTAGTGGAATTTATATCCAAGGGCGTGCATCAGTACTAGGATGGGACGTTGATTTTTACGTAGCCCTTTGTTTTGTATGGTCATTAATGATGTGTTGGGTAGAATTTGTGGTAGATATGTGTTGTACTCTAATTTAGCACTTATGTTGCTGCTATTAATGGTTATTGCATATTTAGTGGCTATATAAAAGGCCATTTAATATTAGGTAATCGTTGCAGGGGGGAATTGTATTTTGGTAAATAACATAATGCTTGTAAGTGATTCAGGTACTCCTTATACCCTTGGGGTAATAATAATTCGTTTGGCTGATTAAGAAAATGAGTGTAACCTCACACTTTCTTTACACGTGTGCACCTGGATTCGAGAACCATCGTGTCAACGCTCATAACTTAGCTTAGGTAGTATCCCTTCTATCTATATGATATGTTTCCTTAAGCTAAAGTGAATTTAATAGAAATTGGAAACTTTTGGAAGACTTAGACCAATAAGGGAAATAAGGGTAAGGAAAGGCAGTGGGAAAGGTATCACCTTAAGCCCCAATACAGAATGTGTCTGTTAACTCGTTGGTAAGTGTATCAATTTTATCACAAGTAGTAAATATTAAAATAGAAGTTCAAGTGTCAAATCCAAAGTGACTTTGGTTGTATTTAAGTGATGTAAGTTCAACTCAATTATTAAGTAATGAGAAGAAGTAGAAGAAGAAAAAATAAGGAATTGGAAGTGTGAAATTTGGAGTAAGGCAAAGAAAAAGACAACAAGAAAAATAAATAATAATTTAAATGCAAAAAGATGAAGTCAAAATGTGATAATGTTGGGGTCTAGCATGCCAAAACTACTTATAATATAATGTAAAAGATTTTCACTATCTAGTGAAATCCATGTTTCCACCCACATCTACTAAGACATTCAACCATGATCCCTCATGATGAAGAGCCTAATTTATTTATTTTTTTCTCTCAAATCTCTTTGCAAAGATTGAATGATAAATCACATGAAGCATGAAGATGTATGCAGAGGCAAAATAAAGTTGTTTTATTCCTAGCAATTAATTGTTTAGATGTCTTTTTCTAGTTCTTTAGAAATTACTATTTTCCAATATATAATCCCTAAAACTAATGTATGTATGATCATATCATACAATAAAAATGAAGAGCATAAAAGAAGCAATAAAAATAGAAATTACATTTAATAAATAATAAGAACAATTACATTATAAGGGTGTTGGTCTGTCAGACTCCCAACAATGGGGGTTTAGTCTCTCATAGCCATGAGAGACTTTACACTTCAGGGGTTAATGTGAATGGAATAAGGGGTGGATGACTAAAAGAAAGAAAGGGAGGAACGACTAAAGAATAAAGGTTTCTCCTAAGGGATAGACTCAGGCTTTAGATAGCTCTGAAACTTGGTGTCTCTTTCCCTTCTGCTTCCTCCTCCTTATATAGGTTTCAGATAGCTTACTTTTTATGATAACTCCGCGCTTAGCGTGGGTTTTTCCGCTAAGCACGCCTTTGGGCTTTGCTGTGAACTTTCTTCATGTTAAGCTTGGAGAAGATACTCTTTTAATATAACTTATACTATCTTAAGTATGAGAAGATATTATATTATATTTTATCTCTATAAAAAACAAATCTAGATCTATCTCTTATTCAAGTATACTAAAAACTAAAGAAATACATGTTACAATAACTATATTTTTATTTATTTTTTGTTTTGATCATGCATGTTGAAACTTGTTTTTTCCCTCCCTTTTTGACACACTAGTTCATCCAACTAATTAAAGTTGACATAGTTACTTTATTGCTCAATGTTGTTTTATTACATAATTTATTATATTTTAATAATAGTTTGAGTTTATAATCTTGATTCTAATTGTTTAAATTTACATGCTAAGGTATCTATTAATATATATATATATATATATATATATATATATATATATAATATTTTTATTTTAAAATATATAATATTAATATAGTAAAAATGTTAACATTTTAAAAAATATATTTATATCTATCTTTGAATTCGTTAAAAACATTTTTATATAATTTATTTATTTTACTCATACTTTCACTCATTCGAATAAGTAGAAATATTTTTTTATATCGTTCCTCTTTATTTATATCTATCCAATCAATTTTTATTTTTTTTTTGCTCTATTTCACTTTTAGTTCTATTTTACTTCTTTCTTAATTTTGTTTTCTTCTTTACTTCTCTTCTAATTTAAATATAGCATAATAATGAAAATAGACAAAGGCAAGACAAAAGTTAAAGTCAATGAGGTGCACTATATTGATTATAATATGCCTTAAGCTTTTTCATTAAATAAACTACACTATTTTTTTTTAAAAAAAAACAATCGATTAAATGTTAAATTTTTAACACATAAAATAAGACTTTCATATTTATTGAGTTCACATATTTAAGTCTATCATTCTTCACACCTTTGTAAACAACATGATATTCAATATGAATTTTACATTTATTGGTCCTTATAGAGTGGTTTATTGAAGTTGATTGACTAGATCCATTAATTCAACTTTTTTGTTCTAAGATTTATACTCATTTTTTTTTTAAAAAATTATTACCCTTAAAATCAAACAAGAGACCAATGACTTTTGATCAATCTAGTCCAATTCATTGTTCGCACCTTGGCTCATCACATCATCCTTACATTTCAAAAAATCAAGATTTTCCATATAGGACAAAAATTAACATTGACTTCCAGCAACTAATATGTTTTCATTTAAAGACCTAATTCTTGTATTTTTGGGAATCATTTTTTGATGCAACATGACGCCTATTTTTGCTAGAAATTAACATGGAAGAACAATGACTCTAATGGTTGTCCTAACCCTTCCCACCTAACCTTATAAACTTTTTTTTTTCTCTATAAATATCTAAAGTAAGCATCTCCTACAAGAATGCATTCTTCAATTAGTGTTAAAACTATACTTGAGTTATAATTCACTTAAACATTAGTGGTTATAGGTGCCCACCATCATCATAAACTCATCTTATGCCACCATCAAGATTATTTTGAACAAAATAAAATCCACCACTGGTTCAAATATGCATTTTCTCCTCTTGCAAGTGTGCTATATATGTTTCTTGAAACATGCAGTCAAACTACCACTTCATTTTCATGGCTCAAACTTTGAATTTGAACCTTTCCATCATCCTTAACTCAGTTTTTTTATCATGTGTTTTCTTCCTCGGTCACTTTTTGGACACATGTTTATGAATCATCATCTCTTTTAGTTAATTTCAATAGAGTTTATACAATAATGTGCACTTGCGATGTCTCCTAAAATTGTGCCTCTGATATATATATCTACGAATTACACAAGATGTAAATAGCAATTAACTAAATCAACTCTGATTTACACATTAAAATATTAACAAATATAACTAATTTCATAAATTAGTTATATTTAGTAATATTTTAATGTACAAATCATAGTTAATTTCGTTAATAGCTATTTATAGTTGTATAATAATTAGACACATGTGTAATTGATAGATATATATATAATAGGCACAATTTTAGGAGCTGTACATTATTATATATAATAGGCACAATTTTAGGAGCTGTATATTATTGTATATAAGCAATGGCCCCTTGAGGAATAAAAGCATATGAACCATTATTTTAAAAAAAATGTAAGAGAATGGTTCAGATGTCCTAAAATTGTTATAATCTAAAAAAAGAAGAAGGAAAGTAAAATAAAAAAAAGAAACACAAAATGATAACATTTAGAATTGTTATCAATTATTATTGGCGTTTTCCAATTTTTAATGTAATTTTTATATGAACTCTATTAAATATATAAAGTGAAATTCATATTCTGTAGTAAATCTTAAAAATATTAGTTTAATAATTTTAAAATGAAAATAAAGAATGCGTTGTTATTGTTATGATATTAAAATGCATTTCGTTTTATCTTTTTTTTAATTAATATTCTAACTATTTTAATTAAAGAATTAATAATTCAATTTTTTATTAATCATATTAATACTATTGAAAAATAAATTTTTTTCTTTAAATAATTAATAATATTTAACAGTTTAAAAATAAAACATTATTTTTAATTTTTTTCTTTTCTTTACATGAAATGATGTAGCATCATGAGTACAGGTTATGGATGGATAAATGAGCTCAGGTCCATGGACGGACCCATGGAGCCCGTGGTCCGTGCGGATTACGGACCAATTTTTTTAAACGGTTCATGGTTATGTACTTATGTCATATTTTTGGGTCCGCCCTGCTTAACCCACGGACTATGCGGGTTTGGCTCATGGGGTCCGCGGGCTGCAGGGTTTGATTTTCTCTTTTTCACTTTAAACTTTTTTTTTAAATAACAGATAAAGAAGTATATTAGATAAGATAAAGATATAAAGATAAAAATAAAAGATTTAAATTAAAAGATGACAAAGATAAAAAAGGATAAGATAACAAAAATAAAAGAGTAAGATAAAAAAGATAAGTGATAACCGGCTAACAATCTTCTTTCTTTTGATATTTTTTGGATCTTTTTCTCTTTTAATCTATCATTTTCATATTTGAAAGTCATAAATAATAAAAATATTAATTCTTCTCATTTAAGCCAAAAATAATTATTAAATAAATATTTTTAAAGATATTTCAATATATTTTTATTATAAAAAATAGCTCATATCATATTTAGTAGTTGTAGTAGGCTAACAACATTTTTTCTCCTCACGTGTGCTTAACAAATATTGAATTAGGCTTCTTGTTGACAATATATACTAAAAATTCGTTACTAGTATTTGATATGCAGGGTAAAATAATATGTAATAATTATTGTCTTTTAATCACTTAACTTGATTTTATTCTAATATTTATTATTATTTCGAGTTTTAGGGAAAGAAGATGAAGATATAGAAATGGAGATGACTCAAGCTATTTCAAATATCAAATCATTTTATTGCTTGAGTTTTTTTTTCTTAAGACATTGTTTATTTTATTGATGTAATTAACTAATTATTGAAATTTTATTTACATTTATATTGAATTTAATTTGATTGTATTATATTTTTATTAAAATTAAAATTCTTTTAAAATTAGGTCCGCGAACCGGCCAGTTTGACCCACGGGGTTCGCGGGGCGGGGGACCAATTTATTTGGTCCGTGTAAGAAGTGGGACAGATTGGACCGGTCTACTACCAATGCGGGCTTATGCAGACGGGTCTTATGCGGGACGGGCCGATCCATTTATCCACCCTTGTACACGTGTCTGTTTCTTTTATAAATAAATAAACAGAACAAGTGAACAGAATTAGGGTTTCAAAGTGGACAGAAGAGAGCGTCCTAGTCGCAACCCTAATCAGAAGAACCACAGCTTCAAGCGAGTGACATCCACCAGCCATGGGTCGTATGCACAGCCGCGGGTTTGTATTCATTCTTTCATCTATATCATCGAATTCCTTCTCTTCGTTCCCATTATTATTCAAAACTAACATTTGTTTTTTCCTATTATTGATTCCAGTAAGGGTATATCCTCTTCTGCTTTGCCCTACAAAAGGACACCCCCTAGCTGGCTCAAGATCTCTTCGCAAGATGTAATTTGTCTCTCCCTCTGTCTCTGTATTCAACGATTTTTCCTCGTATCATGGTTTTTTCGCATTCTTAATGATGTAATGTGATGTTTTGATTATTTTTTTGTTGTTCTAGGTGGAAGAAAATATCTGCAAGTTTGCGAAGAAGGGTTTGACCCCGTCTCAGATTGGTGTCATTCTTCGAGATTCTCACGGTATTGCTCAGGTCAACAGCGTCACTGGCAGCAAAATCCTTCGCATCCTCAAAGCTCACGGTTTGTGCTTTCTCTCTGCAATTTTCTGTTATTTTAGGTAATAATAAGTATAATGTTAATGGATATTGGATTGGATAGTTGTAAAATATGTAATAAGTTATGTGAATGGGAAAAGTATAGAGTGATCTAAAAAACTGAGATGAATTCGAAAGTGAGTGTATATTTATTAAAACTACCCTGATAATAATAATGAAGAAATGATTTGGTGGTTGGCTTCAGGGCTTGCGCCTGAAATTCCAGAGGATCTTTACCATTTGATTAAGAAGGCAGTTTCAATTAGGAAGCATCTTGAGAGGAACAGGAAGGACAAGGACTCCAAGTTCAGGTTGATTCTTGTTGAGAGCAGAATCCACCGACTTGCTCGCTACTACAAGAAGACCAAGAAGCTCCCACCAGTCTGGAAGTAGTAAGTACCAAGTTCCCACCCATCACCCTGCTATGACTCTCTTGCTATTATTTTATCAATGCATTTTTAGTGACTCTAAGTGTGTTTAAGGTAAAAGTTCTAGCCTATGATTATGTTATGTTGCTATGCTTTAGCTGTGGCCAATGTGAAATGTAGTGTAAGCAAAAGGAAGTGGTTTGGTTCATTTTTTCCCTGCCTATCCAAACACAGTATTTAGTGCATTCCTAGGATAATTTATTTTAAGTATTTTAAATTCTGTATTCTGTATACCGTATACATAGATTCTTTTTTGAAGCATGTTTTAAGTATTTATTAGAGATGGGAGACACACAAGTATTTGTTTTTCAGATCTATTTGTTACCTGCTGGATGTGTTGTAAAATGGTCAAAATGATAGACATACTTTCCTAGAAATGTCGTTCAATAGGTGATGCATATTTGATATTATTTGGATATTTGGATATGTTACATATGATGAAATTCTATTGATGTTCACTGCTAGTTAGTCCATTTTTTTTGTTTTGAGTGCAAACATCTGTATGATGCTTTCTTAAGTCTTTGTGCATCTGTAATTTGAATGCCAATCTTGTGTCTTTTTTTGATCCATTTGAACTGTCCCTGTCCTGCTATTAATGACTTGCAACTTTTGCAGTGAATCAACAACTGCGAGCACTCTGGTTGCTTAGAGAATGTATCAACTTTCATGGGTTTTGCTACCTTGCAGCCTCTGTTGAGCTAGCAGTTTTCCATATCATTTTGATGTTTATTTGAAAGCTGGATAGGTGATGTGGTCTTTAGTTTTGTTAAGAACCTATTTTTAGACTGGGAAAGATACTAGTTAAGTCAATTTATCAATGTGGTGTTCTTTTTATTTTAGCTGTTGGAGGTTGTCAGAGATGGCTGTGGTTTTTGGTTTTAATAATATAATTGTTGAGAAGATTTGAAGGGTCGCATTCTTTACCGCTTATGCATTCAATTGGTTACCAAAGGAAAACGGGTCTATTGCTTTTAACTAAACTTAAGTTGATTAAGTTAAATTCAATCAAATTCCACTTCTTTAAAATGTGATCCATACACACCCTCAGTTTTCACGTCTTGAACATATTTTTTTAAGCGTTTCTAATCAAATAACTGATATTTTGAATTTTTTTTTAGTGTTAATGTTTTCTCACCAATTCCTACTCTTAAATACAGGACTATAACTTAGAGTTTCCAGCGTGTAATTTTTAGTATAATTTTATTCTCACGACTCTTTCAATGATATTCTCCTAATAATAGTTTTCTCTTTCGGATATTATTTTAAGTTTTTTTTTCAATCTTTTACTTTTATCTTTAAATTAAATTTTAATGGTCTTAAACGAAATTATCATTTTAAAAAATATTGTATTAATATATTTGATGAATTTTTATTATACTTTATAATTATTATTACAAAATTTTAATTTCAATTGTTATAAAATAAATATTTATCATGTCATAATTTTTTGTATATTGTTACCATGACTAATAGGGAAGAGAATTAAAAAATGGTGAGTGGTGATATTGGCCTACGGTTGTTCATGTCTTAAGTGTACTGGATTTTACCTTGAGAGGTACTCTTTGTATACCCATTTTCTTTTCCCGTATATGTTGTAACAAGTGCAGTAATATTCGGTTCCTTTTAGATTGAGTAGAACGAAGATCAGTATCCATTTTGTATGCAGATGTTATGAGTTTTGTATTAAGTAAAATCAGAAATATGACGTGATACTTAAGCTATAAGGTTCTCTGACTTGATAGAATAGTATTTTGAGTTAAGATCTACTGTTGTGCAAAAGTCATAACAGCTGATTTTAACCAAATAAAGCTTATCAGCATTAATACAACATAGTGACATACTATACCCAGAAAGAATAAGTGCAGTATTTTGCAGCACAATATGATGAATCGAAGATAAACAATCATAAAATGGTGGTTTTATGTTGTTAAGAATGTATGGAATTATGGTAGAATTTTGGAATTGATCTCATAACAAGGTGGAATTGAGGTTGATATCTGATAATGCAAGTTGATGCCGTTCAGAAGCTCCGATTTGAGTCCATACATTTAGCCTGTTGGTCTAGACTGTTGAATTACAACTTAAGAATACATTTCAATGGTTTACCACCATTTTGAATCATCATTTCGAGCCAGTTCTTTGTTTTCAATAATCGTATAAAAAAAATAATGGAATTTTACATGAACACTATCCTACTTACAAGAGAGAGAGAGAGAAATTTCACATAACACTTCGGGTCATATAAATACTTAAGACATGAAATATAAATTTTGATGGTTTAGCAGTTTAAACTTCAAACCCTACCTTAAAAAATGCAAATAATCACTTACAACGTAGCTATCTCAACTTCATCCAGCCAAAAGGAACTCAGAAATCCAATCCACAATACGGTCCATCTTAATAACTTTGTTTCACGCACTTGGTTCTCATGATGCATATAGTATATCCAAAAGAATTCCAACTTACACAAATTGCCTAAATTCCAAAGAATAGTTCCATATAATGCACAGTGAACGGATGTGAAGAAGATGAAAAAAAACAATATATTCCCACACGAAATGTAAAGGAGTTCCTGGAGGCACAATGTGCTTTTCCCTTGTGAATCCACCAGGAAACAAATGGCAACACTCTGAACTATCGAGAGGCTGCTTGTCTAAATTACCGGATCCCGAGCTTTCTGGGCTAGTAGGATTTATCTCATATTCAGCAGGTGGGTTTTCTGACCCTCCTCCATTATCCTTATGTGACTCGTCAGAGTCATCTTCGTTATTTTCTTTGCTAGGGCTTCCTCCAATATCACCTTTAGGTATGTTGTGAACCAAATCTGGCCGAGGTTCCACACCAACACGCCTAAGGTGCAACTGCCATGATATAGACAACAGTTAAATCCATGAGCTTGACTATCAGAACAAAATCACATGTAAAGTAAGAAAAGTCAGATATGACATACCTGAAGATGCAAGTTAACTTCATCTGGTCTTGAAAGAAAAGGAAAATCTCCCCCTGTTTTCAAATATGCACGCCTTGCCTCGGGATACCTTTCACCCAGTTGATCTTTAAGTTGTTGAGGAATTGCACAGTAGTCATTAGTCTTTAAGAAAGGAGCAAGATCATGTAAAAAGATGAAAGTGGAGTTATTAAAATTTTTATATCATACTATTCTGGGTCATAATAATAAGAAAAATAAAAGCTTCAGACATTATCATCACAATGTCACAACTCACAAGCAAAATGTATATATAATTATGTTGATGGTGGATTATGGAAAGAACTGCCAGCAGAATTTAACATAACTAATGTGGAATGGTATAACTAAAAAACAGAGCTTGTACTAGGCACACCAAACAATAAGATTAGCAATTAATCTAGAGACTGAATAATTAAGACTTTTTAAGAAAAGAGCCATGCAAAAAAATTAAATCTTTTAACAGCATGATACAGAAATACGCAAATTATGACTTGAGATGACATACATCCATTATAGTGATAAATGAAACTGAAAGAAGAAGTGGTCCCACTGAAGCAGCATCAGTTGTCAGAGACAACCTAGAGGCCAAGTCTTCTCTAGAGAGGGTTTCTACCTGAATCAAGTAAATCAAACAAGCTATTTAACACAATAAATGCAAACATAAACAAGTAGGGAAAAAACAGGATATAGATTAGCAGCATTATCATTTTAAGGAAATATGGAGTGCCTTAGGATAGTCAACTAGTCCCCAGTCTAAAGTATGGTGGAAACTCTTTATTGTCCAAAAACAAGACAAATTCTTGCAAACTGAAAGGCGCAAATAGCATATTGCTAATAAGCATTAGATAATGCAAGACAAAGGTTACCTGAGAAACAACAAAGTCCACTGAATCTGCAATAAACGGTTCATGGGGACCATCACGAATTCCTGTTAAGACATACCGCTTCAGCAAAAAAGAAGGAGTCCAACTAACACTGCAAATGCAATAGTAAAGCTAGATCAGTTAATACATGGAAAACAGAATAGATCTACTGACGAACTGTCAGGAAGTATAACAATTCCCAGTAAGAAAGATGATGTATTTTTGTTGTACAAAAAAGTTTAAGAGGAGGGGATATTGCATCATTCTAAGGTCAGGCATACCATATGTGTCAGCAAGTGCTCGCAATAGTAATTATGGATGATGCTTAGTTTAATGGAATATTAAGGAATTATTTGTCTAATGGTACAGAAATAAATCTGTAATTTTAAAGATATTACTCTAGTTTCCTTGTGTTTAATACCTACTGTAATTTCTTGACAGTGCTATAGTCTTACGTGTATAGGTAAAGTAATCATTGATGCTTTTGTTTGTTACAATTTCCACTAGGTCAGCACATAAAACAGTTTATCTTTCATAAATTAAAAAGAAAAAAACCACAAGCAGTTTGCTCATTTCTAGCCTATATCTACTATTACTCTTTACAATAGAATCTGAGAAAAGTACATGGGCGCCCATGGCATTGCAGCAGAGAAACTTCGTGTCTCCAAAAATGTGTTTGATAGAACTAACGATCGAACTCTTCTAGGACGATGCTGAGCAAAGAGTTGAGCTAGGAAACCACCAAGTGATGTACCATAAAGATGTATCTGTAAGAGATATTAAACTAATTTACTAAACATTTTCTCAAGTTGTTTCAAACTATGTCACCAAATTATAGATTCAAAAGATGACATTACATAGACAGTCATTTAGACATATTAGAGATTTGTGGTAAAAACTACTAATATCATGTATTGTGTAGATCATATTTTATACTAAGCAATCATATGAATAATAATACATTTGGATGTATGGTTAGAAATTTCCCTTTTGCTGATACTTGACAGAATTAACTTCCGCAACAGATTAATCCTACAAGATACAATGGATGAAAATATAATTGAAGAACAAGAACTGAAGTCTTTCACCAAACAAAACATATTTCCAGTGGCAAACTACATCCTCACTGAAATGGTTGTGGTAAAGAGCATTTGTAATTTTAACCAAATACACCTAAAACTTAACTATATAAAAATCATACATGATATTATAAGTGACAGGTGGCTTGAACAGCCTTCAACTTTGTAAGCAGGCTAGCCTGTATTTTAGGCAGGATAGGAATATATTTAGGCTCACATGCTGGGTCTTCAACTATATTGCGAAAGAACTTGGCTTCAAAAATCTGGGAAGGAAGAAGATATATCAATCTGATTCATTATGACCAATCAGTTCATTGCAATTAACAATTTTAAGTAAGCAAAGGCTCATAAACCAAATGTTAAGCCTTACTATAGTGTACAGTTCCATATTTGGACTGATGCTCCAAGATTGTGAGTAGTTGGGGTTAAGACTTAGCTTGGGCTTGTGTTGTTTGGCCTAATTAAATCCTATAACATCTCACAAATTCTTGGAAATGTCTAGGAACCATTCCCTCCTTAGGGTGCATGTGTATGGACATCCCACACAATATCCAAATTCAAAAGTTGTAACATGTTACAGCTCCCAACAAAATTATATGGTGCACAACAGACAGTGTTATCAATGGAGGATGGCACCGCCATATAAACACATCATCACTCCTTATGGCACTGACAACAGAAGTAAAAAAAGCTTTTTCTATAATATATGAATGCTAGAAGATGTGCAAAACTGGATTATAGGAACCTCAAGATTTTAGAAAAACTTTGTTTAAATGAATTGAAGACTAGCTACGTAGGGCTTTCCATTAATTGGAATGATCAATGTCTCCAACATAGAATAAAGTTATCAAATTCTTCAATACCAAATTAAGCATAAGTGGCTTTAAAAGCAAATAGATGTAGCATCTATATGAGTAAAAAGCATGATGAGTTTGAGATCATACATGGTGTACATCAATAGCATCCAAGAACTTTTCAAATGCTTGAATCCACTCAGTATTATTCCATACACGAGGTATGTCAACAGATATGACACGGTAACCCTGTACAAAATGGAAACTTGGGTTACTCTTTCAAGAATTGCAATATGAGGATTAATAAAAGTAAATACAAGCATACACAAAATAAATAAACAAAACTCTAGTCAAACCCTGTTAGTAAACAAAATACAATGAGATTTTATTGTATCAGTTACAAAGATGGAATGCTAATAGGAATAGGGAAAAAATAAACTATAAAAATGGTATTCTGATTAATAATAGGAATGTGAGGAATTCAATTCCCTAAACAAAGGCTGTCAATTCCGGAAAATTAAAAGGAACAAAGTAAAAGATATCTCTCAGCTCACAGCTGTGAGCCCAAACCGATGGCCGAAAAAGATTCTTACCTGCACACTATCTTCCCTTCCCCTGTCAGCACGCTCTATAAAACCGTTTCTGACCCACCATTCTTCCCCTCTCTAATTTCCACGTGTCCCCTTTGCTCTTCTAGAGTAAACTCTCCATAGCATTGGGCCACCACATTTTAAAAAATTCACATACACACCCATCACAACAAGCATCTTTTGCACACGATTTTCTAAACCTCAATTCATATATTTAGCATTATTCTTTCTTACAAGTCATGATGTAAAGAGATACCTAGTAGACCATTTAAATAGCCAAAACAAGCATAGTCATGGGTTAATTAAGTTTTTAGTCCTCAAACTATGGGGGTTTTGTTATGACATTTCATCACTTAACAAAAAAACATTAACGGCAAGGACAATTTTTAATGCAAATTCTTTAGGGACCAAGTTTTTTTAAAAAATAGTTTAGGGACCAAAAATTCAAAACCCCATGGTTTGAGAACTAAAAACTTAATTAACCCTATAATCATTAACTATAGTTCATCCTGCAGTTAGCTGAGTTTCTAGGTTATTGCTCTCTCTCGGAAGAAGAACTTCTGCAGAAGACCATTTTCGAAGTTAGCCATCCATTGCCTAACATTCAAAGGGTTATGTGAAGCTCCTATGTGTGTGGAGAGGGGATGGTGGCATCATTTCAACAATCACGATGTCCACGCGTGAAATCGTCCATGTGCGGCTAAGATTAAAACACAAAGTCAAGTAACTGTTTTAAGTGGGCAGGAGCTGATCTTAAAATAACTTCCAATCTCGACTAAGATGAAGAATGAGTCTCTAAGATTAGGCCATTTCAAACCCCACAACAACAACGTAGTGCTTCTTCCACGCATTGGATGTGATAATATGCAGTAGTGCGTACCTTCATAGATAATGACATGATCTGTTTATAGTATACATCGGCGGTTCCGGCGGTTCCAGGAAGACATATAAGCGGAGGCACGGCTTTTGGACCGAAATCGTAATACCGCCACTGCTTAGTGCCAATCTGTTAATTAAAGAGAGTTGAAAAAGCAAAAAGGATTAAACAGAATAGAATAGTAGAAATTCCCAATTCATTCATAAAAGAAAACCTAACCTATAAGAAGTGGTGGAATTGGGAGAATACATACAGGAATTTTGTGAAGAGGGACTTGGGACTTGAAGTGGACGTAATCGCCGGGCGCCGAAAACACGCCTTTCATGGTTAATTCCAAGGGCGGCTGTGTTGTGTTGTGTCACTGCCTATGCTGTGCCTGCTGCCATGCCCATCCTTCAATTCCAGCTTTGCCTATTATTGCAGCGTCAACTTGCAAACCCATCATTAAACCAAAAAGTCAATTTTTTTAAAATAAAATTTCGAGTTTGATTTTTAGAAATAAAAAAATTATTAAAATTGACTGATTAATTTTTTTATATAGAAATTAATCATATGTGGTACTGATAAGATGACAAAAAAAAATCCATAATTTACATTCATTCTTTTCTTTTTTTTTTTCCTTCATTATAGTGGTTAGCCATGTTATGCTTCCTAATAATAGCAATAGTAATAATTTATTCTTTAGGTTTTAGGATATGCTTGAATTTTAATAGCTGTAGAGGAGTTACCATCGAATATTCTCTCTCTTCAAATATTTGCTACGGTGTCATTACACAGCATAATACTACTTATTCCTCCTTTACTCGAGAGTCTAAGGCAACTTCGATGAACATCCTTAATAAATAAAAGAAAAAAAAAACTTCGATGATATCCAATTTATATTTCTCAACTGTTTTAAATTTTGTTATTTGCCATCCAACATTTCACAAGTCCATGGAATGGAAAAATGGAATCACAGCAAAGGGATCGTGATGGTTAAGCTAAGCACGAGTGGCAACTGACAATCTTAGTAGAAGCAAATTATTAATGATTTCTTTAATTGGAAACTAACAGACCATGATAAATTAAGCTATCTGTAGAGTATTAAAATTAATGAGTTAAATAGTTGATTAAGCCCCTTTATTTAATTAAATAAAATAAATTAGGTTTAAATTGTTTAAAATAGTTAGTCAAAATTTTATAAACTTTGAAATTGATAAATTGTGATAATTGGTATATGAGTATATTAATGTTAACCGAAAAAATTACACTTATTTTCATTAATAAACATAATCTCATAGTATATTCAAGGAGATAATTCTTTTTTTAGAGGTTTTTTATCCTTTTGGTAGGTCCTTTCTTATGGGTCTATATGTTAAATTTTTACCAATATCAAAGATCAATAATTTGAGCAAATTATAAATAAAAGATAGATGAATTTCAATAAGAAATGGAGATTGGAAAAAGTAAGCTTTAGAGAAGTATTGAAATTTTAAAAAATAAAGATTTTAGAGGAAAATACAAATTGGAATTGAAATAAAGGTTGAAAATATTGTTCTAATCTCGTCAAACCATAAATTTCGCATGAAATTAGTGTCACGGTGGACTTAAGAGGATATGAGGGTATTACATATTTCAAACCTTATTACAATGATATAAACTAATATTTACAAACAATAATTCATAACTACCCATAACTTTCAGATCACTTTCGGTACCTTTTTGGTTGATATCTTCTACTGTTTTGATTATTTCCAAATCTTCCTTTCTTTTATCATTGAACAATCAGTCAAAAGACTATATTTTGACGCTTAGTCAAAATAATCTGACTAATTCTTATTACTTTATTGAAGATCATTTTTCAATAATAAAAAAATAATAATGTTAACAATTACCAAATAAAGTGTATATATATCACTTAATTTTAATTTTAAAGAGTCATAATTTAAGTGTAATTATTTTCTTAAAAAACCTTCTTCTTTATTAAATAATTTATTTTCTACTTTTGATTTTTGTTCTTACTTTATCTTTTAGCATAAAAACGTCAACTAAATAGTAAATCATAAAGTTAATAAATAAATAAAAAAAAATATTTATTAAAAAAAACAATGAAATCATAAGCAAATTAAATAACTTGCATTCAAACTTTATATTTTTTAAACAATTACTATTTAAGTTCAAAGTTTAAATCTGATTATTTAAACTTGAATAATATTTTATTTTTAATTACTTTTCACATGTTGAGTTTAAGCTTATATTGAACATGAATTGTTTATACCCCTAGCACAAAGTCAGTATCTACTCCTCATAGTTGCAACGAGAGGAGGAGTTACTCAAGGTAAATGGGCAAAAAATAATTCATAAAAATGTGGTATACCAATAACTCAAACTCTCAGAGGACTACAATTAATAATTAACAAGCTCTCATTTCCATCAATGCAAAAGTGCTTTCTGCATTCGCAAAGTCTAACAACTCTTTAGAAGTTTTCAAATCAGAAATGGCATGTAAATAACACAAAATTTCTTAATACACCACTTATTTGAAATAGGAAAAGAATTTGAACAAACATAAACATCGCTAGAGGTTCAAGTGAAGAACTTTGTCTGCACAAACTGCTACAATAACTGGACCAGCCAAATCACCAACAACACAACCTTCAAAATAGGCAAATAAAAGATGGAAAGCCAAAAAATAAGAAGAAAGAATCAGCTTTGCACGATTCAATCAAAGGTGTTAGCAAGACATTAAACATTCCCTTTTCAACACATTCTCTCATACTTATTAAAATGCACACGAGTCCCTCTAGTAGGGCAATATCACAAATAAATAGGGAATGAGACCAACATTTAGTGAAACTCGCATATATTTCATCCAATAAGAAATAGTATTTTGAAAAAATTAAGAGTGTTACACACTGTAACTAATAATCGTATTTCTACGAAAGTAACTAATGAAAAATTGAAAATATGAGACAATATTTTTTATATACCGAAACTAAATTTCAGTTTCCACTCTTTTACGTTAATTAGAAGTGGTGGTGAAACGAGTGTTTGGGAGTGTTTTGCATAACCATCCTACTTTTAATCTTTCGGCTAATGTTTTGCATAACTTGCTATAGCTAGCTTTGATTGAACATGAATACCAGAAATCTATGAAAATACTTTCATTTTTTTAAAAGTAAGAATCAAAAGATGGTATCAAAAAGTTTACATTATCATGTATCATATTTAATCAATTAGGTTAAATTTTTTTTACTGAAAATATTTTCCTCTGATGCTAAGGAAATATATATTGAAATAATTAGGCTTAGTTTTCTGTAACTATTTTTTTATTATGATCTCTAAACATAATCTAATCTAAATACATAATGGGAATGTTTTTAATTCCTATTTGAAAATCTTGAAATAAAAACAAAAACGAAAACGTTAACCGTTCAAGGAAAACAATGTCAGGTCCATGTTAATTTAAATATTAAACTAGAAACTTAGCCTGTACCTGCATAAACTAAACATTTAGTTTAGATAAATTAAATCTTATAATAAATAGTTTTAAATACATAAATTCTATTATAATAAAAAATTGTAATAAAAGAAATATTTTTTAACATAAATTATGATTGCTAGTTTATTTTTTAATATAATGTTCTTTTTAATTATGATAATTTTTAAAACAATTATAAAATTTAGAGTAAATTACACTTGTCTTCTTATGTTTTTTTTCCAATTGCATTCGACACTCCTCCTTTCATTCTATAAAAACTCCCCTCAATCATTTAGCTCACATTACATCCACACTCTTTCCTTCCTAAACATGATTTAATGATTTAACAGAAAATAAACATATGTTTAACACTCTTAATTCCATAAAAGATATGAGATCATTTTCAATTTGAAAATATTTTAACACTCTTCTTTCTTTTTCTTTTTTCTCTAATTGGGCGTGAACCTAGTTTTTGTTGAACCTGAATCCACCTTGTTGGTACGCATGTGTGAACATCCTTTCTTATTCTTCTTCTTCTTTTAGTTCAATTTTTTTTGTGTGTGTTGGGTCATTTGGTTACTGTGTTTTTGTTGGACGTATTTCAAGTAATGCCTATTAATTATGCATATTGGTTGAATATGTTCTTTTGCTTCAAATTTTAGTATTTTGTTATTGTAGTTGTGTTTTTAACTCTTCTCTTTGAAATTTTATTTTCGATGGCTAGGTGTTTGATAGAATATCTTAATCAAGAGTTACATCTTTTTCAAGTATTAGCAACAATGAAGTAAGAACCAAATATTAAAAAAAAAATTGTTATTATCTTAAAAAAGATCCATTTATAGGATCAATTGTTAATTTGTTATTGAGTATTTAATAAATATGTTAGGACAATTTCATCTGATCACATATTTCAATTGATGTTAGTTAACAAAAAGGGGATAAAAATAATGTAAAGAAGATATGGGGATAAAATGCAATTTGAGAAAAATAAAGGAGGATACGAGTGTAACAAAAATATTAGAATAATTTCATTTATTTATATATTTCAATTGATATTAGTCAATGTCATTAACAAAATGAAATAAAAGTATTGTAAAAAAGAAAGGAGTATCAAATACAATTTAAAAAGAAACACAGGAATGCAACTATAATTTACTCTGAAATTTAACTTAGAACTAAACTTTTTTAAAATGTTGGATTAAAATATATAAGGTAAAAAATTCTTAAAACGAGTGATTGTAGAAAAGTTTCTAAAAATACTTACTAAGATTGACAGCTAATAATGGTTCTTATTGAATTAATTTATATTGAGACTTTCTATTTTTTTTACAGCATTGAGACTTTTAATTAAAATACACTAATATAAAAAATACAGTTATTTAATTACAAGTAACCATAAATAGAGTAGGATTGTTATTTTTTTTATAAAAATTACTTTAGAAAATATTTAACAATGTAAATTTTACATTTGACATTAACTAAGTATAACTGCAAATGTTATGTGCGACTACGATTGCTCACTAGCTTCAATAGTGCTGGACAGTACAAAGCCACAAAGACAGGAGCCACTGATAGCTGACAAAGCTGATCGAAGCCTACAAAATGGTTTACACCAAAAAATTGCTGCAACAAATGTACTGCATAACATTCATTCTTCTTTTAGGTTAGAAATAGAAATAAAAATAGTGGTGTCCCACTTTAATATAATAAATAGTAACATATTAGGAGACCCTGCATTCCCAGTTCCAACCAATCCAACTTTTAATCTGTAACAAACTTACCATTTCGTATAGCAGAAGGACAAACGGAGGGTAAGAAATTCTGCTAAACATGTTTTTTTCTTTTTTTAATAGAATTGCTGCACATCCTTTGTAATTTCAACATAAAAGCACCACAGTAGGATAATATAACATCTTCATCTATTTGATACACACAATAAATTTACAAATCTATTCCATACATTCTATAATAATGTTACAACATGGACTTCACATCATATAAACTAAAAAGAAAAACTATAACAACAAATTAGAAGGTATACATCACAAATTGGAGAACTCAAACTCCGTGTTTTAAGTGTAGTTTATCTTTGAATAAAGAGGGCAGCTCCAACTAATCCCAACCATATTGTTAGGCCAACCCAGAAAGCTCGATTTTTCCCTAACCCGACAGGAGGTTTCCATACAAGAAAGTCCCCAAGGTAATCTTTAGATGATGGAAGCTGATTCGTGACTGATCCACTAATTTTTTTATCATTGTCCTTGTATTTATCACTCCATGTTGCCGCATAGCTACAATATCATCATACATACTTGATAAACCACAACTTTAAATATGCAATTACAATATAACAAGAAAAATGCATAAGCAATTATAATGTTCCTTAATAGCAATGCCAGTGGGTTCCTTTCACTGGAAAACTGAAGCATTTAAAGACATATATTGCGCTTTTCAAGAACCAAAAAGGAATGGAAAATGATGATACGACTTCAGCAAGTTGCAGCAAATTCAACCCTACTTGTTACCCGAAACCCTATAAGCCTAAAAGACACAGGAAAATTTGAAAAGAAAAGGAACACAGAGAGAGAGAAAGAATTGAGCATCCATAGTTTCATTCTTCATGTTAGATATATGTGTTATTTATTCTCTTTGCTTGTATCGCTTTGTCTTTTCTTATGTTTTACTTCTATTACACTCTTTTGTCTGCTGAACAAAGAGCTGTAGTCTGCCCTTGTCATGTCATGTACTTCTCTCATATATAAAACATAAGCCTCACTATGTGAGGATGTTGTTGGTTCTCTCACAAATATTGAATCCCTAAACTTAAAATCTTAAGTCTTGATTTCTTTGCAAGCAACAAATTTAGTTACTTTGTGCTTTATCAAAAACATTCAGCTTTGTCACTATTTCTTGTCAAGTTAATTATTAAAAAATTGTATCCTTGCATCATTGATATTGTTTCAGGGGCTATATAATGTAATCAGTCTTCTCTTTGAAATAAGCAGAGAAATGTAACTAGCAAATTAGGAATAACATTGGTAACCAACTGTACAGATGTAATAAATAGAGAGGAGAGAGAATAGAGAAGGGGTTGTTGCTGTTGTAAGTCAGAACTGGGAGAGTTTTGGGGACTCTGAAATTACCCCTATTGTATCGTCATGCTTCAGGGTCACATTGACTCGGAAGAAAATCTCACTAAACATTCCTTTTTCATCTGATTCTTGATCTTTTCTTTCTAAATTCTGATTGAATCCTATCAATTGGTATCAAAGCAAGTTGATCTTGCAGAATTATTTTTTCATGGTGCGGAAGAAGATGGAGACAAGAATGGAAACGGTGGAAAGAAGTTTGATGGAGTTGAATCGTCATTCGGAGGAAGTGCTGGGATGCACCAACAGGAGGACGCATGGCGTTGGAACTCTGAAACCATGATGCAAGATATTCTGGGACGATTAGAGGCACTACAACCCAGAGGTTGAGGCGTGAAGAACAGAGACGATAAACAAGGATCATAACTATTCCTTGCTCTAAAAATTATCATAACAATCCTCCTTGTAAAAGCTAGACAAATAATTTCTCATATCCATATAGTGTCATGCAAAAACCAAAGTATTTCCCAATTTGAGCTTTCCCATAGTGTAAGTATTTCAGTTTAATTCATAGTAGCTTAATACTTTTAACAATTATTATCTTGTGTCAAGATCAGAAATAACACACATGATCCTATATCAAGACCATTCACAGAAAATAAACAGCACTTATGTTGCCACGTGCTGCATCCTAAATAATGAAAAATTCTAAAAGTCAACCCAAACTATTGATAGAAGCAGTATCACTCCTTGTGTTCAAACAAGATAAATTCTCCAAGGTCTCATTTAGAAAGTTAGTGTTAGTTAACTTCATTAAGAATGCAAGGCTCATCCCCTTGATCTTTGTAATTTGCACTAGACTTGGAATGGTTGTATCTTTCCAGTGCTTCAAGTTGCCAATCAATCACTTGTTATCACCCCATTGAGCCTTTGAACTACAGTATGCAAAAGAAACGTTGGGTTCTTAATGGTGATTTATGTTGATCCCATTTATGTTGATCTTTTCCTCACCAATTATTTATTTTAATTGAAGGGTTTTAATCCCATTCCATTTGATTCTCACCTCACCAATTCATTATTAAGCCCTTTTCTATAGGGTTAGCCAAGCTATTGCTGCACTTGACATATTGATTTGTGATTATGCCATCAGATATTGTCTCACATATTAATCCTTTAAACTAATTTCTTGTTTTTCCATTGTGTACCTTATTAAATGTTCTAGACATAGTAGTTTCATATCATATTACAATGCATGGATGGCATTGGTTGAAATTAAAACAATATTTCTATTAACAAATACCCTGGTCACTCAACCACCTTACATGCACCCACTAAAGCAACAAACACACACAAAAAAAAAACATTTCTAGTCATTTTAGCTCATGGGCATTTACCACATCTATAATAGATACCATCCTTGCAAGAAATCAAAGCATGTTTTATCATATTCTATTGATTTATAACTACAATGTGCTAATTATGCCATAAATATAATTAAGGGTTAATAACAAACATAAACCAAAAATATTATCATTAATACATAGTTTCAGCATCCCATCACACAAGAGTACAGATGGGAATTGGGAACCAAGATCTATTGTTAGATCCAGATAACTGCTCATTTAGAAACAAAATAATTAGTAATTTGGTCCTCAAACTTTATTTTTTTTTGTTTCTGTTTGATCCTCCAACTTTATTTTATTCCATTTTGGTCCTTTATCTTTTTTATAATTTGGTCCAATTAGTCAATTATGATGGTTTTTACCGCCATTTTGGTAAATAGGACCAATTGAAACCAAAATAAGAAATAAAATATCAAAATGAAACACAAAAGTTATAGAACCAATCCAAAACAAAAAAATAAAGTTAGAGAACTACTTTTGCTGGTAGAGAACTCATGTGTCCATATAAACCTGAGTCAGGGATAGCAACTACTATTATATTCAGTGTATTTTGACTTTGCATACAGCATTAGCAAACCAAACCTTTTCTGACTAGGTGGGGCCAGTACATGGATCAAACACAGCATAATGTTCTATTGTAAATCATGTCATAAACTTGTCCATGGTATGCTTTATTGCATTCTTTAACATATTAATATTAGGTCCCAGGTAAAAGGTGACATTTTTGTTAGGCAATTGATAAACAATGTAAAGCTTTCTTGAATCTTTACAACATGGATCAAGAAGGTGTTTTATGTATTTTTTATAAATTAATAATTGCTCACTAATTTATAAATTGGTTTTATATCATTTTGGTCTGACCTGCCAGATTGAGAGGAGATCTTTGAGGTCAGGGAATTAGATATCCAACCATGATTTGGTGACAGAACATATGGATTTGTTGGAGGAAAAACTTAAAGGGTTGGACTTTGGAGGCCAGAGTTGAGGCTAGCATGGAAGTTACCGAGACTGAGGCATTTAACTGAAATAAGAAAGGTGCCGAACAAATACTTGGAGGATGAACATGAAAGTTTCACTTGAAGACAGAGAATATAAGCAGTGGCTTCCACATGTCTAGGTGCAATTGGTAAAAAAGCTAGTTCTAGTAGTACAATTGCATAAGTAGCGGGATGAAAAAGTCTAAGAGCAATCATCCAAAACTCTTAAATCTTCCCAGAAAACAAACACATCTATTTAGTACAAGTTAGAATAATTCCATAGATGAGAATAAAAGTCAGATACTACTATACAGCAAATAGAAACAAAAATGAACGACAACAATGTTAGAGAGAGGCTAAACAAAGACTCAAACGAGGCTAATTTGCAAATGCAACCATGAAGTCACCTGTCATAAGTAGAACCAATCAAGGGTATAGTCACCATCTCCTCCTGGGATATCTTGAGCTTTGGCGCTTGTAAAATGTAACGAAGCTCTGCAGCTTGGCGTCGGATGCTAACACTTGGGTGCGTCTTTTCTAATTGTCGGTATAGAGCAATGCAATCTTTATGGCGGTTATGGGCTTCATAAGCCATAGCCAGCCATATTTGTATCTGAAATTCAGAACTTTTTTAAAATTACTTTTCCCTCCTCTTTATACAATTAGACACAAATTCTTATTTAGGCTAAAAGAACCAACCTCACCACCGAATAATGTAGGTCCGGGTATGATAGTAAGTGCAGCTTCAAGAAACTCAATGGCACGTCCATAGGATCCCTTCCCATAAGCCTTCTGACCCAAATCAAACATCAACTGAGCAGTGGCCCTCCTCTCTGCCTGTTCCTTAGCTACCTGTTTGATTCACCAAACCAACAAACAACACATCATCAATAAATAAGTCCTCGGTCAACATAGACTCTATGCAACAATTGTTACCCTAAGTTAGAATAACAAATCCTAGACCTAAGGTTTTAAAAAACAGTCAAGGGCAGCAATTTTAACCGCGGCATTAAGATTTTTGGGGTATTTGCAACTGCAATTGTGGCCACATCAAGAAATGCGACGGCTACAAGCCTACAACTGTAACCCTAATTTATGTTGTTTTCCACTTTGAATTGGAGTTCCACTTAGTAATCTGCAACTCCGGGTAACAAACGTTTGAATTAAAAATCAACATAAGTTGCTGAATTTGATATGAAGGCACGGAGCCACTGATAGTAATTTGTTAAGTTTTAATACTTTGCATTATTTCTTATTGACTAACGTTATAAAAATCTCCACACGTCAAAATTAAACTCTACGCTTCGTTTGGTAGAAGTGAAATAAACAGTAAATTCTGTGCCACTTAGACTTTTATTTTATACTTTAATTCAAAACTTTTATGTTTTTTCTTTCCACTATGCCAAACACACAATAAAAACATCAACTCAAATTAGAAAACCAAAAAAATTGTGAGAGTTAAAAAGGAAAAAAGAACCTTTTCGAGCTCTTTCCTGACTCTCATCCTCTTTTCTTCCTCGGTTTCTTCCTCCTCGCCTTCCTCTCCAACGCGACTCTGCAACTCCTCGGCCTTCTTCTCGAGCTCCCTCCTCTCCTCGAACTCCCTCACTCTCTGCCGCATTTCCGTCTCCCAGTCCACGAACCCCCCACCGCCGCCTCCCCCCTCCTCCTCCTCCTCCTCCTCCTCGTCGCTGTCGAAATCCACGCCGTTCTTCTCCGAGTTCGACTTCCCACGCGCCACCACCGCGTAGGAGGAGGAGGAGGGGTAGTCCCTCTTGGACGGCGGCGCGCACAAAACGACGTCGGATCCGGCGGGACGCGCTTTCCTCTCCAGAATCACGCTCCGCGGCGAAGTCAGGTCCAGTAGCAACGCCAAGTTCCCAAGGTTCACAGCCATAATGATGAAGCAAATTACTGGAAGAAAGAAAATGAAAATGGTGACCAAGAGAGATATCTATTCTATTAGGCTGCTATTATTGTTCCGTAAATATCTTCTATACTTTCTTTCTTTTTTTTTTGTCTTGTCGTTTTTTTGGTTGACATGGGAACGTGGCGCCGTCTAGTCCAGTGACGTGTGGCACTGTCTCTAGTTCAAACGCGGTCGTTCTTAAACTCATCACCAGTTTAAATATAATTTAGTTTGATTCAATTTAACAATTTTTATTTTTTTAATATATTTTCATAATGTAAAATTTGTTAACTAACTTGCATATTATTATGTTATATTATTTTAAAAATAAATTATATTTTAATTTATTAAATTGTGCTTAATATATTTTAGTTAAAAATAGATTTTTTTACTTCTATTTAACATTACTATAAATCATGTACTATAATCATTAAAATTAAAATAAAATTAATTACTTTTCACATTTTGTTGGTTTTGCAATATTTTATTTTTTGGAGTTGGTTTGATAGTTTACCAACAATTTACGAACAACTTGATTCAATTTTGAACATTCCTACTTACTTGTATTGACAAGAAATAATTATAACCTCCTACAAATCTTGTTAGTATCTTTTATGGCAGGTTTTAAATGTGTTTTATATAATGTTTTGAAAATCGGATCAGTTGGACCAGTAAGAGCGATCTAACCAAGTCGATTATACTATTAGATTGGTCATGTAATTGACTCAACTGGATTGGTCATGCAATTGACCCAGCATAACCTTGTCATTCTGACCAATTTTTATGAAATATGGTGGCTTGATGTCATAGTTGGACAAAACAATGACGTCATAAATCTCCTAACATTTCTATCCCACTTCTTTTGCTTTGGACATTCGGGTCAATTGAAATACCCTTCATAACTTAAGGGCTAGTCCCTAGGATTACAAGGAGATTGTTTGCTTTGAACAAGTGTGATGTGATGGGAATAAGGCATTCTTTCGAATGAAGGTAATAGTCCAAGAACGCCATACCATCTTCAATGTCCTAAGCACTAGGGGTAGATAGAAGTGACTCTTGTGAGCACAAGGAAGTTGGGTTTTCTCTTATAGATGGGAGTTGTCTTCAAGATCTTAATGAAGACAAAATGCTTGAATTAGGAGAATCACATGATTCAAAAGCTGATTCATGTGGGTTTTGAGTATCAAGATTGAATTTGACACTATTTTTTGATTGAGACATGGTGGAAGGATCAAGAGAGAAGTAGAAGAATTGGTAAAGTAAAAAACAAAGTCAAGGTGAGAAAATGAACAATAAAAGCAAAATTTAAAGCTCTTGAGGTAAACAAAAGGATTTAGAAGATAAAGCAAAAATATTTGACTACCTTGATGGGTTCAGGTAGGTAACCTAAATAGTCATGTTGAAGGATTAGGATAATTTTTTCGTACTATTTTGTTTGGTAATCATGTTATTAGTACGAAGAATTCATCGGTTTTATTTTGTTGATATTTAATCTTCATTCGAAAATCTGACCCACTACCTTTAATGAGTTCTCCCCTAACAATCACATTTTCTTTTAATCCGCGGTAATCAATTCCAAGACTTTGTTTAAGGAAATTAAGTTCAATATCATTTGGACCATTGACTTGTTGCTAACATTTTGGTTTTATTTTAAAAAATTTAATAATTAAATATGTGGCATAAGGATAATATATATTTTTTTCTAATTAAATTATAGTAATTAGTAATTATAAATCTTAAATTGATTTTCTATCATAATAATATATTTAATGAATCAGGATCCGTTTCCATTAGGTGAGTCTAATGACTTACATCAAATCTCACCCGCTTAATTAAAATAATTTAAAGGCTAGAATGAATTTACTTAAAAAAAATTAAAAATGCTAATTATTATATCACGCGACAAGGTTTTGCCATATCTCATTAAACTTTCAACAAAGATTATAGCTCCGTGGTTAATTAATAGTTAATTAAGAAAATCAAAATTTAAAATATTTGCGGTAATATTTTAGTATATTATAATTCCTTTTTATATTTCTATTAATAAATTTTTAAAAATATATTTAAATCAGCATTTTTTTTTTACAGAAATCTAAGTTTAATGTTTTTGAGATTTAAGAGTTATATCACTCAGGATTTTGCGATTTCTTCTCATTAACATTTAATTTTTTATTTACAGAAATCAACATTTAATGTTAATAATTAAAATAAAACATATCATAAAAAAGCTTATTGTTCTAACTTGATGCAAGCATCAAGAGCATTTTCTTTTTTAAAAAAAAGAAGATAGAACCACAGATTATTATAGATACCTTTTATGGAACATAATCTTTTTAAATTGGCAACACACAGTATAACAAGACTAATTCTCCTAATGAGTTCTTTTTTTTTTTCTTTTTTTTTCTATTTACAATATAATATCTAACGCTACGCCTTACTTAAAAGAGAATCAAACATGTCACAGAACCAACCACCCGTTACTAAAAAAACAGTATCATAGAGAAAGGTTGGCGTTATAAAAATTCAAAATTAGTCCAAAAAAATTTGTACCGAGATAACCACGACATTGAAAGGAGTTTGCATATTTGGGTTGGGTGTCACTGTGTCAGTATGAACAAGTGAACTTGTTAAAAGAGAAATTCACAACAGGAAGACGGCCATCCATCATGGAGTGTTAATGAGTGAGACAGCTAACAAATGAATAAAGCCTCATCTACAAATTTTGACGCATTTCTATGAAGAGCAGTATCAGTCAGACATTGGTGTGGTCTACAATTCTTACTTCACCTCTTTCATTTTGGCTTCTCACATAAAAAAAAATGGTTCAGATTTGCAAGTTAGAAACCACCTAACTCAAAATAGACTATGTGGGCAGTTGGAGTCTCCCAACTAGACACATGGTGAGATCAACAAGCCCCAGCCTCGTTATAGGTGTAGGTAAAAAGAAGCTTTCGTTAAACCTTTGGAGAATCAACAGTGTGTCGCCTAAAATGAAAGGAATGAAGTCTTAACAATCCAACTTCATCTGGTATGAAGCATCTTCAACCACCGTCTGGCAACGACTCAAAAGTGGCAGCAAGATAACCTGTCACCAATCAATCAGTCTCTAGCTGACAAATGAAGTTTTACTTACTTTGACCTCACAACATAAAACAGTTTAAAAAATAGTACTGTACTTCAGAAAGAGTTAACAAAAATCCCTTTGAATGCAAGAATTTTGAGCTGCTACGGATTGTAGCCCCCATGGCATTACTACCAGATGAGGGTATTCGAAAAATCAAGCTGAAACCAGCAGCTCCACCGCCTACCGTACTAGCTCATCTATAAGCTGTAGGCTGTAGCAACTAGCAATTGTCCTGTCAACTTATTCGCACATGAACTTGACAAAAAAAGCTTATTTGGAAACCTGTGAGGTACACTTTTTACCTATTTGAAACTGATAAGAGCATAACAATCTTTCATGATAAGAATAAGGCCGAGAGACTCTAATTCACACGGTATCTGTATCTGATCTTAAATGCATTCATGGTTTCAGCCACTCATATGAACCTTCAGAACAAGACCAAACTACCAGAACAATCTGAAAGAAACGTGAGAATTTCCAGTAATTCAAATTAATCATCATCAAACTTCCTTGAATATCATCACAGCTCACCTAACTAGTGTCATCCATGACCAAATACACATTTATCATAACAACAATCAGCTGTCAATTACTCAGTCATCAACCCAAAGTTGCAGCCACAAAATGGAATAAGAAAACCAGAGAGGCTATACCAAGTGACACTCCCCAAGTCCAAATCAGACCATGCCCACAAGAATGATTTCCAATTAAGAGAAGCAATAGTATTTATTAGCAGTACACGCAGGAAGCAGGCAAATTCATAACCAAATGGCAAGCAGTTTTAAACCCAAAAGGCAAAAGCAAATCGAGTCCATAAGCACAAATAACTAAAAATATCAATTCGATGTCTCAACTCTCAACTAAAGAATGTACAGAGGCTAACCTAAAAGGCAGGCATACAGTCGAAGATGAAAAAAAAAGACAGCACAGAACAGAACAGAACATGATGCAAGGTCATCCGTAACCCCTAACACAACGGTAAAACCTCTATCCTCCAAATTACAAGCAGAGCGAAAAGAATAGGGGCAGCAAAGCAAAAGAATCACATCAACATTCACCAAGAGCTCTTCTTGGAGTAAAATTCAAGGTACCACTTCACAAACTTTCTAAGCCCAGTCTCCAAATCAGTGGTGGGCCTATACCCAAGGTCCCTGTGAGCCAAACTAATATTAGCATGAGTGAACTTCACATCTCCATTGGTGGGCATTGGAAGCACCTTCTTCTTGGCCTTCACCTTAAGAAGCTTCTCCAGAATCGCCACAAGCTCACTCACAGGCACAGGGGAAGTATTCCCCAAATTAAAAACCCTAAATTGAGCAGGCCCTTTTTTCTTGCCCCCACTCCCGGTACTCTTCTTCGCGGTATCCAAAGCCCCTAAACACCCCTTCACAATGTCGTCAATGTAGGTGAAATCCCTCGCCACGGTTCCGCCGTCGAGTGACTCGAATATCGTAATCTGCTTCCCTTTCAGAATGTCCTTCGTGAAGAAGAAGTACGCCATGTCGGGTCGGCCCCAGGGCCCGTAAACAGTGAAGAACCGAAGCCCGGTGATGGAAAGCCCGTAGATGTGGTTATAGGAGTGAGCGATTTCTTCGCCGGCTTTCTTTGTGGCGGCATAGAGGCTTGCGGGTTGATCCGTACGGTCTTTTTCGGAGAAGGGGACTTTGGAATTGAGGCCGTAGACGGAGCTTGAAGAGGCCCAGACGATAGAGGGTTGAGGGTTAGCGGATTTGGAAGCTTCTAGAAGGTTGACGAAACCGGCGATGTTGCTGTGGATGTAGGATTGGGGGTTCTGCATGGCGTAGCGGACACCGGCCTGGGCGGCGAGGTGCATGACGTGGGTGAAAGGGACGACATCGAAGAGCTTGCGGAGGAGGGCGGAGTCGTTGAGGTCGGCGTCGACGACGAAGACGCCGGCGCGGTCGAGGAGGCGCTGGCGGGCGCGCTTGAGGGCGGGGTCGTAGTAGCGGTTGAAGTTGTCGAGGCCGACGACACCGTCGCCACGGCGCTTGAGGGAGAGGGAGACGTGGGAGCCGACGAAGCCGGCGGCTCCGGTGACGAGGACAGAGAGGCTGGAGGGGGAGGAGCGGCGAGCGGACTTGGCGACGCGCTTTTCCCAGTGGGAGCCGCCCCAGGAGTCGCCGAGGGAGCGGCGGCGGGGGGAGGCGGAGGGCGAAGGCGGTGACAGAATGAAGAGGAAGAGGATGAATGCGAGGAAGAAGGAGGACCAGAGAGTGAGTTTGGAGAGAGAGGAGTGGATACGGAGGCGGTTGTATGGGGATTTTTCTGGCTTCAATTTCCCTGGCGTGGAGGGTGCGTGGTGGTGGTGCTCATTCACCTGCGACATTTCATTCAGCCAGGGGTTTGAAGAAGATAATGAAGCTTTGATTTATTACTTTTTGGTTCTATGGGGATTCTTGCCACCACCCAACTCTCCTCAGAGCTAGAGATGTGTTTTATTTATACCACGTTTCCAAATTACGCACGTGCCACTAGCTGAGATTCATTCTTCATTTCAGATTAGAATAATTAAACAAGCCAAAAATATAAAATATATATTATTAATTATAATATATAGAATGATAAAAAATATTGATTAGAAGATATTGAGAAATTTCCTTTTATTTATTTAAAAAAGTTAAAGAATAATGTAAATTAATTATTAATAATAATTAAATGTAACTACCAATTAAATATTTATTATATTTTTAGTATAAAATTAGTTATTATTATTTCTTGACAAATGTTGGATCTAAAAGAATATATTAGTTTTTCACAACCTAACGAGCTAAAATTCAGATCCTATTGAAAAAGAGATGTCAATATTTATATTTTTATCAAAAAGAAATTATTGTTTGAATATGCTTCAAATAAGATTATCCGTTAAGAAAGATAATGTGAAAAAATTGTTATTAGGAGAATCATCAAATTATACTTAAAAAATTTTAAAATAAGAAATATAAATAATTAAAAGACAATCTTGATCTAATTGGTCCTTCTTTCATATATTTGATTGAATAATCAAAAGTCAAAATTTAAAATCAAGATCATTGATTAAATATAATATCTCCAACTTAATTGATTGACATGTTGCAACATAGGAAAATATTTTTATATATGAAATTAAAAAAAATGTGTTTTCTCAAATAAACAATAAAAAATACTAATGTATGATCATATTTCAAATAATATTATCTCTTAAGAAAATATATGTGAGAAATTAAAATATTTATTATCATGTCATAATAATTTATTTAACATTTTTAAACAATTAAAAAAGTAATAAATGTAAAATACATTTTCTCTCACTTTTAGGACAACTTAGAAACATGTAATCTATATTGTCAACAATCATTGACAATAATTAGAAGAAGTAATAATAATATTTTAGGAACATTACATGCATTAAAAAATATTTTTTTAACATAATTTAATACTTTTATTATAAAACTAAGTCCTCTTGTTAGTAATTATTTCACTAACTTTAATTTAGAAAAAAAAATATTACTAATATCTAATTGATTCTCACTAAAATTTAAATTTATACACATAAATACAGGTGCAAGCACTCACATATATAATTGAAAATTGATAGTTTTTATAATAATAGTTTTTGTACTCACGCCATGGAATATTATCTTGTTCATTGTTGTGTATAGGTTCAATAAAATATAAATATTTTTATTTTTTGAATATATGCATACAAAATTAAAAAATGATTTCACTCTAATAATTTAATTGTTAGTGTAGTTTAGGTGAATTGTTCCTTCCCATGAGCTAGTGTAAATTTCTCCTACTTGATTTACTAAAAGGTGTCCATAGCAAGAGTTTGATTTTAAAAACTTACTTTTTTATTGGGTTAAAATATATAATATTGTAATAGTAATAACAAATGTTTTTTAAATGTCAAAATAATTTAAATACTTAATGTAAAAGCTTCTTGATGAAGTTTGCAAGATAATGTACATTTTTCCAATAGATCATGCATGTTTTCATTAGTTATTTTCTTCATTTCATAAGAAAATGTTCATCTAGATAAAATAACATATTCAATAACTTAATTAAGTGACATATTGATAAGATAGTTTTTATTTATCTTAAAAATATTTTTTATGTCAATATTTATATTAAAAATACAATAATAATAAATTAAAAATATAAATTTAACTCTAATAATTTAAATGTTAATGTAATTTCAGACATATTATTCCTTCCCGTGAGTTAAGTGTAAAATATCCTTATTGATTTAATAAAAAAATTCATTCCAAGAGTTTGATCATGATTTTATACATGATATATAATAAAATTTGAATATCCATATTTATTTATTAATAAATATAATCATAAAAATATTAATAAATATACATATATAATATCAATGTGTAAGAGCAAAATTAAATTTATCTAGGTTTAAAAAAATTAAAATTTATATTCTATTAATATAATATGAATTAAATAGATTTAATTTCTTTAATCCAAAAAATTTAGATGTAAATATTGTTTCGGGTAAATTATTAATTCCTCTAAGTTAAGTGTAAATATTCCAAGTTTACTTTGGAGGAAAATGTTACTCTCCATTATATTGATTTTATATATAATTTCTATATTAATAAATTTACATACAAATATCATCGTATAATTTTTTTTAAAAAAAAAATCAGAGGTCAGGGAAATTCTTCAATAATTATTATAATTGATAAGATAATAAATAAGGAATAAGTAATGTTTTGAAACAACTAATTTAGGTTAACACATTCAATAAATTAGTTAAATCACATGATGATAAGCAATAAACAATACATTTATATTAAAATTATTATAACAAATTATAGAAACTTAATTTCACTTTAATAGTTTAAACATTAATGTAATTTTAGATAAATTGTTTCTTAGTGTGAGTGTAAGTTTTTCTTAAAAATGATTGTATAAACTATTTTTTTCATTGTTGTAAATATTAAAATGTTTAAAATTCGTCCCTATAAAATCCGAAGCTCAACCAGAACCCCATGGCTTCCAAGACCCTCAAAATCCTTATTCCCAGTTATCAATTAGAGAAAAATCAGAAGCTTAACCAGAAACTTTAGAAGAATCTGATGAAAGTGTGACAGAATCAGAAGATTTTATAGTAGAATAGGTTGAATTTAAAGAACAAATTAAGGAATCTTGGACAGATGCAGAAAAGACTTATTATGATGAAGAAGATTAAGTTGGGTATATGAATATCTCAAACATTTTGATAGCTCATTCCATAACAGAACCATTCTATGACTCTCCCATAGAAGAAAACCCATTGATCTCAAGAAGTTCATCCTCTAAACCAAATGTAGGACCTTGGTTTACTCTTGACGAAACTCCCCCAAGGGAATGGAGAAAAAAACTCATTGAGATGGGAGCATGGATCAATACAAAATTCATGAAGGATGCATATCCTTACAAAGTAATTGAAGAATTTTGTTGCGGAATGACCGAAAACCTGCAGGAATGGTATCACAATCTAGGAGCTATTCGTCAAAACTAGTTCCATGAATTGGGATCTACTGCAACTATTCTAGGAACTCTCCATTAGGAATTTATTGGAGAAGGTAAAATCATTGAAAGGAAGATCAAGCAGGAATTTTTTGAGATGAGGTGTTGTTCATTAAAAATAAAAGACTTGGATAGACACTTTCAAAGAATGAATCAGAGATTTTATCTTCTCAATGGTCTCAATGATCCTAGTCTGAAGAATACTTATGTGGCTTTAGCTTTATTACTAAAGGAAATACAACTAGAGTTAAACAAAATGGTAGCACCTGCCCAGATGGATTTTTCTATCATGTCCATGGGACAAATCCATCAATTCACTCTAGAGGTCATTGACAAACTATGTAGACAACACCAGTATTTCTATGATATCATGAACAAAAAAGCCAAGTATAGCAAAGCATGCAAAAAACCTTTCTTGGAGATTAAATGTAAAGAGAAAGCTTGTCACTGCTCACCAAAGAAAAAGAAAGTCCTACCAAGTGACGCTAAGGGGGAGAGGAGGCCATGAAAGTTTTTCAGAAAAAAGTCGGAGGAAAGGAAAGGCTATGGGACAAAGATGTTTTATGTGCAATCAGCCAGGACATTTTGCAAAAAATTGTTCCAAGAAATCGAAAAAGGTTATCAAACTAATTTCTCATCTTCAGATTGGTGAATATGATGATATAGAATCTCTGTATTCAGAACAGAGCGATCTAGATGAAGAAAATGAATTTGCCTTAAATCAGATTCTGACGAAGAGTCCTCAACCTCTCCTATCCCTATTTTCTCTATCCACTAAGAGCAGTCTATAAGACCTGCAATTCCTCAACCATGTGTTGAAATTCAAGTGCCAAAAAAGAAGTTCGAAAAACCTATCAAGGTTACCTAGTAACTCATGCTCCAATAGGCATCAAGTTTTTTCCTGATTGTATCATTTGGACCAAGGTTACTAGAAGCCAATTGCTTGACAAAGATCTCCTCATAGATGATATCCTTCTCTTCTCAAAAGACATTGTCTCTCATAAAAACTCGTTCAATCAATTTTTTGAGATAGCCAATCAGCATGGGATCATGCTCTCAGGAAAAAAGATCCAGCTAGCTCAATCTCAAATTTATTTCTTAGGGATGCATTTTTTCCGAGGAACCTATCAACCTGATGAATTTCTCACAGTCAAACAAATCCAACAATTTTTGGGAATTGTAAATTATATCATGGATTTTATCCCCAGAGAAGCCCAATATACTTGCTCACTGTCAAGACTCTTGAAGAAAAATTCTTCTCCATGGTCAGAAGAACAAACAATAACAATTAAGGAACTAAAGAAGATTGCTCAAAATCTCCCAACTTTGAAGATTCCTGGAACAGGTTAGAGGATATTGCAGACTGATGTGAGTGACCATTATTGGGAGCAATTATGATAGAACAAGAGGGAGAGAAGAATTACTACTATGGTCATGCTAGCGGACAATTTAAAGAAGCTGATAAGCATTACCATACTACATTCAAAGAAGCATTGACGGTAAAAAATGGAATCAAGAAATTTGATTTTCATCTGAGAGGACATAAGTTTCAGGTAGACATGGATAATTCTTCATTTCCAAAAATTTTGGAATTCAAAAACAAGATGCCTCCAATTCTCAAATTTTAAGGCTCAAAGGTTTAGTTCTCCAGATATGATTTTTCTGTTAAACACATAAAATGGAAGAATAATTTGATTCTTGATTTTTTATCGAGACCAAGCAAGATTGTCAAGGTGATAATTTCTACTCATTCCTTCCCTTTGACATTCATGGTAAAATCCTTAGCTGAAATAGCCAAAACCATAAGGGATTTCCCTCCATAGTTGGTGTTCCATACTTCAGCATAAATTCTTTAATATGCTAAGTCTCATTACTTCCATTTCCTTCACGAAACCATGAGATTCAAATACACTCCTGCACAAATATTTGATCCTGAGATACCCTTTGGAGCTATATTTGAACTTTTTTGTGAGATTGGATGGAATTTGTGTGAACTAACCATATGGGCTATTTGGTGTAATACAATTCAATACTTTATTCCCATCGCCTTAAAGCCCCTGATGATATACCACATATTGACAGATCCATATAAAGATGAATATTTTTTATGGACAATGTTAGAATGGTTCTTTCCTTTAGCTTGGTGGCGTATGAAGCTGAAACAAATTTTAGACACTGAAAGGCAAAGAGGAATCCCAGAAGATCACAAATAAAATTTGGTTTCTATTGTGATTATTCATCATCCTTATTTTATGGAACAAGGACAACTTTGGTTTAGAAATGAAGCTCAAATTTGGGGAACGTTTGAAGCATATCCTTTAGATGAAAGTTATTGGATCCAACGGGAAAAACACCTCTGTGAGATTAATAATTATTCACGCAAACCTCTGGACCCATACCTACAAGTTCATCCCAAAGGCCAATGGATTGTTATCCTACTGATAGGATAATACTTCAGAATGCTAATGACAGTCAAATTCGCACAGAGATTTATGTTCCAGATCCTGAGTTCCAAAAGGTGGAAGATCTAGCAGATGACAATTTCGCTTTAGAACAAGACTTGGAGGACTACAATGCTCAATTGATGGAGGAGTTATTACACAAAAAATAATATCCTTATTATCATCCAACGTATGAAAGTCTTACCCAGTCAGAAGTACAACATTACAACTTGTCACTATCCACCAGATCAGACTAATGAACTGCTAAAGGAATCTTGTATAAAGGTGTGCAGTAAGAGAGTGACTTCTTTAGGATAAGGATGGCTGAAATCCTATCCTCCTCGACGTGTGCCACATGTCTACTGTCAGAATCTGCTTTATAACTCAACCTTATCTTGAGTCTGCTTTATGACTTAGCCTTATCTTGCTTTTAGAAAGTAGATTCTTTGTTATCTTCTTTTGTAATAATCTTATCCTCCCCGAGATAAGACCTTGTAAATTGGTGTACGTCCTTTTCCTATATAAAGGGGACTAGTTTGTATGTTTAGGCACACTAAATTCAATAACACTCTCTTCTTACCTAAATGTCTCTTTTCTAAACTCTCTTTTCTCCGAAACTCTGAGTTATATAATGTTTATCATTTGAAACTCTCACAAGCTAGTATGCTCTACACTCGCCTATTTGAGGATCTTGTGTATCAGAATGCCGAATATTGATATCAATTGGAGGTTATCTCTATGGTCTGTAGAAATCTTGAGTCGAAGTTATCCAAAGATGGTTAATGCCCAAGGGTGTGGCTCAGAAAAACATAACAGATATACTAAGATAATAGATATCCATGAATCAGTTGAGGCAACTAAACTAGCTGACAACTCTATGAACAAAAAAAGTGAAGCGAAGACCAAATTTGTTGTGTACTTATATAACATTATACACACTCCACATCATAGCAACAATGTATTAAGATTCTCTATAAAATCGAAAGTGGCAAACTTTTTGCATAATTCTTGAAAAAACATTGTAATTAGAAACAACATGCCAAATGAGCCTAAAATGTTGTTATATGTCTCTGCCCAACTAGAAAATACTCATAACTCTATCTTTTCAACCTAGAATAAATAACTCTGGAAAAAGATGGTAAGCAAACTCTCAAATAGAGTGTGGCATATGAATGGAGCAATAGGAAGTTGGAAGAATAGAAAAAATAAGTACATTAAAAATACAAACCCATAACAACTAGCACCAACTCTTGCCTCTATGAAACTATCGTCTAACTCTCCCTCACCTCAAAGGCATGGACGTGCCTCTCTCCTTCATATCTGTGACCCCAACATCATCGCACGTCTCCACCACCACCATATCACCATCTTCGACCATTTCTGCCTCCATCACAACCTCAACCACAACCACCTCCACCACAGATCCCCATGGTGTTGAAGAGAGAGAAAGAGGGGGTTTGACTTGAGGTATAGAGGTTGGAGAAAGAGAGTTATGGTCTGAACATGTGTCAACATTTAATTGATTAATGGATTAACTTCAATCATCAGTTTATCGAACCTACGTCAAACAAAAGTCATGATTTTAATAGAGCATATAACATATAGAAAATTTTATGGAACAAAATTCAAATATTTCAATATTTATAGACATGAAATATACATTTTAATGGAATAATTTTACTAATAATTGATAGATTAGATTAAATAATTTCTTTAATAAATTAGTTAAGTTACACTAATATTTATCCCATGTTTTATATTTATAAATTAGTTAAGTTAGATGATAGTAAGGAAGGAAACAATATATGTATTTTAACAATATTATAACAAATTATAGAAATTTAATTTAACCGTGAAATTTAAGTCTCATAGATGCTATTCAACATTTTTATTTGAGTTTAATTTATGTCTTTATGCATTGCCTTTTACATATAGCAGTATTTTGGCAAAAAAAAGATTGCTTGGATGCAAAGAGACCGTAATATAAATGTAAAATAAGAAAATCTAAAGATTAAAAGTGGTCACAAATTTAAACGTAAAAAATATATTTTAATCAATTTTTTTCTCCATCAAAATTAATGATTAATTATTGAAAATAACAACAATATATTCCATAAGGAAAGATTCTATAATAGCTACAATAATTGTAATTAATTCTCACCAATAATAACATTAATAGTTGGTATGCATAATGGAAAGTTCTATACTTGAATTTACAGTATCTTCAAAACATCTAATCTAATCATTCAGTTATGAATACAATTCTATAAAAAATTAGAAATATTCTCAAAGAATTATATATATCAACTTTCAACTCTTTGGTGGTACCATAACATGTCTCTTTCGAAATGATACTTATAACTCAATTGAGGGATATATGATTGTCAACCTTTTACTACCTTTAGTAAAAATATATATTTTTTTCTTTTTTCCATATTTTTGTCGAGCCTCTCGTTTCCATGTAGCTTTTGCCTCAATTTTTCACATTATCATTCTAAAAATCAATATTTAAAGAAAAACGTTAATCTATAATATAACAAAAAAAATTGGAAAATAAACAAGATAAAAGAAACAGATAAGCCTAATCGATTATTTCATCTCTCTGAAGAGAGTCATACTTTTTTGACCACTTTCACTTTATAGACTCACTTTTTCACAATAAAAGTTTAAAACCTGGATGCAAAAATTTGAAGACAGAAAAATCTAATCAGAAAAAATAGAATTATTGGAAAAAAAAATAAGAGAAAGAAAAAATTCACTCAAACCTTTTTGAAATCTAATCTCTGATGTGACCATGGACACTAAACCCCCGAATGGAATAAATCAAACCTTCCAAACTTTTTTCCATTTATAAATCAATGTCTTACAAATAGATGCTTGAATTCTTGATCCCTGCATACAAAACAAAAGAAAAAACAAAAAACTAATAGAAGAGTAAATCGAGACCTACTCGTGCCTTCAATAAATATAAACAGAAACACAAAAACATACATTTTCATCCATTAAAACTAACTTCATAGAACAAAAGTTGTTTCCCCTTGTTTGATTCGATAAATCTTCACCAACCTAGCTTTGATACGAGTTATCTTTCACAAGAGAAATATCTCTAATTGAATCATATTTAATAGACATAGTCATATTCTTATAACCCTTGAAGCACTTAACCCTCAAAAGTGAGAACAAGGGAAATGGATCCTCTCCATTGGTAAAAAATTGGAGAGTTAAATAAACATGAACCGTAGATGAAAATGAACAATACAGATCTTGCCACGTATACCACATTATTTGTGCTTCTCTCTTTCCTGCATCCTACCTAGAAAAAATAAATTCAGCACATGATTAGGAGAATAGAAATCAAACTCAAATTGTGGTTGCTTGAAGAACACTATACACTATCATAACATTATTCTTTCCCAAATGCCAATCATAAACAAAACAAGCACTCAATGAATTTCTTTTATTCAAGAAAAGTATTTGCATCCTTATGAGTATATATTTGTACTTTGTAGATTAAATCACTAATCGTAATTTCCAGAATCTGTCTTTAAGGGACATTTGACCGAATAGGTGGAGGGGCATTATGCTTCTAATCTTGATTGGGACCATGATTTGATTGTTTTAGGCAACCCATAAGTAAACTTGCATGAGCATGAGCATGAGCTGATGTGTAAAATTAAAAGGAGTAGTAGAGAGGGAGTTCCAAAGGTGAAAGTAGCCGACGGCGATGTTGGCAATCTTGGAAGGGTGGTGGTGGAGGATGAGATTCACATACCTACATTGCAGAGAAAGAGAGAAGACAGAAGAGTGTTACTTTTTTTTTTGTTTGACTTTGAAAACAAATTTAACATGCAACACGTGGCATGATTGGAGCCGTTTATACGATCCTACGGATGAAAATGCCTCGATTGCACATCCAGTTCCTGCAAAGAATGGGATATGATTTGTATTCGAGAACGGGAAACACTTTTAATAGGTAAAGACAGAAAGGTCTTTGAACTTCTGATCAATCACATAGATAATTTTTAAAACTGTTAGATAAATATATTTAAAATCATTTATCATTTATTAAAATTGTGGGTTATTAGTTTCTTATCGAGTATTTATTTATCTATAACAATTAACAATTAAAAAAGTCAATTTTAAAAACCATCAAATCCTTTTTATTTTCAAAATTTAACAATTAAAAATTATTTATAATCTATAACAATTAACAATTAAAAAACGTTAATCTCAAAAGTTGTGTGTTTTTAGTTCTTTTTATTTTGTATAATCTATAATAATTTATTTATGTATAATCTATAACGGTTAATAATTAAAAAATGAGAAAGGCTTAAAGTTACGAAATTGTTTTCGTCAAAAGCAGACGAACATTTATTTTGTTAACTTCCTTTTTTATTTTATTTTTCAATTAATCTTTGTTTTTTAAAAGAGATCAGCCATTCAATATTTGTTTTCTTGGTATTCGTGCATAGGCGCTTCCTGCAAAATAGCATCACTCTTAAAAAATTGTTGGTTATTACTTAGTCTTTTTTATTTTCAAAATTTAATAATTAATAGTTAATTTTTTTTTTAATTTTTTTAGTTACAAAATTTAACAATGTATAATTATCTATAATCTATAACAATTTAAAAAACTAATTTTAAAAATCGTGGATTGTTAGTACTTTTTATTTTATATAATTTGTAATAATTTATTTATTTATAATCTATAACCATTAATAATTAAAAAAATGTTGGTTTTAGTCTTTTTTGTTTTCAAATTTTAACAAATAAAAAATCATTAATTTTGAAAACCGTTGAATCTTTTTTATTTTAAAAAACTTAACAATGAACAATGAAGAATATAAATGAAGGAATTATATCAGAAGATCACGTGTCAAAAGAAGAATAAGAAAAATCACATCTTTTTAATATTAACTCAAAAAATATATATTAATATTGATATTAATATTATTATGCATAATACACATGATAAATATTTATTTTATATAAAAAATTATTATATACATATTATATTATAATTAAAATTCTTATCAAACAAATATTTTGATCATATAATTATATTTTAATATTATAATAAGTTATTTATTTTGTTGTATAAAGTTATTTTTAATTATTAATAATTTTTTAAAAAAATTATTTGAATTCAGCTTAAAAACAAAAATAAAAAAGATAGATTGTGCAATAAATATTATTAATAATTACCTTTTGTTATTTTTTTTCTTTCTAATTTTTTTTCATTGTGCATCAATGTAAAAGATAGATTGAAAGAAAAAAATTAACAAAAAAAACTAAAAAATATTTTTGTTAAAGATTTTTTAAAATTTTCTTATTAAACAATAAATCTTAAAAATATTCTTATTTAATATAGTTATTCTATTTTATATTTAGAGAGAAGATTTTTTACTAATTTTTTCAATAACAAATTAAATGCAAATAATATGATAAAATTTATCATCTATTAATTTAAAAATATTTTAAAAGATATATAAAAATTCAATAACTTAAAAGAGACATGGCAATTGATTTATTGATATTGTGTTAGTGAGCACCTTGATTTGCCTAGAAAATATTAGAGGGATTAATATGGTCATCCCAAATCAAGAAAGTTATAAAGATATTTGCTACCTGCATTGGCCCGATACAATCATTAAGTTAAGTATTTGAGTTTGTTTGTTTGGGAAATTATTTTGCTAATTGCAATGTATTGATTACTGATTGCAAAGGTGATGAATTTGATTTAAACTCCTACTATAGTACTATACTAGCAAAGTAGCAAGTATCCCTGTTTTTTTTTTTTTTTTCTCGTCTTTGCACCATTACATGCTAGCGTTGTAATTCATAGGAGACAGGTATCTTTAGCGAGTAAAATCATTGGATAATGATCATAAAAAAGGCTTATGCACTCAAATACATTGTCTGTTTTCCCCAATAAGTAAAAACTCCAGTATTCAAATAACCAATGAATATTTGTTGGTATATATCGTCAGCAGTTATATTTCGCCATTCCACAAAAGAGCTAATGCATATGGGCATTGCACGATCACGAGAGTGAGCAAAAAACTCGTTTGGGTAAGAAAATCTCAAGATCTTGATGAAATGATTCATTACAATGTGGAGCTGGTGCTGAACTCGCAACTAACCTTCTCAATGTCACAAATCTCCAACCACTTTGTAAATCATTATTATTAATTTATTATTATTACTATTATAATTTTTTAAGTGAACCCAATTTATCTTTGGCTAAAAGGTAAAAACTAATTTCTTGAAATCTCTTTAATTAAGATTACATTTGACAAAAATAGTTGAAAACAATATGTTTAATCAAAAAGATTGTTGTTGGTAACTAGTAAATAAAACTCTGAAGAAAGCTATTGAGCTAGCTCATTATATTATAAACATTTGATAAAAAAAAAAATTAATCCTGTGATTTTGGTAAAAAAATAATAATTTACTCCTTATTTTTTTAGAGATTTTTAAAAAAGCATAATATAATTGATGTTTGTTTACGATCATAAGAATCGATTTTTTTTAAGAAACAGTTAATTTTATAAGAAACTATTAAAATAGCTTCTCATTTTAATAATTTAATCAGATTTTATATTCTTTTCATCTTTTTATTATTTTAAACAGATGAAGCAAACACTTGAAAAGCTAAAAAAAAGGTCATTTTTTAAAAGAAGTGATTCTTCAACGAAAGAAACTAACAAATGGAGATTTCCAACTTTTATCTAAATCTCACTCATCAAGGTTCCGATTCAAATAGACTAAAATTACTTTATCCATAAGCAAACAAAGTTTATGTTTTACTAAGTGCTGGCATGGACTTGGATCGAGCCACCTCAACCAGCAGAAATATAGAAAATAGGAAGTATTATTAAGACTAATGGTGATGCCGTGATGGTGTCTAATTAATTTAAAAAATAAGGTACTAGACTTGGGAAGGAGGCAAGCTTTCCACATATATATAGCAGGTAAAGGAGATATCTTGTTTTCTAATTTCAGTTAGATTGAGTACACTATTTATGGATTTTAAACGGGTAAATCAGAAAGAACGCAACCAATTTTCTTTGTACTGAGAAATGAGAATTCAGCGTAATGATGTATGATTAAGATGCGTGCATCAGCTTCGTAGACTTTGGCCTCGTCAAAGTCTCTGTCTGTCTGTCTGGTGACTTAATTATACTCTCTCGAAGGTTAGAACTTAATAAAGATACTGTAATTGGAGAAACATTGTGTGTACATATATATTACATCAAATAATGAAGAATAAACATTTTACATTTTACGTATATATATATATATATATATATATATATATATATATATATATATTTTTTCCTTTTATTTCTCTAATTCACAACTAATCCAAACAAAGAATTAATTAATTGTAAGGTTAACTTTGAATGTGTGAGTTCGATCTCTTATATATAATGCATTCCACGTATTTTCCATTTCCTTATCTCCTTCTCACACTTCACTGTAAAGTTTCTTATGCACCATCCCTTAGACCAAAAAAAGTAAAAAATGTTATCAATATATATAGTTTGGTAATATTGTTCTTAATTAACGAACTATGAAGGGATGGAGCTAACTTGCGTTTCACATGTCATTTTGGCATCAAGGCTTATGCCGTTCGTGATCGTCTGATGGAAGCATGTCGGCTTGTCGGCACATTGTATGACGGGTAAAAATTCCAACACTTTCCGTATTGCTTCTTGTACTTCCATTGAATTATGGAAAAGATGTTACGGAATGTAAAATTACATTTTGGAAATGAGCTTTTTATAATGTAATTGCAAGTAGAGGAAGCAATAGTGAAAATTTAGGAAACAATAGTTTTGTATGACTGGTTTGTTTTACTAGGCCGAGTTTATGTAAGATTGGATCCTATCGGGCTAGTTAGATCGGAGAATTTTATTGGACTTACAGCATCTTTAATATGCATTTTTAAGCTTAAGTTCTTGAGTTCAAGAATTCTTTTCCTAGATTTATCATTATTTTTGTTTAAAAATTCTCTAGAAGTTGAGTTTTAAGGAAACAACTCTGAAGAACTTTTTTTTTAAAAAAAATATTATTTTTCAATGTCTCTCTTCCTAACTAATTTTAAATGTAAAATCCATAAAAAGTAATCTAAGAATTTAAATTGGGATCTACACTAGAGTAAAAATTGAGCAGAGTTTTTATGTATTATGTGACATTATAGGAACCACACAAAGTGGTTGAAGATTCCAAAATAAGTTTTTCTACCAAAAATGCTCTTAATTTATTTTTTTTCCACATCAGTTAACTCTGTGTGTGGATCCCCTAAATGCAAGGGAATGATGGTGACCAAGAGGATCTTTTGAATGTGTTTGAAATGAATTCCCTAAATGCAAGGGAATCAGATGGTGACCGCGAGGATCTTGTTAGCATCACTAGCTATATATATGTCCTATTTCAAGACTGGCCTGCTGCAGGAACTGTAAACTTGTATTGGCCTTGGTAAATTTAGCCATTCTGGTCATTATGAGTGAGGATATAATATTTTTTTTAGTTGCTATAAGCACAAAAACACATCTAACTTTTAGGTGTATCTAAGCGGATGGAAGAAAGATAGGTGATGCTATTAATTACACTTTCAATAATTAGTTAAGTTTAATGAAGAATGAATCTTGTTAATTAATGTCTTACTGGAATTAATAAATAAAGTTTTTTAAAAAATAACGAGGAAATGTCTTTACAAAACCTTTCTATTTTTAATTCCTTTAACTACTATCTTAAAAGCACTTTTACCGCATCTTAAAAAGCACTTATTATTATCCTCACAAAAATATCTATCCCAATTCTTGACAAAAATGTGTATATTTACACGTATGTTAAAATTAATTAGCACATGCTCACCCCTGCTAACAATTAACAATAATGAGATTTGAGAGTTGAAAGTTGAAACAGTTGATAACCAATTATGCTAACATTATATACCATTATATGCGGAGCCATTACTAATGCTGTACTTCCAGCCCCTACTACTATTCAAGCAGTTCCAAAAAAACAAAAATAAAACTAGTCAAGTAGTACAGTAGAAAATAATTCTTTCCAGTAAAAAAATTTAAATGAGATAGAAACAAATTATAAAGGCCTTGTTTATTGCTCAATGCCTAAACTTGAACCACGGAAATAACATAGAAGTAGAAATATGTAGCATTGGGGATTAGGAACTGTTGAGTATTGATTACAGATATATTCCCATCATTAGTACATAAATATTGCATTCAATTATAAAGATCTGGGTTGGATAATCGTGGGGTGGGGATGGCAACAAGAGGAATTTTCTTTTTGAGAACAATACCAAATTTCTCCGACACATCTAATTTTTCTCCTTGAGGTATTGTCCAATCAAATAAGTGCAGAAGTGTGGCAAGAAAATACAAAACCGTCCTCTCAGCCATTGCTATTCCTGCACAAATTCTTCTTCCAGATCCAAAGGGAAAATAATTGAAGTCATTGCCACTGAAATCCCATTTTGCATCTAAGAACCTTGTAGGATCGAATTTAAGTGGGTTCTCCCAAATGGAAGGATCCCTATGAATAGCCCAAACATTCAGGAACACTTGAGACCCCTTTGGAATTCTGTAGCCTCCCACATTGGTGGTTTCACTAGGGCAATGAGGGATTAGAAGTGGAAGCACAGGATGTAACCTTAGAGTTTCTTTCATCACAGCTTGCAAGTAGGACAACTTATGAATGTGGGACTCTTCTACCATGTTATCTTTTCCTACTACGACTTCCAACTCCTCTTGGACTCTCTTCATTATTTCTGGATTGTGCATCATTTCTGCCATTGCAAATTCAATTGTGTTGGAAGATGTATCAGTTCCACCCGTAACCATATCCTGTTTGTGCAAAGAATATGAGAACTAATGTGTTACATTTGAATTTATTTTCATATAAGAAAATATTGACTTTTTTTTTCTCTCTTGTAATTTGTAATGATAATAAACAAAAATAACATTTTTTTTATAAATGTAACGAGTCTAATTAATGACTAGCATATATATATATATATATAGGCTGCAAATCTATGGAACGACCCGTTAAGTTCGCGGATTTAACGAGTTTTATTTCCAGACTAAATTCTTATTGTTAATTTGTTATGTTTAAAATTGGTGTACTTTAGTATGATAAATTTTAGCTTAAAAAATAAATCCAATATTTTAACTTTTTAAAAAACATTTTTTCACCATATTTTGTTGGTCGGATATGAACCTTGAAAATAAAACCATTTATTTTGCAAAAAGGGTTTACCTAACCCGTTTAAAACATGAGTTTTGCGGTTAGGCCTTAAACAGGTCAGACCCATCCGTATATCCACCCCTAGTTGATATTGGCTCAAACCTCATTGCTATTCGCCACACCAATATTTTTGAATTTCCAATAATACCCTTCCGCATAATGTACAATGGAATCATACTTCCGTAGTCCAAGTGGGGGTGCAAAAAAAATTATACAACGGAAGTATGATTTTGTTGCGCAATTTTTTTTTGCACCAAAAGAATGAGACGGAAACACAATTTTGTGTTATTGAATATTAAAATGGAACCGTAATTTCGTTAAGCACCTCCGCGTCACCTTGACCCAAACAACACCCGCATCAACAACACCTTTGCACCACCACGCCTCTGTGCGGGGGGAATGCGTTGAGATCCATGACCTCTTTGAAAAGGAGAACTATCGTCAATGCGATGATATCGAACTCATTGAGAAGGGGAAGCGTTGCCTAGGGGTGGAAGTGGGCTAAGCCTTCCGTGGGGGACTTATGGCTCAACTCATTTAAGTTCTGGCTTGGCTCGGCTCGTTTAGCAAAAAGATTAAGCTCAAATTTTTAAAAAAGTCTTTTTAGTTAAATAGGCTAGGCCATGAACTTAAAAAAAATCCTATTAAGCTTGATGGGCTAACCCATTTAGCAACAATAATTTTAATAAGAATGTTATTAAAATTATTTTAATTAAATTACAAAATTATTCTAGTAGTTTGATAATTTGAATCATTCTAATGTTTGAAATAAATTAATTCATATAACCAAAGATGGATAATAAGAATAGGGGCTTAAAAAACTTTGGTAGACTATCACATATAGTATTTGTAGGAAAGTTTAATTTTGTCCATATCTTGTGGTTTAAAATTGTCTTATTGTTTTTTTTTAACAAAAATCTTTGACTTTATTAAAGAAAAAAATATTTTTTATACTTCTTAATATGAACAAACTCTTAATTGGTCTAACGAGTCCGGCATAATTATATAAAAGCCAAACACAAACCTTAAAAATAAGCTCATAACAAGTAATAAATCCAAACTTGAACTATAAAAATATAAAATAAGTCAGACTTGGATTAGTGATGTTGGCAAGCCAATGGGAAAGTGATGCATTCTAAGGTTGGGTGGTTGAGAAGAAGGTGAAGAGAAGAGAGATGGGTAAAGACATCTTTTTCTCATATTTGTAGAGGCCCATGACAACTAGATAAAGTCCAATATCAACCCCTAGTTGTATAAGTGTTGTTGTTTATTAAAGCACATTATCTTTTTTGGAAAAGAATATTGGATACTAATATATTTTAGGCTTAATTGTAAAAATAGTTCTCTTATTTATCCTAACTCACTAAATCGGTCTCTTGCAATTTAATTCACCAATTTAGTCATTTTTTTTTTCAATCTGGCTCTTTGAGTTCCCAATCCAGAAATTGAACATTGACTCTCAATAGGTAACGTTGAGTGTCACGTGTCATAATCTTATTGGATGTTAAAATGGCATACAAAAATTAACATCCGACAGGACTATGACACACGTAACAGTTAACGTTACCCATTAATAGTCAACGTCCAATAGGAGTATTTTTACAAAAAAAAATTAAAGATTCAGCTGGTGAATTAAATTACATGGGAACCAATGAGTTGAGATAGATAAGATGACTATTTTTGCAATTAAACTTATTTTTTATTTGGAAACTTCCAAAAAATCAAAACAAGAAAGTGATCCACATTACAAATGGGAAAACAAAGCTAGGATTTTTGTGGTTTGTTTTTTTTTTTTTATCATAAATTCATTTGAATCAAACATAAAAATTATATGTGATTTACATTGGTTCAATATTAATTTATTATCAAATTTGAATCAAAATCAGACCAATTTTTTAATGATTTGATTTAAATTAATTTTTGCAGTTTTCATTTAAATATTATTTCGTTAAATTTATATAGTTTCTTTTCATCTTTTAAAATAAATTACTAATAACAATTGACAAAACTTTTTAATATGCTAAATATTTTATAGTAAAAATTTATCAAATTTTCATTAATTTTAAATTAAATATATGTTTAAAAAGTTGTTTAAAAAAATATAATATACACTTATAAGTTTTATATACATACTACTATTAAATAATGTGAAACTCAAATATTATACACTTACAAATCATAAAGTAGTATATATGTATTACGGTTTGATTGGATTTTAGAAGAAAAAAAATATGAGCATAAAATTATCAAAATAAATAAAAAAATTATTATTTAGTTCGATTTTTGGATTTTTAAGCGGTTTTTTATTTTTATTTTGGACCGAACCCATGTGAGCGAAGTTTGTGAGAGGGAGCGTACCATGAGCAGTGCCTTAACGTGGATGATGGTAAGTGGCGTCTTGGAGTCACCGGCTTCGTCCTTTAACTTCAACAAAAACTGCAGAAAATCCTTCATTTCTCTGCTTTCCCCGTCTTGCCCTTCCACCTTCGTTCGCCGATCAATCATTCGTTCAAACATCCCATCGAACCGGGCCACCAAAGCGTGCATCTGTTTCTCCACGCCTTGCAAATCGAACCGGGCCAACCCGGGAAAAAAATCCGAAACATTCGGCTTCCCCAAGAGCTGCGTTATCTCCGCCACCAGCTCCCTGAACTCCGCCCCCATGCTTTCCCTCTCCGCCCCTTCCACCGCCCCTCCCCACATCATATTCGTTATCACATTCATCACCGTCAGAAACACCTGTTGGAGGAGATACAAGACTGATTAGGTGATTAAGAAAAAAATTACCAATGTATAACAAAATCTAATAAATTAATTATTAATATTTATTGATAAAATAAAATAACACCTGTTCTCCTATATTCACCGCGCTCCCCACTCGACCGTACAAATAAGACACGGTTTTGCGCATCTCGTTGCGGCGCAGGTCGTACACGGAGTCCAGCGTGGCGTTGCTCAGCATCTTGAGCACGCACACCTTCCGCAGCATCCGCCACTCCGGTCCGTACGGAGTCCACGCTATGTCGGAGCCGCCGTAGGTTGCTGCCCTTCCGGCGGCGGGGACGTCGCGGTTGGCGAAAACGGTGTCATTCTCTTTGAGCACCTCGCGAGCCATGGCCGGTGAGGTTATGACGATGCTGAGCTTGCTCCCGAGTCGGAGCTTGAGAATTGGGCCGTGGATCTGGGCCAGGCCGGCGAAGTAAGTGTGGAGGTCCGGGTCAAGAGATAGAAGGTTCCCGAAGATAGGGAGGCCCGGTGGGCCCGGTGGAAGGGTCTTCTTCTGAGTGTTGTTGTTGAGTTTGAGGAAGTAGAGGCATGAGTACCAAGCTACCGTGGAAATAACACACAATAGAAGAACCAGGGTTGAGAGGGAAGCAACCATGGTGTGCTATTATTATTGAGTTGAGATATCAGAATGGAGGTAGGAGAAATTTATCACAAGTTGAAGATGGGTGGATGAGGTACAGGTACCCTACTAGTTAAAGAGGCAATATATAGAATTAGCAGTGCAACAAAATCTGCAAAAACAACACATATGAGTTTGCTTTGCATGGATGGCACATGAGGATTCAACAGGGAACACGACAAAGGAATTATTGGAGACTGGCAATGGAAGTTGTGCTAGATCCCAAATGCCACCCATGCCATGACCACACACTATTTTCTTATCGGCTAATATTTATTTAAAATCACAAAATTATATGGATTTTTCCTTTCTTTCAAAATTGTCGAATAATTTTTAATAATATTTTTAATATTTAAAAAATACATTAAAAATTTAATATTAATAGCATATTTTCTATCTGCATTTACAATCTCAGAAAAAAACTTTTATAGAATTAAAAGTAGAAAAGTTTAATGATAAAAAAAAAGTAGAAAAGTTTTAAACCAATATAGGTTGTATAACTACTTTCATGCCAATAAAGAGTCAATAAATACATTAACTAAATAAGACACAAAAAAAAGAACTAATTTATTAACTTCAAACTTTTGCTTAAAGAAATTACATTCAAATTTAATTATAATTGTTTCTAGCCATGCATTGAGTCTACATAATCAACTTTCTTAAGCCATTTATTCTTACAAACAAAAAACCCAATATTCTTCTTGAAAGCAACTGTCATATATAGGTCCTTCTAAGTGGTGCTAGATATTACCTTGTTTCTTTGAGTCCTAATTTCTATAAGAAGCACTAATTATACCTTTTTATGTTTTCAATTGCCTTTTCTTAGAAAAAAAAAAAGGCTTACCATAAGTATAAATTAAAGTAGTTTAACTTGGTATTAAATATAGGAGAAAAATAGAATATATGAGCTAAACAACTTATTAATAAAAATTTACATTAAAAAGAAAATTAATTGAGTTGTTTAAGATTAAGATAACATAAATCAAATTGTTTATATCAAGATCTTCAAGATGCTTAAAGACATTAAAGAACTCATTCATACTTTCCTTTTCCAGTAAACTACTAAGAATGTTTTTTTAGAGCTTGCCCTCTCAATCAAAATAAAAATTAATTGCTTATATATCTCCCCCACTTAGCTGAAAATGCTTTATGCACAGGTGTTTTTAAGCATTGACAAAGACTTTTTTCACACAAAACTAAATCAAGGTATGCAATCCCCAAGGAATTAAGTTTACCTTTTATAAAATGTAAATATTAAACACATTAGTGATGAAATATGATTAATTTCTTAGGAACATGTATACAAAATTAAAGCTTCTCTTATAGTATGATAGTTTTTGTTTATTAAAATTGTTTTTTAAAAATATTTTATGTTAAAAATTAGTATTTTAGCATGTTAATTTTATATAACTAATATTCAGAATAAGTAAATACTTTTGGATATAAATTATACTATAACTATACTTTGTAATAAATAAAAAATTTAAACATATAAATTATATTTTATTATATTTTAGATTTGTGATAAAAAAAATTAGTGTGATTAGATTATTTTTAACCATTGATAATATTTTTAATAAAATATTGAAATTTAATTTAGAAATAAAGATGAAATGATGTATTGAAAGAGACCTAAAAACACTCATTGAAAAATAACTTCTAAAATATTTTTCTAATGTGTGTGTTTTTAAAAAAATATTTTTCTACTTATTTTAAGCTTATTAAAAAAAGATTTATTTTAAAATTACTTTTTTTAAGTTTAAATAGGTCCATTATAACAAACAATACTTATTAGAGTTCTTTCTATAGCCATTATGATGAGAGAAATCACGATCCAGAGTTGAGACTGATTATGCCCTTTTTTTAATGAAAATTTTATTCTTTATAAAATTATAATGGAATACTAAATTTACAACTAGTACTCCCCGGCAAAAACCACTCAACATGCTACTCATAATGAATGATCCAACCCAGGATAATTTTTTTTATAACAAATCCATATTTTTTGATGTACAATGACAACGACTTATATCTAAAACCTTATGCTGGTACTGGTACACATAATTAATGTAGTTTTTTTTTTTTTACAAAATAATTAATATAGTGTTGAGCGTTGAATAATGGATACAAGTATATTATAGTAAACTCTATTGATAAAGATCTGGGTTGGATAACCGTGGGGTGGGGATAGCAACCAAAGGTATTTTCTTTTTGAGAACAATTCCAAATTTCTCTGATACCTCTAACTTTTCTCCTTGGGGTACTGTCCAATCAAATAAGTGTACGAGTGTGGCAAGAAAATGCAAAACCGTCTTCTCAGCCATTGCTATTCCTGCACAAATTCTTCTTCCAGATCCAAAGGGGAAATAGTTGAAGTCATTGCCACTGAAATCCAATTTTGCATCTAAGAATCTTGTAGGATCAAATTCGAGTGATTTCTTCCAAATTGAAGGGTCTCTATGAATAGCCCACACATTCACAAACACCCGAGACCCCTTTGGGATTGTGTAACCTCCCACAATAGTGGTTTCGCTAGGACAATGAGGTACTAGAAGTGGAAGCACAGGGTGTAATCTTAGAGTTTCTTTCATCACAGCTTGCAAGTAGGATAACTTATGAATGTGAGACTCTTCTACCGTGTTATCTTTCCCAACTACAACTTCCAACTCCTCTTGGACTCTCTTCATTATCTCTGGATTGTGCATCATTTCTGCCATTGCAAACTCAATTGTGTTGGAAGATGTGTCAGTTCCACCGACAACCATGTCCTGTTTATGATAATTGAAAATCAACACAATATTAGTCATAAAATTCTTCAATATCATTAGAAGGTTTGGTTAACTCACGAGCAAGCTTCATAGGACCTAGAAGGATTGCCTTGTTTTTTCTTTTTATTTTTTATTTAGTTTCTCCTTTTGGCCACGATGAATCGCTTTTGAAGGACATCCTACTAGCGTACTAGGTCTAAAGAGTATGTGGATGAAAGAAAAGAAATATATAGAAAACTGAATGAAAAAAGAAAGGCTTAATTATATTTTTGTTTTTAATATTTTAGTATCTGTATATTTTTAGTCTCCTCTATTTTAATAGTTCACATACAGTTTTTATATTTATTCAGCCATTCAAATTAAAAGAAATGCAACAAAATTATGGTGTATTATTAATTTGTAGTATAAATTAACGAACGAAAATAATAGATAATTCTTATTTATTAGATAAAGAAAATATTAAATATACTTGTGTTTTTAAGACATGAAATGCATATCCTCTAAAATAAAGACATGAAATGCATATTATGTATTTAATTCCTTTTTTATAATAGTATTAAGAAGAAAAAAATAAAAAGATATTGTAAGATTGTCTTACATTATGGTAATACTAAAAACATGAATCACTCATAATTTTAAACACTTACTAGGAGTGCGTGTCTAAATTAGTTTAAATTGAATCGTTTCCAAACTATACTAAATTGAATCGTCTCCAAATTATACCAAATTGAATTAATTTTTAAATCGGTTTGGTTCACTTAATAACCGAATTATTTTTTCTAAAATCATAATTTTTTTTAAAAAAGAATAACTTAAAACCGGTTTGGTTCTTAAAACATTTCAAACGAGTTCTTAAAACCAATTCTCCAATTTGTTTTAAAAATCAAACCATTTAAACCAATTCGTAACTAGTTCGGTTTTTTCTCCAAGCCAATTTTTGCACACCCCTCCACACACTCCACCAACAAACATATTCTTTGACGATTTTCTCCCCAAACTAGTTCGGTTTTTTCCCCAAACCATTTTCTTCTGACGACAAATTAAAAATTTTCGAGTCCCCAAACCACAAAACCAGGGATGTTTAGTGAATATTCAAGAATGAATCAATTTCTTTACTTAGGGAGCTCCTCCCTTTATATAGTGGCCTTATCGGACATTGGGTCTGCATGTTCTTATTACCAGTTAGGTAATACTATCTTAATCCTATTTAGGTATTTCTGACTAAGTAATTATCTTTAAGTAAATTTATTGACAATAATTATGGCTGAATGATGTTTGTCACTAGGCTGAGGCGTTGCACAAAATATGTGAGTATATGATCGAGAAGCTACTCAACTTCATAGGATATGTTACATTAGGGTCTTTTGTAAGCTGTTAAAGTATTACAACTCGGCCCCTAAAACAAAAAGGTATTACAACTTGGAGGTATTATTGATAATTTATAATTTTTGTGTGCAAGAGTGTCAAGTGCAGTTTTATTGATAACAGTGGATAAAATTATACCCACACATAACTCACAAACACACAGCATGAGAAAAATGAAGGACAAAATGAGGAAAAGTCAAACCCAAAGTTAAAAGTCGATTCTCCCTTGAAGTAGAAGCTACCCAGAATCGATTATGTGAAACACAATAATGTTTACTTGAACATCCAAACATGCTAGTCAACCTTTTTTTCAAGTTTGACCAATGGAAATGCACGTTTGAGGGTGTTGGACGAATAACCAAACACTTGTCGAGCCCAAAACTGACGTTTCAGAATACTATTTTGGATTGTAAGAAAGAAACTGCTCACAACTTTTCTCTAAAGTTTGCCAAACAACAAGGCGAAATGATGCAGCTCATTTTTTAGCTAGAACAGTCATATCTTATGACAGTCCACACATACATTATACCATATCAAGTTATATTTATTCCTTTGTTACTAATGAAATTAGGTGTCGCCCGTGCTGACAGCATCTTTAAGAAAATCAATGTAAGGTTTTCATAAAAAGAATTTTTTAAGAAAAATATCTATTTTACTGTACAGCATCCATCGGTCAATGGACAGATTTCATAAATATATAAATGAGTTAAGTTTGTTATTATAAAAAAAAAAAATTGATTGTCTCTCTATCATATTATATAAATATTTCTTTCTTTGTTAAAGCAACTCGATGATACTACTTTTAAATTAAACAAGAACCTAAGAAGTCAACTTGTTGCCTACTGCCGACGAATTCTAAAATGTAAGGCCAAGGTGTCCCATAGACCCATACTGCATAAGTAAAATGGGAAAGTGAAATTCAAGAGTTGTGAGAGGAAGCGTACCATAAGGAGTGCCTTAACGTGGGTGATGGTGAGTGGCGTCTTGGCATCACCGCCTTCCTCCTTCAACTTCAACAAAAACTGCAGAAAGTCCATCCTTTCTGCCCCTTCCAATTCCACCTTCTTTCTTTCACCAATCATCCGTTCAAATATCCCATCGAACCGTGGCACCAGCGCGTTCATCTGTTTCTCCACACCTTGCAAATCGAACCGGGCCAACCCGGGAAAAAAATCCGACACGTTCGGCTTCCCCAAAAGCTGCGTCATCTCCGCCACAAGCTCCCTGAACTCCGCCCCCATGCTCTCTCTCTCCGCCCCTTCCACCACCCCTCCCCACAGCATGTTCGTTATCACATTTATCACCGTCAGAAAAACCTGTTGCATGTTGATTAAGTGGTTAAGAAAGAAAGCGAAAAAAGTTGGGGATAACAAAAACTAACAATTAATCGTTGTCCATAAGAAAATAAACACCTGTTCCCCTATATTCACCGCACTCCCCACTCGGTCGTGCAAATACGACACCGTTTTGCGCACCTCCTCGCGGCGCAGATCGTACACCGTATCCAGCGTGGCGTGGCTCAGCATCTTAGCCACGCACACCTTCCGCAGCATCCGCCACTCGGGCCCGTATGGGGTCCACACTATGTCGGATCCGCCGTAGCTCGCGGCCCGGCCCGCGGCAGGGACGTCACGGTTTGCGAAAACGGTGTCGTTCTCTTTGAGCACCGCGCGAGCCATGGGCGGCGAAGTCAGCACGATGCAGAGTTTGCTCCCGAGCTGGAGCTTGAAGATTGGACCGTGGATCTGGGCCAGGACGGCGAAGTAAGTGTGGAGGTCTGGGTCCAAGGATAGGAGGTTCCCGAAGAAAGGGAGGCCCGATGGGCCCGGTGGAAGCCTTTGGGCCTTGGGCTTGAGCCATGCATAGCAAGTAACAAGGGAGATGAGCAAGAACGCTAGAAGTGTTGTTGTGGGGTGGTTGTACCAATACTCGGTGGTTAACGGGGTTTGAAAGAGAGTTGAAAAGGGAAGCATGTTGCGATATGAACGCAGAGAGAGGAACTAATAGTTGGACGATGATTCAGGCGTAGATGTGGAGGATGGGATATATAAGAAGTTGGTATAGAGCTAACAAGCAATAATTCGATGAAAGTACGCAGAAAAAAGGACAAATATGGATTTCCCTGGACATCAAGGATGCTCGAGACACGACAAAGCGAATCTGGGAGAAATTAACGATGTACTGTAATACTACTATTTTGTGAGGCAGCCAGACTCGGGACCAATCACAATTAACATAAGTATATATAGAAACAAAGGGACCCTTGTCTAATGGGAAGTGTGCAATAAATATGTGTGGGTGATATTAGTTGAAGATTGTGGGTGGGTGTCATATTATCTGGAAGGTTGTGTTTCTGTGTAGAAGATTTTTTACAATCTCATACAAATCTTAAACATTACTCCCTACCACCTAAAATAAGTCTCGTGTTATAATATTTTATTTAGATTAAACAAATAAAAAGTAGATTAAAAAAATAATAATGTTATAAAATTAACCTTAATAATTTTTGCAGTCCCTAAAAACTCTTTTTTTCAGTTTTATTTTTTTTTCTTTTTATAAGACTATTTTCTAATTGTGTTTTGTATTAATTACTTTTTTACTCAAATATCTTTTATTATTTTACCATAAATGTTATATATCTAAAAGATAAATACATTATTTCTCTTATAAGGATTGGACAAGAAGACTAACACAAATTATTTAATTATGTGTAAAAACAATTAAGTGAAAAGAGAGAGATTATGATTTCTAATAAGCTTAAGGATAATTTTGAAAAAATAATTAAATTTTTAACAAGTTTAATGTTACTAATTATATTAACTAACTTTCTTAAAGATTACAAATTAATTAAAAAAAAGTCTTATATTTATGATTAGAGAGAGTATTAATATTATATTAAAAAATTAAAGTAACATTTATTAAGTGTATTACTCTTTTCGTCTCAATATAATTGTCGTATGAGAAGAAAAAAATTATTCCAAATTAAAATTATTTTATTTTAGTTTAGTTGCCTTTTTGGCTTATATCCCTTATAATATTAATGGCTAACAACTAAATCTATAAATAAATTAATAATGATATAAGGTTAATTTTATACAATTATTACTTTATTTCATTTATTTTTTACTTTTTTATTTGTGTAAAATAACCTAAGACAACAATTATTTTGCGATGGAGGGAGTAGTAAAAAAAATAATATTACATTAAAAAAAATCAAATGAGACACTTATTTTAGGATAATTTTTTTTTCAAATGTGATACTTATTTTGAGACGAAAAAAACATTTATTATAAGTGTTGATTTTCCTTTATAAAAATTGTTGACTTTTCAAATTCATTTTAGATAAATGTTTAATATAAATTCTTAAAAATATATTTTAGGGTGAGTCATAAAAGATGAGAGAGTTTTAAAATATTAACGGCTGGTGTAACATTTTTTTGTTCTAAATTGAATAGGACTATTATGGATGACAAAATTTTTCCTCTAAGTATTTAATGTAACTATTATTTTAATAATATATGATTGAGTGTTTTTAATTAATTAGCAAGTATAATTAAATTTAAATTAAGTGCTTGAAATAAATTAATTATTTATTTAATGATGTTGTGCTTATGTTTGCATGCGTTAGTGAGTTTTAGTGAGTTTGTGCATGAGCATATAGGCCTTGATGCATGGTAGGGGTGGATGTGTTCGGAGAAAACCTATGTGTAAAAAAGAGGATTGTAAGAGTCAGAAACCATTCTCTGTCCCTCATAATTAAGCTTTGCATTTGCAAGAGGGTGTCTTTCTCTTCTCTTTTTCTTTTCAAGAGAGAACCAAATCTAAAAGTTTGAGGTTTGACATTGGTCATTGAAGGATATCATTTTTCTCTCCCTTTGATGTTGTTTGACTAAGCCATGGAGTGATAAACACTTTTTCTTCCTCTCTTTGACTGAACCAAATCTAAAAGTTTAATGTTACTAATTATAATAACTAACTTTCTTAAAGATCACAAATTAATTAAAAAAATTATTATATTTATGGTTAGAGAGAGTATTAATATTATATTAAAAAATTAAAGTAACATTTATTAAGTGTATTACTCTTTTTGTCTCAATATAATTGTCGTATGAGAAGAAAAAATTTATTCCAAATTAAAATTATTTTATTTTATTTTTTCAATGTAACATTAGTTGTCTTTTTTGGCTTATATCCCTTATAATATTAATGGCTAACAACTAAATCTATAAATAAATTAATAATGATATAAAGTTAATTTTATAAAATTATTACTCTATTTCATTTATTTTTTACTTTTTTATTTGTGTAAAATAACCTAAGACGACAATTATTTTCCAATGGAGGGAGTAGTAAAAAAAATTAATATTACATTAAAAAAATCAAATGAGACACTTGTTTTAGGATATTTTTTTCAAATGTGATACTTATTTTGAGACAAAAAAAACATTTATTATAAGTGTTGGTTTTCCTTTATAAAAATTGTTGACTTTTCAAATTCATTTTAGATAAATGTTTAATATAAATTGTTAAAAATATATTATAGGATGAGTCATGAAAGATGAGAGAGTTTTAAAATATTAACCACTGGTGTAAGATTTTTTTGTTCTAAATTGAATAGGACTATTATGGATGACAAAATTTTTTCTCCAAGTATTTAATGTAACACTATTTTTTTAATAATATATGATTGAGTGTTTTTAATTAATTAGTAAGCGTAATTAAATTTAAATTAAGTGCTTGAAATAAATTAATTATTTATGTATTGTGCTTATGTTTGCATGCATTAGTGAGTTTGTGCATGAGCATATAGGCCTTAATGTATGGTAGGGGCAGATGTGCTCGGAGAAAACCTATGTGTTAAAAAGAGAATTGTAAGAGTCATAAACCATTATCTATCCCTCACAATTAAGCTTTGCATTTGCAAGAGGGTGTCTTTCTCTTCTCTTTTTCTTTTCAAGAGAAAACCAAATCTAAAAGTTTGAGGTTTGGCATTGGTCATTGAAGGATATCATTTTTCTCTCCCTTTGATGTTGTTTGGCTGAGCCATGGAGTGATAAACACTTTTTCTTCCTCTCTTTGACTCTTTTCCATTTTCCTTATAGAACACCCCTAAGAGCTCATGAAAAATCTATTTTTGGATTTTTGTTTCATTTTATAGTTATTTTTGGGTTTTGGTGATGTTGTGATGGGCTTGTTGCTAAAGTGGAGGAAAATTCCTCCTTGCACCCAAAAGTTCGTTCATTTATCCTTTCTTCACAAAGTTCTCCTTTTGCTACTATAGAGGTAAGGAAAACTTTAATTTGGTTTGATTAATACTTTGATTGTATGATTTGTACTTGGAATGATGATGTTTTGATGTGGTTATATATTGGATTTGATGGAAAACTATTTGAATTTGATGTGAGATGAATGAGTTTTTGAAAATCTTAAAAAAATGGAAGCTTGGGAGAACATGACGAACCAATTCAAAATCTGTTATGCACAATTCTAGTTGGGTGCAACTTTTGGCTTGATGGGCTAGAATTTAGTTTTTGAAAATGTTGTCTTTATAGCATTCTGGCTGGACCGCAAGTTTGTTGGTTTGTTGGGATAGAGTTGGCTTTTGAAAAAGTTCCATCTTGGCTGGGCCACGATTTTGGCTCGCTAGATTATAATTCGTGTATTTTAAAATGTTTGCATCTATAATGTTCTCGTAGGGCTATGATTTGTGCTTGATGGGCTAAACGTTATGCTTGGGCTGCAATTTTGGTCGGTTGGACTAGAATCTAATTATTTTGAAAATTCTTTTGAAATTCTTCGTTTTTTTTATGATTCAGATGACTTTAAGTGTTTATATAAATGTAATATGCTTATTTATTTGATGATTTTGTTATTCATAAGGTGTTTATATTATGTTGAGGTGATTGCATTGTTGTCACACTATTAAAAGAAGTAATTAGTTTTTTAATCTCACAACATATCATTTCATAAATTTATTATGAAATATATAAATAATTATTATTCTATTTTAATTCCACATCTAATTAGTTAACCATATATTTGCACCGGTTTATTGATCTTTATACATAATTTAAAATTATTTTTATTATATTATTTTAAAATATAATATATAGAGTAATAACATAAGTCTTATATGCCAATAATTGTTTTTTAAATCTGTTTGTTTTTCAAAACATAAAAAATATGAAAAATTAAATAATTTTGAAAAGAGTAAATGTATTTATATATTTTAAAACACTTTTTTATGAGAAATTTTTGTGTGGACACAAATCTAACACCTCACTTTTAGACACAACTAATGAGAAATTTACACCTAATTAAATAAAGTAAAAAAATACCAGCATGTAAAATAAGGAAAATAATTAACGTTTTTTTTATAAAAAAAAAGCCCACGTTCCCTGAGTTATACCTAAACACCTTCTTCCTCTAATACATGTGGCTTCTCGCAGCCAATCAATATAGTCACCACGCTTGCCTCCATTTAAATGGCCAAATGTATGTAAGCCAAATCAATCACTAAAGTGAACCAATATAATACATTCAGTCTGGCGATTCACTACTATGAGCAAAGCATATGTGCAAATGCACAATTCTAGTACTTTGTCAAAATAATTCTTGGGCATCACATGCCTTTAGTTTCAGGCCTCTTTTGCAATAATTTTCTTTTTACCAACAATCACCGAATCATTAATCCATTGAATTTAGGGAAAGAGATTGGAAAAAAAGGAATTATAAAATTGAAATAAGGAATACAATATTTGAACACAATTGATAGTGGAGGCAGAATAAAAAGAATTCCCAAATTAAGTGCGGGGTTTATTAATTAGATAAATGGTGTTCTGGTTCATGATCAATAACAATGGAGGCAAACGTAACAAAGGTGTTGACGGCAGTCGGCAACCACAAAGATGAGAGGAAGAAGACTTTTACGCAAAACACAAAGACAACGCAGGTTTGGCTGTTTTTTTTTTTTTTTTATGTTGAATTTTTTTGTTATCATTCTGAAATATTATGTTGGATTATTTTCTTATTTTACATGCTGGTACTTTGTTAATTAGGTGTGAATTTTTCATTAGGTTAAATTATTGTTTGATTTCTTATCTTTTTAGTTCTTAAAAGTGATTTTTTTAGTTTTATAGTTTAAAAGTATTCTTTTTAGTTCTTATAGTTTGTATTTTAATTTTTTTAGTCATTATAGTTTCAAAGTGATATTTTTAGTCCATATAATTATCTTTTAGTCCATATTAAAAAATATATAAAAATAATTAACTACAAATTAATTATAAATTATCAATTATTTTTTTTATTACAAATTATATTGCGATAAATTACTTACTAATTACTTGTTAATATTTTTGCAGTTAATTATAATTAATAATATTACTTATATTTTGATGGTAAGAACTAAAAGAGGATTAAAATATAAAATATATGGACTAAAAATACAACTTTCAAACTATAGAGACTAAAAGGGAAATAAAATGCAAATGATAAGAATTAAAAAAATCACTTTCAAACTAAATGACTAAAAGAGAATTAAAATGTAAACGATAAGAACTAAAAAAATCAAACTATAGGAACTAAAAATATTGTGAAACTACATGGACCAAATAAAAAATTTAGTAACGAATTCTGAATGACCTCCCTCTCACGGTTAAAAAGTGGTTAACCGTCTTGAAAAAATTCATATCCAAAAAACGTGTCTCAACTACAGCTAGCCAACTCCCCTATTTCCCTATCGAACAACCAACCCTAGTTAATTTGTTCTAGAAATGCTAACCAAGTAACACACCAGGGCCATGGGTCATGAAAGAGGTTGACCCCCATCCCCCTTCACTATGTATGGCCAATGAACTCCTCGCTTTAGTCCGTTCTTTTTCTTCTTTGGGCTTGGGTCGATAGTAGCCATGGTAGTAATGTCCTGAAGCCTGACTAGCGACCTAAGACGCTAATCGAGGAAGTCATAATCATAAACGAAGGAACGTTAAACGTAATTCTAGAAGGGCATTACCACAACAACAAAAATCCGAGTCTTGATAGTTGACTTACTTACTTTCTCATTACTTGTGTGTCTAAGGGTGAGATGTTAGGTTTGTGGCCACACAAAAATTTCTCCCTTTTTATATAATATTTTAGAAGTTTAACTTCTTTAATTTTTTCATTTTGTTTATCTTAAAATTTGTAGAATCATATCAAAACTTTAACCTTATAATAATTGTTGATCTCATACGAGATAATCCACTTCAATATTTTTGAACAGTTGGATTGAAATTCATGATTTAATGTTATCTAATGTTAATGGAAGATTATTATTTTTGAAAATTTTTTTTATTATTTTTAATTATTAAATTTTTTATATTATTAAATAAAAATAAAAAATTAAAATAATTATTTAATTTTATAAATTAATATTTAAATAAACATTTAATGTATTAAAGTTAATATATGTCTATTTATAATTTATTCAAATATTTAGCAACGATTTACTATAATTATATTTTATATATTTATTAAATAAAAATATAAAAAACTAATAAAATAAGATATAATGTAGTATTAATTTATCATTAAAAATTATTTTGAAAATAATTATTACTTTCGAAATTAACAGTTTAATAATTATTTAATAAATTAAATTACATATGTATATTAATAATTTTATACACAAATTTAAAATATTTTATAAAATCTCTCTCTCTCTCTCTCTCTCTCTCTCTATATATATATATATATATATATATATATATATATATATATATATATATATATATATGTGTGTGTGTGTGTGTGTGTAAAATAGACTTGCGTAGCTGTGAATCGTTAGATCGAGATTTTACTTTGACAAACAGACATTAATTTGATTCAATATTTGTTAAATAAACTTGAATGTTTTTGAGTTGGTTAGATCAAAATTTTAATTTAACAACAATGTTTGATTATAATTTATTATCTTAGATTTGAATAAAGTTAATTTTAAAAATGGATTCTACACATACACGGCTATATATATATATATATATATATATAAATTATTAATTTCTATTCTCAATTATTATTTTAAAATAAATTTGTCTACCTTTTTTTTACAGCATGTTTCTACTAAATTAAATATTAGTTTATGAATTTAAACAATATTTTTACATATTATATAGCTCTTAGAAAGTTTTAACTTTTTAATCATCTAATTCATTATACTATATTATGAAAAACAGGAGGAAAAACGTGTCATAAATAATTAGAGGAAAATTTATGATTAGAAATAATTAATAAATAAAATGATTTAATGTATACTTATTACTGTATTCTAAAATAAAATTGTCTATTTTTTTACAGCATGTTTCTACTAAATAAAATGTTAATTTTATGAATTTAAACAATCTTTTTACATATTATATAGCTCTTAAAAAAATTAAAAAGTAAAAAAAGTATTGTTAACTCTTTGATATGCAATCATATTAAATACTAAAAACAAGAATTTTGTAACCAAATTGGTTTTACTTAACTTAAACATAATTGTTTCTCATGAAAGATTTTTTTTAAGAGAAAAATTATGAATGATTCTAGTGGTTTCTATAAAACTAAAAAATTAAAATTAATTTAATTTATAATATTATTAATGGAATAATTTAAAGTTATTTTGTAACTAAAATATATTTAACAAATTAATTTGTTGTATATTTATGTAACAAATATACAAATAATTATATAAACATTAATCAACATAAATTTCATTGATGATTTTATTAATCATAGATTCAAAAATCAAAATACTCTTTTGTAATAAATAAATTAACTAAGTAGATTTAAATATATAGTTATAAACTCGTAAAAAGAGTTTTGTTGCTTATATCTAATTAACTCAAATGAAATTATTTTCCATGAATAAAATTTATGATCTATGTCATAGATAAAATTAAAGATAATTTATTTTTTAATGTTATTAAATAATTAAGTTAAAAATATTATGTGATAGAAATATATTTAATAAATAATTTTCAATATATACTATTATATATTTATATAAAATTTATATTTTTATATAAATATTAATAAACTAATTTTTGTATATGAATTTATTAAACCTAAAATCAAATATTATTTTGTAATAAATATAATTACCTTTAAATTACTTTTTAGTATAAATATTTCGATCAGATAAATAAAAAAACATTCAAAAAATATTTAATATAGTTTCTAAGTAGATTAAAAATACTTTTATAAATTTTAAAAGTAAAAATAAAATTGTTGTGTCTTTGGCATGCAATTATATTAAATGTTAAAAAAAGAGTTTTATAATTCAAATTGACTCTACCTAATTCATAAATAATTTTGTCTCCTGAATGATTTTGTTAAGAGAACCTTTGAATGATTCTAGTGGCCTCTACAATTGCTAAAAAGACTGATTTAATTTATAATACTATCAATGAATCAATTTAAAAAATATTATGTGATAGAAATATATTTAAAAATTATCATGTTAAAAAAATTATTTCAAAGTAATTATCATTTTAATTTTTAATGTAACATTAATTATCTTTTTATACTTATATTCATTGTAATATTAATGATATGGACTACAAAAATTAAAAACGAATTAATGATTATAAAGATAATTTTATAAAATTATTATTATCTTTCATTTATTTATTATTTTTTCTTGATATCTGTAAACTAACTTAGAACAACAATTATAATGAAACATAGAAAATATAGATCTATTATTGAATAAAATGTAATTACAAAATCACACACACCCATATATTCAATCATTAAATAATACTATTTATTATAATTATTAAATATAACATATAATTAATATTTTACACTTAATATTACACCCACAACCATGTATCTAAATGTATGCATTTAACACACAAACTATGCATTCAATGTACTATTAAATAGTGTTAATATATATGTATTTAATTAATATTAGATTTGTGCTCACACAATAATTTGTCTCTAAATATTTACATTTTAAGATCAAATCTTTGTTAGTAGGAGTGGAAATGAGTCAAGTTAAGTCAAGCTTTACTAGGCTCGAGCTCGGCTTGAGTTGAATAAGTAAGGCTTGAACTTGGCTCATTACCTGTCATAGGCTTTTTTTTGAGGCTCGGTTCGGCTTACATAAAAGTCTGGCTTGGCCCACGAGCCTATTTAAAAGCTTGCTTAAAGACGTATTTGATTAATTAATTATTTTAAAACCTAGTGAAATACTAACTAAAAAAAGAAACTTATAAAATTTCGTATAAGTAATGTACAAATCCAAAAATAATTGATAAACAAAATCATATTGAATTCAAGTCGTTAAAGTACAAAGTATATCAAAAGAAAATAAAAAAAATATAATATTAAAAAATGTATGAATTAGAGATGATTTACACTAATATAGCCAAACAAAAATTATTATTAGTTAAATTAACAGTTTTTAATCCAATTTTTTGAATATATAATTATATTAAATATATTTTTTTAAAATATATCTACAATAATTTCATCTTAGTCTACTCAAGTCATATCTTATATACTATTGATCGAGGCCGTACCCGAATCAAATAAATATTAAAAATGCAGATCTAGGAAGTGATCCTAGGTCGTCTCCCAACAAGCAATGGTCAACCAAACATTCATAACAGATAGTAATAAAACTGTAAATTAAACAACAAGCAAATTTGAATTAGAAAATAACAGAATTAAAACATGTTTCCCCTTGATTCACATGCAAGTCTCTTATCCTAGGTTACGAGAATTTATCCTTAATCAATTCAATCACTTAATCCAACCCTAAATTAAATTACTAAGCGAAAATTAACATAAGACTGCCATTATGTGATTAAACAACACATACACCAATTAATCATGAACGAAACTGATCATTAAGCATGAACGTAAATTAAGCACAGAGACAATTAATTAAACACTAAACATACATGGATTAATAGCAACAAATACAAAGTAATTGGTGAAGAGGAAAAACTGATCAGTATTCAATAGTAATAACAAAAACTCAAAGACAGCTGTGCTTGATCCTCAAGAGAAAACAATGCTCGAGACTTAGCCTTCCATTAATCAGTAGAAACAAAATTATAGATTGAAGTCGAAACGAAATTGCAGAAAACAAAATTTATTATACGTGAACAGTGTGCATGAACAGTAATTAAAACTGGAATTCTAAAATCCTAGAATTATTCTCCTCTCTGAAAAAAAACTCCCTAAACTAAAACCTTGGTGTTGTTATATAGGTCCTCAGCCCCAAAGCGCTCACAAATTTATTTTAAGTCCAAGCCCATAAACGAAATAAAATAAAATATGGACAAGATAAGATAAGATTTGATGAAATAAGATCGGGAAGAAATAAAATCTGGATGGAATAAAATCTGGATAAAATAAAATCTAGATAGAATAAAATCTGGATAAGATAAGATTTAATAAAATAAAGTTATTATTATTATTATTATTATTATTATTATTATTAGTTAAACAAGTCGGCTTGTCAAACTTAACAAGCTTTTTTTATAGTTTAAGCTTGACCATTTTATCTAAAAATGTTTTTTAAAAAGCTTGAGCTTGACCTTTATAGTAAACAAGTTGAGCCGAGCCAAGCCTTACATAGGTCGAGTCAAAGACCCTCGACAAACTGCTGAGCTCATTTCCATCCCTACTTGTTAGTTATATTACATATTTATTAGAAGGAATTAAAATAAATCTAAGAAATGATAGATATTTTTTTTTATCTTATGATAATTGTAATTTTTTATTGGTTGTATTTAATGATGAGGTGTTTTGTTAGTTTGACATCTTGTTTAGAAGAATCATATTCAATATCACTTAATTTAATAATTTATTGGTGTTTTTTATATTTATTTATTATTATTTATATCAATCACCAGTAGGGATAAAGGAAAGTAAATCAAATAATGCAATTAATCAATTTATTTATTTTCAACCAACTTTCCTTATTGTTTTTAAAAAATAAAGAAAAAATGTTTCGAAATCAACATTTCCTTCCTAATTTTGTTTACTTTTCTTTAGTTTCGTTTAATATGTAACAGAAATTAAAAAAGCATCACATATTAAAATATGCATGAACTTTTTTGTCACATAAATACCTCTAATGTTTAACTTGTTTGTCACAAGACACACCCTGTTCATCTTTCTTCTTCTTTCACTATCCACCTACAACTGGACAAGCTACAACCATTAGACATGGATCTCAGCACTGTGTTGTGCTTGTTTGTTTCTTTCCTATCCATTTTTCTGTTCAAATCACTCGCCAAATCCTTCCTCTTATCTTTTAAAGGAAAACAATCACCACTTCCTCCCGGGACCATGGGCTGGCCTTACATAGGAGAAACCTTCCGAATGTATTCTCAAGACCCAACCATTTTCTTTGCCACAAAAATCAAGAGGTTCATAACAATTCTTTTGCCACTCTCATCAACCTTTCGAACTTGTTCATTAAAATGGTCACTTGCATTAACATATGCACTATTCGGTACATAAGGTTAATTATTCTTTTGATTATTTTATGTATATTTTCAATAGGTATGGCTCTATGTTCAAGTCACACATTTTGGGTTATCCTTGTGTGATGATTTCTGACTCGGAAGCAGCAAAGTTTATATTGAACAAAGATCAACTCTTCAAACCAACATATCCTGCTAGCAAAGAGAGGATGTTGGGGAAGCAAGCAATTTTCTTCCACCAAGGAGCATACCATGCTAACCTCAGAAGGCTTGTCCTTCGCACAGTCATGCCCGAGACCATTAAAGACCTAGTCTCTGACATTGAATCCATTGCCCAAAGTTGCCTCAAATCATGTGAAGGAAAGTTGATCACCACTTTCCTTGAAATGAAAACTGTAAGCCCTAAAACCAGACCAAAATCCTCTATTTCTCTCTTCGATTATATTGTTCTTCATTATAAAACTTACGAAATTCAAACTTGTTTTTCTCTAGATTTTAATCCTAATTGTTTTCTACTTCAATTTTACTCAAAAGTTGCTTAGATATGTTTAATTTTGGAGATATTCTACCCTTAACGTATGCACTTCCTTCACATTCATGCAAATCAAAATAAAGAAACAAACAATTATAGTTGTTGTTCTACTTTATTACAAAAACTATATGCATCATGAAAACTTCAGAGATAAATCTCCGGTCGTCATGGTCTTCAACCCTTGTTGATTTCTGATGTGTATTTACCAAATAAATAATGGGTTTTTCACTTTTTCTTCTCTTGTTATCTTTTGCAGTATACCTTGAATGTGGCCTTGCTTACAATTTTTGGAAGAGATGAAAATTTGTGTGGAGAGGATTTGAAGCGATGCTACTACACTATTGAGAGAGGGTACAACTCAATGCCCATAAACCTTCCAGGGACATTGTTCCACATGGCCATGAAGGCAAGGAAAGAGCTTGCACAGATCTTCACTCAAATAATCTCCACAAGGAGGAACATGAAGCAAGATCACAATGACTTGTTGGGCTTGTTCATGAGTGAAAAATCAGGACTCACTGATGAGCAAATAATAGATAACATCGTCGGTGTCATTTTTGCTGCTCGTGACACCACTGCCAGTATACTTACGTGGATTCTTAAGTACCTTGATGAAAATCCATGTGTCCTAGAAGCAGTAACGGTAAGACTATGCCTCCAAATTTTTGTCCTATATAATCATCAATTAATTTTTCAATTCAGTGCATAACAAATGACATGGTAAAAAACAAAGAAAAGAGGAGAAAATTAGATAAAAGGGAGATGAGAAAAATAAGTGAATCCTTATAATTTTTCATAAATAATTTTTTCTTGAAATAATAAAATTGTTAAATTGTCACTTAATGACAGAGAAAAAAATCTTTTTGTTGTGACTAGACTTTTAATTTAGAGTTTAGTTTTAAACCTTTTATCAATTTTTTTTATTATAATCAATGTTTGAAATTTAACCATCAACGATTAAAATTAGAAGTGAGTAAGCGGGTCGACTTGTCCTACGTAAGTCCATAGTAGTAGCGGGCGGACCAGTCTTTCTCGCACTCTTATATGAACTTAATACATTGGTTAGCCTCCGTCCTACGGGCCTAGTTTTTAAAGAAACACTTAAATTTGAAAATAAATATAATTTTTTCTCTTAAAGAAAGTCAATTACACTCAATTATATATTTTAAAAAAAAGTATTAATAAATCTCTAACAAATACTCAATTACAAAAATTTTAACACAACCAAATAAATTTTCAACATAAATAAAAAGAAATTTTGGATTAGGCTTTTAGGATTAATTGGGTTTGGGTTGGCCTTGGTTAGTGGTTGCGGATCAACCTACGAACCCCGTTGTCCAAACCCGCACAACTTGCGGATTATGTGGGACGAACCCAAAATCTTGCATAGCCATGAATTTTATAAAAAAAAATGGTCTGTGGCCTGTGCGAATCACAGGCCCTGCTATCCGATCCATGGACCCGAACCTATTTACCCACCCCTAGTTAAAATCAGTCACTCAAATAGTGAATTAAAAAAAAATAAGAGGACCAATTTGGTGAAATAGGCAAAATAAGGGGACAAATTTTGCAATTAAGCCTTAAATTAAAGTAAATTTGGAATTTTAGTAAATGCATATATTACGCATTGCATCTTATTGGGTCTTGCTCAATGCACATATTGTACTAAAGTCAAATTGGGTCTTCATCAATGCATAAATTTCATGTCATATTAAAACTTAATGAATCATTGATGTTACACTTATACATTATATTTTGAAATACTTAATTTTACAAATTTCAATTATCATATATTTTCATAATATAAAGGGTATTTATTTCTTATCATTTTTAAATATTTATTTTGTAAAAAACACAAATTAAAAGACTAATGATAAGTATGACTTATTTATCTTAATCAATTAATGTAAATATTATTTTCTTAATTGAAAAATATTACTAATATACTAATTTCAATACTTTTCTAGTATAAAATATATTTAAGTATATTATATATTTATTATGATTTATAATAAATAAAAATTTAGTTTCTTCACTTATTTAGAAAAATGAGCATTCAGTCGCTAATTCGGTTGCTAATCTCAAAACAGAAATACGTAGAGGCCGAATACTTTTCGGTCGCTATAATATAGATATAGCGACCGAATCATCTTCGGTTGCTACTTCAACTACATATGGGTCGCTACTTCAGTGGCTAAAATACTTTTATTTTTATGCATATACAACAACCGAAATAGCTACTGAAGTATTCAACGACCCTTCATTTCGGTCGCTAATTCAGTCGCTGACCCAAGTTAGCTATCATGATAAAATTCGACGGCAAATTCAGTTGCAAGTTGCACCATGAACTGTGTGTGGTCGCTACTTCGATCGCTAATAGAGATCAAAGTTTTGCGGTCACTAATTTCGGTCGCTAAATTGCATTTTTCTAATAATGTGTTACTTGGTTTGGTACCTTACAAATTTGTTGGTTGTGACTTTGTAGGAAGAGCAGGAGTCCATACTAAGGGCCAAGGAAGAAAGTGGAGAAAAAATGGATCTAAATTGGTCAGACACAAAAAACATGCTTATAACAACCAGGGTCATACAAGAGACTCTAAGAATAGCATCAATTTTGTCTTTTACTTTCAGAGAAGCTGTAGAGGATGTTGAATTTCAAGGTCAATAACCAAGATATGATAATATACCCCTTTTTATTATTAATATGCCAAAGAATTCCTCTCCTTTTTTTCTGGTTTTTGATTTTGTGTTGGGGTCTACTTTTCCGCAGGGCATCTCATACCAAAAGGGTGGAAAGTATTACCGCTTTTTAGAATCATCCACCATAGTCCTGACAATTTTAAAGAGCCAGAGAAGTTTGATCCTTCAAGATTTGAGGCAATTACTGTGCATAACATATGCATTTCCTACTTTCGTATTTTTTTTTAATTTACTTTTCTATCCATATCATACCTACATGATTCTAAGCCCAAACTTTAACAAATTTTATTAAATTATTTTGCTAGGTTGCTCCAAAACCCAATACCTTTATGCCATTTGGCGATGGGGCCCATGCATGTCCTGGCAATGAATTAGCCCAGTTGGAGATTTTGGTGCTTCTACATCATCTGACCAGAAACTACAGGTCAACAAATTAGATTATTACCTAAAATAGTCTCATTTTTTAGTCGTATGCACTAATGGGAGGCATATTCCAAAATATGAATGATGAATTATTCTATTTGTAATCTGTTATTATTTTTATGTAGGTGGTCTATAATAGGTGAAAAAAATAGGATTCAATATGGCCCTTTTGCCCTTCCAGAAAATGGATTGCCCATCAAATTATATCCCAAGAAATAAATGTCATTCAAATAAAAAGTGGAGGCACACCAACCATGGAATAAGTTTACGATGAAGTATCGATTTATGTTGTACATGGATGAAACTTTTCGTCGTTGGATACATTAATAAAAAGTTAAAGGGTTAAAATTTTTCCTTGTTATTGGTTACTCTCTCTATACTTAAATATAAATAAAATTAATCAACTAAATTTTGTATTGATTAAGAAAATTAGTTAATATCTTTTAATTTTATTAATTATATTTAATAAATATTTTTTTTAAAGTATTTTTCATTGGAACTTCAAATCAAGATTAAAAAAGTAAATTAAAATAAAATTAAAATTAATTGAAAGGTGTTTTAGGAATAATATAATGAGAATGAAAATAGTTAAAATTTATTTATATTTCAATTCGCAAAACTTTTTTTCCCCTTATTATAATTGTGTATGGAGAAAGTAATAATTAAGAGAAGATTTTGCAGTTTAATCCACGTATAAAAGCATGTTTTGAATCAATTTGTAATTTTTTTATATATCAAAACTGGGAGCCCAAAAGCCCTATATGCATGAGAGCAAAGGTCAGTCTAGAAGAGCGAGAGGGTGATGACATCTTTGCCAACCCCCATAGCTTCGCAGATAGAAGAGCTAGCGAGTGGGGAAGGTAAAAGGTGGGAGAGGGAGAAAGGGAAGGGGTGGCATTGTCATTGTTTAGAGGTCACCACGGTTGTGGAATGTGAGCAAGAAGGAGGGGAATAATGCGGAGAGAGAAAAGTTGAGCAAGAAAAAGGAAAGAGAAAGATGCGTGAAAAGAGGGAATGATGGTGATGGTGCGAGTGTCGTCAACATTCTTTTTCATGGTGCTCATACCCACTTCCAATTCTCTACTTGAGCAGTTTGAATATGAGACTCGACATTAATCCAACGGAACGCAGATTGCTTGTGTAAACACCATCACTAGCAGGATGCCAAATATACACATCATCAAGAGACTCATCAGGGATAATATTCAGTAACTTGTTCTTGACATCCACGGTTAAAGGAAAAGCCAACAAGTTCCAGTGCCACTGACCCGCTGAAGGATATCCCTAATAGTCATATTAACATAAGCATAATGAACATAATCTAGCATGCTACAAACTGGCCCCTCATCCAGGAAAGAGTGAAGATTTCAGCTCAAATATGCTTAAGTTGGTATTAGAGATCCCAAATTGAAGTTTCTTCTTGGAGAAGATGAAAAAGAAAGTTACACAGAATAATTTGCTTAAAACTTTAGTTTAAGCCGAATTTGGACAGAAGTGCAGAACTACTATAAATTGTAATATCTATTTTTTTTTTTGCTTAAGCAAGCACTCACTTGAGTGTAGGTTTTTTTTTTTTTTGGGTTTATAAATAGATTGTCTTGTTCATTTTAGTGCACATTTTCTTATTTTGTAAAAACACTTTCTTTAAAAAATTCTTTTTCCCCAACTTTTTCTTTTATTGTTCTTTCATTTTCGTTGCTTTTGGATGCTATTCATGGAAACGGGTAACTAAATTCTCTGTTATTGGAGTTAGATTGTATTAGAACTTAATGTTCTTATGTATTTCTTTTGAAATAGTATTATGTATTCATCTTGTTCTTCAATATTAGTTTTTTCCTTCTATGCTTCATGCTTATTATGATTTGGCCACTCATAACTTGATTATTGAATGAGATTGTTATTAGAAAATACTTTCTTTATCTTAAATTGTGGTAAAATGTTTATTAAACATTGGAGCTAAGAATAGAATAAAGAGTAATGGTTATCTTTGGGTCATTGATTTTAAATCAAGTTCCTTTACTAAATGTGCAAGACTAAAATTTTTATGTAAAATTAGCATAGGACTAAAATTTATATGTGTGTGTGGCCAACTTGAAAATACTCCCCTAGGACACGAAAATAACAGAATATTTTCAGATTCAAAAGAAGAATACGTCACTTATTCTGAACTTGTGGTTTAATGTTGGGAATGAGATTCAACAAAATTGGCAGTAACAAAATGAGTATTTGTCAGTATGTATAATTCACTAGTTTTATTTGCATTTGGCACACGAATTTCCTTTTGAACCACATCTCTGTATAACTTACTTCCTAAACGGCCAAACCTACGCAAGCAATCAGAAAAACCGGTAATAAGACTAGAACACTTCAAGGGGTCCTTGATATGTTCCTTGTAAGTCTCTTGGCCATGCAAGGCTCAGGCTTTGGGTTTGGAAGCTTATACTCTTTATCATGAAGATCCTTTGCCTTTTGGGTTACTTCCTGCAACATATTCTCCTCTTGCTTCTGCAATCTTTGCAAAACCCTCTCACTTTCCTGAAGCATAGACTGAATACCTTCTAACTCTGAATGGGAAGGTTGTACAGGCAATGTTGTAGGTAGAAATAAAGGGAACTGCACTGGCCACCCTGGAGTAACTGCACTGTCGGGCTTTATAGTTTCATTAGATTGGGGCTTTTCAGTCTCTCTTGCCACCTTCCGTCTAGTCTTTCTAGTTTTTTTCTTCGGCACCATATCATCAACAAGCTGGTTAACAAGGTCATTGCTAATCTGAATCGTAAACTCACCCATAATTGATAACTCCAGCAAAAGGTACCGGAAAGATATTGATGCAGAAGCAGTAGAAAAGATGATTAAAATTATCAGTTAATTTTTGTGGCTTCTGTTTATAGGTACATTACAGTTTAGATTAGTGTTATGTATTTAAGTTTCTTAATTGTAAGGCCCAAGGATTCTTAGGCTATGTTTGAATAACTGAAGGTGGGTGAAATGAAAGGTTGGAATAAAATAGTGGTATGAAATGAAATAGAATAATTGTCCAAACAGAACCTTAACGACTCGGGTTAGTACGAGTCAAGAATAATGTTTTGGGCGTTGTTTCCTTGTAATTTGCTTTCGAGCAAATTGTGTTTTGTGCTTAATAGCTGTAATTTGAAATTCCTAAGAGATGTAGATCGGAGGTCTTATAATATGAAAGGTCTTAGCTTGTACTATAAAAGCTAAACCTGAATCTCTGTATGACAAGATCCTTAACTTGAATAATGGGGACATAATTATCAATTATTTCCTGCTTTTTATACCTGAACAATCAGCAACTGGTAGTTTGATGTTTTGTTCTGTCAAGCCTCTATTTCTGGGGTAAAAGCCTATGTAGACTCTTTGCTTTATATAAAGACACAAATTATCTTTACACTCTCTGAATTACTATTCCTCTGTTAGGTTCCTAATGAATTGAACACTAGCAGATCTTGTTACTGTGTCAACAAACTTATGAGTTATGGCATGTTTGTTAAGCTTTTTGCAGTTAAAGAATCAGTACTCTCCCCCCCCCCCCCCCCCCCCCCAAAAAAAAAAAAAAACAGAACTCAAGGTACAAAATAAATTCATTCAAAATAAAATAACCGAGCCTACCCTGGAGAGTGAGATATAATATGCAGTGTGACCCATTTATTATCCAATTATCAGGACAAGATTCGCAATTGGCATAAACCAAACCAAATCCATTTATCAGGATTGGATTTCCCTTTTCAAAACCAGTTTGGTTTAAAGACCAATTATCAGAGTTTTATGATGTTTATCAAGAATAGTAAAGAAGAAAAATAAAACAAAAATGAGACAAATGAAATAAAAGAAAAAAGGCTATTGCATTAGAGTGCTAGCTAATTTTTTCTCAAGTTCATGGTCTACCAAAACTAAAATGTGAAGTCTAGGCAAGGCTAGGGGAACTGCGAGTTTAACTACAAAGAAAGGGCTTGAGCCTTGCATAAGTTGGAATGTTATCATTAGATTAAAATCATCATTCCAAAGTGGTCATCTCCATCCAAATACTACTATTACAAAGAATAAGAAGACAACAACATTGTCTATATTGTTTTAGAACAATAGTTTTTACCGGAACAACTAAGGGTAAGAACAAATCATACTTTTCCTATTTGGCATGTGTAATTAGCAAGATTTCCTATGATTACTTTTAATTTACCGAACAAAAGTTTTTCCCTAAAGCATTGAAAAGCTGATCCTGCTTAATTTTTTCTGGATTTCTACAACATCACATCTGAATAAATAATGTGCATGAACCTCTTGGATTTTCTAGAATGTGATTTGTTACTTAGACCAAGTCCATAAACAAACCAAACCCTTTATGAGAATTTTATAAAGTTATTTAACAAATGATTAAAAAGAAAGGATGCGGTTAACTACCAAAACAGGACATTATGGATCTATTTAGTGGGCTCATATTCTTGTTTTTCTCTTTTTCTCACTTCCATTTCTAATTGTTGGGGGGATTTGATTATTCTAAAAATCTAACACAGGATAGACATTATGCAAAGTTTATGCACTAAGGATTGAGGATTCTGCAACATTTACAACTACAAATTATGCAGGTATATTATGAGAAATTTATGCAACATGAGATTGAACTTTGGATATTAGGTTCGTCATTCGCTTTGGATATTGCAGCCAAAGGCTCATCGTGACTCGTGAAGGACGGAAAGAGGCCGTGTGATTCTATACTTTGGAAATCAGACATGAAACTAAAACACATTTGAAAAACAAATGGGTCAAGTTGGAAAAAAACAATCACCTACAACAACTACACCAAGAAACAAGTTGGACAAAAGGCACAACCAAAATCAACACATACAAAAACTTAGGTTTGAACGCATCTGAACGAGAATGGAGAATAACGTATCAAATCACAAAGCAATTTTCGATTTCGCGTGTTATCGTACGACACTAAGGAGGTATCAGGGTGTGTACCAACGGGCGGTGGCTAAAGCACGAAACGGTCTGAACTCGATTATTCAACGCTCTAAGCAGAAGCAAACATGGTCAATGATTTTGATTTCTGGTCCAATAAGAAACCTCATGGGCTTTGACTTGGACTATTATGGGCCTTGCCTTGCACTTCTACTTCTTGGATCTCATGTTAACTATATGGGCTTGCTTTTGGAGGATCGTCTTCTTGTAAGCTTCCCTTCTAGATGGAACTCAATATTCAATCAAAAAAGAAAATTGATTATGTGCTAACAACTTAAAAGGTTGGAACAGTGGTGTAAAAATTTATTTAGTGGAAGTCGTGTTCTATTTTTACTATGTGTAAAATAAATTTGGGTCAATAATAATCATGCATCACAAACGAAAGAAGTTAAGAAACACTTGTGATATGTGACTTGGGATAAAAAAAATATTATACACTAATAATCTAATAGTGAAATAATTATACTTTTATTTAATTATAAATTATTATGTATAATAAGTTAATTGATTTTTACAATAATTATCTTAAAAGTTATATATCATAAATTTTGATTGATTAAGAGAGAAAAAACTTTTACACTGACAATACTGTCATCGTTGAAATTCTCTCGTTAATTAGCGATGGTTTCATAAAGATTTTTTTTCTAATCTTTGTTAATTTTTGTTCCTAATTCATAATTTTCTTGTAGTGACCTCGTGTAAATTATTAGAATAGAGATGACCTTAAGCTAAATAAATTAACGGCAGCGTTATAATTAAAGAATTTCAAGTGGAACACTAATACAGCAGGAGGAAGATGTGTAATGATTAAATTCTTAAATATGGAGACCTATTACATCATCTTTTGATGTTATGTGCACATCTAAAAATGATGGGCACTATTTATTCAAATTTACCTGGTATAAGTATAACATTGGCCAATTCTAAAACTGATGTGCACATCTAAAATTGATGGCCTCGTGAGCTTCCTGATTTCGATTTTGGTGATTTTGGTGCTGTTGAGTTTGCTTGTTGGACTGAGCAGCTCCTGTAATTTGGACAAAGCTTAAATGTGTATTTGGATTTGTAATTCTAAATTTGATTTGATTTCTTGTAAAATCAATTTTATTGTCCTTACATGATTTTATTTATCGAAAAGGCTACTTAAAGTTTTAAAATATATCAGTAGTAGTATTTTTTATTATTCCAATGCTAACCAAAATATGCTATAAAATTGTTACTTAATCAGCAGCGCAATAGCAATAAGGAATGCATAAGCATAACTATTTACAAATAATAAATTTGTTGGTTCCTCGATAACTTAAAGTTTTATAACATTAGTTGGTGTTGCCACATGTTTAACTTGGTAGACTATATATGTTGATTTTTAGCAATATCTGTCAACTTGTACCGCAAGAAAATCCATGGGGACATAAACCTATATTATATCATATGTAATCCAGTTTTTTCATATAGTAAATCATATGTAATCTAGTTAATAGCCCTTTTCGAGATAAATGACAAAGAACAAATGCTAGGCTAGGTCAAGAGAGTACTCAAACTTGGAGTGCATAACATTGCAGCAGAAGAGAAGAACCGTTCAGTTTTGAAAAACGTTGCAACATTCTTCACTGATAACCAATTGGAAACGACATAATACAATCCTTGTGGGTGTTAGACTATGGTGTGAGTTGGCTAATCCTATTGTTTTCTTTTGGGAGTGTTATGATGAGCACCACTAAGAACTTATGCTGATGGGGACATATCAGGTCCAGGGGTATATCATGATTCGGAATGGTCCTTAAATCGCATTTACCGAGTGTGCATACACTCTGCTTCTAGTGTATCCTTTTCAGTTTGTCATCAGCTAAAATAATGATATAAGTGAAAAAAAGTATAAATAGAAAACACTTTTCCCATCTACAATTAATGCGGTCTCCATTAAGATTTCATTTCAGTTTAAATAAATTGTCAAAAGCTAGCTAGTTTGGGCGTTTATTTGTTGCCACATACATTACATCACAATTCACAATCACGAAATGGAAAGAAAAAAAGAAGAAGAAAATAAGATGATTTCTCCATCATTCCAGGAATATGTTCAAGCCATTTGATGAGTGGCTATGAAGATAAATCGTTGAAATATTATTGGTCTTTTAGATAGAGACATGGTTTCAAGAGACTCATGAGTGGTGTCTTGAGCTTGATTCGATTTAAATTTTTGAACATTTCGATTCCATTCAAAATTTTGATTATATTATATTTTTTATTTTCTTTTTTGTGAGTTATTACTTATTAATAATATGATAAATAAATATACTAATAAAACACAAACTAAATAATTAACCAAATTAAAAGTTCAAATAATTTTCACTTAGTTACCTCTCTTTCTTTGTGGTTGCCAATCTCAAACAAGAAAACAAAACACTTTTATCTCTTTTCATTGTTTATTCTTGTGTTGTCTCAAACAGTTATAGCTGATAATGGTAAGTGAACGACTACAATTCAAAAGAAATTAACAGTTTGTCAGGAACTAATGAAAAAGTTTATATTGTTAACTAATAAGGTATCATTATTAGTATACTTTCTTTTGAGACAATTACAACTTTTTAAGAAAATTAATATAACTGTACTCATGTAATAATTTATTTTCGTTAGTTCATTGATAAGCAGGGGAAAAAACGAGGTTGATTCATCTTTTTCCAAGGATAGATTTCCATTCAGATGCTCTTTCTTATTTGATTTCTTAGATTTTTTAATTAGATATCGAACCAATTCATTACTTTTTCAGACATCTGATTTGATCTTATTTCTATATATGTGAATGTGACTACATTTTTTCTAGGTAAGATAGCGATGTCGTTTTTGCAATAAAAAATGAAAGCATATTTGGATTATATAATTTTTAAAAAGTACATATATTTACGATAATTGCGTGAGACGATTTGAAAAATATTATTTCTTAAAAAAAAAACCAAACAATCATGCACAATAGTATTTGTTTCACTCCTTCAAAAAAGAAAAATCGTTTCACAAAGATGGACATGATAATTCTAAACTGAAATAATGTATAGCAGCAGAAAATAAAAATTCTAAACTGAAATGTATAGCAGCATTTTTTTTGCAACTAAATATATAACTCTCCTTTGATGTGATGAAAGCTTTGACAGGATGATGTTAGACAGGGGTTTGGGGGACACAGTCACACAGCAAAACGAAATTTTACATTATCATTCTTTTAATGATTTTATATTATTATTTAACTATAAATTAATATGTATAATAAATTTGTTAATTTTTATAATATATATTTTAAAAATTATATTAATAATCATTATTTTATTGATGGACAATATAAATCATTTTATTTTACACTGACACTTGTTAAACTCAAAGATTAATGTGCTTCCACCAGATAAATAGCAAATTATTATAAGATAAAACTTAAATACAATCTAGTGCTTTATTTGTTAATTCTTAATTAAAGTTGGAATTCTTACATGCCACTTATTGTCCCACCTTCTGACTCAAAATTCGTGGTTATTAATAATCTCTTCCTCTCACTTCTCTGACTTCTCTTTCCTCTAAGTCTCTATCTATCTATCTCTAATGTGACAGAAAAACAGGAAATGAGAGAATACAAGTGAACTTGTAATCACAAAAGATTTTACCATTATTTTCAAAGTAGACTTCTTTGTACAATATGTTTCTGCACTCACTAGACATTTCCCATTTGTTATGTCCCTACCGTACACATAAATACATGCAGCATTTAATTAGAAGAAGAAAGTACGTACGTACTGTGCCATTTTGATGATGATTTGGTTTTGCTTTGCTATCAATTTTGTGTTTTGGTTGGCGAGGAACCTCACAAGAGGAAACGTTCACCTTCCACCTTCCGAGAGAAACATTTTTGTAAAATACTAGGTAGATAAAATTCAACACCAAGAACCTAAATTTGAGCCCGTGGTATTTTGTCACATTTATAGATTTGATATCTTACCCTTAATTTTCTTTCATAGACAATTAAATTCCCGTGCTAATGCCCCTCTTCCTTCATTCCTATAGTTTGCAGTGCATGTGACTCTATCTCGTTGAAACAGGTAAACCCAAAATCATGAATACCAAAGTCTTGACAGTCCAATAACCAAGCACAATTATCCTCCCAAGATGGTAACAAACCCATGTTATTACTAGTATTCTCAAGGTTAGGTGTTGTGTCCCATAATGCTTCCACCAGAGGAGTTTCATCCAGCCACATGCTGTTTAATAGAGAATCGTCGCTGCAAATGCTATCTAGCAAAAGTGAATCATCCCCAGAAGAATTTTCAGCTTGTGATGAACTTGAATTCTCCTCTGAGTTGAGAAGAATCCCTTCAGTTTCTTTGACCTGATCATCAAGGTTATTGCCAGGTTGCGGCAAATGCTCTGCAGGGGAGGATGAACTATCCTGAGAAGATGCTGCAGCTTGTTTTTTGAGAGGCTCATGAGTAACGGGATCAATACCTATCTTAAGGAGTTTTTTCTTGATATGGGTGTTCCAATGATTTTTAATCTCATTGTCTGTTCTTCCGGGTAACCTGGCAGCAATCTTGGACCACCTGAGACAGCAATCAACCATATATTGAAATCCATTATACACAAAGATTGATGTGAATGTCTTTCTTGATCACAAAGACATGTACCAATCATATCAAACAAGTAATTGCTTTAGTTAATTCTAACATCTTCAACTGAATTATCATTATCTATCTTGTAACTAACGGCAATTTTTATTATTCTTCAACAAATATCAGTTCCGATGATGTGGAGTAACATTTTAGCTTGAACATAATTACGCAGGTCAATGAAGTTCTTCCCTTTCAAATTATACATACCATTTGGTATGCATGTATGAAAAATTAACATACGCAAAGTAAACAGTAGACGAGAATTTGAGAACAGATAAGAAGCTCCTACTATCTTGAAATTTATAAATATATGTTAGTATATCTATTAGTAAACCAGACAAGTATTCAATTGCTTCAGCCTCAAGTAGCCTTTGTTTCAAGCATGGTTTTTAATGCCGTTACCTTCTTCAACATTATTAATGGTTTTAACTTGAAGTCACAGTATTTTAAGGACTAAGCTCCTTCCAATATAATTTTGGAAAAGCCAAACTAACAAGCAGGGATCATTAATTGTTGAACATAGGACAAACAAACCCATGGTAATTCTTGTGTGAATACATTGTATACAGGCACAGACACTTAAAAGTACAAGATGTACAAAATAAATAAATAACAAAAAATCCATTTTTTCATACTTATAAAAACTGTGTTCACGAAAGAATTGTTCACAAAGAGAAGGCAATGCATGTAGCCAAGCTTGTGAAGAATAAAAAACCTGTTGCCAAGACGGGCATGGAGATCAATAACAAGTTGCTCCTCTGCCTCTGTGAGTAGCCCTCTCTTCAAGTCTGGACGAAGATAATTCGTCCAACGAAGGCGACAACTCTTGCCACAGCGCTTGAGGCCAGCGAGCTTTGGCACGGCGCGCCAACAGCATTGGCCATTGGTGAGAATGAAGTTGATGAGCTTCTTGTCTTCCTCAGCAGTCCATGGACCCTTCTTCACCCCAAGTTTGTCACAGCAGGGTTGCCTTCCCATAGCACTAACACAAAAACAACACCACTTCCTAGCTAGCTGACCAATATTGCAATTCCCCAAACTAAATGCAAAAGTCTTACCAACACTAGCTTGTAATGAGTAATGACCCAAAAAGCCCCACACCCCACCCACCTTTATATAAAGCCCTCTCCTTTTCTTGTCTAAATTATTAATTACATATACGTGCAATAAAATCATGCATCAAGAGAATATATTTTATTTTTTAAAAAAAGGGGGTCTCAGGAGGCAGGGATAAACAGAAGAAGGTTGAGGGCTCCACCATGGGTTGTGAAAGGTACGTTGGAACTAATATGGGGTTTTCTGGTGTTTTTAGCTACACAAAATGTGTGACGCTGAAAGATGTGTGACCCAAAGGCAGAACACTATATGTAAGCACCTCAAAGAAGTATACAAATTAATGTGCAAAATATACCTTTTTAAAATTTTCCATTACGAAATATGCAAAATCCACTGCCCTGATTTCACTCTTACTCCACCATTTCGTCATCACCACGTTTACGTGTCCCCTTAGCTTCAGGTTATGGTACGGTGAGGGCGATTGCCATCTATAAGTCTTGAAACTCTAGTTCTTTGATGTGCTCCAAGAAAACTGATCCAACGCTGCAAAATCATCACATCAAATAGGGACAACTAGGTGCCCTTAATTCAAAAGAGCTTATAGGCATTCCTGATATACAAGATTGGACAACGATCTATAGAGATTCCAAAGCCACAAGTTTGTAATTTTCTCCCTCTTTTCCACCTTTGCTTGTGTCCACGAAACTGGTTATCATTAATGAAAGTTGTGGAAATTTTACTGAGACAAACGTATGTGCCAAACCAATTGTGGAAAGAGTCCAATTAGCCACGTCTTTAGCATGTTTGGAAGGATGACTATAGGGGCTCGAGAATAAAGGTTAAGATTAATTTTACTAGTCATACCTGCGAAGAGGGTGAAAGTCTTGCAGATGTGCTAAAAGGGATTGATATTGACGCCCCAATGAGAAAGCATTGATGTATTTAGGTAATGTTCAGTTGCAGCATACGCTAGTTGAAGCAAAAATGCAAACGATAAGGAATGCATCCCTTGTAAATCTTATATGGAATAATGTTATATCAATACTTATTTTCTTTCAAGTTTTCTTCTTGTTATTTTACAGGAATTTACCTTGTTTTAGTTAGGTAAAATCATTATGCATGATAAAATTCTTTTTTTAAATATTTAGCATAACAGCATACTCAGAATTCGTACATGAGATTACTAATTAAATTGGAACAACCTCGTACCTCGTACCAATTGATCCATGTGTTTGGAAAATCTATTTTTTACTTCATCGAACAGAATAGATAAAGGGTGCTGAGAGTCATATTTGGGAATAAACAATCAAATGTGAACAGACAACAGAGGAAGGAACATATGTTTCCAAAACTGAACCACGGAAAACCTTAGCAGATATGATCAAGAAAAACCCTCTCGACCCTGGCACACTAGTGAACACTTGATCACAAGGTTCCATATCATTTCATGAATAAAGAATTGATTCTTAAATGCTAAAATTATTATGTAAAAGCTAGCTAATGAATTATTGATGTATATAAGACGGCTAATCATTATTAAATCTGGATTAGATTTTTCTATATTCAACATGTATATTATTTTCACAAGCTAGATATGATCATTAGCTGGATATGTATAAAGTTCGATCACAATCTTGGTTTGATATCTTTGACACGCGGACTGGGCATGAACTTGTTGATTCTAACGCGAATAATTAAACAGGCCGTTGTGTTTCGGCTACCTACGCCTAATTATTTCTAGACAGTTCCATTCTCAGATCAGTTTCGTAACAGATTGGTTGATGGATTAAGCATTGAGCATTCGAATACGTTTCCTTTTTTTTTATACAAGCGCATGTCTAGAGTGCTTTCTAATCTTTACCTAACCATTAAAGAAAAGGAATCACGAACGAGTAATTGGCATAATTGTACATCGTGAACCATGCACACCAAGGAAAAAAGGTGATCATTACTCTCTGACACCATCATAAACTAGTCAAGAGACATTTTTACATACACTTGGTATATACGACTTCTAAGCACAATATCACTTAAAACCTGAGATATGATCATTGTTGTTAAAAGAGTATAATTTCTAGTATAAATTTTTAGACTCTCAACCAATAAAAAATTATAGTAAAGTTATTAATAATCCTACTATATGACAATTTATAATCGGAAAAAATCACCAAAAAGAAAATTCGGGTAATAATATAAAACCTTTTACAAAATCAGTATATGCACTATTATTCTTGTTAACAATATTTGACACAAAGATTTACGCACAGTTTGGATACACTAAATGTAGACAAGAAATTCTTCCAAATAAAACATTGTCTTTTCTCGTGTGTTTAGAGTGCATGTATATATCCTTCACGGGATGAAAATGCCATTTTCCAAATAAGAATTTATTCGTAGGAGTAATCATTTTCGAGGCAGAAATTAATATCCACATTATAACGAGATTAACTCTTATAACAATTTTTTTTTTCTATATGGTAAATTCTAACTCAAAACGGTATTTAATAGAAATATATATATTAAACATGTACCCGAGATATGGTGCTTATAAATGATCAGTGGTTTCGACTGTTAAATGATATGAGATTTTGTAACTAATAAAATAAGTTTTCAATTTGTAAGCATCATTTTTAGATGGACTTAACTTTTTTGCTGTCATTTTTTATAATGTCCCTATACTGTCTCATTAAAATAACAATACATCACAATTTTGTTAATATTTAATGATGATATTTAATTTTTAAAATTATGAAAACTGTATAATTTTAAAGGACAACATAAGAAAAGACAACAAAGAAATTAAATTATTTTTAGATTATTTATATCCGATATTGTTTGCTTAGATACTCAATTGATCATCACAATTTTATCTTTACTAAAAAATATGTACTCCGGATATTATCCGCATAAAAGGTGTTCATAAACTACTTGTGACCTCAACCGCTCAACTTATGAAACTTTGTAACTATGAGAACATGTACTATTTGAATAATTCCCACATGATAATATATGCATTTCCTTATGATAAATCATAAATCTGATAGTGATCGAGAGACTTCAAATATAACATTTATTAGATCACCCACGCGGCACTTGTCGGGAGCAGTTACCAACCCAAAATTTCGGTCTCTTGACTTGTAGGCCTTTAGTATTTGTGGGCATGGGTGGACCCTTTTTCCCCGTCTAAGCTTCACAATCACACTTTATTGCTTATGTATGCAATATCTTAAAGAAAAAAAAAAATGCATTCTTATCATCATAAAAATCATTATGGATTCAACTAGTGACGAAACCCGTCAATGAAATTTGTGAATAAATACTGTTGCAAAAGTTTAAAGTCAAATTTGCCAACATTTTTAGTTTGAGCACCAATGATTTCTTTGTAATTCTTCTATTTAACCCAATTAAACTAATTGTACTGGGTAATTTAATATTGCATTTCATTGTACTACAATTAATTATTTTCAAAAGAAACTAATTGTAGAGCAATTTGATCTTAGCTTATTCAAAATATCCAATTTAGAGAGCTACGTGTCCAAAATCGTATTGACTTGCAAGGCACTACACGATACTCGTGAGATATCACCCTGCTTTCGTGATCTGTAGGAGCCATACACGTATAATTTCCGCATATTGAAGCAGACATAGAATAATGAAACTTCAATATCACTGTTGTACAATGTTACGAGGTTAAGCTATATATTTAATTTCACACTTCATTGCGTGTGTAGCCCTCATGATCCGCCAAAGCATCTTGTTATAAGCTGATCAAATCAAGAAAAAAAAGGAGTTCCTTACTTTAATCAATTAAGATTAGCGAGAAAATTAAGATAACATCAGTTACACGGATTATCACTGAGTACTCATTATGGAAGTTAGGTACAAAGACGTAGAGTGGTATGTATAAGCTAATTCATTGCTTGCAAGTTGGAGCTGTCCGCACCCATTACTGTAGAGGTTGTGAGTTCATTATCAGATTCTCCACTTTGACGGTTGCCCTAACATCCTCACACCACTTCAACTTCAACTTCGATATTTTGTTCCTTTTTTTAATTTCCTTTGGAACACTAGTCTAAAATAGCTTTTTGTTGCACGATATATACATTTATGATTCATAAATAATATTTATTGAAATGCATGACAACTAATATATATAATTTAACGATCATGCATTGATAATATAAACTAGTGTTATATTATTATTTAATCATAAATTACCGTTGTTAATATGACTTTTAAATATAATTATCATCAAAATCAATAAAGATAAATTATAATTGATGATCATAATATAAAATTATTTTATAGTATCAATGCACAATATATATAGTTAAAGAAATGAAAATAATATATCATGTTTACATTTTTTATATAAAAAACTGTGCCAAAAAAAAGTTGAGATAAAAGTTCCAAATCCAATTAATTAGAATTACAAGAAGTACCATATAATTAAACGACTTGGATTGAGGGTAAGGATTGTTGTTGTTTTTTTTAGGGAGGGTAAGCCGGGAAGGATTGTTGTTGTTTACATGGGTAAGGATTGTTGTAACGTTGTAGGCTTTAGGTCTTAAGTCACGACTATTCTCCATAATCTTATTTCTTGACAACAGTGCATGTAGATGAAAGCTACCTACAAAGATATGCAGCCGCTAAATTAAATTAGTATATATAGAGAGAAGGGTAGACTACTGTGCTCTTATTTATGGAGGGTATGCCCTTTATGATGGCTTATCGAGTGGAGTTCTTGGAAAATAAGAAAGTTACTTTTAAAGCGGTAAACTATAGATAATATGTGGTCTTATACTTTCAGAGTGAATAAAATTTTGCAATTAAGATCTTTAGAGACATTAGTTCACAATAGTTGTCTCTCAACTGAACAAATATTGAAAATATCTTTATACGATAATGAGAATGTTTAATTTTAATCGTTAAATTAAAATAACAAATTTTAGATTATGATACATAAGAATTCTATTTAAAATACCATGTAACTATCAAAATTTTCAAAGATATAATTTTAAAAGTTAAATTTTAGAAAATTATATGTAAACTTAATGAAATGGTAATTTTGTCACTTTGGATATGATTCATATTATATTTTATCATTATCTTATTTGTTATTTTGTTAGATGATGAACATCAAACATTGGATAAAATTAATGTTTATTATATTCTTATTATATTATATTTTTATCTTCTTCTCATATCTAATAATATTTTACCCATTGAATGAGTTTTACTATTCTTTATTTTAGAAGCTAAAAATTTATCAAACACATCCTAAGAGCAATATTATATTACACATTTTCTTAAAACTTTATAAAAAAAAATATAAGGATTATTTGATACTTATCATATACTCCAACGGAGTAAATAAGAAAGAAGTAGTTGAAAAATATTATAGAAAAAATTATTTATTCTAAAAAGATTGGTCCAAAGGATGTCGAAGTTTCAACGCCGTCAGAAGTAAACCATTAAACATCACTTATATTAGTACTACACAATTAAACAAACGGAGTATTTTCTATTTTTGTTTAGAGTCTAGCAAACCAATTGTATTACAAAGTTTTGATATAGGTGTCCTGTCGCATGTTGCTGAGACCGTTTCATGTCATTCAGACCATGCATCCAAAAAGAATAGTGGTAGTTCATGAATGTAGTCGAATCAATTAGCAAGCAATTACCAGTCTCAGCAGCTTTTTGTGTTATTTGGAAATCTGCAAAATATTCCTATAAACAAGGAGCATTCCAAGAATTAATAGTGCTCGGTAGTGGCTCACAACCTACTAAGCACATTGTATGGTCATTAATTCTAGCGTATCATTTTGGTAATGAGAAAATAATGATTAATGTTACTTTCTTATCAAAGAATTCTCTTACTATATCTGAAAGTAATTAATACATCAATTAGTGAGTAATGCATTCGTCACCAAGAAAATAATTGCTAATCAAATGGACGCATTGTCATGAAAGACTGCTGTGACTAACTAAAAGTTATCAAACCACTAGTTGTTTAGTGCTAGTGTGTTAGGGCAACCTCGTCAGTACTGTGTCCTGTGCACGCTTGAGATGTTTTTTCTCTTTACATTTCTTTCAATTATTTCAATTAGAGTTCTGACAGCGTAATCAATAGTTAGACTCAAAATTTCAACGGCATAATTTGTGGTCAGACGACAAGTGCAATTCCAACACAAAGCATTTCAGACCACAAGGAATTTTTTAGCTCAAGTACTATGGCTAAACTATATCTATATGGGTGTTGGGAGGAAGATTTAAGGACAAGATACGAAGTATGAGTTCAACGTAAACTAATATAATAAATCTTACATCAAATCAGGTCATTTATAAGATTTGAGACCCTTTTATGTTTACAAAATGACTTTGGTGGTAGAAGGCAGCTACATTCCATTAAAGCTTTCAATATTCAACACAAGATGATTCTAAGAAAATTACAAAAATGCAAATCATGTATTAGAAGGAAAAGAAAAAGATCAGCCCTTAATTATATATGTTTTCCTCTATTGATAATATAAATTTTGTTTTGCAGAAATTGATCCGTTAATATAAACACAGTTTGAATCTACACTGTTAACATGATCCACTGATAATGTTCATCAATTTCTTATATTAATTATTAATAGAAAAATACAAAAATAACATAAGAAATTGATGTATCATGCATTGCGAACAATTACTATTAAGTGTATGAATGAATTGACGAGAAATTATTTTGTCTTAATTACATGTCTCAATTTTGAGTTCTTAATAATTAATATATGTGTGGTTACATTAAATACTTCAAAAAGAAATTTTACCATCTTTCATAGTGGTCAAACTTATTCTTTAGGAACACTTTATTTCCATGTCTATTTTAAGGTTTACAATTAAAACTTTTTCTTGGAAATTATTTTTAGTATTATTCTCAAGGTGTGAGTATATTTTATTTCCATAAAAACAACTCAAATCTTACTAAATGAAATCGTGGGTGGTTTTGGATAGTGAGGAGTGGGAGAGAGAAAAAAAAATGTTTGCTGTTAGAATTATTTTTGTCTATGTAATCCTAAGAATAATAAAGTTTTCACGATGATTTCAAGAAATCTTATTCCAAATATAATAATAAAATTAATCTTCAAAACAAACGCTTAGATTATTATTATTTTACATTTGCTTACACATTACGGAACTGGAGCGGCAAAACCCTCTCCACCAGAAGCGGCGAAACCCCGATATTAAATTATTAATATGGTAGACTCGGAGAATAGGGTGACATTTCATTACAAAAGCCTGATTTTGAGTTAGATGGCTTACCTAGACAAAGTATATGTATTGAGAATAAATGTGTATTTGCAAGATTCAATTAATTAGGTTATTAATTAATAAAAAACTAATTTTTATTTTATTATCATATTTATTAATTTATTAAATTATTTATTTGATAAATTCTTGATTAAAATTAGAGACTTGTTATCATAAATGAAATTATGATAATGAGAAATAAGTTTTTTATAATTCTAATCTAAATTGTTTTTTATTGTATGATTATTGTGAATATGACATCAATAATTCGGATAGATCAAAATATATATGTAATGATCTTTAATGAATAAAAATTAATAAATCTCATTTATTAGATGACATATATAGATGATGCATATGTGGATGTCATTGTTGAACTGACTCAATTGTAAATTAATAATAATTAATATTACCTTGATATGTCAATAGAAAGTTCTCAAGAAGAAATATAATAATTTTATTTGACATGAGATTATCATAGTAATTAACAAGTTATTTGTTATTTTAATTTCAGACACCAAATACCTTAGGTCACTAGTTGAATGAAGATTAAATATGATAAAATAATTGTTGAATTAATGATTAATCAAGAAGGAATTCATTAGTTCTAGGTAAAATTAAGACCTTGGTCAACACAATTGAATGAAAGAATAAAATAATTTCTTAAGTCATTCATTGATTAAATATAATTTATTAACTTATTAGAGTTAAATGTAAATGATGGAAATAAATATTACATTATTCTTTTATTGATTCTTGAAGGTAAAAAAATGTTATTTTATGTTATTCAGACTTAAGGAGGGATGTTAGACGTCTACTTGAGTAGTAAATTAAGTATGATTAATTTACTATCGGTTTAGTATTAAACCTATGATATCACACACAAACTAATGTTCTAATCTTTACAAAAAAAATAATTTATTTGATAATTAAATTAAAGAATTTAATTTAATCAAATAAACATTTTAGTGAAATATTATTATATTTTTTTGTTAGCCCCAATAATATAATTAATATAAACAAAGAGTATTATTTTATAAAAGTGGTAGTTATTTATAAAATAAGAATAAAATTATATTGTTATATATCATGATCAAATCATGTGATTAATTATAATAATTAGTCATGATTATTTGAGAATTATCTTTGTTTTACAACAAGAAACTTCTTGAGATAAAAAGATATAAGATAATTTTTATTTTAAAATATAAAAATAAAGAGATATGAAATTATTTTAAATAAAATCTTCCCTATTTGAACAAAGGTTCAAATTTATGTCTCTTTAACATTATAAATAGAAAGTCTTTACATTATTGAAAATAAATTGTTGCTTCAAAAACACACATCCAAATACACAAATTTATTTTTCTCTATTTATTATTGTTATATATTTTTAATGTAAAATACATCTTAATTTTTCATTACAAGTTTTGAAAACACTTCATTATAATTATCAATATGTACTAACATGAGAAGAGACACCATGAGATGACACCGCTTCAAACTGATTGTTCATCTAAAAATTACTTTCCACGCAATGTTTCCAAGTTTTGTAATGTTATATGTTAAAAAACCCAACACTTTTGACGAATCGGTTTCCCACTAGGATACTGCCCTTTGCCAATCCTATATGGCTTCTTCAGAAGCCTGGTGTCCCTTCTAAATTATGCTTATGAATAGTATTTCACAATTATCTTTAACGGCAATCAAAAGCCTACTTGTTTTAGAGATTAGAAGAAAGATAATTTTTTTTACATAAATAAGAGTTTAATGATAATGCAAGTGTAAAATAGATCTAATCCTAAATCATCATTCAAATGACTTTTAAGACTTTTTGATAAGAGAATTTAAAATTTAAGAATTTCAAATATTTTAATTGATTTTTTTTTTCAAATTTTGTGTTTGGATAAAAAAAATTAAAATTGTGAGGGTGAAAAAAAATAAATGTAAAGAGAAGATAAGATATGGGTGATGTGCGTCCAAAAGATAAGAATACTGATGTGGCATGGGGAGTCGCAGGAAAACTGGGATACTACGGCGTACATCACCACATTTAACATTTAGTCAACGACGCAAGGCATAGTGTTTCTTGAAGTAGAGGATCATCTGCATGAGGGAAGAGTCGCGAGTTTAAGAACGAAATTTCGGTAACTTTCCGGTGGAAGAGAGAATAAATGTTATAAAAGAAATACGCAAACATTTTGAAATCGAAAAGAGAATTTTAATTTCTCACATTTTAAAAGAAAATCAAAACTTCACATTTTTAGTTGTTTAAAATTCTGTTTTAAAATTTCAAAAATTTGAATTTTTCAATAAAAAATATCCAAACAATGAATTTTAGATTAAAGAAATTTAAATTCTCTGATAATTTAATTTATTTTCCTCAACTAAAATTCTCTATCTAAACACACTCTTAAAGTAATTTGGTAAAATTTAATAAACATATTATAAATGATGAATTATGATTGAATGATGATATAAAATAATGTTTCTCGATAAACAATTACCTCATCCTTTAAAAAAAATGAGTTTGTGACTTTTCACACACACAAATAATCCCGTTTACTGATAAAAAAATACAGGAATAAAACCAGACCCAATTTTGATTTTTATTTTACAAGAGAAATATTGAACTAACACCACAAAAATTGAGGTATGGATGAAAAAATAGAAAGAGATAGAGATAGACGGGGTAAGGATGAATTCTTTATATAATTAAAAAAGACTTAAATAAGTTTAAGATTTATGTTAAGTGATCAAATTTTATTCTTAATTTCTTATAAAAATTTGTCGTTAAGTCTCTAATATATTAACATTTTTATTTCAAGTCTTTGTCATTAATTAAGTGATAAAATGTCACTTTATAAATTGATCTTATTTAATATTATCAATGATTATAAAAGGAGGTGCTGGGAATTTTTTTTCTTTCTTTATAATTGTTTAAATGTTTAATTTTTAATAAATAATAATTTTTAAAAAATATTATTTTTACACAATTAAAATTAATTTTTATATTAAATAATAATAATCTTAAGTGTTATTATAATAACAACAAACACATAATTAATTTTACACTAATTATCACTTTCATCATTGGAATAAAATAACAAACACAACTAAAAAATTTACACAATTTTATAGTAATTAACATTATTATAATAACAATATACAAAATTAATTTTATATAATTTTATGCTAATTAATTTAAAAATATATATGTATATAGATGAAAGATTTCAAGAGAAGGACTGGTGCCAAAATAAGAAGGATAAATAGTCACTTTTGTCCCTCAATATGTAATTCGTTGATAAATGTGTCTCTCAAATATGAAAATACAAAATTTAATCATGTAAAAAGTACGAAAAATATATCCGGCCATTAACTTCTGCATGTGACCGTTAATAAAATAATCTACCTGACACAAAGAGCCAAATTAACATCTCTAATTGCCATAAGGGCATATTTGTCATAATTTTTTTTGGCTTTTCATCTTTTTACTCCACTGACCAAATACGTTATTGAAAGATGAAAATATAAAATTTGGTCCCTGAAAATATAAAAAGTACAATAAATATCTCCAAACCTTACTAATAGATTGTAACTAATTATTATAATTTAAAAAAAATTATAATGATTGCGACAAAATAATCAAATTAATAATTTAATATTTTTTTAACTTAACTCATCTCAAATAACAAACAAAAGTTAATATATATTTAAAATTTTGATTTGATTGTTAACTAATATTCACATCATGGAATTAAGATGAAAGAAAAAATTTAAATAAGAAAAAATAATAAATAATTATTTTTGTATTTATTTTATTAACTTTAAATTAATGATAAAAACTAGTAAAATAAATTAAGTTTAAAAGAAAAAAGAATACTTATTTTATAAATTCATAAATAATTTTTTTTTTGTACTCCCATTCTTGACGAAAGGTTCAAATAAAAAAAATATTTGTTAGTAAAATATTATAGTTAAATTAAATTCATAAATAATTTTTAGGGAAAATTACAATTGTAAAGTAAAAAACATTCACCTCCTTTAAAATAATCTTTTTTTAAGATTATGATTTTATAAATGACCAATCAATAAAAAATAATTTTATATAATTTTAAAAAATTAATTAAAAAATCAATAAACTTTTATTATAATTTATAATTTATAATTTGATGTCATTTGTATATACTAAAAATCATTCATATTTTATTATGAAAAATTTATAAAAAAAATAATTAAATAAATAATGTTTGATTAAACAGAAACAATAATTTTCATTTTATAGTAAAAAAGATAAAAAGACAAATCATTGTAAATTTTGTAATTTTGTCCTTATAAATTTTGTAATTTTATCAATAAATTAGAATGACAAAAAATCAAAAAAATATTATATGACAAATAATAAAAGTTAATAATCGAATATATTTATTATATTTTTTATACTTTTAAAAACTAAATTTTATATTTTTATCTTTCAGAAAAATATTTATCAAATTACACATTCATGAACAAAATTGATTATTTATCCAAATAAAAAATTATTAGATATCATAAATAAAATGATATATTCAAGAGAAGATAAAATGTAGATACCCGCAACAAATTGATAAGGAAGCAGGGATCTGATGGATTTTGTCCGTGGTACGACGGGAAGCAGCTAAGCACTTGAACGGTTCCAATTTGCCGGGAAAACAGTCGGAAAACAGTCAAAACCGTGTAATGGGAAGTCTTATTTACTATTCTAGTATCTTTTTAGTAAATGTATGTTTCGAATTCTTTCTTTTCGATAAATAAATATTTATAATTGTTTTTTATTTTCTTAAATTTTATATTTTAACAAATATTCATAAACAATCGTAAATTATTTCTGAAAACTCATAAAATTCTTAAATATATGCTTAACGAATACTTTTAAGCGAATATGAAGGATTTTCATAAAATATTTGCTCCGGTGATATTGCGAAAACCAAATTTTTGAAAGTATGAAACAAATTTTCATCCAACAAGGTGGGTGACAATAGGTTACTTACTTTTTTTATATATAGAAAGGGAGTGTCGAGACCCTATATTTATGTATTACGAGGAAGAGAAAATTGTGCCACATCCCTCCACAAAAAAAGATTTACATACAGAGGGAGGATCCCTAAACACATGTAAGCCTGAGTTTTTTTAAGAAATTAATAGTCAAAATTTATAAACAAGATTTTATTTAAATAAAATTTTATTGAATAAGTTTTTTTTACCATATTATTAGTATGAAATATCTGATTACTGATTAGCCTCCCTTAAAAAAAACCTGATTAGTCATCTTTATCATTCACTGCTCAATCCAAAAACATATATTTAAGACTGCATTATGACCTGAGACACGACTGCTTGTACTTGATGGTAGACATGGAGTGGCAGCTTCACGTTGAGCTTTGGGGAAAGAAGTGTCACGTACTCACGTGTTGCTGACTAATTGAAATTAATCTAAACCATTAGATCAAAATAAAAGAGGGTACGAAACTGATACTCTTAAATCTTAATCATAAAATAACTAGATACCTTCCCCTTGAAAGTTATAATATATTTTATCATGCATCTATGTCTATAATTATGGTGCATAGTGAGGTAAAGTCGGCTGATTTAATTGCGCAAATTTTAATGATGTGAAGCTAGTAATTAAGTGCGTTCAAACCACTGCCAGTAATAACCAGACCTCTACAGGAATCACTGGACAAAGCTAAGAAACTATTATTTCATTTTTCCTGAAACGCAAAAATATAAACTTCAAACGTTCAAATTCACTCGGGAAAATAACATTGCATTGTTGACAAATAAACATACTACCAACACGAGCTATATAGGGGCACCTAAGAAACAGGACTAACAAACGGTAAAAAGTTTAATAATTTCGGTAAGATTAAAAATGCAATAAACATTAAATACCCGATGCCAGAGGGCTGGAAAGTTGAAGTCTCAAATAACTTACAAGCATCTAAAAGTATTCACTTGGGACCACCTCCAAGTTTGGTCATCATTTTCGCAATTACAGGAGCTACCTTTGGATTTGATTGGTGCTTGGCAAAATTAGCAGGGTTCTTCATAACTGCACACAAAAAAAAATAAAAAAGGAGAAATTGGAATTAATTACCAGCAAATCAACTATTTTCTACATATTTAGTGTAACTGGGTCATCATCAACTTCCTATCGAACTTGACGTTTCCTAATAGATCATTTCAAATGGTCATTTATTCCTGAGCAGGTTAAGCTAGTATGGATATGAAAATACTGTGTGTCTGTGTGAGTGTGTGTGAGAGAGAGAGAGAGCAGTTTCTTATGAATTGTTATGTAGAGTTGTAAACGATAAAAAGTTTCATTCTTTCACATTTTATAAGCTGTACTTCAAAACTGTCCCACTGCCCATTCAATTCCTCACAACCAGTAGCCAGGTCAATCAATTTCATTTGGTCTTTATGCCCAAACAGGATAGGAACTACTAAATGTGTGTGAGACAGACAGAGAGAGAGCGGAGAGCAGGGGATTTATATATTTCTCAGTCTTGTCAACTACTGAGTATTTAAATCTAAAAATAACCATGCAAAGACGAGCACATGACATTGCATGTTCAACTAAGTCAGAAGTTTATAAAAATTCAAGCTTTGCCAACGTCAAATAGGTTCTCAAATAGAGAGAAGTCCAAATTAAGTAGAACAGAAAAAGAATGGAACCAAACATTAGAACTGATAATTACCATCTTGAAGAGCAGCCATAATCTCTGGATCACCAAATGACGCCATCAGTTCAGGGTCCTGAGAAATGTTATCAGGCAACATTTGATATCAAAACGAAAATAAGCTTTGTGCGCATGTTCATTAGGGAGAGAGATTTTTTTTAGAGCAACTCAAAAGCACACAAAAACATCCAAAGGCCAGATTTACTTACACTCAAGATTTTGCTAAAATCAATGTTTCCAGGCATGCCACCAGCCCCTGGGAATCCCCCAGGCATGCCACCAGCCCCTGGGAATCCCCCAGGCATGCCCCCAGCCCCTGGGAAGCCCCCAGGCATGCCCCCGGCCCCTGGGAATCCCCCTGGCATGCCCCCGGCCCCTGGGAAGCCCCCAGGAAACCCACCAGGCATGCCTCCAGGATTTCTACTGGAAGATGATTGCTCTTGCTTCTTAGCCTTCTCATAGGCAGCCTGGAAAAATACACAGCAAATTAGCAACTAAATAACATGGGTATGACATTTTATGGCATGCTCTATTTTAGCATATCTATATCATAATTGTGAACCTGAGCTTCAGCACGGCGCCGCTGCCTCTCACGCTCCTTTTTTTTATCCTCTCTTTCTTTGTGCAGCCTTTCATATTTCCGACGGTGTTCCTCTATCTTGTGAGCATTTGGTTCCACCTAGGCAATCCAATATTTACAATGAGACACCAAATAATATTTCAAGGTATATTTCCTTTTATGTTTACAGGTAAATCAATTCAAGGAATCCATCACTTATGAGGATAACATCACATACTGTAAAAAAACAACAGATTGCACTGGTTGTATGACCCACTACTAGAGGCTGTTATCAGTGGAAGATAAATGACATGAAGGGACAAGAAAGCAAACCTTTTTTAGTACAGCATTTATTTCCTCGTCATAGTCTAACTTTGAAGCCACATGAAGATCCTTTGCAGCTTCTTCCCATTGACCAAGCATTGCTCGTGCTATGCCACGTGATTTGTATCCTTTAGCAGAATCAGGATTAATCTGGAAAAAGCAATATAAAATAAAAATCCTTGTATACAGGAACAAAGAAATGTTATTGAAACCAGGGTTGTTAAATGACAGCGCTATGGTCGCCATAAGCAATTTGTGAAGGGAAGCCTGCTATGGCAGTGGCATAGGCTGCAATGGCATGTTTATATGGCAGAATTTTGGTCTTCCGCCATTGATAACACTGATTGAAACCCATAATCCCTCAATCCAGTTGTCATATGCACAAGCAGGGGCAGAACCAAAAAAAAGTAGGAGTGCTATACAATACAATTTTAGAAGGGGCAGATTTGACATTTATAGGAGTGACTGCCTAATGAGTTATGTAACACAGGAAATATTTGGTTTACAGATTCCCCCCCACCCCCCAAAAAAAGAAAAAACTAAAGCCCAAATTTTAAAAATGCTTAGATCCTATATATTTCCAAAATCATGCACTTCATAGGGGAAAAAGCTCCCCCAAAATGAGTTTAGTCAAGTGAGAAAGTGTGTATTTACCAATAATTTGATTGAAGTTTATCAGGATCTTAACCCATTAAGTATTTTTGAATGGATATTGCCTTAGTTGCTCACATTTGAGACACGTTTACTCTAGTGCCTTGTTCTTTCAGAGAATAATGCAACAAAAGCATTAAACACGTACACTTTATTCACAGATCTATTTTAAGACAAGCAAGGATGTAATTCAGTTTGTCAGCCTAAGCAACATAGGGGAGAGAATATAACCTCCAAAGCAGCATTTGCATCACGGATCGCAGCATTGGGTTTCTTCATTTTGATGTAAACACTGGCTGTAAATGATTTATAAAATATTAAGAATTAATCCTTATCTTGGTGATAAAAACAATGTAGAAAGAGAACAACTAAATCAGGTCATACCTCTAGTTCCATACATTATGGCAGAGGTAGGATTGAGTGAAATAGCTTCTGTTAAGTTCTCAATCGCCTCCTCCAACTTACCTGCATTACATAGTCAAATGATCTCCAATTACTGTTGCAGTTTTAAATAATATTGCCAGAAAGAATAGCATAAACACTTGATAGATGATTGAAATTGGAGTATTTTGGGGTGAGTTTAGTGGGAGAGTTTGCAACTTGGGTTGTTCAAAAGATGTAGCATATTTTGTTAATGGAAAAAAAAATTTATCCATTCTAAAGATCATGGACAGAGGTGAGTTTGCAACTTATTATTATTGTCGTTGTGTTTTCATTTCCTCATCCTTGTATGTTTATTATGGATCCTCATCCACAAGTGCTATCAGAGCCTGTGGTTGATTGAGGGAAGATAGTCATATGAGCATGACGGAACAGAGGGTAATATCATCCAACCACACAATCAACACCTGCTTGTTATCTAGGGTGCCACATTCTAAGCTAGGGAGAGTGTTTCCCACACTACAGATCATACTATGAAATTTGAAATGCTGCTCTTTGATTGGAAGAATAATTGCACAATGCGACAATGCACAATACATGTTCTTTGAGTATTTGTGTATACAACCTGTTATAGAATTACCTAAACACTTTGAGAAGAGGTAGCATTTATTAGCTGGTAAAAGGTCACATACTTAAACTGAGGATGTAAAGCATCAAACTCCATATGTTTAGCATTGATTTCCAAATGATGAATAACAAAAGAAAGAATGCATCTAGCATTAGGGATGGCTCCAGACAACACAAATAATGTCAGTTACATCCTATGAACTAGACAGATATACAAGCTTCCTTATACAGTAAAAACTTAAAAAAAAAAAATCCTTGAATCCTACAGGGTTCCTTCCTGCCTACCTTACCATCTACAAGAGTTCACAACCCGAGCCATCCTAAAAAAAAAAGAAACTAACATACCCCAGTGCCCGGTGGCTCCTCGCTATGCGAAGGTATGGGGGGTCATTGTACACAGCCTTATCCTTGCATATGCAAAGAGGCTATTTCTAGATTTGAACCCATGACCAACCAATTACCAAGGCCAACTTTATCGTTGTGCCAATCCAAAAACTGTAGTATATCTTACTGCATTTTTTTCTGTGCATTCTAAGTATCATTGACACAGATAAATAAGGCCACTCCTCTTAATGTTTTCGTATTTCCTTTTTACTTGCACAATGGTTGTGAATCCATCCACATCCCAAACGATTGCCATGTAAAAAATAAATAAATAAATAAATCACATACATCAGCATTATCCGCTTTACAATGAATGTTACCTTCAGAAATAGCATCCATGGCTTTAATTTTGGCCATCTGCGATGCATCACGATTCTCTTCAGTAACCTCGACAGAGGGGTCTCCCATCTGAAACGTGACACTCATTTGCCTTAATTAAAAACCCAAATGCAACATGAACCAACTAAAATTTTTATTTTTTTATTTACAAAAACTAAAATAAAAAAACCTTCTGTGGAGGATCATCATCAGGCTCACAGGTTTCACCCTCAAGCTCAACATCGGATTCAATAATTACATCGTCCTCTTCTTCTTCTTCTTCTTCTTCTACCTTCTCGTGCTCCTCCGTAAGATCCTCTATGTCCTCATCCCTCTCCACGCCCGTCTTCCGTACACAACACAAAGCAACGTATATAAGGATTCACACACAACGCGCGATTTTATTTTTTTAAAAAAAGTAGTGGCAAGTATTTATAGAACATTAGGGTACCGATTCGGAATAAGCAGACTCAGGAAGTTTCGCGCCGAGACTGAAGAAAAGAAGAATCAAAGACAGTAAGTTAATAATAATAAAAGTGTGGTCTTGGAACGCAAATACGAGTGCTGATTAAATTGAATTGAATTTTATTTATTTTACCTTTGAAGATAGTCGCGGAAGAAGGAGAGTGAAGGATCAGCGAGGAGGGAAGGGTTGGACTTGCACTGTTCGATGAAATGCTTCAATTGATTGAGTTTTGATGCGTCCATGTTTGTGTTTATTTGGTGTGGCAGCGCGGCGCAGTGATGTTTTCTTCGGTGGTTTTTATGTTACACGACAGGGTCTCTAGACTTTTCTTGACGGATTGGGCTTCTAGTAGCTTCTATTTGGATATGTGTTAGGAAATATTACTTTAGTTATTAACGCCCACCGTAATCCACTCAACTCAATTCAACTTTCCTTTTCGTATCCTAGGATTGTATTGGATTTGGGACGATTCAAGTGAATAGATTTATATATAAAATAAAAAACGTGAACATCTCAGCAAATTACACTAGTTTTCTTATTCTTTACCAAAAAAAAAAGAAAAAGATTTTACTTTACCAAAAACACTATTTTTCTTATTTTCTTATTTGGTTTTAAATTTATTTATTTATTGACAAAAATATGCTCGTCTCGTTTCAATGTGTAATAAAGGAGTGCATACTACTAGGAGTGAAATCAAAATCATTAAGGCACTATTTAATCAGCAATGAATTTCATTAAGGCACAAGAAGTGCAAATAATTACAAATGCAATGGATGTGTGTCAATCCATTTCAACAGGGTTTTCACAAAAGGGACAATTATTGGACAAACAAGTCCCCCAGATGACAGACGCATTCTTGTTGGGAGACAACCTCTTGCAACTCTCCAAAGTAATAGCTTCATTTTTTGAGGAACATCCAACTGCCATATTGAGTTCCAATCACCATTCTCATGAAAATCAACATTATCAACCATATTTTCCATGATGTGGTAATAGGTTGATTTCATAATGAAGTTGTCATCCTTGCTAAGCTTCCGAATGACCTTATCCTTAGCATTTTGCAAACATAGTGGCATAGATATTATACGCTGTGCATCCGTGTCATGAAAAATCTCATGAATAAAAACAGAATTCCATTTACCATTCAAGGGATCAATCAAATCATTAGCCTTTAAATTTCGCAACCTCGAAATTAAAAGAGTTTGTATATAGGAGGAATCACCTGCCCTAAGTCATGGATTTGCCCTTACATTGATCAATTTACCATCATTCAACCATCACGTGTGAAGAGAAGATGTTACGCCAAATGTAACTTGGGTTATGTTTCAAATGAGAATCCAAAAAGTCATCCTTTAGAAAATATTTAGTTTTTAAAACTAATGAAGCAATAGCACCGTGATCAGAAATAAATTTTCATCCTTGCTTCCACGGTATGGCTAATATAAAAGCATAAAAATATTGGAAACTCATACCTTCATATTCTTTCCTCGTAGCCAATCAATTCCAATTGAACTAGTTTATCCCCTTGTTTGAGTTTTTGTTTAATTCTCACAAAAAAGAGTTCAACATTCTCTGAATTTTCTTCTGAAGAGTTTATGGAAGCATAAAAGTGTTCACGCAATAGGAAGGACTTCTCTGAACAACTGACTTGATAAAAACTTTTCTTTTAGGTTTTGGGAGATGTCTTTTAGATCAGTGTTGTATCTTCCTCCAAATTCTATCCCTCAATTAATTAAATATGACTTTCTTCTTTAGACCTATCATAGAAGACATATCAAGATATTTCTCAATTCCAAAACATTTAACGGAAGTGTATGGAGATGAATTTTCCAATGGAGGTACTCTTACTTTGACAAAGTAAATTAAATTATGCAATTTTAGTAATTAAATGACAGATTATATTTTCTTAACCGTTACATGTTATTACAAAAAATAAAAAATTGACCATTTCACATAATCGTTGCATTTCCTTATAACGGTAAAAAATGAATAGTGAATTTCCTTAGTATAAATTAACTCCAAACAATCAATGATGCCTCAACACCCAAAATTTTTAATGAACCTCATCCCGATTTTAGAAGATATTTAAAAAGGAGAGTCATCAAAAGTAAATACATTAACATCTTCAAGCAGATTTAATGAAGCATATCTGAAAATATTTTGAATGTAAAAATAATAAAAAAATGAACTCTATTTTAATGATAGATTATTTATGTTTTTTTATGTATTTTAAAAGTTATTATTATTAATTTTAATTTGTATTATATTTTATGTATTTTAATTTTGAAAGATAAATTTTATTTAGTTAAAATGTATTATACATTTATTTATTATTAAATAATTGGTATTTAAACATATTAACTTGAAATTAAGATGTATAATAAAATATAAAAAAATTAGATATATTGTGGTATTCATTTGAGAAACTTTAGCGATTTTTTTGGTTGAAGTAAAAAGTTAATTGAGTTGTTTAAACTTTAAAGTAAGAAATACAATAAAAAAGTGTGAAATATTATTAAAAATATAATGGAGAAACTTTAATAGATTTTTTCGTTAGAGATATGACTAATTCAAAGATGCCAATTCGGACCCCACCCCTACCCCACACCAAAAGTTCCCAATCCGTGTTAATAAATGCTTAGGTGCAAACTTGACCGACAAATACTCCCTCTCTTCTTGATCTCATATACAAGAGAAAAAAAATATGATAGGCTAAAGTTAGTTAATCATATATTTAATTATATTAATTTCAATTAAAAAATATTTTTTAAAATTTATTTTTCATCGAAACTTGATATAAGAATAAAAAATAATTATTGAAACTTGATATAATAACATTAAATACTTCCTTTGTTTCATTTGTATGATATTTAGGCTATAATACATATATTAAAAATATAATTAATTTTTCGAATTTGAGAAAATATTATTGGACTTCCTAATATACACTTTATCTCTCTAATAACTACTCATTTACTCATACTATACAGTAATAAATGCTCATGGTGCACCCTTTCATCTTCAGCAAGTAAATATTATTGCTTGAAAAATAAAAAGTGGCTTTGAACATAGAGAGAGAAATGTTTTGAGAAAGACTCCGAGAATTGGAAAGAATATTATTAATGCATGAAGTGGTATTGATTAAGGGTAGTTTGGAAAAAATACTTAATGCAATATTGGTTTTGTAAAATAACATATAATTTGAAACAATTTTTCTCTCTAAAAAGTCATATAAAGTGAAAAAGAGGAAGTAAGATAAAATTAGTTAAACATAATATGGTTTACATCATTCATCCATCCTATTTTAGAATATGATGCTAAGCAATTTTCAGTTTTTTAAGGGGGTCAGCTACCCCTTGGAGGAACAAAACAACAATTAATAAGATATTAATGGTTGTGTTAGTCCTCTAGGAAGACAAAACAACAATTAGAGAATATAGCAGAAAACATATCAGATATGGAAAACTAGTGAATAGATAAAGAGAAATGTGTATCTATAATTGAGAAATGGTAGAATGACAAGAATACTTCTTTCACATGGGTTTGCTCTTTACTACTGAATTCCACGACTCAATTCAACTGATAGAAATTTTCCAATTAATCCACTGTACAGCATATCTTCCTTTATAAATTATACATGCCACTTAAACTAGTATATAGTATATCTTCTAGACCCTCTATCTTCATTAAGCGGGGCTTTAACATCATTTCAACTCCATTATGCAAGTTTTATGTAAGAGATGAATTTTCATACATTATCTATATAAAAAAATTACATCATTAGATTAATTAAAAATCATTTTAAGGAAAAGTATTCATGGACTCCTAATGTGCCATTAAACATACAGTAAGAGAAAAAAAAGAAAAATATAAATATTATGATATGATATAAAGAGAGAAATACATTAAAAAATGTAGGTATTTAAAAGTATCAATGTTTATATATTATTATCTTATTTTAAATATAACTTTTAAAGTATTTAATACATAATTTAACAATCTTATCATAGATGAAAATCTAAAATCAAATGAGTGTAAAATAATTTATTACTACCGCTTAATTGTTTATGCAGTTTTTAAATTTCTTTCTATTTGAACTGTGAAGAGTTGTTAGATATGGAGATTTTAATAATCATCATTCCTGATGTAGAGCTTTAGCCAGCTACGAGGAAATATAAAGAAAAAAAATCAAATAAATTAACCAAGAGACACGGGCATATACAAGCAATAAGAATTTATTTCCTTGTCTGTCTTCTAGAGATTTGGAAGGATTGCTTCTAAATAATCATTTCACCCATAAATTTATATACACAAAATAATTTAAAAATAGAGAAATATTTGAATAACACTCACGTACTCCGTATTATGAATAAATTTAAGCAAGTCCTATTCAATACAGACTGCAGAGTAAGCCTATTTTATTTAGTGAGACATGAAATTGATCTAACAATTATCAGTACGATTAGTGAAATAATTTGAATTTTCACTTTACCTGTCCATTTTGCTTAAAAACTAAAATGATACTGAACTAGACAATGAAAAATAAACGACAAGACCATCAATGATGAACTGAGTTTTTAACAAAAAAATCTTGAAAGATTATTTAAAAAGAAAAAAAAAAGTAATTAGCATAACGTAGAGCGTCCATTGCCCGTCGCTTACACATTACAAATGGTTGCAATTAAATAAAATAGAATCACAATTCACGAATCACTATATATATATAATAACCATAAAATAAAAAACAAAGGAACCATGCAGTAGCAATACTAACTAAAAAACATGGGTTCCTAGCATGCATATGAGGCGTTGTTACTCTGTACAACATCTATTTCCTTATTGTATATTGATATTACGCTTATGTTCAAAAGCACACCAAACTAAAGAACCTACGCTTTCATTCTTCCATCAAGCAGAAAGCTTCTGCTGAACATGGATGCTTTCCTTTTCATTCTTACATTCTTGTTGAGCTTCCACAAACTTTCTTCTGCCGCAAGCAGTTCAAAAACATATATTATCCATGTGGAGGGGCCACAGGATAAGACACTAGATCAAACAGAAGATTTAGAGAGTTGGTACCATTCATTCATGCCACCTACTACTATGAGCTCTGAGGAACAGCCTCGAATGATTTATTCGTACCGGAACGTGATGAGTGGTTTTGCTGCAAGACTTACTGAAGAAGAGCTGAGAACAATGGAAAAAAAGAACGGCTTTATCTCTGCTCGTCCCGAAAGGATGCTGCATTGCCTAACCACAAATACCCCACAATTTTTGGGGTTGCAGAAACAAACGGGATTATGGAAGGAATCAAACTTTGGAAAGGGAATAATAATTGGGGTGCTGGATTCTGGAATCACGCCTGGTCATCCTTCATTTAGCGATGCAGGAATGCCGCCGCCACCACCTAAATGGAAAGGGAGATGCGAGATTAATGTGACAGCTTGCAACAACAAACTAATTGGAGTAAGGGCTTTCAACCTTGCAGAGAAGTTGGCTAAAGGAGCAGAGGCAGCAATTGATGAGGATGGACATGGAACTCACACAGCAAGCACAGCTGCTGGTGCTTTTGTTGATCATGCAGAATTACTAGGAAATGCCAAAGGAACAGCAGCTGGGATTGCCCCTTACGCTCACCTGGCAATCTACAGAGTATGCTTTGGAAAAGACTGCCATGAGAGTGACATATTGGCAGCAATGGATGCAGCTGTGGAGGATGGCGTGGATGTAATATCAATATCCCTCGGCTCGCATACGCCGAAATCTATTTTCGATGATAGCACTGCAATAGGTGCATTTGCAGCAATGCAGAAGGGAATCTTTGTAAGTTGTGCAGCAGGAAACTCTGGCCCTTTCCATGGCTCCTTAATTAATGGAGCCCCTTGGGTCCTCACAGTTGGAGCAAGCAATATTGACAGAAGCATTGCAGCAACAGCAAAGCTGGGAAATGGGCAAGAATTTGATGGGGAATCTGTTTTCCAGCCTTCCGATTTCTCTCCAACATTATTACCCTTGGCATATGCTGGAAAGAATGGCAAACAAGAAGCTGCATTTTGTGCTAATGGATCCTTGAATGATAGTGATTTCAGAGGCAAGGTTGTTTTGTGTGAGAGAGGAGGAGGTATAGGAAGAATTCCCAAAGGAGAGGAAGTAAAAAGAGTAGGTGGTGCAGCCATGATTCTCGCGAATGATGAAAGCAATGGCTTCAGTCTCTCAGCTGATGTGCATGTTCTACCTGCAACACATGTAAGCTACGATGCTGGACTTAAGATTAAAGCCTATATAAATTCCACTGCAATACCTATAGCAACCATTTTATTCAAGGGGACTATAATTGGAAACTCCTTAGCTCCTGCTGTTACATCCTTCTCTTCAAGAGGTCCCAACTTGCCAAGTCCTGGTATTTTGAAACCAGACATCATAGGACCAGGCGTGAACATCCTAGCTGCCTGGCCATTCCCTCTGAATAACGATACTGATTCAAAATCCACTTTCAACTTTATGTCTGGCACATCAATGTCATGCCCACATCTTAGTGGCATAGCTGCTTTGCTCAAAAGCTCTCATCCTCATTGGTCACCAGCTGCCATAAAATCTGCCATAATGACTTCTGCAGACATAATCAATTTTGAACGCAAACTCATTGTTGATGAAACACTTCACCCTGCAGATGTTTTTGCCACAGGTTCTGGTCATGTGAATCCATCAAGAGCAAATGACCCTGGGTTAGTTTATGATATTCAACCTGATGATTATATACCTTATCTGTGTGGTCTAGGGTACAGCGATACCCAAGTTGGGATCATTGCACACAAAACAATTAAGTGTTCTGAGACTTCAAGCATTCCCGAAGGAGAGCTTAACTATCCTTCATTTTCTGTTGTGCTTGGTTCCCCGCAGACATTCACAAGGACTGTGACAAATGTGGGTGAGGCCAACTCATCTTATGTTGTCATGGTTATGGCACCAGAAGGGGTTGAAGTGAGGGTCCAGCCAAATAAACTTTACTTTTCAGAAGCAAACCAGAAAGACACGTATTCAGTGACATTCAGCCGTATAAAGTCGGGTAATGAAACTGTGAAATATGTTCAAGGGTTTTTACAATGGGTCTCTGCCAAACACATTGTAAGGAGCCCTATCTCGGTCAACTTTGTATAAGACAACACTGTTAGCAAGCACCGAACAGTACTACAGTAGGACTAGTGCAATGGTCAGATAATTGCCTTGCTAGCTACAACTGGTATTAAGTGGCAAGTGTCAATCATACCACAACATTTTCTTTTCTATTTTCATTCAATCATCGAATAAGGAAAATTTAAACTAGAACTCCTTTAAAATCTTCCATCCAAGTTTGGTCATGAATGTGAAAAATGAAATAGAATAATAAAATCTCTTTATAGGTAGAATTTGTCAGCCAACCAAACAATGAAAGATTATTTTGTTCAAAATATGCAATCAAACAGATGTTAACATGGAAAGGATGATGCAACATTAAAAATGAACAAATTACATGGGTGTTAAATAACCAAGCTTAATAGAAAATGCAGATAGTTGCCAGATATTTCTCTCAACTGAAACTTTTTAAGTAGCCAAATCTACAATACTTACGAACTAATTGATCAATTTGTGTGAATCATCAATTTTAAAGATGCTTATACTCCATGTTAAGTACTTACTAGTTACTACTTAGACATGGTTTTTTTATAGGAGTTTCCTATCAGTGTCTCAATTTGTATTAAGGATTTCTGAATTAAAAGGCAGTACAAGTAAAGATGAAACCATCCAAATCAGAATAACTACTCTAGACTCCAATTACCAAGATATTCTCTACATGATCCTACACTATTCTCTCCCCTACCATATAGCAGAACCAGTTACCCTTTCTCTGTCCATAACCTTAAGACTTAAGAGGCCTCTCCATTGAATCTGGTTTCCTATCAGTTTTCAAGCACACAGATTGATCAACCCCAAAAAACACTTAATCAAAATGGCCACTATACCAAAGATTATACAGATACAAGAAAAATGATTTATATTTTGTACTATACGCATAAATGCTTTAAAAAAGAACAACCAAAATAAAAAAGATATATTCATAATTAACATTTAACAATGAAAAGAAAAAAGTCAAAATCAATTCCTCTTACCTTGCCACATGTTTTAGTGTTTAAGATGAACACACTGTCTGCCGTCATGGTCATTATTCCATTGAAGTTTTACAAAGTAATGAGGCTGTGTCAAATCAGATACCTTGAAGGCAGCAATATTGATAGCAATTCAGCGGATACCAACACAGGCCACATCACAGAAACAAATAGCAACAACAATAGCGGGCCAAGAAGAGTTATTAAGAAGCCCACTTACTTACAGGAATTCGTTTGAGGCTCCAAAGGCACGAGGGCACTAAATTGGTTGCACAGACTCTTGTTACAGCATTCCACTAGTTTGTTGATTGTGATAATTCTGTTATAACAATTTCGATTCTGTTAGAACATTAGTATAAATATGTAAAAGAAGTGGAATGAATAATCAATCAGAACAATTATCTCAATTAGTTTTCCTTCTTAGTTCCTTAGCAGTAGTATAGCAGTAGAGTAGGGTTGGTAACAGCCTCACCAATCCCAAATCCTAGTCCTTCACCAATTCCCAATGCTAATATTAGCCCTAAACAAGAGGGCAACAAAGGTTTGTGGATGGGGCTAGAAGTTGGTATTGAACTATTGGTATAGCTGCAAGTTTCCTTATTTTAGGGTTAATGTGGAAAAGGACTAAAGAGAAAAAAGAAGATCCACTTTTTGATGATTTGATCAGAGCATGGATGATGAATTCTAAAAGGGCATGGGATTGGAGAACCAACGTTTTACGGTTTTAGCAACTGGCTTTTGCTCTGGGGTGCCTTCCCGCGTTTTCTCAAACTATTTGGTGCCAAAATGCTAACTTGTAATAAGACAATCGAAGACAGTAAACTGTTTTTTTAATATATAACAGAATTAAGATTTTTACACTATTATCAATTAATTGAAAAATATTTTAGATATGACTTTAAAATAATTATTATAACCGCGTATAAACTTACTATTCACATACTTTGTTTGTTTTTTAAATTCAAAAAGATCAAATTAATTTTAAAAATTAGGAAAAAATAATAAAATTTCAAAACTAATACCTATAATAACATGTGCACATGTTAGCTAAACCCCTCACACACATATATGAAAAGTTTAAATACTCTTTTTGATCCTTATATTTGTGCTTACTTTTCAATTTGGTATCATAGTTTAAAATATGTCAATTTAGTTCTTATAGTTGTGTTTTTTTTCAATTTGGGCTCGTTGTGAAATCATTGTTAACGTCGTTTGTTCGATGATGTGCCTAAATTTCGAGGGGAGAGTTGGATTTGTGATGTTAGAATAGTTGTTATTTAGAGAGGAAAAAAAAATCATAAAAGGTGTGTATAGGACAGTTGTTTTTGGTGGTGGTGGTTTGTTACTGTTGAAGGCTGGGGTTGATGAACAATAGAATGAGTAATATGTCAAGGGTAGAAGAGGAAAGTTCAATGAACAGTAATATGTGGTGGTTAATAAAAAGTTGGATAAAAATGCAATTACAGGAACTAAATTGACATGTTTTAAACTATAGATACCAAATTAAAAAATACAATTGAAGGAAATAAAATGATATTTAAATCTATAAAAAACATATCAAGTGAGAACTTTCTTATTATAAGAAATAGGAATCATAATTTTTTTATGTGAGATCGACGAGAATAAATATTGATTGTTATACATGTATATATGAGATTTGCTAATCAACTTAAACCAACTGACTGTTTTCATCACTAGTAAAAGTTACCAACCTACGCATGGGATGTATCTTTATTTTTTAGAAAAAAATAGTTATAATTTGTTAACTTATCCTTTCTAAAAGAATAAATTATTTCTAAAAAATAAATGAATGTATACACCCACTTATATTTTAGAAATAAGTTAATATGTTACCACATAGGTATATTTTAAAATAATTATAATTTATTAACTTACTCCTAAAAATAAGCAAACGTAGTTTATTAAATTTATATATGAAACTAAAAGATAAATATACATAGCTTTTTCAGTAACTAGTATTTAATTTTAGTATTTTATGAATAATTGTATTGTTGTGAGATATTATTTTTAACTTTCTTAAAATGAGATTTGTTATTGTTATAGATGTCCCCATCACTCATCAATATAAAGTGATTAAAACAACCCAACACTACTATAAACAACATTAAGACCACAAATAACTTTTTTTTAAAGCCAACAAATAACAAACAACTTGAGGAAATTTATGCCATTGCAATTGCATGACTTAAAACCTTACATTTTTGCACAACTCTCAGTTTTAGTGTGCGTAAAAAAAGTTAATCAGATATTAAGGGCTGTGTTAGTGCTCTAATAAGACAAAACAACACAGTTATAGAATATGGCTGAAAACATATAACGAGAGATAGGAAACAAGAGAATAAATATAGAGAAATGTGCATCTATCTATTGTTAAGAAATGGACAAATGGTAGAATAAGGACAATGCTCTTTTACCCGGCTTTTCTCTTCTCTGTTGAGTTTAAAGAGGTTCAACTGATAGAATTCTCCCAATTAATTTAACTTTCCCTTTAACTAATATAGTGTCTTCTAGATCCTCTCTAAGTGACTCTTTATTTTTCAATCAATTTGAATTTGAAGTCGTTATTGATGTCTGCACTTCTCTAACTCAACAGAGGAGAATTATATATGGTAATAATAACAACAATCATCACTTTGGTATTAAGAGCTCAATACGCTAATTGGCAAGCCGCCTATACTTACTAGCCTAACCAAACATGGTGCAAGTTGAATGAACCTAACGTTTAAAATTAATGATGCCTGCAATGTACTACTCTACGTCTAAACACACCAACTGAATAAAACCATATAAATATTTGCTATATACTCAAAGAATCTTCAAAAACATATGTTGCCTGTCGAGGCTTAGTCTTGTTTTGATCTGTCTTCTCACAAAAAAACAACAATCTTACTGTACACGACAGTGTGTACTTGAACAATAGCGTATAAAAATGTTTATATTATCACTTCATTCTAATTAATTTATTTATATAATTATTTCCACAATTTTAAAATTTCTTTCCACATGAAGAATTGTTAGATTTTGTAAATTGTGATCATCATCACCATTCCTGCGGTACAGCTCTAGAAAAATAAAATAAATTATTAATGTTCTTGTTTTAGAACTTCGGTGAGGAATGTTTAACTGGTACTACATCGCACAGGCCAGTGAAATGAATTTTGAACAAAAAGAAAACCTTGAAAGGTTATTTAGAGGGGGAAAAAACAGCTATTTACCATAATGTAGAGCTATGCCTCATACACATTACAAATGGTTGCACTTGCACAACACAATTAATAGTCAACCACGCAGAATAAATAGAATCACAGTACAAGACATATATAACCATGCCGGCCAAGCTCATTACAGCATCTAGCTTCCTTATATATATATTGATATTGCGCGTTTTTAAAGCACATTGAACCAAAGAATCTTTGCCTTTCATTCTTCTCCATCCAGCAGAACATGGATTCTTTCTTTTTCATTGCTCTCCATTTCGTGTTGAGCTTCCACATTCATTTTGCTCATGGAAATGAACTACCTTCCGCCGCAAGCAGTTCAAAAACATATATTATCCACGTGGAGGGGCCACAGGGTAAGAATCTTGCTCAATCAGAAGATTTAGAGAGCTGGTATCATTCATTCATGCCACCTACTATTATGAGCTCTGAGGAACAGCCTCGGATGATTTATTCATACCGGAACGTGATGAGTGGTTTTGCTGCAAGACTCACGGAAGAAGAACTGAGAGCTGTGCAAAAGAAGAATGGCTTTATTTATGCGCAACCCGAAAGGATACTGCATCGTCAAACCACGCATACCCCACAATTTCTGGGGTTGCAGCAAGACATGGGATTTTGGAAGGAATCAAACTTCGGAAAGGGAGTGATTGTTGGGGTGGTGGATTCTGGAATCACACCCGGTCATCCTTCCTTCAGTGATGCAGGAATGCCGCCACCGCCACCAAAATGGAAAGGGAAATGCGAACTTAATGCGACAGCTTGTAACAACAAACTAATAGGAGCAAGGTCTTTCAACCTCGCTGCAACGGCAATGAAAGGAGCAGATTCACCAATTGATGAGGATGGACATGGGACTCACACAGCAAGCACAGCTGCTGGTGCTTTTGTTGATCATGCAGAATTACTAGGAAATGCCAAAGGAACGGCAGCTGGGATTGCCCCTCACGCTCACCTGGCAATGTACAGAGTATGCTTTGGTGAAGACTGCCCTGAGAGTGACATATTGGCAGCATTGGATGCAGCTGTGGAGGATGGCGTGGATGTAATATCAATATCCCTCGGCCTAAGCGAGCCACCTCCATTTTTCCATGATAGCACTGCAATAGGTGCATTTGCAGCAATGCAGAAGGGAATCTTTGTAAGCTGTGCAGCAGGAAACTCTGGCCCTTTCCATGGCTCCTTAATTAATGGAGCCCCTTGGGTCCTCACAGTTGGAGCAAGCAATATTGACAGAAGCATTGCAGCAACAGCAAAGCTGGGAAATGGGCAAGAATTTGATGGGGAATCTGTTTTCCAGCCTTCCGATTTCTCTCCAACATTATTACCCTTGGCATATGCTGGAAAGAATGGCAAACAAGAAGCTGCATTTTGTGCTAATGGATCCTTGAATGATAGTGATTTCAGAGGCAAGGTTGTTTTGTGTGAGAGAGGAGGAGGTATAGGAAGAATTCCCAAAGGAGAGGAAGTAAAAAGAGTAGGTGGTGCAGCCATGATTCTCGCGAATGATGAAAGCAATGGCTTCAGTCTCTCAGCTGATGTGCATGTTCTACCTGCAACACATGTAAGCTACGATGCTGGACTTAAGATTAAAGCCTATATAAATTCCACTGCAATACCTATAGCAACCATTTTATTCAAGGGGACTATAATTGGAAACTCCTTAGCTCCTGCTGTTACATCCTTCTCTTCAAGAGGTCCCAACTTGCCAAGTCCTGGTATTTTGAAACCAGACATCATAGGACCAGGCGTGAACATCCTAGCTGCCTGGCCATTCCCTCTGAATAACGATACTGATTCAAAATCCACTTTCAACTTTATGTCTGGCACATCAATGTCATGCCCACATCTTAGTGGCATAGCTGCTTTGCTCAAAAGCTCTCATCCTCATTGGTCACCAGCTGCCATAAAATCTGCCATAATGACTTCTGCAGACATAATCAATTTTGAACGCAAACTCATTGTTGATGAAACACTTCACCCTGCAGATGTTTTTGCCACAGGTTCTGGTCATGTGAATCCATCAAGAGCAAATGACCCTGGGTTAGTTTATGATATTCAACCTGATGATTATATACCTTATCTGTGTGGTCTAGGGTACAGCGATACCCAAGTTGGGATCATTGCACACAAAACAATTAAGTGCTCTGAGACTTCAAGCATTCCCGAAGGAGAGCTTAACTATCCTTCATTTTCTGTTGTGCTTGGTTCCCCGCAGACATTCACAAGGACTGTGACAAATGTGGGTGAGGCCAACTCATCTTATGTTGTCATGGTTATGGCACCAGAAGGGGTTGAAGTGAGGATCCAACCAAATAAACTTACCTTTTCAGGAGAAAACCAGAAAGAGATATATTCAGTGTCATTCAGCCGTATAGAATCGGGTAATGAAACTGCAGAATATGCTCAAGGGTTTTTACAATGGGTCTCAGCCAAACACAGTGTAAGGAGCCCTATCTTAGTCAACTTTGTCTAAGGCAATAATGTTAGCAAGCACCAAGCAGTACTACAATGGGACCAGTGTAATGATCAGAGGCACAATTGGTGTTAAGTGGCAAATCTCAACTGTAACACAGCATTTTCTTTTCTATTTTCATTCCATCAATGCAATATGGAAAATTTGAACTAGATCTCCAAAAGAGTTTGAATGTTCCTTTTAAGTCCAGTCATGAATGTGAAAAATGAAATAGAAAAATAAAATCTCTTTATAGATTAAAAAAAATATCAACTTGATGGACAAATAGTCTCAGTTATCTTAAAAAGGGGCGGGTTGAATTAAGATACAAAAATTATTCCCCAATTAACAATGCAACCTTAATATAAATTACTCAAAAGACAATTCAAAATAAATTTCTTTAAAGTAAAAGATAAATAACAATAAATAAAAGAAGTTCAAGGGAAGAGAGAAATGCAAACTTGATTTATACTGGTTCGACCACTTCTCATGCCTACATCCAATCCTCAAGCAACCCACTTAAAATTTTTCACTCTCTTCGTAAAACTCCTTTTACAAAGTCTGAACCACATAGGGATAACCCTTGTGTTCAAGAATCCTTACAACTTAAGAGACTCTCGATCTCTTAAACAATTTCCTTTGAATAAGAAGAAGAAGTTTCTCTCTTTAAGAGAAGAATATTACAATTGAAGATAAATCAAAATTCCTTATTGAATATGTAATTGAGGATAAGACATTTCAGTTCAGAAAAACTCTCACAGAAAATTCGTGTCTCAAATCACCTATATATTGGCCTTTGATGGTCATTCAAAATCATTTGAAAAGATGTGACTGTTGGAAGTTATTTTAGAAAATTTCTCACGGGTAATCGATTAACAAAATGGTGTAATCGATTACACAGTTGTTTTCTGAAGAGTTGTGACTCTTCACATTTGAAATTTGAATTTTAACTCTGGTAATCGATTACATACACTCTGTAATCGATTACAGACTTTGAAATTTAAATTCAAATTTTAAAAGGTTGTTTTAAAACCTTCAAAAAACTTCTGGTAATCGATTATAAGTCTTGTGTAATCGATTACAAGCTTTCAAAAATATTAAAAACATTTTAAAATATTCCAATAAGTATTTTGGTCACTGGTTCGATTACCAGAGAGTAAATGTCTGTTTTAAAAGCTTTTGAGAAAATTTTTTGACCATAACTTATGCATCATCAATTTGAAAACTTCTTTCCAAGACTCTAGAGACTAACTTCATCATTTATCTTGAATTTCTTGGAATCTTGTTTTGGATCAAACTTGAGAAACATGTTTCTTTGGTATCATCAAAACATCATGATATCTTTGTTTCTACACAGCCGATCAAACATTGAAACATTATTTTGTTCAGAATATACAATGGAATAATAGTTAACTTATGAAAGGATGAAACAACATTAATAATAATAAAAAAATACAAGGGAGCTAAATAACCATGTTTAATGGAAAATGTGAATATGGGCTAGATATTTCTTTCAACTGAAACTTTCCAAGTAGCAGCAAAATATACAAGACTAATTAACTAATTGACAAATTTGTGTAGACAATCATATATAAAGATGTTTACACTCATTTAAAGTACTTAGACATAGATTATGTTTACCAAAACTAACTGAAAAACTAGCTAAAAGCTGAACAGTTAACTTATTAAATCATAAATATTTGATAAAACTTACTGTTAAAGTAGCTAAAAAATATAAAATGACAAAAATAAACTATTTAAAAAGAATAATAAGAAAATTGAATAAATATTTTAAGAATAAAAGAGGAATAAAATATAAAAAACTAGAAGCTCAGTTTTAAAAAAATACTAGTTCAAGTAGCATTTCAAAAAACACTAAAAAATACTAAAAAAAACTTATTTACTGAACAGTCAAACAAGTTTTTCAACTAATAAAAAAAATTAAAAACTAGTTAGAATGTCTTACCAAACATAGTCATAATTTTCAAGCACAGATCGAGTAATCCCAAAAACACTTTAGCAAAATGGCCCTTATACCAAAGATTATAGATACAATATAAATTATTTATATTTTATGCTATACACATAAATGCTTTAAAAAAAATACCCAAAATTAAATTACATTCATAGTCAACAATAAAAAGTCATAGTCTAACATTCACCATTAATTTAAGCAATGATTAACAACTATGAAAACCAACGATATGGATTTATATCTTCACATTCCAAAAACAAAGTTGTTTAACTTTACAATTTCCATGAGAATGACCCTTACAAAAAGAATACTAACCAGACTCATTTCACAATGCAATCTTTACAAAAAATAAATCCCACAAAAAGAATCAGTGTCTGATAAGTGTCGGCTCATTCTCCTGGCCCGTGTTCAAGCCATGTTGGAGAGGTGTCTGAGCCCAAAAAAATGATTTTGCAGTTGCAACACGACGGAGGGCTTCCTAACATGTGTTCATAGAGCGTTTGACAGTAGTGTCCAACACGCTGACATAGGAATGAAGTTTTAAAAAAATGGAAGATGTTGAAATTTATAGACAAAATAGAGCTGAAACAAAACATTTAGTGAAATTAGGAATGATGAAGTGTGAAGAACACACAATATAACATTAAAAAAACAAAGATATTTGATATATGTCATGATTAAGTTGCAGCAGACCAGCAGTTCACAGAGGCTCTGTCCATCACTCCTCTGGCTTGTTAACTGGAAATCAGAGGTTAGAGGTGTAAAGACAACAAGTGAATTCCCAAAAACAAATGACTTTTCATATTAGATTAAAAAAAAGTGCAGTTGAGAAGATAGAGTAACATTTGAAAATATTAAAAAAAAAAGACAGAAAGATGACTAGCGTGGAAGATAAAAAGACAACAGGAGAAGAAAAAACAGAAAAGTAGAAAGGCAGAAAGAAAAGCTACAAAGGGGTGAACTTTGTCAGCAAATGGGTGGGTCAGGCAAAAATTGGGTGAGTTGGCTGGAATATGCTTGGGCTATCAGGTTTTGGCCAGAAAATGAAGGGGTTGAGGCACAAATGGGGCTAGCACTTTGTGTGTCTGCCCTATCCTCTGTGATTTCGCCACTATTAAGCTGTAACTGCTGCCACTATGCTTCCTGCAGCAGCCAGCAGCAGAATGACTCCAACACTGCAAAAGCAACACTATTTGCTACTTTGATATCTGTGTACTTAGCAAAATCTCTGAACAGATGAATAAAAAGAAAGATTTAGCAAAATGTGCAAGATACTGATACTAATTAAAAGTTAGAACACATCAATATAAGAAGAGCATGGGAATGGTGAAAAATAAACAGAAACCACTCGATGAAACACATTATTTCTATGTCTTAAGGAACTACAACAAATACCAAAACAAGCACTCTTATAACTTTAAGTAGTTTTAGTTGTTGCTCTTTGGACAAAAACAACAGAATGGTGAAAAATATATAGAAACCACAAACACTTGATTGAGGCGAGTTTCTATTGGACAATAGCTTTTAACAAAATTCATTGTGAAGATCCAGCATCCATTTCAGAAAAATTGGGATAAGTTCATACAAAAATATTACAGGTAATAGTTGACCCTAAGCCAATCAGAAAAAATAATGCATCCAATATTAGATCGGGAATGGGGATGTCAAGAGACCTCCAGATTGTCTCTTGTTTTTAGCTGGTTCATCATGATCAAAAACAGAAAATAGGACTCCTGTGACATCGAACGCCAGCAATGGCTGCAGAACAGAAGAAAAATTGAAACACCTTCCAATTTATCAACCAAAACCAGGAGGTACATCAGGGTCTTCATCACTACAATCAGAAGATGGTTTTTGCTCCACATCCATTGAAAATCCAGGGGGCGGTGCATTGCTATTAACATCATCTTCACCAAGTGTATCCTGTGATGGATGGGAATCTTCTTTCTGCTCTGCAGTGAATCCTTGCTTCTGAACTTGCACCTTCCCTTTATCCTGCTCTTCATGATAGTTATTATTCAAATGATTATGCAAGAGAGTGAAACCTGGCGGCTCATCAGGCTCATTTTCATGCAAAGTATCATCAATCTCAGTAGCTGAAGCTGTTTCCCCTTGTCTATGAATTGGCATCACATCAGACATGGACATCATAACCTCATCTTTCCCTTTCGGGTTTGCCAATTTGTCATACACAGATTGCACTGTTTCCATGATTTCACTTTTCATGTCATCCCCGGATCGGATTATTTGCCATAAACTATCGGATATCTGGCTCATTACTTTATCACTGGTTACAAAACAAACAAATCTAAATTAAACTTGCACAATAAGTACACACAGAGACACACAACACGCCTTAAAAAAAACAGATTGTAGAATTACACAATAGCTAAAGGAAGGGGTAACTCACCCAACTTCTTCATGTATGGCATCAGAAAGTTGTCTAGGTTTCATATTTTCTGCTCCAGCACGATTGAGTGCCACTGATTGCTTCACAATTGAGGTAATATGTTGTCGCAACTCTTCCTGTCATAAATTATTGAATTCAGTATAACTGTCACGCAACCTTATGCTAGTTATTGAATTAACAAGAACTCAAGGTCATAAACAGCACGGGCAATTAAACGAAGCTCCAAAAATTCGCCACACTGTTACAGTGTTACTGACAATTACAAATCATAATCAAATTGAATTCTTTGATATCATTATGAAAGTAATGAACAGTTATGTAAAGTGTCATTGAGTATTTTTTTTTTCTATCAATTCATTTGATACAAACCCTAAAATTAGAAGAATGGGAATTGAGAAAAGGGGAATTAGGAGGAACACATACGTTGTCCTTGAGCTTGCGAACGATCTTCAAACGAAGCCTGTCAAAGTCGCCATCGTCCTTGAGTTTTGCGATAACCTCTTCTTTGCCAACCACTTCTTCGCTGCTTCCCATCACTCACATCACAATCCTCCCTCGCAACACACAGAAACCTTTACCAACTCTTTTCTCCTCTGTCACCCGCCAAATAAATATTTGCACTTATTATAAAGAAAATTAATTATTATATAAATAAAATAATAATGTATTTGTTGTTAATTGACCAAGGGCTAAATATAATTTCAAAAATTATTCTAATTAGTCTAAATTTTTTCAAGTGAGTAATCGTCTTGTGCATGACTCAATATTGTTTGATTAAACACATGAGGAATAATTGGATATATTTTTTTTTTTTATAAAGATTACTACATTATTACATTTAGACATTGTATGATTCTTTAATAAAACATAATGAGATTGATTACTTTGAATTTGAACTGCCTACACGCAGATAGAGTGATATGGATTGTTTTTTTAGCTTAGCATTTCGAATTTGAGTATTAACATATAATTACCTTATATACTCGACAGAAAAATATCATATCATTATTAATTTTATCCGATTCAAATAAAATTATTTTTTAATAAAAAATACATATAATTTGTAAAAGAAATTTTGAATATGAATCCACAACTTACTTTAAGAGTAAAATATTTAACATTCCATTAAACAATTTTATTTATTGTATATGTTTTTTTCCCTATATTTTATTAATTTGATATACGAGTAACTTCAAGTGGTTCTTCTATGTTTTTTTTTTAAAAAAAAAATATGTTATTTCTTTTATGTTTAACTAAAGTACTCATTCGTGTTTTACACGGGTCTTATGTATACAATTTATATTTTTAATGTATTTTTCAATCAGTTTTAAAATTTATATATAAGTATATATTGTATATATATGCATGTCAATATTTTAAAGATATATTAACAAAGTTATATACAAGATATATTAGTATCTTATATTATTTTGATTTTATATAAATATTTGTTTTTAAAAATATTACCTTTATAAATATATTTGCATTTGTATATAAATTATATTTAGATTTATACAAATTTTAAAAATAAATGTTAATAATAATAAAAAAAATATGTATGAATAATATTACAGAGTCATTCAATCATAATTCATCATGTATAATAAGTTTATTAATTTTTTGAAATAATTATCTTAAAATAACTTAAAGGATGATTTGTAAATGAATGACAATATAAAATTATTTTAGATTGATGTTAGTGTCTTTATAACAATTAGTTTTTTTTTTTCAAAAATGACTCATTATTTCCTGAAGAGTAATGTCATCAATAGAAGGAGATGCAAAATGATAAATTTTAGAACTAGCATTATTGTGGCTACCCTAGCTAAGGGGCGAATAATGGCATTAGATTATTTCCTATCAAACTTGACATAAAAGTTTGGGTTAATGGATAGAATATGTCTACAATCTCTTATGATCGAGTTTTGTAGAGGAATTAGACATGTGGAATGTTAAATTTGAATGACTGCAAGGGCGTGGTTGACAACATCCATGCATAGTGCCTCCCCTTCTGAAACTAGAATGCAGGGATGCATCTTTAAGGATTTGGTTGGCCATGATGACGGAACCTGAATCACCTATGATGCAAGTGCCCCAACTTGTTTGCCTCTCTTGGTTGTGGAACATACAATATGACTGGCATCCCCTTTAGGACCTTCCCAAAGGTTTTCAGATATTCCAAAGGATGGTTCCTAGTAGTACGCTCGTAGATTGATCAAGAGAATCGTTCTATTTTTATTTTTTAATTATTATTATGAAAAATAATCATAAATACTTAATTAAATGTGTAAATATTAGTAGACTAATGCGCTTAAGTGTTTTTGGAGTGGGTTATAAATACAAGGAAATTAATTGTGATAGATTACCATGGCGTTTGCATCATCTTGAAATTCTTCGAATCTTTGGACAGCGATAATATATATACTCTTCAAAATTAGTGATGCCAGATTTTCTGTGGGCCATCATTGTCCACGTGACACGTCATGAGAGCCATGTAAGAAACGAACATAGTAAGCGATACGATGAGGTTGTCTGTTAGCGAAACATCGAATGAAGTTCGGAAGGAGAATAAGCCGTTGCAATTCCCTCCACACGTTCCAGTTACCTTATCTTCCACCTCAGATACCTCTCTTCACTCTTCCATCATCTTCTTCTCCCTCCAGACAAAACATCACCACCACCTTCAACTTAATTTCCCAGTTACACTGCCACCACTTTGATTCCAAATAACCACCATCACCATGTTCACGGCTAGTAAGCTAGCCTTCACATTAACACCACCTCGTCCATGCACTGCACCTTTGACACCAATCTCTTCCTTGTCCTCTTCTTCTTCTTCTTCTTCTTCTGCTTCAGCTTCTGGTATCAACTTCATTCAGTTCAATGGACGCCACTTATGCCTCCGACGCAGGCTGTTTCTACTCTCTCCTAAGGCCACTGCAGATCAACAAGGTCTTAACAATAACATCTTCATATCTATATAAGAATCATCATTCCCTGGCCATCTTCTAACAATTTTTTTTTCTTTCAGGGAAGGTTGAAGAATTTGAAGATGATTCAAATGTTGTTGATAGTAAAATCCTCCCTTATTGTAGCATAGATAAAAAAGAGAAGAAATCAATTGGTGAACTTGAACAGGAATTTCTTCAAGCACTGCAAGTATATATGACCCCAGAAGTTTTAAATTTGCTTCTGAGTTATTTTTTATATATTTTACGTGTGATCGATGTGAATTTGAATATGTTATTGGAATATTGGGTTTTGATTTGTTTTGTTTCCACAGGCATTCTATTATGAGGGAAAGGCTATCATGTCAAATGAAGAATTTGATAATCTCAAGGAAGAACTCATGTGGGAAGGAAGCAGCGTTGTCATGCTAAGTATGGGGCAACTTCGCTCTATAGTTGCAGCTGTTGTCATAACTTCATCTTTTTAAAGTCTTTATTGGTTGATTGTACAGGTTCTGATGAGCAAAAATTCCTGGAAGCTTCTATGGCTTATGTGTCTGGAAATCCAATTATGAGTGACAAAGAGTTTGATGAGTTGAAACTGAGGCTAAAGGTTTGCTATTTTCTTTTCATCGATGAAAATTTGAAACTCACTGATAATAGAAGGAAAAAAAGAAGTAAAAATACATCATCTAGACTAAATCAATGGTTAAGAACTTTGAGTAGATACTACAACACATTCTTTTTTTATTTGCACCAAGAATACCCCCAACGGATAACTGGAGACTAATTCCTTTTGAGCATAGAGATCACAAAAGTATATTTTGCCCCTTCCAACAAAATCTTCTCATACACATGACTAGAAATCAAACCCTTGACAACATGCTTAAGGAATCTAACTATCTACCAATTGTGTTGGACCTCGGTTACTATAACTGTATAACACATGTTTACATAAAAAGGATAACTAGTGCTGCTGCAGTTAATGAAATTTTTTACCACATAGGTTTCATTTTGGAAAGCTTACATATGAAATGAAATAGCATTCCTAGTAATTGTATTGGTCACTGAAATTAGGGAATACAATTGGAATTGCTTTAGTAGCTGAGTATCTCCCTCCTTCTTGTATTATTTACTGATCTCATAACTGTTTTCCAGAAAGAAGGGAGTGAAATTGTGGCTGAGGGTCCAAGGTGCAGTCTTCGTAGTAAAAAGGTGCGTGTTAATCTGTAATCTATTCTTTGATTTCAGTTTTGCTTGTCAGTTGTAGACTTGCATTTTTATGTATAGTTGTTCTTTGATTAAATCATTTTTGCAATTATTATATAGAGGATGGAGTAAGTAATTTTTCTTGTTTCATTATATAAAGATATTTGTTTTGGAATTCAAATATAAACTAAGATCTGTTGTATCACAAAGTACTGACAAGAGATATAGGATGATCTTTACTTGCCAAATCAAATGCTTCTTAGTCATTAGAATTCAGCTTTAGGATTTGAACAAATCATTTGGGATTCATGAATACTTGGATATGCCCTTTTTAATCTTTATTCTTTACTAATTACAGTCTGCTTATAGGTTTACAGTGACCTATCTGTTGATTATTTGAAGATGTTCCTGCTGAACGTCCCGGCTACTGTGATTGCATTAGGATTGTAAGTAGTTCTCCTTTCTCTCCTCTCCTTAAATTTTTATTGAGTCAACAGGTGCATATTCTTTCTGCTCCCACATAGTATTTTATAATTTTCATATCAGTATCCAATTTTACTTTTTATTACTTAAATAATTTTTTTTTCATCCTAAAAGATAGATTGAAGTTGCTGCTTGCATATGATATGCCTTGACTTTTTTGCCTTTGATTTTAATTATTATCCCTCTCATTCATTAGGTTCTTCTTCCTCGATGATCTGACTGGATTTGAGATCACATATCTGCTAGAGGTATGTTCCCCTCATTTTATCTTGCACCTAGCATAGCAAACTGATCATTTGGATGCAGCTTGATTCCAGAATGTCATAGGATCTAATAGAAATTTTACATTTTTATGGTCCTTTACTTTCATTATGTTCCATTCCCTTAATTTCAGGATGCTGTCTAACTATGTATTATTGGATTGTTTATATCTTCGAGTTAGAAAAAAAGATGGTATAAAATGGAGAGTGAACTTTAGAGAGCAACGTACAAAATAGATCACCGTCTGCTGATTTTTTTTTTAGTGGTTTCTAATTTTTTTAATAAAGTACAAGCAACTTGTAACAATTCATAGATTTGTAAAATCTCATTCGATTTTCTCATCAATGTTACCATCTTGCACTTCATTCTCTAAAGTCTAAGCTGGTAATACACTTAAGAGGATCCAAACTTTTTGTATTCAAACAAAAAAGAGATTAACTAAGATCTGAAGAAGTACAATGCAACGTGTTGGCTTGAATCAAATATGAGAATTGATTCTCCATGATGCAGAAGCTACTCCAGACATGCTTAAGCCAAAATCAATTTTTACTTGCTGAATCACGTTCAACACATTTACCAAACATCATGGTCTTACTCTATTTTCATGTTTGACCACTCTTGATCCACGTTTAGGGGTTGCCAAGGCGCAACCAAACACATTCAAAATCAATTTTTTCATTGTTCATCGAAACACACACTAAGATTACCAATTGACCATATTCCTCTTAATAAGTACCTTGCCTGGCCACCAACCCTGAAAAACTGCATAACTAGTTTGGAGTTTGGATCGTCAGTGAAACAAGATTTTTCAATGAAAAATCAGAGAGGATGGGTCACTGAAAAGTGAAAACCAAAGCTAAGATGATGAGATTGATTCTTCACATCACATAGAAATGAAATAGTTTCTTAGACATTAGAAAATATTATTACAATTAATGCAATTATAACAGATGTTATGAATTGTTGAGTGCAGCTGCCGGAGCCTTTTAGTTTCATTTTCACTTGGTTTGCTGCTGTTCCCCTCATTGTGTGGATAGCTCTGTCACTGACAAATGCCATTGTAAAAGACTTTGTGATTTTAAAGGTATAAATTTTACTACCAGAGTCTCCTGTAGGTTATATTTAACTGCTACATATTACTGACATTTATTTTTTATAGGGTCCTTGTCCGAACTGCGGTACTGAAAACACCTCTTTCTTTGGGACTATACTTTCAATTTCAAATGGTGGTTCCACCAACACTGTCAAATGCTCCAAGTAAGCATAAAAATACTCTCAATTTCATTGTCGCTTCATATGATTCACATTCTTATCATCAAACTAATATTTAATTTATGGAATGACTTTTATTTAACAACAATTGAATGCAATATTTTGACTCAGCTGTGGCACTGCAATGGAATATGATTCAACTTCAAGATTGATTACATTACCAGAAGGAAGTAACGCCTGAGTGGAGGTACAGTCCTACGTACTATACCCTTGAACCTCTGTTCTAACTCTATCAATGTGTATATTTTCTGCATATGTAGCACAATAATTTTTAATTTTGTTTTGTATCTAGTTATAAATCCGCTAGAAGTGAGTTTTTTTAAGAGATTTGTTGCTTTTAAGAAATGTAATTGTATGGTGACCTTTCTTTTCATTATTATATTTGCATTTTCCTCTATAACTCGACCTATTCTCCACTGTCCATGTCACTTATCTAGGTAAAGCGTGTCTAAGGTTTTTTCATCACTTGAGAAATTCTAAACTGGATTGGCTCTGCAACATTTAGCATTAAATCTGTTTTTATCTCTAATGGGAGCCAAGTGCCAAACTTTATTATAATTAGTGGTCCATTATGACTTTCACTGCGCATGGCATCTATAAATTATAATGACACCCTGATCATTTACATTTTAAATTTGTGTTTACATACAGGTATGCCTGAAAATCATATTTATTGTTCCAGCAATGGGAGGTCATTAATAGCAGTTCTTGTGAGAGTGACAAATTTATCATTTAGCAAATCGTCATGTTCTTCCGCAAATGACCTTGAAGTCATGTTATCACTATCACACACAATTGGTGTCATCTCAATTTATGTGCCACCATCCTACTTGTAAGTATATGGGCTTTGTATATATACTTGTAATATGGACTTTGTATAGCATACACTGGATTGCCTCGGCTTGAAGAGTTGAGTTATGAGGGTGCTTAACACCATCCATGAGTCTAACCTAGAATAACGTGTGTAAGGATTTTTGTTACACACTCCTTCTAAGACCAGAACCTTTACATCCCCCAGGAGCATCAAGAACAATAAGGAAAATTGACTATTTAAATAATTAATGCTAATTGACATTATAATTTCATGTATTCAATTAATCGAATGGCTTTGAGGTTAAACGAGCCTGCCTAAATTAGTGATTGTTTCGGTACCTTAAATTTTAGGAGGATACCGGTATCTTTTTATTTTGAATCAATAAAAAATAATCATCTGTAAATTAAAATCACATCATAAATGAGTTAGAATTATAATTTAAGTTTAATGATATTTTAAATTTCACAATTACAAAATTAAGATTTATTTCAATTTTTCCCCATTTTCAAATTCAATATTAAACATGAAAAATATGGAAGTATAAATAGAATGGACAACAAACTAACTTCCAAGTCATTTAAAACAAAAAAAAGAAAGGAAAAGATATGGGTACTCTTTAACATGTAAAAGTACGGTAGAACTAGCCTAATAGAATTTGTTATTTAGCTTTACAGAACAAAACACGATCAATGTCATTGCTTCGAAATTTGAAATTGAGTACGAACTAATTGAAATAATATATGCCTCGGGATTTTGCTATTTACTCCTCCCAGTTTTTCTAAATACACCACTTCCATTTTCTTTATACTTTTTACTGCCAATTATATCCTTTTATTTGTTAAAACATAATTCTGAAATTACTTTTCAGACCAACATATTAATTCTGAAAAGTAAGTTTTAAAACTATGTTCTAACATAATACATAATTATGGAAATTACTTTCCAAAATTAGTATACGGTGTTAAATAAGTAATTTCTGGTTGTCATAAATAACATTAAATACAAAATATCAGAACTTACATTTCTCCAAGAGTCACAATAATCAACAATTGCTAATTGTGGACACGTTTATTTCAATGCTAGATATCGAGAGACTGATAAGCCATATACAGAATTCTCGATGGACACAGAATATGAGGAGACACCTAATTATTTGTTAGCAACTTTGATTTTTGATTAGCTTACTTTTATTTTCATTATGAAAATGAAACATCATTTGGTGGTGGCAAAAAATATATATAATTTTTTCATACAAAAAGTATTATAAACTTTTATAAAATACACAATTTTATGATAATAACAAAATCAAAATACTACGGTTTTACAAATTTAAAAGGACAAAGTGAATAAAATAAGTATTATTTTTTATTTTATCTTTTATAATTTTTTATATTCTATTTTTTAAAATATATTTTAAGTGAACACCTATTGTTTTATGGGAACGGAAATAATAATAATTTAATATATTCATGTAAAAAATTAACTTTGTGGGGGTAATTTCCCCTATAACTATGTATCTACATCAGCCAATGAGCTCAGGTGTCTTTGTGGGTCCATAACAATCGATTGAGACAACATGGCTTCGTATCATTGTTGTTAATGCTAAAACGATGTTTTATTATGAAAAGTAAATTTTGAAATTATGTTTTAAAAAAAATACACATAGCTCTAAAATTTACTTTCAAAAATTGATATATGTCGTTTAAGAGAGTAGTTTCCTGATCTGTGTATTTTGTTAAAACATAATTTCAGAAAATACTTATTCTAAAAAGTAATTTATGAAATTATGTCAGAACAATAATTGATAATAAAAAATATAAAGAGAGAGAAAGGGGTGAGCTTAGAAAATATGGGGTGTGAATAGCAAATGCCAATGCCTGGTCACACTTTAGTTTGTCTTAATTTACAAATATTTTCCTTGTAATTTATGTTTACTTAAATTCTATTTACTTTAATTTTGTTTATAAATTTTATTTAAATATAAAAATATTCGTACAAATTACAAATGATAGAAAGCTTAATAGTTTTCAAAGATAAGATCATGGGTGGAAGGTAGAGACTTTTCTTAACGAAATTTTCCTAATCCGCGAATCTGAATGTTAATGTAATAAGATTGTTTAAGCAATCCAAATTCTTAGTATATGTGTTAATTGTTTTAATAACAAAAATAAGTCGAGGGTGAAGGTTTGAAGGTTCCTCCTACTTCCTGGTGGGTGGTGACAGAGGATCTATTCGTTGGATCCATGACTGGAGGTTGAAGTACTATTAAGTATTATAACATTAAGTTAATTAAGTAGAGGTTGAAGGCTTAAAACTTTCCTATTAACACCAGATGTACTTATTGGTTAACCATCACTTGAGGTTGATGTACTGCTGTACCACTGTTGTTATCAGACGGAGTTATTGTACGTATATAATTAACCATGCGTTAATCGTTAAGGTACTATTGTATTGCTGCTGAAATCACATGGAGTAATTGTATAACCATATCATCTAATGCCAAAACATTTTCTTTTATTGCGGTCTTAGTCCAAAGTGTGGACTTGTAGGATATGCTATACAACAGTTATACTTTTGAAAAGACAATTCAGCTACTAATAAATAATAATTAATCCTAAAGCTGAAGAAATTATTACTATTATTATGAAAATAAATAAATGTAATTGCTGCTTGGTGGATAGGATGAAATGAAGGACAAGACCTAAGAAACATGTCCGCACGTTTTTCACTTACGTAATGATATTCAATTCCTGGATCAATATATTCCTACAAACATTGTTTCAAACAAAAAAATAAAAGGAAACAAGAGTAATACTGTTTGACTTAAGAGATTAGAGATGTTATCTTCGTGGGGATCACGAATTGAAGACAAATGAGCGACGTGCTATTGGAATTGGTCCATTGGACGTTATATATAAGGATACGTGTACCAGTCAATGAGCACGTACCCTTTAGCATTAATCCTACATCACCTAGAGAAAACCACACAGCCAAAAATTTAACAATGGCTGCAACGCTTCAACATTGTAGCTTCTTGTTGATAACAACATTTACATGGATGTTCATATTAATCATCGGAAAGCCACCAATAGTAGCGGGTACATTTCAGCCTAGTCAATGGACCCTTGCCCATGCCACATTTTATGGTGATGAGTCTGCTTCTGCCACTATGGGTACGTTATCACAATTCCTTAATTAATAATAAACCATTCAACAATTGGTATAAGTAAATGCCTATATAAATAATCAATGTTATGTTATTAATTACTTAGTACTTACCATATCTTAGTACATATGTAAACCAATATCACTTTCTATTAACAATTTAGCATGTCTTTTTCTTGTGATTAATTGAAGGAGGAGCATGTGGGTACGGAAATTTGCTCATAAACGGTTACGGGAAAGACACAGCAGCTTTGAGTTCGACATTGTTCAACAACGGGTATGCATGTGGGACTTGTTATCAGATACGTTGTGTTCAATCGAGTGCATGCTATTCCAATGTGCCTTACACTACAGTGACTGCCACAAATCTTTGCCCTCCTAATTGGGCCCAGGCCTCTGATAACGGAGGCTGGTGCAACCCACCACGTACACATTTTGACATGTCCAAGCCCGCTTTCATGAAAATTGCACAGTGGCAAGCTGGAATCATTCCTGTTATGTACCGCAGGTACCTAATTTAAGAAAGTTTATTTCTTAGTAAATTACTATATTAGTCCTTGCCTTTCAACAACAACAAAAAAAGTCCTTGTCATTAAATCAATTAAAGCATCTCCGTAGTTTGTTACTTAACAAGTTCTTTATTTTAAGATATTATTGTTTAATTGTTTTATTACAATAGAGATTCACATATCATATTTGATTGTTTCTATAAGCAACACGATTGTTTATGATTTAAAATATATTTTCTTGTCATTTAAGAGTTTATCACTAAAGAGTTGTTTAAAGTTATATTATTGGAGCAAAATATATATGAGTTACATAACTATGATGTAATATTGTGTGGTCAATTAATAGACTAAAATTCAAAATAGATGTCTTAAATTGTACCTACTGAAAATGTTCTTATAGACTAAAATGATAGTAAATTTATATAATTTATGGATTATAATAGTAGTAAGTCCTATATATTAGGAACTAAAATAACTAATTTCAATTTTATGAATTTATAAACATTTTTCTAATTTTAAATCATTGGATAACTTCAAGAATTTGATCAATCATTGTGTAGAAAGTCGAACATTGGAAACTTTACACAACAAAAAGTGGTGTGCAAATAGTAAATATCATTAGATCAAATCCCCTTTATTCTTAATTATCACATTACTGTATGTGTGAAATGATTTTTCAGAGTACCTTGCGTAAGAAGTGGGGGGATACGATTCTCTTTCCAAGGAAACGGGTATTGGTTATTGGTGTACGTGATGAATGTTGGAGGTGGAGGAGATATTGCTAACATGTGGGTGAAGGGAAGTGGAACAGGGTGGATTAGTATGAGCCACAATTGGGGAGCTTCATACCAGGCATTTGCAACATTGGGTGGCCAAGCTCTTTCCTTTAAGGTTACTTCCTACACAACCAAAGAGACTATAATAGCATGGAATGTTGCTCCTACCAACTGGGGCGTAGGACTAACTTATTCCTCCAATGTCAACTTCATTTAAAAAAGTACTACATGTTCCTTTTCATTTACTTATTTAAAAACTCCATGGTTATTTTTTTATCTGTTGCATCTGATGTATTTATTTTCCACAAATGAAGCAAATGGTCATTGTCATCAGACTTCCTCTTTTTGTTAGTTTGACAAATTAGCTGAAATGTACTCCCACAGTTGGCACAATTGGAATTTGTCATCCAACCTTTTTTTTCCTGAATTATTTGTCATTCAACCTTTCCATAGGTTAAAATATATATTATATTTTAGAATCATTCAAAATGATAAGTAATTTTAACTTATTCATAAACATATATGGTGTATGCATGGCTGGCTGTACCAAACAAGCAACACTCCATGTCTTGTTTAGCTTTCACGTCTTACTTGTTGACTGGTGCCTTTTCTTTTTCTGATCTCACAAAAAAGATTTTCTTATTTCTTTTGAGCAAACGTCATTTGATATATATTAATTATTTTTGGTATTCAACTCGCAGTTTACGGCCAAATTGAACAATGGACAAAACTTAGAATAATACTATTTAATTAAAATTGAAGTTTCACCTTAATAATTTGCCCTTATGGTTAATGTGTAAGTTGTCAAAGTTATGGTGTTTGTTATGATTGCAAATTTGGGTTGCTCATGGAGGTGCAACAATGATTATTTGGGTTGGTGGTGAAGGGAGGGTTTGGTGTGGCCATGGCATGTGCTACGCTACCATGGCAGTCGATCGGTATGGTGGAGTTATCGTTAAGCAAGAGGTACGTCGTGACTTTGTATGCAGAATTAGTTTTATTTATTTATTTATTTAAAAACCATGTGGACATTTTGGACGATTCTAACTTAGTGGTTTAATAATTAACCTATTGGAGTAAGTTTGGTTAATAAGTTCCAAACTAAAAGTAATTATTGTTTGAAGACCAAATTAAGTAACCAACGTGACACGAAATGAAAAGTTAAGTAACCAAATTATACAAAATTAGTTAGAAGACCAAAATAAAATCTATATTAAAGTTAAAAGACAAAAATGTTAATTTTGTCGATTAGTTACTGTCAACTTGTTTATATAGTATAATAATCAAGAAAAACTTTTCTACCCACTAAGGGTGCATTCCATGCCTCTCTGTATCTTCTTTTTTTTAAAAGAGAGAGAGAGAGAGAAAGATAATGAAAACTAAACAATAGCGAGTGGTTTGTGAAAAATACAATTAAAGGGTGTAGATGGTTTGGACAGTGTAATTAGAAGTTACATAACAATGAGTAAGTTGGGGAGTACACCAAAACATATCCCCTCATATATATAGTTATAGACATTCCAAATTTAAGAGATATATTTACTTAAAACAACCAACTCCATAACTTGCAGCAAATAAAAAATAAAAAATCCGTCATAAAAAAAATATTTTAATTTTTTTACATATAATTGTAAATTGAAATTTAAACTTATAACTTCGTATAAACTATCTTACATTCTTAATCCCACACCACTAACACAATCGCAATGAGTTATTATGCTTATGTTTAAAATCTAATTGATTATGGTTTTTTTACGTGTATATATACAAATTAATACAGTTTCCCCTTTGTATTTATTTCTACTAAATTTTTTAGATAAATTTAATATAAACGATCATAAGCGTAACTTTTATAATATTATATGTATTATCAAAATCATTTTAAAAAATAAAATATTATAATTATTTTCTAAAAAATATATTTTTTTACGATAATTTTTTGATACATTATTAAATAAGTGTGAATTTTTTTAGACTAAATTGTAATTTTGATCTTCTTAATTCTTTAAATTCATGATTTTTGTCTCCTTGATTTTTAGTTATAACTTTTGGTTCTCCTAGCTTTATAAATTTTCAATTTTGGAATCCTATAGATTATTAACTAATAATTATGATTATTAGAGATACTAAATTAATTATAAATTAAATAAAAATTATTAATCATTAAAAACTTTAATAAAAAACTATTAACTCTTATATGGTGTTATTATCCATGGAATCACGTGCAATAGTGAAAATAGAAAAAATATTTACCCGGAAGAAGAGGAGTACAATGTTGTGAAAAATTAAGATTAATATTTTTTATTCAATTTTTTACAATTAACTTAATATCCCAATTAATCAAAATTATTTGTTAATAATCTATCAAGGGGATCAAAATTTTCAATTTATAAGACTAGGGGAACCAAATGTTACAATTAAAATTCAGATGGCCAAAATTATGAATTTGAGAAATTAGGAAGACCAAAATTATAATTTAACCTTTTTTTATCGATGAAAATCAAATGCAAACAAATTTCAGTATACTAATTTTCATCTAACAAATAATAGTATTGTTAGTTGATCAAATCCAATATAAGGAGGACAAGGATCAATAGGGGCTAAAGAAGGTGAAGAAAAGGCGTGATTGATAAGCAAGGTTTCTTATGAACATGCTCACGTACAATGTAAGGGGGTTGGGGGATAGGTGAAAATGAAATTTATTAGAAGTTGGCCATAAAAGAAGAAATTCAAATGATTTGCTTATAAGAAACAAAAAATGAGAAGGTGGATAAATCACTCTGTGTAGCATTGTGTGGAGATGGAGATTTGAGGTGGTTGGAGTCACCATTTATGGGAGCTTCAGGTGAACTTTTGTGTATTTGGGATAAGAAAGTATTTCAAATACAAAATCATTGTGTGGGGAGGGATTTCATTTTGTTGGAGGGTGTGTGGAGAGAAAATGATAATGAGATTATAATAATGAATATATATGCTCCATGTGGGAGAGAGGAAAAAACAATTTTATGGCAAGAGTTGAGAAGGAAAAAAGAGAGTTGTGTCAATCCAAAATGGTATATTTTGGGAGATTTTAATTGTGTGAGGAGAGCTTTAGAGAGGGTAAGTGATAACTGCTAAATAATTGTGAATTAATAGTAGTTAAATAGTCAAATTTTGACTTAAAATTAATTATTTAGCAGTTATATATAATTAAAAGTTGAAAAAATTAATGAAATTGAATTTCTGGTTGCAGATACGAAAAATGAGGGTACATTAAGCAAAAATAGCAACAGAAATGAAAAGAAAGAAGGAATTTTGAAGCAGGCCCAGCCCAACAGTGGCGCTAAGCGCGCATCAGGCGCTAAGCGAGCAACCAGCTGCAGGCGCTAAGCGTGGCGTTAAGCACGAAGGAGCAGAAACCGTTACGCGCGCTAAGCCCAGCTAGGCGCCCAGCGCGCGATCCAATAGAAGCACAGGCTAAGCCTGCATGGCGCGCCCAGCGCGCGATCTGAATGCGCTAAGCGCGAGGTATGGCGCTAAGCGCGACTACGAAGGCCCATAAGCCCACTTCAACAACTATAAATAGAGAGGCAGTCCCAAGGAATCATGACCTCATCTCAGAGTACTGTTCTCAGTACTTCAAGCCTGAGCTCTCCTTCCTTTCTTTATATTCTTTGTTTTTATTATTCCCCATTCTTTCTTTCACCCCTGATTGTAAGCCCTCAATGGCCATGAGTGGCTAATCCCCTAGCTAGGGCCTGGCAGGCCTAAAAAGCCAACGATGTACGGTGTGCTTCAAGAATTATCAATGCAAATGGAATTTCTTATAGGTTTTTCTGTTCTAATTCTTCTCTTGTTATCTTGCATTCGTTCTTAAACTTCTTTTGGGTTTTATTTGCTCGGGAGAGGGTATTTCCCAATAAATATTTAAGATTCAATGCATGCATTAGTTTTAGGGATTATACACTTGGGAAAGGGTAACGCCTAACAAAACATCTTAAGAAAAGAATCCTTGGATTACCATTGCTAGACATAGAATGATAACCCACTGCCCATGCATTTAAGCAACATCTAGAACTTAACCTTAATGCATTTTAATTATTGAATCTTCGCAAAGGCATTTGGGAGATAAGTAGTTAAAATAGGCTTGCCAACGTGAGGCATCAGGGGCAAGTAGTTAATAGATGTGGGTAAAACTAATACCTGTGCATTGGTAATGAATATCATATTTATATGCATCGTAGGCCAATTGGGTTTGTCTGGTCTTGGCATCTTTATTAATTGTCTTTCCTTTTAAACTATTTGATTTAGTAATCACCCTTATTTCTGCATTTATTTCTGTCTTTATTATCTTTACTTACACTTACAAATTGAGAAGTATTTAATCAAGTGCAATAAAGTCCCTGCGGAAACGATACTCGGACTTCCGAGTTATACTACTTGAGAGCGATTTGGTACACTTGCCAAAGTCTCAACAGTAAGGGTGAGAGAAGTGGGTAGGAGCGGGGTGACCTGAGAGAATTTAATGAATTTCTTAAGAAGATGAAATTGATAGATATTACTTTGGTGGAGAGAAAATATACTTGGTATAGACCAAATGGAAGTGCTAGAAGTAGAATTGATAGGGTGGTAGCCTCAAAGGAGTGGATCAATGATTGGCCGATATGTCTACAAGTGGTGCTGGATAGAAATATCTCAGACCATTGTCCTATTTTGGTCAAGAATTCCAAAGTGGATTGGGGACCCAAACCTTTCAGGGTCCTTGATTGTTGATTTTTGGATAACTCTTTTTCTAAATTTGTGGAGAAGACATGGGGAGAGACTCATGTCGAAGGATGGTGAGCTTATATCCTTAAAGAGAAGCTTAAGGGTTTAAAAAGAAACTTGAAGGTGTGGAATGTGAAACATTTTTGTGTGGTGGAAAAAATCAAAAGGAGGTTGAGATGGAGTTGAATAGGTTGGAAAAAAAGGAAGATGAGGGGGAGTTTCAAGAAGAGGAGAGGTTGAGAAAGATTGCATTACAAGAAGAATTTTGGAAGCTAACTTTGTGCAATGAATCATTGGCTAAGACAAAAATCAAGAGCTAAGTGGGTGGTTGAAGGAGATTGAAATTCCAAATATTTTCATAATTTGGTTAATTGGAGAAGAAAGAAAAATGGTTTGAGAGGGATTCATGTGAATGATGAATGGGTGGAGGAATCGGCTAAGGTAAAAGAGGAAGAAGCCAAAAGATTTTTTGAAGAAAGATTTTGTGAATTGGAATTTGATAGGCCAAAGCTTGATGGAATAAAGTTTAAATTCATTTCTTCTAAAGATAATGTATCTCATGCCAAAGTTTGAAGAATGGGAAGTTAAAGCAATGGTGTGAAAGTGTGGGAGTTTGAAAAGTCTGAGACCCGGTGGTTATAATTTCAAAGGGGAGGAAACATTTTTTGAATTTAATCAAAGGGGAGGTGTTGAGATTTCTTTGAGAATTTCATGAGAATGAAATTTTACCAAGAGAGTGTAATTCTTCATTTATTTCCCTTATTCCAAAGGTGGATGATCCACAACATTTGGGAGATTTTCGACCAATATCTTTGGTGGGTTGTATGTATAAGATATTGACTAAAATTCTTTCAAATAAAATCAAGAAGGTGTTAGGAGGTATAATTGACTGTAGACAATGTGCGTTTTTAGGTGGAAGGTACTTATTACATAGTGCACTTGTGGCAAACAAAGTGGTGGAGGAGGCAAAGAGGAAAAAGAAGAAATGTTTGATCTTTAAAGTGGATTATGAAAAAACATATGATTCAATGAGTTGGGAGTTTCTTTTATATATGTTAAAAAGATTGGGATTCCAAGAGAAGTGGATTGGGTGGATAAGAAGTTATTTGGTGAGTAGTAAGATGTCAGTGTTGGTTAATGAATGTCCTACATGTGAATTTGGGATATCTGGGGGACTAAGACAAGGAGATTCACTTATTCCTTTCTTATTTAACATTATGGCTGAGGGTTTGACCGACTTGATGAGATAAGCTATTGAGAAGAAAATTTTCACTAGTTTTAAAGTGGGAGATGATGAGACACAAGTCAACTTACTACAATATGCGGATGACACTTTGTTTACTGGAAAAGCTTCCTTGTCTAATGTGGTGGCCATCAAAAGCATGTTATGGTGCTTTGAGATTGTTTCCAGTTTGAGAGTGAACTTCTTCAAAAGTAATTTTGAGGCTATTGGGATTGAGAGAGACTTGATGATAAGATATGCTAATATTTTAAATTATAAATTGTTGGTATTTCCTTTTGTTTATCTAGGAATTTCCATAGGTGCAAACCCTAGGCTAGAAGCTACTTGGAAACCAGTGTTAGATAAATTTACTAAGAAGTTTTCCCTTTGAAAAAACAAAGTTTTATCTTTTGCGGGTAGAGTTTCTCTCATAAACTTGGTTCTTTCTTCTTTACCTTTGTTTTACCTTTCTTTCTTTAAATTGCCTATAAAGGTGGGTAAGATAATTATTAACATACAAAGAAATTTCTTGTGGGAAGGGGATGAGGGACAAAAGAAAATATCTTGGGTAAGACGTGACAAAGTGTGTACACCAAAAGAATGTGCGGGTTAGGTGTGAAAGACATTTTTATTTTTAATAATGTTCTTCTTGCAAAATGGAGATGAGAACTTTTTCATAATGGTGATACCTTATGGGGGGAGATTTTGGGTTCTAAATATGGTGGTTGGAGAAGTCTTTTGGAGAGGGAGGAAACGAATGATGAGTCTATGTGGTGGACAGACATTAGAAAAATATGTGGAAGACAAAGTGAAGATAATTGGTTTGATAAATTCATTGAGTGGAAAATGGGTGATGGACAAAATATTTGATTTTGGGAGGATTCTTGGTTAGGAGAGCAATTTTGACAAATGGATTTCCTAGATTGTATCTTGGGGAGTTGGGTTAAGGGTGTAAGGAGGTGGGAGCTTTCTTGGAGGAGGGAGTGGTTTGTGTGGGAAAGGAACTTAGTGGATAATTTGTTTCAATCATTTCATCATATCTCTATACAACATGAGAGGGATTCTTGGATTTGGTTGATGGACCAATCGGGATTATACTCGGTGAAGTCAGCATATGAAGCCATGATCACACATAATGTGGATTGTCAAAGGATGGAGATTTTAGATAACATTTGGAATCTAAAATTACCACCGAAAGTGAATTTCTTTTTGCGGAGAGTCCTCATCAATAGACTACAGTGGATAATTTGCTGCGAAAACATATTATGGTGGAGGGAAATGAAGCTCTTTATACGTTTTGTAGGGAAGTTGTGGAAGTTATAAACCACAATTTTCTTGCATGGGATTTGGAAGTGTATTGATGGTATTTGGAAGTTTTTCTTGCATGGGATGTCACTTTCCTTGGCTCTACCACATGAAGTGAAACATCATTATTGGCAACATGTCTTGCTACATGATTCGGTGAAGAAGAATTCTAGATGGAGGTATGAGTGGTGTGCTACTGTTTGGTTGGTGTGGAGGTGTAGAAATCAATCAATTTTCCATGAGAAAAAACTGAACATAGAGGAAGCTATTCACCAGATTTTATTCCAATCCTGGACATGGTTAAAAGGCTATGAAAAGGGATTTAATGTACCATCGGTGCAATGGCTCTCAAACTTTGTTGCATGTATAAAGGAAGGACCAATTCAACGTAATAGGGGTTGCATGTTTGGTCTACATGCATGTGTAATAATCAATTTTGTGAGAAGCTTGTTGGAGTGGATTTAGTAGGTGTTGATGACCCTTGGGTTACTTAATATTTGCATTCATTCTGTAAATATAGTGTAGCCTGTGGGTATGACAGTTTTAATGTTCACTGGTTGATCATAGAAACCTTTAGAATGAGTTGCGTTTGATTTTGCAATTATTAGGAAGATATGTCTCATAACTGTCCTTTATTTAATATAAGTCTTTATTTGCTGATAAAAAAAAGTATTGTTGGTAATGAAAGATAGATGCATAATAAATTTCTCCTTATTTTCATTTTTTTAAAATAAAAGGAATGCAAAAAATAGTCATCTTTGTAAAGAAAAAATGAAAAATTCTTACTAGCATGCATGCTAATTGAAAGATCCAATCTGACCTTGAAAAAAACAAAAAAAAATAAATCTGATTTATTTTGTAGTATGTAAATACAAAATAGAGACACTGCCTGCTTTAAATCTTGGAAGGTACATAGGCTGGACCTTGTTGTTTTCTTGCCAGACACTAGGCCAGCTTTGGCTGGAGTTCAGCAATGGCTCCAAACCGTCATGCCATTTTATTGTTCAATGTATTTTATATTTCTTATCTCAATACCACATACTTTGCTGCCTACTACGAAAAATAGCAAGATTATTTTCCATTTATAAAATTGACGTAGTTTTCATATATATTTTTATAATTCTTTTGAGAAATCTGCGAACACTTATAGGTGGGATATTCCCTCTCAATAATGATTTTTTCATATATATTATAAGGGTAAGGGAATTTATTTATTCAGAAGAATAAATACCACAGCTTAACAGCATTAACCGTCATTCTTCCCCCCCTCCCCCCTAATTTGAATGCTTTCTTATAAACATGAAAAAAAAACTAGATTAGGTTGGATTATTAAAACAGTCATTAATTCATCCTACTTAAAACAAGAAAAGAAAGATTGCTTACGAAATGTGCCATATTTGATACTATATCACATGAAGACGCTGTACTCGCTCGTGATCTGTTTTTTGTTCCACATTCCTCATCATTGCACATTTCATGTCATATATGTATCTATCAAAATTCTTATTTTGCTATACTACGATTTAAATAGCAGGACATCTTCAATAAATTTATAATAAATCCCATGTGAGAGAGGTAATGCGTGGACAGATTTTAATATTAAGTTTTGCGTATACTGGATTACTTGTGAACAAATTAATGAGAATAGTTTTGACATAAACCGCGCTATGATGGTTGGGGTATAAACTATATTTTTTTTAAAAAATTCACTGTCATATATATTTTTTTAAATAGCATCCCCTCATTTATTAATCTTTGGAAGTTCAGACATTAAAGTGAAAGTTTTTTTTAGAGGAATTAAAGTGAAAGTTTTTTTTAGAGTTTTTAGAGGAATTAAAGTGAAAGTTCCTCCTATTGTTTCCCCATACAAATAACCTTTGAAATCAAACTTAAAATCATATGTTTAATGAATTCTAAATACATGTCACTCACATCACACATTAACATGTTTATATGATTTTTTTTATCAATATTCATTTCACACTTTTTAATTCTCTCTTTTCCATATTTTTTTTCTCCCTCCCTCGATTAATATGATTTTTTTACCATATTAAACATATATAATTTCTTTGTCTAATGACAATTCTTTTTTTAATACTATAAATTAAACTACTTAACCAAATATAATTGTGATATCAGAACTAGAACCAGAGATAACCGTCAATGTAATTTAATTTGTAAACTCAATCAATTCAATCTCTCTCTCTCTGTTTTTTTTTATTTATAAATGTATCATTTAAAAATTTAAATATAAATAATTTTTAATAACTTGATAATTAACCCAATTCAATCAAACCAAAATTTGAATAAATTAGTCTGGATGTAATATTTTATTTTTGACAAACTCAATCAGTCAATCTAGTCATATTTGATCTATTTAAATTAAATTTCACTCAACTCAACCTGACCCACGATCATTCATTTTTTTAGGTTGTCCATGATCATTCATAATAAAAACCCATTATTGCATTTAAATTGTGCATTTCTACGTAAAGGTTTTATGTCGATTCACACGGGAAATAACCAATTATCTTACAAATTAAAAAAGGGTGAAGTAGATAATTAATGTATTAAAATTTAAGGATCTGTTTTATTTAAAATTAAAAAGTAAATACGTAGTTATTAAAAAAATTAATTGTGTGATATTTATTTTTTTCAAGTTTTTAATTGTTTTTTCAAGAGTACTTTTCCAAAAAAACAAAAAAAAAAAAACTCAGCAGCCTACTCTGAAACTCTGTTAGTAAGAAGTTCCTTCTCTTTATTTGCGTATGTTATTTCTTCAAATTATTATTATTATTGTTAACTGGAGGTAAATTTGCATGATGCGTGCATTGAGCTCCTTCCAAATCATGTAAATAACGTTGTTTAACCACTACAAATATCGGGGAGAATTACAGCAAATAATATATATATATATATATATATATATATATATAGATCGGGGAGAATTACTGAATTATGAATTATGTGTTAGTACGTATTTATTATTATCATTTTTTTGGCACTACGAGTATAAAGTATTAACACAAGCAAGGGACAAAGGGACGAGGATATTTATATGAAGCGGTGGAGTTTATCAGGAGTTATTTATTTATTAAATAAAATAAAATAACTAACAGCTAATAAAACGCCTAAATACTAATATTGAAATCAACGTCATGAAATATATATAAAAAATGAAAACCAAAGGAAGACCTCTTGGCTATGATTAAATAAATAAGAAGCTTTCTAATTATTTTGAAATTTACTAGTTGGTGTTTAAATATAAATATTTTTATATTTATGTTTTAGTCAACAAATGTACATATTTTTTTTTTTACGAAATCAAAGTGAATAAAAAACACTACAAGAAGCTTAATTATTTAAATGAAATTTTAATATCTCATCCAATGTGATCCTTACACACAAGCAATCTGAAATTAAATAAAAATCAAGTTTACTTTTTTTACATAAGGAGATCCTCCCATCCCATGCTAAAAGCAATAAGGCATAATCTTAATCTTACACAAAAGTATGCACACTAAGAGTAAATTTTACGATTATTAAGAATCTAAGATGTTTAAGATAAATCGAAGACATTTTTTTACAATAACAAGAAAACAAAATATTTGTTAAAAAAACCAAGAAAGTAAAATAATATAAAGGAACCGTCGGAAATTGGGTCCAGTGGTTGAGTAGGAAAAATTAATAATCTTCCACATAATGTTCTGAACTAAGGTTTAATTTTTTTTATAAAAAAAAATGTTCGCATACATTTAGTATTGGACCTTACTTGAACTAAGATAGTATCCAATCCGAAAAAGAGACATTTGAGAAAAAATAAATAAAGGAATCTAGTAAATTGAGTGAGTGTGATTGCATGTAAAAAGCGCATATATAAGTAGAGTCGAAGAAGGGAGTTATTCGGTCTGGTGGTGGAGCCACAGTGAGAGGAAAGAAACAGAGCACTATCCACGGTGAGTGAACACGATAACCGAGGCGAGGCGAGGCTTCCATCGCCACATATATTAAAAACTAAAAAACACAAAACAGAAAAAACAGCTGCAACTTTTACTGCCTTTTTCCCGGGAAAAATAATAACAGCCTCTGCCGCAGTTCGTTCTTTCTCAGATCGCGCCACCGGAACCGCCATGGAGGACTTGTCCGGCCACCTGAATATTCCTCCGGCCGCCTCCGCGGCGACTCTCCGCCACGTGGACCGCATGATCAACTCCAACCACTACACCTCGCCTTCCAGGACAATCTACTCCGACCGCTTCATTCCCAGCAGATCTGCCTCGAAATTCGCACTCTTCAACATCGCTTCGCCGCCCGAGGGCCGCGACGACAGCTCCAGTGCCTACACCACGCTCCTCCGCACCGCGCTCTTCGGCCCCGACTTCGCGCCGCCGCCCACGCCGGAGAAAACGGCCTCGCCGGCGATGACGCTCCCCAGCCGAAATATTTTCCGGTACAAGACAGAGACGCGCCAGTCCATGCACTCGCTCTCGCCATTCATGTGCGAGGATTCGGTGCCCGGCGTTGTTCACGGTCCGGTCAAGGCTCCGAGGAAGGTTCCGAGGTCGCCTTTTAAGGTAAATTTAGTTTAATTTGGTTAAACTTTTCTTTTTTCTTTCAATTTATGGAGATTGTGATGTGAGTGCGTTATGCGATAGGTTCTGGATGCGCCTGCGCTGCAAGACGATTTCTACCTGAATCTTGTGGATTGGTCTTCGCATAATGTGTTGGCTGTTGGTCTGGGAAACTGTGTTTATCTTTGGAATGCTTGTAGCAGCAAGGTGAGTTCCTTCGTTTTTTATTATTTAATTTGAGGAATGTAATGCGTGGGCTTAATTTTGGAACTTCAATTTCTGTGATTGTGATTGTTTTGTTTATGCAAATTGAAAGAATCGTCTTTTGTGATTTGCTCCGTGTTGATGATTGTGCAGGTTACTAAATTATGTGACTTGGGGATTGATGACCTTGTTTGTTCGGTTGGCTGGGCTCAGCGTGGTACACACCTTGCTGTTGGAACAAGCAATGGTAAAGTTCAGGTAAGAGTTTACGTGTTGATTGCGTCTCTGGCGCGTTTACCAATTCATACAATGGCGTTTCCAAAAGGAGTATGTCTGATGGGCATGTTTTTAAATTGTGGTTGTGGTTTCTGTATTGTTGTGATCCTTGATATTGTGAAAAATGGTAGAAAAATGTGGTTGTAAACTTGTAATTGCGGATGTGATGTTGTCATGTAGACCCTAAAAGCCTTGACGTGTTATGGCCGCAATTGTGGTTGCGGACTGTTTTTTAAAAGCTTTAGTCATGGCAATTGATTTCTGTAGGAATGCAATCACATGTGATCACCTTCACCCTAGTGGAGCTCTATACCCATTCAGCGTTATCGATGTGGGGGATCAGTAGCTTTTGTTGATCCTGAAGCCCTAATACATTTTGAAAGCTCTATGCTTGTTCTCTGCAAAGACAATGAAGAAAAATGGCAAAAAGAAGAGAGCATGGGGGTAATGTGTCAAGATGACGATGTGGTCTTTCGTTTTGGTTGGAGAGAAAAAAGAATAGAAAGTAATTAATAAGAACTTGCTGGAGTAGATGGGAAACAATTGAGGGTAGCTTCAGAAGGGAGTCAATTAGTTGCTAGACTTCCTTAAGGTGACCTGAGCCTTCCTAGAGGACAGAGTGCTTCGTGTCATCGTGTGTAGACTCTTAGCTTTAAAGTGACGAGCACCAAATTGTGTAGACTCTAGATTATACAGAACGGAATGGAAATGATTTTATTAGTCATTAACGAAGGCAATATCATGGAAAATATTCTGATGATTTTTTCATTTATAATATGGTTCATCTTTGAAAAATAATTAGAGTAAAGATATTTTGTTTTGGATTAGTTAGAATAAAAAATAAGGATTTTCTGTACCATTTTTTTCCGTATTAACAATTATTTTGTTTCATTTTTATTGATGATGCCTAAAATTAGAAGGTTAGAAAATTTCAGTGATATCCTTTTTGTTCCCCTTCCTTTCAATCACTTTGCTAAAATGCTTTCTTGGGGAACATATCACTCCGTTTGCTTTCTTTTTATGAGCAGAGACACTTAAAATACCTTATAAATGTTTTAGCTCATAGGCATATTTGGGTATATTTAATACATTTAATGATGTTTTCATGTTTGGATATGCAATTATGTTTATCGAATATCGATATAATTTTTTAATATGTTTATGCCGTTCTAAAACCTTGGATTATAGACCTTGTCATGTTGTGTTGTGTCGTATTCGATACTGTCTTATTTCATTGTCAATGTGGGTTCTGCTTGTGTCGTGAATCATTTAAGGTGTGTTTGAATACACATTGAATGGCCGTTCAATGTAAAAGCTTCAAATTTGTTTATGCCAATCCAAAACCTTCTATTATAGACCTTGTAGTGTTGTGCTGTGTTGTATTCTGTATTGTCTTGTTTCATTGTCAATGTGAGTTGTGCTTGTGTCGGTGAATCATTTAAGGTGTGTTTGAATACACATTGAATGGCCGTTCAATGTAAAAGCTTCAAATTTTTACAGTTAAGTTTGGTGCTTGGGAATGTCTGAAATCCTGTTCGACGGAGGCCAAAACATTTATACAAACACACACTAAATGGGTTAATTAAGTTTTCGGTTCTATCATATATTGATATAGCTCACAGACATGTCATGTAGAAACTTAATTTGCTTGCTTGATTGAATCTTAAACACTGGTTCTGTAGTCCATAAACCTTTGCCCTCAAGGGTGAGTAAACGTCAAGAACTTGTTCTTGATTGAGCTAAATTTGGGCTGGGTTAAGGGCAATAGGTTGGGCTGCGTATCAGGAAGAAGATTGGTTCATCCTATATGCAATTTGTTGTCTTCCTTCACCCAGATTCAGATTCATCACTGTGCAGACAAGCTGGCTGATTATGCTTGTTCATTGGGGTGTGATTACTTGTTCTTTGAGCAACAACCTTCATTCTTGAAGGATTTGCTTTTTAGTGATGCGATGGGTGTTAGCTTTCCTTGTGTTATTCCTGTTTAGTCTTCTTTCTTTGGGCTTTTAGCCCCTTTGAATATCAAAAAAAAAAAAAAAATTGGGCTGGGTAGATGTTGATTGCTCAGTTTCCTTTTAAGTTAGATATCTAGTGCATCACTTCTACCTTAAACATTTTCCTCAAGACCAACTTCCCCAAGAAAAATTGGTTTCAAGTTGATCTCTGCTTAACTGTTTCACACGATCAAAATATGTCTTTTTCTTCCATTGCATCCCTGAAACTTGTTAGTTCAATTTATTCTTTCTCTCATGAACCTGTATATCATGTTACTACGCCACCAATTAACCTATGTCTGGGTCTGATTATTATCCATGTAGATTTGGGATGCATCTCGATGCAAGAAGATAAGATCTCTGGAGGGTCATCGGTTACGTGTTGGGGCCTTGGCTTGGAGTTCATCTCTTTTGTCTTCTGGTGGCAGGGATAAGAATATTTATCAAAGAGATATCCGTGCACAAGAAGATTTTGTCAGTAAATTATCAGGGCACAAATCAGAGGTCAGGCTTGTTTTTATTTCCTTCAGTCTCATCTTGTCTAACCAATCCACTGTACAAGGTATTCAGCAAGATTTTGATTTTCCTTTTTCGTTCTTCAAAGGTTTGTGGACTGAAGTGGTCTTATGATAACCGTGAGTTGGCATCTGGAGGAAATGACAACAGAGTATGCAAGTGCTAACTTAATCATTCTTCTGAACTATCCAACTGCACTATAATTCTTTAGTTATCCTGCATAAGTACTAATAATTTATTTCGTGTGTTTGCAGTTGTTTGTTTGGAATCAACACTCAACTCAGCCTGTCCTAAAGTACTGTGAGCATACAGCAGCTGTTAAAGCTATTGCATGGTCTCCTCATCTTCATGGACTTCTTGCATCTGGGGGAGGAACTGCAGACCGATGCATACGTTTCTGGAATACAACCACAAACTCACACTTAAGCTGCATGGACACTGGAAGCCAGGTAAAAGTACTTGTGCAACCTGTTTATACTTCATATCAAATTCACTACATATTAACATTTGCTGCAATACGAGGATGGTTATTTGTTGAAGGGTGATTTTGATAACTCATTTAAAACATGTAAGAACAACAAATTGCTGAACCAAAATCTACAAAATGGAAAATGAAACGAATAAAATAGAACTAGAAAGATTATTCATAGTACACAGTTGAAAAAAGATATAGATGCTCAAGAAAGGATTAGAAAAGGGCATGGTACAGCAACATTGGACTTCAAGATGGACATGATTCTCTGTTATGGTTAATGTTCAATGATAAGACTCGATATTTGAAAAAATGCTTTCCTTTCCGCTTCCTTTCTTGAGCAGTGACAAGTCATGGCAGTTTTTTTAATTCTGTGAAACAGGGTCTTAAATCCCAAAAACACAGAATTATCTCAAATACATAGTGATGGAACTCTAATCTGTGGATCTAATTTTTAGCATCAATAAATTGGGGAACCTATTTGGGACTCTATGAAATTGGAAAAAAATAAGAAGGAAAAAGCGGAATTAGAAAAGAAGATGGAAAGAACAACACCACACCACAGTCTTGAAAGATTAATAAGTTGAGGATGATTAGCCACAAAGAATAGAATTCTTTGATAAGAACTACAGTTTCACACAAAAACCACACTCTCTCAACTATGTCTAATATGAAATTTCATAAAAAAATTGTCAACAAAGTGTTTAAGGACTCTGTTTATACTCGTACTACTAATCCTAAATTAAGTCCAAGGTCCAATACTAATCCAATAATTAAAAGACTTGAAAATAACAATAAAAGGTTGTGGTAGCACATTACAGGTCTGAAAATAGGCCCAAAATACAATTAAAAAACAAAAATAAATCATATTCTAAAAGTTGATTAAAACTTATGTGCTTTGCTCCTTCTCATTTTTTTGAGAGAATTTAGTGTCTTGTCAAGTTCTGTCAAGCTCTACTTGAAATCTCTTACTCCTTTCTCAAGTTATTAGTCCATCTATATTGAGCCCACCCAAACCAAATTCTTCCTCTTTTGATAGTTTTCTATAATTTCCTCCTTCTTGGAAAGAATTCACCCTTGAATTGATGTCAAAGGTACCTCAGTAACATTAATAGTGTTGCTCACAACATAATCTAGTGGTAAATCAATTTTATATGCATTATAGTTGATGTCCTCTAAAACTTTAAAAGGATCATCTCTCCTTTATTGAAGTTTAAATTTCCATTTAGAGGTAGACCTATTCTTCCTCAAGTGAATTCAAACCCAATCACCTGGTTTGAAAACTGTTTTCTTTATTCCCTTATTGGAATATCTAACATATTGTTCAACCTTTTCTCAATTTGTGTTTTCACCTTTTCATGCAAACTCTTAACAAAATTGACTTTAGAAAGTTCATCCCTATTCATCATAGCAAAAGTGTTTGGTAAAGATAACACATCAAGAAGGGACAAATGGACTAGAACCGTAAACTACCTCAAAATGAGAATAAGAAGTAGTAGAGTTTACTATCTTATTATAAGAAAATTCAGCATAGGGTAGGCATTCCTCCCCAAACTTTCAAATTCTTACCTACCAAACACCTTAGAAATTAAGATAGAGTTCGATTTACCAGAACGACGAGCATAGCACATGGACTCAAACTTTCTCTAACTCATCCTTTTTCCATCAAGCTCTTCACTTGTCTTTGACTCTTTTTTGTTTTTTTCGGATTACTTCTATATGCTGACCTATTTGGTATGGAAATTCCCGACATGAGATCAATTTGGTACTCTATCCCTCTCACAAGAGGCAACCCATGAGGGGGGTCTTTGGGCAAGACGTCCTCAAACTTCTTCAGTAATTCTTCCATACCTAGAGGAAAAAAACTAGCGATAGAAGACAAACAGTAATCATGAAGCATTAGTAAATACATAAGTTGTCTAGATAGAATCACTCTCTTCACCTTTTTTTCTCTCATGAACAAGCTTTGTATTTTTATCTCTTAATTTTTATCTTTTTTTATGGTTTCACTCTTTTTTTTATCTCCACTCTTTTCTTTTTTTTTCTCCTTTCATGTTTCTCTCTCTTTCTATCAGTTTTGTTTTTCTCTTTTTTTCTCTCTTGTTTTCTTTTCACTCATTTTTATTTGATCCTCACAAAACTCAATTGGAGACAAAGGTGTGAGGATAACTTTTTCCCTTTTATGTACCAATGAAAATTTGTTTGTGACACCATTATGAACAACATCTCTATCATACTGCCAAGGTCTTCTAAGTAAAAGATGGTTAGTCTTCATAGGAACAACATCAAACAATATCTCATCAGCATATTTTCCAATAGAGAAGCATATCAAAACTTGTCTATTTATAACTAGTTCTCCATTCTCACTCAAACATTGTAGTTTGTAAGGCCTAGGGTAAGGGGGAGTTTTCAAAACAAGTTTTTCAATCAATCTTTGGCTAGTTATATTAGTGCAACTATCCCATCAATAATCAAAGAACATATTTTTCCTATGACCATGCACTTAGTATGAAAAATGTTCTCCCTTTGAGTTGCATCTCTATACTTAGACACGCTCCTCATTAACCTCATAACCATCAAAAGATCACCTTCGAGGGACTGTACATCACATTTACTTCCACTCTCACTGGAAGAACTAGAAGAGCTAGAAAAAATGCCCTAGTGATATCCACATTACCCAACACAACCATAGTCCTTTTGTTAGGACATTGGGAGACAATGTGACCTTTTTTCAAACACTTAAAACATTTAATAGAACTCGTTTTTGAAGAAGTCGGAGTAGGGTCAGAATTGCTTTTACTCAGTGCAACACCTTTCTCATGAAATTTGAATGAAGATCCTCCCTCCTTCGTGAATGTCTCCTTATCTTTTCAAGTTGAAGAGCCATAGGGGGACTTCTTGTATATTTTCTTCCTTTTTAATTGCTGCTACACCTTGACAGATTGATGAATGAGATTGTCCAAAGAGGCATAATGGTGCAACTCTACAATGTCTTGGATCTCCCTATTGAGACCATGCAAAAACCTTGCCATGGTAACCTCTTGAGACTCCTCAATTCGAACCCTAATCAAGGAAATCTCCATCTCTTTGTAATACTCATCCATACTCCTATTTTCTTGAATTACTCTTTGGAGCTTGTTGTGAAGGTCTCTCCCTTAATAGGACAGCACAAATCTTTCTCAAAACTCTCTTCATGTCTTGTCAAGTATTAATCAAAGGCCTTCTCATCCTCTCAACATCACTTTTCACTTGGTTTCACCAAACTAAGGCATATCCCTCAAACTCCAGAGAGGTCAATTTGATATTCTCTTCATTGTAATTGTAGCAATTAAAAACTTGTTCGACCTTCATCTCCCACTCATGATATAAATCTGGATCATAAGTCTCTTTAAAAGTAGGGATCTTCACCTTCACTCCTTCAATCCCTTCCTTTCTTTGCCTACCTCCATATCTTCTATGATTTATTCTCTCCTTATACCTCTCATTCCTCTTTTCTCCCCCATCCTTTTCATGCCCCTCGCTTCTCCATGACAACTTAAAGTTTCACTACTTCTGTGTATTCTTCTCAAACTCTCCTATTTTTCCTTTCTCATTTTCTTCATCCTTTCTTGATTTTCATAATTCATTCTTCTCATTTAATCACTAAGTTTAATCATCTCCGCCATGAACCTTGCGGTTTTTGGAGATGATGGAGTAGCATCTCCACTTGTAAAACTCATACCTACAAGAAAAAGTTAGTGCATAAATAATAAACACAATAGGACCTCACCACTCAACTTAGTGTTTCACTCAAGTTCATTCGTATCACTCTTTCAAGGCTTTTTCTTTCATATTATGCACCATTGCCTTTTATCACTCTTGTTCCTCTTCAGTTCGTAAGCAAAACCTTCAAACGCAAATCATGAAGTATTCAATGTGAAATATGTCACAAGTCAAAACTCAACTCGAGAAGCCAAGGATAAAAATACTCTGAGACAAAACTAAGGAATTTTAAAGACACAAAAATAATAAAAGGAATACTCAAAAGGAATACCAGAAAAGATAAATTAGAAGACTCTAGACTCAAGAAAATGATTGTCCCATAATTGACTAAATTAGATGTAAATAACCAACAAGACACAATATTTTTTTAGTATAGGTAGGTGAAAACTAGAAGGGAAAGAACTTTTTTTTGCGTTTTTTTTTCTCCCTTTTTTTTACATGAAATTCAAATTTGAACGCAAATTAATGATTGGCCAAATCTAAATCTAAACTGTATCAGAATTTTGTCTCCAAATTTGAAAAATAAATTCAAATCCTAATAATTTCAATTATCCAAATCTGGATTGTAATAGAATTTTGGCTCCAAATCAAATTCAGATTTTAACAACTTCAATTATGCAAATGTAGATTCTATCATAATTTAGGCTCCAAATTTGATAATTGGATTTTTTTTTTCACTTTTTTTTTGCACGAATTTTTTATTATATATATATATATATATATATAAAGATATTGATATTAGATAGAATTAAGAAAAGGAAGAAAGACTAAAAAATAGAACAAAGAAAGACTCAACAATAATATAGAGTTAAACAAAATAAAAACAACAAACAAAGGAGGAAACACAAGAAAGAAAATACAAAGGATAGATAACACTTTATTTCAAGAACCCAAGCTCTAATACCAATTGATGGAACCCTAATTTGTGAATCTAATTTTTAGCATCAACAATCTTAGAAACCTATTAGGGAGATTAAATAAAAAGGAAAAAGCAAAATTAGAAAAAGAGATGGAAAGAACAACGGCACAAGAAATTTAAGGTTTCACACAAGAACTCAGAGAGACACTCTCTTAAATTGTCTAATTTGAAATTTCATCAAAAATTGTCATCAAAGTGTTTAAGGAGTCTATTTATACTCCTGTAATCCTAAATTAGGCCTCAATAACTAATCTAATAGTTAAAAGACTTAAAATAACAATAAAAAGTTGTGACAGTCCATTACAAGGCTGAAGATAGACCCAAGATACAATTAAAAAACAAAAATAAATCTTATTTTATAAGTTGACTAAAATTTATGAGCGTCGTTTCTTCTCTTTCTTTCCTCCATGAAAAAATTTAATCTCTTGTCAAACACTTCTTAAAATCTCTTACTGCTTGTTCAAGCTATTGATCCATCCATGTTGAGTCCACCCAAGTCAAACTCTGACTGATGTTATAACGTTCACTTTGAAATAAATAAACTCTTCTAAAAGCTTAGGCTACAAGTTGAAGGTGTATGAATTACTAGTTCTTTTACCATTGTAAAGTTGTTAAAATGACCTAAATCATGCTAGATTAAATGTCATTTTAGTTGACCATTCATAGCAGCGAAAGTTAGATTCTTGAAGTTTCTTTCAATTTATAAATTGTTTTAAGAATTTGTGGCATTTGCCACTTCACGTATTGAGAGAATGATTAAAGAGTCTTCCTGCTCTGCCTTTTCTCTTTCTTAGCACAAAATGATGTTCAACCCTTATATGTGACAGGTTTGCAATCTTGTCTGGTCCAAAAATGTCAATGAACTAGTAAGTACACATGGCTATTCCCAGAATCAGATAATTGTTTGGAGATACCCCACCATGTCAAAGGTACATTATATCTACTGTGATAAGCTGTATCTCTTTAATTTTTACTTGTTTTTAACATGTTTTACCATCATTTTTGGTCCTTTGATGCAGTTGGCCACTCTTACAGGCCATACCTATAGAGTTCTTTATCTAGCCATTTCTCCCGATGGACAGGTATTTCAGTTCTTTCACCTATTCCTCTTTATATATTACTGTGTCTGTGAATAAGAAAATGATTTCTTTCCGTTTTATTATGTATGCTATGTTTCTGGTTGTGATGAGTTCTATTGTTTCAGACTATTGTAACTGGAGCTGGAGATGAAACACTTAGGTTCTGGAACGTATTCCCTTCCCCTAAATCACAGGTAAATTATTCAATAAAGGATGGATAAAAAAATTTGTGCTGTGGACAGCCCTGCTGCTTATTTACATTTGTGAATATAATATGTTTAATCGTACTTGGAACTGTGTCCCTCTTCCTATGAATATGACTGGAGATACATTAAATTCACATTAAATAGTTTTATAACTGAGCAGCCGCTTTCGTTTCTAGTCTTCTTTTTTTTTCCTTTGAAACATATTTTTAAATCTCAAGTTGTTTTGCTTTTGTGAAAGCGACTGGTGTGTCATTCCTTGTTTTTATTTATGTATTTTATTTTAGTGCCATGAAAGAGGCTGAGTATTAAGAGAAATATTATTTTTGTGCATGAAAATTGCTTTGCATATCCTATTTTAAAATGAGAGAATCCATTCCCTTTATTTTATTGTTTATTGTATGTGCTAATGATTGACAAACTGGACGTGACCATTGATGCAGAATACTGATAGTGAAATCGGAGCATCATCTCTTGGAAGAACAATTATTAGGTGATTGCTCCTGGCATTTTGATTCAATCATGTGGCATTATTCAAAGTTTTGACAGAAAGAAATATCAGAATAGAGAGCACCATGGTGAAAAAACTTATCATGTGAAAAATACATGACAATGGCATGCTTTACCGATTAGAGCAGGGAGTTATGAAAGTTACATGATGGCTGCCAAAGATTATAGACATTCATGCGATTCGTGTGGAGTCTCATTTCTTATTTACAACAAGGTCAATTTATTTAATTGTCAGTCGGAGATTTATACATGTTAATGGAGTTGTAGCTTCCTTCTTTCTCTCTCCTTCGGTTCTTTTATTCTTTACAATAGTTTTCTCCGATGTTATACATTCAAGATGAGTATACAGAGAGCATCCTTAGCAAGCTTGTATCATCTGTTGTATATAATTATTCGTTTTTTAGGAGTTTTGATATTTTCTTCCATTTATTAGCCCTGTCGCTGTTACTTCTGATTGTTCAATGAAGTTTTATTTAAAACCAATGGTGTGGAGTGGATTCTATGCTCTCAACACATCAAGTAAATTTAACACTAATTTAGGAAGAATCATAAGAGCAAATATAATAATTTTATGCAAACAAAAGATTGATGTGTATATTACTGGGTGAGCTAATTCATAAACTGTATGAATCAACACCACATAATCCAAAAATATAAGGAATCGGTATCTTCAATTTGCAATTAGTGAGGAAGGAGAAGATAAGGGAAGGAAAAAAATCTGGTTTAAAAAAAAAATTGTCAAGGATGAGGAGATTTACCCCACTAGAGGGTTCTGCGTTGTGAAAAGAAGATGAAAATGTCAAAATTCAAAAGAAGATGAAAATGTCAAAATTCATTTTATCAAGTAATTTTTTTAAGGTAAATGCAAGTATTTTATTACAACACATGATCATCCTTCAACACAAGAAGTGTTTAAAAGATGCCACCAAACAGTACATAAGGACAGTGGCGATTTTACTAGTATAATTCAAAATTCTAATATAACCACCACAAAACCCAAAAAATTCCATCCTTCAAACATATTGCTGAACTATGCGGTACGTAGCCAAGGACGGATCTACGGGGGCAGTCAGGGCGTTAGTCCTCCTCCCTCAAATTTCTTGAACAATAATATATAATAATATATTTTTTTGAAAAAATATATTATTAATAACATATATAATAATAATTAATAATATATTAATTAATAATAAATATACTATTTCCAGTAAAAATAATATATAATAATATATACTAACTAATAATTAAATACTACTTATAGTAAAAATTAAATAAATATATATTAATTAATAAATCTGATAATTAGTATGTTAGTGCTGATTATATAATAATCTTTTTAATATTGAGAAATATGAATATTTTAATAATATATATTTTTACTAATTATAATTTAACTCAGAGATATATATACTGATTAATAAGTATGAGGTTTATGAATTGTCCAATCCGTATCAGTTTTACAAAAGGAAAAAACGAGAATTACACCTGTAATTATGTCAACCAAACTATTTTAATTAGGATTTTGTATATTAAGTGTATTTACTTTTAGTTATTTTTATTAATTAGGACTAATTCGATCTGTTCACCTGCTAGCTAAGTACATGACAGACTAGGCTATAGCATAGTGAGCCTAGATCAGGTAGCCTAATTTGTTGTGAATGTATGAATACATAATTTTAATGATGTCAAAGTAGAATCAAACAAGGTTACTTCAAAGGAGAAACATTATTTTAAGATTAATACAAGGTTGTTTCAACAAACAAAGTCTTGTTTCAAGATTAACTAAAGATCAAGCATTGTCTCCAAACAAAGTGTTTCCAAGACATTCAAGGCTCTCGTAATGTTAAAAAGGATTTTGAATTTCAATTTTGAACCTTTAATCGATTATCAGATATTTGTAACTGATTACTAGCAACGAAACTCTTGAAATTCAAATTCAAAAGTCATGACCATTCAAAATATAACTGTGTAATCGATTATACCTATAATCGATTGCCAGTGAAAAATTTTAGAAAAAACTTTTTGAAAAGACATATCTCTTCAAACCATTTTGAAAAGGCACGAATGGCCTATATATATGTGTTTGATTTCAAAAAGCAAGAGAGAGATATTCCAAGAGAATTTCATTGTCAAATGCTCTTTCAAAAACTTTTGGGCAAACACTTGTAAATCTATTGAGAGTTCATCCAGGAACTTCAAATTGTATTATCTACTCTAAATGAGAGAAATCTTTTTGTTCTTCTCAAAAAGTCAATTGTAATCAAGAGACTGGTTGTCTCTTGAATTGTGAGTTTCTTGAACACAAGGGAAAGAGATTCTTTGGGTGTTCAAAAGTTGTAAAAATGATTTTTACAAAGATAGTGAAAAATATCAAGTGGGTTGCTTGAGGACTAGACATAGGCACGGGAAGTGGCCGAACTAGTATAAATCAAGTTTGCATTTATCTCTTCCCTTATCTCATTTATTTTATTACAATCAATTTTATCTTACGCATTTAAAAGAACATTATTAAATTGATTGTTTCTTCTTCTTCTTCTGCATTCTAAGTCTATCATTTAAAAGGGGGTCAAAAGTTTGTTAGTGGGAAATTTTGAAACTTAATTCACCCCCTTCTTAAGTTATTAAGGTCACTTGTCCAACATTTGCCACCTATAGTCACAACTCAGGTTCTATTAAAGCGATTGAAATGATCTTATTTTATGGAAAAAGATTAAACATGGATATATACTTCTCATAAAGAGAGTTCGATGTTATTTAGTGTGGAACATTGATGAAATAGGACTTGAATTTGAAATTGATGTGTTATCGTAACAACCTGGCATAGGTGCATATTGTTTTGAGCATACTTGAGTTGTATATATCGAAACAACATGATACTAATACCAAATTTTCACAATTAAATTATCTTCAAATTTCATGAAGACATTGAGAGCTAGTTTAGCCTGTCGTGAACAAAAAATTGTGCTTAGTAGAGATAATGTTTGAAAGACTGAGATCGAACACCGATAAGACTTGTGTCTGATAGACTGAGACTTGTGTCTTGTGATTCAAATGGCCCAAAGTTGGTTTTTATTAAAAAAAAATAAGAGATTTTTTTTTTTCATGTGACTTTAAGTAAAATAGATGTTGAAGATTTATCATCTACTATTGAAATTTGAACAAATTGAGGACGATGCTTGAATATTCATGGATATCTGTTCATTTTCATCTTTTTTCTTTTTATCTTTATGATTTTCTAAATTTCATAGGATTAGGTTAGGATGAACCTTAACTTAAACCTTATGTAAAAATCCTATTTCTTTTTATGTGATTTGAGTTGTTGGATTTATTCTTAATGCTTTTCCTTGACTAATCTTCTTCTTCAAGAATTTTTGTTAAATTAAATTCGCAATTCGAAAATTGAGTTTTTAATTTATCCAATTCAATAACCATATAATTTTTGTATCTAATAATAAGGTCACATTAGTACATTTCGTAATTTCCAAAACCTACAAATTTATTATTAAAAAAATCCTAAAGTTTATAACCTTAATAAACTGATATTATGCTCACTTCTAGCATTGGGCATAATTAAGGCTCACTGGATTAAGATAATAATCCATGCATTGCTCACAGTCTAAATTTAAGTCATAATCACATTGTTGTAGCTAGTACTAACAAAAACACAGGCAAATATCATAATAAGTATTTACATTGAATTCAATTTCCCCTTTTTTCTGATGCTGAATAGTTACACGACACTCCAATTTCCCAAAGTTCTCCCTGCATACTAATTGTGAAAAATAATTCAGTTCCAATTCTCAAGACCACGTGATTGGTTTGAGCTCATGGGCACACATTCACAATTTCCTCGACATATTGATATGCGTGCTGTCGCTAACTGGAATATCACCTTGCTTACCCTCCTCATGGCACCCACTTGAGTATGCACACACATCTTTCAGTGGACCCCAACATTCTACCTTGTTGAATTTTGAAATATTTGAGTGAAAGTAAACCCAAACCAAAGCTTCCTGTAATTCTGGGTAGTCCTTGAACAAGTTTTTATCACCGTGAATGAAGGCATTCAACACCTACACATGCAAAGAATATATAGTTAAAATAATAGAAATTTGATAGTGAGAATGACAATTCAAATTCTTGATAAGAACCAAAACGTTATTGGTTCATAGAACTAGACTCGGTTTCCTCATATCTTATATTCAAATTCTTTAAATTAAAAAAAAGTAATTGAGAAAATAAAATTTTACTACATATGATCAATTAAATTTTTTTATAAAAATTAATCATTGATAAAACTGTTAAATATTCTATATCAATAAAATGATACAACAAAAAATCATGATAAGAAAACTTGCTTACCACTGGAAGCTCTTTGCAGAAGATGAAGTATCTAATGCCAGCACATATATCTAACAGAAAATGGCCTCCACTGACATGGAGGTGAACGTGGAGAGACATTTTCCCCTTAATTTTCCTCCAATGTGCAACCACTTCGTCCCTTTGTAATTTGTTGTACCACCCTTGCAACTGTACGTGTTTTACAAAAGAATTTGTTTGCTAAATATATTTTATTAACAGTGTATTTATTTTAATTTATTGTGTAAAACTATATTTTCTTTTATCACGAAATTTAAAAATCAATATTTTTATTTTAAAATAATAGACCAAATGAGTAAAATTAATGCTCTACTTAAAAAAGACTATTAAATAAATTTATATTTTTATATAATAAATATTTTTAATAAAAAAAAGCTATTTTCACTTTTTTATTGTGGATTACAAACATTAAAAAAATCATTTATAAAATCAATCTTTTAGTAAACTATCATTACTCTTTATTATTTTAAATGTTATGGTTAATTTTTTTCATCTCTTACCTCCCTTCCTCTCTTTTTCACCTCTCTATAAAATCAATTGTTTATTGAATTAAAACTTATAGTGTTTGGTAGAGAGATGAAAAAGGATGAAAAAAAGATAAAAATATGAGATAAAGTGAAATGAAAAGGAATGTAAAAGAATTGAAAGAGAATATTAAATTAGTATGTCTCTTTGAGATGAAAAAAAATATAAGAAAATAAAAAATTTAAATTAAAGTTATTAGATGTGTAAGAAAATTATAAAAAAATATATTAACATAATTATTTGTTTATCCCTTATTAATTTAATGTTTCTCTAATTTTTTCACTGAAGATTATATATATATATATAATGAAGGCATAATTAATTATGCGTTGCCATTGTTTTTTATTAACGAGTGAAGTATCATATTGTTAAACAAAACAATCAAGATATGTAAATAATCACATGATGGTAAATAATTAATTAACAAATGAAGAAATGCAAAAAAAAAAAAGGAATTAGAATGGAAGCACAGGCACTAGCAGCACCAAAAATAACAAATAAAAAAATTGGGAAGATTCCAAAAAAACTAGTCATAGAAAAAAAAAATCACACATTCAATTTCAATGCAATTTATCTCTAGATAAAAATACTGTTCATTAGGACCTATTATTTTTTTACAACTTTCATACCTATTACACTACTACCAAACACACTCGGGATCCCCCCGCACACTTTTATCTTAAATACCTTTTGGCCAACTTTCATTTTTTAAAGCCAAACACTACCTCATGAAACTTAGAATAAATTAAGTAAATATGTACATATTTATAATATTCTTATATAATAATTTTTAAAAAATTATTATATATTTATCTTGATAATCTTAATATATTGCCGCGCATTAGTTATTATACTACTTTAAACAAATTTAAATATCATGTTATGACTCACGTGATTCACATTGAATTTTATTATAAGATTTTTTTATTACATCAGTTGCCATATATAGTTGTCATATATGTTCTAACCTCTTCATTAAACATTAGACCTTTCCTAATTTTGCATTCACATGTGTCAGCCAGCCTGTGGTGATCAGACTCATTTTTGGCATACCCAATCCCAACCACATATTAATGATATTATCAAACTCATGAGACGAGTATAATAATAATAATAATAATTTAAAGTTAAAAGGTAAACTTGTCCACGTCATACTGGCAGCAACGGACGCACTTGTATTTCCCCATTCCCAACCCTTTTCGCCTTTGCCACCCAAAATAAGTTTGACAATAAACTATAAAAGTTAAATTATTCATTTAGTTTTTATCCTTTTATGATTCTTAATTTTTTCGAAGTAGTTTTTTTTTTAGTTTTTATAATTTATATTTTAATTTTGGTTTAGTTTGTAATTTGAATTTGAATGTGATTATTTTAATTTTATAATTTATATTTTAATTTTTTTTTAATCTCTTTAGTTTAAAAGTAATTTTTTTAATTCATATATTTTATATTTTAATTTTCTTTTAGTCTTTACATTAATATTATCAATTATAATTAACTATAAAAATATTAATAAGTAATTAGTAATTAATTTATCGTAAAATAATTTGAAATAAAAATAATAATTGATAATTTATAATTAATTAGTAGCTAATTATTTTTATATTTTTTTTAATAAAAACTAAAGGATAATTAAAATATAAATTATAAAGATTAAAAATATCACTTTTAAACTATAAAGACTAAAAAAAAATTAAAATACAAACTATAAGAACTAAAAAGAATACTTTTAAAAAAAATATAAATCATAAGAACTAAAAAAATTAACTTCAAATTATAGAAATTAAAATAGTAAAAATTATGAATATATAAGGACCAAATAAGTAATTTAATCCAAATTATATTTTTAAATATCTCATCAATTAATTTAATGTGATAAATTATTTAAAAAATATAATTTACTAAAAAAAGTGCATTTAAATATTTGATTAGATTTTTCAATAATGTGACAAATTAAAGTTGTTGTTGTTATTGTGGGACTAATTAACGTTTTTCCTATTACTTAATAACATAAACTAACACAAGAAAATACAAAGACTAAAATAAATAAATTCTAATTTTATAGGAATTAAAGCTTTTATTTAATATAACTAAAATTCATAAAAATAAGTATTTTTAAGTAAAATAATATGTTAAAATTTATTTTGAGATAAAAATATGAAAAATTTAAATCTGAAAAACAACACAATCCAAAAATCAGAATAAATTGGACTTGATCATATTAATTTGAATATAAAACCAAACTGATTATTAAAGAACGATTAGACCAGTGATTTAAATCAAATATTTTTTTTCTTCTTTAAACTCGATGAAATCTCATCCACCACACCATCCGAGTTTTATCTCTTTCAATTGATCACAAGTCATAACATCACCAACACAATACGAAAAAAACATTGAAGAAATACCTGAGAGTTGTTTATGGTCTGCGAGATGGAGAGGGTGATTTTAGAGGTAATGTCACAATGGGTTAGTGTGTAAGTCCTAGGAAGATATGAGGGGTGTATCTTTTGGTCCACTCCTAAGAATAAAACCTTCAGCTTCGAAGCTTCAAATATGGCTGGCCCGAACAACCTAGCAACCTGGTATCCAACCAAAACAAATGTATGGAACACAAACGAAAAGAACATTATTAATTTACTTCTAATTTCTAAACATATGAGAAAAAAATGACATACGTACAGGCACTAGTGGTTGGTTAACTTTCTTCCAGAGTGGTGTTTTGTGCGTGAATGGAGAGACCTGGTTCCCCGAATGCGATGGCTTAAGCTTAGAAGGGAGGAAAACTGTAGCTAGTGTGGCCATATATGTTTGATACAAGAAAATCTGTTGTGGTCGTTCAAAAATGAACTTGGTTTGAACTTTGAAGAACCCCAATATAATGATGAAGAGGCTTTTATATATGCTTTGTCCTTGCTTCGAGAACTGTTTGTGCTTGAATCTGTTTCAACTTCTACTCTTCAGCCACAGCATTGAAAGATTGAAAATGGTTAACATGGGAGTGTTTGAAATGCGTGATTGAGGGTAGTAGTAGTATCACTGTCTAAACTCTGCCCCAACGACGATGCGTCGATTCCCTTGGTGGTAGGTTAGATATTTTTACATTGTTTTCCTCTCGTTTAATAGTAGTCACGTTTTCCTCATGTATAATTACGTCTGGTCCACTGACTTAAAGTTGTTTTAACTGGCATTTTAACTTAATTTTCCAGTAAAAAAACTTAATTAATAATTTTGAAATTAAATGTTCATATGCCGTTATATTTAATATTTAGACGGAAAATTTTGTGGCCAAATCTTACCCATTTAAATAGAAGTGTCTCCAATAAAATATAATATGCTATAAAAAAATGTATGCGGAATTATCTGCGGATTCTAACATTGTGTTTCGTATAAATGAATTGTTTGGTAATTAAAGTAAAAACCAATGGAAAAATGTGTTATTTGCATGATATGAGATAGGATGGAAAGTTGTAAAATTTTAGTGGGCGCATGTAGCAGAATCTCGCTTCAGAAAAAGGTGAAATGATCCCTAATGAAAAAATTAATAGGTGATTCACATCATTATATTATTCATGATTTTAATTAATAGTTATGTGACATGTAAACATAAAAAATATATTCAATATCTATTTAATAAAGAATTAATTTTGTGATTTCGTAATTTAAAAGATTTTAATTAATTTAAAATATGAAATTATTTATACGTCAAATGATTATTAGTTGGAGTAATAAATGATGGGATGGGAGTAATAAATGACGATAATTCTTTAGATTCTACAGTTTGATACTAACAAAAAATATTGCCAGCAAATATCGATCATATTTGTATATTACATTAGATTCAATTTAAATTTTTTCTAATGGTGAGATTTGAACGACAAGCCAAGTTGAATGCCGAAAAAAAGAAAACAGTTCCAGTAATTTTAGCTTTGAAACATTACAAGTTGTGTGGGGTAATTCCTAATCCCATCACAAGATTTCATGCTCGATCGTGCCCAAGAAGCTCTTGAGACCATGTGATTGAGCTCATCGGTATAAAGCAACATTCACAATTTTCTTGGCACGACTGTGGTGCACCATCGATAACTACTTCATGGGACCCACTCGGGAATGCACATGCATCTTTCAATGGACCCCAACATTCTACCTTGTTGAATTCTGAAATATTTGAGTGAAAGTAAACCCAAACCAATGCATCATGCAATTCTGGGTAGTCCTTGAACAAGTTTTTATCACCGTGACTGAAGGCGTTCAATACCTATATATATGCAATGAAATATAGTTACAATCATTAAATTTTCATAGTGAGAGAGATTATTCAAATTCATGAAATGAAAACATGCTTACCACTGGAAGCTCTTTGCGGAAGATGAAGTATCTAATGCTAGCACACATATCTAATAGAAAATGGCCTCCACTGACATGGAGGTGAACGTGCAGAGACATTTTCCCCTTTATTTTCCTCCAATGTGCTACCACTTCATCCCTTTGTAATTTATTGTACCACCCTTGCAACTGTGCATATTTCCCCCCCAAAAAAATGTTTGTTAAATATATTTTTTATTAAATAAACATTTATTTTCTAAAAGAATTATTTGTTTTTATCAAGAATTTTAAAAATGCCAGTGATTATATTTTTAAAAAATAGACCAAATGTGTTAAATGCTTTATTTTTTCTTAAAAATAACTTTTACATGACTTTATATTTCTATATAATAAATATTTTTGATAAAAAATAATTATATTTTCACATTATGGCATGTATTAGTATATCACACAAAAAAAATCCGCTTTAATGTTAATTATCAACTGACATGATTCACTTAGAATCATTTTAACTCATCAGCGACAAATGAGACACTTCACGTCCCACTATTTATAAAACAATTGAGGTTAATGTGATAGTAAAATAATTAAATATGTTGTTCAAGTTTTGAGAGTGAAAACTTTTTTTTGGATAGGCAATAATGAAAAAAATAATTGAGAGTAACAAATATATGAATTTGACTTCTCACCAAATCACCAATTGGTATAATTTCTATTATAATAGTTATAGATATATTTTATTTTTATCTATTTTCCTTTTATTTTAAATTATATTTGTTTGTAAAAACAGGTTTTGTTCGTATTCCAAGACAGGTTGGGGTTGTGCCAACCTGTCGTGTGTCGAGGCCGGTGTTGGTCCATGCTCTGTTTTTGTAGGAGTCACAGCCACCATCCATTAGTTGTGGCATACCCTACAGGCAACATAATTTTTTAAAACTTATCCATAATTATATTAGAAAATAACGAAAAAAATATACTCCTTTAAGTAAAAATGCCTAGTTGTGGCATATCCCTGGTCCACTCACCGTGGTCGTAGCAGTTTGTAATGAGTTTTTTTTTTGTTTTTTTTTAACAATGGTGATTAGGTTTCACTTGACGAGTCGTGTTTTTCTTACAATGGCGACAAAGTTTATAGATAAAGTAAATATTTTCTAAAGTACGAAATATATATATTCAAAGGATAGAAGAAATAAAATATTGACAATATCAAATTGAGAGAGTGAAAGTTTCACTTTTCAAATATTCTAATTTATAATAAAATAGTAGATTAATTACATGATTATGTATCCAAAAATTTGTATAAAGAGAAATTTGTTGTCTATTATAGATTTGTTCTTTGACAAATTGTAATATCATTTTTAACTTACAAGTTGAATTGAATGTATATTTTGAACTATGCTATAAGTGTTAGATGAGATGTAGTATTAAACAATGGATTGATTTGTATAGTTTATAACTTATTTTAATATTAATAGACGTTTTTAAAAACCTAAAACTAATTTAATTCAAAATCAAAGTAAACTGAATTGGATCAAATTTATATTAACTTTAAAATCAAACCTCTCTATGTATACATAAGTTTATCCATTTCTTCAATCTCTACTTCCCCTTATATTCACTTTCTTTTGAATACTTTTTTCTCATAAACTGATAAACCTTATTCTCCAAGCATGCATTTGATATATAATCTTAAGGTTTAAAATTGGAATATCAATTGAATGCTAAATACGAATAATTTTTTTAAACTCAAATATATTAAACAAAATTAATAAAATTTATATTTAGCATAATAACTATGTAAGTTTTGCTAACAAATTTTGCATTATGATAACAATTTAAAAAATCAAAACAAATCCATCAAACAAACCTAAACAGTAAAAGATTATTTGAATTTAGAGTTTGTTTGGTAGAAGCAAAAATAAATACAAGATGAGTGAAATAAACATTATAATTTCGTGGAATTCATATTTTTACTTTACTTTAAAAAAAAAATCATTTTTTGCTTTCATATTTTTTTTTCAGTCTACCAAACATACATTTAGTATAAGTCCAATCAAATCAAACCATATATTATTTTATGTATAATTTGAATGATTTTTTTCATCTAAAAAACCAAATCAAATATCAACCCGCGAACACTGCTACTAGAATGCATTGCAGGCATGTACTTTTTCATGGATCTCAACCAAAAACAAAAAAGCATTGAAGAAATACCTGAGAGTTGTTTATGGTCTGCGAGATGGAGAGAGTGATTTTAGAGGTAATGTCAGAATGGGTTAGCGTGTAAGTCCTTGGAAGATCCGCGGGGTGTTTCTTTTGGTCCATTCCTAAGAATAAAACCTCCAACTTCGACACTTCAAAGATGGCTGGCCCAAACAATCTAGCAACCTTATCCAACCAAAACAAATGTACATAACAAAATCGAAAAGAACTTCATTCGGCTCTACCATGCAATATTAATTTACTTCTAATTTTAAACATATGAAGAAGAAAAAATGACATACTGGTTGGTTAATTTTCTTCCTTAGTGGTGTTATGTGTGCAAATGGAGAGACTTGGTACCCCGAATGCAATGGGTTAAGCTTAGAAGGGACGAAAGCAGTAGTTAGTGTAGCCATATATGTTTGATCCTTGAAGAATGAAGAGTGCTCTCTAGTGCATAAACACCTGCTATGGTCGTTCAAAGATGAACTTCTTGGTTTAAAGAGGGGCAAGAGGCTTTACTTTATGTTATTCTTTTGTCCTTTCCTCGACTGTTTCTGCTGACACAATAATTAAATAGTGGAAAATAGTTAATTCTGCTCGGAGTGTCTTTTGATGCGTGATTTATTTCTGCCGGAAAAAGTTAAACCTAACTCTATAATTTTGTATAGCCGGATAGAGGGTCAATTTAAGTGATGAGGGTAAGTTTATTTCAAAATTATTAATTGAGAGTTATTTTTAAATTATTATTTATATCTTTATGATTTTTATTTTTTTAAATGAAGCCGTAAATTTTTTACAGCTTCAGTTAATTATAATTTTAAAGTCATAAAATTATTTTTATTACTTTAAAGTTGAAAAAAAAATTAATATAAAAATCATATATTACTTGACGACTTTTACTGTTTTACGTTAATTTTTTAAAAAATTATAAATAATTTTTTAATTTAGTTATTTAATAAATAAATGTTTTTATTTTATTTTTAGTTTTATTTAATATTTTGTATATGGTTTTATTTAATATCATATATATTTATATGGTTTTATTTAATATTTTATATATTTTTTAATATTATTTTATTTAATATATTTTCTATATTTAATATTTTATAAAAAAAAATTACTAATGTTAAGAAATTTGATTTGTTTGGTAAATAATAAAAATAATACAAGATACATAAATATAAAAAAGACTTAAATTTAAATTTAAGTCTTTTTAAATTTATATATTTTGCATTATTTTTTTTAATTTACAAAACAAATCAAATTTCTTAATATTAGTAAAAAAAAAAAATATATATATATATATATATAATATTAAATAAAACTAAAAAATAAAATATAAAACATTTATTTATTAAATATTTAAATTAAAAAATAATTTACAATTTAAATATAAGATAACATAAACAAAAATATTGAAGTCGTCAATTAATATACTACTTTTATCTTTAAAAAAAATTTACGACTTTTAATGTTATAAATTTTAGAAAAAATATTAATTGAAGTCGAAAAAAATTTGCATCTTCAATTAAAAAAATAGGAATCATAACAGATGTACTTATAACACCGGTTACAATTTGTCCCAAAATATCTAATAATTCAAAAATGACCCCATTTGCTAATTTTTAAAAAAAAAAATACCCCTACGGGACAAATTGACCACCGGAGAGAGATAAACCTAAACTTTAATTTTGGACTCTGTACGGGAAGAAAAGAGGACTAACAAGTGAGAAAAAGGGTTTATTCCTCTCGTCTCAAATATAAAAATAAAAATTACATATTAATTAATAAAATTAATTAATCATATTTAATTATATTAATTTCAATTAAAAATGATTTTTTTAACTTACCTTTTAATGAAATTTGATATGAAGAATAAAAGATAGTTATTAAAACTAGTACTTTAACCAAATAAAAAATATTTAAGAGATAATAACATTAAGGTATATTTAATTAAAATTTTCTTATATTTAACACTAAGAAAAAAGTATTTTTAAAAATTTAATTTGATCCTAAGTTTTTAAAAAAATTAATTTGATACTGAAGTTTTTAAAACATCTTAATCGTCAAATTGAATTGACGTTAGGATAGCAAACGTCTCTGTTTGAAAATTAAACTGTCAAAATTTAGATACTAACGGGAATTCCTTTGGAATGAAAGAAAGCAACATAAATAATCCATTAAATATGATAAATAATATAAGAGTTTAATATTTATATATTGAAAACATTATTTAATAACAAATCATTGTTTAAATTATTTTAACATAATTATTTTAAAAATTAATTTATACATGCTGAATTATGATTAGATAATTCTCAGAGTATATAATCTTTTTTCTCTTTCTCATCATGTAAAAAAAATGAAGAGAAAGGTAAAAAAAAAAAAAGTGAAATCAAAGATAAATTCAACACGTATAATGACAAAAGTTAGACATCATAAGTGACAATTTAATTAATTAGTGTTATTCTTAAATAAAAATTTAAGTTTTATTTCATTAATCAATGATGATAATATAAAATTATTTTTTCTTATGATCACATAAATTTTTTTTCATATAATAATTTAAAATTAAATGATAATAAAACAAAAAAAAACATTTACATAATCAATATATATATATATATATATATTATTTATTATGAGACTTTTTATGATACAAGGGTCGATTAATTAATTGAAAGTTAGACTCACTTATTTTTTTGAATTTCGGAAATATATTTTTTAACATTATATTTTAATTATTATAAATTAAATAGTGTAACTTTAAAATTAAATAATAAATTATAAGAAATAATGTGATAGTCTTTTATTTAGAAATATTTAATCTATTTTTTATAAATTTAAAAGAATAAGATATTACAGAATTTTTAGTTTAATTTTTTAAACCAATTTTTTAATATTCGTAATTATCATATTTTTTGATAATATTGAAAAAGGTATCTTCAATATATTTGACACGCTTTACTCGGGTCAAAATTCATGAGCAATTTGCCGTGGCTTCTAATGGTCGTCCAATTAATGTGGGCCTGTAGGATCGTCTTGGCTTGATAATAAACTATAAGGTATTCAAGTTATAGAAATTACATTCGTTATATTTTTTTAAAAAAAATTATAATTTTATAATTATATAATCATTATATGTTAATACTTGGATTTCTTGGTAGAAAATATTATAAGCAATACAATATTATATTTATGCTGATATTAGATTGTAATATCTGTATAAAATATGAGTATTTTATTTTAAAATAAGTCAGTACTTTAAAATTAATTAGAAACTTTATATGTGCATATTATGAATCAAATATTTATTTTGAATTATTTTTTATATTTATGATAATCAGATATATTTGTGTAAAAAATATATATTGAATTTAAATTTCATAAAACATCTCAAACAATAACTTGTTAAAAAAAACAATGTGTGTGTATAAGAACAATAAAATTAAATAAATTATCTAATAGATAGAGGATAAAAAAACAACAAATCCATTGAAATTGAACATTAATTATTTTCTTACTTATACAAATTTGAGTTTGTATTATAATAATAAATTGTACACAAATGTTAGACTTTTACTTTTGGCAAGAGCATGAGGAGAGAGCACATGATGTTGAGTCTAGCACACATTCGTAGGTGTATCTTAGGAGAAGATCCAAGACTATTCACACTCCATATGTTTCACGAGGCACGTTAGCATGACCTCTTGCTAGTTGCTACCAAGGTTTAAATCTTCTTCCAGTGCCTAAAATTCCGCCAATATTGGAGCGGAGAAAAAATTAAATAAGAAAATAGTTTGTTTCCCACCTAAAAATTAAATGAAGCTAACAAAAGATTAAAAAATTCATTTCTTTCCCTCTCCCTCAACCAAACTTTATTTTAGAAAAATAAATAGATTGATCACTTGGTAATAAACAACACATAGATAAATGTTTACATAGCTGAATTTAACATATATATGAAGATATAAAATTGATTAAATGGTTAAAAAAGAATGAAAAAAATTGTGAGTTTAATTCTTTTTTATTAATAAATTAATAACAAATAATATTTAAGGATAAGAAAAAAAATTAATATATATATATATATATATACGTGTCAGCTGCCAACTATGTACAACCAAAACCTGAACAAGTAGTGAAGTCCGACAATATGAACCAAAACCATATGCATAGACTTCCTATGCATAAGAAGGTTCTAGTTTTGGAGTCTTCAAGCAAACATCGATGGAACACTTCCTAATTATTTGTTTCGCATTAATTGTTTCAGTCCATTTCAACAGGACAGAGACTAATTAAACACAACCTTCTAACCAGATAAAAAATTCCAAAACTGATATATATATATATATATATAGACACACACAGTACTCTAACTCACAGCTTTGGAATATGACTGTTGTATACATAAATTATTTAAGTAGACGTTCACAACCGCCGTTGTAATTTGACGTACAACAAAAATTACATATCCTAATCAGACATTAATATAACAGGGTGCAGAGGAGCTAGCGTTTATAAGGGCATTATTAATTTTTAATCTCTAGATTACGCTATGTATTTATGAGCACTATGTGTTGCAGATTTCAACTTCAACGGCATTCTTCTCTCAGGTCTTCCTATGAATAACTCCGTCTCCACCTCTTCTGCCTCTTTTTCTGTAACGAGTTCAGCATCCTGATCACTCAAACAACGTTGTCGGTCAATCCGATACTACAACAATGAAATGATGTTGGGAATTAGCTTTGAATCAAGATGAAAGAATATGAAGAAAGAGACTTCATCTTTTTAATTAAATAGATTTGTAGCATATGATAGGAGCTATTTAGAAATATTTTTTTATTAATTTGATAATCCATGAAAGATACTTGGTTGAACCGGAAGACAAAATAATTTTTTATTTTGAAATGAAGACAATTATATAACTTTTATAAAATGAACAAGATTAATACAATAAATTTATATCAATTTACTATTTTATTTTAAAAAATTGTCAAATTATTAAAGAATATTATAAATAAAATTTTCCATTCCCTTCTACAAAACTTCACTCTCTTATCTAAAGAGAATAAAAACTTCAGTCTGAAACTTAATGAATCGCACGCTTTAGTTGAAATAAAAGAGGTGCACAATCTGTTCTTTTTTTTTTGTGAAAGAAAGGGGCAAAGACCCTAAGGAGAAATTGATAACAATGGAAAGAACGAAGAATGATAGTAACCTGCTCTCGTAAGCGTTTATTTACTTCGAGTAAGCACTTTTCCTGAAGTCAGCCAAAGGACATGATAATTCTAATTAATGAAGCAATATAAAACAAATTAATTAAAGAATAATATGCTTTCAATCATAAATAAAACATCACCTCTTGTTTTAGGTTCTCGATTCGCTCCCTGAACAATTGATTCTGAAGTACATGCACCACCAAGTTCTTCAACGTTAGAGGTCTTGGTTATTGATTAAGAGAATTGCTATTTTAATTACAATTAGGAATCTTATTAAATATCATTATGTCACAATTAGGTTGTTTTGCAGTGTTAATTAGATGCTCTCCTCGTTACATTGAAGAATTGATTTAAGGGAAAATTAATTCAGATCTGTCCAGGCTATGGAACTCAAAATAAACTTCATCTTATTTACCATTGAAGTAAGAAAGACCTATACATGGTTGTGCAAATGTCTTGATATTTACCCGAGTTTTCACAACAACCGGCCGGCTTTCTGTTGTTAGAGGTATGGGCTATCTTCTCCCTTGATTAGGATGTGCATCTAAATTGATGTCTACTATACTGTGAATGATTAAATTCGCGCGTGTCTAAAATCTTTGGAGACTTTTTGTATATTATATATTAGCAAGACTAATTTGATTATTTTATAAGCAAACATTCAGGCATTTATAAATATATTTCTTTACTTTTCCCTTTAAACCCAATTTATTTCAACCTTCATAAACAGAAAAAATCTTGTATTACTTGTCTTTGTCCAATAAAAACACTGGAAAATTGTGCGATTGAAGAGTACCTTTCTTGCCCTAATTTTGTCCAAGCTGCGTTCGAGCTGGTTCTCTAGCTGTTGTAACTCGTCAATACTGCATTTATCCAATTCATCTCCCAAAAGCTTCCTACAATATGAAAGAATCTCCAAAGTTGAGAGTAGTCAATTATGTATTTCTCAATGCCAATCAGAATGAAACTAGCAGTGAAAGTTGGTTCATTAAAACCTTCTTGAATCTTCAAGATGCTCGATCTTCTTTGCCATGCTCATATCACCTTCCTTCAGATGCTGCATGTAAACACAGAATCAGAATATAGGGCACAAGCATGATTTCCCGCTCATTCACTCACCAATATAAGCTATCATATTATGTGTTTGTTGAACCAAACGTGATCCCAGTGTTACTCTCTTTCGTTGCGTTAAATATTCTTATAGATGAAAAAAAAAAAAACTTGAGTAAGATTGGTTAAACCCATGCTGGATAATTATATTCATGCGACAGTACCGAAGGATTGAGTCTAGATGAAAATCCAGAAGCATCATGAGAACAAACTGAAAGGGGGAAAAAACGCTGTTGTGCATAATTTGACAAATACGAAAAAGTTGGAATTCCAAGAAAACAAAAAGTTTCATTAGAAACTCTCAATTAGAAATGAATAAAATGAGACAAACCATTCTATCCTACCCTGCAACATTACTTCATAAGGAATATCAGCAACTTCTATTTACGGTATATGTGTGTGTATATATATATATATAGAGAGAGAGAGAGAGAGAGAATATATATATATATATATATGGGGGGGGGGCTAACCTGTGTATTTTCATGGATTCCTTTGTTGCTGACACCCAGGTCCTTGATCTTCCTTTGATACCGTTCAACTGTTTTATTTACACTGGAGCATCTCCAATAGACAAGGCATCAAAAGTTTCTTAGGCACCTCTGATTTGATACGATAGCATGCCAGAATACTTGAAGGATGAATAATCACTAAAGTGAACTAGTGAAGCACATTTCCCAAGAAAATAGTATTCATATGTGACATTTTTTTTGTCCAAGGGAAAGAAACTATGTGACATTTACCATATAGACATGTAAAATCAAAATATTCAATTTACAACTTTTTTTTCTACACTTTCTTTTTATTTTCATTTTTAATGAAGAAACTTATTACATCTACTATTTTTTTCTTTATCTATTCTTATTTTTCTCTTATTTCTAACAAGCATCATTTTTTTACTTTTCTTTTTTAAATTTAATTTCACAATTGGTTTCTGACTATTGTGATTTTAAATTTTTAGTTTAACACAGTGTGTAGATTGATTGATACGGGATTATTGCAGCATAAGCACTCAAGCATTGAGTATATAATTGGAATAAATATTTAGAGGAAGAATATGTCATTCGTAGAAAGATTGTATAAGACTTGAATAAAATTGTCTTTTTTGAAGAAATAGATATGTTCTAAATCAAATAAAATTCCATGATTTGGTTTCTTATTTTTTTTATGAATGTAATTCCTCACTATTTAAATTATGCATTAACAGTAAGTAGACCGCCACATTGATATAGATGTGCTAATGTGACAATGCAATAGAGTGTCTCGACAACATGGTTGTTAAGTATTAAGTATTGAATTAACAAACAAACTAAAATTACACAATTAAAATGATAGAAGATCAAATTGTAGAAAAAAGGATCAAATTGGTAATAATATGATAATATTAGAAAGATAAAAAAAAAAAAAAAAAAAAAAAAAAAAAAAAACACAACAACAACTAAGTCTTTTTGCTATCACTATCTTAAGTTTTAAAGTCTCTTATATAGCATTTAAAAATAAAAAACTCTCTTTTAGTATGTACTGTCCTTGTTCAAGCTAAATTTAATTAAAAGATTTAGTCTCTATACTTACATAATCTCTACGTTTTAACCCTTAAACCTGAAATTACTCGTTTTAGTCTGTATACACAATTTTTAATCTGTTTAAATGCAGTATATAGAACTTCTCTCATTCATATAATGGGCTTTTACGTAAAAGTTGTAATTCTTTTCTTTCTGATTATTAGTCAACATTTTCTAATCAAAACGATTATAACAAAATTTATAAACGAATTAAAAAATAGTAAACTACTAGTATTTTTCAATCATGTTACAATAATTTCAATATATAAACTTCTCCAGCTTTTATAAAAAATGCATTCGTTATATCTTCAATATTATCATGGAAGAGCTAGTTAGCTGTAAACTTGAAATACTGGAATTTAAAAAAGTAAATGTTCAAGAATCAACCATAATTTATAAAAGTAGTATATCTTAATTAAGATCATCAAGGTATGATCATTACCATAAAATTTGAATACTGAGCAATTAAATTCTGTTTCTGCTTATTAGAAAAAGAAGAAAGGAAAACAAGAATCAAATTCAGCAATCAAGAGGTATATGATGGAACGAACTATACCTCAAAAGCATGTCATTGAACAGCTGAAATGCTGAATTCTCCAAAAAGAATTATACTATATTTGCTTTATCTATTGGTATATTATGACGTTCTTGGAAAGAAAAGTAAATAAACTTCTACAAGTATGAACCTTGGAATATAGATTAGATTAAACTTTTAAATTATGCAGCATAGTAAATTAGTAATGAATTGACCATAGTTCTGACTTCACAAAGATAAATACTATAGTCATCAATATAGCACAGGAAAATGCCTTGGGTTTCTGTTCCAAAAATCCAATGCCTTGGGTTTTGTAACTACAGTCCACACCTCAAAGGCTCACATAAACATAAAACATTTGACAGATATAAAAGGCAAAAACCCCAGTATATTGGCAGAAAGGTTTTCAATAAATACTATAATTGGGGGATCAAAAGCAAGACTATGCAATTAAACCACAAAAATTTATTTAACACATGCCACTGAGAAGGATAATTTTCACCAGAGGAAAAAGAGAAACAATTATTTTTAAAAAGAGAGAAACATAGTTGAATATAATAGCAATTTCTGGTAAATCAAGGTCCAACTCTTATTTTGATGTTTATCTTAATTTAAGATTCCGAGATGGTTGTATCGTACTCAAACCCGTCCCACAACTAAACAACTAATTGTTCTGACAGAAATATTATCTTTATTTTAAATTAATTCTTATTCATAATATAGGTATCTTGAAAAACTATTAATCCCATTAATTATATAGTAAATTAATTTTTTACTGAAATGTCCTTATAAAATGACAAAGTGAAATTAAAAAATAAATATTTTAGTGAGATATTTTTAAATAGGTTGTTTTCAAAAAGTAATGCTTTAATTATTTTGAGTAGCAGATTTTTTATTTTTATTTTTACTGCTGATCACTCTGCTTTTGAGAGGCTCTATGACAAATGGTCAAGTGGCATATATATAACGCACCCCCTCCCCCCCGTTTTTTTCTTAAGGTGTGCATGGCAATAAAGTTGTATTGCAACGAAGCTGGATTCCTGATGAGCTCCATAGTTAACTAGTTAATTATTATTTTTTTGACTGAAAGTTAACTAGTTAATTATATCACGTTAAGTATCTAAAGTAAAAATAAATAAATAAATTACGTTGTCTTGAAAATTAAGAGTGTTTAATGTACACTGAAACACAACATAAGTAAAATACAAGGTAATCTCTTTTTTATCAGTTATTATTATTTAGTAATTAATCTATGCACTATACAAACATTTTTGAAGATGAAATGTGGGATTAAGCTAGAAAATAAGTCTGATTCGGTTTGTTTATTGTTTTTTATTAAGGTTATTGAGATTTAGCCAACTAAATAGATTTTCTGTTTCTTGAACTCAGAGTATTCTCTCGCCAATTGCTAGAAATTATAACAAATTTCATAAGTTGCTGATTAGACCCATTTAAGAAGCTAACATCTTAAAAAAAATATTAAGTTCTTCCATACACATAAAACATGAAGATAAACTCTCTAATGGATGTTAAGGTATTTTTATAAATTATAAGATCTTTTGGGCAGATTATGATAATAATTTTCGGTTCAAATTTAGTCACATTTAGAGTTTTTCACTTCTTTTCAAAAATATATTCTGTTAGAGATCAAACATAAATCCTTCTCTACAAACTTAGTATATTATCAATCAAAGTACATTCATTGATTAAAGATTGATACTCTTATTTCATATTTCATGTTTAAAAAATAAGATTATTTTTCAACTATATCACATTTTATTAATAATAGATATTTATTATAATATGAAATTTAGTCGTTATAACAGGATATACTTGTGTTACTATCATTTTTTTTATCAAATATAAACTAAATACTTTTATACTCCGTAGTCCTTCGTGTTTTAGAAAGAGGGGGTGAGTAATCATATATGAACTCATCCTCTCTAAATATCTCATCAATATTTATTTATTTTTTTAGAAATATATATTTTTTCTTATTACATGATTTACATCATATGACTTCCATTATATTCATACTTCTCTTTCTTCTCTGAAGTCTAATAGATATGTGGTGAGGACAACTTATTGCCTGTTTGGGGTGGTGGCATGATGAAAAAATAGCAACCAACCCCACAGTGGAACCACAGCAACACATAGTTGCTGCTCAAAATTCACGTCATACCGCAATTATTGGTCCCAAAATCGATTTTGTGTTGTATACAAACATACTTATTCAATTGACTGTATATATCTTTGAGGGCAAAATGTACCAAAATAACTCCTAATCCAGCTTAATACCAGACTATTCCTTTCATCGTACCTTTCTTAATTCACCTTGAGCCCTTTGACGATCTGCTAAACTTATATTCTTCCATTATTAACCCTTTTGTAAGTGTGATAATAGCTTAAATCCCCACCCTTTTAGACAGCTTACGCAGACCTTATGCCCTATACAGCCATCGATTATGTCATCTGGCATATCTAGTTCATTTCTTTTCCAGTTTCAAAATTGACATTCGATGAGTATAGGACAAGGAATTTCTCTCTTATATTATATTCCTCAAGCCATGCCAGTAACCATTAAATAGAAGGATCCATTAAATCTCACATAATATTTATAGAAATCGATAATAATCATAATTAATGCCAATGACAAGGACTAAGGTTATCAAACTCCAAAATTTATGTAGACTCATGAGAGTTCTATAAATTTGATTCGTGTACTCAATTCGTACAAGATAAGAATCTACTTCATATAAAAATAATAACAATATCTACAAATAACATATCAATTAAACATGTCAACAATATAATAAAACAAAATAGTGAATTATAAATTTCATAATACTTAAATAATCAAGTTTAGTAATACATTATTACTAGATAATAATTTAGTGATATTACAATAGTGATAAAACATTCTTATAGAAGATTTGATATTATTAACGAATAAGAGTTTTATGTTATTAAAGGAGAAAATTTTTTGATTTGAAAATAATACACTAAATTAAAGTATGATGAACACTAAATACAGAGAAAATAATCTAAAATTATTTATATTTTAGTATAATTTTTCTAACATGATGATTTATTAATTAAATAATAAATTGGATAGTATACTAAATTTACTTAAAATTTATTAAATTTATCTAGAATCTACTAAAATAATTTATACAGGTTAATTCATAGAAAATAAATGAACTGATAAATTCATAAAAATTAATCAATTAATTAGAGAATTAGATAGGATGAGTTGCATGGTACGAACCTAGCAAAAACTATGGCTTGTAGCCATCATATTCGGTACTAGCTACTCATGGCATCAGTCAGCATCAGGTTTTAAAAAAAAACTTTTTTTCTTGATATGATTAATATGAGTACGATTTTGCCAGAAAAGGATTTTTCGAACATTGAAATAACACACACTAATCAAGTAAGCACTTAAACAAGTAGAAAGACAAGTTTGTGAATTGTGAGTAACATACCTTGAACTGGAGAACTCATAAAGCCTCCCTCTGGTAGAGAAGATGATGAGTGCGACTTCAGCCTCACACAGCACCGAAAGCTCAAAGGCCTTCTTGAGCAACCCGTTCCTTCTCTTGGAGAACGTTACTTGCCTACTCGTCTCATTTTCGATGCGCTTCATCTGAGTTTTCCCCCTCACCATTTTCTTCTTTGTCTTGTCTTGGCAATGAACAACGATGATATATATAGCTTCTCTAGATTATTCTTCTTCTTGAAGATCTGAGCTAAAAACAAACGGAAAACGAGATCTAGTTAGCCAAGGATCAGAACACAGGTGGCCAAAGCAAAGCCTATATTTGGTGTTTCCAAAAATAGAAATCAAGCAAACCTGACAAAAAAAAATTTAACCTGGAAGCAAACAATGGAATCTTTTGTGCCCTCAAGGAAGCGTTTGCAGGCTCAATCACAGAAACCCTAACACAATTTTCTCGAGAAAAAGGAAAACAGAAGAGAGAGAAAGAGGGGTATGAGTGAGTGACTGATTGATGGATTGCTGGTTCCACCTATATGACCTAGCTTCCTCTTAGGTCTTTTGCCTGTAGCTGTATTATTATTATATTATGCACACTGATGCTATGCTCAGTTACTAATTAATAATAATAATGGAGTATAGTATAGTATATATCCCAAGAAGCAAAATATTCTTGCAAAATAATACAGATAGTTAAGGTCGTAAAACTTAAAAGGATGGAGGGCCTAGAAAAGAATCATAATTTTTCTTTTTTTGGTAACCCCGAGAAAAAGGAAATTAGACCTTTCCCAATTTGAGAAAACTGGGAATAAATGCTGCCAATGCACGTGAATCCATGCTATTCGGCCATTTATCAAAGGAAAGAGGCTTGTTTACACGTTGGAGGCACAAAAATCCCAGTGCTATCGTGTATTCTGATGACACGTAAGCGTAGACACCGACAACCCATGGCTCCGGTGACATTTACTCGGACAGGGCAATTGCTGCAATCGTGAACAGCAACAAACCTGTCGGTTGCCACCTCATTGCCAGTTATTTCGGACAAATAGCCACAAAGGAACGCAAGTGCAATGGGAAATGGAAAGTACTACTTTTATATATTTTTATGGTTATTATTTAAAAAATTCAAGTTTTTCTTATGAGTTATAAGAAAAAGGAGCACAAGTTAAAATAATATCTGTTTATTTTATAAGACTCAATACTTATTATATGCATTAATTATTTTATATAGATAAAAATTACTTTCTCATTTCTAAACTAATTAACAAGTCATTCGTTAAAGTAATATTAAATTTTATCCCTTTAAATAAGAAATCAGGTTTTATGATAAAAAAAATTAATTACAAGAGAAAATTCGTACCAATAACATAATTTATAGGGAAAAAAACAATGATCTTGTTAGCTTTTTTGTTTTGAATCCAAAATAACAATCCTTTAGTTTTTTTTAAGAAAAATCCAACAATACCCCTAAACATAATTAAAAATATCAATTGATACTTGCATTGAAAAGAGGCATTTGTTATATAAAAAAAAGTTGGTGAATAATAGAATGTATTATTATTGGTGGTTACCGGATAATTCATGACAAAAGTACTATCCTTATTATTAAACACTTAGAGCATTAATTACACAAATCAATAAAAGTATTTAATTCAATTGATTTTTTATAAAATATTACTAATGTATCAATTATGTCCTTATTAGTAATTATTGACTTGTTATAGGTGATGTGGAAATATTACAGTTAAAGAGTATTATGTATCAATATCAATAAAAAGTATAAATACTTAGAAATTTAATAAAGACAACTAATAGAAAAAAATGTTTCATAGAAATTCTAAAATGCCTTATAAAAATTATCATCAATTACTTTTAAACTATGTTTTATAATAAGAACCAAAGGAAGTAATATTTTTGTTTAAATTTGTATCATTGGAATGTTTCTCAACTTGTGTGTCATGACCTTAAAAAGACCATTGTTTTGGGACGAATGGAGTAACTATAAGAGAGAAAAGAGTTCATATCAAAGAAAAGAAGAAAAAGAAGAGTATTAATAATATGAGTAATTTTTTAAAAAAAGTATAAATTTAGAATAAATTTATTATTATAAACTAAATTAACTATTTTCTTTAATTTTAATGTATTAGATAATTGTGTCTTGTAAAGAAGAATGATAAGAGTATTTCTATTATTAATTTAAAATTTTAGAACAAATTATATTAACATCTCATGAGATTAATTTATTTGAATTATAGGAAACATTTCTCATTATTTAATGTTTGTACCGACTTTTCTTATAGGAGTATTAACGTAATATATAAAGTAGTATCGATGTAATATTTTTAATCATTAAGAAAAGTTTAGAGTAATTTAGAAAGGGAGGTTAGTATAATATTTTTAAATATTATGAAAATTAGTGTAAGAATAGAAAAAGACTGATATTTTATGTAATTCAAAAAGAAGTTCAGCAAGTGGGAGTATAATTTACTGTTTTTATATAATCATAAAGTTATAAATGTGATTTATTTTTAAAAAAATGAGCGCGTGTAATATAATAATCTCTAATATATTTTAAGAAAATGTTGTATAAAAACATACTCCTATACCCTTATTTGAATCACATTTTTTTTTATTTAATTTAAGACATTTGCAATTTTAAAACACACATGCATGCACACACACGTGATTGTGTTTTTAATTAAGTTATTTTTTAACTAATGACTTTTCAAATTCCAATATTTGTCACTAATCTAACTCCATTGATTGGATAAATTTGTGTGAATTATTATAAATTTTTTGACATTAAGTTTGATTTCCACATATCCAGAAATTCTATCTTTTTTAAGAATTCTAAATTTAATTAAGGATAATGGTTATCATGAATACACTTTGTCTTTCATCTCACTTTCCTTATAAAAAAAATCTATTTCTCTATTATTTTTCTCATATCATTTATTATTTTTATACCAATAAGGCCTAGCATAATTTGGTAGATGGTTTGGTTTCATAAGTTTGTTGACATGAGTTTAAGTATTCATTCGTCATGCGTATGAAAAAAATTATTAGAAAGAATAAAATTTATTTTGATGATCTTTGCGTTTCAAAAAATTAGTTTTATAACTTTCAACTATAGGAATACTTATTTTTAAAAGAAAAAAAATCTATCATTTCTATCAATTTCACTCTACCTTTTTTTTAATCTTTTTTTCTCTATCTCTCTCTTATGTCCACCCAATCCTCCTCAAAATGGTGGATGAATATCACTAATCTTTAATTGAGGTCTGCTTAGTAAATAAGAAAGAAATATGGTTGATGAAAATTAAAAGAATAACTGAAAATGGATGCAGAATAAAGTAAAAAGTTAAAATTATTTGTTAAAATAATAAAGAGATGAAAAGAAAAATAAAACGAATGAAAATAGATTTAAAAAATCATATAATATATAGATCTTATTATTTTTAAAACTATTTTCATCTTATTTCTTCTCATCTTTTTTTTGGTATCAAGGTAAAGATTATGAATATTTGTAACTGATTGGTTTAGATACTAATTTCATTATAATATATGATTTGAGAAAATTTTATACATAACATAAATTTTCACATTAAATAGATATTTTCTCGTGTATACATAAACACAATAGGGCTGTATATAACTGCATCAATCATATGAATTTTATGTGAAAAATTTTCAGGTGAGTTAGTTTAGGATATAGTAGAGTAGAAGAAATTCTGAAAAAAAAATGATAAAAATTACGGTAAAAACTGTTAAAAGGGTGGAAACTGGAGAGTGTATAAATATCTTTTCACATGAAAAAATGGGACTGTAAAAAAGTGGCTTTTCCGTACGAGGGGTTGAAACATTTCGACTTTTCGTACTGCTGATTAGCAATTTGTGGCCAATAAGACATTTGCCAGCACATGAAGTGGAATCAGACATGATCCACAGGTGTCACGTGTCACGTGTCACGTGTCACCAGCATGCGAGTGGGGGAAGAAGCCTCATTCTTATTCCTCACCCATCAGAAAATAAGACATGGGCCCCGTTTTCCTTAGTACTCGTGCTGGAACAGAATTAAGAATTTATTAATTTAAGATTGTATTTTTTTTTTTTACAGCTAGATTGTATTATTAGTTTGTGGGAACCATATTCTGTCCTTCTCCAAATTTATTTTTAGTTGAGAAAATATATACTTATATTATGTTTAGTTGCGAAGAAAGAAAATAAAAGTAAATATAAAGAAAGAAAAGGAATAAAAAACTGAAATTAAATATAAAAAGTAAAAATAAGAGTATTTGTTTGAAGTGAAAAATAATTTGACAAGTAAAAAAGAACTTGTCAAAAAATAAGTAAAAAGGAAGAATAAAATATTTATTGTTATTATTATAAATATATATATCAAAGACGTACGAAGATATTATTTTAAAAAAGAAACATGTAATTTCTTTCCTTTTCATCTCATTTTAGCAATGAATTTCATTTTCATCTCAACCGAACAAACCATTTTTGTAAGTACTGCACAACACAGTCAACCTTAAGAAGCTTGTCCAGAGATTATCAATTGCAAGGTACGGTCATAACTCATAAGTCATTGATATTGATAGTTTGTTAAGTTAGGTGTATGTATTCAACATTTCAAATCGAGAAAATAAATTTAATAAATATTTTAAGCCTAAGAGAATAGAAAGAGAATAAAACATTAAGAAAAATAGAAGCTTTATGTTACTTAAAACAACATATAAAAAATGACATCAGCTACTAAAAAATTTATTTACTAAATATTATTATGATTGAATAAATTTTTTTAGTAAAACAAACTGTAAAAAGCAAGAACTTACAAAAAAATGTTTATCACTCGTATTCATAAAATAATTTCATTCCAGTACTCAATCTTATATTGATATTTTTTTTTTTATAAATCACATATATTTTTAACTAAAAATAAGTTTATTCAACTCAGATAAGATTATTATGATTGACAAAATCTCTTTACAAATACATATTTAAGACTCATCCCAAATTTTTTAATTAAACTAAAATAACCTCATACTAATTTATCAACACATTTGATGGCTCTTACATTAATATTTAATATAATGAATTTGACTCAGGTTAATTATGAGTGATGTAAAACTTGTTAATTTTTTTCGGGCTTAAAACTTGTTATGTAATGTAACAATACATAAATGATTATTGATAGATTATTATATTCATAACATATCAAAACCAAATTATTCATTAAAAGTAATTGTTATTTAATTATTTAAATATACTCAAATACATATTATTTTAATTAAATACATTATTAATTAAAGTTAATTTTGAAAAAACTAACGCATGGATCAACTTATAGGAGATAAGAGATTGTTCAAACATAATTAATGATTTTAAGTTCAAATTTTAAACATGTAATTATGTTAAATGCTCCAAGAAAAATTTTGTAAAAAATATGAGTGTCTCTAAAAAAACATCAAATTTGGTAAAAATGTTAAAAATAAATAAATAAAACAAGTTCATCCAACGAAAATATACAAACTGTAATCCACATTACATTGATTTAGGTAGCTTATTTTGAAGCATTTATTTTTTATGAATAGGAGATTACAACTTGTAGTCCCAGAATCACAAACATTGTCATCTTTTGGCACTTGCCACTACCTGCTACTACCAGTAACCTTTTACGAGAATTGAGGAGTATTATCGATGGAACTAATCTCCAGAATTTGATCCTTTTAATCTCTCCAGCTTTCCAAGGCAAATCAGTTTTGCACTCAATGAAAAGGAGGAGAGAAATTGGTTCCCTCGCTTTTTTCTTTTGTCTTGGGAGGATGGCCCAGTAGGCTATTGAACAAAATCCTATGAGAAACCGTAAAGACTATACTATAATCCATGCAACCCATAATAATTATTTTGAACAAGAAAAAATTTATTTTAAAATAATTATTATTTAATTTTTTTAATATAATATTAATTATTTTTTATTTATATTTTTTATAATATTAATTATATAGATAATAAAGACTAAAATAAATTAACAATTATAAAATTAATTAAATTAAGTTATTATTCTTATTTATTTATTTATTTATTATTTTTTCTTAATTTATGTAAAATAATTTAAGATGATAATTAGTATAATGAAACGGAGGGAGTAATTGTTAATTTTTCAGTGTTGATAACATATGATAAGACACTCAGCACAAAGAGAAGTTAGGTTGTTTTATTTTACACCATAAAAAATTGGAGTCGGTAACACTGTTCACGCTCGTTATTACCTTCTTTGGAATTCCTATATTTGTAACCAAGATGGGTGAAAATATTTTTATTTTATTTTCAGTCTAGAACAATATTTCATATTTTAATCTGCATGTTAAGCCTTTCTCTTTATGTTGTTAACTTTGAAATTTTGCTGCCAATACCTCTTTCGGCTTTGGGCTCTTCCTCAACAATTTGGACCAAGTAAGATTCTAGTTTCTAGATTTGGGGCCGGTCAGCTTCTTCGTCTTCACTTGCTGAACTTGTGGCCCACTTGGATTGGATTGGACTGCCCCAACAATATATCAGCCCATGAAAACTTTAGCTTACCTCGACGAATTAACATATCTGCTTTTTTTTCAAAGGCATTAAATACCAACATTTTTTTTATAAATTAAAATAAGTTTAAATTTGTTTTGATTGCAGGATAAATTAGTAAGTTTTATTTTGAGCTACTAATAAAAAAAATTTAACGTTCAATTTCTAATAAAAACAAATTTTTTGTTTCTGACACTTATTATTTTATTTTAGTCATTTATATATATATATATATATATATATATATATATATATATATATATATATTCTTTTGAGTCCTCAAAATATGTAGATCATTTATTAATAATTATTAAATGCCCCTTTCCAATTTTTTAAAGCAATTATCCAAAAATTTATGCGTAATATAAACAAAAATTACCAAAATTTGGATCCATAAAATTATTAAAGGGAAACAAAAATATTTAACAATCAGGTGACTAATCTTATAAAATCGATTCTGATACGAAATTTAAAAAATATTCTTCAAGATATTAGAACACTTAATTGAAATGCTTAATTGTTGAAGATATATATATATATATATATATATATATATATATATATATATATATATATATATATATATATATATATATATATATATATATATATATAAACTAGGAATCGCCTGTGTTACACAATTTCTTAGAATCAATATGCTAGCCTAAACCTTCCTCGGCCTATTCCCATGCATCAATTTCTAGGTTATTAATGGGACAAATGGTAGAGTGAGCTATTGTTGAAAGTTATAACGACAAAATAACATAGTTACATTATTTATCAATCCTATACACCTTTTATCGTGAGCTTTTAGTATTTAAACCAATATATTTCCCATATAATTAATATTAGGTGTGCAAATTTCATTACCAAATAATCACAATATTAAAGAACTTTAAGTATCGCGTAATAAATTAAATCACAATATTAGGTTACAGCTTACAAAAATATATAGAAAACTAACAAAATTTATCTTATAACATATTTTTTAAATTATGGTTAGTCTTTTCTCATTTTTCATTATGTATATTCTTATTTTTATCATATGATATAATTAATGTGAGATATATAAGACAAAAATGATATACAATAGGTATTTTCTGTTTTAGAAAAAAGAGAAGAGAAGAAAAGCAAAGAAAACGTGGTTTCCTTCCTTCCAAATACACCTCAAGATAATGGCAGTACGAAAGTTCAAAATACTAATTTGATAACAAGAGCATTGAAGATTAGGTACCAAAATAATTAGTTAATTGAATAAATAGAAGATCATGAAAAGTTGAAAACCATAGCACCACCAGCAAGTGAGATGAAACACTGACAGCTCAACTATCTAAAAAAAAAAATATCAAACTTCATATCATTATCTTCTTTTATTAATGGTTTGCACTGGTGCATCTCATATGGGTAAGATTTCCTTATATATATATATATATATTAAGTTAGAGCGAATTCGTTGGAACTGGAAGCATTGGTGGGTGCGGAAATTTAAAAATATTTTTATATTCAAGTGGCGCTAAACCTCTGTTCTTATTTTTGGTGCAACTAACTATCAATAAATTATGTGGTCATCAAGTTTGTCCTCAATAGATTCATAGCTCACCCATAAATTGATGCTTAATGCTAAACCTAATCTTTAAAGTTTATTGATTAATTTCTTTTGAACGACAATCGTCTGCATTTAAATCTTCCCGACTTCATAGTTAGTGATAACTAATAGCTATAAACTAAACAAACTATAGCATACTGACTTTGGCTCAATTATATATTTTGTTAACAATCTACATCATATATTTTTACTCGTTAGGTAAAATCATATACTTTGTCTATTTCTAATTACAAAAACTTTTCAAAATTTTGTTTATTGCTTTTTATAAAATAATTTTCTAATTTTTATATGTATTAATTATTTTTCCTTACATATTTTAATTCTAGAATGATAGTACTACTAATTGATAAGTTTAATGTGATTAATTAAATTAATTATTTTTTTAAAAAATGTAAATTAGTTTAAAAAGTTTTATAATTAAGGATTGAGAGAGTCTATATTAGGATATCACAAAATACATGCATGAGCAAAAAACAACCGTTAAGGGGTCCTCAAAATGTTTTTAGATGAATCCAAAATAAATAAAATACCTCATCAATAAACGATTCTTTTTTTAAAACTGAAACCTCATCAATATAATTCTAATTTTTTAATTAACCTTAAACTCTTAAATTTTTTATTTATTGACCAATTAATTTAATTATATTTATAGTTTTAATTGTTACATTTTTTATATTGTGTGCTCTACTATTAATCTTATTTTATATATTTTTATAATTTTAATTCACTTATATGTTTTTAAATAAATTTTATATATAAAGAAAATTTAGTTTAGTTGATTGAACATATCTTTAATTCTCAAAAATAAAATAAAAATTATAACAAGGTATTAATTATATTTTAATTTAAATAATATATAAATAAATAATAAATAACAAAGAGACTAAAATATAAAATTATGAAAAAATTATATTTTTTTATTAAATGTGTATTTTAAGTCTGATATTTAATTTTTATTACTATTATTATTTAACTATTAAACTAACTAATTCATATTTTTAAAAATTTAAAAAAATCAACTGTAACAATATATAGTTAAAAGAGGCCTTTTCTATCAAAGTCAAAGTAGATTCGGGTGAGTATCTGGTAGTTCAATATTCTTTGTCCATGTCTAATTGTAACTCCTAGAGGCCACATCTCCTTATTTTCACTTAAGGAGATATATATATATATATATATATATAAAAGAAAATATGTAATGCACACTTATTATTTTTTTATCTATCAATCAACTTTAATTTAAATATTTTTTTATTTTTTTACTCTTTCATTTAAATTAATTCCTTCTTCACGGCCAAACACAATGTTAGTAAGATTTTGTTGATGGAGTTAGTATTTATTAAACACTTCTCAAGTAATAAGTGCTTAAATAAGCACCAATTTTTTTAATCTTTTTTAATTATATAATAATATTAAAAATAACTAATAAAAATTAAAATATTAAAAATAAAAAATGTAAAGTAATTTATAGAATTTATTTAATAAAAAATTTAAGTTTTTAAATTGAAGAAAAAACAATTTAAAATATAAAGAATAAAATTTAATGATATGTAATAATGATATTCGATTATGATGTATTAAAAAAAAATACAGAGATAAATGAAAGAAAGAAAAAAAACAGAAACCCTCATGTCACAGACGCAGCTTTATCATCTCCTTTTCCCGAGTTCGCTTCCAGGCGTCCCCTTTGGTAGTAATTTATTTGTTGCTTCGTCGCTCTCCCTCACTTTCGCTCCGAAATCTTGATAAAATAAAATTTAAAGAAAATAATGTTTTAACTTTATTTTAGTTTAATTAATTATTAATTTCTATATTTCTGTTAACTTTTCATTTTACTTTAGTCTTTGAATTTAAAAATTGTACATTTAATCTATATACGAGTAATTTTAATGTTTCAATACTTGTTAGCTTTTTATTGTGTAAAATTGTTATAAAATACAGTCATAAAAGACTGAAACATAAAAAAAGAGCACTAATATATAAGGGACTTTTTTTATATAAGAACATTAAGTTGATATTTTATGTTTTTTTATATTTTAATAGCATTTTAATTAATTATTTATTTTTCATTTTTTATGAGAATAAAATATTTAATTATTTTTATAGATTTTTACACGATTTATCTTATTTTATACTCCTTCAAGTCTTTTATGTAAGATTTAAATTAGAAGTTTGGCTTATTCTTTTTTTTTATATAAGATTTAATCTAAAATATCTTTTATATTAATTACTTTTCTTAATAACAATATTAATTATGAATTATTTTTTAATTCAATAAATTGTAAATAAAACATATTAGTATTTTAAACTTTTAAAAAGTCTAACTTTATCTTGTACTATAAAAAATATATTTTAAAACCCTAATTTAACTGTTCAGAAGCATAGTTAATAAAAATTAGATCAATAAATATATTAATAATGTGACAGATTAAAAGTATTAAAACTAATAAAAAAATTTGAAAATAATTAGAGTATGTTGCATTAATATTAGGAGTAATTTTAAAAAATATATACTTTTTTTAAAAAAATTCGATACAAAATTAATATATGAACTGAATTATTATTATTTCTAGTTCTGATAAATTAATCAATTATGTCTTATAAAAGAAGACATTGTATTTTATATTTCTTTTCACTAAAAATTTATTATAAAAATACGATAAATGATTTATTTGATCCCTAGAAAATGTACTTGACATCAATTTAGTCCATAAATATGTAAATATTACAACAAATTAGTCATATCATTAAGCCAACATCATCTCTTTTCAGTGACATGTTGTTACTAAAGAGGAAATTTTCCACATGCAAGGAATTTTTTATGTTAGTAAATGGTATTTTGGACTAAATTGTCAAAGAAAAAGATTATGTTTTGACTGTTGCATTTAATGTTAATGAAGGTAACAACTCTTTGAGTAGGAAATATAAACAAGTTTCTTCTTCTTCCTATCATTTAATAAGCTTCTACTTTGATTCTCCTTCATCCTTCGTCTTCTCCGATTTAAAGTTCAGTACCCAAAGCAAATGTCATAAACCATATTGAATGGGTGGTAGGTCAGACTCAACAAAAGTTATAAATATGAAGAAAATGAAAGGTGAATACAAGTATGCTTCTTCTTCACACGACAATGGTGGTAATGTTGTTTATTGTAATTGTGAAAAGACGAAGATTGTGATTCAAACTTCAAAACAGCTAAGAATCTAGGGAAGTTGTTTAAAACATGTTCATTGCTAAAGTTTTGGAATTTTTGGAATGAATGTCTTTGGTTACCTTCCAGATTTTTGCTTTTTTGTTTTATAATATGCAACTTTTTTAATAAAAAAATCAAAATAATGGATCATGCAATTACTTTGAATGGGTTCATATTGGTGATGACGAGAAGTGGAAGGAAGACCTTATGATGTATATTATTTTGTTAGTCTCTAAAGTGAAAATTAAGAAGTATTATTTTTGTTCTGTTTTTTTATGTATTTGTTAAATGAAATGTTATCCGTTGTGGTTAGATGCTCATAATGTGTTGTGACTCCATGAATAATGTTTTGTAGTATTGTATTCAATTGAATAGAAAGAATGTTCCATTGATTTCAATTTCAAAGATTAGGTAGGGCGGATTGTGATGAAGATGGTCTGACAAATGAAAATCAAATGAAATTGGTTGAAAAAAAATAACTTTTGCAAGTAATTATAAGAATGATCTCAATAAGATATAATTATCTGACAAAATAGTCCACATGATTAATAAACGTGTATCAACACAAATTTGTTGTTCGTCTTCAACGAATCATTGTCTTTTATCTTCACACAGCGGCCAAAAAACATTGACACCGACCGTAGACACATCGTCGTATTTCGCTACTCGCAATGCAAAACACAAAAAGGAGTAATGATCAAGTTTTCTCCTATTGTTGTGAAGGTTAACAATGAGTTAATTACCTTCTATGAATGGAGAGATTAAGAGGTATAAAAAAGAAAAAAAAGAGAATATTTCATCGACAAATTCATGGTTTCGTCACCATTAATATTAAAAGAAATGAACTTAATAAAGATTAGTTATGACAACATTTACATTTATGAACTAAATTGGCGATTTTTAAAATTGAAAGATAAAATTAACACCAAATACATCATTTATCCTTAAAAATAGGGAGTGAGAACATGATTAGTTATTAGTTACCCAAGCTCAAATTACCCTTCTCTCCTCTCTAAAATAAACACATCATTTTCAGTGCTTTAGCTTCCCCATGTCTCCGTCTATGTAAAATCATTGTTCCTATCTCAGGGGGTTATAAACACATGCCGAAAACGAGAGAATACAAGTGTCAGCTCTTCCATCCTACTTCACCCTCTCACAATAAAATCATTGCAATAGAGAAGTCCCTTAAATAAATCTGAATTTCCCTGCTTTGCTTCACCACCCCCCTTGCTTGCGTGGGTAGAAATGCAAGAAGCAGGGCTGGGAATGGGAATGGGAATGATGAGCGGAGAAGTATCCGCCGCCGGGGACCACCACCGTCAAGTGAAGGCGGAGATAGCCAACCACCCACTCTATGAACAGCTTCTATCTGCACACGTGTCATGCCTCCGCGTCGCGACACCTATCGATCAGTTGCCGCTCATCGACGGACAGTTATCGCAGTCCCACCATCTCCTCCGCTCTTATGCCTCACACCATTCCCATTCCCTCTCGCCCCATGACCGACAAGAACTTGACAACTTCATGGTACATTTTTTTCCCCACTCTCATCTCCTTTTTGTCCTTATATTCCTATTTGTAATTATAAAAATAATAACTGAGACTCTAATTTCGTTTTAAAAAGATATATGAGCAAATCGTGTTTATATATATATTTACTGATCAATTTTTTAAAATTTTAGAAACTATTTTTATATTTAAACAAAGATTTATCCGTTTGCAAGCATCGAACTCATTTTACAAGAACATGAATTTGAATTCCTTATCCAAAATTTTATTAAAAATACCGTGTATAAAAAGTAATTTATGAGTTAATTTTATATAATTAAGAAATACTCTAAGAATTAAACGTGATATTATAAAAATATTATTACTTAGAATGTTGCCAATTATCTCGGTACGTTTTGATTTTTAGCTTCAATTCTTCAGAATTTATTTGTTTATGCCAACAAAATGCAATAATGAAATAAAAGTTAACGAATTGATGTGAATTTTATGATTATTGTGACAATTTAATTATTACTGCAGGCACAATATTTGATTGTGTTATGTACGTTCAAAGAGCAGCTTCAGCAACATGTGAGGGTGCATGCCGTGGAGGCTGTGATGGCCTGCCGTGATATTGAAAGTACCTTGCAAGCTCTGACAGGTACTCTCTTTCGTTGGTTTCTTCTCTATGCAGTAAATATTTATTATGATTCACAACATGGTCTCAGGAATTTTTTTGTTCAATTTAGTTTTTATTTGTTTTCTGACTCTTTTGTTGGCTTTAATTATTATGCGAACAAGGGAAAGGCATAACTTTATAGCATCATCACTAGTGTATTAATTAAAAGCAAATAAAATCGTTAGGCATGCAAGCTATTCCTGGTAAGTGGTGCGGTTTCCTTTGGTTATTTCTTTCTTGTGTTGGAAGCGATTTGAGAAAAAGGAAAGATGCTGTGTAATACTAGCATTAACCGATATGTGTTTTCTGGGTGGGTTTAGGCTAATATTAAGAGGAATGAGAGTGGTTGTGTTACTACCAGTTGTCTAGAGAATTATACAGAAATAGGAATATAAAGAGTCGGTTAGTTTGGTGGAGGGTGGTACTCTCGCCCACCATGCCATTGGCAACAACAACCTCTGATGCCGTAACCAACTCTCTTTTCTTTTTCTTTTTTTTTTTGTTCCGAAATCGAACCGTTATATTTGTATAATTTTTCTAGTATTAAAAACTTGGAATCATATATATAATTATAATTAGTTTGTAAATTTTTTGTTAACACCAAAATACAACTCTTGTATATATAATGATTTAATTTCAGAAACCAAAATAGATAAAGATACAAAGTTAGTGGCAAGATTCAGTGGAGTCTCTCAATCAATTCTTTTATTCATAAGACTCTAACCAATATCAATACTTCTTTTTTTTTTAAAGAATTTAAGTTTATTTCTACTCATACTAACATATTAATAATATAAAGTGAGTATAAAATTGGAGTGTGAAGATTTTAAAATTGTTCATTTTATAATAAAATGGGTTAAGTTTAAAAGTATACTAGTCAAAATAGTGACTAAACTTATACTGTCAATTGATAATATTTTGGACAATAATCAAAGACAATTTTTAGTATTCATGATCAAAAGGTCAGGGTATTTTGGTAATCCTAAACAAAAATCTAGATAGTTGTAGAAAAAAAAATCAAAATTATTTTAATATTATAGTCATATTCTAAGTGTAAAATAAGTATTGTTTTTGCAATTGTACTTTGGCTTAAAATGGAATTCAGATTAGTTTGATGTCATGGGGGGCATTTTGGTAATTTTAAGATCTTGGTCTAGAAAAACATTTAATTTTCATATTTGAATATATAGTAATTTACAATCTGAAGTCAATAGTGTGTGTTAGAATTATCAAACTCAAATTAGAGTGTTTCATATTAGTCCCTATTGACATGAATGCAAGAAGAGAAATAAAATAAAAGATATATTTTATTCATTGTCATTTTGGGATGCAAGAAGAAATAATTAAAAAAATATTATTATCACTTTAACCTTTAAAAGTTTCATTTTAATCTTTATTGATGTGAACTCACATGACATGCCAACATAAATATGACATGATAGGACACTTAACATTTTACTTCATTTGTTAATAGTGGCACTAAAGATCCTAATGTAATTTTGGGAATGTTTTTGCTAGTTTCCTGCTTTTAGGGAGAGAAAGAAATATTACTAGTCGTAGTTTTGAAAAACAATATAGAGAAATTTAAAACATTTATTCTTATCAATTAAATTTAATTATTTTCTTTAATCTTGATAAATTAGTTAATTAAGTCTTATAAATGAGACTCAAAGAAATATTAATTATAATTGATATAGGTTTAATTTGGTAAATTTTTTAATAAATACCCGTGAAGAAAATAAGTAGGAAAAATAAATTAAATCACTTTTTGTGAATAAGATAATTTGAAAAAAAGTTGAATAAGGTAGTTGAAAAAAAGTTAAAGCATGTAAATTAATTTTAATTTATGAAAAAAGTTTGATACACTTTATTATTATAAGAAATAAGAAATTTCATCATCACTTGTTCAATAATCTTTGAAGACTAATTTGATTGGGACTAGTGTTGGAGGAAGCATGAGACTCTTCACTCTTGTGAGAGCTGGAAAAGTCTGAGATAATAACTGATAATAAGGTCACTAGTACCATAGATAGGCAACCTCAATGACCCCATCTTCCCACTGGTAAAGTCTACTTACATCTTCAAGCATTGTCGCTTCCACTACTAGGGATACGAGGAAGTCTCAGTCTCATTTAAGGCTATTAGAGATTAGGCTAATTTCGTCTTAAAAATTGCCTTTAAATTGACGTGAGTTATAAATGGTTTAAAGTTGACTTATAGTTTGGCAGGAGTATTTACAACCTCTTTGGACCCTTTCTTAGTGTGAGGAGTTTGAAACTAAGTTAATGAAGACCTCTTTCTCGAGTTGTCTCGCTTGTAATTGTAACAATGATTGTAATTTTCATACCATTCTTTACGCTATCTTCATTATAAAAATAGAAGTAAAGAAGATGAGGTGAAATTGTTGTAGTTGATTAGTTAATTTTCAACTTCTAATAAAGACAGCCACGAAGGGGACCGTATTACTACTTTTCATAGCAATACTTATTTAAAATGAGTTATAATCTTTTGTCATATTAAGGCAGCTTCTAAAGAGTTCGTGCAATGTGTAGTGTTTATTACCACAAAACTAGCATCTTGACCTTTAGTATTGAGATTAGTTACATCAATACTTAATCCTTAATATTCAACGGCTAGTTAATGATGATCATACAAGTATGTATGTGCTCAAATCTTGCTATTAAAAACAAAAAATTGGAACACCTTTTTCCCCTAAACTTTTTCAAACTCAATCTATCTGATTCACTATGTGACTCAGGAGTCAGTTTGGGAGAAGGAACAGGTGCAACAATGTCAGATGATGAAGATGATTTGCAGATGGATGGCTCTTTAGATCAGTCTAGCGCTGACGGGCATGACATGATGGGATTTGGTCCATTGCTTCCTACAGAATCTGAAAGGTCCCTGATGGAAAGAGTTCGTCAGGAGCTTAAGATTGAGCTCAAGCAGGTCATTCTTAAAAGTCAATATAATCAATGTGCATGCTGTTAGTGCAAGTGTGTCATAGTCATTGACAATTTCTGTTTTCCTTGGCTTTGAATCACAAACCAGATTTAATATCTTATATCTGCAGGGTTTTAAGTCAAGAATTGAAGATGTTAGGGAGGAAATATTAAGGAAGCGGAGAGCTGGGAAATTACCAGGTGACACAACATCGGTTTTAAAGGCCTGGTGGCAGCAACATGCTAAGTGGCCCTACCCAACTGTAAGTAATGAGTAAACCATATTCTTCGTGAGCTATTGAGCATAAATCATTGTGTAAGCCAATTAACTTATTTCTGTCCCTTTATCTTTCGTCAATCTTATAATTTATTTGTGTGTTTTGGTGAAACCAAAACTAGACTATTAAGGTTTATTATTGCTGCTGCATACCTTACATACACATTCACAAAAAAAACATGTTTATTATAAGTTAACAACAATAGTAACAACAGCAAAATCCTTATCACACTAAGTGAGGTCAGCTAGCCAATGGAGTAGCTCTAAGCCTCTAACTCATTTAACATTGTACTTGAACCATACAACGAGTTACTTTCAAGTAATGACCTAAAATTAGTAAAAATCTGTCTTGAGTGATTCATGTTCAACATGTTGACCTTGACCAAATTTTATACATGGTGGTTGCCAAGGGCCTAATACAACCCTTCTCCTTTAGTCGGGCTTGGGACTGACTATGAAACCATAAGCAGAGTTGTTTCTCATAAGTTAACGATTGATAAATTATGCTGTGAAGAATTCATTCTATTATGATCCTGATAATTAGTGTGACGTACGTATGCTTCATAATTGGTGGTCATTAATATTATTGACATTGTGCAAACCAAATCATAGTGTCTTTTAGGTTTTAGCTCGCGACACACTGATCATTTGATGATATGGTACCTCTGGCTTAATTAGATTGTCGCTAAATTGTTATTCTTTCAGGAAGATGACAAGGCAAAACTTGTGGAGGAGACAGGGTTGCAGCTGAAGCAAATCAATAATTGGTTCATCAATCAAAGGAAACGCAACTGGCACAGCAACTCTCAATCGGTTAACTCTCTGAAGTCCAAGCGTAAGAGGTAGAGAGATTTAGTTCCTACCTGGTTGGAACAGATATAGCAACATTTATGTATATAGACTTTTAATTACTTTATGCTAATTGCTGACAGAGAGTATGCCCACTAAGGATTCCAGTCTGGTGCAGAAGATAACAGGTGATGCACTACAACATAAGATGGCTTACAATAGTGATGGTTGTAAATTCATGGAATACATAACGGATACAAACTATTCTTGTTGTGCATGGTCGCCTCCATTTCTTTCAAGTGTTTTTTTATTTGTAAATTTGTTTGCTATGATTTGACTGGCTGAAGAAGTATTTTTAGCAGCTGAAAGCCTGAAAGTGTTTCCTATACTTGATATGTTTGCATGTACTATTATGTATATTTTGTGTTGTGCTTTATATCAGTTGCATCTACAAGTACTAACATCTTCATACTTTGGAGGAGATAACTATAATTTGTGAGGATGCAAACAAAGGAATTTTAAAGGACGAATCGACTAATGAAATCAAAGCGTTTTGGTTTCCCCGCTCAGCGGTTACATTGAGATACAGATATTTATCAGATATATAAAGGCCGAGACAACCAATTAAGCATGATAAAACTTCTAAGAATTACAGGAATCATACAGGGTGAAAAAGATGATATTTGAGAATTTAAAGATGGAATGTTCTGCTTTTAACCTTGAAACTTCTTTTTCAAATTCAGGAAAATTTTAGTCAAGTGACAGTAAAAATAGATTTAAAAGATAGAAATGCAGATTACTTTTACCAAGTAAGTTTGATCCTCTTTCGTGACAAAAGTTAAAGAACTATCTTATGGAATACAAGATGTAAATTGTAAAACGAATAAGAGATAGAAAGACAAAAGATAATAACGTGGATCCAAATTCCAAAATATAAATATATATTACTATGCATGGTAACCGGTTTTCTTATGTTTCGTTTAATGGGATATATATGGTCAATTTGATGGCAGTAATTTTGGTTGGCTTAAGCCTACCACTGTGGTTTGTCGGTGGAAACAACAGAATGTGATTCTGAGGTTTATGGCACTGCTGCTTTGGTCTACTTGTTCCTAATTCTAGGGTTGATGTTTGATGTGTATATTTTACTGGTCGATTAAGACTCCATCTTTTGATGCATGCTGTAAAAAGAACAGAGATATAAAAAAAAAAAAAAAAACTAAAAGAGAAAAAAGTGAGAAATATAACAGATGATGAGATGAAACATAAAAAGGAGAGAGAGAAAATGAGGTGAAAGAAAAAGTAGAACTACTATTCAATATATATGAATATGATTATTAATGACAATTAATAGCCATTAACCGTGAACAAGCAAGTGCTTGTAGGTTGACAGGTTGATGCCACTTTGGAGAGAAATTATTAGATGGTTCATGTCTAGCTATTTCATATGATTATTGGTGGGGAATGTGGTGATTCCGGATCACCAAATAATTTCTCCACCTTTGATGAGCAGCTTATAAGAAAATTGCAACAATTGACAAGTCAAGAAAATTAACATCAGCGCTATATAGCAATTTTTCTTTTCGAATTTTATAATTGACCCTCTGTTTTGTTAAAAAAAAAAAAAATCATACTGAAGAATGTGGTACCATCTAGCAAAAATTTGGTACCATTAAACTGAAGAATTTGTTACATCCCTCAAATCCACATAACCAGAAAATTGAAACAAAGCTTACTGGTGTACTGTGTATATCGTCGTTCCTCTGTGGCTTACTTACTAGTTACTAGTGTATTGGAAATATGCCATAAATGATGAGGCATAAACATGTCTGTGGCAAGAAAAATATTTGGATAGTTGGTTCGTATTAAAATATTGATCTTAACTGCGAAGCCAGGTAAGAGCCCAGGTAAGAGGGTGGTAACATGCTAATTGAGTGTCAGGCACATGCACATAGTTGTTCCCGTCAAGTGGTTAATAAACTAATCACATATATTTTGAGATTATATTATTTTACTTATCTTCTCTTAAAATATTTATAAGAATATATAAAAAATTGTTTAAAATTTTCATGAAAGATTTAAATATTTTAGTTATCTTGAAATATAATATAATAAAATAATTCAATTATCTTACCTGTATATTGTAAATATTTTTTTAACATTAGAATATTTAAATATAAAATCAATTAAATTAGAATATTCTTTTTATGAGACTTTGGCCCACAGTATTCAACTAAATCAAATGTAATATACGTTCCAAACTTCATGGGGGTTCTTATTCATAGGACTCTCTTCTCTCTTTCATAACGGTCACCCCCTCCTCTTTGTTACTCATTAATCCCATTATTATTGATGTCTCATAATGGTGCTTTTTTAATGATTATTTTGACCTCATAAAAGAGTGGTGTTACGGGAGTGATATGAGTTATTATTTCTCAACTGTTGATATCTGACCACAATGAAATATTTTAATTAGAAAACGTGTAAATAAAACTAGTAGTGGATGAGGATCGGTCAATGGCGATTGGAACGGTATATAATCCTTTAGCTTTGAGTCCTTAAATATTAAGAACATGAGATTGTCGGGGAGCGGCCAAAACGGTACATATATAAATTATTGAAATCAAATATTGCTTAAAATAAATAAATTATTATTTTCAAGATGTGGTTATAATATTTTAGACATTTATGCACAATATTTCACAAGTTTTTTTTTGTAAAAGATGTCATTGTGATAAATTTTCAATTGAACCAATAGACAAATCTATAAAATATTACCAAATAACGAAGATAATAAATTCAAACATGTTCAAACATGAGTGTCATTGAGAATATGTTAATACATGAAAGACTAACATAACTTTACATAAGAGAACATAAATCTATAATGAATCAGCTTCCTTTGAAAAAAAATATTTAATCAATTATCTATTAAAATATTAATAAAAGTTGCGATGATTTTAATTTTTTTTATTCATCCTTTATCATTTATTTATTATATTTTTTCATTAATTACTGTACTTTTGAATGTTTTTTTAAGAGTGATGGAAAGACAGTCTAAAATGACAAAACCATTAAACATTAAAATAAAATCTTATTAATCGTAATATTTTTACATAGTTTTTTTAAAATTCAAAATACTTGGGCTATATGTACAAAAAAAACATATTTGTCAGCTGAAATTTCCGAAAACAATGATTTTCCAAGTAGTTATACTCTGAGAGCAATTTTGCAAAAATATAAATGAGTCTGAAAAATTAAAACGGAATATTGAATATTGTGTGTGTTCCATTGAGGCACACATGCGTGGCAAATAAATGGGACAAGGGACGAGGTAGAGGGAGAGGCAGACACAAGAGACAGCAGAGCAGAGATCTAGCGTATTCTCTCGCTCTTTCTTTCACTGTCACAGAGCCACATCCATGGGCTTCCCAGCCAACGGCGCCTCTGCGGCCCAGCCCCTAAACTTCCTCATCTACGGCCGCACGGGCTGGATTGGCGGCCTCCTCGGCTCCCTCTGCCGGGCCCAGGGCATCTCCTTCCATTACGGCTCGGGCCGCCTCGAGAACCGGGCCTCCCTCGAAACCGACATAGCCCTGCTCAAGCCCTCCCACGTCTTCAACGCCGCCGGCGTCACGGGCCGCCCCAACGTCGACTGGTGCGAGTCCCACAAAGTCGAGACCATCCGAACCAACGTCGTCGGAACCCTCACTCTCGCCGACGTCTGCCGCGACCACGGCCTCATTCTCATCAACTACGCCACCGGTTGCATTTTCGAGTACGACTCCGATCACCCCCTCGGATCCGGTATCGGCTTCAAAGAAACCGACTCTCCCAATTTCACCGGTTCTTTTTACTCCAAGACCAAGGCAATGGTATGAGTGTATAAAGAAGCCACAGTTTATTTATTTCCCTTGAGATTTGAATAACACAATTTGTATAATAATTCTGATCTGTTGCAGGTAGAGGATCTGCTGAAGAACTATGATAATGTGTGTACATTGCGAGTGAGGATGCCTATCTCATCTGATTTATCGAACCCGCGCAATTTTATCACTAAGATCACTCGATATGAGAAGGTTGTGGATATTCCGAATTCGATGACTATATTGGATGAACTGCTTCCAATTTCAATTGAGATGGGGAAGAGGAATCTGACTGGGATCTGGAACTTTACTAACCCAGGAGTGGTTAGTCACAATGAAATCTTGGAGATGTACAGAGATTATGTTGACCCGAACTTCACCTGGAACAACTTCACTCTCGAGGAACAGGCCAAGGTGATTGTTGCTCCGAGGAGCAACAATGAGCTTGACGCTGCCAAATTGAAGAAGGAATTTCCAGAACTGTTGTCTATTAAGGATTCTCTTATTAAGTATGTCTTCGAGCCAAACCAGAAGGTTAAAGCTCAAGTCTAAAGGTTCAAGCTTTTCTCATTTTTATCATCATCATCATTATTATTATTATTATTATTGTCCTCGTTTGATTTAAGTTTGTGTGGATTTTGTGTAGATGTCACTCTCCCTTATTTTTATTTGTATGTTGTATTTTTACCGCTCGTGATTGAATAAATTTCTTGTCGTTTTTAAGTGCATCTGAGTTTGAGCATGAAGATATTAAGGAGTTGGCAGTTATAGTTTTTCTCATTCCAAATCTGATTTTGTACTTTTCAAGGGGTTGTCAAACACACAAACTTAAGGATTGTAATCATAGTAACGATGACCAAAAGAAGCGTTAGTACTGCCTTCAAAAATTGAAAACCAATTAGTTGATACTTGATAATGCCCATAAATATTGAGGTTTATAATGGTTACATTACACATTGCGTGCTCACCAAGTGGAATTTGATTTTCTGCGGTAAGACTTGGAAATCTTCAGTCCCATAATAACATAACATGACGAGTGAAAAATACCCTATTCTTATTCTTATGATCTTTAATTATATTCTTTTGGGTTCCATAAGGGTGATGATGCTTGTCTGGACAGTCTCACGGGGTTTGTTACTGAGAAAGTGAGAAAGGGAAAACCATTCAGTAGGAAGCGCCTGCACACCTTAATGCTCAATAGTGTTGTTATTCACTGGGAAATATAAGTTGAGTTGGATAAAGGAGAAAGAAAGAGGAAAAATGTTGCTGAGTTTAATTTTTATTACTAACGAAAATTAACATTTTAATAAATTAATATTTGTCTATTAAAAAAGAAAATAGTGATATTTGGTTATCACTTATCAGTTCAAAGTTCAGACCAAATAAGCCCATTGTCAATGCCAATGATACAGGGTTCCCAAACATGCTTTAACCCGTCACCACACGTCCACGATTTTCGTTTCTAATTATATTCACACTTCATTCTTTTTAGATTATCATTTGTAAAGTTACCAACATTTCCTGATTTAAATTCACTTGGGGCGTTTCATACCCCTTTCTGCACTCCCACTCCGGAATTAAGAAAGGGAAAAGACCAATTTTTGGTATTGTTAAGTTAAAATGTGTGCTCTACTTTTTGTTTTTGGTCCCGAATATATTTCTATTGTGAGAGACTAATTTCTCAAAGTATCATAAGGAGTTAAATCAGGGTCCTTTCCACCATTTTTTTTCCTATACACTTGAATATTAAAATCAAATCAAAGGTTACATCTTTAAGAAAACTCAGTTTTTCAACCAAAACAACACGTTCGTATATGTTCGCCAGTTTTGACTTTCAATATTATGCAGACCCTTAAAACCTTTTTTTTTATTATTTTTTTTCACGTTTAATTGTTGACTTGTATTAATATTTGAATTGAATGAATGATGCACGTGTAGGAAATAAATTAAAGAAAAAAAATCATCTTTAAAAAATCTAATTAAATGTTCTCGTAAAGACGTAAACAATGTCAGGAAACGAGGGCATAATTTGCTATTTTACGCCCATGAACAGATTTATACGCGTGTAAAGATTAAAAAAAAAATATTTTAGTGATTCTATTTTATGCACTATGAAGTCATTCCATTTTTGTTTATCACTCAAATAATTAATGGAAACCAATGTTATGAAGTTCTGAACACAACGACTCGATCGAAGTATTGGATGAATGAATTATTGGTTTAAATGTTTACCAATAAATTATCGATTATAGAGTAAGTTGACGAGGCTCAATCACTTCTTGTGCTCTTCTTGTGGGCATGAAATTTGGGAAAGCATCCAAAATGTATAAGTTAAGTCACTTGATTCAACAAGGTAAAAAGAGCTGAAAAACACATCCTATTTAGAAAGCCATTCCAGGAGGGAATTGTATGAAGATAGAAGAGTATAGAATAAAGAATGAGAAGACCAAAAAGAGTTCCCATACAAAGTTAAGTATAAGAGAACTCAGCTTAAAGGGGGATCTGTCGTGTAATTTACCTCACATTGCTGAAGTTCAAAGAATCCTAAGGAAGGGTTTCTTATATGAAGAAAGGAGTTGCTACGTGCACCCAGCATTATTGCTGGGGCACCCAGCAAACAGTGAAGTGACAAAATTGCCCTTCAATAATTCTTCTTCCGGAAGAAGTATTTCCGGAAACTTTTCGGAAAAAGCTTTTCCGGAAAGTTTTCGGAAAAAAACATCTTCCGGAAGAAGAATTTGTGAATTCCGGAAGTACCCATAAACTACTTCCGGAAGTTTTCGGAAGAACCTTCTTCCGGAAGTTAACTTTTTTAAAAAAAAAAATTATTTGATAATATAATTTACTTTTAATGGATAAACTAAATTATAAAATAATTAATATTATTATACATAAATAATTAAATAATTAGTGAACGTATGTAACGAAATAAGAATTTTCATTTTATAATAATAAGTAAAAATAAAATAATATTTAATGCGTATGTAATGACGATTTTGCCCTTGTGTAATTTTCTTTAAATTAACGCGTACACACTTCTTTCTACTGCGCTTTCGCTTTTTTCGCTTCTTTTTTATGCCTTTCGCTTTCTTCTGCTTTGTTTCTTCCGGTTGCTTGGTGTTCTTTCGGTGGTCCCTTTTGCAGTTTCCATTGGTGGTCCCGTGAAGTATTTAGAGATTCGGTGGTCCCGTGTTCGGTATTTGAAGTTTTGTTAGTGGTTGTTCTTCCTATTTTGTCGGAGGTACGCTTTTATGGGTATTTTTTTTCTTTTCCGGCAAGTTTTTAGAGAAGAAAAGCAGTAAAAAAAAGTGTATCCGGAAGAAATTTTAGGCACTGAGGCCTTTTTCGGAAGAAGTGTTTCCGGAAAACACTTCCGGAATAACTTCTTCCGGAATGGGTAACTTCCGGAAGACCTTCTTCCGGAAGTTACTGAGGCCCATTCCGGAAGTGTTTTCCGGAAACACTTCTTTCGGAATAGGCCTCAGTAACTTCCGGAAGAAGATCTTCCGGAATGTTAAATTATTAGCATTTTTTTATTTCTGTTTTATAATATATATATATATATATATATATATATATATATATATATATATATTTCTGTTAGTTAATAATGGATTAATGGATTATTTGTTTAATTAGGTATAATGGTATATATTGTGGACATTAAAATTTATAACAATAAAATTCATTTAATAATTTTTTTTGTTTTATAATGGTATATATATATATATATATATTTCTGTTTTATAATTTTTTTTATTTCTGTTTTATATATGTTGTGGATTATTGATTTAATTAGGTATAATGGTATAATATTAAATGATTTAGGTAACTTAAATGTATAATGGTACAAAAATGTTTTATTAGTTGTTTATTATAGTGATAAGTTTAGTTTAAGTAAATAATGTAGTTATAAATTTAGAATATATTTGTATTAGTTGTTAGTTAATAAGTAGTCAATTTATCGATGTGGTTATATGATAATTTTAATATAGTCGTGTATGATGCATATGTGCTATTAATATGTTTGTTATTTAAGGTGTAGTAAATTTTTGGATGTGGTTATATGATAATTTGAATGTACTTGTGTATGATGCATATGTCCTTAAGATGGACGAAGATCAATGGAGGTATGACTTTGCGATGTCACAAGAAGTTCATATGGATTATGATTATGATAATCAAGAAGAATGTGGAGTGAATGAACCACATGTCGATTGTTCAAATGCTTTTAATACATCTCAGGTAATCATAGATAATTTGAGTCATTGGTTTAATTGATGGTTTGTATGAAAATTAATATGTTAGGGTTGCGTTGTAGGTATTCGCTACTCGAGATGATGTTTTGCAATGGGCTCGAACAGTTGCCCATGAAAATGGATTTGTTGCAGTGATTATGAGATCTGACACAGAGACCGGTAGCAGAGGAAGAAGTTCATTTGTGTTAATTGGGTGTGAAAGGAGTGGTACGTACAAGTGTAGAAATAAAGAATTCGTTAGAAAAGACACCGGGAGTAGGAAATGTGGTTGTCCCTTCAGGCTTCGTGGGAAACCAGTGCGTGGAGGGGAAGGTTGGATGGTGAAGTTGATCTGTGGGATTCATAATCATGAATTGGCGAAGTCCTTAGTTGGACATCCATACGCCGGACGATTGACTAAGGAAGAAAAGAAAATTATTGCTGATATGACAAAGTAGATGGTGAAACCGAAAAACATCTTGCTAACGTTGAAGGAACACAACGCCGACAGTTACACCACGATAAAGCAAATTTACAATGCAAGAAGTGCATATCGTTCTTCAATAAGAGGAGCTGATACCGAAATGCAGCATCTGATGAAGCTTCTCGAACGTGATCAATACATTCATTGGCATAGATTGAAGGATGACGTTGTGGTGCGTGATCTGTTTTGGTGTCACCCAGATGCAGTAAAGTTATGCAATGCATGTCATCTGGTGTTTTTTATAGACAGTACCTACAAAACAAACAGGTACAGACTCCCACTACTTGACTTTGTTGGAGTGACACCAACGGCGATGACATTCTCTGCTGGGTTTGCATATCTGGAGGTTGAGCGTGTTAATAATATTGTATGGGCTTTGGAACGATTTCGAGGCCTATTTTTAAGACACGATCGCCTCCCTCTTGTTATTGTCACTGACAGAGACCTAGCACTGATGAATGCAGTGAAAACTGTGTTTCCCGAGTCTACTAATTTGTTGTGCAGGTTTCATATCGATAAGAATGTGAAGGCGAAGTGCAAATCTTTAATCGGGGAAAAAAATGCGTGGGACTATGTAATGGATAGCTGGGGTACTTTGGTTGATTGTCCGTTCGAATACGAGTTCCATGAGTCACATCAGAAGTTTCAAGTTGCTTGTTCGCCTTGGCCGATGTTCGTTGACTATGTTAACGACACATGGATTATCCCCCACAAGGAAAAATTTATTACAGCATGGACGAATAAGGTCATGCACCTAGGCAACACAACAACAAACAGGTATTAACAACTGATTTTATTTTTTAGTAACGATTAATATTAAATGATATTTAATTGTTGTATATTTTCATGTTTGTTGTGTATTTTAAATGTAGGGTTGAATCAGCTCATTGGGCTCTCAAAAGAGTACTACAAAATAGCGTTGGAGACCTATGTAGTGTTTGGGATGCCATGAACAACATGATCACGCTGCAACACGTCGAAATTAAAGCATCCTTTGAAACCAGTACGCATGTGGTTGGCCATGTATATAAAAAAACCTTATACAAGAGGCTTCTTGGAATGGTTTCGAGGGATGCTTTAAATCAGTTGCTTCTGAGATTGACCGTCTACGTTATCTCGGCAACAATCTCTCTTCTTGTGGTTGTGTGATGAGAAGCACGCACGGGCTTCCTTGTGCATGTGAACTTTCTAGGTATACTGCTAGCAGCATCCCATTGGAGTCAGTCCATCTTTTTTGGAGGAGACTTTGCTTTTCAGACCAAGGGTTATGTGAGACAGAAGTCACCATCAAGGAAGAAATAGAGCTCATATCTAAAAGGTTTGATGAACTTGATGTGGCTGGCAAAGTAACTCTGAAGAGTAAACTTCGAGAAATCGCATACCCTGATCATAACTCTATGTGCCTTCCTCCGTCAAAGGTGAACACTAAAGGTGCACCGAAGAAACCGATGAAAAGAAGTCAAACATCCACAAAGCGTGATCCGTCTTACTGGGAGTATGTTGATGCTTTTCATTCTGTTCAAAGCAGTAACTCTCCAGTGAAACGAAGTGCATCATGTTCTCAACCGCGTCAGCCAACAAGGATCATCCCGATGTTGGATCAATTTGCGTCATTCTTTCAAGGTTTCATTCGTGACGTTGTGGATGTGAAAGTGGACGGTAACTGTGGATATCGGTCCATTGGCGCTTTATTAGGTATGGGGGAAGATTCGTGGCCGTTAGTGCGTAATGAATTGCTTAAAGAACTTGGCAGGTGGTCGCATGAGTACATCAACCTCTTCGGTGGCACAGAGAGATTTGAACAATTAAAGTTGTCCCTACTTGTTGATGGCTTTTCAAAGGTATGTTTTTAGGTTAATTTTTTTTAATAACAATGTTTAAATTACTTACATGTGTATGTTTGGTTCATTCAGGTTAGTGTGGACAAGTGGATGGATATAACAGACATGGGATATGTGATTGCTTCACGGTATAACGTAATCCTTGTATCGTTGTCCCAACAACAAAGCATGACATTTTTCCCTCTTAGAAGTCAACCACCACCTGACTCTTCTGGCCACCGCATCATATGTGTCGGTCACGTGTTTGGAAATCATTTTGTTCAGGTACATTGAATATAGTTAGTGTAACAATTATGCAATGACTTCGCTGGTTCCTTTGGCACGGTCAGCGCATGATATAATGTTTGTTCATGTACAACAGGTTTATTTGAAAGACCATTGTCCGTTGCCGCCCCCAGCGCTGTTGTGGTCAAGCAATTGTTATTCTCAGGCAAAGCAATGGGCAATTCAAAACACACTATGTAGACCTAAATGAAGACTAAACATTGTTTATTTAATTGTATTCATTATGCGATATAATTTGTTGTAACCCGTTACTAACCAATTAATATTATCAACTACTCGTTTGGTTAAGCAAGGAAATTGTTGGTCCAACAAAAATCATTTACGCGTGCAGCATACATCATTGTCATAATTGACAACACATAATGACATGCATGCGTATTACAGTTTGAGCGTGACAACACATTGGCTGACTTCAGTACACATTTTGAAACTAGCAGTCGCTCGACAACACATTGGTTGACTTGACTACACATTAGCGACAACACATTGGCTGACTTGACTACACATTTACGCGTGTCTATTTTTTTGTAAACAAAGTTAAACAAAGGCTCGGTCACAACCATCTATATATATGGCAGACTAGGCTACTAAATCACACAATATCTTGCTTTCAAATAATCTCCCAACTGATACACAAACTATGGCATTTCTAGGAGAAACTAGCAGTCAGACGATTGTCAACTCAAGGTTGGCTTTCATTTATCCAAATGGATCGATTATTCACAATGATACTGGGGTTTACTTCCAAACTTCAACTCCGGTGCCTATTCGAGTACCAAATAAGTGTGATTTTGCAAGCCTAAAAACCAGAATACACAATACCCTTCAGCTATCCGACAAACAATTTTTGGATGAAATTCACTACCGGAAGCCATTCACCGATACAGGTAACCAAATTCGCTTTGAGTGTATCAAATTGATAAATGATGACGATGTCAACACAATGTTAATGTGTAATGATCAATTTTCTTGTGTTGGTCCGATTGAGTTATTATGCACCGTTGGAAGAACACCAGATGAAATAATAAACTTACTTGAACGCACTATGCCTCGTATTCATGACGCGATCCTGTATTACAACGGGAAATGGAACATGCCACCGCAAAACAAATTTGTTGGATGCGCGTTCACAGGAAAAAATCCTAAGAAATTTCAAATTCCTTCAACATGTACCATCGATGAACTGAAGAATTTAATCAAGCAAGTTGCACCTAAAGGGATTCCCCCTCTTGGAATTCACGAATCACAAACGGTAAGACGATTGTTTTTCCGCCAACCAGCTCGGTTTGAGTATTCAGATACGGTTATAAAATATGAATAAATGAGCTGATCACCAATGAAGAACTGCTGAAGGTGTTAGTACAATCTAACTACTGGAAAAAATATGGACCAATAGAAATTTTAGCTGTCTTTACTAAATATGTTGAAGACGAGGTCAGTGGGACGTCGCTAAACAACTGAATGTGATGTTCAATTTTTTGTTTTTTTGTTGATGTAACCTTTATCTGTTTACGGCGTGTTTAATTCCCATAATAAAGTTGAATGTGTTGTTTCAGTGGTGCAAAAAATAAATTGTTAAAAGGGTTCATTTCCTATTTTTTTGGATTTTGAGGCTTTGTTTTGACGTGTTAGTTGACGGAACCGGGGAACGGGACTATTTTTTTTTGGATTCTTTGACGTCCAAACATGAGAAATGACCGCCCTCCATTGTCTCAGGGCACAGGCATACCCACGCAAAAAAATCCCAAACATGGGTACTTGAACATGGAAAAAGGGTTCATTTCCAATTTTTTTGGATTTTGAGGTTTTGTTTTGATGTGTTAGTTGACGGAACCGGGGAACGGAACTATTTTTTTTGGATTCTTTGACGTTCAAACATGAGAAATGGCCGCCCTCCATTGTCTCAGGGCACAGGCACACCCACGCAAAAAAATCCCAAACATGGGTACTTGAACATGGAAAAAGGGTTCATTTATGTAATTCTTACAAACAAAACTCATGATACTAAAAACTTATGTCTTTTATGTAATTCTTACAAACATGGAAAAATGGTTCATTTATGTAATTCTTACAAACATGGGTACTTGAACATGGAAAAAAGGGTTCACTTATGAATTATTAATCATTTGAAAAACTTTTATTTTTTATGTAATTCTTACAAACAAAACTTATGATTCTAGGTTCCCTTTTTTTAAAAATAAATTTAAAACAACCGTAAACTTCGTTTAAGGACCACAAACAATCGGAATAACAAACTATATTATAAAATAATAAACTGTGCAAAACACGTCAACTATATTAAACAAAAACTGTAATAATTACAAATATTCATGTCAACTACAACACAACAAAATAAATACAATAATCAATGGTCCGTGCGGCGCCTCTGACGAGCCCTGACCGTCCCATCAGCACTGGGTCCCCCTCTCGCGATCGTCAGGCAGTCCTGCATAATGTCATATAACTTTGTGCCTGCAGTGACTATCCTAAGGTTGAGCACACGCTCCAACCTCTGTGCAATCGCCTCATATCCCTCGTAATCATCCTGTCAAAGTCAGTAAAAACATTTATTATGAAATTCAAAATAAACAACAACTCATAAAACATTAAACGCGCAAATAATCTTACCACATATGGAGGGGGGTCAAATGCCACTGGAACCTGGGGGCTGGGCGGCTGTATGTAGTCCTCAGGGTCTGCAGCTGGTGCATCCCTCTGCTGGTCAGCTGCCTGGGTCGGTGTCATGAAAGGGTGAGATATGCGGAAAAACCACTCAATGTAATCCGCAGATACTTGCCCAGGCACTAGACAAGGCTGACCCGCAGGTAGTAAGTGATCCGTAAACTCCATCCACCTGTCATCTATCTGATCGTGTGACAATCGTGCACTAACAGGCGGCGGAGGGATGCTCTGGATGTAACCGAACTAGCGTACCACCCTCTCCGGTCGAACTGTAACGATCATAGGACCCCATCTGAGCTGATCCTGGAACGATGAAATCTCCTGAAACGCCCTAACACCCCGATACTCCGTGTACGGCAACCAGGACACATCTGTGACGGTCAAACCATCACAACGTGCCCTGTAGGGTGCTCCTGTTATGCCCTTCATGTGCGCCTTCGACGTCAACCACCGGGAAGCACGTGGGGACGTCTCCTGGTATGTATCGTCAGTCACGCACTGATGCACACTAGGGAAGTGCTCATAGATCCAGCACTACACAATAATTGAGGTTAACATAACATAAAAACATATTTAAATCATAATCGAACCTAACATATTAATAAACACAAAATTTACCTGAAGTAGCGTCAAGTACCCCGCAAGCTATCGGGTGGTGGTCCTACAAGCCTTATCTAACTGGTCATTCATATGAACCAGCGCGGCAACCCCCCAAGCGTAACCACCACTATGAGCGATGTCCCGGAAAGCGTCAAGGTGGACCACATGCACGTATGTTGCACTCTTATTAGCAAAAAGAGTGCAACCGACAAGGTGCAGCAGATAAGCGCGAGCTGCGACAATCCACCGCCGGGCCTGACATCTGGTCTCATAAATGTCACGAACCCAGCCTAATCGTACATATGCTCCACGTGTGAGTGCTGTCTCGGCTCTGGCCTCCTCCGCAGACACTTCCATCAACTTCGTAAGCAAGAATCTGGCCTCCTCCGTAGAAAGAGCGTGGAAACTGTGCAAGGCGCTAGTGATGGGCAAATGTAGAATGGACGACACATCATACAATGTGATCGTCAGCTCTCCTACAGGAAGGTGGAAGGTGCTAGTCTCACTGTGCCACCTCTCCACAAATGCGGATATAAGTCCAGGATCGCCAGTAATAACTGAACAATCTATCAGTGGACTTAATCCTGTGGCAGCCACCAGGCCTTCAATCTCAGGCACTGGCCTCCCAATCAGTGTCACCTTCCTCCCATGTGACACTAACTTCAAATCAGGACGTTCCTGATTTGAAGTACAAATTATACAATTATTAAAAAAAATAATCATAAACAAATAAATAAACAATGACAAATAATTAACAAATTAAAATACCTGTCCACTCCACACGGCATGTGCTACATGCTCGACAAATGATGTGAGCACTGACGGGTCACGTGGACCACCAGGGAATCCCTCTGCAGCATCATAACCATCTGACCCCTCACCACTATCAGCATCCTATGCGTCCGCACGCATCTCAGGTGTCTCCGTAGGCTGCTCAGGGACATAATCAGTCATGTCAGCGATGTCCTCAGCCATATCACGTCCCTCCGTAGTCATCTGATGAACGCGTAGCCTACGGGCTGAGGCAGTAGGCCTACGCCTCTCGGGAACATCGCCAGCATCCTCGTCAGCAGCTCTATCTCTGCCTACAACTCTACCTATGGCACGACCTAAACCTCGTGTTCTGGCCATGATATGTAAATCATGTCAAACACGTATTTTTTTCGGTCAAAATATACACAATTTTCTTTATTAAAAATCAACTTTATTTATAAACAAATAAGACTAACTTAAATCAAATTATTTTCACACATACACGACCTAATTTTAAAAAAAAAATTAAACAACTTCATTTATATAAAAAAAACAACTAATGTAAAAAAAATTATTAATAAACATGCACAACTTAATTTAAAAAAAAAATTAAACAACTTCATTTATAAAAAAAAAACACAACTAATATAAAAATAATTCATTACTAAACATCCACAACTTAATTTTAAAAAAAAAATTAAACAACTTCATTTATAAAAAAAAAAACACAACTAATGTAAAAAAAATTAATTAGTAAACATCCAACTCTTAATTTAAAAAAAAAAATAAGAAACTTCATTTCTAAAAAAAACACAACTAAATTACTTAGTAAACATCCACAAGTTAATTTTTTTTAAAAAAAATAAACAACTTCATTTATAAAAATGAAACACAACTAATATAAAAATAATTCATTACTAAACATCCACAACTTAATTTTAAAAAAAAAATAAACAACTAATGTAAAAAAAATTATTTAGTAAACATCCACAATTTTTTTAGTAAATAAAATACTTCATTTATAATAAAATAAACTAATTAATTATAAAAAATTAGTATTTTTATAAAACTTCCAAAACACACAACTTTAATTATAAAAATAGACAACTTCATTTTTAAAGAAAAAACACTAATTTAAAAAATAAACAATAAACAAAAACAAACACAACTACTTTTATAAAAAAAATTAATTTACAAATTAATATTTAGTAAAAATACACAATTTAAATTATAAAAAAAATATGACATCAAAAATCCAACCTTCATTTTTCATAAAATCTAAAAAAAAATAACCAAAATAAATAAAATAATTCATTTAAAAAAAAACAAAAACAATTTCTGTTTAAAAAAATTTAAAAAAAAAACACAAAAAAAACAAAAAAACCACTTCCGGAAGAAGTGGTTCTTCCGGAAACATTTCGGAAGAAGGGGTTCTTCCGGAAAGGTCTTCCGGAAATTTGAAAGTTCTTCCGGAAGTGCGCGTCTTCCGGAATTCTTCCGGATGAACCACTTCTTCTGGAAAGTTCCCTGAAGAGGTTTTCCGAGAGTCTTCCGGAAGAAGTGTTCTTCCGGAAGACGTTTGGTTACTTCCGGAAGAACCCTTCTTCCGGAAACTTTCCGGAAAATGTTCTTCCGGAACTTCTGGAAGAACCCCTAACGGGTCTTCCGGAAGGCTCCGCCGTCAGCCTCCTTTCCCCATTTTTTCTGGCGTCCTCTCCTCTCGTCTTCTACCCTAAGGTTACTATCCTAAGGTTCCACTGCTACAAGCTACAACAATGTTGTATCATACAAGCAAAGGGGAGTTAGGGAGACTAACCTCGTTCGCGGAGAAGAAGAAGACGAGGTTCGCGCTTGCCTTACGGAGAAGAAGAAGCAGTTCGCGGAGAAGGGAGAAGAAGCTTCGCGGAAGGAATGAGCAGGAGCAGAAAAGTTTCTTCCGAAGAGGGGGGGCTTTTTATAATTTTTTATTAAAGGGCGAAATTGTCCATTCATAAAAGTTGCTGGGTGTACCAGCAATATTGCTGGGTGCACCTAGCATCTCCCCCGAGTTTTTACTGCTCCGGACCCATTAGCAACGTAGAATATTTTTTATTTTCCTGCCTCCGCAAAAAACACGCGGAAGTTATTTTATTACGCCCATTATTGTCACCGTAATTGACATTTGACTTTCAGTTTAAAAACATGGACAATGCTTCCGTCACGCAATAATTAACAGAAATACAGCATATAATCGAGATTACCTCAAAGAAAAAGAAAAAGAAAATTCGGGTTCGATTGACTTTAGAATTTGGATATCCAAAGAATATATTCTCTATGCATAACTATGGGTATACCGATTGATACGACAGAAATTGAACTTGAAGACTACATAAGCAATGACAACACATATATTATTTAACCCACAAAAAAAATACAAATATTATTTACTTTTGCTTTTGTTTATTTTTATAATTATTATTATTATTATTTAAAAAATTAAATTATAATATTAAAAAAATTAATGGGCCAAGTAAAATAATAAAACAATAACACAAAAAGAAATTTAATTTAATGAAATAAATGAAATTAAATGTTTGTATAAATAAATTATAGTTTTACTATTATTTTAATCATTTTAGTGATATGTTTTGGTATTATTTATTATTTTAAAGTAATATCATATTATAATTATTGACTCTATTTTCTTTTCTTATGATATTAAGTATTTAAATTCTATGAATTCTACTATATATTAGGTTTCTATAATTTAAATTATTATATTTTCCATTTCAAGAAGTATTACTATTTATTTGAAATATGTAACTACCTATTTGGTCTCTTGAACATTCACTTGGCTGGCACCAATTTCACTTTTTAAAGGTTTGTGATATCAAATAAATGTTTCAAAAACAAAAACACTAATAATATTGCATCTATGTATTCTTCTATCCTCATGGTATTAAAAAAAATAAGAATACAAATATATTAAATATATAAACCTAAGAAAATAAATTATATTCATATTATTTTCTAAAATGATTAATTTGTAATATGTGTTTTAAGTGTACAGTAATATAATAATGAAAGTACAAAATAATAACAAATCAAAACAATATAATAATGGTTTTTTAATTTATATGAATATAAGTAGAAGTATAATTATTTGCACATTTCTTTTGAATTAGAATGTTGGAAGAATCATTAAAGGAAACATCTGCTTTTATCTTATCTTGAAGTTCCACGCTTTTATCTTTGTAATTAGATTTGTAATCAAACATGTATTTACTTACTCTATTGTCAATATTTTGTAAATAATTATCATTCTTCTTTTCGATATTAAATGTTGACTTCTCACTTTCTTTGCCATGATAAGATGGGATCTTTTTATAATATCGGTGGCTATACACTCTTAAAAATGATTATATTTATGACAATTATAATATTTATCATTAGATTTATCTACATTTTTTCATATTTATGACTCTTTTTATTATTATCAAAATTGTCTTGGTCTCTTCTTGCTTGATGACGTTTGTATCATATTTCATGATCATGGTCTTTTTTATTTCTTTCTCTTAAAAAAATTTCAAAGAAGATTTGGTTTTGGGAACTTACCCCAAAAGCTTATTATGTCTTTTCTTAAACCTTAGTATGCTTAAAGTGAACTCATCACCCATTAATTGGTCCATGAAGATCAAATCTAAATCCTTTAACTCTTTAATTATACAAATCATAAAATCACTTTTCATGGTTAAACAATGAAGAATCTTTTGTATCATATCACACGAACTTCTTCCATTTTTTCTCCATTATGTTTCCTTGATTTACAACCTGTTGGGAAATTAACGTTCTGATACCACGGTTGGGTAACCAACGTTTCCTCAAATAAAATTATCTACACCTACAAAGGATCGTGAGAACACACATAAAGATTATACCGTAGAAAAATAATAACAAACACAATAATTTAACGTGATTCGACACGTCTTGCCTACATCCATGGAATCATCTCAAAAAGTATTTCACTAACACAAAAATGATTATAAGATTGTAACTCATTACAAATAGTGTATTATTCTATAAATTTGAGTATCTCACTCGATGGCTATACACTCTTTAAAATGATCATATTTATGACAATTATAATATTAATCATTAGATTTATCATACATCTTTTCATTTGTTCTATCAAAATTATCTTTATCCTTTCCTCTTCCACGACTGCTAATGGATAGTTGATTGATAACTGCGAAATTTGAGTTAATTTGATAATCAATTTTGACTAAGAAAAATTATAATTTTTTTACTTTATTGTTGTTTTTAATGAAATAATAAAAAAAGTAATATATTTGTAGTTTTTTATTAGCATAATTTAAAAGAAGAAGATTTCAAGTGCTTTGAAAGAAAATTGATGCAAAAACTTAAAGAAAAAATTGAAGATTGGGACAACTCGTTTAGCGCGTCTTCTTGCTTAGCGCGAAGAAGGCGCACTTAGCGCGAAATCCCGCACTAACTAAGCGTGAGGTCACGTGAAAATTAAACTACCTTAGGCCTATAAAAGGAGTAAGAAGCAAAAGGAAAAGACATTATACACTAGGATATCAATCAATAGACCACACCAGAGAGACTCAGAGCTCTCTAATGAATACATTTTAAGTCTGAACATCTCTAATAGGAAAAATCTTTCTTCTATGTTTATTATCCCTTTTTCTTCCTCTATCTGCAAAATCAAATAGAGTTGAATCACTCTAGCTCAAGGATTTAAACTCCACGTAGAGTTTGTAGGAATACACTCTTTTCACCATCATAACACCTTTAAGAGAAGTCTTCAAAATCTCTCAAGCTTCTTTGGAGGTAGATGCATCGAAGGGCATGTCATACCTCCATAGATGAAGGTAAGTGCTTATTTGTTAAGTATATAATTTAAGTTTATTTCTCCGTTCTTATACCCTAAACTTTGAAACTACAACTTTTAGCAATTAAAGAGAAAACTATATATGCAAATTTAAGGAAGTTTGTATCTTAATTGATTAATAATGTGCGTGAGTTATTCTAACATTTTAATAAGAGTTAAGTTGATCCTATTTATAATAGAATAACTCATCATCATTGCATAAATTCTCAGTTGAAATACTAAATAAACACAATGTGAATGATAAAATACTTAATAGTTACATAAAAAAAAAAAACCAATACCCTTTAAACCAAAATACAATCCGTTAATGTATAATAACTTACAACCGTACGTTCATCTTCAATGAATGTAAAATTAATGGACTCTGGTTCTAGCAGCAGGGTAAAGAAGGGATCTGTCTTTGAATAGTTTGCAATTACAATGATTAGCAGCGGTTTTGGTCCCAGCTAGCAGAATGAGTGACTGGTCCTGTTTTGCTATATTTTTATTTGGCTGCTGAAATCAATATTTTGACTTTATTTTCCTAAAATCTTTTAAAGACACCACGTAGTTGCAATGGTAGTCATTTTTATTAGTGGTCCAGTGGCGAACTTAGAGGGGCCAGGCGTACGTTGGCCATGCCCCCCTTCCCCTCTTTTAGTGTTATTTTTTTATTTATAAAAATAATTAATGTAAGTAAACTTGTTCAGTTTAGGCATTGGATTTGGTATGGACTTCTCCCCCCTCCCCTCCTTTATTTCATTTTGGTCTTCTCAGGAGGCGTGGGTCATACCCCTCCCTTTCCTTTCATTTTTCTTAGAATAATATGTGCTAAGTTGTTTAGGCATTCCCTATTTAATTTTGACCTTCTCTTCTCATGCTCATGAGTAAATAAAAGGTGGGCTTTCAAATATGTTATCATGTTTGGAAGAGGTTAAAGTTGTAAAATTGTTTTTTTTATAAAGAAAACTTGTCAAAATGTTAGTTATATTAAAAGTAAGTATTATTATAGTATTAATTTGCTTAATTGACACTCTTGACACTCGTCAAAATTTACATCTCAAAACTTTTAACCTAAAAAACAATGTTTTACTTTATGAATTTAAAAAATAACAGTGTATCGGACCACTTGTTGCATTACTTTATGACTTTTATTATAATACACTGAAAGTATTTATTTTTTTTTTACATTGCTATTGAATTATTTTGTTAGGATGATTGTTAGTTTTAGTAATAGTTATGTAAAAAAACTATTTAAAGTGATTTTTAATTAGTAAACAATTTAAATTTTTTATATTTTTAATGTATGAAAATTAAAGTCTTATTTTATATAAAAATCGATATTATATATAATTTATATTTAACTATTTTTTTCTTATTTTTTTTATCGTAACCGTATTTAATATCTTAAAATGATCATAAAATCAAATAGACAACATTTTGTACTTTAAATTTTGTGTCGAAGAAACATTTGTTGAATAAAAAAAATTAGTAAGAGTAAGAAAAAATCTGTTTTTTCTTTTTTACAATAAATTGTGTTAGGTGTCTTGTTTTTTTTGTTTTTTGGGATAACGGGATAAAGCCCAAACTAGGAATAAATTATGTTGGTGTGGCTTCTGCTTTGCCAAAAGAAGCCCTGAATGTAGATGAGCATTGCAGTGTGCTGCAGGACTCTCTGGAGTTTTTTCTTGTAAGTTAACAAGATTTAACTGTTTCGGAATAAATAAAAGTATAAAATATTAAATTAGCATTAATATAAATTATGAGGTATTTTATGTTAATTAAAAGAGAAGTTGAAGTTGGGGGTGATTGGAGGGCACTGAAGCCTAGAAGAGAAAAGAAGCGCGTGGAGCCAATGTCTGGAATGCAAAACAGGATGGGACGTAATGGACACACTCAGACAAGTAACTGTGTGCGCAAACTGCAAGAGCAGCTGCCGGCTTTGAATTTTAGGCCACCCACCCGCTACTATTACAGAGCCTTCAGAAATTCAAAAAAATGAATTATTTCTATTCTTAGTAGCTAGAGTGAAAATATGAAGTGGTTTTTTTTGGGGAGACCCATCTCCATTTGTAGGTGGGCCCCACTCCCCACTCCCTCAGTCCCCCCTCACCACACGTGGTGGTCGAAAGATGAATAAATCTGCAAATATTCAGCCAGAGCAGTTCCGGACTGATACTATTTCATTTCCCATTTCCAAATGATATTATCACACATGACATCTTTCATATCTCTCACAAGTCGCAAAAACAGCACAGACATTTCTCGTTTATTTGCACATGGTCACATTTATTCAACTGGACATAAAATAAATAAAAAAGTTGCTAGCAGCTAACTCTGCGCGTGAGTCCCAGAGCGGCCCAAGAACTGCAACTCTTGCTTATCGTAAATTTGGAGCGAAAAATCCCTTAATAGCCGAGTCCTGGCACTCTTGGTCCCACTAGAACTAACACTGGGTGCCATGCTGGACTCCGTTGCCACCTTAGCCCCCACCGTGCTCGTGCTAACGGCGGAGTTGGAGTCGTTACTGCACGCCGTCATAATGGGCCATGCTTCTGGAATATTTGTTGTGACCAGAGGCGATATGGGCCTGGCCGCGACGTTGAAGACGGAGGGAGATAAGGCCCATAACTGATGCTGCTGGTTTGCGGGTCCCATGGGGGGGTTGGGTGTCATCCAGAAGGCGTTAGCGGGGACCACCATGCTGGGGTTAGTCACGGCCCAGACCGGGACCAGGCCATGCGCCACATGAACCGGGGCCAGACCGGACGACTGCGAAACGCTGTCGTTTATGTTTATGTCCACGAACTCGCTGTTTGAGGGGCGTTTCCGCTTCTTGTTTGAGGCGTCGGCGACGGCTTCTTTCTCGTTCGATGAGGTGGTTGGGATTTTGAGCGTGCCGCCAACGGAGACCGCGATGGCCGGAACTGTACCGGTGCCGGTGGCCTCGATGATGGCCGGCTCGGCGTGCTCCAGGAGCCACCGGACGGTCTCGCCGTCGGACTTGTGGCCGAGCTCTCGGGTCAGCTGGAAGATCCGGGCGGCGCAGGTGGCGGGTATTCGGATCCTGCGGCCGCGCCCTTCCACTTTCGTGTGGCGGTCCTTCGTGGAGGAGCGCTTTGCCGGTTTGACCGGAACCTGCATCGCGACGGGAGTAATCCCCATGTTCGGGTCCGAATATGTTGGCTCCTCCTTTTTCAGCGGCAAGACTTGAAACCCCGTTGTTTCTTCTTCAAACGCGTTGTGCTGTTTGGGGACTCCATTGAGGTTGGTGGTGGTGGTTTCGGCGTCGCTGGTGCTGAGGTCGGTTGCTCCTCCGTCGTCGTCTTGATCCATCTCGTGGTTCGACGCCATTGAAGCACAGAGTAACGGAAGGAATTGGAAATGGTTTTTCTTGATTTGTGAAAATAAAATAAAAAATTGTAGTAAATGTGTTCGGCTTTATGGCTTCAGTGAAATTCAAGGAAGGAGCCGGGAACTTTTTTAAGGTGTGCTGCTGGCTAGAACACCCAAGTGCAATTCAACAAAGGGAATGTTATATAAATAATGCTAATTAAATACACGGATAAAAAGGTAACATACTGCTTATTCAAACAGTGGTTTGTTAATTATTGAATTAAATATAGAAATAGAGTGATATTTATCTTTAGTTTTCAAAAAATGAGTTGTCTCTTTTAATAGTATTTTATTTATGAAAATATATTATATGTAGTTCTTATTTTTATAAATTAAAGATTGAAAGGAGGTTTTTTTTTATATGTACAAAAATTACATTTGATATATTTTTATTAATGAGAAAAAGCAATTTATTTTTAGGGACTAAAAATAAATACTACATGTATTAATAATACAAATAATTTTTATATTATTATTTAATTACATCATGTCATTTATAATATATTTTTTAATAGACTCCCATAAAAGACAATCTTATTTATCTTGTTTATATGGAATAATATCACCATGTATCATATATATATATAAATTAAACTCTTGTTTTATTCCCATACACTGAAAACAAATTTAACCCTCAATTATTTATATTATATCCTCTCTATTTCTTATCTTTGCTGGTTTTATAACTTTTATACAAAATTTATATACTAATACAATATCTTAAAAGATACTTATGTGTTTGTTGATTAACGTAAAGTTTCTACTTTATAATATCATCATCAAATTGTGTGGTAATATTATTAGTTGACCTGGAGTTCTTGTTACCTGTAATTTTTATTTTCATAATTCGTTGTATTTATAATTTTTTTTAAACGATAGTATGAATAAGGAAAAAGAATTTTGGAAGGTGTGGGGACGAGGTATAAATGTCCAAGTGGGAAACTTATCCTTTGCATCACACGATTGTAATTTGATCAAATGGGTCAAGGTAAAATAATGGGGTGACACGTGTTGAAACCTGCATGGTGGGTTCCACCATTTGTCATCCATCTTATTCGTGGACCACTGGCACGGGTGGTCTTATTTTTAGACCAATAAGGCCACAGGATGATGTCAGGGGGGGGCCTGGAAAAGTTGGGTTTTCTGCCTTAATAAATGGTTTTCATTGGTAGGCACCACTAGTTTATGGTGGTTCATACACCATCAGAAAAAGTAGAAAAATTAATGTAAAAAAGTGGATCCTTAGCAACATACATTTCTCTCTTTTTTTCATTTAAAAAGAAAATACACAAAAAAGAAAAACAATCTATAAAACTTTTCTACACTTCAGTTTTCTTTATACTTTTTAATATAATAATTTTACTTGTTAATTATAAAAATACTACACTAACGTATTTCGTTACTCTAAAACTGTTAAATATGAAAAAAACAGTGTTTTTTTTTAATATTTTTAAAACATTAAATATACTTACTTGTTATTTGATATTTTTACAAAGAATTAAGAACGATTATAAGAAGATACAATATTATTCTCTTCATTATTATTTTTCTTAACTATTGGTTAGTTTAAGTGGTTGAGACTTAGATTCCTTAAAGGTGTGATCAAGAATTTAAATTTTGACTAATGCATACAGAAAAAAAAGTCTACATTTAGTGTAATATTTTGAATAATATTGTCTCTAAAGGAGGATAACTTTGATTAAATAAAAAAATAGGAATAATAACATAAGTCAAAAAATAATAGTTAATATTTGTAGAAACAAATATCACAAGAAGGGGAGTTGAATTGTGTTTTTTTATAAATTTTAAACATTTTTTTAAGATTGTAAAATATGTTTATCATTTGATGAATATAAAATATCAGATGATGAGAAAAATAGTTTTCTTTAGACAGACAATATAAGATTTAAAAATAAATTTAAAATCCTTTGTCAGTTAAACAAAAAAACATATAGAGAATTTATACCGAGTTGTCTCAATCTTAAGACTACGTTACTCCTTAAACATGTGGTCAAGATTTGTTCAATGTCACTTTTAACTCTTACACTTGCAAGCTCTACCCAAGTTTCACTTGAACCAAGTATTTTTTGTCCTACTAAAACACTATTGATTCTAAATAAATTAATAAAATTTGTTGGAAAGTTGCTCAATGACTAAAGGATGATTTCCTAATCGACGGATATATCACTTAACATTTTTAGTTTTTTCTCTCAAGGTATATAAAGTGATTTGAGAGTTTTGTATCTTTACAAAAAAACTTTACAAGAAAGATTGATTCGTGTAGATGATTTATATCTTGTTTCTTCAAAGCTTCCTCTATATAATATTCATCTCCAAGTATCCGTTATTTCTCAACTATTGGATTCTTCACTTTATTTTTCATCTTATGTCTCGAGTTCGTTGGAGCATTTAATTCTTGTATTAAATACACATCTTTTTTTCATGCAAAGTTCATATTGATAAGATAATGTGTCTTGTAATTGAACAGGAAAGTCACTTCTTTTATCATCATAAATCTTCAACAACAAAACACGTCTTTTGATGAGAATCAGTTTCTTCCAGACTCTGAATTACTTTTATTATTCATAGAACTTTGACATATTTTAAGAGAATATTTTATACATGAAAGAATCTAAAACATAAAATATTAAATGAAGATATTAAATACACTACTTACATGTTATATCATATTGTTTGATGAGTGCATCATTTGACAACTTTTAATGTACCGTGACAGGTCATGATCTGATAACATATCAGATGTAATTTTTATCATTTGTATTTATTTATATTTAATCAAAATAATTAGAGTTATGATTCATCTTTAAGACATAAATATCTTTTAACTTAACAATATTAAACTTAATTGTTATTTTGGTCTTTCATAACTTTAGTAAGCTTGTGGGTGGAGTTAGGACAAGTTACAATATTTTATGAGCCATAATCGAAACACTAAATAAGTTTCTCTTATATATAAATATTCTAAGATGTAAACATATATAACATAAAAATAATAAACACGTAATGTTATTAAAAATATTATATTTTATTACATTAATTGTATAACTTAATTTCAACAAATAAAAAAGTATCATATTCTTCATTCAATTTTTTTTCCATTCTCTGTCATCAACCAAATATTATCATCTTAGAATAAATATTACATGTGATTTTATAGTTTATTAATATACTATATTTTATCGTATAGAAATAATAAAAATTGCAGTTTATTTTTTATTGTATTCGGAAAAAAGATGAAACTTTTAATTTTAACTAATATTTTAGTTTGTAAATTATACAAGATAAATGTTATTTATGTAGTTAATATTATAATTCATAATAAATATTTTTTTAATATATAAATTATATTTAAATTTACAAAAAATAATTTAAATTGTAAATTAGTATTATTTAAATTAAAATAAATAGACAGTTAAAAAAATTTGCATACACATTCACATGAACACACATTTTAATTTAGATATAAAAAATGAGATAATAAAAGATAGTGATTTCAATCTATTTATAAAAACAACACAAATTAATATTAAAAACATCACATGTAAACTATATAGATTTTTTTTTTTTTAAATTGAACCCTTCCTAGCCTTGGGTCCTGGGCTGTCACCATCTAAGCTAGGCCCAGAAAATCGTTTTTTATCTCTATTTTTATAATAATAATAATAATAATAAAAAGATTATTGAAGAGATTATTATACTTATTTATATAAAGGTTATTAGACTCTTTCCTCTCAATTCAGAGTTAGAGAACATAGCAAGCCAATTGTCATGTAACAGTGTAAAAACATCCCGTGATTTCAAATCACTAATTTGACAAATCAACAGTGTAGTAGAATACACACGATTGTGTTGGGGTTTCATTGAGTAAATTACACCAACTTTCTTACATAATTACACAAACATCCTGTATCTTTTAACATTTACACTAATCTTCTTTTAGGAGAGTCCAAATGTAATTTTTTAAAAATAATTAAGAGAGGATCAGTGTATATTTTTAAGTAACTAAAAAGAGATAATGTGATATATAAAATCATAAAGAAAGGTCAATATATATTTTTAAATAATTGAGGAAGTAAGTATCAATGTATACTTTACCTAACCACTGGAATGACCTAGTGGTGGAAGATTTGGAATAACATGTATGAGATTCCAGATTCAAATTTAGTGCGACCATTGTATACAAAAAATTGTATACTTTATTTTAAAAAAAGTATCAGTGTATACTTTTTCGTTTATAAAAAAAATCACGAAATTTGAAGAAGTGTTTGTATAATTTATTCTTTCTTTTTTACGAAATGAAAAGAAATAATCAGAGTAACTGTAAACTGCGACCCCCTTCGTTAACAGAATACCGAGTACTCAAACTTATAATGTCCAATCCTTCACAGTGCTCTACATATTCAAAAGCATAATTGCTAGAAACAATTTTTGGTGGAATCATTTAAACTTGAAGAGTTTCGGAAAATTTTTGAACTAACAACACCTGGCTCCTACAGATTTCATAATTGTTCGTTTGTCTTCCCTTAAGAAGAAACTAATCCAAACGAGAACAGCCTTCTAAATGCTAAGCACAGTTGAATTCCTGGTTTCCAGGTATTACACGTTCTCTAAGTAAAACGTCAGTGACCATTGGTGACCAAACCATTTTCACTAGTTTTCTTTGCATAGAATCTCCTATACATGGAGTCAACTTCAGTGAGATAGAATGTGCCTGGAGATAAAAGGCTGGTGTCCTTGCTTGTTACAAACTCCTTGCCACCATACCTATGTTCCATTAGCTTCATGGTTTCAACAAATTTCTCTGGTGGAAACTGCATAAAGAATTGCACTCATCAAAAGTCTAATAAACTGTATAACCCACAAAGTGTTCTGCTTTCAGCGTCTTGTTGAGCATTAAAACAATATGGTCAACAAGAAAGTCTGGTAAACTTCAGTTGCTGATATGTAATTATGTAAAATTATTGATCCTCAAGCCAAAGTCCAGGGGGTTTAAAGAGACGAATATTCCCAAGTCATTAAAATTACTTGAGGTACACGACTAAAAGGAAGAACAAAAAACAAAGAAATTTTCCAAAATCTGTCTTTATCAACTTAGACACTAGTTAATCGAGTAATTATAAAAAAAAAATCACATGCTTTCTTTATGGTCAATAAAAGATGCATTAATGTATTGCTGGAGCATGCAGCTATATATTCAAAGTAAATCTTAAATCTGACAGCACCTGTGGAATACTTCTATTTTTGTAAGAGTCTTGAAGATAAATACCTCATGTCTTGACTTCAATTTCCCAGCAACATCCATCATTTTATCAATGTTTGACAGGCTAAATGGATGTTGACCTTCACGTAATAGCAAAGAGAACATTGTGGAAGTTAAGCCACTTCCATACGAGAACAATATTACCCTCTTACCATCCTGAAAATTGTAAAATGTAAATATTATATAGAAAGCATGAACCTTTGTTGAGAAGGGGCTTATATTTGACTGAGAGTGTTAAGAATATTCACCAATGTGCTATGCTTGTTGTGAATAAGTGAAATAAAGGCTGCATAAAGAGATGCGGTGTACATGTTGCCAACTTGTTTCGGTATCAAGGTGGTTGGCTGCACCTTTGCATCGTATTGAGGCTTTGCAACTTGCTGGGATGCCTGGAAATCAAGAATAGTTCACACCATTAGCAAAAGTTTCAAATTGTCCATTTTATTAATAGTTACATAAATGGGAAATCACATTTTGCTCTCCAACCCGAACGAAAAATGGAAAATGAGTGACTAAAAGAAAAAGAAGAATATTGTTTTACTTCCAAAACTATACTTAGAACTCTGCTCTCAGACCTTTTCTAGATCCCGGCTTTGATAGCTCTCATCACCAGATAATGTTGCAAAAGGTTCCAGCTTTTCTTTGGCAGCCTCATCCACAAAACTGTAATCATAACGAACTTTTAAACGCCAATACATGAAGGAATTAAAAATGAAAAGGTTTCCAGATGATGGAAAAATAAAAAAGAACCTGGCATTTTTCAAGAAGTCATTGAACACCAAACGAGCAAAACTTTTTTGTACAAGCTGCAATAACTCAAAGTATTAAAGAGATATATAAACAGACAAAAAAATACACATGTAGATATCAATTAAGGGAGATACAATCATATGAATGATCATTATACAAAGCATTCTTAGAGGGGGTGGGGGGTTAAGATATTAAAAAGAAATGCTTATAGTCTAAATTACCTTGTTGTATGGAGAGTGAAATACAAAGTATTCTGCATCAGAAATAGAAAATTGTTTTCCCTCTTGTTTCTCATATCTACAAAAAAAAGCAATGTCATAAGGTGCTTGGTTTAAATTTACAGACTAAATTTCAGAAAAACTATATTAACAATAGAAGCCTACTTGTGACTTAAGTGATTATAGCAAGAATCAAGGGCCATAAGGTAACAAGTTTGAGAAAGCTTCCCATCAACCACCTATAAAACATAAATTACACGGATTAATTGTAGTTAGTCAAAACTCAAAAGTAAAGAATGAACACTGTCAAATGCTATCCGTCAGCACTTTCTCAAACCAAAAGAAAATTGCAATGATTGCTTTCACATTAGTAGGGGAAATGGAAGTTAGCTTTCAAAACATAGGATCCCATAGTCAAAAGTTCTATGACACGAAATGCAAAGAGGCAGAACATCTTACTGGATATTCACTGGCAAGATTAGGCTTGTAAAAATCATAGGCATGAGCCATATGACTTCCCCTCAATTTGCTTTCAAAAGAAATGGGAGCATCAGGACCAATTAGCATGGCAACAGCAGCGGCTCCACCAGTAGGCCGAGCAGGTCCTTCAGCATAGACCTGAGAAAGGAACCCATCAGTGACACATGCTTGAGCTGAGACTAACCTCATTGTACAACAAAATCTAGGAGAAGCATCAAAGTTCATAACTTGTAGCTGTTCTTAGAATTTCACATTTAAAAGGGAATGCGAAACATGTTCCCTGTTACTAAATATATAGTCCAAAGGCCGTGAATATGGAAATGATCTTACAGCACTGTCAGTGCAGACAACAAGTCCATAGCGTCCATCCCATGAGCTGCTCTCCACCCAATTGACACAATTGAACAAAGCAGCAGTTCCTCCATAGCATGCATTAGTTGAATCAACGCCCTCAATATCGGTATTTCCATATTTCTGCGTGTTTCAGACAAGTAAATGAATATTGTATTTCAAAGCTACAGAAATAGATAGTTTGATCCTCAAAGTTATTAACAGAACCAAACCATTCTGATTATTAACAGTACTTATTATATTTGAGACAGTGGAACATTACTTAATGAAATTCCATTGAAGAAACTAGTATCCAATCTGGGTATAGAATCAAAGATGAAAAGAGCCCAGATAGTATGAACCACTTCAGCTGTACTCTCTGTTTGATTGCCCAACATTGACCGCTAAAGATCTCCAATCCAACATTAAATACTTGAATCTAAGGTTTAATCATTCCATATGTATAATTACATAATATGAATTTATATCAGTTAAGTTTTTAAACTACCATCACATTGTGAAGAAAGTCAGTTTACTTTGACAAGGAGAATCATCTATCCATGTAGTTTGACACTGAAAGGATACCTCAAAGATTTGCATGATGAAAGTTTTGATGGATTTGCTTTTGTCAATCACAGTCTCACTGCCTACTTCCAGACGACCAATTTGTTTAGGATCAATCGCATACTTTTCAAGAAGGGAAGAAACTACTGTCAAACTGAAAATGCCAGAGTTAGTCCTCAACAGCAAAGTCTTATCTAAATCTTAACACAAAAGAAGCAAACAGAGCAAAATATCATCAAGATGGCTTTGGTGGGTATGTCTAGTGTTATACAAGCAGTAAAGTGAAAACTACATCAATAATATAAGACTGTAGAAGATTAAAATAATAATATGGCATTGAAATATTTGCTGTGTATAATGCAATAAACTCATATCCTTTACATGGTTATAAAGGATTTATGATGGAATAAAGATGGATTCAGACGTTACATTCTTCCTTTCAACACTAGGTAGTATTTATTCATTGCAAACGAAAAAGAAAAAAATATAGAAAAATAAAACAGGAAAAGAAAAGGGACTTGTTTCTTCATGTTATGATTGTTATATATGTTTTTTCTGTCTCCCCTCAAACTAAATTTCTGGCTCAAGGAGCAGCAATAACAATAATAATAGCAATTATATACAATGGCAGGTCCAAACATAGTAGCATCTAATATCTACTATTGCCTAAACATAACTAAACAGATTATCAATAGTATTGAAACCTCATCGAGATGACATCTTCTACTTCTGTACAAAACGCCATGCAATCTTGACCAAGTCCAATAGTATATTTCCCTTTACTGGCACCATCATGAGCCTCCAGCAATTCCTGCATAAAGTGAAGAAACTGAAAACACTATTTAAAGGGATAAAAAAAGAAAAAAGAAAAAGAGCACATAATTTCAATTTACATCAGTGAGATAATAAAACAAATGGCATGACCACATGAGATATAGCTCCTAATCGTATAAGCCATAATAATCATAATTTGGATTTTGGATGCAGTTTTGGGGGGATCTCATGATTTTTTACACAGAGAAACACTTTTAATGATCTTCATTTATTCAATCATACAACATAAAACCGAAAACGAAATCCGTGTACCGAACTAAACTTCTGTGTCAGTTTTTTTTTTCTTCTTTTTATTTCATTAATTAATCGACATTAATTAGCAAAAACAAACTCGCATGTGGTCAGCGTTGTGCAAATCATGGGATTTTCGAAACAAAGAAAAGTCAAATTAAGGAAACGAAAGTGGATTTAGAGAGAGAGAGAGATGTGGTAACCTGCTGAATACAGGTGGGAGGGAAGTAGATGTCGATAGCGAGAATCCCCACATTCTTTGCCATCTCAGAGAGAGAGGGTTAAGTTGTGCGAAGAGGCTTTACGTGCATATATGTATATATATATATATAGGAGGAAGAAGGAGGCACTTAGCAGCAGCGAGGACCTTATGTGATTTTGACGTCGCAAAATGTGAAGGTAGAGGTCGTTAGCTTCGCAACTAATGCAGAATTGGCTATTTTCCTACAATAATCTAACCTTTGATTTTCCCTCTATTTACCGGGTCTTGCCATTCCTTCGTTCCGCCAGACAATCGCAACTTGCACCAACTGACTTGTACACACTTTTTCCACCATATAATCACAATCAGTGTCTCAAATCTCTACTACTCCACTCATTCTTTTATCTAATTCATACTCTTTCACCAAATTTAATAATAATATAGTTAATAACATTGAATTTATAAAAAAAAATTATATTAATTTATTAAAATTATTAATTTCATTCTTTTCATTTAATTATTTTTTCACCTAATTAATTAATATATTTTAATCTTTTTATTCAATTTTTATAAAAAAGAAAATGCATTTATCTTTTAATATATAAAATTATTGTAAAATATTTAAGAGTATTGAGAAAAAAAATTATAATTTTTCCCGAATAATTCTTTTCTTAAATTTACAAATTTTAGTCCAAAATTTATTGTTTCAAAAATTATTTTTAGACTAAAAATATTTATAATTCAAAGAAGATATAAAATGTAGTAGCAAATAATTAGAAAATAAAGGATTGTCAAAAATATTTTTAGTCTAAAAATTATTATTTGCCACTACATTTTATCTATTCTTTTCTTATGGATATTTTTAATTTAAAAATAATTTATGCAAGAAACATATATAGGTTGTGTCTAATAAAAAAATATCATTTTAAATTTGTGTCTTAATAACAACATAGATACAAATATAAGATGTTTACTAAGCGTAATTTTAGTTTTAATTGTTTGTTGTATTAAATAAAATACCATTGTTGAAATGAATAAACAATGTAATTAAGTAAAGTTTTAATACAAAATATTTATATTTTCTTATTTAAATTTAATTTGAATTTTGATTTTATGATTTTTAATTCTTTCTTGTCAAAAAGAATTTATGGTTAAGTATTAAAATTCTTAATTACAACATATTTATCTATAATTATTAATTTATTACTATTTATAAAAATAATAATCTCCTTTAATATACATTTTTTATTTTTAAATTGCTCTTTAATATATAATTATTTCCATTTCTTTTCTGAATCTTTAAAATATAACTACCATTACACTTTTCAACTATTTTTTATTTTTTAATTATTTAAAAAAACATAGACATAGACACGAACTCTTTCAACTGGTTAAATATTTTATCAACGATATTAAAGTATATTTATTAAATAGTGCTTTTAAAGAGCCAAATATATTCGCAGATTCGCACACAGTCTGCTCACGCACATGACTGAATCTGGTACTGCCAGCCACGTTGTCCCCAGTCCCCACACAGACTACGTCCCAAGAACCCGGTTAATTGGACAGGGACTAGTTTGTTTAATGTTATATTTTAAAAATAAATGTTTTTTTTAATAAAAAATATTTTTATGATTTTTTTGATATATTTATCTAAATATTTTTTATTTACAGAAGAAAAAAGGCTAATTTTACTTAAAAAATTATTTATTTTCTATTTTTTAAGAAATAAATCTTATTTACTTCTTTAAAAAATATTTCTATAAAAAATATTTATTTTAAAATTATTTTTTAAAATTTAAATTAACTCACCCAGGATTTCATGAAATTTTTTTTTTCTTTACCCCTATTGAATTGATTTCATGCAGTTTTTTAAAGGTGTAATAATTCTGCAAGTTCTATACTTTTATAAAAAAAAATCAAATTATTAATTTTTTTAATTACGTATCTGAATTTTTATTTTTCATTTGAACTTTTCTGGTTTATTTTTTTATTATTAAAAATTAACTATAAACATTTAATTAGAAATACACATAGTGAATTGATGTTTTTGGAGTATGTTCTGAGCACAACAAAATTAGGTATGTGTACTTAATTTTTCGTAGAAATAATTAGATGGGAGAATTCAACTAAAAAAAGAAAAAAAAATCCAGAAATTCAATTAATAAAATCATTTTAAACCAAATTAAAAATTTGGTAAAATTATAGAGGCCCATAAATCAATTTAACATTTTCCTGATTGACAACATCTTGCACTGTTCGTCCTCGAGCTTTGGAATATTCATAATTCCATTCCAAATACGACAAGTTGAGGGGTGAGATTTTCTAATTTAATATTTTAAGAAAATTAGTACGTTAGCTTATGTAATATATATATATATATATATATATATATATATATATATATATATATATATTGCTGAATGAAAAAAAAAATATTTAGTAATATATAAGATTAGTTAAACTAAAAAATTAAATTAAATGTTCAATATATGAGATTAGGATAGATATGTCACTCAATGAGAATGATAACAATTCTTAAAAACATTGTGGCTTAAGAAAAACTCCTAAAAATGATCTTAAATAACAGTTCATAAAACCTGTATAAAAAAGTAGTTCATAAAAGCACTCAATCTCTCTTAAAAAAACACTCAACCAATATAAGAATTCAGATTTATAATATAATAATTTATTATTTATTTAAACTAGCTATTGTTTTAATTTGTGCATTTTACAAGTTAAATTGTATGCCGCATATTAGATCTTATCATAAATGTCACGATTATAACATATAGGATATGGGTTTGATATGTATTACGGTACAAGACAAAAAAAAAATCATACATGATAAATACTTAAGTTACTTGATAATTTTTTATGATTTACATTGTTTATTTGATGAATAATGAACAAAATAAATAAAATAATACAAATTCATTTATTAATATGTCGTTTTAATATTAATTAACTTAATATAATTTACTATTATTATATGTTACGTGAATTCAAAAAGACATAATATACAGTAAATTAAAAAATACACTTGAGTAAAAAGTCATGTAAATTATTTAAGTAATTACGTGACTTTAATAATAATCATGTAAGAGAATAAGCTAATCTTACATGTGTAATTCAAATAGATAATTAAGATTAAAACTAATTAAAATAATATTAATTATCTTTATATGGTTAAAATTAACTCCTCATACCTCTCTCTCTCTCTCAAACTCACTAAATATTTCCTACATAAATAATAATAATAATAATAATTCTTAAATTAATCATATGGAAAATCAAATTCTACTGTTTTTATAAAGGAGTTAAAAAAATTAGATAATACATAGTAATGAGCTAAATTGCGAGCAAACTTATGATCTCACTTAACTTGTAGTATATCATGAGTTATGGATCTAGGACCCTAAGTTAGAGGACAATTTATTTAATAAAATTAATTAATAATTATTATCATGAAAAGAAAAAAAATTAAAGATAAAGAATTCAAATATACTTAATTAAGAGGGAATAAAATATACATATGTATTAAAATATATATGTATTAAAATAAAATGAGAGGATGCATATGCACCCTTTCAGGTAAGTGTAAATCCGCCACTCCATCCATCCATACATATTTAATGTTATTTTCTAAAAATTAAGAAATATAATAAATTTTCTTGCTAAATGAAATAAATGAACAACTACCGAAATAAATTGATGTGTGTCAACCGTCGAGTTTGAAATCCATTACAATCTGAATATTGATGATTGTATACTACCACTTCTGACACAGTACACACATAAAGAGATCGAGTTACATGTAGTTTAGCTAGTAAGAGTGCCACTTATTCTTTTATTTTCAATAGTAGCAAAATAATAATAATAATAATAGTATGTATAAAAGATATGTATTTTTATTGATCCGGTAACTAAATTATAATTTTATGTTATTTCCGTTTTTTTTAAGAAATACATAGGTATATATTTCTTGACGGTAAAAAAAAGGTATATTTTTCTTCTAATTAATAGGAATATAGATGTATTAATTACTAACTTATTTTTATAACATTAATTTATTGTGATTGTGAAGTACTTAATTTAAGACATACTTCTAATTAAAAGGCTGTTGGGTAAAAAATATTTGACTGATTACTTGGAGGGGCAAGAAAAATACTACTTGGTATTGAACTTGAAGAGATTTATACAAATAATACTTTGTAATTTGTGTATAAATTATATTAAAAACTCAATTGTGTGTCAATATCTGAACATAATCTTGGACTGGAGTGAGACGAATCAACATTAATCTCTTGTATGATTTTCTCTTGTATCTTATTTAACGTTGTGTTTCAAATAATGATTTATATTTGTTTTTAAAAAGGTTTATTTTAAAAGTTGTTTGATACCATCTCATTAAACAAATTATACATAGTCTTTCAAAAAGATTTGCAATTTTTTTTTAAACACAATTAATTGCTCCTTCTTGTGTTTCCTTGTGTTTTGAAGTTTGATATGAGAGCTCAATCTGTAAGGATTGAACACTTAATAATGTTAGAAGACAAAGGTCTATGATGACAAATCTTGAAGGACAATTTATCCAAAAAAAAAAAAAAAAATTCCTTGTCAAGGCCTCCAACCTTCAATGGAGAAAACTATGCTTATTAGAGAGATTGGACGAAGATCTACCTTAAATCCACGCAATACAATGTCTAGGCAATCACGTTGATCAAGTGTTTAGTAATTCTCTTATGCTTTGTTACTTGCTCTGATATTTATTTGTTTCTGTATGATCTGATATCTCTTTGAACATAGTACAGTATTACGAGTTTACGACTAGCTTGATTGATAACTTTGTTGTAAAAGTTGCACTTTCAAACTCATATTTATTTGTTATCATAAAAAAAATGAGAGAATATAAAGCCATAAAACGAATTAAAACCCTCAAGTCACATGAAATATTTTTAAAAATATTGATCTTACAAATTCTTTGATCAAAAGTGAATGTAGAGATAGATTTATCATACAAAACTTGGTACAAATGCTCAACATGATTCTAAAACCATGTAACCATAAAAAATGTTAATTATTGAGAAAAATAACGAGCTGGTGAACAATAGGAAGCAACGCATTCATACTTCAATAGTCTTTTGGTTAAGAGCCATGTATCTCCACCTCTCTTTCTCCACAAAGTCAGCATCCAGGAACCTAGAAAGAAAAGCCCATAATCTGTAGATATCTTCGAAGTTTGTCAAGAGGCCCAGTGCAGCAGTGACAACAAAAATCCCAGGCTCATGGCTACGTGTCTTTTTCTTGGACAGGCCCAATCCTTCAACCTCAGAACAACCTCTTGTTGTTTCTGAGGCCCAATGTCTCTCCTCTTCATTCTTGTCAGAGAACCTTATATTTCTCAAATATGAGCTCCCTAAAGAGATGTTGTTCCTATCAGCAAGCTTCTGCACAAGTGCAGGATCACATTTCTCCCCTTTCCAGTCAAATACATTAAATGCCACAGCGGGTCCTCGGATAGAACTTATCTTCGGCCCATAAATCCTAATTAGGGAAATACTATTTTCATGATGTGGATGTTTAAGACTCATTAGTGCATTAACCAGCCAATTGACCAAGTACTTGGTCCTGCTACTAATTAGTAATAACCCCACCGAGTCTGCATGGTCTAATCCTCTACAATGAATCTCAAAGCCTTCATTTTTAGTACCTAATCTGTTTGTATCTCTAGATGAGTCAAAGGGTATTATGTTTAACTCCTCTATTTCTGTTGCTGATGATGCCCCATCTTGCTGCTGATGATCTGCTTCATCAGTTTCAATAACTACTTGTTCATCAGTCTCATGTCTATATGCTGGGACAAGGCTTATGATTCCTATGCTTGTGGCATAACCAGGATCTTTCAAAGAAGATACACTAGACTTTTTCACAAACAAGCACCCAAAACCAGAAGGATTTTCACCAAAAACTTTGTAGAACGAGCAAACCATGAAATCAGGCTTAAAAAGTGACATACCCAAGGTGCCCATTTCCTTAGGTTTCAACCCACACACATCAAGCATAACACGCCACCCATTTTCTTGTGCCATGGACATCCAAACATAGGAATATGGTGCTCCTGTGACCCTCGAATGAATTGGGAAAACAAATAAACCTCCTTTTGATCTCTTTTCCCTTTTGTTCTTCGTTACCATCTTCTTTAGTTTCCTCCACTCCAATCTGAGGTTTGGCCAGGAGAATTCTGCTGACAAGACATGCACCCCTTGCTTCTTGCAGCTCTCAATCATCACATCCAAAGCCTCGCTGCTATGGTCATACACTGTGAGGAGCTGTCTATTGTTTTGAAATTGGAAAGAATCAGCTACAATTTTAAAAGCAGATACCTCATTAGCAATGAAAACAAGGGTGTACTCAGCTTCGGAGACATTCATGAAAGACATGATTCTCTTTCTGATTCTGGATTCTAGTTCTGACTCGTGTCCACCGTATAGAACCTGCGACTGCAAGTTCACTGACTTGTATGATATATCAAAGAAGGATGCATCTGATCTGAAGTAAGGAAATGAGGATGAAGAAGAAGAAGCAATTGTGGGGTAAGAATAAGATATTCTTTGTTGCTGATAGTAGGAGAAAAGGCCATAACCGGTGTAGTCGAAGCAGGCGTTGGAGTGGTTGCTCAAGTGATGGTATTCTAGGGCTCGAATTTGATCGACTTCAGAAGTTGTTGTGGAGAACTGAGGGAATGCTTTGGTGAAGCTGATGTATGAGTCTTGCAAAGATGGGAGGGACTCGTGGTTGGTGAAATTTGTGTGTGGGTGAAGGGTGGAAGATGTGGCTGCGACGAAGTCATCGTGTGATGAAGTTACATTATTATTATTGACGACTTTGGGCTTGGAAGAAGTAGTTCTATGGGACTTCTCAGAGGCAAGAAGTGGAGATGGGAAACAGCCATTAAAGCAGGGTTGTGATGCTGCTGCTTCGGCACGAGATGGGTGCATTTTTGGTTCTTTGGAAAATTGGACTTGGTCTTCCCCTCCAAATTTCAAAACATTGACTTAAAGGTTTTGTTTGTAAATGGCTTAATAATTCATGGTACTTCAACCACCAAAAAGTCTTTTTTTTTTTCGTTTTTTTTTTTGTAGAAAGCGGTTAATTATCTTCAACTTCATACAATTCTGATTGAGGCAATAAGATCACTGTAATGTAGAGTTGACTACTGGTTATGGCAATACTTATTTTCTTAACCAACTAAATTGGGAAGTTCGTGACGTATTTATTACCGAAGGTGTTGATCTATAGATTCGTTCATTAATACTTTAATAGGGTTAGAAATTACCGGTGAGGATCATTGTCCACTACAGCTACGTTTGGAAGGGGCTGGTCCATATTTATGTGGTGATCTCAATTCTCATCTGAAGGTCCATACCATACCATTAGAGCCCATCTTAGTCAAGATGAAAAGTGGTTGTGGTGCTTTTCTTAAAAGGGACAAAAACGGTATTGGAAACTTTGGAACTTTGTAGTCGTAAATATGAGGATATCATAAACAGCAAAAGTTAAAAGGAATTATATATATATATTAGGGTGGGTTTTCACAGTTATATAATTAGCACCCAGGAGTTAGCACAATCATCAATCATATAGAGGCTAGTGGTTTGGGATAATGACATTGACAGTGTTTTAGACGTGAGTTACGAGCTTATGGTACTTGTTGTTATCCTTTTTTATGAGTCTCTTACTTGGAACCGGTCCACCACGTGACGGTTTGAGTGAGTCAACTAGAATTAATATGCAGCATCTGATAAAAAATTGACGTGGCCTTTTTATGAACGTATCCTTTGGTGGTTGGACCGGCCACTTTGACTTGCTTCATGATTTGCCCCCACCATTTGGCTTTAATTTCACGTTGGTGGAGTTCAAATCCTTTGTCCGAGCTACTATGGATATATACTCAAATACGAGATTAATTGTTACCATGTGGGTGCCAGTGAAGTAATTTAATTATATTGATTCTTTGTGGAGTGCAAATCCTTTGTCCTAGTATGGATCCTCAAATACAACTATACAAGATTAACTATCGACGTTGTGATTGGAATAATTATCTTTGAATTTTTTAAGTAAATTACTGGGCATGGCAACAGTAGAGTTTTTTTTTAGCACATGTACATGTAATTGTGGGGTTTTAAGATCATGTAATTGTGTTTTCATGTCTGGCTGTGGGCAAGTAAGCTCTAAGTCAGTATCTCTTTTGTTTAGCTGTGGGGATGTTTCCTTTTCTATCTTGGTAACATCTTTTGCCAGGTTTTGTTTTATTAATAAAGGTTTAATCACTCATTTAATTTCTATATTTTTACTTTTTATAATTTTAAAATATTTTTTTTTAATTCTTATAGTTTTAAAATAATTTTTTTAGTCCTTATAATTTACATTTCAATCATCTTTGTAGTTTGAAATTAATTTTTTTAGTTTTTATAATTTACATTTTAATTCTCTTTTACTCCCTATAGTTTGAAAGTGATCTTTTATTTCCTTTTAGTTCTTATAATTTGTATTTTAATTACCTTTTAATTTTTAACATCAAGTACTATTATCAATTACGGTCAACTATAAAAAATATCTATAAGTAATTCGTAACTAATTTATCATAAAATAATTTATAATAAAAAAATAATTGATAATTTATAATTAATTTGTAACTAATTATTTTTATATTTTTTTGTAGTAAGGACTAAAAGGTAACTAAAATACAAATTATATGAACTAAAAAAATAAATTTCAAATTATATAAATTAAAAGAGAATTAAAATACAAATTATAAAGACTAAAAAATAACTTTTAAATTATAGGAATTAAAATATAAACTATAAGAACAAAAAAATAATTTTAAACTATAAGAACTAAAAAATATAAATCGTGAAACTATACGATCAAATAAATAATTTAACCATTAATAAATCTGGCCTTTGAAAAATAACTATGAAGAAATATCAATTTTAATACTACCTTTGGTCATTATTGTCCTCCTAATCATACTTCACATTACACCAAAGCATCGAGAGATGAGAATATGACAAAAACGAATTTCTATCATATAATTTTAATAGATGAGTTAAAATTAAAATAAAAAATAATAGTTTTGACTAATTATGTAATTAAGATATTTTCTCTCACCCTTCTCTCTTTATAAGAATTATTACTTTTGTAATTAATGAGAACTATAATATAAATATAGATTATTATTATATCATATTTAAATAATCAATATTAGAAGATAATTTCGGATGAGAAAAAAATTTATGTACCAATAATATAAAAAATTTACATGGTCATTTAATTATAATTTATTATGTATGATAAATTTATTAATTTTTAAAATAATTATTTTAAAATAATTTAAAGGTGATTTGTGATAAGATGAAAGATATTTTCTTTTATACTTAATAAACATTAAACTCAACTAATAAAATCAACATTTTCTTTTATATCTATCTATGATATAAATGTCGACGTTTTAAAGTGCAAGTATAGAATTGCAAATTTATACAATTATCACATTGTTGACCATTAGTAATTGCGACAATATTTACAATAGTGAGTAATAAATTAATTAACAGTTAAATATAAAAGTTTCTATGTTAAAAAATTGTTGTAAATAGAAAAAAATAATTGTTATATATATATATATATATATATATATATATATATATATATATATAATATTTTCATTTCAAATAACCAAATATCAAATATGATGGTTATACTTTATAGAATTTTATTAATATCAAATATCAAATAGAAAGTATGAATTTCGTTTTGAAAAATTAAAGAGAAAGAAGGTCAAATAATAGAATGATTGCATTACTCGTTTTATTTATTGAAAGTTAAATATTAAAATAATTTATTATATATAAAAATTTCTAAATAAATTTGCAGTCAAGTTAGAAGACTAAAATAAGAAAGATTTAATCATACAATTTGTCACTTAATTATATTTTAAGGTTCAATTGTTTAAAATAAAATAATTATACATTTTTTGTCAGATTTGTTAATTATGTGACGAAAATTAGAATTTTTTGCATATGTTGTCAACATAATTAATGTAAAACGTTTGTATTTTTTTTAAATTGATCGTTTGACAATGGATGTAAAAAAAAGTCCTCAACTTGACTCAAACTTAGTCTTTTGTGTCGATTGTCAAACAACCTATGCAAAAAATATCGATTTACATCAAATAATTAATGAATCCGAAAGAAAGGATATATTTGTTTTATTTTAAACATTTGAGGGATCAAATTGAACCTTAAAATATAAATAAGAGATCAAATATATAATTAAACCAATAAAAAATGGTGATTAACTATACATTAAGAGTTAAGATTATGTTTAGATAAATTTTTCCATAAATATTTATATGATAAAAAATATGAAGATAAAAATAAAATGTATTGAACTACTTTTTATACTAAAATGAATTTATACATTTTAGTTTTGGAAAAGTGAGAAGAAAATAACTTTTATAAAATTTAAGTATTTTTAGACATGTTTGAGTTCTTATTAAAATTGTAGTGACATGTGTTCATTTGAACATCTAATATACGAACACAAAAGATAATCTTTAGATCCGTTGACAAACATAATTCTGGGAACTACAAACATTTAATCAAACATGCACTTCATCTTATAAGAGAAATTCAAATCATTTTATCTTTTTATATAGTATTTGTAGAAAAGTTTATTCAAACAAAATCTAAGTTATTTGAAAAAAATTGTCTTAAGTCCCAAAACTTGTAGACACAACCTTGCATGGAGTATCAGGTGACACATAAGTGAGTAGTAAAAATTGTGTCTAGACCTTCATCAATAAATTGTCCTAAAATCTTTTTTTTCTTGCAGTGATATATGCATTACCCTAATGATTACTCATTATTATATTTCTGGAAGTCATATATATATATATATATATATATATATATATAATAAAAAGTGAGTGCAACACAATTAACTGTTAGTCTTGGTTAAACTAGAGAGATCATTTTCTTTTTAATAGAATACACAATTAAAAACTTCATCCATATTATAAGATGTTACAATAATTCAAATAATTGACGCAACAGTGTAAGGTCACGTCATGTTCACATGAGTGAAAATAATCTATCTAGCAAAAATCTGTGTTCGGTGTGTAAAATTTTCTTGGATCAAAGATAAATATACACCGCGAACGAGTTTAATTTCCAATCAAGTGGGTTAGAGAACACCCATAATCTCTAACCTAAGACCAAAAAAATATATGTTGCGCTGATGTGCATTAATTTACACATAATAAAAATCAACAACACATAATTAATTGAGAATATAAAATAAAAACTAAGTAAATATATATATATATATATATATATATATATATATATATATATATATATATATATATATATATATATATATATATATGAGTGTGTGTGTGTGTGAGATTTGAAATCAATGAATAATATCCTTTGATCACATCAAGAAAGTTGTGTTTGTTTAACTACATATCCATTAAACAAGAATCACTTGCAGGACAACTCTTCTTTGGCGCATCATTCGGGAACTCGAGTGTGTGCGATGTGCCAAAGAAGAGAGGTCCTGTAACTAATTTGCTTATCGTTCTCAAACTCTACTCAATGAGTTAGAACATCTCTTGTGTTGTGTTTTTTCTTGATAGTAAGCGAGACAGCTCCTAGAGGAATTTATAGTGAGCTAAAGAGGCAGCATATGCTAGCATATCCTAGAAGAACATGTCTTGTGTTGTCTCTGAAAAAAGGACCTCCAATTCTTGCTCCAATGTTGACATATTCTTGGATCGCTTTGTCTTGAATTCTCTATCACTCCAACCATGTTTGGGAGATCATGGATTGAGGAACACTGGAAAAGGTAGAGATGCTTGCTTACTTTTTTTAACGTATAAAAAACTGGCAACAAATATCGTGGCCGATGGAATATTCCATGTTATATTATTCTTGATGGAGTGTTTTTCTTTTCCTCATTTTTCTTTTTCAAACCTAAGATAGCAGCAGTTTGAAAGGTATGTAGATACACATGTGTAGATGCGTACACAATTATATCTTTGGTTTTTTAGTTGGTAAGCATCTGTAGATTTTACGAAGATATTTAACATATTAAAAATAGAAATTGAAAAATATACATTTAAGAATAAATAATTTTTTGACTCATATGTCATGAAGAGTGAACCTACCTGTAGAAATTAAGGAAAGGGGAGATAAAATATTAAATAAATTTTGCCATATATGAATAAGTTATTTATGCCTTAATGTTAAATTTAGATAAAATTTAAAAATATAAATTAATGAATAATATATAAAAATACTATCACTATCAAATAGTTAAGGTAAAATTCATATATATATATATATATATATATATTATTTTATCACATTTTTTAGTTTATTTCATTTTTTATTTTTTAATTTCCCTCTATCTCTTTTACTTTAGGGCTATAATGTTGATATTTATAGGAATAAAGATAAAGTGTATTATGAGAGACTCAACTCAATCTATACATTACAACTTAGTATTTGGATCCCGAGAGACTAAAAGGAAAGTGAAAGGAAGAGAGAGATAGAGACTAGAGAGGAATTGTGCTGGAAAGGATCTGAATACCATGGCTTAACTGATAGAGGTGACTTGATAAGACGAGAAAATGAACTTAATTAATATAAAATTACTATATAATAAATACAATGAAAATATAAAATAATACTTTAAATTACCTAAATTTTTAAAACTCACTGAAAATAGTTTTATTGATTAAAGATTTGTTTTATTAATGATTTTTTATATTTTATTATATTTATCGTAAGTATAAATTAAAGAAATAAGAAAAATAAAAATTTAGTTGATCTGGACTTCAAGTAATTAATTAAGTATAAAAATATTAATTTGAACAAAAAGGTTTTACTGATCAATATTTTTTTTTCTGATTCAATTAAATTAGTCACATGACTAATAAAATATTCAGATGATGATAATACAAGTATTATTACTAATAATAATAAACGTGGAAGCAGTATATCATATTTCATGGATACCTTGCAAAATGCTTTTCCCAAGAATAATAGAAAAAAAAGTTGTGCACTCATTTCTACCTTAAAAATTGTCTAATGATTAAAATCTTTGCTTCTTTAAGAGCTCATTCCATAGGGTTATATACTATAGAATATGCAGTCTTTAGTATTTTTATTCTACGAGCATATATATGATCAGTTATTCTAACAAAATTCGTTATACTAAATAAATAATTGGTGATATATTGCGAAAAACTTACCTTCCACTAGAATGGCTGCCATAGTTATTATTTAACCATCCTTACAAATACCCCGTCAATATCCGTCCAATTTATGCAAACCTCCCCCTTTACAACTGGTAATCTGGTATTGTTTACAATTGTTATCAACTGTTTTTTTTATATATATATATTATTCTCCAATTAAAATTAAAATTTGACCTCAATAAGATATGTAATGTAAGGTGGTTACTAATTAGGATTTTAAATAATTAGTTCTAATTATCGAAATAAATTTCTAATTTTAATTTTAAAACCTCAGAAAATACTTAAATAATGTTATACCTAAATTTTATTCTTACAAAAATAACTCATCCACACCACGGTCGTAATCAAAACAAGAGAAGATCCCTCCGTCCCTCTTCTAGTTTCACTTCATCGATTACAGGAACAATGTTTAATTTGTTATTTTTCTCATTGAAAGGTTACTTCACAAATCATTCTCACAAGAATTTGTTTTTCCTCAGTGACACGAAGACACTTTGTTGAAAGGAAAACTATACAACTTATTGCTCTGTTTCAGCAGCAGCAGCAGCCGCACCACCTAGTCTCTCGCTCAATATTTTCACTCCCATATACCTGCATCAAATTGAAAATGCCAACAATCAACACGTGTTAAAATCAAATGGGACAAATGAATGGTGAAATTAGTCTTAAAATTGCAATTTGCTGTCACTACGTAGTCTTTAGATTTGATGAAATAAAAAACATGTCCTTGAAACTGTAATTCATTTGATAGAAGTTCCTAAATTAAAGTCACATATTACATATTATATGAAAATATTACATACATACCTGCCAAGCATCATAACAGTGGCCTGAGGATTAGTTCCAGGAGAGTAGTTAAAGGTGGAGCCATCAATAACACGCAGTGCATCCACACCAAGAAGCTTGTAGTCCCTATCAAGAACCTTCCCTACTTGGCAGCCACCGTGGTAGTGCCAAATGGTCATGACAGTGTCTCTGCAATACTGTTCCAAAGAAAGTGAAGAATTGGTGTGCTTGGGCAACAAGTTAACGGGGGCACTTGCGGTCAGGTTGAGCAGAACGGGCACTGGCATGTTGGGGTATCTGAAGGGAGAGAAAGCTTTGGACTCGATTATCTTCTCCACGGTGCTCAGGCCCTGCACGCATCGCTGCAAGTCTCGAGGGTCCTGGAAGTAGTTGAAGGTCACTGATGGGTTGTCGTTCGGGTCGCGGGTTCGGAGCTCCAAATGCCCGCTTGAGATTGGACCCATGATTTTTTCCAATATGAATCCTCCTCTGAAGGCTGCTTGTTCTAGAGTTTCCATCAGTTCTGTTGCCTTGGCCAGGGCCTCTGGGGTCCTTGCCTTTGGAGGCACCGTGGAGAGTTGCCCAATCTGCATTTCGGAACCTTTTGTGAGTAAATTCAAATCAAAGAGATGGTTTGTAACTTGTAACTTGTAAGTAACCTTTCATTATGCAACAACAACAACAACGTGTATACCTTGGGGGAGAACATTCCGTAGTCTTTTGGAGAACCACCGGCAAAGTTTTCACCACTGGCAGCTTCAATGTAGCTGCCAAAACTGGTGATGCCCACTACCTCAATCAGAGAGACCTCTACGGGGACAGGAGAAGGGACAAAGATGGCGTTCATGGGGTTGTCAGTCATTCCCTGTCCTACTAATGGCTGATCCAATGTTATTCTGATGTTGTGGGCTTTAAGGTGCTCTCTGGGTCCAATTCCACTCAACATTAGAAGTTGTGGGCTTCCAAGTGCACCGGCTGAAACAATTATCTCGTTCCTTGGATCGGCCTTCAGGTACACTTTGTGTCTTCCACCCAATGAATCTCTAAACACCACTCCATGGGCCGTTGGTTTTGATCCCTCTGCTCCATTTCGATTAGGGAAATTAATGAATGGGTTACCCAAATAACAAGAGAAAAGAAATGATAGAAGCATCTTCTCCACACATTTCTTTAAATACACTTTTCTATTGTTTTAAATTTATATAAAAAAAAATTACTAGATTGTGTGAGCCATACGTTTTATTTAATGATTTTTATCATGATTTTGTAATTTTTAATATTTTTTTTAGTTAATAATAAAAAATGTGTTAAAAAATATATAACGGAGAAAGTGTTCACTAACACTCCTCATACAAAATACCAGTCTTCAAAATAAATTTGCATATCTGCTCACTTCAATTCTCTCAACATTCTACATATTCTTCCTTAACACATTTTCGATTATTATTTGAAATTTATGAGTTTCAAAAATTGTTGAAAAAACTGTGCTATCATTTCTATTTTCTGAATTTCATCTTACTAAATAGACTAAAATGAAAATGGGGCCATTGGAAAGTATGGAAAGCACCTTTGACTCTAAACAAGATCCTATGCACAGTGGCATCCAAAAGCACAGTAATTCCAGTGGGTTTGGCATATTCCAGAAGATCAGCAGCGGTGTGTCTGAAGCCATTCTGGTCAAAGATGGTGCCCCCTACCTTAGTCCCATCAATATGGTCATAAGTGAAGCCATTATTAGGCACCACACCTATCTCTATTAGTCCATCCCGCACAGCTGACTGCCACTGCTTCAATTGTGGTTCAAACGCCACTATCTTCTCCACCCATTCGTACGACTCATTCACTGCCCTTCCATCCCACCCCGCTTCCCTACCCATAAACAATCAATTCATATCATCAATCACCTATGTGTACACACACACAATGCACCATTCATTATCTCCAAATTTTGTACTAAAATATTATTTTGTTCTTTATCTAATAAAACTAAATCAACAAAATATGATGCATCATCATATACACTTTTGGAATATTATGCAGATATTATACGTACACCTTATGCATACATAAGAAAAGTGGAAGGCTGCATAATTTTGTATTGCGTGTACCTTACATATTGAGGGCTAGCGCGAGTGTAAAAGCCAGCGTTCAAGCAACTTCCACCACCTAGGACGCGGGCTCTTGAGTTGATGACACCGTCTTCGGAGATGAAACGCTGAGCGGGGGAGGTAGGGGAGGTGTCGGAGAGGGCAGCACCGAAAGCAGCTAAGTCGGAGATGTTAGGGTTGCCGTAGGGCGACCCACCACGTTCAAGGAGCAATACGCTGTAATTTTGGGACAGTGTTGCAGCTAAAGGGCACCCTGCGGTGCCGCCGCCAATTACGATGTAGTCGTAGTATGATACGTCTGGTGCTGTTGTTGCATTGTGCATAAATGTGTAGTTCGGAACTGTAAACATAATGAGCAACACCCAATTCGTTAGATTTTCCAACGATTCTAAAATTTTATACTGGTTTGAAAGTTGAAAGAATCGTAAAAGGAGAAAAAGGAATTGATGAATAAAAACCTTCTTAACTAGGATTGTAGCCACGAGAAAATGTTTACGGTTTGTCCAAATCAAGAAAATGGATGATGCCGATCGATAAATTTTCAAGAAACTGCTTGGTGTTTTCGATCAGCAGATTAATTACTACTCTCTCTTAAAATAAATGTATAAAAGAGTGTAATAATTTTATAAAATTAATTTTAATATTAATAAAAAATTAATATTATATTTATTTTAAAATAAAATTTCTTTCAAATACATTACTTATTTTAAAACAGAAGAAATACATGACACTATATTAACTATATTTAATTACTTGAACTAATAGTAAATTATTTATTATTTATTTATATTTAATAAATACTTTTTTTTAATAAGTAGTGTTATTTTAGTTATCCTAACTTTAACTTTCTTTATCTTTCTTTTGTAAGTGTTTCTGAATATATGTGAGAGAAATTAAGCTCATTGGTGCATCTATCATTATCTATGATTTATAGTCCTACTTAGCTAATTAATGGCCATGTGCTAGTTAGTTAAGGGAATTTACTTTTATTGAGTTTCTCCTTGCCGCAATTATTATACTTCCTTAACTAGTTAGCCAAAGACACAGCAGTAATTTGGTGAAATTGTATCTGGCTATACGATAACTTCAAATTAAATACTGTTTCACGTATTAATACATGTGAAAGTTTATTTGATGACTGGAAACATGTTATAAGGGTTTCCCCTCGTTAAGCAAGCTCCAGGTAGGGTTGTTCAACTGATTATCTAACTCAAGCTATAAACTAAAATGAACTAGGAGTTAAAAAAACCAAATCCTTTTTAATAGAATACTGAACCAAAGAAACAATTCAATTTGGGAATAATTATTTTCCGGTTTAATGCGGTTCAGTTTAGTTTTTTATTTTATTTTTATACCGAATCAAACTACGGTTGTTAAAAAAATATCAATAAACTAAATTCAACCATGAACTAAACTGAACTCAGAGTTCAAAAAATTAAACCATTTTTAGCAGTGTATTATCGGACCATTTTTTTATATTAATTTCGAATGAACAATTTTCTAGTTCGGTTCGTTTAATTTTTTATGCGGAACCCAACCATAAATATACCTAAATACGGGAAGTGTCCCGCACGCTCCGCATAATGCCAAAAAAAAAATCATCAACCATTACACTAAGGTAAACATTGCACGCTCAAAAATCCACAACATCACTAATTCACTATTATTATTTTTAGATTTTTAAATAATCATAGTTTAGTGTTTTAATAAGTATTAAAAATTCTATATATTTTTACCGTTTTTAACATATAATATATTTAATTAAAGGATTTTGCTAATGGTACTTGTTAAGAAATCAAACCGCAATGCAGTAAGAAGTTTGTACTAAAAATCATGTTGGGAATGCATTAGAAATTACAATGGAGTGAGTGTATTAATAAAATTTTAAAATAACAAATTATACTTTTAATTTCTTAATTAGTTTCATAATGGGACTGGTTAACATTTATCTTAATTAGGTTTATCTTTTTTTCTATCAGGACAGGCTGAGCTCATTTGCAATAAAACCATGCAATATTTGATTGATCTACACAAGTAAATAACAATTCATTTTACCGTACCGCACCATCTAGTAAAAATATCAAAAGATATATATGAATAAAATAAAATTAGTATATATCTTAATGATTTTTTAACATGACAGATAATTGGAAATAAATTAAAAATTTCAAAATAATTATCATTATACTTCGAAATTTTACTAATTAATTACTGACCAAACTCCATTGGACACCATATTGTACCTGTTTCTGCCTGCAATGTACTACACTATAATGTAATCTAACTAACTCCAATCTGTAAATGACTAAAAGAGAGTAAATAATTACCTTTTTGGGAAGCACAATGTTGGGTTGAGAAGAGAATCCCAGCAAGAGCAGCAAAAAACAGCTTCCACCACAAAACACCCATTGCAGGTATACAACTCAGCTCAATTTTGAGGCACAGAAGTATATATATATATATAGCTAACCCTTCAAGTGATGAGGCCTTTTGAAGAACCGAGCTAAACTGAAATAAACTCTTGTTCCTATTTACATACAGTTGAAACCACAGCGATCATGACGGCGATATATATTTGAGCAAAATATAAAGATTACTGGATGTTTATGTCGCCGAAAACTAATTGAATTGCGGGGACCCACAGTGTATAAATACTAAAGAAAATGAAGAGATTTTGTAGTGGCATCATTCAAAATCACCTTTCGATGTCCTTGCCTTGCAAATATATACACCAACGAAATTAAAATTGTGGAACACATAATTTGGAAAGACAGTTGGGTTTTATTAATTGCACCTAACAGTTGGGTTTTATTATAATTGCACCTAATATGAAGATACAAGAGAATTTCCAACAACTGCACTAAAATGTGCTACAAATAGTCAAATCAAAACAAATCTTAATTAGTACAATAGAGACAAGAAGATATAACCTCAAAATATAGAGCAGGTAAAGCAAAACACTTATCTCTCTCTACATATATCTTTTTCCAGATCCAACCGGACAATTTGAAGTATCACGTGCGTAGAACCTACTGTCTAAAAATCAGCCCGATCCAACGGGTGAACAAATCTGCAGTTGCAATCTAAAAAATGCTCTCGAGTGGATATGCGAAAATCACAATAATTTTTCCTCTCCTTCTTTCTTTCTCAATGATTTGTAACTGTTTTTCCCTCTCAAATGAGTCTCTCTCACTGTATCTCACTCTCTAATTTGACCCCTCTTCGCTTAAATAAGTGAGACATACGGTTCTTCTCATTTGGGCCTTTATTCCACATAGGAAGAGAGCCTAAAAAACCTCAAATCGGCGATCTCATAGCAAGTTTCAAACTTCCCTTTCTTAGTAATGCCTTAGTCATCATATCAGCACCACTAAAGGATTTCACCTTCAAAGGACCACAAACATCTAAATGCACCAATCAAGCAACTCAGATTTTGTGGAGGGAGGATGCTTCTTGAAGGATACTCTGGTTTGCTTACCAACCATGCAACGAGAATATTTCTCCAAATTTGCATTCTTCAATCCTGAAAGTATATCCTTCTTGGCTAAACAATTCAGCCCCTTCTCACTGATATGACTAAGCCTTCGGTGCCACAAAGATGCCTCTATATCCATAGCATTCACATTGTCTCTAGCAACCAAAGTTTTTGCCCAATACAACTTTGAAATTTTCTCCCCCTTGGCCACAACCAGGTTACCCTTGGTGAGTTTTCACTTTCCAGACCCAAAGTGGTTATTATAACCAACATCATCAAGTACATGCACAGAGATCAAATTAAAGCGGACATCTGGAGCATGTTTCACTCCCCTAAGTAGCAACTGCATTCCTATGTTGGTTTGCAAACAAACATCACCAACATCAATCACCTTGGACATGACATCATTACTCATCTTCAAGACTCCAAAATCACCTAGAGTGTAAGATGTGAAGAACTCCTTCCTGGCTGTAACATGCAGTGTAGCACCACTATCAATTATCCATATATTCTCATCAGATACAAGATTAAGCGAATCATGGTCATGGAGAATAACAAGATCATCACTGGTAGCAGTAGTCACACGGTGATCATCATGATCCTTCTCTTTTTGCTTACCCTTCTTGTCTTTATTCTCCTTCTTTCATAGAAAACAATTTCTCTGGATATGCCTTATTTTGTGACAATAATGACACTCAACATTCTTGTACCAAGATCTGAACTTGCTTCTGCTCTTGTCTTTACCACCCTTCATATGTGCCTCCATCGTTCAAGCAAGTAGAAAAAATAGTCCCTTAACCAAGAGCTTTGATACCACTCTGATGGGGGAAATGAGCCAATACAATAACAAACTTTATACAAAGTAATAAGTAGCGGAAATAAATTCCCCCAAACTTGTAAGAACTTGTAAGAAGTACCAATAAAATATAGAGGGCAAAATAAAAATTAAAAAAAAAAACAAAGACACTATTTGTTTAATGTGGAAAACCCTTCAATGCAAGGTAAAAACCACCAGTCGTCCAGACCAAACAAATAACTCCACTATAATCAATGAAGATACAAGAGAACCTCCAACAAGTGCACTAAAACGTGCTACTAATAGTCAAATCAAAATAAACCCCCAATTGGTACAATAGAGACAAGAAGATAAAACCCCAAAATATAGAGCAGATAATACGAAACATTTATCTCTCTCTATAGATATCTTTTTCTCCATCTAACCGGACAATTTGAAATATCACGCACAGAGAACCTGATGTCCAAAACTCAGCCCAATCCAACAGTGAACGAATCCGTAGTTGCAATCTGAAAAATGCTCTCAAGTGGATATGCGAAAATCACAATGATTTTCTCTCTCCTTCTTTCTCTCTCAATGATTTGTAATTGTTTTCCCCTCTCAAATGAGTCTCTCTCACTGTTATGTGTCTCTCTCTAATCTGACCCCTCTCCACTTAAATAAGTGAGACAAAATGAGCCTTCTTATTTAGGTCTTTACTCCACATACGAAGGAAGCCCAAAGAACCCAACAAATCTCCCCCTCACAACTATGTGGAGGTGATCGCCAAACCGACGATCTCACAACAAACTTCAAACTTTCCTCTTAGTAATGCCTTAGTCATCATATCAACACCATTATCATCAGTATGGATTTTGGCCAACTCCAACAGCTTAGCATCTAAAGCATCTCGTATCCAATGATACCTGGCATCAATATGCTTAGACCTTGAATGAAAGGTTGAGTTCTTACCAAGATGAATAGCCCTCTGACTATCCACAATAGTAGATATTTATCCTCAACAAAATCAAGCTCCTGCAAGAATTTCTTCACCCATAGCAACTCTTTGCATGCTTCGGTAATGGCAATGAATTTTGCCTTTGTAGTAGACAAAGCTACACACTTTAGTAGCTTGGATTGCCAAGTCATAGCTCCCCTTGCAAATTTAATCGAATAGCCCGAAGTGGACCTCCTAGAATCAATGTCTCTAGCCATATCTGAGTCTGAGTATCCCACCAAAGTAGGCTTATCACCATCAAAAACAAAGCCTCATATCAACAGTACCATGAAGATACCTCAAAATCCATTTCACAGCATTCCAATGCTCTCTACCTGGGTTTGACAAGAATCTACTGACTGTACCAACAACATGTGCTATATCTGGTCTTGTGCATACCATTGCATACATCAAACTTTCCACCGCAAATGCATAAGAAACCCATTGCATATCTAATTTCTCAGCTTCATTTGATGGACTCTGTTTAGAACTCAACTTAAAATGAGTAGCAAGAGGAGTGCTCACCACCTTAGCCTTTTTCATTTGGAATCTCTGCAACACTCTTTTGATGTAGTGTTCTTGTGACAACCACAACTTCTTCTCTTTTCTGTCACACATGATTCTTATGCCAAGAATCATTTTAGAAGCTCTCATGTCCTTCATGGCAAATGACTCACCCAATTGCTTCTTCAACCCGTCAATCCTGGAAACATTTTTCCCAAGCAAGTAGAAAAAATAGTCCCTTAACCAAGAGCTTTGATACTACTCTGATAGAGAAATAGGTCAACACAATAACAAACTCTATCAAAGAGTAATAATCAGCGGAAATAAATTTTTCCAAACTTGCAAGAACCCGTGAGGAACACCAATAAAGTATAGAGCACAAAATAAATAAAAACAGAGACACAATTTGTTTAACGTGGAAAACCCCTTAATGCAAGGGTAAAAATCACAAGTCGTTCAGACCAAAAAAATAAATTCACTATAATCAATGAAGATACAAGAAAACCTCCAACAAGTGCACTAAAACGTGCTACAAACAGTCAAATCAAAACAAACCCCTAATTGGTACAATAGACACAAGAAGATTTCCCCAAAATATAAAGCATATAATGCAAAATACTTATCTCTCTTTACAGATATCTTTTTCCCGATCCAACCAAACAATTTGAAGTATCACATGCGTATAAATTTTTGTCCAAAAATCAGCCTGATCCAACGGTGAACGAATCCACAGTTGCAATTTGAAAAACACTTTCTAGTGGGTATGCGAAAATTTGAATGATTTTCCCTCTCCTTCTTTCTCTCTCAATGATTTGTAACTATTTTTCCCTCTCAAATGAGTTCCTCTCACTGTATCTCACTCACTAATCTGACCACTTTTCACTTAAATAAGTGAGACATACGAACCTTCTCATTTGAGCCTTTACTCCACATAGGAATGAAGCTTAAAAAACCCAACATATGTATTATAGTTTTAGTTTGACTGGAGGAATATGAAAAAATAAAATACACAAAAATGAATATCTTATTTTAGCCATTCTTGAAATGGAAGTTGTGATTAAATGCAAAATTAAGGGCCTTTAATTTTCAGATGTAGATTAAGGAAACACATGTCAACAATAAATATTTTCTTTCTTTTTCTTTGTACAGGTAACTAGAGCGGGATAAATGGGTTTCCACTTGTTGATCACTTGTAAAACCCGCAACCAACATGGTATAAGGACTTTAATATTTTGAGTCCATTTAATTTGTGAATTTTTTAACCTATTCTGCTTAATCTGCATGTTAAACATGTTTTACCTATCGGGCTTCATGGGTCTACATGGGCTTTTTATATTCCAATATAAAAATATATATTATACTAATAAACAAGAAGTGTAAATAAAGTAAAAAAAAAAGTATAAAATTTAGGTATTTTTTATATGATTCATGGTGAATAATAATATAATATTTTGATTTAATATAGAATTATATATTAATTAAATATAATGTAAAAAAAAAATTTGGTAACTTCAAATGCAAATTATGTTATTATTTTGGACAAATATTTTTATTTATTTATTATTAGATAATTCATAATTAGTTTTTAAAATGATTTAAAATTGGTAAATTTTACATATTAAAATTTAATTTTCTTTTTTAATTTTTTTTTGTCAAATGTGAATTGACCCGCTAAGCCCATACTACGCGAGGCAAATGCGGGCTTAAAAAAAATGAATTTGTTAAGAATGTAGGTTTCTTGGGATAGACTTCAAGGGTTGAAAACTTTGCAAGAGAAACTTATCTGTATGTCTAACTATACTTGTAATATAAATGAAATATTAAAAGATATTTAAGTAAAGTTTGATTTATTTCAGGGTACATATATTGGTTTTTTTTGTCAGATCACAGAAAATAGTTTGATCATTAATATATATAAATGTAAAAATATCAGAATTTAAATTTTAGTTTTAGAATTTTCCGAAATTAGTATAATTATAAGAATTATTTTAATAATTATTTATAAATATATATTATATTGAAAGTTGATTGACGAGATTTGAGTATTAAATAATTTTTAAATAAAAGGTCCTACTGTATTTCTTTTCCTCAAACCTTGAATATATGACTCCAATAATTAAGATTAAGATACAAAACTATTTTAATTAGAAAAACAAAGACCCAATTATTGTTTTTCATTTTTTTTATACCATCATTGTATTGAGATTTTATTTAATGACTTGGATTGTATTATAATTTCATTAAGTAATAAGGTAAGACAATAGAGTATTTTTGACGCTCATTGCTGAAAGAATTATTTATTTTAAAATATCATTTTTTAGTTTCTTTATTATTGTAGAAAGTCTACGTGTTAGGTTGTTTAAAATGTATATAAGTAACAATTGCTGAAATTATATATACAAGTTCATTGAGAAAAAGGAAAAGAAAACGTTAACAGAATAAATAAAAAATTAAAATCTAAAGAACTCAAAATTTTGTCCATTACTGCAGAGAAATACAAATGGAAGGGTGCACAATGCGGTCTATGCCAATTGCCACAAATTAGTGTGACGCTCTAATTTGGAGACTCATCAAAGCTTTATAATTATAATGTTCAATCAGCAATAATAATTGTTTGATAGTTTCAACTTTCAACTATCTGAGAGGAAAAAAACCATAATGAGATCCAACGACCTCAGTACGTAAGAGTAGTTTAATAATATCTTATTTTTTATTATGTAATACCTTACGTATCTTTTAGACTGATTAAAGTGAAGTATACCAAAATTCAGGTAGCTGCATTGATCACAGCTCGAATGGAAAATTGGAAATACTTGCCCTAAATCGTGCCTGGCTTTATTCCTTTTGTGGGGAGAGGACAACATTTGAGCCAAGTCTTGGCCACATTATCAGAGGATAAAGTTCACGGGATTCGATTTTTAGCTTGTTAAATAAAGTAAGTTTCACATATTTTTTAAAAGGGGGGAAAAAAAAGAGGGACAATAAGTTATTTAATGGACACAATTGAATACGGTTAGAGTAGCCAGGTTACAGCTGGGTAATGGAATTAATAGCACAATAATAGCATATCGTTGTTTTGCGGCGATTTAATGGCTTTATATTGTCTCATGTATCTGTCAATTGTCATTGGTTATGGATATTTAATACATTCTATTAAATACTCTCAATTACTAGTACTTTTTAAAAATCCTGTACTTTCAAATAACGATTTTAATTTGTAATTACTTTTTACTTTTTACTTTGTATTTTCTTTTTTTTTAGGAGACTTTTTACTTTGTTTTCTTAACTTGTGTCTACTGTCTAGTGTATAGTTGATACCATTTCTTATTTCTTATGTAAATGGCCTCGACCTTATCTCATAGTAACTACTGGATGAATTGTGCACAGTATATTCTACACAAATACAAGTTATAAATGTTTAACAAAAAATAGTTTCCTTGTTTATTTTCTAGGATGTAATAATTGACAGGAAAATTCAATTCTCCTTTTGGGAAACTAAAGTGACAAAACACTCATATTCCCTATCAATTTGTGAAGAGTACAAACAGACTTGTACGGTTATAACAGATCTCCAGCAATAGATCTTTTGTCTAACTTCATATACCCTTGGATAGACTCAGACATGCTGCAGAAAAAGAATATAACTTGAAAGCAAAAGAAAACAAAATTAAGGTGTAAATTGAACCAACAATTCAAAGTTTCTAGAAGGTAACTTAATTTTTTGGTAAATTTTCAACTTCAGTTTTGTATAATTGTATGGCCTTTGACATATTGAAACACTGAATAAATGTTAGAAATTCAAAAGTTCAACACCAAAGCAAATACAGACATCTAATTTGGTGGGCTTTTAATTAAAGGCAAATACAGATTTCCAGCTGCAAACGGAATTAAAAGTCAAATACAAAAGGTCTAATATTGTACAGTACAGTATTAAGAATATAACTGAACATTCTGCACGTACAGCCCTTAACGAAATTTATAGGGGAAGTATTACCTTTTAACTTTCATTTAACGCTCAAGAGTTCAAAGTTTTATAATATGCATGGAATCATTAAAATTGAAAAACTCAAAAAGCAAATATCTGGTGTCCTATATACACCAAAAACATTCTTTGAACTTCAACAATGGTTGATGGAATTTCCCAGCCACCTGCTTAAAAAGGCAATTCTAAAAGGCTCATGTATGACTCATCATTGGATACTACAAAATATCATTACTAGATCCATAAAGAGGGATGGATGATTCAAAGGAATATTTTTTTTTTTTATCACAGACTAGCTACCACTTATAGTTGTTCTCTACAGGGAAAGGTATCATAACAAGTCCCAAACAACATTGGGTGTAAAGACTTCTTAGTTTTCAACAACTGCAACAGTGATGCACTATTAGTCTTCCTTTTGTTTTTCTATACAAGTATATTCACCTTCCTTAATATATGTAAACTACAGAACACTTCCTGACATTTCATTATCCAAGTCAATCAGGACGGTAAAACTTCAAGCAAATATATTTAATGCAGATAAAGTTAGATAGGTAATACAAACCATGAATATGACATTGTCTGTCACCAGTCACCACTATCATGCGGTGTCCTCTAATTTATTCGGCAATAAGACATGAAAACACACACAATAGACAACATATTTGATCATTGCCAATTAAGCATTTAAGGTACTAAGTTTGCATATCCATTAAGTGAAAGGGAGCTTAATTAACAAAAGGAGGAGTGTGACTCGTGGTGTAACTTGTTATGGACCTCTTTTAAGTTCAATTTTTAAATATTTTATTATATTATTATGAGTTTAATTTTGATACATTATTAGTAAAAAGATTTTTACACTTTCCAATGGTGGAACTTCTAGCGCACTAGTTGGTAAGTCACTCATGGAAATTTCAAGCATATACAAAATTGAACTGTGAGTGAAATCAAACACACAATGCAAAGGTGAACAGGATGATCTGTACATCAGTACATGCAATGAAGTAATTGCTGAAACGTTAAAAGAACAACTAACAGGGACAGCAAAGGGAAAAAGCATCCACTTCTCACCATCACCCATATCATGTCATCTGAGGGGCCATGGTTAGAGGGAACAGAGCTTTGATTTTCTATAAAAAATAATATTAGGCAATTACTTCCAACATATCCATAATTGGTTCATGCACCTTTTTAAGCTTTCAGAAAGGCTATTTTGGAATCCGGATTAGCCTTTCTAGAATGCAAACTTTTACATTCCCTTCGGAATGTAATTTTTCATTTCGGATTAGGTGTAGGAAGCAAAGACGAAGATGCAGGAAGCAATTGCCTAAGTATTACTCCCGAGCCCATCATTCATACTGACCTAAAGTTGCTTGTATATAAATTATGGGCTTAAACTTATATGCACACCTTCTAACTTGAGTTGTCCCGTTTTGATATGAACTAAAAAAAAGTCTTAATTGGTAAAGAGTCTAATTAAGTCTTGGTTTTTCAATTAACTTCGTAAGATAAATTTTAATCCCAGCTTTAACTTATGGTGTGATCATATAACTTTCTATTACATTGAAAAGAATATTAAAATCTCAGAATTGCAAGCAACAAACAGTATCTAGTAATATATTGCTGACACTTAAATTATGAGAATGCTAGTGAAATTAATATAATCTATTCAAAACTAATTTTATCATGTAGTTCAAACTCTTTAATTTAAGTATCTAATATATTATATAATTTATTTTGCTTTAGAAATATAGATATTTATTCAACTAAAAAATATTTATAATATGATGAAATTAAGTCCACCGATGAAATTATATATATATATATATATATATATATATATATATAGATATATATATAATATGCAACTATTAATTATTTTTCCAGGAAAGTTCCAAGCATTTATTTTATTTTTTAGGGCATAGTATTATTTACTTATTTCATGTTGGCATAATTTTTAGATATGAGGCCTAGCCCCTTTTGTTGCACCTCAAATGGTCTAGTTTTATCCATGTGCAAATGTCAAATATTTTTATATTTTCAATAAAAAAACATTTTATGTTTATTTAATACTTTATATTCTTGTACCTTAACTAATATGATGATGGTTTGCTTGCATATAATAATTATAGAAAAAGCTATATTATTTATAAATAAATTGATACATAATTTTTCATATATTTTTTTATTTCTTTTTGTCACATTAACTTCCTCATCTTACATTTCTTTTTTCTTCTCATTTTATTTCTTTTTATTTTATATATTGTTTTTGTACAAATGCAATTTCTCAAATCTTTGAAAGTAATTAAGTTCCTAAGAGTTCACGTATAGAAGTTGGGAAGATTTTATTCTATATATATATATATATATATATATATATATATATATATATATTAATTTGATCTCCTCACTCAACTATTTATCATCGACATGAACCCACAGTCTTGATTTCAATGGTAATTGTCTTATGCAAATGATCATAAGGAATTGGGTTCGAGTTCCACAGAAAAGATTTATCATGACACGTCTAGCTTTAGAGGGTGTGCGTGCGCCTTTGCTTGCTGTTGGAGAAAAGTTAATTGGTTTCTCCCAAGTCGTAATAAACTCTAGATGTCAAAGCAATATTCATGTAGGATATGAGTAAGAAAAACATCATAACTAAAAAAAAAATCAAAATTTCCCCTAATAGTTCCTTCCAAAATTTAGCCTCCCGTGTCCCCAAGACAGGGAGAAGAGGCTAATACAATTAATGTAAAAAGAAAAAAAAAAACAATTGAGGAAGATACTTGCAAGTTGCAACATCTCATCTTTAGTGGCTACTAGCTAGCACGTGTCGTGAGTTCAAATATGAACTCATTCACCAAATTAGTGAATACCTCGTTTGCCAGCTCCTGACCCAATTGTTGTATTTCTTGATACGAGTTTTTCCACTCCTCACACTTATCCATCTCTCTAATGTAGACACACTTTCCTCCCTGCACTTCCCAACCCAAATACGGTTCTTGGGGTTGCCCATGTATCCAATCCTCAGCTACCTTGCAAAGTTGAAGCTTCTTTGAGTAATCAATGTCTTTGTTTTCCTCTATACTCTTCTTGAAGAAATCAAACAGCAAATTCTCTGCCTTTGTTATCAAAACGTTGGGTGCAATTGACCTTTTAACTAAGTTGAGAAGATCGCGAGCATTCTCCTCGATGTTGTTATTGTTGTCACGACGAAATGTTGGAGCTAATACGGTGGAACATTGTTTCGTAGAATGCTTGTGTGGTTCATCCTCCAGCTCTAACCGCGCGAACTTTTTCTCCAAAACCACCGGCTCCAGTGGAACCACGCTTTCAAAATGGCATCTTTTGTGCATGTGCTTGTGTTTCCTTCCTGTGATTACATCATAAAATATACACACTTTCATTTAATTTGTCAGAGAAAAAAACATGTATTTATGCTGCAAAACTTCATCAAATTTTATGGCATTTTGTTGTTGAGAGGGAGAGAGGGGGAATTACCTTCAGAAAAGGAAAGAATAATGGAAGTGGAATTGATATGAGACTTGTAATTATCTTCTTCATCTTCAAATGGGCAATCTAGTATTGATACAGGGCTAAATTGTTCCTTCTCGTCATTTGGCCAATATTCCTGTTTCATGAGAACAGGTTCACTTATCCCGTATTTTCATTTGATAAAAAGATATCAAAGCTTTTTAAATACAACTGATCGACGTTTTATTAAGGGAAGAGTTCAAACAATCAGAGACAAAATGAACAAACTTCACTATACAAAACCAACTTTTTGAAATTAAATTTTTACGTGAGATTCATTTTGGAGTTTAATTTTATATACTATCAAATTATTAAATTAAGCACATCACTCAATAAATCAAACTTTTCTTTTATGGTTTATTGATATATTATTTATACACAATGTAAGAATTTTTGTTAATGCATAAAATTTACACTCTTTACTTTAAATTAAGGATATATATTTGTATAGACCAGATAATACTATGATTTGCTTATATATTAAATTTCGTTTATGTTCATTTTATTTTTTAAAAGTCGTTGATTTTGTTGAAATCAAGGTCAAAAAATGTTTGTTTTCAAGTATGAAGCCTCTCAAAATATTCATTCTGTATAACTATATATTATAAGAAAATGCGAAAAAAATAGAAGACATGTGGTTCACGATAATTAGGAAAATGAATCAGCCAATCACAGGTGCAGTTAGCCAGTTTATTTTATTGTTAAATCACAAGTCCATTTATTAATCATTTCAGAAATAAATTAATTGTATTATAGGATAAAATGATTGTTCCTTAAGTTTCATAGCTTACAAAGAAAAGCTTTAAAAAAGTTAACCAGCGTGTGTGTTCTTACTTTGGAGTACTTTTTAAATACTACTCAATGTTAGGTGAAGACGTGAAGTGAAGCAAAGCCATGGTTAAAAATATTCCACATTTCATAGTATTAGTATATTTAATATTTGAGGAAGGCCAGCGACATTCTATCTATTTTGATTCTCTTTTTTTGATATCTTTTTAATTTATTAAAAATCATCAATTTTAATAAATTTTACTTCTCTTTTAATATAAATTAAAAGGAAGAAATATTGAGAAATAAAACTTATTAAAATTAATAAATTTTAACACCAATCACATAGAATCAGAAAAGTATCTGAAAAATAGTGTTGTTAAGATTCCTCTTAATATTTTTATCAATAATTTTTAGTAAAAGTTTTTATTAATTCAATCGATTTTGATTTAAATTACCAGTCCTTAATTAGTGTCAGTAATTGCAGTGAGTTTCAGCGCCGCGGAAGGCGCTTAGTGGACAACGAAGTCCTTAATACGGTGCCTCTACAGGTATACTATCCCCACACCCTGCACGTGCAAACCACACTATCAGTTGTGCTCCCCAAGTTAGATTTGCACATGCATGGTTTACAACAATCCTCAAATCTAACATTTTCAATGATTTACCAAAAAAAAAAAAGGCCCATGCATGGTTTAATCAAGGGAATAGTATCCTCCAACGCAATACTTATAATCATTAATTAAAATTACCTTTCAAATAAATAATCATTAATTAAAATTGAAAATTAAAGATTCTAATAATATTAAAGATATGTATAAAAATATTATAATATTATTAAAGGAAAAAATCATTTTTAAAGTTTGTTTTTCTTACTTTAAAATAGTTAAATTCTCAACTAATCAATTTTAAACTTTGCATTATTGAAATATTTGTCTTACTAATTAATGTAAAATAGATGGCTCCGATTCAAAAACCATTCATGTTCTTATTTATTTTTTTTCGGATCCGATTAGTCCAATTTATTTTTTAACTTGAGACATGACAAAAATCCTCCATAAAATAGAAAGACGATAGTAAAAGAATTCAGGTTGGAAATTACTTACCTTGGTTACTACTTGTTCCAGCTTGTGATGTGGCGCACCTTCTTTTGTATCCTCAAGTACGAGGTAATTCTCGTTGGAGCTCTCAGAGGAAGAAGAAGCAGCGTTAGACGCAAAAGTGAATTCACTGTCTCCCCAGCTTTCACTGCCGCGACCCGAAGAGGTGGTGACGCTCGGGGCATGTGCAGCGAAAACGGTAGTATCAGTATCCTCATTCAACGACGACGTCGCTTTACGATGCTCCTCATGATCCAGCATAATGAGTTCGCGGAAAGATTTCCTCCTCCGCGGCACACCTTCGCTTCCCTCTTCCCTCGCCGCCGCTTTTCTCCAGAAGAACCTTCTACTCAACACCTTCCTCGAAAAGCTTCTAGAAAGAACACCAGCGACACCACTCTTTTGTGACAACGGCAGTGACTTTATCGCGTTGATTATGGCTCCAGAAGCTCTCTGCAGAGCCAATATGGTTGATGAAGAAGAAGATGTAGTGGACCGTGGAGTGAATGTGTTCCTTCTTTTGCGTTGGAGTTGGAGATCTTTCTCCATGAAAAATCCCACGGTGGTGCAGCATTGTTGGCGTGTGAGCGATTTGAAACCGTTCGATGAACATGAACTCAGGTCATCCCTGAGGTAGTCCTTCAGCAAAACGGAGCGTTTTGAGGTAGTTATTAGAGAATGAGATTTGCCACCAGTAGAAGCCATATATGTAAGGAAATTTAAGTTAGCTAGCTAGGGACTAAGGAGAGTAGAGAGGAAATTAAAGAGACTATGGTGTAGAAATATAGAGATACTTAGGGACTATATATATTGTTGAAGAATGCGCAGAAAGGAAAGACTAAAGAAGGTTCCGCGGTGAAAATCTCAACACTAAAACACAGTCTGTGAGATAATTAAAATAATGTGGTGTGGAGATTGAAGTGAGAAGAAAGAAGAAGCTTGGATGCTTCTTAATTCATATTCATAAAAATTTGAATCTCGAGAGGGATTAATTTATTATTATTGAACTGAGTGAAACAACAACTGTGCCAATAGACCTGTAGTTGACCCTTCCCTCTCGAATTTCTCTCCACGCGCTTAGGCACGTGCCACGTGTTGTCATCCTCCTGTTGACTTCCCAGTCCCGACAGTGATCTCATCGTTTTCTTCCTAGTATTTATTTCCAACTCCTCTTTTCTGTTTAATAAAGGCATTGAACACATTTTAAAATTGGCAAAAGCCACTAAACAAGGTAAGACTAAGAATCATATTTTAAAATTTTAAAATAAACAATATATTTTTTAAAATTCTTTAACACTATTATGCTATTTATTAATTTTTTCTTAATTTTAAATTTCCATAATCTTTTAATGCATATTTGACAAATTTATCAAGTATCAATATATTCTTATTTCTAAAACACTCTTTATTATGGGTTTTATTATTTCTTTAATGAATTTTAGAAAAAAAAATTGCGTCCCAATAAATTTTAACTAATAAAAAAAAAGCGTATTAAAGTTATAGAATAAGTAAAAGCATTGTTGCTAGCATCCTCTGTTTGTTTTATTTGAATCATCAATGTTGTTTTGATGACCAAAATAACAAAAAAAATGAAAAAAAAACTGCAGTATATATTCTTTTTTTTTTGTTTCAATCATTAACGTTAATATGATAAAATAAATAACCAAAAAAATAATTTCTAATTTTAAGTTCCTTGCGTTTTATACGGAGTTATATAAGAAAAATATTAACAATATTCTTTTTATTGATTGCTGAATTTCATGTAAATTGTTCCGTTAAAAATGTTAGTGTACAAACTTCATGAAATTTATTCAATAATAAATTCTAAAAGAGTATTTATTCTGAATTCAAATATATATAAAACAATAATAATAATAATAATAATAATAACACTAATTAAAAATATTAGTTATTTATATTTAATTTTCTCAACTTCTCATTTAAAAAATTAACTTCATTCCCTAGACTATCCTACACGTTAATACTAATTAAAATGGTGACAGAGTAAACATCTATTCCTCGGTTCTCTTGAATTCTATCTATATTGTCTTTGGATTTACTTCATTTCCTTGTTCGTTGCAACTAAAAGAGTCATCATTGAAAATCTAATTAACAAAATTACGAAGGGGACCAAGTATTTGTTGTGATCCCTTCATGTAACACGGTACAATCCTTTTGCTGCTGTGTGATACGACAGTATGCGTCTAGTTGGGGTGGGTATGTCTTTTTTTCTATAACAATTTTTTTTGGCTTATTCAAAATACTACTATTACAAAGGGCACCTATGTATCAAGCGAAAATGGGAAAGAAATATATTTATAAAACATGCAAAGGAGGGGTCAATAAATATATATATATATATATATATATATATATATATATATATATATAGTATAAATTGTAAACTAAATCTTTTTAAATTAAAGTAAAACTTATAAATATAAGTTTAAGGAAAAACATATAAAAATACTATTATTGATAAACAACATGATAAAATCATGTCTTGAAAAGAAATAATATAATAATAAAAGGTGTCTAAATTATCAAGATAAGAATATAAAAATAAATTAGAAGGATATGGATTTTGAAATTGAAGAGTAATTTATTGAAGAGTAAATTAAAAGGATACGTAAAACTTCAAGTACTTTATAATTCAAAAATTGCAAATATGAAAAACTTTTGGTATGTAAACCTTCAAACTTTACTGAAAATAGATGTATTATTACAAGTGTTCTTTTGACATTAAATGAGTTTTCCTTACACTACCTCCTATGTATAGGATATGAGTTTTTTTGTTGTCATAATTCTCTGATTCATTAGAAAAAAAATTTTTAATTAATATGAAGTTTGATGAAAATAAACAAAGTGTGATTAATAATTATTTCTTGTGACTTAGACCACAAAGTCCTTCCACCTCCCCAAACAATAGCCTCTAGATCTCCCTTTGCAACCTAAACGAATGCCACGCACTGTCGCCTCCCTCCATAACAAAAACAACAAAGTTCATGCTCAAGGTGATTTGTGAGATATTTCTTGCAAGACATGGGAAAAAAAGGTAGTAACTTGGGTTGGCTTGTGTTATGGTTTATAGGAGTCATTGATTCTATCAAAAAGTAGAGGTTGTTTGACACAATTTTAGTTACGAATCGCTTGATGATAGGTGGAAGGCATCACTTCTGATGCCATAAGAGCGATGGACAGTGAATGGATTCAACCTGAAACATAAAGAATACTCTCGCACTACACAAGTATTTGTCTAAATATTTAAGTCTCTTCATTCTATTGCAATTTCGTATACATATAGACACTAAACCTTTAATTATTCTAAATACATCATTAACTACACTTCGGAAGGTAAGGTTTAATTCCTAATGGTGCACATAAAAAGTCACCAAGACTATCAGCCACTAAAATAAATAAAAGAAAAAACAAAAATAAAAGAAATATAATTTTATTTAATTCTAAAAAGAAGAAAGTCAGTATCTTCAATTATAATCATATGTTGAAATAATTTTGGTTCAATGTCCTTCATTGCAAGTACAATTATAAGAATTGTTGTTTTCACTTACTGTAGGATCTCTTTTATCTTTTTACCTCTGGCTCTAGTCATTGATTCTCCTAGTTCTTGTGTCACTCGTTGAGCTTTAATGTCTTCATCATTGTTGGTAATAATGCTCGCCACTAATCCGCTATGAAGGAGTTAGCTATCCGATGCTTTTATTTACTTAGATAAACTTGTTTGATGTAACTGTACGTAAAGCCAAAGTTTTGTTTCACATATACATCGATCATAAAACATATTAATTGTTGAGTGCGTAATTTGGATTTTGTTTATGATGAATCATGCACTCAGCTGCTAGCTTGCACTTATCTATACGCAATTTTTTTTATCGAACGCTGGAGGATTGCTAACAGTGAGTGTCTTTGATAATGTATTGATGAAAATAGAACTTTTATTTTACAAAAACAACTGAATGAGAAAAGTTACAATGTTTCACACTTTTATGTTCCTACCTAGATAGCTATCTCCTTATATCGTTTCGGTCTTTGTACATTTTCGTAGTCCTCCGTTCCTAATTATGTACAAAAACCAAAAGAAGAGAAAGAAAGCTAAACACACTAAATACACCTAAAGCCTAAATTGCATGCTCTTCAGACGGTGAAGCTCCACAAGGAAACCTCAGCATCATCCTCCACAAAGTTCCAGACATCCCTAACATTAACATATGTTACAAAAGTAGGTGATCTTAATGGTTCAGCAGCCATAGTCTGAAGCCACTCATGCATGTCCTCAAAAACCGGTGCATCTGGCATTGTAATTTCATCCAAATCACAAAACCTCTGCGAAGCTTTATTGTTATTGCAATTTTCATCGACGCCTATGTCACTGCTGCTAACTTCGCAATCAGCAACGGCATCAATCGCATTAGTCCGCAACTGCTTGCCGCGGCTGTCTTCCGCCGCAATCGCTACAGCAGCCGCCGCCGCCACGCGCCGAATCTCCTTCGCATTGGTCGACGCCGGCAAGGGCAACCGCCACGCCGAGTCGGCGAAGTTGAGACACGCCGACTTACCTCGAAGCGAGAGCGCGGCGACGTCGTGCGCACGTGCGGCCATCTCAGGCGTTGGATACGTTCCGAGCCAAATCCTCGTGGACTTGTCGTTGGGAACACGAACCTCGCAGACCCACTTGTTGTTGTTCCTCCGCCGCACTCCTCTGTACACGGGATGCCTTGTCTCCTTAAAAATTCGACGCCCCGCACGTTTCTTAGGATGAGCCGATGCTAATGTGTTCACTTCCTCGTCGGAGTGAACGGCGTTCGGAGTGGTCGGAAGGTTAGAGGAGTTTGCAGTCTCCGGCGACGAACAAGAGTAGCTGCCGTTGTTTGATTGGTGGAGTGATTGTCCGAGAATATTCATTTGCTGAGAGATGTTTTTGTTTGTGTTGGTTTGGTTTGCGCTTAGTTGAGTTGTGGAGTGAGAGTTGACGTGAGTGGGATGTGAATGGAGTATATGTAGTGTAGCTTTTTGAGGTTGTGGGGATTAAGGAACGTGAATAACGCACGTGACTACGATGTGGACACGGAAACTGGTACAGTTGGCATTAATTGTGGGCCAGTTGAAGTGTCAAAGTGGCGGCCCACGGTTAACACTTGCTTCGGCTACTTTAAAGGATAATTCCTACATTCGCACAATCAGTTTCCAACCTAACACTTCATCGGACTATCAATGCTAGCGGTTAGGACCCAGAGTCTAATACGTGTTTAGAACTTTAGTATACTCGTGTGTAAAGTAAAAAGAAAAGATGCCATGCATTGATTCATTACTTAATATGTATCATTTAATTTATATTAAAAATATATAAATAATTTCTGTAAATTTATAAACTTAATATTTAAATTTTAATAAAATTTGATAAATTTAGAAGTGTAATTATGAATTTGTTTAAAATTTTGAGTATATAATATTATTTTTAGAATTCAATATATGTAATTTTAAGTTAAATTTTAAAATATATTATTGTCTTTTATTTATTATTGTACATTATTAGACATAATCTAATGTGTATATATATATGCACACGATAGGATTTGTTTACATGTTTAAAAATTAATGTTTTACACCAAATTTTAGCCATTCAATTTAAATAATCTAAAGGTTAAAATTGATTTACTCAAAAAATTTAAAATTTTTAATTATTGCAAGATATGATTTTATTATTTCTAATTAAATTAATTGATAAAAATCATTAATAATAACACTAAATAATATTTTCTATAATATTTGTCCATCTAATCTACATCAAAACAAGATTTGATATATTTACCAATCATTCTTTGCTAAAAAAAGTTTGGAATTGAAATTTGTATCATCATCCATATTCTCAAAAGTATAACTTTTCATGCCCTCCACTTCCATGCATGTAACAACATATGCTTCACAATTCAATAATCAATATTCCTGAAAGATATAAAAAAACTAATTATGATTTACTGTCTATTTTTTTATAATTAATATCTTGCTTTATGATCATATAAATTAGAACAATACACAAGACTTCACTACATATGGATAGGAAAAAAACATTATTCTTTTTTTTTTCTTTTTAAATGTCAAAATTATTAATAAATCCAAACCTAGTATAAGAAGTGACCAATCCCCTATAAACCACGTAACCCATGTAAAGAACGAAAGGAAAAAAGAAAGACATACATAGATGGTAAAAATTATTTTAGCAAAGAAAGATGTACATAGATGATAATTTTTTTATGGAATTCCAAATCTCGTTTTGATGAAGATAAATGATTAAATTACTCAAGGAACAACTCTTTTATTGAAATCTCATGGTTAATTAGCTAAGGAAAAAATGAAAGTAAGAACTTTATTATTTTAAATTTTAAGATGTGGTTATGTGTTAACTCTTTGACAAGTGTATTAAATTTGTCACAAATAATAAAGTACTTGATAGTTCGAGTGTCGAATCCACAAGAATTTTATTTATACTTAGATTAATACAACTCCAATTTACAAGCAACAAATAAAGAATTCAAAATAATACATAAAGAAAGATAGTGAATAAGACAAAAATTTACAGGTAAAAAATAGAAGAAAAAAAGATAAAAAAATTTAAATTAAAAGACAATAAATATAAAAAATAGAAGATAAAACAGAGATAACATAAAAGATTAAAATAAAAAAAAAGATAAACTCAAGATGTGATAATATTGGGACCTAGCATGTCCTATTTTCCTAAGATGTATGATTTTATGAGTTTTCTTTACCAATTTAGTTGATTCTATCATACCCACATCTATTCATTTACTTGTCCCTAATGTCTCACGATAACAAGCCTATTTTACCTATTTATCTCCCAAATGCCTTTACAAAGACTCAATAGATGAAATGCATGAAGTTCTAAATGTTTACTTTGATGCATAAGCATAATGCAATCACTCTATGTCTAACAATGATTTTATTATGATATCTTTTCTTCTTGTTCTATTAGAAGTTATCTTCTCAGGAGCGTCTAACCCCTAAAACTAATGCATGCCTTCTCTAAATCTTATTTAGAAGTTACCTTCTTCCGAGCATCTAACCTCTAATAGAATATAAAGATGAGTATGCAAGATAAAAACATAAAAGAAAATAGGAAAAAAAAAACGTCTGATATTGCATTGATAAATAGTTAAGAGTACATTATACATTGTGTTGGCTTTTAGGCCTGTCAAATCCTAACTAAGGTTTAGCCACTCATGCCCATTGAGGGTTTTACAATGAGAGAGGTATAAAAACTGATAGAATAAAAGAGGTGAAAGAAAAAAAGGGAGTAAATGAAACCCCTACTAAAGGGAGTTCTGTCATAGTTCCCCTAAGGGATAGACCCAAGTGCGTGGGTTGTGTCTCTCCTTCTTGGTTTGACTCTCTTCTTATAGTTGTTGGAGTGGACTTGGGCTTGATGGTGAAAATCTTTCTTATCCATATTTTTGATATTTTCTCAATCTTTTTCTCTTTTAATCCATTTTTTTTATATCTGCAAGTCATAAATAACAAAAATATCAATTCTTATCATTTAAGCAAAAAATAACTACTAAATAAATATTTTTAAATATATTTTCAATATATTTTTATTATCAAAATAACTCATATTTAACAGTTATCATTATGTTTGGTAAAAAAAGAAGAAAAAAAAGTAAACATATCTATAACCAACACAACTATAATTAAGGTATTAATTGAATTTTCTCATATGATGTTGTTCAATTGTAAAAATATATATAATGCATCGAGTCAATTGAGTCACTAATTTAAAGTTGAGTCATACTAAGCCTAACTAGATCACATCAAATCATGAGCACGTTAATTTTTAACATGCAACTTAGACCTGTAAGATTCCCTGGACTCGAGCTAACCCGAGTATGATAACTATGGCTATGGGTATGGACTAAGAGCATCCCTAATAAGGGGTGTTGCAAATAGATCTTAGTCTCAAGGTTTGATCTTGCTAAAATTTATTATTGAAACATTTTGTTGGATTTTCATGTGGAGATCTAGTTATTCTACAAAAACTCTCAATATATGCAACAATTTTTAAAAAAATGATTTTTACTCTCTCTCTCCACAACATCCCAACGGAAAGCAACTGCTTGTTAGCAATAGGAAAAAATAAAGCTTTGAGGAAGAGAAGAATAACCAAATACACAATAACACCAAGGCAACACAAATATCAAATCATGAATGACTAAAAACGAAAAAAAAAAAAAAAGATTTGAAGAGGAAACATCATGTCTTCAAAGGAACATAGGGATGACACCCTCTTAAGTCCATTTCCTCTGCCTATTTGCTGCCAGATACGGAATGATGCGGAGAGGAGAATTTCAAATCTATACCTAAAAAATAAATCAAGAATATGTTGAATTTTAGGAGAATTTTGTGAGTCAAATTCGTGGGCTTGGGTTTCCTAACCCATTTTTTGGATCTGGTTTCTATTCTTTATTGAATCCAAATAGCATGTGATTTTCGGAGAGTGTAGGCGTACTGCGTATATGGACCAGTTTAGGCCCTCTTTGTCTGATTCAGCCTAATAATTTTAATGCTAAAATGCAATTCCTAATTTTAGGCGTTATATTTTAAAATATAGATATTTAGTTTTTTTATTTTATCAAATTAATTTTAAAATAGAGATTCTATTTTAAATTATAATGACAAAAATTTATGAATTGTTAAAATTAGAAAGATCAAAATTATATTTTAGTCTAATTTTAAAATATTATTTTAGATTCTTTATATTTTTCCAAATGTTTTTAACTTCTTAAATATTTAATATTCGTTTATCTAAGAGTATTTTTTAATTTTTGGTTTTTAATATCGCACTCTCTCCGTTTAACAGTAGAATTTCAGAGAATGAAAATGCTAATGAAAAATTAAAGATGGGCCAAAACTACTGAAATCAAAATTTAAAAAAGTTGAAAGACTATTAAACAAAGCACAAAGATTATTAGATCGTACCAACAATTAGAAAAAGGAAAGAAAATGATAGTAAGAATAATCATGAAAGTTAAAAGCCACACAAGGACTTGGTAAGTGGGATCGTTAGGGAGACATATTTGGAGGACTACTTATTGCACATTTTGAAGTTCGAGGTCCTTTCAGCCTATTGCTACTTGCGAGGAAGTCAAGTAAGCACGTATAGCTAATCTTTTAGGTAAATGTTAGTAACTAGTGTTATTCCTTATAAAAAAAAAATCAGTATTTTTTAACATTAATTAAGACCGAAACTAAAATAAGAATTTTTTTTATTGAGATGTGTAAAATTATGTTGTTAATTTTTTTTATAATTTTTATAATAATATTTTTTTAATTCCTTAATCAATATGAATAGTTAACAATATTCAACCTTCTAAATCTGGCCGAAAAGAGGATTAATATGATTGTGTCTCACAGGATGTTCCCTTTGTTATCTTCTCTTTTCAAAAAAATTTGAGGAAATGAACACTTATCTTACACGCACCATACCAACTAGCTAGTTCGTTATTCAATTTTATTTTTGTTTCATCTACAGTATATATTAAAATATTTATATTATTTCTTTATACTTTTATAAAGCAAATCCTCGATGCAACTTGATCATAAATATATTTTCCAAATACAATTACTTTTTTACTGTTCAAGCCTACAACTCGGATATCTAAAATATCGTCTTTTAATTTTATTATTCATTCACTGACTTGTGCGTTTAAGTATTTTTATAAAAAGCTCGACATACTGAATAGGAGACTAATATTTACCAACAATAGGCTTGATCAATACATTTTTTAATTATATTATACCAAATAATACAACTATTATATTATTTTGGATAACAACTCAAACATGTGCTTAAGTAGATAATGAGTGACATTACATGTAATGATACGAAAAAAAAAATCTTGAAACAATGTCAATGTAAAAATTGTACCACAAAATTAATGTCAATATAAAATTTCTATACTACCAATTAATTAAAATTCACTTTAGGTATGACTTATAAATAATTATTACAAAATTCTACAATCTTATCATATATGTTGATATATATGATTAATGAGAGTTTACACATTTTTTTACCCTATTTATACATTTTTAATTAAATTATTGAGCAAGAATGAAAAATGATTTTTAATTGATCATACATATTGGACAGTAAAAAGTTGTTCTTTTAATTTTAATTTCTATTATCTTTTTAAATTGTCCGTCTAAAAAAAATATACTATGTACAATATTACATATCAAATGTTTAAAACATGAAACAATAGTACTAAAAAAGAAAAAAGATAAACGTAGTACTAGAGACGGTTGCGTATGGATCGTGTTTCAATATTCAATTCTCCGGTTTCTGACATGCATTAATTTGATTGACAAAAATGAACCAGCCAGAATCCCCTCGTGTCGTAGCTTAGATTTTTAACGTGTAAGAAAAAAAAACCAGTGGTTTGGCCGCAATATTAAAACATGCATACAATGATAAACAAGATATGCTCCCAATTATAGGAGAAAAGGAAACGAGAGAAAGAGAGAGGTCACCAACCAAAGCAGTGATAGAATTCAAGCCATGAAGAACGAAAAAAGCGATGTCGGCCATTTGTGTCGCCACTGTAGTCAAAGTTTGCTGCTCAAATTTCTAAACATCACTGAAATTTATTTGGTCCCCTTCCCTTTTCGATTAATCCATTTATTTCAGGACCACTCTTTGTTTAATCTTTTTGTTCTTCCTTCCTCCTCCTGCATCTGATGACTGTCCACTCATCAACACTGGATGAACTAGGCAATCAGTTGGCTGTTGTTCTGATTTAATTAATTTACTGAGATTGTAGACATGGAAATTGTTGCAATAATTAATGCTGCTGAAACACTCTTCATAACCTATTAGGGCTTCCACGGAAGAATGTGACACATGATACTCTACCTTGACTCTTCCTTTGGAGAAATTAGTATTAGGCGGTTGGATGATACAGTATGCCCTAACTAATTTCTATATAACAGATTATTATCTTTTTTTTCTTCAGAAATTAATAAAATATGATTATCGCTAAGCAAAACAATGTGGGCCAATCAAAAACAATAAAGAACTATTACGTAAAAATTAGTTAAAATTACAGTCTTGGATTGTGTAATAGTAGTATTTCTTTTCCATAGAAGAAATTCGTATGTCCAGTTCTCTCAAACTTAGTGGCAAGAATGTAACAATTAACACAGAATAAGCACTATGGCTGACCTGTGAAAATACCAATCATATATGATCAGATGAACAGCTTATTCAGTTAAACATTGATGGGATGGTCCTGATCATTAACCTCTATATACGATATCTTACTAACTTTCTTTCATAAATTAAAAATTATAATTACGTGTTACACGTAAAAATTAGTCAAAACTAGAAGTTTCAAACCATGTAATATTTTTCCTTTCTCTACTTTATATGTTCAATTCTCTCAAATTTAGTTGCGAGAAAGCAATAATTAACACAGAATAAGCACTGGGGTGACCTAAGAAAATTACCAAGCATATATAATCAGATGTATCGCCTATTTAATTTTTTAGAGGAGAGCTATTTATTTAATACGAAAACTACTTGAACGAATTCACATGAATCTAAAAACAGTCAATCAAAGTATTGCATAATCATTCATCACCTAGGAAAGAGAATAAAAATTCTACAATAAATTTACACCACTTAAGATTCGTGTGGATTAGTATATATATATATTCCCATTTGATTATCATTTGCCTTTGTTAAAGGAAATAAATGTAAGTATCTTTAACTAAATTAATTAAAAATTAAAAAATTAATTGATAGTAAAAGGTTGAAAAATTAGCTGGTTGAATCATAATTCTTTGATATAATTATATGAAGTACTTCAAAAATATAAAATTACATAAAAGATAAAAATAATAAAATATTATCTTAAATAAAAGGTTAAAAGGAAAACTTAATAAATATTTAGGGATAAAAAATATAAAAAACTAAAAGTTAAAAATTAATATTTTAAAAATATTATTTCAAGTAACATTTCAATAAACATTAAAAAATATTAAAAATAATATTTTATTCATCAAACACTTAAACAAATTTCTTATAACTAATAAAAAAACTAAAAATTAACTAAAATATTTTATCAAACACATTCTCTAAAGGAAAGGATCCCAAGCTTTCCCTGCAAGCATAATCAAGACACTACATGTTATCCAGCCTCTAGAATTAAGTTGTTTAATTTCGTACACAGCTTTTTGGCTCTATATTTTTACTTTTGGCATCGAACCTTTCTGTACAACCGGGACCGGCAATGGCCAACCTAAGTATATACGCAATTGTACAATGAGATTCAGCTTGTATAAACTAATAAACATAATACACACAACTTACTAATTGGTTAATTAAATAATAGCACATTAACTATTTTAAATATCAAACATTATATTTACTGTTGTACTTTATTAACTTAATTAGTATGTCTAAATTAAGGACAATAAACTATACATTAGTTAACTGCCAAAAAAAACTTATACACTAATCGATCTATCCTTAGCCAACTTAATTGATAGAAGCGAGAAATAACAGATATTTTTTTTTTACCAACAATTGTTATTTACAAGCTGTTTGTTTACCCCATTTTTTCTAGGATCATAATAATTATAACATTTTTACCCTATTTTAATTAAAAAAACATACAGTTTAAGATACACTCCACCCTCCCCTTCTTCCACCCTTTCAAATAAAAAGATGCAAGTAATATTGATATGAAATGTGAAGAAAATGATGTGCCAAAATCATTTTCAATTTTTATCCCCTCAAAAAATAAATTATGTCCTCTAGGCCTAATATGTGTTCTATATTCTTAAAGCTTAAAAGTTCGTTTGGGAATTTTGAGAGATATTATTAGGTGGGAAGATGACTAGTCCCTTCCCCATTCCCTTTTTCATATTTTCTTAAATATGTGAAGGAAAAGTTTCCTTGCCTAGTAATATTATGTGATTTCTATAAATACAAAAAAAACACACACTCTCAATTTAGCTTTGATTTGGATTAACTATATATATAATCGTCAACACACCACAAACACTATTATCGTGTAGGTGAAATTTCTTTTTCTTTTCATTTCTAGAGTTAACCGTTTATTTAGTAGCAGTCAGGCGTGGAAAGATTTAATCAAGTAATATCATATTATCTCTTCCCCAAATTTATTATATTAATGGGACTGTAGTTACTAAAATTTGAAGCTGATCCATGTCAAGATGAACGTGATTAGTGTGAACTCTTGAACTTTATATGTCAGCTTTGAGAGTTATCTTTGTTAAGAGAATAAGGTACGTAAACATGTATGCATAAGCGTAATCTCAAGTGAGTGCTAAAAGAGTACGAGGGAACCTGATACCTGCATGTCTTTATTTGTTGGGGTTGTCAAAGTGCTTACAAATAATTACTGACTTGTAGATAATAGTCGATATTGTATAAATAAAGTTAGAGATAGTATGTAGCTTAGAGATCAATGCTAATAGATAATTTTACCTTATAAATTTGTTGATAGTTAACTACATGCCAAGAGACAAAGATGTTGTAATATATTCAAATTATAAAATATTAGAGATAACCTATCAGTCAGGGCTTATCAGTTAGGGAGTCTGACGACTGCTAAGGATCGAATATTTGTATTCCTTTGACAGGACTAGACTGATATGAAGGGTTAACACGTATCTAAGAACATTACTTAAACTGTCATGTGTATTTTGTGGACCCTAAATAATACAAAGATCATCGTTTTTGGGTCTAATTATAGTATTCATTCACACATTTTTCTTAATAAAAAAAATCTTGCAAATAATTTATATTTTGTTTTTAGAAACTCTTTTTTATTTGGAAATTTTTAAATTTTGATTAATTTAAAATTCAGTTGAGAATATCACTCAAGGGGTTAACTAATTAAATATTTTTTCAATTTACAAAACCTTTTTATTTATAAGATCTCTTATTAAAAAAATTGTAACTACTTCAACCTTACACTATTATTGTTTAAAAACCAATAATTAATAGGAAAAAATATATTAATGTATTTTCTTAATTATTTAGTTTTAAACATACTAATTATTTAACTAAAACAATTTCATATCAATTAATTCAGATGGTCAAGGTTAGATATAACAAATAATATAACAATAAAATATAATAATAAATACTAATTTGACATTTTAGAGTGCAGAATTGTCCACCATTTTATAAAAATAAATTTTAAGCATGGTACGGAGTCGGCATTTCCTGCTGCATGTTGAGCAAATGAGCTCACGACAGATATCATTCCATTAAAGCACATAAACTACGCGCTTTCTAGCTTTTGCGTCGCAAATAGAGAGATATTCTTATTCATGTCTCAAGCTGCTACATACTTTATGTCTCCCTCCTGTTTCCAGTTTTAGTACTCTTGAACAACAGAAAAATCATGCATATACTATTTAAAGAAGAGGCAAAAAAGAAAAGCAAAAGTTTGATTCAAATGTCTCACATAAAACATAAAGAAACTTCTCATACAAAGCACCCAGATCAACAGGTACGCATTCTCACAAGTCACAAGCATCGAAATACATACATATAGACATATAGTAGAACTACTAAAACACTCACAGACACATGGTCTTAGAACAAAGTAGCCCTAAGTTTTACCCTAAGTTTTTTTAATTTGAGTTATAGTTTTACCCTTAGTTCTCAGTTTAATTAATTTACATATTAACTATCCAAGTTCTCACTTCGATACCTATAATTAACCACATTTTCCCATTAATTCCATTATATTAGTTTAATTACTTCAATTGGTTTATATAGAGGGATCAAAAGTTCCACAAAGTTTCTCCAACATAATTACTTTCGTTATCGGAGGGAGGGCTCATTCTGGGAGGAGATAGCAACATTCCCCCAGCCATGTCAACCAGCAAACTTGGCATGGAGAATATGGCTTCCTCGTCCATAAACTCAGTTTCAAACGAAGGTAAAACATCATTGCTATCAGATTGAACTGCTGCATTATTTGTTGTTGATGCATTAACGTTGTTGTTGTTGTTGGCTTCAGGCTTCATGAGTTCTGCTGCAGCAATGGCAGCGAAGCGGATGTCCGAAGGGGAATTGGATGCCGGCACCGGATACCTGCCAACCGAGTCAGGGAAGTTAAGAACTGCCTCGTTGCCTTTCAGGGCCAACGCCGCCACATCGTAGGCGGCGGCCGCCATCTCCGGCGTCAGGAACGTCCCCAGCCATATGCGGTTTGTTTTTCGCGGTTCGCGGATTTCAGTAACCCATTTTCCTCCGCGGCAACGGATTCCATGGTACAATGGATGCCTCTTCGATGATGATGATGATGCCATGCTTGTGGTGTTGTTTGCAAGCAAAGAAAGGGTATTTTTGGCACGTGTGGAAATGAAATGAGAAAGGAATAGGAAGTAGGTGGGTCTAACTAGGAAAGAGGAATGCAATTTAAAACTTGTTTATTGTCACTGATTTAATTGGAGGATACGATATTGGTGAGAGGAATATATATATTTATATATAGTATCATATTCATGTGTAAGGTACATAATGAGACAGTTTGGTGGTATGTTTGAAGATGACAAACCTTGTTTCTATTCTTGTTTATATATATACATGGAGTAATGGTTTGGAATGAGAGCGTGAGCATAAGACAACATTGTAGTATGCAAAAGTGAAACCGTGGGAATTTCGCGGAGTAACTGAGTAATGGGTGATTACTGATTTTGTTCATGCTTTAAAACGGTGGCGCATAGCTGGGCTCCATTTGCTAAGGTTTTGAAGAAAAGCCAATCGAAAATTAAAAATTATATAGTTATAGAGAATGACAACGACAATTGGTGATAAATCCACTTGACAACTCACTACCACGAAATATTAATGATATATAGCTGCAGTTGGCAAAGTAAAGATAGTTTTTAATTTCATCAAAACCTTAATGTCACATCTTTATTTCCTTCCCTTTTCCCAAATAACGGGTGGCATTTGGCTGTATGCATGTAAGGGGTTACTCTCCTAATAATTAAGTCTCCGTACATCAGCAGGGAAATCAATATTCACACATATATGTCATGTGATTATTATCACTAGTCACTACAAGAAAATAAAGTAGGGTTTAAAAAGTTTTTAGATTCCATAAATATCTTATAACAATGAGTTCAATGTATCTATAAATCAATAATCATATAATTTAGCATCCATTATTCTATGAGTAATTGAAATAATCATTAATTTGAAATTAAATAACCTTATAGACTTTGCCACTTTGGTGACTAAAAAATTTATCATACACTTGATTCCAACCAAATATATATGGTTTGCACATACTTATTGTTATTAACAATTCATAATCATTTTATTAATTTCATTTCATGCCATAAAATAATATTCATATTTATTTATGTTTTGCATTCAAACACGTTCAAAGAAATATGCAACTTTCTCTAAAACAATTCTTGGCATACTGCGACAGAAGAATATTTATTTTTCATTCCTACCTTTTCATTTCGTTCCAAGATGAAAAAGAAAAACAATTTGGAATCTTTCTCCAAAACGTCACTCTTGGCTCTCTCTTTCTCAAAATTATAATTTAACAATAATAAACTATTGCCAATAAAACAATTCAGGAAGTGAAAAATAAAATCCCTAAATTTCATAATTAGGATTCAAAAAATTTGGAGAAAAAATATGATTAATGGAGAATCATATAATTTATACGCTCATGATGACTAGCTATGGGTGAGAGATGACACACTTTTCTATCAGAAAATAGACCTCTTTTTACGTTAGTGAGTATTAATCCTCTTTTATAATCATTACTTTCATCCAGACTTTTTCTATTTAATCAAATTACAATTTAGTCCTTAATTATTAATTAATTATTTATTAGTCTTTACATAAGTCATATGTCTCTCATATGAGACATTAATTCTAACACTTGATACTCAGAGGAAAGCTTGTTAAACTATTACAATACTATGCTACTTATATTTTCTTTGTTAAGTGACAAAAATAATATATATATATATATATATATATATATATATATATATATATATATATATATATATAATCTATATATATCTAAGCTAGAGTTATGCACATGAAATATTCTCATATATATATATTATTCGTATAATAAATTTTAAAAAATTAACATCTACTATCAATGAACTTATGAAATTAGATTCATTTGTGATGTAATCTTTTAAGGTCATAGGAATAAAAAATTTAATTTTTTAATTGAGATCGAATTATGTGAATTTATTAGTAACTCATTGTTTTGACTACTGACCCTGCAATTATTCAATGTCTTGATTGGATGATCATCGATTGGTTTTTGTTTTACTTATAGGAATTAAATAGAATCTCAAGAGATTTATAACGCTCACTCACACACCTTGATCCCTGATTCAATTTTTAAAACTTAAACACATATATAAGAAGAATTATTAAATATTTATGTTTTACATGAACTTACTATTAAATAGTGATGCATTGTATTTTTTTTTTAATATGTAACTAGAGATGCCTAATGTTTAGAGGTCACTCACTCTATTCTTTTTTAAGTTATTAAGTGACAAATGACTAATATTTATAACATAACATTACTAATAATACTCTAAATAAACATTTACAATAATATTAAAGATAACATAAATGTTTCATAAATAGTAATTATAATGATTTTACTATGTGATTATTTTATTTATTTATCTATTTATGACATTTTTTTAACTGATTATCTATTTACATAAAATTTAATACATATCCCTGAAATCCAACAATATTAAATTAAATACACAAATCTAATTTATTTATTTAATTATGGTAAGGTTGTTATTGATGGAGCTAGAACAAATTAAGCATCACATGGTTGATTCTCAAAGGTTGTAGTGGCGGTTAAAAGCCAATGACAAGGTGACCGCATTTGTAACATCGATATATTGTAGCTATTAAAGAAAGCCTAGTAGCTAGTCCTGATTCTTGTGGCTTCGTGGCATTGGTTTCTTGAGCATTTGCTGTGACAATTGGGGAATTATTACTAAATATACTAATTATGACGTAACAATAGCTAAAATTAAAAGTGACGTAGAAAATAATATCAGGGAAATAGATGAAGAAGGTTAAAGGAGAAGCTATCTAAAGCATTTAAGGCTGCTATATTATTAGCACTAGTATTTTCTATGAGTGGTATAATACCATTGTTAGCAGCTTATATATGTTCTAAAGGATTATAAAATTAGGATGATTGTTTATTAAATGTTGTTTCGTCTGGCATGGCAATGTTACTGTTGGGACTTGGGAGGAGTAAAGGCCATGCTTTTAAGTCACAAAGTCATGTGTTTGAGTGCTCCTTTTAGGGGGCACAAGTTTCATATTTAAAAGGAAACAAATTTTCGTAATGAATTAAATATATTTTTATCCGTAATACATATTTGATTTTAGAGTTTGTTTTCTAATAACTTTTTATTTTATATTGAGTTCATAATTTTTAAAACAAAAATTTTATTCTAGTCTATCGTCAATTAGTGAATTTTGTATTTGTTATCTCACAAATTAAAAAAAATTATTTTAGTCCCGACTAATATAAAATGAAAAAAGTTTATTAGAAAATAAACACAAAATTTATTAATTTATCAGAGACTAAAAAAATATCAAGAATGAAAAATAAAATTATTATTTTATTAGAAACTTAATGTATAACAAAAATTTATTATAAAACAAACAATAAAATTAAATATTTATTAAGATCAAAAATATATTTAAGTCTATTATAATTTAGTGCAATTTAAAAATATTCTATTTATAATCCGAGACGTATGCCATTCATGGCTTTAATATTCAAATAACTTCCCATACTAAACCGAAAAATAATGATACTACCAACATTAGAGAAAAAAATTGGTTCAAACATTATACATGCATAAAAATGATAAATAAAAGAACAATAATTTATTTATATCCTACCATTATTATTATTTTTATTAGATTAAATTATTTTTTTCTCTTCTAATTTATTTTTTAGATTTAATGTATTCTTTTAGTTTTTTTTAAGTATAATTTGGCCCTCTAATTTTTTAAATCAATTTGATTTGGTCATTAAATTTAAATTGTAAGAAATCACGCGGTTCAAAATCGTTACTAAATGCATATTTTTCAAAAAGTGAATCGATTTTAAAGATTAGAGGATTAAATTGAACAAAAAAAACTAGAGGACCAAATTAAATCAGTTTTATAAATTAGAGGATCAAGTTGAAGCCGAAAGAATTTAGACGACTAAATTAAACCTAAATAATAAATCAGAGGACAAAAAACTAATATAACAATGTATCTCAATTGGCTTAAATATATGTTTAGTCTCTAAAACATATTCATGTTTCGTTTTTTATCCCTATTTTTTTTTTACTTTACTTGTGGTCCCTAAAATATTTTTTCTTTTGAATTCATACACCTAATTTTTGTTTTGGTCCTTATATATTATAATGGTTGGAAAAAAGAAAAAAAAAATCAGGGACCAAAAGTTAAGAAGAAAAAAATAGATGTCAAAAACAAAAGACAAATATATTTTAAGGACCAAAGAAATATTAATCTCAATTTCATTACATGTTTTATATATTTTTTTTACGTATATTTAAACCCGTATTTCTTCCACATATATTTAATCTAAATTTTATTTTATGTTGAGTCTCTTATAAAATAACACACTTTTATTTTTTTATTCTTGATATTTGATGTTGTTCTATAATAAATTAACGAATTTTATGTTTGTTTCTTAATAAATTAATAAATTTTATTATAGTTCCCGCTAATAACAAATGAAAAAATTATCAAGGAACAAATACAATATTTATTAATTTATGAAAGACTAAAAATAAAATTATAATTTTTTCAAGGATTCAACGTATACAAAATTATTAGAGAGCAAATGCTGAAATTAAATATTTACACTAATAGTAAAAAATTAAACTCTGTTAAGTAAAATTTTTGCAAACTATTCTTAGACTCGGCTGGAGCCCAAATCCGTATGTAGTGATGGATCCGTCTTCATAAGCGTGGCCCAATCACCAAGCGTTGGACCCACTGCTAGTGTCCAATGGCCCAATCCCATGCAGCAAAATTTTACACTGCAACACTTTGACCAAAAACACGAGCAACTGGATTTGTTCCTTCACTTCCTTGTTATGCTGTGGTCACGCAACAAAATGAATAATGGAGAACAGTGCTGGGTGTCTCTCACATTTTAGTAGTGGAAACAAACGCCACGTAAATTATATCCTACGGCACTAGTTAGTGTCTTTGATTGTTTTTTTTTTTCATCACCATTATTTTTAAAGCATTGATTAAAGAATTAAAAAAATATTTTTAATATAAATCATAGAAAAATATAAAAAGTATCATAGAAATATATATTTTTTAATAAAAATATTTTCACTTTAAAATTTTTAATCAATATCGTTAAGATATTGGTTAACCTTTACTTTTTTCTTTTTTGTTGTATTTTTTTATATTTTTGTGTATTTTTATTTTCTATTTTAGAAAGATGAAAGTAGCTTAAGAATTATTAAATATAAGAACATAAAAACCACTGTATTTTTATGTTATATCTTTACTATGCACTCTGATTATTTTATATTAATATTTAGAAAAAACATAAAAAAAGACGAGACAAATATAATGAAATCCAATTAAGAAGACAACATATAGTTATTACATATATTTTCAATTCAAAAATAAAATATCAAGATAATATTTTATATCAAAAAATTGAAATTTATAAAAATTGTATCTTAGTTTTTTTAAAAGAAATCCTCAAATAATTTCTTTAAATTTGTGTCATCATATTAATCTTTTAAAGATTTTACTATCAAATTATTTTTTTAAAAAATATTTTACCAAATTAACCCATAAAATAACTCATGTAATACCCCAGATTTCAAGCATTAGAAATAAATCAAGATAAAACTCTAAATAAGACTTTGCCAAGGTGTGATTAGATGAAAAATAACCTATGAGGTTATTATGGTTGTTGTTGTTATCACTATTATTAGTATCTTTATTGTTGATGTAGTTATTATTATTAGTAAGGTTGTTATTGTTAATAATTCCATAGTATGTGGAAGCTCAAAAGTTGTCTGGTAGTGGGAAGTTGTGAAAAAATAGCTTATTAAATTAAAAATATTTCGTAAAATTAACTGTTAAAGTAGCTAAAAAATATAAAATGACAAAAAATAATAATATAATGATTTATTTTAAAAAGATAATAAGGAAATCAATAAATATATCAAGGATAAAAGTGAAAGAAAATATAAAAAGTTAGAAGATAGAAGTTAATGTTTTAAAAAATATTACTTTTCAAAAAAATGTTAAAAATTACTAAAATAAGCTTGATCATCAAATAGTCAAATGAATTTTTCAGGTAGTAAAAAAAGTTTTAAAATAACTAAAATATCTTGTTAAATATAGTCATATAAAAATGGGCTAATAATAGTCAAACAAAAAAATTAAGGCTCAACAGAATATCAAGTCCATATGGGGGTTACGATAAGGGGATGTAAGAAATGAGTTTAGGTTTAGTTGTCATAGAATAAAAGAAAGTAGAGAAAAAAAAAAGGAGGGGAGAAGAGTTTTGGAGACCCCAAGCTCCTAAATTTATCTTTATTTCATCCTCTATACATATGCTTTCCTTGCCTTTTCCCATATTTTTTGTTATTGTCTTTTCCTCTTTATTTTTCCTATTTTGTCCTAAATTAGTGATTTGATGGGATTTGTAGAGTTTACGAGTGAATGTCTGTAGGATTCTTAGGATTGTTTTGAAATTGAATTTGGGAGAAAATAGGCTTATGAGCCCTAACTTATAGATTAGGGATTTTCACTAGATCGTGTGATTAATGGGGTATTCTATGTTGTTTTGATGCTTAAAAGCTTAAATAATAATCATTTGTAAGTCTTTTAGGGTGATCTTGGATGGTTGGGTAGTCATTTGGGGCACAAGAGATGCATTTTCGTGAAGGAGTCGAGAAGCAATAAAATTATATTTTAGCTGAACTAGCCACTATGACTTATTTAGAAAGGTCACTTTCACATAACGAGTCAGTTTAGCTTAGCTAGAGTGTAAAACAAAATGTGGTTAAGCAAAAATGTAACACAATTAGTGAACTTATTTAGTTTCTTAGATATGCTTGTATTGTCCTAATGCTTGAGAAGTATATAAGTCGGGTGCCATGAGAAAAATAATGCAAGTTGACAATGTTTATATGTTTGATGAATTTAATATGTGAATCTATGTTGTGAGATGTTTAGGATCTTATAATAAGAATGTGAAATCTCTATGTCACAAGATGTGTCCGGCGGATGTTGGTCGTTGAGTGAATGCAAGTATGTAACCTTCCTTCATTGAAAACATGTGATTGTATAAAGTGTTTGATATTCTTTAACAAGTGCTATGTGTTGCCAAATATGAGATTGTATATTGTTATGAGATATGTGTGTTGTGACTGGATATCATTAAGACGGGTAACCTAGCTAGTATGTGAATGAATAGAATAGGCTAGGGTGGTATTTCAATGGTAAGTGACCTAACCTGTGAGAAGCGAGAATGAGTTCACATATATAAGTAAAGAGGAGTTCAAAGGGGCTTTTGTGCATCATTTGTGTTAAACATGCATTATAACATTTGAGATATTTGTGTTAATGGAAGGTAGCTATAAATTTAGACACTGGAGGTTTGCGATGGGTTTATTTAATGAAATATCAAATAGTTTTAAAATTTTATAAAAAGTTATAGACTTGATATACTCAATAAGAAAAACTTTTAATTTAATGATTAGATTGATAAAATTTAATACTATAAAATTTATTAAATAAATTAACTTTAACGAATAAATACTCTTAAAATAACTTGATTGTTGCTCTCTTTATAATATATTGATTGAAATATATTTTTATGGTGATTCTAATTTCTAATAGGTTTGTTAGCTGTATTTTTCATATATATGGCCAAATAATTCAAACTTTCAAAATCATCTAGAGTTTTCCGGTAGTGACATTAGCCAAAAAGTTATTGTTACAATAAACAAGAAACTTAAATTTACAAAAAGTTATTCACTTTATTTTTTAAGGGTCAACTGATAGTAAATTAAAATAAAATTAAAAAAACTAAAATGACTTTTTGCAAATTAAAATATAATTAACAAAAAGTTTTAAAAAATTTAAAAGCTAAAATTTTCAACTTATACAATTTTAAAGACTTTTAAAAATTACTTTGGCAATAATTAATATCGGTTAAAGAAAATTGGATCATTCATGCACTGAGACGAAGCCAACAAAATGCCAAATATATTGTAACATGAACTGAACGACCTGGTCATGTCATAGGCACAATCTGAATAAATGGAATTTAGTTGATTTTGATTTTGTCTCTGGTTAGACCAAAACAACGATTAGTGGTGGAAAAACAAGAAGCAAGTTGGACGATCACGCTAGATTATACTGCTGTGGCAAATAATCTATAAAAGTTATTGACACTTATTGAGAGAAACAGAGAGAAGTGTAAATATTTAGTATGTAAGACAGTAAGAGTATCTATATATTTCATTATTATTTTTTTAACTTAATAAGTAACTTCCCATCAAAAGATTGAGTGCCTAAATGTGTGAGTAGTCTTTTTTTAACACTAACATTAAGTTTGATAGCTTGACTTAGATGAAGATTCATTTAAAATTGTATTTTCTGAGAAAATTTTCTAGCAAGCCAATATAGCTACTTCTAAGAAATAAGATAACAACGACTCTAAGTTTTAAGTAGGGTTTTTGTTTGGCACTGCTAGTTTGTTTTCTTTTTCTTCTCTTTTTGTTCTTTATTTTCTGAAGCTTTAAATAAAAAAGTAATGCATCGTGAACCGCTCTTTCTTCGCACTCGATTATATGGTTCGTACGATCATATGCTAAATTTCAAAGAGTTGGTCAATCTTTTTAAGATTGGTATGTGGGTTCTTGATTATATGAAATAATATAATGTTCTTTTTTTTTAAGAAACAATATAATGTTCTTAATCCCATAACTATGGTTAAGTATATATATCCTCTTCATAATTTTTCTAGATTATAAAAAAAGTCGTATGTGCGTACGCTAATATATAGATTTAAATCTTTAAATAAGTTAAGTCTATAATATTTAAGACATCATAATAAAAGTCTTTGGAAAAAACGAAAGTCTAATACAACAACAATAATAAATATGATTTACTTACATAAATGTTGTCAATTCTATTTTTTTTTTATAAATGGCTTAAATTTAATTGTCTTTTGATTGAATAAATCTTTTTTTAGAACTTGATTGAATAAATCTTAACTTATATAATAATTAATAAGCTCCCGTCAGACTAAACTGAATAATGTGAAAATGTTAACGTTGTATCTATTGGACTGTTGACAGTCCAATAGTATCATCTACGAGAACTCTTGTGACATGCATGTTTGAAGCTTTAAACAAAGAATTTGAGGTAGTCTTTTTTACATTGAAACTACTTATCATAACAGTAGAGAATAGAGATATCAAGGGATCGATTTCCCTGATTAGCAATGTTTTGTAAAAGTTTTCATATTAAAGTGATTCTAATGTCTCAAAATTAATTAATTACTATTGGAAGAAAATATTATAAAAATTGAATTGAAAAATAAATGAATAATTGACCAAAAACACAGCAAACATTTTTCACTTTATCCTTTGGCAAGTCGTTTTGCTAAAATATATTTCCATGTAGTTATCATTTTTCTTTCCTGATGCAATTGATAAAATTAATAAGCAGGCTGGATTATTTTTGAATATGGAAATGAATTCAAAACCCTATGAAACACGAAACATGATACATGTAGTTCACTGTTTATATGACAACTGATATGATAACAATATTACAGAAGCCGAAAGATCATTAATATGTCCATACATATTTGATTGTTCTTTTTACTTTTATATATAGCAGAAGTTCGACAAGAAACATATATTAGCAATGCAAGAACGTTCAAATAACAACGGTCGTCGCACGTTGGGCAAAAAAATTTCTAGAAAATTATATTCCAGTCAAATGGACGTGAAGGAGTATACTATTGTGGAGCGTAACCTATATCTTCCACATGTTCCTTTCCCATTTCCAAAAGACCTTCGTAAAAAAAAGTAGAGTACAGTTACAAAGGTTTTTCTACAAACTGATACTTTATGAAGGGACATATATAGCATATTAACATTGTAGAGTATTAGATAGATTGGATGCAAGTGCATCCGGATAGGTCTCACATTGTCTTGAACACGATTGCTTCTGGAGGAAAATTATGTTGAAAAAAAAAACTGATGTTTTGACCTAGTAAGAGCTGCTAATGTGTGTCATATTGGTCACGTCCACAATAAGTGGAGCTATAAAATTAGAAGCCTAATAAAGTCTAGGTTGAAAGACTAAACCTTTTTAACTCTTAATTTTTCAAAGCATCACGCGTCAAGCAAAAAAGTAGAGTTTGATTTGATAGTTGGGTGAGCCACAAAATTCATGGAGCATTGGCCATGCGTTCATTTCATGCCACATTGCCATGTATATCTACTAAGCGTAAAAAATCGATGCAAAATAACGCACATACTAAGGGAATGTTGCATATTACTCGATTGTAAAATTGAAATCCCTTCGAGGAATAACGTTTTAGGAGAACCTAAATTAAGGACAGTTAACACCCAAAATGGTTAATCAAGTACTGCATGCATCATTTACAGGTGCTATAGCATAAGCAAAATTTAAGAGAATATATCAAACCAAAATTAGAGGGCTATCTCAATTGCCTTCAATTATTTTGTGATTGCACCTTTATATTAGTTTTGGTGACAAACCACATCAGGCTACGAAGCCGTACATGGTGAGCACATACCATACCGCTATAGACGATATGAATAAGTATTATAAGAAAATTGTTGACAATTTAAATGTGGGCAGAATTATGAGTGGATATAACGTTGTGAATGAGATGTGAATAGAATAAAGAAGCCTCATTTAAAAAAATGATGACTAAACAAATTCAATAAAATAATTTTGATGGATTTAATACCTTGAGAGAAGTGTGTTTGCAATATATTTTTTAATACATTTCTTTTAACAAATTATCTAATAATTAACATTTATTAAAAATTATAAAATTGTAAGTAATGTTTATTAAGAGTGAGACTTACACAATTTTTTTATTTTAATAAACTTGTACTGTAATTAAAGTTTATTATTAGATAATGTATTTCTAACATTTCACTACTTTTCTGACAAAAATTCATACATGATCATTAAATCCACATTAAGGACCAACACAAAATACTTTAACATGTTGGATAAATGAGTTTTTTCTTTTTCTTTCTTGTGCATAATAGTCGCATTTACATTCAAACCTATAGCATCATATATATTATTTAAACTTCTCCACAACTAAGCTGATCTTAGTGATTTTGTACGGCAAGTGATAGCTTACAGCATAAAGAAGCAACTTTATGTAATATGTTTGTGAGGGCGGATCTATTAAGCTTTAATATCATAATATCATGTTCAAGCTTTGCATGTTTCTTTGTTTATTATGTTTATTCAATATTTATAACAAATAAATAAATAAATAAAATTAAAGATAGTAGTATATACTTGAGAGAATCGCGTGAGAGAATTTAGTGAGTTTGATTGTATTTTTTTCTTTTTAAAAACTATTTTATAAAACAATTTTAGAAAAAGTAGAAGTGAGTGAAGAAAATGTGAAAGTGTAAGGAAAAACATGGATATTAGAAAATAGAAAACAAAAAATAATACTTACGGGTTCCAAAAACAATTTCAAAAAACTATTGTTATTAAACATTTGTTTTATATGACAAGTTTTTATGGCCATTAATGATATGGGAAGAAATTAATGATCCAAAGAAAGAAAGTCGTATATATGGAAAGGTTGGTATGGAATGGCCACTTCATTCACACCGTCCTTACTTTGACCAGCCCAGCGCTGTTTTATTTTATTTTTCCCCATTAACCAAATTAGAAACACCTGACCTGAATCTTACGTCGATTAGAGGGCCAAGACAAATCTTCGGTCCCATTTCAACGACAATGATTGTTTTTTTCTTTTTTCCGAATGAAAATATGCTAGAATGGAAATATACTCCAAACTCAACAAAATTCTAGAGGTAAGGAGATCTCTCTCTGATCGAGGAACATTGCTTACCAAGAAAAAAAAAGAAGTGAACATTCATTCTAGATTCTTAACCATTTATGTCAATCAGTATTTGTGTTAATGATACACTAAAAGGAGAGATTCTTTGCTCAATCTCATATTTTACCCAAAAGAAAAAAAGAGTTTTGTATATTTTGTTATTAATCAAAATAATTAAAATATAATTTTCTGTCAACAAAACTAACTTAACATGCATTCCAATGCCGATTTATTTTTTATTTTCTTCAAAATAAAGTTTTTTAAAAATATTTTGATCATGGAGTTTGATTTTCACAACTTTTTATATTCCCAACAACTTGCAAATTAACTATAGATATGATTTAAAAGTAATTATTAAAAAAAGTCAAGAATCTTATTAATTTTTTATAATTTAATAATCTATGATTAAACGAGGGTGTAATTTTTTTATAGAATTAATGTAATTTAATTAAAAATTATTATATAAAGCTATTGAGATTTTTAATTAAAAGTTAAACAGACTATAAAAGTTACTGGATTTATTAATTTCTCTAAATGTATTAGGCTAGTATTAGAGGTTTACCCAAAAGTTTGTCTAAGTTAGTGTTAAATTCGTATAAATACAGTGTACGACATAAATTATAATTTTTAATTTCAAATTATAATTTATTTATATTTATCTGTATATTTATAAATAATATACTGTAAAAAAATTAAATAATATAAAAAATTATTAAATTTGTCACTTTTATTTTTTTTATTTTTTTAAATATATTACTTTATTTAGCTTTATTTTATTAACTTTTAAATAGTATTTTAATTCCTTTGACTTTTCTCATTTCCATCTTTTTGCTTTTTTATTTTATTTTATTAACTTAGATTTCTTTTTGTAGCTAGCATGAACAAAGAATAAAACCTCTGTAGTTTTTAATATCATAAAAATTTATTTAACTTATAAAAATAAAATAAAATGATTTACATAAATAACGATGGACACAAATAAATAAGAAAAAATTGAGACATATTTTATTTATTTATTATTTTCAGATCAATGAAAAATATTTTCATTCAAAGTTTTCTAAAACCCAAAATAAGTCAATTTAAACATATACTATATAAACCTTTATCATACATATGGATACATATACAAACATATTGAGAGAAAAAATCTACTAAGTTTAAGTAAAATTATATTTTATATGTTTTTAAAATTATTAATATGATCTTTAAATTAAATTTTATTAGAGAAATAAATTAATATAATTCAAAAGATAAATGGATATTTATTACATTTTTTTATTTTCACATGTAATATATTATTTAAAATATTACCAAATCATTCCTATTAAGCTATATATCTATAAATGTTAAATTATTTAAAGTTTTGTATATATGTTTTTTAAGGTTACATCACAAGACTCAACGATTATGTGATTAGAAGAGTAAAATATGTTTTTGTCCCTCTAAAATTTATAAAGTTCAATTTTAATTTCTTTAAAAAGTTTTGTCCATTTTTTGTCTTTCTAATTTTTGAATTTATCTATTTTTTTGTCTCTTTAAGTTTGAAATGCATAATTTTTTGGTCCTTCAAAGTGCTTTAGATAATATTTTAAAATAAAGATGAAAAATAGTTTAGATAATGTTTGAGACAAAAAAGAAAAAATGGGCAATTCAAATTAGAAGGACGGAAAATGATTCTTTTTTTTTTTAAAAAAAAAAAGAGAGACTAAAACTGAACATTTTTTAAAATTTTAAAGGGAAAAAAGTTACCCTTATAACTTATCAACATTTTTTATTCCATATATACATGTATATGCAATTTGAAATAAGTTATAATGATAAAACAACTAAAGTTATATAAAATGATAGTATATTAATATTTTCTGAATTTAATTTCAATTAAATCATATCTGTATAAAATTTAAGAGGCTCTTTTTAAATCCATCGCGTACTTGAGTTTTCTTAATTTAGAGTTAAGTCAACAATAGTAAACAAATTATTATCTTAAGGTTTAAAGGGTTGGTGCAGTGATTTAAGATTTCGTTGCATTCATATAAATGAGAAAAATCTATTTAGTAGGAGAATCTGTATTCGATTCTTATTGTATGTAAAATTTTCTTGAATCAGCGACAATCACACACTGTAAGTGGAATTTAGTCTATGATCTAATAGAAGTAAATACATCATTACTTGTAAATATCATTTACGAATTATAATAAAAGTATTACCCAATTTAAAAGATTATACTCCTTTTCAAATACATCCATTACTTGTAAATATTATTTACAATTTGTTTCTATAGTTGAAAAAGTTTTTAAAATTTTAAATTACTTAAATTTCATTTGAGCATAATTATGTTAAAAGATATAAATTTCCTATTTTGCACAGTATATTGAGAATAAAACATTAGAAATATTTTATTATAAAATGATTCAATATTTTATTAAATTAAACTTTGAACAACAATTTTACAGACCATTAAATTACTCTTTGAATATAAATTTTGTGAACGTCAGAATTCATAGACTCCGTCAGAATGAGTTAAGGGGATCCCTTAAGCTATGTTTGAATTATAGCTAGTTAGAAATTTACTGGAGGGTGCTAAACATACTTTTAGAAAAATGTGTTTTTAAAAGAGTTCAAATGATGCCTCAAACATGCACTTACTACACTTCTATAGTGTCAATGAATCTTTCTCCACAATTCACCAATGTGAAACCCAACTTGGACTGTGTATCATCTTTTATGCCGGAATTCTTTAGATAATGTATGCTAAGACGCGTAGAACAACAAGTGAGAAAGAAATGGGATAGATGCAAACACTCAAACAACAAATATCTTCATTTCCATAAACGGAATTAATAAAGCCAAAGTATCATATTCCAAAATCTTCATAATTGCAATAAATTCACTTATTAACTAGTATTCTTACGACATTAATTAATGAATAAAAAGAAGAAAAAATATTTATTATAAAAGATCATAAAAAATATAAAAAAAATCACGAGTAAATTTTCAATAAAAATATTTATCTTGTCAGTTACTTAACCAATGCATAAGAACGCTGGTCTGGTTAGCATTTATCATTATAATATTATGTTTTTTATATAAAATTTAAAGCTATGCAACGTTTGGGCAAAATGGCAAGTGTAATATGAATTCCAATTTATATGGCTGGGATTTAGCATAGGTGGATTTAATTCCTATTAATAAATGCCGACATGGCATTGATTTCACATGGATATTATGCATAAAACCGCAGAACTTTAATTAAAAAAATTATGTGTAGCTACCATTTATTTAGAATGGGGCCTCTCCAAAAAATGTGTAGAAACTTAAATATTTTCCTGTTTTCTTTCATGTACCCCTATCTGAAAACATTCCTCCTACTATTGCCCAGTAACCTTCATGAATTAAAGGTAACAATTAATAAATATTAATATTTTATATAAAAAAAAAAACAGAAAATCCATTCACCGTTTAAACCCCTTTTTTTTTTATTTGCACTAGTCTGACCCATTATTTGGCAGAATTGATTCATTCACTGTTTTATAATTTACATTTCGTGCAAGTTCAGTGCGCTTATGCCACCACCACCACCCCTCTCTCTCTCACACCCCATTCTGTGCTAGCAGGCCGAATAGTGAGATTTACTATCGTATCTGTTATTGGTCGGTCATCAAAAGAGGCTTGAAAATGAAATTATTTTTTTAAAAAAAATAACACACCTTCCGTCTCATAATAACATCTTATAAAAAAATTATTCTAAAATAATTATTTTTTTAATATAATATTATTTTTGTTTACTTATACCTCTTATAATATTAATGATATAGATTACAAAAATTAAAAAAAAATTATTAATAATATAATTTATTTTATAAATTACTATTTTTATTTATATAAAATATTTAGAATACTTATTTACAAGCGTTTGAGCTGTTAATGATGGCTTTAACTAGCATTAGTGCTGAGTCGACCCTACGTGTGTGACCGTGTGCAATACTCCAAATTAGGTTAGAAGATTCCAAATTTACTAGCGGAAACCCTCCCCTTACCCTTATATACCCCCACTTGCTTACACTCTTTCAAAGTGCAACAAACAATTGGCCTCACACACACAACAGTAACAACACTATAATTCGTTAATTCCTCTCTCTCTCTTTGCTTCTCTTGTCTCTTGTGAGAAACTATCAAACCAATGCGCCAGTTATCACCAACCTCAAATTTCTGTGAAAGGAATGAGGGCCACCCAAACGCATCAAATCACAAAGTACAGGATGAGCCCAACATGTTAACCACTTTGATTCCCAAATCCCCAACATGTCAACTACACCAAATGCAAAATCCCCATAATAACATTAACACAACACATTTGTCCCTTTCTCTCGTCGAAGCCAAGTGCATAGCCAACATATCCTTCTCCATGATCCTCACTGGCCTCTTACTCTATTCCCGCTCCGTGATCTCCATGCTCTTCCTCGGCCACCTCGGAGAACTCGCTCTCGCAGGTGGCTCCTTAGCCATTGGCTTCGCCAACATCACAGGATACTCTGTTCTCTCTGGCCTCGCCATGGGCATGGAACCCATCTGCGGCCAAGCCTTCGGCGCCAAAAGATTCAAACTTCTCGGCCTCACCATGCAGAGAACCGTTCTCCTTCTCCTCATAACCTCATGCCTCATCTCATTATTCTTCTGGCTCAACATGAAGAAAATATTACTCCTTTGCGCCCAAGAACAAGACATAGCCAACGAGGCAGAACTCTACATATTTTACTCCCTCCCTGATCTTGTATTGCAGTCGCTGCTACACCCTTTGAGAATCTACCTTCGGAGTCAATCAATAACGCTCCCTCTCACGTGCTGCGCCGCCGTTTCGATCCTCCTCCACGTGCCCGTCAACTACCTCTTCGTGTCTATCCTCAACCTCGGAATCAAAGGCGTTGCACTAAGCGCTGTTATCACAAACCTCAACCTCGTAGTGCTGTTGATTATTTATATAGTGTTTTCAGGCACGCACAAGAAAACATGGCCGGGTATTTCTCGCGAGTGCTTCAACGGATGGAAAAAGCTCTTGAATCTAGCGATTCCGAGTTGTGTTTCCGTTTGTCTGGAATGGTGGTGGTATGAAATTATGATTTTGCTCTGCGGGTTATTAGTTAACCCTCATGCAAGTGTTGCATCCATGGGGGTTTTGATTCAAACAACAGCTTTGATATACATTTTTCCGTCTTCTTTGAGTTTCGGAGTGTCCACGCGCGTTGGTAACGAGTTGGGAGCCGGGAATCCTCGGAGGGCGAAACTCGCGGCGATTGTCGGCCTCTGCTTCAGTTTTGTGTTTGGGCTTTCTGCTTTGGCGTTCGCTGTTTCAGTGAGGAATGTTTGGGCTTCGATGTTCACGCTCGATGGGGAAATCATTGCTTTGACGACGGCGGTGTTGCCGATTATTGGGCTCTGCGAGCTTGGGAACTGTCCCCAGACGACGGTTTGCGGCGTCCTGAGAGGGACGGCGAGGCCGAAATTGGGGGCGAACATAAACTTGGGTTGCTTCTACCTCGTGGGCATGCCCGTTGCGGTGTGGTTGGGGTTCTTTGCAGGGTTTGACTTCAAAGGGTTGTGGCTTGGGATGTTGGCGGCGCAAGGGTCGTGTATTGTGACGATGATGTTCGTGTTGGCTAGGACCAATTGGGAGGGTCAAGCGTTACGAGCTAAGGAACTCACTAGTTCTGATCCTAGGGAAGAGAAAAAACTAGTGGAAGAGGAACATGAGGAGAAAGGGTTTTTGGGATCATGTGCCACCAAAGAAGCTTCTGATTTGGTTGTTTGATTGGTTTTAATGTATTTACCCAATCAGTTAATGATGAACGTTTGACAAATATAAGAGTCACACTTAATATAAACATTTAACATATGAATAATCCGATATTCATTAATAATTCATATTTACGATTGCATGATTGAGGGAATGCAACAAATCCAATTTTCAACATTACATAATCTGCACAGGGATTTTTAGCTTACTATATTAAAAAGATTGATCATATGATTATTAGTTAGTTATTCTTCTATGCAGTGGATTATTTATTTTTTTGACAAAAAAACAAAATTGAGGACAAGAAGTGAAAACAAAAATAAAAATATGAAATTAATTTAAATACTTGATTCCTATTTTGTGTTAACTGTTTCAATTCACATATTTGGTTTAGTTTTAAGTTTTCAAGGGAAACAAAGAAAATGATCAAAGTCACTACTTTTTGTGGCTGGATGTTAGTACTAGCTACTTTCTCTTCTGATCAATTGTAAACGCCTATGATTAAGCTGATCTTGCATGGATGTACTAGCTATCTGATCAATTATAAACGCCACATCAGCTCCACGTCATGATATATCTTAGCACCTTTTGCACTAATTCAAGCTACAATAGAGTGGTGGGAATTCGAGCTAATTTGCAGGGAATGACATCACTTGTTTTCTTTTCGTCTCTTTCTGATCTATCCCTAACTGAAAATAAAATTATTTCAGGAAAAAAGAATACTATGAGAGCAAGTGTTTGTTTGCTATTTAAAACAGTGATTTTTTTCTTTGATTTTTATTTTTAACTGGCGAGGCGAGAAATGGAATAAATTATGGTTGTGTTTGTCTTAAAAGAGGAAAATAATATACTAAATAAATTTTATATTATATTTCATAAAATTCATATCTTTTATACTTTATTTTAATTTAAAAATTTCTTTTATTTTTTTTATTTCTCTCCTCTAACTGACAAAACTATTTATTATTCCTTTTGCTTCTTGTTTACTTTTAGAGACAAAAAAAATGTTATTTTTTATCTGTCTATATATTTAGCTATTTAAAACAATATTTCTTATTATCTGTTTTTACCTTATACTCTTGTCTCTACATGATTCTTAAATAGTTTACCTATTTATCATAAATTGAAGAGAAACCATAGTATAAATCATATTAAAAAATTAAAATTAATTATAATATAAACAAACCATAGTATAATTATAATATATATTATGTACCACCTTTCTAAATAAAACAAAATAAAAGGGAAAAAGTGAATAATCTTTCAACAATTGATATAAGTTAGACTTCCACATGGGTATGCCTACATTATATTTTCTGAGTTATTACATATATCACGTAAGAGTATGATCTAATAAACCAATGACCGATTAAATTAGATGATACAAGCTAATTGATTTTAACGGGAAAAAAATTGTCATACCTATGAATAAAATGCATGCATTCAAGAGAGAAGTAAATTGTGACCATATATTAAAATTAGAATTTTTAGCTAGTGGGAGAAGTTTGTTGCCTTCGATCTCCTTCCTTATGATGAGATGGTTCTATGTATGGCATGACGAGGATTGGTAGTGGCTATGGGTTATCTATAATGGTACTTTAACATTCAAGTTAGAAGGAATTTTGATTAGAGTACGAGTAATAATTGTAGAAATAGCGCTCTTGGCCTCTTAATTAATTAAAGTCTGATGTTTGGTCTTTTAACTTAAATATGAAGTTGCAACCGAAAGTATCTTTTGACTCCAAAATAGGTTCATCTAATTGAAAAGAGATTATTTGGATACTAAAGAGAAGTCTCTTATACAGTATACCTTCTAATTAATTACAGAGGAAAAAAAACCATTCGAAAATTATCCACCTATTTCAGAATCATTCTATTATGTGATTTCTCCCATTTCTGGACCTTAGGACTGGTATTATATTCATGGTTGGAAAAAAATATATTCGTGGTTGAAATGGTTTCAGTTTTAGAACAAAATAAAATAATCTTTAAGTAAAATGATTTCATCTCATGTTCTTTTATACGTGTGTGAGTGCATTTATTAAAATATATAATAATTAAACAATATAATTATTGAAAATAGGATTTAAGTTTAGCTTATTGAACTTGAGTGGCTTATGAATTAAAATTCAGTGATTTTTTTCCTATCATATACATCTCAACTTTTTAGTCTTAGTTCTATACCACAATTAGCATGAATCGAAATATTAATTATAATGTTAATATTTTATTTATAAGTTCTAATGTTAATAGTTATTCTTAATAAGATAGTGATTTTTTAGAAGTATCAATGTGGATTGCACAGATACTTTTTAATTTAAGTCAAATTTAAAAAATATAATTTTTTAAAAAATAACCTGTAAATAAATGTACATTATTAATTCAAATAAATGAGTAAAAGATATAAATAATTTAAATATTGGAGAAAATGAGTCAATTTAAAAAATAAAAGAAACTAATTTTAAAGTATAACTTATTTAAATTTGAAATGAACGAAGAAAGTTGATAAAAGAATATATTAAAAATTAAAAGAAATGAAAGTTGTAATTCAAGAAAATGAAAAAGAAATACTAACAGAAAAATTTGAAAGTAGTTAATACTTCAAATGTCAAAAATATAAAAATGAGTGTTAAAACTTAAAATTACAATCTCATGTTGTAAAAAGGATTGTTTTCAAAGGAAAATACCTAAAAAAAACCCGGAAAATAACAATAAGAGTCAGAGTTGTTTTCTTGTTTAAAAATATAAAATCAAATATATAATAAAAAATTAATAAATTTGTTCTTTTAAAATAATATAGCATGGCCCTTATTAATTAATTGTCTAGGTTTATTTCTTATTTAGAGCGAATTGCGTGGGAACTTAATAATAACCTTTTGCATTGTCTAAAACTATGTGAACCTTTTTTTAATGCTTTTTAAACTGAAAAAATTCCTCCTTTTACCTCTCTTAAAAATTAAATGAATAATTTAACATTCTTTAGAAAATTTACAGTTGCATTTTTTTTTTCAATAACCAATTGGTCTTGTTTTCGAGTAATACTAAGTCATAGATACAAGCAGACTGAGAATAAAATGACCATTTACCTTCTCTGAACTGGTTGAGGTCTTATATATGTCGGGTTACTGGCAACAAAAATTGACCAGCCACAATTTGATTAGTATTCGTATGTCGATGTTTTATTTTTATTTTAAATAATATTTCGCACTGAAAGTCTTAAGTGTTACTTTGAAGAAAGAAAATTAGTACTTATTTAGAATATTTGATGTATGAATAATTTCAAACTAGTTGTCTAACGCATATTAATGGCATGGAATTATCTGCAAGTTTCACATTGAGAGAGAGCTTGAACTCGACGACATGGTATAAGTTCTTTCATCTTTTAAGAATCTTGATCTCATAGTCAAATCGAATTCGGTCTCTTCATTTTACACTTCCAACATAAATTTGTATTCTCAAAACAAGTCTTTGAACAGCCAGAAAGAAAGAATATTAAACTAAGTAATTAGGTCATTACATATTTTTTTGATACAGATTAGCTAGGTCATTAATTACATATACAAACACGCACTGTAATATATAGCTATTTAGTATTTGGTCGATGAGGACGTTGCACATATCCATGATCTTCTGCATGTAACACTAGCTAGGATTTTATTATGATGTATATATAAGACTACATGTTCACCATATGTTAGGATTGAAACTTGTTCATAAATACACGTGCAATATAATATTAGAAGACTATAAAGCTAGAATACGCGAACATTTTATACGTAAGAAATCAAATAGCAGCAGAGAATCTGCACACGCCATACTGATGATAGGGATTTAGGATTGAAGGTGATGAAAGCACGTTGAAATTTGAAAAGAGCGAAACATGTATCTGAAGTATGGATATCCCAATAATAACTAACGTATGGGAGTACTGCATAAATTAAATGAGTAAATGACCAAACTAATAACGACCCAGTGTTTTTTGCATCCCAACACAACTCACAGTCATACCTCAACTTGCCAACTACTAACTGTTCAATTTTGGCTCCTTTTCAATTTCTATACGCTTTCAGCTGAATACTGCTTTTTTCGTTTTCCGTTGTCCAAAGACATGCATGTGGCACATCCACGCAAGTTCCTTGTGAAAATTGTTTGAATATCATTTGTCTATTGTTTTTTCAAACACCGATATCACATTTCAAATATTTTATATGTCATGTAAATATGTATTGGGGGTTGAAAAATATTGATAAATTCGCTGCGGGAAAAATCTTTGGCTTTTTTATTTTTATTTTTTACTGGAATCGCTTTCAAATGAAAACGGTGTTGTCCCCAATTTTGTTTATGAAAAAGAATTCATTAAACTATTTTTTTGATAAGCAAATACATGTTACACACTATAGCTTAATCAGTATAATATGTAGTCACTTGAAATGTTAATAATATTTCTCATACTCCACTACTAGCTCTATACATTGTACAAATACACAGTACAAAATGTGCGTCACTTGAAATATGATTAAAACTTATATAAAACTTGCTATATATTATTCATTAATTATCCAAGTCAATATGTACTTCTCATGCAGCCATTGTACAATATGGTAAATTAAGTAACTAAATGGATGGCGACAATTTCTTTATGAAATTTGGATAAGGTTGACTATTCGTTATTAATGTTAATTAATATATAACATTCCTACAATACGAATGCGTTTGCTTCCACACAAAAAAAAATGTGTTTGCCATCACACTAGTTAATTTCTAGCAATGAAACCATACTCCTAGCCAACTATTATAATTTAACGTTGGGTGACGTTTATGTTGAAAATGACTAATATCTTGTGATGATTCTTTAAAATAAACGCATAATAAGACGCATAAATGTTGATAATTACTGGTAAGAATAGCAGCTTAAAATTGGTACACAATGTTTCAAGCAAACAATCATCATGAATGGAAAATTTTTACAAGGAAAGAAAACTGTGAAAATTTCAAAACTCTGTATTTATTCGTATGAACATTTCAATTTTCTGTCAATTTGAAGACTTTCCAGCATTCCAACAATGAAAAGAAAAACTCATAGGTGAACCTGTCAGTTATTATCTTCCACTTTTTCTTCTATTTGCCCTTTTCCTTTGATTTGGTGACCTTTCCAAGCTGATGCCAAAACATACCTTAGCATGTATGTTTGTTTCTCATTTTATCAATTTAAAGAATTTTAAACATTCATACTAATTGATAGGACCTTTTAATTTGTTATCTTCCATTTCCTTTTGTTTCTTCACTTCCGTCCAAATATCTAAACACACGTCCGTTCTTCTAGTTCGTATGTTCCAACCAAAATCATGTTTTAAATCATAACAGGAATTTTTTTTAATGTATAATGCATGTTTTTATTTATCGCTAACTTTGAGAAAAGAAAACTGTATATTATAAAATAACTAAAGAAGATTTGCAGCCATTACCAGGTAAAATTGTATATTTACGCGTTAATTTTATCTATTATTGTCCAAGAAAAATTAATTATATATGTTCGGATACGAATAGTACAGCTCAGGATGAACTTGACGAGAGTAACATCGCCCTTTTTAATATCTTTAATTTGAATTAAAACTTTCAATGAAAATTACATTAACTATGTGTCTGCAATGCCGGCAAATTTGACACAAATAAATCTGAGTAGAATAGATTAAGCCAATAAGAAAAGGTTTAATTCTAGCTGGAGTTAATTTTACTCCACCCAATCAGGGTTGTCGTCATTTTCATTCTAGAAGTGGCGAAGGGAGAGAAATTCAATTTTAACCTTTTCTAGGAAAACGGAGAAGATTACAAAGAGGTTTTGTATGTGTGACATGTACTTTTTTTTTTTTAGAGATCACAAATTCTCTTAATGTAGAAGTCTAGCTTGTGGTTAGTTAAAGAAATTTACACGGAGTGAATAAGCATAGATTTTTCTCATAAATAGATTGTTTTTTACATGTAAACAAAACAGAACTTATATTACTTCGTTAATACTGCAGATTATACTATTTTATTTTTATGATTTTATTTTTTAAATTTTATTAATTATATGATTAATTAAGTTAATGGTATTTGAATTATAACAAAATTAAAAATAAATTGTTATAATCTATTTAAAAATAGTAAATCATTTATTTATTTTTTAACACATTTACTTTATATTAATTTATATTTTAAAGTATATTTATGATATATTGAATGAGAATTTTAAAGATTACATTTTTCTATTTTTTTAATATTTAAAAGACTTACTCAATATAGTGAATATTTAAAAAAAAACAATGGAAAAAAACTTAATAGGCGTTGTACTTGATACACCATTAGTTTGCATTCGGACTGGTTTGTGGACTTCAAAGTCCATCAGCCCAATGATGTCTATGTATGTACGATACTACGATCCAATGATGGGTTTTTCTTCGTGTACCTAGCTTTTTTCGTATACACCCAACAGATTTTGGATAATTCCAACATTATCCTTCTGTAAAGCTCGTACTGATTACCAATTCATATGGACCATAATTTTTTATGTATATTTAATAGACATATAAACTTATATAATAAATTTTATAACAATTGATTTTGATATAATAATATACTTTTTTACATATATAAATTTTAAATAAAAATCATAGATTTAATAAAAATACATTATTAAACCTATGATTTTAATAACTTAGAGTCTAATCTATTTAATCAAATAAATTTCAATAAAAGCTTTTATCTGATTTATTTTATATAAAAAATTGGCCTAAATTAAGGCTGATCTAGACTTGGTCATTTCTTTCGAGCAATTTGATCCATTTTCAACCTTAATCATATATCACAAACTTATTAAGTGTTAACTTTATTAATAATTATTTTTAAAATTATACTAATAAAAAAGTGTAACTAATAATGTAAAATTTTTTACTTCATGACTAAACACAAGAAAAGTATGAGTGATGTGATAAAGAACCATTAACCTTTTCCGAATTAGTTTGAAGGTGATGTTTGAACACTTAAAGACTTCTACACGTCTGTTTGTACACGAGACACCCAATAAAAAAACACCAAACTAAGAAGTAACTCTTTGGTGAAATTGAAAAAAAAGGTAAATAGTCACTTTTGTCTTTCAATGTGTAATTTATTGATAAATGCGTCCCTGAAAGATGAAAATACAAATTTTAGTCCCTGGAAGTATAAAAACTGCGACAAAATACTCTATGTGGCACGGAGGGACAAATTTGTCATTGAAATGATTGTCAACGTGAATTGTCAGCATAGAGGCATATTTGTCATAATATTTTTTTGAATTTTCGTCTTCCCACTCTGTTGAAAATGCGTCCCTGAAAGATTAAAATTTAAAATTTAGTCCTCAATAGTATAAAAAATGTGAAAAATATATCAAGTTCTTATTCATTTCGTACTTATACAATATATTTTTTAAATTTCCTTTTAATATATATATTTTTATTATTTTGATTTCCTTGTCAAACCTTAATCTTTGTTGTTAAAAAAAACTTTATTTTATATTTTATAATTTTATCAAATTTTTACTAAATTTCTCACTTTTAATCTTTAAAATTATTTCATATCTCAATTTCAACTTAAGTATCCTTATATTTATATTGAAAATAATATATCGAGAGTTTTTAGTAGAAAAAACACAACCGCTCGTGGGACCAAATTTATTTATTTTTTTATTTAAAAAAAATAATTTAATCAACTATTTTTGTAAAAAAAATCTCACAAAATTTAAACTAGATAAAGTTAAAGTGAAATTATAAGTCTTTTTTCTTAATCAATAAAATGTATATATATATATATATATATCTCAAATATGAAAGAATCATTTGGATAAACCTTATGTGTTTTCACTGGAGACAACACTTATTATACATAATATGAATGAAATGAAAACAATTATTAACAAATAAAGAATCCAAATAAATTTAAATAAAAAATATAATAATACTCAAACTAATACAGAGGTTAACTTCAAAACAAAATAAAAAAATTAATAAAAAGATTTATTCTTTGCGGCAACCTTACATTTCAATTGATATACTGTGTGACAGAGTACGTAATAAAAATTAATAATTAATTAAAAATAAAATAATCAAAAAATAAACATCTTTCATTTTTTTTAATGGTAACTCAATTTTTTTATATCATAAAACTAAAGAATTTTATTTTATTTTAAAAAATAAGTAGTTATATTCATTAATTAAAAAACTAATTAACAATTTAATAGATGGATAAATAGATAGATAAGTAAAGTATAAGAATTCAGATCTTAAGTTGTATTTTATTTTATTGTTTTTTTAATTCCTTTTTCGCTAACTTCCCTCCTATACAATTCATTATTAACGTCCGAATATATTTGTCGTACTTTTTATACTTTTTTGGACTAAATTTTATATTTTCACGCATTTGTCAGCGAAGTGAAAAACAAAAAATCAAAAAAAATATATATTCTGACAAATATGTCTCTATGTTAACAATTCACGTAATCATTTTCGTGATAAATTTATTTTATTAATGGTAATGAACAAAAATCTAAATATATTTATTGTACTTTTTACACTTCAAAATACTAAATTTTGTAAAAAAACAAACTCCCAAACACACTTGAAGTGTGATTTGTGAATCGGAAGAATATATTCAACCTAGCAAGAATGATCATTTTTGTCGAAATTAATACCGCCTATTTTTTAAGGCTGTGAATCTATAATTAATTACATGGTCCCTACCCAACTGTATCAAAAAGTAAAATAAAAAGAAAAGGCTCACAGCTAAGCACAAACCTACACCGACAGACAGAGTATAACCGATTCGGAGGCAGAGGTAACCCACTAGAGGAAGCTGAATATCTTTTTTCCGTTTTCTCCATATAAAATTTGCAACTTAATATTATTTTCACTCTAACCCTACCATTCCGTAAAACCTTTCATGCAAACAGTATTTTCCATTTTGTTACATGTACAACTTGGATTGAGCTGAACATCGCAGCATGAAAACAAATGACAAATTGTATTTATATTCACAATTTCTTTGTACAATAAAGTATACAACAAATAGCGAAATAGGAAGAGAAGGAAAAGAAAACATGTAATAAGACAATTAATATAATGAGAGAAATAAAGAAAATAATTATAATAATGTAAAAAATAAAACACGAACCACCCATTGCTAAAGTCATTAGCCTCTTGGTTTTTCAAGTCAGTTTTTATTCCACATACTTTTACACCTACCATTCAACAGCTTTTTCCCTTTGCTATTCGTCCCATGAAATGATTCGATGCTTTAAAGGGTGCAAGTAGATGTAAAGAAAAAATAATGTGAACCAAACATTATTCTAAATTGCAGGCATATAATGAGAAAAATAATAATTTCTTTTAAGGCAGAAGCAACCCACAACTATATGACTCACTGAATATTGATTGCACTCTTAATTTGTGTGAGGCATTTTCGTTGCAAATTTAAAATCCTCAATCAAAAGTTTCCCATTTTGTTGTGACTACAACTGATTCAGAATGTTTTAACGGTTGCTGCTTCTTAGGATTTCCCTGTCTCCCCTGCATGTGATCACCACAATGCACCTTGCTCTCACGTGCCAAGTTTTTCTCTTCATTTTTCAGAGAAATTGAGTTTTCCCTTGCCATCCTCAACATATCTAGAGTCTCAATGTGTTTCTGAACTCTCCTAACCTTCACATAATGTTTTTTACCAAAACGTACAACGTTAATGACCCAAATAAATATCATGATATAGATTTCAGTTTTGAAAATCAAAGACTTAGTACCTGCTCTCTTCTCTGCAATTTCAGTTCACCCTCACCATTAATTTCATCCAATGCAATCAATGTTCTCATCAAATTCTCGGTCAAAGTCTCTATATCTAACTCTGCTATAACCCCACCTGTGGAAGCAGCAGCCTCCAAAGCTGCAACCTGTCCAATTTCATTGAATTGAAGAGTCGCAAAAATAGGTACACCAGTTCACAATGTGGAAATTAATAGTGTGAAACTACGCGTGTTTTTTTTGTTTTGTTTTTTTTCTTTTTTTTTTGCAAAACTAGGTGCTATTACCTTCTTGGCAAGTTTATCAACCTCCACCTTTATTTCTGTCAAGGATTTTGATGTCTTCTCCTTAGCAATTTTTAACGTCTCAAGTATCCTTCTTTCTCTACTCTCAATGTCCACAACAAGCACCAATTTTGATCCATCTTTGACCCTCTCAACATCAAGATATGACTTTGAGTCTCTCTCTTTTTTCTTGTAAATCAACTTCTGATCCTGAACGTGCAATCCTGTAGGTTCTGTTAACATTTTCTTCAATTCCCCTGCACCCCAAGGAACCACATTCCAATAATCCATCAATAATCTATCGAAAAGAGAGTAAAATAGTGTGTTCAGTATAAAGGGTCATTTAATCACAATTATCATAATAATGTCATTCAAACATAAACTGTTATATATGATTAGTGTATTGACTTTTACAATAACAACGTACAACGTGATTTGGTTTGGAGTGATAAGGTTAGGATGGTAAAAGGAGAAGGGAGGGAGAAAAAAGTTGTGGGTTCCATTCCCTCGCTAACAAAAAATTAACCATTAATAACTAATATTTGTCCATAAAAAACAACAACTATGAACTATGATTTCTGACTATAGTGTAAAGATTAAATTTTTAAATAAAATGAAGAGAGAAATGCCCAAGGATGGAATTACCGAAACTTGCATGAGAACTGATTTGAATTTGGTGATAGGATGAGCCATACTTCACTTTGACTTTGATGGTGAATTTAGATGCAGAATTTTGATTCAAATCCGAGTTACGTTTCTGCACGACCATTCCTCCTGGCCTTAATTCCCATTCAGCCACGTTTGTGTTGCCATGGCCACCAATGTCACTCCCTCTGCCCCTCGAAAACATGTTGTGGATCGTTGACTCTTTGACTGCAGTCCAAGCTTTATGGGTGAAATGGAAGAGTGCGGTGTGGTCTAATGTTTTCTCAGGGCAAAAAGGGTGTATCTGAAGAGGTTCTTCCCTTGGAGGGAGGGAAAACGAGGAAAGAAGAAAGAACCTTGACTTGCCCAAAATCAAAAGCCTCTTCTTCATGATGTAAAATACAATAAATGGAAGAATAAAAACCAAAGGAAAAGTTAAGGGAAGTAAGATTAGTATAATTTAAAGGGGAAGGAAGATAAAGCTACCAACCTTGAAGTTAGTGGTGTTAACGAAAACTAGCAGTCGGTGGAAGGAAAAAAACAGAGAGAATGTAGAAACCGACTGGGAAATAATACTAATAGGATAAGTGAAAGAAAGAAAGAAAGAAAAGAAAAAGAAAAACGAAAGAGAAACTGAGTGGCCGGCGTAGAAAGTATCAGAATTTGAAGAGAAGAATATAAAGAGAGAAAAGGTAAAATCAAATTTGGTAACGCGCAGGAAGACACAGAGAAGGGGAAATCTGTGGTTGGTGAGAGCCAAAACGGAGGTTTCACCCCGGATTACTGCACTGTCTTCATTCGTCAAATTTATTGCGTTGGAACTGTTTTCGCAATAAAAAGGTGGAACAAGATATTAAATGAGAAGATAGAACCCATAAATGGAGTGTTGTTGCTGCTCTTCTGTTTCACATTTTGTATTTCTAATCAAGTTTTTCGGCATTTTTTAGAACTAACAAAACAAAAAAAACTTGTCACAAAAATTTATAATAAATTTGTTATTTTTTTATAATAATTGTCTTAAAAATTATATCTTTTATACGTTAAAATTTCAAAAAAAAAATCTTTTTCTTTTGGGTAAAAAAATTAATACAATATACTATCATAATGCCTCTTTCACATCAACTACTGAAATATCAATTAATAGGAGGAAAGGTAGATACTTAACGAGCTCTATTATTTTATTACACCGCCTTTTTATATTTTTTTCCTTCTCTTTTTATATCTCTTATTTACAAAAGAAACTAACACAATGAATTATGAATCTATAAGTAAATATAATTTCTTGTAATAATTGTCATGGCAGAAGTGACAGAGTTACACGCCATGGAAAACAGAAGGGGAAAGGTACAGTGAAAAAATAGCAAAATCTGGAGCCAGCTTGCCGTTGTTTATGTACTTGAGCATTGAGCTCATTTTAGGCAAAATTTAAGAATATTCCTACTCAATAGAGAATCACTAATTAGTGCACAGTATTGACACTCTTTGTAGCGTACGTCATCCAATTCAGAACTACGATTAATGGCTGCATGGGCTCCCACAATTTTACGCTCACTTTATGTTTACAATGTTAATAGCATTGTGGTTATCCTCAGTTTGGACATTGAAGGTTGTAATAAATGCCATCACTATTATTAATGATTGGTTTCAAAATTTTAAACACCAAAACTATGGTTAGACTTTTTTAATTGCGCCTTTTGTTTAAAGAAATAAAAAAAAAACATTTATTTTATAATTTATTATATCAAAATATTTGTATTTGATCTTTATATTTATTAAGTAATTAAAAATATTTTAAAAAATATATATGTTTAATATCGCTTGACTTATATACATTCAGTACTTTTGGGACTTTTTGTGCAGATTTTAACATAACTAGTGTTAAATATGTTGATATTTCTTTAATAAATTACAGTTTTGGCTTTAAAATATATATATATTGAACCATCAATATTTTAGTATATTTTATATTACGTTAATTTTGATCTGCATGAATATTGTAGTAATTAATTTTAAATAAATATATATATATATATATATATATATATGATCTAACTGAAACAAACTTTTGAAACAAATTTTCAATCAAGTAGTCGATTTTAAAAAAATATTATCTAATTAAAAGTTATTAAATGATATAATTTGATTCATCTTTTATATATATATATATATATATATATATATATATATATATAATTTTCTCAATGTAACACTGGCCCTACTGAAAAAATCAGTATGGTTAAACAGCCCAAGAAAATAAATTAAACACCAATAGAACTAGGAAAGGAAAAGAAAAGCCTTCAACAACCTCCATAAGAAAAGATAAAAGAGGAGGAGCTTCGTCCTAACAAGTAGGAGAAAGTGAAACAAGATCACCCAAGTTAGCAAAGGGCTTGTTTGTATCGACGTTGTAAATATGGTGGTTTGAATCCTTTAACAGGAAGTTGGAGACAACAGAACGGTAATACAAGACATGCACTAAGTGGTCCACACAACGTCTGACTAAGCAAAAGCATAAACCATACTATAACAGTAATGAGATCTTGGGCAGGATTTGACAAATAGAAATATATCACAAAATAGGCATGTGTCACAATAAAAAGAAACATGCCAGCATAAAAAAGAGTAACACTTATTTCACTGTAAAAGTCCTGAAATTTGTTATAAGGATGTGTAAATGTTATTCACCAACACAAAGAAATATTGGAATCCCATCATCATTCTAAAATAAGTCCAACACCATGTTCGTTTTTTTTTTTTTTTTTGCATTAGTGACATTTAAAGAACGAAAATACCGGAGAAACCAGTTGATACGTCAGGAATACATTAAGACGAGAATGGTACTTTGATTAATGGATTGAATAATTTTATTTCACCTTCAACAAACTTAACGTTATGGGAACTTCTCGCTCTCCCTCCCTGTTCCTTTTTTTCTTATTGGCATGGTCTAGAAATACTTGAAATAGGCAATTAGAGGCCACACATGCAGTAGAATACTACCTCACCTTATCGTATATCTCAGTCTTAAGGCAAAAGACATTTTCAGGACATTCTAAACCTACACAATTTAGATATCCTTAGGTCAGTTAGGTAAGCACTGTCCCAGACATTTTCAGATAGGTGCATTTCAGAATAAAAATGAAATTCTTAAGACCTATGATAGGCAGTTCCGATCCAAAATTTTCTTAGTAACAATGCCCATACTTTATGGCCAACAAAGCGGGTACCATTTTTGTACAAAATGACAAGAAAGTGACTTGGAGAGTTGAAAACTAGATGGTACAGTTATGTTACCATACATCAGAGTATCTGCATATTTGTCTATGGTTAAGATTTGAAAACTAGAGCCTCTTGCAGTAATTGTTAGGAATAGAGAGCTGAAAGTAGAGAGAAATCACAGAAATACAAATGTTTCTAACATTTCTTCAATAACTGCTTTTATCAAACCTGCCAACAAGAAGTTTCTTATCACAGAAATACAATTCAATGCTAAAGCCAAGAGTATGAAAGCGCCCAACCATTTTCAAGACCAAAGGAGCTGTTACAACAATGTTGAAAACCAGGGCCAGAAAACCTGTGGGAACTAGAAACCCTTCTGCCGCATTATCCTAATCTGATTTCAAAAATTCCAACAAGAATAAACAGCATTGTCACCTCACTGTTCCTTCCGAGCTTTAGATCTGGCAGGCTTTCCAGGTTTAATTACTTTACCAAGAAGAATCATAACAACAGGAACAATAGTTCCAATGTAATACACGCTTCCATATGATGCAAGAGTTTCATGCAGACTTAACACCTATTCAAACATAATCATAGAAAACTTGTAAAAAAACTTTGAAATCCATATTGGCCTGTTTAAGTCTGAAAATACAAATGTACATGTGTGTGTTATGGTGTTTGGGGTGGGGGGGACTTGTAAGAAAGAGGACTAACCATGAAACCAACACAGGAGTAATTTAGAACCAAAAGTGTATAAGCAAAATTTGTAAACACCAACACATTCTTAACCAGAGACATTGTCGGAGGCACGGCTTGCTGCCATCTGTAAATCACTGATTGAAAAGAAACACAGCAACTCGAGTTAACTAACTAACTGAAGAAAGAACCGCAAATGAGCAAAGTTCAACATTATACCTCTGGAACCAGCAATCATTAATGCTGACTGAACAAAGAATATTATGTATCCAGGGTACAAGCCCTACAATGAAAAAGTCGAAATGTTAGGGGGAAAAATGATGTAAAAAATCCTTACACATAAAAAAAAGAGATCGACAATATAAAATACCAGCACACCAAAGTTGTTTCATGCAACAGTTTCTTCTTCAGCTTTCTAAAGTGGATCTTTTTTTCCCAAATAACATAGTAGAAGAAATTAATAGATATATGTATACCTGGTATCAACTATCACATACTGCTTACTCACAAGTCTAAAGACTATTTGTCTAACAATTATTTATTCCAAAAAAAAAAAAAAGACATGCATACATGCATACATACATTTGTTGCAATTATAGTAAAGCTTGAAGCAATAATAATGCAGATACCAAGATACAGTAGCAATAGAATTTTACTCACATGCCAAACGGCACTAACGGTCTGAGTGGCAAGTAGCTGAAAGAAACCTGGTTTCTTCCCAGTCTGAATAAGCCTTTCGTAAACATCTACCAAAACCCAAACAACAAGAAAATTACAATTTTATATTTTATTGTCAAGCTTTATGAATGACATATAAATAGGTAATCTACATCAATTTTCAATTTTGCATCTAGCTAAGTCTACAGTGTAAGAACAATAAAAAATATTTAAAATCAATTGTTGGTAGCTTCACTATTTTTTTTTTTGGTCCAGGGTTGATGGCTTGCTCATGCTATAATTTAGTGTAAACAAAAACCATGTTCTAACTCAAGAAGAGAGATTATTAGCATGGCCCAACTAATCCCTGATACAAAGTTCAGACTAAGTCCTTTTTTTATAAACTTCTAAGTATTTATAGTTATAGGAGAAGAAAATAAGAAAGTAAAAATGTAAAATCAATAAAGCTTCTTCCATAAGTCGACTTATGTACTTCAACTTCTATAGAAGCTCTTTCATTTAACTTCTCCAAAAGCTGATTAACTTATAGGATAAACTTAATTCATTTGACCTTTTTCTAATTTTCTCCTCCCATAAGTGCTAATTGAAAAGTTCATCCAAATTCAGATGTTAATAAAGAACCATACGTGTGTAGGTGTAACCACCTAAAAAATACTATGGCCAAATTGTTACCAGAACTTATAAATGATGCAGCCAGGACCGTAAACTAAGTTCTATGCCTAAATTGAATAATGGCTATATCCTACTGAGATAGTTAATCAAACCCTGCAATAAAAGCATTCAATCTCATTAGCAAGAAACTCACAATGACGAAGCCAGGTGCTGACTTGAATATTCCACACAGCTGGAATAGTAACTGCACTCTTTGCAAACTCAACACCAATTATATCAACATTTTTGGCCCGGTCCCAGCGAGGCTTAGGTGGGGACGAATCAGTCCAGCCACTGAACCCCAGGCCAGAGATGATAATAGAAGCTTCTGAAATTGACCAGATGAAATAATACTTCCAGCGTGCAGTAAAGCCAGACATATACTGGTAACTTAATTTTTTCCAGAAACACCATTCATGGTAGGTAGGATCAGTAAATTTGGACAAAGGAAAATGAGGCACGAGGTTTAAATACATGGCCATGCAAAAACCAGCTTGGAGAAGAGCCCGAAGGGTCGCCCCGTAAGGTGATGGCGATGGCCCTTTTGCTTCAGTGCCCCAAATCTGCCCATAATAGCAATAATAAAGACTAATAATAAAATTGAAATAACGAACACGAGAAGTTGAGAAAAATCATTCATAACTTATCAGCATTAAAAATAAAAAAAAATAAGAAGAGTAACTGCTCTACTACTGGAATTTTTTCAGTTCAAATTTAAGGAGAATTCAGCATTCAATGCCAGTGCATTCTGCTAATTCTTATCAACCAAAATCAGGATAATAAACAGTTAACAATAAACAATACCCCTTTTCCTTCAGTCCAATCAAGATAATCCTTCATTTCATAAACAGGACCAGCAAAGTGACTTCCACAGCAGAGGCAGTAACCAATGTACTCAATCAAGGAAGGCAACTTGATCAAACGGTACTTCTTCTGAGCCTCACGCAAACCCTCCTCTTTCAGCAAACCATCGTTGTAATTAACCGCACAGGAGATAACCTTGAGCGTCAAAACCATTAAAGCCCCTATTCCCAAACCAACCAGGTACCACAATTAATGACCAAACCAACCAACTTTCACCTCAAAATAACCTTACCAGTCAATTCCCTCATTCCTCAATCTAAATAATAAAATATAAAATATAAAATAATAGTAATTAATTGGCGCTTACCAGTGGCATCGATGCCACCTTCCTTCCATGCATCACCGCTCATGTAATACACGTGGCTGCAGAAGAGAGAAAGGCAAACGCGGGGCTAGGTCAAAGAGAGGGGGGGAGAATTGAATAGTGAAGAGAAAATAGATCGATTGTACGAACCAGCCAATGAGGTAGCCAAATCCGAGGAAGAAGGTGAGGATGCCGCATCGAGGACGATAGAGGAGCATGGAGGCGTAGCCAAGGAACATGGGGACGAGGAAGTGGAGGTTGGAGGAGAAGCCGAAGGAGAGGTAGGAGAGGGCGACGCCGACGACGGAGGAGTAGAGGTGCTTGGGGAGGCCGCGGGGGAGGAAGCGGCAGAGGAAGCTGAGGGGCACGGTGGCGGCGAAGCAGAGGAGGAAGCGGAGCACGGGGACCGAGACTCCGATGGAAGTGGCCATAGAATCCATGGACATGGCTGTAAGTGAGAGAGTGTGAGATTTGATTTGATGGAAGCGAAGAAGAAGAAGAAGAAGAAGATTTATTTATGGTGCTTTCTTCAACTCAAGCTCTCAATTGCTCAGAATATTAGTGAAATGACGCGCCTACCCCCTACCAAGTACCATGCCAGCCTCCTTTGCGTGACCTCAACTTCCTACGGATCTTTCTTAGTTCGTACTCTGTCATGTCTTCTTTGGAAACTCCGTCTATTTTTTTAATCACGTTTTCATAACAAAAAACTAAAATAAATACCAAGCTTTTTTTATTTAATTCGATTAATTCTTCTTGGTATAACAACAGAAAACCTGTATTTTCTACCTTGATTCAAGTTATCCTCGTATATAACTGATACTAATAAATATATACAGTCAGGTTATTGGTATCTAACTACCTGTTCACTGTTCACATTCTTTATTTTTTTATAATAATATTTTTTCAACATTTACTCTTATTTAAAGCTATTTATAAGGCTGATTTATGTCAATGATTTTATCATTTTAGTCTCTTGTTTTAATAGATCTCTACTTATCTGATGTGAGAATATTTATATTTTGCTTATTTCTTCTATTTTAAAATTATTTTCTAGTGCATTTTAAATCACTTTTCTTCAATATGTTTTTATAATAATTATGTAACGTTTTTAAAAAAATTATATAAACATATTTTCGTATGCAATAAATCGTATAAATTTGTCTATTTTTGTATTTTAGAAAATTTTAGATGTAATAATAATATATCATTATTCTAGATGCACCAATTGAGTTTGTTCGGTCACTTTATTTCTCAACCACTTGATTACTAGTATATCCGTATATATGGTTGATATTACAACCCAGGGAAATTAGTTGCATTGAGGGGTTAGCATAAGTTCATGTTTTTTTATTTTAAAAAAATACAGAAGGAAGAATTTTAAGAGTTCAATTTTTTTAGAGAAGTGATATTTCTACAATACTATTTTCTTTCTTATATATAAGAAATAAAGATTTATTTCATGAAGACAAATAAAAATAATTAAATTAGTTAATTTTAGTTAATAATATCACAAATTTAAATTTTATTTTAAAAATATCCATAAAAATAAATAATTTAAGTGGTGATTGTATTTAATAATAATACTTATTTTTTCAGAGGTAGATTTTTTCACCAATGAATATAACTTATTTCATTAATAAAATTTACAATAAATAAGAGTATATAAGAAAATTAACAATTAATGCATTTGGAAATAATCGTATGTTTCTTATATTTAGAAACACAAAAAAGAAAATTCTCATTTGTTTCTTATACATAATAACCAAAATAATAACGTACCACAAAATATTTTTTTTAAACCAATAATAAATGATCATTTTGGTCCCTAAAAGATACATCATTGAAAATTATGTAAAATGTGAATTCAATAAATAATTAAAAAATTGAAAAAATTAATATCAAATTGTTTTCCTACATTTTTCATCATATTTGTAGTCATTTCATTTTAAACATTAATTGGATTTCATAATTTTCATATAAGTGAATAGATCTTTTAAATCTCAAATTATTCAAAATCATGTTCCAAAAAAAACAATCATTATTTTAGAAGAATCATTTTGACTCACTTTAAAAATATAAAATAATATTTTTCTTAAATAATGAATTAAATTGAATATAATCAAAAACACGAAAGACTAAAAATATATTTTAGCTTATATATATCATTTTCATTAATTAAAACATATTATAAATAATTTTAACATGAATATTATACCTACGATTGGATACAAATTTTACAATTGGTTGACATATCTGACCCGACTTAGTTACGACACGGTCTACTCAGGTTGAACCCATGGTAGTCTGGTTTAAGACTTAAAAATTTTAGACTTTTAATATTTTATAATATTGTTATAAGACTTCAAAGTTTAAAATTCTAGACTTCAATTTTATTTCTTTATGTCTTGTTCAAGATTATTTTATTCTAGACTATTATGTAAGCACAAAATGCTTGTCATTTTTCTAATTTTTTTGTTATTATAGTTCTAGCTTGTTGTAGATGTGGTGTGTAGACAGTGGAAAATTAAATTTAACTAATATTTTTCTAATTTATTCACAATTTAATTTTCTAAAAATTGTTTTTTATTGAATTTTATTCTTTTAAAAAGAAAAAAATGATTTTAAAAATTTTAGGTGGATTGATGGATCCACCCGTTTAATCCACCAACTCATGGTGACCCAAGCCAAATCAATTTTTCAAGGCTTTACCTTGTGAACTAAGTTGGATTGATCCATTTATCGAGTGAGTCAAGGAGGGTTGAGAGTCCAATTGCCACTCTAGTTACAATAGTGGTAACACAACAACAATAACAATATTAATAATTATAGTTGTGGTGATGATGTTGACAAATCTCATTTTTCTATTTTAATTTATAAGTAAACTTCATCATTCTCATTTTTATTTAAGGAAAATATTCTCATACAATATCCTTCTTTCTCTCTCTCATATATATATATATATATATATATTAGTAGGATGCATTATGCATTTTAGATTTAAATATACTTTTGTTGCTGGTTATTTTGTTTTAATCATGGTAAGATGTCATTTTTTTTGTTTTAGCCATTATGAGTTAGTCCTTTTGAAAAAAAAAAAAAATCAAAACTAAAATAAAATAAAATAAAAAGATTTAAAAAAATACACGAGTCACTTTAAATATATACAATTTTATAAAGATTAAAAATAAAACAAACACTACATTACAATAACCAAAAAATATATTAAAGCTTAAATTCTATTACCTATACCCCTGTTTGTGTTACCTCAACATCGCTCGGATCATCGTCAACTTTATTACTCACGTTCCTATATTCTTAAATAAAAATAAAATAAAAAATCAAATCCAATAAATCTATAATCATAATAATATATAAAAGAGATACAGAAGTTTGGTATACACATTTACTTGAACTAAATTATCCTTCAAAATTATATAAATCTTATGTGAGGATTGTGGATATTGGACAATTAAAATATACTAAAATATAAAAGGTGAAAATCAAAATAGTTTCTATGACATCTTTTTTCCATCCGTTTTTTCTTTTCTCCCACTCCTAACACGTTCAAGTTAGTTATTCTTATTTGTATAATTTTCTTCTTTCCTTGGAAGTTTATTTGAGATTATTATTTAAAAATCCTGAAACTGATAAACCCACAATAAATAAACTAGCAAAACATTGAAACATAAACAACACAAAGTAAACATGAGTCACCAATCTTCCTCCTTAAAACCTCATTTGCATCGAGATCCGTTACTGAATATTTGTGCCCTCCACAAAGAGAAAAAAATGAAAGGGTTCTCTTTTGTGTGCATCAATATCAAAAACATTGAGTTTCAATCTTTTTTTCTCTTTCAGAACTTGCTCATTTTAATCTTGGCTTTGTGTGTTGGTTTCATGTTTTACATTTATTCATATTGTTTCTACCATTGAATCATGTAAGATATCAAGGGCAACACAACATTCAACATTCAACCACCTCATATGTATTGCTCATCCTCAAGTTACATGCTTAGTGTTGGACTAACTTCCTTCTCCTATTGAGATGCAAATGTAAAACATTTGCTTCTTTGGATTAACTTCTTTTCCCTGTTGATTTATTGGAATTTTTTCTTAATCAATTTTCCCCCTATCAATTAACTTCATAATATTGTTTTACATTTTCATTTTTTTTTCACTTTGCCTTCTTTTGTTCTTTTTCTCCTTCTTCCTCTGCATGATGTGGTCAGCCTCTGAAGGTATTGTTTTGCACTTCAACAATTATTTTTTTGTTTTGCTTAATTTGCTTTATTTTTCTCTTTCTTTCGCTTTACTCGTCCGCTAAAAAATAGAAATGCAAATTTGAAATGCAAATAAGTTAAACTAGAAATGCAGAAATATAATAATTGTTTGTGTATATTTATGGTAACTGCATGGATTCGAATAGTCACATTAAATCTTTGTGTCCTTCATATTTTGCAGATACACTTTTTAATTGAGAAAGAGAAATCAACATGTCTCTTCCCCATCGATCCTCTTTTAGTTTCAGGTATTATGCTTTTTTTGTATAATTATAGGTTTGTGACTTATCTATTAACATATTATTGTACCATGCCTAAATTTTATTATTTTTATTTTCTTTTAAAGTTTGTCAAAATGATACTGTGATTACTTTTTCTCTTTACTTGCTATCATATTCTCTCTTTATTTCTTTTTCCATTTTTTTATTCTCTAAATTATTTCTTCTCTGCACACCCGGACTTTATTTAATCCAAATTTTTGTTTACGTAAGAGACAAACAGAAAGTATTTGCATCCGCTACCACAACTTACGCAGAAAAAATAATTTGTAATCCAGTATTGTCATATAGGATAAGAATTTTAATTTTAAACCAACTTTTAAGAAAGAACATTTTAATTTTTATTTTAAAAGTAAAAATTATGATTTTTATTTTAAAACTGAAACCAAATAAAAAAAAAATACATCGTTATCTTATTCAATTTTCAAGTTTTAAAATTTTCTTTCTTTTTTTTTAAGTTAAATAAATTTTAAAACTGCATGTTGATAATTATAAAAGTAAGTAATCTACCATTTTGATTAAATGAAGAATGGATTTTTTAATTTTTATTTTAAAAGTAAACATTATGATTTTAATTTTAAAATTAAAACAGGATAACAAAAAACTACCTCTTCATCTTATTCAATTTCCAAGTTTTAAAATTTTCTTTCTTTTCTTTAAATTAAATCAATTTTAAAGTTGCATGTTGATAATTGTGAAAGTGAATAACTCATCATTTTGGTTGAATGAAAAATATTTTTAAAAGAAAAATTAAATTTAAAGTATTGTTTTCTTTTAAAAATTATAATAAATTTTAGAAAACTAAAATCAGAAGAAAAAAAACTATGGAAACTCAACATAATTATAAACATATTTTAAAAATGGTATTTTATAATTTTGAAATCATTTATTTTTTAAAAGTTCTCATATTTTATGATGAAAAAATTGAAATAGAAATTAAATCTTAGTATAAAAAAAGGAATAACAAAAAAAAAAAATACAAACACACAAGCAAAATAACACTTGTGTTTCCACTGGTAAATAATAACGCACTTATTTTTAACTTTTTATTTCAATAAATTGTTCTGTTCGCGGACATAAATAGTAGAAGTTATCGTACTACCACGATAAATATACATGGTCAGTATTTTTCTTCTTCTTCTTTTTTTTTTTTACTGAATACATGGTCAGGTTATTTTAGTATGACTTTTCATGTTGTTTGTGGGGCCTTGTTATCTTCCACGATAAATTATATTCCATATTGTTATCTTTTCTGTGTTGTTTGTGGGGCCTTGTTCCCTGGACAGTAGCTATATATGTAGATAGATTTTGAGCTTCCAATATCAGAAAATATAAGAGCAAGTTCTTCCATAGTCTCTCTCTCCCTCTTCTTCTATGGAGGTTCCTAGCCCTCGAAGCTAGGTGGTTCTCGTTCCCAAGTTTGGTTCCTAACACCACTGCATAATCGGGTTTTCAATTTCTCATTGAATTGAATAGGGTTTAATTGGGTTGAAGGAAAAACCCGACATATAATATCTCATTGTATAATTGGATTTTTCAATTTACAATTAAGATTGTAAAAGAAGAAGTAAAGTGAAGCCACCAACAACCCAATAAAACAAAATGGTAAGAAGAAAACCTGTGAAGAAAGTCGAAATTACTGGACATTAGATAAGCCACGTCCGTTTGTGCATTTCGTACTAATTTTTCTTCTTACTATAAAGCATTTTTCTTTACATAATTTTACACTAATTATTATTGTAATAAAATAATAAATATAACTAATTTTATACTAATTAACATTAACTATTATTATAATAATAATATATAAAATTAATTTTATATATATATATATATTGATAAAATATGAAATAATTTTAGATTAATATAAAATTCTATATAGAATATGTGAAAAAAATTGAACCTGCGGTCAATTTTGAGAAAATATTATATAATTAAATGTTTATAAATTGTACTACCAACACCCGTCAACTACTCAACTTTATTACTCACGTTTCTAATTTCATGGGTAATACCAAACCCAATAATTACATAGTTGTTTTTAACTTTTTATTTCAATAAATACATTGTTCTGTCACAGAACAGTAGAAGTTATCCTCGTACTAGTATACTATGATAAATGATAAATATTATACATGGTCAGGTTATTATAGTAAGACTATTGTGTTTTTTGTTTTTTATTTTTATTTTGTCTTTATTTTATTTTACTGGGAATATTGTCTTCATTTAAAACTTTAAGAACGTCAATATATATTGATTATTTTATCATTTAATCTCATTTTTGGATAATTCCTATTAGTTATTATAATTGTTTGTTTTTCTTTCATTTCTTCTATATTAATCATTTTTCTTTAATCCTCCTTTATATTTGAAAAATGATTAATATAGATTAATGGAAAATGATTAATATAAAAAAATGAATATATTAATGGATAAAAAAGTGTTAGTACTAGCAAGTTTATCAAACTCGAGAGTTTATGTAAATATGAGAATTCTATAGACTCGACTCGTGACTCAACTCATAAACTCGTAAGAGTCTATTTCATATAAAAATAATAACAAAATATTTATAAATAACATACTAATTAAACATTTTAACAATATAATAAAACAAAATAATAAATCATGCTCAAGTCTAGTAATAATACATCACTACCCGATAATAACTTGCAGAGATTATAATAGTGGTAGATCATTCTCATCGAGAATCTGATGTTATTAGAGAATAAAGATTTGATATTATTGAAGGTGAAAATTTTGTATTTGAGAATAATAAACTAAATGAAGGTATGTTGAATGCTATAAAGACAAAAAACTAAAAAAATGACTTACATTTTGGTCTAATTTTTTTAACTTGCTAACTCGTTAACTCGGTGATAAACTCGAAAGTCTACCGAGTTTACTTAGAGTTTATAGAGTTTGTTTATATTCTATTAAAAAAAGAGTTTACTCAAGAGTCAACTCGTAAAGGACAAGTGGACTCGTAAACTCATACGAATTAATGAGTTAACTTGAGAGTTTGATAACCATGAGTATTAGTATGCTGGAGAAAAGACGTAGATCTATTAAATCATTTTTACATTAATTTCTTTAATGTTTAAAAATATTACACTAACTTTTTTTTATACACTGACATTCTTAATGTTTTCCCTACAAAGGTGGTTATGTATAGAAAGTGTTTGTATAATTTTAAGAAATTTCAGAAATGATTAACATAATTTACTCTATTTATTGTATTCTAGACAATGAGTTTATTGCAAGACTTCAGGCAGAAGCCCAAGGAAAGATCAAAGATGGAACTCAGAAATGGACTAAAGCCCAAATGGATCACTTAGGCCGCAAGATGCAACGTTTGGGCATTTATTTCTTGTACTGCCACTATTGCATCATGTAACTCTCTATATTCTGGAAAGTCTATTTTAAAATGGGGTTGTTCAAAATGCAATGTAAGGTGCAGGATGAAATAGTTGGAGTGAAGAATGCAATAGCCCAACGTTTGGTGTGGAAATTTAGAGTTTAGCCCGACTAAGCAGTATGGGCCAACATATTAATGGTACCATTATATTGTATACTTGTCTTTATTTGAGTTGGGATAATATTTATAGTTTTTTTTGGATATTTTTTGTGTTAGTTCTATAATTATAATTAAAATTAGAAGAAAAAAAATTATGCACTGACAAGTGTAAAAATTGTTACGGTCATTCAATCACAATTCATTATGTATGATAAGTTCGTTGACTTTTAAAATAATCATCTTAAACTAATTCAAAATAGTGATTTGTAATTAAATGATAGTGTAAAGTCATTAAATAGATATTAAACTCTAAAATTAGACTTTCACCAAACATGAATAAAGGTTGGCACTTAAAGTTTGCATTGAATACTGAGCTAAAACTCCAATTTTGTTTGCAAAAAAGATTTGTTAGAGGGTTTGTCTATTATAAAATCAATATTTAAATACAGTTATACCAAGTGTTTATGTCTAGAACTTTTTTTTTCCCTATGGTACGCTTAGAACTTATTAAAACCCTTTTAATAATTTTCAGACGAACAAAACCCATTGTTAACTCTTGTTATACTCTCTATACACAGTTGTTTACATTATATCTTAATATTTTAGCCATTGTAATTGATTACACTGGACGCACTACAGAGGTTGATCGTTGGCTCCACAAGTGTACCAATCTCACAATTAATAGGGTTACTGGTAGAATATCATTTCTACGACATTGAATTAGAATGCACGCTAGAGATCAACCAAACACTACCGAAGACGGATTCAAACAATGGAGATCAAATGGATTTATACTTCGTAAATATTTGAATTAAAATTTCCAAACTTAAATTTGAATGAGTGTCATTTTGAAAACCAATTCTTTCCCTTCCTCTGAATTTTAAGGTAAAATTAAGACAAAACTCGGATCCATTTAAAAACCAAACATGAAACTTTTGAAGTTTTATCTTTCGAAAATACGTTGAGGTTCTCCCGACAGAAAACCAAGCATACCCTAAAACGTGGGGGCAGTGAAAATGTAGAAAGGAATACCACATTTGAAGTAAACTAGAAAGTGTAATCGACTTTATCCCATAAACTAAAAAAGTAGTCCACTTAATTCGTTTTCTTCAAATATGATCCACGTTTCCTTGTCATCAAATGGTCTTTTTTGTTCCATCTGCCACAAGTATATAATATTCTTCACCATACAAGGTTATGATAGAATGTTCCAGTCCTCCAGACTAATTAAACAAATATTTATACATCGCCTCCTTGCTTCTACAAAATTCTAAACCTTAAAGAACCATATTAAAAACTCGATTCTCTATTCCTCCTGATGCGGCCTACGCTCTATACATATAAATACTAGTATACATTCATATGTATTTTTTAGCAAAGGTTAAGAGTAGTTTAAAAATGCTTTAACCTTTCTGAATTCACTTGGATATATCAGCACAGAATCTAAACAGAGACCCCCTTTAGTATGTGTGCAATCAATTTGAGTCATAGAGAATTTAACTTTTGTTGATGCATTGCCATCCTCGACAACAAAATCGCCTGCGTGGTAATAGATCCATTTACCTGGTCCGTTCAGAAAACACTGGGATGCAACATACTGTCCATCTGAAGTCCATAGCTGGAAACGTACAGGCTTTTTGTCCCAACCATGAACATGCTCGGTGTTGCAGACTCGTCGTCCAAACCTCTTGCCGGCTCGCCCCAGATGTATTCTGAAGAATACGCTGTATTTCCCAGCTGGAAATGGGAACTCAACTTCCCCATCCACTTCAAACCACCAGATTTGCTGGAGGTATGCAACACTGCTGAATCTGCAAATAAAGGAGATGAAACTGGCTTTACTCCAAGGCGCTCTATTAAAGCAAATCAACATTTAAACAAGACTTATTTTGGCAATTAAACTACTAAATTAGAGCTTCACAACTTGCATCACCAACCAGAATAACAATAGAAAATGAAGTGCAATCTTCATTATCATAAATGTTTTCCTCCACAACATCACAAGTCAAGAACAAATTTCAGCCAACACGGAACAATCCCAAAAGCTACAAGTTTGACATGATAGGTGAATTTACAGCCAGAAGACTTCTGAACATGGGAAAAAAAAAAAGAAGCAAACAGCCCCCAAAATTACCAGGTAATAATTGTTGCAATAGGCATGGTTTTAAATTGTGGTCACAAGCACAATATCAAAGTCTTTTAGGCCTCCACAACTGCAATTACAGTGACATTATCCACATATGTCTGCAATTTTCCACAACATAGTCGCAATCATAATTTAAAGCCTTTTACAATCCCAGTTAGCCCCTTCAACTTCAATCAGTTTATTGATCTCATCCTATGGTTGAAATGATTTCATTATTTCAGTGAATACAAAAGAGTAAAGGGGCAGAGAGTGACACAATCAACTTTTGACAAAAAAAAAAATGTAGCAAAAATAGTCATACCCTTTGAACAACATATACAGCATATTGAACGACTTCAAACAAGGGAATAAAATGCAAAGATAGCATTCTACTAAAAACGATATAAACAAAAAGGTTAGCAAATAAAAGGATTAGCATAAAGGATGTGGAATGGAATACAAAGAACATCATATTACTCATATTAACATCATTTGGTATATGGTATGATATTCTAGGAACTCAATTGATTCTAATTTTGGAACCTCTTTAGTACTTCACAGTTACTAGGTAGGTTTTTTTTGTTTAACTTAATACTTAGGGTTGTTACTTATTTAGGGGTGTCTCTCAACCCACCAGCGTTCTCCCACTAAATAGATCGCTTTCACTTAATTAACCTAGGCTAAGTAATAGAAAGAAAAGGAATGAAAATGTTACCTAGATTCGTCAGTGGGGATATGGTTCCAGTTTCTCCTATCATCAATCCCTGTTATGGAGAGTCCCTTGGCCGAAACGCACAAACACAGTTTACCCATGCCTCGATCCAGCCAAACTTTCTGCAAAACACACACACGAACACATCTCTCTCTTCAACTCCACTTCCTCTCACATTTTATTTTATTTTTAAAAAAAAAGCACAAACCAATAATAATCATGATAAGGTTATTAGTTATTATTACCTTGGTGCCGTCGTCGAGAGAATTGAGCCTGCAAAGCCTGGCGTAAATCCCTCTCTTGCCCAAATGGGAGGGGAAATCGGCGAAGATGCGGCGGAGAAGGACGTCGTAATTGGGCGGCAGCTTGGACTCCCAGACGAAATCGGCGGAGGAAGCGCCGCGAAAAGCGCGATTGAGGGTTGCGAGCTTGCAAATCTGGGGCGGATCCATGTAGGTCATGATCTGAGCGACACAACTCTCGGGCAATTCGCCCAAACTCGACGCCGGCGACGATTCCGACGGCGCCGGCTGGGAGGACGAAAAGCGAATACCCATGAAAACGTTAAGTTGAAATGAAAATGAAAATAGGAACAGATTTAAGGAGGAATTGGTTTTCTGCCTTTGTTTGTTTCCGCTAGACAGCGGGATCTGACCTGGACTTGACGGAATGCATCTATATCTCATCTCAATTATATACCATCACTCTGATCATTATTTTTAATATTAAAAATCAATTAAACTAATAATAATATCTCTCATTATTGATAATTACCGTAATTCAATGAAAACTGGTAATAATCCGATAATGGTTGTTGCTTTTTCGTCAAAGGGGGGGTTTAAATAAAATATAATATTTTCTTTTGAGGAAAAAATAAAATATTAGAAACTATAAGTTTTTTCTTCAAGTCAAACTTGCATTTAATTAATGTTAAAATATCGATATTATACTAGTCTGAATGATATTTGACTTATCCCTATAAACATAATTTTAGGTTTAGTCATAACTAAAGGACAGAACAAGAAAGAATAGACATGAGTAGTAATTACTCATTACCTATCCTTTTTGGATAAACATCCGTTATATGTTCATCTCGGATGCTTGTAAGTATTTTTTAAGTGGATACTTATGAATATACATTATTATTATTATTATAGTTGACTATATTTTTATTTTTTTTCTAATAGTTCTTCAAAGATATAATTTAACGGTAAAAATTAAAATTATTTAAATATTCCACAAATTGAAATTATTAAATTTAGAAACTAAATTTCAACTAAAATTAAAATGCTTCAAATTCACAAATTAAAAAAATAAAAGAAAGAAACTAATAAACTAAAACAATACAATCTCATAAATCCAAACAAAACTTAATAAAGTATCATACTTTAATTTTACAAATTTAAACAAGGACATTAAATAATTTTATTATAAAATATGTTTAACAAATACACGCATGACGTCATTCAGTTTTATGATTGCATTGAAGAGTCTCTATTGACTCAAATAAATATATATTTTCTACTCAAAATATATTACTTTTACAAATATAATAACTAATAGGATATAAAAAATATCAATATATTTATATAAATATTATTTTAATAAAATTAATTAAATACTACCTTTATACGGGTGTTATCACCACTTTCATTGATTATAATTATAATTTTATGCCTTAATTTCTTCACAATAAAATATAGAAATTGTAATTTTAAACTAAATTTAATTCAGTCTTGTAACCATTTTTTTAAATTCATTCTTATAGAAATTATGAAATAATATATATATATATATATATATATATATATATATATATATATATATATATATATATATGAATAACATTAAAATTTTGAACAATTTATTGTAAAAAAAATCTATTATCTTGTATTTTTTATTTTGTTATATTTCTAGTTTTCTCATTTCTTTTCAATTTTTCTTCAACGAAACACTCTTAAATTTATTTCATTTTATTTGTTTTAATTTTTCTTTTCTATTTTTATCTATCATATTTCTTATCAATTCTTTACTTTCGTACTAGATACACCCTTCATCTCATTTTTTCACTAAATCATATGGATAGGATCCGTTTTCATGGTAAAATTAATGTTTTTTTTATTAAATCTTAGTGATTCAATTTAAATAATCTAAAGGCTGGAGTTAATTAACTTAAAAAAATTAATTAGTAAATCACGAGATATGATTTTATTGTTTTCAATTAAACTAATTGATAAAAATCACTAATGATAAGACTAGATAATATTTTTCATGATATCGGACAATTTTATCTACATAAAACATGAGATCTGAAAATATTTATCATCTTCACCTTTCTTTGCTAAAAAAAGTTTTGAAGTTAAAATTTGTATCATTATCCGTACTCTCAGAAGTAGAACTTTCCATTCGCTCCACTTCAATGTAACAACAATGCTTCACAATTCAATAATTAATATTCCTAAAAGATATAAAAAAGTAAAAAAAAATTATTATGATTTACTGTCATTTTTTTATAGTTAATATTCTCTTTTATGATCATATAAAATTGCCCAATACACAAGAAAAACATTACATATGGATAGGAAAAAAAATCAATTCTATATTTTTCTTTTGAAATATCAAAATTATTAATAAATCCAAACCTAATATAAAGAGTGACCAATCTTTTATAAACTGCGTAACCCCAATAAGAACAGAGTAAAAGAAAGACGAGCATAGATGCTAAATATTTTTTTTAGCAAAGAAAGACATACATAGATGGTATTTTTTTATGAAATTCAAAATCTTGTTTTAATGAAGGTAGGATGGACAAATATCAATGAAAAATATTATATGGTGTTGTTATTAATTATTTTGATTAATTAATTTAATTAAAAATAATAAAATCATATCTCATGATTTATTAATTAGAATTTTATTTTATTTCAAATGAATCAACTACATCTTTAATCTTTAAATCATTTAAATCGAGTGACTGAGATTTGGTGTAAAACATTTATACACATGCAACATATTCTATTTCGTGTATATATATATATATATAAATTTTCCCGTGGAACTCCTCGTGTGCACCTTCTATAATTTGACTCAATGACGAGTTATCATCTATTAAAAAAAAAACTCGCTTTTAAACATTTTAAAATATATTATTTTATCATTAAAATAAAGCGAAAATAAACACAATTTTCTTTTGGCAAACGGGCTAAGCAATAATTTTATTTTTTTATAAACCAACATAATGACGTGTATTATTGGTAGGTAATACTAAATCTCGTTCTCATTCCATTTACATGCTATTTTAATTCCCTATTCCACCATCACTTTTGTCCTTTTTAAATTATTATTATCGTCTGCCTAATCTATATCGGCACCGGCCTCTTCCACAATTTCATTTTACAACTCATAAAGCTGACAGCTACAGTTATACTATGCAACTAAAACCAGACACTAGTACTCCGTGACCATTCCTCCATACATTTCAATTATATAATAAAAAAGTTTGATAAACACTTATTTAACACATGAAAAAGTAAAGGAAAATTAACTTTGGAACTGAAATTTTAATTTTATTTTAAAAAAATTACATCATCTTAATTTTACCTCATTCGATCACATCAATTAAATAGAAGATTGACGTCAGAATGAAATTGGTTCCGAACAAACTATCACACAGGAGATCTTCTCACTGTTTACTTTGAGTTGCGTAAATGATCTCTTCTTCGTAGGTGTGGATCCCTTCATTTTTTTTTCCCTCAATTTCTTTCCTTGTAAGTTTTTGAAAAAAATATGTTACTTCCCAAAAAAGTGTATATCATCTCTTTGATTTATTTTTCTAAAAATTTATAAAAACAAAAAAAGTTCAAATGGATCATTTAGTCTTTTATTATATTTTATGTTTTAATTTAATTATTTATCTTTTAAAAAATTTATTTGGATATTTTATGTTTAGAAAAAAAAACTAAAATGATCAGTCTAGTACAAACTTAATTCTATTAAGAAAATAAAAATGTTAATCATTAAAAACTATCACTGTAACAAACCTCCTCCCTTCTCTAAACCTCCGATCATCGGCAAACTTGTAATCTGAACAGGAATTCACATATTGAAATGACGAAAGAAAAAAAAAAAGGGGAGGGGGTTTTGGATTAGGGTGCAAAGGAAGCGGCAATGGAATTAAAATTTCATTTTTGTTTTGCCAAATTTTCTTACTTTTGCGTGATGGGTGTTTGTTTGGCAGTGAAAGTTTCAAGCTTTTTTTGGTTTTGGGTTGGTGGGTTTTGGAGGTTTGGCATCATGTGGTGAGGGAAATGTGATGGGGGTGAGTTAAGTTGCTTTGGATTTATGGGATTTTACGGTGAATTTTGTTGTTTCATTATAATTTTTATGGTTTTGAGTCAATGGGATTTTGCAACTTTGTGTCACCTGGTGGTAAAATTGAGATGAAGCATGATAAGTTGATTTTGGTTTCCTGAGGTTTCAAAATAAAATTTCAGACGAAATTGGGGTGGTAGAAGATGAGGGAGGAAAAAGGAAAAGGATTTTTAATTGTCAATATTTTTATTTTATTAATGGTATTAAATTTATAGTAATGGAAGGATTTTTTTTATTTTTTTAAAATATAAAAGATCAAAAGAATTTTAAAAAAAGATAAAAGATCAATTTTAAAAAAATAAAATAAAAGATTAAATAGGATATTTGACCTTAAAAAAATAAGGAAAAAAATAAATGAAGGAAATTTATTTCCTTTTTTCGCGTATTAAAGTTGGGTGTACTTGTAAAGATTCTTGCAACTTAAATTAGAATTCAGCAATGATATTTTAAGGGAAATTATGCGTATTGTTTCAGGATACTTATAAAAGTTCCGCTATGTAATACAGTGTATTACACTTAAGGTGGTGTGCTAAGTGATACTTCAGAATAACCTTGTCATATTTATACTTAAAAAAAAAAAAAACAGTGAGTGTATTTCATGTGTAAAGTCTATGTTTATTAGGGTTGAAAGATTGAGAATAGTGGTTGCGTGATTTCGAGGATTGAGCTGGGCGAATAGGTGATGGTTATCTTTTGAGGACTGACACCCATGACAATAAGTTGGTTATACAACAAGAGGTTCTGGTAAGCAGTTGATGATCGAGTAAAGTCACTTGGTACTATTATGCTTCCGGAACCAATTTATTGATAAAATTGAAAAAACAAACATTTGAATACATATTTTTTAATTGAAAAAAATAATTTTAAAATACAAGAAAAAAAATGAACGAAATTCTGAGTGGTTTGGGTTGCTGTAAGCAACCCCATGAAGAAAAATGAGTTTTTGACATTCATACCAAATATTTAATAACTGAGAAGTGATGCAATAGAAAGTAGTAAGATGAATATACAAATCCAGATATGTAAAAAAAGAAGTAAAAATTACCCTTAAAATTCGACAATTTTCATAGTTCAGTCGCTCTAAAAAGAACATACATTCCTTGTCATTGACCAAAGACCATTCGTGCAAAACAGAAAAAAATATATATATAAATTAACAACGTGTATGACTCATCTCCACAAGACCACAACACGTTGGTTGGATTTGCTGGCTTACGTTACGGGCAGGTGTCCATAGGATCATACGCAAGGATGTCCACCCATAAGAGTGGCTAGTGACTAAGACTCTTTAATTTTAAAGTATATATAATATAATATCACTATATATGTGAATTAAAAAGCAGGTAGAATAATTGTCCCTAGCTTAATTAATAATACTAGTAGTATTCTGCATCTTCAAAAAATAGTCTCATAATTATTAATTGTATCACATACCCTTGATTCGTCTCGGATCTATAAAAAAATACAAGGTTGTCCAAATGCCAAATGTATCACAAAGAAAAACTCTAGATGATTCGAGGATGATATGATTTGATGTGTGCATTTCATACAATTATGCAATGCAAGATGCATTATCGTATGAAAAAGTATAAGTTATATTATTATGCAAAAATTTGCAGAATGGTTAATGAGTAAATTGCTTTAATCCCCCGAGGTGATTTTAAGTGAAGTCTTCGTCAGATGCTATCTTTTGGTAAGGGCAAAAACGGCATGGAGTACCAATAGTTCCAAAATAATATTTAACAATATGTTTTAAAAAAGTGTGTTGCTGACATTTTTTTAAATAAGAATTAGAGTTAGCGACATATTTTTTTGAATATTTATTTTTTTATTAGTTAAAATTTATTAAAAGTTATAAAATTATGAAAGAAAAGTATTGAATAAAAAATGAAATAAAACATTCTAAAATGTGTGATTTTAATAAATTTAAATAAATAATAAAAAATATCTCAAAAAAATGTTTTAAAAGATGTGTTATTAATATTTTTGGTTAAGTTAAATGTTTCATATCAAATGACCTCCAAAAGCGACAAACCTTTAGGAAATTTGAGCTTAACCAGCCCATCATGGTAAGAAAAGAGAAGACAACAAGAGTAAATAAAAGAAATGGATAATATATAAGAGAAAATACTTAAAAGAGAATGAAAAGTTTGAAGAGAAGAAATGAAGGGAAAAAACGTAAGCAAATATTAAAGCCATACATCATTCTTACTTAAATTTTATGATTATTCATGCCTTATAGATGCAATAGATTCTCATGTCTCATGCATCATACTTCACTTGTAATTAGAGACGGAGCTACATTTTTCTAAGCCCCCCTCCCTCCAAATCTTTCAATTTTCTTTATTTTATATACAATCTTTTTTATATACGTACAATAAAAAGTTTAATAAATGTTTTCATATGTAAAATTATTGGCTTATGAAGCAGTATCATTTTTATATATACATGTGTTGTAGTGTGACTTGTAAACATTTTTTTAGTTTCGCTAGTATCACTCTAATCAAACTTATGAAGCAGTATTATTTTTTTCTTCTAAATTAAGCAAGTTAGTTTTAATATGTGAAACTTATGCAGACGTTTACTAAATTCGGAAATTTGATTTACTTATTCTTAAACTCACTCTACATATTTCAGACTATCACCTCTGCATGTATAACTAAAAATTTCATTTTGTTGCATATATACTAAAACTTAATAATCATTAGTTTTCGGACAAAATATCTTTCAGACTATAACCTCTCCAGGTGTAACAAAAAAAATCTGATTCAATGATCAATGGCATGCTCCTTAGTCCTCATATTGGTCCCTTCTCTTAATTCTCCCCACCATAATAAAAAATTCTCTCATGATGGAACGAGTGATGACAAAACAAAGGAGGAATGCATGTATGTTCTATGATACATTTGAGTCCTATTTTTCTTATTTTGCGGCATATATTTTTAAAGTTTTCTATTAAATTAAATTATCGTTTGTTTTCTTTTATTAAAATTAATAAAACGTCAAAACTAATTTACAGTTACGGTGTTTCAGTCATTAAAAAAAAAAAAACCTCTAGATAAAAGTGAATTCTCACATGCTATTTTTCATATATGAGGGAGATTTTAAATTGAAACTATGGTTGAGAGTTATATTAGTGACAGTAGATATTTCTTGTTATGGTACATCTTATCTTTTTAATTATCAAATTTTTAGATAACAATTACAGTTTGTTTGGATAGAGATTTTAAAAATTTAGAGAATTTTAAAATTTTAATTGCTTAAGTTAAAATTCTTTCATTGTTAAAATTTATTGTTTGGATAACAAGATGACTTGATAGATAATTAGATGAACTTATCCCAAATGAAGGAACAATCACTATGAATGTCACTCTCTTACAACATCCACTCTCTCCCTTCCAACGCGCCACCGCCCCAACCTCCTCAGAATTTGCGATCACAAGCTTCTCTCCCTCCTTCACGATCGCAAAATTGAAGAAGCTTGGCTCGCCTACTCTCACTCCACGCACCTCCCTAACTCCACCTGTCTCAATCGCTTGGTCTTTCAGCTCCCTTACTAGAACACACTCTCTTCTCTCACGCACGCCCAGTCCATCGTCACGCGCCTCCACAATGAACGTCAACTTCACTGCCTCAACGCAAATTGCCTCGGCCTCCTTGCTGTCTCCACCACCAAGGTCAACCACACGCTCTACGCTGCCTCCTTCCTCTGCTTCATGCTCCGCTCCGGCTACCTCCCTCACGTCAAGGCCTGAATTTTCATTGTCGGTCACCTCACCTCCTCCCCTGATCGCGGACATGGCCCCGCAGAGGCCTTCTGTGAAAGTTGCTGGAAATTTTAGAATTTCTTCATTTTTTAAAGAATTTAAAATTCTAAGTTTATAATTAAAAACAAATTTCATTTTAAAATGTCAAAATTTTAAATTTCTTCTAAATGAGCATCCAAACAGATTATTTAGGTGGGAGGAATTTTAAATCCTAATTACTTTACTCATTTTAATTGCCAAACACAATCTTAGGATTCATTCATGACCAAGATCCCAAAGAATTTAGAAAATAGGCATAATGTCAAGTAACAGTTTGAAACGGCAGATTTAAGAAGCTTATAGCTTGACTAAAATTGAGAAGATACACGATCTTTCGAACTCAACTCAAAATGGCAAATAAAGCTTACAAGACTAAACTCAAAATGGCAAATAAAGCTTACAAGACTAAAAACAAATGCATTTGACATGTTCAGCTCAACAGCGGGAGGGAGCACATATATTTATTAGATACATTAATCGTAAATGTATTTTCAATATTTTGACATTTGCCTGTCATGATACAATGAGGAAACAAAGTGGCGAATTCATTGCATGTTTCAAAGTAAAACTTGTACCTCAATCATTAGTTTTCAATCAAAATATCTTTTATAACAAAAAAATCTGAATACAATGATCATTAAAAGCTCCTCAGTCATCAACATAATAATTCCCAATCCGAATTCTATTCACCGTACTGGAAAAAAAAAAAAAAAAACATTCCCTCATTAGAGTGTGTGGTGACAACAAAAAGATGTGAAAGACAAACAAACTTTTGTGTATCATTTCCTGCTTTGAAATGATGCAGACATCAGCGGCAAATACTAGAGTCAACAGTTTGATGATTGCCCAACCATTGGGATATTATTAGCAGCTTGCTTCAAATAATCTAGAAGAAAATTATTATTGATACAATTTTCTTACGGGATTTTCATAAAATGTCTCAATAATTAATAATAACTTAAATGTTCTAATTATTATTTTCTTAAGGGACTTGAAGTTTACACTTTTTTTTTCCTCAAATGATTCCGGAAAGATCGTATGCTCAGGTTAAGGGTACAACTACTACAGAAGATCTCAGTACGGTGCTCCTTACCAATAGATACATAGATATATCATAGGGGGGGAATATTATTTTGATCTATTATATTTTTTATTATATTTTTATTTTTATTTTGATGTTTTATGTTTTAAAAGATTTATTTTAATCTTTTATGTTTGCAAATAGACTCAAGATAGTTCTTTTGTCAATTTTTTTAACACAATTAGCATTTTAAATTATAAAATAATTAATTTTATAAAGATTGTGTTATTTTTTGGTTCAATGGTTCTCAGGAGAGAAAGCTCAATAGCAAAGAGGCCACAACAAGGAAAAAAAAAAAGCCTAGCTAAAACTAAGCGTGAATACCAAATACCCACGCGCAAATCAAAAGATCATAAAATAGAATTATTAAATCATAAAAGAAATCAAGATGCTTAATAATTTCAATTAAATGTAAATAATTATAAATATTAAAAGTTACATCTTATATACAATTAAATGAAAACATTGTACTTGGATCCAATAATACATCAAGGAGACTTAACAAAATATTTAAGACTTTATTTAATACTTTGTCTTGTCTAAAATTTGTTTTGCCGGGATTGATGATAACTAAAATTTAGTAGGCTAAGGCTATATGCAGAATATCAAGTGGGGGTAACTTGATGAGAAAATAATGTAGCATATATGTAGTGTCTTGTATGCCATAGAATTTTAAACCCAATTGCATTAGAAAAATAAATATTTCCAAGGATGAAAATGTACATATGATTGACGTTAAATGATTTATCTTGTGATATATTAATTTTAATTTAATTTACAATTATCATGAAATGTTAAAATAAATCATTAATCATTTATATCACTCTCTTAATTCAAAAATGAAAATTTTAACCCCACCCTCGATTAATTCACAAAAACTCATCGAACAAGCTTTTATTGTTGCTGCATATGTAATCATTCTTTTTTATCTTTATATCAAAAACTTAAACATGCAAAAGATACTATTGGAATGATTGCGAAGTCCTTGCAGAATTTCGAAACTGCAAAAACAAGTACAACTGCAACTCATCAGAAAACCATCAGTCCTACAAAAAAACATTTGAATTATAAACCATGTTCGTGTATGAATGCTTCAAATTAAATGTAGTGAAAATTGGATGCCATTCTGGAAAGTTATCCTTTCAGGTGCATTTTAGGGAACGGGTGGGTTGAAGTATAGATCAGGGGGAGGCAGGAGATCATCATTTAGAAATCTTAGCAGCCAGTTCTCTGACCAGCTTAGCAGCTACCATGGCAGTCATTCCATCAACGGTATCACGTTGCGGGTTAAATTCGACCACGTCTCCAGCAACAACAGCGCCTTGAAGATTGTGCAGGATGTTGAGAACATCACGGAAAGAAAGACCTCCTGGCTCTATGTGAGACACTCCTGGAGCAAAGGCGGGATCGAGACAATCCACATCTATTGAGATATATACACCTTTAACACCTTCCCCTAGTTTCTGCAAAACAAAATCCCCAAGGTTTACAAACCATAATAGCACCAAATCTCAAAACAAATGACATTAAATTCCATTTGGGACAATATCTTTGCCCCAAAAGAACCACATTCCCTTCCCTACCAAAACAAATGCATAGAAACCTTGGAAATTGGAAGCAAGGATAGGAAAGAGAAATGCTGAAATGTCATTTCTCCAATGTGATAGTTTTTTTTATCAGCAAATATTAGTTTTTAGTATTGGTAGTTTTTGTTAGCTCGCCAATGTGATAGTACTAATTGTTGTTATCATCAAATAAAAATGAAGTTTGTCCATATAAATGGTTGAAATTTCTTTATATGTAAAGACATTTCAGAGACAATATCAATATAAACCCTCAGCCCTCAATCCTTTGTAGAAAACAATTTGATTCAGGTCAAAAGCTATCCTTAAAAATTTGCTTTACTTCCCGGAGGTTTCCTTAAGGCTGCATGGTTGAGGGAACATATACAGCATGTATACAATAGGTATGGTTTCTGAGCCATGCTTGATAGATACAGGGGTGACATGAAATAGCATGTGTCAGTGTGTGTGTGTGTAAAAGACACATGCCCGATGCACAGAGAGAGAGAGAGAGAGAGGCAAAGAGGGGTAGATACCAGGTTCTCTAGAAAGGGGCGATCCCTTGAAAATGTTCGCATTTCATATTGCTCAACACCAAATTTTTTGGCTTGTGCACGCCCTTCAGCTGTTATTGATCTAATACCAACCTGAAATAAATTGATGAATTAAAAACATGAAGAATATGTGATATACATCACACAAAACATAGATTTAGCTTGAAATATTTAGACAAAAATTAAAGAAATGAAAGAAACATGAATGTCTTCTTGCCCATTTATCAGATAAATTCAGCTAGTAGAACTAGAGAATCATTTTTGATAGGATGGTTGAATATAATCAAAACTAAATTTCAATAAAACACATTTGCTTTGCAAAGTGGTTTTATGAGGATTGAGGAATTCAACTGACATAGTTCTACCTACTTTCTGGTCAAATTACACATTGTTTCAGATAATCGATAATGGATCAGACTATTGTTCAAGAAGGAATCATAAGTAACAATATGAACAAGGGTAGAAATATTTTTAGGTTTAAATATAATGGGCAATGAATTCCTTCATTTTTGAAATCGGATACATAGAAGGATTAGCCACATCATCCATATGTCCTACTCATAGTAGTTGTTTTCTTTCCACATGTCCCTAATGATTACATCCCGAGTCCTCATCAAGTTCTATTTATGATTTATTATCTAAATAAAATCTAGCTCTATTCTACAAAAAACAATCGGCCAGTGGTACATAGCCAGCCATAAATGTAAAACAGAATATAAATATGCTAAATGAGTTAGCATGTTATCACCAGAAAAAGCATGGTTTATGTTCAGAAATGTCTTAATAAATTAAACTGCTTAGATTATAAATATAAATATGCAAATATTAAAGAATTGCCTGCAAGAGACGTCGAACATAGTCACCCTCCATGACTCGAGCAAAAGAAGAAGCATGTGAATAAATGTTTCCTTCAAAGGCATCATAGTTATCAGGATGCGCATCAAGATGAAGAACATCAACTGGTCCTCCAAGCTTCTCAGAGACAGCTCTGATAACTGGAAATGATATTGAGTGATCACCGCCTAAAACTAAGGGACATAATGGATCCTGGAAGGATGTAAACACCATGAGAGTTAAGCTAATATGAAGTTCAAACAGCAAGTTATCAGAAAATGGAAAAAATTATGATAATTCAAGTGATTGTAGACTTGGTGCAAAAAAAAGCTATTATTTTCACCAAAAAAAAAAATCCATTACAAGCTTTCAGAGAAATAAATCCAAATAATGAAATACAGGGATCATCAAAGATTTGGTCTTGCCATGCCACACATGGATCCTTCCATACTCATGTTCAAACAATTCCCAAGAGACTAATATTCTTTTCAAAACTTATTTACGATTATTAATTTAACTGATTAATCAGAGCTGAGAATCTTGCTCTGTTAAAAGACCAAAGCAAATGCAATTTTCTATGACTAATCTATTAAACTGATAAATTCTTCCTTAATGCCAGTGGGTTTTCAGAAAATACTACTAACAGGGAGGGGGGAAGTTGCAATCAAACTCCAACAAATAATGTTGATACTAGAAAAGTAAAACACTTCACAATTTTTTTTTCAGCAAACTTTATCAAATATAAATCACAATGCACTAAAAATAATAAGAAACAAATTGAACTAAAAAGAAGAAGAAATGACATATATTGCATGTTGTAGAAACTGTAATTTAATAATCCCAAACAATTTGATAGCATTCAAAGCACAGGCTCACAAATTGAGAATTTACCTCCTCCATCACTAACTTTACAGATTCACCAATTACATTCATTAATCTGTGATCATCTACCCCACAATCTCGAATTTCCTGGATAGGAACATCACCAACATCAGTTAGCACTCGTGCATCTTGTAATTCCTTGCCTGCATAATCAGAATCGTGCTATTATAAGTACTTGTTATCATAATTTACAAGTAATTGCAGGCACAAAACAAGAATGATGAAGACATGTGAAATATGTTGCTTCCATGACCACTGGAGATTCACAGCCAAAGAATAACTAGATACAGGTGAGCAGGCATCATCACAGAAGTCCATGCTATACTAGGAGAATACAGCCAGAAGAGAAGGTGTCTATGGTAATTGAAATGTGAAAAGCATAAAATTCCATTATTTATATGAATCTAAAGAAATAGTATCCATAATTTCAAAGTTCCAATCCAGTAAGAGTTTTGTATTCTTGAATCTTTTACTAACAAGATTTGTTGAAAATAATCAATTACCAATTGCAGAGTTTACAAAGCAAAATTTAAGCTATGCTAAAACCAAAAACACTATCAAAGATTTTTACTATCCAAAGGAAAACCATATGACTACCTTCTTCAGTTGTTGAGTTGGTGCTACCACACCAAATGGCCTCCCTAATGCGAGGAGGTGCAAATGCAGGCCCTTGAAGGAACGATGAATTATGTCCCAAAGGAACTCCAAGAAGAGTTGAAGTTGCTTTAGCACCTCCCAAAGCACGCACAAGTTCTCCCTGGAGAAAAACAACTTCTGCATTTATATTGCTTTCATGCAAAGCTTATAATAAAAATCACTGAAATAAAATATAAAATTGTGGGACAAAGGACACAACACTAAATAAACACAAATTCAGTCAAGCAAGATAAAAGCAAATATGACATGCCTTAAGCTTTGCTCTTTCTCGAATAAGTGTAAGTGAAGCATCTATGACACGATTTTGGCCTTTCTCTAGCAAAGCAGCAGATACTTTTGCTGCATCTAGTCTTGGCATGTAACGGATGCCTCTGCGTGTTATAATTGACATTTCTGCATCAAACAAATAAAACAATTAATATATATTTAGAGGCCAAAGAATTTTGGTTAATTTTACTCATTACATGCCAATGGATTTTTGCTTGAAGAGAAGTGAACAGAGATTTGCAAAAATCAATTCAAACTTTAGAGTTATCAGTATCAATAACACTATACATATCTAGTACACAGAAATTTGGTAAATCAAGGGACCATTTGGTTCTAGAAAATATTTTCTATTTTCATTTTCAATTACAAATATGGCACCTTATTTTCACTTATTTTTTGTTCCCAAAAGTTTGTATAGTTTACAGTTTACATTGAAGAAACAACTTTTTATTGTTTTTTATTGAAACAAAGTGGAAACATGGGGACATTTATGTAATTAAAAGTGAAAGCAAAATAAAAACAGAAAACATTTTCTCAGACCAAACAGCCCCTATCCTCTCATCCTAAAACCCTAAACCCAGCAAACACAACCAACCATGTGACTCAACCCCAGGCATACACCAAGAAATCTCTTCAACCTCAATGTTGAAACACTAATCAGAATGTCTTTCTTTGTGAATCATTAAAATCAAAGTTCAAACAAATAGGTAACCAGATTATTTATGTTAACCTCCCCTTAACTTCCTGTTTTCTTTAATCAAAAAACAGTACAACACCTGTCAGAAACAATAGTTGATCCTACCATTTCCACTATTGAAAAATCTATAACTTAAACTACTATAAGAGCACTTTGTTTAGCAAAAATGAATAGCATCGAAAAATATATAGATCTTTCAATTTTTCTTCTTTTCATTTTCGGACAAAAAAATAATCAATAAATTGTTGAACACCCAGTACTGAAGATTGCTCAAACTTTAACTACCCCAGATGACAGATTCATCGTTAATTTTCTCAGCATCAAAACAACAACAACCAAACATGGCTTAAAAATTTAAATGGATACCTTGGAACTTGAAAGAGAACAGCGGAAACCGTCAGAGAGAGAAAGAGAGTAAGTAGTGTGAGAATGGAAGTGGTGCTAATTATACTTGGAGTTCTACTTTTATAAATTTGGATTGGATATTCCTGAATGGCATTATTCTATCAAGATTGGCCTAAATGCTCTCTATGCAATTAAAAGTGAAATAACTTTGGATTGGATATTACTGAATTTTTTTAATAATAGCTGCATTAAAAGGTATGTAATTAAAAGTGAAATAACTTTGGATTGGATATTCCTGAACAATTTTAATAATAGCTGCATTAAAAAGGAATGTAGTTTATGTTTTTCAACTTATTTTAGTTAATTTTTAATTTTTTTTCTATTGAAAAGTTTATTTACGTGTTTGATAAATAATTTTTTATAGTAATTTTTACTATTTTTTGAAATATTACTTGAAACAATGTTTTTTAGAACATTAGCTCTTAACTTATAGCTTTTTATATTTTTTATGTTTAATGTATTTATCAAATTTATCACTTACTCTTTTTAAATAAATCAAAATTTTATTATTATTATTTTTTACTCATTCATATATTTGTCATTTCATTTTTTCCTCCGAAGATATAGACTCATTTGTTTCCCAACATGCACATTAACCTTTCTTCTCGAGATAATGGTATTTTAAGAAAGAAAAAATTCACTCCCCATATAATACTTTGATATGTTATCTTTACAATATTTTAATTGGAAAATTTTTCAATATGGATGAGTAAAAAAAAGAACAATAAAAAAACATAGAGATTGATTACGGTTGTGCTTTAATAGCTTCTCTTTACCATTCATCATTTACTCTTGATGTTTTTTTTTTTTTTTTTGCAATGGCTGAAATTTTCATTATTCAATTACAGTGGTGCTCTTGTATCGTAGCATGATATAAGTTACTTTTAATTAGGGTATTGTTTGTTTATATTTGTTTGTTTTTCATAAGTTGTGAATTTAGTGATGTAGGATAATTCATCCTTTTTGTAAGGCATTACTTTTGTAATTTGGTTGACATGCCTTGTAATGAGAGAAATATAAAAACATGCCTTATGTTTTTGTATTATCTATTGACATTCAATTCTTGACACATGTTATGTTGGATTTTTTATATGTACAATAAAATTTTATTTGCTCTAAAAAATTTCTAGTACTTCATGATGAAATTATTCTTGTATTATATTTCTAACTATGATGCACACTTTTTTTATATATATTTCATTTTATTTTTTTACTTCAATTCGTTCATTATACTCTTTTTTTGATAAATTTACAAGATGACTCCAACTAATAATAATATAGAGGAAGAGATCAATTTTAAATGAACCAATGAGTATGAAAAATCTTTGTGTGAGCTTTACATCAAGTTCATTAGGAAGAATGTGTAACATTTAAATGGAAGGGCATTAATCAAGAATTTGAAGTCGTCATCAACCGCAAAAGTTTTTACAAAACACTAAAGAACAAGTATGATTATATGAAGAGAGATTGGGCATTTGGAAGTTTTTTAAGTTTGGAGAAACTGGCTTAGGGTGGGATCCTACTAAAAGAAAGTTTAGTGATTCAAACAAATGGTTGGATAAAAAAATTAAGGTTAGTTTATTACATATATTGTTCTAGTTAATTTATAATATAAGTAATTCATTATAAGATTTAGTTTAATGATTAATTATTTACTTTTTATTGGAAAAACCTGAAGCTAAAAGATTTCGTAATAAATCAATAGATCCTTCATGATGAACTATGGAATTAACTATTTGAAGATAATTATGCAACTGGTGAAAATGTTGTTGCACTTTCTATGAATCATAATATTGATGAAGTTACGGAATGTGAGAATGTGGACCGTGAGGAAGGAGATAAAGAAATTGATAGGGAAGACTCTCATTATAAGGGGGATGGAAGTGTTGTTTATAGGGAATATAATTGATATGCTTCTCAAGTGAAAGATTTGTTAAATGAAGAACATATTTTTTTGCCTAATTTCATGCATGAGTTTAGTAGTACCAAAGCACATGACCAAGGTCATAGTAACACCCCAAGTACTAACAAATATGCACAAACCCAAGCACCCAAGTGAAATATAATATGCACAAATCTACACAAACGAAAATATGGAGGATATATCTAGTGAGATGAAAAAAGTGCACAACAATATTGCTAATTTAATATGGAATAATAGGTTATAGGTCTACTCTAGTTTATTTTATTTTTTATATTATGTTTTGGATATTTTTATATTACATTCTTAATTTAATGATTATACTATTTATTTTATTAATTTAGCATTATAAATCAAGACATTGATAATGATAGATGATAGATTTTTTTTGTTATTATATTTTTTATTTTTTTATCTTGCAATATTTATTTTAACCATTGCACCATTTATAATATTTATTTTATTATTTTAACATTATATTTTGTCTATTATTTTTTGAATAATTTTATATAAGATGATTTATTTTAACTATTATACTAATTAACATAATAAAAGTATAATGTCTACTTAAGTGTTTGCTTATATTATTTTAAATTTGATTAAAAATATTTTAAAAAATAATATAAAATTAATAATAGAATATGTTGACATGAAAAAAATATAACATAAAATAGTAGAATATAAATATATATATTTTTTACATTTTTCATTATTTTAACCATTAGTTTTACCGAATATTTTTAATTTAATAAGTTATTTTTTTAATTTTCAATGACAAGTTAACTTTTCAGTGAATTTTGTCAAATATAACCTAAGTGTGAGAACAAAATAATTAATGACAAATGACCAGGGTTGCAGGGATTAAGGATGTACTCTGAATATTAGTAAAAACTTTCTAATCCAAGACATTATTTTTAGAAAAGTTTGCCACAATGTGACTGTCTCCTGAATTTTATCTGGTTAAGATCTCATATAAGGATGAATACACTCTTATTCCCTTTAGCATCAAACTCACATTAGATAGGCATTATTCTTTCACATGCACTAGTACATATGTTTCAATCAATTGGCAATTGAGCACGTTTTATGAATTTAAGAACCAACGTAGATATGACTCAAAAGCTGAAGGGGATATTGCAATTGTAGTTGTAGTGACACTTACTAATAGTGAGGCCAAAATAACACAGCTATATCATTAACCCAATCCGTAGTTTCTGAAAACCAAATCAGCACAAGAATGTAAGCTTTGAAATAAGAATCTAAGCTCAAGAATTTACTAGTATAGAACCAACCCACTTGAAAATTTTCTTTTTCAAATTGAACAAACTAATTAGAAAATAAACAAAAAGGTGTACCATATGTATTAGCAAGAAAAACAGAGATATAATTCCTATGAAATTTACATGATGGTGATGCAAAAAAGAAAGGGAAATGGAAGAAATGACAATGGTAACCAACAAAAAGTCGAAGAAATCAATCACAAGTAGTTGATTTTGAAAGAACTGAAAGGAAAATTTTACCAAACAGAAAGCATAATCGATCACAACGGTAAGGAACGCCTGATTTGAAGGAATTAGTGGCTGAAAATTTGTACGGAGAACAATGAAATTGATGAAACTTGCACGAAGGGATTTAGGGTTTGCACGAATGAACTCACTGCTAAAAATCTTGTATGAAACTGGGAGTAACGTTTGAAACTTTGACACCGTGAGTAATTGAAGCTTTTTTCTTTAGTTCTTTTCTCACTTGAAGTTATTATTGTAAGTCAAATGAAAATCATAATGTCAAGTTTCTCCTCTAAGTCATATACACAGCAAAAAGTCAGAACAAGTAATATAGGGATTTTTTTTTATGAAAATAGGAAAAACAATATTTACATAGGAGGTGTAGTATGAAAACCAACAAGTCAAGTTGGACTGAACTCAATTTTCTTAGATAAAATCTTGAATTCAAACAATATTTATTCTAAGCGTCAATGTCATGATGATCCAAAAAGATATAATACCAAAAACTACTTAAAGACAGAGCTACATTTATTCTAAATCCTGTGCTTCCAAATCTTTCAATTTTGTTTATTTTATATAATTTTTTTATATATGTAAAACAAAAAGTTTAATCAATTTTTTTTGTATTTTATATGTAAATTTATGGCTTATGAAGCAGTATAAATATGATCAATTTTATTTATACATGACATGTGCTGTAGTGTGACTTGTAAACATTTTTTTAGTTTAACGGGTATCCGTCTAATCCAATCAGATTTTTCTCCCCTCTAAATTAAGCAAGTTTGTTTTAATGTGTGAAACTTGATTTACTTATTTTTAAAATTACTCTACTTATTTCAGACTATCACCTCTGCATGTATATATAACTAAAATTTTAATTTTGTTGCATACTAAAACTTATTCCTCATAAATAATCCTTAGCTTTCGGACAAAATATCTTTCGGACTATAACCTCCGTGTGTAACAAAAAAAAAAAATCTGATTTATTGTTCCAAATCTCGATTTGGAAATTGTAGAAAAAGGAATGGATATTATTTAATGATGCAAACAGAGTGATTCATTAGCTTCTATAACATTTTTTTTAAGGAAATCTGTTACATCTTTATTTCCTCACATTTTAGTTCTTCTCAATTTTTGTCCGAAGCCTAAACAAAGTGGACACACAATGTGTTCCAATTAGGCTCCTTTTAATAAAATTCTTTGCCTTTCAAAAAAATAAAGGTCTAACAAAGTGTTAGTAGAACGCAAAAATTGAATATCTTTCAATATCTTGGGAAGAACAACAAAAAAGTGGTCATAACAAAAAAATTGTTTCCTGGCAAAATGTTGATAGAAGCACCAGAGTCATTTTTGCCTTGACATAGCAAATAGGAAAAAAATATAATCGCATAGAAACCAGAGAGGGACACAACAAATCACTGAATTCATTGATTTCAATCACAAGGACTCGGGGAAAGAATTTCAGCTTACATAACAAAGAATAAAATGTATGAAATAAAATCTAGACATGATCATCATCATCAGGACTATATTAAATAATAAAAATAAGAACATAAGGCAGTATAGTATTGCTGTATTGATACAAATTGCACCAACTAATCTTTGGGCTAGCAAATCTTATCTGCAACAAAGAATGAAAGAATAATAATGATAATGACAATTTTCCCTACCTACAAAGAATACTCTTTATACTCTCCTCCCCTGACCCCTACCCTTTCTTGTGTCTGTCTGTATATCATACTCTGAAGAAAGAAAGAAAGAAAATCCACAGCAGCAACGAATCACCAATCAGATATCAAATCAACTTGGATGAGAAAACGAGGACGAGGTACCCGCAGCAGCATCAACAGGACCCCAAGCAGAGACAGTGTACAAAGGTTGCTCCAACCAACTAAGAGTAACTCCTGTTGCTCCTTCCTTCTCTTGTTTCTTCACACTGTAACTCTCGCAAGAATACATCTTCAACAGCATCTGGCTCTGGCTCAATTCTCTTTCGGTAACACTCATGCATCTGAACCCTCCTTGCTCCACCATCATCCTCCTCCAATTCCCGAAACTCTCGTGCCTCTCCACCCTCTCCCTTCCTTCGCAAGCAATAATGTTCCTTATCTCCTTACCGTACATCTCTTCTATTTTCACCCTCACCGCACTCTCTATCGGAAGCCCACTCTCCTCGATGGAATCAAACAATGCTGAATAGTATTTCAATGAGTTGCACACCCTCGCCTCCAATCTCGTGTGGTTGTGCTCCGCTTCTTGTTCCGCCACGACGACGACGCTGGGTTTCGTGCTGCGGATTAGACCCAAGAAGTCCCTTAAAGCTCCTCCGCTACCGTCGTGGAGTGTCTTGTGAAGCTGCGAAACGCAGTTCACAGCCACCGTTTCGTGCTCCTTCACGTGGAGCATCCACAGCCTCACGTCCTCGAGTCTGTCCACCACAGGGTGGAACTCGAAGGGGAGGTTTAAGACCTCAGCAAAACCGGCGAGTCTCTCTCCGGTTTCGTTGAGGTCCTGTTTGGACTCTCCGATCCCCGTGATCCTCACGTGGATCGGAGGGTTGGACCTCGAAGCTAGGCTTTGGAACAAGCTGGGCCATTGAAGGCCTTGCTTGATGTCGAAATCTATTATGTGGACCCTGTCTTTGCCTTCAAAGGCCCTCAGCAGCATCTCGTTTGATGTGAAATGAAGGAACTTTGGAATTGGGGTTACTTGGTTGAGAAGTCTTAATGCTGTGGCGGATTCATCGTCCTCCACCATGTCGCGTGAAGTGGTGGCGGCGGCGATGTGAAAAACGTGAGGCCAGAGCCTCGTGACTCTGATGGCTAATGCTTCTGTGAAGTAAGCGCAAATGCGGCTTATCGAGGTTGTTCCTTTGGGGGAAGCAAGATCACCCAATTTTGCTATGAAATGGTTGATTGCAGTGACGTTTCTCGATCCAATTGCGTCGACGCAGCCGGTGAGCAAGCTCACGAGCTCGAACCCGTGATGGTCGTCTTCTTCCCCTGCTTCCACCTTGCGGTGATGGTAGTAAGGGTTCCCTGAACCGTTTCCCACTTCGTGTTCTGAAACGTTGTCGTTTAGTCTCAGGCTTTGGCTCTCCGAGGAAGCATTGGAGACGGAGCCTGAGGCATGGTCGTTGTGGTGGTGGGGGTGGTGGTGATGATGAGGATGACGGTGGCTACCCTCGCCGAAATTTGTGATCTTTGTTACGCATGATTCCAGCCAGGGGTTCAAAGGGAAAGGTGCAGAATGAGACACCACTTCAGAAGGAAGAAAACAAACCCTCTCTTGTTCCTCTGAGGAGAAAGAAACAAGTGAAGTGTTGTTGTTGTTAAACCCTCCTAAAGTAGTAGTCTCAACAACATCAGGCTGAAACCAATCACACTCAGTAGTACTGCTACTCTTTTTCCTCTTGGCGAAGGAATCGTCGTGGTGTTCCGCCGCGAGCCTCTTCTTCAAACTCTTGTTGTTGTTGTCGTTGATGATGGATGACTCTTCCACCAATGGTGTTGCTGATGCAGTGATGGCAAGAGGTGGGAGTCGAATGTGTTGCTTGAGAGAACAGGTGCTGGTCTTGGCTTCGATGTGTTTCTGATCCACGGAGAGGCCCACTGGTCTTAGGGGCTGATGATGATGATGGTCTTTGTTGTTGCGAGTGAAGGTGGCGGTGGTGCATGATGGCAGGTCCAATCTCTGCGTGCTCATGGAAGAAGGTAGCTGGAAGTGGCAGGCTTGAAACTGTGCTGGTGCTTCGCTCCTCAATCTGTGCCTTGGTGACAACAATGTCGAACTAGAACACCCAGCCAACATCGTCTGAGGTTTTGGTTTTTGTAACGCCGCTTGCTTCTTCTTCACTCACCCCAATGCTATGTGTTGTGCTGCTTCTTTTTCCCTTCCCCTTTCTCTTTATCTAGTAATAGTTAACTATGCAACAAAATGCTTCCCTTGTGTTGTTTCTAAAAACTTAATTTTGCATGAGTATGTCAAGAAAGAGAGAAAAGAAAATGCAGTGTGTGAAAAATTTCTAACGAATTCTTTTATGTCCAAGAAAAAAAGGAATCCGATGAATTTTAATTTAACAAACGGAGAAAATGAACAAACGAACGTCGGTTTTTTATCTTTACAAATTCGAAGTGTTTTCCTATAATGAATATTGAATCTGTAAGTGGGGGGAAATAATGAACTGTAATGAGAAAAGAATGTGAGGTTGTTATTATATGCAGGAAAGAATGAAAGAATAATAATGAAAAAAGGCCTAGCTAGCTAGCACATGAAAGCCATCATCGGATTCCAGAAGAGTTCAAACAAGGGACATTAGGAAGTAGAAGAAGTAGTAGTAGTAGTAGTAGTAGTGTGATGTGGTTTTTAGTTTGCTAATAAGAAGAAGGGATGAGAAACAGAAACATACACCTTGGAGTTTGTGGCAGAAGTAGTAGTAGTAGTAGTCCTGAGGAGAAATAGTGAAAGCCATATTAGCAGTAGAAACGTTGAACAAGTCCTTCATTTGCAGCGGGTAAACGTTGAACAACCCCACCTCTCTTTTTAAACACGCATTTGCTTGAAACAAGAAACCCCCCACCCCCCTCTCACTTACCCAAAAGATAACACAAACCTTTACCGCTGCTTTATATAACACAAGCTACGTGCGATCTTCCCCTACCACCATGTTGTGGTATACACTTCTTCTTCTTCTTCTTCTTCTTCTTCACCACTCCATGATCGACACGAGCACTGTCTCCATCACCGTAGGTAGTAGTTCCCCTCTTCTCGTCTGGGCCTACGAGTGGTTTTTGATTTACCAGCCTTTGGAGGAAAAGAAAGGAATATGATGATGACAACATGCTCGCCAAAGGGGAGGGAAACACTTTGCTCCTACACCGTCGGATTCACATCCAACGGCGCAGAGATAGGGAGTTATATGACCGTTGAGGGATGTCGGTGAAATATGACCGTTGCGAAGGGGGGTTGGTGTACGGATATTCATGACACTGAGACTTTTCACGTGCCACGTCGAACGTACTGTCCCCTAATATCCGTTCACTTGACCGTTACTTTTACATTCTATAATTATATTACTTATACAAACCTTTTTATTTTTATTTTTTTTTCATTTTTCTGTTACGAAAATTATACTAACTACTTTCTTAATTTCTTTTTAAAAACTCAAAGTCATAAGACTAATTTTTCCTTTCTTTCCACAAACTCTATTCATATTATTTATATCATATATATTTAAAAGAGACCAAATTACTAACCACATATATGTGTAAATGATAATTATCTCGTCTAGCATTTTTTTCGGGCATATGAAGGATCGTAGTTCTGAATTAAATAAACCCAACTTTTTCATTTTTTATAAGTACAGTTTGCAGAGTATATTTCATCGTCATTATGGTGTCTCGTGGGACACGTGGCGCACGAGTCGAGAAGGTCCCGTCCTGGAATTGGATTCTCCCACCTCTTGTTGACCACCGATGACGACTTGACTGCTCTGGTTATTTTGGTGTTTAGAAAGTGAGACTAATAATAATCAGGTTATCATTCATTTAGTTTTATTGTATTGTTCATTTAGTTTTTTACTTAATACTTTCTTAGTTATTCAATGTTATAACGAGAATTTAATTCTCATAAAAAACCTATCAAAAATATTATTATTTAAATAATGAGATTATGTATAGTTAAGTAACAGAAGAAAATTACTTGGCATAATTCAGACTTAGACTCTTAAAAATGAATGAATAAAAGTTTAATCGACACTCCAAGTCCAAAATATAATAGTAAAAAGTATAAGTAGAATAAGATTTATAATATAATAAAAAAGAAATAAAAAAATGTGAAATATTTATAAAATATTTAAAATAATAAAATATATTTGTATCATTATTCAAAATAAACGAAAGTGGATTTTCTGCACCAAAATTAATGTAAAATAAACTAATAGGTGAGGAGTGACGTTATACCCGTCTTTGTCTTTTACTTCTCACAAGAAATGATGAACCCAAAACAACTCTCGTGCACGAAGGTTGGGGGGCATCATTTGTGTTGTATTATTTAGACAATAATTATTTATAGTTTTTTTATTTATATCATAGTATCCAATATTTTTATATGCTTTTCTTTACTTATTTATTTTTTATTGTATAAAATTTATACAAGAATTACTGAACAATTATATAAAAAAGTTTAAAAAATCTTATTATTTTATGTACATATATTTTTTTTGTACTTAATTATTATATTCATCAATCATTTCATTTTATTGTATAAGTAATTTTTATTCCTTTAAGTTTATTTACAGGATTGTGTACATCAAATGACTTAAATTTGTTTGACTACGAGGTGACATATTTAGTACACAAATTAGTATTTTGTATATAGTAATGCTCATCTCTTTAACTCCATCGACTTCTATTCTCTATCTAATTTTTTACTCATTGTCAAGGACGATCAAAGAAAGAGAGGAAAAATTGGTTATAGTTGTCCATGTTGGTAGGTGTTTCTTCATCGAGGAAGGAGAGCGAGCAAGGTTGGTGAATAGGAAGGAGAGGAGGTTGTAAAAGTATCAATCGAGTGGTCAATTTTACAATTGAAATTAAGGTCAAGCCTATTAAAATAAGCAACACCAATGTTTATTGCACTACAATATTAAAGTCACCCTTTTTATCTGCTATGTAGAAAGATTATTTTTGCAAACAAGGGTGGTTTCCTATAACGTGAAAATGTCAATGAACCCCTTACCCAAAATCAAAGTGAGGGAAGATGGGTTAATTTGTATGGTGTACTCTTTGTATGGTTATGTGCCTATTGCTCTATCAATCCATTTGGTCTAGTATTTATCTTATCTACTTATATAAAATATAATATAACCTTTGGATTTCTTGATGGTTCTTGTGGTACCCCAGGTACCTAGCTTGCTTTATAAAATTCCTTTCTCTTCGCTAAAAAAAAAAATCAAATCATATGAATGGAAACTTTCAAATCCAAAACTAACTACGGGAGCTATGAGAAGAACTGGAACTACTGATGGATATAACCATACTAGAGGATCCTAAATCGCCCAGAGATTGCGCATGCATTGAAGCCCTATAGACTTGATTATGCAATAATGACATAAGTTGTTGATATCGTTGAACTATTAATTGAGCAGGTTTGTTAGGATCAAAAACTTGTGATTAACATTAGCAGGGTGTTGTTTCTTGTAGCTAGTGGAAAACTATGGAGTTTGTAGAACTTATCTTTTGTATGCCCCCTATAAGCCTAAATGGACACACAAGGGACAATCTCAGAATTTTTAGGCTTCTAATCAACTTTCTTGGCACTATTTTGACTTTTGAGTTGCAAAAGCCAATTGCATCTCACATGGTGTAGTAAGTAATTCATTATGGTACAAGTAAGCTAAACCTTTTTTCTCGTAATAATTGAGTCTCAAAATTGGCAATTGAGTCTCATGCTTCATTTAAAAATTTTCTTTTATTTCTTAATAAGTATCTTATGGTACAAGTAAGCTAAACCTTTTTTTCTACCAAAAACAGATTAATAAAATACAAATACCCTTTAAATTGGAATTGCTCTTTGCAAAAGGAGGGGAGGAGGGCAAATAAGGGAATGATAGTTGCAATTTCATTAATCAATAATCATGAATTATTTCAATCCTACCGCAAAATATACAAAACATTCGCCTTAAGGATTTAGTCACCACAAGTAAAGCTGACGGTACTGGATGTTGATCTTTAAGGATCTGTATATTTATAAATTGCATCACCCAAACAGTAGAAACCCAGATTAAAACTAAAATGCCACATCCGTCTGTGTATTGTGATTCATATTTTAATTTTAATAAACTAAAAACTTCAATAGCTTGTTTTGTGTAGCAAATTGCATCAAGGCATCAGATTAACTCTAAAAACAAAGCTTCTTGCTTGTTGGTTAGGCCAAGTTCATCCAATGTCGCGGCGCTTTCTCCATCACTAAAAGCACGCCTAGGATATGGTCTCACCTATCCACCGAATAAAAATATACGGTAAAATTAATCATTTCCCTGAATAATTAGTATCAATAATTAAGAGCAGGAATAATAAGACTGAAAGGCAATGAGATCTCTCACCAGTCTGTAACTGCCTGGTTTCACCACCCTACCAATATCTATGTAGTCAAACAGAGACTGAAAATTTGCAGAAGCATTAGCATTATTATGCACCAAAAGAAAACGGGGGAAAGCATACTTTTTAACAGGCCATTTTACCTGTAGCCTATCAGATCTTAGGAATCGACGTCCACGACGATTGCCATCTGGCATTTTTACCATCAAGTTTACAGCATTATCATCATCTGAGGATGGTTCTGGTGGTAGTGAGACTTCTTTGGCTGCTAATTTTGTTTCCAATTCCTGACACAATTTATGCAAAATGCAAGAGTAAGCAACTTGGAAATAGGAGTTTGCTTTCTTTCCCTAGGGAATTATGAATTCAGAGCTAGGATTTGCACAAGGTAACATAACCACGATACAAATCAGAAAAGAATACAATATAAAATACAATTTTTTTCATGCTAAGTGTGGGATGCAATTTTTTTCATGGACCAAGTGTGGGGCAGTTCTTAATGCTGTCATTGCTGATCAAAATTCCACTTTTAATACCTGAAAATTTTTAACTTTCCAAAACTGGGTAAAGTGTCTATCATTTCCACATAACATTCTCTCTTCAAATTCAATGCAAATAATCAGTTGATCAGTTCTTTAAATGACACAATATTGGAAACCAATGCCTTATAAAGGGATAAGTGTCAACAACTTTGTGTGTGTTTGGATATCAATTGGGTTAAACCAAATCGACTTTAAACGTCAATGCAACATGCACCTTGTTTCTCAGTTTGTGCATTGGAAAGTGTAAAACTTCTGTTCGACGTGGATCTAATGGATTTCCAAACACAGTTAATAAAGGAAATCAATTGCAACACTAGCAGTTTAGCTATAAAGTCATTTCTAGAGTGCGAAGACTAGGATTAAACTCCAATCAGCACCAAGGTGGGAGGGATTTATGCCAAGGGGTGATGAAAAAAAAAAGTGCAATCAGTTATAACACACTACCTGTTCTTCCTGTAATTTCCTGCGAGAGTCTTCTGCTCTCTGTCTTTCCTCTTCACGAGCAGCCTCAGCTTCCTCCATGGCCTTCAATTCTTTTTCTCTGTCTGCTTGTAACGATGCAAGATATTCATCATCCTGCATAAATAAACAGATACAGCAATAGCTACAATTAGACCATTTACAACCTACAATTCTGACCTATTTAAGAAATAAGTTACACCTGCTGTTCCCTTATCAAGCGTTGAGCTGCCAGTGATGGTGAAGGAGGACGATATTGGGGCCGGGGATTGAAACCCCTATTTTGCATAAACTCATGTGGTGCATAACCATAGTGATACCCAGTCCCTTCTGGAATTCCACCAAACATTGCCGCTTCAAGCATTACTGCTTCATCATGCTCCTCTGAAGAAATGCCACCCCACTGCAATTTCATTTTAGTGAAGATTGGGAATTGGGAGACAGGGAAAAGTTGAGATGACATGGCAAGTAATAACAGAGTTTTAATCCTTTTGGAAAAGGACAAAGTGAAGGCCTATACCTCATCTGGGAAGGAATTTCCATTATGATGAGGATTACTGCTATCCTGTGTTGCAGTCACTGTTGCTGTGCTTGGTAGTGTGCTAGCCTCAGCAAGTTCAACATCTTTGCCCAATCCTGTGGATCCCGAAGACATATGTCTAGATCTATTCCTAACCAGTGGCTGCTCCTCAACATCTTCAGCTTCATCATGAAATGACAAGCTTCCTGCCTGTAATCTAGAATGACCACAATTGCCCTTTTCAGATTTGACAATCCAAGAGAAAATACCTTGAGAGTGCGTTTGGATAGAAAATTTTAACTGAGGAAAGTAATTTATCAGAGAATTTAAATTTCTTTGATCTAAAATTCATTGTTTGGATGTTTTTTTATGAAGAATTTAAATTTTTGGAATTTTAAAACAGAATTTTAAATAATTAAAAATGTGAAATTTTAATTTCCTTCTAAAAGGTAAGAAATTGAAATTCTCTTCATGATAAAATAACTTCCAAAACTTTCGCGTATTTTCTTTATCACTTTCATTCTCTCTTCCACCTAAAAGTTCCTAAAATTCCGTTCTCGAACTCGGGACTCTTTTCTCACACCGATGATCCTTTTCTTCAAGAAGTATCGTCTGAGCTCGCGGAGCATCGATCGGGTGCGAACGTAGGGAGACACGTAGAATTGCACCTTCCAGTCAGGGGAGCAGTCGTCGCTGCCCATCACGACAGAGGTGCTTGCCGGCGCGGAGGACCTAGGTCATGCCTTGCGTCGATGACTAAATGTTGTGGTCGAGTGTGGTGGTGTACGCTGTCGTGTCCCAGTTCCCCTCGACTCCCCATGCCGCATCAGTATTCTTCTCTCTAGAATCACACTAACCATATTTTCTCTTCTTTTTGTATTCATTTTCTTTCACCCTCACAATTTTAACTTTTTTTATCCAAACACAAAATTTTGAAAATAAAAGAATTTCAATTGAAGTATTTGAAATTCTTAGAATTTAAAATTTCTCATAATTTTAAATTTCCTCATCCAAACATACTCTGAAGGAAAATGCTGAATTCAGTGCAGTCAATGCAGCAGAGTGCAACAGCTACATGCAGGTGCACAACAAGCAAAAAAGAAAGAAACAATGTACCTTCCATTTGATGTCACTTCCCCTAGTCCAGCCTCTGATGACTTAGATGGCCCTGCTGTTGGTGATCCAGAATCTCCCCCGTGTACTCGCAATGCTTTTTCTTGCTCTGCTGTCTGGACTCATTTCATGTTAGAAGCAATCCAGGTTTGAAATTTAGAATATAAAAAAGAAAAGACAGAGTCAAAGATCTGGTCTATCCTGGCGATAACACATTGGTGATAACACACTGGAATAAGAAAATACAAATTAGAGGGGTACCTTCAGGGACAATGAAACTGCATGGGCAAGCTCAGGATCCTCCAAATATGATTGCCTTGGCTGTGATCCTGATTCACTTAAGTCCTGCACCAAGTGGAAAAATAAATACTAATACAAGCATTATGTGTATCGAAGCATAAGAAAATTCATCAAGAAATAAACATACAATTTGCCTGTCAAGTTTGTGATTTCTATAATTTTCCTCAGCCTCCTGTTTAGAAGCCTCAATGGCTGCACGAATCATTTCTTCTTCTATGTCATTGCTGTAATCTGGCAAATTCTCAGATTCAGGAGCACTAGGTCTAACACTGCTATTGAGTGAAGTATCAGCCAAGATCTTTTGTGTTTGCTCATCTTGATGTGCAATCTGTGCAGGTGGAATATCGTCATCATCTTCATCATCAATTATGACAGTCCCATGGATATCTGGACCATGGGCATCGACAGTTCCAGTGACATCTTCAATGGATGGAACATGGCCAGCTTGAGGAGTGGATTGACTGCCATCCTTAACCTCTATAGGAATCTCCCTTACCTCTCTTGGATGGGTAACAAATGGTGCCTCGATTGTTGAATCAAAACGTGTACCAAATATACCTCTCCCAATTGTTGGATCAAGAAGAGAAAATGGATTAACATTTGCTGCTAAAGCTGGAAGTAGTGATGGAATTCTGGGAATTCCTGCATCATGCTGATCATCTATATCCATGAAATCATCTTGAGGAAATACGGCAGAGCTGTTGCGAGAGCTGGCCATGGAAGAATAAAATAAAATATCAAACACTTAAAAATAAAGATTTAGCATGCAAACAGTAATAACACTACAAGTTACATTTCCTAATGATCACTTGCTTACTAATAGAAAAGAAAGTATACCCGGTCGTTAGATTTCTGTCTCCTTCACTAAAATGTGCATTGACTGCTTCATTGAGATTACCGCCATGCTCCTGACAAGAAACAATATTTACAAATGAAGAGGAGATATATAACTGAAAATGTATCAACTCTTAATTACATAAGCTAAGCACAACTTTTTCTGTACAAATAAACCAGTCACCAGATACTAGTTTCATATAACAATCAGAAAATCTGTGTAGACCTTAGAAGCAGAAATTCGCATAACAGTAATGATCACTTATAAAGAATCTTATCTCAATAAGCAATAAGATTCCAAGAGCTCATGTGCAAGCATCTGATCAATCATCATTTGAGATCAGACAAATGGCAAAACTTTCAAAACACATTAATGTTATTTACTCCAACGCAGATTTCTAACATTACCAGCATTAAAGATAATATAATATAACATATTAACTTATGGCTGATGCCTGTCTGCACTCCCATTTTTAACCCCATAGCATGTTAAAAAAAAAAAAGAAGAAAATTGCAATGGTAAGATCAATCTCTGTAATTTCTATATTCCTAGAATAAAGTCTTCACCTTATCAGCACTTAAATTGTACCTCTAGTAAAACCAACACTCTAGAACTAAATACAACCCCTCCAAAAAAGTATTGGACAATCTATCCACATATTTGAAAAAGAAAAAGAAAATCAATTAACTGTGACTGCAAAATTCACCAAGAGAAAGAACATGGGTACACACAAATCGACCATCTTTTGCAAAATTTACAGCAATAAACATTAATAAATAATTAAAAGATAACTGCAGCCAACAATGCATAAAAACCCTAACTTTGATCGATTAACAGTATTGAAAATTCAAATTCCGTTACTTTTTCTTCTTCTTTCGATCCCAATAAAACCTATCAAGTACTTTTTATAATTAGGAAAAAAAGGGGGAAAAATACCTCTAATTTTTGCAGCGCTACTGCTTCTGTCAAGCCAGTGATGCTGACGAACGTCTCGACTGCCTCCTGATTAGGCCTCGCCATTGAAATCGAAATTGTATGGAACAGAAACGCACGCAACTGCAAAATTCACAACCTTTTTTTTCTCTGTTTTGTTTGATAAAACAAAAAAGAAAAATAGGATTTGGCTGTTGTGTCGTGGGTGTGTAAAGAGAGAGAGAGGGAGAGAGAGAGGTGGGTGGGCCTTTAGACGGATAGTTTCTTCTGGACTGGGATGATATGATATACACTATTTGCCAAGGTTATGTTATGGTATTTGTATACAACTCTACTTGGTGGACAAGTATGCTCCCAAAATGCTTCCAAGTATCCAACTTTTTCTTTATTTTTTCCCAAGAACCCAACTTACTTTGTAATTACGTTTCAATCAAAAAAAGAGAGAGGCTATGAACAGTAAATGAATAAGAATTTAGGTGGGATATAATGAAAATATTTAGATTTTCTTTTTATCTAGTTATGAATTATAAAATAATTAAGATTATTGACTTTATAATAATTATTTGAAAATCATGTTTAAGATAATTCCTAATCAATTGATACAGTAGCGTAAAAATATTTTATATTGATAGTGTATTTAAAATTAAATTCCATTTATACTGCCATAGAAAATATTATATTCGAACAAGATAAAATTCAATCTCTGATATTTTTTCTATGTTTCAAACGAATTCGCACCTAATTGTCAGTTGAGAAATATTAGTGAACAAATTTAATAGGAGTATTAGATAATTTTTCAAAAACTAGATAAAAAAAGATAAATTTTCAAAATTTATTGTTTTTAATGAAAGTTACTGTTTTCAAGGATAAATATTGGATTGTGATATCCACAATTTTTTTACTTTAAAAAAGTTGGAAAAACTGCATTTGATTTAAAAAGTTATTATATGATAATGGTAATTTAATAAATAAAAAATATGTTGTGGTGAGGTGGAGTTGGGAGGTTTTTTAGAAATATAAATTTAATTAAACAAAAATTATTATTGTTGTGATAGTCAAAAGTTAATATTATGTCCGTGATGTTTAAGGTTGACTTTGATCAAAATCTAAAATGAGTCGTTGATGATGATTTTTTCTTTTGATATGATTGAGTTGTGATTGAAATTAATTATGTTCCAATAAATAATGTTTTAACACTCAATTCAAGAATGTTTTTGGCTAAGTAAATAGCATGTAATAAATGCATACGTGACATTGTTGATTATGACTAATACATAGTATAAGGTATCCTAGATTAACTAAATTGTTTAATACAAGGCCTAAGGTTCTTGGGATGAGTTCTAATCTATTTTACGATAAAACAATATCAATTTACTTTAGGCCAAAAAATATTCTCCTGTTATAAAAGGTGTTCCAAAGTTTTATTGCACTAATTTTTCATATGCTTAACTTTGGTCAATGTATTAACCAGTATTTTTTACCAACAAATGCCCTTGGCCAAGGGTGAACTTATTTTGGCAGTTAAACAAATAGCCCCAACTCAACGCACTTTTGAAGCAAACATGCCGAGTAATGTTTTGGTATCGATATGCATATCTTAATAAAGGTGAAGAGACACTTTAGTCACTAACATCATTTTAGTTACATCCTTTATTGAGGTGTGGATGTTGTTGTCAGCGAGTGCTCCATTTGTCTAACCTATTGAAAGCTATCTTTTCAGTCTAATCTCCTTTTTCGATGTGGGATGAAATACTTGAAAAAGAACTTTGATAGTAAAAGTCAGTACTTATTTTGAGATGTGTATATATTGATGTATATGTCACTTATCTTCTCTTCCATTGTATTCTGTCTTATAAGTGAAGACAATGACAATGATCGAGTTGATAACTGTCTCATGTTATCCACTAAGGACTTGTATAAGTAATGGTAGTCGGTTAGCTGATACAGACTACATGTGAATCATTTACACTACATATGTGTTAGTTACTGGGATATGCTTTATTTTTTAATTATGAAATGTTCCTCGATCCTTGTGATAATTATAATAACATGAATTTTATGTTGAAATTATGACAATTAAATATCTATTTAAGATATCCTTTTTGCCACGACTTCAGTGAAAATAAAAATATGAGATTTACTCCTATAAAGATGGCTATATATAGGTTATCCTAAGTCTATTACTGCATTTATTCTCTTTTTTTTTTTTTAATTTCAAACCTCATTTGATTCTCATTTCTTTTATTATTTTGTTGTCACAAGTCAATAAAGATGTTAACAAGATAACAATATGTAATAAAGATATACTTGATACTAAAAAGGGTAGATGATATTTATAAAATACACACAATGAATCATGTTATTCAGCATAAGACATTAGGGGTATTTATTATATTGGAATGATATGATGAATTGACAATCCAAATCAAACAAATTCAATTTATTTTGTTTGACTCAATTATTTAATTAATTTCCGATCAAATATGAAACAAGCTAATTATTATCGCTTTAGTTATTATATTTATCCTTTTCTAACGTGATTAAACTCGATTATCTAACCAATTATTTTTTAACTTTTTATTAGCACATTTTATATTTTGTTTCTAATTTTATCTTCTTCTTTTTTTAACTCGATGACTAACCCATTTTTTAAAACTTTAGATTAGTATATTTTATATTTTAGTACCTAATTTTTCCTCCGTTTTATAATTCTCTTGATCTTATCTAGTATTACCTAGTGCTCTAATCTGGTCATATTTTTTTTTATCATATTTTTAGTAAAAAATAATGATATATGTTAAGTGTCAATTATAGAAAAAATAAATATTAAATATTTAGTGATTGAAAATAAGAAACAGTATTATACTCTGTAAGTCTGTAACATAAAATAGACAAAATAAATAAATAAAGATAAAAGCTTGAACATATATAAGATTTTTTTTATCATAACCCAATTATCTAAATCAAATCAATTTGATTTTAATCATATTAATTTAGTTTGAATTGACAATTTTTTAAGCAGAGTCAATTAAATATTATTAAATGAATTATTTTAAAGTTAAATGTTTCCTACTCTTTGAACTTTGAAACAACATATGCTCACCCCAGTTTGAAACCCAAGTCAGGTAAAAAAAAAATGTCATCATGCGCCTAATTTGCATATGGTTCGGATTAACCAACACCTTTGAGTTGGGATGGCCTAATTGATTACATAGAAACATTTATATAAATTATTGAAATAAATTTTCCACGATCATGCAACAATAGTATATTATTTAATATTTTGATATATAATATAATATTTAATATCGTGTAATAATTAAAATAATATAAAAATAGTAAATACACTTGGAAATAACCAAATTGACCTCAGGAAAAAAAAAAAACCGAATTGAATAAACAGGATGGGCCTCGGAAGATTGTAATTTACGATTTACCTCTGATAAAAAAAAAAAAAAAAAAACAGAAGCAGAACCACCGCAATAGAAGTTCGTTTTGGTCCTCTTCCGAAAAACCCAGAGGCAGAGGCAGAGGCAAGCGAAGCAGCAGCTCCGATCTGAAGACGATGATGAAGAAGAAGGTGCAATGGTTCTGGACTTGGGTTCTTGGTTCCGTCGTTTTGAGGCTCATTCTCCTCTTCTTCCCCAAAAATCTCAACCTCTCTTCTCGCCCCGAAGTCTCCACCCCCCTCACCAGCCTCCGTCGTCGTATGCTCTTCTTCAATTTTATACATTCAATTTTATATGCATGCTTTCTGCTCAACTTCAACTTCTCTTTTCGCAGTGGCCGAGGGTTACTGGCTGAAGCAGTCATCGCTGTCACCCTATGCTGGTTTTCACTTCACTTTTTTTCTTTTTCTTTTCAGATTCGTTGATTCCGTCGATTACTGTTATTGTTTTGTGGTGTGTAGTAGAATCTCAGGCTCTTGTTCTTGTTGCCAGGATCAATGTACCATGGTTCCCCTTTGTTATTGACGCTTCTCGGCCCGCTCACAGTTAGAAGGTACCTGCTGTCAATTGTATCATTTTTTGTTTCGTTGCTTAATTTCAATGGAGCCACATGCTGATTTTGAAATTCCTATGCTATAATGACTTTGAATATGTTGTTGATGCTACAGAATTGAAGGACAACCCGATCATCTTTTATGCAGGTAACTTTCTTTGCCTTTTACTTATAATTAGTATTTATTCAGATGTCTTGTTGGAGTATAATTGTGAGGTGAAGTCCAACATTGGGTAAAAATGAGAAAGTTGAGTAACATATAAGCGAAGGAAAGACCTATAAACTTGATTCTTAAGGTTTTGAGTTGAAGTGTGGTGTCAGGTTCACTTATTTGGTGTGCTCTAGCCCTATTGCTGAAGATCTCCCCGGTGTTTATCCCCCTTAGATTGCCCAACATGTTTGTTTCCATAGCCTGTGAATCATAATTGCTGTGATCTCCATTCCTCAATAGTTAGTATTTATACTCGTAATGCTGTTTGTCATTGTATCTTGTATATGTAGTTCTTCACCCTTGTTTTCCTCCTGGTGTATATTGCATACTTAGTAGTTAAACAGTAATTAATCAACTCATTTCTGGATATAGCTTGGTTTTTGTGATTGCAGATGTGGTCAGTGCAATGCTTATTTGTGCTGCTGGTGAAAAACTCAAGGTGGCATACATTTCAAGTTTGCAATCCCTTGGCCTTCATAATTTGACAGAGAATTCAGGTTGTTAGCATCTGCTACAAGTGTGACCCTTCTGTTTAAATTTCCGATGATTATGGTCGGGTGTGCTTCTCCAATTTTTATTTGTTATTTTAAATTTTTAAATAAAATTAGTGTATAAGTTTGAACTTTGAAGACCCTTTGCAGTTAAAGATATATTGTGACTTCCAAGAGAGGTTTTTTTTTTAATAATTTCGTGCATGCTGTATTATTAGATAATCATATCATGGTACTTGCATGGAGATTACATTAACAATTAGATATGGAAGTAGGAGTGCCCTTTTTAGACTCTTGGCTTTGCTTTTCTTCCCTTTTCCAGGATAGTGTATTAAAAGGGGAAGAAAAGGATACGAAATGGAACTCACTATTTAGGGTTTCAACATCAGAGTCTGAATATATTTATTTATCAAAAAAGGATTTATCTGTAATTTTATCAATAGACTTGAAACTTGTGGATAAAATTACATGTCTGTGAACAAATGGATGGTGAAGACCATGTCAGTCTCATGTTTGGATAATAAAAAGCATGCTACTTTTATATCTAGCACTCTTTCCAGAAAAATAAAATGTGTTTTTATTGAGTCGCTGAGAAAAAAACAGGGTACTTGCAGTTATTGTTCTGCAGGGTAAATGATGATCATATATTTTAATGTTAAAAGTGCCCCTTCAGGCTGTGGATCTTTTTGGAACTCGGCAAATTTGTTTTCATCCCTTTTGATAGTATCTTCATTTTTCCAGAGTTTCTTCCTTCAGGAGATTTTGCTGCTCTTGTATACTTATGGAATCCTTTCACAATAGTTGCATGCGTTGGTCTATCCACATCTGCAATTGAGAACTTGATGGTTGTGTTATCACTTTATGGAGCATGTTCACGTAAGCAGCTAATAACCTTTGGTATTTAATTTCTGAATTTTTAGATATTTCATTGATTCTACTGACTCACACCTATCATGCTTCATTGGTTTTTGTTGATTTTTTTGGTTAAGACTTATTTGCTCTCTAATATTGAAAAAATGAAAAATGCTTGGTTTTGTGTGCTGAAAAGAACAGTCAGTTTTTCTTTCTCGAGGAAGTTCTGATGAGAAGTGACGGTGGGAATCTCACTTATTAGCAAGAATTGCATTTATACAAAAAAGATTTTGATAAAGGATTTTTCGGATGGTTTTTATTTCTACTTTTTTTCTGTTTACTTGGAAACACTTTTTGGTCTTAGGTTGTGTTGAATAAAAGAAATATGTTTTCTTTTTCGATTTAGTGATGTAACCAATAAAACATGACTACTAAAGGGAGGCTGAATGCCTGTACATGAGAAATTTACTAAAGACCGAACACCCTAGCCAAATTTAAGGAACAAGTTTTTTTTCCTTGTGTGTTTTCTATCAAATTTGATGTCTGACATCCCTTTTGCCATTAAGTTAGCTGATTTTCAGATTATGTTTCAGAAGAATTCCTCTGGTTTATGTGATATACTTGAGCCTTGCATCTGATATCTTATTTTGATATCCAATATCCATCATGTTTAACTTTCTCTTTTCATATTTTCTATAACATGCATGGGCAGTATTTAATTTGTAATCATTGCCATTGAATTTACAAGTCTTCATCCATCTGATATCTACTTTAATGGAGTGGTTTCCTATTGCTGTACTCAGCAAGCTGATTAGATTTTGGAAATGCTGCCGAGAACTCATGAAGAAATTGTGTAACTAAGTGATTAAGACAACATGAACTCAATATATCTATCACTTTATATTTGTGTACTTAAGATCTTCATCTATTATTTTGTCTAATGTTGAAACTGTACTAATGTGCAATAGGACTAGCTCCACTGGCAGCTTTTGGGTGGGTCATGGCTACACACTTGTCTCTGTACCCTGCAATCCTTATTATCCCAGTACGATGTTGATCAAACCCATTGTATTGCATTTTCAACATAATCTGCAAATGTTTGTACTCCTTTAATTTACATTTTATCTATCTGTAAATACATACATTATCCTCTCTTCCAGGTGATATTGCTATTGGGATATGGTCCTGATGCTCCTCCTAGGAAATTATTCTGTCAAAGAAAAAATCTTGAAGGTGGCAATTCTATCCCAAGTGATAGTTGTTCAGAAGAGGAAGCAAAAAATCAGCTAAAGGTGGCAAATGTATTCTCATGGAGGCCAGTTGTGCTTTTTTTGTTCTGGGCTTTGCTGTGGTCATCCTACGTCTTGGTCCTTTGTGGCATTTATGTCCAACAGTATGGTGGTCTACAGGAGTTGTTCAAAAGGTTTTGTTTAAATACTATTACCGGTATTCATTTCTGAAAATTTTGCAAGTGCCGAAATATAGCTGCATATTTGTTTATATATTGTGTCCAGAGGCTTCTTTATGGTCATTCTGAAAGCTTGTGATTATAGTAGCTGGAAGAATATTGTTTTTAGTTAGCAAGTCATGTGAAGAGTAAAGACTGGGAGAGCTTTTTCAAGAGTCAATAAAGAGTCTATGGAATATCATGTGAAAATAGTTGTACACCATTACGAATACTCCAAAGCAATTACAGAAGTACTGGGTTGCTGTAACTTCTGTTCATTATGGACTACGGAGTCATTTAGAAGTTTATAAAAACATCTGCTACCTTGTGGACTCTTAAGATTTGGAAAATTTCAGGTCCACATTACTGTTATCTGTTCATATAATGCTGGTAATTAGTTACTGTTAGCATGAAACTTCAAAGTAAAAACCAATATGCAGTTTGGGTAGTCAAATCATTCATTTCCCAGTTTACTGTTACAGTGTATACTATGCATGATTTTTTCTTCTATTATCCCGTTATGCATGTTTTTCAACATCAGTGTTGTACACTGGCACGTATTGATTCTGGATGTATTTAGTGTGATGACAATTAATGCATTTACCATGTGTCAAAAGAGGTAGGTTTTTCTGTACTGTGCTCTGTTGAAGAACATTGATTGTGATTATGAAAATTACATTGCTATTTTTCTTTTATTCTCTTTTGTTAATATCATTATCAAGAACTGTTAAATGCCAACTGTCACAATTTCATGCTTCATGGGAATGATTAGTTTTCAACATCTTGTAACTAAACTTCCAGGTTGTTTGTGCAGAACCTATGGCTTCATTCTTACCATACAAGATCTGTCTCCAAACATTGGTGTTTTGTGGTATGTTCTATAATAAGGCAAACATCCACTTTTTCTGTACACTTGAATGTTTTATTCCTCCCATGAACTTTGGAACTTATTTCATTCTTATGATATTTGCATACAGGTACTTCTTTGCAGAAGTTTTTGATTTTTTCAGAAATTTCTTCCTGATAGTATTTCATGGGAATATTCTATTGATGATAGCACCATTAGCCTTACGGCTTAATCATCGGCCGTGCTTTCTAGCTTTTGTATATATTGTGATATCTTCTATGTTGAAGTCTTATCCTTCAGTAAGTTATATATTTTTTCATTAATTTCTATTTTTTTACCTAGTCTCAAATTAGCTCTTAGAATTTAAGGATGATGGTCTCACTGGGTGTTGCTGAAAATATTTTTTATAATTTAGAATAGAAGAGATGTCGTTATCCTGTTAAATGGTCAATGCATGATATCAAATGATTACATTGTCCAAAATAGAAATTATGCAAATAAGTATGTTACACACTTTGTACATTCACATATACACACTTAGAAGGGAAAAGCCTAACAATTTAGTTGTAAATATGGAGTTGCAAATTTGAGAACATAAAAAGTCCATCAATGATGTGTTTATTTTGTGTGAATTTGCATCATATTGGTACCTGATTGATCCATCTATGTATCTATCTACATAAAAAGTCCATCAATAATGTGTTTATTTTGTCTGAATTTTGCATTGTATCACAATCTGATTGATCCCTGTAACGATTTTCTTTCCATTTTAACTAGGTTGGTGATTCAGCTCTGTATTTGGGTTTACTTGGGTTGTTTGCATATGAACTCAAAGGTTACTTCTCTTTCTTATTGATCTTTTTTTATATTGAGAATAATCTCTTCATGAATAATCAACTTCCTTGATTTTCAGATATGCAGTTTTCATTCTTCCTGTTTTCTGGCTATATTGGGGTTTCACTTCTTAGCCCTGTGATGCACAATCTATGGATATGGAGGGTACGGAATTTTGTGGTGTTTTACCGTTTCAAATGGATTATTATGTTGTTATCCTCAGTTGCTCACCTGTAATAAAATTGGCAGGGTACTGGAAATGCAAATTTTTACTTTGCGACTGCAATTGCTTATGTGTGCTTGCAGGTGCATTATCTCTACTCATTGATATTTGCTTCTTTCCTCTTTGTGTTAACCATTGTCGCTGTATCTTTTTTCATCACAAGTCTTTCTAGCCAATAAATTATACAATTGGAGGTCCTTGTCAATCTACATCTACCACACACATTTTATCGTGATCAGAGACACATTTAATTTATTCGCGTTCATTTTAAGATAATATTTAGCAAATAATGCTGGCAGAAGTTATTTGTATTTTCTTGTACATGTATTATTTTGTGAGCCAAAGACTGATGCAAGCTCATGAACACTGGTCCCAGCCAGTCTGGGACACAATCAAGGGTCCTTGTAGTAGGGAATGGGGAGAGGGGGGATAGGAAGGGAGTTGTAAAGTATTGACAAAACCTTTTCAGTTTTCACTTTCCATAATGTCTGCACATTAAAACTGACTTAGCTACACCACTGGCATCCCAAGAGTCTTGTTTTATTCTGTTCACAATCTCCCTGTTTGACACAACTAAGATATTAAGCACCCCAATTCATCTCACTCTAGTGGAGTACTTCATTGCCATTGAAAATGCATTTATCTTAAAAACTTGAGTCAATTGGTATGAAGTTGACAAGTTCTATCAACATTAAATGATTCATAACGTTGTCATCCTGTAAACTTATGTATGCTTCGTACTTCTCATATGGCAGATCATTCTGGTAGTTGAGAGTGTTAGTGCCATGCTCAATCATGACAGAAAACTCACCAAGCTATATACTGCAAAGCTTCAAAACATCAAATCTTGAGAACTTTGAAGTGTGCTTTTATGTGTCAATGGTAATCCCTGAGCTTTGTGTGGACATCTGGGTTCCACGATCCGTTGTTGTGCTGTCCTTCAATTCCTTTATCAAATATCTGCATTTCTTTGAATGCAAGCATATTTCACCGGGGTTGTAAATGGACGCAAGGCTCTGCAATCTTGATGCTGAATGCCACTTACAGTTTGTTATAAAGGATAACAATCATGATATTTTATTGTGGTTCTTAGAGCTCTTTTGTACTTGATGTACCGTTTAAGTAGTTTCAATGACTTCATTCTTCAAATACTACTTGATTGCGGCACATGTTTATTTTATATGTTTAACATGTATGTTACTATACTGCACTTGTTGCCTTGTTGGTCGGAATATCTGTAGCGTGCCTATGGGAATGAACCATATGGAATGACACCAAAAACTCGAGCATATTTTACATTATTGATGTCTCTCTTGCTGTACTTATGCACGTGTTCAATCATGGTTTTGGATTACTGTAGTGTGATTATTAAGCAAGGTTTTTTGGGTTATAAACTTGGGTTACGTTGACCCGCTCTCTGTGATGATTCTTATACTGTAAAATCCCCTTATCGTTGCATCACTTTCATTTGAATCCATTGTTATTGCTGACGAATGCTTGATTCCGACGTTCCTTTAGCTGTGGTCCTCACTCCTTCACCTACTCTAGTCTCTTCAGTGATCAGCTTGTGCAGTGCATTTCACATGTTACTTTGTCTCTCTCAAAGTCCATATCTGTCTAGGAACATTCTTACAAGTTCATTAGTAGTTGTGATAAAGCAATTGGGTTTGTCGTATGCAAGAACAAACACCCGTAAAACGCGCCTTCTCCCTGCTACATATAAGGCTTTCACATGCACAATTGAGAGGTGTTGGACAGCAACGGTCAACGATGTTTCTGTCCTATTTACCTTTTGGACCGTAACAAACTAGTGAAAAAACAAGAACTTGGGTGTGAAACCAAAGAACGTGCATTCCGCCTTGGTATAAATGGAATTTAAATGATACGATATGCCTCCATATGTGATGTAATGTTTGCCAGACAAAACCAGCGTGATGTGATTAGAATATGATAACTCCATGTGTAACACGTTACAAATAAATGACAAAATCAGGCGTGGATACACTAAAGTGACTTCAACTGGTTAGTGTTCTTGCCGTAGGCAAGTGATTCAACAGAAAAATATGAACAAAGGATTTGTTTTTAGTAAAATGTTATTAAAAGGATTTTCTATTATTTTTTTTTATATAATTGTAATTAAACTACCATTGAAACCCGTGCAATATACAATTTTTTAGTAAATGAAAGAATGAGAGAAAAAAATAGTAGAATAAAATATTTAATTTATTAACAATAAAAAAAAAAAATAGTATAAACTGCCCAGTCGATGATGCCACGTGATAAGTGATGACAGCTAGACAGTTTGTATACTTATATAGATGATAAGTAATATAGGATCGATTGGATGTTGTTCTTATTTGGGCATGTCAGAAATTTCTTAGCTCTAAATATAACCAGGGAAAACTGGATTAAGTGTTTTAGTTGTCCAATTTTCCGACTGTCAACCACAACTCGGGCAATGAGTATAATAATATATTTTAATTATAATATGCACGACAAAACTAAAACAAACATTTCTTTAATAGAAATTTTATTTGATAAGCTTGTTTTAGAAGAGTTCCTAAGGAAACAAATTAGTACGTGAACTGTTCAAAGAATGTGCTCAAATTGAGAACGTCACAAACTCAACCACCACACAAAATAATGAAGGAGAACTAACGATTGTAAATCTCTTATTTTGTATTATTGGAGAACTGACGATTGTTAGTCTCTTTCTCTTATTTTGCATTTTATAAAAATATTAATTATTATCAATTTCTTTATAATTAATTGAATTCAATAATACTCGTGTATAAGACGTTCAAGATAATTTTGCTTGTGATTTGGTTGATTTTGACTAAAGTTTGGTTAGTGTTCACCAAGGTTTAAGGTGAGTTTGTGGTGGAATTCTCTTTTGACTTAACTAAATGAGTTGAGTACTTGTAAAGAAGCTTCAACATTTAATTTAACAGTAATTTTGGTAGGGTAGTACTTTCTTCATTTCAAAATAATTGATATTTTGAACATTGAAAAAAAGTTTACATTGAATGATATTTTCAGTTTTCAATGAAATATTAAAACTTTAATTTTAAATTTATTCCAGATAAATTACGTAAATATAATGATTTTGAGTATTGTACCTATCAATTTTTCAATCACAATCATTAATCACTTGATAGTTACAAATAATACATTTATAGAGTAAAGATATTTTATTAAAATTATTTTAATAAATAACCTATCTATTGTTATTTTTAATTTATGTGAAAAATCTTAAACATTAATCATTTTGTAATTTGAGAGTAATATAATAAATGTGTACCCAACAGTGTCAATATGTTGATTGTATTTATAGAGTATCTGAGATTGATTGAATGTCTGACATGGACCCCCAAAGCATCTTAAGGGCAATACTATTTTATTGTTTAGTACAATACTATCAATTTACTCCAGATGGTTGTGTTCAATTGTACTTGGGTGCATTGTGGTGGTCTTGTATTTGGGTTGTATATGTGTTGACTTTAGTCGACATTTTAACTTAGAAATTTGGGTCAATCCTTAGCTTTTGGGTTAAGGTTGTTTGGGCAATTGTTTCCTTCAATATGAGAACTGCAGAAACAAACAAGTCATTCTAAAACAAAACTTCATAATTAAACTTATTTGATTAACTTTTTGTGATGGTTTGATCAAGTTTAAATTGGCCAAAGTTCAACCCGATACTTAGTTTAAGTGGTCCTTATTTTTATTTTATTTTTCTTGTTGTGATACAGGATATGTTCAGGAGAACTAACTGAAAAATTAGTTAGAAGTTGAAAACTAAAAATTTATTAAATTATAAGTATTTAATAAGATTAAATGTTGTAGTAATCGAAAAGTATAAAATGACTGGAAAATAATAAAATTATGATTTATTTTAAAAGATAAGTAAAAAATTTGATAAATATATTAAGGATAAAAAAATATAAAAAGTTAGAAATTAAAAATTTGTTTTTTAAAAAATGTTATTTCAAGTAATATTTCAAAAAATATTAAAATTTATTAAAAAATTACTAAAAAAAATTGTATACTAAAAATCAGATGAACTTTTGAGCTAATAAAAAAATTAAAAACTAAAATATCTTGCTTAACTTAATCATAATTGATATTTCATAGCCTCCAAAATTGTCACCCTAGGAGTATTGGTACATGTTTGTGTACTGTACATACCTAATACATATTCGTGTATAGAGGTGGGGGCGGGAGTTTTTTTACATATGCACCACTTTTAAGTAGTGTACCTAGCCACATTCACCTCTCCCATCAGTAATAGGATAAAAAAATCATTTTATTGGGCAAATCTTAACAAAAAGAACAAACTTGACTTTTAATATCATGGAAAATTGTTATTATATTTATTAGGAAAAATGCATTAGCAATTGTAACCCATATGACCAACAAACTCACAATTTAGTCGGTTTAGTTTCCCATCAAAAAATTGATTTAGAATTCAAAATTGATTATGAATATTTTTTTATTAGTAGGAAAATAGGACAAAACAGAGAAAAAACTAATTTCCAAGGACATAAGTCCCAAAAGCATCAGCAAACATTACATGCATGTTTTAACTGGGGAGGACAATCATGAACAGTTATCAGATTATCATCAGAAGAGGCTCCCTTCTTGACTAACCAGTCCGCAAACTGGTTTGCTTATGAAAGGACATGCCCAAAGGAGAGGTTCCAATGCACAGAGCTGAAATGCTGAATTTTCCCGATTAAAACAATATAGGATTTTTTTTGAAATACACTTTCACATTATTGATTTTAAATCAAAGAAAAAATTTAGAATTGATTTTAAGGTTAAATAACTTTGAATAACTTTTATATTGAATATAAAATTTTATCCCTAACTTAATTTTATAATAAAAGCATCTACACATAAATCATATAACTTCAAAATCAAATTTAACTAAAATCAATTTATTTAAAATCAATTTTATCAACCTTCATCCAAACACATATTAAATTAGGTTTGAAAAACTTCCACATTAAACCTTTATATTATGTAAACTGTTATTGAAATATAATGTTGTACGTATTTAATTGGCTCCAATAAACGATTAAATTAATCCATATCACGTTGCTTTAGCATACTTTTTACCTGACTTGTGTATACTGAAGTTGTACGTATTCAACCACCATATAAGAATGAATTCTTTGAGTTGACTAGAATGCACAGGATATATATACTTATTTTTCGGAGAAACACTGTAGATCTAGTAGCTAGTTTGGTTTTATTTTAATTAATTATAATTTGATTTTTCAATGAAACCTCAATATATCTTTATAAATTTTATCTTTTTAAATTGATTATAAAAATAATTTTTGTTCTGAAACTTATTCTACCAGTGTATATTAATCGATGTGTATTGTCTGTTATTAGCCTATTGTTTGTTTGGTTGGTTGGATTAATTATTATTTATAATGCAATTCTAGAAGTAGAATATACCCAAAAATGTGATTATAATACTTCATTATATATACATGGGAAAGCAGTAGGGAATTTAATAATGGACATGTTAACAAAGTTCAACAATACCCGTGAAGAAACACTTTCTGCTTTTTAAAGTGGAACTGCTAAAACAATAATTCTGTGGAATTGAGCATTGTTTTTGCTTCCCACGTATTAGTTACAAGTGTGTGGAGCCCAAGTGAAGGACGATATTTGGCCATATGTCAAAATCACCAAAAAATGGTTTCAGTTTCAGAATCTATAGACACAGTTTTACTTTTTGTCTATTATATTGTAAAAAGAAATCGATGTAGAAGAAGAAAGCAGGGTACGTAAGAGATACTATGGCAGATTTGATCAGAGGGTTAAAACGATGATTCTTGCGTGCTTCTTTTCTCCCCTCCCTTCTGTCAATCCCTTACCTTGCCATGTCCACTTTACGTGAGTCACGTGATCTACCCAGTAATGCCCAAAGACCACTGTCTATGTTACTGCTCACTAGCTACCTAGCTAGCTACTGCTATAAGTTAACCATTGGTTTCTTTATAGGCTAGGAATCAGTAACGTTCTTCTCCCTTTTTCTGTGCCCTATTATCACCTTTAATACACTAAAATATTAATCTGAAAAAATATAACATCAATTTAAATATTTTATCATATATTACTCATATTTTATATTTCATTGGTATGTAAAAATTTTTAAGGAATTTTGTTAAATTATCAATTATAGAATATAATAAAGATCTTAAAAATTCTTACAAATAATTAATAAATAATAGATAATGATTTGTATCTTTCTTCATGAGAAAACTTATATCTTTTTAATATTTTTGTTCGATGTATTTTGATTTCCTTAAAAAATGAGAGAAATAAGATTTCACTTCATTTTATCTTTCTTTCTTCTTTTCCACATATGCAATTAGTTCTAAAAATTTCTCCTAACCCAATTATAATTTAATCATTAATTATTAATTATTTATTTATTAATCCTTAACTAAATCACACGTATCTCTCACATGAAAACTTATATCTTTCTAACATTTTTATTCGATGTATTTTGATTTCCTTAACAAATGAGAGAAATAAGATTTCATTTCATTTTATCTTTCTTTCTTCTTTTCCATATATGCAATTAGTTCTAAAAATTTCTCCTAATCCAATTATAATTTAATCATTAATTATTAATTATTTATTTATTAATCCTTAACTAAATCACACTTATCTCTCACATGAAACATTAATTTTATCATGATTGTATTAAAGTTTTTGTGTAACTGTCCGATATTCGTGTCAAACTCAAAGTCTGTGCTTCATAGAACCTATCCCCTAAGTATGCATCTCCATTTTTTTTTCAAACGAATCATGTTATTGTTGGTTTTATTCTCTCTTGAAATAAAATAACATGCTGGTGCCTTGATGTCATAAGCATTATATATTAATCCAACCTACCGCTGCTCCAGCAATTGCACGCACCGGCAATAAACATGTTGACAATTATTTCAATTCAATAAGAATAAGAGATATTATTAATTCAAACAATCTCTCAATTTTACTTCATTCAAAATGTGCAACTTAGATTTTTTTTTTAATCAATCGATTTTAGATATTGCAATTAAATTCAAACTCATGATTGAGTTTTCTTATTCCCACCTCTCATAAATTTCACTCAAACCCACTCTGCAAAAAGCAGAGATGAGATGGAAAGAGCTAAACCCACTTGTTCTCTTGTCATGTCTAATTGGCTTCCTTCAATTTGGCTATTAGATTACTACATTTACCAACTCTTAGCAGGTGTAACGGATGTCCCAGTGTCTCGACTCTCAAGATAGAATGCAAGTCATAAAAAATTGAAGTTTTTTTTATCAAATAAAAACATTACGAATGTTTAATTGAGGGGAAAAAAATATAGCTTGATACAATTTAAAATAGTGCTACAATATTTTCCTAGGAGACCGATTAACTTCTCTTTTATTTTTGACTTTCCATTTTTTAACAGCCATCTTCGCCTCATTTTCTGTTTTCCTATTTTTCTTTATAATCATTCTATCTTCTAATTCAAATCATGTGTCATGGACACGAATAATAAACAGAACAAAGCCAGAAAAACCAAAACAAGTAATCAAAGACAACGAAAAATGAAATACAGTTATATTTAAAAAATAAAAACAGGTATTAAGAATTTTATGACTTGTAATAACCTTATTTAAATAAGACAAGTGAAACACAAAGGATTATAAATAAAAATGTAGTGATAAATAGTGTGGGAATCTGTAGCTCTGTTGAGTGGGGGCTACTACTGGTGCCTCTAATCTGAATAGTGACCATCGTTCCATCCATCCATCCATGTCGTGTTTGTATTCCATTTCATCCATCCTTGCTCGGATCTCGAGCTTCTTTTTTTTTCGCTACAGGATTTGATTATATGTTATGCTCCTTTGGTAGAGACAAAATATGTTAAAAAAAATAATAAGTAAGATGAACAATAAAATTTTCTGAAACTTATAATATTTTTATTCTTTACTTTAACTCCAATTTTTTTTTTGTTTTTCATTCCACCAAACATATTGTTGATCAATTGTTCACTTTGTGTATAGCGGTTAATGGTTATAGCCTATGACTATTGCGTGAGCAGTCAATGCACGTCTATTCCACTTACTCTGTTTGGGTGTCCTCCTCGATTTCCTAATGGGGCCTCTCCTTTGCACCATTGTGTCATACACCATTGGTCATTGGATGGATCATCTTCAACAAGATCATGGTCTAGATACGGTAGATTAGTATTATGGGGCATGGGCAACACAAATAATAATATATACCTAATTACTTTTCTCTAATTTTATTTTTCTTTCCACATTCAAATTTATCCCTCTTCATGTTTCATGTAATAGGTGTAGTTGAATTCATAATACATATTAAATTTATAGAAAATTATAAGGAGAAAAAAAGTATGTCTTTACTTCAATGTTAAACTATATTGTCTATCACTTAATTGGTTTAACCTAATATCAATTATTTGCCTGACTTAGTTCTATGAATGCGTTTCTTTAAAATAATAGTTACATGACTATCAATTTATAAAATTATACAATAACAACCACTAGAGTTATGGATATTGCGTATTAAAGACACTTGTTACAATGCAAGTTTATTTTTTCTGAACAAACATGGCAAGGTGATGATTAAGAATTGTCTAACACACTATTTACTCTATAAATATCTCGTAATAGTCTTCAATAGGTACATAGTTCTTAATAATATATTTACGTAATACATCTCATTTAATATAAAAAACCAAATTGAAATCTTGAGAGAGATCCATTGGAGTAGTTCACTCAAAATAATCCTCATTTTTTTGGTCTACTGTAAAACTAATATTAGTTTTAAAGTAGAATAAAAATCCCTTAGTAGTTAAAATATTCCTAATTTTAGAGTTAGGTTCATCTATAATTGTTGTCATTTTTTTTTCATAGAAATAAGTTAAGTTAGGTACTAAAATACATGATACACTGTCTGTATTTTTTTAATTAAGTGATTCACAACTTAAATCATTATTAATCATTGAATATGAAATAAATTATGTTAAAAAGAGAATATCAATCACTTTGTATGCTTAAGATTTTTGACAAAGATTAATTATTACTTTTGGTAGGAACTACTTTATTTTAATATCATAAAAAAATATAGCATATGAATTAATGTATGGCATAGTTATGAGTAATAATCCCGCAAATAAAGAATCAAACAACCATAAAACATAATTTTCAAAAGGAAGAAGTTAAAGTCAAAAGAATCATCATCAAATTTAGAATGAGAGGAGAAATAAGAAAAAGAAATAGTAAGGGGCATGAAAAAAAAAGAAGATTATTTCAAGTTGTTTACACTTTTCAATGCTGCTTTAAGGGGAATAAAGCATGCTCTAATTAACTTCAATACAACACAGCTTAAGCAGTCATACTTAACTTTAAAAAAAATAAAATTATTTCATCCATTTTATTTTAAAAACACTGTTTTCATAAAAACTAATTTACTTAAAGGTTAAAAAAATGTGTTTTGACTCAAGCTCTCATCTTAAGTAGAGATACTAAAAAAAATTGGAACAAGTAATACTTTGATAAACCTGGATTGAAAATTCAATTAACAGTTTTGAATAATAAAGTTGTTCTAAATATAGGATTATCCTAGTATTATAATATAATATAATTAAGACATGAGATTGCCCCTAAGCCTGGAATGATTGTTAAAAGAGGGTAAAAGTTCGTTTGGCTTGACGTCACGTCACAAAGGGTCACAGTTTCCTCCTTTTACTAAAAAAAAAAAGAAGACCCATTCCTCTTTCACTTCTCACTTCCACGCTCTCTTCCCTCTCCTTCTTCTTCAACTTCCACGTTCTTTTTCTTTCTCTGTCCCTCATTACCGTTGATATTTATTCACACATAAATATTACCTTTTTTTTTTTCTCTCTCAAAACCCAAAACTATTCCCTTGTGAGAACTGAGGAGACATAATAATGGGTAAGGCGTCGAAGTGGTTTCGCGGGCTTCTTGGTCTCAAAAAAACAGAGTATGCCACCTCACCCGCCAAGCCTCCCAAAGAGAAACGCCGGTGGAGCTTCGTTAAATCATCATACACAGAAAAAGACAACACCACTGCCGCCACGTGTCCACCACTAAGAAACAACAACAACCACGCAATGGCAGTAGCAGCAGCCACCGCTGCGGTGGCCGAAGCGGCGGTGGCTGCCGCCGAAGCAGCCGCCGTCGTGGTGAGACTAACTAGTAACAGCGGCAGGTGCGCCGACGGCGGACCCACCCGGATTCGCCAACATTGGGCTGCTGTTAAGATTCAAGCCGCTTTTCGTGGCTGTTTGGTTCGTATCCTTCGCTATTATTTTTTTTTCCGATAAATGTTAATCGTAAGTTTGTTAGTTTTTGTTAGTAGAAAGATTGAAATCGCAATCTTTTCTTTCTTTCTTAATCACCCAACCAATGTTATAACTTTTATTCCGTGTACTTTACTATTGTTGATCTCACCGTTTTACCAATATTTTTTTTTTTGTTATTATTTAGTTTCTCTGTTATGTTCTCACAATTCTGTTTAGTTTTCTGGTTTTGTTGTTATTGAGCTGATTCCTTCCTAGTTCTATTCGCTGTGTCACTGAGCTGTTCTGTTTTGTCCCTATGCTCCAAACTAGTTACTTGGAAATTTTTAACTGCAAAAATGTGTCATCTGTCATTTCTATTTTTTTTCTTTACAGTACCCGCATTAAAGGGAACAGAATCGGTCTTCAGGAGTAGACTTCACTTTTAATTGATATATATGGAAATTATTATAAAATAAAAACTTAAATCCCGTTTGAAGTCCCAAATCGTCTACCTCAATACTTGGAGTGTAAGTTTATATATCTGTTAGAGTGCAAGCTTATATATCTGTTAGGTAATTTCACTTAATGCTAAATGATTTTAAGTTGAAATCTAACATGATATAAGAATCTATAGTCCATCTTAGTTCTTGTCTATTTTAGAGGGAGTGTTAGGAAGTCTCACATTGCTTGTTTCAGTTGTTGGGGTGCCAGGTTATATGTCTGTTACATAACTTTACTAGCCAATTGGTTTTAAGTTGAAATCTAACAATATTTGCCTAATATTATGATTATTTACAAGTTAAAAATCTACTAAAGTTGTTGGTCAAAGTAGAACTGGACACCATCTCCTTAAATTTTTCCAGAATGTTAACAGTAAAATCTGATGATACTATGTACAAATGCCATGTGAAAAAAAATGACATAATTTTTTAGGGGTGAAATTTTTTATGGATCTAGGGTGATGTACTGCGATGCTGGTAGTGGTACCATGTTGTGTACAAGGACAAAACTGTGGTGGATTGCATGGGTAGGTGGTTATTACATTAGTTCAATGCTTGGTTTCCCACTAGCGGCCAAATTGTATGTGAGGCGGTGTTCGACATGGTTCAATGCTTCTGCCCTGGCCCATACAAGATATTATGTCTTTTTGGCCTTTTGGTTTTGTAGGGGACAGATACGAGTCTGAAGGGGGATTTGCTTCTTCAGACTGAGGAGACGAAATATGTTTGATTTTGATGTTGCCTTTAGATGTGTTTGTGTTGTATGATTCTTCCAAGACAAATAAAAACTATGGGGTTTTTCCATCTGCAAGCTCTGGGGTCCAACGTGGACCCTGTCCCTGCCTCTTGTTTGGCCATCTTAATCGTAATGAGTAATAGAAGTTTTTGTTTTGTGTATATAAACATAAAATAGAGTTAAAAATAGAAAAATAAATATTTATATTAAAAGTATGAAAGTAATTTAATATTTTTTTATGTAACTTAAAATATTTAATAAAGTGTATTTTAATTCTCTTATACTAATGCTCTAGAATTTCGGTTTAGTTCAAATACTGCATATGTTCTATTTTTGTGGCTGCTGGTACTGTATTTTTGTCTTTTGAGAATTTTTAATAAGGAATGATTAATATTATCCGGTAAAACATTAGAATTTAAAAAGTTATTCTGATTTTATGAGTGCTTTAGTACTAGTTATTCAATTTGGTCCTTGGTAATTTTCATGACTATTATATTGGTAATCTTCAATTTTGAGTTCTTACACGAATGATCTTCAATTATGTCATTGGACTGTGTTACCATTCCCATATTGTAATGAGACACCCGGTTGGAACTTAGAATCAATTTCCCTTTATTTGTTTTACAAGGTTCTATTCTGGCAGTGTGTGCAGTCTTCATCTGATATTAACTCTGCTCAATGCTCATTGTCTTTTTCATATCGAAACTGTTAGGCAAGGAGAGCACTGCGAGCATTAAAGGGATTGGTGAAGTTGCAAGCATTGGTGAGAGGCCACATTGAGAGAAAACGGACGGCAGAGTGGCTGAAAAGATTGCAAGCACTCTTACATGCACAGACCCAAGTTTCTGCAGGGTTGACCCTGCATGCCTCACCTTCGAGTTCAAAGTTATCAAGCCACCTCCAAGTAAGTATTAGTAAAATATGCTACTTCTGTTGGCCTTCCTATCATTTTTATTTTATTGTAGAATGAAAAACATTGTTTTTGTTGTGTTTGAAATATATAAACTTGACTATCAACAAGTCACTGGTTCGAGTCTGGATTCGATTTCTTTAAGTAAGGTCTTGGGGTTGAGTCCTGGGGATAGAAAAAAACGTGATTGGGAAGAAATAATCCTATTAAAGGTGACCAGTCAAATTTTTTGATGTAGATTAGTCATCAATGGTAACCAAAAAATATGTAAATTTGACTTTGTCAATCAAAGTTGATGTTCCAGTACATAAGTTGATATGGGTAATCAAGACTAAAAGCAATTTGGTTTGCACCTCTTGAAGTTAACTCATTCTCGTGTTAACCAATATATCAAATGGTTGAACATCTTTTAAATTCGTCAATTAATGTTGCGTATATATTACTCTTGATATGATTATACTATTGTACACCAAAAAAGATATGAATGATCGTACAGTTCTTCGAATGACACCATTTGCAGGGTCCAGAAACACCCGAAAAATTTGAAAGCCCCATTAGATCTAAGAGCATGAAACATGAGCACTCACCTATACTCAAGGTACTTTCTTGCCATAAGTTACCCAACGATGGTGAATTTGTGCATTATCGAATTCAAGTTGTCTATATTCATGGAAGCATTTATGTCATTGTAGAGAAATGGCTCCAAATCCTGTGCCCTGATCAATGGCTATCAAGAGATATGTGGGAGTAGATCAGAGAGTCAAGGGAATGAACAATTATGGAACTCAGGAAGATCAATGAATAGAGCACACGGCTCCAATGATGAAAGAAATGGCAAGGTTCTTGAAGTTGATTCTGGAAAACCGCACTTCACACTAAAGCGTCGAAACCTCTCTTACTCCACAGGCTCTGATCTTTATAGTAAGAGTTTGAACAGCACAAAGGAATCAACATCTCTTCAATCTGCTCAAAGTCCATGTTGTGAGGTTCAGTCTCACAGTTACAGCTCGCAAAAAGTGAACAATGAGGTTGAGGAGAGTCCATTCTGCACTGCTGACAATAGTCCACAATACTTATCTGCCTCTTCTAAAGATGATGGCTTCAAAAGAAGCCCTTTTACTCCTACTAGAAGTGATGGCTCTAGAAGCTACATTCGCGGTTACCCTGATTATCCTAGTTACATGGCATGCACTGAATCTTCAAAGGCAAAGGCCAGATCTCTGAGTGCACCAAAACAAAGGCCTCAAAGTGAGAGGTCTGGTTCATCGGATAGATACTCACTCAATGGATTTGATATGTCAAGATTGGCCACTCAAAGGGCAATGCAAGCAAGCTTCACCAACAAAGCATATCCAGGTTCTGGTCGTTTGGACAAGCTTGGTATGCCTGTGGGGTACAGATTCTGATTGAGTTATGTTTATGGTAAGAGGGTTATTTTGTATCTTTTATTTTTCATAGTCTTAAAGTCTTAATATCTGATCTTGCTAACCAACCGGCTGTACTTTGAGCTTCCATTGCGATTTTGTGTCAGCATTAGAAATCTACAACCAAATTAAGTGCATACTGCTAAGTCTCAACTTTCAAGTCATTTTATTACTTGGATAAACTGTGTAAAAGAATTATTATCTTTGCCTTTCAAAAGTTTAAGACTTGTGGCTGTCAGTTACATTGAACGCTTTATTTATAATATCTTACCTATCTTTTCAATCAATTGTGTTAAACCTTTTTTTAGTTTCCATGCTTTATACACGATAGTGATTTCTTTTACTGTAAGATGGACATAACACTTGGCCTGTGAACATAAATAGCACGAGAATCAGAACAAAATTTTGCATCGAATACTTCAATTCTGCAACATATAATAAAAATAAGGTCTTATGAAAAAAGTATTGGATTATTTTGCAAGTTAAAGTATGGTCGTAATGGTCCCAAGATAGGTTTAATTAATTTGTACTACAAATATAAATTTTTATCCTTAAAATAAATCAAATAATTTATCAAGTTAGGACAGAAAATATCAATCCTTAAACTAAAATAGAATCGAATACACCCAAATTAACTATATTTGAATTGACAGAGATTTGTATACAATTAAAACAAAATATGTAAATATAATTAAAATATTTTTCTATATCATTTTATTCTAAAATATACTCTACTCAAAAGTATTATGAAATGTTTGGATTTGGGGTTGAGGGTAAACTAATTCTTAATAAGTATGTTAAGATTTTGATTGGATGATATAAAACATAATATTGAAGTAGACTTTCATTTTATCTCAAAAAAAAAACTTGACTTTCATTTTAATCTTCGAATGATTTTAGAAACATCAATTTGGATATTTTGAAAAAATCATTATATGAATTCAGTTTGCGATAACAATTTCTTACAATAAAACAGTTTAAATATTAATTAAGGAAACTAAAGAAAATTAGAAAGAATAAATTAGAAGTTTAGTAAATTACTCTTAATATTATATTGAATAATATAATTTTTTAAGTGCTCAGAAAATTTATTGAAAGACTCGAGAATTCTATTTCAAATTCGTATAAAAAAATTCTGAAAAACATACAAGTAAATGGCGTCGCCAGGATTCCAACCGGACACCTTCAGTATTAAAACTTGAATTTGTTAAGTATTAAAACTTTAAAATTATATAAATTTCCTGAGAGCTTAGCAGACTATATTAATAATTTATCATTAATTTTAATTGAATATATCTCTAATTTAGACTTTAGTTTCCACAAATAATATTTAAGGAAAACGTTATTTATAATGTCTGTGAAAAGTGAGAAACAACAAGGTGTCGTGGTGTAGTTGGTTATCACGTCAGTCTAACACACTGAAGGTCTCCGGTTCGAGTCCGGGCGACGCCATTCTCTTTTACTTTTTTATTTTCATTTTTTTTAAAACGAATTTGCAACTTTTTCGTTGAAAATCATCAACCTATAGACTGTATTACGTACTTCTAAGTAAACCAATGTAATAAAAAAATGTCTATAGACGTTTCTGTCTCAGTGTATGATGTATAAATGAAACTTGCCAATGAGACCTGCCATGTGAATGTGATATATCATTTTCTGAGTATGAATGTATGATACTCAGGACGCATTTGATTGTGTCTACTACTAAATAAAATTTTAGATGTGTTATAAAATATCATTGAATAAATATTGGACAAGTTATTTGGATATTATACCCATCAAGGTACCATTGCAACTCTATGAAGTTGATGGTAAATTGATATCCCAGAGAAGGTAGAGGCAGGTGTCAGCAAATTGATATCCCACCAAATGCAAATAATGCAGCTAAAACCAGGTAGCTCTATTAATCTTTTCTTTTGGTGTGTTCTCAATTCTTTGGAAAAAATGTAAATTATATTAAATCCAAAATGATACAACAATAAATGGGATATATCCCGCAGTTAAAAAAAAGCAAAAACCTCCCTAATACAAGAAGACCTAGATCAAGATGCTAAAACAAATGCAATAAGTGCGCTTGTCTATATATAAGAAATTTAATCTTGCTAATAACTTTTATTACAAAAAATTGATAATCTTCAAAAAAATCAGTTCAAAAAAATCAGTTTAGTGTGTTCTCAATTCTAACTTGGTAAAAAGAGACTCTCTCAGCGGTTAACACACACTTACATTCCTCTCTTACACTTTTTTAAAACTCAACAAACTCACTCTATATAATAGTGGAATGTGACTTTCAAGTGTTAATTATATTTCACTGTTCTGGAGGATACGTTCACTTCAATACTATTGGAAAACTCCATCTCTTTCATATGTGAGGCTCTCCAAAGTCACAAATAAATTTAAAGAACATCACAATTCATTATTGGAATCACAATTTTTAAAGTTTGAAAATTTCCATTGTCTTTCTAAACGCTTTGCTGTCAAGGTTACCAAAAGTCAACTCGTTATCTCCTACTAAAACTTCTCCATTGGTTTCTAAATTCTAATTAGTATTGCGTGATAAAGAAACGGTACTAACTGCAAGAATTTTTTATAAATGCCCAACCCAATCTGAGTGATAAAGAAACGGTACCAACCACAAGAGTTTTTTTTTTTTTTCTAAATGACCAACTCCTAAAGCACGAGATGCTGGTTCTAATTTCTTGAAAATGAAAGTATTATATTAAAATTTGGACCATAGTTATTATTCCCTTACTGCTTTCACTTATAATGTGTGATTTTTTATCATTGAATTTCTAAGTCAAATGGATAGTGGAACATCTAGTTTTGTACATCCAGCATATGAATTTTTTTAAATGACCAGAAATCAATTTAGTTTGAATAAGTTATTGATGGCAAGATCATTCACCATTAAGAGAAAAATTCACTTCATTTGTAGCTAGTAACGATGCTAATATGTTATGTCTTTTACTTTTATAACTTAGGAATCACTTAATGATTTGAGTAAATTAATTGTGGCTGTAATCATTTGAGTAAGTAAAATCCCTATCATTGCAATTGGTTCTTGTTGGATTCTTGCTACTGAAGATTGCACCCGTGTAACAAGCAATCACGGTCTCAATGGTTATTAATTAGTCACCCTGATTTTCTTTTAATTTTTGTTTTCAAGTTACATGTGATGTTGTCTTTTTTACTTTGCTGTTAAGGTCCTGATGTTAGTAATAGTTAATATCATGTCAAATTTGTATTTGTTAGTTCATGAGCTTTATTAATGATTTAAATCGTGGATTGGATAGTTTTGCCTTTTTGAAACGGTTGTATTTACTCTTTTTTTCTACTTTAAAATTTTGATATGTGAAAATGTTTAAAATTAGAAAATATTATATTTATACCCTTGGATCTTGTCAAAGTTTGTAGACGGTTAATAAATTTGGATGCAAGGGAATCTCCATCAATTGATTTTCTGTTCACTGTAATTTTGTATTTTGTTTTGCTTTACGTTTTTTTTAAATTCAATTTGTGTTAGGATAGTGCTTCTTGAAGCTTCTGCAAGAAATACTCAATAGGTGGCGCAAACTTTTATTAGTTGGCACTCGGCAGTAGTTATCTTAATTCTTAAGGCAAATTGTGGTGCCAAACGTACAACAAATTAGCTTCATATACCATATACGTGGTGTATTTATCTCAAGGCATGTTGCTTCATTTGACTAAACGAAGTGTGTTTTTTTCATGGGGAAACAACTTGTGTGTCGCTGTGTGGGCGTAGCTTACTTCATAAGACCAAGAAAAAAAAAGGGATGATCTGACACCACAATTAACATAAAGTCTTGGATCAATCTAACAGTAGAGATTTTGGCTGACTGCAGCAAACCCTGTTCCGTCTTTTTCTCCTCTCATTTTCAAAATTAACTAACCATCACATTCAAACATGCAGACAAACCTTTCTATATAGCTCATTAACTCGAATATCTTGAGAAGTGATGCTTGATTCGTCATAGATTTGAACATTGAGATCATAACTAAATAATATACAGATAAAACATTTTCAAAAGTGAGAGTTACCGATCCAAGCTAAACACAACATATTTATAGAAGCCGAAGCATTTATGTATCAGTTAGAATCTGGCCATAAATAAAGCTACATCAGTAGGACATTTGAAAAGTTAAATATAATGGCATCTCAGTTGCACTCAGGACCAGCTCATACAGCTTTAGCTGTCTCACGAACAAGAGAAAGCTTAGCTAATAGACCACACAACTGAAGATAAGAACCAACTCCATCACAAATTCTCATATGAGCAAACCCAGTTTCCTGCAATTTGAAAACTCAGTCAGATACTTTATGTGTGTGTGTAAGCCAACAGATAATTAACTACCTTCATGAATTCCAATTTCAGGTACTCAGCCATATCATAATTTTTTATTATACGAAAAAGTGTCGTGATGATATCTGTGGGGGAATATCCCAAGTCATACAGTTGCTTGAGGCCTGAACAAGCTTCATCAAAATTCCCTTCAATCACATTACACACCATATTCTTCACATGCAATGGATGTGGCTGGTCACAAACCTGAAACCAATCATAGATTAAAAAAAAAATGGTAAACTGTGAAAAACACAAATCACAAATCATAGTTGATTCTAACCTTGAAAACATTTGCTTGGTTAACAAATTGGAACCCACTGTATGTTGCTTGCAAGTTATTCAACGCCTGTCTCATATCACCGTCAGCAGTGAAGATGATGGCTTCAAGTCCTTCAGGAACATAGGGAACCTTTAACAAGAACAAAATTCAGTTATACATTTCCTAAATATTATTGAAGCCAAATAAATGGCAATCAGCATTATCAAATAGCAGCTATTCCTGACCATTTCACCTTGCCAATGACAATAATCTTTGAAAATAATTCTATGATAAAGAACCCAAAATTGAGGGAGCCTCGTATATTAATTAGGCCACCTTTTAAAAAACTAAAATGAGAAACTAAGAATACGTGCAAAACATTTTCCTCCTATAAATTATCTGCAAAAGACAACCAAGGAAGCAAGTAACAATTATTTTAGAAGATCATGATTTTAGCTCAAAAGAAATAAATGGCACTGGCCAGATACTACCAAATAACCAAACACCTTGAACCCGTGAATTTACTTAAAAAGGATATTTATGCAAATGCCTATAAATAGACTATTATTGGGCTAGCTAGCTCGTGCGTGAAAAACAAACCAAACAGATTGCATCATCTAAAGTCTCTCAAAAGAGATCAAATAACCTGAAATCCCTCAAAGGTTTTAAAAAAAAAAATCAAGTCTGTGGCCACGGGAAAATCAACATGTTAAAATGTCATATTCTACTTCAAGAATTTTCAAATCTATATATCGCATATCATCCAAAAACATGAAACAGGTCAAAGTCCAAGTAATGCATTTCTAAGGTCCTGTACATTACTAATTAGAAGAAAATTATTTTTTAATTAAAAAAAAGTTCCAATACTATTGGAATACCCTTCTATTTAGTTGACAGGGTGCAGCAAAAAAATACAATAATCCTAATTAGTAAACCTTCCAAATTCTTTATTTAATTTTTTTCCCAACTATGCAACAATAAACATTGTACAGCACAGGATGAAAATTTCCCAGAGAGAAAGGAATGCAAAACTATAGAGGAGAAAGACCAAACAGTATGGGTGAAAGTTAAAAAGGAGGATGCTTATAAAACAATAAGACAATATAGCATCAAATATGGAATTGGCACATGTCAAGAGAATAGATAAGAAGCCTAGGAAGCATATGGAAAAAAAATACAAAAGTTTTTTGTTCCAAATCAATAGCTTTCCCTTTTGATATTAAAGAATGAATTACAAAGAAAAATGAAAACACAAGTAGTTATTGTAATATTAGTCTAAAGTTTTATGACAAACAGGTCAAGCAAATTCAACTGTGACATTTCCAATAAAAACATATAATCAAACACTACAAATGTTAGACTTATGCTCCTCTAACAAATAGGAATACCACAAACCTTGCCAAAAGACAGATGAAGGCAGAATAGAAATTTGAGGTACCTTCTCAGCTTGAACCACAACCATGAGGCGACCAAGTATCTCTTGATCAGACAATCGTGAAAATCGCACAATGGCGCATCTACTCTGAATGGGCTCAATAATCTTGGCCGAGGTATTGCAAGCAAGAGCAAATCGAGTGGTGTTTGAATATATCTCCATAGTCCTTCTCAATGCTTGTTGTGCCCCTGTGGTCATGCTGAATTAAAAAGAACAAAATTAAAAGCCAGAGAAAATAAGTTCATGCAATGTTATAGATGTAAAGTATCCATCAGCCTTGTCGATAACTAATTTCTGCAGAGAAACCTAGTTGACCATTTTTAGTGGAATATTCCGCCAACCACCTTATTTTCATCCACAATACTTGAACCTAAGTCATTGCTTAAGTGATCCAAGCTCAGTTTTACTCATACTGAGGTAATGTTGGTAAAAGAACATGCAACTAACGCTATTAATTGGATTAAATTAAATTACCCTGAAAACTCACCTATCAGCTTCATCCAGTATCACTATCTTGTGCCTCCCCGGGGTCAGCGTCACTTTCTTCTGAGCAAACATCTTAATCTTGTTCCTCACAACATCAATTCCTCTATAACCAAAAGCGAGAGGACAAATTAACAAAAAAAACTCGTCGCGAATGGAAAACTGGATCGAGAGAAATTATAAAAACGTACCTATCATCCGAGGCGTTTAGTTCGAGAACAGCTTCCTTGCAATTTGGTCCTCCGAGGAGCTCGTGCGCGAGGGCGAGTATGCTAGTGGTTTTTCCGGTTCCGGGAGGACCCTAAAAATGGGAGAATTAGAAACAAATAAATAAAAAATTGAGAAAGAGGAAGTTGTTAATTTAAGGGGTGAAGTGAGAGATGTACGGATAAAATGAGATTGGGCATGTTGCCGTCGCGAGCGATGACTTGGAGCCTGGAGACGGCGTCCTCGTTGCCGACAATGTCGGCGACCTTGCTGGGACGGTACTTCTCTACCCATGGCACGTCGTAGGCGTTGCTTGATGATGACGATAACGTCATGATTCCGGCGACGATGAACAAAGGGTTTTTCAGGTTTCAGAAGAAAGCGGAGAATAAACGTGAAAAACCCTATGTGCCAAACTTGGAGGGAATTTGTACCAGTTTTTGGAGGGAAAAACCCTTGCCCGGGTTGTCACCATTTTTTTTTTCTTCTAACTTTATTTAATTTGATAATTAATTTAAATAAATACTTTTTTCTTCTTAAAATGAATCATTAAGCAAAGTTAATTAGCATGTGAAATACTTATATTATCTTTTCATTGATTAAAAAAAGTAAAAAACAATGCAAAAACTAAAAAGTATACCGGTTGTACATGTACTAAAATATAAATGGTTAATACTTTTTTTCTCTAGAAAATAAAGTAATTGGACAAATAAATAAATAAATCATAGCAATAAATATAATAATTGAATTAATTTTTGTTTGAATAATACACTAGATGAGTTTTGAGATTATTACTAATTATAGGTTTTAGAAAAAAAAAACTCTTTAAAGACAAAACAATGTCAATATTATTAGTACAATTCAATCTAATTGGTTAAACTGAAAATTAGATTTGTGATCAATCTAATTACTTTTTTTATACCAAAAGTGCATTTGACTCATGTAATTTGGTTTAAAATCATATCAAACTAAATATTAATCATTGTTACTTAAATTAATTTATATAATTTATTGACTCATGAGTTTGATTAATGATCTATTAACCAAACACCTTAATCCAGTCAATAATTGATCTTTCTGGTATAACTCTATCCCTATGCATATGGCTTATGACTTAAAGGACTATGAACCCTTCAAAATCTATGTTAAATACCTAGCTCATAACTCAACCCAATGTCCTTATGTTTAAGGCTTTGGACTAGAGAGGTTGTAGACCTTTTTATTTTAGGTTGAGCATTTTATTATAACCCACCCCAAAGTCACTATCCTTATGGCTTGACACTTGAAAGGTTGTGGATCTTCTTGGATGTAGGCCAAGTATCTTGGCCATAACTCAACCTATGATCCCACACATGAGCTACTATTCAAACAAGAGTCATTGGGTCCTTTTTAGGCGAGTTATTTGGTGTGCTTGCAGGGATGACAAAAATATCAACACTTGTGGATATTCACGCGACTAAAGCTCATAACACATATAAGTTAGATTGTTAAATGTGTACCCGAAATAAATTAAACATATATTTTTACTACATATTTTTAATGGGGTAAAGGTGACTATTAATATATTCGTGCCCACGAGTACCTATTATTGTTATTATAAAACTACTTAAGTATCTTTAGATATATAATATTGCACATAATTTACCCTAATTTTTTTTATAGGTTTCCCATTTTATAGTACATAAATATGTGTGCATTTAAACTGTTAATTTAAGATTTAAATATTGCAACAAGTAAATAGGGAAATATTACTTATTGTTAAGTTATTTTTAACATATTATTGATTAACCATAGTTTTCATGTCTTTTTTTGTCTTTAAAAATTTATTTATTTTCTTAAAGTTGTACCAAAATATTTGAGAATCACGATTAGGGTGTTTTTAAAATGTATTTTTTTAAACAATTTTTTTTAAAAAATATTCATCAATGTTCATTGATATTTATAGATATTAATAAAATTCACAAGCAATTGCTTAAAAAATATTAGCACAAGTATGGGGTGGACATAGGGTAGATTTTAATTCAACGGGGGTGGGTAATGAAAAAGTATTAGTTTTACGTGCCTCACCTCATTATCATTCTTACTTGCACGTCAGATTGAGAAATTACTGAGCTATCTACAAAAATAAGGACTTCAATTTTAATCCCTCCATCTTGGTTGAATTCTATGATACTCAATTTCTATCAATTCCAGTTAGGGTAATCTATCCAATTAATAAAACCTAAGCCAAAACCATGTAAACACAATAATTATTTTAATCAGAACTAGGCCTTGGAATTTGTCTTTTAAAGTGACTCTTGGGTTGGAACAATGACATTTATATTTTTATGATTCGTTTGAAAGTGAGAGAATACTATGAAAATAAAATAGATAATAATGCAACTTTTTCGAATGATTGAAGAAAAAATAAAATAGACTTATCAAATTCCTTCCTAAACCCACTACCAATTACATTATAATCCAATATTATCGATAAAAGAATATAGATTAAATTACATGTGGTCCTATGACTTTATTTTAGGTTATAATTTGATATTTTATTCATTAAAAAGTTATAAAATGATCTCTGAACTAATATTGATTTTTCTTTAATTTTGAAAAAAAATTAAATTTTTATTTGATTGATTTAAAATATAAAACTTGTCCGATTAAATTTACTTACATATTAAATCCAATTAATATTTCCATAAAAAATGGACATAGATGAAAGTCATATGAAAAAAATATGTTAGTCAAATAACTAAAAAACTAAAAAATATTTCAAAATCAATCGAAAAATTACTGATGACTCACTTTTTACATGATTTTCAATAAAGATGTTATAAAATAAATTATAGGGTATGTTATCATCATTAAAGGAAGTAGCCAAACATAAACACATGTGACTGTGTGATACGTGATGTCTAATGTGAACGAACTTTAAACAAAGGAAAACTCGAGAATATCATCTTTATTTTAAATAAATAATAAATGCCACGCCGACATATGCGACTTCGGAAGTTTCAAGAAATTCCCCGGTAAAAACGAAAAAATATGAAATGAAAACGCAACGTACTACTCTTCAGTCTTCCCTTTGGTTTTAGCGGGATAAAAACAATGCGCGTTCAACCAAAACAAAACGACACCGTGGCGAGACCTCGACAATAAACACCTAAAAAAAAAAAGCAAACATTACTATGTCATCATCTTAATTTCCGATTTCTGAAAAAACATATTTTATTTTTCCATTTTCACCCTGGTCGAATCGTCGATTTCAATTCCCTGTTTTTTTTTTCTCAGTGTCAGAACAGAACTAGATTCAGATTCGGATGTCCTGAAGCGCCCTCACACATGGCCACGACGACAACAAGGTCCCCGAACCGTTCCTCCGAGGATGCCGCCGCCGATCCCACGCCGTTCCTCGCCACTTCCTCCGACGAATCCACCTCCGGCCGCCTCCTCCTCCGCCGCCCCAGCCTCCGCGAGGCCGCGCGCTTCCTGCGCCAGGCCAGCGGCCGCCGCCTCATGCGTGAGCCGTCCATGGTGGTGCGGGAGGCGGCGGCGGAGCAACTCGAGGAGAGGCAGAGCGATTGGGCCTATTCCAAGCCCGTCGTCGTCTTGGACATTCTCTGGAACTGCGCCTTCGTCGCCGCCGCCGCCACCGTCTTGGTTCTCAGCCGCAACGAGAATCCCAACATGCCTCTCAGGCTGTGGATTGTAGGCTACGCTCTGCAGTCCGTTCTCCACGTCGCGTGCGTCTGCGTCGAGTACCGGCGCCGCCTGCGCCACCGCGAACACTCCAACGCGGCCGCCGTCTCGGGTGGCGGCAGCGGGGATTTGAGTTCGCCTTCGATGGACGGCTCTGGACACTACGTGTCGTTCGACGACGATGGGATAAGGTTAATTTCTGAAGCATAAACGACGCTGCGTTTTCACTTTGAATTTTAATTGATTTTTTTACGATGGCGCTGGACTATAACGATTCAGTTTGCTTTATGTGGTTTGAGTGAATTTAAGAAACCTGCATGCTGATGTAATTAAAACATAGAAGTTAGAAGTCCGTTGAACTACTATAGTGATTAACGCGGCTTTTTTAACTGTATTTTTGGAATGTGCATGTGAAATTGTTGGGTAGTGCTTTGATTGCTACTAAGGGAGAAAGAAGTAGCTGTGTTAATTGAAAACTCTAGCAAACCTTCATTTCATGTTTCAGAGAACCCACATGGGAAATTTAGGTTTTTCAGTTGTTTAGTTAAAAAAAAAAAATTGTCTGTTCAAAACATGTCGAAGACTCAAAGGCTTTGATTTTCAATTTTTTTAAATCCTCTTGGTTCTTCTGATCTCTCAAATCTCTTTCGAATTGCTTTGAGTGACTGAGAGTGATGTTGTAACTTAACTTTGATTGTAGGAAGAGATGATATATGATCTCTCATCTGATAATTGGCCGAATTATCAGATACTAGAGTTAGTTTTATTCAATCTCTCCAAGCAAGGGTGTGAATTTGTAGGTTTATGTACTGATAGATTTAATAACACCTGATTTTTGAACCACAATATGATGACTAAGTTTAGTAATGTAAATACTGGATGATCTGGGGAAAATGCTCTATTGCTATTGCCCTGATTTAATTTCTAAAATGGTTATATATGGTGTCGTTTGTTACAGTCTTTTTTGTCCATGCGTTTGTTTTAGCTCTTCAATATAATCAAAAGCTAAGGGTTGAAACAATAATACAATATGTCCAATATATATTAGCTTGGGAATTAGTAACATCAATTATTGATTCATTCATCATTTTTTGTTTTATGTTATGAGTTTTTATATTGTTTTCTTGCTAAGCAGTATGGCAAAGCATTTGGAATCAGCCAACACAATGTTTTCGTTTATTTGGTGGGTTGTTGGATTCTATTGGGTATCAGCTGATAGTGAAGCTTTGGTCCAAGATTCTCCTCTGCTTTACTGGTTTGTTCTCTCTCTTTCTCTTGCTCTCAATCTGACACACGTGTGCATGTGCAACTTGTTCATATATCTTTTACTATATTTATTTGTAATTTATTTTCTTTTTGGGAAACCTACAATTATGTTGATTACCTTTAACAAATTCTACTTGCCTTGCAGGTTATGTATAGCCTTCCTGGGTTTTGATGTTTTCTTTGTCGTTTTCTGTATTGCACTAGCATGCATCATTGGTATTGCTGTTTGCTGTTGTCTTCCATGTATCATTGCACTCCTGTATGCAGTTGCAGACCAGGTACATCATGGTGTCATTACTAACTAGTTCTTGTTTGAGTTGGTATGGATGTATGAATCTAGTGGCTCAAGTGTTTATTTCCTTAAAGTTGACTCTACTTACACTATGTTCGGCAAAACTAGCTGAAAAACTCGTAGCTGAAAGTTGAAAAATTAGCTCATTAAATTATAAGAATTCAGTAAAACTAGCTGTTGAAGTAGCTGAAAAGTATAAAATGACTGAAAAACAATAAAACCATGATTTGTTTAAAAAAGGTAAGCAAAAAATTTGATAAATATATTAAGGATAAAAAGGGAAGAAAATATAAAAAATTAAAAGCTAGCGTTTTAAAAAATACTATTTGAGAAGCTATTGAGAAACTACTAAAAAAAGTTAATTTACCCAACAACCAAATGAGTTTTTCAGCTAGTGAAAAGAGCTAGAAGTTTACTTGAAATGTATTGTCGAACATAGCCTTAGCAGCATTTGCTTAGTCTTAAAGGAAATTGTCAAAGTTTATGGCTCCAAATATTATGAGTTTTTGAATTTACTGAGGCTAAATGAAATGGAAGGATGAAATTAGAATTGCTATTTGGTATAAAGAGATTCATATGCTAGTTTCTAGGATCTTAATTTTACATTTTTATTGCTTGTTGTGGTGTGACTTTAATAGGATCTTTTAGAAAATAGATTCTTAGCAGAAATTATGAAAGGAATGATTGTGAAGGTTGAAGATTGTATATATTGTTTCTTGTATTAAGCCATCTATATGAATTGTTACAAAGGAAGTATTACATTTGTTATACTTTGTAAGGTGAATAATCAAAGCTAAGCTAAACCATAGTATCTTGAGCTTGATAATGCTCTTTTGACTTTCTGGGGGAGCTAGCACCTGTAGCAAACCAGAAGCACTGATTGTCTTAGTTGTGTCTCTTGCTTGACCTTCTAGATACTAATTTATGTTTCTTTTACTAACCTTTGCCTTCTACATATATATGATAAAAGGAAATGTTTTGCTATCATAAAGTACACTGGTTAACTATTGAAGGAATTTGACTAGTCCTGCTACATCGCTTATGAAAATGGTGTTGTTTCTTGGTTGCGAATTAATGTTTAATACATAAAGTTTGAGAAAAATTATGATGAACTCTGAAACTTGTTAAGCAAAAGCTAAAATGACTTTTGATGAGGTGTAATTAATTTTTGAGACATATGCATGTGTATGATATGAAATGTGGCTTGACCAACTATGATGAGTAAAAAGGTAACGTTCTTTAGGTTGCTTTATTGGGAGCACCTTGGAGAATGAAGACTGTTAATGAATGTGTCCCTTAGATTTTTTAGGGTTGCAGATGAGGTGAATTATAACATGATATGTTTATGATGAAATAGCATGTCCTATACTGTTTTGTTTTGACATAACTTGTTTTATCCTGAGAATTGTATGCTTCATTCAGGTTGACATTGTTGACCTTCTAGGATTTGTGAGGAGTAAAAATTTTCATATGATTTGCTTTCCTACAACTTGGTGCATTGTGAATGTATTATTGATTATTGAGTGTTTCTGTGAACACGATGACATTGTCTTGTAGCTTAAGATTATTTACTTATGAGATAATCATTGTAGTCTATTAATTGCACTGTTCCGTGCCTGAATGCCTTTATCTCATTTGTTGGGGATCTAAAAAGCAGGAAGGGGCATCAAAAGAAGACATTGAGCAGTTGTCAAAATTCAAGTTCCAAAGAACTGAAACTAATGAGAAACATGCTGGGAATACACAAGGAGCTGCTGGAGGAATAATGATTGAATGCGATGCTGATTCTCCCATTGAACATGTTCTTTCTGACGAGGATGCGGTATGTTGTACATTTTGCTATGTGTTGGCTTGGCCTTTTTCTCCCTTGTCCTGGTGTTCTTTTTGCTCTGTCTGTCGCTAGATATTATTACAAAGGGAAATCCATGTATTCTCCAAACATTGGCCTTGTTATAAGCCATAGCATAGAGCCGTGTTTTGAATGCATTCCCACACTGGATAATGCATTATGAATATATTTTGGTGTGATTGGCCTTCCATCTCCTTTTGTTTTTTGGCCTTTCTTCTCAATCAAATTTTACACCGGAAGGAATTTGATAAAATGGTGGAAGAAAATGATAGATAATTTTGATATGACAACTTGATTGTTTGAGAAAATTGATTGCTTCCTCTGTTGTTCTGCTAATCTGAAAATTTTGTGGGTTCAAACTATAGGAATGTTGCATCTGCCTTTCTGCTTATGATGATGGGGTTGAACTTAGAAAACTTCCTTGTAGCCACCATTTTCACTGTGCCTGTGTGGACAAATGGCTGCATATCAATGCTACTTGCCCCCTCTGCAAGTACAACATCTTGAAAAGTACCAGTCATGGTCAAGACGAAGTGTAGTCAGAAAAGCTCCTGGCAGCCATGTTGGGGAAATTTCATCTCTTGTGGTTCACAGTATAATAGGCACAACTTGTTAATATAATTCAATACAGGCGTTTATTGTAGTTGCTGCTGCTGCATACTCGTTTACGTCGTAGCGATAGTTGTTTTGATTATTCTTCGTTATGATGGCTTCTTAATGGTTATGTACATCTGCTCATTGTATACCGTAAATAATTATCTGGAGGCAAGTTGGTTGACATTTTTTTTATCTTTGTCATCATTATTGTTCTTTGAGGGTATACTGTCTTTTATAAATCCCCAGTATGTCTCGTTGTACAGTTTGAGTATGGTCAATTGAACCTGCCTCCTTGTTTGTCACCGTTAGCGAGTTTCTGAATTCAAATTGAGGCTGTCACCAATGTTGGTTATTTATGGATTTACCGCTAGCTGGATTGGTTGCTGATTCTAGAGCTGAAGAATGAGACCAAAATAGTCAGTGACTCAGTGGCTACCAGCTGAGTCCGAGGAAGAACTGGATGTTTATGGTCATTAAAAGTTGGCAGCTCCTGTTTTTGCTGAATCACATGACAGTTCAGAAGTTCGCATTATGATTTTGCGTTCATCTGGTATTGGTGGCATGATTGTAGTTTTATATATCTTCCAAATGTAGTTCATTCAACTTCAAGGCATAGATGTCTCTTGCACGAACTTTCTGGAAATAATTCAAAGGATTTAGGCTTATCATCAGTTTTTAATGTTACTAAGAACAATGATGCGTGATTATATTACATGTCTATTACGAGTCTCACAATAACTACATGTTTGGTTCAGTTTATTTTTGTTAGCTTGAGTGTTTTGAAAAAGTTATTTATTTTTATATATTTTAATGATATATTTTCTTTACTAAAGTCTCGTGATTTTTCATTCTCACATGTGAAAATTCTGTTGCATTATCTGTTGTTCTTCATCTCCATCTAGTATCCGTTTGAAGTTATAAAAGAGGGAACTTTTCTTAGTTCCGGCGTGTTACTGTCTGAGATTGTATGATGACCCGAGACTTTCCTGCGTTTTCCATAAAAAAAACTTTGGTGTAATGATGTTGTCAGAGCTATAGGTTTTATCGCCCGTCAAACCATCTTATCCCCTTCCCGAACTCAGGTAGTTGCATTTGCATCCCCATTTTTTAACGGTAATAGATCAGGTTCCAAACATGATTTTGTCCTTAACGAATTTCCAAAACACACTAGCATATGAATTGACTATTTGAGTAATTCCCTATAACTATAAGTTAATGAGTAAGAAATAAAAATTCTTTAAAACAGATTGACTGTGATGGAAAAATGGTTTGGCCACAAAAATCAAACATGGACGACAGTATCAACAACTAGTAAACATGAACCATCCAAATGATCGGGAATCTTGAATACGTACATTGATATTACAACTAAACCAGTAATAAGTGCTTTTCTCTTGAATTTGTTAAAAGTTTTATTCATTCTACAAAGTATGCCAGGAAAGTTCACGGTTAAACTGAGAGTTCATGATACAAGTTTAGGTATTGCAGTTCAAATTTTGTCTGAAAATATTAAACAAGTACTCATTCTGACTCATCCATTGACCTGAGAAGAAGCAGTGGAGGTGTCAAAAGATTTCGTTCTCACTAAGAGGCAAGTGATTCTTGAAGGATTGGAGTGAGTGTTATCAAGACAACAGACTAAGAAGTCAGGCCTGTGAAGGCCAAGATACAGCCTGCCCTTTCCCAGCACCAATGCAGAAGCATCAAGCAGAACACGCCAGTAGTTCCTTTGAGCCTCTGAGACCCAATGCTTTGTCCCATTCATCTGCTTCATAAGCAAATAAGCCTTTCAGGCTGACCTGATACTTCCTCCTAAAATTTTGGCTTAGCTGAGACCATCTTATCCTCAAATCCAGCCAAGTCTTGGGTGCAAGAATCACCTTGGACTCCTTAAAAGAGTCAAATTCCCTGATATAGTCTTTCTCTTCACCAAGATTTGTCATGTAGTAGTTTCCCTTAACAAAAGGGTAGCTTTCCCCCACCAACATCATTGCATCCTTGTAACTTGGAGTGAAGAGAACCAGGTATTCATCATCAGGCAACCCACAATGCTTCAAAACCTTGTTTTGGGCTTGGATTTCTGGTATTGAGATGAAACTTCCTGGAAAGGAGGACTTTTTGTTGAGAATATCAAGTAGTGTTGATGTCTCCAACTGAGTCCAATCCATTTCAGGGAGATTATTGCCAAATAAAGGTTCTCTTAAGGTCCCTCTTGGTGACTTCTTCCCATCATCTGATAGGGTTCTGAAGGCTCCTCATTGATAATAAAGCTAGACATGTCTATACCAGTCCCTTCCCCTTCAATTAGGCCGGCATATTCAGGGTACTTTGCCAAGACATACTGTTCAACATATTCCATTTCTTTCTATGTTATTGGACCTGACCTCTAATGTCAATATCGTGGATCATTGATATGGCTTCTGCTATGATCTGAGGAGGAATCACCACATTTGGTTTCTGTTTTGGTACCAATTAAGTCCATTGGTTAAGTTTCAATGAAACATAAAACATCATATGTCTGTACCAGAAACACGGAAACTGAAGAGAGTTTGCTAGTTACCTTTATAACCATACTGTTTGACTTGGTAAGTTGGTATTCTCTGCTATTAGTTTGTGTATATAGGTCCTAAAGGAACATTCCTAATGTCCTTGGCTTCATCTTCCACCATTTCCTGATATGTCACCTGATATGTGTATAGAATCATTCAAGCTTTGTCAGTTGAGATAAAACCTACAAGTAACAAGAAGCATAAAATGAATACTTAGCCTTGAATTTTGATCACTTTACCCCAGATCCTCCATGCTCCTCGCTGTTTGTTCCCATACCACCAATATTTGTCTTTAGTCTTCACCACTTCAACTTCTTCCCCTAGCAGAATTGGACCAACAAATACCCATAAACGGTCAGAATCCAATCTAATTAAAAACCTGCTTAAGGTAATGAATCATACTAATTAGAATGAGTGGGGGAAAAGATGAAGAAAATAAGCATATGGGCAAGGAGGACCTGGTCCAGCCAAACTTACTAAGATGACATTTCTTGTTGAAGATGTGAATCTAATGATCAAATATTAAACAAATTAAAAGAAGATGATTAAGCCAACAAGGACAATAGGAACCCACTAGGATAGTAGGAGATGATGAACTGGTGGCATCTTCTATTGCTACAAGCATGGTTTGCTAAGTATTCTCTTGAATTGTACTTTTGTACCTATTATTGATTTTCAGACTAGTCCTTGCTTTGTTTCCTAACTCCATCAACTGAGGTAAACGCTATGAGTGAGAGTTTTTAGGTGAGGCTTTTCAATGGCAACGGCATCACCATTTTTGTTTATTGGTTTTAGTACACTAACGTCACTCTTGAAATTTTATATTTTGGATGGAAAATGACCATTTGAGAAGAATGGGGCAATGTCAACAAAGCCATGGCCTCATCTCATGATTGATTCCAAGGAAACTGTGTGACTGAATCTTTTTGCTAAGTATTATATCAAAGTTACTGTTTTAATTTTCCACAATTACTGGGAAAGTTGGTTGGTTAACTACTTGAAAGAGACTGTTTAGTAATTTTCACTTTCAGTGACTGCTATACATTAGATGAAAACCCGGCAAAAAAACCTGAACGGAACTCACTGGGAAAGAAATGTGGTCTAAAACTCCGTGTATGATGAGATCAACATCAACAGAAAACTAATTCAGATTCCATAAATTAAATTCAACAGTAAAGAGTTGTCTAAAAAATTAGTCTTAAATGTGCCACTCTGGCTGCATGCTTGCTTGAATGAAAGAACCATTCATTAACTTGTAAGCAATACACAAAAAATCATATGAAAAAGTGTTGTTTTGGGCGATAAAACCACATTTTGGTAATAATCTATTCTCATATAGTAAATTAGTCTTAAATGTTAAAAGTGAAATAATTTCTAGCACACACTTTTATGATTCCTAGTCAAAATTTTTACTGGTAAATTTCTGTTTATATTTGTTTACGTCCGGGTCATGAAGACCTCAAAGCCGAGACTCTAGAGGTGTTACAAAACCCTAAAGTGCATGTCAACTTAAAGTGACAAAAGACAGTCACTCTTATTTATGAAATATGACCGAGCCCAAGGTCCAAGGCCTAATATTAGAGACCCAACAACCATTATTGTCAGTCTACTATTCTCCATCGACTGAAGTTGATTTTGGCTAGACAATCCACCAAACATCCAAAGCCTTTAGGCGCAAATGCTTTTAAGCCTAGCAAATATATGTTTAAATAAAATTACAATTTGTCATTTTTTCTAAAACAATGTATCTGAACACGAGTCATCTAAAAAAGAACTTGTATCCAAACATGTTATATGATGTTTGACCACACATTATAATTAAAACACACGTATTTCAAAATATCATTATGAGAAGTAACATATTGTTAGTGTTAATTCAACCTCCATTGGATAGATTGTGAATAGAAAATTAAACACATATTACCACTGCTCTTTTTGTATAAGAAACAAGAGACTTATTTATTATAAATAGGAATAAAGTTGGTATTATATAAAACTACAATGAGTGCAGTCTAATATAAATGATTTTAGACTCTTCACCAAAGGAAAGTCAACAGTGTTATGATGTATCAAGATGTGAATCTGAGATGTTATTTGGGTTCGATAGGTCCACATGTGAGACTAACCTTCGGCTTTGGTATCGCTAGGTGTATTCTTATACATGTTCCCAAAAGAACATTCATTCATTTCTTTCTTCCCCGTCGACCACGACGCAAAAAATCCAGACCCGGAAAGAAGAAGGGCCGGTGGTGGGCATTTGGGTGAGGTGTAACCAACGCTTCTATAATAGAGGTGCATCATAATCAATTATATTGGAAGCAAACATTATTAAAATATTCCCGCTGTTTCTCACTTCATAATAGACCAATCACAATCTTTCTAACATATTAAGTCAGACAGAGGATTTGGCCGTCATTATTTAAATTTGTTTAAATTACTTTTATAACTACATATTTAATTTGTTTTTTTATTTCAGTTATGATTAGCCTAGTTAATAATTAATTCCTATAAGAATAAGTCAGTTTTAATTTTTTGTTTTACTGAAATCTTGTTATATCATTAGTTTCTATTTTATTTTTAATTTATTATTTATTATATTGTTACTTAAAATAATTCGATTCAGAATAAAATCATTCTACTTGTTTTTATAGTATTGTTTCTCTTCTTTTCTTATTTATAAAACTAACAATGATGCCAACTTCTATATTTAATAAAACTAAACAAACCGACGTAAACATAAAACAAATTAGTGAATGACTATGTGCAATTGCATAATTCAATGAATGGGAAATGTTGAGATTCCAGACTGGACTTTTTAGTTTTTTTTTTCTTCTTTTTCAAAACAAACTTACCAATATCTTTTTTAGGATATATAGGACTTAGAGGAGAATAATGAATTTTAAATAATCATTTATCTGTTCATTAACTGTAAGTAATTTAAAAAAAATAGGTCGAATTTTAATGATGAACTATTAATAAGAAATTTAAATAGTTTGCTGTCGGTTAGTAGGCTCAAACGTTGGTGTTGCACCCAAATATAATTTACAAAATGTCATAATTCTTGTTGGAGGATATACATTTTACAAAATCTTCGGGCCATCTTATATCAGTCTACAATGCTATAGTTTTCGGTCTGGGATTTTCCACGAAGCTTACGAAAAGGAGTATAAAAAGATTTTTCTTGACATCTTATTTGAGGAGTAACTATTTCGTTCTCATATTTTTTTATAGATCTAATAGTTAAAATTAACTGCATATTATAATTATTAGATCTTAAAAAAAAAAAAATCAAGACAAAGAATAACTTTAAAAAAGATAATTTTAGAGCAAGTAAATTCTTCTTCTCTTTCTACCTATATTCTATGTGTATCACCTTAAATTTGAAGATTAACATGATTTCTCACATCATGGATTGATAACAACACACACTTCAACTACATGTTGCATTATATCATTGTATTAAGTATTTATTTCTAAACCCAACAAGTTGTTTTATGATACAATCGTTATTAGTTAAAATTATTTTAAAAAATATTAAATATAATGTGAAATTCACAAAATTATATCATTTTTAATAAATTTTACAATAAAAAAAACATTTGTTCAAGAGAGTCTGCCAGAAAAACATATTCTTATCATTTCTCGTAACCTACTACGATCGTATTAAGTATTTGTCTGAAGAGAGTTTGGTTGAAACAAGTTTGTCACTTCATTGACTAGTTGAACCAGTTGAAACAAGATATCTTTCATTTGATATGAACCCGTTTTCCCATGGAGAACCTCGCTGGTTGAGCATTCAGTTTGCAAGTGAAAAATCTAACATCAAAAAGGGGAAATGTATAATAATAATCAATCATTGCTCAACATCACAAATCTCAAATCATAACATATGAAAGGACAAAGACTCTGGAGTCATATGAGCTGAAATTTAAAAGAGACCCACCAACAACCCGTTGGCCATCTTAAAGCTTACTCAAGATCACCAAACAAGCATCCAAATAGAAAATTTGACTATAAACCAAACTTAAGGACGCATGTCAGCACCCAGAGAAATGATTCATTTGAAAACATTTTTCCTAAATGAGACACATATAGCTAATTTCTTGAGTTTAACCTTCAACCGCAACAATTAGGTAGCTGGCAGCAGCTGGATGAAAAGAAAGGTGACACTTACAACAGAAGCAAAGGCATCCCTTCCTCCCTACTCAACAAGATGCAAAGGACCACATAAGATCAGTTATTATCACCAAAAATCTCACACCACTGTGAGAAGGATGTAATGTAACAGCACGTTTGCTCAAAGGAGAGAGCAAAGTAGCATTAAAAAAAATAAATTAGGATGCCCCCAGATGTGCTTCATTTTCGTCCTCTCCTATCACCTCTAGTTCAATTTTCTCCTTCACTCGCATCTCGGGTGCAAGAAAATCAACCTTGTGCTAAAAAATATTGGCAAGGAATGAAAGGGATGAATCTAACCAAAAAGAAACTCATCCCTATCCTTGTTTTGATCCTTTCAATCATATCAATCCTCAGACTTCTGAGCCTCAATGCCAAGACTTCACTTTTTTCCACTGGGATATCTGTTTTGTCCTCAGCTCCTCAACAAAATTGTTCTCAACCTTTGTCCACCTGCAACAAAACTGCATCACATACACCTGAATCCTCAGATAAGCCTATGAAACCTCACAACATCACCACCACCCTGACTGAGAAAGAATTCAAAGTTCTTTCTGATCTCATTGCTCTTAAATCCCCATGCAATCTTCTCATATTTGGCTTTCAACCTCAGTACCTTATCCTCTCTTCCATGAATGCAGCTGGTAGCACCATCTTTCTCGATGACAACTCCAATAAAATAAGCAAGGAAAGAAAAATCTCCAACAACACTCAAATACACAAACTTGAGTACAACATGCCAGCAAAAGCAGGCTACAAACTTCTCAAGCATGCAAGGCAGAACCCGGCTGCATGTGTACCAAATCCTAGATTCCTTCAAAAATCAAAATGCAAGCTTGCATTGAAAAACTTGCCATCACAAGTGTATGAGAAGAACTGGGATGTCATGGTGGTAGATGGACCTAGTGGGGATTCACCAGAGTCACCGGGTAGGATGGGGTCTATTTACACTGCTAGTGTACTAGCTAGAGCTGGGAATGCTTCAGATGTAGTAGTACATGATGTAGATCGTATGATAGAAAAGTGGTTTTCATGGGAGTTCTTGTGTGATGAGAATTTGTTGTATTCTAAAGGGAAGTTATGGCATTTCAGAGTTAGAGGTCACACAAATTCCACAAGATTCTGCCCTGCTGAGGAAGGTAGTACTATAGGGAAGTAGTATTGAATTTTTTTGTTATAAAGATGATATACATACAGAAACAGAAATCACTAATCAATTAGCATTTTTCACCCTAAACGTGCCACTGGATAAACTATGTTTCAGTTTCAATACCCTGACTATCTAGAAGAAGCTAGTCTACACAATTACAGTGGCTCACATGATACTCAGTGTGAGGCAAAATTCTTTTCAGAGGGGAGAGAGCTCACATCCTCCGAGGTGACTGATAAGTGTTGGCAACTTGGCATATCTATTGCTTTTACAAAATCAGAATCATTATGAAAGAACACATGCATAATTTATCAACAAAATACTGAAATTGGATTTTTTAAGTAACTTGTAGGAATACTTCAGTATTTTGTATACTACTATGGATCATGTTGCCCAGAGAAAAATAGAAACGTGTTGCAAAGCAATGCCTATCTAAGATTGTCAATAGAATTCCCCGATGGAAATCACACTCGTTGACATAAACTCCAGACACTCAGTTATTGCACAAAATTTGTGCTAATCAACCATAATAAAAGTTGCAGCAGCCACAATGTCATTATGGCATTTTCCACTAACATTTTCAGTAAGAATATAAGAGGTTCAGTTGGGATTCTGCATACTAATATGCAACACAAGGACCACAAGATAGAAGATGCATCATGTTCACCAATTTTTTGAGCTACCAATCCATGAGTGATTCAGAAAAGTATTTTACGTATAAGCACAAATGCCATGTTACCACTTGCCATTGAATACATAATTACGTATTCACTTAGCACCTTCAAAGCTTTATATCATAGGAATATATGGATAGTAATGTTGGATAGTAGAGTGCGAGTAATGAAGTTCCATATTGGTCCAAACTCCAAAATGGGCTGAGAGGACCACAAGTAAAAAGATTCACAGACTCCTTGTGTAATGTTTTGGGTGTGGTGCCATTAGATCTGTTGTTTAACCCATTGATAGATGTCTCCTATACTTGTGAGCTCCTTTTGACCTTCAAATATGACCATGTAAGGTTTAGTTGAAAGGGCATATATGATTATAAAACACTTAAACACTACATACATCATAAATCATGTATAAGTAACTTCATCATCTATAGTTGATCTAGATTTACTTGAGGAATTAAGCACTCTCTCCTATTCTATAAGTAGTAATGTGATTCTCAATGGATAAAACTCGTGGTTAGAAATGGAGGAGGCCATAGCCTCTATGCTCTATATTTATTACATAGACATCCTACTCTAGCAAACTCCTCTCATTACAATCTGATCTACACTAATAGCTACTACACCAGCCAAACAACGATGGAGTAGACTTACCAATTACCATCATCACTGACCTGGTAAATTCGTACAAAATGCAACACTAGATCATATGATGTTGAAATAATACATTTGATAGACACAATACAAGAAAAGAGAAAATAATCAGAAAACATCAAAAGAAGTAAAAACAGAGATATAAAAGTACAAGCATATAATCCTTGATCATCAAGACAAGGCATGTAATTATATAACTAAAAATTAGGCAAAACTTCAGATCCATTGATCTAGCAACCAAACCAATCATACAGGTAGCAAAATATCAAAATTCAACAAAAAGACCCCAGGAAAAGGACCATATGGAGTTGCCCACCAATGACTGCAGAAATTTATATTCAAATTTTGATGATTAACAGTTAGTGTTATACCCACTATCACAAACACAAACAAAAAAAGGCTAGGAACTTACCCCTTTTGTTAGTGGAGTAAGTGGCAACCATTACTATTTCGCCTTTAGTACAATACAACGGAGAGAATGGCTTCTCATGGCAACTGAAAGCACACGGAAGATAAGTCCCAGTTTTAAAATAAATGGTATTTACAAATTACAATAGACAGAATATGCATTGCATACATATCAGAAAATTCTTGTTATTACATCAAAGCATGCTTCCAAAGAGTTGGACACCGATACAGTGATTTTTTTTTTTTATCGATAAATATTTGTTGTTAATTATTAATTTTTTGTTAATAAGAAAAATTGAACATGAGACCTTTTACTCCCTCCCTTCTCCTTTTACTACCCAACCAATTTTATAACTCCCCCATACAGTGATACTGACACCCATCCAGTTATCATTATAATTTCGTATAAGGCTATATATATAGGCAACGATACCAATAAAAGACGCGATTTTGCCATGGTTTGAGAGAGAGTGAGTTGCCGAATTTTACTTGAAAAAGAGACGCAAAAGAGAATAGTATAACAAATTAATTAAGTCAATCTAAATGAAACTAGAATGAATATATAAAGATAGATAATGAGCTGTTTTCGGCCCACTGTCAAGAATAATGTGATTAAGGGTGAGACTTTGCAAAAGAGAAAATATTTTTCACCCTCCATCCTAAACAGTAAGCAGTATAACGTAATTGTGTATCTTGCGATCGTGCTTGAGCCTCATCATACACAGTAAGCTGGGTGGCATCCCCCGTGAAATTTGGAAAATAATTTTTCAGCCACTTGAATATCCTGCTTTGTTCCGTGATCATCTGAGCTTGTTTCATTGTCTTCTACAAATAATTGCACATTTGCTCCTCAAAGATAACATAATAAACTTGCACAGTATATGCCTGTTTGACTGAGTATTTGAAAATATATATATAACAAAGCATAAACCAATTATGATTTATATAACAATTTATCAAATCCAAAATATTATGAAATTAAATCCTCCCAAAAAAACTTATCAATAATCTAAACACCTTCAAGGAGTTTCAAATTTCAAGGTTATTGACTTGGTGAGAATGATGGTTTAAGGGTAAAAATTAGAAGGAAAAATAGACTGTGAGTTTGAATTTTTTTACTAATATTTTGATAAAAATTAATAATTAATATTAACTGATAAAAAAAATTACACACCTTCAAAATTATAACCTTTCTACAACAAAATAATGCTATTAATACGTTTTTTCCAAAACAAGTTCACCACCAACTAGAGTAATACCATGTGCTAAAATTTGTCCCCTTTATATGATTTTACCTCGCTAAACTTGGAGTTTTTTTAGATAATGCAAGTATTTTTATTTTTGTTTTTTTAAAGTCATATAAGTATTTTTGTTTGAACATTGAAATGTAGTTAATCGAAATGGTTAGAGTGTCTATATTTAAAAAAAATGGTATAAATGATGTTTTTCTCATGTTACTCAAACCCTTAAATTAATCTGAAGTTACTTGGCATTCCAATCTAATTTCAAATGTGTTTTTCATATCTAGAAAGTGGAATTACTTGACATCACATATTAGAATTTGTTTTGCTTGAACATAGAGAGTTAGAGAGGCTTGGGGAGCTTCAATCAAAGAGACACTTCAATATCATGGAAACTTAGCAAGATCTATATTTTTCTCTCTTTCCTTCAACTTTTGTTTTAAACTTTCTCTCTTTTCTTCCATTCAAGAGACGATTGGAGAAAAAAGAAATTCAATTACAATCATATTTTGAAAAGGATGCATGAAATAACTCTTGTTAAGTCTGCTTTGGGGACCAAGACCAACCTAATGAAACATTCCAAAATCCCTATAGGAATATGTAAAGATATCGAGGAGTGATAAAGAAATTTCATTTGGGAGAGTACAGAGGATCGTTGTAGAAATCACATGGTAAAATAGGAGATTCTTTGTCTTCCTAAAATGTTGGGTGGGTTAGGATTCAATCAATTAATTAAGCACGATTAATGATACTTTTTGATGAATCTCAGTTGGGGAACAACACTTAATAATCTTTCAGTGCAGGTGTTGAAAAGGAAAAATGCTTGAGGCGTGGACCTCTCTCAAAAGACTTCTTATAAGGCCGCAAATTATTCTATATGACCTACGTGGCTAATATTTTGTTTTTGTTGAGCAAAAACGAACTTATTTATGACTTGTGCACAACTTAGCACAAGATGTGCAAAAGATATATAGGAATAAGATGTAGAAAAAAAAAACGTGGTTTATCTTTGACTCTGTGTAGTTCAGAATAAAAGATTATGACTGTGAAAAATTAGAAAATCAATTTTCTTATGGAAATACTCTAGGGTGGATGACGACAAAAACGTATTAGTAAATACAAATAGTGTAAAACTTTACATTGTTATGCACTAATATAAAGGGTTGACTTGTGAAATTTTGGGAGAAAAAAGTACGACTAAGTTTATTTTTTATCACTAATTCAAAGATAATTAAATATATAAATTTTGAATTTAATTGACTTGAACATACGCCGTCAATCTATGTAAAAAAAAGTATTGTAATGTTTTTTAAAAAAATTATTTTAAAATCCAATTAATTAATTATATATAATAATTTATAATTGAATAATGATGTAAGTAATTAGCTAGATTAATTAAGCAAATTCTTGCAAAAACTTACTTTACTGTACTAAGTCCAAGGAAAACTTACTTCTAATATTGTTCTTACTGCAACTCAAAATATCTCATATCATATGTACCCTACATTGCCGAACTCAGATCATATACATCGTATGCACTCTATACCTTATAATTCATGGGGAAAAAAATCAATTAAATTTAAGGTAAGTGGCAGTATGATAGATTAATAGTGCAAAATGTAGCTGATATTTTTAGTTGTTCCTCATCTTCTTCTGTCCCAAGCCCCTATTCCCGCCCTCTCTATGATGGATAGTGGCATTATGAAAGGAATAAATTAAGAAGCATTATATATATATATATATATATAAATGAACATATACTATTATACTTGTAAACATCGATATCCCTACACGACAATATGTACGTGGCCGTAACAAGAACTTCAATTTATCTCTTTCCTCCTGGATTTCGTAATTAAGCATCCCCAGAGAGCAAATACTTGCAAAGTCCAATAATGGAATTAAGGTGTGCTCCACATAATAATCTCGCATGGTGTGACTCTACAAGAGTTTTAGTTTAACAGGATCCGAACTTTCCTATACTTTCCAAAACTAGCCATTTACCTGATTGGTTAACTGATTTGATTGAACAATCTTGCTCATTCCATTCCATTTTTTTCCTTTTCTTCTTCCCTGCCTAGATAGAGATGGAAAACGGTTCCCTCATTTTTGGAAATATTTTTCCTCCTTTATGTCAGAGAGAACCTTTTTATCATCATCTTCGCTGAACCTGAATCTTCACATGACAAGATGAACATTCATTATTATTTTTTATTATTATGGTTTTCCTCTCCTATCCAAAGTACTTAATTAACCAGCTTGGATTGTAGCAGATTTTATTTGCTATAACCTAACAAATACCTAGGTAGCTAGATTTTTTCAACTTTCTAGTAGTTAAAGTAGTTCTAATTCTAATTAAAGCAAATTATTTCTTGTTAACTGTATTGAACTTGAATGTCATACGTGGCAAAATAATATATATACTGCTTGTCTTCATGGTGTTATCATAGAAATGAATAATTATAATCATGAATCATCTATTTACTTGCTCTTCCATCTATTTTTTTCTCTATCTTTTTAATCACATCATTTATTGCATCTATCATTTTCTATCTCAAATTTTTGTTCTTTTCTTTTACTATGATCCCCCTCATGTTTCCACCTCAATCCACCCCAAAATGGGGTGGATATGAATGTCACTACTCTATAGAAAATTTACTAATCATAAGTACGGGTGTAGTGTACTATACACTGCATATCCCTGCAATTTCGATGAAGATTTGCCTGTCCCAGATATTAACAATGAAATATTAAAAGAAGATATCTTCTCTCTATATATATGTGATGGTTCATGCATGTGTAAGCATCGTATATATACACATATGATTCTCCACAATCCAAGCAAAACAGTATCGCTTGACAATTATATGAGGACAACCTGAAAAGACAAATGTTAAGGTTTTGTCATGATGACTAGTTTGATGGATCGGCAAACATGTCCTACATCTTTATCGTGCTATCGACTTTCTGAACGAAATTGATTGATTGTTCTAGCATTTCTATGATTGTAACCAAATAAAATATATAAGACAATGTAACTGTGATTCAGCTGGACATATGTCGGAGTACCGTTTTATCATGATTCATGACCAAGGCTAGGTGATGAAAGTTTTATCTAACTTTGGATTCACAAATTAAGCATTATTATTGTGTTTTCTGTGATTGATATTGAAGTTTTTGCCCCCGCCCCCGCCCCCCCCCCCCCCCCCCCCCCCCCTCCAAATTTAAAAAGGAACCTAGAAGGACCCAAGTTTTCCTCATGGACAAGGAGAGACTATAATTATTTTGTTTGAGAAAACCGTTTTGATTATATATCCATCATTTTCTGATAAGTTTGAATTTTCTATAGAAATATAAAATAATTGAAACTGTTGCGCCAAGTAGCTGCAAACAAATATCTGATTTTTGATGATAATAACTTATGGATGACACTCATTCTACGATGTTCAGAACAGTGGCATTAAAAAGAAAGCTGATTTTCAGTACCCTAGAGCAGAAGATGAGCCATTTTGTTAGATCCAACTTCCAGAAAGAAGCTGAACAAACAAACGTTGTAATTATTATAAGTCCCATTTATTTATTCTTTGTACATAAATTTTTTCGCATCATTCTTTATTTGCACTTTCTTATTTGAAAAATAATTAATACAAATTATTAAAATATATGTTTCTTTTTTATTATTTAAAAATATATATAAATTAAATAATAGACTAAAAATTAATAATGTGCAAATACCGATATTGTTGTTTTATCAAAAGGACACCGAGGTAGTAACTTACTTTTGAAGCATGTCGTGCAATAGTTGGTAACAAAAGACCACTAGTAGTTAGTAAGCCAATTCATCAGCCCATAATATCTAGATTATTACTCAATATAATATAATAAAATCATATGGAAATAAATCGAGGACTACATACAAATTTGACTTATCAGGATTGTGACTCCATGCCTTCCCTAACGTTTCTCAAACGTACTTTTCGCAAAGTCTATGATTTGCCCCCACTGGATACTTTTTCAGTTCATAATAGAATCAAAGTGGCTACTGTATTATTGTGTCACTCCCTTGTGTTGACCCTTTTCACTGTACGTATCTGAGTGATATATTACTTAGAGGGTTGCTTGACAATCACAAACTACGAAAATTGACTCTTACAAAGTTGGAACTCTAATATTGAATCTCAGGATTGGTAGATAAGAATATATATGATTTTTTCATCGACCAAAATTAGTAGTCTTTCTTTGCTTAATTACTTTCCTTAATGTAAACCTTTTTTATTTTCGTACAGAGAAAAAAAGGGGGGGTTGCCGACATATCAAGCTAATTCCAGTCTTGCAACATCTTCGAAAAGGAGCACTACTGTTCACTGTTCTGATTGATGCTTTTAGTCAGTAATCCGATCCAAAATGGACAGGGATAGTGGGTGTTCGGTGTCTGCGATATTGTGCAAAAGTTAAGAAGTTGAATACAAGTGGATACAGCTATATATCTCGTCTTTGTGGTGATTGGTGCTACTATGCTTTTTGTTCCGATTCATTTGTTCTATCGTCATCGAAGTTCTCAACTTGGGGTCTTGTCTCACCAAGTTTATCATCATTCCGTTATTCACGATCAGTCTCACTACTGTATATAAAACATACCGTTACATTACATTACATAACCACCCTAATCAATTAAACCACACCCAAACTAACATTAACATATATATATATATATATATATATATATATATATATATATATATCTATGCTAGCTTAAATATTAATTTTACCAATACAATAGTACTGTACCATAGCGCATATGAATAAGATAGATCGAATAGACAGCCATCTAACGATTTTGGGGCGAAGATCGTCCTTTGTTAATTTTCTGCATTCAATTATCGGCAGATATGCAATAATGTAACTAACACGTTACGAAAAAGTTGAAAACTACAGTTCCGGCACTAGTTTCGACCACACTTGTTCAATTTCTGGACTCTGATTTATCCTTTTAACTCAAAAAGGTAAACAGAAACAGATTTGCAGAAATAATTTAAAAGAAACTGAATTGATTAGGTATTATTAACTCTTCCATTCGCTCTCACGGGACCTCACTCGGGTACGTAAGTATTAATTAATTGTGCTGTCTGTTCATCGCCAAACATATAACAAAGCATAGAAGGAAATTAAATTAAAACATTTACACACTGAGAGACACACACGTACGGTGCTAATTAACTAACTGTAACTAAACTAAATAATTTGTGATGAAGCAAAAAGGGTTAATTAAGAGGGGTGTTATTCTGCTTGGTCGAGTTGGTTGGTTAGAAAACAGAAAGAAAAAAAAAAAAAAACGGGAACAGAGAAATGTGAATTGTTTTTTTTGTGGATCAAATTTTCATTTAAGCGGGCCTGAACCTTTGCCTACAGGAATGGCAAGTGATCTCCATGCACGTGGAATCTACCTTTCTGGTGGCTCGTTCCTTGATCCTCTCGGCGCGCTCAACCTCTTCTCTCGCACGCTCCCACATTTGGCGCGCACGTGCGAACTCCGACTGCGCCATCTCCATCTCGCGGCGGGTGAGCTCCCTCACCCGCTCCGCGTAGGCTTTCTCCATCGCAGCGAGGCGGATTTGCTCCGCGGCCTGCCACTTGAGCGCGTCCACGCCGTCGCACATGAGCACGGCCGCGGGCGGCCTCACGCTGATGGAGAGCTGCAGGTCGAGAGAGGGGGTGGCGCCTCCGCCTCCGCCGCCGCCGCAGTCTGTGGTGGAGGAGGAGGAGACCGCCGAGCGGAGGCGGAGGAGGGAGGATTCGGAGCGCGAGGATGGGAGAAGGTCGAGTTCTCTGTTGATTTCGTCTTCCATTGAAGGAGAGAAGAAGAAGAAGGAGAAGAAAAACTGTTTTGATCGGGTAGCAGTAGTAGTGTAACGAAAGAGGGAGTTACAACTGAATCCCCGTAGCGGAAGCTATATATAAACAACTTCACGGCATTAAATTACCACTTTACCCTTGTTAATATTGAATATTTGTTAATTTTTCTTTCTAGTACGAACCAAAATTATTACTACTATCAGACAATAACTAAATATTAATATTTCCAGACACAATAAAAATGGTTTACAAGTTAAAAGTTTAACCCTATCAGGCTATCACCAACGTATAAAAGAGTTAAATATTTATTAGTTATAATTTATGTCTGACTTTTATGTCATATAAGAAAATTTAAAATATTTTTAACATTTTTAGATACCACGAGTATTTTCATAGGAGGTAATTATGTTTAAACCTATTAAAATTATTGTAACCAATGAAATATTTTTTTCTAAATATTTAATACAATTTTGTATTTGAGACTCAAACTTAAAATTATTATTCAAATTGAAACAATATTAAACTAGTTAACTTATGTGTTCAATGCTAATAAAATGTTGTTGTAGTTTATGAAGAAAAAAAAAATATTTGTAACAAGTTAGCAGACAGGCAGACGGTTAACATAACTAATATTCTATCAATATTTGATATAAGAATTATTTGTCTGTATTTATTAAGGGACTAGTTAAATTTAAGGTATTATGTTTTTTAATTTAAAAATCAAGGAAATTGTTATTTTGCAGTTAATGATATAAAACTTATGAGTTTGATAATTGGGTTATATGGAATTTGGGTTGAAATATGTAGATGCAGTAGCATTGTTTTAATTTTGACGCTCTTAATTGATTATTTGTTTATATTTGTGTAAGTTGTTTTTTAATTGTACTAGGCTAAATTGTATTTTTCAAATATTTTGATTTAGTTTTAACTATGGCAAAAAATTTTTTGATTGATGGTAATTTAGAACGTTTTAAGTAAAAAAAAAAAAAAAGTTGATGAAGGAGTAAACAATTGATTTTATATAATCTTATCGCACGTGAAAAAAGAGAGGGAAGTACACAAACATTTACACCCAATAATTAACCTGATTTCTTTGACTTTGTTATGTTGTGTCTGTCTCTTTTGTACCGTAAATAGTAGTAAGAATAAAAAATGGATGAGGACAAAAGAGTAATTTAGGTAGGAGGTGGGGATGCGGGTTTCGAAGGGTGGGAAAATCCGTTATGAGATTGAGGAAAGGGAGGGAAAATAACGGATCACGTTATTGGGATGAGAGGGACCTCGTGAGTTTGAGAATGCAGATGGTGAAAAGCTGGTGCTATCTTTTTTATTTTATTTTATTTTTCTTAATATTTTAATTAATATTCACTTTTTCTTTTTACAGGAGACTGAGATGAACATGGAGTATATGAATGTGGGTGTGTAATAATTACGATCGCACGTGCGCGCTGGTGGAGAAGTGAAAAATGAAAACTCTTACCTTAATACCACTATACTATAATACAATTTCGTTCATTGTTTTTTTAACCACCTATAATACAAGTTCATGTTGGAACCTAATTGTTGGGAGGGAACTTAGGAATTAAAACCCAAAATGTAGTTTTAAATTTAATAAAGCTACCACAAAAGTGTGGATTAATTCAATTAGATATATCTTTAATTTCTATCTTAAAAGAAAAAAATATCTTAAGTTAATTCACTTTCGTGGAGCATAAAGATAAAAAAAAAATCACTTTCTCATATTTGAATTTTATCCAAATTAATTACTTGCTTTTATCTTAGTTTGATCCTCAACTTGATTTCTTCAAATACTTTGGCAAACTAAAATGGGTATTTACCGTTAGTTAAAAAGTTTGTAAGATATGGATAAATCATAATCATGATTTTTTATATTTTCAATCATTTATTTAATTAAACAATTTATTAGGTTGTTTTATGTTTTTCTTAATTATTGTCTTGCATGATCATTAAAAGATAATAATTTAGGGGGGAAATATTAAAATTATTGCATAATCATTGGATGCTACTAGTTTTGGAATAAGTGATTGGTATTTAAGAAGAAATCAAATTATAAGTTGATTTGGTTAACATGTCAATGATTGCATAGATGAAACTTGATACCTCAGGTTTTCACACTGAATTGTTGCTTGTAGGAAATTGTTCTTTGGAATATTTCTTCATTTTACTTTTCTCCATCTTAATTTTTTTGATTGTATTTTAATCTAACACCATTTTTTTTATTCTTTAAATAACTAAGAATTAATTGACTTAATAATAATAGACAAGTCTTAAAGATGATACTTAAGGTTTTAAATATTCATTTTCATTGTCTTCTATATAAGTGCATTTACTTTGCAAAACATAACAAAGTTTAATAAAAACAATAGGATAAAATTTATTATTTTACAAGTACGTAAACTGTATTAAATGTGTAACTAATAGTACCAGTTTGGTTTCTCTCAGTATTGTAAATAAAAATTGAAAATTAAACCAAAAAAATATATTTATTTTAAAATAATTATCCAGTTTTGTTAAATTTTTTATTTTTTCCATGAGCTTTTTTATTATATCAAATAAATTCAATTATGAGCATCCATAAGTGAAAAAATGATGATTGGTCATTGTTTAAACAAATAAATTAACTTGAATGAACATTCAAAATGAAATATTTCATAAATAACTTAAGTCACTTACATTCAAAAAAAGATATGTTGTGGCTTGTATGATTCTAAAATATTATTGTGTAAATGTCGTATATATTTGTGTCTTGTATGTTGCACATTTATATTTGGTTGTGATAACTGTAAGACCATCAAAGTAGTAGGTCCTGAATCATTTAATTAAGGCTACAAAAAAATTTATACTTAATTTAAATTGTTATCAATTTCAATTATGTTGATGTTTTATTAGCAAGACTGTGTAGTTTTAATTAAACAATTGAAAATTTTGGATAATTATTTATTAAAAAATATTATATTAATTTTAAAAATATTTTTAAGTTTTAGTAAGTACTATAATATTGAGGGTATTGATTTATTTTTTAAAATAAATGTATTGCAATAAATATAAAAAAATATCTCACTAAAAGTATTAAAATATTATTATATTATTATTCAAATACGCATTACTTATAGAATATTACAACAATACTTATAATTATTAATAGGCTAAAGTATATTTTTAGTTTTTTTATGTTTTGTATTATATTTAATTTAGTCTTTTATTTTTTAAAAGTTCATTTGATAATTTATTTTTTAAAGTCAACCAAAATGGTCTTTTCAAATTCAAAATAATGATTATTTTTATTTTTGGGATACAGTTTTGAATATTTTTTTTTATTGATTTGAGATGTAACATTTATCTCATTAGATTTATCTACATAAAAATTATAAAACCTATTTAATGTTTGAAAAAAAAAGTCATAAACATAATAAAAACCATGTAAAAATAAAATTCAATAAACAATTGATAAAATAAAAAATCTAATATATTTTTTTTTTCTTGCGAGACTTATTTTTCACTTGATTTCTATCATATTTATGACCCTTTTTTTTGTTTGAAAGGTAATTAGGTCTCATAGTTTTCATCTGAGTGAATATAATGAAATAAATTTTACGTATGAGATTAATTAAAAAAGATTCAAAACTATGTTTCCAAAAGTGAAAAATGATCATTATTTAATAACTTTTTTGAATCAATTTAAAAATATAAAGGGCTGAATTAAAAAATTTAAAAGATAAAGGATAGAAGAATTTAATAAAAAATATAACAGAGTAAAATTGTATTTTAGTCTTATTGTTATTATTGAAAGCGGATTTTTAAAATTAAAGTTACTCAAGTCTTATTTTATATTAATTGTTTATGTTAAAAGATAGATTGAATCAAATTATCATTTTATATATTAATAGTGAAATGTTAGAAATATTTAATGTTAAAACTTTGGTCAATAATTTAATAGATGATCAAAAAATAAAACAAAAATCGATAACTTATATTAAATTTAATTTTAAATATAAATTTATCTTTAAGACCTCAGAGTTTCTAAACATGATCATGTATTAATTGTATTTGTATTTTTAAGGTCAAAGTTTATTTATTTTTCCATCTTTCAATTATTTTTTTTAGATTCATCCTTAATTATTAGTATAATATTTCACTCTATTAGTATAAAGTCATATCAAATATTTACAGTTAGAAGTAGTCATTAATCTTTATTGAAATTATAGCATTTTTTTTAACATGATTTATTTCGAATCACTTGGTTAATGGGCAATATATTAATGAACACTAATCCAATATTACTAAATTATAAGTATAAGATGATTTTTATAGTAAATATCTATACATTTTTTCTGCATTATTTGATTATTATCGTGTGAGAAGTTTAGTACATCATATCTTACGAAATAGATTTCTCCGTTGTGATATGATACGAAAGTTTTGCATTCATTTCATTTTTTAATTTATTATTTTTTTTATGTAATCATATTTATTTAATATTTATTAAGAGGAATTTTTTTTTCCCATGACCTTATTAATTTTTAAGCGTTCAGCCTTACATTCATCTAGTGCATTTAGGAATTTTTCCATCATTGGCTAGGTATCTCCACAAACATAGCTGTGAATTTAACTCTTCGGCCATTGATAAAGTTCCTTCTAAAGTGATGATTCCAAAATTCTAATTCCTGACATTCTAGATAAATCTCAGGTTGAGTTATAGTTTTTTTTTTTTCCTTTTATGAACATTGGTATCACTCGATAAATAATATTGTTTGAGTCAGACTAGAGTATTAAAGATAACAATTTTTTAAAATATTTAATACAACAACATATTTAAGACTGAAACTTTCAAGCTAAAACACTAAAAAAAAATACTTGGGTGTTTTGAGTTATAGTTTGCTTCAATCACAACCAATATAATCACTTGGCGATTTGATTTTTAAATTCATTGGAATTGAATACAAATATATAAAAATTTATAATTACTTATGCATTTTTAACTAAATCCTTTTTATTGGTTCAATTTATGTAGATTTAATACTAATTAGTTAGCTAGAGTTATTATTCATTATTTACCTTTTTAATTAACATATTAAAATTAATATTTTAGAAGTTATTGAAAATATAAACTTGGTCCTCTGCTTTCAGGTGATGATCAGCTGAATGAAAGTTCGAAATGTTTGAGCAAGTGATTTATTTTTCGGAGAGGAGCAATATAAAGTATACTTTAAGACATCGAATATTGTGGACTTTGTTAATTGTTTTTTCAGTAAATATTTTATAAAATAACTAAATCAACATTTCATAAAATATTTTTTCCTTCTTAAAATTCAAGCAGTAAACATTTAACAAAATCATCACAATTACAAAATATTATTATTGTTATAGTTATTATATGAAGTATATTATGTTAGAAAATGAAAAAAAAAACTATTTTTCATGTTTAAATTAATATATTTTTCCCCCATCGATCGAGTTTTATTGTACTATAATATGTAAATTTTTATTTTGGTGGCATGAAATTATATAGCTTTATGGTAGGGTTGGGGTGAGGAGCTAAAAGGGAAAGGCACTTTCTACATAAGCATTCAGCAACCCACGCCCACGCTTTGGGCAGGTTGGCACGTGGGAGAGTGGCAAATGGCCTAAATATAGAGAGGGGCTAAACATGATTGATCATTGTGCTTCGCTGACTCTCACACTTACGACCCTTCATCTGTGGGGTAGAGACCCTACGTTTTATTTATTTATTCGTCTTCTTCATTTTCTATATCTAAGCATCATGTGGGTGGGAAATCCACCACGATCTTCTTCTTCTTCTTTTTTTTCCCTAATGGCAACATGTAAACAAGGTACATGCATGCAGAATAGTGGTCAAATCTGTGTGGGCTAGTTAAGCATGAGATGAGGGAGAGAAAAAGGTAATGTAACTTAATTGAGAAAAAACCTAGCCAATAAAAGTTGTATAATTTGTAGTCAAATTAAAATCAAATTATTTTAAAAATAAAAGGCAATATATGTAACACAGTGTTTAGTACTTTAGTTGTGTGGAGAGAAAAGAGAGAGAAAGAGAAGATAGAGAAACTCTATAATAATCTCTTGTTTCGATTAATTAAAGATTTAAAAGAGAGAAAACATGTGAGAATCAAAATTTTACCTTTTTTAATCTCCTATTAAATATTAGAAAGATTTAAAGAGAAGGAACATATGACTTGAAATTTTCTGGACTGTTTTAACAAGTATCATCAAGTTTTTGAATTATTATTATGTTGATAACGTTTAATATGATTCCTATAAAAAAAGTTTTAATATGATTGTTTGACTTGATAAAAAAATATGATTGTTTTCGTGTAATAATAAATTATTTCTAGGCATAGTATGTTAGCAATTACGTATGCTAATATTTATTTATTTATTTATTTATTTAGATTAAGTATATTAATGCAATAAAAAGATAAAGTATATTAATAAGTAACATTTGTTTTGTGTTTTTCAAAAAATGTATAAATTATAGCTTTATATATTTCTTCAAGAAAATAAGCGTGCAATTAAAGAATGTAGTCAAAACTTAAAAGAAGTGATATTTGAAATTATAAGAAAATGTACACAATTAATTTTTAAAAAATTAAATATAAATTTTGAAAGGAAAAATGTCATAAATAACACCGTCACACATTTAAAATAAAAATATATATATTTAATTTCTCTAGTGATAACTAATTATAATTTGAATCTAATTAGTGGGTACTGACAATGTAAATATTTTTATACCATTTTATATGAATTGATGGGTTGGATAAAATTATTAATTTTTATAACAATTATTCTAAAAAAATATATCTAATGTAATTTTTAATTAATTGAAAATGTAATTTTTTAACATTAATAATGTATACAAATTAAAAGAATCTAATTTAATACATACGAATAATTTTTTAAATAAAAAATGAGTAAACTTTTAAAAAATTACTGGATCAAAACTAAAATGTAATTGTTGAAAATTTAATCCATGTTTAGTATGTATTCTTTCTCTATTTATTTTTTCTGTGTGGAAGCCAAAAATTACAACTAGAAAACATACCAAAGGTACCAAGATTTATAACATACTTAAGATTAGAATAAATACCTAGATTGACAGTTGATTCTTGATCTATATATTTTTTATAATTATTGTGAAATTTTTACGGCAATCAAACATCAACATGAGTAATGGCCTTGTGATTCTTCCTCTATTAAAATATCTTTATTCCTCACTAAAACCTTTTGTAACTATTCAAATGGAGAAAAAGAAAAAAAATATTGTGACACTTAGTTTATTAGAGACCAACAAGATTTCTTATTTCCAAACAACACTAAAATAATTCTCATTACGCAAAGTAAATCAATAAAGATACTCACTCATTAAGTAAATATAACATTTTTATAGTATTTTAATAAAACATGTGGACTCACTTAATTAGATTACTTTTTTTTACTGATTAATTAGATTACTTAAAATGTAGCTAATAGATATAAATAATTAATATAATTATCATTAAAATATTAAAATATGAACTTGCATTAGATAAAAAATGTAAACTTCCAATTATAATTGCATATTAAATTAAATTAAATCTATGTTTCATATAGTGAGATGCAATCTTGATTATGAAGTTTGAAGAACAAATTGTGCTACTGTTTTATTTAGTTAAAATGGAAGAAAAAGTATTGGTTATATTCGTATGTTGTCTGTTTTGTTTAGTTATACAACAATTTTTTTTTTTTTTGTGTGTGCTTGCCCCGTGCTAAATACACTATATTTAGCTTCGTTAAGTATAATAATATAAGATAAGGAATATATGATGCTTGGTTTAGGAAAAATAATATGTATGATGAAGAAGAATAAGGTACAACTGTTTTGCATTTAGTATTTACTGAAATAGAAGCAGAAGTAAAAGTAAAGTTACATTTTAGATGTAGAGTCAATTTAAATTGCAATCACTGCTTCACTAAGAAGTTGCAAAAAGCTTCTCTCAAAAAAAAAAAAAAAGTTGCAAAAAGCTTTTATGTCCACACGAAAAGGTTGGAAGCTTTTGTAAATGGATTAAAAAAAATTGATTTGTTGAGAGTGGGATTTGAACCCACGCCCTTTCGGACCAGAACCTTAATCTGGCGCCTTAGACCAACTCGGCCATCTCAACTAGCTGATATAACTTTTCTAATTTTTCAAAATATAATAACAAAGATGAATTCTAAACCTTTAAGTCACGAACGCGTAAGCGTTTTGGTTGTATGATCACAGCAAAAGCATGTTTGGTTTAGAAGATAATAATAAAAGATTTTTTTTAGTTAAATAAACCGTATGAAGTGTGGATCCCACATAGATTACATACAATTTCTTTTTTATTTTTCTCTTCTCCTTTTAACTAAACACATCTTTAAGATTGGTTCCATAAATATTTAATAAAACTATATATTCAAACTTAAAAAGACTAGTTAAATTAAAACAATATCAGAATAGATAATTTGGATTCATCAACACACTAAGTCAAACCCACACCTCAAATAATTAATTTGCTATAACTAATTTTAACTATACGTAAATGTTTTTTATTGCATTTTTTCCCTCAGAAAAAATTGCCTAAAAGCTATTTTGTTATTTTGTTTTGTATTCCTAGAAGGTAATTAGGACTTTTATTTCACACCCAATTAATTTGTATGTATATATAAAAGTTTAGATACGGCACATACATATTTTATTAACTAACCAAAATGTGATAAAAAAAATTTAATCATTGTGGTAAAGTTTATCAAACTATGCATATGCCGTTTATTAAGTTTGAATTTTTGGATGAAAAAAAAATCTAATTGAGAGAAAAAATATTATTAAAGATGATCAACTAATTTAGTGGATATTGGATACTAATGTTAGGAGTAAAAAAAAATGTATATACAGTTTTATTTATTTATAACTAATAAAGGGTATTTTTACATTGTTCGTTAATATTCATATTGAGTCACAAGTTGTTACTTCTTGGGAACGCAGACAAAGGGAATAGGAAAGTTTCATACAAAGAAACAAAAAGAAGAGGTACAATGCGATCTTTTCCCCATCCGTTCCTTGTGAAAAGTTGAAAACCATATTAAGGACACTCTTATGCTACATCTGGCAAATGGCACCTAAACAATCTGCTTGAACATAAAGGACTTTGGGGTTCACGAAATTGGGTCCCAAGAAACCAATATGTTACACAAGGCTTAGTTGGAGGCCATGATAAATGAATCATTGTGCTAAAGTGCCCTCCATCACTCCCTCAAATGGTGCTTATGCGGTTTAGGCTCCCAAAGCTGATAATGGAGCTAGATTGCATATGCATATATCCAACCTCGAAACCTTCCAAACTTTCACATGCATCAATATATCATGCATCATGTCCACCCAACCCTTTGTAAAACCTTTCCCAAAGTAATATTTCCTTGTCCTATTGGCACTATCATATCTTGAACTTGTTGGCCTCTTTGCCTTTATGGTGCCCTATAATTGATGATTAAATAGTTTGTAGTTTTCATACTTAAAAAAAGTTCAATCAATTATATTTTGCCATCATTGTCCATACTCTATGCTCACTTGTACAAGTTGCTTTCGGGAGCCGGCATGATTTGCATCTCTTACTTGTATTATGATTAGGTCACAAAGTTCGGAGTTTGTTTGTTGTGTGTTATATGTTTTTAATTTTAAAAATGGATGATATAGTATTTTCTAATTTACTTTTTTAGTGTCATTTTCAATGGAAAACATAACCAGTTGATGTTCAAATCTAGTGAAATCTTTTAATAATCGGAAAAGTAGAGAAAAAAGCCTCTCAATAAAGTTTGTAAAGACTAAAGAAGATATAGCTTGGTAAATTAAATCGGCCATGGTTCTGCTGGTTGTAGTTTTTAAATAATAATGAATTGGTGTTATGTGTTTTCTTTTTCAAATTTATAACTTTTTTTTGTTAGTAAGAAAAGGACACAGGCACACGTTGTGGGATACCTCCCATCATTGCTTTTTTTTTTTTCCTGAATAGGTGATGTGTATCGCCAATGAATTATATCTCTTGTGACTAGATATGCATCCCTGAGATGCATAGAGTGAGCATCAATAAATAGAATACCATGTTACGAAAATAAATCCAATGTAATATAGAATCCTAATAGAGTGAGGTGGTAAATGACTCACGAAAAAGTATGGTTGTCCTACCTTGCAACCATGTATTTTTATTTATAATAGTTAAACTTAAGATATTAACTAGAGAGAATGAATCTAATACTATGTATTTTTATTTATAATAGTTAAACTTAAGATATTAACTAAAGAGAATGAATCTAATACTATGTTGAGAACTTCTTGGTTAAAAAAATATTACAAAATATTTTAGTTAGTTTTTAGTTTTTTTATTAGTTAAAAAAATTATTGGATTATTTGATAAATAAGTTTTTTCAATAGTTTTTTTTAAATAATTTTTAAAACGTTAACTTCTAATTTTTTATATTTTATTTTATTTTTATCCTCAATATATTTTTTATTTTCCTTATTATTTTTTAAAAATAAATTATGATTTAATTTTTTTCTATCATTTTACACTTTTCAGTTATTTCGACAGGTAATTTTACTAAACATTTATACTTTAATAGACTAATTTTTTAGCTTCTAGTTAAGTTGAAAAGTTAACTATTAAATTATAAGTATTTAATAAAATTAGTTGTTGAAGTAATTGAAAAATATAAAATGACTAAAAAATTAAAATAATGATTTATTTAAAAAAATATTACAAAATATTTTAGTTAGTTTTTAGTTTTTTTATTAGTTAAAAAAATTATTTGATTATTTGATAAATAAGTTTTTTCAATAGTTTTTTTAATAATTTTTAATTCTACGTGAACGCTAATTTCTAGTTTTTTATATTTTTTTATTTTTATCCTTAATATATTTTTTTTATTTTCTTTATTATTTTTTAAAAATAAATTATGATTTAATTTTTTTTTATCATTTTACACTTTTCAATTATTTTGACAGTTAATTTTACTAAACATTTATACTTTACTAAATTAATTTTTTTAGCTTCTAGTTAATTGAAAGTTGAAAACTTAACTTATTAAATTATAAATATTTAATAAAATTAGTTGTTGAAGTAATTGAAAAATATAAAATGACTAAAAAAATTAAAATAATGATTTATTTAAAAAAGATAAGCAAGAAATTTGATAAATATATTAAAAATAAAAAAATAGTAAATAGAAACTAACATTTTAAAAAAAATATTATTTAAAGTAATATTTTAAGAACCTTAAAAAATTATTTTAAAAAATTTAATTATAGAAGAGTTAAATGGATTTTTTAACTAATTAAAAAAAGTTAAAAGTAACTAAAATGTTGGGGAATATGACATAAATACATGCTTAGTATTGCATTATGATTTTGACGCCAATCCACTATAACATGATTTTTGAACGCCGCTCCAAACAGGCCATTTAAGATAGAGTTTCCCATTTAACACAATACACAGGGCCAACGAATCTTCTTCTAAAGAAAAAAAAAAGCTTATACTATTTAAAATTGAATTTAAGTGCATCAAAAATTAAATTAGCCTCTTGTAACATAATGTAATTACACAATAGATGATATAAATTGTAAAAAAATATACAATAACTAACATGTAATTAAATCATTTCTAACATATGCTAACAAAGTTTCCACCCAATAAAAAAAACTCATGCTAGCAAAGCTTGCTTCAACTAATAAAAATTAAATTCATATCCAATCACAATGTTTATTTTTTTTATTGATAATATAAAAATATTATTATTGAATAATATATAAATACTTTTTTTTAAAATTTGGTTAAATTACTCATTTGGTCTCTATAATTTTATGATTCTTACATTTTTAGTCTCTATTAGTTTGAAAGTGTCTTTTTTAGTTCCTATAATTTACATTTTAATTATCCTTTTAGTTTCTATAATTTAAAAGTGTTATTTTTAATCCTTATGATTTATATTTTAATTACTTTTTAGTCCTTAGTACAAAAAATATAAAAATAATTAGTTATAAATTATCAATTATTTTTTTATTACAAATTATCTTATGAAAAATTAGTTATTAATTATTGGTAATATTTTTATAATTAATTATAATTAATAATATTACTCATATTTTGATGATAAGGATTAAAATAGAATTAAAATATAAAAAAATATAAGAATAGTAAACTAAATATAAGAATAGTAAACTATACGAATCAAAATGAATAATTTAACATTAAAATTTTAAGCTACTCTAATCCTAATTAATTAATTTCTAACACCCAAATCATCTAAACTTATTGAACACGAAAATTTCCTTTCTTTCTAACATGTAGTACTAGAATGTAATAAATAAACCAAATTCTGTCGCAAAATTTCCCGCTTCCAACTCTTGCATTTATTTTATTTTTCATCTGAGACATTGTAGTTGACAATTTGAACCCCGAACCTGCAACTTGCCCCAAATCCAATCGCGTTGGTGTTCATAGTTTCTCCATGAACAACTGTGATTGGCGCCTTGGTTTCCGCAATCGGTTTTCGCTTCTTCTACCGTTCCCAACCGCACGCCAAATCCTCGCTAAACGGCACCGTTTCCTCTCCCCGCGACCCTGTCGACTCCTCCAAACGCAAAGGGTAAATTTCAGTTCTCGTGGTGCGAAAAATGGATAAATGGGACTTTTTTTGTTGTTGTCTTGATTTAAATTTTATAATTTTTACAGATACATATCGTGGGATGACTATTTTATGGCAATTGCATTTTTGTCAGCTGAGAGGTCCAAAGACCAGGTAATAATAATATTTATTTCATTCTTGTAAAAAAAATTATCCATAAGAATTTAACATGATACCTAGGGTTTTACAATACTAACATACGTTCAACCAAGTAAGCTAGACTCCTCGGTATTTCATTCTTGTAAATGCCATTGCTTTTGGAATTTGGTTTGCTTGCTTGGATTGGTTTTAATTAAAAGTTTGACATTTGGTGTTGCTAATATTCCAGGTTGGGGCTTGTTTGGTGAGTCAAGATGGTGTAATTCTTGGTAAGTTCATTAAATTATCATATCCATTATTCACTTTATTTTTCTGTGAAAAGCAGATTTGTTACTTTGCTTTTTCTTCCGTCAGGAATTGGTTATAATGGGTTTCCAAGAGGTTGTTCTGATGACAAGCTACCCTGGGCACAGGTTGGTATTTAAGAGAACAAGTTTTTTGTTTTTTGGAGTATTTATTAAACACTCTCATTCAGAAATCTCTTCGTGTTTCAGAAATCCAGGACTGGGAATCCTTTGAAGACAAAGTACCCGTAAGTGTTGTGTCTTTTGTCCATTCACTTTTGTTGATTGAAACCTTAATCATAGGTTTGTTTTAAAGAGAGATTCTGTTTTGCATTGAATCTTCTGTGTGCCTTAATAATGTCCTTGCTCAAGTTATTGTATTTTTTCATTAGATGCAATCTTGTTGACGGTTTTTTTTTTTTGTTGGTCTACTTTTGTTATGTTTGTCATGCAGAAGTTAATGCTATTCTCAACACTAATCATGCCTCTGCTGCTGGACAAGTTAGTTCCACTGCACTCTCCAGTTACCATATCGTTCAAATGTCTTACTTAATTGAAAATACTGACTTATGGTTTATTTATCATTTTCCTTTTGTAATTTCCATTTGGACTATATATTGACACACACACTGAGCATGTCACTACCCACACCAGTAAAAATATAAAAAAGAAATTTCTTAAAGATTCCTTTTAAGTTATAAACAAACAGTATTATTTTTAACCACCTGATACTAAGAGATTCCACTTGTCTCTTTTTTTTTTTTATATTGTCCAATCAATGCAGCGGCTATATGTGACCATGTTTCCCTGCAATGAATGTGCTAAGATCATAATCCAGGTTGGTAACCTTGTTCTGCTTCAAGTATATGTTTTGATGAACCATTTTGCAGATGAGATCTGCATTTTCTTAACAAAGCATCATATAACTTTTATGAGAGTAGTACACTAGCACCTGCCTTCCTTACTCTGTGAATTAAATATAGTTGATAAATTGCTTCATCTGTCTTAGTTCCTTCTCCTGTGAGGTCTGTTATGTATGCTGAATTGGTATCATTTACAACTGTTACATTGTCATTATGCTCAATACTACAGTAGGCTGCCTTATGAGGGGGGAAACTTAGGTTGTAATGTGAATAACTGCTTTTTAGTGTTAAGTTGATAAAAATTGCCATAATTTATGATTTTTGTATTAGCTGATAATCATATTCAAAACAGGACTGATTTACAAATTTGGTAGAAGCTTTGGTGCACTACCAGTATATATTGTGGGCATCTTTATCTTGCTATTCTTTCTTGCAGTCAGGAGTTTCTGAAGTAATTTATTTTGTGGAGAAGAGACTAAAAAAATTCAGATATTGCATATGTTGCCTCTCACAAGCTACTGTCATTGGCTGGTGTAAAGGTAACATCTTCATAAACTTTTGGATGTAAATAAATTATTGTCACAGTTCAATTGGCTTAGGGATACCTATCGATACTGATTCAATATAATTAACTTCTGTATTTATTAGTTCCTTATATTTGTGTTTAATATCTCTAACCAATCTGTAGAATATATAATGCACATAACTTTAATGTGAAGAATTCCTTATATGCAGTTCAGGAAACATCAACCAATGATGAATGAAATTCATCTGAAGTTTGAGGAGCACTAGATTTTGAAGCTTGGCTTAAATTTTCACTTTGTAATATGATACAATACCTCCCCTACAAACTTATTTCAGGAGAAAGAAACATGAAAAGAAGACAGAGTTAGAAGGTTTTGACCAAGTCAACAGTAACCACACCACTACTAAGTAGAACATGAGCATGTTCAGCATTAGTAAAAGACAGTTTTATAGGTGTAGGTGCAGTTGTTATTTATGCCTTGTGTGTAGGATACTATAAATACACTTCATGGACGAGCCAAGGTAGATTTTCCGTATGTTTAATTGTTTATGTAACCTTGTGCGAGTGAGTCCACTCCTTACGGACACTCTTGTTGGAAATGTTAAACGTTGAGATTCTTGCCTTTATTATTTCCAGTAACTCTTTCCCTTAAATTCTGTTCCATAGAAAGGTGCTTATCACAGTCATTATCTTCAGAGTTACTGGAAAATAGCTCTATAGATTTTGAATAAGAGTTCATTTATCTTGTGTTTCTCGGCAAACATATAAGCAACAATGATGAGAGTTTTGTGGCCCTTCCCTATCGAACACATTTTGGCCCTTCATTATCGCTTTGTGCACTCATGCTGCAAAGTAGAATTAAACCCCGTCTATAGTCTCTAGAATAATAGTGCAAATTAACCTCACAATTGTAGTTAGAATGGATCTTTGTCAAGAGAGTTTAGCTAAGTTGATTAAAAAAGAGTATGGGTTATTGTAAATTTTTTAAAATTATCTTAGATTCCTATGAACGAAAAAAAAAGTTAGAATGGGTCCTCAAGATACGGTTTACTTGGCCTTATGCCCTACTATGTTGATATATCACATTTCCCCGATGGTGATAGACAAATTTGGCTCTTTTATGGTCGTTCCAATTGCAGATATCGCGGCTGCAATCCAGAACATCACAAGATGAAAGGTGCAGAGAGCTATTCAAGCTTCGGTAAAAAAACGTAAATTCAGCTCTATCAATAAAGTTCGTAAAAAGTCATATCTTTGTATTTTTGTTGTTGTTGAGAATAACATAGTTGTGTTGTTAAGCTTTAGCGAAAATCTTTATTTTTATTCACTGTTATCATTGAATAGAAAATCTAATGCTTCATCAATATGCCGATTTGGTTTGATATAGGAAGTATGATGAACTGAGCAACTCCTGTGCTTCAATACATGTAAGAACCACTTTCTGAAAAGGTTGACATGATTCAAACGAAATTTTTTAAGCCTTTGGTTTTGATTAAAAAATATATATTTTTTATATTTTTAAGAAAAAGTACGATTAATATAATTTTATGATTGAAATTAATTTAGATAGACTGTAATTATGGTCAATAATTTGAAATTAGTTTTCCTCAATTTTAAAACAAACTGATGCTAAGTTGAACTGGCTTACTTGAACAATGATGACAGTTTGAACTTTGAAATTTCAAAAGTTTTTTTTTCTAAAAATAAAAATAAAAACAAAAACTTTGCTGACACTATGCAGAATTAATGGCTTCAAGTTGCCTACGAAGATCTTCAAGGTCGTCATTGTCAACTAATGGAGCGTCAAGAGTTGCCTTATGAAACTCGTCAGCAGTAGGAAGTTCATGTGTGAGACCTTCCGGCAGAACATCTGAAATAGATTTTGGAAAAAGGTTAATATAAATATTAATTGACAATGAGCTAAGGAAATAAAAACAGATCTTGAACCCCTTCAGATAGAAAATGTATAGGATTTCCCAATTTCCTAATTAATATTGTCAACAGCAATTTACCCTTACTTTAGAGGAACCAAAATGTTCTAAGGGGATAGAAATTTTTGCTTTTGCAGTAAAGGTGCAACAAGAAAGCAGCATTTTTGTGTGAAAACATTTCCAAGAAAAAGCTGGATGAGAAAGAAAATCTCCCAAAGCCAAGAGAAGAATTTCCCCTGTGCTCCAACTAACTAGGAAACCAGCAAATGTATCTTAGGTCCAGTTTGATTAAGCTTTTCAATAAGTACTTAAAAATAAAATGAAGGTTTAACTACTGTTTTAATCTCTGAATTTGGGGGTGTGTTTTTTTTAGTTCCTGGAATTTAAAAATTCTTTTTTTAGTTCTTGGATTTTGAAAAATAGTTTTTTTAATCTCTAACATAATAAATTGACATTTTGTGATGGTTTTTAAGTACTGTAGCGGGTTTTTTTAGCACTTTGTGGTAGTTTTTAAATGTAAATTCAAGTGGTTAAAAAATAAAAATTAATGTAAGATAGCTAAAAACCATCACAAATTGTCAATTAATTATGTCAGGACTAAAAAAGCAATTTTCAAAATTTAGAGAATAAAATTTTTAAATTTCAGGGACTAAAAAAGACACACACCCCAAATTCTGGGACTAAAACAGTAATTAAACCTAAAATGAATTATGCAAATAGAGTGAATCATTCTTTCACAAGTTAAAATCAACATAGGTACTTCAACTTTTCATTTAACTTTCGAAAAAGTTGGGATGCATAATTTTAAATTGAGAGAAATTATATTCATTTTATCTTTTTAATTTATTTTTATTTTCTTCTACTATAAACACTTGTTAATTTTTTTTATCCAAGCTGCTCAAGTCCACAAAAAATGGGGCCGTGCAAATTTAAGTGCCAACATTTTTTACTTCTTGAATTGTCTAATAATAATAACACCCCCATAGAAATACACTCAGCACTTTAATTCACTTACAGGAAAGGATAAATTCTCCGAGCTTATGATTTATGAATTTAAACTTTCAGAATATAAATGATTGCAACAATTAAGATAATACCTGAACTTCTGGTATCCGGACTATCCAGCTCAATATCATCAACAACACTGGAAATTAAGCAAAAGAGCATCACTAAATGTGAAGGCTAATATTTCAAGAAAGAAACGAGGTTTGATACTATTTGGTCCTTTGCATAAATGATTGCAACCAAGTAAATCAGGGATTAAATCTATTTCAACTGATAAGTGTTTTGAATCTTCTCTCACACACATGCAAATGAACAAGAACAAGATCATTAAACACCTTATATTCCATTCATTTTCTTCATGAAGTGGCACTTCCTCAGTTGATGGTGCTTCAGCTTCCATTTTTGCTTTGGCTGCAGCATCTCTTGCTGGTTTTGCAAGCATGTACTCTTCCTGCATAACATGTATAATGTCATAGTTGGAAGGAACAATGAATTTATTGATGACATCAAAATTGTGCAACTAGGACATGGTTGTAATTTGTAAACAACTTTCCTGCCATTATTTTAAAAATTTTCAAACATAAACAACTTACCTGTCTTTCCAAACAAGCTACATTTGAACATTGAGGGTTTGGCTTCATTTGCATAGTTGGGAAAAAATCCTTAAGAGAATTATATCCCTATAGATAGACAAACCAAAATCTGAGGACATAAGCATACAGTAAATGTATTTTACGAGAACAGAGACTGTCTTTCATTGAAGTAGCCTCATCAGATTCCTCTGAGGTATAAACACAGTTTGTTTGTTTGTTTTTTAAAATATAATGAACCATTTGTAACAACTCAGGAAAGGAGAACAAAGGAAGCACCAATCCAGCACTTACCAAATACGGGGAGACTTGTCCAAAGCCTAGCAATAATTTTAGAGTGTTTTGGACTAGAAGGCCAGCAACAACCCCCTGGGAAATCAAATAAGCTTTTGTAAGTTAGATAACGATAAACTAAAAGTGTGCTGCACATTCTAAACAATGAACAGAAAATAAATAAGCCATAAGAAAATGTCAGATGTTTATTGAAAGTTTATAAAGAAATATAATTTACATTTGAAGTCTGAAAGCCCTAAGATTCAGTATACTGAAAAGAAAAAATGTAACTTCACAAAGTATTTGAATTCTAAACTACAAAGAAGAAAAGCAGCCAATGAAAAATATAGAGACTCATCATTTACCATAGTGGTGGGTAAAGATGCAGCACAAACCCCTTCCCGCTTGAGCGTACGTTCATCTACCCCAGATGCAACAACCTAAAAGGATAACATAAATGTATGCTTCACATGTTGTACATACTGCATAAAAATTTCACATTTACTGTGAAGTGGATATAATAACACACATCAATAGATTAGTGACATAGTGATTTGTCCAAAATTTTTATATCTAGGGATTAAATAGCTCAGTGATTTATATCACATGGCTGAGCTTCAGAAATCTTGTATAACACCAGGTTCAATCAAGTTTAATCCCTTAAGGCCATTTATCATCAATTGTGAATCATACAAATTCATATAAGAAAGAGCCATACAAGAGGAGGTGCACACGCAAAACAGGCAGTTTCTCCAGGAATAAGTAATTGAATATGGCCAGAAACAGCATCCTCAGAAACACCTGATTCCATCCATGTTTGGCTCAATTCATTACAAGCCTGCAGTGCTTACAGAAATCAGTCAGACATGAGAATTCCCAGAGAAAATAAAAAAGAATAAAAGTAATTTTTTAATTGAAATTATATTATATACCTGGTTAACAGCCATTCTTGCTTCATAATTATCCACACAACTTAAAACCAGATCCACGCCACTCCCTTGTTTATTTGGGCGAAGTGACTTATTTTTCAAACTCGACATAAAGGTTTCAAAACCTGTGACGGTGGTGATATTCAGTGTATAGCTCTAAATCAAAAGGAAAAAGGAAATATATCAGCAGGGAAAGAGTATTAACTACCAATCAACAAATTGGTTATAAAGATTCATATTTATAATCACATAGATATAGGAAAAGAACTTGTGGGTATAAACAATGCAAAATACTTGCCTCAAGTACAACATCAGGGTTTATGTCTGACAGAGTCTGTACAGCTGCATCAGTCTTTGTCATGCCAACCTGGAAAGCTAAAACATTATATTACGCAATTATGGTATGGATACAGGGAAGTTCTTGAAACTTTAGGATGCCAAATATAATTTTATAATTTAATATATAGCTTTGTCTGTACGAAATTCTGACTCTTACAGTTAGCTATTAGCATCAATTTTCACATTTTTACTGTCAACCAAGAGAATTTATGTTAAAAATATTCATGTGATTAGTCCTTTCAGTTTCAAGACGTTATGTGTGGATAAACACACAAAAAATTAAATTCAAAACAAGATAATGAAGAGTTGGATACTCACCTGATCTGGACGAAAGAACAACCTATTCATGTTTGCTAGCTCCACTTTGTCATAATCATACAACAAAAGTCTACCTATACCACATCTAGTTAGCATCTCAGCCGAAACACTTCCTACACCACCTACTCCCTGTGATTGTGCAAGAATTGACAAAAATCAGTAATTTCAACCAGCACAAAGAAGAAAAATATAGAGATGAACTTTAAGATAAATTTAAAATAGTCAGGATTGCGGATCGCCTATTTGGCTTAACCTTTAAAAAATGTTTCATCCATTGTCTATGTTCATGACCAAAAGGCTTATCCTTTTAATAAACAAATTCAGCAAGGCCACAGAAAATCTTTGCATAAATCGACTATTCTCTCAATGAGTAAGAAGTGGATTAAAGGAGTTTATATCCAAGTATAGCTAGCTAGTGATTCTAATTGAATATCACACCTAACAATCCTTTCAGTACAAATACAACATGGAATAACTTCCAAACATACTCAAACAAGATTGCTAAAGATACTCTAATTATATGTCCCAATAGCAAATTCAGATTAGGTTCTCCTCCATATCAATAATGTTTTCACCATCAATTCTGTCATATTGGAAAGACATTGTACTAATGGATTCAAATATACACCAACAAGCTTATTATCTTGGTTTAGAAAATGTCACTCTAAGTAGTATCCCAAAGTTAAGGTGATTCCTAGAGGAACTAATAAGAGACCTTCTTAACTAAAATACGAATCCCAAGTGAAGGGGGATTTGTAATGTTTCATCCTCGTGTAATTCAACATGACTTTCAGTCCTTGAAACTTACTAATTCATGCCATTAGTAATACAAATACATAATTATTAAATATTTAAATAACTTAAAGAAAAAAAGCATGCATGTCACAAATATTATACTACAGCAACAAAGAGTGGTAAAGGAGATTAATACAGACAACTATGGCAACGGAGAAATCGCGTATTCTTTCATAGTTGTCCACAATACCCATTCTCTGAAGTGCCATAAGCCGACTATAAGGATTGCTATCTACAACCTCAGCACTCATATCCTGGCAACACAGTAATAAGAGGAGCAATAAATCAAAAAAACATAACACTAGAAATTCATCAAATACATTACAAAAATGTCCCAAACAAATAGGCAATTCAATTACCTCAACTTTAGAGCGACGAACAGGTGCAGCCTCTGCAAGCTTCGCAAGGTCCTCAACACGCAATTGAATCTTCAAAAACACAAAAGCGAAAATATCATATATATTAATCCGATCTAATAATGTACCATGACAGAATCAGATAAACGAATGAAATTTTCGTGAGCAAAGCAACTCGGAATCTTCGGCTTCATTGAGGGGATCGGAATATGAAGTGAGAATTGTAAAGGAAGAAAAACCTTGCGGAGCAGATCATGGTGAGATGGATCGGGAAGCGATTGGCTCAGAGATTGAAGATCGGCGTGCAACTCTTTGAGTACGACCTCCATATCGCTCCCGAATTAATAACAGCTTTTTTTCAAACGCCCGTTTTTGTTTTTTATTTTGGAAAATTGGAATTTGCAGAAACGCTGAATTGAAGCAATGTTTTGTTTTGATGCTTGCAGCGAAGTCAGAGCTGCCTGCAGTTATTATTGTGTCCACATGATCACTCCACTAGGCTCAGCAAAGGTTCTAAATTGAAGCTTACGTGGGCGTTAGAAATTTTAGATAATTTTTTTACTGGATTCAGAGTTTAAAATTGAAGATTTCTCACTATTTTTATTATTTTTTCCTTTAGATGTGTTTCTTTAGTGCACTAACGATTTCTCCCTTGTAAGATTTACCAAATCAAACATTTTTCTTTTTTTATGAGTCATAAATATACGTGTAATTGTGTTTAAGGACTAAAATTAAAATTCAAAATGTTTAGAGATAAATAATATTAAATCTTAAATATATTTTTATATTATAAATTAAATTAAAGTATAGCACTTTGAGTTGAAATAATTTTACCCCAACTAATCCATATGTCCAATAATTTTTTTAATCCTTCTTTTCATTGTCTATTCTCTTAATTTTTTGCACTAGGTAAAGACCGATTTAGCTCGCAATGTATAATTGCTATTAATCTAAAAAAAACTTTTACTCACAAAAAAGATTAAATATAATGCTCTTATTAAATAGATACTTGTTTTAGATATAAACTAAATCTTAGACGTGCATTAGTTTAGTGTCTCAATTAATTAAATATTATGCATTTTACACACTATATTAGTTTTTAGTTATTAGTCAAGAATTTTCTCTTTAAATTATCTCAAATTTTCTTACTTTTTTTTAAAAAAAATTATCATTAATTAAAAATAATTTTTTATCATAAATCTAAAATATAATTTATATGTTAAAAATGATTTACAAAATTTTAATTATAGTGTAATTTATATATTCAAAATATTTATTTATTATAAATTGTAGTTATATAAAATTAACGTGATAAATTAAAATACCACTAACGTGATATATATATATATATATATATATATATATATATATATATATATATATATATATATATAACGTTTAATGATCCATTCATCGGGATCAATTATTTTTATCCAGAGAAATGCAAAAACTATAATTATATCCAAAAATAATAATTTTATATTTTTAATACATAGTTTTTTCATGCAAAAGATAAATAGTTGATAATATATTGTATTATATAATATTTTTAGTTATATACATGTCGTTTAAGAATGTAATTAAGTTCACTTTGACCGAATTTAAGTTTAAGTTTGAGTTGAAAAAAATATTATTTAAATTTGATTCATTTATTTAAGAAAATTAAATTTAAAGCCTAAAATTGACGTGATTACGTTTTTTCGAACTTTGACTTGACTGTTGACTCATTAACTTGTTTATGATTTTTTTATTGAATTTCTCTTTAAATAAGTTTATTTATTAATTTAGTATTTAATAAATATTTTCTTGTCAAAAAATAAAGTTGTAAATATTATTGAAAATTAAAGATGAATTCTTTAAAGGTTAAAATGTTGCGTTTCTTCAAAAAAAAAAAATATGATGACCAAGATGAATCTGAATGATATTACTGTGATCTTTAGTTTAGATAGTTTTGACGAGTGTCTTCTTGATGAAGTCACAAGTTATAATCTGTTAGTTTTTGTTTGCTTTATGTGTGTGTTTCAGGCATGAAGGGTAGATGTCATATAGTTTGATTTTGATAACTTAATGCTTCAAAATTTGTGAAAACTGTAACAAAGAAAAAAATAATCGATTAGGAAAATAAATTAATCAATTGTATTTGTGTCATATATATGAGAATTGTCTTAATTTCTAGTTACATAAATAACTTATTGTTGGTTAGGATAATCAATTATATCACATAAAAAATCATTTTTAGGTGTGTAAATAATCATCTTGATTTGTAATGTATTTTTTTATTTCATTTTTTACTTAACTAATTTTTTAAATACTTTGTTTTAATATGGATAAACTCTTTTTTTTACAGAAGAATATAAATAAAATATAACTAATGTGATTAATGTAAATATTTTTTTTTTGATTTATTTCTTGCTTATTATCAATTCATTTAACTAATTCATTAAATATTTTATTTTATTTGAAATACGAAATATAAGTAAAATTAATGTCTAGAATTTATATATAAAATTATGGGGTGGGGTTTTTCTTTTCTCTTCTTCTCCCTGTAAATTAAGTACAAAATATGAAAATGATAATTTTAAGACAAATACCAAAATCTATACTTAATTTGTAAAGACAAACATTTTTCTTAAAGATAGAAATAACATATAAAATAAAAAATATGAAATTTACTTTTAAAGCAAGTAAAAAAATCTATACTTAATTTACAAGTACTTAATTTACAAGGAGGAACACATTTCTCCATTTTTATGGTACTAATCTGGATCATCTACTTTTTAGATAAGTCATATTGATAATAATGATCCTTTAATCAATTTATCCATTGATTTATTACAGAATTGAGAGGGTTATTATGTTTTAATTTATAATGAAATATTCCTTGTGTTCCAAAAAAAGAATCCTTTATTTCATTTTTCAGAGAAAAAAAAATCCATGATATTGAAAAACAGATCTTAACTTATATATGTTTATGTTAATAATTTGGGTGTGTAATAAATTAAAAACTACATATGCTTGCGACAAAAAGGAGATGTCACAATAATTATGTAAATTCAGATTTCTAGTATGAAAATATTTGTGTAAAATTGAAATAAAGTGACTTATACTTTAGAAATTATATATTCACATATAAAATATTATGATTTTTTGTCTGGTCTTAATCCTCTAATTCATCAGGAAAAAGGGACCTAATTAAGTTGGAGTTTGACCCGAGATAAATAAAGCTTGATCGAAAATTATTTCTATCAAACTCAAATACTATCCTAAAGATTATTTTTTTGAAAGCAAATAACAAAATTTATACTTATTTTAAGGGGAGTAACTTTTACTAAAGATAAAGAAATAAATATAAAATATAAAGATTTTTTTAAAAAAAGTAAGAATAGTAGTGTTTAGTATATGAGAAGAAAGTTTTTTTTGCAAAGATAAAAATTATATATAATATATTAAAAGATGAAAATTATTTTTTAAAGAAAATAAAAAAAATTATATTTAATTTGTGAGGAGTAAATTTTGTCCTAATTAATATATATTTAATGATAGAGCCAAGAGAATTTTGAATCAATGAAATTATGATTATTAACTTCTCTATAAAAATTTGAATAATTATTTTTAGAAAAAAATTATTTATTTTAAATTTAAATCACTTTAAACAAAAATTATTAACTTCTCTATTATATAATTTTTTATGTCGTCTTAAAATTTAATTTTGTAGAAATAAAATATGCTATATTATAATTTTTAAAGGATATTAAATTGTTGGGATCTTTTATTATTTTTTAAATTAATTTTGGTTCATTTCTTGCTTATTATATTTTCACTTAACTAATTCATTAAATATTTTTTTTATTTAAAATACCAAGTATAAGTAAAATTAATGTCTAAATTTTATATGTAATAGTATGGGATGGGGTTTTTCTTTCCTCTTCTTCTCAAAAATATGAAAATGATATTTTTAAGACAAGTAACAAAATCTATACTTAATTTGTAGAGATGAACATTTTTCATAAAAATAGAAATAAAATAAAAAATAAAAAATTAGAAATTTATTTTTAAAACAAGTAAGAAAATCTATACTTAATTTACGGGGAGGAATATTTCAAATAAAGATAGAAATTATATATTCAAATATAAAATATTAAAATGATTTTTTGTCTGGTCTTAATCTTTCAATTCATTGGGGGAAAAGAGAAAGAGACCCTGACTAATTTGAAGTTCGGTTTGAAATAAATAAAACCTGATCAGAAATTATTTCCATGGAACTCGAATGTTATACTAAAGATTATTTTTTAAAATAAGTAACAAAATTTATATTTAATTTAAGGACAATAACTTTTTTACTAAAGATAAAAATATAAAATATAAAGATAATTTTTTTAAAAGAAAGTAAGAATATTAATGCTTAATATACGAGAAGAAAGTTTTTTTGTAAAGATAGAAATTATATATAAAATACTAAAAGTATTATGTTAACAGAGTTTTCTCTATCTGACCAACATGTAAGTGTAATTTCAACTTCATCAAGCAAACAAATTCATGTCATGTTTCTCTTTGTTATTAAATGATAGGAGTTGAACATGCCTACTATGTACACAACAAAAGTTGGAGTAAAACATCATTATCCACATTATCTAACAGTAACTCTTTTTATTTCCTTTCTTAATGTCAATGTAAAAAATATTTCTACCAAATGATCCAAAATATATTCCCGACAACATTCCAATTAGTAAATTAAACTATTATTAAGATATTTTACTCCTCAACCTTATAAAAAATATTAGTCATATGTTTAATTATGTCAATGTCTTTCATAAAGGCAAATTATTCTCATCAATTATCAAACTTGAACAATTTTATACATAGAATTAGCCAGTGGAAATATATTCAACAGTCTGGTGTATGACAATTTATAAGAATAACAAGATTGAATTTCGATAATGAAGAATATGAAATACAACCTAACAATTAGGTTAGCTTTTAGTTTTCAATTGGTAAATACTCATGCATTAGTATTTCAATTATTCAAAATAATTTTGCACAGATTGAATTATTATTTTGCATTTTTAGAGTATAAGCACAAATTTTTTAAAACAAGTTAATACAATAGCTAAATGTGTATGTAATATGTATAAGGAAACTTAAATTCAAGGTAATATATCAAATATAAAATGAAATAAGAGCAAGATCATAGTATCCCGTCCATACAAGATTTCTAGCATCTTGGAAGCTCAAGAAAACATGCAAGATGAACAAACCCAACCTCCTTAATCCTCTTAGTAGTATCCTCAATTTGTAAATATTTTTTCTTTAAATTAAATAGTATAATAATTATATAATTTGTGATGATTTCCAATAGATCAATATACCAGTACAAATCCCAATCAGAAAACAAAAAAATCCTCCTTCCATACATAGGCGTCCACGTATCCAAAGTTTATTATCTTATCCGCGAGATAAGGCCACGGGTGATCCTCTTAATCCTTCATATCACATTCACAGCCTCTTGTTTCACACCAAGTGAAAAGAAAAGAAAAGAAAAAGAGACACCACAACACAAGACTCATTCTTCCTCATTCCGAAAAATGGCGTCTTTGCAGCACCCCACAGCTTCCCTCCAATCCAAACACATCCTAATCCCCCGAAATACCCTCTCCCAGAAACCCATCCTCAACCTCTCCCTCCATGGTACCACCTTCACCCCCCTCAAGCTCAAATTCGGCGTTACCACCACCACCGCCGCCGCCGCCGCCACCCGCCGCTCCACCGGCGCCACGGGAGCCAGAATGTCAGCTACCGCAGCCTCCAGCTACGCCGCGGCCCTCGCCGACGTGGCGGCCGCGAACAACACCCTCGACGCGACAACCGCGGACATCGAGAAAATCGACGAAATCTTCTCGGACCCGCAGGTGTCGGACTACTTCGCGGACCCCACCCTGGCCGTGGAGAAGAAGCGCCAGCTGATAGACGAGATTGCGGAATCCTCGGAGTTCCAGCCCCACACGAGAAACTTCCTCTACATCCTCGTGGACGCGCAGAGGATAGACCTCATCAACGAGATAGCAAAAGAGTTCGAACTGGTTTACAATTCCTTGACCGAAACGGAGCTGGCGGTGGTGACGTCGGTGGTGAAGCTGGAGTCGCAGCACCTGGCGCAGATCGCGAAGCAGGTTCAGAAGCTCACTGGGACGAAGAACGTGAGAATTAAGACGCTCCTTGACCCTAGTTTGGTGGCGGGTTTCACTGTCAGGTATTCGGGGTCTAAGTTGATTGACATGAGCGTCAGGAAGCAGCTTGAGGATATTGCTGCTCAGCTTGAGCTGGGTGATATCTCACTCGCCGTATGACATTTCCCTCCCTTCCGTTGCGTTGCTGCCTTCCTTCTGTTTGTTTTTCGTTTCGATTTCGTTTACTATTATTTTTGGGGCCAAGTATAACGTGTATTAAATACTATGAATGAATGAATTCCAAAACTTAATTTACATTTTTTATTTATTTGATAATCATCTTAATTAAGATATTAGGTTTCCTAATGGCACCTTAAGATATCTCCATTTTATTTTTTGGACTGTTCATCAGATTAATCTTCGATCAAAACTTAATTTTATTTAAAATTCTTTGGCATTATCAACTTATGCATCCATTGGGTGGTAATTTGCATTTTAGAAGAGGGGAAAAAGGCATTGAGACTTGATTATTGTCTTGGTTTAGAATTTTTGATATTTAACTTACCCGTGTAAGATTTCTCTAGCCTATATATATTCTTGGTTGGTGAGTTGAATTCTAACAGAGCATTTGGGTCACGACATACCAACAAGAATCTTTTCATTAACGACAGAATCCAAACTAAGTCTCTGTGACATATGAATCCGATTTTTCCACCTTTTTTTAAAAAGATTTTTCTAATCTGACTGGATTCAACGTACGATTATATAAGTCTCAACTTATGAGTGACTTTAAAACGAGACTCGATATGTGGGACAGTGGGGTACTACCTAATAAGGAGCTTAATTTAATTTGGAGTTTCTTTGTGTCTAACTTACACTATAAAAACTTTTGTTGCAAAGGTAAAAAGAAAAAAAAAAGGGTAGACACCACTCCAAGTACTCAATGGGTAAATGCAGCATCAGCATAAACCTCACTTAATGTTCCAAGTTAACTGCATTGGGACTCATGACATGGTGCTTGTGATCAGTCCACGTCAACCACCCGAATACATAATCAGTGGCGTTCTTAGTTTGCGGCTTCAAGGTCAGTGTAAGTCTGAACTCCTTTCTTTCACCCTTTTTCTTGAACCTCCGTTTCCTAGGCTTCACTGGAACTGCAACTTGTGGCGGTGCCTTGCTGTGCACTCTATACGTGCTTGGGGACCCAACATTAGTGACGGTTCGAGTAACACGCAGAGAATGTCCAGGGTCTAACTGAGCAACTGTGACTGCTGGATAATTGAAATCTGCTAAACTGAACGACTTTGGACAAGTGTAAGGCTTGCCGTAGAACAACTTAAGCCGGGAGCTGTTGTTGCCACGACCACACAAAAAGTTCAAATAATCAGTAATATTGAGGTCATATACAAGTCCTGGTCCGCAGCACGATTAGGTCGAATGTGCCCTGCTCCATAGTCAAATGGAGTTGCCTCGTTCACTAATGTTGAATCCAGGATTGGCCTTCTAGTGTTATCTATTGTAGTTGCTGCAAAATGCATGAAGTTTTATAATTAGAGAGTACCAATAATTTGAATGCCAAATCCTATATAGGTGTGTAAAATGTAAGGCATACACTTTATCAAGGGAATTCAGTTGGTTGAACTGTGTACGTGTGCGGGAGTTATTAGAGTTCGGTTCTTACGGATAAAAAAAAGTTTAAGGCATACACTTTACCTGAGGTAATGATTGCGGACTTAATAGCAGCTGGGCTCCAATCTGGATGAAGGGATTTGAGCAACAAAGCAAGGCCAGCAACATTAGGATGTCACATTGAAGTGCTGGACAAAGTAATGTAAGGAGTTCTTCGTTTGTCAGAATCTTGTTCTGTGGGAGATATAGCTTCACTATAAGCAGCAATGATGTCGGTTCCTGGTGCAGTGACATCAGGCTGAAACAGAAAACAAAAGAACAAAAATTACTACAGTTATACCTATACGATAACTTCATGCGTAAGTCCTAAAGGGTGAGTGGTGAGGAGAACATTCAAAGCAAACAAATTGAACCTTGAGGATTGTTGGCTCAAGTGGATTGGGACCCCTTGATGAAAATGGAGCCACAAATGGAGCTGACTTGACACCCAATTCTGTTTTCACTCTAGAAATGCAAGCCACAGGAGACCTGAAAATAACAAAATGTTAAGAGCCAACCAGGAAAAACTTAACAAGCCCGTAGCACACGAGGAAGGAGGTTACTTGGTGATTCTGATGTAGTTATAAATGTAATTGCCATCCACAAAGCCAACATTCGAAGCAGGTAGCAAATGGAGGTCGGCTAGAATTTCAAGCCCTGAGTTGTCAAAGGCCAAAATCAATCCAACATCACCTACCCTAATAGCTTCCACACCCTTGTCAGTTCCAAAACAGACCAATATTTTCCCCTTTGCCTTCTCAGGATCAAGAGTTCCATTGTCGCAATAAGCACTGCACGAATGGACTAATTACAAGACAACAACCCTAATATGAAGTTAATTAAGAAGGTCAAGTTGTTATGCGTATTCTTACGCGTCCACAATAGATGCATTATCAGCTTTGGCATCAATAGAACTAATCAACAGATACATTTTATTAGACGGTAAGTGATGCTCCGAAAGACTAGCTCCCTAACAATAACTGAACCAAAAGGAGGGTAGGTTAGTGCCTTATTTCACATGACCCTGATAAAAGATTTCTGCTTGTACTTGAAAACGAAAAAAATAATAACAAACTAAAAGTGACACATGTTTTCATATAACAAGAAAGACAATGTTCTGTAATAAGTAATATACCTGGATAATTTTCTTGTCACCAAGTGTGACATAACAAGCGAAGTCTCTATCAGTTGTGCTTGCTGCAACTCTGAGCATCCAAGGTTTATTGTTGGATGCAGTTCCAGGAGAAGGTCCTGAATTTCCTGCAGAAGCCCCCCTATTATGCCATTGGCAATTGCATGGAAGGACCCTATTGAAGTAGCATCTTCGAAATATTCGGAGGCAACATCTGAACCCAAAGACACCGAAATCACGTTAATGCCGTCACTAATGGCAGCCTCAAAACAGCCAAAATGTCTGCATCAAAACATCCACCAAAGAACGTAGCTGGCCAACACGCCTTGTAGGCTGCAACTCGAGCTTTTGGTGATCATCCACTTGCAGCTCCATTGCCAAAACCAAACACACTAACTCCAGCAACAAAGTTGCCACCTGCTGTTGATAAAGTATGTGAGCCATGACCTTCATAGTCACGTACACTAACCTCTGAGGCATTCAGTTTTGTACCAGAATTTGCCTCATAACCTTTGTAGAGATATCTGGCTCCAATAAGCTTTCTACTTATGTATAGCAAAAGAGTCAAATTATTTTGAGATAATTTTTTTCTTCTTAGGCAATAATTATAATGGGACGGGTGAAATATAAATTATTTTTTCTACTAAAATATATAAATACAAAATATTACATAAAAAAAACCATTTAATTTTATGGAAGAAATTAAAATGTTAAGTTTGATGTTCGGATAAGTTGAAATTAATAAATAAAAGCCATAAAATTAAGTTATTGCTAAAACAATTAAAAACTTTTTTTTTTCTTTATCACATTAAGATTGTTTTTTGAATCTGTTTAATTATGGGGCCAGTGCAGTCGCTTCTCGGAAATTAGACGTTGTATGTAGAACATAATTAGCTTAACCACTTCTTACATTCTAATGTATAATTAGTTTGGATCAAGCAGATATAGGAGGGAGTTTTGTTTTAAATTGATATTCTATGTCTTGCAATGATCTCGAGATCTGTAGCATGCAAGTTTTTCTCCTGATATTTCGTTGGGTTACTATATAATTCTGTGCACAGGGTCGGAGGCATAAGAATAAAATAACTCAAGCTTATATTTAAATTTATCAAAAAAATATTTATTATTAATATTTATAAAGTAAAAAAAAATTTCACATGTTGATAAAAAGGTCACATATGTTAATAAAAAAGTCCAACAAATTTAAAGTAAAAAATTTCTTTTAAATCTTATTTATTGTTAGGTCGATGGGTCGATCTTGTGTACATCTTATGTTTTAAAAAAGAATTATTTTACATCAATAATATCTCCTTCTAGTTATTAAAATATTATAAAAAAATTAAAAAGCAATTTTATAAAATATGAAATTATTTAATACCAAATGATTAATTATAAAATTATAATTGGTTTTATAATATCATATTTTATTCATTTATTAGTAATAAATGTGTGTTTGTATTTTTGTTTCCCCACACATTTAAGATATATATAATGTATTTTTTCATACATAAACAAGTTAAGTGTCCTAATGGTTCTTACGCGTGACATTAAAGCACAGGGTAATGATTTGATTATCGAATGGGGTCAAAGCATCATGTATTTCATTACTTTTAAATGGGTAAACAACCACTTTGTTCTTACATTCTACAGTTTACTTAGGTCCGTAAAATTAATAATTTTTTTTTATAAAAAAAAGTATCTTAAAGTGCTGTTATTTTGCCATTCATAACTGTAATAGTATTCTCATAGCAGTTCTTAAGCTAAGTAATCTATTGTTTTACCTCTTATTGTTTTCAAAAATATAAAACTGGTGTTGAAAAACAAGTCTTAAGCATTTCAAAAAGAAAAAAACAAAAAGTCTTAAGCAACAACATTCTGAAACATTTTAAAGCTAAAATACCATATGAACATCAATATTGATATATTACCTTCCGAACTTCCAGGAAACTTTTACAGCTGTATAAAACCTTTATTGCAACGGTACGTAAAACCTCACTTTAATGCTGAATGTTAACTACAATATGACTCCTAACACGATGCTTGTGATCAGTCCACGTTAACCACCCGAATACGTAATCAGTGGTGTACTTAGTTTGAGGCTTCAAGGTCAATGTAACTCTAAACTCCTTTTTTTCACCCTTTTTCTTGAACCTCAGTTTCTTAGGCTCAACCGAAACAACAACTTGTGGTGGTGCCTTGATGAGCACTCTATACATGCTTGGGGACCCAACATTAGTAACAGTTCTTGTAACATTCACAGAATGTCCAGGGTGAATCCGAGGAACTGTGATTGTTGGATAATTGAAATCTGCTAAACTGAATGACTTTGGACAAGTGTAAGGCTTGCCGTAGAACAACTTAAGCTGGGAACTGTTGTAACCACGACTACACAAAAAGTTCAAATAATCAGCAGTGTTAAGGTCATATACAAGTCCAGGGTCCACAGCGTGATTCGGTCGAATGTGTCCTCCTCCATAGTCAAATGGAGTTGCCTCGTTCACAAATGATGAATTCAGGATTGGCCTTCTATTGTTACCTTTTGTAGTTGCTGCAAAATGCATGAACTTTATAATTATTGTACAAAAAATTGAATGCCAAATCATATATAAGCAGGGCTGGCCCAATGGTATTTACTATTAATGTTTATAAAACAGAGATGTGTAGTATGTTGACAAAAATTCCATATATTGGCGAAAAAAATTTACTGTATCATTATTACATGTAAAGTAAAATGTTTCTCTTAAATTTTATTTTAGGTCTTATCCACCGACCGACCTGTATATAGGTATGTAAAGTTTAAGGCATATACTTAACCTGAGGTAATGATTGCTGACTTAATAGCAGCTGGGCTCCAATCTGGATGAAAGGCTTTGAGCAGCCCAACAAGGCCAGCAACATGAGGACATGACATTGAAGTGCCAGACAATGCATAGTAAGGAGTTCTTTGTGTGTCAGATGCCTCATCTGTGGGAGATACGGCTTCAGTATAAGCAGCAATGATGTCGACTCCCGGTGCAGTGACATCAGGCTGAAACAGAAGATAGAAAAACAGAAATTAGCTAGAATTGCATTATCACTTAAGTGTGTACCAGACTTGAACCCAGTTGCTTATGACCATTGTCATAAGACAATTACCATAGGAAACAAGGCTTCCGGTGCATTATCACTTAAGTATTAAAGGCTGAATGGTCATCATCAAAGCAAACATTAAACCTTGAGGATTGCTGGCTCAAGGAGATTGGGGCCTCTTGATGAAAATGAAGCCACAAATGGAGCTGGCTTTACACCCAATTCTGTTTTGGCTTTAGAAATGTAAGCCACAGGAGACCTGATAATAATAATAAAAATGTTATATAAAGCCCCCAAAACCATGAAATCTAAACTAGCAAAATTTTTACCAGCCTTAAGCATGAGGAAGGAAATTACTTGGTGTGGTTGATGTAATTATAAATGTAACTTCCACTAGCAAAGTTAACATGTGAAGTAGGAAGCACATGGGGGTCGGATAGAACTTCATTCCCTGAGTCCTTGTCATTAGCCAAAATCATTCCAACAGCGCCTAGACTAGCAGCTATCACACCCTTCTCAATTCTACCATTAACACCGCGAAGACAGACCAATATTTTCCCCTTCACCTTCTCAGGATCAAGAGTTTTGTTCAGGCAAAAGGGGCTACAAGAATGGACTACATTAAGAGAGAACAACATCCTCGAGATAATAAAGTAAATTTAGAAGGTCAAGTTTGGTATTGGTATTCTTACGTATCGTTAACAGCTGCATATTTAGTTCCGGCATCAACAGCACTGATCAATGGGTACATCTTATTAGATGGCAAGTGATGCTCCGAAAGACTAGCTCCCTGACAATAACAAAAAAAACATGAGGGTGTGTTAGTTACTCATTTCACATGACCTTCTTCAGGATCTTTATAAAAGAACAAAAGCTAAAGTAACACATGTTGCCATATAACAAGACAAGGTTGTATAAACAATATAGTGCATGTTTGGTTTCCCGATGAAAAAATACTTTTGAGGCATAAGTAATTTTGCCAAGGAATCAGAATTTTTATTTTTATTTTACTTTTATATGTTGAATTTACATTATAATGCGTGCATAACATTTCTAACTTGAATCCAAATATACAGTACCTACCTTGAGGATTTTCTTGTCACCAAGTGTAACATGGCTAGCGAAGTCTCTATTAGTTGTGCTTGCAGCAACTGTGAGCATCCAAGGTTCATTGTTGGATACAGTTCCAGGAGAAGGTCCTGAATTTCCTCCAGAACCCACTACTGTTATGCCATTGGCAACTGCGTGGAAGGATGCTATGGATATAGAGCTTTGAAAATATTCTGGGGGATCTTCTGAACCCAAAGACATCGAAATCACATCAACGCCATCACTTATGGCAGCCTCAAAAGCAGCCAAAATGTCTGCATCAAAACATCCACCAAAGAACGTATCTGGCCAACACGCCTTGTAGGCTGCAACTCGAGCTTTTGGTGATCCACCACTTGCAGTTCCATTGCCAAAACCAAACACACTAGCTCCAGCAACAAAGTTGCCACCTGCTGTTGATAAAGTATGTGAACCATGACCTTCATAGTCACGTACACTAACCTCTGAGGCATTCAGTTTTATACCAGAACCTGCCTCATAACCTTTGTAGAAATATCTTGCTCCAATAAGCTTCCTACATATGTATAGTAAAAGAGTCAAATTAATTCTAATATCTTGCCTAATAACCTTTGTAGAAGTATCTTGCTCCAATAAGCTTCCAACAAATGAATTTTCTCATGATGCAAGTTTTTACATGTATGAGATGGGATAATTTGGAGAAACTACCTAGCAAGAGTATAAGAATATCTTTGAATAAGTTTCTTTAGAAACCCTTATAAATAGGAGAAGAAAATTAAAAAAAAAGTTTTTTTTTAAGTTAAAATAATTTTTTTATTAGTTAATTATTGATTAATTTGTAAATGTTTTTTTTATAAATATTATATAAAAAAGATTTTATAAATTAACTAATGAGAAACTAATTTTAACTTATGAAAAAAAAATCATTTTTTTCTTCTCATAAAAATTAAGACCGGCCATAAAAAAATTAAAATAAACCTGTTGCAGTGAAATTTATCTTCTGTTTGACAGATTCCACGCCACCGTTTCGGGATCGGTCCAAAACCTTCATCACTAAAACTCTTGGATTCAGGCCAAACACCTACCACAAGTCACAGCATCAGTAAAAAGAAGGTTAACACTGGGCATGAAAATTGCTTAAAAAAAGAGCTAGCAATAGATGGAAGAACATTCAGAGATCTATTAAATGTATCATATTAAGTATCAAGAGCAAAAAAATTATTTTAGTTTAATGATCAATTTATTAGATAAAGGAAAAAAATATAATCATAGGAAAATTGAATATTGCATAAAGAAAAGGAAAAATAAACCATTGTTATAATATACTATTACTATATAAGTGGTCCAAAAAGAATACGCCAGAGTGTGGAAACAAGAACTTAGATAGACATTATAGGTTCCAACTAAATTTTATTTTTGTTTAAGAAACTATTAAGCAACCAAATGTTGTCACGATTTTTATGTAGAAAAATATCAAACTCATTATTAATTTTTGTAATTTTTTTCGGTGCTCACAAAATCAGTATTTTGACATACCAAACTGTCACCGTTCAATCAAATTATAACCAAATTTTGCCAAAATTTTCAAACTAGTTCAGCATTACTGTTATAATGATTGCTTTATTTTTTATGGGTAATGTTATTTATTCAACAAATTTGATTGATTATGGGTTGAAATATAAGATTGATTTAGTATTGAAAAAAAAAAATAGGGATTCAAATTCTTACCCTAACAAGAATTAACAAATATTAACTAATACATTAACTCATAAAAAAAATTGCTTTGATTTGGCCATATGTTGTAATATTACATATGCCGAATAAATCCCCTTAAGTAATTGGATTGGAACAAAATCTGATATCCGGATTTGTTAAGGTAAAGATCAATTCAAGATGAAGCAAAATTAATCAAACTGAAAAACTCAATTCAAATTTTGCTGATTAAAGCATGTTGTTTAGTTTAGCCGTGAAACAAATCAAAATCAATCAAGTAATTTTTTTAGTAAACATAATGTTCATAGGGCGTTATTATAAATTTTAAAAAAAAGTTCATAGGCATAATCAATTGATATTATGTTAAAATAAATTTCAACAAAGGCTTTATTGTTATCATACATATATCCCAAGTGTTTGATTAATTGTACCTATAAACACAATACTAATACAAGATATCTCAAATTGCGATGGTCTTAATTTGTATTAAACGATAGAATTACTTATGTAAAGCAATAACATATCAAAATTTTCAAATAAAATCTCATGTTATAAGGCAGGTCAAATGCAATGCAACGACAAAAAGAAATTATTTATTATTCATTACCAGTGTCTATATTTCCAATAATGATATCTTCACCCTTAGTCTTCTTCCATACTGAGTCATGTGGAAACACACCATTTCTCTCTAACCCAAGGAAATTCCATGAGTTTGTTGTATGTAATTTCCGTTCTTTGTTTAAGAAAACGGATATTACATTCGGATGCACTACATGCATCAATAAAAAAACAACAGTTAAAAAATTAAAGTAACCCTTTGTTAAATAATCTGTAGTATATGTTATGTATAGGATAAATGCATGAAGTTAAATTACATACTTGAAACATTCGCTGCTTCATCTTCATCAAGTATTGCAGCAAAACCATTAATATATCTCTTGTAAGAATAAAATATTGCTTCTAGGGCCTTTTCGGTGCTGCGTAAGAAAAAAAAAATCTAATCAGTTTATATTGATTTTACCACCATTAAGCATAAAAAAAATAAAAAAATCATAAGCATAAAAAAATATTGGTTTTAACATCAGAGAATTTCATGAATTTGGGATTAAATTCTATATACCTTCCAACGTAAGATTCAAGTATATCATAATGAGACATCGTGACAGATTCAACATCAATGGAGGAAGGATTTGGACCAAAAGAATGAGATCCTAAGTATACAATATATGACTGACAAAACAAAACATGAAGGGTTAATAACATTCAAATATGAAAATTGTTCAATAGAACACTGTGATGAGCAACACATTTAAAAATATAATACGTTATGTACCATCATGAGAAATTTGTAGACATTTTCAATATTAAGAAGCAGAAATTAGAAAAATAATTAAGTGAAGTTTTGAGACAGAGCTTGCCTGTTTGATTGCTTGAGTAGGATCTTGCAGCAGAACAAAAAGAATAAGTGACAATAACACATGAGAAATGGATGGTGACATTGTTTGGCACAATAAATTTCAGAGATGTGCTGGGTGTCTGTGTTTTCCCTTACTTATATTGCTATTTTGTAACAATTTTTGACATCAAATCAACCTGCCGGCGTGATTATGGTCAAAAATCATTTTAATTCTTTCTAAGGCAATTAAGGGATTCTTTTATGTTAAAACATTTAATGAAAAACCCATTTTTTTATAGTAAGAAATCATATAAAATCATGAACATCATGGACATTAACATATCATGTAAACAAAATACATGTTTCAAATAAATGTGATTATATGTCTATTAAATTTTTATATTAAAATAAATTCATATTTATTTAAAACACATATTCTTTTCTACTAATGGTTAATAATTAAAATGCAAAAAAATGTAAAAGAAGATTTAAAACACATATTATGTATATATATATATATATATATTTAAAATGCAAAAAATATTATAATAATATAAAAAAATGCATGTGTGTGTGATTTTTTTTTACCAATTTTACAAAAGGTGGTTTTATTAAAAAAAATATTATTTTTCAAAATTTAAGTTCAGGCATATATGGGTCAAATTTAATTAATTAATAAATATATTAAATTTAATGTAATGCATATGTCATTACATTAACTCAATCAACCTTAATTGTGTAAATTATTTAGTTTTAATATAGGACTAAATATGTTTTTTATATTTAGAAAATAAGTCATTTTTAAATTATTACCTCAAATTTACTTTTGATCAATTATGTATCCGAAGTTTTTTTATGTTTCAGCATAGTAGCTGTCATCAGTCTCATTCTATTAATAATGTTGTAGACAGAATGACATGTTATCAAGCCTAATCATTAATACATCATTGTCACATCATTTTTTATTATTTAAATGATGTGGAGTATTCATTAGCCTTTGTCCCCTCCAATTCCGCCTTCAAGAAATTTGATTAGTCCTCCCTTGACCTCCTCTGCTTCCACCTCGCCTCGCTCCCTCTCCCACCGACGAGCCTCCAGATCCTCATTTTTGGCTCCAAAATCTTGAAAATGATACCTGGCCAAACTCTCACCTTCACCACTTCGTCCTTCGATCGCGTGACCTTGTTCAACAACATCAAGCTCACTGGATCGATTCTTTGACCCTACCTTTTAGTTTAATAGTCAAAGACCTAGTGATAAGTTTAATACCTTTTTCTCCACGAAGAACCACACCGCAAGCACCTCTGATCCCTTTAATAAGCCATCCAAACCCTAAAAATAAGTGATACTCCACCATGGTTTTTTTTCTCAAGATGCCGCTTCCGGCGTGGCGGATCAGAGCAGAATCACAGTGTTTACTCTGGCGGATGACACAGTGATGAACTGCATCAGGTCAAAGAAGAATATATCGCAACTTTGAATTAAAGGTGATGGAAGGGGATTGAATCCGATGAATGCCCAAAGGGAAACAAGAAAGGGAATAGTTTCAACTAATTATTGCGAATAGGTTAAACTGAAATCTATTACATATAATGGCTTACTTATTTCTGTTGACGACGCGGTGGTGGCAGTCGATGGCCCGATCGATGGTGGTGGCACTAGGTTAGACAATAGTGGTAGCGTGGGCTTGTTTTCTGGTGAAAAAGGGGAAGAAGGATAAGTGACACTAATGTGACACTCATATGTTAATGATTAAACTTGACGACGTAACATTTTATCTGTCATATCATCACTTAACATAATACGACTGATGGTAGATACTACGTTAAAACATAAAAAGTTTTCAGGTACGTAATTGATCAAAAATGAATTTGAGATAATAATCTAAAAATAACATATTTTTCAGATATGAAAAATATATTTAAGTCTTAATATAAATATATTTTAAAAGTATTTATTTTAGTATAGTAATATGTTTTTAATTTAATTTGTTCTATTTTAAAATTTTAATAGATACCTATGAATATATTTACAAGTATACTCATACTCATGCACACACATATACACACATGCACTTACAAAGAGACATATATATAAATATATATTTACAATAAAAATATATTACAAATATATTAAAAATTATAATAATATAAAAATTTATAAATTATAGACCTAATACACATGTAAGACACAAGTTATTACACTAGTTTTTCAAAATTTAAGTTGAGACATACATGGATCAAATTTAATTAATTAATAAATAGATTAAATTTAATGTAACACATGTGCCATTACATTAACTCAATCAACCTTAATGGTGAAAATACACATAATTTTTTTGGTTATATTAGTTTTTTTAGCCCTTTAATTTATTTTTAAGATTTAATTTAGTCTTCTAAATTTTCAATTTAATTGATTTAATTTGGTGCATCAATCTAGATTTTAAGAAAACACACTTTATAGCGTTTCAAAATCACCATTAAAAGATTTTAAACTATCACAAAATACATATTTCCAAAAAAAAATAAAAATTAGAGGACTAAATTGAACAAAAAAAACTAAATGACCAGATTAAATTAATCTTAAAAATTAGAAGATCAAATAAAATAAAAAAATAGAGGATAAATTGAATATATATATATATAATAAATTAGAGGGGAAAAATTAATTTAAACAATTTTTTTATTGATTTAAATAACTAAACAAAATTAGTGTAGAATAATTGGTCTCTCTTTCTTTAAATTTTATTTTATTTATATTCAAATACATGTTGCAGAATTTTGGCACCCCACCACCACTTAAATACAAGTGCAAACAATTAATTATCATATTACAGGATTTTCAATTTTCTTTTACTTGCCCCATCATTCTCTAATGCAACAAATTGTTTTGCTATTGTCAATAATTAAAGTTTCAATGCATGAAGCAAATACATTTTTTCTTGATTTTTGTTTATTTATTTAACTATAAACTCTTACATATTTTTTTATTTCTACCTTACTTAACACATAACTCATTTTTATTTCTCTCATTGTATTTTAAAAAAACATAACCTGCCAAATATATAATCAACTATATATATATATATATCATATACAACAACAATTAATAATTAAAAGTGTTTATTTTATAAATATTTCCTAATATAAAATTTTAAAATATAATATATTTTAAATATTTTATAAATAAAAAATATTTGCCCATATATGACATGGATGATCCACTCTAGTAATATAAATATAAATAGATTAACAAATTAAGAGTTACCAACACTACTGTATGTAAGTTGGACTAAACAAATCAGTAATGTCAGTAAAGTGACTAATTAAAACATGAATTTAGCAAATGATTTATACAAATTAGTGATAGAAAAATACTAACATCATAAGGATAAAATATTTTAACCTAAACAAAGATGAACTTAATATCTATACACTGAAAGTATAGAATAATTATATTATTATTCAATTATAAATTACTATTTAAATTACTTTAAAATAATTATTTTAAAAAGTTAATAAATTTATCATAAATTATCAAATTATGAAATGTGATTATTGTGTAAAATTTTTAACATTTGTTAAATGAAAAATCTCACTTTAAGTGATTATCCAAGTTTTCTCGTAGAAATTAATCATGAACAAAAGTTACACCAATAACATATTACCCAAAAAATGATAATATTATTGAGATTAATAATTAATTCTTGACACAATTGGAAGATTAACAAAATAATACGTACTAGAGATTAAAATGATATTAGCAAAAATAATTAATAACATTTTTTCTATCTTGTTGTGCACGATTAATTTTATATTTATTATATTCTTAACAGCTACATCACCGAAAGGGTTAAAATTCTTACTGTTGCGTAAAACAAGAAATATAAAATCAAGAAGGTGTAGTTTGGTCGGTTAAATAAAACGTCTATATGATATTGTCTCCTTAAGAATAAAAAAATAGAAAAAAAATAAAAACTACATTAAAAATGTATTTTAATAAAGTTTTTAATAGATTTCTTCAATGAATAATGATATTTAATATTTTTCAATCATTATCTTGTAGAAAATGTTAATTAATGTCGTTAATATTAAAATAATACACATATAGCCGAACAACTATTAATTATAATAAAATATTTATAAAAAACTATAAATAAGAATTTAATTTCTTAATATATTTTTTCTTGTTATTTCAATTATTTTTTATATTCAAATAAACTTCTAAAATTACAACTTACAACTGTTATCTTGTAATTCATCATAATATTATAATTAAAGTTTGTCCACCAACGTGTGAATGGTTCAAATAAAATTAAATTTCACTTTTTTAATTAAGGTCTCGAATTTAAATATTGTGAAAAAAATGATTGAAAAAAAATATTTGGCTAAAATAATTAATATAATTTTTCGATAAAAATTAAACATCAGAATAAAAACAAATCAATAGATACTATTTACTAACATATTTTTAGCTTGTCCTATGGTTAAACATTGCACAACTATGGTCCAAGTTCTCAAATACTTTAAAGAATTTGTTGTGCCTCTATTGCCCTTCCTCTTCCTCAATGTGCCTATCAGCCAATGTGACCTTTAATTAGTGACTTGCAATTGACAAGATGTGTAAAAAGTGGAATTATAAAATTAAATTGGTGATTTGAGGAAGAAGAGAAACAAAGAAATCGTAAATTCGAATATCTTCTATTAATAAAAAAATAATAATAAATGAACCATTAAAATTGTGCGCAAAATCATTACTCTGATATTTGTTTTTGTTTCTCACTTGGCAATGCTCTTATTTCATGGAAGAGCCAGAAACAATGTACAATTATAAGGTACTCCTTTGAGGCTAAATATCGTGGCAATGTTCTCATTTTCGTGGAAGAGCTAGGAGCAAAGTGCATTTATTCGGTCCAAAGCCTATTCCACTCATGCTAATATTTGCTTTCCAAACCAAACCTACTTGATCTCACTGGTTCAGCTTTCTAAATTCAAGACTTTTTGTTTTTACAGTAAGATTCAAGACTATTAGTTTGCTTGCTTTAAGTAGAATTAGTTTCACCTTGCATAGTTACTAATGTCACTGATAATTAATTATATGGCCCCCACTGTTTTTATTTGACACTCTTGCATTCATTTAATGAGATTTTCGAGTATGACACTTTTCATTTCTCATTTGGCGTTTTTTTAAGAACTGGTTTTTTTTACTGATTTATAAAATTTCAATCTTCAAAACTTTACTTTGGATGAAGATAACTTTTTATAATAATAAAATTGAATAATAGAATATCCATTATAGTTATATATTTATATCTGATTATTAAAATGAATGTCGTAATTCATTTTACAAGAAAGCTAATGTGATACAGTTGCGATGATTAAAATTCTTAAATTCATTAACAAAATGTGAATATTATCTTCAACATTGTTTTTCCAGGATTGCCATCCACATAGCTGTTGTTTCACTCCACAGTAGCGCTTCCATCACAGCCACTCCTTCTCTTCTCGGCAAAAAGGTAACAAACATAACATAACATGTTCCTTAAACTTTCCTAATATAGCAAGAAAAGTGCTAGTAACACACTCCTTCGTATACACTCGTGAAATAAGAAGTAATACTCACAATTTTTTTTTGTGATTTTCAATATATTTCAACCAATATGTGTTTAAAAGAATGTGTCAAAGGAAAAATTATTACATAGTCTCAAACTATTAGATTGTTATAGTCTCGATCAATCTCCAAATTATACATAATTGAGTTTTTCAATTTATGAGAGTTAATAAGACATGATTAAGTGTTAGGTAGAGATTGACCGGGACTATAATGATCTGGAATCATTTAATAATTTCTCGTGTCAAAGAGTGTGTTACACTCTATGTTGGACCATGCCATAGTTAATACAAATTAAATAATTGGATTTGTTTTCTGCAAATGGTTAGACTTGATAATTTGGTTGAATTTAAAATTTTCAACCATTTAATTTCTGTGGTGTTTATTAGTTGTCTCATTTGTGCTTTGATGTGTATGATTTCAGGGTGAGGATACACAATGGGTGACAGTAGATGTTGATTAACCTGACCCATCTGCAGAAGATTGGGTTGGAGTTTTCTCTCCTGCAAAGTTCAAGTAAGTTATAATTACACATCTCTTTCTCATGATGGACTTTATTGAATATTGCATAGAAGTTAGAACTCATCTCTGTACCAAGCAGGCAAGCACTGATCCTCAATTACTGAGATTTTCAAATCTAGTTATTTCTAAAGCCTGTGCATCTAATTATTGCTAAAAGAACTAAGTGAGAGTCTTCTTTTTTAATGACAGTACATCAACCTGTCCACCTGTGATTCAAAAGAAGTGATTCCTTACATCTGCTCAGCTCCAATTAAGGTATATATCATAAATCTCCGATTGAATTAAATTGCAGGTTGGATTATTTTTCTAAGTGATGCATTACTCATGTGATTTTTTTGAAACTTTGTACCAGTACAAGTTTACGAATTATTCCAACTCACTATACGAAGACAGGAAAAGCTTCTTTGAAGTTCCAGTTGATCAATCAACGTGCAGATTTCTCCTTTGGGCTATTTTCAGGCAGACTGTTAAATGTGCTTCCAGGCTCCTTCAGCTGTTCTTATATTTAATATCTCCTTCTCATTCTAACTAAAGCATGCTCATGTTAATTGAATCTCACCTTAGATGTAGCATTGCAGCCACTATTTTACACTAATGCACTTAATATGGAACCAGCCTATCTTCATTCAGACTTTGTACTTGATTTGTGGGCTGACTTATAGTCATCTGATTGAACACTGCAGCCTAAGCTTGTGGCAGTTTCCAATTTCATATCATTTGTCAATCCTAAAGTGCCTCTGTATCCACGACTTGCTCAGGGGAAGTCTTGGGATGAAGTAAGTTTATCTTCATGCTTTGAGGTCCTTGATATTTTGATCACACAAGTAATAGTATTCATTACTTCTATTTCTCCTACTATGGCTTTGCTTCTGTGATGCAGTTCCTATATATGAAGCAAGTTAACAAGTGTCCTATATAGAGTTAATGATAGATTTTGAGCACAACCCTCCAATGATGATAGTGTCTAAAAAGATATTAGATTTTATAAGTTTAACATGATATCATTAGATTTTATAATTTGACATGATACTTTGTAATAGGAATTGATGTTATGTTGTTTCTTTAACACTCTGAAACAAATATTAGGACTACAGAAGTGATCTTAGGATTATTCGGCCTGTCTTATGCAGATGACAGTTACATGGACTAGTGGATATGACATAAATGAAGCTATACCGTTTGTTGAGTGGGGTCCTAAGGGTAAAACGCAAGTGCAATCTCCTGCCCGGAACATTGACATTCAGTCGTAACAGCATGTGTGGTATGGTTTATTTGGTCAAAATGCCATCGCACAACAATGGGTTTTTAGTGCATACATGGACTGGTCCAGTTAATATTTTTTAGAAAACCTGAATGCTAAATTGAATTTCTGCTTAGCTTTCTGAAAATTGTATGAACCCTGGCTAGGAGTCATCATGAGCATTAATCACTTTAAAACTGAATAAACTGAAATCACTTGGTTTATTTACATCTTCCCTCCTCTCTAATTCCCCTTCTATAATGTTCCCCATAATGTGCCATCAAAATATACCTAGGAGAACAAACTTGATTTGTTGAAAATTATACCAGAGTAGCATCTTATGAAATGGAGGGTGGGAGGGTAAGAAACAAAGAACTGAAAATCTAAGTTTTAGTAGAAGTAGCTTTCGGTAAGCTGAAGTCCATAACCAGTAATGATTTTCCTGTTTAAATTGCCATCAAATCTTGTTTCTCATGTTTTCGATACATTTGCAACATTTCATTGCAAGTTATTGCGTTCTCTTGAAGCTGGAAGTAAGTAAATGTTGGAAACTCTTATATACAGATTGCTGCTTTTTTATGCTCTTGAAAAATTGGGAGTAGGCTTTAGTATAGCAGCATAATGTGGATCTTTTGTTACTCTCACTTGCAGGTTCACCTGCACAGACTGTTGGTTGGCGTGACCATGGTTTCATACACACAAGTTTTCTCAAAAACCTTTGGCCAAATTTAGTGTATGCATTCAAATATCCATTTCTGTTTATAACACAATGAGGATCTGGCAAAGTTTGTTCTATATTTAAAAAATAAATAAATAAATTCAGGTATACATATCGATTAGGGCATCTATTGTCAGATGGTTCTTATATTTGGAGCAAGAAATATTCATTCAAGTCATCACCTTATCCTGGACAGGACTCACAGCAACGTGTTATCATATTTGGTGACATGGGGAAGGTAATGTTCTCATTTTCAATATAAAATATCTATAAAGCAAGAAGACTGTCTGAAACTGTCTTTGGGAGGAAGAACCTAGTATGCAAGGAGTAAGCATGGTCTGTACAATTCTTGTTGTACACGTTAGTGTTGGAATACAAGTGTGAGGTGAAGTCCCACATCGAGTAGAAGTGAAAAATTTAAGCACTACAAGTGAGGAAAAGACCCATAAACTTTAAGGTTTTGAGTTAAATTGTGGTGTCAAGTTCTTTTATGTGGTTGTTAATGGTTTATTGGTGTAAATCTCCCCGGTAGTAACAATCATGAACGTGATTAGTCCAACACCGGATCATTTTATAACACTACAAATTTAGGTGGTCCGACTGAAAATAGAGCAAACTTTTGGTAAATTCAGTTTCATGAAAAATTTAAATTTTTCCATTATATGCATGTTTGTTGGAGTACATTAAATTTTAGGGATAATCTTTTTTTACCCCATCAAAAGCTCTGAATTAATTTTTTATTCTATTTTTGAATTATTAATAGTTCTTAAAATAATGAAACATGATCTTTTATTCAGTTGTTTAAACATTTAAATATAAGACTTATTCAATAAAAAACACTGCCAGCAATTCCAAATTAAACCCACGTTCTTCTCTATTATGTCTCCTTCTCTCCAATGTTTTTCCTCAAATTAAAACCAACAATTGATATTTAGAGCTTTCTTCTTGAGGAACCTGTGAAATGAATGTTGAATCTAGTTTCTCACAAATTGCTCCTCTTGTCTTTGATGGGGAGAGTTATGATCTTTGGAAGGTGAAAATGAAGTCTTACACGGAGTCTTTTGATTTATGGAATGATGTGGAAGAGGATTATGAAGTATCTCTGTTGCCTGAAAACCAAGAAGGCGAAGGCAAATACATGCCTATTTGCTGGTGTTTCTCAGACGATCTTTATCAGGATCATAACTCTCGATTCACACAAAAAAATTTGAGATTATTTAAAGGAAGAGTATGAAGGGGATGCAAGTGCTAAACCTGATGAGTGAATTTGAGATGCAAAAGATGAAGGAATCCGAGACAATTAAAGGATATTCGGACAGATTGCTTGGTATCACTAACAAGGTTAGATTGCTAGGCACTACATTTGTAGATTCCAAAATTGTTGAAAAAATTCTGGTTATAATGTTTGAGAAATATGAAACATCAATAATCATTTTGGAGATTACAAAGGATCTATCCAAGATCTCTTTGATGGAGGTGATACATAGTCATGAGAAGGATGTTGTAGATATCACCACAAAATTAATTAAATTTTAAATTCATGTTTGGCATTTGTTACAACGGTGGTATGAAGTTGATCGAATTCATTTAAACTCAGTGAAATTTTTTTATAAAATATCTGGTGGCATAAATATGTTTTAGTATTCTAATTGAATAGTTCCGAGTTATATACAAAAATGTGTGTAAATAGTTCTAATGATGACATAGTAATGTATTTTTCATATCGGACATATAATAAAAGAGATTCTGGATATCCAGGTATGCAACGGATTATGGCATGTTTCGCTTCTGCATAGCTGACACTGAACATGATTGGAGGGAAGGATCAGAACAATACAAATTCATCGAGCATTGCCTTGCAACAGTAGACAGACAGAAACAACCCTGGTTGATTTTTGCTGCTCACCGTGTGCTTGGATATTCATCTGATTTTTGGTATGGTGTGGAGGGCTCATTTGAAGAGCCAGTGGGAAGAGAGAGTCTGCAGAGAGACTTTGGCAGAAATATAAAGTAGATATTGCAGTTTATGGCCATGTCCATAACAACGAAAGGACATGCCCCATTTATCAGGTAAGGATAACAGCCAAATATGTCATGACTCTATTTAAATTCAAACCAACTTGCACAGTTGGCAAGTCCATGACTTGTTGTTTTCTTCAATGTTTGCATCATTCATCTTGTATAACTTACTATTCCTACTGTTACAATGGTGAACTTTTAATAACTTCCATACTAATGCTAATTTTTTTATGAACGAAATCCACATACTGAATCAATGTGTGAATGATGAAAAGTCTCGCTATTCCGGCGTTGTGAATGGAACAATTCATGTTGTTGCTGGAGGAGCAGGAAGCCACTTGTCAAACTTCAGCCAAGTAACCCCAAAGTGGAGTCTTTACAGAGACTACGACTTCGGGTTTGTCAAGTTGACAGCATTCGATCATTCATCTCTCCTCTTTGAATACAAGAAAAGCAGTGATGGAAAGGTCTACGATTCTTTTACCATTTCAAGGGATTACAAAGATGTCTTGGCCTGTGTGGATGATAGCTGTGAAGCAACCACTTCAGCAACTTGAACTGCTTCTTTATACACATGCACGTTCTAATGGCTTTTCTTTTTCTGGTCTTTACTTTCTTGAAAAAAAAAATCTAGCCATAACAAATGTTATTCTGGCTTAAACATTTACAATTTATAAGTACTCTCAAGAAAAAGTTATTAGTTACACTTTATATTGTACATGTTAGACTACATAGCTGCAATAGTACAAAACATACCAAATGAATACAATACTAATATACTATTAAGTAGTAAATAACAGTGGGTAGATGGATTGCATACCTCTGACCGGTTAAAGATACAAAAGCATTCATTCGCTTTTAGTTATCAACTTATCAGCATAAACTTTTGGGTTGAATTACTCATACCAGTAATAGCTGATAGGTCATAAACTTGTTATGGGAGAATGTGAAATACCATAATGGAGTACAATTTTAAGTGCAAATAGAAGCAAAATTGCAATTGCAAAGAAGGAGTAACACATGTCAAAAGAGAAACAGTTATGATAAACTCTTCAAAAGAATGTTACACTTCTTTTACTGTGAGTAATTTGCCTTACTCAAGAAAGAAAATAAAAAATAAAAATTGAGAATTTTTGCTGCACTAAAGGCTCTGCCTATATAGTATATAGACCAGATGTAAAATGGTGTGCAAGGACCTAAGAGAGTTGGTTCTTATTTTGATGAATATCTTGAATCTTATAAAAATGAAATTTCGGAGTTGGTTCTCCAAAATTAGATGGAATGTAGGTTTTTCAAGTTGGTGTTTGGCTATGCTTTGATAAAGGAATAGTTAGAAAAATAATTGAAATCTGAAAAAATATTTTTTAATCGAAAGTTATTAACTTATTGAATTAGAAATATTTTTTGATATACAATGTCCATACCGAGGTTAGAACAATGGCCTCCTTGAATAAACTTTTTAGTAAGTATTTTTAGGGAAAAAATATTAAAAAAATAATTTTTTCATAAGTTAAAATTAATTTGTATAAATTAATTTTAACTTATGGAAAAATTTATTTTATTTTTTTCCTATAAATATTCAGGATAAAAAGTTATGTAAATAATTTCTTAAAAATCACCCCTTCCTAGCGTGAAACTGTTTATCGATTAATTACCAAAAATTAATATAAAATTGTTCTACCATAAAAAAATTTAAAAATGCAACAGATGAGAAGAATAAGATTGAAATAGACCCTTGACCTGCAAGTTGGTTGATTAATAAAAATTGAGAGCAAAGAGCATTCAATCAATCAATCAATCAATGGTCAACTCTATGCTATGCATATATAATTAAAACTCCATACCTTGCATGTTTCAATGAATTCAGTGATTCATATGTTTGACGGAATCAACTTGGTCCTAAAAATATCAAGCTTGTCAATTGTGGTTTCACACAGAATTTCAGAATGTGATTTAGAAGTTTCTAAAATTGGATCGAATTGAAAATCAAATGTTGCGCTTTATTTCTAACTTTTATTAAAATTAAAGTGTTTGTTTTTTTTTTTTAAGTATTGCAAAAATATTAATCAAAGAGTATCAGGAATTATATTAAAGATATATTAAAAATTATAATAAAATATATTGATAACATTCTCAATAAAAAAAACTTACTGATTTGTATTTTCATTTTGAAATGGAGAAGGTAGTACACTAAAAATTTAAAAAATACTAATAATATATTATTTTACATCACTCTTTTATATGTTGTTTATAAATCAGTATCACCCTAGTTAGTAAAATTAGCATGAATTCTTATTAAATGATATACAGCGGTAAAAAGAGTGTAATTATGATATATCGTTAGCATAAATTACATTTAAAATTAGAAAGAAAATGAGGCTTTACTAAAAAATAAATTTAAAATTACATAATTGCCCGTTAATTTAGAAAGGAAAGTACTAATACGATTTTTGTCCAAATGGAGAGAGAGATACCTAAAGTAATTGTAGGTAGGGTTATTCAAATAAAAAACTATTAATTTTTTTTTATATTTTTGTTACCTCCTTTGCAAATGTATCAATTCGTTCAAGTAATATTTTAAAATAGTAAGATCGAGTGTCGAGTCCACAGAGACTTTGACTGTACTTAAAGTTTATATATGTTCAATTTTAAGCAATTAATGAATTGAATTGAATATTTGTGAAGTGATGGAGCATAAATATAAATTTGATGTAAATTAAACTACGGAACAAAGCATGTACAAAGTTGAAAAAACAAACACTCGGTGCAACGAAGTGACGGGAGATGCAAAATTACAAGCATGTTGGGGTTCAGTCTACCAAAATTACTTTTAATACAATGTTAAGGATTTTTTTTCTCTATTTAATGTTATTACAATTATTATCTACATCCACTAACCTACTTTAGTCATGATTCCTCAAGTGAGAGCGTTTTTAAATTACCTAATTTCTCTCCTAATCTCTTAAGAGCTACATCAAACAAGTTGCATGATGAGCAGTGGTGCATAATGTAGGATAAATAATATAATTCTATCCCTAGAGATGGATTGTTGATAACTGCAAAATTTGAGTTAATTTGATAGTCAATTTTGACTAAGACTGATTGCAATTTCTTTACTTTACCATTGTTTTTAATGAAATAATAAAGAAATTAATATCTTTGTAGTTTTTTATTAGCAAAATTCAAAAGAAAAAAATTTCAAGTGTTTTAGAGAAAAATTGATGCAAAACTAAGAAGAAAAAGTTGAAGATTTGGACAACTCGCTTAGCGCACAAGACAGACCCAATGCGTCTCCTCGCTTAGCACGAAGAAGCCCAAAGGCACGCTTAGCGCGAAAGCCCACACTAAGCACAAAGTCAACGTGAAAAGTAAGTTACCTCAGACCTATAAAAGGAGTAAGAAGCAGAAGGGAAATGGACCAATCCCTAAAACCTACACACCGGGACACAGATTCAGAGCTTTCTAACGAATACATCATAAGCATGAGCATCTCTAATAAGGGAAACCCTCTTTATATGTTCATTATCTCATTTGCTTGCTTTATTCATCCTTTCCCTTCTTCTATCCACATCAGCTCCTAAAGTGTAAAGTCTCTCGTGGTAATGAGAGACTAAACTCCCATTGTTGGTAGTCTCGCAAGCCAACTCTTGTAATGTAACTCTTTCTTGTTATCTATTTAATGCAATCCTGTTTCTATTGCTCTTTTCTGTGTTTAATTGTTTATTATAGTTTGCTTAATTATTTTCTAAAGAATTGGGGAAGAATATCTAAATGAAATCATTGCTAGAAATAGATTGATATTCATTTAGCCTATTTCATGCATCCTTAATCTTAACGCAATTTATTATTTTTATCTTTGTAAAGAAATTTGAGAGAAAAAGATAGATAAATCAGACTCTTCATGCGGGAAATCAACTATAGAGTGTCTTAGTAGTTGTGGATGGAAATAGAGATATCATTAGATAGAGAAAATTATTAACATTGCATCACAAATAGTTTTTGCATGTTAGGCCCCAACATATTTACATTTTGAACTATCTTTTTATCTTTTACATTTCTTATCTTTAAATCTCTTATCTATTTTATCTTCTATTTTTTTTATCTTTAAATCTCCTATCTTTTCTTTTCTTTCAAATCTTTTATTTCCTACTTTTTTTTATCTTCTATTTTAAATTTCTTATCTCTGGCTTGTAAATTAGGTTTGAATCAATCTAAGTACAAACATCCCTGTGGATTCGACACTCGAACTTCTGAGTACTTTACTACTTTACAATTTAGTGTACATGCCAATGAGTTAACAATTGCCTAGATGTTCTTTTTAAGTTCTTAGGAAATAAACATTTGTCAATGCCTAAACCCTATAACACTACATGAGCATGGGCGATCAAATCATAAACATGATATAAGCACAGAAAAGAGACAATAATATCAAAATAACATTAAATAGATAGTTAGAATCATTACATCAAGAGTGTTTGATTGTTGAGCTCTCAACAATGAATGATTTAGTCTCTCATTGTCATGAGAGGCTTACAAATACAAAAAGGGGCTAGAGGAAATGGAAGTGGGTGGAAGAAAGATGGAAGAGAGATGCTCCAAAGTGAGTGAGTTCCTTTCCTTTTCGTGCCCTAACTCTCACTATATGTTGCTGAATGAATCACTCCAAGTTTTCTCTTTTTTTCTTCTTAAAACACAACATAATCATATTTTTCGACATTGATTATGTATTAAGCGAGATGGGTGTGCTAAGCATGGTGCAAACATGTCCACCTAACTTAAGTAACCATGTGCTAAGCCGCATGGTGCGTGTTTAAGGCGCTTGCACATGATAGATGGCTTCCAATGTGACTTCTTACGCTAAACGAGCTTCTTGGCCTAGGAGTCCTGACGTGCTGAGCACAATACTCCAGTTAAATTATACAACCAAAAATACTAACTTTAGCATCTACTGAATAAAAACTCAGAAGAAGTTAACTTCCTAATGTTTTGACACAAAAGAAACAATAAAAAAAAAATAAAAAATAAAATAATTGTTATATGATTTAAATACATAAATTATGTATGCGTAATAATTATCAATTTCAATTATGAATATTCTAGTATTAACTCGATGACAATGCACATTAAATCAATCTAAAAAATGATAATGCACATAAAAATTTAGATAAATTAGACATTTATAATTATGTAAATTAATAATTAATATTTACTTACCTTTTTAAAATATATATTATATGTTAAATAAAATTTATTTAATGAAGTATTAAATGATTTTAAAAATTTCTAAAGTTAATTTATTCGGTAAGAAATTTTAATATAACAGTTAATATACACAATTAATTATTAAAAATAATAGTTTTATAAAAACTATTACTATTAAAATAACTTTGATGTCTTTCCACCCAACAATTAGTATTTAATAACAGTCAAAATACGTGCTGCGAGCTTGCTGCAAGTGTTCCTTTCAATCAACATTTGTAATTATTTTTCTTTATTAATTACTATAATATATATACTGCCTATTGTGTCAATATTTCTTGGTTCTCACTCTTCTCTTCTTAAGTGTCATGTAGATGTTAGATATTTTAATTTTTGATAATTTTCGTAAATTATATTGTATAGATATAGATATTGTAATTAAATGACTACAATTAAAGTAAGCCGAGTCCAGTTAACAGCAATGGGACTGTTTACCAAACAGAACTTCCAATAAGAATCGCTCAATTATTCTCTTTATTTCTACCCTTTTTTTTTATAGAAAAATCCAATCAAATTTCTTTTTTCTAAGGATTAAAACAACAACAACAAAAACATTTCTCTCACTTTTTTTTTACAAAACTTATCACACCTATTTTTTGTTAATAAAATCTCATTGATTTTCTTTTGTCATGTAAAAGTAATATAAAATTTATAGGGTAAAAATATAGTTGAAAACAATACTAAAGCATGCAAGTAAATAAACTGGCATTCACAGTATAATGCCACACTTACCAGGAGGGACACTAAAAATATGTAGGCCAGCATGCATATTAGGATAAGCATTAAGTTTGATTATTAGTCATGTGTTAATACTAGATAATAATATATAAATAATGGTATGATTAACCATGGGAAAATATTATTTTATCAATCATATATCTATAATTAATTATCGATAGAATAATTTTTACAAATAGGATTTATATTTGTATATATTAGGAGAAAAATGAGTTTTGGACAATTTATTTTATTAAGATTGTATAGATAATATATATATATAGTTATCTATAATAGTTGACTTAACATTTAAAAAATAATTGTTGCAGAAAACAACATGTATTTTCATTATAATCTCTGCATTTTTTTCTTATAACAATTTTTCCTCTCAAAATTCCGCCCATTTAAAGGACTAAATTAAACTTAAGAAATTTGTAAAAAAAAAGAAGTGCTTTAAGCATCATAATTATAGTAATATTGGATTATTAAATTTAAGATTACGTTTGACATTTATTATGATTGTCAATATCTAATTATTATTATGATTTGATTTGATTATTTAATTTTTTTAATCAGCATGAGATCCATTTGAAATATCACTACTTTTATTGATAACTCATCCCTATTGAAAAATCTAATTAACCACTTTTTATGATGTTTCTCGTTTTAATTACATTTGTTTTTCATCTAAGGTTTGAACTTAATATCTTATAAGAGTATAGGATCACTGGACCAATTTAGTTATTGATATTTGATTGCTAGTATTAGTATTTGATTTGATTCATTGTTAATTAAAATGCCTCAGTAAAATATTCAATATTATTTCAAATATTTTTTTTATTTTTTAAATTCAGTATTTTAATTTTTTTTAATAAGTACTAGATACTATTTGTTTATAATATTATCTAATTGCTGACAATCAAATCATTTTAATTTATTAAATTTTTAAGTATATTCATTTAAAATTACTAATATATATATATATATATATATATATATATATATATATATATATATATATATATATATAAAACTCATATTTAACAATAAGAAATTAATTGAGTAAAAAAACACCAAGAAATCAATACACATTGAACTGTACTCTTTATTGATAATATATTATAAAAAAAATAAAATATTTGATTATATACTATAAAAAAATTATAAAAGATAAAATATTTGATTATATATAATTATATTAGAATTATATCCAATTGCTGATAATCAAAATTTGACAATTACATATATTATATTAGCCTTATTAGGAAATTAGGAAACAACCAGCATTGTAAATAAAATAGTGTAAAAGATGTTACATAATTTAAATCAAAATGTTTAAAGAAATTTTTTGTTTTATAAAATCTCTTATTGAATAAAAGAAAAATTTTGGTAAAAAAAAAGTAGTACAAATTTATAATACCTTTGAAACTCTTCATTGATTTTAAAATAAAATAGACATAAATAATTTTTCGTTAAAATTTTCTATTCCAACAGTTATTAGTATTTTATAAAAATCTCCTACAATTCCAATAAGTAAACATTAAATATTTTAGAATGAATTATTGTTTGTTATTTAAAAATTTGAAGTTTATAAAAAAAATCAACAATTTATTTTCAAAGACGTCATCCTCAAATTACTTTCGGATTTTCCAACAATTTTTTCGTCTTCCATTGTCATGCATACTATTTTCTATACTTACATTGAATTTTTATTATTACATCTAAAAATAAATTGTCTTAAAATCATTTTTGAAAGAAAAATTAATTCCAATTATAATTTGTATGCATATAATTAATTATTAAAATAATCTAGTTTAGATTTTCACAGACCAGGATTTTTAGATTATTTGAGATTTTGTTTTAATAAAAAGAAGAGTTTAGATTTTCTAAGTAGAACGCATTGTGATTCGTGATCTTAAAAAAAGAAAGAAAAGGTTAGTTTGCTTACCCAAATAAATAAGAACCCAGACCATAAGGCACGTCATCACATTACATACAAAGTCCACTGCGTGATTAGCAATGTCTCACTCCAACTAAGCCGGCCAAGCCAACACTCTTTCTCTCTTCCCAAACAATCCCTAACAACACCATTTTTATAAAAAGAAAAAGAAAAAGAAAAATCTACAAAATTCTGACATATCCGAGAATAATGCTCACCAGCAGCATATCTTCTTTTTCCTTTCTCGCTCCAACAATTCCCTAACCCAAACTATCTTCACTCTCTTCTTCACCCCTTTTTTGCTTTCACACCAATCTCAGACAAAAAAATACTATAAAAAAATAATTAGGAAACCCTAGAACCGTTTCGGTGGAGGAAAACATGGCCACCACCACCAGTCTTGGCGGCGGCGCAGGCGGAGACGACCGCGTCCTCGCCACAGCTCAGCAGATCGTGAAGAGTCTTAGAGCGGCCAAAGAGGATCGCGAAGACATGCTTATGATCTTCTCTGCCTTCGACAACCGTCTCTCCGGCATCTCCGACCTCATCAACGGCGACGATTCGAAGTCTTCTGATGAGGAAGAACTCGACCGCTTCGAAGCCGCGGAGAAGGTGATTCTCGCTGACGCCTCCCACTCCGGCGAGCCTTCGCGCCAATCCACGTCGCTCTTCAACCCTCCGAACAATCCCGCGGAGTACTTCTCAGCCGTCGACGAAATCATCCACTGGATGGAGCAGTTCTCGATCGCGCCGCCGCCGTCCTCCGCCGCGGGTCGCACCATCCAGGTCATCGCGGACCGCGCCGAGAACGCGATTCAGCTCGCGATGTCGCGGCTCGAGGAGGAGCTTCGGCACGTGCTGATTTGCAACACGATCCCTCTCGACGCCGTGAGCCGCTACGGCTCGATCAGGAGGGTTTCGCTCTCGTTCGGCTCGCATGACGGCGCCGCCGCAATTGACGATTCCCCCCTCCAGAGCTTCGGCGAGGTCGACTCGAGCCGCTTCCACGACCGCGCCGCGAGCCTCGGCGACGACTTGTTCGTCGATTTGGTGCGTCCCGAGGCCGTTCAGGACCTCAGAGAAATCATCGATCGCATGGTTAGGTCTGGTTATGAGAGAGAGTGTCTACAGGTTTATAGCAGCGTCCGTCGTGACGCTTTGGATGAGTGTTTGGTTATTCTCGGTGTTGAGAGGTTGAGTATTGAAGAGGTTCAGAAGGTTGAGTGGAGGAGTTTGGATGAGAAGATGAAGAATTGGGTTCAGGCTGTTAAGGTTGTTGTTGGAGTGCTTCTCAGTGGTGAGAAGAGGCTCTGTGATGGTTTGTTTGGCGATTTGGATGATTTGAAGGAGATTTGTTTCAATGAGACTGCTAAGGGCTGTGTGATGCAGTTGCTGAATTTTGGTGAGGCTATCGCGATTTGTAAGCGCTCGCCCGAGAAGTTGTTTCGGATTTTGGACATGTATGAGGCTTTGAGGGATGCTATGCCTGATTTGCAGGCCATGGTTTCGGATGAGTTTGTGATTGGTGAGGCCAATGGCGTGCTGAGTGGGCTTGGTGAGGCTGCCAAAGGGACTTTTGCTGAGTTTGAGAATTGTATTAGGAATGAGACTTCCAAGAAGCCGGTCATAACCGGGGATGTTCATCCTTTGCCTCGTTATGTTATGAATTATCTCAAGTTGCTTGTTGATTATGGTGACCCTATGGATTCGCTTCTGGAGCTTAGTGAGGAGGATCTCTATCGGTTTAAAAATGATCTTGGTGGTGATGGTTCGCAGTTAGAGGCCATGTCGCCCTTGGGGCAGCGAATTCTGCTGCTCATGTCGGAGCTTGAGTATAATCTTGAGGAGAAGTCGAAGCTTTATGAGGACAGTGCAATGCAGCAGGTGTTTTTGATGAACAATCTTTATTACCTAGTGCGGAAAGTGAAGGACTCGGACCTAGGGAAGGTCTTGGGGGATAATTGGATTAGGAAACGCCGTGGTCAGATACGCCAGTATGCTACAGGGTATCTCAGAGCCTCTTGGAGCAGGGCCTTATCTTGTTTGAAGGATGAAGGGATTGGAGGGAGCTCCAATAATGCATCAAAGATGGCTTTGAAGGAGAGGTTCAAGAGTTTCAATGCTTGTTTTGAAGAAATTTACAGGGTTCAGACAGCTTGGAAGGTACCGGATGACCAGCTTCGGGAGGAGCTGCGGATATCTATATCAGAAAAGGTGATTCCTGCATACCGCTCGTTTGTGGGAAGATTTAGGTGTCAGTTAGAGGGAAGGCATGTTGGGAAGTACATTAAGTATACACCAGAGGATCTAGAGACCTATCTATTAGATTTATTTGAAGGATCCCCTGCTGTATTGCATCACATAAGGAGGAAAAGTACATAGTATATCATAAGATGCTTTTAGCAGGTGAACTCATTTTATGAGAATTACTTGAAAATGGTTTCCTGTGTCATGTGTATTTCTACTTGGATAGGTGTTTATTTTACAGGTGTTAATGTTAGAATGGGATTTTGTGACATTCGACTCTTCCTCCAAGCCCCTTCCCCAAATCCAAAAAAGATTTATTTTTTTCATGTTCCTTCGAATACTGTAATATCTTTTGTATATAGTGTTCTGATACAGGTTATCTATGTTGTTTATACTTGTTGAAACAGTACACTCATTAGCTATCATATATTCAGATCCTGTGTATTTACTGCAGTTTGCATAATTGTTAGCTTTCTTTATAATCAAAGGACATTGATTTTCTTACCCGGTAGTTGTACTATATAGTTTAGCTGATGATAATCCAAGTGAGGAAATATAACATAGGTGTAGTGAATATTGAATCTACTCAGGAATGAAATTTGCTCATGAAAAGCTTGCATATTTATCAGAATGTTGTCAACAATCCTGTAAGATTGATTGTTGTAAGTTATGTTTTAGTTATTAGTTCGATGGTGTTCTTTGTTCAAACGTTGTTTATCTCACTATTTTTCAACACCTAACAGCACTTTCAGATGCTGCATTTGTGCACCTTTCTAGGCAATAGTTTCGACTTCCGTCGTATTAAAATCTTAATTAGTAGCTCTGGCCATGTGGATATGCTACTTTGCCTTTGCCTCATGGTTTTACCTAGGCAAACATTTAAACTCATCAGGGGTTGCACTCTGTTTACTTTTTTCTCCTGAAATGAACTCTCATAAGTATACTTTAGCCAGTCATTTGCCTGAATTGAGACTTCATATTATTAATCATCAGACTTGCTGAAACTAGATAATTTGTCTGTTTATTGTAAATGTTGTTCCTCGTTATGGTTTTTATGATTCTTCATTTTTTGCTGATATGGCAGTTGTGGATTGGAATATAAAAAGTCGTTTTCCCATGTGTAATTTCTCTCCTTTGGGTATTAAGTTTGTAGATATTTACTTGTTGAAAGTCTTGTCATGCTTGCTCGCGGTTTTTAATAGCTAGCAATTGTTGCATGTTCATTGCATCTGCATTTTCATTCAGGAAAATCAAGATGTAATGGCTTCGGACTCTTCATATTCTTTGATGTTGAACTGTCAATTAAATTGAAATATCGTGTTTTCTGTTAGGAAAGAAACGGTCCTGATTTTGTTCTGTTGGACAAATGGTTTGGCTAAGAAACTTTACACGGTGTGAACTGATAAAGCATGATATGGCGATGCATTATCTACCTGTCCGCATCCTAACTAGCTACTAGTCACACTTAGCAGCAACATTACACGAGTTGTGTCTTAATTTGTGTAAACCTATCACGGGAAAGCGTTAACACTACGTTTATTTAGTTTTTCTTCATTTTCCGTGTCATTGATGCAGTATTATTCGGACCTAGTCTATCGGTAATGGAAAAAAAGAGACGGATTTGGCTATTTTAATGCACAATCTTGTCAATATATATGGATAAAGAATCAATAAATTATAAAAATTAGTATAGGGATTTTTTTATCCGTAAAAATAGAAACAGAATGAGAGGATTTATAATTATTCATTTACTTTGTTAATCAACTGAATTAAATCTTCTTAACAGGAGTAATATTCTTGTTAACAGTTTTAATCAAAGAGAAAATAATAACTCCACAGTAAGATTTTAATGTATCCCTAATTATTATTTTTAATTACCAGTTATAATTTTATATTTTATTTTTCATGTTGAACCATTCACTTAAGAGTCTAATTTGAAAAGGATGGGAAGAGGAGGGTGGGATAGTTTCAATGCAATTTTTACAAAAGATGGTTTCCTCGTTTTCATGTATATCCTTTTCTGTGTTTTTGTCAACTTCTTACGTCACGCACGACGGATGCGAAACAAGAAGTCTCAACTACTTGGATTACATGATAAGCACTAAAGTCACACACGCTTCAAATCCAACCCCCGAGAAGAATGAGTTTGTTTAGTTATTATTGGTTACAAAATGTTCGTTTTCTTAGTGCATATAGATTGAAATTAGAAATATTGTGTGTTTTAATGCAAATACAATATATAAAAATAAAATAAAAACAAAAACAAAGATCCTGAATCCTTGATGTTTTGACAAAATTATTTTTATCTCAAAATATTTTTTCATCTGAAAATCAAACATATACTTAATCTTCAATAACTGCGGTTCCATAAGCTCCTAGGCCAATGACCTCGGTTTTTGTTTTCTGTTTAAGCATTGAGCCATCTTATTAAGATGAGGGGTGATATATTTGGCAAATCAAAATAATGGAAACACAGGATGAAGAGAAAAGAAATTACATTTCAAAAGTTAACAAAACTTATGGTTACTTACACTTCCACCAGAATTTACAGTACACACAAATCTCACTCTAACACTTAATAAAACGGATGCAATTAACTTGCAAATTGCCTACTCGTTATACAAAGACCCAAGCACACGTCTTCAACCCTGAAGAGAAGCGCATTGATCTATTTGTATTTTTTTTTTCCCTTTTTACTTAAATTTTTCTTTTTTTAAAAAAAAAAAAGCTGCACCAGCAGGTTATTCTCCCTTGTAACCTTGCCTGTTAAACTCTGCTGTTTGCAGGCAGCGGTAGAACACCATCAAAGAAATCACCAAAATAGCCACGCGGTTCGTGTACTAGCCTTGAGATGATATCTCTTAGTGTGATTAGTCCTTGCAAATCCCCATCATCGTCCACCACATAGACCCTGTGAATCTTCTCTTGATCAAGTAGTTGAATCAACTCTTTGATTGTACAGTCCTTTTTGCATGTGACATATTCATTTAACATTGGGGATGCATTTTTATTCTTCTCCAAGTAGCTTCTAACCTCAGTTAGGAAGTCTTTTACTGTAATACCTCTGTTATAGTGTGAACATCCAATGAGTATGTAAGTAATGAAACAAAAAGCTCATTCTGTCAGATTCAATGTGATGACATACCTATAATCATGATAGATTTCTGGTGCAGTTAGCAAGAATTGAACGTCTCGCAAACTTATATTACCAACTGCTTTTTTGGTCTCTCTTTCGATTACAGGAACCCCTCCGACCCTTTTTTTCCTCATTACTTTAAATGCTTGGAGGACTGGTTCATCCTCATAAACCTGAAAACAAACAAATAGTCCACTATGAAGTTCATCAAGATCAACAAGCTTACTTGTAAAGGAAAAATGAAGTAATATACTTCTCCAAGTTCAGAGCATTTGCCATTATGTATAAAAATTGAAGATTTGTAGGATTGGTTCAACTACAAATGCATTAAAATTATGGAAAATTCACACCTGACATGGTTCAATGCCGCGGAGAGCTTAAAGTATACCATCTTAAGTGTAGTTCAAGAAAGGCATTAAACTGTGCCGATGCACTACATGCAGGCAAGGATGTGTTTGTGAGGGTTAGTGGATTAATGGATTATAGTTACTATAGGCATAGCATACTGTAAGAAGTATTATTTTGGTATAATGCACCATATGGTCATTTTTTACAGTATAGTATAGCATTATACCAGTCCTATTTTATGCTGTGGAAGGTGTATTGTGATATATGATTTGGCTTAACTTTTTTGGATGCTAATATATGCCAGTTCCAAATAGTTGATGCCGAACTCCAACTTAAGATAATAGGATCATACCTTGATGATTTGATTTCCTGTCACCAGGGGAAGACCAACTTCAGATAGTTTCTTGGTTCCCCAACTTTCGAACCACTGAAGTCCAGCGCATTCTGCCAGCATATGAATCACAGCAGATTGTGTAATAATGTTATCAATTGCACCAGAGCCTAAATCCAACACAGGAACACTCTTCATCTTGTACTTAGAAAGCAGCAAGAGCATGGTTAGAAATGAGTTTGATCTCTCTAAAGCAAGAAACGGGGCCCAGCGGAATGTCCCTGAAATATCACGAACCTGTTTGCCAGAAAGTTAGCCAGTGAAATAATTAAAGAAAAAATAGGTTATGCACCGAAAACTTTACACTGTCATCCAGTCACAGTCACATACCACCATATATATCACCATATATGATAAGTTTGTTGACTAACTATCTTATTCATCATACCAACGGTGATTTCTAATTGGTTGACCGTCTAAGTTTTTACAAAGACAATGCATAGTTATTAAATTCATAAATAAATAAGAGTAATCAAACTAAGTAAATAGCTAGAACAAGAAGCATTTAAAAGAAAAACTCTTCTAGGTTGAACCTTGGTATTCTTATAAAGTTCAGAAGAAGTGAGATCCTCAAAAAAGTTCCCTGCAGTTGTTGCAGCAGATCCAAGGCCTAAGGCTTCAAGTTCTAGAGCAAAAGCCGCTCCATTAGCTGCAGCTGCAATAGCCCTTGCACTGGATGGAGTGGACGGAGTCCTCGGAGACGTAGGTTCAGACTGTCAAGAATATCATGACATTCGCTTAGTGTGAAATTGAGACATCAATGAAAATGACTTCAACCACCAGCATCAGGTATATCATATCATTTTTAAGAGATAATTGCACTAACATCCCTTAAGTTTAGCATTAGTTACACTTATTCTCTTCTTAATTAAAAAGTTACATCTACTTTTCCTTACTTTAGGTATAATTTGTACACGTTTACACTAATGTTTTTTTTTTAAAGAATTGCACATTTAATTTTTATTCACAAACCAGACACATGGTACCCTTGCAAATACAATAGAGCTAGAATATAAGGAAGGTAGATGTATTTTTTTAATAAAAAAAATTATAAATGCAATCATCCATAACCTCAGAGGAGATCAGTCCAATTACCCCATTTTACTCATTTCACCTTTCAAATGTTCCATTCCATGATTTTATTGAAAACACCATCACGCATATTAAGTAGTAACAACCAAATCATTATACCAACAAAAATGAAAAAAAAAAAAAAACTGATCACACACCAAATTGTACATTCATATCAGACATAATTGTAGTCCTAGATTCAATTCAACATATTTTGAATTAAATAAAGCAAAAAATACAAAAGTGATCGTAAGTTTCAGAGTCAATAAATTCATGTGTGCTCCTCCCCACCCCCCTTTTTTTTCTCTAGAAGGGTGGTGTAGGGAATCACTGCCCCAGTACGAGTAATTAAATTGAATTAATATGAAACATATATGATATACATATCTAACCTGATGCAAAATCCATACAACAATTCCAGCAAACTCAACAATTCCGATGTATCTGTCAATCCAACTAGCGTCTTCAGGCGCCTCAACATCCACCACAGGCGCGCTGAAAACGTTGTGTCCTGCCAATATCTTAACAGCATCTGCTAGGGTGGCGTCTGATTTAATCTCAATTTCTAAACACAAAATAAAAAAAAAAAAATACACGTTCAGAACTAATCCAAATTCCAAACGAAACAAACAATAAAGGGCACACACCATAACACACACAAGATTTTTTTTTTATTAATCAGAATCGAAGACAAGTACTGAAAATTTACAACAACTCACACACTCTACTCATCCAACTCAACTAGACCCCCTCGGTCCTTAACACATACAACAAGATGACTCAATTGATCAGATAACTTTCAGTTCAGCCTATAATACATTTATCTTTGGTGTCACCAAATACTGTGTCAATTTTCATCTGGGCAGAATCAAAATCACTTTTTTTTATTGGTAATTCAATCACCCCTTGGCGTGCTTTTGATGATGAAAGTTGAATATGTGAATAAAAGTGGTGATTTATGAATGAGTAATGACACACTACCTGTGTTTGAAGGATCCAAAGGAAAAGCAGAGACAGGGATGCTTTCAAAACAAGCGTTGAGCTTCTCGGTGGGACTCAACTGTGCCTCCTGAACGTCCCAAAGATCCTCCACTCGCATCCCCAACTTCGCTTCTGGGCTTTGTGGAATCTCTTCCATCGTTGCCATTGCCATTACTTTTCTTTCTCTCTCTCTCTTTTTCTCTGTAATGCTGACAAGCTTATATGATCTATATTCTCCAACACATTCCCATAATATAATTAACTAGAAACTAGGATCATGGAATCTACTAAGACAATACAAATTAACATTTCTAAACCTTAGTTATTCACCGTTTGATTTCAATGCTCTAACTTTGACTGTTGACCTTATTTTGATCGTACGGACACGATGGTGATACTTGTGTGCGATGCATGGTAGTGGTCAACACATTGATGAGCATGTTCCCCTTACTGTTCGCTATGCTTATCCAAATTTGCATTATTATTATTTATTGAAACACCTTCCTCGTCCCTTTTTTTACTGTGGGCCACACTAATGTGAGCCGGAGAGGGTTTTGCGAGCCCATAGAATTGCGTAATAATTGAATGACTGCTGACTATATATGCGTGCTGGTGGTTAATTATTGGTGTTCAAATCGTGCCTAAATCCCAAGGATGAGACATTTGTTCATTCTAAAAGACAGTAATGATTGATTGGTGTTTTTTCTTCATGAATAATAATTATTGATTCGGTCTTGTGTCTATTATTTCTTTCTTTTGGGTCATTTACATGAACGGATAAACCTTAATGTGTCATTGTGATTGGAGAGGAGTAATAAAACTGGCAGTTTATTTAAATTGAATATTAGTCGAATGTATTGCTATTGTTTTGCCTTATTTTTTGGTACTCTGCACGAAAGCTCAATGAAATCAGATGTATAATCTTAAGGCTGTTTCACTTTCATACCGAGTTACTTACTTTGTTTTTGTGGGAGGAAAAAAACTGATACTAAATGAATGTTAATTTTCCTTTTTTTTTCTTTTACTTTTGTTGCTGTAGGAGTTTTACTTATTGAAGCAATTAGCTTTAGCTGAAAAAATGGACTCCTTTAAAAAATTTATCATTGTCAATATAAATTACTAAATCTTGATTGAATAATTTTTTCAATAAATACTCATTAGAAAGTAAAATGTATTGAGTTTTTCATAAGTAAAATAGATTTAAGCACTTCAACTTATGTACTCTATATATAATTAATTTTGCATGAAGACATAATCGATTTTACATTACACCATATTACAAGTTAACATCTATTGACCACTTGCATTTTGTATAATGTTACAAAGTAAACATCCATTGACCACTTGTATTTTGCATCATTGGATTAACTCATAATTTATATTTTTTATTTATAAGAATTAAACATAATATAAAAAAATTTACAAAATTTAGAAGACTCGCAAATCATGTTCAGTCAACTGACATGAACCCATTAATACCCATAATATGTATTCTTCTTGTTTTGACCATATCTCCATTCTTTTCTAAAAACACATCATTCATGTATCTCGTTAATTATCCTGTTATTTGAGATTTTACATATTTATTGTTTCTTTATTTCTCTTTTATTTATTTTTTAAATAAATTTCTCTTTTATTTCTGGTTGCCTATTATTCTTTTTCCCAATTTGCATTTATTATATTTCTTTCCCTTCCATCAAAAGGAGCATATAGGCCGATTCAGAATCAGAGGTATTCAATGCAGGATTTTCACATTAAATAAAAATTAAAAAAGAAACATCAATGAAAATGCACTAACAAAATAAAATTAATCCATTAAAAAATAATATAAAATCAATAATTTTACAATATCATCCAATATGAAAATCATTACATATTGTAAGTTTTTTACTTTTGCAAAATCACTTTACAAATCAAATAATGACAATTTATAATTAAATGATAGTATAAAAATATTTTATAATATTATAATACTTCATTATTAAATTCATTAAAAATATATATTTATTTACAGAATTTTATAGGTATGGTATAACACTAAAGAAATATAAGTATTAGAATAAATGTTGCGGTTTGATTTGATTTCAAAAACATAAATTACAAACCGAACCAAGTCAATTGGTTAGAGAAAAAATTTATCCAAACAAATCCAAAAAGAATTGGTTTGGTTCATTGTTTTTTTTTAGCAGTTTTTTATTTTTATTTTGCATCGATTTGGATTTGAACACTCATAGTTAAGACTTAAAAAGGATGAATACGTATGCATGTGTTGGGTTCTGCGGAGTTTAGATGACAATTTTGTGTAAGGATGACAAAACGGGTCAGGCTAGGTGGGTCAGCCTGCTAGCCCGTTATCAATTTGGAGAGGCGGGGTGGAGATCTTGATCCACCAATCCGTTGTGCCCCGCTCCTGCCAGCCCACAATATTACTTTTTTTTTATAAATAATAATTATATTAATATATGAGACTACTTAAAAAACAAAAAAGCAGGTCTTTAGCTTGATTTATGTCTAATTACTTTGTATTGTTTAAAATTTTAAAACTAATTTTAGAGTTTATGATTTTATGTTGTGATTTAACTACTTGATAAACTTATTATTAGTTATTATTAAAGACTATTAGTATTGTGTGTGATTTAAATACCTTCTATGATTTTAAATTTTAAGACTAATTTGATATTTTAAATACTTTGTATTCTCAATTATTTTTTAATTTTTTTTTTAAAGGACGGACCAACCCGTCAACCTACTTTCACACATGATGGATCAGCATATCCAACCCATGTGAGCAAGCCAACCCATCCCATCTCATTTTTGGTTGGCCAATGGTAAAGCGGGCTAAAACAGGTCGAGCTTGCTCGTTTTGCTCATTTTGTGAGAAACTTTTTAACCAAACATAATGAATCAACCCATGTAAGTAGTGCCATCTATCTTCAATGGTAATAAAACAATGTTATTGTCTGGCGAATTTAACAAGTGTCAAATTTTGAATGGATCAGAGGATCTGTCGGCCAAAAACTTCAGTGCATAAAGCATTTTTCATTTTATGGTGGCCTTAGATACATTACAATGCATTGTGTGTTTGAGGTATATTGTGGTGACTGTTGCATAATGCATATTGTTGATCAACTACGTAATACATAATATGAATTGCATGATGCATATTGAGTTCCACACTTCACATTTTTGCACAAAATGGCGTTAGCGGAGATTTTTAACAACGAGGATCAAATAGGAAAAAAAAGGCAACTAGATGGGCCAAATTAGCATATTTTAAACCACAAAGACTAATATGAAAAGCAGTTGCAACTATAGAAACCAATAAAGTATGTAAACCCTAATTTAAAAATAAAATTATTAGCACCCCAAGCTGACCTCTTGACCCATCCTATCTCATTGCATCCCACTAAAAGAAGCAAGTTAAGGCAATTGCTTTCGGAATTATGCATACATAATTATGGATTGTCCATTTTGGAATTATGTATACATGCTCTTAATTCTGAATTGTTCATTCTGAAATTATGCATAAGTAATTTCCAATTGGACAATTCAGAAAACAACATATGTTTTGGATTACTCATTTCATAAGTGCTCAACTTTTTTTTCTATTCAAGATCTCCAATCTAAAATTATAACTAGATCCGGAAAAAAAAAACCTTGGAACTTACCTCTTTGATGCAGAGCAACAAACGTCGTCAAACGATGACCCATGGAGGGCAACTATGGTGTTGGAGACTTTCAAACAGAGGAAAAGGGAGCAACTGTGGTGACGATGGAGGAAAAGGGAGCAGTTTGAGACGGAGGTTCCACGGAGGGCTGTCTTGGGATATTTGAAAAAAAGGAGGCGCAGGTGCAAGAAGAAATTTACGCTAGTTAAATGGACTAACCCGATGGATCAGGCCCATTTGACCGCCCATGCATATGATTGGGAGTTGGGTGACTGAGAGGAACCGAATGTTGTGGGTTTTGAGAAGCGGAATGGCGAGAAAGAGGTGATAAGCAGCAAAGAGTGACGAAGTCGAAACCATTAACCAACTCATTCGTTCAATTCCCGAAGGCTAAACAATCAGTAAGAACATTTTGCGTGCTCTTTTTTCTTCCCATCTAATTAGGGTTTCCATGCTCTCCAAACACTCCCTTCTCTAGAAGCGATTTAGATTAGATTTTACAACAATGAACAACACCAACAACATTAACAACATCAACACCAACCCAACCAAGAATGCCGCAACACCGTCGTTTTTCACCAACCCCGGAGCACCCTCCATCCCCATGAACCACCCACAACCCCACCTTCTCTCACAGACGCAGCCTCAACCACAAGGTGCCACGTCACACTTTCACGGCCACTTTCAGCTTTCACAACCCCAAACCCACGTCGTCGCACAGCAACAACATCAACAACAACAACCACACCCTCACCCACAAGTGCACAACAATGCCAACACCAACGCCCACGTGGCAGCACCCACACCACCCAAGCGTGCAAATCAGAAACCCCCTTCACGCCCTCAAGGCTCCTCCAACGCTACCCAATCCTCTGCGTTCAAGACCATGGAACTCACCGTTGCGCCGCCGCGGAAAAAGAGAAGCTTTCCCGGTAACCTGATTCCAGAAAAAGTGGCCAAGCTTGTTCCAGAATCCGCAATCTACGCCAAGTTGCTCGAACTCGAGACTCAGATAGATTCTGCTTTGGCCAGGAAGAAAATTGATGTGCAGGCGAATGTTAGAAACCCTCGCTGCGTTAGGAAAACGCTTAGAGTTTATGTTTATAACACTTTTTCGAATCAGGTGAAAGTGGAGACTGGGAAGAATGGTGTGGAGGAGCCTTCTTGGGCTCTGAGGATAACTGGAAGGGTGTTGGAAGATGGTAATGGAAAGGATTCTGTGGCGGAAGGAATTTCGACGAAGGAATATCCAAAATTCTCGGCTTTCTTTAAGAAGATTACCATATACTTGGATCAGGGTTTGTACCAGGATAACCATGTTGTTGTGTGGGATAGTGCTCATTCGGCGGCTGCGCAGCAGCGTGATGGTTTTGAGGTGAAGAGGAAAGGAGATAAGGAATTCACTGCGGTGGTTAGGATGGCGATGAATTATTCGCCTGACAAGTTTGTGGTTTCACCGCAACTGGCTAGAGTTTTAGGGGTTGAGTTTGACTCGCGCTGCAGGATCATAGCTGCTCTTTGGCACTATGTGAAGGCTAAGAAGCTGCAGAGTCCCAATGACCCTTCGTTCTTCATGTGTGATGCTTCTCTCCAGAGGGTGTTTGGGGAGGAGAAGATGAAATTCTCTGTGGCTTCGCAGAAGATATCGCAGCATTTGTCACACCCGCAGCCTATACACCTGGAGCATAAAATAAAGCTTTCTGGAAATGGTCCAGCCGGAAGTACTTGCTATGATGTGCAGGTTGATGTGCCTCTTCCACTTGAGAAGGATATGTCTGCGTTCTTGGCAAGCACTGAGAGGCACAAAGATATTGATACTTTTGATGAATTGATCTCTGATTCGATAAAGAAGATTCATGAACATCATAGGAGACGGGCATTCTTTCTCGGCTTTAGTCAGTCCCCAGCAGAGTTTATTAATGCCTTGATAGCTTCTCAGAGCAAGGATCTGAAGCTCGTTGCTGGAGATGTGAGCCAGAATACTGAAAATGAACGACGTGCTGAATTCTACAATCAACCGTGGTAAGCATTATGCTACTTTACCTATTTCGCTATTTTCTTTTGTGGTGTGAGGCATGCATGAAAAACATTTGCTTTATATCTCAGTTGACATATGACCTTAATGTTGGTATTTATTTGCTTGCTAAAATTGAGAGGTGAAGAGAGTGGCAACTTTTGAAACAGGCAGTTTATGAAAGAAAGTGTCTGTGTGACACTAATTTTAGACACAACACAGCACTTTGCATTTCACTCTGTTTTGTAGGCTAAGCAGTGTTGTTAAATATCGGCCATGCGTCGCCATGGTGGAATGGTGTGGCGGATTTTTTGCCAACCACCATAGGCAATTTGTGAAGGGAGGCCCACCATGGCAGTGCCATAAGGCGCAATGGCATGTTTTTATGGCAGAATTTTGGCCTTCTGCCATCCACAATTGATAACACTGAGGAAATGTCTGTTCCATGCTTCTTAGATGATAACTACTAGTACTACTAATAGGATTTGTTTCCATTTTATAATACCATTATATGGCTTCTAAAGAGATTTGTTTGTGCTCTCAAATGATGCATACATTATGCACTGCAGACTCTGCAAAGTGTTTAGGTCTGATTTGGGGATAATAAAGGCAGTGCCAGTAAGGGATTTAATCTAGATGTAACAGTATAGTGCTGGAGATTTAGGATTCATTTGTTTGTGTATTTATTGGGGAAATTTTTTTGTTTAATTATAAAAATATTTTATTTTTTATAATAATTTGACAAGTTTTTTGATAAATAACAAAAAAAGTGATTTAGTGTTTATTCTCGAAAGTTAGAAAGAGTAACTTCTAGGGGGGGAAATATACAAGCGGAATTATACAACATTTTTTCAAAGCATATCTAAATGTACCAGTGAGGAACCCTGCTCTTTTGGGGTTCATAATGACCAGCAAAATAAAGAGTAAAACTGAAAGATATGATAAAGATGGTGTTGTTTCTTTTATTCATTTGATGTAATGTAGGCCTTCGAATATATTAGAGAGATTTCAAAAGCTGTTTCTAATTGATTTGTGTTCTTTTATTAATATTTCCAGGGTTGAGGATGCTGTTATTCGCTACCTGACCCGGAAAAATGCTCGAAGTGATGCTCCTTGAAAAATCTGAGAGAAAATTGTGAAATAGTATTCTTTTTATTTGAGTGGTGGAGGTGGTTAGTTTTCTGATACCACTTTAGGGTCTTGTCCCAACATTGCCAAAGTTTCTATTCCATCCTTCATTTATGTTTTGGAGCAGAGTACTGACAGAGTATTCTCGAGTCAAGAATTCTGATCGCCCCTGGCTTATTGTTGGAGTCCCTCAACTGTTGTATCCATATTTGTTTCTCATCTACTCTTCCTACTCACCCATTCCAGTTTGGTAAAATGAGCCATGAGCAATGAGCTAACAACTTATGTAGAGCATCAAGTCTTCACAATGGTATATTTAAGTTCCTAGTTTGGATAAAGTAATTCAATTTCAATGAAATTCAAAATTTCATTTTAAAATATTTATTTAAAAATTAAAATTTCAATATTAAATAAAAAAAAATATTAGTCATTTTTAAGTATTTAAAATAATTTTACTGAAAAGGGATGACTGTGCATTGGGGTATGAATGATAGCATTGCTTTTTCTTTTTGTTTCAAAGCAATAGTTGCACGTAATGAGTTATGACATGTATGCGTTTGGTTGGATAGGGACCAGAGTGGAAACATTTGGGTTGGGGTGAGAGACCACTAATCAGAAAAGGACCAGATCATCCTTTTATTCAATGGAAACTTTGAAATTTGATTTAATTTGACTTGGTGTTTAGAGGTATTGTTTATGGTGAGATATTTCTATGGTTTTCTCTATCTCTGCTTTCGGATATTAAAAACCTTTTCATTATGTAGTCTTTGATTAGAAGGAAAAATAATAATAGTAATAAATGAGAGAGAAAGTGAAATGAGTGTTGTAATAGGGGTTGGGGTTGGCAAGCTGACATGACAAGATGAAGGCTAGCCTACCTCTGTGGTGGCTACCCATTAGATGATTAGTGCTCGCATGGTCACGCTGTTCAACCTTGTTCTTTCCAACTCTTTATTTTTCATTTCAAAGTTGTCCTTGTCTAATCCCAACCACACTCAACTTATTACTATTTCTTTTCCTTTCTCATAAAAAAGCATAAACTGTTCTTTCCCACCTTATCCACTCTCATTCCATCTGCTATTCCTACAAGAGAGAGAGAGAATGTCGAAGGAAATGAGCCAGCAGAGGAAGGACTACGTAGACCCTTCACCAGCCCCCCTCATCGACTTGGTCGAGATTAAGCTCTATAGTCCTTCTACATAGCCCTCATTGCCGAGTTTATCGCCACACTTTTTTTCCTTTACGTCACCATCGCCACCGTCATTGGCCACAAAAAACAGACTAGAGCATGCGACGGCGTTGGCCTTCTCGGCATCGATGGGCCTTCGGTGGCATGATCTTTGTCCTCATCTATTACACCGCCGGCATTCCTGGTAGACCTCTGCAGCGACAACAACTGGAAGTGCCCCACTGTCATTGCCATCTTCGTCTACGTCATCCTCATTGTCTTCGCACCCGTGCCACAAGTCCTCGCCGCCGCAACGTTCACTTCACCGCCTTGGATTCGGATCCTCGTTCACGCAATTATCTCCGACGCGGAAGTGTATCTAATGACATTGATCGTGGTTTTCGTAATCGAAGATAGGGTGTAAGATAGGGTGTGAGAGAGAGAACGAAGGGCTACTGTGTGTGAGAGGAGAGAATTTGAAGTTCTTACTAATTAGGTGAAATTTCAATTCTTACTATTTTAGTCTATTAAAATTCTTTTAAAAATTGATGTAAATTTAAATTCTTTGAAATTCTGTATTCAAATAACTGAATTATGATAGGAGTATTTCAAATTCACTTAAAAATGAATTGCCTTATTTAAATCCTTCATCCAAACACAAGGTAAAAGTCCTTGAATGATCGTTTTGTCACTCAACCGTAAGAAAATGTAAATGAAAAGTTAAAATATTTTTGGTGTTTGAGATCTTCGATATATATTCTATTTTTGTTTGAAATTTCCAATAAATTTTTCTTTGTTTTGAATATATGATATATTCATAGTTTTGTTTAAGAGATATGAAATTATTTTTAAAATATTTTGGACTTAGAACAACAACAAAAATTTATCAGATTCAATAAAAATTGATATATTACCAGGAACCTAAAAACTATTTAGGTCAATATTTTTTTTATATAAAGCTATAGGAGTGTGAAACTATTTGTAATGCTTTAGTATTTAAATTTATCAATTGTTAAGAATAAAATAGAAAATCAGAAGCTATAAAAAATAATTTGTTAAACTTTTGGTTGTCATAAAAGTTCCTTTTTTTCTGTTTAGATTATAATCTAAATTATCAAAATAATAGTACTAACTTTTTTCTTTCAATATAATTATAATTATAATCTTGAGAAAAAAAACACATCCAAATTTGCTCTTAATCCAATTTGAAAATGGTTCCTTTCGTTAAAGATTTTCTCTGTCGAAGGAGTTTTAACACTTCCTACCACGTTATTTCAATAAAATTATTAACTAAAATTTATTAAAAATGATAAAATTATACGAAAATTGTGTTCTCTCTTTATTGTCACTCATAAAATTTTATAAGACTTGTTTAATAATGGTTGTCAAGGAGACATAATTTTCATATAGATTTTCTTCCAAAAGAATGTTAACAAACTCTTTCAGTTATATCATTGTTAGTTGAAATTTATTAAAATTCACAAAATTGTTCTATGTAAATTTTGGCTGTCTCTTTATAAACAGTTTGATAAAAAAAAAACTTGTTTTAATGATTATCAGGGAGATAGAGTGTGATATACACAATTTTTCATATGACTTGGTCATTTGAAAATCTCATAAGAATCTATTCCCCCAACATCTTCGGCCTCAGCTAAAAACCCTTTAAAGGCGTGAATGCGTGCGTTAAAAATGCAATGGCACAATTGATGTTGGTACTGACCGCTTGATGATTGATGAACAAATCTCAACAACAATGATTAATGCAAGACAATACAGACACTAAAGGTCACCAATAGAACCTATTTACATGTCTAACTTAAAAAGAGATGGATAGAAAAGGAAAATATTCAACTGCGGATCGTAAATTTTACTTGAAAGCCACCGTTGACCTCTATAATTCACGCAGCAAAAAACATAATTAATGCTGATTGTCATGAAACAGTAGCACCAAAACGATAATATTCAACTGTAACTGTAATTTGCACTGGGTTTATGTATATTAGTTCCAGATCCTAAGTTACATTAAACACTAACTACTCTTACATTTGGATGCTTAATGAACAGAGTATTCCTTCCACCATGCTACGCTTAACCAGTTGCATCTTTTAGACGAGTAATAAGCTCCTCCTGCAGATTTTATTTCACGTATTAGAACAGCAAACACCCAAACAATACAAATGAAGATAACGTGGGAAACTAAGCACTTTGAAAACAATCAATCAATCATTGACCATCATATACCAGTTGACAACCATGGGCCACCAGTAAACAAAATACTATCAAGCAAATCAGTGGGCCGCGTTTTCCAAATGCCTGCATCTATATTCTATCTCAATGCAACTTTTGTATGCATGTATGTTAAAACTGTTGAAATACTAGCCTTCTTTCCTTTGGTTGAAAGGCCTTTAGATTTCAAAAGCGCACGAAGCCTCTCCACAGTCAGGTGGTGGAAGTCCCTAGTGGTTGTTTGACTGTTCGATCCCTCTGCATGATTTAAAATCATAATAAGACAAAATTGATGTATAGTGTGGAATAAAACAAGTCCAACCTACTAAGTCTCTTCCAAAATTACGAACCATTGTTATGGCTTGAACATATGAACTCAACTCAAATCCTTACCAATCACAAGTTCAAAATCACTTGAGTTAAGCTTAAGAGGCAACTCAACTTGTCTTGTTTACATTAATTATCCTTTATTAGTCTCTTTTTGTGGGTGTGGGTGGATTGTGGGGGTGGGGGGTTGTATTAGAGATGCAAGCATGCGTAAGGAGAAGGGGATAAGTAGCCCTGCTATAGCTCAATATCCCCCAATAGATTCACCACATCAAAGTCATGGAAAATCATGCCATGCAAAGCAAGCTGAAAGTTCGTTGGCCTTTTAAAGATTTTTAATAATGAATGCAGTTGTTCTTGCCTCTCAGTAGATTCAACTACTTTTATATGAATCAATCAAACATGAATAGTTCAATTTGATAAGAATTTCTAAAACAAAAACAGGCATCTCTATGATGCAAAATCATGTAAAGGAAAAGAATAAGATGATGTCCATGGAAACACTAAGATATATGTATAATCTGAAAGGTTAAGCTCAAAATATAAATCATCAAGCCGACATATGACTTTGAGATTCTTCAAACACAAAGGTCTTTGCCAAGAAAATTTTGAATTTGAATTTACAAGGACATACACAGCACCAATGACCAATTGACCATACCATGGTTCCATTTTAAGTTTTTCCTAAACAACTGATAATAAATATCCTTTCAAGAACACAGCTTGATACACTGTACCAAAAATGATTTGGTTCATATCAGTCAAAACACTCCTGGAGTTTGGGATGCAATGTGCACTTTTGAGGACATGGAACTTAAAAGCAAGTTATTAAATGACCTTATACAATCAATTGAGAACATCCTCACATTCTTGTGTTCTCTTGCACCTTTTTATAAACTACTAATAAATGCATGCCTTATAGAACTCAATAAAAATTGCCAAACATGAATTTGTTGTCTGAATCAATTCATATTTACAAAAAAAAAAATGAAAAATTGTTTATTAATGTACTTAAAATGAGGTTAATGTGCATGTCTGAACATGTATCAAAGTCTTCGAAAAGTAGCCACGAGTTGAGTAATACTGAACCCACTTGAGAATTAGGAAGTTGAACTAGTAACCTCAAGAAAAAAATGAATATTTTTATCATAAGCAAAAACATGTATGTATATATGGATGTAAGAAAGTTAGGACAAAAATCTTTAAATATATTTCAGATTTCACCCGATGCAAACACATTATAATGATCATATGAACTCACCTTGTCTGGAATTTATTTGATTATTTGTTTTCTTGGCTGATGCTCTTTCCAAACCCTTTTCAGCATTCCTGATAAATAGTTTGATGAGATAGGGTTTAATGACAATGGACCAAGATAAAAATATAACGAATGAGAGGCAGATATCTTATTCACAAGTAACCAAGCTCTAAGAAAAATTATCTCATAAGTTTTCACCAACAGAAAGAAAATGCCAAAAAATTGGTTGGGAATTTTGTACATGGATCATATGATTCATATCATACACTTTAAATATCACTCTTCCATAAAAGGTGGGAATAATACCTCTTTCTTGAACCATCGGATCCATCCTTTGAGCTGGAATCACCCTTTTGTTTCTTGAGGGTGAGTGATCTAATCAGTATGTTTTGTTGGTTTGTCTTAATATGTTGACCTTCTGCATAAACAAGGGAGTCAAAATGTCTATTTAACAACAATTATCTATTTAAAAAAAACAATTTAGAGATAGCTAAAATCTATAGGATGAGTATATATTATGACAATATAACCAAGAGGATTGCAGGAACTTCCATCCATCAATATTAATTGATACCATAATTTCTATGAAGTACAACAGAGGAATGGAAATTCAATAACATGATCCATTTAGAAAATGAATTATGAATCTTAAGTTAGGGAAACAAAGATGATAAAGCTCTAAGCATGCTTCAAAAAGTTGGCAAAACATTTTTCAAACCTATATTTACAATGTTAGAATTCTCTAAATTAAGACTACCAAATCAAAGATAAGTGGCAATAAATATACTAAACACTAACATGCCAAAATACATAATGAACTCACATGTTCACATATAGACTATTTCATTATAAAGTTGCAGACAATGGACATGCCTCAAAGATTAAATTATGAGTATACAAACACCATTTGAATCTGGCCAAGTAAATGCCCCATATGAATGAAAAATATCCATTCATAATAACTATAGTGATGACAAGGAAACTTGTGACCAAACATTAAACAATACATCATACTAATAACTATAGAGCTTACAGGTGTTTCTAGGGAAGAGCAAGTTTCTACACGGATAAAAGATTTTGTTTGTTTCTTCCCTAAAGTCACTGCTTGGGGGCAGACTAACATAAATATTTGAAGCTGTTACAATATGCTTTACAAGTTGCAACAGCATGTTGAAACACTACAAGGTAAAGAATGCGAAGACCTGGTGGTGAGGTATCATGATTGCATACATAGACCCGCATTCCACCCTGCACAGTCAAAAAGGTCATATTCAATCATAATGTCTCACATATAACTAATAACCTCGTAAAAATATTAAAAGTTAATGCTTCAATTTTACAGCAGGAGGTCTCCTAAGTCCCACCTATTGGAGGAAAAATAATTTTCCATGAAAAAAAGAAAAAATCACGACATTTACAACTCAACATAAAAAAAAAACGTGTGCATCAGAGAAAGTAATAAAAGATGTGGCCATGTTTGAATAAACTTCCCCATAAGCACTTGGGAAAAAAAAAACAAGTAGTTAGAATGAATTGAGTTTCTCTCTTAAGTTAAAATATCTTTTTTAAGGCAATGAAAATTTTATTAATGAGAACGTGAAAGAAATAAGCACAAGATGTGCTATAACTTAGGCACTTAAGTTTTATAAAAACTCTCTAATCTAACTTCTCTGAAAGTTGAAGTACATAAGTTGGTTAACTCAAGTTCATATAAGTGCTTATGGAAAACTTCATATCATACATTGCCTACTTACTCAAGTTTAACATCAGACGTTACCTTTTACTTTGTTATTGCCTACTAATCAACAAGGAAGTCGGAATGGAGCAAATACTAATTAAGGATAAAAAATAAGACCATTTGAACTATCTAATACGAAACTCGAATACTCTTTGTGGTAAACTGGTAATTTTGACAATTGATAGGCGAAATCTAAAACACGTACACCACAAATTTCAACATTAGCAAGATTAGATTAAAATTCCACAAGAACCTCAATCCATTCAATCTCTTCTAGTATTTTGCATTTTTGCCCTACTAAACAAGCAAAGCGATCTTACAATTCCACAAACCAAAAGCAAGGAAAAGATGCAAAAACAAAAACACCCACACATGATTAACACAAAAAACCTAAAACAACAAATCGCTTAGTTTCGCCAGTACATGCATAAAAGCAGGGAAAACGTTCTATAAGCACACGGATCGAAAGCGCCGCAGTGAATGCAGGTAGGTTCAAAATCGGAAATCAGAAAAAGGATAAGAGAGAAAGGGAAATTGCAGTACCGGATTGGAAGAAACGACGGTGGAAGAGAAGAGGCCGCGAGAGGGAAGATTGGCGAGGAACGGAGAAGCGCCGGAAGAAGAAGGATTCGGTGCATCCATTGCCACTGGAACGGAGGAGGACTTGGCCTCTTTTTTTGTTCTTCGAAGTGTCACACTTGAAATGTGAAGCGACTCCAACAACAACACCGTAACTTTCTGCTCTATATATATGTGGACCAACACGGGGAAGGGTGGTGGACCTTGTAAGTTGTAATTGTAGTAATGTAATGCTTGTGGACTCTTCCTTTGACGAGTCCCCTTTACGCGCACTTTGCAACTCGACTCTTGATCATCCGTAACAAAAATTTCAAACGGTGCTTTTCTTAATAGTTAACAAATTAAAAAAAAAAAAAGGATAAGATGCGTTTACATCACCTGTAAAATTAATATTTTTAATCAAATCTTAGTCACTCCATTTAAATAATTTGAAAATTGAAATTGATTTACTTGAAAAAATTTAAAATTTTAATTAACAAATCACGAGATATGATTTTATTATTTTAATTAAATTAATTTATCAAAATCATTAATAATAACATCTGATAATATTTTTCATACTATATTTTATCTTCATCAAAACAAGATTTTGAATTCCATAAAAAAATTACCATCTGTACGTCTTTTTTGCTAAAAATAATATTTAGTTACGCGCGTCTTTTATTACTTCGTTCTTTACATGAGTTACTTGATTTATAGGAGTAGTTGGTCACTCCTTATACTAAGTTTGGATTTATTAATAATTTTGACATTTCAAAAGAAAAAAAAATAGAATTAATTTTTTTCCTATCCATACATAATTTTTTTCTTGTGTAGTGGGTTATTTATATGATCATAAAAGAAGATATATATTAACTATAAAAAAAATTGATGGTATCCAGTTAGCTACAAACTTGAACATCAAACAGGCCAATTTTTATATGGACTAAACGATTGTTGTTCAAATCATCCAGATGAGTCAGTTTCAATCACAGATTTTGGCTTCTTTGGTTAGGGAAATTAGGAAGTAGCCCCGTGACAATCATTGGTCTGCCTCCCTTGAGCGTGTTCTTCAGGAAGCGAACCAGTGTGTTGATCACTTGGTTAATATGGGTCATCAAGCTAATGCTCATTTCATGATTCTCTCTCAATGTTTGCCTGTTTTAGATTCTTTAGTGGCATTTGATGCTAAAGGTTTCTCTTTCTTGTGCTTGATGGCGTTGTAGTTTTGTTTTTTGTTTCCTTTGACAAGAAAGAAGAGAGAATTCAATATGTAATTATTAGATATATGATCTTATGAGAGAATTCAATATGTCTTTTGTTTCCTTAATTGTTTTTTTTTTCGCGAATTTAAATTGTTATGAATTACTATATGGACTTATTAATTTTGGGAAATGATAAAAAAATAGTTTAAAACCTACTTAAAATTTCTTAAATAATTTAGTAACTTACCATGACACATTGACCCCAAGCAACGAAATATTTTGGGTGTGATACTTTTTAGAGGACTTGCAATATAGGAAGAAGGAAAGCTATAGTCTTTATATAGAAAGAAAATAATGTAGCAACTTTCACTGAGGATACTTTTTTTCTTTCCAATCAATCATGAATGCTTTTCAACTTCCTGATCTAATTTTTAGTTTATCATTATTACTGACTCAATAAAATTTTACATATCATACAAATTTAACATAAATCGTTCACCCTCGTGTGAATATAATTAAAATTTATATCATCACACTAATTCTCTATATTACTAAAGATGTGTTTGATTTTTAGTCAAAAGACCTTAATATACATTTAATAAGTAAAACTGAAAAAACTTATTTAATTTTTGATTTGTCTGATTACAAATTGAATTTTGCTTTAATTATACCTTAAAACTCAATTTGAAATAGAATAAAAAACAGAATTGGCTTTGGAAGCTCAATTTACAAGTAAAGTAAATCAAACTTAAATTATAAATATGTACTTACGCACGCACTGTGTGGAAAAAGAATTCAATTAGGTTCTAGCTTGTACGTATTTCTAAAACTTTTGGTGACTGTTTTCTACAATACTGTGAATTATATTGGACTATTCATTGATACTTTTAATAGTGATTTAACTAATAAAAGAATAATATTTTTATAATAAAAATATAAAAGACGTGTGTTTGTGACAATTTTTTTTGGTTACAATATGTATACAGCTAGTTTTCAAAACATAACCAAATTTGTCAACTAAAAGACGATTCCGTATGGACGTTTTCAAGTATATCAACACACTTTTACACTCATGAAATGGATTGGATATACAAGGGACAGACATTAAAGTGTGTTTTGCACCAAAAGAAGACATTAATGTGTTTTGATTTATTAATTATTTGAAAAGTCAACAAATGCAGTCAACGTTTTAGTTGTTTTCAAATATAAAATAAGTTTACGAATTTTGTAAAATTTACTCCACACTTTAGCATAAAATATTTTATATAAATATTTGACAATATATTTACATGAAATTAAAATTGTTAGAAATTTTATATGGTATTAGTTAATATATATATATATATATATATATATATATATGTTAATACTTTAACGATTAGTTAATATATATTTTATTCTGTCAAAAAGAGTTAATATATATTTTATAATTGACTTGAGAGTAATTATTACATATATTGATTACTAAATATTAAATATTATTTTTAAATAAGAACGGAGTACCTAACAACACTTTCATCATCAAATATTAATATTATTATATAACAACATTTAAATTAGGAAATAAAAAAATTCAAAATATCAATATATTTTATTCTTTGAAAAATATTTTTCCAATAAATAATTTCATAATTACTATTTCAGTCAAAATATCTATTTTTAATTGTCAAAATATGCCTTTGAAACATATTTTTTAACATTAAGTATAAACGCATTAAATATCTCTTTATCAACTTTTTTTTAAGTAAATATACTTATAAGAGAGTAAATACAACCAATAAATTAATCATAGAGTTTGTAAAAGAAAAAAGAGCATCCCTACATTTAGATAATAAAACATGAAAATCCAAATTTTCAGTAGAGTTTGCTATTATAAGCTATCCATTGAATTGCTTGTAGAAGACCCCATGCCTCCGCATTCTTTGCTTCTAGAATTCCATGCATATTGCCACACTGTTTTTTTGCTTTTGTAAAATGACCAAGTTCATCACGAAGAATGTCTCCAGCTCCAAAACAATACTGATATGTGAAGATTATCGCAACTATGTTACATCTCTTTATCAACTTATTAATATAATATTTTAGCTTGTCCTTGAAATTACAAAATATACATTATATGTTTACAAATATCCAGTAAAAAAATGTTTATAAATTTAATTATAGAGTATTCACAATTTTTTTTATAAAGTGCATTAAATCAACAATAAATGAATGATTTATATTTATAGTTTATAATCTAATACAAACCACACTTTAATCGGTTTTTCTAGTGAAAGTGGTAGAATAAAAGAATACTCCAATATTATCAAGACGCCCAGGGTGACCCCATTCCTATCAAGTTGTTTCATTAACTTACAACTACTTAGCTAGCCTTTGGATGCTAGAAGATATTTGTGAGAAGAGTTGTCCACCAAATGAGATTTTAGCTATGTTAAGGAGAATCAAACTCACATCCAAAGCTATCAAAGTTCATTTGGTCTGATGGGTTAGGTTGTCTAGAGCTGAACTATTATTGAACTCTTTAATTAAAGCCTAAAAAGAATTAGATCAATTGAGCCAACCTAATAAGCCAGTCAAGTCATACTACACTTGTGAGACCGGCATTGCTGCAACTATTAATTTCACCATTTTTTTCATTTTGTTATTCTGTAAAAAAGATACGAATGAAGTAATTCATAAGTCTGATATAAATTATGAATTAGCCCAATCCATAAGTGTTTTTTTTAATTTACAGATTAGCTGATCCGTATCTCTTTTATAAGATGACAAAATGGAAAAATTGTAAAATTGCTACACCTAGCCATACCCATGTGAAACATAAGCTTAAAAATCATTTGACCAATTATTTAGCTTGATATTTTTTTATTTATAAAATGCATATAAATTTGTACAAAAAATGGGCTAACTTCACTAGATCCTGCAAAATGAATACTGACTTGGTCTGACACAACTCATCTTTGTTGTTTTTGCCAGCAAATCCTATTTTGATATCTCTACTCGCATTTATGAAAATGACGAGAGCTAATTCTAGGTCTTTAACAGTTTATGTCAAACTACATTTTTAGTGTATGCTTGAATCTTAGTTAACATAATTCAAAATATTTATAATCTGATTTTTTTTTTGTGTATGCTTTAATTTATTTTAAAGGAACAATTACTTAATTTTATTGATTTTTAAAGAAAAATTGAAAAATATATTCTTTCATCATATTTACACTAGACAAAGCATATTACACATCCAAACATTCATCAAATAAGCTAGAAAAAATGTTCGAAGATAAAAAATGTTCCAATGCGAATATTTAATTGTATATTATTTTCTCGTCACATTAGCACCGTTTTACACTTAATTAGTATAGGCTCGGTTGACATTACAAGTAAAATATCAAGAGAATCTAATTTAATTGATTAAATAAGATATTGATATTTATTTTTAATTCTTATAAATAAAAAATATGTTGTAAAAATTGTTAACCGCAGCATGTATTATTGGAAATCTTTTAATATTTAAATTTTATTTTTAGAGGAGAAAGAAAAAATATAATTAGGTTTATTAATATATCGTTGGTACGAGTAATATTATAGTTCCATATTTTATATAAGATTTAGAGTTTAAATTTTATAAATAAGAAATTGATCTGGAAGGGAAAAGTATAAATATTTTTTCATTGAAATCCATAAATACTTTATATCGATATATATTGGTTAAACAACATGATTAGCTTGTTCCAAATAATTAAGGGGGAAAAAGTAAAAATAATAGTATCTCTTTAGCTAAGTTTAAGGCCTTGATTTGCTTCATCGGTGAGACCATGAGACTAGCGTGTCAAAAATTAGACGTAATTAATTCGAGAATCGAAACAGAATTAGAATCAGACAACTTAGAATTTACTTCAGAAAAGAAAATTCAGCTACCAAACAAATAGTATGAAAAATTACAGCACCAATTGTATTAAAAATATAATAGTAATAAATCGAAGAATGAAAGAAAAAACAGTTTGATAGAAATTTCTGTCGAATTAATTTCGTATTTTTAATATATAAAAAAAGCGTATTACAATGATGGACACCTATACGTACCTGGCTAAACTAAGCACCCATCAAAAGGCCAAAATACTAACTTATTCACACTTTGTAAGTTGATTTAGTTGGTGAATTTATTCTCAATTTAGAATTGATTTTAGATATAACGTATTTAAATTTATTTGTTAAAATAAGTATTTATTTTAATAAAGTAGTTTTTTTAATTATTTGTTCTTAATAAACCGTTTTAAGTTTTTATTTATTTTAAAAAAGCAAATCTTACATGTCTTTTAAAATAATGTTTGTATAAAAAAACACTTATTTTAAAATTTGTTTGAGATGGTTGTGAGTTTTTTTATTTTTGGATTTAAAATGAAATTTTAAAAACAAAATGTGTTTGATAAAAATAGAACTTAAATTATTTTTAAAACATTTTAACACTCATTTTCAAAATCAATATTTTTTTTTTGTAAATTTGGTTGTTAGTTTTAAAAAACAAATATTTCTCGCATATCATCGTCAACATTTTTATTATCATCATTATCAATATCATTACTTGTCATTATTATCATCATTGGCTGTCATCACCGTCTCACTATCATCACCATTACTATTAATATCACCTTTGTCACTACCACTAATATTGTTATCATTGGTTACCACCTTTGTCACCATCACTAATGTTATTATCATTGATTGTTACCACCAGTATCACCTCCATCACTGTCGACATATATCTCTATCGTCACCGCTACTCCTAACATTATTACCATCATCATTATTGTTATCATCACACAAAAATACTTTTAAACTAATTTAATACCATATTAAACTTTTAAAATGAGTTTTTTTTAAATTAATCATATTTTAGTATTTTTTTAAACTAAAACTAAAAATCATCCCAAACGAGCCCTTAAAGTTTTTTTTTTCTAACTTTAAACAAACTTGTCATATTTTTACATGTTTAATTTTACTTGGAGAAGAGTTCAAAAATAATTTTGGGTTCAAAATTGATTTTGACTTAAAGCAACTTTGAATATTTTTTTACGTTTAATCCAAATTTTTGTATGAAATTTTACTCATAACTTAATTTTATAATAAAAATTCGATTTAATTGTAATTTTATCCCCAACTTTTTTAATTTTACCGAACAAATTATTTGGACGCATTTTACCCATAATTTTTAAAAAACTTACGAATTTGACCTCCTTCGTTTTATCCCTAATGTAGTTACATTTTTTTTTTATCTCAAACTCTTTTCTTTGACAAATTTTACTCCAATTTTTTTTTTAGAAATTTACTCCCAAGTTTTATGTTTAATAATTAACAAATAATAAAAGATAAATTTGGTAAGTTTTTAAAAAATAAGGATAAAACGTGCTAAACTAGTTTGTTAGAGTAAAATTCATCAAAAATAAAAAATTTGAGAATAAAATATATAATGAAACCTAAAAACATCCAAGCATAAACCAAGAATCAAATTTATAAAATCATTTTTTTCAATATTCATCCAAACAGTGTATCGCATGGCAGGCACAATGTTATAAAAAGCGAATAATAATAATAATAATAATAAAATGAAAAAGTTATTACAAGGTATATTATTAACTATCATGTAAGAGAGAAAACGTAAAAAATCATTGATATCCCTCTCCTTGAAAACAGAGGAGAAGAGGAAGAAGCAGAGGAAGAGAGAAGAACAAACGAAGCATGGTTTCGACGAGACGCAGTGGATCTCTCTCTGCCAAAAGATCTTCCTCCTCGGAAGATAAATCTCCTTCGCCGAAGCGCCAAAAGGTTCTTCTTCTTCTCCTACTTCCCTTTCCCTTTTCCTTTTCATTTTCGATTCACTTTGTTCTGAACGCTTCGGTTTCGGAGATTTCCAGCGTCGGAGCCGTAACTTAGCGTCTCTCTCTGCGATTAACGTGTTTCGATTTGTTCCGATTTTTTCAGGTCGACAATGGCGGTTCGTCGGAGAAATCGGTGCCGACGCCGGCGGAGAATTCCAAGGATTTATCTTCCCCGGAGCCCGTGCCTGATCCCGGAGAATGTGGCTCCGGCGACGCTCAGATCGCCGGAGCCGGTGCCGCCGATGGAGTGAGCTCTGGCAAGGGTGACGCTACGCCGGCTGTGCCTGTCACGGCACCGATTGCTGATGCCGCATGTAAGCACTCTGATTTTTTTTTTCTCTCTTTTCAAATTTGTCTATTTTTTTTGTTTCTACTTTTTAGTTTCGGAATTGCCACTTATGCTGTTAATTTGATTCAAACATTTTTTTTTCTAACTTCTGCGTCGTTTTACTCTGAAGGTCCGTCGTTCTCTTCGTGGATTAATTATCAGAAACAGAATCCGAATATCGAAGGTGCGCCGTGGTGCAGGTTCTTGTCGCAGTCTGCACAGGTAAATTCGTGTTCGTTCGAGTGAAGTGAATCAGAAAAGTGGCGATTGTAGTAGTCACTGTTCACACTTTTGAGTGTTGACTCCACGTGAAGCACGTGGTGTTTTTGTTCAGTACCACAACTTTTTAACATGGAATTTGTGTTACTGCTGCAGAATCCTAATGTTGCTGTTTGCACACCCATTTTCACGATTGGTTCTAATAGAAGTTGCAACTTTCCACTGAATGATCAAACTATAAGTGGAAATTTATGCAAGATCAAACATACGCAGGTACATTTTAAGACTATATAAGTTTACTTCATGAAGCTTTGGATCATTGATTAGACTCTCTGTGTGGTTAGGCTCTTTTTTTATGATCAAAAGTATGCACTTGGTAGTGGATCATTTTTCCTGGTTTCTACTATGCAAAGTTTTTCGTATACAGTAATCCTTATAACTATTTTCCTGGAATTGTGTGCTTGGATGGCTTTTTCTGGTCTTTTACTTTTAGTTATTTGAGGTGAATACGGTAGTATATGTATGTGCAGTTTGATTACTGTTGTTTCTGGAAATGATCAGGGTGACGGAAGTGCTGTAGCTGTGCTAGAAAGTATGGGTAGCAAAGGATCTGTTCTAGTAAATGGGACACATGTCAAGAAGAATACCAGCTGTGTACTTAACTCGGGTGATGAAGTGGTTTTTGGTGTGCTTGGAAATCATTCTTATGTATCCTTTTCATTTGTTCAGTGGAATGTATTTTTGTTTCTTAAATGAGAAGTATCAGTTATAGAATTTGTCAATTATCAGTAGTTTCATTTTTCTCAAGGTGTTTTATTTTAAACATATATTTATGTGCGTTATTTTTCTTAATTAACTTTCAACTTAGATTTTCCAGCAACTAAATACTGAGGTTGCAGTTAGGGGTGCAGAAGTTCAAAGTGGTATTGGGAAATTTCTGCCGCTTGAAAGGAGAAGCGGAGACCCTTCAGCTGTGGATGGGGCCTCTATTTTGGCTTCTCTTTCCAACAGACAGGACCTTACAAGATGGAAATCTCCATCTCAGACCTCCAGTAAACCTCACCAGGGCACCGATGTCTCTAGTCGTTCTGTTCATCATGATTGTACAGAAACTGAGCTTGATGGCTCAGAATCAACTCCAAATGTGCGGAGTGATAAAGCAGCAGAGGTTCGAACAAGTGACAAGAATTCAACAATGGATTGCAATCCAGATGCTGGTGCAGAGGCAGGCAATGTAAAAATCTCTGGGGTGAATGATTTCCTAAGGCCTTTCTTCAGGATCTTAGCTCAACCTAGTTGTAAACTGAAATTGAGCAGAAGTATCTGTAAGCAGGTGTTGGAAGAAAGAAATGGGACGCTGGATATGCAGGCTGCATCGACTTTGGGTACATCTGTGCGCTGTGCAGTGTTTAAAGCAGATGTTCATGCTGCAATACTGGATGGAAAAGAAATAGATGCTTCTTTTGACAACTTTCCTTACTATTTAAGGTATACTTTATTACTTTTATTCTCTTTTATATCTACTGTGATGTTGCATAGAAGTCCCTAAAAATGCATTTCTTCTGGCAACCTTTCTTTTTAATTATTGAATCTATCCCATGTGTTTGGTCATTGGTGCTGCTTTAATAAATAATGGATTCAAATTTGTTATTAGCTTTCACTTTTCATGTTGCTTTCTTGGAATGTCTATGTATTTACTATGTTAGGAACCTAGGACATAATATTTGACATTTAATTTAAATTATTCGCTGAGATTCCTGTGATTATTATTATTATTACTATTTTAATTTAAATGAGATATTAAGATTATTCTTTGTCTGTGTGACTTGATTGAGTCTTGCAGGTGTTGTGCATGAAGTTATTCTTGATACTCTTTTATTTAATGGATTTTTAATTTGTTCTTTATTTATGTTTGTATTCATGTCTTTTTGTAGTGAGAATACAAAAAATGTCCTGGTGGCTGCTTGCTTTATGCACCTCAGGCATAAAGAACATGAAAAGTTTACTGCAGATCTTACAACCATAAACCCTCGTATTCTTCTCTCTGGACCTGCAGGTGTGTGAGTATCATATTGCTACTTTCTGTCTTTTTCTGTAATTATTTGTTCCCTTAATTGCCAATTTTTGCTGGTTGCAGGGTCTGAAATATATCAGGAGATGTTGGTAAAAGCACTTGCAAAATACTTTGGAGCTAAGTTGCTCATATTTGATAGTCATTTGCTTTTGGGTGTAAGATAAGACTTCCTTTATGGACTGAGTTCTTGAAGTATTTTTTGCAGAAAACTCTGACAAGAATCTTTATTTGCTGTGTTATGATAGGGTTTATCTTCCAAGGAAGCTGAGCTACTCAAAGATGGACTTAATGCTGAGAAATCCTTCGGCTGCACTAAACTAAGTCCTACAGAAGACATGGCCAGGATCATGGACCCATTAGCTAGCGAAATAGAGACACCTAGCCCTTCAAATGCACCTACATCATATGGCTTTGAGTCTCAACCTAAGTTGGAAACTGATAACATGCCATCCACCTCTGGGACAGCTAAAAGTTGCTCATTCAAATTAGGTGTGTACTCTTCTAGATTTCTTCCTCTTTGCTTTGGTTTTACATAAAGCATGGTTGTATATAACTCGTGTGCTCAATAGAAGTCATTTTTTTTCAGCCACCAGGACACAGTCATTAGAATTTGTGAAATAAATAAATACCATGCTGAGGTTGAGTCAGTATTTAACTCTTAAGCAAATTTTAATAATAAAAAAGGAAATGAGATGGGTGCTTTTGTCATATATCAATTTCATTTGCTCCAATCTTTTCATTTCATTTTGTTACAGATGACATATATCTAGAATTCTAGATATTGCAGATCTTGAAACTTATTTCTATTTGATATTAGGCTTAGTTACTGTTTTAGTGTCTGAATTTTGACAAATTGTTTTTTTAGTCCTTGACATAATAAATTGACACTTTATGTCGATTTTTAGCACTTTGTGATGGTTTTTTTTAGCACTTTGTGACAATTTTAAAATGCAGATTCAAAATGAACCGTTATTATGATTTAATTTGAAAAAATTAATCCATTTTCTTGCCAAACTGATTTCAATAGCTTTTAAAATAAGTATAAAAATTTGTCTTTGGCATCAAAACTCGTTATAAGCAAGGCTTAATTACTGTTTTAGTCTCTGAATTTTGGGTTGCTTTTTTTAGTCCCTAAAATTTAAAATTGTTTTTTTTTTGTTCCTGAATTTCGACAAATTGCTCATTTTAGTCTTTGGCATAATAAATTGATACCTTGTGGCTGTTTTAAGCTGCCATAAATTATTTTTATTTTTTATTTTTTTAGCCACTTGAATTTGCATTTTAAAACTGTCACAAAGTGTTAAAAAACTGCCACAAAGTGCTAAAAACCGCCATAATGTGTCAATTTATTATGTCAGGGACTAAAAAAGCAATTTGTCAAAATTCAGGGACTAGAAAAAGCATTTTTAAATTTTATGAACTAAAAAAAGCTTTTGTCATATATCAATTTCATTTGCTCCAATCTTTGCATTTCATTTTGTTACAGATGACATATATGATATATCTAGAATTCTAGATATTGTAAATCTTGAAACTTATTTCTATTTGATATTATGAATCTTAATTTTTAAATTATAAATATTTGCACCATCATATTGTGTCAGAGAATGTGCTTTGTACTTTCAGCTTAAGCTGTTTGTATTTTCTATATATAATCATGCAGGTGATAGGGTGAAATTTAGCTGTTCATCTTCTTGTGGCGTATATCAGACATCTCCAAGGTATGGATTTGTAAAAGCTTTTCTGAATTGTTTGTTTTTCTCATGGATGCACTTGTTTTGTACTTTATTTTGCATGTCAGATGAACTATAGAGCCCAAGTTATCATCATCATGAATACTTACCTATGCGGGTCCAACTTTTTATGCAAGACAAGTAGTGTAATGAATGGACCTTTATATGTCAAAATTGAAGCATAACTGCACATTACCCTGATCCTCATGATTATGACATGGCAATTTCTATTTAGTTGAAAATGAAATGATTATACCACTGTTAGGAGATTTGGGCAAGAATGGAGAGAGGAGAATAACTTTATGGTGGTTGCACTAGGGTAAAAAATTGGAACTAGTACTATCAATCCTTTGGTTGTTAAGTTAGGGATGGTGCTTCAAGCTGATAACTGCCTATTTCACATATTCTTTCTGTGTATAACACACACACACACTCTCTCTCTCTCTCTCTCCTATTCTTCACATTCTATGTTGCAACTTAAACCCATGTTTGGGCGAAAATGTGGTGGGAAAGAAGCAAAAAATTGGGCAACTCGGTGCATGAGGCACCACATAAGGGGATTTGGGGAGGGTAGATGTACATAGCCTTACCCCTGAAAGTGAAATGGCTGCTTTCAGGATCTGAACCCATGACCTCTGATGGGAAAGAAATGAGGGGAAATAAAATTGGTATGATGAAAATAAGGTATTAGAAATTAACTTTGTCTTATCCTGTTTGGACCTCATACAAATGAAATGAGGAACAAGAAAGTGGAGATAAACAATATTGTATGTTGACAATATGCCAATTTTTCTTATGCAACTTCATTATTTTATTTTTTTTTCACTTCAGTTTCTCTCTGTATAGATCAAAATGTAAGTCAACTATTCTTTTCTATTTCACTCCTCCATATTCTCAGTTGTTTTCTGAACCATTTAATGTAACTTCCATCCCTAATTTCCATTGCTCTCTGACATTTCTTCGTTTTCACTACTCCAAATCATAGTTATCAATTGCACATTGTTGTATTAGCATAGTAGCTGTCTCAGTGCATTGTAGCAATGTGGCTTGAGGCCACTACACTCAGTGGTTTTATATTGTGCCTGTCGTGTTGTGATTCACAGCCAAAATCGCTTCTATTCCCATCCTTATTACATCGTAGAAGGTAAAGCCCCATTTTGCCCCCCATTTTTGTCTGATTTTTCCAACCCTAATTCTCATATTTTTGTCATTTCCCCGACATATTCAGAAAATCAAAAGCCTTCCTTTGTTCATTGCCAACCATTATTCAGGTTTGAGGCATGCCTTTGTTCATCTTTTCCAAGTCCAACTTTTGAGCTCTAACCCTCTGATTTCCTGTGGTATCTCATTCTCCTGCCACTTCTGGCTTTCTCTGGCACCCTCTGGTCTCCAGACTCGTGTCCCCTGCTACTTGATCTCAATGATACCATCTCTAATCTGTCTTCTGTTCACACTTCTGTTGCAGATTGTAGGTCTCACCTTTTTTATTCACCCTTTGTGCCACTGCTCAATCTCTCAAAATTCTGTTTTTTAAGACTGACTTTTCAATTATGAATTATAAATATGCCTTTATTTTTGGATAATTTTATTTTTGAACACTTATACCTGTATAGTTGATTGGCCAAGTTCTCTTAGGAAATTATGTTTATGTTAATTGAGCAGTAATTTTTGCATTAATTCTGTATTAGGCAGTTATGTTCTATGGTGTGACAGTCATAGTGTTTTATATATGCGGTGTGACTGACCTGAAGGAGGAATTTAAGGTATCAGATTGTTGCTTGTGTTTTGAAAGAGGAAACTCCCTGTTAGGGGTAAACCATGTAGTGATAATATATTCTTCTTCAAGTCTTGAACCAGATTAACTTGGTAAAAATATAACGATTTCTTCGGTATAGTGGCCATCCTATATATTGTCACACTACAGCATTTTTGGGGCCAGCCGCTCTGCATTGCTGTCTGGGTTGATAACTATGCTCAAGTGTTAGTGTTTCTATTTTTTTATTATAATTTTGATTAGTGATTTCATATATAGGGGACCGTCTAATGGAAGTCGGGGGAAGGTTGTCTTACTATTTGATGATAATCCCTTGTCTAAAATTGGTGTGAGATTTGATAAACCCATACCTGATGGAGTTGATCTTGGTGGTGCCTGTGAGGGAGGTCAAGGATTTTTCTGCAATGGTAATGCATTACTTCTCTGATACAGATTTTATATTTTTAGATATGCTATATTATTATATTTTGATCTATATATTTTATAGTCTTGTATCTTACTATTTTTCTGTTTCCAGTCACCGATCTTCGTTTGGAAAGCAGTGCTGTAGAAGAACTGGACAAATTACTTATTCATTCATTGTTTGAGGTGCCATTTACCCTACCCTGTAGTCTAAGAATGCTCTACAATCATTTTGGCTTCAATCTTACGATTAGATCTATATTCGGGTATTTTTTCCAGGTTGTTTTTAGTGAGAGTAGAAGTGCACCATTCATTTTGTTCATGAAAGATGCTGAGAAGTCTATTGTAGGAAATGGAGATTCACATTCATTTAAAAGTAAGCTTGAAAATCTTCCAGACAATGTGGTTGTAATAGGTTCACACACACAAAATGACAGTCGCAAGGAAAAGGTATTGTTTTTTTGGTTAAATTAATCTGTAGTTTATAGGACCCTATATGTTATTTTCGATTAGATCTCTGCTTTTATAGTTTGTAAATATCTCCCAGTAAAGTGTTGTGCTGGTTCCAGCTTCAAAATACTGTTATTTCTAGCATTATCATGGCTGCTGTTCTAAACTGTGCTGCTATTCAAGTTCTGTAGCACCCAGGAGCCACTCGGCTGTGTGATCCTGTTATAGCACTGCTTTTTGGTGCAATTGACAACTATAGATTACTTTTTGTTACCATGCATATAAAGTCAGTAGAAGCTTTGAATATCAACAGTCTATTGCAAGATACCCTGGAAATCTTTGTATGATATCATTTGGGTTATTTGCATGAACTTTTGTTGAAAGAATAAATTAATCAGTCTCCAAAGAACTGTTCTTTAGTAGTTGTGGGCTTTCTGTATCCTTTTTCTCTGCATTAGCTGTGAATGATTTATGTTGTAGCTCTATAAGATACAATCTGAATGTTCCATATATTTGATTGATTGAATTTCCTTCCCATCACTGGTCTAAATTTCTCCATAAGTGGTTATTTTAATGATATATAACTATTTTTCCCTGCAGTCACATCCTGGTGGTTTGCTTTTTACAAAATTTGGTAGCAATCAGACTGCCCTTCTCGACTTGGCTTTCCCAGTAATGACTAAATCTCCTTTTCACTTTTATTACTTCTATTTGAAACTGAGAAACAGGAATTGCTGACATATTTTTGTTCACGTATTATGCTTCTTACATTCAACCTAATATTATTTCTTTCAAGCTATCTGAGTGAAATAAACGTTATCTCTCTTCAATCTTTTCAGGATAGTTTTGGACGATTGCATGACAGGGGGAAGGAAGCCCCAAAACAAAATAGAACTTTGACTAAGCTTTTCCCAAATAAAATTACAATTCACATGCCACAGGTATATACAGGGGAATATTTGTCGTGGATTTTCCTCTCCTTATACTGTGTTCATAATATATTTCCTTGTATAGGATGAGGCTATTCATAATATATTTCCTGGTATAGGATGAGGCTCTTCTAGCATCCTGGAAGCAGCAACTGGATCGAGATGTTGAGACTCTCAAAATTAAAGGAAATTTACATCACTTGCGCACAGTGAGTGCCTTGTGTTTGCTTGTTAATTTAATTCATTGGCATAATTGAAAGGCACGTTTATTGCAACATCTACATATTTTCATGCGAAAACAGAGTTGGAGGTTATAGTACTTTCCTTAATATGTTATTTCATTGTGGTACTAAGTAATTCAAAGTATGATTTATATATGGATGGATGGGATACCAGTTAAACAGTCAATGCAAGTTATGCTTTCCCTTGGAAGTTTGTTTCCTTTGCATGTATGTCCTTTAGATCACCACTTTTTAAGGTTTGGAAGATGGTGTTATTGTATCAATTGTGCAAGGACGTTTGGGTGGGTCTGTGAATTTTATTTTTTCTAAACTTTACCTTTGTCTATATTATCTCTCTTCCATCTTTGATAATTTGCCCATTCTAAGTTTTAATTCAAGGCTGATATTTTGCTTTGAATTTTCATTTTTTGTTTAAATTTAAGATAATGAGAAGTGAGTTAGAATCCCTTCTGGTCTTTATTTGATTCTGTAATTTTTTGCAAATCTATATAGGAGAATTTAGACCGTTGATTTATTTGGTCTGTTTTGATGTAAATCCTCCAATATATTTCTAACTACTAATTTTCTGAGGTTCATTTTTTACGATTCAGATTCAGTTGTAAGTAAAATCCCTTGAGTCAATTATTTTTTTGGATAATGGTGCATAATAGGGTTATGTGACACAGATATAGAACTGTGTAGAGACGTCAAATGTTGATTGTTTACAGTTGCAGTTGTGGTGTTTAAATTTACTGTTATTACAGGCTAGCTAATTTTATTTATAGGTTCTGGGACGTTGCGGAATGGAATGTGAAGGACTTGAGACCTTGTGCATTAAGGATCAGACACTTACAAATGAAAGTATGTTCTAAGCATTAAGTGCTTTAGGATCTCTCTAGAATCTCTCTCTTATATCATTTTTGCTACATTGCAGATGCAGAGAAGATAATTGGTTGGGCTTTAAGCCACCACCTCATGCAGAATTCAGAAGCTAAGCCTGATTCAAAGCTTGTATTGTCCTGTGAGAGGTAATTGCTAGCTTACACTGCTTGTTATTTGAAATACTGTATGTACTTAAATTGTAATTTTACAATGGCGATATCTTATGGTATTCCTCCAGCATTCTGTATGGAATTGGGATCTTGCAGTCTATCCAGAATGAATCCAAGAGCCTGAAGAAATCACTTAAGGTGATTGTTTGTGCCCTTTTGCTACTTACGTGTCGTTCCAGCTTTGCTTATTAGAAGTTATTCTGTCAGGAGAGTTCATAAACACTGTATTTTAAATCGTTTTGCTTGCTCAGGATGTTGTGACAGAAAATGAATTTGAAAAGAGGCTTTTGGCTGATGTTATTCCACCTAGTGACATTGATGTTACTTTTGATGATATTGGAGCTCTTGAAAAGGTCAAGGATACATTGAAGGAGTTGGTGATGCTTCCTTTACAGAGGCCTGAGCTTTTTTGCAAGGGACAATTAACCAAGGTTTCACTTCCTCTACAGATTGAAATTTGTTTTTATTAACAGATTTTTTTGCTTCTGCTCTTTATGCCAGTTGACTATTTGTTGATTTGATAGATCGATTGATTTTGTGATGCTTTTAATGTGCTTTAATGTTTTAGTGCCCTTCCTCTGTCCCCACTCTAAAGGAGAGGAAAAAGAAGGAAGTGGAATCAGCTGACTATGTTTTAATTATATTTGATTGGCCTACTTGACATCTAGGATTTGTTGCATTTATATCTGATATTGGCCTCTGTACTCTGCTGGATATGCAACTCATTTGTTTGAAGTTTTCCATGAAATGTAAAAGCTAAAAGCATCTGTGATAGGCAATTGATTTCCCGAAACTCTTTTTTGGAGAGATTTTGGATCTTTATTTCCATAATCATTAAAATATTTCTGTGGTATACAGCAATTAATAAATCTAATATAATTTTGATGACCATCTAACTTGCTCTTTATCAAAATATTATCCATTCTGTTATCTCGACTCTGAATTACCTTTTGTGCAGCCCTGCAAAGGTATCCTATTATTTGGTCCCCCTGGAACTGGTAAAACAATGCTTGCAAAGGCAATTGCTACTGAAGCTGGTGCTAACTTCATCAACATTTCTATGTCAAGTATCACATCTAAGGTTAAATTTGTCTCTCTCTAAGTGTATATTGATTTCACCTTTATTAGTTTGCTGTGCATACAACTCATTTTCTTGCCTCTTTTTGCTTCAGTGGTTTGGTGAGGGTGAGAAATATGTGAAAGCTGTTTTCTCTCTGGCGAGTAAAATTTCACCTAGTGTTATATTTGTTGATGAGGTAAGCCTTTTAACCAAGGGTATTGTGTTGTATTGATTCATTGAATATAACTTTACTAGCTTTGTTTCAGGTTGACAGCATGTTGGGTCGGAGGGAAAACCCAGGAGAGCATGAGGCCATGCGAAAGATGAAAAATGAATTCATGGTGAATTGGGATGGGTTACGCACGAAGGAAACCGAGAGAGTTCTTGTCCTGGCTGCCACTAACAGGCCTTTTGACCTTGACGAGGCTGTCATAAGGAGGATGCCAAGAAGGTGAGTACCTTTATTCAACTGTGCTTCAATTCCCCTTCCAATATTTTGTAAAAGGGGGAGGGACCAGCATAAGTTAACCTTTTGTAATATTTGTTTTTTGCAGATTGATGGTAAATTTGCCAGATGCCCCTAATCGAGCAAAAATATTGAAAGTTATACTGGCAAAAGAGGAATTGTCTCCTGATGTTGATTTAGATGCAGTTGCAAGTATGACCGATGGATATTCCGGAAGTGATCTTAAGGTTGCTGGTGTTCTTTTTCCTGTTACCTTGTTCTTTTGAAATTGTTACTATTTTATTCAACATTTGATGCTTGCCCTTGTACTGCAGAATTTGTGTGTAACTGCAGCACATCGGCCTATTAAAGAGATATTAGAAAAGGAAAAAAAGGTACGTCCCTTCTTTATGTTACTGTTATGCTTGGCATCTATGGGTTTGTCACTGCTTTTGATGGTAAGTTACAGTTGGGTTGCATGCATAAATCATTCCATAAAGTCTACATGCTATTTGCATGTGGTGAAAATTGTGCCCTAAACTTATGACTTTAGTTGAGACAATGCAATAATAGAGTTGGGAGAGTTCTCTATTTCTTGATGATCTTAGATTTTGAACTCATTTCTGATTAAGTTGTTAGCCAGTACTTTTAATGAAGGGGAATTATAGTATCCTTACAAAATATATGGGTTTATGATTAAAACGAGCTAATGCATGCTTAATGTGTCTGATGCATGACAGGAACGTGCTGCTGCTCTTGCAGAAGGCCAACCAGCTCCAGCATTATGCAGCAGTGGGGACGTCAGATCTTTAAACATGGAAGACTTTAAATATGCTCATCAGCAGGTAGGAAATGAAATTTCATTTAAGCGAAGCCCTTTCCAATCCCTTGAGTTCTCCCACTTTAGGTTTTTAGTAATATGTTACTTTGTACATTATATTGAATCAGGTATGTGCAAGTGTTTCTTCTGAGTCAGTAAATATGACTGAGCTTTTGCAATGGAATGAATTATATGGAGAAGGGGGTTCAAGAGTAAAGAAAGCACTCAGTTATTTCATGTGAGAGTTTTTCTATAGCTGACATGTCCCCTCTCCCCCGCAGCCTCCATCTCCTGAAGCTTGCATCTATAGTTTTGCCAAATTTTATCGCTTAAGGGTTTGCTGTTGAGCCATTTCGTTTGTAAAATGAAATATAGGTTTTTATTTATAAAGTTATTTTTATTACATTTGGGATGATGGGTTTTGAAAGGAGTGGAGCCTTCCAAAATTTTGGTTTGTTCTGCTGCTTTTGTTTTGTTCCTCATCCCTGAAGGACGTCTTATTTCAAGTTATAAAAGTTCTACTAGATGAAAAGATAAAGTAGTCAGGTGATCCTGTGATATATTTGTTCTCTTATCTATCGAAATCTGCTGGAATAATAAGCATTTAGATCCTTTCTATATCTGTGTTTATCACTTTTATGTACATCCCATCTCATATATGATATATGTTGGAGCCCTCTTTAATTGATTCCTGCGGGATACCAGCCACCAAATTTCACTCTGGAGTTGGATAACGTTAATGCGAACGCCTAGTAACGGAGGCATGTTCTTGTGTTGATTATTTTAAATTAAAAAAATTATAGGCATATTTAGATAATTGTAGAAGTCAACTGGTAAGGACATTTATTGTCAATTTTGATTTTTTTTCCAAGAAATTGAATTTATCTTTTAAAATTAATTGGTGTTAATGTCCTTAGTTACGGTGGAAAAAATTGTCATTAGCACAAATCAGTTGGATTTGGCCATCAAATTGTCATTCCATAAGCATTTATTCAATTTTACTCGCTAGTTGTATAGATTGATTTGTTCCCCCTTATATGTAAAATGTATCAAGTGGTCTAGCTTATTCAGATAGTTGAGTAGTGTATATGGATTATTGAAATGAATGGCATATTAATTTAAATTAAAATACCTTCAATTTTTTAAAGTGTTGAAGGTTTTTATATAAGAACCAATAAGTAATAATTTTTTTCTTCATAAAAGTTATGAAATTTCTTATTATACCCTTTTTTTTATCAACAACAAAGTTTGGTATATCATCATAAAAAAAGGGGAGATTATTGTGTATGACCTTTTGCTGCTAAGGTTTTAGAGTTTTGAAGAAGAGAATCAAAGGCAAGACACCTTGAAGACAAAAGCCGAAGACTTGGGAATTTTGCATAGGGCTTTCTGATCTTGTACAAGTTCAATTTAATAAGAGTTTAAAATGAGTTGAAAATAAAAACTAGGTTTTCCATAAGTAAAAGTAAAAAAGTTAAAACTAATTTTAAAATTTATAATAGAAAGAAAAAGTTATTCAAGCAAAAATCTCGTGAAAACTAAAATGGGTAAAATGAATCGATTCCAATGTGAAGAAATTGAGTACCTAACAAAACAATTGTGTTTTGAGCAGTGTTTCATTGCAATGAATTGATTTTCATTTTAAAGGAATCCAAGGAATTGATTTTCCGTCGAAGTAATGAAGTCTCAATTTAGGAAATCAATTCTCAATGGCTAATGTGAAATTTTAATTGAAAATTGGATCAAATATTTTTGTCATCTGTTATTAAATCAAATCTTCATCAATTGAAAATTATTAATATAAAATAATATTCATTTGTCATTTCTCACAAAATCTAGATTTCATCCATCCAAATTAAAGCCATCCATTTAGCCCTCCTTGTTACTTGTAGTTGGATTGTTTAAAATAAGATCTGTGCAATGTGCAGTTTTAGTTTCTAGAACATTTTTTAGAACATGTTATAGGCATTTAGCAGGTCACAACAAGAAAACACAATATTTTTAATTTTCTTTATGTTATGGATAGTATAGGTATAAAAAATAATTTCTTCTGATTTATTCATTATTTAAACAACATGATTAAAATTGTTTCATTCCATTCTATTTAAGTATATTTTATTTCATTCTATTTCTTTTCATCAATTCAAAGATGGCCTAAGGTATTTATTCCATATTTTCCCATTTTTTCCAAAATGTTTTTTTAATTAGTCATTTTGATCCTCGTATTTATATTAAATTTTCATTTTAATTCTTATACTTAAAAATTCTACAATTTAATCTTTATACAAGTTATTTGTTTTATTTCTTGACATTTTAGTTGTTATACATTTATTTTGTGGTGTTTTATACTTAAAAAAACACTATCAGCAAAGACTAGAATATAAAAAAAAAAAGTTATTCACACAAGTTTATTTCTTCATCTTTTATACATTTACTTTACTTTATTCGAGAGTTGGAGAATAGATTAGAGAGATAAGAGGGACACTCCGGTAAGCTTACGGCTTCCGTGCAGTGCGAGCGAGCGAACGAGAAGTTGTAGTTATTGATTTCAATTTCCAAGTCCCAACCATAAACAAACAGACAAATCCATTTCCTCAACAAAGAAACACACACCAAACCGCGCGAATCAAAAGATGGCGGATCCGATCCCGGCGCCACCAAGATCCGCCACGGACCTCTTCTCGGATCCTCTCGACGCCCACCCGCTGTGGTTCAAACCGGCGTCGTTTCTCTCCCCCGACTTCGACTCCGAATCCTACATCTCGGAGCTCCGAACCTTCGTCCCCTTCGACACGCTCCGCTCCGAGCTAAACAGCTACCTATCCTCCCTCAACCACGAGCTCATCGACCTCATCAACCGCGACTACGCCGACTTCGTCAACCTCAGCACCAAGCTCGTCGACGTCGACGCCGTCGTCGTCCGAATGCGGGCCCCGCTCGTCGAGCTCCGCGACAAGATCGAGCAGTTCAGAGGATCCGTCGAGGTCTCGCTTGTCGCCATCAAGAATCGCTTGAGGCAGAGATCTGAGGTGGCCTCCGCTAGAGAGACTTTAGAGCTTCTTCTTGATGCGTTTCACGTCGTTTCTAAGGTAGCCCCTTAATTGAGACTCTAATTGTTGATTAGATGAAGTAGTGGAGTGGAATTGGAGATCTCTGATGTAAAGATCTTGATGGCGTTTATTCTGGTTTTGATGATAATTCTTCACAATGAAGCTAGTTTGATCTCAGTGTTAGCTATGATGCGTTGTATTTGCTTGAGTTGGAAGATTAAATGTGTGTTTGGTTTTTCATTTGACAACCATAGGTTCACATTGAAACAGAAGTAGCTAGTATTAGCTTCTGCGTTATTTTATATGGACGTGAATTTCAGATGAATTGACGCCTATCCAAACACATCATAATAGACTGCTATTTTTTTTATTTTTTTTTTACTTGTGTAGTATGAGTGAGAGTCTCTAGTGTCAGTTGTTAGGCTTAGGTTGGATGTTGTTTATGTCAATGGAGGTTTCTAGAGCGGGGTACATTCATCATAGGGACATTGCATTTGATAAATTGTGTTTGTTTTGACTGTGTCTTGCATTGGTTTTTGAAATGTTGCGATTGCGATAGGATGCATTCGCTCAAAATTCATATTTGTGTAATTGCAGGTTGAGAAGCTAATAAAAGAGCTGCCCAGTGTACCCACCGATTGGTCAAATGGAGATGTAAATTTGTCAGAGAGGAATAACTTAAGCAATGGAGTTTCTGCGCAGCATGTTGAGAATGAAATGATTATCAGAGAGACTCAAAGCATGCTGCTGGAAAGAATTGCCAGTGAGATGAACCGACTAAAGTTCTATGTGACACATGCAAAGGTTTGTTTTAATTAATTTTTTTCACTTTTATTGATTGTTCTGTGTATGTGTGTTTTGATACTTGTAATGACAATTTCCAGAAAAACATTGTGAATCGTTGAGTGGAGAAGTCTAGAAAGGAAGCAGTTATGTTCAGGAAAACTGTTTCTTGTCATTGATACAGTGTAATTTGCTACATTATTGAAAATAAGCAATTCATTCTTTGAGGATTTGACTTGAGGTTTGTGTGATGAATACTTAAATTGTGGGTAGACAAGGTAGTTTAAGTTTGTAAAGTGATATGTTGGAAATAAAGTTTGGTTTAAGAATCACACTATTGGATCCTGCATTAATTAGTAGCCTTTTTAGTTAGTCAAATATACATGGATAGATTAAAAAGATAGATAGATAGAAAGAAATATTGAAGATTTTATTCATTTTAAAATGATAGAAGATATGTGCCTTGAAATTTTGTGGAAGTTTTATGAATGTTAATGTATTTATTCATTTTAACTTTCTCTGTCTTCTAGTGTTTGAGTTTTGTGATTCATTGTAAAATAGACCTTTTGTTTAAGGCCTTGGTACATTCTGTGCTCATCTCTTTTTCTCTAATATGCCAGTACAGAACCTTCCTTTTATTGAGAATATGGAGAAGAGGATTCAAAATGCAAGTGTAACAGTAGATGCAAGCTTGGGACATTGCTTTGTAAATGGTTTGGAGCACCGAGATGCAACTGCAATTTTCAATTGCTTACGTGCATATGCTGCTATAGATAACACTAAGAGTGCAGAAGAAATTTTTCGAGTTACTGTTGTGGCTCCATTGATACAGAAGATTATCCCACATGGATCATCAGCTGTGGTTGCTGGATCATTTGGGGATGGTCTAGAAAATGATTATCAACTAATTAAGGAGTTCATTGATAAAGACTGTAAATTTTTATTGGAAATTTCTTCAGCTGGTATGTTGTCAGGCTTTTTTCTCGTTACATTACTTTCCAAGAACTGAAATATAAGACTGCTATATTTACGTATAAAAAAGACTGAAATATAAGACTGCTATATTTGCATATCTGAAACTTGGTCTCTGGTGCAGAAAATTCAGGTTTGCATGTCTTTGACTTCTTAGCCAATTCAATCCTTAAGGAGGTTCTCTCTGCAATTCAGAAGGGAAAGCCAGGTGCATTTTCTCCCGGAAGGCCAACAGAGTTCTTGAAAAATTACAAATCAAGCTTAGATTTCTTGGCTTTTCTAGAAGGTAGTAGTCATATCTCCCTTATATATCTTTTCACCTTGAGAAACACAAGAAAAAAGAAAACATGGGCTTCAAGTTTCAAAGAACCTTGTTGGTTTAATTTATGATTTCATAGGACATTTGCTAATTTTATTATTGATACATGTCTTCAAGAATATATTTTCACTAATATTGTAACATTTAATTTCATGCAAGGCTACTGTCCATCCAGATCTGCTGTTGCTAAATTTCGATCTGAAGCAATTTATACAGAATTCATGAAGCAATGGAACATTGGAGTATATTTCTCTTTGAGGTGCTTATGCCACTTTAAAATGGTCATAACTTCAGAATACTTGTATTGCTCTGTGACATGGAAATCTTATTTGCAATTGCCTCAGGTTTCAGGAAATAGCAGGGTCACTAGATTCTGTGCTTACAACATCCAGTCTTGTCCCTGTTCAAAATTCAGATGCTGGCGAAGCAAATTATCAAGGTTTAACATTAAAGCAAAGTGTTACTTTGTTGGAGAGTTTGAGATCATGCTGGAGAGAAGATGTTCTTGTCCTTTCTTGTTCTGACAGATTCCTTCGGCTATCCTTGCAGCTTCTTTCTAGGTCAGTTTAAGTGGGATGCTAAGAAATTGTGTTGTCTTTTTGGTTCTGACAGAACAAAAACCAACTTCTCTTTGAAATTACAGATACTCAAGTTGGCTGTCTTCTGGACTGACTGCTCGCAAAAACCATAACACAAGCACTAGCCCTGGGTGTGAATGGGCCGTTTCAGCTGTCATAGATGACTTTATTTTTGTACGCATCATCCTTCACTTTATTTTCGTATGCATTAATGTAATCTACATTATGTATGTTGAAATAAAACTTGAATTTGCTGCTTCAAATACTATATACCTACACATGCCCAAAATTTTGCTCAAGCCATCTACTAGACTTTTTCTGTAGTTCCATGTAAGGAATTGATAAAAAAATTCTGACAATGACCATGGTGAAAAAACATTAGCGTTACTTGGATTGTTTGCCAGATATGCTAAATGTAGATATTGGCTGTACTTTACCTGAAATATAACAGATGTTAAATCATTTGTAGGTTATTCATGATATAAGATATTTGGAGGAGCAGGTTCATGGTGATTACCTTCAACATGTGCTTCAGCTTTTGTCTTCATGCTCCCCTGATGTTCTGGAATCAATAAGGCAGAGCATTTTACTGAGTGGTCAATCATTAAAATCTGTAGAACCGTTAGTCATTAAAGCAGTGGTGGAGTCACTAGTTGAAAAGTCAGTTGAGGTAGGTTATAGTCTATGTTTATTCTTTAAATTGGTTGCATTATTCAGATATGGGGGTGTATATCACTAAATATATTTGCAATCTTCTAGAATATCTTTTTTTTTTCTTCCCTTTTCAATTCATTCATTTCTTTCTCTTGTCTGAAAATTATTTAGGACTTAAGACAAATGAAGGGGATAACAGCAACCTATAGGATGACTAATAAACCTCTACCTGTGAGGCATTCACCATATATTTCAGGGGTATTACGTCCCCTTAAGGTATGCAGTATTAACATTATGGTTTATTTTATTTTCACCTGGTTTCCATTTTTCATGAGTAGCTTGATTTCAAGCTAATGCAATGGTGATATACTCCAATGGATTTGGATTCTCTAAAGTGAGAAGATGTGTAATTCACCTTCACCTTTAATTTAAAGTATGTAAAGTTTTCAATGAATTTCAATTCCAATCAATGGTGGATATATCTTTACTTTCTTGCTTTACACATCTTACTTTAAAAGAGTTGAATCAATTTTTGGTGGAAGGTTGAGCTTGATAGCATGATCATAGGGAAAACTTTATTATTTAGTGTGTTTGACATTATGTCCTTTAAACATTTCATTTAGTCATTACTGGTTCCAGTTGTCTGAATCTAGTGAAACTACATTCAGGCAATGCAAATTTAGTCTAATTTGATATGTTGGTTGGCAATTATGATTCATGCACCCAATTTTAAGCCCTCTTTTATTGTCTACAATCAACATATACTAAAAAACGGAAAGGTAATTTGTTGTCTACAATCAACATATCCAATAGACCTCTTAAGAAAAAGCCAAAAGTTTAAGTACGAATGTGTTGATATTTTTGGGATGTGTAATTTGTAAGAAATATTTTTTTTTAATTTTCAATTGGAGTGCATATATTGTAGCTAAAACTAAAAACATCAACGTATATTGGCGGCATGCCTATGCATCTCAGGCTTTTTTGGGTGGGGAGAGAGCTACAAGATATTTGGTCAGTGAAACTAGGAATGAAATACTCCTCTGTGCTGCAACTGAGATTACTGACCGTTATTATGAATTAGCTGCTGACCTTGTTAGCGTGGTAAGTGTCCAAATCTAAATTGCGTTGATGGAATTTTTCGATCTCTTGGATTCTCTGTTAGAAATTATTTTATTGAACTTTTTATCACTGATCAGGCAAGAAAGACAGAGTCTTCACTCCAGAAAATTAGGCAGAGTGCACAAAGACGAGCTGGAGCCAGTTCAGATATCTTAGATAATAATGTGTCTGATACTGATAAAATCTGTATGCAGTTGTTTCTTGATATTCAGGTTGGCATGATACTTAACATATTATTACCATTACCAGTGTGATTTTTCTCATTCTTGCATGTACAACTCATAACTCATGGCTTCTGAACAATTTTGAGTCAGTGACCAGCAAACTCCGACTGTTTCATTTACATAACCTTCCTCTTACTGCTTTCATTTACATAACCTTCGTCTTGCAAATTGTCACCAGGAGTATGCCCGGAACCTCTCTGCACTGGGGGTTGAAGCAGCCAATATTGCATCCTACCGTTCATTATGGCAATGTGTGGCTCCTGCAGATAGGCAAAACACAATTAATCTCTAAGAGTTTGCTCCTATGGAGTTAAAGCGGCTTGTAGATTGTTTTCCTCTGGGTCTAGAGTTTCCTTTTGTAACTTAATTTTGAAATCCATTATATAGCTTTACACAATAATCACAGGTTATCATGGTTCTTAAAAGGGAAGAAAAAAATTATTTTGCTCGTAACTGTTATCTTTAAGGTTCTCTGTAGTTACTACGATAGCAGATGTGATATTCTTTGTGGCATTGTGTTTCTTATCATCATTCTTTTAAATTGCTTTTTCAAACTTACTGCCAATTATTTTTTTATGGTCTGGCAGATTCATTCAAATATAGTCTTGTATATATACTAACTCCTTCGGTTGCAGAGAAATGGTGGGGAAATAGAAAGGAGAGAAAAAAAAGGGTGAGAAATAAAATGGGGTGTGTTTGGTAAAGGGGCAATGGTCGGTAAAAAAAAAAGAGTGGGTCCATTACTTCTTTATTTCTTCACAAAATCGGGCGGAATTGAATAATAATCACATTTCTGACAAAAAAATTGATTGTTTTCTTTCATAATTGATTGTCTCAGCGTAAAAAAAACTAAATTGATTGTTTTGATTTCAACAACTGTCATAAAAAAACCATTGATTATCTTGTATTTTTTTTTCGATATTTCTCTTTTTCTTAAATTGAACACAGTTAAATTTACTTGATTTCTCATTTATCTTTATTCACTCCTTTTCTTTTCTATTTTTTTATCATTCATATTTTTTTATTCTGTCCTACCAAACCCCCTGATACGTTGATTGTATATCCAGAATATATAACGATTCCTCTGGTCGGATCAAGGAAATGGTAAAGATGTATTGGATTCAATTTTAGATGGAAAGCTGTAATAACAAAGTTAAACGCCAAGTTTAGTTTCAGGCAGCAGGGACCTAAATCGTGAATTCATGATGTATGAAGTTTGAGTGAAGTTTGTTTTCAGACAGCAATATATATCATTTTATCTCCTTTCTTCGCCCTTCGGTAGTTTACAACGTTGAAGGCTAAACACTCTGATTTCAATATCAATAAGTCTACACCCTTAAAATTACTTAAAACGAAGGTTGACATCAAACTTGTGGTTGTTTTGCATTTATGTTCATTTTTCACCTGATGTAGATGATAGGGTAGCAAAACAACTTTTTTTTGCCTCGCAATAAATAGGTATGAAAAATGGAGTTCTCCGTGACCTAATTCCTTGTCACATCCTTAAAATTCATCCCCACCAAAATCCATCCCCTTAAAAATTAACTTGGAGTATCAAATGGGAAATTTTCTCCCGTCAATTCGTTGAGTTGATTCGAGTTGACTCATTTGAAACGTAAAAATGAAGGGATCCAATCAGACCAATTACATAGTGAGAGATATATGGTTGATTTAATGATTAAGAAAGAAAAATGGTAGAAGAAAGAGAAATTGTGAGTTTGAATTCTCAAACATTTCTAACAAAACTAACCATTGTTGAATAAAAAAATCAGTTAAAAACCTTTCTTAACTGGAAACAACAAAGGAAAACAAAGTGAAACTTACAAACATAAAAGTGATTCCTAACCCGGATCAAGTTCCAATTGGATAATAAACTCGAACTTTTCTTTCCTTAGTGTGTAGTTATTCATGATTATGTGCATGCATGATTATCAAACTCTCGAGTTAAATCGTTAATTCTTACGAGTTTATGAATTTTCTTATTCTCTGTGAGTTGACTCATGTGTAAACTTTCTTTTTAATAGACTTTGGATAAACTTGATAAACTCTGAATGAATTCGATAAATTCTAAATAAACTCGATAGACTCTCGAGTTTATCACCGAGTTAACGAGTCAACAAGTTTAAAAAATTAGATCAAAATGTAAGTCATTTTGGGTTGTTTTCTGTTTGTTTAGTGTTTAATATACATTTATTTAGTATGTTGTTTCTAAATCGAAAAATTCACATCTCTAATAACATTAAATCTTTGTTCTCTAATAACATCAAATCCTCGATGAGAATGTTCTACCACTACTATAACATCTGCAAGTCATCATTATCTAATAGTGATGCATTGCTAGACTTGGTTATTTAAGTATTATAAAATTTATGATTTATTATTTTGTTTTATTATATTGTTGAAATGTTTAATTGGTATATTATTTATAGATATTTTGTTATTATTTTTATATGAAGTGGACTCTTGCGAATCTAAGAGTCGAGTTTATGAAACTCTTATAAGTCTACATAAACTTTCGAATTTAATAACCTTGTGTGCATGTTTAATAATCAGATGCAACATTTGCATTATACATAATAAAAAAAGAAAAAGCCACCTTGACCGAATCCACCAACTAGGTCGGTTGATCCGGGTTGGCTCAATTCAAAAGAAAATTCCAAAAAATATATATCAAAGACTAAAAATTCAAAACCAGTTATAGTTAGTTACAATTAACAACCCTTTTTAGCTGTTGCGGAAACAAAGGAAAACAGAAGGGAAGCTCACTAACAAACATGAAGTGATGCCTGACCCTAATCAAGTTCCAATTGGACAATCCAGTCAAACTTGGGTAGTTGCTCATGATTATGTGTGTTTAGTAGTCAGATGATTATTATACATAGTAATAAATTCCAACATATGTTCCTGTTTTTTCTCCTTATAATCTTTTTTGCTTTGCTTTCAAACTAAGAATCGTCGGTACCAAAGTAGCGATCACCAAATTCTCCTAACCCTGGTATGACACGGAACTGGTCATTTAATCCTTCTTCAATCTCCGATGTGACAATTTTCAGATGCGGAAAATGTTTACATACACAATGTATTCCCTCAGGAGCCTGAAATGATTTTTGAAAATTTATTGTATTGGTAACAAATGGTTTTGTTTTCAATTAAACATAACTTACAGAAATGAGGTTAAGAAATATTATCCGGGACTCTGGAACTCCCTTCTTTATAAGAAGCTCGATTGCTTGGCTAGCAGTTTTACCTGGATAATCATTAAGGTGTTTATTGCCAGCCAAAAGAAGTGTCCGTGTCATGCATAAATGAACAAAAAAAAAAAAGTAAATGAAGAATTTGGTGGACGAAGCTTCCTAGGTTGACTATCTAGTGTGAAACTAAAATTTTGTTCTGTGATCCGGTCTGGAAGATACCAATCTCCTACAATTTTTGCTGTAATGAAGAGTAATAATACGTGGAGATTGTTCATGGACACCAATATGCTAATAGATAAAAGTGAGAAAAGTATAGGTTTTATAGGTAATGTGATTTGACATGAAGAGTGAGATTGAGAGAATTGATGGGTGTTTAAAAAACATGGGTGTAAAAAAGATAACTCACCTGTTCCAAGTACTGGGTCCATGAGAAGAACATGTCTCTCCGAAATATCTTTAGGAAGTTTCTCATAAATAAGCTAATGGAGTGGAAAACATTGTAATAATTAACATTATACATAAATGTAAATATAAAAAAATCACCTTGATCTTTTAGAAATCTGGCAAATTCAAGAAATAATAAGCAGAGCCAGAAAGGAAATTAATACCTGGGTTTCATCACCACCTTCACGGTGAATTAGAATTTTTCCTATCTTTATTCCTTTACAGCAAGCACGCAAAGCATTTTCCATGCTTTCACCACTGAAACGTTATAAAGGAAACCATGATTCATAGAGGTGCAAAAATCAAATTCACAAGAAGTCACATAAACACACATTCCACACCTCAGATTAGGAGTTACATATTGAATGATATATTCCCACATGAAACTGGTTTCGGACTGAATAATTTTCTTATCATATCAAACTAAGGTTGGATTTGAAATTAAAATTTAATACTGGACAAGGTATCTTAAAAAACAAATGCTAACGCCTAACGAGTTTGTTTCCCAACTTTACTACAAGATTAAGAACATTTAATACAGCCAGTCTTAAAAATGAACAACAATGGAGTATGAACTAGTCTACGAAGAATTATAGTGTCGTCAAACTTTTTTAAAAAGTTACCTTCGAATAATGGATACTCCACATAATTTCTTACAAAAATCAACTCCAGTATAAATTGAGCCTGAAATGGAATAACAAGGAAAAATTGCGGAGTCTGCGTGTATTTATAAAGAGCATGAAATGAGGTATGGTAGCTAAGCTTAGCAATTTGTAGCATTATTCAAACAAAGTTTAGTTATTTAACTACACGCTCTATCATATTATGCTAAAACATGAACAAATGAAACACTTGCTGGCAGATTTAAATGATGAAACGGTATTTCCTCTTCTTTAGTTTAGACATACCTGTAGGTGTGATAACTTGTTTCTCTGTAAATGGCAAGTAACCAAGACCATGTTCCACTACCTGTGAAGTCGGTGATATTAAGATTAGTTGTTAAGAGGGGCTGTAAATCCTGTAGAAAGCTCAAAGCCGTTACCTACCACACGAATTAGCCGATCTGAATAAAAAACAAAATCATGCTTTGATAAGTCCCTGTCACGAATAAGAGTGTGCATGCCTCTAGTCTGTAAGAAAACTTCAAAATTAGAAATAAATTAGCATCAGCATAAGAAATATTTCCTTGGGGGAAAGAAGCAAAAGAAAATTTTAAGAGGGGAAGATGAAGCAAGATGAAAATCACCTGGAAAGTAGACTGTATAACATTCACATTTGGATATATCTTGCAGAGGTTATGTTGGCCAAGCTTAGTGCGGATATGTTGAACAATCAAGTCAATTGCTACAAGATTGTCTCCACCGCGAGGTATGATGATGTCAGCATATTTTTTGGATGGAAGAATAAAATCATCGAAGGCAGGCTTAACAAATTTTGCATACTGAAAATGCAACAATAAAGGTTTTCCATATCAGCCACCAAATTTCACGTGTTGAACGACAATAAGAAATTAGTTTTAAACAAAACAGAACAAAATTACTGCCCTGCAACAACTATTACTGCTGCCACATTGTTTTCTAAACCTCTGTGTTCCTTAAGTACACAGACATAGGACCCGAATACAACCCAAAAAAAATAATAATGATACACAAGTATCTTCTTATTTTAAAGATTTCACCAATATTTCTCATTTTTTATTATATCATAAATTTAATTATGTTTATATTTTTTTTCTTTTTCTTCTCTATTCCTAGATTGTTGGGGAGATTCCAAGGGAGAAAATACCGGAGGATCATGAGCCATCGCATAAAGAAATTTAATATCACATTTAACCCAAAATCGTAAGATATTGGTCTTCTCTTCGTTTATCTGATGTTCAACTTTTCCACTTTTATCTGATGTGGAATTTTACTTAAATTTCACTACACGCTTGTGCTCTAACACTACATATTTATACTACAATGGACGTTCATCAAACATTTTCTATAAAATATTATCTGCCCAAACAAAAAGACTTTTTTTTCCTTTTTAACTAAAAGAAAAACAATTTGAAAAAGAAAGACAACGTCATAATACAAGAGGCATTCGTTGGCTGGTTACTATATTATTACAAGGAAAGTGTTTCTTTAATCACCCAATATACTACCTTACATCTAGAGATAGAAAAAAATAATATAGAAATAAATATTTGATGTGAAAAAGAAAAGAGACATAAAGACCCAAAAAAAAAAAGATATCAACTAGATATTTAAAATAGCTGAGTGTACAAGAATCACTACTCTAATTACAATCTGATGTTGACTCAAAGCTTGTGTCCTTTATAAATAATGGGACTGAATCATTGTGTATCGGACAACGGTTTCTTCCCACTCAATTATTTTTCAGAACGGGGTGGTAGCATTATTTATTCATTATCGATATAAATCAAAAAAATGCTTTTTATTTTTATCATCTTACCAATTTTAAGATATCGATACAAAATTACAAATAAACTACTTTTGGTAAATGGTAATCCTAATTCCCGAGTTCATGACATCTGTCAATCTGATGAAGTTAATAATATATAAAGATAATAAGTCTTGCCTGTTCCAGTACAGAGTGAACATCTCTACCCCTCTCAACAGTATCCCGTCTTATTCTGCGGGCAAGCCTTACATCTGGATCTGCATAACACGCAATGCAATATCTGTATGACAACAAGAAAATATAAAACCACCGACATTTTCAACAGAAATATTATTTTCCCAGACTATTGTCGCTGTTTAATGTTTATCATCTCAAAATATTTACTGACAAAAAGAATCTGCCAGAGAGGATCAAGAACTTTGAATGGACAAGCAGAACATGGACCAAAGTTTCCTCCCTGTACTAAATCACACGATTTCCAATGCCGATCATCATAGTTACGTTGAGTGCTCTTCGAAAATGAACGACGGTTTGAAGAGTAACATGGTGGTCTGTCCTTGATAACTCCCTTTCTTATACACATGAAAACAGATAATCGGATAGGATCTATAGATCCAAAAAGAGACTCATGGTGTTCAAGAAACTATAACACAGCAATTTATATTACCTCAGATTATTAAAAACCTTGTCTAGCATACTTTTTGCTAAGTGAAAATAATGTTAAGACTTGAAAGGCTTGATCATTCTACCTATAGACTATAGTCCATGGTTTACGACCAGGTTTGATCAATTCTAGCGATAGCAGAATTTGCAAAATCAAGTTCCATGTCGGTAAATGAGTACACACAACATGGGAGGAGAATTCAATTAGTCTATTGTTGTCCTCCCAGCTTGATTTTTTCCTCATAATAAACAAAACTTTGTACATTTTAGCTTATCTAACCTGTAATAGATGGGGAAAAATAAAAAGGAAGAACAAAAGACCTGCATCAACAAATATCTTCATATTCATCATGTTGCGGACACGTTGTTCATGAAAAACCAATATTCCCTCCAGAATAATTACTTCAGATGCATTGACCTGCCAAATAAAAACAATAATAATCTACCAAAATTTTCATTTTATACGAATATTGCACCTCCGATCATAGTTATCAGAAAAAAAGAAAAACATCTAGCAACTCAGGTCCAATAGTGAAGAAAGGGCATTAAATTTTAAGAAAATCTATTCAACAAGCCAATGGTATGAATGAATTAGAAAATTATACCCTTTTTCCCTTCTGAATAAAACAAATACAATTTCAGGCATGCTTAGATAGATACACAAGCAAGTATATCAAAGGTATGACATCGACCGTTGGCTCTCTAGGAGCTCTGTAACTGGCAGATTATCGCGTTACTGGCATAAGAGAAAAGATTCAATAATCTGAGCAACAAATCTGAGAACAAATGATATTAGCATTTAACACCTCATTTTAACTTAATGCGTAAGAAGGGAACCTGTCTGGATCTCTCAGAAGATCTCTGGTGAAGCTTAAAATCGTAAAACGGAACCTGAACTGACTGTCCAGATTTGAGCTTACTGAGAGTTTCTACGAGTTGCTCTGTATCAAATGCATCTACCAAAATCATAACACAAGGTTAGAATTAGAATCCTAAAAGATTAATTAATTTAATAATCTTAATTAAGGTTCCAGCTACCGTACTAGGATGATCAAAATTATACTCATGAACGCGTTTCAACTCGTCATTCGTCAAACCGCGGTAAAATGAATCCTACAACATTAACAGATCAACGTGAATTCATTTTTATTCGATTTTAGATTTAGCATAATGCAAGTAACTCGAGAAATTCAATGATTTCGTGTTCATGATTCCCTTTGATCCAAATCCAATACCGCCACAAGATTCAATTCAAGAAAGAGAATCTCAGAGACCTGACTAACGAGCACAACTCTGTGATCTTGCAGCTGCTGAATGATCAAATCACACACTGTGGTTTTTCCCGATGCCGTGCCTCCAGAGACACCTGATCCACGCAGAGAACGCAAATCGAATAGAGGAACGCATAAACATCACATACACATGCCATTAGATTTCTCTCCGATGAGAAAATGTAGGAAAATTATTGTAATTAATGTTTCGAGTTTCTTTTACATTTGTAAGATCAAATCCATCGTGAGAGAATGCAAAGAGCAAGAAAAGCAGCGAACCGAAGCAGTTATGTTTATGTATATATGTATGATAAGTCTTTCATTCCTACTGATAAAAAATAATATGTATGACAAAGCGAGATGTTCATTCAATCAGAGAGTAAACAAAAAAATTGGAAAAAAATGTTGGAGCGTTCTTTTTTACTTTCCATGGATCCAAACGGATTGAAAAAAAATTGATGAATGTAAGGAGAAAAAGAAAAAAAGATGAATGATTGTGTTGGGTTTGTGTATATATAATATAATATAGTTAGCTACCGATGACGAATGGATGATGTGAGGATGTTGGAGAAGAACAAGACGACGTCGTAGAAGGATGCCAACCGGAGAAGTGCGCACCGGAGAGAACCTCTATAACCATATCCATTGTTTTTGGCTTTTGTTTCTTTCTATTTGCTCCACTGTGTTTCTGTTTTCAGGTTTTCTCCTTATATACGTATGTGTTTGCGGGCCTCTATCACCGGTCACAACTCAACTTCACCGCATTGTTGTTTTTTTATAGGTGATATTTCTCCTATAGATCTTAAGAAAATCACATTTCATTTAAATAAATCAGTTTCATTTTTGTACATTTTCGGTGTAAATTATAATACTAGGGGCCATTTGACACAAGGAACTTTTTGATGTAGAAGAAAGTCATTCCTACTAATCATGAATACTAGAATCAAGATGACTAAGAAGGACTAAATTTGCCTAATTAGTGATAAATAGTCTCATATAAGTTTTGTGAGAATAAAAGAGTAATATAATATTTTTACTAAAATCTTGAAATATTTATCACATTAAATAATTTAATAAAATTAACATAATATTTTTATCAAAATATTTTTTTTTTAACTTCATAATAAATTTTTTAAACTTCTTCCGTGATAATATTTTTAAAGAAAACGTATAAAAAATTATAAAAAAAACTGTTTTCTGGTCATGTTATTTTAAAAAAAAAAATTAAAAGTGGAAAAGAAACATTTTGAACTCAAGATCTTTAGGAAATTAAAAATTTCTCTTATAAGTTAAAGTATGAACATCAAAGTCTTGTGTTTATAGTAAATATATTAAATAAGAAAAATATATGTAAGAATATTTTTTATCATTTCATCTTAAAATTTAATTATTGACGTCATATATATAGCTAAACATGTTCGTGCGTCACATGCAAGCAAATTTTTGGGGTGTGACATATTTTTATAGCCGAACATTCACTTGAAGAAAAATCACCAAAAAAGAGATATTTATAGTTGAACCGGATTCTCCAGCAGGACATTTTGATAAAAAGTAAACCTTAAAGAGGGAGAGAAAAAAAAAAGGCTTAAAGTGTGTTTGATTTGAGGGGGAAAATAGAAAGATGAAATATTTTTATTTTAAAATAGAAAATTAAACTGCAATGAAATAAAATAAGAAGTCCAAAATTACATTAAAAAAAAAAACAAAAGTAGAGTGAGTCACTCTGGAATAAGGTATCTATATGTTTGTACTGATATTTTTTTTCCTTATAATATCCTTTTATTCAATAAAAATGAGGGTTTTATTCCCATATACAATCACATGTTAAAGGAGATTCTTCAATATTACAAGTTGAATAAAAATGGTTCAATATATTTGCAAAAATACCTTTAATGGATGACACCCTTTATTTTCATATATTATATGAATGTTATTTTTATAATTGATTTGTTGTGGGCCTGTATTCTTATATAGATAGAAATTATGAGTATTGGCCAGACTCATAATTGACATAAGCCCAATTTATTTAAATTAACTTGTTAAAAAATGTTTATTTTAATAAAATAAATATTTTTCTGTTTTTCTAGTGTGTTTGTCTAAATTAATTTTATTTAAGAAAAATATTTTTTTTGTTTATTTTAAGAAATAAATCATATATACTTCTTAAAAAAATATTTATTTTAAAATTATTTTTTAAAATTCAAACAAACTCACCCATAATGATTCATGACTAGATAATTAATTTCTCCCCTTAAACAAACTTAAATGTAATTTAATTAACCTTAGAACTAGTAGACAGTTCTTCCAAAAAAAAAGGAAAGAACTAGTAGACAATTATAACTACCCGATTAGTTTTACATAATTTCTTAAATTTAACAACCAATTGGCCCCTCTCTCTCACTTTTCTTCAACTTTGACTCTTCTCTCTCTCTTTTCTTCAACTGTGACTCTTCTCATGAGGTTATATTTGGATTTTTCATAATTCAAATGAGGTAAATTTAGAGTTGTTGAATAAAAAAATACATGTCTTATAGAATCTTTGGTTTAATGGAAAATCTTCTCATTGGTGTCTTGTAGTGTGTTTGGTTAAGAGAGAAACCCTTAACTAAGCACACAGTTATTTCACTAAATCAACATATTGGAGTTTTTTTTTTTTTGGCTTTTCTTGTTTAGAGTAGGTGTTGTTTCTGAATAATAAAACAAATTAATAAAAAGTTTTTGAAAATAACCAATATTATTAACAAAAAAGAGACATAAAACTTAAAAAAAGATAGCAAACGAAAATTAAATTTTAAAAAAAATACTAAAATTGCAAAGAATCTAAAACTTATATAAGTATATAAATAGTATTAATTCACTAACATACATTGGAATCTCTCGATGGAATAATAAATTTCTCATTAGATCCAAATAATTTCTAGATCATGTAAATAAATAGATTTTTTTTTCAACTACGGTAATTAGAATCTTTGACTTTTCTATAAAATTTTGAAATATCTCATAAGTTTTGATCATCTAGATTAATTATGAGACTAATTATTAGAATTTAATCACACTTAAAATTTTTTGTCCTTTTCTAAAAGTGTATTATGCAATCGACTTTAGATCTTTTCCTATAAACTCAATTATGGTATAAACTTAGTTAGAGCTACACCCATTAAACGAATAATAAGCCGGTTAGCTTCTCTATAACTCCATAACATTAACATAGTTTTTCCAAGTTCTTTTCTCCCGGACAGAAAGTCGTACCCAAAGTAAACATGAAGAAATGAGACGTTGATTCGATAATTCAATTGTTAAAAAGCCATTAAGATAAGTTGATTCCTACTTTTCTTTTCAAATAATTGCATTCGAAAATATAATCCGTAAACAAAGCAGGACGAGTCACTTTACAAGATAAAAAGTAAATTAAAATAAAGAACACAGTATTAGAATAGTAAAATCCGATGCCTTTCAGACACGGTTCTGGTTTTAACTTGGAAAATGAAATGATGGGTAAAGTATCCAGCAATTGCTGTCCTTGTTACAGAAAACGTACTAAAAAATTGATGCCTTTCTTTTAACCAAGATTCTTTTTAGTGAAATTTCCTTTAACCAAGATGTTATTCCTAATAATCAAAAAGCGATTTACAAATCCATGATTTGTATCAATCAACAAAAGAATAAGCCAGAAACAAATTAGGCACAATGTACATACAAATAGATTAATCAATCAAATTGAAACCCACCAAAATAACCAAACTATAGACACATGAACTAGCCAGCAAGTGCCAGAATCAATGTACATGTAGCATCATAATCATCACCACCATCATCGTAGTCACTTCATCATAATTCTGAACTCTTCAAAGCTAAGCATGCCATCCCCATTCAAATCAAACCTACTTATCATCACTTTGCACTCTACCATTGACTTAGATTCCCCTAACTTCTTCAGCATCCTCTTCAAGGCCTTTGGAGTAATAAACCCACACCTCTCCGTATCATACATATCAAAGGCTTCTCTCAAATCCTTCAAGTTCTCTTCTTCTCCAGCAGCCTCCATCAGATTCATCAAATCGTCCAAACACAACAACCCGTCGCCGTCCGAATCCAACGCCTCGATCGCCATCTCAGCCTCCTTCAACATAACCTCACCACCCATCATTGCTATTCTGTTCCTTAGCTCTGAGGGTGAAATCTTTCCATCACCGTCTTCATCGAAGTACCTTAGCACACGCTCGTATTCCGCACCCCTCATCATTTTTCTGAACAAACAAATAAATAAACACGTGTGTACTTGTTTGATTTTACTTATGAACTAAAAATATTTTGATTTTGATGAAACAATTTGGTTGTGTTGAGGGGTTTATATAAGTTTTGGTACGGTGGTGTAAAAGGCGTGTTAATAATTTAGTTTTGCATGTTCCCGGAAGAAGAAAACGACACCAACGTCACGACATATGTAGTTAGTTGAAGTTCAATTGGATAACGCGGACCAAGAATTTAATAAAAATTATGACTTCAAATTCGAACACCCTTGAACAAGCAATATTTGCGGTCAAAGTACTCGTGAATTAAATTGAAAGGAGTATTATTTTTTATTTTTTTAAGAATAAATAGTCAAATTGTTTATGAAAGTATGATGTGCGGAGAAATTCATCCATGAAAAATTAAAAATATAAATTTAATATTAAATAAATAAAAAAAGTGACAAATTAATCATATAATTAAATTTATCAGATTATTTTATCGTTAAATATAATATTTAATGATCTAATTAATAATAAATTATATTTTTTTAAGAATTAATTTGATATTAAATTATAAAATTTAAAAATTAATTTATTATTAAATTATTTGAAGGATTAATTTGTTACATGTTTTACACATCTATAATTAAATTTAAATTTTTTATTTATTACAACCGATTAGTCAACGCTTCATATGATTTGCAATTGACAATCAGCATAGTCACCCAATGAACGAGCATCCAAGAGGACCAAGACGCGTCGGTGGCTCAGTGCCAACCCAGTCACACGGTGGCTACACACCTCCTTATATTAAATCTTATCCGTGCCAATTGCACCATTCGTATTTTATTTTTATACAGCTAGCACCTAATAAGTTACAGATCATATACAAACATAACGTTTTAGAAGTTTTTAACAGTTTTTAATACTAACTTTTATCTTGAAAAAACATTTTATTTTTATAGCCTTAACTTGCACACTCATTATGTAAAATAAAAAAAAAAAAATTATTAAAAATCTGTGAGTATGTAGTATATTATATTCTTATTTTAAATTTGGATGATATCATAAGTAAAATATTAAAAATACGTTAATTAATTTAAAGAATGTGGAATAAGAATAAAAATATTCAAAGCTGTAAAAAAATAATTAAAGTTATAAATTGAAATTTACTAAAAGAGAACAGTGTATATATATATATATATATATATAAATTATCTTCAAAAAATCATGATTAAAAAATAAATTGCTCTTAACAACTCTAACCTATTATATAAAAATATAATTAAGTGTACTTCTTTATTAACATTGAAAAAACTGAGAATATCTCATTTTTATTTATAATCATTAAAATGATATTAGTATTAACGTTGTAAATATATTATTTATGATTTTACAAATACTCATCAGTTTTTTACAAATATAAATGTTCATAGTTATTTTCACTGTTATTTTAATTATATATTAGGATACTATTTTACAATTAGTTCTTATATCTTACAGTTATACTATTATGCGAATAAGAATTTATTATAATTTTTATTTTTTAATATTCTAGTATCATTTATTTTGTTTGCATAATCAGGATGTACTCTGTCGAAGCCTATATCAAATTTCAAACGTTGAATAAGAAACTCAAGTATCAAACTATTTGTGCTAATAACTTTTAATATTATAGTATTATCTTTTTTTTTCACTTCTTTCAACAAATATTTTTTTATAAACTTGAACTATGTTTCGAATTAATAATCACATATTTAAGGAACAATATCATCTATTAATCATGTTTCACCATAATTTTATGATTGGTTGTGTCATTAATTATTATATTTTTAAATCTTTTGGTAGGTTACTTCCTTAAAAAAATCTTCGGTAGGTCACTATACGTTCATTAAATGCATTGATTTTTTTACAAAATGTTTTTTCTTAATATTATTAAAATATAGCATATATAGTTTTTACTTAATTTTATTATTTTTTATTTATTTTAAATAATAGAATATTATTATCTATGCACCCCCAATTAAAAAAGGAACAGTATTATCTGTATTTTTGTATTATTAGTTATATCATTTTAGATTTGTAAAATATGATGTTATTATTTATGATTTATGTAATATTTTCTGTTACTGTTATGTAATATTTTATTAGTATTTTATAAATGTTTATTGTGTGCTGTTATAAAATATTATTCCTGTTTTAGCATTATTTTGTTTTATTTTATAACAAAGTTAGATTACAAAAAGAAAAAGTCATCCAGAATAAAAAAAAAGGAGGAATGGGAGGGAAATTATCAATTTGTCACGTTTTTTTTGTGATATAAAATATTCCCGTTTAGTAGTGTGAAATATGACATTATCTTCTTTTGTTGTTTTTTTTCTTAATATTGTAGAGCATATAGAAATTCTATAATACAGATGACCCGTGCAAATGACGTGGTAATAGTTGTGTTGTGATTTAAGTAGCGAGAACGACTCTGCTCCTCAAAACAAGTTGGTGTAATATTACTGATTACACTATGTGCAGGATCCAGATGCCGGTAGGAGTACTTGTGAAATTAGAATTAGAAATTAGTTTATATTAATAGTTTCATTAAAAAAATATTTTATTATTTAATAATGTATTATTAATATATTTAATGATACAATTTCTTGCTTTAAATAACTTTTTGTTTTTTAAAATAATAAAAGAACATATATTTTTATCAATAGAAAAAAAATCATTTTTATATTATTTTCACCAAGTAATAGCGGATAAATAACGACATTAGAGTTTAAATTTCATGTGAAAATAATTTGGAATCATGCTTTATTTTCTATTTGCAAATTCTAAAGTTGTCACTTAAAAAAATTCATAGTAATTTATTTTGACCTAAGGTTTAGTATCCAAATGTTACCTATAAGATAATATTACTTGTCAATCATGTTACACTTTGTTGATTTGTCAATCTTTTTCTTCCTTGTATAGTTTGAATAAATATAAAGTAAAATTTACAAGAGATAAATATTATTCTTGAATAAAAGAGATGGGGTCCAGATAATATACATGGAATCAAAGATTTGAACCTTCGATCATTGTAAAAAAAAAAAAAAAGGCAACCATGTGATACCAGATTTTCTTACCTCGAAAAGTAGTGTTCAACAATAAGCAATGCAACGCCCGTTCCTACCTTCCATTTTGCTTAGAAATCATGTGATTCTAAACAAAGCAAAGTATATTATTAAATGAACTCCCGAAGATACGGAGAAAAAAAAAAAAGGTAATTTGAGATGAGGTCCCTCACGAACGGAGCATACTCCGGATCTTTACTTAGTAAAAGGTTCTTCCATGTGGATCACAAAGCAAGGACTTCAAACGGGTTCCTAGTTACTAACATCAGTTTGCTAACATTCCATGAAAAAATAATCATAACTATAACATCCGTCTCATTCACAAATCACAAGAGAAGATAGTAATTAAAGAGGTATCTATTCTCATTTTTATGTTTATTCAGTAAACTTACATCATGAGTAATTGTTAGTCATGATTTGATTCATTTAATTTTCAAAAACAAATGTTCAAAAGCCATGTTACAACATTACATTTGCATCATTTGTGTTTTTACATAGGTTGTGTTATGAAAATCAGAAAATTCAATGAAATTTTCTTTTCCTTGGAGATTAAATCATTTTGTGCATTCGCTCTCTGATATTTCCTTCCTTTCCTTTTATTTTTATTGAACATTATTTTGCGATGTTGATCATTCAATTTCCCTATTTCTTATCTTGTTGATCCCTGAATTTTGGTGAAGTTTAGGCCAGGATGAACATGCAAGATGCAGGTAGCAGAGATAATCAACAGAAAAGAGCAAAATCTAACAATGAGGAAGATTATGAAGGAGATCTTATCAACAAATTACCAGATGGAATCCCTGTAGCCATTTTATCTAAATTGCCAATAAATGAGGCTGCTAGGACCAGCATCCTCTCAAGAAAATGGAGATATCTATGGACCTTTTTTTGTGGAACCTTAGAATTTGATGGTTCACCAATTATGAAAGACATGAAAAAAGACATTAAGAAGGCTGCAGGAAGGCAATTGCAGACGGCAATGGAGATCATGTATGATGCTGAAAGGCAAACATATACAACTTGGATCAATGAATTGTTAAGTTCACTCAAGAGTTCCACTCTACAAGGATTGAAATTTTGGTTTCATGTGGGTACTGGGTGTGATGTTGATAAGTGGATTCACTTTGCCATTCAAAAGAAGGTTCAAAAGCTTGAGCTGTATTTTGGACATACATTTGAATATGTTCTTCCATTGCACTTGTTTAAACTAGAAAGCTTTAATTCCTTGCATGTTTTGCGTCTGAAATCCATTACTGTGACCGAGGAGATGCTGGAGTATTTACTGTGTCGCTGTCCATTACTTAAAACGTTGAGCTTGGTTAACTCGGGAGTTCCAAAAACTATGAAGGTTTCAGGTCCATCACTCAAGCTGAAATGTCTAGAATTGGTAAGATGCTGGGAGCTGATAAAACTAGAAATTTTTGCTGAGAATTTGATGTCATTCAAATACTATGGATCTCATTTGGACACAGAATTTAAGAGCGTTCCATGTCTTGTGGAAGCAACATTTGGAGGATCCTTTGTGGAGTTCACTAGAGAAAGTTTTCTCCCACAAATAAAAGTGCTTAAATTGGATATTACACAAAACGAACCTCAAGTGGTATAGCCTTCTTTTTGCTCTTCCTTTTTTTATGTTGCTTTCCTTGTTAGCAAGATCGATATCATTTTTCTGTCTTATTTTCAGCTTTTCCGGCTAAGTCAACTTCCCAAGTTAAAAAATCTCAAGCATTTGGAGCTGGTTGCCTGTGTTGATGATGGTATCACACTTGCTTGTGCATTGCTATTAAAGGCAACACATTCACTATGGAGGTTCACACTCAAGGTATTGTGACCCTTTGTATTGTGCATCAAGCATGTGCATGTGCTGAAAAGCTAGGATAGTTGTAGATCTGAATATGCCTTTTTTCCATGTTGCAGATGCTAAATACCAAACCCTCTTTTAGAACAGAACGCAAATTTACAATGGAATCTCGGTGCAATCTCAAAGAGTTGGAATTGGTTGGGTTTTGTGGAGCAGCATGTGAAGTTGAATTAGTTATGTACATACTTGAGAATGCAGCTGAACTCCAGAAGATAATTATTGACACAAGGTTACCAACTAAACCGAAATTGAGACCGCTAGGGGAGCAATGCAAAACTTGGGATCATGAGGAAAACAGAAAGCGTGCAAGAGGACTTCAGGAGAAAATACCACCTTGGATTGAGTTTGTTTGTATTTGACGTAGTATTGGAAGCACAAGCATCATAAGTATTGGTATTGAAAACAAAATGCTATATATCAACAGTGGATAAGCATCATAAAAAGATTTGGATATTGTCATCATTTAGAATACTCAAAGTTATTTGCAAATTTTAGTTCAAAAGAAAATAAAGATTCAAGTGTTAACTGAATTCCTACAATTTGCTATGCCAAACTGCAAGAGGGATCCGATCTTATGTTTGTGCATACGGAACTAAATAAATAGGAAATATCTTTCCTTTTCCTTCTATGGAACAATGACTCATGTGTCTAAGCCACCACTATAAGCCAACACCACCTTATTCAATTTTTCACGTAGGCAACAACAACCACCACCCTTTATGGTTTCAGAAACTGCCTCTGTATCAATATATGCAGACGCTTTAATAACTGCATGTCAAGTAACAAATCTGGAATTCGGAAAAGAAACAAAATTTTCACAAAAAAGGGCAACTGTTGTATGAAGAGAAGGAGCGGTAACAGAACAAGCTCTTTCAACTGAGCCATTGTTACACGACACAGCACAAGTACAACGAGTGAGTGAGAGTGTTGTATACTGTATAGTGGTATTATATAGTATATGTTAGGCGGCGCCTTTAATGGCATGATTGAATTTTCATTGCTACATTGTGGCATTATTGATTTGATACAAAAGAAAAGGAGAGAAAAAATAGGCGAATAAATGCAAATTAGCAAAATTTAATTCATTCCAAATTTTAAACACATTGACAAAAAAAAAAAAACACGGGAGAATATAAAGAATGGGACCATGTAAAGAAACAAGAAACAATCCACCAGAAGGAGCTGCACCCGTATGTCTTTTAGTGTACGTGATGGCAAGTTTTTTTTGGTGTGGTGATGGTAAGTTTTTTTTTTTTTTTTATGTACTGGTGACGGTAAGTTACATAGATACATTATATAAATTTTTAACCAATTGTAAGGAAAAACACAAAAAATACTAAATTGTAAGAATAAAAAGATATTTAAACCAATTTTAAATTGCTAAATTACCAAAAAGCTTAATAATTGGGTAAATTAAGAAAAAAGTGTTGCCACCAATGACTTTTCGTCATAATTAGCAAATTTTAAAATACAAATAAAAGAAAAATTGCGAATATTAAAATATTATCTGTTATTAATAATGAGGATACCTATTTTTGATGTTCACAAATTTTAGATAATTTTACACTTTATTAATTTTTAAACTTCAACTATTGTTTTCTCCTAATAGCTGCCCACTACTATTCTCATGTTATTTGCTTTTTTTTTTTACTTCTAAATTTTTTCATCTTTTCCTTTTTTATTTTATTTAAATATTTAAGAATGGCAATGGATAGGTCTTATAGTATTTGTCTTCATACCTGCATTTAAAAATAATATCCATACTTAGTTACACCCATAATAATAATTTTAATCTTCATTTCTGACACCCGTAGCACCTATGTACTCAGACTCGCACACAACTCATAATTTACTTATAAATAAAGTTACTATATCAATTAGAAAAGTTATGGAAATGTACCTTTAGGTAATTCAAACATAACAGTAAAAGTAGGATGATAATGGATAGATCTAGATAAGGTCCTGTAATACTCATTTCATATCCACTTTATAAAAAAAAATACTCATTTTAACCCATATTCGTGTTGGTAGCAACTTTAATCTTCATTCTCGCGTTTCATTGGATACCTATATACCTCTATCCCTGGCTCATATAACTAGTCTCATACCCGTGGTGACAACTTTAATACTCATTAGTTAAATGGTTTAACAGGCTTCTATTTTTCAAAGATAATTTTTTAAATCAACCATAACATTGATTTATCAAAACTTACTTTATAAATAAACATTACAGATATAATCATCCAACATTGTAAAGATAAGTCATTGAATTGGTGCAAATCTGCACTACTAATTAAAACACCAACTAACACAAAATATCATTCATCATTTGAAATCAATCTTAAAAGAACTTGTTAACAAATTCATAAATTTATAAATAAAATAAATAATAGTTTAATATTCTTAAATAAAATATAACACAAATTTAATATAAGGTATATTGAATTAGAATTCACTATCCTCTATTAGATTGTTATTGTTAGTCATAAACTTAAGAAAATATAATTTTTTTTATAAAGAAATACATGTGTAATATAAATTATTTACCTAAGTAACCTACTTTTATATACCAGTAGGGTGGATACTATAGTAGCGTACCCATGCCTACATTGCACATAAATCCCCACCTCCATTCTTACTTCCAACGAATAGGTAATTATTCTCCCCACTTGTTTAAAACCCTTTTAGATTAAAAAAAAACCATTGTTCTAAAATTAATTTTTTAATCTTCTTCTTTCTTTTCCCATCTAGAAATATAAGTAGTTGTGATACTTTATCATCATATTTTTTTTATCTATGAAGATTCAAATTCGAGATCTTACTCAAAAAATTAGAATTTAATACTATTCAGACCAATAATTTATTGATATATTGTCTCATTTTAAAACTACATGTAAATATCTTAAATTTTTATATTTTATTCCCCTTATTTATATATTTACACCAATCCTAGTTTCTCACCTATCTTCTTCTGTATGATCATTATTGTTATTAATTTTATTAATAAACTATTCCTGTTAATTCAAGTTTATATGTCAATGCATGATATGCAAAAAGTCGAGAATATTGATTCGTTATATGTTTTAACAATAATAATATAATTAATAATTATAATTAAAAGTTGAGACAATAGTTTTTTTATTTATTGTTGTTAAAATCAGACTTAGGTCAACCGGTAATCACAACTTCAATTCTTATTCCTCATGTCTAACTGTGACTCATAAAACTACCTCTAAATTATATACAAATGCAAACATTTCTTTAAACACACTTGTATATAGTTTAAAATGATATAAAATAACTTTTTTTAAATATATATTAACATATAAAATAACTGTTTATATACACTTTTGTAAACATTTATATACATATTTACTAATAATGTTTATTTTATAAAATTAAAATATAATAATATAAAAATTTGTATAAACTTAATACTCATAAGACATTTTACAGTACTTACTAATGACAAAACAAGAATCATCTTAAAGAATAAATATCGACTAGCTCCCTAGAATATACTAATATATATAAATTTGCAATAAGATACACCTCTTCCTCTCCTTGTAATTGTCCCATATGCATCTGAAATCACTATACCATTTCCACATATCAACGTCAATATAAAATAAACACAATAAAAGGAAAGGAGCAGTAGCCTAGGCCATCTCTAGCGCCAAAAATAATAAAAGGAAAGAATAAAAGATCAACAAAATCCGAAAACTCAATCAAAGAACCAACATAACACAATTTCTCAAAGAATGGAGGGGAAGAAGGGCCAAAGACTGTTGCCTCCATTATCCAATCACAGTCACCATTTGCAAGGAGAGACAAAAAGGGAAAAATCAGAAAGAAAGAAAAAAAAAACAGAGAAAAGAGGAAACTTTCCTCTCTTCCCACATACGAAAGGGAAAAATCACACTTGGAGGATAAGAAGGTAAGAAGGTGAATCAGTTAAAAGTAGGTAGCATGAATGAAGTGTGGGTGGGTGGGAAAAGGTGAACTGTGAAGTTTTTTTCTTTTTCTTTAACCGTTGCATTTTGAAACATGTAATCACATTTTTTTTATAACATTGCTTGTTATTCAGAGTAATCATGTTAGGAACGAAAATGAATCAAATCAACTTAAAAAAAAGTTTCACTGGATTTGACCATTAACTTGTTAAACTTAATTTATGAAACAAATGAGTTGAACTTTAGTGAAATAATTAAGTTTGTTAACTAAATGAGTTAAATTTGAATTTGAATTATGTATAACTCAATTTGATCGGTTCATGAACCAACTTTATATATATATATATATATATATCAAATTATATTAGTGTAATTTTGATAATTATTATACTATTTTTATAATTTGATGTAGAATGACTTTTATTAATTCAATCATTGAATTATATCTATATATCACAAAGATCATGTGTATGGAATTTTATCAAAATTAAACATCAATAAGAAGGTAATCAAATTATCTATATTTTAGTATATTTTGAAATGTTTATATTGGATAAATTGTAATTTATATGTACGAGATAATAAATGATTTTAGATTAATATAAAATTTTGTATATATAATCTACTTGAAAGGAACTTTTAATCTAACCATGAATTTTAAAAAAATATTATTCAAATATTATAAAAATTGTGTAATAATTATCAAAGTTACACCTGTGTAATTTGATCATTTTTCATGTATATGTATTATATATATATATATATATATATATATATATATATATATATTAAATTTGCATATTTATTTTTAATTAAATTAACATTAATTTTTTAGTATAAAATAAACAAATAACGCAGGTAAAATAATTATAAATTTAATATATATTTAAAAAGTATTTATATCATTAAATTGATATAATTATAATAAATATAATTATTTTACATACTTTCATATTAATTTTATTGTACAAAATAAATGAATGAATAAATAAAAGTTTGTAAAATAATTATTTTTAAATTGAGTTTGAGTCAAAAATAAAGATTTATATTAAACTCGAGTTAAACCGTGAGTTGGATGATCTTTTATTGAGCCGAATAATCTGAATCAAACTTAGTTAAATTAGTTTTTCTATTTATTGAATGTTATATATTTCTTATTAGTTTAACTTATAGTGATTTAATAAAATAAAAACCTGTGGTGATAAAAAAAACAAATTAAAATTTTAACATTTTTATTTTTACACATTTGTTTCATAATTAAAATTCATATAAATAATTATTTTGATTTACACTGAAAATAATTTTATATAAAAATGTGGGATCTATTGTGAGATCCATCGTAAGTAAGTTAATAATCCAAAATATGAATTTTTTCATTGAAGTAAAAAATGATGTGTCAACAACATACCTGACACCGGTTATGCATAAAAAGTGAGTTAAAAACACAAAATGAATTCTACCATTCAACAAGTCCGAGTATTCTTGAAATAAAGTTAAAGAAAGTCATTGATTACTAAGGTGTTGTATCCCCATTCCCCCATCATATCGAATGGATAACAAGAAAAGTGTGAAGATGACATTAAAAGTAGAGTTTTTTTTTTTTCAAATAACATTAAAATATAATATTTTTTAAAAAATGAATTCTTGAAAGTTCTTTTTTTTAAATTCAACCTCTAGAGAACTCTTGAGTAAGAGTGGTAGATATAGTGAAAAGAGATTTTTGAGATAAAAACCCACTAAAAATGCTATAACAATGTTATTATTCTATTTTTAGTTTCTAATTAATCAATTAATTTTAGAAAAAAAACTAATAAACACAAAAATTACTTCTATAAATCATAAAATTAAATTTAATATCAGTATAAAACACGATACAAGAAATTAGTTATGATAAATTAGCGAGAATTTATCAAGTAGTAAATACTAAATATTACTTGATGGATATATTCAATACTCATACTTGATCAATATTTATTTTCATAAATAATATATCTATGCTTATTTTCAAAGGTTTTCTATCTTTTTTTATCAGTAGATTCTCTATCTATTTAGTAAATATAAATTTGGACCTACTATACATAATTAGATTTTTTTTTAAATCATGTAATTATTTTTTCTTTACATCTTTAATTAATATTAAAATAAACTAACAAAATGAAAGCGAGATTAAAATTATGGCAATTTGAAAAGTTATTATTTCTTTTCTATTCCATATTACATGCAAGATGATATTATTAAATTTTATTATTATAATTCTAATCAATTAAAATTTATAATAGAATAAAAACCAAATTAATTAATATTATTAAAAAATTTCTTATTGTAATTTTTATTAATTAAAATTTATAAGAGAACAAAATCCAAAATAATTAAAACAGTTAATGATTCCTAATTATAAAAAATAATTTTTTATTTGAGAAAAAAGTTATGGTGAGTAATCAATAATTTATTTGTGACAAATAATATCCTATATATTAAATATTTTTATGTTTACAGATGTTCTCTTCCGTGATAGAAAACTTTATTAATATTAAATTGATTTCAATTGAAATTGTAATTCTTAATTATTTGCAAGAATCATAGCACGGGGTGTCATAATTACAGATTGATTTAAATGGTCAAATAATCAATAATTATATTTTCAATCAGATTATTATGTTAAAATTTAAAATATTAATTAGTTTTACGAAACAATAGGTTGATTTAAAAATTGCCACATGGAGTTTTCCCTTTTTTAACATTTTACTTTGTATATAAAAATAAAATATACTCCAATCTCAAATATAAAAAAAAAATCATTTTTTCTTTTTTTAAAATATAAGAAAATTTTAATTAAATTTACTTTATTTAATTTTATTATCTATAAAATATCTTTTATTTAATTAAGGTTATAGTTTAAATAAATTTTTTTATTCTTGATATTAAATTTCAATAAAAAAATATTTTTTATTTAAAATTAATGAAATTAAATATAATTAGTTAACTTTAAACTAGTATCTCATATTTTTTTGTCAGAGGACTAGAGGGAATAGTCTATAGTATAGAGTATACATTTTCTTATTTATTAGTATTTACTATTTAATAGTATGGTCAAAGGAGAATTTAAATTAGAGTTCAACGGGAAAGTCTCTTACCGTTTTTAAACGTAGCATTCACGCATCCCATCACTTATTCACTTTCTAACAGATAAAGTCCACGTGTCCAATTCATATTGGTTGAGTTTCCATTCCCGTACACCAAACCGCACCATATTACAATTTCTGCGACCCTCCATTTTCATTCTCTTTTTTTCCTTCTTACTCTCATAGCCCTTTCGCCTCCCCAGGCTTATTTATTCCCCATTTCACTGCAAATTTCACCATTTTTTTACTCCTTCTCCCAGCTTGTGCAGAATCAGCGCTTCTCACACCACTTCTTTCACACGGTAAGAGAAGTGCTTCTGAGCTTCTCAGTTCTCATCACACACATGCCATACTTGTGTGTGTGTCCAAATGCGTGTTCCCCAAGGAACGAAACAATGCACGTTCAGTTTTGCTCACTTTTTCAGCTCCCATTAATCAATAATTAATACGAGCAAATTCTCTCGTAATAAGTCATTGTCACGTTTTTCTTTTGTATGTATTATTCTGAATTGTTCTTAATTGACTGAGTTCTCAAACGACATTGCGCTTTGGATTGGTCGGGTTAGGTTGCGAGAGCATGGAAGGGTTGAACTCTAGAAAGAGGAGACTGGTGCTAAGCGACGACGACGATTCTGAAAAAGTGTTTACGTTTAAAATCCTCTTGCCGAATGGAACGAGCGTGGAGCTAACGTTACGCGATCCTGAAGCGGAAATGCCTTTAGGGAATTTTGTGAGGTTGGTGAAAGAAAAGTACTCTGAAGCTCGTAAGCACTGTGAGTCAATGAAGAATACAAGGGACATTAACTGGAAGGGAGGTTCAATCTCTCTTCAAGATGCAAACGACAAGAAAATAAGAAACGTGCTTAACTTGAAAAACTATAAGCCAAACAAGTACCATATTCTACGGCTTCATGTGAGTATACCTTACTCAATATTCAATACTCATCCCATGTTCTGTTTCTGGGTAATTGTTTTTTGTTTATTTATTAGGATGTTTTAACCTAAATAGAATTATGACAATTGTTGAATTAGAATTTTAAAAGATTATTGTTATAAAAAAAATCTTATAGATTTTAAAAGGTTATGTAAGAATGAAATAACTTTTAAGATTTTTTTTAAAGATTTTTATGATTAAGATTTTGTAGGTCAAATTTTAATGGATTCATAAAAAATTTATAATATTTGAAAGGATATTATGGATTTTTAAGATTTTAAAGGATTCTGTTTAAGATATTTATGATAAAAATCTATGAATTTTGTCTATCTAATATTTTAAATAAAATTCATCTTGTACAAAGAATCATAAATCTTATAAATAACAAATCAATTTCTATTAGAATATATTTTCATTCTATCATTAATCATGTTAGTTGTATAAAAATTATGTCACAATGTCTATTAGTAGCATGTGATCATTCCATAGATAATGATCACACCAAACAAAAAATATGTCTAATAATTATTTCAAATCTCATTTTTTCACTTATGCATAAGTCAATCTCTCATGTTCATTAAAATTATAATGAATTAAATATTTCTCATGTTTATATATATCATGTTTATTTATATGTATAAACGCATAATTAAAATGCTCTAAATTAAAAAGATCTCTAATATCATATTTATCAAGACATATTAATTATTGATCGAAATGATAAAAAAATTATTAATGTCAACAACTTTATGGAAAGAGACAAGATATAATGTATAATGAAAAAAGAAAAACTTGTCTGTTTGCAAGAATAAAAAAGAAAGAAAGAAAGTCTCAAAAAATTTGTTTGATGTATATTTTTTACTAAAAAGTCTCATAAAATTTATTAAAACTTATCCTAAAAAAGAATCTATCAAAATTTGTATAATTTTAAATATAAAAAAACTTTTTTAAAATTATAAAAAATCTTAATTAAATAATAACAAATTTTATTGAACTTCTTAAAAAAAATTCTAATAATCTTGAATGAATACTACAATACTTACTTCTATTAATTAAAAATTTTGAACATGTGCTCTTTTTGAATCTTCAACATGTAAAAAAATAATGTTAATTGAATACCACGGATTTTCTTTTTACTTTAGTTTTGGGTTTTGTATTATTATTCTTTTGCTTATTTGGTGAATCTTCAACATGCGTGTGTTCTTTCTGAATCAGGATGGGAGTAGCGAAGTTGCCCAATCTTTTGAGGTTAGAAACTTCTGTTGGGTTTTGAACCCTGCTTGTAATATTTTTTTCCATGGTACTACAATGGTTTTGTTTGAAATGCAGAATATGTGGGATTGGACGCCCGACACTGATCTGTTACTGGAGCTTCCTGAAGAATATACTTTCGAAACAGCACTGGCTGATTTAATAGTGAGTTTATTAACAGAACACAGTTCAATCTCGTTTGTTTTGTTCATGTTTTGAGACTAATATTGCTATTCATTCATCAGGATAATTCCTTGCAAGCTGTGTGGTCTAATGGGGAGGATAAGAGGAAGCTAATTAGGTATGATCGTATGATATCAATGTGATAGTGATATTGTCTTTTTAGTCCTTTGCATAGCAAAAGGAAAAAAGAATCTGCAGTCTTATGTTATTTTAGTGTGATATCAAAAGTTCAGGGACTGAATTAAAATTTCTTTCTAACATGGGTAATTTGATCTTAGACCAATATATTATTTCTTTGTGTTACTAGCTGATTGTTAGTAAATCATTCTTAAAGTACTCTGATTGAACCTGTAGACACAAAGATGGAAAAATATATGCAATATATTATTATTATTTTTTAAATGTATGACAAACCTGTCACGGGTTTGATCCGGAAACAATCTTTTTACATATGCAAGGATAAGGCTGGATCGAATGACCTTCCCCATACCTTAGCATGGGGAAGAGAGCTTCTGGCACTGGGGTATATTAGTTTTACTGAAATGTATTATTAACATAAAAGAATATTATGCATAACGAATTCTGCAATACGCAGCCAATGCTCCTACAAAGTTTCACACCCTTGTTCACAGCTAACAAAAAAACAAAAACTATCTTCTTTCTGCCCTCTCCCACTGTATAAGACATTACTCACTAATGTCTCTCTCATAACTTATTCCCCTCTCTATGCTCCTTATTTCTCTTGCTATATGTTTTCCAAACCCGAGGCAATGGCTGAGTTAGAGTTAGACTGGACCAACTGAATCTTGGGACCTGACAGAACCTCAATGTATTTGTCCTGGGAAATCCATAACTCATATTGAACACTTTGTATATTTTATATTCCGAAAGAATCTTGTGGAAATTTTAGATATATGATTATTAATGATTACTCGCCACCATTGTTTGTAACATATTATTTTAATCTTTTCTTTATTTAATTATTTTTCCGTCTTAAAAAAAGTAAATAGTTGATTTTTTTGTCTTGTGTTTGCTTATTTGATTTCTTACACCTATGTTCAATGATCACTTACCGATCTGTATTTTATGATGCACAGAGTAAATCTGGGTAAAAGTAAGATTTCAATCTTCGACAATGGCCCAGGGCTGGATGACACTGACGAGAATTCCCTTGTGAAGTGGTATCTATCCGATTCTATTTTATTTCATGAACATTTTAAAAGTTGCAAATTAAATGCTCATATTCTTTTATTTAGTCAAACGCTAAGACATCTATGAATATTAGCTAGAGTTGTTTGTCAGCTAAATGCAAAAGCAAGATTATCTTCATTTTTCTGTCAAAGTATTTACTCTTGATTCATATCCATTTCATGTGAAAAATCTTAGTTTACTAAAAACAGTGTGTAAAACAAACAGCTCTAAAGTTTCTATTTTGTTCATGCACTATTGAAGTTACCCAATTAGCACCTAGTTTTAATTTTTTAAACATTACAACTTTTGTTCTTGATAGATTCATATTTGTCTTTATTTGTACTTTCATCTGACAGGATAGAGTGGTTAAATAATATTCACATTCAATTGAATTTTAATAGAAATTACTCAGGACTATTATCAGCTACGCATTTACTGTCTTCTATTGATTATTGATTTTTCATATTTTGAATAGGGGAAAGATGGATGCTTCTCTTCACAGATCTTCAAAATCAAAGGCAATCGGGGGGAAACCACCATACTTAATGGTGTTTTTAATTTTTTTTTTTGTTTTTTTTCTTCAGTTTTTGTTGATCATGTTTGCTATAACATGCTCAAATTTTGATAGTATTTTAATTTTTAAGCTAGAAGAGCATAACTTTATAAAATTTATATCTGTAACTAGATGTATTTCCTTGATATTAACTTTTGGTGAATGAATTTCTGTCTTTAGCTTATGCTCATAGAATGATGAAAATGTTAATCAAAAGGGGCGAGGGGGGAAATTACAGCTTTGTGTATTTTAATCTGATTTGTCTTCTTTGTTGGGGGTAATTGTGCAGCCTTATTTTGGAATGTTTGGATATGGTGGACCTATAGCATCTATGCATTTGGGGAGGTATGATTTCTTTGAAAAATAAATTGTCTTTTTTCTTCTTCGGTTCAGCTACTTCCTCCAAACTATATCTCCGTATCTCTCCTTTTGTCTCTTATTTATGTTATGTACACTTTAAAGGCGTGCTTCAGTTTCTTACAAGACAAAGCATGTGAAGAAAGTCTACACATTACATCTTGAGAGAGAAGCTTTGTTAAATACATCTAGCTCTCAACTCACATGGAAGGTATCATGTTTTCATAAAGATGCAGTAATTGGAATCTTTGGATCTTTCTTTTCTATATGTTTTTGTTTATGCTCTCATCTCAACACATTACTTTTATATATCTATCTTTTTCATTTAGACCGGTGGCGGAATCAGAGATCCTTTAGCTAATGAAATTAGGGACTCTCATGGAAGCTTTACAAAGGTACATAACATCTATCATCTTTTGGCTATTTTCATTCTTTTATCCATCATTACCATCATGGATTTTATTTTTGGCTTAACTACTCAATCATGTAATTATAATAATTAATAGGTTAAATATATTGTTAGTCCTTATAATTTAGCGGATTTTTTCTTTTAATTTTTTTTATTTTTAGTCCTTCTAAATCATGTTTATTTTGATTTAAATCATTAAGACTCTCTAAATAATACTCTAAACAGTAAAAAAAATGTTATGCCTAACTAATAAAAAAATAATTTACAAGGATGAGAAATAAAAAAAATATTAAATTACAGGACTAAAAATATATTTAAGTCCAATTAATGAGATAGATATCCTTTTCTATCATTTGTATTGGTGTTTCATTTTGCAGTTAACAGACAGATTTGAATTTTATTTACAGTTTTTTTAGGCTATTAAACTATTGTTGTATTAACTTGGAGCTTTCAACTTTTTTGGCTCCTGTAATTGTCCTGAAACTTTGTCAAGGCTGGATGTTGGATAATTTTTAAGACTATCAACTGTACACAATAATTTTTAGGCTAAAATACATTTTTAGTCCTTTAGGTTTTCAACTATATTCAGTTTGGTCTCTTATCTCTTAAAAAGTTCAAATTTTTAATCTTTAATTTTTGGGTTTCCAAACACCCTATTCAATTTTCTTTGACATGCCATTTCTTGTATTGATAGCTCCAATATCATATTTTCTGTTATATTTACTTGACAAAGTTGGCTATGTCGTTACTTATATTTGAATGTGAGCATGGGACATGTATTGTTGCAGGTTGAAATTTACGAGCCAAAAATAAAAGATGTTCACATAAATAGACTCCCGTCCCATCTGAAAGACCTATATTTCCCTTACATACAGGTTTGAATTCTTCCAATTACTTGAATTGAATGAAATCTATTTTAAAAGGCTAAATTATATATTAATATATTAGTTCAATGAGTACCAGAAATAATCCAACAAGAGTGTATCGGAGACTAACAAAGACATTGAACAAGTGAAGAAGACCTGCAGAATCTGACAACATTAGATTACTACCAGATATCATTAAAAGCTCTACCTTCTGCTACCCATGTTGACCGTTAATTACGATAGGTTTGTTACCCATTAGTTAGTTATATTAGTGAATTAATTAGTAATGTGAGATATTTTAATAAGGCATGTTTCTTCGAGAGAGAGAGAGAGGATGATCTTATTAGTTTGGGAAGGTTTGGACTCTTAGAGAGTGAGAGGTGAAGGTCTTGTGTACCTTGAGCAGTGTTGTAATTCATTTCTGGCTCTGTTACGAGGGAGTATTTTTAGAGAATTGTTGATGATTAACATAGAATCAGCAAATCCTTTTTGTACAGCTCATTAGTTTTCATGTACATAATTGTGAGCTATAATTTTTGTCTTTACCATATCTAGAATTTACATGGAGATTAATTCCCCTGATCTCTAGGTTAGGTTATTGCTCTTGTTTCTGTCCTCTCATGTACCATTCACATGTTCAAGGGAAGATAAAATCTATTTCCTCATGCTATCAGAGCTTGATCTGAACCATCCTAAACCTAGTGTCTCCTCCAAGTCATAGGAGACAAGAAATCTGATGAATGGCTTGAGATGGGATCATTTCCCACCAGCTCACACGATGGGCTTACTCACCTCATCATTGGCCATAAACTGAATGGTCAGAACTATACACAATGCGTAAGGTCAGTCAAGATCTTTCTTCAAGGAAAAGGAAAGGAAGACGACATCTCGGGAGATTCAGAGTGTCCCAAGAAAGGGGACACAAATGTTCAAAAATGAAAACTTGAGAATAGTCAAGTAATGTCATGGCTGCTCAACACCATGACAAATGAAATTAGTGAAAATTTCATGTTTTATGACATCCCAAAAGATACATGAGATGCAGTGAAGGAAGTGTACTCAAACGTGGACAACACATGTTCTTTTTGAGATAAAAAGCATACTCCATGACCTTCAACAGGGAGAGTCATCTGTTACTGAGTATTTTAACGTGCTCTACAGACATTGGCAGCAGTTGGACATATATGAAAGTTTCACGGTGTGGTACAAAGGATAAGAAGAAATATAAGGAGCTGGGGACAGATAGGATTTACAAGTTCCTATTGGGACTAAACAAGGATCTCGATGAAGTTCGTGGAAGGATCCTTGGATTCAAACCACCTCCCAAAATTCGGGAAGTCTTCTCAAAAGTAAGAAGGGAAGAAAGCAAGAGTAAACTCTTATTGGGAACATCCATCTCAGTTCCATCCATTGAGAGCTTGACAATGGCAGCAAGAGGAAACCAGCCTCGACCACCACAAAAGAAAAACCACCCCTGGTGTGATCGTTGTAAGAGGCCAGGCCACACCAAGGAAACATGCTGGATCATCCATGCAGTTCAAAAGTAAGGAAGGCAGAGGCAACACAGCCTTTAACCATCAACAAGCTGAGGTAAATTCTAATTCATCTTCATTCAGCAAAGAACAAATGGAGACTCTTCAAACACTGTTTCAACAGTCTATGGTAACTGCAAAACAAGGTGGTATTGTTGTAGTGGCTCAAAGAGGTAATATTTTACATGCCCTAAACACTAGTGAAGAAAGAACAAAGTCATGGATCATTGACTCAGGAGCTTCGGATCACATGACTGGAGGCTTTATTTTGTTTAGTAGTTATTCTCCATGTCCTTATAACTATACTGTCCGAATAGCTAATGGGACTCATTCTAAGGTCATGGGTAAAGGACCCATCATTATTTCACAAAATATTACACTTGAATTAGTTTTGTATGTGCCAAAACTTGATTGTAACTTGCTGTCCATTAGCAAGATTACAAGAGATTTGAAATGTGTTACTAAATTATTCCCAAACCTATGTGAATTTCAGATGTTGGAGTTGGGGAAGACGATTGGCAATGCTGAAGAGTGTGTTGGACTCTACCTCCTTCAAGTTGAAAAACCAAAAGAACTCAAGAACCATTCTTATGTAGCAGCATCAGTTCCAAGTAGTGATAATTCTGTCATGTGGCCCTGTAGATTAGGCCACCCAAATTTCATGTACTTGGAAAAGATGTTTCACTCATTATTCAATAAAAACAAGAAACATATTCAGTGTCAAATCTGCCAATTGTCTAATCATACACGTAGCCTTTACCCACCCCAACCCTATCAATCTTCCAAACCTTTCTCACTAGTTCATAGTGATGTATGGGGACCATTACGAGTTCGCAACGTTACTGGCTCAAGATGGTTTGTCACCTTTATTGATGATCACACACGCGTCACTTGGGTGTTTCTAATGAAGGAAAAATCAAAAGTTGGTAGGATATTTGAAATCTTTCATAACCAAACACAATTTCAAAGTAGGATTCAAGTACCTATAACTGACAATGGTTGTGAGTATTACAACCTTGCTCTAAATTCCTATTTTGAAGAGGTTGGAATTGTTCACCAAAGTTCTAGTGTGGACACCCCCCAAACAGAATGGGGTTGCGGAACGGAAGAATGTACACCTTTTGGAAGTGACTAGATCAATCATGCTAGCCTCCAATGCTCCAAAACAATTTTGGAGAGAAGTCGTCCTTTCAGCAACTTATTTCATAAATAGAATGCCTTCCCGTATCCTTGACTTTAAGACCCTCTTCTCCACACTTCAAATCTTCTTCCCAACCAGCAAAATATTTTCTTCCATTCCATTAAAAATCTTTGGATGTTCAGCTTTTGTCCACAACCTAAACCCTCACTTTAGCAAATTGGACCCCAAATCCATCAAATGCATATTTCTTGGATACTCTCCTCATCAAAAAAGATATTGGTGTTACTCTCTCCCCAAAGTTGGCATTCAGGGGGAGCAACCAAACACCTATCTAACTGAAAACTCAAAATACCAACCTTTGGCTCTTGAGATAACCGAATCTGCACTACTTCTGCACAAATTTGCACAAACCTTACCAGACCACAACCATAACGCTCAAATAACCTAACCTATACCTAAACCAGCAGAAAGGACAGCAGAGGTTGTGACAGAAACTACAGCAGAAACGGAACAAGATGTAGTTAAAGTTTCAACTACATTTCAATAGAACCATGGCCCAGAAACACGAGAAGATAACAGGAAGGTTTATAAGAGAAAAAGGAGGAAGGATGTAGAGTCAAGCACAACTCCAATGCAAAACTATGAATCCAACTAGGCTCTAGGAAATGAAGTTCCCACAAGTAATATTCTTCCTAACCTTGAACCTATTGATATAAATACAACATACTAATATTCTTATTGCTAAGAGAAAAAGGGTGAGAACTTGTACTCAACAGCCAATTGAGAGATATGTCTCCTATGGAAAAATTGTCACAAAAGTACAGCTCCTTTTAGCACCTGTTGATAGTGTAGAAATTCCAAGAAATATTCAAGAGACACTAGGAAGACCCGAATGGACAACAGCTGTAACAAAAGAAGTTCAAGCACTTATAAAAAATGGCACATGGGAAGTCACCAGTATTCCAAAAGGGAAGACAACAGTGAGATGTAAATGAATATTCACTATTGAATGCAATGTTGATGGCAGTATAAACGGGTACAAGGCTCGATTGGTTGCAAAGGGATTTACACAATCATATGGAGTAGATTATGAAGAGACATTCGCACTTGTTGCTAAACTCAATTTTGTTGGGGTCCTATTATTTCTAGTAGTAAATCTAGATTAGCCTTTACACCAATTAAACATAAAGAATGCTTTTCTAATTGGGGAGTTAAAAGAGGAGGTATATATGCAAATACCTCTAGGACTTAAATCACCCAGCACCTCAAACATGGTGTAAATCTCTATATGGCCTCAAACAATCTCCAAGGGTGTGCTCAATGCCAAACAAACAATACTATGTTTGTTAAGCATTTTGTGGATGGAAAGATAGATTGGTTTATTGTCTATGTAGATGATATTGTAATTACAGGAGACAATTATGATCAAATAAATCATCTGAAGAATCTTCTTGCCAAAGAATTTGAAGTCAAGGATCTAGGCCAGCTCAAGTATTTTCTAGGGATGGAAATTTCTCCCATAGAAACGGGATGCTTGAATGCAAAGCAGCCAATACTCCCATAGAACCAGTCAAAAGGAGTGAAGATGAGAGTGTAGCAGTTGACAAAGATATATATCAAAGTCTATTTGGAAAACTAATCCATACGAGGCCAGACATTGGTTTTGTTGTAAGCATGACTAGTCGTCCTGTGTCAAACCCAACTGAAATTGACATGAGAAATATGAATAGAATCCTCCAATACCTTAAAGGTACACCAGGTCGAGGTCTCTATTTCTAGAAGAACTCAAGCAGAGGTATTGAAGTCTATACTGATTTGGATTGGACAGGATGTCTATCTGACGGGAAATCAACCACAAGATATTGCACATTTGTATGGGAAACTTGGTAATTTGGAGAAGCAAGAAACAATCTGTTGTGGCTAGGAGCTATTTTGTGATAACAAGGTCACTACAAGCATGGGAAAGGAAAGAATCCAGTTCATCATGATAGAACAAAGCATGTGGAGATCAATAGACATATCATTAAGAAGAAAATTGATCATAAGATTACAAGTGTCAATCATGTTGCATCATGCCATCAGACCGGACATACTAACAAGCCATAGAGAGAGGGAAATGATACATAAGATATGTATCATATCCAATCTCTGGGTATGATACATATCTACCATCTAGATTGAGGCAATGTTGAAGATCAAACCAGAATCAATCGATTTTGTTTGTACTTCTCTTATTTCTATATATATATATCTCCCATGTACCTTTCACATGTTCAAGGGAAAATAAAATCCATTGATTCAGTTCTGTTATTAGAGCTCTCTTGATTAGAGGGAGATTACATGGTTCCGTCAAAGAATCTTGGCAAGTTTATAGTTCCTTGGAGGGAAGTTTAGAAACTTTCAAGAAAATCTGACTTGGTTCTCCAACAGAGGTAGGTCCAATTGAGAGGAATGCATCACACGAGTCAGAAAATGGGGGACTCAGAGATGGACTGAAGGCAAATGGGTGCAAGTTTATACAATAGGTTGAGAAGTATTTTCAGTTGAAAGAGATTTCAGATAGGGAGAGGTTACAAATGGTTACAATGGGAATGGAAGGGTAAGCTTGGTTTCTAATTACTCATGTAAATGCATTGAATCATTGATGCTCTGTTTTAGGCCTAAACCCAAGAGGGCTAGACGATATTTAGGCTGGATGGCGGGGTTTGGCTTGATCGTTAATGCTTCAACCAGTTGAGACCCTGATGGAACTTTGTTTGCAGCTGTCATTACCTTGAAGACAAGGTGAATGTTTAAGAGCGGAGTAGTATTGTTAGTTACAATATGCTATTTCTTTTTCGATTAGTTTTTAGTTATTTATATTAGTGAGTCAGTTATGTGAGATAGTTTGAACAAGGCATATTGCTTATAAATAAGCAAAGTGGTTGAGAGGTGAATCTTATCATTTTGAAAAGGATAGAGACCGGGTAGATATTATGGTCTCGAGTAGAGAAGCACTATTGTAATTCATCTCCAGCTTTGTTAGCGCAGAGTTGTATTAGAGAATAATACACATTTTGTCACTTTTCTTTGTCTATATTCTCTTTTTTTTCTTCATTGACCTGATGCAATTCTATATGACATCCCCTGAATATCAAATGAAGTCATATCTTTTGAAAGATTGTCATCAACCTGCGTTACTAGGTGTCTTTTGAAATGTTGGTGCTGTCATAAATAATAATCTGTTGGACTTTTGTTGTTTGTTAACGGAGGATGACACTTTCTTTCTCTTGCTCCTTTCCTTATCCCTCCTCTCAATTTGGAGGCATTCCTTGTAGTCAAAATTATTAGGCCTTTTTGGTGTTGGGGTACGCATTATACTTCATAGTTTATAAAAAGACGTGTTTTCATTAAAGAATGAAATAGAATAATCAAGGATGAGACTAGTTGAAAAAGGAAAGACAGGAAAGGAATGTAATAAAGCTAATTTTTTTTTATTTGTTTGGAAAATTAATAAAGTAATGGAGTGAAATTTCGTTGCCCTTGTTAGAGTTTTATAGCTAAAGAGCTGAGCTGTCCTGATTCTTAAGTTTCAAATAGTCGTTGTGATTGTTTCTTTTTAGTATATATATATCATGTATATCTTAACGAATCTAAAACTTCACCTAGCAACTAAAGAACTAAAATTCTTTAATCGAAATTTAATTTGTTCAAGTGCTTAAAAAATCCTTTTCTTCTCTTTAGAGTCTTTTCTATAAAATCTTATTCTTCCCTCAATTGAATATAATTGTTTTCAATTATTTTATTCTTGCAGTGTGATGACACGTCTGATAGAGGGAAGACTATTACACCTATTGAGTTTAAGGTTCTTGCTTTAGTGTTATATTTTCACAAGCTCATTAATATTATTATAGCTTTATCTGGTTATGCATTTATACTCAATTATCCAAAAAAATAATACCAAGTTATGTTGAAAAAAATACAATGTAATTTTCTAATTATTGACAAGTAGTCGCAATCTACCTAATTATTATTGTATCATATTCACATCAAACCTTAATGAAGATAATAAAGCATGTGTTTGGAAACAGTTTAAAACGTAAGTCAAGATTATCAAATTCGAGAGTTTATATAAATTCATGTAAATTCTTAATAAAAAAAATGAAACAAGTAATACTATAAAACTATTAATGACATATATGCTTAAGGAAATACTCTTAACACAATATAATAAATTATTATTTCAATTCATAATAAAGCAAAATAGGATATCACATTATAATGTGTAATAGTACATTGTACTAAACAAGATTAAACTACATAAATGACCAAATTATATATAATTCATAATCCTCCATCTCTTTTCTTCATGTCTGAAATGAAAAAACTTGTCATGCTATGAAAAGCATGTTATTGTTTTATGACTGCAATGGATTTCATTGTTTAATAGGTCAATGATGTTGATTTGACTGAGATTCAAGGTGGCGAGGTTGCAATTACTAATTGGCATTCTTGCAATGGTCCTGAGTTTGTTTTCCAACTTCACCTCAAAAGTGAAAGTATGCCTTTAAATCTCCATAAACTCTTTTTTTGTATACGTATAATTAAGATATGATATTGCTATATTGTTATGTAAAATGCTAATAATCTTTATTCCTTCTCTCCGTTAACTGTAAAGAAATGTGAATGCAAGTTTTATTTGAACTATTATATTTTAGGTTCAAGAGAATTACAAGCAAATGCACGTATGAGATTTGTATATCTCCCATTCACAAAGGTAACACACTTAGCATACGGGACCGATCTATTCTAAATCTCAAATTCAAGGTCGATCAATTAAATAAATATTTGCATATTCCAGGGAAAGGAGAATATAGAGAGGGTTTTGGAAAAGTTAAAGTCTGATGGGTTTGTAATAAGTGAAGACTTTCAAAGCTTTAGTCGTGTCTCTGTTAGGAGGCTTGGTCGACTACTTCCTGATGCTCGCTGGGTAAACTTAATTACAACCTTTGCTTTGAACTTGTAGTCAAACTTTCTTCTTACTATGGTTCTAGTTGCCGTTTCTTTTTTATAATCAAGCTATACAATTACTTTATGGTGCAATGCAAACAAAACTTTTTCAGTCTTTTTTGTCCATTCAAGTTTTCCCCGTGCATTATAACCATGCTGTGTTTAAGAAGTGAGCTTGTACAATTGTTATACTTTAGCACGGAAATGTGATGACACGGAAATCTGGCATATTGTAGAAATTATAGGAAATGATACAACTATAAATATATAAAATCAATCTAAAAGTAGCATAAAATAAAAAATTTAAATCATGAGAGAGAATTCATGTTCTAAAAATTTGAAGTGTCCATGTAGTATCTGACACTGTTATGACATGACATGGCTATTATATAGAAGTCTCCATGCGTTTTAGACTTAATATCTTAAAACGAGATTTTCGGGTCAGTTTTTTGTATCGTCTCATTAATGTCTACTTATTTGTTTGCCATCTTTTGCCTGTGATTTCAACGTATGCTTCAAAATGTGCTTCTTTTTTAACTTATATTTTTTTGTACTGTTGGTAACATATACGGTAAAAAAAATTTATTGCCTTTTGAAGGAAATATAAATTTTATTTGATTTTAGCAAATTTCAATTCTAAGTGCTTCTAAAAAATTAAAGTCATGGCTTTGTATCAAACCAGTTTGTCTTCTGTCAAGCTGGAAAATGATGACTATACAAACAATCTTACTTGTTGGCGTAAGCTTGAGCTTTTGTAGAAGCCATCTTTCGTCACACCAAATGACTACCACCAGCGGGCTTATTAGATGTAAGAGCGGGAGCAGACTTACTAGTCAGCAGATAATTTAAGTGAATAAGATAATATGATAGTTCTAATGGTTTTAGATCCTTAAACACTTTCATTTTGCTCTTAGTTCGTATATATTAATTAAAATATTATTTAATTTAATTGGCATTCAGTGAACTCTTTATATCTTTATATCATCTTGTTTCACTAATTGCTGTTGATTGTATTTAATTTTATTTAATATTTTGGCCAGACTTTACTTCCTTTGATGGACTTTAGGAACAAAAAGGGAATCAAGGCTCAAATATTGAAGAGATGTTCCCAGCGGGTGAAATGCTTCATTGGTACACCATAGTAACAATATGTAACCATATATTTCGTTATTACTATATGATTGTTTGCTTGGTCTTCTGAGAGACTTTCTAATTTGCAGAAACTGATGGAGGTTTCAAGCCTACACTGTCCAAGGTTAGGGTAGCAATTATTGAACATATTAGTAAATAAATGTTATTATATATGCCTCCACTATTCATACTTTTACATTATGTGCTCTTTAATTGAACACTTCATTGTACAACTATATATGTTTACTTTTATTTTTTAGCATTAATTTTCTCTTTTGTTTGATAATTTAATTTTAATACATAACCTTCAATACTTACGCAAATGAAATTGTTTATATATATTCAATAGAAGATTGCAGAAATACTTACGCAAACTCTTGGGTTTTCAGACTGATCTAGCTCACCACAATCCTTTCACCGCTGCTCTGAAGAATTTTGGCAATAAATTTTCTGAAAAAGAGAAGGGTATTTTCTTCATGCTAATTCTGATAACACTATTTAACATTGTTTTCATGATTATTGGATTCAAACTCATAAGTTATTTTAAATCTGCAGATGTTACTGTTGAAATTCGGAAGGCTACAAAAGTGTTAACTCTTTTAAAGCTACAAATGGAGTATCAGGATTGGATATTACAAATGCATCATCAGTATGATGAAGAAGCTGATTCTGGCGAGGATCAACCAGTTATCATTGTTGGCCCAGCAAATGAGAAGGCACTTGGCATCTCTTCAGATGGTAGGAGTCAAGGACTAAACAGATTTCTATGGTAGTCATATCCATTTCCCCAGCCCCCAAACAATGATTTTTCCCTTTCGCAGTTCAAACCAGAGTTTTGAATTAATGCATTTTTCATGATTCTTTTCCAACTTTTGAGCTTATCCCAATCTATAGTCCATAAACTTTAATAGAACAATATAAACTTATCATATATTTGCTTTACTCGAATAAGACCAAAATTGTTTATTCTTATCAATATGCAGTTATCAGAGTCCATCAGGTTTTGAACAGGAAGGAAAAATCCTGGAAACGTGGGCAGAAAATTAAAGTGTTGAAGGGTGCATGCGCAGGGTGTCACAGAACCACTATTTATGCAACCATTGAATACTTTTTGCTTGAAGGATTTGAAGGAGACGCTGGTGGTGAGCTTTGTGACTGTAATACTTGTTGACTATACCTCTTTCCTCTCTGATTGGGAAGTTAATCTTAGAGGGCATTTCAATATAAGCTAATAATTTAAGGGGGAACTAGTCACTGAGAAATGTCAAGTTTGTCATGTGATAGATATTGATCATAAGTGATGCACAGTGATGAATAACTGTTGGGGAGATGAGTAATTTTGATGCGCATCATATTTAATGTTAAATTTTGTAGTACATTATCGTCAATACTTTAGTTTAAACTGTATCGGTTATCGGAAATCGGAATTTCAGTTTAAATTTATTCAAATTTCCTTTCTTCCCGATCCCTTCATTACTACTGACAACTTTTAGTTTCTTTGTTATAGGAGAAGCCAGAATAATATGCAGGTTAGTTGTTCAAATTCTGGCTAAACTTGGTTTAGATTATCTGTAAAAAAGTTATTTTTCTAGATTATTAGTGCTGTTTATTTGGTTTTGAAGGGCAATAGATATCCCAGATGAGAATGGATCTTTCCTCTCTGTCGGGGATGAAGATGCAAGTTTGGAGATTCGTGGCTCTTTGTCTTTACCTATAAGTGTGATAGATTCTGGAAAGGTTTGTCGATTATACTTGTTTGTGTATTATACAGTTGAATGACATTCTGATTTCTAAGCAATTTTTAACAGGTAATAGCTGTTGAAAGTATTGAATGGGAAAATCGACTTACTAAGAAACAACAGAAATCAACTTCAATTTACTTGCCGGGTGCAAACCATTATGAAAATCTGGAGACTAATGGGGTTAGTACTTTTCCCCCTATAAATTTTATAATAAGATATTTATACTTCAAAAAATTTAGTTTGATACGGGTTTAGTTAAATTATACTTCAAAAAAATTTAAAATGCACAAAAAATTTAGTTTTTTCCAATGAGGTTGGCGAATATGGTAGGATTAAATGCTCTTTAACCTTAAGTCAATGTCTATGAGAAAAATGCTACATCAAAATTAGCAAAGTTTTTCTTTAGTTTATTACATCTATATACCAAAAATAAATAAAAAATTAGGAGTATTTTATTAATTGATTATATGCTTACGTATTGGGTTTTTAGTTGCGTGACATTCTGATTTCTAAACCATTTTTAACAGGTAGTTTCTGTTGAAAGTATTGAATGGGAAAATCGACTTTATAAGAAACAACAGAAATCCCCTTCGATTAACTTGTCGGGTGCAAACCATTATGAACATTTGGAGGCTGATGGGGTCAGTACTTTTTCGGCATTAATTTTCTAATAAGATATTTATACTTTCAATTTCTTATAAATTTTCTAGTAAGATATTTATACATTTGGAGGCTGATGGGGTTTAGTTAAAATGTACATTAAAAAAATCTAAAAAATTGTAGTTTTTGCCCATGAGGTTGGCCACTATGATAGGATTAAATGCTCTTTAACCTTAAGTCAATGTGTGTCTTGGATTTTCCATGACTCAAAAATTAACTCCGACCAAGCATAAACTTATATCTCTTAGGCTAATTGGGTTGAAGTGTTTCAAACATTTTTTATTTAGGATAAGTAGCTCTTGTTTTTATCATTTTCCTGTATAAAGAAATGGGCCTCTTCATTATTGAATTTTACTTTGCTCATTAATTTTTGTTGTCTGTTGAGCTTCTATAAAAAGAATTAACTTAATATTTTTACTGTAAAAATATGAAATTATTAAATCTGTAATTGCGGTTACCTGGACATATCATATGTAACAATAGAAAAATGACAGTTACATGATTTTTATACACGGCTTCGAGATTGTAAATATCAATAAAAAAATATAAAAAAAAAAAACTGGCCCATAACACCCCTCTAATTAATCTCTTTTCCTAAAGATATGGATTAATAATAAAAAAAGAAAAGGATATACAAGGATAAAGTTTCTTATTTTCTAGATAAAGATAAATAAAAAGATAGCTAACTTAGTAGTTATTTCGATTTATCTAGATAAGGGCAAATTAAAGGATGATTAACTTATTCCTTTTTTCTAGGATTATAGGATGTCTTCTAACAGTTTTTTTTTTCTCTGATAATAGTTTTGCTCTGTTTACATGCATAGCCTATTAATTATTTAGTTTTTGCTGATTAAGTTCCCCCAGCCAAGCTGTGGTAGTTATTCTAACAATCTATTTTGTACTTCATGCTATAAAAAGTTAGACCAAAATTATATTTACAATCCACTTATGTCAATGGAAGTAATGTTTAAAAATGTAGGGCAAAATGTATAAAAAGTTGTTCTTTCAGATTCTGTGTCGCTGTAATAATACTCTTTACACACTGATATAGATTGATTAGTCTATTTCACAGCTGTTGTTTCACATTTTAATATTTTCTTGTGATTGATTTTATGGTCTTACTGTTGAGGTAGCATTATTTTTTTTATTTACTAAAATTTGGCATAGCCCTGAACCATAATTGGTAGGAACTGTGTGCAGGTTCCTGTCATCAAAATGCCAATAGTGAAGTATGCTGGTCAACCTCCATGTACGGATAAGGGTATCATAGACCTGCAGGAACCATCACTTTATCACGAAAATAGCTTAATTGAGTTTTTTTTAAATTATGACAAGGTATTAGACATTAATTCTGTTCTGTTTTCAATTATATTTACTCTAAATAAGGACATGGAAGGATATATATATCCGCTTGAAAATTTATGATAGCGAATATGTTTACGTTACGGATATTCCTAAAACTTTAAAATGTTATGTGATTGCGTGAGATTGGTTGTATGTTTCAATCCCACCAAAATGCCTCGTCTCATAAGTGTTTGTGAAAGATGAAATGAAAGTCAATTGATTGTCTTTATTCATTTGAAATAGCAATTCCTTTGTCACTATTTGGGTTTGTCTTTATGTGCAGGAACTTTTTGATAGCATCTGCAAACTTGCTGAGAGAATTCAAAAAGTAGAAAGTCATCTTAATAATTCAAATGAGAAAAAGGCTGAAACCGAGCAGGAGATGGTGAAGCTGCTAGGTTGTAACCCTCTCTCTTTCTCTTTTTATCCATCTTATAAACATACGCACAACATTTTTATTGGAAAAAAATCATGTGTCACCTCAACTAAAAATAAAGTCATATATAAATATATAAGTAAAGAATAACTTTTATCTATTGAACTAATTTTTAGAGTTAAATTAGATCTAAATTCATTGTGGTATGGATTCACACACTTAGGTTCCAAACACTTTGTAGACAAAAAGTCATCTAACCTAATTAATCATTAAACACATTGCGGTATAGTTTGGATCAATTTGAATATTTGTTTTATGGTTCATGTTATATCTATGTTTTTAATAAATTGGTTTGAAGGTGGTAAATAAAATTTACTATATTAACTCTTCACTTTTTAATTTTATAATTATTTTTTGGTTAAATTAATTAAAATATTTGTATATTATTTGAGAATTTTTAATTAGGTCTTTGATCTTGTAATTAAGTCCTCATTGTTTTTAAAACTACTACAAATTATCATTTTCTGCAATTTCAAGCCGCTACAAAATAAAACTAGGGATCCAATTATAAAAATTTTACATCAAAGACCCGATTACAAATGTTAGTTTAATTAGAAATTCCCAAATAGTTGAGGGACTTAATAATTAATTTAACCTAATTTTGAGTAAAAAAACACATTTTATATGATAGAAAATAGTACGAAGAGAAACTTCAAAGTAAACCAAATCTAATAAACTTATATTAAAATAATATGTATCATAATTTTATAAATATGCGCACAAGTTTGATTAGGATTGGAACGAGTCCATTTCAAAATTGGATGAGAAATATGATCCCATTTGATAATCAAAATTTGGTTTTTGTGGTTTTTGATTTGTTTAATTTACTTTTTGCAGTTTGCATTGGGTGAGATTAGTTTAAGAACATTCCTAGTAGTAAGAAATAAATGTATTTAGCTGCTTTGTTGTTATGTTATATTATTTTAGCTGTTATCAGATCAGTATATAGGACAGAAAGTGCTTTGGAATAATATTCATTGAATAAAAATTTTGTATTTGATTTTCTTGTCTTGCGAGTTATATCTGTTGGAGGTGTGTGTATTTATGAATGCTAGTATTTTATGCCTTTTTCTGTCTTGTGAGTTGTGTCTTGAGTGTATTTTTTTTATACAAATATGCATTTGTGAATGATAGAATTCTTCGGTAACACATCGTATTGAGAAATTGATCAAAAGGAGAAAATGACGTTGTTGGTGATTTTTGTTGTGAATGTCTTAATTGTGCAGAGAAGGTTGAACCTTATCAATTAAGCATTATGGACTCTTCGTTTACCAAAGACGAATTGATGACAAAAATTAGAAGTATGGAAAACTCGCCATATTCTGTCTTGTGCAGCCTTTCTAAACGTGAAAAACCACCGAATTATTTCTTGGAAGATTTAATTGGTGTGGTTGCCCTTATTGGCACCGTTCAGAGACCTGAGCTTAGCAGGTTGTTTAATGCCCCCTATCTTTATACTAAGAAAAAACAAATAATTCTTCCATTTCAGTATTGTTGATAAAGAATAAGATTTTTTAAGTCTGTTTTATTTCTGATTGTGTTTAAATTATCTGCAGAATCTTAGCGGAATATCTTGGTGAAGCTAAAATGCTGGGTCTTATTTATAGATCTTTTGATACTGCAAGTTCCCTTGAGAAGTATAATCAAAAGGGAGAAATTGATTATGAGCGTGCTTTACATGCTGAAGCGGCTGCTCTTGGAAAAGCTATTAGTAACCGTTTCCATGTTATCTGCTTTGAAGATATAAGGTACTCCATTGCTTCATGACTGTAATTTTTCATAGTTATATGACTACTTTTATAATTTATACATAAAATATAGGCCTAGGGCAAATGCCTTGTTATGAGGTGCTTCTTATTTCATTTTAAAAAATTATGCTTGTGCATTGGTTTGACAGGCCTTACACTGGGTGGTTGCATGATGATTCTCAGAGAAGGCTAGCATTGCCAAATCCACGCATTGCAAACGGGGAAACACCAGAAGGTTTTATAGGTTATGCTGTTAACATGGTTGACCTAGACATAAATTCCTTGCAGATTATGACAGCCTCGGATTTCGGATTACGGGAAACAGTGTTATTTAATCTTTTCAAGAAGCTTCAGGTTTACAACACAAGAGAGAATATGGTGGCTGCCCGTACCTGTATAGAGGATGGTGCTGTTTCGTTAGATGGTGGCATTTTAAGTGAAAATGGAATTCTGTCTCTTGGTTACGGGTCTCTCTCTCTCTCTGATAAATACTGTCTTCTGCATCTGCTTTATGTTTACAATCATTTTTGCGTGGAGCTCTTAGAACATGATGCCTACTGCCTAACACGTTAATTTGCTGCGCTCATTGCACAAATTATAGAAATTTTGTATAATTTTATTTTTATTAAGACAAAAATAAGAACAAAATAGAGAGAAATATGAATAAGAATAATAGAATTCAAGTGTTCGACCTGTGTTAATAAAACACATGGATCAAATAGTAGAAAATCAATGAATAGCCTGTCAATGGGTCCTATTTATTTCGCCATTACCATTACATGGTTCTAGGAGGATGAGGCTCGAAAATAGGTATAGACCTAAGACAACAACATCCTTCAAATGCCTATTCTTCTAAATATGATATTTCTTTCAATTATTTTTTACTTGTACATGTACTAATATGTTATGATTGTTATTTTGGGGGTTATATTACTCACTTAAATCTTTCGGATTTTTAGGAACCCTTCTATATGTTTTCCTTGTGAGAACCAGAAGGTACTCCCTCGGGAAATTGAAAAAATCTTGCCACAGATGGAAGGGAAGAAGTCAGATCTAAGGATGATTGAAGAAAGAATCAAAGGACTGGAACATTCTCGTGCCAAGTATATAAAGAAATTTAACAAAAAGAAGGAGAGATACGATAAGGTTACGGATAGAATGAAGCCTATGACTGAACTTTTGAAATATAAACCAGAGGCAGGGGACGGATCAAATTCATCTGGTAGGCTTAGTTGATTGTACATTTTTTTTATTTTGTCATAGAGAGCATATTGTATAGCTTGGGCTTTGGATAATGTGCTTTCATGTGATGTTCTGCTGAGTTAATTTATGCTGTATTTCAGTTTGAGTATTCGTCTCTGTCTAATTGTCTTTGAAGCTCAATACATATATGTGCATTGAATGGGTAATGTGTAATGGTGGAATCCAATTGAGATGTATAAATTTGCAAAATGTTATCAGATGTCTAATGCGCAAAACCATGAAAAGTAATGAGAAATTATATTTACACAATGATTTTATAGAAAAAAATAATTGTATAGTAAAAAGAGATATAAGAAGAAAAGAGAGGAAAATGTGACAAAAAGTTTTAGGCTTTACACTTTCTCTATATTTTTGTCTAGACACTTCTCATATACTATTGTAAAATAAATTAAATTTTATAGCCCTATATTGTACAGGTTAAATATGTAAATTCTATTGTTATATTTGAAGAAAAGGGTTAACTAGGTATTTAGTCATTGGAGAATTTCAATTTCTCAAATTTTTTGTTCATTTTTAATTCCTCATTTTTTTATATTGTTCATAATTAATTCCCAACATGAACTAAAAACATAAAGGATAAACTTCAACCGCCATACATGTCCTTATCCAATGCACAAATGAAGAAGCATGCAGGACTAGCAAGTCCTTAACAACAGAGGAGGACTGCATGAGACGAGATTTTGCTGTATTTCTGAGGAGGCTGGTTTTCTTTGTTGTCCTTCTTTTCTTTATGTAGAATGTTCAGTACAGTACAGGGCTGTTGATCCCAATTCCCAAAACGTGCTTAGCATCACCTGGATTGGGTCACCATCACATCCGTGCATGGTCAAGTTGAACGGTATAAGATGTATAACTATAAGGCCTGAAAACTTGAACCTTAGTGGCATAATTGGTGCAGATTCCATATTCAGGCTCCAAAAGTTAAAGAGTGGTGAGCTTGGCTTAGAACAACATTAGATGAACTATCCCACACTCAATTTCGCATTGCACAAGCTTGACACATTCAAATATAAGCGCCTCTTTACTTATTAGTTTTTATGTGATTCCAAGTAATAAGTTGGCTAGCAGTAGTACCAAAGAGTGGCTAAAGTGACACAGACACAATGCAACAACCAGAGCCAGATCCTTATAAGCTACGCAACATTTGATGATGAAAGCTTGGGAACTGGATTGCTTTTGCAGTTTTGCCATCCCTTTACTTTATGGTAAAGAAGTCAGCAAAGAGAAAGAGGTAGTTAAAGAGCACCATCATGTATCTCCAATAAAAAAAAGGCCATAACTCGCAAAGTTCAAGTGATGAACTAAGGAAGGAGATTCTGAACTTGTTTTCTTTGCCTGAGATCGTGAAAAGTTCAACATACAGAATACAAAAATAGGATTAATCAATCCGATAATCTTTTCATAGCATTAATCTTTTCATAGCATTAATCAATGGTAATAAAAGGGGATCATGATATTTAAGATATGACATTTTTGTAATGCCCTTTAGTGTGAATTATGCACAAAATCAGGATTTGAAAACATTCTAGTTTCAGTGGACATGGACATGGTCATGGTCACCCATTTGGAAGTGTTCATGTTCTTCGAGATCTTGTACATGTGTTCTTCAAATTTTGTTTTTCACAAGATTTTTATGGGGCAGTCACCATAACCCTTCAAGCATATCCATGGATTCTAGAACTGTTGCACTTGGTAACACAGACGGTTTTGAAATGGAAGTTGCCACAGCAATCGGCATGTTAATAACCTCATGAGTCACCACATTTTGGTTCTTTATCATACCTATCTTCCCTAACCAGTCCAAACCCTTTTGATACCAACACAAGGCTTACTAGGAATTTGCTAATAGAGAAATGGGAAATGTAAAAGGAAAATTAGAAGCAGAATAATATAAATAAAGGGAAGGTTGTAGAGTAGAAAAACAGAAGAAAATGTTATTTTGGTACATGGCTTGTTACTCTGCTGAATAAGGCCTCTTTTATAGAATAAAAAGAAGTTGCGGAAAAAAAAATCAGATTGGGTTTCACTCGTGGGCTTTGCCTAACCAAGTCAGGAACCAACAGTAACCGATGAAACAACCACTTTGTTTGCTGCTTCTTATACTTTTCAGCAACTATATACTAAATATACAAAATGTGCTACCATGATGCTACCTCCTTTTTTTTATTTTCTTTTCTGTAAGAAAAGTGTACATAATTTGGAACCTTCACTGCAAGGATCATGTAATTTCGTTACATTTACCACTTATTTGCATTATCCTATCCAAATTAACTCAGTAACACCAATAATGACAATAGTAGTCACGACAAACAACGAACTGTGTCAATCCACATTTTCTATGGACAATTATATCAAGTACATGTTGAGAAATGAAATCTTAGATGCCCTGCTCAAGCATTGCTCGAACCTTCATTGGAAGACCATAAAGCCGAATGAACCCAGCAGCATCAGCTTGATCATATATCTGCCCACTCTCAAATGATGAAATGTCTTCCCTATACAGGCTAAAGGGACTCATTCGACTAGTTACAATAACAGAACCTTTGTACAATTTCAAAGTCACAGAACCTGTTGTGGTCTCTGTGATCTTCTGCATAAAGGAATCCATGGACTCCCGAAGAGGATCAAACCATCTGCCAGCATACACTAACTCTGCATATTTAAGGGCTAATGAATCTTTGACTTGTATTGTTTCACGATCAAGTGTCAAAGACTCCAACTCTCGTGCTGCAGCAAACAGTATGGTTCCACCAGGAGTTTCGTACACTCCTCGGCTCTTCATACCTACAAGCCGATTCTCAACCATGTCAATCCTGCCAATTCCATGCTTTCCACCAATCTCATTGAGCTCAGCAAGTAAAGATGCTGGTGAAAGCCTCTTCCCATTGACTGAAACAGGAAGCCCTGACTCTAATCCAATTTCCACATATCTGCAAAACATAATGCATTCTTTCAAAAATGTATAGTACTCTTTAAAGGTAAAACAGAAACTTGGAGACTGTATATAAAGTGAAATCACAAGAAACAAGCTTACTCTGCTTGATCAGGAGCATCCTCTGGGTCTACAGACATCATGTACATGTCCTTTTTAGGTTCATTAGCAGGGTCTTCTAAAATATCTCCCTTTAGTGTTACATATTGCATATATCAGAAAACAGCAACATGTCATTTCCAAAATAGTTTTGGAGCTAAAGTACATAAAGCATAACGCTAGATCAAGATAAAGTGTGGCAACTTATCACAATACAGCATAGAAATCATGTTGATGATTCACATGTTCTAGAGACTTCTGCAACACTATTGGATTCCTTGAAACTTTAAGTGATGACAATTTAAATTATTGAGGGACTAAGTTTAATATTAATATCTTGTGGGCTAAAGTGATGGTGCTTGTATTCTGGAAGAGAAAATGATGGTTTATTCAAAGAAAAAGCACATATGAAATAAATAGTTAACGAGCGTAATCTAATCCTACAATGAAAATGCATTTATGCATTCATAAATAGGACATTTCATTCCATTTTATTCACAATAAACACTATCATACATTCATACTAAACAACTAGCCTCAAATGAATGCTTAGGCTTAAATTCAATGCATGCTAGGGCCTAAAAAATGACAAATCTTTACATATAGCTAATTTCAACACTATAACTAGAGCTATACTAAAGATAACTGCAAAACATACCTCATGGCTAAGGTGCCAAAGATTCCTATCCCTGCTATATATGGATTTCTTTGTCACAGGAACAGGTATATTATGCTTTTTAGCATACTCAATAGCATCTTCTCTCCCTGTAATATCCCACTCCCTCCATGGAGCCACAACATTGAGCTTGGGGTTTAGAGCAAAGAAAGTGAGCTCAAATCGAACCTAAAAGTTTATATAGAAATGTGTTAGAATAAAAAAAATTGACATGATTTAGTGTTGTGAGAGCATAATAGTAAGACATGCCTGATCATTTCCTTTCCCTGTACACCCATGGGAAACAGCATCAGCTCCAACTTCTTTGGCAACATCAACCATGGCCTATCAGTCAGCAGGTATCAATCAATATGTTACATAAAGAGGGGAAAAAAGATAAGTACATTCCACTATCATTATCATTATATTTTTCTTCAATATAAAAAGAGTGAACAATGCACTAAGAGCTAACAGAAGAAATGACTTTACCAAGGAAGATGAATATATCAAACTTCAAGCAGAAGTACCTTCGCAATTACAGGGCGGGCCATTGAGGTCCCAAGCAAATACTTCCTCTCATAAATTGCACCAGCACGCAGGCAAGGAAATATATAATCTTTAACAAATTCCTCCTTCAAATCTTTTACCACTAATTGACAGGCCCCACTGGCTTTGGCTTTCTGTTCTAAACCTTCCAATTCCTTTATACCCTATAAATTTTAGTTTTGTTATGAAACAGATGAAGCATTTAAACAGGAAATTGGATCAAACAATTTCCCTAGTCAGAGGTTTAAAAACTTGATTACAGAAATAAATTAAAAAACACACAACATACTTGGCCAACATCAGCAGTGAAGCAAACAACTTCACAACCATAATTTTCTCTGCAACACCAAAATCCTTAAATAAAATATTAAAATAAGAATCCAAAGTAACAGTTAAATTGACAGGGAAAAGAATCACCAATTTTAGCTCCCATGGTTTACTACAAAACTACAGCAGTTTTTAGTTAAAAACACATCGGTTCATCTATACAATCTCAAAATGGTCTCTGATCTCTATTTACACATTCTACGAAAAAAATTAAACATTCTTTTCTAGAGAGAAATCAGTAATTAAAAAAGAAAAAAAAAACTTGGTCTCTAAGTCCAGAAGTATTTGTCATTCATATTTCAGAATATATAAGGGAGAGGAAAAATCGAATATTACAAACGCACAACAGAAGTCTAGCAGAAAAATGGGGGGAAAAAGGGGGCAACATCTTTTATACCTGAGCCATGGAACAATGACTGATGTGTCTAAGCCACCACTGTAAGCCAACACCACCTTATTCAATTTTCCACGTAGGCCACCACCTTTTGTGGATTCAGAAACTACCTCTGTATCACTGCGTGCAGCTGCTTTAATAACTGCATGTCAAAGAAAAATAATATCATTACAGAACTAAATTTAAATATCAAATAGCTCCAAATCAGTATTTCAAGCAGCAAACACAAGGTGCCTAAAATGAACTCGTATTTTCAACACAAACCATCAGTATTCTAAGAAGCTACAAATTACCCCTCCAGAAACTTATTTGTCTATTGCTGTTATGACATTATTTTGGTAAGAAATGCTGATTTTAAAAAAGAAAACAAGTGAAAACAAATGAATCAATTACAACAGATGAAGGCCTGTCTTGTCCCCAAGCCCCCCAATATATTGCGTTGTTTTGTCACTCTTGTGCTATATGTTTGTGCTTAGGAATCACTTATATAAGTTTGTATAAGTTGAGTTTATAAATCAAGTGAATAAAGGTAATATCATCCATGTGGGAAATGTGGCTAAAGTGGAAACAAAAAAATCTTACCTTTAAGTTTAGTGGCACCAATGCTTGTTCTTAGCCCCAACTACAAACAGCACAGAAATACAAATACCAAAATAAGGCCAACATAGCACACATAAAAACACAGACATCAAAAATAAAGATAAAAAGAAAACAAAAGTGGGGTCATGTGTGTGTTTGTAAAGATTGAAGTTTTAGCTTTTAAGAAAAAATCACCTCTTTGAATGACGAAGGCTTTGCCTTCCAGAACTGATGGTACAGAAGGTGCCCTGCAAATAGTAATCAAGGGAAAGAAAGAAAGAAAGAAAAAGAAAAAGAACTTTTAAGCATGCATAATGAATCATTGATCTCCCTTTTTTCGGGTGCTGCAAAAAGCTCTAAACTTGAGAGAACTTTACAATGTCAATGAAAAATGAATGAAGGGAAAGCTTCTCTACACAAGATTCGTTAGCATTTGAAAACTTGGGGTTTTTCAATTTGTATCATTGTTCAAAACATAACATTTTTAAGCAAAGAGGGTGATGAAGAAGTTGGAACTCGAAAAAGAAACAAAAATCGGAAGAAAAAAAAAGGGGGACCTGTTGTATGAAGGGAAGGAGCAGTGGCAGGGGTTGAACACAAAGGAGAAGCTTTCAATTGAGCCATTGTTACACAGCACAGCACAAGTTCAGTGAGTGAGTGAGTGTGAAACTATGAGCGGCGTCTTGTAAGAAACGAAGGGTTTTCAAGTCACATTGTCGCAGCTTATGTCAGTCTCTCTAATTGTAATATTAACCTTTCCTAAGTCATTTAGGTTTTTTTTTTTTTTTGTTATGCATTCCGTGTTATTTTTTTTTATTATTTTTGAAAATTCATTCCGTGTTATTTAATGGATAAAATTGATGTTTTTTTTTCCTTTATCTTATTTTTTAAAAAAACATTTATCTTTTAAAATATTTATTTTAGCTCTTTATTTTTAATTTTGAGCAAATTTAGTTCTATATAATTAGTATTAATCTAAGAGAATTTTACACGAATTGAATACAGATTCTCTTACAATAATATTAGATTATTTTCAAACATTGTAATATAATACTAACTCTAAATCAATAATTAAAATAGTGATATTTTATATGATTAAATTTATATTATATATGTATATATTATAATTAATATACAAATTATATTTTAGATTTCCAATAAATCATTAATTCTAAGATACAGATTAATTTTAACTATTTGATGATTTCTTTTAAATATATTAAAATTTAATTTAAAAATAAATATGAAAATAATAACTCTAAAGAAATAAGTAGTTAAGAAAACCAATAATACAAAAAAAGATTAAAAAACCGAGTAGTTTAAGATGGTTGAGGAAAAAATTGAGCTATTATTTAAATCAAATTATATTTTAAAAATAAAATATAATTGAATAGAATTAAAAAATAAACATAACCAAAATGATCAATACATGATATTAGGATAAAACATTTTGTCAAAAAATAGTTTCTGAAACACGTGTTCAAAATAGTTATTCTAATTTTCTGTTAAAAAAAATAGCTATTCTAATTTATAAATAAGAATTGTTTTTAATCCTTATAAGTGATATTTATTTTTAATTTTATTTATATTAATGTCATAATACTACTATTCCAATTCCATATATGCGTGAAATAATTTTTATTTTTGGGTGAATACCGTGAAATAATTATATTGATTATGTATATTTTAAATTAAAAAATTATAGAACAAATGTTGCGTGTAAAAAAAATATCACTTTTGTATTTTTATTTTTACTGTATTTTTGTTTGGGTCCATTTTTTATTTCTATTTTCATCTGAAATCTGAAAAGGGAAAAGGGAACCGCTTGCCTCTTGGAGAGTTGGACCCAGCTCCTAGCACAAACGTTAAATGTAAATTGCCAACCATTGTACCCCAAAGCAAAACGGTGACTGCATTTAAAAAGTAACTGCTGACAGTTTTCGTTAAGGGTGTAAATGTTTTTAAACTATATTTTATTGTTTATATAAGTTAATGGACGAATAGTAGCCCACATTCACACTATTTCTAACATACTATTAACTAAAATTTATTTAAAATTATTAATTTTGATAAATTTTATTTGTATATTAAAAAAATGCCAGTCGCATTTTTCTAATTTAATTTTATGCAATAAATAATTTACAAATCCGTGTATTTATAATGTCTAACCTTTAAAGTTAATAGACCAATTTATTTTTAATTAGGGTTTATCTCATTTAATATGATAATGAAACTCCAAAAAAAATGTGTATCTCATAATCGTTATATATATAAAAATATATATTACTAATTTTTATCCATTATTTACCAACTCAAGTACATAATAGGATAAATTTATTAACATTTCATATATAGAAACAAAGCTAGATTCATAAGACAAGAAAACCGAACAACAACTCCAGAAACTTACTTGGAACTTAAATCACTCAAAGCAAAGGTCTAGTTATTTGATTTGAGAGATAAAGACCTCAAGTTCATATGAGATATAAAAGTGCAAACGACTCTTAAAAACATTTCAACTATGATTTATGATTTTCCTCTTCTTGCACCAAACTCTGAATTTTGAGCTTTTTCCTACTAACTTTTGTCAGATTGATGTTGTTTGTACGAAACAATGTACTTTGCATCATGTTTAATAGTTGTAACGACAAGTGTTTGTTTATCACCATGACATGTTTTATCATGTTTGTCGCCCATACATGACTTTTTACATTTGTTTTCACATTCATTTGTATTGTCATGGCCATAGGCATATATGCTTTCTGCCCAAAAGGCATAACAATGAAAAACAATATATTTGCAATTGTTGAAAACATGCATACACAACCAAAACACACTACAATAATTTACAATAATCCTCTTTTTTGAGTTGTATATATCTTTAATTATACAATTCTATAGTAACGAATACTCTCATTTTCTTTTGGTGGGGTGAATTATAAGGGATCAAATAATCTTTACTAATTATTACTAATTACCTATTCATGTGTAAGTAGCAAAAAAGCAAAATGCTACATGTAGATTACATTGGCGTGTGTTAATAAATGTAGGTTATTTAGGAAAAAAGGAAAAACCTGCAAAAAATCTCTTGTTTCAATAAACCAGTGCTTTTCATATCAATGCTTGTTTGAATTCCTTTGTATAGTGGACTTAAGGAAATGAGAGTGGTAGCTCCATTAAATGAGTTGATAAACTAAGGATACTTATCAAGTTGAGAGGCATGATATTGATTAGGGACTCTCTAGTGATTTGGTGTAACGAGCAACGAGGATCACGAAACTACCACAAGATTAGTTATTTTCCTTGTTGTTAATAAAATCATCAATTCAATGTATGCATTTTTGTAACTTTGTTTTGAAACATTGATCATCAATATTAAGGATTGTACAAACTGTCAGTGTAAGTGCATATTGGATGATCTTTAAAATTCCATTTTGCCCCAAGAAATATATTTTAAATGCTCAAATGGTTACCAATTTTCTCAAAAATAAAATAGGTAAGAATAACAACACAACAAGATAGGTTATATTACCTTTTTTAAGACTGGATATTTGAATGATTTTCCAACAAAAGATATCCCATACACAGATAGAACAATCTTCTGAGGCAAATATTAGGTATGCTCGATAAGAGGTTAAGGCAGTAATAGCTCCACTACATAGTTAACAAAAAGTTTTAGTTGATTGTATTCAACCTCGTTATGTGAACATAACTTAAATCTGGGTTGGAAGCTAGGATCAAAACTTAACCACTCAAAGTAGGTTTTTCTCTAGAACTAAACGAGTTGGTTCTAAGACAAGGCATTTGAAACAATATTCAACACCTACATTTAATTTCGTATGAATAGAAGTAGCTTTAATCTTGAAATTTACATGTTTAGGAAATAATTATGCAATGATAAATCACAAAAAGTTCAAAACTAACTACTTTTGTTTTTACTTTATAGTTTATATGCAACTTCTAATCAAACATGTTGTGATGAAATTATATCCTTAATAAATAATGCAAAATAATAAGCTTCAAACACTATATATATTTTACTTGTGTCCTTTCAATTCAAGTGGTTGTTGGCCTCCATTGACAATGGAAGGACCTTCTTCCTGACCAACATCAAGTTTGTTAACAATTATTGTTCCCTTTTTAGTTCCGTAAAATAGTAGTCTTTCGCTTTGGTGAAGGGCGATGGAGTTTATTGCAAAAGAATAAACTTGAGTCTGCACAAGCATTCATGAGATAAAATCCCAAACCTATGACAAATGGAAAATCTCATGTTAGTATAAAGTAATCTCATGAAAATCTTATAGTTTGTAGGAGTAAGAGTTAAAATGCAGAGTTTCATCACCTTGCATGTGCCATCAAGGGAGCTTGATGCTAATGTTGAGAAGTAATTGTTTGGAGTAGTTAAAAGACTTGTTATGGAGGACATGTGCCTTAAAAAACAATGCAATGGAGGTGGCGAACTTCTTGTATCTTCTACATTTAAGAAACTTCCATCAAATCAAATAAAACAAATGCATCAATGTAAAGGTGTTTAATATTTATTCTATGTTAATCTTAAACAAAAACCTTTTTATTTATTAAAATTAATTAGAGTTTTACATAGAAATCCATGTTAATCTAAATGCGAACCTTTATTATGTGGGCTATATTTACCAAGATGAAATTCTAAATTTGATTAAAAAAATAACATAAAGATTACCTAAAGAATAACATCCAAGTTTTTTTCCCCCAAAATCAGTTATCAAAGACTAATCCTTTTTTGAAATACAAAACAATTAAAGTGAACTTAATTTATATACGCATGCTAACAAATGCCTTATATGTTTAAGATATTTGTATGATATTTTTAAGTATGATACGCATGAGGTGACATGTAAGCATTTTCAAACAACAATGAACTATGGAAATAAACAATTTAGTCTATTACTAATTCACTTGCATGCAATTTATCAAAATTTATATAACTGATTTATTTTTTTTTGCAAGAAAAAAATAGTTAATAACCATGTGATTTACTCACATAAATGCAGGAATCTTGATCCTCAACATTCCTGAACTCAATCCACCACTCACTCTACACCTTAATATGACAAATGCAGTTTTTAGGAATCTAGGTGATCGAGCCAGTGAGAAAGGAAAATATGTAGTTTGGACAACGATCCAGAATATATATTAAGATAAACTTAGATTAAAAAATAAATAAAATGGAAGTTGTTATTATAGGATATGAAGTTTCAGGTGTTAAAAAAATATTACCTTGTTGAAAGACCAAACTGCAATGGCTCCATGACAACAGACGTGATTTGTTTGATTGAAACCCCACAAGGAAGCGATTTCTTAGGCACAAGAAGTTAAAAGGTGGTGAGAGGCATGTTGGTATGTGAAATAATTTTTCTTCTGTTTTCAAGTCCCACATCGTCGCCCCTATCTTCATGCTCTTGTCAATGCATGCAATCAGTGCCTCTCTTTCTCCCATTACCTTCATCGGTGATGATATTTCTCTCTGGTTTTGCTGCATTTTGATTCCTTCAATGCTCAAAGTATTTTTTTTTTTGTCTACACAACAAATAATTAAATATGTACGATATAATTTTTTCTCAAAGTATTTAAGAGAGTTGTATACATGATTTAGATTCAAAATCTCTAGTTAAATTTAAATATTTATTTATTTAATTTGTAATTAATTTGTAAAGATTAAATTCAATGAAGGGTGATAATGAAAATGCCAAAGGCAGTTGAGAAAGTCATCATGATTATTAACAAGTTAGTTTTGGTAAGACGAAGCTTCTCTTGGCATAATAGTGTTGCTCATGTCACGCTACTTAGGCAAATTCATGCTTTGCAATGGAATATGCTTTTCTTTTTCTTGCATGCCCATTGCCCAATATAAGGAGATGTGGCTAAAAGATTAAGATTATAATATTAATTTAAGAGAGAGAAGTAACGTATTCAAAGATTAATTCAAAAGAAAAATATTGAAATGTAATATTAATAATTAATTACTAATAATAATTAAGAATGATATACGAGACTTAGGCTTATTTTTTAATACTTAGTTTTAAAAGTATTATTATATAAAACATAAACATATGAATTTATTCAATTAATTAAAATTCATTGCTTTTAATATTTAATAAATATTATTTAAATATACAAAGGATTAAATATTATTTTAACGTTGTAAACATTTATGACGGATAGTGTTTAATTACATAAATTATAATATTTTACTTTGTTTACTTGTAAATTTTAATGATATCATTTTGACTGAAAATAATTTTTTTTAAAACAACTACCAGAAATCTAAATAAATAATTTAACAATTTTTTTAAAAAATTAATATGTGGAGTTCACAATTAGTTTTTCTTTACTAAAATTATACTTTATTAGTATTATTGAAGTGAAAATTTTCTATGATATTAAAAGTTAATTCATTTATATAAGATATTGAAAATTACAGTTTAATAATTTCTTAAAATAAATAAATGCAATATAATAAATATTTTTAAACATTGATATTTTTAATATCTCTTCTAATTCCGGTTATAAGTTGTTAAACCATTTAACAGAAATCACATTATTAACTAATTTAATAATGCAAATGTTTAAAATTATGAGATTGAAATTAAATTTTCTTTATATACAAAAAGTTATATTTTTCCTTGTTAAGATGGTATTTTAAAATTATATTATATTAGTGTTTACGTGATACATTATAATTTTAAAATTTATTAATTATATAATGTATTAAAAGGCTAAGTGAAGGATTGTACTGTGTGAATGTGTTGTGTGGAGGGAAAAGACAATGATTTGAGTGTGTCATAGTGAGAAAAATTAATGTTGGCAAAAAAATGTGAGAGAAAAACAAAATATAAGATGAATGAGAAGGTGAACTCTATTGGATTACAATTGTGTAATTTTGTCAAAAAAATTTAAATTATTTGATAAAAAAAATACATGAACTATTATAAATTTTTGATACATTCTTTCATTTTCATAAATAAATTAAATTTATGTAATTTTATTTTCAAACCTAAATTATATGGATTTGATGAATTATGAATTAGTTTATGTTAGATCAATCTAACACAAATAATTACAGTATATTTTAAATTTTCCCTTCCTACAGATAAACACATACCCACCTTAAAAAATTTTGTTGGACCCATCACCCTCCATTAGTGACTCCGATACCGGATGAACAATAATTACATTAGATTCAAGCAATAAAATAATAATTAAAAAGTAAATATTATATTTTAAACCTTTCTTCTTCCCCAAAGGACTCTCAATAACCCCTCCCCCAAATTGAAACCTTTTCATCCCTTTCCATCATTTTTCAACAAGTGATTTTGTAATGCACCGAAACATAAGACCACGACTGCTACTGCATCTCTATTTTTCGACGATTAATCATTTCGGAGAGAACCCCCTCCACTTTCCAACACAACCAACTACACTCATATCCCTAACAATGACGACATCAGAAACCACAATTTTGATGACGACAAGAAACAGAAGAGGAACAAGGAGAAGCCCATAGTCCTCGATTCCATTTTCACAATCAAAGCTTCAGAGGAATCAAATAAGAAGAAACACGATTCTGACAAAGAAAGATACTCTAATTTGAGCAAAGAATAAACTAGGATGAGGAATAAGAAAAAGGACAAAGTTACACGTAATTTGTCCAAGTACCTTTGAAAACTTAAGAACAAAGCTATGTTCTTGGAAAAAATCACAAGTCAGAACAGCAATGGATAAATCTACACAATTATTAATAAAAACAAGTCACACCCCTTGCTTGAAAATATTATCTCTTAAAGTATGAGGATTGCCATTAAATATAATTAACACTTAAATCCTTTAATTTAAATGTATTTTTGGAATATAATTAACTTTTAAAAAATATAATTTAAATTTATGATTATTAATTAATTAAAATTAACTAATTTTATTAATTTTAAACCATTCATCTGATCCAATCTTTCTAATTTACTATTTTTATTTTATTCGTTTGTTTTCTCGATTGTATTCTTTTTTAATACTAATATTCACAATATTGTATCAAATAAATATAATCGGATTGTGAATAAATTGATCAATTTACTCACGTGAAATAGGCTTTATTAAAAGGTAAGTAATTCAATTATATATAATAATTATATATAATAATGTATAACATAGTAGATAAAGAGGTGGTATACCATTTTTTTTTAGAATTTTTTTTTTGTTTTATCTGTTCATTTGTATGTTGAGAATCAATTCGTTATTTTCTAAATTGTATTGGGGTTGCTAACTCAATGGTAGAGTACTGGGCTGGAAAATTTTGTTAAACAATGTTGTTTCGTTTAAGCACCTACACTGAAGATGCTATTAGGGATTTACCGGATGATTATTGAATTTAACTATTTAAGTATTTTGCCTTACCACACGTGTGCTCCAAAAATATTTTGCAAGACACGTTCGATAAGGTGTCGCCAAGTTGGGGAAAAGAACCATAGTGATAAGAAAGATATTTCCGTAGTCACCTGAGTATAGAGTAGAGTGACTCTCTTTCCCGCTTCCAACTCTAGTTGGAGAAACAACAGCAGCAGCAGTAGCAGCTCCTTGCAACCCCCCCAACGCCTCTCAACATTATTAGGGTTTTTCTTTTTCAGCTATTAAAGTTGCACTCTCTCTTCTCTTAACAAAGAATGGCCACTTGCACTTCTCTGTCTCTTTGTCCTCACACTTTCTGTTGCCGCCACCGCCCTCACCCTACTCGCCGTTCCCTTGCGTCGTGCTCTCTCTCCCCTTCTTCCCTCCCAGGTAATTCGTTTTATCCATTTCCTTTTCTTCTTCAACAAACTTGGATTAAATGAACGCGACTCTGTTGTGTAATTTTTTAGTTATGGTTTAACCGTTTGGAGCCGGATATGATATTTCCTATTTTTATTATTGAGTTTGCGTTCCTCAGATAGTTTTTAACTAGGATTTCTAATGTATGAAATGAGAGTTTCAAAGACACCAAAGTCTAATATTATTAGCACTTTTGGAAGGGGTTCTGTTTTGGTTATGAGTTATGACTTACGAGTTCGGTTTTGAGTCTTTGAGGTGAGTGAGCCTTGCATCAAGAACGAATTCTACTGTGCGTCACTCTGTGTAGACGTGGCTTCAATTATTTTAGCTGTGTGCTTGGATGAGTGTTGGTAAAATTGATTTTGCATAATCGATTTTGGTTAAAATTGATTTTGAAGTGATGTGATTTATGTTTGGATGTTTTTATTATAAAAGCAAATTAGTAGTAAAATTCAGTGTAATTTTTTTCATCCGACGCAAAAGCTACCTAAAGTTGCTTAGTTCAAAAACAATTCCTCATTATGGAAACAAATATGTGAAAATATACCTAAAATCATTTTAACTAGTATTTCAATGTAATTTTGGAGAATCCAACGTGAAACTAAACACGCACAGTGAAGCACTCAGTCTTTTTTTTTTTGTTTCAACTGTAACTTTTTATGTGTGGTTATTTATTCTTTGGAGTAGTTTTGTTTATACCGCTTGCTTGTTTTGTGTAGATATGGATGGACCTAAAGTACTGCGTAAAAGATCTAGAAGAATAGAAGGTCCTAGAAAAAGCATGGAAGACTCTGTTCAATGCAAGATGGAAGAATTCTACGAAGGACAGGATGGGCCACCCCTCAGAGTTCTTCCCATTGGTGGGTTGGGTGAAATTGGGATGAATTGTATGCTTGTTGGCAACTATGATCGCTATATCCTCATTGATGCTGGTATCATGTTTCCAGAGTATGTCTTACCACACCAGCCTCATCCACTTCTGTGTGTTTATTGGACATACTTGCTTGCTGAATAAGTTCGACCTCTTGTATTGACATTTTCTTATGAAAGACTTCAAAATGCAAATACTAACCAAAGTTGGCATTGCATCCCGCAACATAATCTTTCCTATATGAAAGTCATTTAAATTTTTAAATATTTTTTGAAGTCATAAACAAATTTGCCACTGCACAATTGTTGTTTGCTCTGATTTCTTTTTCCTTATAGGTGAACTGACCTTGATTTATGCATGGATTGCATATTTCAGCTATGACGAGCTTGGAGTCCAAAAGATCATACCTGATACAACATTTATAAGAAAATGGAAGCACAAAATTGAAGCAGTTATTATAACACATGGTCATGAAGATCATATTGGTGCATTGCCTTGGGTAATGCTTTCTTCAAGGAAATGCTGGCTTAAAAAAACTCTTTTGTCAACTAGTTCTCTTTGATAGATTCCATAATATCTGTTGGTGTATTTGTAATGAGATATAATGCCCTGTGTTTGATGCATAATGCCATAATAAACTGAGACTGAACTTTAAGAAGCACCCTTAGTTTCCTGAATGAATCAATATCTGGTGCCATTGCTGCTATGACAATTAAAAGGTAATGCAATGGGCTTCAAGAATGACATACGACTGTTCAATAAATTGGTTCTCTAATTAGTGGTTTTCAGTTTGTAACAGGTTTAAGGACTAACTGGGGGTCATCAACACATATGTTGACCATTTGTAGTGTACTCTTTTACTATCGTTGACATATCCCTAATGTAATAGTTGAGTGTACTTTCTTTTGCTATGTGTGGCTGTATTCCTTGGTCGTAAGACTGGCAGAAGTTTTAAACAGTCGTGTGTACAAATCTTTTGTGGAATAGGATTGTTTCAGTGCTCCATGTTTTTATTTCTTCTAGAAGCTAATAAGTTATTTTTTAATGTAAAAGTATTTTGATCTTACTGTATATTTTCTAGTACTCTTTTTTTCCCTCTACCATTTAATCTAATTCATTATTCTTTTATTTTAAAACAAATGTGTTTTGTCATTTCCTTACATGAGTTACGTCTACTCTTTATTTAACTTTGACTTGGTCCATCAGGTCATTCCAGCATTAGATTCTCATACACCAATTTTTGCATCATCCTTTACAATGGAGGTAAGAATAAGTCTTTTATAGTCTTATTACTTTGTTGGCAACATGCTGCTTTTCATAAGTTTTGTCATGTGAATCAACAATAGTGTTTCATAAGAAGTGATAGGAGTTAGATGTTAGTGTTATAACATATTTTGAACTCGAAGTCAATTGACTAATTCTCGAACTCTTAATTTTGTGTCGCTGTATTAATATTTATTAACAAAAATTGTGGCACAGTTTAGTTGTCAAAGATTGTTGACGCTATTTTCTTCTTAACAGCTTATAAGGAAACGTTTGAAGGATCATGGTATTTTTGTTCCATCCCGACTCAAAGTATTTAGAACGAGGAAGAAGTTTATGGCTGGGCCATTTGAGGTAGAGCCTATCACAGTGACTCATTCTATTCCTGATTGCTGTGGACTAGTGCTCCGTTGTTCTGATGGTACCATTCTTCACACTGGGGATTGGAAGGTTAGTATTTTACTTTATTATTCAATGCATTGTCCCTTTCTTCTGCCTTTAATCTCCTGTTGCTCAGCAAGTTGATTCAACAGATTGATGAAACGCCATTAGATGGTAAAGTTTTTGATCGTGAAGCTCTAGAGGAACTCTCAAAAGAAGGAGTCACATTGGTGAGTCACCAGTATCTTTGAATTATTATGATGTTTCTCTGTGGTACATAAATAGTTCCTTTCATGGTGAATATGGCTCTCATGATCAGTCTTATACTGATAGATGTGCTCGAAAGGGTGACATCTTTCTTCTTTTTTGAAGTTTCAAGTTGTAGTCTTTTCAGCAACTTGCTTAGACAGATTTATAATTTTTTCTAGGATACCAGTTGAACTACATCAACCAGAAGTTAAATTGTTTTATTAAATTTGATTATGTTTGTAAGTGGCTTTTGTTTGAACTTGGGCTTGACCCAATGTTTGACCTGACCTGACAAGGATTTTTCATGGAGATATTGTGGTGGAACTGTGGAAGTAGAGGAGGGTTTGGGTCAATAGGGAGTCACTGCATTCAAAATAGTTGTATTGTGATTAGGGTTTCATTGTTGAGTGGTTACTCCTTGTAATCTTCTTTGATTATAGTGAGTTTGATCTTTATATTTGCCAATGAATGTAGGTCTGCAATTTGTTGTGTCAGTTTGTGTGCCTGGTTATGACAATATATGTACCCTTCCCTTTTTTCTTGAATATTTACAAAGAATAGAAGCAAACAATGCTTTGGGTGTTTCTTTTCAGATGATGAGTGATTCGACAAATGTACTCTCACCTGGAAGGACAACCAGTGAATCTGTTGTGGCAGATGCATTATTAAGGAATATTTCAGCTGCTAAAGGAAGGGTTATAACGACCCAGTTTGCATCCAATATACATCGTCTTGGAAGTGTGAAAGCTGCTGCTGATTTAACTGGTAGAAAGTTGGTATGTTCATCATTCTCCCGAGCTCATATTTTAATTGATAAACAAGTGTTAGTACTATAATTTCATGATTATTCTATCAGGTATTTGTTGGCATGTCGTTAAGAACATATTTAGATGCAGCTTGGAAGGATGGAAAGTCTCCAATTGATCCATCTACTCTGGTAATAAACATTCAGATACTTCCTCTTTCATTCTGCCTAATTCATTGTATTTGATAATTGAACTTGTTTTATATACCTTATTTTTCTATAAAGTAATGTTAAGATAAGACTTAAGTGGTTTGCAGATGGAAACTGGAGGTTTGAGAATTCTAGTGCTGCCAGCTAGTATTGTATTATCAATTAGGTTAGAGGAAACTCATTGCAATTTGCTAGTAGGAAAATAACCAGTTATGAATTTTGCTTTGTTTTTAAAAGGTTTCATATGTTTCTTTATTTTTCAGTGTTTTTTGTTATCTCTTGGACCTGGTTGACTTCCCTTTATACTACTGCACCTTCAGTTAGTTTTTAATATTCTCTGCAACCTAGTTGTAGTTGTACCTTGCTTACCAACAACATGAACTTTTTAGGTTAAGTGGTTCTTTGACTTGACACATTTTTTGCTTATTATATTTATTAAGATTTCGAGATAAAATTTAAATGTAACTTTGACAAAATGTGAGTTAATATTTATTTGTCTAAATGTGTAGTTGTATCTGATTTTTTTTCCATTTATTTTAATAGTTATTTGTTGGATTTGTTTTTATTTTTTAATTTTTTTATTTCCACCTTTGGTCACTATTAGTATTTGTGTTTCTAAATTTTAGTGAGACCTCTATATCCTTGTTTTTGTTAGAGCTTCTGTAAGTCTCATACTCTCATTTGTTACCTGCTCTTGATCATTTCTAATTTTACAAAGGTGAAAGCGGAAGATATTGATGCTTATGCGCCAAAGGATTTGCTTATTGTGACAACGGGATCTCAAGTAAGTACTTTTAAGGCTGTCTAGTTCCATTGACTTACAAAAGTTTATGGCATTTCACCAAATATGTGCTATTGTGTCAGGCAGAGCCACGTGCTGCCTTAAATCTAGCATCTTTTGGAAGTAGTCATTCTTTCAAGCTGACAAAGGAAGATACTGTTTTGTATTCAGCTAAGGTATGATAACTGCATTGGGTATTTGCCTTGTTGATTTATCTAAAGCACATCTAGTATAGCTGAAGGCTTGTTTAGAAACACTTAAATTCTTTGAAATAATTGTATTCTTTTTAAAGCTATCTCAGGAAGCTGGTAAAAAAATGATTATTTCCTTAAAATATGCTATAATCTAAAATGCACAATGGACTACATTAACCTTTTGCTAATGAACCAATACCGGTATATGAACTTGCAATTTACTGTTTTTACTTTCAAATTTAAATCCATTCTTCAGCAAATTCTGATTTTTCTAGCTGACCTTTTGCTTGTGTTAGTTTCTGAAATTTTTTCTGGGTGAAGAAAAAGGATAATTATGAAAATTTCTATCTAATAATGTGTTGTAAATCTGTTCTTTGCTTTTTATATCACTGTTAGGTTATACCTGGTAACGAGTCTCGTGTTATGGAAATGCTAAACCGCATATCAGAGATTGGATCAACTATAGTTATGGGGAAGAATGAATGTCTGCACACATCTGGTCATGGGTATCGTGGAGAATTAGTAAGCTTTTAATTGCATATCGATATTTTTTTCCTTTTTGTTCATTTTTTCATGTTCTCATTATGCGACATCATCAAATCATTGATTTAGTACTAAAAATAAAAAAGAATTTGAAGAATATCCTAGATTTTTAAAGTAGATGGACATAGTTACATTTCAAAGTTTTCAATCTTTTGTGCCTTTTTTCTACCTGGGTATTAGATATTGAGATAACAAAATGTTGCATGGATAATAAGCCTTGTCAAATTAGTTACTTTGTCATGATGCATTTTCAGTTCACTATATATAAGATTTTTCTTTTTATATGTATCTTTGTGTATGGTTTTTGTCTTTGATATGGCATATTATTGAAGACAATGTATTTCTGCAGGAGGAAGTACTTAGAATTGTGAAGCCACAGCATTTTCTACCCATACATGGAGAACTCTTGTTCTTGAAGGAGCATGAATTACTTGGAAAATCAACTGGCATTCGGCACACAACTGTGAGTGATATGTTCTTATGTGATACATGAGATACTAGTAGCTTTTAGGCTTTAACAAGATTTAGATGAATATGACATATGAATTGTTTCATAAAATGTTGAAGCAACTGATGAGATTTATGCTCCAGGTTATTAAGAATGGAGAGATGCTTGGAGTTTCTCATTTGAGAAATAGAAGAGTCCTTTCTAATGGTTTTATTTCACTTGGAAAAGAGAATTTGCAGGTTGGTGTCTCCCAAAGTATTCTGCTGGTCTCTTTTTTAGAAATTTATAATTCTGAGATTCCCTCCCACTTTTTCATGCAGTTGATGTATAGTGATGGCGAGAAAGCGTTTGGTACATCAAGTGACCTCTTTATTGATGAAAGATTGAAAATTGCATTGGATGGCATCATAGTGGTTAAGTAATGTTTGATGTCCTAAATCAAGTCTAAGCAAGTATAACTTGTTTAATAACATGCTAATATTCATCTCTTTACAGCATGGAAATATTTCGCCCTCAAAATTTAGACAGTCCAGTTGAGAACACCTTAAAAGGAAAAATAAGAATTACCACCAGATGCCTGTGGCTTGACAAGGGGAAGCTGTTGGATGCTCTCCATAAAGCTGCTCATGCTGCTCTTGCAAGCTGCCCTGTAAGCTGTCCACTGGCTCATATGGAAAAAATTGTGTCTGAGATGTTGAGAAAAATGGTGAGGAAGTACAGTGGCAAACGGCCTGAAGTTATTGCCATTGCCATAGAAAATCCTGCAGCTGTTCTTGCTAATGAGATAAACACAAAGTTGTCTGGAAAATTAAATGTGGATGGGATGTCGGCATTGAGAAAAGTGGTGGATGGACATGAGAAAGAGAATCAGAGAACCGAAATGCAAATAAGAGGTAACATCAATTTACATTTGAAGAATACATATAGAATTGTGGAGGTCTGATTGGTATGCCTTTTGTTTGTTTATGTGCAATTGTGCATTTTATATAAAGGTGAGAGAATTATTATGAGAATGAATTTTTTGAATAACTCGAGTTACTCAGTTGATCTAGTAATTACAATTTTGTATTTACAAGGAGATTAATGATGATTATAATTCCCAAGTGCATGCATTGTATATTCTAGGTACAGGAATGGCCATGTACATGAATCTGAACATTAATTGCTACAGATTCCAATAGGCATTTAACTACTAATTCCAGCAATGCCAAATGCAATAAATCTCCGTAGTTTGTGCTGTATTAGTATGTGTGTCCTTTTTATTTTTTACTATATTTGGTCTATATATTAGTGAATTTTATGTTAACCGATATATTTCTTCTTCTATATTTTAATATCCTATATCTTTTTCCTCACCCTTGTTCTATTACTGGATGCAGATCGTATTGATGTAGGTGGTCTACTACCTACAAAAGACAATGCTATCTCAAGTGGAGCTGAGGATGGCTTGTCTGATGCGGAGGATCCAAATGATTATTTTAAACCATTTGTTGAATCCTCTCCAGTTGAGAAGTCAATTAAAACTAACAATGGTTATGTTCCACGAAAGGAGAAGTCATCCCCATTGAAGGATGACTGTTCTGAAGACACTGAAGAATGCAATTCTGTAAATACATCAGATTCTGAACCCAAATCTTCAAAATCAGCAAAGAGAAATAAATGGAAACATGAAGAAGTTAAGAAGCTGATTGATATGCGTGGGGAACTGAATGACAGATTTCAAGTTGTGAAGGGAAGGATGGCCCTCTGGGAAGAAATATCTCAGAATTTGTTGGCTAATGGGATCAGCAGAAGTCCTGGGCAGTGTAAATCTCTGTGGACTTCTTTGTTACAGAAATATGAGGTTTGTTTCTTCATCCGAGTGACTTGATGTTAATCTGATAAAGCAAATGATTCATCATTCCCTAGAAATAATCATCCTTAGTTTGTGGTTGTTTATGTTTAAGGAAGCCTCTACATCGGATGGTGTGGAAAGGAGAACAAAATCCATCTTCTGATTGCTGCTGGGCATTTTTAACTATAAAATTTTGTTCAACTTCTTCACAATACTCATCTCTTTACGTCCAGATAACCTATTTTGAAAAATCAACATAATTGTGCACCTGCCTGCTTTTGCATGTCAATGTGGGTATGACATTAATTTATAATTTATTTTCTATTCTGATAGTAAATATTGAATGCATGATCTGTCCTAACATTTATATCTTTGCTAGAAACTTTGATGAGTTTGTTCTACCCACTTTCTTCTACTGAATTCTCATAGACTCGTACTATCCCAAAGAATGTTTACAAAAAAATAAAGAATGAGGATTATTTCTTTCACGTGTCTCTCTTCATGTTAATTATATTGATTAATGTAGACTGTGGAGAAAGCAAGGATTTTGAGACTCCGACTGCTGTGAATAAAGTTACACCCACACATGACAGAAAAGGCTGTTGTGCATATAGCCTATAGGAATACAACTATGACGGCTTTGTGATGAACGAATAAATGCTATTAAATAAGACAACTACCTTTTCAACAATTGACATCTTTATTTATTTTTAAAGCAGGAGGTGAAGAATGAAAAGAAGAACAAGAAAAAATGGCCGTATTTTGAGGACATGGAAAGGATTCTAGCTGATAACAAGACACTAGAAACAAAATGATTATAAAGGTGATGCACCAGACAAGAAAAATTTGCAAGAGTTTTCTGCATTATGATTGGTAATATGTCTGAGCATGGTCGCTGGGAAGGTAATCCATCAGTTGCATTATTCTTGCATCTTGAACTCCTTCATTGAATATCCATAGTTTTGTGAGGAGATGGACAGCGTTAAATGCATTGACATTTTACATTAACACAAGTTAATGAGGGAGACTATGCTGGTTCAGGGGATGATTTATCCCCTTCCTCAAAAGGCAACTACCTACCCAGTGACAGCATTTTAGGGTCATTTTGATGATATTGATTGACATATTGAACAACTATTTTAATGATAGTGAAGGGTTAATATAATGTAACGAGACCAAAGTACATTTTTTCTGTTACTTATAATTAATTTCATTATTTTGTTAGTGGCGCGTTTGGTATGAAACAACGTTGCATTTTGCATATTGGCCACATACAACAGTGAAAAGTGGGTCTTAATTTGCGCCCACGTGCAAACTCGTAGGCTGTCTCATTACTCAATAGTTTTGAGGATTGTTATTTCTTCCGTTCTTAAACTTTGGTTGATTTCATTTTTCTCTCTAAAAAAACTAAGCGTTTTTTTTTAATATTAAGATATAATTACATTATTTTCTAATTATTCACTTTTTTTAGATAAAATTATACACTTAATATAGTGATCTAAGACAGGACAAATTAATAAATTTTTGTTTTCACAAGATAGCTATGGTTGGCTATTGTATCATATATGCCCTGTTATTTTCACAGCATGTGTGCATCATACTTCGTGAGTGTTAACAACAATAAAGCATCCATTCAACTAGTCTGCAATAATGAAATCATATGATCGTTATTAATGTTGTATGCACAGGTTAAATATGAAAATTTTCATGAATGAGCATTATTTTAGCAAATGAGTATTAGGAACATATTCTTTATTTTCTCAAAAAAAAGGAACATATTCTTTAACATATTTTCTTTAATTGATTAAAATTTATTGAGAATTACAAAATTAAGGGAAAATAATTAAATATGATGAGATTTATAATATAGTTATTTTCAATAAGTTTCAACTAAGAGACTTTGTTCATAACATTTCTCGTGCCATTACAAAGCAATAGGAGGTAGTGGAGGCTCATCCTTGAAGAAACTATAAAAATGTGGAACAAATAGATGAAAGTAAACCAACGATTTTTATGAATATTATAGATAAACAATACAATCATGCATTATATCATACCTTCACAAAACAACAATTGTGGACACCATAAAGCCATTAATGATATTTATTAGTCATAATTAAAAAAATCACTTAAAAAAACTAATGACTTAAGTTCAATCTATGGGAAGTTTTTAATTTAGTTGGTTGAATAAAATATGTAAGTATAAAATATCTTATACTTGTTTTTGATTCTTACATAAAAAAAAAAACCCTCCCTCTTAACTCCTCTCATCCCTAAAAATTCGAGAAAAACAATTATTTTAACATATTATGAGTTGGGCTTATAATTTATATTCTTGTATTTTATGGTCGTTGCTCCTTTTGTTACCTTTACAAAATTACCCTTAACAGAAATAAGTTTCCAATATCTGCATGATGAAAACAAAATTACCCATAACAAACTTATTTCTGTTATGTATTTTGGTCTAGCTACCAAAAAGGGAAACAAAAATTTGTTTTGTATCTATTCCACATACAAAAGGTTAACATAAGTAGAAAACAAGTCAATAAAAAATACAAAATAACAAGCAAGATGAAATATTACAAAATAAGTGTACATGGTACACAAAATAAGAAATTCAAAACATGAGGTGCAAAATAAAATACAAAAACAACAAAATATCACTAGTAGGTCTTCCTCAGTTCCTCTTCTGATTTTTACATCTCGCTACACTAATAGCGCTTACAGCTTCACGCAACACTTATTGACGCTCGCACAGTATTGTGAAGGTTTACTTGGTTCAATACATAGGGGAGAGATATAGATACTTACTTCGCAATCATGAGAACCACTCAAACAACCCAAAAGCCAGAGAAAATAAAAATAAATAAATTTGGCACCTTTAGTAGAGTCATATCCTCCGATTTGTCATGTCGAATTCAGGCTAGCCACACTAAGCATACTCCTTACATTTACTAAGACCCTAAAAAAGGTCCAAGTAGCAAACTAGCATGAACATGAAACTTTTGTTAAAGATGTGCAGCCAACCAAATGTAGCTAATATGCTCTCTACATAGACGATAAGATGACCTACTCAATTTTCACATGTGTACAATATATGTCCTTCACAATGGCGAATCTTCTTGGTGATCCTCAGGACCTCCTAAATAGATGGGCCTAGTAAGCCTATGATGCAACAACAATAAGCTTCCTTGCCTCGCATTCTTGTCACCTTGTTGTTGCTCTTTATTTGCATGCTGAAGAATTAGGTGGAGCTTGCTTTGACAAAGTCACTACTAACAAAGGAATGGTGCAATGGAGTAGAAGTACGAGTGCAATAAAGGAGGAGTAAGAGAAGCGTGGGGGAGAGGGAGAGGGAGAAGGGTAGGGGAAAGGAAGGAAAGTTTTAAGTGTAAATAGTAAAATTGATAATTTAGGTGATAAATTAGTTTCTAAAAATTAAAAATACAAATTTAGTTCTTGGACAAAAAATGCAACAAATTTGTTCTACTAACAAATTTGTGAGATCATTTTGTCATTAAACTGTAATGTTCAAGATTTAATTTGACAATAAATTATATTTTTGAAATACCAATTTCATATTAAATTATAAAGTTCAAACATTAATTTGTCATTAAATTATCTATAGGATTAATTTATTTTACTTTTTACACATGCGAAATCAGTTTGTCAAGAAGGTCTCACACTTTTAATAATAATTTTGATTATTTAACCGATGTTTTAAAAAGGGAGGAGCGTAGGGAAATAACTAGAGATATTTTAATGTTTTTAAAAACTAAAAATAAAAAATGGAAAGTGAGAACCCAGAAGAGATAAAAGGGAAATAAGAATAACATGGGCCTATGGCTCAAAATATACAGCCCATTACTAATCACCAAAAGCAGCTGCTGAGTTTTGTTGGCTGACAACCCGACCCACAATCCTTCATTATCGTCCAACCCGACCCGTTTCAAACCAAACAATCATTATTAGGTTCTTTCTTAAACCCTAAACCTCGGTACCGAGTAGGCCGCTGCAAATGCCATTTTATTTTGCTCTACCTCCTCACTTCTAGGGTTCGCAGCTTGTCTCTCAAACAATGGCGCTGTTCCTTCTCTACGAATCCGCTTCGGGCTACACCCTGTTCGAGGTTCACGGCCTCGACGAAATCGGCCAGAACACCGAAGCGGTTCGGAACTCCGTTTCGGACCTCAACAGGTTCGGCAAAGTCGTTAAGCTTCGCTCCTTCAACCCTTTCACTTCCGCTCTCGATGCTCTCAAACAGTGCAACGCCGTCTCTGAAGGTAACTAAACACTCTCTCGCACTGTTATTCTCTGCGCGCTTCCATGTTACTACCAAAAGCTTTGCTTGCATGTTTTAGGTTCTATTGAAGTTGTATGCTTTAGGGATTCAATTGGTCATGATAATTACTATCTTTTCTTATTTTTGGTTGATGCTTCTTTTGTTTTTTACCGCGTTTTCTTTGCTTGCTAACATGCGTGATATCGATTAAGCATTTAGTAAGGTCTTGTTTGGATGAACTTTTTCATAAGTTCTTAAAGTAGGATGATTTGTTTGAGCTTAAAAAACAATTTTAAAATAAGTGTTTTTTTTAATAAGCAGATATGATTTGCTTCTCAAGATAAAGAGGAAACAGTTTTTTTTTTTTTTTAAGTAGAAGCAGTTTAAACAAACACACTAAGAAAATAGAAAACTGCTTATTTTATTAAAATAAGTGCTTTTTTTTTCAAGAAATAAATTTAAACAAACTCACCCAAAATAAGAATGTAAAATGAACTAGCTTCTCCAACAGCTGAAGTAATAAGCTGATTTTTTTAACTTATAAGAGAAACTAAATTTATTTTACCTTTTTTATATGGAGAAGCTTATCCAAACAGGAATTAAGTCATAGTTGTGTGTCTTGTATATGTTGTTCATTTTTTTATTTTTTTTTTATGTTCAGGCATATTAACTGATGAGCTGAGGACTGTTTTGGAGACTAACTTGCCTAAAGTGAAGGAAGGTAAGAAGTCCAAGTTCAGTTTAGGTGTGTCCGATCCTAAGATTGGTTCGCAGATATCTGAAGTGACTAAGATTCCTTGCCAAAGTAACGAGTTTGTGAGTGAACTTCTTCGCGGTGTGCGGTTCCATTTTGATACGTTTGTCGGTGATCTTAAGGTTAGTGTTTCCTCATGCCTCTTTTTGTGTTTCTGTGTGCAGGATAACTGTGTCCTATTTTTATCACTAATTTATATATATATTTTTTATGCTGCTTGATTTTCACAGTCTGGAGATTTAGAAAAGGCACAACTTGGTCTGGGGCATAGTTACAGCAGAGCAAAGGTGAAGTTTAATGTTAACCGTGTTGACAACATGGTTATTCAAGCTATCTTCCTTCTTGATACACTTGACAAGGATGTTAATTCGTTCTCCATGAGAGTCAGGTAGTATGTTTCAACATTGGATGCTCAATTAATTTTAAAATTTTCATAGTCAAAATAATTTGTTCCCTTTGAGAAAATTTGTAAACTGGAAGGATTCATGTAACTTTTGGCTTGTCAATTATGTGCAGAGAGTGGTATTCATGGCACTTTCCTGAGCTGGTGAAAATTGTAAATGATAATTATCTGTATGCCAAAGTTGCAAAATTTATTGAGGATAAGGCAAAGTTGGCTGAAGACAAGATTCCAGCCTTAACTGACATAGTTGGAGATGAAGATAAAGCAAAGGAGATTGTGGAAGCTGCCAAAGCCTCCATGGGTAGAATTCTCATCTTTTTGGGTTTAACTTTTGCTTCGTTCTCTATCTGAATCTTTTTCTCTTGATGTTTTCAGGACAGGATTTGTCCCCAGTGGACTTGATCAACGTCCATCAATTTGCACAGAGGGTAATGGACCTATCTGAGTACAGAAAAAACTTGTATGATTACCTGGTTGCTAAAATGAATGATATTGCACCAAATTTGGCCTCTTTAATTGGTGAAGTTGTTGGTGCTCGTTTGATTTCCCATGCTGGTAGCCTCACAAATTTAGCTAAGTGCCCCTCTTCAACTCTTCAAATTCTTGGTGCAGAGAAGGCTTTGTTCAGGTTTTTACTCCACCTTTTGTTTTTGAAGTTTCTTAAATTTTGAAGTTCCAATTTATTCATTGAAATTTTGAAACTAAAAGTAACAAAGAATTTGTAATAGTGAAACTGCAAGAATTTGGCGTTTCCATTGTTTAGGTTGTTTTGTCAGGACCTCAGCTAAAATACAGACATTACTATTCCTTGTGCATTCACTGACATTTTATAATGTCTTTGCCTGCTTTATTCAGGGCATTAAAAACAAGAGGAAACACTCCCAAATATGGTTTGATATTCCACTCTTCTTTTATTGGTCGGGCATCTGCCAAAAATAAGGGTAGAATGGCTCGTTATCTTGCAAACAAATGCTCAATTGCATCACGGATTGACTGCTTTTCTGGTTTGTTTCTTGCATATTCACTTTAGCATATTTCATGGCTGTACATAGCCCTTTGTCATGATTTTGTGGTATCTTAATGCAGAAAAGGGTACTACTGTTTTTGGGCAGAAACTCCGTGAGCAAGTTGAGGAACGACTTGACTTTTATGACAAGGGAGTTGCCCCTCGCAAGAACATAGATGTCATGCAGGCTGCTATTGAAAGTGCTGAAAACAAAGGTAGGGATGAAGAGATAGCTACTGTCCCCTTTTAGTTTTCCCCAAAACACGAAAGATATAAATTTGGTTGTGAATGTAAATGAACTTATATTGGCCACTATATGTTGAAACCTTTTTTTTTTTTTTTTTGCAACATATTGGCCATTATATGTTGCAATTCCTATTATGTTTATATGTCTTGGGGTGGGAAGCTGATGTATACTAATTGTTGCAGATACAGAGATGGAAACAGAAGCACCTGCTGAAGTTTCAGGCAAGAAAACCAAAAAGAAGAAACAAAAAGCTGCTGATGCTGAAGATGACGTGGCTATAGATACAAATGGTGATGCTGTGGAGGATCATAAATCAGAGAGGAAGAAGAAAAAGAAAGAAAAGAGGAAATTGGAACAGGAGATGGAGGTTGACGATCAGGCTGAAGATGATGGTGCCAATGGAGTCACAAGTGAGCAAGAAGGAACAGCTAAAAAGAAGAATAAAAAGGATAGTAATGGAGAAGCATTCGAGGCTGGTGAAGTGTCTAAGAAGAAGAAAAAGAAATCAAAAAAGAAGGACATCGAGTAAACTATGATGTATTGCAGCTTTAACTGCCGAAATCGATTTTTTCATCTTATAGTTGTGGACAATGTTAAATTTTTATTTGCTTTGAACTTTACCTGTTGCTGCACTTGTCTAGACTTTATGTTGACTTGTCATTTGGCATACAAATTTTGTCCTAGCAATTTTCCGCATAATTTCAGCATTGGAAAAGTCTATTGCATAATGTTTTTAATATACTTTCTATTTTCTTAACTGTATCGTTCATCACTCTGCGACAATTTAAGCAATTGAAAATAAAGTTTTATTAATAAAGGAAATATTATTGAAAAAGCTGTGAGTGTGCTTGATGATTTTATTTTACTTATTTCGAACAGATGTGTCAGGGAGTATTTGGTTTGAGGCAATATCTTGTGTTTTATTCATTTATTTATTTTCAGTCACTTCGTATTTAACCCTTGCAAATTAATAGTGAAGGGAGGTCTTGGACTGCAAGGAGTTTGTGAGCCTCAATTCAGTGTATTCTAAAATTCTAAATTCTTTCTGTAAATTTATCTAAGACATCATTAACACTACTCCGAAAAGGGTGGTGAATGCTTAGAAGTGAAACACATTTGTTAAATAGATGTGACTGAAGTCACACCCAAAGATTAATTTGACTCTTAAATTCATAGTTTCTTATTTGAACTTTTGTAAATAAAATAAAATAATTATTTTTATTTGAAACAATTCTTAATTACTATAAAATCTTTTGCGAGGAATTGGGTGGTAGTAACTAGGGGTACGGCCTGTGTTTTGCACAGTTTTTTCTAAGAAAAAAACATAGTGAGAAAAAGAAGGGAAAAAAAAGAGAGAAAAGTGAAAAAAAAATAATGATGTTACACTGTCCAATAGCTGACAAGTGGCAAGCTGATGGACACAGTTTATATATATATATATATACCAGAAATCCCAATTTACTTTATAAATGTCTGTTTAGAATTTAATTAAGAATTTTTACCGTTTCGCTCGTTGCAAAGGTTAATGTAAAAATCTTAAAAAGTCAAAAACTTCATATGTCATCAACTACTTCAAATGTCTTAGAACAACTAAAATTTATCTTGCTATTGAACTAATAATATGTTATCAACCTGTTAAGCCTTGGAATTCGAGAACCAAGGCAAGCTTCCAGAATACAGAATACAGAGGGAGGAAGAAGCTTAAGACAGTGGGGGAGGAATTTCCTTATCATTTTTTGCATATCCTTCTGTTAATACACCTCCAATATATATAGTCATATGCTTTTGCTACAAGACAAAAGCTAATTACAGAATCTCTAAGACACTAATAGAGAGCACTATAGGACTAACAGAATTACAAAAGCATAGAGCACTATTGCTCATCACAGAATAGAGCACTACTGCAGAAACCCACTAACGGAATTGGTGCCAAAATCACTAAACATAATCTTTAAGTGTTGAGTCATTATCTTCCTCTTCCTATCACAACCACTGACAAATAACTAAAGCTTAATTTTTTTTTCTTTCCTTTTACACTGTATTTGGTTTTATTTTTTTATTTTTGAGTTAATTAAATTTCTCAGTTTTAAAATTAAGTAAATTTAACCTCCACCAAAGTATTTATAAATTAAACAATTTTTTAATAAAATTCATCAATCAAAACATGGAATTTCACTTAACATAAGTAAAATCTAAAAAAACACTCTTTAATCTTATCTTGTAAAACATTTCAATTTTCATTAACATTTTACTAAAATTCTTATAGAATTACTTATACAATTTTAAAATTATTTTCCAACGCAAATTTATCATAAAATTTGAAAGTTTTAAGTAAAAAATTGACAAAACGACTAAATTTAGTTAAATTTAAAAATAAAAAAACTTAATCAACTCAATTTTTTATATAAAAACTAAAAAATTGCATAATTTAATTTTAAAAAAAAATCAAAAATACAATTAAACCAACTACTATTCATTTAACTGTTGTATGAAAAGTATACAATTTCTGTGGGTAAAAGAAGCATCTTCAATTAAAAAGAACTATTAAAGGGAACATAAAATTAGATTTGTTGGTTAAAGGCAACAACCAACTGGTCCTGGGATTCAAATCCTCTACAAGTGAACATAGAACTGCACTGTGCGAAATTACATCCAACGGCCAAGCTTTGAAAAAGCACTTAGTTTTTTTTCCCATAAAATTACATAAACATTTGAATGGCCATGATTGCGTGCAGTTGGTTCACCAACTGTTGGCGATCTGAACCGCCGGCCATCACAATCACGTAAACAGATGAAAGAATTGAAAAAGAAAAGAACATCCGCCTCTGGTGACTGCACCTACCCAAAGAAAATGATGTAAGGCCTTAGTATCAAAGTGTTTACATAAAGAAAACCAACCTATTTAGTTGGATAACATAAATAAAGTTTGATTATTTTTATGTGTAATTTTTTTTTTGAATCAAATCAGATCCTATTTGAAAAAAAATTAAATAAAAAAAATAAATGAGAAAAAGATACAAAGTCTTAAACTAAACAATAAATCAATAATAATAAAGCAACTTCAAAATATGATAGAACATGAACTAATAATACAATACATATAATAAGCATTAAGAAAAATAATATTAAGGGATAAATTTTAAATAGTTTTGAACCGCGATACAATAATCCGGTTGGTTTGGATTGTGTGCAGCAGAAGCATCTTCGAACCTTTTGAACATCAATATTTTTACTCTAAAAATTAATTTTTTATAATAAAAAGAAGAAAGGAAATTTAGAGAATAAACCAAATTATTTTTTCTGATTGTATCACTTAGCTAAAGAAAGAATAATTTCTTAAAAAAAATTACAGCACCTTTTGAATGTTAACAAATCAATTATAAAACAACAAAAATACTCCCAACTTGCAAGAGCAACGAGAGGTTAAAAATCAAAACATAATGAAATAAATATTTTATTTTATAAAAACAAAATTAATATATATTTTATAAATTTTAAATTATAAAATAAATATTTACTAACATTCCCCCACATAATTTAAAATTTTAAAATACTTTAAAAAACACAATTTGTATAAAAACATATAAAAATAGCATGTGATATTGTATTTCAATACAAGGAATTTTCTGGATTTAAGCTTTATACCTCTTTATGAACTTCCACTCCAAAAAGATTTAGAGATTTAATTGTCTTGAACTATATATTTTTTAATCGAACGAACTTTAGCATATAATCCCTACAATATTAGTGTTCATTTAGGTTCTAATCATTGTCTTGTGCATATATCTTATTTCGTGAGTGTTATTTAAAGATTAACCCATATTTCACAGGGGTGTTCCCACCACACTCACTAAGTGAATCCTCAAAGAATGATTTGTGACTCTCACCCCTACAATAATTGTCATCAAATCCATTAAGAGATATTTTTTTAGAACAAAAAAATACACATATGTAAATATCTCAACCTTAATATTGTCACAACTTACCATACACCTCGTCATAAGAATGAGAAAAAGAACAACTTCGTAAAAATTTTATTTTTGTATACTTTAATCAACAAACAATTTCAATGTTACCTGTTGAACTCTATTCAGGGGATCACCAATCATACGAAGATGAGTGTCCATTGTTGTGACCAAATAATGAGTTTTATTTTTATTCCCCTCGATGACTCAAGGACTTGTTGGCGCGTCAATGCTTTTGTAAGTGGATTTGTGATATTATTGTCTGACAAAATCAAGAGAAATAACACCATGAGAAATTAAATTTTTGATAGACTTATGTTTCACTCTTAAAATGTCTTTTTTTTTCATTAAATTTTTTGCTAGTAACTTTAGATATAGCAACTTGACTATCATAATGCATTGACATTGGAGGTATAGGTTTATTCAACAATGGCAAATCAAATAGAAAATTTTTAAGAAACTCAACCACACTAATAATTTCTACTTTCATGGTAGAACATGAAATAATAGTTTGTTTAGCAGATCTCCATGATACTGCACCACCATCTAAGATAAAGACATAATCACTTGTCGATTTTGTTTCATAAGAATAAAAAAAATTCAATTTGCATCACTAAATCCCTCAATTACAACAGGAAAACATGTATAATGAATGTCATAATTAATGGTTCCTTTTAAGTATCTAAAAACCCCTTCTAATCCAATCCAATGAGAATGATTAAGATTATTAGTATACCTTTCTAATCTACCAACTACATGTGCAATGTCAGGCCTAGAGAAGTTTGTCAAATGCAACAAAGAATCAATAATTTGAGAATATTTATGAGAAGAAATTCTTTTACTTAAATTTTTCTTTAACTCAATGGATGAGTCAAAAGGAGTAGAAATAAGTTTCACATCAAAATAATTAAACTTCTTCAATAGCTTTTCAACGTAATGTGATTGGGTTAAAATCATGTCATCATTTTTCTTTATAAGCTTAATACCCAAAATCACATCTACAGGACCAAGGTCCTTCATATCAAAATTACTAGACAAGAAAGACTTCGCATCATTTATGAAATGCATATTACTACCAACTATCAATATATCATCCTCATACAAACATAAAATGACACATTCGTTGTCATCAAATTGTTTCACATACACACATTTATCACTATTATTGATTCGAAAACCATATGAAAGAACAACTTGATCAAACTTTTCATGCCATTGCTTTGGAGCTTGTTTCAAACCATATAAAGATTTAACAAGTTTGTAAATTTTATTTTATTTACCTGGTTCTACAAAGCCTTCAGGTTGGCTCATATATTTTTCTTCTTCTAATTCACCATTTAAAAAAGAATTTTTTACATCCATTTGATGAATTTCCAAATTAAAAACACAAGTGCAATTAAAACTCTAATAGGAACTTTAGAAATAGGAGAATATGTATCAAAAAAATCTACACTTTCTATTTGTTTACAACCAATCACAACAAATCTTGCCTTAGATTTTTCTATAGATCCATTAGTTCTTAATTTCTTTCGGACAACCCACTCACAACCTATACTTTTACAACCAGGGAGGAGATCAGTAAGAGACCAAGTTTCATTAGTATTAAGAAAACTTATTTCATCATTAATAACTTCTTTTGAAAAAGGTGTATCAATAGATCTCATGGTCTCACCATAAGTTTTAGAATCATCTTCAAGTAGAAAAGTACAAAATTCAAAACCAAAATCCTTAACTTTTTTAGATCTTTTACTCCTCCTAGGTTCAAAAACAATGTCATTATTAACATTACTACAAGATGATAAATTATAACAAGAAGTATCACAAACAGATTTAGACAATTTATTTTTCAAAGAAAAAACATTTTTAAATAATGTGTTATCTCTAGATTCCATAATAGTATCATTAGAAATTTCAGACATTTCTAAATTAACAACCAAAAATTTATAAGTAGTATTATGCAAAGAATATCCAACAAAAACCCAATCAATAGTTTTTGGTCCAATTTTCCTTTTCTTATTATAAGGATGTTAACATTTGCAAAACACCCTGCACTTTTAAGATATTTCATATTTGATTTTCTTTTTCTCCATAGCTCATAAGAGATTTTTTTAAAAATTATTTATAAGGCACCTTATTAAGAATATGACATGCCGAATATAAAGCTTCACCCCACATATTTTTTGGCAAACCAAAACTTACAAGCATTGCATTCACCATATCAAGCAAGGTACAATTCTTTCTTTCCGCAATACCATTAGATTGAGAAGCAAAGGTGTCGCTTCATGAATAATATCACGCATTTCACAAAAATACTTGTGTCTAAAGATGTGTATTCTTCACCTCTATCAGAACGTAAAATTTTAATTTTTCTTTCTACTTTTGTTTTATATACTTTGAACTTATCAAACAACTCACTTTTGTGATTAACTAAATACACATAACAATATTTGGAGAAATCCTCAATGAAAGTAATGAAGTATCTCTTACCACAACGCATTAACACATCATTACTATTACATACATGACTATGAACTAATTCAAACAAGTTAGTTTCTCTTTCAATACATGTAGTAAAACCCTTCCTAGGTTGCTTTGCTTGAATACATGTTTAACATTTTTGTTTTAAATCAATGGAAGCTTTAGGAATAAGATTAAGAGACATCATTCTTTTGATAGAATTAAAATTCACATGTCCAAGCCTAGCATGCCACATATTAGTACATTCATCATTTGCAACAAAAGAAGAAATGTTAGATATTTTATTGATAGAAATAGGCATAAGACTTAACTTAAATAAACCATCACAAATGTAGCTTTTACAAATAAAAAACATGTATAGTAGTAACAACTCTATTGGACTCAAAAACAAACTTGTACCCTAGTTGAACTAACAAAAAAACACTTATTAAATTTTTCCTAATATCATAAGTGTGATAGACTCCATCTAAAATAAGAAAATTGACTGAAGCGGTAGAGAGATAACTAAACATCTACTTGTTTGAGTTATGTTCATTTTATTGTGTGTTGTATTTTCACGTGTTCATTTTATTGCTTTGTGTGTTGTATTTTCACATGTTTATTTTTTTTAGCAAGGAGCTACATATATATAGGCAACCATTCACTATGTAACAACAAAATAACATTAAGAAATAGGAAAAAAACGAACAACAAACTTCCTAATGTTAAAGACTTGTAACATTCAACATTCACAAATGAAATTGACCAATAGTTTCCTAAACATATAGGAATAGAAGTAGTGCGATACTCTTAGTTTTTCACCGAAATTAATTTTAAAAGCATTTTATCTTTAAAAATATAATTGATAAAGAAAATATCTTCTAATTTTAAATTTTAAATTATAAAAAAATATTTTGCAACAATCTCCCACTAATTTAAAATTTAAAGAAATGAAATAATAGAATAAAAACATTTTTAATGGGGCATAATAGATTGTGTTTTCTTCCATAAAATTTGCAGACTTAATAAAAAAGGATTCAATCACATTCATCACAAACATTCTTAATAGAACAAAATGTTACTGTCGTAAGAAGAATGTAGAATTTTCTCTCCAAGACGGTTAGAAAAATAAAATAAAAGGAATAAATGAGAAGAAGATGCAAAAACTAAATAACAAAACAACAATGGTAAAGTAACTTCAGGATATGTTAGGAAACGCCACCTTTAAAGATAAATTTTAAGGGAAAAATTTTAAATAGTTATGCAAAAACGTTATCTTTAGATAGAGAACGCTACCAATGCACTAATAGGAGGAAAAAGATATGATTGTACTTTTCCCCCAATATACCACCCCCAACCTTCTAAACATCATCAGGTCTCAACTTTTTATAAGAAAATAAAGAGAAAAAATTTAAAGAATAAAACAAATTGTTTTTCAAGTTGTGTAATTTTTTGAAAAAAAAAATAACAACACCTTGAATGTTAACAAACCAACTATAAAATAAAGAAAGATACTCCCAACATACAAGTGTAACTTGTAGAATAAAAAAATCTTAACAAACTAATTATAGTTGGAACTAATCCATAAGCCCAAAAAAATCTTGTTATATTAAAAATCAAAACAAAATAAAATAAATATTTTTTTATAAAAACAAAATTAATAGAAATAATATATTTTATAAATTTTAAATTATAAAGCAAATATTTACTAAACATATATTATTTTAAGCAAAATTAGTTGATATCTGATGGAGTATGTTGGAAGTATTCGTGTCCATGATAACAAAAACACCTACCCAAGGAAAATATTAAAATAATAATAAACGGTTGAAAGGAAAACAAAGAAAAAATTATTAGAAAAAAAAAAAAAACACTCACCTAACACTTGTAGCTAAACAAAGGGCAAGAGACGGCGAGTTTAGTTTTGAAAGCGTGCGTGTGCGTGGGAGGGTCCGAAGAAGCACAACGTTGGAGAAAGTGATTCTCGTTCTGTTCTTCTACTCACAAGAGCAACAACAACAACATCAGAATCAGAAACAGCAATGGCCAACACTAACTTGGACGATGTTCCCTCTCTGGATCTCATGACTGAGCTCCTTCGTCGCTTCAAGTGCTCTTCCAAACCTGACAAGCGTCTTATTCTCATTGGTATCTATTTCCATTTCTCTTTCTCTATTTATTATATTATATATATATATCTTTTAAATAAACAAATTTGTCATAAAGTTTTCATTTTTGTGCTCGCTGCTAATTCAGATCCGAAAATTCGAAAATGCTTGTGTTAAATAGTTCGATGCTTTCGCACACGTTGCGTTCGAATGTTGTAGATGCGGTTTTTAGGGTTTCCTTCGGTTGTGTTTGCTGTTGCTTGAGTCATAGAGAAAACGCTGAGAAATTCGTGTGGCTTTGCTTTTCGACAATAGAGGTTCTTATCGTTTGATTGGATAATAACTAGTTTAAATTTGTTTATAAATTCCTGTAGAAATTCTTGTATTTTTACATTCATGCTAACATTAGTTTGTAGATTTGTCTTGTGTACTATCGCTGGAAAGATGCTAGTCTGTGGTGTTTTATTTATGTTTTCTTTTTTTGATTTGGTTTCAATCAAGTGCTATTGGTTCTGTCTCTAGGACTTTATACTCGCTTGATTATCATTTAGAATTGTACTCCACTGTCGAGCCTATGTTTTCTCATCGAGTCATTGTGTTTCATTTTATAACTGCTAGCAAATTTTCCCTATTAATACATGACTGTTCATTTTCTGACCCCTACATCTATTTGCCAGACAGAAAAACGAAGTGTGAAATTGAGTTGCCCTGTTGAACTTTCAAATTGAATCTGTTTTTTTCATAAGGGTTAAGATGGGAAATTAATGTGCATATTTCGATAATCCTATTATAACAGGGAGGTTTCATCCAATAATGGATCCTCATTCTCGTTTTTTACTAGTACTCTTCTTTTTATTTATCGTTTGAAAAATTAAAAGAGTGAAACACAATGCTTCATGTCTTCCATAAACTTTTAAATTGAACTAATATTTTGTGAAGTGATAGCTCCTGTTTTCATTGATGAGTAGCTCTTAGATTTATATTGTTCCTCAGTGCTGCACTTAGGTTGCTATTTTAATTTGATATGCTTCCATATGTCTTGCGCCAATTTTCCAAGTAATGACAAGTTAGTGAGATAGGGTAATTTTCATTATTTGGCTTGGTTAGGTACTTAGGCCATTTAAGATTCTTGCTTTAAGAAATTACAATATATATTTGAAATTGTTAAATATAGTTTCAGAAATTCAAGTGGAGTATAACTTGATAAAATGTTAATGCAGGCCCACCTGGATCTGGGAAAGGCACCCAGTCACCAATCATAAAAGATGAGTACTGCTTATGCCACTTAGCTACTGGTGATATGTTAAGAGCAGCTGTAGCAGCTAAGACCCCTCTTGGTGTCAAGGCTAAAGAAGCTATGAATAAGGTAAGGTCTTTTTGTATAGAATCTCAACTGAGGCATTTACCTCGAGAGATTGCTAACATGATATTGTGTTACAATTTTGCAGGGAGAACTTGTTTCTGATGACTTGGTTGTTGGCATTATAGATGAAGCAATGAAAAAACCTTCATGTCAGAAAGGTTTCATTCTTGATGGTTTTCCAAGAACTGTGGTCCAAGCACAGAAGGTATGACATTGTTTTTGACATCTGAGTCACTAAGTGTATTTTTTTTTTGTTTGAAATATTGGGCTCGTCCATATATAAAAACAGAATTACTTGATTATATGCACTGTTTTACATGCTGCTCATCTTTTGAATCTGTCTTTTCTTTATTTGCAGCTTGATGAGATGCTGCAAAACCAAGGAGTTAAAGTTGATAAGGTGCTCAATTTTGCAATTGATGATGCAATCCTTGAGGAGCGAATTACTGGTCGCTGGATACACCCATCCAGTGGCAGAACCTACCATACAAAATTTGCTCCTCCTAAGGTTCTTGGTGTTGATGATGTAAGTCTGTGTCTTTAGTTAAACCCTGCATAATGATAGTTGCTTAAACATGACTTTGGATAATAGTCTGGATGTTTTGCCACTCACATGTGTAATCATATACGCTTAAAGATCCTGTCTAATCTTTGGGTGTAAGAGGGCATGTTAAGGTGTCCCATGTTGGCTAGGAATATGGCTAAAATACTCCTAATAAGACTTGGGCTATCCTCCCCCCTTGAGTTAAAGCCTAGTTCATTTTTAATCATATAATGAGGTACCACACTTTTTTGTTAAGATGTTTCATTGGGAAATGGATTTGATTTTAGGGCACTGCTGAATTTAATTTCTTGCAGTACTGATAATCTATTAAAAAAAAAGTATTTTCTTTTTCTCCTTTTCCATTTTGGATGAATAGAAAGTTTAGGGGAAGTGAAGGTTGCTCAATTCTAAAGGTTAGGACATGCCACAAACTTTGTTATGTCAGCTTAAGGAAGCACTAGCCCTAAACACTTCCATTGTCGAATTTGTTTTCCTCAGGTTACTGGTGAACCACTTATCCAGCGCAAGGATGACACTGCAGCTGTTCTTAAGTTAAGACTGGAGGCATTTCACAAGCAAACCGAACCGGTATGATTCTGAATTCTTTTACTAATGGATTTGGATTCCCTTATGTTGTTGAGTAACATGGTACGGTCTTGTTGGAGAAAGACACAAACACAATTAGAATCTTATTAAGTATAACCAATTAATTATGATATCCTTGTTTAATTAAAAATTCTTTTTTAACACTTCCATATTATGTTGCTCAACAAAATGAGAGGATCCAAATTCTTTTTTACTAAACAAGTTCAATTTGAAACTTTCGATATACAGTAACTGTGAGCAAGATATGTGATCTTCTTGGTTATGCTTGGTTTGGTTGAGGGTTGATTTAAATTCTCTCACAATTTCGGCAAATTTCTAGCCTCATCAGTTTTTTGTGTGTTTTGATGATTTATCTGTCTTTTTTTAGAATTTTCTTTGTAATTTCTAGCCTTGAATTTGTGCATTGAACATGCAGGTTATTGATTACTATTCAAAGAAGGGCCTTGTTGCTAATCTTCATGCTGAGAAACCACCCAAAGAGGTGACAGTTGAAGTGGAGAAAGTGCTGTCTTAAAACATAGTTCATCTTTTGATCTCGGGCTTGAACTGCAATTGTTTTTTTTTTTTTGGCTATAGGAAAACTTTTGTTGCCAATTTGATCCTCGGGCTGTTCTCAAACCCAGATTCGAAGAGCAACTTTGATGAATAAAAAAATCAATTGAATTTGAATTTTGGTCTTTTTACTTTTTCTGCCTGAATTTTCACTCGACATTTGCAGGTGTTTTGGAACCCGTGAATCGTTTGATTTCATGAACTATTTGGAAAAAATTGAGCTACTTATAGAATGTTTGTGGGTGCTGCCCATACTTTTGCTTTTGATGGTGCGAAATTAAATTTTGCTTTGGTCTTTGTTTTTCATATTTTTGTTCCTATAGATGTTTGATATGAAGTGAATAATAAACTTTACTGTATTCTTGATTTAAAAAAGGAAAATTTTCAAATATAAATTATTTTTCTTCGATTCAACTAAAACTTGTTAGAGTTTAATTATTTTACTGTCAATAAGTTACAATTTATGGAATGTGTGATTTTGAAAGTAGTTAGGATAATACAAATTTTTTTTAAGATAAAAATTTCGTTATTGGTTGAGGGAATTTAAGAACTTCATATTATCAATACATGCGAATTACAAAAAATAACAAGTGATTAGAAACTTCGGCTGCAAAAGTTCATCCACACCTGTTAATATTGTAAAATTTAGGTTACATGTATTTAATCCTTAAAAAAATTATCTAAAAAAAAAAAGAAAACGACTTTGAAATCATCTTCACCTTAGGGAAGGTAATTGGGAAGGACTAAGAAATTAAGAATGATCAGCTACTTTTTTACATGAAGACTAAATTAATTTCAAATTAAGAATGAGAGAAATACTACCTCGATTTTAAGAAATTAAAATTTATTATTTTTTACCGGATAAACTGTACTATGGACAAAGTTGTAACGAGATAATAAAATATAATTCATGAATATTCTATGTACCCTGAAAATTGTAATTGTTAGATTTCCTAACAATGAGTTCAACTGGCAGGTTTTCGGACTAATGTTGCAAGTTGAACATCCGTTACAAATGACGTTATACAAGACACTAAATATAAGAGTTTAAAATATCAGACTATAATATCTATCCTGTACAATCTCGTGAACTAAACTAATTTGAAGATTTTACTCTTCTGAAAAGTAAGCAATGAATCCCTTAAAATCTTATACATTTTATAGTGAATAAAAAAAACATTATATACATTATATAGTGAATCCTTGGAAGGGGTGGTAGATTTCAGTTAGATTCTGAATTATTAGAATTATACACAAATCAAATGATAAACGTCTTCACCAGTCTCTACAAGACCCACCCCACTGTAATTAAGGGGTATAAATTAGCATCACCAAAGGATTTTCAATACTTCCCTTGAACTTAATTGCAGTGTGGGCACAAATTGAGCGCTAATATCACTTCAGCACCCTTGGTGGACTTTGCCATCTTTTCTCACTACCACCTAGCTCTGACATCAGCAGCTCCACCAAGCTTCTAAGCCCCTGCCTTCACCATAGTTCAACATGCAATTCACTGCCTAAACTCATTTCCACCTCTCGTTTAATTTAAAACCCGTATTTCGGTAAAGGGGCATGCATCATTTTATTTCAGGGACCAACTTTCAAATTGAAAAACCTTTTTACCTGTTGAAAACGAATATTGCTAGTTGCGATTGATCTATTTTTCTACATATCCAACATCTACCAATACTTGGCACATCAATGCACCCAATATTTTTAAGAACATTTCCTGGAGTAAAAATTAAACGTAGGCAAAAGAGGAACAAAACTATATAGCCCCCCAAAACTATTATTTTATTCCCAAAAAAAAATGAATTACAGATTTTTTATTAAAGTGGAGGACGAAATGTCTTTGATTAAAAAATGAAACTAAAATCACAAACTTTTTAAAGGGATGAAATGTCTCAATTAAAAAGTGGGGAGACTAAAATCAAAGATTTGAGAAAATGAAAATTGCATTTTAGCCTTTTTTTTTTAGTAAGCCAACAACACAATATCATTTTCTTTCCGGGAACCACTTTTAAATTGAGAAACCCGACATCATCACCTGCTGATCATGCTCAAGATGAATATTCCTTGCAATTGATTTATTCTTCTACATATCCACAATCCAACAGCTCAATGCTTGTGCATCAATGCACCCAAAATTTTCAGGAGCATTTCCTGCTGTAAAAATCAAACGTAGGAGAAAAAGAACAAACCTCGATAGCCCCCAAAATCTTGCACACTGTTTTTAATAAGCCACAACACATCATTTTATTTCAGGAAGCAACTTTCAAAGTGAGAAACCCAACCTCGTTACCTGTTGATCATGTTCAAAATGAATATTCCTTGCAATCGGTTTATTTTTCTACATATCCAACAGCTACCAATGCTTGTGCATCAATGCACCCAAATTTTTTAAGAGCATTTCCTGATGTAAAAATTAAATGTAGGAGAAAAAAGAACAAAATTTGATAGTCCCAAATTAAATGGGGCAGCCATAAGGATAAGAACAAACCATTGTGAAAATGGTACAGGAAGGATAAGAACATACCAGAGCAAATATCCATCATCTATTACTAAATTGTCCTGAAATGTATGTACATCATTTTCACCAGCACAAGAGAGGATACATTTGTGTTTCAGTAAAGGAAAAAAATCAGGTAATGCCATACCTTCTCAGGTCTATACATCAATCTGCCGCTTCTAATCTAATTTATAACAAACAAGAGCCTAATGAAGTCCATTACCCTGTCCCTTGCAATCATATCATTCTTTATATATGATCATTAACAAGGTAAGACAAAGTTGGAAATAATGACAGTAAAAATAGCATTGATCTTGGTATTTCATGCATCCAGCAAGAGTACCTGTCCTATCACTGCCAAGAAGGAAAAATTGGCTTGAAATCAGATTTGGGAAGAGGGGCTTCATGGAACCAATCATGAAGGAGAGCATCTTCGGCTGTTATCCTCTGCAAAAGTAAAACAATTTTAATGTTATATTCAGCTTCATGTCACAGAAACCCAATAAGAATTTATTCAATGAATAATATATATACCTTTTCAGGGTCATAAGTTAGCAGCCGCTTCAACAAGTCAAATCCCAGCTCAGATAAAACTGGCAAACCAGTAAATGACGCGGCTGGAAACTTCTTTCTTAGTGTATTAATCCTGAAATATCAATAACTTATAGTCAAACAGTTGCAAAATGTAACTGCTTTATAACCCATAGCATAGAATTCTTATCAAGAAGAAAAAGAGAGAAGACATGCTTACGGTTGCTTAACAAAATTTGCTTTAGCCCCAGGTAATTTGGATAATCCTGGCCAAATTTTCTCGTCGGGTGTACCCAGGGTTCGAAAAATCTACAGAATTTGATGAACAAAGAAGTTGTTACTAAAACAGCAGAGCTCTCACACAAATAGATGATGTGAAGAAAAAAGTAATAACCAAGTCATTTTAGTAATAATAACCTTACCTTGTCAAGTTGTTCAAGTTCACTTTTACCCCTGAACAGAGGCTCCTTGGCAATTAATTCAGCCATTATGCAACCCACTGACCACATGTCAATTGATGTTGAGTATTCTTTAGCACCCAGCAAAAGTTCAGGTGCTCTGCACAAACCAATACACCATTCATGAGTTGAGACTTATATACATTTCTCTACCAATATAAATTAAAAATCACAAACCAGATATATCTACAGAGATAACTTCAATGAAAACTAAAATAATAATAATGCTACTCACCTGTACCATAGTGTAACCACAAGAGGAGTATATGGCTTCAGCGGACTTCCATACTGCCTTGACAACCCAAAGTCACATATTTTAAGCTCCCCATCATGGTTAAGCAGGATGTTTGATGACTTCAAGTCCCTATGGATAACCCAATTATCATGGAGATACTTGACACCTTCAAGAAGTTGTCGCATCAACGATTTAATTTCACTCATGCTAAAGGGCTGCTTCTTAACCTCCATCAGCCCCTTAAGGTCATACTCCATGTGCTCCATTACCATAAAAGTACCATCAAAATCATCAACAACTACTTCTTTAACATTCACAATGGAGGGATGATTAAAAGACAAGAGAATGTTTATTTCCCTCAAGGATGACATCGGATAGCCATCCCTCTCTATGTTCGTCTTTACCTTCTTCAATGCCACTAGTTCTCCAGTCTTCTTATCCCTAGCCTTGTAGACAACACCATAAGTTCCTTCGTTTATCTTCTTAATCATCTCAAACTCGCACACACTTCTGCAACTCTGAAGCATGTTTATGTTTCTCTGCCCATGCATCAATCCACCAGTCTCATCAGAATCTGACAGAGAATAATCATCATCACTTTGTTCCTCAACATCGACCATGGAATCCAAAAGGAAGTCCTTTTCAGAATCGGTGTCATCAGACGAAGCACCCGAATAATGATCTCTTCCATTGCTTCCTGATGATCTAGTGATTGTGCTCTCCGACGATCCACCACCAATTTCAGGACTGGAGCTCACTTTACCGTGCTTCTGTTTTTCATCAGCCCCCCTTGGTGACGGAACATCATCACAATCCCATCTTGACTTTTTGATTGTCCAACCTTGCACATCATTCTCTTCCTCCACATCTTGTTTGTAGCTTCGTGAATCTGGCAAAAACTCCTCCATAACATTCCCACAATCAACAACATAGGCTCCAGGACTGCTAGGTAGAGATGGACGAGGAGGAGACAGAGCAGCAATCTGCGAGATCCTACTCTTTGAAGAGACTCTTTCTTCCTTCACTGCTAGGTCCCATATAATTGGAGAAAACTTCCTCTTCTTCTCGGGCGGTGGCACCACAGAGGCAAGCTCGTGTTCAACATAGATCTCACCTTCCTCTTTTTCAACATGGAACCGCTCCACTCCCGAACGAGACAGGTGGTGGTTGCGAGAACCACCCACTTCCACATCGAAAGAACGAGTGCTATGGTGATCAAACCCGGTGGTGGAACCATATTTGCAAAATTCTCTTCTCAGAGAAACACTTTTTCGTCCTGCCTCCATGTGATTGACAAGCACAAGCACAAGTCTTCTCAATAAGCAATTAAGAATCGAAGAGAAATGTATTTCAAACCCAAACCCTAAAAAAATCCCCAAATTTCCAAACCCTAACCCTCCGGAAAAATCAGAACGGAGGATTCAATTTTTTTTTCAATGATTCACACAACCCTAATCAATCAATCAAAAATCCACACGACAAAAACCAATTATGATGTTCTTTACTTTTTCCAGGATATAATACAATCAACAGCGGACCGTATCAAAAATTGAAATGAAAAGAGAGAAACGAAACACGAAAGCAATCAGGCAAAGTATGAGAGGAGGATGGAAACCCTAAACGGTGGCTGCGTCTGATTAGGGTTCAGAGGTATCGAATTGCCTTACCGGCGACACGAAAAGCGAAAGCGAACGAAAGGAGAAAAGCTGAGACGAGAGAGAGAAGCCGCCTTCGTTGACGCGTTTGGTTCGTTTGTTTGGTGTGAGATTCGATTGAGTTGTTACCGACTTAAATAAAATAACGCCTTTCAAACCATGAGGCGGCGATCCTATCAATTATTTGCTGGATTTACGCGTTTTGCGAGACTTTTTCTTTTTCCAATCAATTATCTTAAACTAATTAATTGTAATTTTTAATTTACCTTTCTTTTTCTTTTTGATAATCTTTTTTCTTTGAAAGCCTGTCTATATTATAATTAAGTATGAATATTTGTTCACTTAGAATAAAAAAATAGAAAATCTTCTTTTTTTAAGTAAATTTTTTATTTTTTATTTTCATTGTTATTACTTAAATTTAATCAACCTTAAATTATATTTAACTTTAATTTTAAATATTGAAATACTATATTAAATTAAGATTAAATAGCTAAATTTGTTTTCAAAAATATCATACGATAAATTGATCTTTAAAATATAAAAATATAAATTTAATCTTATCAAATTTATGAGATTATTTTATTATTAACTTATAATATTCAATGGTTAATTTGATAATAAATTATATTTTTTATAATCAATTTGACACTAAGTTATAATGTTTAGAAATCAATTTATTATTAGATTAATTATAAGATTAATTTATTATATTTTTTTACATATGACTAAATTTTTATTTTTTATTTTTTAGAGGTCAATTTATCATAAGTTTGTACTTTTAGAAATCAATTTAATTACTTACCCTTAAACACGCACACACACGAACTCACGTGTAAATCAACAATAGGTGATCCAAGTTCTAGGGACAATACTTGCGCTACATTTCTGCATCTATTCGCCCATGGAATGAGTCGGACACAAACATATTGTTTATGTTTGATATAAAGAAAATAAATATAACATACAAAAATGAAAAGAAAGATTAAAAATAGGTGAGAAATCATGTGAAAAGTAAATATGTTTGGTTAAAGAAGAGCAAAGAAAAGATGAGAGGGATAGAGAGATAAATAAAAATGTGAAAAATAGTACAAGCGACCTTTTTATTTTTGAAAAGAAAAATGTTTGTTTGACATTTGTTGAGATGTTTATACTTACAGAGAAAAAAAAAGACATAAAAGATAAATGATTAATTAGATTAACGAATGAGAAATAAAAAAAATAAAAAACATAAATGAGATGTTTGAAATTTATGGGTATCCAAATATAATTAGCCTTTTGAAATAACATTTCATTTTCTTACCCTGGAGACAAATAAAAAAATCATCCTTCATCCCTCAAATTTCTTTACAACCAAACAAAGCCTAAATTTTGAGTATTCATCTTTGAACAAAAGATGTTTTAGGAATTTTTTATTATGTTTTAGGTTGATTATATCATGTCTTATAATATTATTAGGTTTTGATTGAATTGAGTTTGGATTCACATAAATAACTCCTAACAAGTCTTGGGTGTGTAGGGAAAAAGAAAAATATGTCCCAACTCTCTTACACGCCTACTCCTACCAATAGTATTTTGAAGTTAGAAGTATCATGTATTTTTAGCATTAATCTGTGAATTGTATTAAAAATTAAAATAACATTATTTAATTATTTAAATTTAACTATGAATCAACCATTATTAAACCTTAAAATCATTGCCTTTATCGATTGAATGATTTAGTTTTATAAACCTTGGTTCAAATTATTATTATTATTATTAATATTCATTAGGGATTAGTAGTGAAGGTATAAGTGGAAACATGTGGCCTTATATAACGACAAACATGTTTCTAAATCCAAATTAAGCATTAAAACCTATAATGCATGCTACGTAACACCTATCAATAACTAACAAAGTTGCAACAATGTGTTTCATATTTCTTTAGTAGTAGAGTTTGGAAGAAGTTGTTGAATCAGAGCTCTAATGGAATCTTCGTTAGTTATTGAAGTGTGTAAGATAATGTGCCGATAAAGTGCCTGAAAGGTTTGATGCCTTTAATCCCTAATAGTGATATGAATGATTGTCTGATGTTGGTGAGGTGAAAGTGCTAGTAGATGAAAACATTTAATTAAAAACTAAAGTCAAACTTTAAATTTTATGGGGACTAAAATTAAATTATGAATTTTATTAAAAACAGAATTAAACTATTGAATTTTACAAGAATTGAGACGAGACATAAAATTTATAGAAACTAAATCAAATTTTAAATTTTATAAGAACTAAAATTGAACTTTTAATTTTTTTTTAGAAATAAAAAAAAAATCATCACACATGTAACACGAGTATCATATAGAAATCACGTAGATGCCCCATAAACCAAAATGTCCATGTTTATAACGATGATGTGAAATTTTGCTATTTATGTCAACATCAAGTCAAGAGAGTTAGACACCTCAATCACAAATAACATATTTGTATCTTAAGAAACTAAATTCAGACAAAACATGTTGGAAAGACGAAAACTAAATTTTGAATATTTTATAAGAACGAAAAATATATATTTTTTTCTTTTTATTGAATAACGATAAGTCGAGAATCACTAAGTCATAGACACAATGACACCATCGTGCATTTGTGATTTTCTCACATCAGCAACTAGAAGTACACAAGACAGAGTCCAAGTGATCCAACTATTAGGCAATAAAGAACCCCTTAGTTCAAAGCTTTGACGGGTCCTTCCTTGGCGTGATGCACAACTATGTAATTATAGGCATCCAAAGTGAGAAAATCATCAAGAGTTGGGGACGTGCATTGGCGAGTGAAGATCTTGCAAGCCGCCTTGTACATTCCCTTCTCGAACTTCACTGTTCCCACTTCCTTTTCAATCCTAGCCATCTCTTCTTCAACCACTCTATCAAAAAGGTCTTTGTTCACTTTCTCTCCAAGCCCATCTTCATCTAGCTCCACTCCATACTTGAGCCACTGCCAGTTCTGCACCCTGCTAATCTCAGCAGTGGCAGCATCCTCCATGAGGTTGTAAAGAGGCACGCAACCGCTTCCGCTGAGCCACGCTGCCAGGTACTGAATGCCCACCCTTGTGTTTAATCTGAGACCTTCCATGGTGCGGGTTCCTATTGGTATCTGCAAGAGGTCTTGTTCAGTTAAGTTTGCAGCATCTTCGCGTTTTACTGTGTCTATCTGGTTGGAAGCGTTGCCCATGTTGTTGTTGAAAATCTCCATGCAGGCTGGAATGAGACCAGGGTGTGCAGCCCAAGTTCCATCGTGCCCTGCCTTCACTTCTCTAAGCTTGTCCTTCCTTACCAGTTCCAGTGCTGCCTCATTTGCCACTGGGTCATCTTTGATTGGAATCTGTGCTGCCTATTGAACAATTTGAACTTTTCATCAGACACATCTTCCATATAGATCTTTAGAAGACAGTAATTGTTTGCAAACATAAAAATAAGTTAAACTATTCATTGGTTCCTGTAATTATCCGGATCTTTAAGTTTTAGTCCCTATTTGCTAAACAATATGTTGTGGTGGTTTATCACCACACACACAAAAAAAATTGTAGCTGTATTACGTCACCAAAAAGTGCTCTATGATTTTAGCAATAGAGACTAAAACTTTTATGCATATGTAAGAATTAAAACTTAACGGTTTTTTGTTGTAGGAAGTAAAACTTAAAATGAGGACAACTATAAAGAATGAATGAATAGTTTAAAATATAATACAGAAACCAAAGTAGTTCCCATTCATATCATTCCTAAAAAGTAATACAGACACCAAACAGACAGTAATTTCTATGGTTACGATGTTCAGCTAGCAACCTACAGTCCGCAATTGTATAGTCTGTAATCTATATACCATTTTGCTTCAAAGTTAGAACTGCTTAGAAATGAATATGCATATTCATTTGTTGACATTCATAATAACTATTTTATAAATAATACCAACCATAATTTGTAATTGGTTGACTGACATCATGACCGTCTAAAGGGTTTTCATCCAATTACAAATTGTGATTAGTTGGTAATTTTTATAATAACTATATTAACAGTCATACTAATAATGATTTCTAATTAATTGATGGTGCCTTAGTTTTTATATGACGTCGCATAGAAATTAAACTCAAATAAAAACCATACAGCTAATTTTTTTTATGTGGCACTGTTCAGTTAGCAACCAACAATCTAGCATGTTATATAGTCTGTAATCTATAATTACACTTTTGCTTAGAAGTTAGAACTGCTTAAAAAACATGCATGCCTATTAGTAGTAAACCAGAGTAGTTCCATTGCATACCATTCCTCCCATAGCATGCACACCGCGCCTGTGGCACGTCCTGATGAGGAGATCAGAGTAGCTTTTCATGAAGTGTTGAGTCATGCCAACCTGAACCCTGTCTGGTAGGAGGCGATCTGGGTGAGCCTGGAAGGTCTTAACATAACTGAAAATGTAATCCCAACGCCCACAGTTTAGACCCACCGAGTGCTCTTTCAGCTCATACAAAATTTCATTCATTTGAAACACTGCAGGAAGTGTTTCTATCAGAACCGTTGCCCTTATGCTTCCTCTTTCGATGCCTACTACATCCTCAGCCTTCTCAAACACGCTGTTCCATATCTTAGCTTCCCTGTCAGTCACAAGATTCTTATATTACAATTCCATAATATGGAGTTCCTAAAGTGCTGGACCATCCGATTGAGGATGGTTGGACCTCTTATCTTTGAGCTCAATATAATAATTTGTAGAGGACACATTCAATAAACTGTTGTGATTCCCCATGGTCATGCTAGATCGTGCATAAGAGAGTTTATTGAGGAGTTTTGAGTTTTGAACAGGTTTTAGGACTATTCAGTCATTTTGAAGTGTGTTTGGTATTTTTCTTCAATTGGAATTAGAAATTTGTCTTGTTGCTGATGTTTAATGCAAAGTTGCAAACCTTTATGACGACTATCAAAATGAATCTTTAATTTTAACTGGAAAACAACACCAACTAAAGAATTGCATTTTAATTTTGTCCTTTCGTGTATTATACTTATGCTAGAAAACTGAATTCTAGCCTCTGCTAAAAGCCTAAAACATATGAAATTACTAACAAGAGTAGCTTTGTTCTTTGGCTCGTGTTATGACTGCATAGCATAGTGCTTACTTACCTTGAATGCTCCATTTTGGGGAGATAAAAGAAAGGGCCAAAGCCGGCACCTTGAGTGCGCCGGAATGCTGAGTGGTTGTGGTAGAAGTAGAGGCCAAAATCAACAAGGCAACCAGTTGCAGGTTCACCATCAATCAGAATATGTGCTTCAGGTAGATGCCAACCTCTTGGTCTCACAAAAAGCTTTGCTGTCTGATCATTGAGCTTGTAAATCCTGTTCCTTACTTTGTCATGGAAGCTTATGGTCCCATCCACAGCATCCTTCAAGTTCACTTGACCACTAATAAGATTTTCCCAGGTCGGTGACAGTGCATCTTCTAAATCAGCCTTAGAATTTAGAAAAAACAGCAACAACAACTTTCAGTGATTTGGTTCCAGGATAAACCAAATTCAATTAACCCTTCTATAATTAAAAAAATAAAATAAAAGACTTAATTGAACTTTAATTTTCTTACTCTGTCTGCAGGATTTTCGTCACTTAAGTTTTAAACGTGCCAATTGAGTCTTTTTAAATTTCTCTCTTTTACAATTAGGTCCTTCCATCGCTCCAACATCTCCGATATTAGATGAAATTAAGATGGAAGGACCCGATTAAAAACGAAAGAAAACTTGAAAGACTTAATTGGTACAATTAGTACCCAATCTGAGAGAATAAAATCGCACAATTATGACACAACACAACACCCGATAGATTTAAAATGCAAGTGTACACCAATTTTTTTATTATATTATTTTATATATGCCTCAACTCCAACTCAAATTTTAATTAACAAATCAAGGTTTTAAATAACGATCGTGCTAGCTTTGTAGTTTCGTCCTATTTATTGGTATCGCGGACAAATGTGGTCAATGCGATCTCAGTTGCGGTGGCGGACAGTTAACAAACCTTGATGTTGTGGCCAAATGACGGACTAGACCGTTTTTTAAAACCTTTAACAACTTTAGTGAAATAACAAAACATAGTAATCATAAGTGTAGATGCAGAAACTAACCATAAAGACTTTAGCTGCAGAGTTGAGAGCATTGATGACCATCTTTCTGTCCACAGGGCCAGTGATCTCCACTTTCCTATCAGCAGCAGCTGGTGGAACAGGTGCACACACCCACTCCTGCTCTCTGATGTCACTGGTGGCAGGATCAAACCCCGGAAGAGACCCTTCATTGTACTTCTTCTTTGCCTCTCTTCTGCGCTCTAATGCATGCTTGATATCGTTCCGGAACTCACGTTGCAGTTCAGCAACGAATTTCAAAGCATCTTTTGCGAGGATTTTTGCAAACTCTGCATCGTATCTTCCCAGAATGTCCACTCCTTCTGGCACGTCATAGGTTCCGAGGTCCATCGCCTTTCTTTCTTTCTTCCTGCAATGTTCGTAGTCACGAGCGAAATACAGAGTGTGGCATTAGAGCAAAAGCATGGTTGAAATTAGGTTTCATCAATCATTTCGTCCGCACAGCATGTATTAACTTTTCATTTTAATGTCTATAATTATATTTAATTATGAATCCACTCCATAAAAATAAAAATAATGTATGTTTAATTTAGTGCTTATATTTTTATTTTGTAATGATTTTACATCAATGGAAAATTAACAATAAAAATTAAAACATAAAAAATTTACTCATATGAAGATTGAAACATAAAATTTTTAGATATAAAAATTAAAACCTAGAGTTAATACAAATTATAAAGATAAGATGACTAATTAAGCCTAAAGCTTATATTGAAAAAGTAGTACTAATAGTACATGGTTACAATTTTTTTATTTATTTACCTGACAAATTTTTTTTTTTTACATAAAACAAGTAGTACCGTTAGATGGAATCTATCAAAGTATTAGTATCATATGTACATGTGTATTTGGATATTTGATCACCTTAATAGTGGTGTAAGCTTTTTATTCTTGTTAATGATTATTCCTTGTAAAAAAAACAGTTGTCTATTTATATTTAGTGAATATTTCTCCTTCCAATTAAATCTTTTTCAATATAAAAGACTCAAACTCTGACCAAACTCAATTATAATCATACCACTTGTTGATCTTGTGTACTTTGTTTAGTAATCAGTTAAACTCACCTTATTTTTTAAAATAAAAGCAATAAATACTTGCTTTTTGTAGTGAGCTCTATCGGTCGTCATTTTATGTATTTGTTATCTCAGAAATTATTTAATAAATCTGTCAAAAAGATTATTTAATAAATGGAGAATAAGATTTGCATATTTAATAAAATTCATATACTCAAAAATATTTAATGAAATTCAGATACTCATAAAAACATATTTAATAAAATTCATATAAATTTCACTCGATTACAAAAACTGTATAAAAAAGAATTTTAAAGAGCACGCATCTTTGCAAACATATTTTTTCTTATAATTTTTTGTTTTATCTGAATCTCTTTGTTAAATTATTCATCTTGTCATGAACTTCTTTCTTATCTCTTTTATTATGGGTCAGCCTAGGGTGAAGTACTAAATTATGAGTCCATATTTCATATTACTTCCATGCTTCTGTCACTTTCAAAAGAAATTTTTTACGTTTATTATCTTCTATTTTAAACTTTTTCTTGAGAAGTGAATGTCGGAGGTTGGGCTTTATTTCACAACTAAAAGAAAATTGTGTACATCAGAATCCAATATTGAGCAATCTGCATTGGATGCTCCTCTACGTACCCATAACATAAGTAAAGCCAATTGTGTCAGTCTGACAGCTATTTTTTTTATCAGTACGAGGTACAAACAGCAATTGTGTTTTGAGGTGGGTTAGAAAAATAAGGATCAATACCAAGGAAAGCTAGATAGATATTATTAACGATCAATATCATGTACATGAAGCTCAACAAGAGATGTAATTTATCAACTGATTAAATTGAAATGCTAGCTTAGCAAAAACTTGTCTACAACTCTATTTGCTGTTCTTCGTATAGCCCTTGAAGTGAAAAGGAGATGTGTAGACCACACAATCCTCTATAAATCACTGGAGATATGCGCATTGCTACTCCTTTTCTTAATAAAGTTGATTGCAAGCAGTCTCACTCTCAGATATTTTACGGACACGGATCTTTTTCCATATATTACATCCGTGAAGCCAAGACTTGTCGTTGGTGGTTTCTGAATATAATACCAAATCCTGTGTGCCACCAAAGGAGTCAAAATTGGCTTTGATGAAGCCATGTGCGGGTGGGGTCTAGACTCTAGTGTGCCCCAATAAGGTTAATAGGTTGTGACAAAATTGTACTACTTATCCTCGGAACCCAAGTTTTTTGTAGCACAATGGGTATTGTCATTTGGTGAGATATTCTTGTGGACCCTCTAGATCAGATTCCTTTCTTGAGTTGGAGAAAAATAATCAAATAAAAAGGTTAATATGTTTGGTTGAAGGAAAATTAAAGAAGGAATAAATTTAAAATTGTAGGGTTTAATTTTTTTATTTACTTTTTTTAAATCAAATATCTCTCTTCATTCATATTTTTAGCTTTTGTAGTTTTGTTTTAATTTTCGTGCATCCCCTATTCTTATTTTAATCTATTTTATTTTTATTTATTTCTCTTTTTTCTACCAAAAAATCCGATGCATCGGGGTATAGCTTTTGTAGTTTTGTTTTCAGAGTTTTGACCAGATGGTGTGGTGGTGTGGGTAGAGCTCGATAATGGTTGTGAAAAAGGGCACTGTGATTGATCTAATCACATGATATTCAGATTTTTAATCTTTTGTTTGGTTGTGAGAAAACAAAGAGAAGGAATGAAAGTAACTAGGTAAGATAAGTGAGAAATAAGATGAAAATGAAAATTATTTGGTTGAAGAGAAATAAAGTAAAATAAAAAATATTTAAATTAAAAGTGTTTGGTAAGTTGAAAAAAAAGACATTGATACACTTAAAAAATACCATTTTAGCCTACAGTATTAACATGTTTTTTAACCTGGAAAAATAAGCATGTAAAGTGCATAATGCCAGTTTTTAACTCATGCGATGAGGGCTAGATGGGAAAAGCAAGGCACACACCACCAATTTTATTGCACTTTTAATCAATTGAAAAAGGAATTGTTTATTGTGAATCCCACAATTTTTGTTTTAAAAAAACTTCCCGTCTTTTCCATTCAACCAAACCAAATCACTCAACATAGCACATTTATCCTCTCTTCTTTTTTTTTTCTTTTCCAATTATTTTTTGAGAAATGCGTTTTGGTACGAAAGACAATTTCTTTTCTTCAGAAAGAGGCCCAAGCCAAGTTACAGCCCAACTCTACATGGAAATAAAATGCCCACAAAATCATAGGAGCAGTTGTTAAATATGTCTATTTTCGGTATAGGAGGTTTGGATTCTATTTCTGCAGCATCTTTTTGTTTTTTTTTTTTAAAATTTCACACTCTTAGTGTAAGTTATTTTCGTTAGCTTCCTTAGTCTTCTTTTTTGAGCATTTGTTATCTCTGGTGATGTACATGATGCGTTGTTCAACAGGATATGATGAAATTGGATGATTATTCGTCGCTGAAGAAGAAGAGATACATAAATTTTTTTTTAGAAACATAAGGATTTTTAATCTGTATGACTCATACGAATCATCAATCCGTGTAACCATATGGATTTTTGATCCATAGGTTTTAATTTTTTTTAAATAGCAAATAAAATTTTTTCAATTATATATTTAATTTGTTTTGTAGTGTAATTTTTTTAAATAGTTTTAGCAATTTTAGAAATATTGATTTGGTGATATTATTTTATAGTGATATAAAAATATAAAAATATGTATTTAGTAATTAGAATGGTTAAAAAAATGACAATATATATAAACTTTTAAAAATTGCTAAAACTAACATTAGATTCCTAAAAAATTAATTTTGTAATTAGATTGGTAAAAGTAATATTAGATTGCTAAAATAATTTTGTGTATACATTTAACTGAGTTATGTACTTTAATGTTTATTATAGTGATTAATAATTAAATTTTAAATTTTGGTTTTAATATTTTTAATAACTACCAAATTTAATATTTTTTAAATTTGTTTTCAATCATTATCTTAAATTAACAATCTTATCATATTTTAAATTTTAAATTTTAGTTTCAATATTTTTTATAACTACCAAATTAAATATATTTTTAAATTTAATTTCAATCATTATCTTAAACTGATAATTTTATCATATTTTAAATTTTGGTTTCACTATTTTTTATAACTATCAAATTTAATATAATTTTAAATTTGATTTCAATTATTATCTTAAACTAGCCATCTTATCATCTTTTAAATTTTTGTTTCAATATTTCTTATAACTACCAAATTTAATATATTTTTAAATTTCATTTCAATCATTACCTTAAACTAACAATCTTGTCATATTTTGAATTTTAAATTTTGGTTTTAATATTTTTTATAACTACCAACTTTAATATATTTTTAAATTTGATTTCAATAATTATCTTAAACTAACAATATTATCATATTTTAAATTTTAAAATTTGGTTTCAATATTTTTTATAACTACCAAATTTAATATATTTTTAAATTTGATTTCAATCATTATCTTAAACTAACAATCTTATCATATTTTAAATTTTAAATTTTGGTTTCATAATTTTTTTATAACTAACAGTATTATACAATTAAAAATTATGTTTCAATATTTTTATAACAAATTTTAATTATTTAAAATTTCCGTTTAAATATTTTTTGTAACTAACAATTTTAAATTTTTTTTAATTATGATTTCAATATTTTTCATAAGTAACAAATTTAATATCTTTTAAATATTTGTTTCAAATTTTTAAAAAAAAGTTAAACAAATATAATATAACAATATTGAAAATTAATTGTTTTACCAATCTAATCTTAATTTTAGTGATATAATCTAATCTAATCTTAGTTTTAGCAATCTAATCTAATCTTAGTAATAACTAATACATTTTTTTATATGAATAAAATCTATACTTAACATATAAATAAGAAAAAATTATAAAATTTCACTAACATTACAAAACAATATTACACTACAAAACAATTTAAATAATAATTGACAAATATATATATTTACAATGTAAACAGAAAATTTCAAAAAAACAAATTTAGAAAAAAAAATATTCAACAAAAAAAAACCTATATAGATCAGCAACCTTAATGGGTCATACGAATTGATGATCCGTATGAGATTTTTTCAGTAAAATGTTGTTTTAGTCTGTTACACTGCTTTAAACAACAACATCAAACTAATATCAACAACATCCAAAAAATTATAATCATTCATTCAAAAAAGGCAACAACAACAACAACGAAGGAGTAGCAACACAATGCACAAAAAATAAGTATGATAAGGCCAGCAACAAAGGATTAGGAGCCACCAACAAGAAAAACCACAAATGAAGGACCAACACCCACAAAGGAAGAAGAAGAAGCACCAACGGAGTGAAACGACATAGGAAAGGGGAAGAAGAAGAACCACATCGACGCATAAAGTAGAGGAAGAAAAAGAACGAAAATGACACATGAACACTGACTCATACGGACGAGTTACTCTTGTTTTTTATAGGCAAAAGGTGAAGGGCATTTTAGCCCTTTCACCTTCGTTGTTGGGTGTCCCAGCAAAAATGCTGGGTGCCTAAAGCAACGACCAAAATCATATCACTAATTAGATGTAGATTTTAGGGCTTTGCTAGGTGCACCAGACATATTATTGCTTGTGCACCCAGCATTAAAATAAAATTCCAAAAATACCCTTAAGTGTTTTTTGTTTTTATGGATTACATAACTCGTATAATTCATACGGATTACGTAATCTGTATAATTCATACGAATTACGTAATTCATATGAGGTAATTTGTATTAATCTGTATGACTCATACGGATTACGTGATCTGTAAGTATTTTTTTAATTTTTTAATAAATTAATTTTTTTAATAGTAAATATTTTTTATTTATAAAAAAATATACAAATTAAATAATTCATATGAGTTATATCAAAATTAATTATCACAAAATTTATTATTTAAATTTATATGCTCATTAAATATACATTAGAAATTTTATTGTTATATATAACAACATTATTTATTTTATAACATAATTGGGCTATTAGCTTAATTGGTTAGAGTGTTGTGTTAATAACTTGAAAGTCACATGTTTGTCTCGTGTTTGGAACATTAATTCGTAAATCATATTTTTTTAAAGAAATATTTAGAAAAAAACTTATGGATTGGGTCATACGGGCAAAATGGAAAAATCATAAAATTACTAGGTGTACCAGCAATTTTGGGGTGCACATAGCAATGCCCAGATTTTCTAATATAGCTTGCTTCTGAATTGTGAAATCAATTTCAGCGTTGAGGCGATCTAATAGCTCTTTGGTTTCCTTAAGCCTTTATCCATAGTAAAAAAAAAAACCTAAAAAAAAAAACCCTTTACATTACAGAACTCAATCTCATATGAAAAACCACCCACATTGTTGATTTGTACTCTGCGCGTGCTTCCCGAAAAAAAAATCAATTAATACTACCACCCTATATTCTTACCAATCCTAATCCGTTGGGTACAAAAGACCAAAAAAAATTAAAAAATACTACAATTACAAATTTTCAAATAAGATGGGATAAACCATTTTGATAAGATGGGACAAACCATTTTGATTAGTGTGAAACACATGCAACTATAATATAACTATCAACAGAAGGATGCCTCTGCTTAATTAACAGAGGGGTCTAGGCATAACTTGATCATGGAGACATGAAATGTTGAGTGGATCCGAGAGTTTTCAGGAAGCTGTAACTTGTAGGCAATTGGACCTACGTACCTTTTCTAGAATGCTGTAGGGAAACTACTTTGATAACATTAATCGACATAATTTAGTGACAAAAATATATATATATCAAATTTCTAGTATAATTGTTTTCATTGCTAGTAAACATAAGGCAAGTTATATCATTCAAAATATAGCTACAATGACGAACTTTATTCTTCTCTTCCACGCACAATTATATGACGTCCCAGGCCCTTCATGAAACGATGAAGTGATGGTAAAAAGACAAAGACAACTTAGGAGAACAAACAAGACAGAATCTAAAGGACCCAATTATTATGCATAATAAAGAACCACTTCCTTAGTTCAAACTTCAAAGCTTTGATGTTTCCCTCGGGTGATGCACGACAATGTAATTATAAGCATCCAGAGTGAGAAAATCATCAAGCGTTGGTGACGTGCATTGGCGAGTGAAGATCTTGCAAGCCTCCTTGTACATTCCCTTCTTGAACTTCTCTGTCCCCACTTCCTTTTCAATCCTAGCCATCTCTTCTTCAACAACCCTACCAAAAAGTTCTTTGTTCACTTTCACTCCAAGACCATCCCCATTGAGCTCCACTCCATACTTGAGCCACTGCCAATTCTGCACCCTGCTGATCTCAGCAGTGGCAGCATCCTCCATGAGGTTGTATAGAGGCACCGAACCGCTTCCGGTGAGCCACGCCGCCACGTACTGAATTCCCACCCTTGTGTTCAATCTGAGACCTTCCATGGTGCGGGCTCCTCTTGGTATCTGCAAGAGGTCTTGCTCGGTGATGTTTGCCCCATCTTCGCTTTTCACTGTGTCTATCTGGTTGGAAGCATTGCCCATGTTGTTGTTGAAAATCTCCATGCAGGCTGGAATGAGACCAGGGTGCGCAGCCCAAGTTCCATCGTGCCCTGCCTTCACTTCTCTAAGCTTGTCCTTCCTTACAAGTTCCAGTGCTACCTCGTTAGCCACTGGATCTTCTTTGATTGGAATCTGCGCTGCCTGTTTAACAACTTAAAAGAGAAATCAGTACATGCATTACAGTATAAAAGTTTTCATAACGTGATTCAATAACAAATTATAATATACTAAGCTCTGATCCTATTTATAATGTACACTAATAGGACTGGAGCTAGTTTGCAAATTTTTATAATAATTATTAAAAGTTATATTAAGTGTAATTTTAACTTGGTTGATTGATACTGACCATGTAAAGGGTTTTCATGATTTGATCCAATCACAAAATGCAATAAATTGATTGTCTTTTATGCTAACTACAACAAAAATATACCAATAATGATTTTTAATTGATAGTGTGCAAGTTTGTATAGACACTGTTCAAATAGCAATTATTAATCTAACATTGTATAGTCTCTAATCTAAAATTACTCTTTTGCTTAAAAGTTAGAACTGCTTAAAAATAAATATGCATGTCTATCAGTAATAGTAAACCAAGAGATATAACATTGGTCTAATGTTGAAGAGAGAAGGGAAGGGAGATGTTATGGGTTCAAACCCCGCACTAACAAAAAATTAACAATATAAATAACTAATGTTTGTCTATAAAAAAAAGTAATAGTAAACCAAAGTGATTCCATTACATACCATTCCTCCCATAGCATGCACGCCGCGCCTGTGGCACGTCCTGATGAGAAGATCAGAATAACTTTTCATGAAGTGTTGAGTCATGCCAACCAGGACCCTATCTGGTAAGAGGCGATCTGGATGAGCTTGGAAGGTCTTAACATAACTGAAAATGTAATCCCAACGCCCACAGTTCAAACCCACTGAATGGTCCTTCAGTTCATACAAAATTTCATTCATTTGAAACACTGCAGGAAGTGTTTCTATCAGAACAGTTGCCCTTATGCTTCCTCTTTCGATGCCTGCTACCTTCTCAGCTTTCTCAAACACATTGTTCCAAATCTTAGCTTCCCTGTCAATTATAAGGTTCTCTTATATTACAATTCCATAGTATAAACTAACATTAGAATTTTCAGCTGAATAAGGCAAGATTTTTACATTACAATTCTATTACAATTCTATAATATAAGACAAAATTTAGATTTATTTTGCTTTGATGTTTTTTTAGCAATGTTGTCCGATGAAAATTAGACATTTTCCTCTATAACATAATTATGCTGATTTTAAATACAAACTTTTAATGAGACTACCAAGATGAAACTCTAATTTAAATCAGAGAATAATATCAAAAGTATTTAACCACCTGTATCTTAGTTTTTTATACTACATAGCCAAATTCTAACCTCCCATAAAGCCTAAAACTTGTGAAACTACTAAACCAAGTAGCTTTATTCTGTGGCTCTTGTGTCATGACTGCATAGCATAGTGCTTACCTTGAATGCTCCATCTTGGGAAGATAAAAGAATGGGCCAAAGCCAGCACCTTGAGTGCGCCGGAATGCTGAGTAGCTGTGGTAGAAATAGAGGCCAAAATCAACAAGGCAACCAGTTGCAGGTTCACCATCAATCAGAATATGTGCCTCCGGTAGGTGCCAACCTCTTGGTCGCACAAAAAGCTTTGCTGTTTGATCATTGAGCTTGTAAACCCTGTTTCTTGCTTTGTCATGCAAGCTTATGGTCCCAGCCACAGCATCCTTTAAGTTCACTTGGCCTCTCATAAGATTTTCCCAGCCTGGTGACAGTGCATCTTCAAAATCAGCCTGAGAAATTGAAAATAGAAATAAAAATCAGAAACAACAACTTTCAATGCTCTTGTTCTGGGATAAACTGAATTCAATCAACTCTAATATAATTAAAAAACAAAAGACTTCATTAAATTTTTAATCTCTTACGCTTACCTTGATTATGAAATTTTGATCGTTAAAAAATTCTATTTGCGTTAATTGAGTCATTATTAGATGAGATCCTTATTAAAGGAACTAATTATAAATAAGAGAAAGTTGAAGAGATTTTTTATTTACTTATAGGGATTAAAAACAGTTAAGTTTACAACAGTTCGTAGACTTTCTTATCAACAGAGTTAGACTTTTCGTTAAAATAAAGATGACAAAATCTTATGATCGGACACTAAAATTACAATTAAGTAAAAAAAAAATGCTAGAATACACCAAATTTTATACTATTTTTATATATGCATCATCTCTCAACTTGATTATTGATTAACAACTATAGTCAAATTAGTAAAGATACATAGTAATGTAGAGTGTACGTGTACTAACCATAAAGACTTTAGCTCCAGAGTTGAGAGCATTGATGACCATCTTTCTATCCACAGGGCCAGTGATTTCAACTTTTCTATCAGCAACTGCTGGTGGAACAGGTGCACACACCCACTCTTGCTCTCTGATGTACCTTGTGGCAGGATCAAACTCTGGAAGAGCCCCTTCATTGTACTTCTTCTTTGCTTCTCTTCTGCACTCTAATGCATACTTGATATGATTCCTGAACTCACGTTGCAAGTCAGCAACGAATTTCAAAGCATCTTTTGTGAGGATTTTTGCAAACTCTGCATCATATCTTCCCCGAATATCCACTCCCTCTGGCACATCATAGTAAGACTCAATCTTTTTCACTGCTGGTGTAGGATAGCCATAGGTTCCGATGTCCATTGCACTTCTTTCTTCCTGAAATGGTCGTAGTGCAAATACAATGTGACATGAGAGCAAGGGATGGGTAGAATTTATATAGAACAAGTAGTACAGTAGATGGTTTATTGGTTACAGATTATTTTATTTTGTCTTTTTATCTACTTGATACTATAGGATTACTATCAACAAGTAGCACAGTATATGGTTACAGCACGTCAAACATGTCTAGACACAAATATAGAAATAAGAATGAGATAAGTGATTGATATAATAAAGAAAAAAAGGTTACGTGTAATCATTATTATCCGATTATAATTAATTATATATGCTAAATTTGTTAATTTTTATAATAATTATTTTAAAACTCATAATAGTAATTAAATTCCATATCAATTTAAAATTATTGTATGATCATCAAGTTCTAAAATTATAAATTACTATAGGTATGATATTTACATAGTTTGATGGTCAATGTAACTTTGAGCAAACTGACAAATTAGAAATTGTACATAATTTCAGTACAAATGATAAAAAAAAAATATTTTTTAATCTATATATTATAATTATAAATGATGTGTAAAAAAGAAAAAAAAAGGTATTTTTCTGAAAATGAAAATAGGGAAATGAAATTTAGCTTTATGGACATGGGCCAACAATTTGAGATTGATGGGGTTTGTATGATTGTAGGCGTCAGAAGATCAAGTGAGACGAGCAATTGACCATAACATTGGATTGGAGGAGGATAAGAGGGAGGCGTTATTAAATTTTGTGCCTTACTTGGGAGGTGTGCTAAGTTACGATGCTGTGCTGTGGGATGCATTTGGAACTATTATAGCAGCATGTTTGGATTTGGGTTAAAGGGAAGATGGGTTCACACGCAAAGCTATTAGTAGCTTTAGCTTCCACGTTTGGGTGCCATTTGACGTGATTGTTGTTTGTCTTTCCTAATCCGAAATGCGTCGACACTTGACAGTATTCGGCGGCAACAAAACACATTCTAGATAATTTACAGGTGTATTTCCTTGAGAGAAACGAAATACTAGTAGAGAGGAAATAAATGCGTTTAATTTAACAGAAGCATAATGTTCAATTATATTTATTGATTCAGTTATATTTACAATAAACCTCAAAAATATCATTTTTTTTTTGTATGTCCTTCTAACTAGATATTTATGGTTAATTTTTTATAATGATATTTAGATAGGATGATCCAATTAAAAATAACTAAAGTTCTGGATCTAAATAAAAATTTGATAAAAAATATAAGAACTCGTGGATAAATTCAACCTAAAAGAATAAAATGTGATATAAATATAAGGATATTTTTGTCTTAGCATAAAAGAATTTTTTTCCTCCCTCTGTATGGTCAAGTTTTGGACAGAACATGAACTTGTATCAGCAAACATTTGCTAATACCCTTTCTTCTAGTGTTTGTTTTCATTAGCAAACACCTACTAATACCCTTTCTTCCTTTTGGTGTTTGTTTACACCAAATGAGGAACAAATTAAAAATTTTGAATCTTTTCTTTTCTTCACAATTTATCATTCTACTTTACAACAAAACAAACAAACCATTTATATTCTTTTTTAGATTTTTTCATCATTATTATGAATGTTTTTTTTTATGGAATGAATAATTTTGTTAGTTTATGGGTATTTGTTTTTGAAAAGTGTTATGAACAGATTCTCCAACATGTTCTTCCTAGTACTTTATCTTTTATTAGTTAAAATTTATTAAAAACAATAAAATCAGTAAAGAAGTTTATTAAATATGTTATGAAACTCATAAAATTTTCATTTTTAATAAATTTTAACAACTAAGAAAAAGTGTGTTAAAAAGAGAGTATTACATATAACATTTTTTTTATAGAAGTTTATGGGTATTATTATGGAATGTTTCAAAAATATAAGTTAATGAATTAATAAATAACTTTTTTATTATTACTTCCATCATTTTCCATGTATCCATTTTTCATATAAAAAATATTTTTTTTAAGTATCATCTAGTGTCCTTCTAAATTGATTTGATCCATTAATTAAGTTGCATCATTATAACATAAGGTATTTTCATCATCTGTTTTGTATCATGTGTGTGTTACACATCTAGGCCTAGAGAAGATTCGGAGTACATTTGAGAAAGAAAAAAAAAAGACTCGGAGTACAAATTTTCAAATGCATCATTGGCAATTGATTCACTTTCTCAACGGGTTCTCATTGAGAAGTCCGGTGCAACCAGTTTCTAATAAAGGATAAGATATTGGGCTGACCAAGCCCATATTCAATCAAAGAAGCCCATATATATCATATGGGCATCCAGAAATGTGGAAAGTCATTGATAAGGGAAAAAAGAAAGAGTTAATACGGAAACTTCGAAGTGTTTATACTTTATATAGCCCAAGAAGAGGGACAAAGTCCTTTTATTGGAGCATCTTTTTTTTATCGGCAAAATCAAAAATATAACTTAGGTACCAGATATCACAAATGTAAATCCAACACAGGTCTTGCTTTTATTGGAGCATGCGGTGCAGAAAGAGAGAAAAAAAAAGAGAGTCTTCCGTGTGTAGTTTCACCACAATTTTGGTGGCATCCTCAAACACACTAGTTTTGCTTGTGTGGTTTCAATAGTTTGTTTAGTTAGATGTTAATTATGTTATAATTAGGCTGACAGATTTGTTTCAATCCAATTCATTTTATAGTTCCACTTTCAAAATACTATATATGTTCCATCACACTTTGACTAATCTTTCTGCTAAAACCTAACTCCTTTGTTTTATTGATTTTGGTTTCTATTCAATGTAAAATAATGAAATTAAAATATTCTCACGTCATATCTTCCTATATCTTTTTCCCTAGCAACTAAATTTTGCAAAATAATAATAATAAAAAATATCATTCAAAAATAAAAATAAAAATTGTCTCTAATATTCAGCAAGGATATAAATCATTTGATTTATTTACTTATTATTTTTAGTGACTTTCCGAGTAAAAAATATTTCAACGAAAGAGTCTTTGTTTCTGATGATAATTGTTCTCTTAATTATTATTTTTTAATTAAAAAAGACTATTTGATTCCTCTCAACAAATCTTCACAACAATTACACAGTCCCAGAAACCATTTGCAACCCTGTTCAATTCTATCATGTGTAATTACAAACAAAGTCAATTTGATTAAATTTATCAACAATCACTCATAATAAAATGAAACGAGATAAAATAAATGAAACTTTTATCCTAAATTAATATCAGTTTTTACACCTTAACTTATGAAGAAAAAAAAACAAAACGCTTATAAAAAAGATAATACTGTGATTTTAAAATACCACCTATCATGTTCCTAGCCTTCCAAAAAGCAAAAGAACGAATGAGACTCGTCATTTCTCTAGTAGTGCGCTAAATAGTTCAAACGCCATAGGGGGATCTTTAGAAATTAGAAGGGATAGAGAAAGAAACATGATGATGAAAAAATGGTCTATTTTAATGGATGGAATTACAGACAAGTGTGGCGTCAAAAGAGTTGATGGCATTAATCAATAGTTTTGACCAAAAATAATATCCATGACGTCTCATTTTTTATCTTAACAACATTTAAGTAGTGAAACGTACTGGGAATGTGATAGAAAAAAGTAACAGTAGAATTTAACCCAAGATAATATGGTATGGTTGAGTGTTGACGTGGCCTTTAAGTAAATATTTTTTTTATGTAAATCACGCTAAGGCTTAGTGATTAAAATGATAATTAAGTCTCTTACGGATAAAAAACTATAATTCTCGATTTTTATGTTTTTGTTGCACACTTGCACTTCCGTGATGCATTTCTTCCTTAATTTCTTTTTTCTTTTCTTTGTGTTAATTATAATACGACATCTCTCTCTTTTTTGACCGGCTGCTATACAAGTATAAATATTATAGACATTTAACTTCAAAATAGTTTCAAACGAACATTTTCCTAAGACAATATACAAATTAGGCAAATCTAAGACGTTATTATTATTTTTTAAATCTAGAACGCATGTATTTTTAGCGAATAAAATTATTATGATAAAAAAAAATTCTCCAAATATTTCATACAATTGCTATTCAGGACTTAAAATCAAAATCAAGAACTTGCAACAACTAAAAAAAATATCTACGCATTTCTTTTTATTGCATGGCACTCGTCACGAGGACTTCTAGAATCCATATTTCCTGTTTAGGAGTAGAAAACAAACACGGCCCATCCCTATCTACATATAATATATATGTATCTTTTTCCCTATATGTATGCTGACCTCTGCCCGAAACCATATGAGGAAAGCAAAATTCTTCAATACTTGTCACAAATCTGGATACCCCTACATGTGGCAAAAATGGATAATTATTGCAATTAATTAAGAATAAAATAAAATATTAGCGCACTGAGAATATGATACCTCATGCAATATTTATATATCCTGATCTCGAAACTGTGTTGCGGAGATTCTAGTTGCTTTCAAGTGTCCAAATCTGGTTGGCTTCTGATGCTCTAATTATGGAGGAGACTCATCTTTGTATCTAAATAGGGCAAGCAAGACACTGTAGATAATAAGCATGTTGTCTGCGTCATTTTTTTTTTTTGTTTGGTTTAATTTCCTTGCATAAGGGAAATAATCAATGTCTCTTTCTTGAAGATAGCATTCAACTAATTAGTTGCGTTATATATATACATATATAGAAAGATCTTGTACAATTTATTTAATAATTAATTGTTAGGCTGATTAATTAATGAGGCCTTCAACTGTTGAAAAAGACTCTCAGATGACTTTAGCAGGAAGCTATAGAGCTAAGAGAACTAATTAAAAAGAAGGAATCTATTTTTCTATTTCCTTCTATTTAATCCAGATTGTAGATAGAGTTGGTGCTCTTGAAATGATAGACAAAATAGTAAAAAATAAATAAATTAAGACGGCGTTTAGTTGTTGTTTTTCAACTGATGCATTTTATTGATAAGTATAAAACTATTATTGTTTTTTTATAAATTTAAAAAAATAATAAAATACTACTTTAGCTTCTATATTAATTGTACATGATAAATGTTTATAATTAAAATTATAATAAAAAATAATTTTGTCACATATATATAAATTATGGCATGATTAAAATTTATTTTAAATAAATGTCTGTAATTATATAAATGATTTAGATTTTAATAAATAATTTAAATTTTAATAATATTTATTTTTAGTCATTGACAAAAAAATTTAAATATAAAATTTAATTTAGTGATGGAGATAAAAAAGAAAATACTTTGAGATCGTTGAGAAATAAATTTTTGTCTAGTTGCATGTGTAATTAGTGAAGTGTACCTCCAAATGCAAGAAGATAGAGAATGTTGGGAGGATCTTCTTCCCTTCCTCTAGCCGTTCATATGCACGACAAAAATGGTAATAATTTCCTTTATTATTGACATAATTATAGTTTAGTCTCTAAAACTTGAGATAAATATGATTTTTATCCATATATATTTTTTTAAGAAAATCAATCTAGTCTTTCAAATTTAAATAAAATTTGAGTGAGGACTAATGACTTTTTTATTTTTCAAATTGAAGAAACTTAAACTATATTCATTCCAAATTTTAAGAAATGAAAACATAATTAAGCCTTATTACTAAATTCATTATGTCACAATTAGAATTGAGGAGTTGTACCGATTTTATTGTGATTTTTACTTGCTAGTAATCATATTTCTGCACATTGTTTCTGGTCGGTTACCTTATTCCCTACAAATTACCTCCTCCACACATATCACACCACATAACAATTTTTTAAAGTGGAATTGGCAGAGTGAGGTGATTAGTGTCAGGGGAATAATTTTTTTACATGGTCAGGGAAACATATTAATCACTTTATTACCATATTTACAGCTTTTCGAATGTTGTATACATCTTTATGGGTTTTTATTCATTATAATATGAAGGCTTAGGATATGCCATCCTATGCATTAAACAAAGGCTTCAATTGGAATTATATTAAAATTATCATATTATGCATCTACGAAAAATAATTATTGATATTTTTTTAATTATTATACTATATTAAAAAAAATTACCTAATCAAACATCAAACATATATAATTAAAACACGGTTCTAATTAGTTTAATAAGTATTAACCATAAATATTAAATAAAACACACATTCCTGTTTCGTTTTATAATTACCATAATCTTCAAAATAATACTCCAAATGTTGCCTATGTATATTGTTAAAACGTTCATTTTCAAGGCACCGGAATTACACTGATTGCTAAACAAATCCATGACATATTGTCATATTGGTTGATTACATAAAACATAGCGCAAATTAATTGATTTGATGGATATCTACCATCTTAATCTAAATTAAGTTCTATACCAACAATTACATAACGAGTGGCTGGCTGGTCATGATAAGTTGGTTCTTTGATTTGAATCCAAAAGGACATCATTGTGAGTCAGACAAGCAGCAAAACAAAAGTTAAGTCACGGAGTCAAAGAGGTAAAGGAATAGTTGGCTCTCATCACTTAACCGTAATTCGTCTCGAAGTTTAAAACTATAAAGAATAATATGTGTATTATCAAACAAGGAAACATATATAAAGACAAAATGTTAGAATACAAGGTAAAGTTCTCTAGTGAATAGAAATGAAAAAGTTAAAAACGGTACAAATGAGAAAACACTCGTATACACTTATTTTAAGGTTTTAGATTAAAATATAAAATAAGTTTTTTTGTGTGATTACTTAATGTTTTTTTAGAGAGATTATCATAATACTTAAACATTAATTATTGGCATACGATCATTTTAATTAATACTGTAAAATTAAATTTATAATTAAAAATATTTAAATTTTTTCATCTGATTATTCTTATACAACTAATAATGATATATATATATATATATATATATATATATATATATATATGTATTTTTATTTTTATCTCACCTAATTTTATTTACTCTATTTTTTTATTCACCCTATTTTTCATTTTTCTTTCTTTCTTCAAACACATTATTAGCCAAAATGAGATTGAATTTATATTTTTTAAACTCACGTATATTCCAATCCTGCTATACCTTTGATGGTGGAAAACAAATAGAGTCTCAACTTTTCCAACTAGTCCGTTGCCACATATACTTATCTATTCCTTTTTCATATTAAAACACCTGTAGAAATAGAGTAATGATATATGACCTTTCATATATTATAAACAAGTACACTTATTTTTTCCCTCTATTTCTCTTATTTTATACCATATTTATATTTTTGTTCTCTCTCAAAAGATCAAATAACATGAAATGCATCTTTATCTTTATCCACAGCACGTAGTATTACTATACGCATTGCAAGTACACCGTGATCCCAAATGAATTTTGATACCTATCCAAACGGCCACGTAATATAGGTCTTTGGATCCAGTTCACTTTGACAACAGCCTTTATTCACGTGGAAGGTACAATTAACAATCACACCACAAAAAATAAAGATGGTTTCAGATCCCCCGAACACAGCCTGATCGTGAACATTATTCTCGGAACAGTGCTAAACGGAACAACATGTGGTGGTATATATGTGGAGCTCGGTGCAATCAAAATTACACTCTCAATAATGGTACCTTATGCCAATAAAGGTTATAAGTCTAGTTAGTAAAAATTAGACTCATTATTTCACAAGAATACAGGTTCAAATTTTGTTAATAAAATAATTTATAAACATTCAATAAATTTTGAAGTATGTGCTTATCCAATGAATTTCTGAAACTTAATTCATCCAAATTTTCTTTCATAAAAATAAATAATGGTACCTGATGACCGGACCATGAGATCCTCCACTCCCACCAAATCGTACCTTATGTTACACTGACAAGCCTGCTTCACCAGCAATGCACACCACGTCATTTACTTGTACTACAAAAGTGCGAGCCAATCAGAGACCAACATAAAACCAATGGCCTTGATTGCTCCATTTGTAGTTTCGTATTAAGTTGTTCCATGCAAATGGGGTCCACACAACAACATCATAATCCTTTAGCCGTTGCCGGAATTATTGAACTACAACTTCAAATATCAAAGGGCTAAGGACTATATCCTACGACTAGAGGTAACAGGCACGATTGTCTATGGATTTTCCTTTGCTGGGACCAATGAGGAATGAGGGCACGTTGTTACGTGGCGTGATTCTAGGAGCTGAGGGATTTCGTTTAAAGAGTGGCAATGGTTATCAATAGCGCTGAGTTGGAGTGCTCCCATTGGCTCAATGTGTCGTAGAATGATCGAATTCACCTCCCAACCCATCCCTTTTAATAATCGAATCATGATAGATAAACATTTATTTTTTAAAACACTTAAATAACACTCATTTCTCTCTATTTTTCTTCTCCAATAACATCATATAACTCATAATATTTATAAGTGTCATATAACATATTGGGTTGGGTGTTCATAAATTTTAAAAATAACTTTTTTTCTTAATAATTTTTCAACCATTTTTTTCCTAATATATAATATAATTGGTTTAAATTTTTTCTAAGACTACGGAAATATGGTGATATTTTAAATTTTAATATCCAGTAAATAACTTGATTTTCCTCATGAAGCCGAGGTTATGGGCTTCTGGCTTTATTAGCTACTCTCTCCTGGATTTGTGATTTACGTTTTCAAAATGTAGTCATTGAGTCAGGTTGCAAAATGGTGCTTGATGGCCTCATTCGATCAACAGTCAACAAATGTTACAGAGTTTAGTTCTATTATTGATAATTGCATACAAAAGTGTTTTACTATTCAAATTTGAGTCAGGTTGCAAAATGGTAGTTGATGGCCTCTTTCAACAGTCAACAAATGTTACAAAATTTAGTTTTATTATTGATAATTGCTTACAAAAGTGTCTTACTATTCAAAATTGAGTCAGGTTGCAAAATGGTGATTGATGGCCTCATTCAACACTCAACAAATGTTACAGAATTTGGTTCTACTATTGATAATTGCATACAAAAGTGTCTTATTCTTTAAAATTATTCGATCAGTTTTATTCAAAAACAAATAATTATTAAGTCGTTCATTTTTTTTATTATGGACATCTAGGTTGTATGTTAACCCTTATGTTTTCAATTATGCCTCAACTTGTATTGATACTTTGATTCTCCATGAATAATATGAGTATCATTTTTGTTAAAAATAATAATAACTTGATTTTAATTCCATCTTAATGTAATAATATGATTTTAGTTCCTCATTAATCATTATACATATTTATAGTTTGGTGCGGCGTTTTTTCCTTTACTCCAAAAAAGAAAAAAAATACATATTTAATTTATAGTTTTTTTAGTAAGTGACTGAGTGTGTGTTTGTATTTTTTTGTTCCAAACTTTAAATTAATTTAATTATTCAATTGTGAATTTCTTTTTATATATCTTAAATTTCACTTTCTATTTATGAATTAGTAAAAAAATATTTTTTTATTTTTTCTCTTGAATCTTAACTATTTATATTATTCTAATAATTAATTTAAAATCATTACACATATGCATGTATCTAATAATTTAGAACTTTTTATTGGTATTTTTTCAATACCCAAATTTTAAAAATAGTTTGATATAGTTATGCATTGGAAGTGCCAAATAATTTTACATTACCATCCAGTCATAAATTATTGTTATTATAATTCTAAGATAATTATTATAAAAATTAACATATTCATCAAACACATGATAGTCTATAATTAAATAATAATATAAAATTATTTTATATTTTGATGCATAGCCTTTTTTTCCTTAAAAATACTTATGCAATACTAAAAGATGCTTGTTAGATTAAGAAAAAAAATCAAATTGATTCAATACTAGTCAGTTTAATTTTAAATTTAATTCAACCCATTAATTAATTTAAATATATTTCATTTTACAGTTAAAATATTAAAAATAAAATGTATTACAAGTATTTCTACGTTGTAAACTAAATTTTGATCAATGTATATACATAAATAACTTATAATAATATATATCTAGATTTAAAATTTCTTCTTTTCTTTTTTCTCTAATGTTTTGTATGTGTATAGATAAATAATATATATGCAACTGAAATTAAATTATAACAAAAAAGTGTTTTTGAGTAGTTTAAAAAAATTAGTATGATATATGTCCTTTAACGAGAGTACTGTAGATATGGATAAACAAGGAGCATTGCCAGGGGCGGCTTAAATATAAATGGGATATTGTTCCAAAAGGGTATGCCAATATTAATGGGGACACGGTGGTAGAAATTCTTAAAATGAGATTTATTTTATTATACGTATAATTAATATATTTTTATGGTCTACTACTCATTTTTAAATAACACACATTGTGTTTAATTTGTTTATAACATAGTTATTTTTGGATAAAGTTTTTTTTAAGCACGTATAAAAAAATAAGAAGATAATAAAGTAAGTTTTTTTATAAGTTACACATTTAACTTTATAAAAGTTTTTTTTATTTAACTTCTCTAAAAGTTAAAGTGTATAAGTTAATTAATTATAACTCACAAAGAAATGTCCAATTCATTTACAACACAATTGAAAAGAAAAGGATTTCTTGCACTGCTTATTTTTTATTGCACATGCAGTGTGTGACTAAACATCCTCGACTGTTTAAATTCTTATACGTTAGGTTAGACAGCACATCTATTAGATCTTTCACATTTGTTGTAGGGGAGAGAAGAGAGTATTCAAAGCAGCATAGCTTGCGTATGCTGCAAGTGCATATAAGTAAAATGGTTCGAATAGAGGGTTAAATCCTGATTAGCCTAAAAAGGAAAGAAAATTTACCATAAACTGAGTCTGCGCGCACCTAGTTTTAGGTGCTGCTTTAAACAGGCAATAACTACTATATATAAGATAGAAGTTGGGTAAAACGTAGTCTCACGTCACGAAAATTCAACTTAGATTCGTGTTCTAATCTGGCCATCCACCTGGCACCAATCTCACTGCCATTGTCCCTCACACACGTGGTGGTCACCACATTCTAGAATACTCCAATCCCTTACCCCAACCCTAACCCTAACCCTTCTTCATCCAACGGTCAAAGTTTCTCATTCACAATCCCCGAAGCTCTCGCATTCTTACGTGCCACTTTTCTGCCGCTACCACTGTGCACTCCTCCTTCTCCCATTCGTCCCTTCGCTTTCCTTCTCCCAACACACGACACGTTTCCCGCGCCAACCAATCCCTTTCCTCACACCTGTCTCCCCTCACACGTGTCCCTTTCAGGCTTCCTATTAAACCAACACTCCCTCCCTTTCTTCATTATTAATTCGCTCCCTACAATTTTACTTTGCCATAACGGTGAGTTTAGAGAGGGAATAATGGATGGAAGAGGAGGCTGTTGCATCGCCAGGTATGTACCCGGTGCATCCCACGGGTCCACCGTCGACAAAATAATGCTTAGGTTTCGTCCAATCGCTCCCAAACCCGCCGCCGCGGCCACCGCTTCCGACGGCTCTTCGTCCGAGAGCAGTGACGCTTTTCTCAAAAACGGAACCACTAAAAGAAAGTACGTAAGAGATAACAACTACACCAGCAAACGAAGAATCCGCCGGAGAAAGAACACTTCCTCGCCGGAGAAAAAGCAGAAGCCGGTGGTGACTCTTCCGTTGCTTCCGGAAACTCCCGATCGGAAGGATTCTCCGGCAAAGGATCTAACTCCATCACCAGCTAAACCAGTACGAAACAACAACAACAACAACAACAAGAGCAAGAACTTGAATATTATTAACAAGAACGTGCCGGTGTGGGTGAGTTTTGAGAATCGAAGCCTTACGATGATGGGAGGGTGGTGTTCGTGTGTGACGGTGGAGGGCGTGACGGACACGTGCTTGGAGAGCGAGTGGCTGGGGAGTACAGACGAGGAACGGAGACTGAACCTCAGCAATGACACGTGTCCAGGGTTCATATCAGACGGTTACGGGAGGGTGACGTGGACGAACGAGGCGTACGGGAAGATGATGATGATGAAGGGCGAGGGTGATGAGGGACAGGGACCAGTGTTGCTGGTGAATAAGGTGAATACGGTGGTTCCGCACGCGTCGTTCACGTGCTTGGTGAGGGTGGTGCAATACTCGTGTGGGAGGGAGAGAAACTCGCTCACGGTGCCCTGCGATGTGTGGAGAATGGACTGTGGTGGGTTTGCATGGAGATTAGACGTTAAAACTGCGCTTAGCTTGAGATTGGGTTATTAGTTCACAAAGGTATCACGAACTCGAAATACAAAACGGCGTCGCTCCATGGTCGTAGAACTATAACACTATTTCTTCTCTTTTAAGAGCTTAGAATCGTGAATATATATATCTATATATCTATATATATATATATATAACTACTGACGCTAAGCTAGCTTGTTTCACTGTAAATTCATATATGCATGTAGCTTGTCTTTTGTTCTCTTAGATGGTTTTTTCTGATTTGAGTTTGAGCTTGGAACAGTAGCTGTGAGCTAATTATGAATAACTCGCTACGTACCGTTATGGTTATGTAACACTTCTTCTGGTTAGTGAAACTTTTGTTACGTCACATACTGGCTCTTGTTTATATGCGATCTGACATTTATGTTTGTTTTCGATCTGTTTAATTACTTTTCTTCATCCATTAAATTAAAAAAGGATCGATCGAGAATAAACTTTTTGTGATAATCGCTTTAAGTTCAGAAGCTGATCTTCTGCTTCTCCCAAGACTCCAGCAGGAGGGATAGTGCATGGCAGTTGTACTGTTTAAATTGTTTAGATCAGGAAAGAGGTAAGAAACATTTAATATAATTAATTGAAAATTTAGTGTTTTTTTTTCGGTGAATAATTGAAAAAATTGTTTGAATATTTTCTTTATCATTAAATATTTGTCTTGCTGATTAGCATCTTCTTGTGAGATAAATGTAAACGGAATGGTGTAAATTAATATGTTGGGGGAGATGGGGTTTGGGAGATGGGACAAAAAGCTGAACAATGTGATGGGGGAAGATGGGATTAAGGAGGTGGGACAGATGGACAAATAGTGTTAGGGATGGTAGGAACATGGAAGGGGTACGTGGTCGCAAACCGAATTCAATATCACTTGGGATACCATTAACTTATGTAACTGTGGCGTCTGGTGATTGCACCACGTTGCTACATCCAAACCAACCATGTAAACTTTTACTTTTCCAGCATCTCGTCTAGATTTTTCTATGATGTTTCAAATTGATTAAATAAAATGGGAAATGACGAATGAATATATAGAAGAGTCAAAGAATCTGGCTCAAGAGTTTGGAATTGAATTGCAGCCCACGCAATTATAATTCAGGGCATTCAGTGCATAAGTTTTTGCAGTTAAATTAATATTATATATATAGAATTTTGATTCATAGTCAAGTATTATCCAATAACTTTTAATAAAAGTTGATTTAGTTGATAAAAATTATCATATCCCACAATGAAAGTGATCAGTTTGAATCTCATTATTCATGTGGATAGTATGGAACATGTTTGCTCTCTTGTGATCCACTGAAACTTAATTCAGTTAAACTTTTTTATAATGAAAATAATTATTTGATACCTAACTAAAAAATGAAGACAAATATAAGTGTGATAGATAAATTTTGCCTCGATTGCAAAACATACAAAATGCTTTTTTTTTTATAACTTTTTCTGTCTTCCTTTGATTTTAAGGGGTATCATTAATGTGTGTAAAGATAAAAAAGTATCTGAAAGATAAAATTAATCGTACACAAAGTCAAATGATTGTTTCATGCTGAGAAATGTTTGCGATTTTTCTGACACTTTTTTTTATAAATATTTTGCCTGATCTATAGGAGGCGTCACTTACCTATGCGTCATCGTTTTCAAAGGTTGTCAGTAAAGGAGATGACAAGCTGAAAATTGTCTACACAAGGTACACCCAGAAAACATGTCTTTCATACTTATTTTTATCGTGAATTCATTAAATGTGGATGTTTGTATTGGATTTTATTTGTATTTTTTTTTTGTTATTTGTTACTTGTCTATGTTTTTATTTTATTATTCCTTTTAAGTTCCGTTTGTTTGTGTGATGTTTTTACCTGTGAGACACCTTGATAATTGAAATTGAAATTTTGTTAAAAGCTAGATGATATATGAAGGTACATCTTAATTAATGAAAATTTGTCTCCTATTTTTCATATATTCAATTTTTCAATAATAAAATATTTTATAAGAAGTTAATAAAAATAAACGTCGGGAAACAACTACACATAGGTGAAGGCAAGGAACAAGATGGTGTGCAAACGAGAAAGAAAGAGTGAAGACAGTCCAAGTGTTTCTGGCCTGCAAAAAGGCAAAGGACAAAGGCTAGGCCCCACTTCATGCGTCAATAATCAGGTAAATTATTTTAAAATCATTCTAGTCTGATACATAATTTTATGAAACCATAGTTTAATAAAAAAAATTAATAAGTCATAAAATATCATATAAAGTGGAACAAAGGAATATATAATCTAAATTAAAAGTATAATTTGATTTTTTTATGAGATTTAATTTAAAATGTCTATTGAAATAATTATTTTTTCACAAAAAATATTCTTAATTAAAATCAGTTATAAATATATTGGCGTGATAATAAAAAACATAATCCATTAATATTTTTAATTTTTTCACATGAATAATTTAAAAAATATATTAAATTAAGATAAATTTAATAATATCAATTAAATTAATTAATTATTTTTAATATTGACAAGTTAATTAATTGAATCTTATGTCATGTTTATATATGCGCATGCTACGTCAATTACTCTTTTAAGGTAAGCTGTAATGTGACATATATATATATATATATATATATATATATATATATATATATATATATATGTTATCACCTTTTGATTTCACGGTGGGTGTCAAATGTTTTGGCTGAGTTTTAGGTAATTTTTTTTTCTTCTTTCATTTGTTGTCTTAGAGGACATCTCCAATCTCTTGTCCTAGTGTGGGGTGTGTTATCTACAAACAAAATTTGGACGATCAAGTCAGTTGAACCTGAGATGTTTATTTATGTATGAAGTCATTGAAAATGTACCTAACTTGTGTTTTTTTTTGGATCTATGTATACAAGTTCAACCTTGAGGAGGTTATACTAATTGACTAACTAATCCTCTAAGTGTTGTGCGTGATCGTGGGGACTAACTGATCCTCTAAGCGTCATGCGTGATCGTGAGGAACTAGTGGTTGTCGAAAGTTAGTGATTACCACTAGCCGGATAAATATACGACTTTGGAACAATTAGAAAATTATAAAAACGAAGTCATTCATTTTGAACAACAAAGAGTGATTAATCAAATTCGACAACGGATTTTACAACAAATCTTATTAGGAACTTTAGGAACTCCAAAGAGTTGCTTGACCAACTAGTTACGTATTGTCAGTGCTAATATCGGCATGTTTGGGACGAGTTTATGGGTTGTACGATGCAAAACTTAAACTCATTTGTAGTGAAAAGTAAAAACATAGTATTGCATAAATTAAAACAATTATACATAATGTTGTGGAGAATATTACTTCTGATATGCATACCCAATTTGTCCACCAAGAGAAGCTAATAAACCTGGTTTGTATATGATATGCCACATTACGCAGGGAGGCTGAAAATTGACGATCGTGAAATACATTAACATCAACATTTGTTTCAAGGCTTATAAAAATGTATCGTAGAGCATATATTCTTCCTTACGAAGACTGAAGTCCGATCAAAGACAAATCCTCCAAATAATCCGAGAAACCCACTAAAGAAAGGAAATGTAATTCTTAGGAACAATATAAGTTCTGCATTTATAGACACTTGTAATTGTTAGATAAATTCGCTTTATACGTTAAAAAAATATAATTATACAAAATTAATTTATAAAAATTCTTTTGTATAATTTTTTTTATAAAAAATGATTTTAACTTATGTATAAATTAATTTTAACTTACAAGAATTTTTTTTTCTTTTTATCTTCTATTCTTAGAAATATTTGTGGATAAACTTATCTTAACATATCCTATATACATGAAGATGAGACTTGTATGAGAGGGGGAAGCACACTCACTCACCAACGTATACATTGCGAGTTATGAATCTAAGGTACCAAGTTGGCTTGAACTTCATCCTTTTTACAAGGAAAGATTCAAACATATCAAACACTGGAACAGCAAAGACCTAACATGAAAATTGATTAGATTTAGATAACTCATAAAGCACAAAATAGTTTTTAAACACAAAACATAGAGAGAGGGAGAGAAATAGCAAATTATGTAGCTTACCTCATAACTCCCAATCATATGAACAACAATAAATACGTTACAACTACTATGAGCCAGCGTGGTTTCTCAAGGGACATAAGGATGTTGTCTTCAACCGTGTTTCCAAAAGCCTAGTAGCAAAAAAATAACAATAGGAAAATAACACAAAGCCACTATGAGATAACCAACAGAAATTCCCCTCCACATGACTATTTTGGAGGGCTTTTCAGGTTGGAAGGCATGGTTGCTTGGATCTCCAAAACTACATTTCAAGCTCTGGCATTTCTACCCCTATATATTAATTTTTAAATTGTTTTCTCTCTCTTAACTATCTAAAACTGTTAAATTAATGACAAACCTTTCTCATTAATTTCTAATATAAACCTTTCAAAATAGAAACCAATTAAATTTAAGGGGATATTTTATGATTAAAATAATTTTACAAAGAATTGAGGAGAATCTTTAAAAGATAAATAACTAGTCAACTGTTATGTTTGTACTTATATACAACTTATTGTTAGGGGTGGGTAAGCGGGCCGGCCCGTCTCGCGTAAGGCCCGCCCACATAAGCTCATATTGGCAGCGGACCGGGCCAGTCCGTCTCGCTTCTTACACGGACCAAATAAATTGGTCCGCCCCCGCCCCGCGGATTCCGCAGGTCAAACGGGCCGGTCCGCAGGCCTACTTTTAAAAGAATTTCAATTTTAATAAAAATACAATACAACGAAGTTAAGTTCAATACAAATATAAATAAAATCTCAATAATTAGTTAATTACATCAATAAAATAAATAATGTCTTAATAAAAGACAATTCAAGTAATGAAGTGAATTGTAACACCTCACTTGTCAAGATTTTGAATTATGATTTCACTTGTTTAACGAAGTTGGAGCTTATTATTTAACTTCCTTTTCTTACTAAAATACAATGGTTTGACAAGTCATCATTATGTTCCCAGGATTTTTTGTTTTGTTTAGAGCATTGGAGGAGCTTATTATTTAACTTCCTTATATAACATTGTTATGCAAGAAGCATCATTATTATGTTAAATTAATTCTTTAAAACCAAGAACTAGAATCAAAGACTTGTATAGTCCAGTAAATTAACATAATAATTTTCAGTAAATTTTTTTACCTTTAAGCCTTTTAATTTATCAGTTAATTTTATTAAACAAATTAAAAAAAAACATTTTCAATTAATGTTCATGTTAGTTTCATGGAGCTACTGGGTTTTCAATAGCCATGTCATTATGTTAATTTATTCATTATCATATTCTCTTCTAATGTTCACGGATCTTCTTCATAAACATGTAAATATGTAAAAGAGTTTCTTATATAAAAAAAAACAATGATTATTTCGGAGCTTTCTCAAGTATCATTGTCATTATTTTTATCTGCAAATATGTTGGTTAATTTTATTAAAGATGTGATTGGAAGGGATTGACCTTATTAAATATCAATGACAAAAAAAAAAAATAACCATTGTGTTATCTAAAGTGTTAAGATAAAAATTAAAAATAAACATAATTTGAAGGAACTAAAAACAATTTTTTTAAAAAAAACCTAAAATAAAAAAATACTAAATGGTAAGAATTAAAAAAATATATTTAAGTCTTATTTTTTTATCAATAAATATTAAATTATTAGTTTTACAATGGTGGAGTTGTATATATTCAAAGAAACATAATTTATGAACATGTAATAGAATGATAAAATTCATACATGAAATTAAATATATAATAAAATAAAAATATATTATGTATTATAATGACTATTATTAAAATGCATTTAATAAGAATCTGATTTGATATAATAAATTTACATTTAAAATTGAATTAATTGTATTTAATCATTAATAGTATCAACCCTTGTTATTTTGAATGAATTAATTAAAATTAAATTAATTACATTTAATCAGATAATGAAATTGGGACTGCCAACTGACATTTTCTATTTATATAAAACCTTCACTTATATAATATAAAGATATAGATGATATAATTAATATGATGATTATCTAATCCATTCTAAGCTTTGGCATTTCTACACCTATAATATGATGATATCACATTTCTACCATGAGGGTGGGACTTGGGAGGGAGGCATATGCTGCAACCTTTGAGAGTTGAGACCGGCGTTCAGGAAAACATATTTGGAAATTAAATTTTAGTTTGCCTATTTATTATTATGTATTTTTTATTAATTTTTAATTTATTATGAATTCAAATTGAATGGAATGTATTTATATATACATTCGGAGATTCTAACTATGCATTAAGAGTATATATTTTTAGTATATTTATTAATTAAATATAAAAATACAAATGAATTATTTTAAAGAAAAAATACATAAATATAAAATTAAAAACATGTGAGATAACATGTGTAATAACCAATTCTTAGTAAGATCTCAAAAGTAAAAATTATTGAGATCTTAAAAATTAATGTAACACATGAGATCACTACAATAACTTAAGAACTACAATCACTTAAGTTCTAACGAGTAACTGTAAATCCGCTTTATACATTAAATGCAGAAAGAGGTCACGAGTAAAATTTGTAATCCTTGACTTCTAGTGTGATCTGCCTCAATGCGCCGATAGAAGCTAACACCACACCATTAATAACACTCCACAAACGATGCAAAACTGAAATAAACTATCAGAAGTGTATACAATATTAAACAACACAATTATATAAGAGTATGGAGAATATTTTTAGACTACATACCCAATTTGCACACCAAGACCAGCTAAATATCTTTGGTCTGTAGATGGCAAGGCACATTATGCAGGGGGTGCTGCAAACAATAGAAAAATATACTAACATCAGCATTTGCTTGTAGGCTATGAAGAAAAATTGTGGTAGACTATATATTTTCCTTACAAAGTATGTGGTTGGAGCAAAGACAAATCCCCAAAGAAGCCCAGAAGAAGCCCACCAAAGGAAGGAAATGTAACAGCAATGAACAATGTAAACACTGCATATGCAGAAACTGGTAATTGTTAGATAAGTTCTCTATAACGAAAATGAGACTTGTATGTCAGTGGAAAAGCATACTCACAAACGTATGTATATCTGCTGCTGCTGCTGTTCCCAATCTAATAGGTTAAAGAAAATATCCTAGGATAACAATAATTCAAAATTCCACGGGATATAAAGTTTGTTATCATCTGAAATAGTCTTTGAAACCAATTTTTCAACAAAGTTATGCGCTTGATAGCTTAATCAATTAATTGGTACAAATAAATCATTTATATATATTAATATAAACGAATTGAGTTCTTTTAAGATTGAATTTTACTTTAAAAGTTATAGTTATAGTTTATTTTATTTTTAGATTATTAAATTTTACTTTAAAAATTATAATTTAGTTATTGTTTTAGTTTATTTTATTTTTAGATTATTAAAATTTAGAAATTATCATCTTTTTTTTTAAAGATAGAACACTTTATTATATTAAAATAAAGAGTGAAATAATAAAAATAACTCAAAAAGGTAAAATTGTAAAATTTCTAAGATAAATAAAGTTTTAAAATTTTCAAAAAAAAAATTGAATTTTATTTTCATATAATTTAATTGAAGTGTTTTTTAATTTGTTTGATAAATTAAAAAACTTAAGGGTAATTTTTTTACTGAAAATTATTATGTTAGCTTATTGGACTATATAAGTGTTTGACAATAATAGATACAGAACTGATGATGGCATGAATATTTTTATTTTGCATAAAAGATATATTTTTAAGTAATTCTAATTTTTTGTTTTAAAATTAATTTAAACAATTTGTTTACTACTCCATAAAATTAAATTAAAAATAATATAAGATCATAGAAGTCAACAAGTCATTCGTCCCTCTTCCTCTTGACAAAGAAATAGGTCAAAACATAATAATGATGCTTTTGGATAATAATGTTCTATGCGTAATTCATTAACGATTTTAAAAATTTATCCCATCTGCTTCTCCAATACTCTAAACAAACAATTCTGGAACATAATAATGTCTTGTCAAACCATTGTTTTTTTAGGAAGGAATTAAATCACATTCGAAATTAGTAAGTTCCAACTTCATAAAACCAGTGAAATCATAATTCAATACTTGAACCAACCATCACATTACATTTTGCTGCCAAACAGGTGCATTACTTTTTTTAGTCTGACAAAATAGAATCAAATAATGGGAACTGGGTTCATGAACCCTATGCATATTGCATAACGGTGGCCATTCAAGTATTTCAACAGAATCAACCAAGACATAGAAGCAAAAACTTGTCGATCATTCGAGGGTAAAAAAATGTTATATTCAGACTCATAAACTTGCTAGTTGAAGCAAAAACTTGTCGAGCACATAGAGTTTACTTAAACACGCACAGTTTGTGATTTCAAGAGAGTTTACTCGTTTTTTTGTGTTGTCATACTGAAAAATCAAACATAGAAGTTTAATTGTTAACTTGAGTTTGACATTTTTCTATGATCTAACGGAGATCCTTGGTTTCACAGCCTAAAAATGAAATAAAAACATGTGAGATAACATGTGTAATAACCAATTTTTGATAAGATCTTAAAAGTAAAAATTATCGAGATCTTATTAATGTCACACATGAGATAACTACAATAACTTAAGTTCTAACCAGCAAGGTTGCCATTGGAAATGCGCTCAATGCCATTGGAAATGCGCTTAATACTCTAAACGGGGAAAGAGGTCACGAGTAAAATTTGTAGTCCTTGGCTTCTAGTATGATCTGCCTCAATGCACCGATAGGAGCTAATACCATTAATAACACTCCACAAACGATGCAAAACTGAAGTATGAAGAAAAATCAAACTCATTAGGAGTGTATACAATATTAAACAACACAATTATATAAGATTATGGAGAATATTTTTGGACTACATACCCAATTTGCACACCAAGACCAGCTAAATATCTTTGGTCTGTATAGGACAAGCCACATTATGCAGGGGAGCTGCAAACGATAGAAAAATATATTAACATCAGCATTTGCTTGTAGGCTATGAAGAAAAATTGTGGTAGACTATATATTTTCCTTACAAAGTATGAGGCTGGAGCAAAGACAAATCCCCCAAAGAAGCCCAGAAGCCCACCAAAGAAAGGAAATGTAACACCAATGAACAATGTAAACACTGCATATACAGAAACTTGTAATTGTTAGATAAGTTCTCTATATACCAGGAATCGATGATAAGTAGACTTGTATGACAGTGGAAAAGCATACTCACAAACGTATGTATTGCGAGTTATGAATCGAAGGAACCATGTTGGCTTGAACTTCATCCATTTTACCATGAACGATTCTAACATATCAAACACCGGAACGCCAAAGACCTAACAAGAAAATTAGTTAGATTGAGATGACTAAGCACAAAATAGTTTTTAATTTTTTTTAAATCAAGGATATCTCCTTGCCTTACTGGGATTTAGAAATTAATTAGTTTCTTAATAAGTTACTAAAATTTATTGAAGGGATGGACTTCTTTCCAGTTTTAAAATATATTATTTCATATACACGAACTCGAGGGTTAAATCTCCTTATCATATTTTTAAAGGACATGACTATCGGTCAATTATACGATATTGTGTTGGAACAAAATATTTTCTAATAACTCAACAGAGAAGAAGAGAAAGTTATGCAGTGAACCTGATAGCTCCCAGTTACATGGACAACAACAAAAATATTAGCAGCTACAATGAGCCAACGTGGTTTCTCAAGGGACAGAAGGATGTTGTCTTCAACAGTGTTTCCAAAAGCCCAGTAACCAAGGATACCAACAGGGAAATAACAAAGAGCCACTACAGCATAAGCAACAACCATGCCTCTCCACATGGCTATCTTGGAGGGCTTTTCAGGCGTGGAAGGAATGGTTGCTTGGATCTCCAAAATTACACTGTGCGCAGCATACCCAAAAGCTATAGTCCCCAAAGCGCCAAAGAACCCAAATACGCTTTCTGCATCGCTTGAAAATCTGCTACTATATTTCACGCCTTGTTGAACGCCCCTGTGAAGTGAAGTTATCCACGCAATAGTGGAGTAGCTGCACAACGAGCAAAGATAGTCATGTCTACTTCCTAGAAAAATTGTTCCATATTATATCGTATAATGTGTTAGATATTAATTAGAAAAATAATAATAACAAGTTTTATGAGCCTTAAATTGTGGAAGATGAAAGTTGTAAGATTGTGAGTTACAAAGTCTTGAATAAGTAATTATGTGAGCATTTAGTATTCTTGAATAAGCAAATTATATGAGTGGTCACTTTATTTTAGTATAAATAGAAAATCATACTCTTATATTTTGTGTGTCAAATGAAATAAAATCTTCTTCTTCTTTCAACATAATGGTGAGTTTGTTTAAAATTAAAATAAGTATTTTTCTAAAAATATTTATTTAATAAATAAATAGGATTCAATTATCAAAATAAGCAACAAAAAAAATTAGACAAAAAAAAGCTGCTTATTTATTAAGTAAATGAAATAAGTGTTTTTTTTAAAAATAAGTTCATTTGCAACCTCAATCAATCATATTCAAGAATTTCAAATCAATTAAAAACATTCCTTTAGAAAACAAAGATTGATATTTCATTTTGGTTCTAAAAAGATTGATTTTCGAACCGTAAAATAAATCAAATTCAATTTTTTTTTCTCTATTAAGCAGATGATTTTTCTTTTTGAATCAAAAAAACGAACACTTGAAATGACTTGAAGGGATGATCAAGAACTGTATAAAAAAAAATAATAACCCTACCCGACGGACATGACAGCGGCAGCAAAAGAAACACCAGCAATGGAGTTGAAACTAGGGAGGTGAGATAGAACGATTTGAACACAGGCATATATCATGATGAAGTAAGTTCTCCTAATGGGCTCACAGTCATCACAGAGAATATCGTAAATCTTCTTTAGAGAATTCCCACCAGTGATCATATAAACTATATTTATGCCAACGTCAACCATTAGTTGCTGAGGCACCACAATCCACAGCCCAAGCTTTTCCCCGAACGCATGCTGCCCCAATTCATGATACCTGTCAAACCTCTTTCCCGGTTCAGGCTCGTGCATCTCAATCATTTGCCATGCAGTGTACAGAGTGCAAATCCATGAAAGGAGCAATATTGTAACGCCCCAACCCCTGCCACAACAAAGAAACATGCATGCATGAAGGCCATAACAATAGAATAATGATACAGTATAAACAATCCATAATAATAATTTTTTTTTCTATTCATTGATATTTTAATAAGTGTGTTTTTAGGTATATACAAGAAAAAAACTCTGGATACATATTTATTAGGAAGTGATGAGGCATGAAAAGAGAAGATGAGATTACCATCCTAGCTCTGACATGGCGTATGGGAAACCCAGCACACCAGCTCCAACAACAGCAGTGACATTGTGAAAAGCAGAGTACCACCACTTTGCGTTCCTGGATTTAGTGATAGGAAGCCAGTCATTGATGTCTTTCTCCTTCCATTTTATTTGGCATTGATGTTGTTGTTCTTCCGGATTCATTGACATCTTCACAGTTCCCCACACTTCCTCCTCGTAACTCCTTTGCAGCTGTTGTGCCAACTTAATAGGTTACAGAAAATATACTGTGTAACTGACATATCCTAGGATAACAATAATTCAGAATTTCACGGGATATAAAGTTTGTTATAAACTGAAATAGTCTTGAAACCAAATATTTTCCAACCAAGTTATGTTTAATCAATTAATTGGTAAAATAAATCATTTATATATATTAATATAAACGAATTGAGTTCTTTTAAAATTAAATTTTACTTAAAAAATTATAATTTAGTTATTGTTTTAGTTTATTTTATTTTTAGATTATTAAAATTTAGAAATTATCATCGTTTTTTAAAGATAGAATACTTTATTATATTAAAATAAAGAGTGAAATAATAAAAATAACTCAAAAAGGTAAAATTGTAAAATTTCAAAGATAAATAAAGTTTTAAAATTTTCAAAAAAAAATGAATTTTATTTTCATATAATTTAATTGAAGTGTTTTTTTAATTTGTTTGATAAATTAAAAAACTTAAGGGCAATTTTTTTACTGAAAATTATTATGTTGATTTATTGGACTATACAAGTGTTTGACAATAATAGGTACAGAAGTGGTATGATGGCATGAATATTTTTATTTTGCATAAAAGATATATTTTTAAATAATTCTAATTTTTTGTTTTAAAATTAATTTAAACAATTTGTTTACTACTCCATAAAATTAAATTAAAAATAGTATAAGATCATAGAAGTCAGCAAGTCATTCGTCCCTCTTACTCTTGACAAAGAAATAGGTCAAAACATAATAATGATGCTTTTGGATAATAATGTTCTATGCGTAATTCATTAACGATTTTAGAAATTTATCCGCTTCTTCAATACTCTAAACAAACAATTCTGGAACATAATAATGTCTTGTCAAACCATTGTTTTTTTTAGGAAGGAATTAAATCACATTCGAAATTAATAAGCTCCAACTTCATAAAACCAGTGAAATCATAATTCAATACTTGAACCAACCATCACATTACATTTTGCTGCCAAACAGGTGCATTACTTTTTTTAGTCTGACAAAATAGAATCAAATAATGGGAACTGGGTTCATGAACCCTATGCATATTGCATAATGGTGGCCATTCAAGTATTTCAACAGAATCAACCAAGACATAGAAGCAAAAACTTGTCGATCATTCGAGGGTAAAAAAATGTTATATTCAGACTCATAAACTTGCTAGTTGAAGCAAAAACTTGTCGAGCATGTAGAGTTTACTTTAACACGTACAGTTTGTGATTTCAAGAGAGTTTACTCGCTTTTTTGTGTTGTCATACTGAAAAATCAAACATAGAAGTTTAATTGTTAACTTGAGTTTGACATTTTTCTATGGTCTAACGGAGATCCTTGGTTTCACAGCCTAAAAATGAAAGATACATAAGTGCACAAATTCTCAGTTAGCACACACTCCATGGAATGTAGTAGTCTGCAGATGCATGACAGAACATTGACACCAACAAACAGATTCACATAAAACTAAGACGGGGTGTTAAATAAGTAGTATCAAATTCACAATATTCCTATATAATATTATATTTTTTTTTTTTAAAAAAGAGAGATCTTCTAGCCTGAAAATAAAAGATTTAACCATGGTTGCACATGATAATAAAAAAATATTAAGTATTCTGGGTCATCATTACCTAGTGAAATAGAAGCAGTAGTGCCGAAAGGAATGACCAAAAACAGAAAGTGGAAGGAAAAGAAAAGGGATAGAGCCCTTAAAGGAATTTACTGGATTCCATGTCTAATGGTTCTTGCTCCTTTGAAAGAGTGTTATCAATCATCGCTATAATATGATCACCTGCCAAGACAGCACGTAAAAGACCAAAACTTAACTGCTCCAGCAGTCAAGAATTTCCTATTTCCTATTCAAATTGAAATAAAACAAAACTCAACTGTTCCAACAGTAAAGAATAACCGTACAGTAAATGTTAAAATGGAAAGAATTTCCAGAGTTGCAACTAGCAATCATCGGAATCTTCCTCAAAATGCCATGGCCAAGGCTAGCTAAAACTGCAATTATTTGATATAAAGAACTGTATCACCATCACGTTCTGTCTGTAATATTGAGTTATGAGAATCCCAAATTTTTTATTTTGGAATTCTAGGACCCAGGTCCTGCTTGCACCAGGAACTCCTCAGTTTTGCATCTTTGACTCATCTGCTTTCTTGAGGTCATCAACCAGCTTCTCCTTGTTAGGTAAGACTGGATCAGCAACAAAGGAATAGTTCTTATGAGACCGTTGCTTCTCTCTATAATTTGATGATGGAATTTTGGAAAGGGTACCCGTAGTTGATTCAGTGGATGATGAATTAAACATATCAGCCAGAGAAGTGTCCAAGCTGTCAACATTGTCTGACTTCTTGCCATTATTCTCTCTGTATTTCGATGAAGGAATCTGGGAAAGGGTGTCCCTGGTTGACTTGGTGGATGAATCTAAAATTTCAGCCAGAGAAATGTCCAAGCTGTCAACATTGTTTGATTTCTTGCCACTATTCTCTTCTTCCTTGCTGCTGTGCCACAAATCCATAGCTTGCCAAAAAGAACTGTCTTGTTCATTACATTTTGGCTTTCTTTGCTGTGCTGATTGAGTTAAACAAGAGTCATCTCCTTCAGATGCAGAAAACTCATCATCTGATACGACAGGTTCATAATCAGGATGCTTTGATTTTGATGTATCCAGTTCTATAGTTTTCTGACTAGGCTTTAATTCTAAACCACTCTTGTCGGAATTGTTGATAGAAACAGGACCTACCTCACACCATGGGGATTCCATGTTATCATCTTTGGGGGCTGACTCAGATGATTCACTATCTGAGTTGGAAGCTGCATGAATATCAGTGGTTGCTTGAGTTTTGAGGATAGAAGTTTCCAAGTCTGAATCACAGACTGCAGGAACAGAAGGAAAAATATAAGTGGACTCTAATTTGACCCCAGGCATTATCTGTAGCAAGGCTGCCAACTTTTGATAACCAAGCTTCTGTATATCAAGATGATAGCCATACCTATCAACAAATAGTCTTTGGAAAGAACCAATATTATACCCCTCTGGGTGTTCCCTCAGCATTTCACTCACAAGTTTTTTACAGTCTTCTAATATATCATTTCTGGATCTCTCGGTATATTTTGTTTCCATAGTTGGTGCAGAAACTTGAGAATGAGCAATACTCTGATTGTGTTTCTCCACATCATGTTCTAATGATTTTTGCAAGTTTGACTGTGATGTTCTACCTATAAAGAGAGATCTCAAACCATTTACATCATGGGATTGGTTCACCGATGATTTCTTCTGAACAGGTCGAATTAGCTTAAAAGGAAATGTTTTGGAGGGGTTTTCCTCCAACCATTTTTTCTCTGTTATTAACAATTCCACCAATTGAAGGATGTCTTCTTTGGGGAGTGATCTAAGAACCAGGGGTCCACCATTTTGTAATTTATGCACCACATCCTCCCTGACACAAACAACACGTAGCAGAATGCTATATTTAACAGAAACATTAAAATTTCAAAAGGACACAACTTTCAACAGAAACATTATGATATAATTAATTTGTTATATTGTTTTCCTTGCTTTGGTAGTTGAGGCTCAGTATTAGAACAGGGAATGAATGAACACACGGAGGCCAAAAGTTGGTTATTATCAATAACAAAGGAAGTTTTTTTAGATGATCTGTACAAAACTAAAATGCACACTAACCTGCTTCTTGACTGGGAGAAAAGAAGTGATCCCTTGGGTGCAAAAATGAAAGATTCCATATTATTCCAAAAGGAAGCACTAGAAAATAACTCAGGCTTTGCAGAATGACTAACAGTCTGATCCAATACTGTTAACTTGGGCTCTTCAAATTGACTAACAGTCTGGTCCAACTCAGATAACTTGGAATCCTCGGCATGACTAACATCCTGATCCAGTTCTGATAACTTGGGCTCTTCAGATTGACTAACAGTCTGGTCCAGTTCAGATAACTTGGAACCCTCAACAAGACTCACAGCCTTGTTCTGAAGAGCGATCAAATCATCGTACTTTTCATTGCTTCTCCCAAATGGCCACCAGCTTCTAATCCAGCTAAAGAATGTTGGAGTTCTGTTATTAGTTTTAGGACTTGCACCAGGTGTTTGGACAACTGGAGAGCCATCAACTGGTGAAGAAGATGGGCTGTGAACAACTTCATCAACCTCCATTCTAGTCGGATCCTCACATTTCTTCTTTGCTTCAAAATCTCCAGATTCATAATTTGCAATAACATTGTCTTCCACCATTGATTGATCATTTCCAGCAGAGTGATTCTCTGAAGTTGTATGCTTTTCCATACTTTTATGACCTGCATCCTCACACCTAACAATGTCTTCAACAGATGATTTTTGACAAGTCACTTTTAAGGAATCCATCTTCGTTTCAGAATCTTTGTTGTCCTTGGGTGGCAGTTGAGTCTCTGAGTGTTGTGCATTAGCCACATCCACAACCTTGTCACAAGCTACAGAAGATTTCTGCAACTCATTTGGTGGCTGACAAACATGTTTTTCAACCAATACAGGAGATGATGATTCACCATCAACATACTCCTCATTGGATCTCCCTTGTGAAGGACTCGGTTGGACTGGCTTTGATTTGTCATCCGAACTCCTTTCACGGATCGAGGCAATTGAGAATTTCTCATCAGCTCCCTTAACCTTACTTTTATCCTCACCATTTACCTTCGGAGTCGCAGCACACCCTTTCTCCTTATTCTTCGCACCAGACATTGTGGATGCCACAGAACTGCTCTCACAAGGTTCCGGGGATTCCGAAGGAACCAAATGTACAGCAAGAAAACCCTCAACACCGGGCCGAAGCTGTACACGTGGCAACGACAACAGAAAGCGGGAAAACCTTTTATGCCCAAACATCCCTTTATCCAAACGCTCACCACATTTCACCAACTCAGCGCGAAGAACATCAATATCTATCCCTTTTGGATGCAAACTTAATATACGCCTAACCTGCTTCACAACCGACTTGGGAACCGAACCCAAAGAAGAAGGCTCGTGGACCTCCACATTGGGCAAAGAGGCATCAGCAGCCTCCTGAGCCGCAACTGGAGCCGGCTTTTCAAGAGAATCAGGCTTGTAGCTTCCATACCAAGAACCATACGGCCCATCGGGTGGATGGTTGAAACATTTTCCAGTAAGATTTCCTTCCTTAAGCATCGAAGACCAATGCCACGCTATCGTGGCGGCACTGTGGAGAACACCAGGGGCGCTCTCTGGGGTAGCGAGCAAGATATTGTAGTTACTCGTTCTCAACCTATGCAACACGCCAGCGAAGTCTCTGTCGCCGGATATCAAGAGTATATGCGCGGGTGGAGGGTTCTGCGAGACCCAATACATTAGGTCAACGAGAATGTCGGTGGTGCTGCTCCTTCCATCTGGCGAATGCAAAAAAAAAAAAACTAAATGCCCATTTTATAATACTTTGAAAGAGAAGAAGAGGAACCGAACCGAACATTACCTTTGACGTGGATGAAGCGAACGCCGGTGTAGGCGAGTGCTTCCTGGTGGACGCGGGAGAGGAGCAGAACGTCGCCGAAGGCGGTGATGTTGAGAGGGCCTCTGATGCCGTTGGCTCTCATTGCCTCCATGATTGTGGGGGCAACTTTGAGAACGTCGAAATTGTGGGGCACGTGGCACTTTGTGAAGTCCCACCAGGCCCAAACCCTCACGTCTCGGGACTTTTCCTCTGCAGACGATGATGGCTGGCACGGTTGGAGCGCGCGAGTAGAGTAGGAGGAGGAAATGAAGAAGAAGTTTTTGCGGAGAAGGGGCCTTGCCGCGGGGATGAGAAACAATCGGTAACCGGTTGCCATGGGGGTGTGTTGGAATTATCAAGGAAGAAGGCTTCTGAGAGCCGAAGCTAAAACCCTTGTACCCTGGCTGTGCTAACTGGGACATGTCTTGGTTTTTATTTTATTTTTATTAACCACTAAAAAGTGAAAACTCAAAAATGTTGGGACTACAAAAATAAACAAGATTTTAAGCACTTTTTTTTTTGTCAGTTTATAATTGATTCTTAAGACTGTTATTTTTACTGTTTGATTGGCTTTTATCCCCGTTGAAAACTAGGGGTGAATGTTAGAAGTTAACGCGTTCAATTAATTATTTTTTATTTTCTTACTGTTCGAATTTCGAAGAAATTTTTCTTCTAGAACTTAAATTCTACGCAAACATGTTGTTTTAATTTACTTAAAATAAATATTCTTATTAATATTATTTTTGTAAATGTAATTGCATATTTTGAAATAAACCTTACCTTGGATTCTCTATTCTTTCCATTTTTTATTTGGGTTTATCTTGACTCTATTGAAGTGAAATGTAATTCTAAGATTTTGAGGTCATACCCAATTATTTCCCAAGAGTAAATAATCAAACAATTTTTTTTAATATATTTAAAATAGGAGTTAGTATTCGTAGTTTTCAACCAGAAAGAAAAAAGCTAAAAGGGAAATAAAAAATATTGTAAGAAGTGAATACATAAATAAAATATAAGACGTATTTTAAAAATGCAAGGCGTATTTTAAAAGATAAAATATAAAACTATAAGAGAAAAATAATCATGATAAATTTATTGATTTTTAAAATAATTCAAATAATAATTTATGATTATATTATATAAAATTATTTTAAATTATCATTACATAAACATTAAACTCAAACTATAATCATTAATTAAAATTAACTCATGATTACTATTTCTCAAGCTATTTGTTTTTGAAACAAAGGTTACGATTCTTTTATTTTCAAGGAATCAAACCCTAAATTATAGACATGTAATAATTTAAGAACCAAATAAATACAGATTGTCATTTTCTGAGACCAAATTATATAGTTGCACCAAAAAACAAAATTTATATAGTTGCTGGGCTTCTATTTTTCTTCTTCTCTTTTTTATTTTGGCATCTACTTCTATTTTTCTTCGACGAGGTCCTCTGTGAGACAAGGAACCTTTAATTTGGGCTTAGCCCAATATCCAATCCACATGGACTGTGATTGGGCATAGCCGTACGGGTTCAACTTGGACATGTCCCTATTCCAGTGTATCCGCACCTAAAACCCAAACTACACTAAACTGTCCATGGTAACCTCTGTTTTTATATTTTGTTACATTGCCCATGGTTGAGTTATTCTTACAGCAAAAATAATTTACTCCCTGCCCGTGTAAACTTACTAGACAAGACAACAAAAAGAAATCGTATAAAATTTCCTATATATTATTTTTTACGAAAATATTTTTTTCCAATATTCTCATAATAAAATCATTATAAGTTTCTTTAAATGTAAAACAAACTAATTTAAATACACATTAGACATGACATAACTGTAATTAAGTTTAGTAATTCAAATGCTTAATAATCATATAATAATTATAATTATATATGATATTTGTGGGATGCAAGTAAAACAATACTAACCACTAACATTTGTCGGAAAAAAAAAAAGAGTTAAGTGAAATGAAGAAAATAATTATAATTATGATCAAAGATTTCTCTCATCGCATAAATACTTAAAAATTGCGTGACATCAAAATTCCAAAACCAAATTATCCGAATGAAACAGTAAAATCTAAAATGAGTCAATAGTTTATAAAGTTCCGCATAGAAAGGTTAGCTTAAATTCTTTCATATTCACATCAAAATTTTAAATTTGACCCATCAATACAAGTTTGGCGCAATAATTCAACTTTTTATTTTTTATTTCGTAAGAATTTAATAAGTGAAGAAAGCTAATAATATCTCTAATGCGGTGAAGTTGCTTAATTTACTTTTAGAGGATTCTACCATGTCACGCGAGCACATGAGTTTAGAAAAATGAACAATTGTTTTCTTCCATTATACATTTCTTAAAATTTTAGAATATAATTGTCTTATACTCCTTTCTTATCAAAACTTTTGATGTTTTAGTTTTTTTTCTAAACTGTTTATGTTTTACGGATTTCAAGTCTCATTAATTATTTTCTTTTACATATATTCGTATTTAAGATGGCATAAATTCCGTAATTATTCCCATCATAAAGAGAGTATTTTAGACTAAATATATATTGAGTAATATTAAATATTTGGTAAGTCGTATGCATTAACCTTAATCATCAAAGAAATTTCGTATGAAGGGAGTAATTCTTAAGAACTATATTAACAACAGCTGCATCGATTACTCTGACAATAAAAAGTTGCATTATTTATATAAACAACAATTCTCACATAAGAAACTGCTACATCAATTACTTCAACAATAAAATTGATATTAGTTCTTAAGTTGCATGTATAAACAACAGTTCTCATACAACAAACTGCGTATGGGATGATAGACAGTTCTCATATGAACACACGGAAGTTAGTCAATAGGATGATGGAAGAATTAATACATGTATACGGTTTGGTAGGAAACTTGCTTAGCAATTATGCAGAGTTCGCTGATTGTGTAGTTTCTGCAGATTGGTTATATTAGGTAAAATCTTAATGCAACTCCTGTGCAGAAATGACTGCTGTTGATGTTACTATGTGGAGGGTGTTTAAAAAAAAAATTAGGATTGAACCGGATTTTAATCGAAAGTTAAATTGAATTAGTTTATTTTTTCTGAACTAGTTTAAGTAAAAATAAGTGTACTATTTTATAAAATTAATTTGGTTAATCGAATTGTTTCTATAAAATCAGTTTGGTTAATTGAACTGGTTTTTATTTAAAAAAAATAGTTTAAAAATTAGTTTGAAAACTAATTCAAAACTAATTCGGTTCTTAGAATTAATTTAAGATTGATTAAAAACTAATGCATTTCAGAATCAATTTTTTAAAATCAGTCCAATCTTGAATCAATTTTTAAATCAATTTGACTATTTGAATATAAAATCAAATGGGTTAAAACAGTTCAAAATTAATTCGGTTTGATTTGTTTACCGAACTAATTTTTGCACACCTCTAATTATGTGTCTTTTGTAAAAGGGCTGCCACCCCCTGCCATTTAGAAATGTTAATTGATATTGTCTTTGCTGATAAATATATATTATATATAAGAAACTGCTACATCAATTACTCCAATAATAACAACCCACAACCCCATAGTAGTTCTTAAGTTTAACAACCTGTTAGGAACCTAGCCTAAGTAGATTAATTATTGTAAGTGTATTAAAGGGATTACCATTAGAGATACTTATAATTTGTTATAGCAATTTAACGGTGGATTTAATTTAATTGATTAAATAATAATACGTGAGTTATTTTAATCTCTCCAATATTGTTTTTGATTTCATAAAAAAAAAAACCAATTTAACAGAATCTCCAAAATGTAGTTTTTTTTTTTTACTGAATGTAGGCTCTTATCTTATGCATAGTTATTGGTTAGTTGCAAAGCAACATCTGCTCTGGAAATGTACTGCATCAACACTGAAAAGGGAAGCAATGAATTGAGCCTCATTTTCCTTCTTTAATTCTGGAGGTTCCCTTCCCTGGAAAGTAAGGATCTATCACAACCCCAATTAACAACTCTCACATCTCTAAGACGATACTTTAACCGAGATAAAACCACCCGCATGATTGAGTTCAAATGTTCAATCAATTAATTACATCTCTGTTTCGGTGTGCCCTACTTTTATCTAGTACTTCAATCGGGTGACCCCGGGTGTTATGATGTATTTGATGACAAAGTGACCACCATTGTCATTTGACAACAATATAGATATAGGCTGATTCAGAATTTTCTTCGGTGGGACTAAAAAATAGTTTAATATTTTTTCAAACAAAAAATTATATAAATTTTTATTGAAAATGGTAATAAAAAATTTAAAATAGTAAAATTTAAAAGAATAAAATTAGTATCAATTTATTCTCTCTTTTATCTTTTACAACTATTTATATTCATCTTTTTTTAAAAAAAAATTATCTTATCAGAGCAACATTTATTTTTTTATAGGGAAAAAAATATTTATTCAGTATATTTAAATAAAAAAATTTACCTTATGGGAACAATTGTCCTATTATCCTCCATTTAGACCCGCCACTGAATATAGACAATTGCACTGGCAACCTTCTCACTCACCAACAACCAAATTCATGAACCAATTGTGATGTTTAGCCTGGACTCCTTTATTAGTGATAACAACAACTGATGATTTTTGTAAATAGGAGGATAGTGTCTTTGTCACAAAACTTATGCTAGGAAACAAAGTTGATGTGAAACACTAAAACGCCCAGACTCCTCATGTGACCAACTTAGTTATATAGTACCCATTTACGTACACACTCAAATTAATTCATCTTATGTTCCAATATCTTATATTTAAATTAATTTTAAATACAATTTTTAACATTAATTGTTTAATAATTTAGAAATAATTTGATCAAACATAGGAGTTAGGAATTAGGACCCTCTCTTACCTAAACATGGATGTGTGTTTTGTACATGTCCGTAGCTGCGTGGAGAATTAATTATATGCGCTATACAAAGAAATTCCAAATATTACAAACTATAAGCAAACTATATATTATTCTTTTTTTTTCTTTTTAATAAAGAATAATAATTCATAACGTACATTGTGATATCTTTATTCGGATTGATGCTCAGAGAAGCAATGAATTTAGGCAAGTGACAGGGTAAACTAATTCCTCCACTAAGGGCCCTTGGGGTCAAAACAATCAAAATGGCCTTGTTCATGGAATGGCCAACATCCCATTTTCTAAAATCCAGGGCCCTGCATGCCTAGAATTATGGGTTCATGTCCTCATCCTTCCTTTACTTGCTTGTCGATTTCAATTGCGACAAACATTGGGTTTATGAAGTTTAGCATTTCAGTAAGTAGATTTTAGGTGAGTTATTAGAGTTAGAATTTGATTTTAATTAATTGGGTTAGGAGGAGGGTGCGAATGTCACTGTAAGAACCGTTTTAATACAAGAATATATAATTAGGTTATTAAAGCATGTCCAATGATAGTTTTATGCAGGGTACTGAAAGTTAAGTTCTGTCCCTAATTGAGTTTAGTATTGGAAGATAATGATGTGGATGTGACGTACCATAACCATTCTTATAGAATATAATTATATAAGAACCTCTTTTAAACCATAAAAAAGGTTGGAATTTGTGGAACTCATTTTAATTTTAATTTTGAATTCCAGTATATTAGTAATTTTCTTGGAAATAATTTATGAGTTGAATGTTTATCCACTCACATTATAAAATATTTATATATCGTCATCTAATTACAAATCATCGTTTGAATTATTTTAAAAATCAATAAATTTATCATATATGATAGATTACGATTGAATGATTATGAAATTTTTTTCATACATAACTTTTTTTCTCAAAATCAAATTAAAATATGATTGAATATTAAATATAACCATCATTTTTAATAAGAATTTAAATAATATTTTGTTATATTCTAAAAGACCATCTCTTTCTACTAAATCCAACCCAGTCCCATTAGTTATGAGAGTCATTTTAAAGGAACATTAATTTGTTAGATGACTTGAAGCCCATTTTTAGCTACTAAAGAATTATGTCATTCGAGTGAAAAATTCCTAAAGTTCATAAAATGATAAGACCTATAAAAAAGAATTAAAATCCAGATGTTGTAATTGTATAAAACTGTATAATTAAAAATAATTTAAAAAAATTAATTAGTATTATTTATATTAATAAGATGTATTTATTTTTTTATAACATATAATAATTTATCACATAAGAATAGAACAGTTAAATGTGTATTTAACTTTAAATAATAAATAAATTTTTTAAAAGTTTTCCAAGAAGTTGAGGATTCTGACCATTATTTCAAATGCTCTTAAGTCTTAACTATTAAAAATAATTGAAAAATAATTTTTAAAACTTATTTGAAGAAGTATAAAAAAGTAAAATAATTTATAAGGTTTCATCGTTAAAGTATTCTTTAAAATGATATAATAAGATAAAGATTAAAGATAAGACTGATCATCAAAAGAGAGTTAGGAAGCTCTGACAGAGTTGAATATTGGAGATGTTCGCCTTATCATTTTCAATGCAGCAAACACCGCAAGCATCAATAGCAAAAACTTTTGGCTTTTGGCTGTACATATGTTATTAGCATTTAGCAATTAACCTGTTTCGGTTGAATAGAATCAAAGTACACTAAGATTGGCCACCCAAAAAAAAAAAAGTACTCTTAAGATTTTTCAATTATTTTTTAATAAAGTGGATATAATTTGGAAAAAAGTTGTTTTTAATATTTATACAAGAAAGTTGTACAAAACAAAACAAACAACTTTTTTAAACCTCAAAATAAGGGACGTATTATATATAACTAGCGTAATGAAAATTATCGAACTTAATTTGGAAGTAAGGTAAGTTTGAATGTGGACGTATACGAGTTGAATTATTATTTGTTAATTATTTGAAGTCAACTGGTTAAACGTCCAATTAACTAACTTGTTTTTTTTTTACTAAATTAATAAGTTTAAGCTTGACTTTAAATTTAATTATGCAAGCAATAAATTAAGCTTAAACTTAATTAATAGATTTGACGTTATAGATTTGTAAATAGCTTTTGTGAGTGTCTATATCTATACGATAACCAAAAAAAATGTGATTTTAAATAAGGAAATGATAAGATAATAAATAATTGTTTCAAATACTTAAGAAATTATATTTTTATTTAGATAATTATATTCATTTTTAAAGAATTTTTATCTCTCTCTTCATCTTTATACTTTATCTTCTAGTATGAAAATATTTATAGTAGACTAAATATATAAAGTTAAAAATATCGAAAAAAAGTTTAGATATAAAGAAAAATAATAATAATCAAATATAGATGAGTTAAACAAGTTTTATTAAAAAAAACAAGTAAAGCAATCTTTTTATTTCCCACATATCTCCTCTCTTAGAGACAATCTTATTCAAAATATCATCAAACATTTAATGTGAGTATCTCTTTCCCTGACTATTTAAATTTTTGATTCACCATATTCTGATAAACTTATCCTTTCTACTAAACTTAATCCTGTTGCTTAGAGTTAAACAAGTTGGCTCAATAAGTTTGATGTTTTAAAATAACTGAAGCCTAAATTTTAAACCACTTTTAAATAAAAAGTCAACTTTGAACATTTTGTTTGTTTGCTAAGCTGAACTTGTTCAAGTCTTAACTATGCTTAAATCGTTTATATTTTTTTTTAGTAAATGAAGGTGTATATCTTATATATTATGGACAAAAATGTAATAATGACAGTGCCAAAAGTTCCTTTATGTCTAATCTATCTCATGTGATATGTTGGGGGAATGTGAATCAACCAAAGGTTTGATGGAAAAGAATTCTCAAATGGTATTGTTCGAGTTAAGATTTAGTTTGTTGGTGATTAGATTGTTATTGTTCGAGTTAAGATTTGGTTGGTGATTAGATTCTTCTGTTATACATGGTAGATGCGTATTCTTCACTGCAAAGCCTATAATTAACGAGTGTGAGAGAGTGGCCATGGACATATATAAAGACACTTTAATATTTATGAACTTGAGCGAAGGAACAATATGCATACCCGAGATCATGCATAATGTCCCTTATCATTTAAGTTAATTCCTTTTAATCACGTCTTAACCATTGAGAATGGCAAGATTACCAGCAAAGATAAATCCATTAAGAATGTATATTCCAAAAGCAAATTACTCAAGTCAAGCCACAACCATATTCTGAATTTGGGTTGTAATTGCAAATTTTCGAACTGTTTGATTTGAGGGAAAAAAAATCTGTTTCCATTTTGTTTCTTATTTTAAAAAATCTGTTATAGAAAATATTAAAAGTGAAAATAAAAAATATTTTCATTACTTTCTATATTTTTTTTCAAAAAATGAAATAAAATGAAATTTAAGTGAATTTTTTAAAAATAAAAATAATAATAATATTTTCTTAAAAAAATAATTTCTATTTAGGATAAAAAAATTTATACTATCAATAGATATTGTTATTAGCATAATTTATAATTAATTATTATAAAAATTAACAAATTTATTATATATTTTATTTTATAAATTACAATTGAATCATACCGTGAAAGAGGTTTTTAAACTTTTTCTTTGATGGTGTTTGGCCCTAGACCACGTGTTGTTAGTAAAACAAGTAAAATTTCAGTATTAATAGTAGCAGTAATATTTGTCCAAAGACATTATATTACTTTTAATTTGAACTCATTTTTCTTATCATTGAAAAAGGTATGGGTATTGATGAATAAAAAATTCCTTCAAATATTTATAAAAAAAAAAAAAAAAAACTGCTACATGGTGCAGTGGTTGATATAATGGTTTAAATTTTGCCAAAAATAAAATGGAACATATTTTGTGGCTATTATTTCATGCAATTCATTTAAAACTACAAATAATTTCAAGTTGACTATTGATATATCTATTAACATATTGAGATTCGTTCAAAACACTAACATCTTTTAATATAGAGATGATATATTATATATATATTGACCTAATAATATAATATAATATGATTGACAGATAAATATGTTTTTAAGTATGTGATTAAAAGTTCAATTCCTAACTAGTCTCAATCTTAACAGATAGATATTGTGTCTGATGGGTATGAAGTATCAAAAAATACATGCATGTCCTAATGATTGTATATTGTATAGACAAGAGTATGAAGAAATGCATAAATACCCCAGGTGTGGGGTATCAGAGTATCAAGTGAAGGATAATGATGAGTGTAACAGTGATGAAAGCACAACGAAAGGTCCCCCAGCGAAGGTGTTATGATATTTTTTTGATCATTCTAAGGTTCAAGCGTTTGTTTGCTAATGCAGATGACGCAAAAGATCTTACATGGCATGCAGATGAGAGAAATTATGATGGAATGTTCCCTCATTATTTGACTTATTCCTCCTAATGGAAGAATGGTCGTTTGTATCTAAATTTCGGCAAAGAGACAAAAGATATTAGGCTTGGACTTACCACTGATGAAATGAATCCTTATGACATTTTAAGCACTCAGCACAGTTCATGACTTGTTTTGTTAGTAATTTACAATTTGTCTCCTTGGTTGTACATGAATAAAAAATACATGATATTGTTTATGATGATATCAAACCCAATACAACCAAGAAATGGTATTGATGTTTATCTCAATCCCTTGATTGAAGACTTGACAAAGTGTTAGGACGAGGGGGTTGCTATATTTGATGGGTATCGAAATGAGACATTCAAGTTGCGTGCAATGCTATTTTCTACTATTAATGACTTCTTAACTTACTGAAGTTTGAGTAGATACAATGTTAAGAGCCATCATGCATGCCTTATCTGTCACTTAGACAAATGTGGATTGTATGTCGATGACAGTCCTCTCCGATTGGTTGTATGTCGATGACAATCTGTCACTTAAAAAAAAATCACATTATATAATTATTTTATATATTTAATAATAATAAAATAAATTATATTAAAATGAATATTTCAGGAAATTAGATATTATTTTGTTTGTGTTGTTTAATGCATAACATAAAAGTTTTATAACTCAAGTATTTATTTTGTGTTGTTATTCTTGTATAGTCCTGTGTATCGAATATACAGTAATGGTCTTCAAAATTCCATTTATGTACAGAAATTTATGATTCATTATATAGAAGAAAAAAAGTTTTTATTCTGAGCCAGAGAGAGTGTGCGTCGCTACTCGCAACATCAACACATTAATTATCATTAATCGTTCATCGAAAACAAAAGGGTCACGTGGAGTTCAGTTGATAACATGTGAATTAAAGACGATATTCGGCTATAGTAGATATAATAACTTATAATGGTAAGCTCACATTGTGAAGGTAAATTCATGTACCAACCTAGAGATACGTAAAATGTTTTCTCATCACAGACACGCTTTAGTATATGCTTATTAATCATTATTTTGGTGATTAGGTGACTAAATATAGAAGTGGGCCATTAGAAAATCCGCAGACCACGGCTAGTTATTGTTGTTGTTATTATAAGTTACAAAGGAAAACCGTTGGGCCCAAAGGAAGTGGATCAGAGTAGAAGTGGACGAGAAGTTGAGCACATGCTCACATGGTTTCGCACATGAAGAGCTCTCTATCCCACAGGGTCACGACAACAATTCACTGTACAACGTTTATGCCGCACATAGACTTCAAACCAATGCTGACCCTCTTCGTATCTATCCTTTATAAAAAAAATTTAATCATCATAATTATGATTTTTAGTTTTCCGGTAAGATCTCAAGATATTCTCTTAAACTTCAATCAATTGAATATATAATGAAACTAATTTTTCATTTCAGACTTGATTATACTTAAAATTTCTTGTTATTCTCTAAGAATGTATTGAAACCATTTTCCATAAACTCAACTTGTATAATTAATTGAGCTACACTGATTGGGTTTGCCCTTTATAATTTGAATCCATTGAAATAATACTATTTTTGTCATGTAATGGTAGGTGTTCAGATTTTAATTGTATACATGTTCTCTTTTTATTACAACTTCATGAGCTTTTGTATGTACTAATTAATCATTGATTCCAATAATGAACTAAAACATCGTTAATTCTTATTATTTGATTCTATCATCAATAATTCGACATGCAAGAGGATGATGATGCCTTTTGATAGCCAAATTAAAAGAATTACGCACATGCTGATTCAATTAATGATTACTAATTGTTCCTAAGCAATGTCAATAATATAATAAAGACAACCCTGGTTTAAGTTCTAGTCTGGCAATTGCACATTCGTAATCCCATTTATTATAATTTGTAATTATACAATCATCTATGGTCTATACTCTATACACCTATTTTTTTGGGATAATTTTTTTTCTCTTTCTTTTAAAAACTCTCATTTTATCCCTTGTTCAGTTATTTGTGAATAATTTCTGCTTAGGTGTCAGTTTTTCTATTATGTGGACATGGAAGGGGGACCAAATAATTGCCATCTTGTTTGATTTATATGGGTAATACAGATTTGCGAAATTTACCATCAAATGTTGGAATTCATCAAGTTTGGCATAACAGTGCAAAGTAGGGATCTGTCTGTGATAATGGTAATATGTAGTTGTCATTTGTCAATGGTACTAGTTCATTCCAAGTTTACAACTTGGATATATTGTAAACATATATACAAGAAGAGCAAAACGTTCTTGGTTGGCATCTATCTCATAATTTTTATTAATATGGGAAAGGGGGTCCCAACCTTATACCACTTGAAGTAACTGATAGCTAAGTGAAACCTGGCAAATATCCATTGTATTACACCAAGGGCAATTTCGTACCAAAAAACTCTATAAAAGGAGAAGGTGCATGTAGGGCTGTTTCCATGCACAATATTCTCTCTCTTGTCTCCTAATTTTTCTATTTCAGTTTGCTTATCAACATCACTTAAGGAAATAATGGTGTCTAAAGTGGAAGAAGCAATGAAGAGGAACAAGCAAATGCAACCACAAGCACAGAATCAGCAACAGCAGCTGCAGAAACAAATTCAGTGCAACAAAGGAAAAGCTGGCAAGTTCAAGAGGAGCAGCTCCAATCTGGAAGAGGATGGCGCTTCTTCTGCCATTCTCTTTCTAGCTTGCATAGCTTGTTCCCCTTCCTATGCTTAGCGCGCATAATCCATATATATATATATATATATATATATATTATCAAATAGAAATATATAGATATGTTCTGTTCTGTTCTGTTCTTCCTATGTCTCTCTGTATCTTGTTTATAACCTTTGATGTTTAGTTAATTAGTAGACTATAGCTTTTATGCCTTCATTCTTTTTTAGTAAGTGTATCATTGTTTAATATATTAATTGCAATTTATTTGAGTAAGTTTCTGAAGTATGAGTAGTCAATATGTCCTCTTTCAAGTATTAACACTTCTGTTTAGTTCCACTTAAAGGGCTGAATATGATTTTAGTATTGTAGTACATAAGACGTACAGTTTTTTTCCCCCCAAAAAATAAATTGTCTCATTTTATCTCTTAAATGGATACGTCTTTTATAAAAAAAAAATGTCTGCCTTTAATCCTTAATAAATTTATAGAAATAAAATTTATATATGACACATTTTCAAGGAGATATATGGTTTATTTTTTAAGGATTGATAGTCGTCAAATATTTTAGTATACACCTAATTGTATTTTTGCCATTACAATGAATGAAATTATATATCTTCTTGCAGTTTTAAAAAAAAAGCAAACATTATCCTATTTGTAGAAATTAAAAATATATTTAATCCCAATTTAATTTAATATGTTTAATTTCAAATAACAAAAGAAGTTCGTGGACCATGTGCCAGTAGTTTACCGTACTGCATTTCATATTGCAGATAAAAAAGAAGAAAAAAGTCATTAGGTAATTTAGCAGGGGTTCATTGGATTGGATGTGTGTGTGTGTTCTTTCTAGGACAATATCGTTTTTAAATAAATAAAAAGGAATCATTGAGTGGAGTGCTTTGAACATATCTGAGTAAAGAAGTAGTTCACAATATATTTAAAAGCAATGAGCAAACTAAAGGACTGTATATTAAAATGGAAGCATCCGTATACCTTAAAATTTAAAGCTGATTTTTTTTATAAAAATAAAAAAAATATAAAGTTGATCAGTTAAAATATGATATTAAATTTATGATAATTAATTTTAAAAAAAACATTAAAATGAAAAAATCATTTTTAAAACACGTGATGGACATGTTCTCGCTGTTCAATAGCATGTTATGTATTCAATGAGGTAAAATAATGGCCATGCTCTGATACGGTAGAAATTAAAGAAAGGAAAGTGGCAGAAGGTTCAGATTTTCACAACGGTTAGAATGCATAAGATTACAAGTGTATCAGATAAGATAAGATAATTATCTTTCTGTTACAAACAGTGTTAATTTGAGAACATCTGCATAATTCGAATTAATCCTACTAACAGCAATTAGCAGATTAAATCTGTTACAAAAAGGATATTTGAATATATTAGAATCTGTTATCCTTTAACACTACTCTCACAGTTTAATTACACGTAACATGTTTGCAATGGGGGTAAAATAATCATAATTAATCATCAATCGGTATACATTTGAGAAACACATAATAAAAAGAACATATAAAAACTAAAGATATTCAAGAAAGCACTGCAACTGAAAACCACTGGTATGGACCTATGTATTAGTGAGAAAAAACCAAAGAACTGCAATACTCAGCAATAGAACTGTCATACTCACAGCATTTGACCTCCTTAATAAATGGATGCTGTCTATATATTGTCGTCTAAGTCCACGTGCATGTGTGTAACAAAAATGTAGTTTTCTTTTGTACCTAGGCCTGAAAACCCGAACAAGTTGTTTGATAGGGCTGGTACTGCTCGAACACCAAAAACTTCCATTGGTCCACTGAAAGTAATTTCCACCATACTGTACTTGTAGTTTTTGTTTTCTAGATCTTCATCTTCACTTGTGCTCAAAGGCCCAATATCGAGTAGCCTGAAATTTAGTACAATGCCAACCTGCCAATGTTTTTTTAATTTTTTACCCTTAATTAAATCAGTAATGACAGTAATTAATTTACTGTTTATTAATTTAGTCATCAATTAATACTACATATTAGTTATATAAAAATATATTTATTATATTATATAATATAATAAATTATAAATTAATCTATAATTATAAAAAATAAGTAAATTTTTAAATTTACTTGAAAGACCATGTTTTATGCTTTAAAAAAATAATTAGAAATGAAAGTTGAATTAGTAAATAAAATAAATTTTATAAATAAAAATTAATCAATATTAAATTGAATATCATTTAAATTGTAATACTATCAAAAAGAACTTAAATAAAATGTTTTAACATCTAATGTTGACATAATAATGAGCTGCGTTGATGGTGTATCAAATTACAATTTTTTTTTCCCGAAATCATAGAAAGATACCAAGTTTGAGCCATCAAATTAGAGCTTTGTATTTTTTAACCTATTTCATCCGTTATAAGTAGAGATGAAAATAAGTGTAAATTTAATCCGAGTTAAAAGTATATGACTTGAGTCTTATTTGTTTGTTTGTCAAGGACTTTTTTTAAAAAACATAAATTTGACCTTTGATTAGACTTACAAACATATTTTAGGGGTTTAGGTTGTAACAATTTATGACTAAAATATAATTTTTTTTAAAAAAAAATTAACACTAAAATAGAGATAAAAATATGTTTTATAAGAAATAAATTTAACTTATTTATATAATATAAGTATATTTTAAGGTTTAACATACATTAATGATCTTATTTAAAATATATTTTACAATAAGAAATTTAAATATGATATAAATTTATTTTTCAATAAACTTAATTATCAACTTTAACTTAATTTTTTATGTAGATCAACATGATTAATATTTAAAAAGATAAACAAATGTAAGATTTTAATAAATTATAACAAATTTAATATAACAATAATACAATGAATAATTATTTATTAAATTTTTAAATAAGATTAAAAGGCTTTTTGAATGATTTAAGGCATATCCTGTTTAATTAAATAAATCTTACTAAAATCCTTGATCTCATTTTTTAAAAAAAAGTCTGACCTTACCTAAACTTGATATAGACTAGACCATATACCCCTCTCGAGTAATTTGAACTATTTTCACCCGTAGTTACACGTATTTGAGGGATGTTGATGGATTAGTTTCCAATTTGTTAGGTACACATATAAAAGTTTTCATATTAAATGTTAAAATGTTTGAGACATATTATTTATAAAATAAATAAAATGCATTCACAAAAAGTTACAGGTTAACTTTTTTGTATATTTTAAAATTTGCAAGAAAATTACCTATGAATTCAAAATCTGTAGAAAAATTAAGTGCCAAATTTCTTGTGAATTTAATATTTGCAGAAGAATTACATGTGAATTTTAAATTTACAAGATTTCTAGCAATTTTTTTGGTATGAAAATTTGTAAGAAGCATTGAAAAACAGAAATTCCACGAAAAGTTTTTCTACATAAATTTCTACATTTGTTGCAGAAAAACTCAAAGAAATTTCACACGGATTTAAAAATTTGAAGAAAACTAATTATCCACGAAAGTATTACCTTATTAAATCAAATTCCTTAATTTGGAAATTCCACATGTTGTTAAGAAAAATCTAGTAGCATCAATAATAGTACTAGACAAAAAAAACATTAAAGAAAATAAGTTGAAAAATGCTGATGTTTATTAAAGAACAAGTGTTAATGTATTTATTTTTAATTTAACTTATTGTACTTTTAACTCATTAAAATAAAAAAAGACATATCTCTAATTTTACTTTAAAATAACTGTTTTTTTTTTTGTTTGAAAGATAGTATAAGCTAAGTAACCATGCTAAGAAAGTTGAAAGTATCATGGGAAGCAAACAAACTCAAACAAGAAAATTAACAAGACTCGTCTATGATTTAGTCAAGGTATATTGTTTCCCTTAGCTTCCACATCCAATTCCAAGATTAGTTATGGAGAGTAATATACTAATTTTCAATGTTAAATTTTATGTATCGATTGATTTAGTCTTATTAAATTTGGTAGTTTATAAGCATGTTTCCTGTATCCTATGACAAGACTGCAGATATCCTAAAAAAAAAAATGATAAGACTGCAGATATATATAGCCGGCAAAATTAACCCAAATATTCTTGTTCTCGATATTTTTTATTTTATTAAAATAAGAAGTATTTTTTTAACAGTTTTATAATGTTGGTTAAACTAGATGTTTATAGAGAAAAAAATAAATTTTCTATAATCAATTGAATTAAATTATAAAATGAAAACTAAACTCTCAAAATGTTGCTATTTGTATTTGCTTAGATAACATTTTGTCATTCATAAAAAAATAAAAGGATAATCATCATTTTGTCAATCAAGTAGGATTTCTGTTTTGAAGAATTATTTTTGGAGACTCAAGCATCACAAACACTTGCTTGGCACAATGACACCCTCAATTTTCCTCTTATTACATTTATTATTTTCTTCTCTCTGCATGTATATATATTAGTCTATGGGTTGTCCAAAGAAAAACATTCTCCTTCTATTTTATATGTATTCTTTCAAATAAATTAAGGTGTTGCTTACTTCATAGCTTACGAACAAGATTCACTATAGTATTATTTATATATTTTAAGGCAAGATGTTAAATGGATATAGCTATGCTTGATGAGATGACAGGTCTAGCGTCTAGGCAATGGATTTGGATCCTGACCAGATTCCTTGTCACAAAAGACAAAGATTATCTCCATTATAAAAATTCTGTATCCATGTTGGTTTGCATATTACCCATGATGTATTGGGGCCAAGAGAAAAGTACCTGTTTCACATTTTGGGGTCTCTCTCTTTTTTTCCTTTTTTTTTTTTTAACTCTCGTTTCCTTTCATCTACAAACACTCCAAATAGATTTATCTTTATTAGAGCTCGTTTCCAAAATGGGAATATGTGTGAGGATCAAATATCCATATGGTAAGTATCTGTAAACTTATAAAATGCATTTTTCTCATGGAGCATACTATATTTTTTTTCCACTTTTGAGAAAATAAAAATTTATAAATTTTTAATCAATTCATGATGAGAAAATAAATAAACTTCTGTAAATGTAATGATGTATAATTATTAATATAAATTATATAAAACATATAACCGAATATAGTATATTATTTTGATATATTATTTTAATTTTATAAAAATTTAAAACTTAAACAAAATTGTGATATGTTATATTAAAGTTTATGTATTTTATATATTTTTTCCAACTAATAAAATGTTATATCAAAACTCTCTTTTTTACTACTGATAATAAATAATTGTAAACCAACGGAGATTATGTTCAATGCAAGAGATTAATTTCTCACTGTGTGATAAACTAAAGTTCGAATGTTCGTAGAGAGGAATGCTAACATTTAATATCTATAGAATTTCAAACAAGAGAAATAAAAACAAAAACAATAAATAGATGGGGGGGGGGGGGGGGGAGCATTCCTTGCTTAGTTGCGTTGCTCTGCTTCTATTCCTTTATTTTATTATTATTTTTTCACATTCCAATTTATAATATACTAGCCACAGGTGTTGTCGCATTAAATAATGAAATAAAGAAAAAAATTAACAATAGAGAAATAATTTTACGAAAGTGATATGGGATATTTGTGAGAATTTATTGAGTTAGAAAAAATATATACATACAATTATATTATGATTTTTATTATAAATGATGATAAATAGTAGAAGCATGAAAATATACTCCTTTTGTTTCTATTTAAAACATCCAAGTTCACATTCCATTTTAGTAATTAATTTTTAATAATTTATTTTATTAAGTAGTTTTATTATTATGTAATTACAATATATAATAAGAAAAATCGTTATAATATTTGATATTTTTTGTAATTTTTATTATATGCTAAAATCAATATATCTCATATTCTAATGGATGTAAATATTAGTTTGAGATAAATTATTTTTTTCTAATTTAATACATTTTTACCATGTTATTGTATTTTTTGTGTTAAATTTAATATATTATAATGATTTTTCTTATTATATATTGTAATTACATAATAATAGAACTACTTAATAAAATAAATTATTAAAAATTAATTACTAAAATGGAATGTGAACTTGGATGTTTTAAATAGAAACAAAAGGAGTATATTTTTATGCTTCTACTATTTATCATTATTTATAATAAAAATTGTAAATAAATAATATAATTGTATGTATATATTTTTTCTAACTCAATAAATTTTCACAAATATCCCATATCACTTTCCTAAAATTATTTTTCTATTGTTAATTTTTTTTCTTTATTTCATTATTTAATTCTTGGTACTTTCTTTTTCTTTTTTATATTTAAAAACCTCAATTTTTTCACATACTTTTAACAAACTAATGCTTTAAAGAAGAATATTGGATCTTGAGGTGTTTTATAATTCTCCATGTTCAATTCATATTTTAACTATCATTTTTTATAAGGTTGTTGGATATGTTATAAAATATTTATTGACTATTGACCAGTATTATGTTTGTTTCTAATTTAGAGACATGATTCTTCTTATATGCTTAAACGTATTACCCCAATTTGAAAAGATAACATAACAATTTAAATTCAAATGCAATAAGATAACATATATTAATGTAGCAATTTAAATTTAACTACATTGTTAATGTGATATTTTGTGTGAACTTGAATAAGTGAATATTACATGTTAAGAAACATGTACTACAATTTTTCAAATAAGTTTTAAAATCAAAATGAGTTTTAAAATCAAGAAATAACAAAATGAAAATGAATTTTAAAATAAAAAATAGACACTTTCAAATTTGGTTTAATAGAGATGATTGTGTATATGAATACTAAAAAGATGGTTGTACATTGTCAAAAGAAAAATATAAAGACAATAAGAAAAGATGAAAATAATTATATAAGAAGGATATTAACACAAGTTAGAGATTATTTGTCTTACCATTTAACTACTTTTGCTTAATAGCATTAACATAAAACCACCAAAAACTATAAAGACAATATTTATACACATTTCTTCGCAGTCCTCCTTGATACTCTTGTAGTAAGACTACTGTGCTGCCGCCATGTTGCGCTAAAACTTGTTTCAAATTACAGTGTAAAACATTTGTTATGGCTTCGTTCATAAAAAAAATGAAAATATAGGTAGTTATTGTGTTTTGAAGAAAGTGAATAGTTTATATAAAGTGAGTATTTCCATGAATCATTTATGTAACTTGAGTGGTTACATGAACACAAAAAAAATTTTGAAGAATAAAATAGTTCTCATAAAAAAAGGAAGTTTTGAAGGATAAAATAGTTCTCATAAAAAAAGAAGTTTTGAATGATAAAATAATTATAGTCTCTATGCCGCCGCCATGTTGCGCCAAAACTTGTTTCAAATTGCAGTGTAAAACATTTGTTGTGGCTTCGTTCATAAAAAATGAAAATATAGGTACTTATTGTATTTTGAAGAAAGTGAATAGTTTATAGAAAATGAATATTTCCATGAATCATTTATGTAACTTGAGTGATTACATGAACACAAAAAAAGAAAGTTTTGAAGGATAAAATAGTTCTCATAAAAATAGAGATCAAAAGGTGGTTACCAAAAGATATATCTCTTTATCTATTAGTATAGATATGTTTTTCTTTTCCTTTTAATAAATATTGTTTGAAGCATTTTTATGCTAGAATATTCATGCTGGCGCGACCTCGAACAAGAGTTTTTTCTTTCGTCTATGAAAGAAAAACAAGAGGGGAAAAAGTACATGCTAGAGTTTTGGGAGCAATAAAAACTAATAATCCATTCCTAAGAATTTAAAAGCACTGCAATTTTTAATATAAAGTTACATTAAGCAACGTACGGGACTCAATTAGCAATTCAAACGGGAAGCACCTGGCATGTTTTGTTCCTTATTTTGTTGTTCTTTCTCGCTGTCGTTACTTGTCACTAAAGCCGGCAATTCAATTTTGAGCAGTTTTTTTCTCTTAATTGGATCACTTAGAGCATGTTTAATGGTGTAATATATCATTGACTTATTTTTTTTTATACATATGTTATTTAACTTATTTAACTCTTTTTTAGTCATATAATATCATATTAATAAGTCTCACAAATAACTTTACATCCTTATATCTCATCAGCATTAACTTTTTTATTATATATATACATATATTATATTATTTATTTTGTCTTGTATTTTCTGGATTCACACAGGATGTTTAAAATAGATCAAATCCAGGGTGTTTAAATAAACATTGGGTAGTGTTTAAATAAGCACCCATTAGTGCTTGTTAAGAACTCGTTCCAATAGTTACACGTTAAGATTTGGGGCTTAAATAGAAGATCCACATTCAGCATCGTAAATGGAGATGTCCTAAGAAAAATAAATTTTATTTTAATACTGTTTTAGTCTCTTAAACTTTGAAGAAATTAGTGTAGAGGAATATTGTTGTTTAAAATTATGAGACTAGTCTTTCTTATTATGTTTTACTGTTATTAATTAGTAGATCTCTTTCCAATTCTATTTTTTCTCTCTTAAAGTTAACATTGTTATGGGACAAACTATTTCTCGAGAATTAACATGATTAAAATTTAAAATAATATTTTTACAAGAAATTTCAGAATTTAAACCTTACGAAGAGTTTGTTTTATAAAATCTTTTTACACTTCCCTAAATGTTATTCTCATTAATATAACATGGAAATCATTCCGGGATATTTAAAAAAAAATATGTTTGGTTACATTTTAATATTTCTAGAAATAATTTTTAAAATTTTAAATAATTTAAATAAAAAAGTTTAACATGCATGTATTTAACAAGAAATTCTCATATTTTCATGAGAATAACACTTTCCCATTCCTTTTCATGATAGGAATGTTGAAAAACATAATAATAAAATTATAATATTTTCATAAACCAATAATATCAAAATATTTTTTAAAAATTATAAGAAACATGATAATATTATATTTCCATTTCCAAATTCTAAGAAATCTTAGAAGATTCCGTGAAACAAACACCTGTAGAAAAATGTGATTAACATACCATTTAATATTTGTTGATTGATCTCCTATCTTTGAATTTGAATAAGTCATTTTTATAGTCCTTAAATATATATATATGTATATATATAATTAAATAGATAAACTTATCACACAGATATAAATTCCATCAATAAATAAATGTCATTAAAGTTAGTGTATGCGATTGTTAATTCAGTCATTAACATCATTAAACATGTATAATTTTGACTAACTCAACTTTTAAAAAAATCGACTAACCGAAATAAAACTTTAGTATAGATATTGTTAATTAGTTTGTAATATGATAATTAGTAGGAGGATTTAGCTTAATTGATTAAATAAGATATGTAAATGTTGTAAATCTTGTTTAATTTATATGGATAAAAAAGATAATATGATAATGACTAAACACATATACTAACTAATATGAGATTATTTTAATTTAGTAGGCTCAAGTATGAAATATGTAACTGCATTAATTAAATACTTAAAATAGATCTTTTTTTACCCGTGGTCTTGTATAAAATAATTTAATAATGTGATATATTATACAGAAAATACTTGATATTTTGATTGATATATCAAATTTCTAAACCAACAAAATTATCTATAAATATGATATATCATGTGAGAGTGTAGTTCTCGTTACGTTTATAGACATATATGTATGTTTTTTTGGCGTGTTAACCGCAGTATAATGCAAATTGTGAAAAAAGGAGGTTAGAAAAGATTAAGCCTGAATTAGTGGTAGAGTTAAGAATAACAGCGGCAGCCGCACCCATAGAAAATTTCCCACGCTACAGTAATTACAATAATACTAAAAATGTTGAAGCCACCTCTCACCATGCACTATACAATAAGTTGTTTTAATATAAAGTAACTGATTTGATTGGTATTGAATTTAATTTTCTTAAATAAAATAATAAATTTAAATTCTGTGAAAGAAAAATAATTAATTAAAAGAATTTATTTTATTAAAAGTGGTGGATCAAATTTTTTCTAAAATTAATAATCGATAGAATGAATATATATTTGGTATCAATAAAATAATAAAAAAAATTCAATATGATATATTGCATGGTTCTCTCTCTGTAAAGGACAAACTAGAAAGGTACAAAATGGACAATGTTGTTTCATTACGGAATATATTATGTAGTGGCTACCAATTAGCGCGTAAAACCGTTCAGGAGAAATTCCAAACTCCTAGGAAAAACATGCTTCGGGGATATCTAATTGATCTGTGCATTGCAATGCTGGATTTTCAGGTGACAAAGATAACTTATGCTACATATTTTTATGTATATCTAGTGAAAAATCATAGTAGTTAACGACTTCACGCGTCTATGAGGAAACCAACACATCACCTCCGTGTGCCTTTATATACTGACATCATTTGGACGAACTTTCTTTCAGAGCGTTGTTGAATATCTTTAGAAAGAAAAGGAATAAAAGGTTGCAAAGATTTAATAGAGATGGCCCCTCTTTATAGTGCCTTCAACGGCGAAATCGATGGCGAAAATCTCCCTTTAGCTTTTGATATCTGGGCAACCAATCTATGGGCCTATGGCTATTATCCTCATCAACCTGCTATATCGGAGAATAGCACTTCTAAATTGGTTGATTTCCCCTTTTGCGATGGCACCATCATCAGGGATAACAAAAGGGTCAAGAGAACCGTGTGTTTCCCCATTTATAACAGCGTTAGTTGCCATAGTTTCTTCAACACCAACAGCAGTAGTAGGAATAGCATACCAAAACTCCACTTCAGAGATCACATACGGACTTACACTCAAAGATATCTCGCAGCTGAACCCGTAGAGGAGGCATCAGAAGATACAAACAGTTCAGAAAGTAGTGGAGGCGAAGAAGATGGGTGTGCTGATGGAGTGAGGCTTGTTCAGCTTCTAATAGCGTGTGCGGAAGCGGTGGCTTGCCGCGACAAGTCACACGCTTCCATATTACTTTCCGAACTTAAAGCGAATGCTTTAGTGTTCGGATCCTCATTCCAAAGAGTTGCTTCCTGTTTCGTCCAAGGCCTCACCGAGAGGCTCAATCTGATTCAGCCCATCGGGTCCGCGGGCCCGATGATGGCACCCGCCATGAACATCATGGACGCCGCCTCGGACGAAATGGAGGAAGCATACAGGTTGGTTTATGAACTGTGTCCGCACATCCAGTTCGGACACTATTTGGCTAATTCCACAGTATTGGAAGCCTTTGAGGGTGAGAGTTTTGTCCATGTCGTGGACCTAGGCATGAGTCTTGGTCTAAGACATGGACACCAATGGAGAGCTCTGATCCAGAGTCTCGCCAACCGTGCAAGTGGCGAACGCGTTCGTCGCCTGCGGATCACGGGGGTGGGACTCTGTGTCAGACTTCAAACCATTGGAGAAGAACTCTCCGTATATGCTAACAATTTGGGTATCAACTTGGAGTTCTCAGTGGTTAATAAGAATTTGGAAAATCTGAAACCAGAGGACATAGAAGTGAGGGAAGAAGAAGTTCTTGTGGTGAACAGCATTCTGCAGCTTCATTGCGTGGTGAAGGAGAGCCGCGGGGCTTTGAATTCGGTGCTGCAGATGATTCACGGGCTTGGACCCAAAGTGTTGGTGATGGTTGAGCAGGACTCGAGTCATAATGGACCCTTTTTTCTAGGGAGGTTTATGGAATCATTGCACTATTACTCTTCAATTTTTGACTCGTTGGATGTTATGCTGCCAAAGTATGACACTAAGAGGGCAAAGATGGAGCAGTTTTACTTTGCCGAGGAAATAAAGAACATTGTGAGCTGTGAGGGGCCGTTGAGAATGGAGAGGCACGAGAGGGTGGACCAGTGGAGAAGGAGAATGAGCAGAGCTGGGTTTCAAGCTGCACCTATAAAGATGGTGGCTCAGTCTAAGCAGTGGCTTCTCAAGAACAAGGTTTGTGAGGGTTATACTGTTGTGGAAGAGAAGGGGTGTTTGGTTTTTGGATGGAAGTCGAGGCCTATTGTTGCAGTTTCTTGCTGGAAATGCTGAGCTGAATCATCATCAATCTCCACTGTCCCAGCAGTTTAAAAGTTGGTGTCTGGGATCAATGTCAATAAATAACAGTTTCATGCGAGCTGTTGTGTGCTAGAATAATTTGTTAGGACCCAAATTGTGTTGTTCAACACGCTAAAACTTTGGGTGAGAATAATGTCTTTTATCAGTAAGTGTTGTGGCTGCTCGGGATCGAATGGATGAAATAAAGTGATAACTTGTTTGGTGTGCATATGGGAGAAACGTAAAATTATATGGATAGCATTCATATGACATAAATCCACAGTTTCTAACTGTACAATTTTTTTAAAAAATTCACAGTTTCACACAGAATATTTGACATCGCACAGGATAAAAATGTGTAATCTAAAGAAGAGTTAGAGAAAAAAAAAATAGATTATAAAAAGAATAGTAAAAATACAATATAATATGAATGTAATGTTACTTAAACATTTAATTATTTATTTAGTACATATGGTTTTTAACCTTATTTCTTTTAATTCTCATAGTTAATAAATAAATTTTTTAGTATTTCAAGTTTATCTTTTAATGTTTAAAATGTTTATGCCGTTAAAATTTTTTAACTAAGAAAATTTTTGGAAATTAAAATGTAATCTTCATAAATTAAAAAATTCACTTATTAAACTTTATAAATTAAAAAATCACTTATTAACTATAGAGATTAAATTTTTTTAAAAAAATTCATTGAATTAAAAAATCCACTTGTTTGGTTATTTATAATTCAGTGTTGTTATAACTAATTATATAAAAAATTATCTTTAAACGTGTTAAATGAAAAATATTTATATATTTTTTCATTTGAATTGTTTAAAAATTATTTTATAATAAATTATAAAAAGACTTAAGATTAGTTGCAAATTTCAATGATTGATTTTATACTCAACTGTTAAAAATAAAATTTATTTTAAAAGTGATTTAATATCTTTTAATCATTTTCAAATTTTACTTGTGATTAAACAATATTTTTACCATAAATTTATTTGGCTTAATTGCTCAAAATTTAAAATCTTCAATTGTTCAATTTTGGTTATCAAGTTTTCTAAATTGTGTAATTTTTATCCATTTATTTTCTAAACAATAAATATTTGACAAAAGGAAAAAAATTAATTCTTATATTTTGGTCAAACATTTAGTTTCTATATTTTCATATTCGTATTGATGAATTTAATTCTTACCATGTTTTTAAAGAATATTTACCATGCATTCATACCTAGGTCCACAACATAGACAAAATTCTCACCCTCAAAGTCAAAGGCTTCCAATAGTGTGGAATTAGAGGATCGGTGTCTGAACTGAATGTGCGGACACAACTCATTCAATATAAGCACATAACTTTACTTCTTTGCCTTGTATACTTCTATTATTTTGGCTTGCGGACTAAGATAATTAAGCATATGAATGGTTTTGTAGTCCTTGTTTGATTTTAAACTTACAAATTGATTTTTGGAATTTCTAGTGAAAAAATACATATATTTCAAGGTAAATATGATGTTCATATTAATGTGAGCATACATCTCATTCGTATTTAATGATTAAAACCAATTTTACTAAACTCTAAAGTAAGCAAACACACAAATATCTTACCTTGGCTCCACTCGATCACCATTTTCAATCAGCAGCATAAATCTCCATGATGTAATCAAGTTATCCTTCTCAAGATTGAGAAAAAAAGAGTGAGTTAGATAGTTATCTCTAATTTTATGCAACACATTTTTTGAACTAATTTATGCAACACATGCATGATGTACGAATTTTTTTTATACAAAAGCTATACAACAAAAAATGGAGATAGAAAGAGAAAACTAGAAGAGACTCTGTCATAAGTGATGTGATAAAAAGAAACAAAGAGAAAGAAAAAAAATGTTATAAAAAATATTTTTCTAAACAGTATTATAAAATAGTTAACTTATTGTATGAATATTTGAATAGTTGTGTAATCTCTTATACCTGTCATGTTGCAATCCGTATCATAGTATCGTATGCTTGTTTGCTATACGACTACTGTATATCACTGTCATCTGCGATCCTCCACCAAATATGCGGCCATATCATCTCCCCTGGAGTAAATATATATTGGTATTTGTGTGATACCCACTCCTTTAACAATTATCATCCTTAATTTAATTTGATAGTGTCTTCATACTTTTATTTTTAAAAAAATTAAGAGAAATCATTCACGTTAAGGACCATGAATTCATGATCTTAATAAAAAATAGTATATTATATTCTCGAGTCTTAGATATCCGTGTGTTCTAGCTTTGGCACTTATCTCATATATTTATCCTGTTAGTCTCTAACAGAAGAATGCTCCATTAATTTTCTATCTTTCAAATATATTAAACATACCATAATGTATTAAAAGCATTTCATTGCTTTTATACCCTTTTTCCACACACGTAAAATAATTATATATAGCAAAAGAAACGCGACTTTCCTCACCAATTAAAGATCGGGAGTCAGTGAGTAGGTTCTTCACAGCAAGGTTGTCACAGTCTGCAGGAAGCAGTGGCTGGCTGGGGAAAGAGGAGCCAATTATAAATACCGAAGATTGGCTTGAAGTTCAGACAGTACTGAAATGGAAGGGTAGAATTAATATTCATGTGGTGTTTTTCTCACTCTTAATTGGCATTGCAAATTTGCAATTCCTAGCTATTGTATTTGTATGGGCTTGGCCTTTTATATCTAATGTGACTTGTCGTTAAGTGCATGTGGAGGCTACATGTTTCACGGGAGTGTCTTACCATGCATACATATATATATGGTTCTCTCCTGAAACGGACAAAATAGTAAGCCACAAAATGTCGAAAATAACTTGGTAATAACAGTAGATCTGAATTCGACAACAATTAAATAGAGTTCATGAAATTCCAAAATCCTGGGAAAAACGATGCCTCGGGGATATCTAATTGATCTATGCTTTGCTTTTCAACAGGACAAGTCGATAATATATTCATGCTACATAGTACATACTCGATCTTGTGTATCTAATGAAAATCATAGTACTTAACGTCCACGAGAAAATCATATTTGTTTTGCTCTTGTTTGATTAGTTGGGTCTGGGCCTTTATATACTGGGATCATTTGGAGGAACGTTCTTTTAGAGCATTGTTGAATATCTTTAGAAAGGAGAAAAAGAAGCAAAAGGTTAATAGCATATTGGAAGTTGAGGTTGGTTTATAAAATCTGCGCCCATATTGGAAGCCTTTGAGGGACTGATATTGGAAGCCAATCCATTGAGAGTGAGAGTTCCCCTGATATTGGAAAGGCTAATCAGGAAAATAATTTTATATCTTGAATCAACTTTTTTCAGAGTGCAAATCCAAAATTTAAAGGAAGTGTATGGAGAAATTTATGGGAGCAGGAAGAAAGAACCCGTGGGGACTGATCCGAAGCCCTCCTTGTTTGATCACTGGGCTTGGCCTTTGCATTGCCAGACTCCAAATCATTGGTGGTGTGGTGAACTCTCAATTTACACAAATAAATAATGCATTAATTTGGAGTTAATGGTGGCACGCTCAGAAGAACTTTGGAAAATTTTGCTACATGAATCATGAATCATGAATGCGTGATACCTGTTTGGAGTGGTAGTGAATTTTTAGTTTTTAGTTTTGAAATACAATTTTTATAACGTTGAGGTTCCTTGTGGTCAAATAAAGTTTTTTTTAATGATTTTTTAAAGTCACACTTTTTTTTTAATAAAGTCACGTTGTTATGTATCTATCATGATTTGTTTTATATAATTGTACAATAATTAAGTGATATTCAACCATGGATCTAATTCAATTAATTAAAAAGAATATATAAATATTATATAGTATAGTATTCAATAATTTTTATAGATAAAAAAGTGACATATTATGAATTAAGTATGATATGCAAGTGATCCGTGTACTTGATGATAAAGAAGAAGAGTTTAATCACTTGTTAATTTGTAAAAACATCAAGAGATGTGAAATTGAGAAAAATTTCAATTTTTCCTTATTCTTAATTAAATTATTATTATTATTATTATTATTATTATTATTATATACAATAATATAATAAAATAAAAAAATTAATTTTATTAAGTTACATAATTGTGTTTAACTATATTATATATGAATTTTATAATATCAATCAATGAAATATTTCAGTTATTGTATTTGTGTTTTTGACATACATATAAATAATAGAATACTCTAAACTCATTTTTGAAATTAAAAAACTGTTTTAAAGTTAAAAAAATGATCAAATTGACATAAATAATTAATTAAAGTAGCAAATAAGTAAAAAAAAAACAAATTTTATAATTTTTTTTAGTTTGAATTCTGTTCAAATTGAATAAAACAAATAAAAATTATAATTTTTTTAAAAAATATTTAATGCAACGGGCTAAGCAAGAGACTTGAATAGGGGACCAAGGTAACCTGAAATAATTTCAGGCACATTTGATGATTTTTATAAATAATAGTATAATACTACCAACGAAACCATATTTGTCAAAAAGAAAAAAAATAAATTAAAAAGTGGCTTTCTTTCTTTGCTACCGCATCCAATTAAACCCAAACTGGACACAAGAAAGGAGCGAGATAGCGAGGAAATTTGGTTCGTACTTCTTACCCGCAGACAGAGGAAGGAAGGGAAATAGATGGAAGCTGTGTGTGGAAGTGGAAGCAGTGTTTGGGTCACATCCTCCCTTACACGCTCACCCAAGATCACACTCCCTCTATTCCGCGCCAGTTACCAGCACCTAACAGCATTTCCTTCACAATCCCTTCTTTTCTCCTATCACCCTTCTCGCTATGCTAATGCTAGAACCCTCCAAGCCAGAACCTCCTCCAAACCCATTTTCCTTCCCCACTTAATTGCTTCTCTGGTTTCCTTTTCTCTCTTTTAACTATTTCAATTTTCTTTGTCTAATTTATCCCAAGCTTCATCTGTAATTGTTAATTATTCTAATGGGCAGGAACAAGTTGACCAGACTTACATTATGGTGAAGCCCGACGGCGTCCAACGTGGCCTCGTAAGCCTCCTAATTTTTTCACTGCAATTTCATCTGTTCTTCTGGTTTTAGGAATAGAGAAAAAGAATAATTGAAGTTTAAGCTTAGAATTGTTTATTTGTTTTTTATATGCTGATCTTTAGCTCATTGTTGTTTTGGATAATGGTTACTTATGGCTGGATACCTGTGCTTGAGAATTTTAGGTGGGAGAAATTATTTCTAGGTTTGAGAAGAAGGGGTTTAAGTTAACTGGCTTGAAGCTCTTCCAGTGCTCAAAGGAATTGGCCGAGGTTAGTACTCGCTGCTATACTTGCTTGTGTGTATATTATGTGTTGAGTGCAGTGGTTTTTCTTATTGTTGGGATTATGGGGTTCAGGTAGGAAAGGAGGAAAAAAGAGAGATAGAAGGCTCCCGGTAATATTTTCTAATTTCTATCTAATTGATATGGAGTATAATAATGTTAATGATATCATATGATATAAACTATTAAGTCAATAGTCCAATTCAAACTAAGAATACAGTAAACCGTAATAAGGAAATATGATGAGAAGATTGATTCTTTCCTTGGTTAGAAAACTAATTGATTCCTCAATATGTTCTGAAGATCTTCTAAGATGTTCAAAGATACACAGAGGATACAATGGTAACACTCCCTCTATAAACTAGCTTGTTACAAAATACAAATTAACATAAAAATAACTGCAAGTGGAGTAGTGCATGCAATGGGAGATGTGCTCTTGTTAAGGTGCATACCAAGAGAGGCACCTTCATTAGGGCACACAACGGGAGAGGAGCCAAACCACATTTTCTGTAGAGCTAATCTGCAAAAGGACAGGTTGGAACGGAGCCAACATGCTGTTTGACAGGTTCAAACAAGGTCAATCTGTGGTAAGAGCAGGTCTGCAACAGAATTCTACAGTTCAAAATGTAGCTGGAACAGAGTGATAAAAGATGAGAAGAAAAACAATATATGGGTTTGGTGGAGTTGAATAACTATTTAATGAGCTCCATAAACTTGAGACGGGAAACGCTCTTCAAGGTGGATACCAGGCCTGATATGGGGTTTAGGTGGGGAAGGAGGAAAATAGAGAAAGGAGCCTCCTAATAATAATCTATTAAATTAATAGGATATATAATGATATCAATACAAAATATTAACTCAGTGGGACTAATTATATTAATGATACAATAAAGAAGATTGTTTTTCCCCATGTAAACAAAGAAAAAAAATTAGAATATGCAATATGTTAAAAAGATCTTTTAAGGCTTTTCAAGATACACAGAAGATATTATGATATATTCTAACTATTATATCATCTGAAAGGTATGTTAGAATCATTTCGTGTATACGATTTCAATAGAACATTAAAAAAAAACTTGTCTAATAATTGTTAACATATGCTATTTGATTTGATTGTAGTTTCATGAAGTGCAACAATATGGAATGCTTGAATAACTGATTCCAACCATCCAATTACAAATCTCTTGTATCCATGCTTAAATTATTGATTACTGAACCATATGATGTGGACTTACATCTTGTGTTTGCAGTATTGTTGTTCTACTGTGTTTTTTAATGTACTTATTATATTTATTAGGCTTACTGTGACTGTTTATGGTTCCAGGAGCATTACAAGGACCTAAAACAAAAGTCATTTTTCCCTAAGCTGATTGACTATATTACTTCAGGTCCTGTTGTGTGTATGGTATAACTTGCTCCTATAGAATTCCAATTTCACCTGCATTTTTGCAATGTACCTGCTGAATTTATTTTCTGGGTTTCATATGATGCTATGTTTGCAAGGCTTGGGAGGGTGTTGGAGTAGTGGCATCGGCACGCAAGCTTATAGGGGCTACAGATCCTCTTCAAGCTGAACCAGGCACAATAAGAGGAGACCTTGCTGTTCAAACAGGAAGGTAAGGCCTTTTTTAATTTTGCATCCGACTTTCACGTTTGAGTGCCTTCACTCGGTCAATAATCAAGATAGGCTTCAGAGCATCTGTATCAAGATTTAGGATTGACAATATTTTATGTTGAACTTGCCAGGAATGTTGTTCATGGCAGTGACAGCCCTGAGAATGGCAAGCGTGAAATAGGTAAGGCCTCATAAGCTATCCAGTTTAACCCAAATACTTGTAATAAAAACAGATGTGAATTGTGAAAGAGAATAGAAAAGTTAGCCATTGATTTAAACATTAGAAGGGTGCAGAAATGCAGAAGTATTATGGATAAACAATAAAGTTTGAATTTTAAATTTTATTCACCAGCTATAGTTTCTGCCATGCATTGCTTTGGTGACAAGTTTGAATTTCCAAGAAAAATTTATGGAATTGACCCATCTTAGGACCTGAACTTTGCAAATATAAAAAGATGTTTTATTGCAATGCTTAATGCTGGTGATTATAGAATGTTTTATAACAATAAGCAATACCTTTTAGAGTAGTGATTGTAGGAGTGATTTTGTGGTATTATGGTAAACTTGAGATTTTTGGTTAAGTCATAAAACTCTAGTAAACTCAAATCATAAGCTTCACTTGCAAACTCTTCAAAATTAATTGTTTAGAAAACATATCTTAGTACCCAAACATAAGTTTACCATATCCTTACTAATATCCAACATTACAACTTCATAATAAAGCAATTTAAAGTATTAAAATATGTCTCTTAAAAAAAAGTAAAGTATGAACATAATTCAATAATTGACCTAACTGTAATATTATACTTAACCCAGCACTTGATTATTTTGTTGTTGGACAAAACATGATAAAATTAACAGTGGAAACTTCAAACTAGCATTATAATCCCAATATATGTTGCTAAACATTGAGCTACTGAGTATACAAGAACATCATCCAAAACTGTATATTTTGAGGCCAAAACCATGGATAAATCCGAGTCAGTAACTTCAACGAGTGTACTTGATTTAACTCATTTGTATTCTTTGTGTCATATGCTTATAAACTCACAACTGTTGAGAGTTAAGCTCAAGAATCAAGATACATATCTAATCAAGATACATGCAATTGTAATATATATTGAATATTGAATACATTATTTGGTCAAGATCTATGCAATAATCCAACCCATTGTTATGAACTTCTAGTCTTCTACCATCAAGTTTGCCAGTAACTCAATTGCTACCTTAGACTATTAGCTTACCATCTATATTGTTAATAATGCAATCATATAAAATTATATACTTAATCTTTTGAAAATGTCTTGCAAACCAAATAATCTTGTGTTAAAGATAATAAATGGTTACTTTTCTTGCTCTATTTTGTTGACTCTCCCACTTCCTTGATTATTCTTTTAAACGAATATGGGTGGGGGGTGACTTTTTTTCCTTTAATTCTTGGTGTAGTTTTGGGTGGATACAATTGAATTGGGCATAATTTTTAGTAGTTAGGGGAATTTGGGCAGCAATGTAAATGTTACCCATAATAATGGGATTCTTGATTAACTGTTATTTCCATGTATGGCAGCTCTATGGTTCAAGGAAGGCGAAGTATGCGATTGGACCCCAGTCCAATCACCATGGCTGAGAGAATAATAAACCACAGATGCCCAATTAGAATGATTCTTGCCGTTTCTAGGTTCAATAACTGCATTAATCGAGTTTAAACAGTAACTCAAATTTTGTAAAATTTTGCTTTTTGACTCGGATTCTCCAAGCCTATTCCTGGCATTACATTTTCTGTTTCTATCAGATTTGAATGGGTCATGCGATGTTTTGTTTTTTTTTTTATCAGCATGGGTCATGCGATGTTACCTGAATAGAAAGTGCATACAGCACATGCACTGAAAATTTACTCTTGAAAATACAGCTGTGTCGATCCAGTTAACAAAATTGATGAGCAAAACAAGAAAAAAAGGGGGAAAAGTTTTGACTGAGTTAAGTTCGGAGAATTCATAAGAATTCAATGAATGCTTACAAAAATACTTAGTGATTACTCATCAACCAAATCACTAACCCTAACTAAGCAACTTCATCTAATTTTTTCACTGGAAACACACTCTTAATTTACCAAACTTTGGTATATGAAAACAGTGTATCTGATATTACGATACATGGTCCACACACGAAGTGTAACCAGAATGGGATACAATACAACACAACAGAAAATATTTAGCATGGAATTTAACTGATAGCAGTGGAAGCAATAAATATTTGCATAACCTTGGCACAATTGCTCATTCCCGTACTTCCAGGTCATAAATCCACCATTAATCCAACATTTCACAATCTTCCAAAATTCGAACACCTTCCACTTCACCACTGTAATCAGATTCAACAGAAGTTGATGAGATAGATTCAGAACTTCCATTCCCCGTTGATGCCGTTGCCTCTTCGGAAGAGGACACACCGGCGTGTCCGGTATCCTGAACTTTGAAGAAATATAGAATGGAAACGTTGCTTTGCTTTCGCTGTTCCGAGTTCCCACTAGAAACGTGGTCACTAACCCTAGGTGAAGAGTTATCAGACTCTGTGTCCATCATCGTTGTCTCGGAACAAGAAGTGCTTGTTGCAGGATTTAAATCTGGCTTGAGATTTGCTTCTTCCGCACAAGGTGAATTAACTGAAGAATCATTTGTAACCTCACTTGTATCGCGTCGCGCACCAAGCTTTAGCTTCATGAGAGTAGCCTCTGAATCGAAATCAAAGCCAACTTATTAACAAATTTATACACAAACGCTATGCTTCATACTGGATCTGAACTTGCAGAAATTAAACATTGAAAATGATTTTATTTCAATTAAGCGAATTAACAAATGAACGACGAGAGAGAGAGTACCGTAGATGGAGAAGGTGTCGTCTTTGAGAATCTTGGACGGAGAACCGTCTAAGGTGTCGAGGGACGAAGTGGATGCTCTGATTCTGCCGAACATTTCCGATGCAGCAACTCGCTTCGGGTCGGGTCGGGTAATGTGCAGAGATTAGAGAAATGAAAATAAATAGACAGAGAGAGAAGCAGAATTTGTTGGCGCCCTTTCGGGATTGAATTACAGAGTTAAGGCGGGAATCGTACTCCGCACACTTCTTTTCCGTCCACTTGCTTGTGAGAATTTTATTTGCAGCTCTTTTTCGTCTGGGCCCAAGCCCATGTTACTGGATTGCTATTTACATAGTTCTTTTCTAAATACACCATCCCTTGCTTGTTTTTAATGATTATTCCAAAATTAGCTCTATTTAAACATGATGACTATGTTTTTATTTCAAAATTATTATTCGAGAATCTGTTAAACGACCGGAAATTTAAGGGCCATTCTCTGTTTTTATATTTTATTTTAAATTTGCATGAAAATAGAAAATTAAAAATAACAAAAAAGTTGTTTTGATTCTCTCTTATATTAACTTTTAAGATCAGAAAATAGTAAAAGTAATGTGACATTTTTGTAATTAAAAGTAGAAATAGACAATATTTTCTTAAACTGATCAGGCCCTAATTCCACAGGTATTTATAAAGAGAAATATTATGTGTACATTACCTCGCACAACAAATTTTAACATAGAGAGGGAGAATGAGAAATAAAAGATCTAATTAATGATGATAGAGAGAGAGAGAAAAAAATGTTTTCTATAAATTATTTTAAAAATTGTTGTACTGCTCTTTTGTAAATCATTTCTGAATTAAATTTTCAAAAGAATATTCAATACATTTTGATATTAAAGTTCCAAAAGGATTTCTAAAATTAAAATCTTTTCCAAAGTTAAACACAAGAATAGTTTTGAATAATTGACAAACATAAAAGATGCTGCAAAAAGATAATTCCATAACAGTTAATACTGCAAGTCAATGATGTCATGCTTCTGTTCCCGGCCGACCTACACAAGTGTGGTTCAATTTTTTTTTGGTATATACAAGTGTGGTTCAATTTATCATGTCGTTAAAAATGCGATGAATTGGAAATTGAATAACCCTCAGCTACGTACCGCAATGGGAATTGGATATAATTTTGCAAAACAATATTTATAAATTAAACTCAGACCAAGCAAAAGCTCTCTGCTGGGCCAACACTAACACTAAGAGATGAAAGCAAAGAGAACGAATGGGATTAGATATGCCAGTAGTCCTACCCATAAACGATGGATACTAATTGCACAGGTCAAGCTGAGATTGGATTGGTGTTGACTGCTGAGGGACTCAAAATCACTGACTGCACCATGAAAAAGTAGAAGCAAAGTATCTCTATGTTGCTTTGCTTTTAACATGGAAAATCTGAATTATTGATTTTGACAAAAGTGAAGTCGAACTAAACATAGTTTTTACAGGAGTTACTTGAAATATAAGGAGAGGAGGGGTCTGCTAAATCTCCCCTTCAAAATGTTGCCATAATACTATTATTGTGCTTCCTATGAAACAGGTGCCTGCACAAGCACTGTATAAAATTCATCATGTGCATCCACTGAATAGGAAGTCATCTTTAACCGTGTTTCTTAAATTGTCAAGCAACATTACAAAACTTGTTTTATTTACCACTAGAGGAGTCTGCATAAGTACGGCAAAAAATTCATCATGTGCCCCACACTGACTAGGATGTCTGTTGGGCCATCTTTAACCGTGTTTCTTAAATTGTTAAGCAACGTTGCAAAAAAATTTATTTACACTAGATGAGTCTGAAACTGAAAGAGCAGTTAAATTTAAGCTACGGTTGCTTGTGCAAGTAACTCTTAAAACTTCAAGAAAAGGGTGGGCTACCTAAAGAATTGTGTTGAGTTGCACGGCTATTGATGCTCTTAATCAAGCATTCAAATGTAAATAGATTGCATGCTGTTGTTAAACATTCTTCTCAAAATTTCAAATAATGGGCTAATGGTAATGCAATTACTCGTTTGTGAAATGTGTACAACCTGGAAATATTCTTAATTCCCAAAAAAAAAAAAAATTTGCTGAGGCACCACAAAATCTTATTGTGATTGCCATCAATGTTGAACTTATATATCGTATTTAAGAGATAAAGTGAATTTACCTTTCTTCAATGTCGCACAAGAAATGACCAGTTAATCAGAATCAAGAAAACTCGATCGATCCAGACCTGCCTTTTTAGTTTCTCCAAATAAATATTTTACTTAACTTTTTGCTGCCTCTGGGGCTTAACATCCTTACCTGTGAAAACATCAAGTGACATCATAATTAGATGTAGTTGGTTTAGTAGGATGGAGAGATATCTGAATATGAAATAGACATATCAGAAGTGACCAACAAATGATAATAATACTAGAAATCATGCAAGACACCACGTCATTCTGAAATGTCTGTCTTAAGCAAGAGTCACAGTGCCACCTTTTAATCTGCCAGCTCGGGACAAAGCTTCTTCAGCGAAGGGTCTCCACTGTTCTGCACAAGAGCAATTGATTCCAAGTCCAACACTAAGTCCCCTCAGTAGATGCACTGTCCGAAGTACAGAAAACAGTTCTTCTGGAAAAGACTATCATAAACAGGCACAGAAAGAATTTAAAATTAAAGGAATAAAAAGTAGCAGCATAAATTAACAGGTTATTTCCTTCTTATTCTATCACTATAAATACCATTAACTAGCATGCATCAATAGTTACTACATTATTTAATAATTTGATTCAGAGAGCCAACATATTTTCATCTACTAACACTGAGTCGTCATAAAAAGGTTTGCCACCCCCAACCTTGGACATAAAAGAGACTAGACTTTTTTTCTTTTTCTTTCATATTTTAGTTACTGTAACATTCAAAAGCACCACACTATCGATACACGGACATTTCTCAGAGGTTACGAGGGGAGTTAACAACCTTAGATTTGTTCGAGTATAGTTGGACTTCCTCCCTTCGTATTCACCCCCCCTCTTTTTCTCACCTTAATCTCTGGTTTTTTACTTTCAATGTGTAACAGAATAACAAGACAAAATTTATACACTGATCTGTCCCCTACTCCCCTGTATGTGTGTTCTCCAAGAACAATTAAGAAATGGAAAGTTGGATTTTTTATCATTCTATAACATACCTGAACAGCAATTTTTTTAATTGAAGATTCCTCTGAGAAAGGTTGCAGCATTACCACTCCTGGAGGCAATTTTGTATCAAACATTGTTTGTGCTAGTTTAAACAATTCTTGTAGCTCGTTTTCACATTTGGTAAAGGTTTCTATACCAAGCTCCCTATAAAATAAAAGTAAGACAAGCAGTTAGATAATTTGATTTGAACATACCAACTAATTGAGTGTCATTTTCAATTAAAAAATTATGAAGTTGAAAGTCAACCGTCGTCCAATGAAGTTATTTGATATTTCACATAATCCATATTCTGGTGAAACACTTTAACATCTATAGTGAAAGATAAAATAAGAAAAAAATCAACTTTAGGAAAGGATACCAAGGTATATGGGCATTTTGTGATTAATGTTTACTATATTTCATATACATTCAGCATTTGAGGATTCAATTTTAGTCCAGACAAATTGAGATTCAACTCACAGTTTCTAGGATTTGGCTCCACAACAAAGTGAGAAATTACGGGAGGATCCACCCTTGACTAGAAGTGGGTTAAGTTAGGGAGATATTTTAATCTAAATTAAGGGTAAATACATTCTTACTTCCTCACTTTAGAAGAGCCAAATCCAGTTTCTTTTGTCTTGGTATAATGAGGGCAATTCAGAAAGCCATCAAATCTTTTGTTAAAAATGAAGAAATAAGTAATATAGATTTTTCATTTTTTCCAATATTCCCTTAATTTCTTTCTCCTCTCTAGTCTTCTTTCTCTCTCCTTGACTCTGGAATCTATTTGTAACCAAAGTCATATTATATTCTGCATCAATTAATCCTTGCTTTCATTATCTATTCCCAGCAGCACTGCTAGTTCAGTTTGTAACTTGGTATTAGCAAAGATATCTATTTATGTTCTTATTTTCAACAAACAAGATAGCATTATATAGATAAGACTTAAATGCATGTTTCAGTACCTATAGCTCTCTGCAGCTCTTAATGGGTCACCATTAGCAATCGCAAGAACTAGATTAGCATAGGCAAGCCTCAACTGATCTGGGAGATCCTTCACCTGTCCATAGTCTAGCAAGGCAACCTGAATTGAGGGAAGTTACTACATTACGATAGTAAAGAGTTAAAAAAAAAAAAAAAAATTAGACCCTGATGTCTATAACTAATTCTCAATATTCTACCCACTATTATGGTCATTTCCATATGTAATTCCTCTTGATTAAAACAACTCTACAATAACTGTAGGATACTCACCTAGAGATGAAATAACAGTTAAGGAGATATTAGAAAACAAATATAGCTGATGACTTGCCTCTGATCCTTTACAAATCAGGATATTTCCTGGATGAGGATCTGCATGGAAGAATCCACTTTTCAAAATCATTTGACCATATGCTAGAGTCAAGCTTTGAAGAATTTTCCTGCACTTTTACAAGTTAATAGTGTAATACACTTAAAAATGCATATGAAAAATCATCTATATTATAAATCTTCAGGGAAGAAGTTGGTGTTATTGTTATTAAAACTTCCATCTCCCCTTTGTTATCTGATTCTGGCATTTGTGTACATTGTAAAACAATCAGGAGTCAGGACAGCAACCAAATACGTTCAAAGTTGAATGAGTGCCAAGATTTATCAAATCTGTTGTATTCTTACAATTTGGTAATTTATGGTTCACCATAAGAAGTATAACAATTTTCTTATTTATTGTTTGCGCCAAATGTATGGCTTACATATTTTAAAAGTATAGGTTAAATTAAGCATCATTGTATATACATTTGATCATGGAACAAAAAATCATTGTAGGAATTCAATGTCAGATTGTTCCTAATATTGTATTCCCTTTTTCAATAGTAAGAGTTTAAAGACAATTATTATCCATATAAAATTGAAATGTCTTCATGTAAAAAAATAAGTGCAAGCAGACACTTTCATTGTTTTCTTCAGACTATGTTGCTAAAAGACAATGATTTGATTATTCATTATAGAGGTTTTGGCAGAAAGCATGCAAACTGAACTTTGGTTCATTTAGTTGGAGCTGAATGCTCACATCTTTAAGGGCATGTTGATCTCTTCAACTCATTATGAGATAGGATTAGGTTTGTGACATAACATTCTTCTGAAGGTTTATTCGAGAGTGGCCATTTTTTACATTATGACTACCACCTTGGTGCATTATTAATTTTGTTCTTGTTTATGGTGTCCTTTTCTTGTGGAGGACATCACAGCCCCTAGTTTTACTTTCCTTCTCAAACTTATTTTTCAATGTAAAAGACACCAATGAATAAATGAATAAGTTTATCTTGATGATTTAAAAAAGACGAGAGCTAAAAGCAAATGTCATAAGTAAGAATTTAGGCCATGTATAAGTTATTAACTGAAACAAAAGTGTGGTGTAAAAGACTACTTTAGGATATATAGCTCAGCAGCTTACTGTTTAGCTGCTGTTGCAACTTTGCCATGAGGATTTATGCCCCTCTTTGCTATTTCATCACCGAGGTTCATTATAGGAATCCCATCAATATATTCCATAACTAGGACCCTTCTGTAACATCCAAGAAGCACATTATTACTTAAAAAAACTTATCACAATATTCACAACTAAAATATGTGAGTAAAAATTTAACCAAGAAAAAAAAAAAAAAAAATATATATATATATATATATATATATATATATATATATATATATATATAATTTGCTAACGTACACCAACTTGTCTTTTAGAAGGAGTACGCTAGCAACCTGCACACGAGTGTATTTTAAGATCAATCGTAGTTTTAGTTTGCTAACACTTTCCTTCTAAGAAATAAGTAAGCATACATTAGCAAACCCCACAAGCATTTGTTAATGTACACCCACTTGTTTTTTAGAAGGAGTACGTTAGCAAGCTAAGTGTTGTACTTTTCTTGTCTAAATACACTTGTGTTAGCAACTTGCACACGAGTGTATTTTAAGATCAATCATAGTTTTAATTTGCTAACACTTTCCTTCTAAGAAATAAGTAAGCATACATTAGCAAACCCCACAAGCATTTGCTAATGTACACCCACTTGTTTTTTAGAAGGAGTACGTTAGCAAGCTAAGTGTTGTACTTTTCTTGTCTATTTGATTAAGTCATCATGATCAAACATGTAAAATAGGAAAAATATTTTTCCATAGTGGATATTTTTTTTATTGTTTTCAGTTTAACCTTGTTTTTATCAATAAAGGGTCTTTTTATAACATATAGAAAACTGAAACTTAATGATGACATGCTTGAGGCACAACATAGAATTATAGATCCTGATTGCTGCACAACTTAACAGTGCCCTACCATTCAAGTTTTTTCTATTAGTTTTACTTTTAATATTGTCCAAAATCCAAAAAACAAAATATTACCTAAATTACTCAATTTGCAAAACTAGTTTGCTAAAAAAAACTCATGTTAACATACAGAAATTAGTAAAGCTGGCGCCAAGCCAACTGGCATTTAACATGTAATTTTGGACTTTGGGAACAAAAACTAAAGAAAATATCAATCATTTCTAAAACAGCCGTACGCACTAAGTCCAACGAATTAATAGCTAGCACTACTCCATGGAAATAATATACCGAGTTAAGCATTATTGTCCATTACTAAAACTATCTTATCAAGATTATGTAAGATGATAAACTGCATAATATACCTAGTAACCATATCATGTATTACTCGCGGCACCAAAACAGGAGACTTTTTGTTATTTTCATACAAGAACTTTCTAATCCTTTGCATCGCATTAGCCTCCCTTGTGAAGTCAAATTCATATCCAATCTAAAATGTCACAAATTATCAAGTAGATGTTCAGAACTTGTCATAATAAATTGCAGGAAGAACCTCAATATTAACATGACTATGAAGCTATATAAGCATGGAAAAGAAACTAAATAATTTATAAAAATTCTAAGATAATCAACTAAAGGTAGAAGGGGGTAAACCGGTGGTGTTTTCTCAAGCATCAAACTATGTTGTTCATAAATAAAGCAATTTTAGTCCAGTATTCTGTACATGATTTAAATGCTAATAAAAGATGCTTGTTCGGATTTCTTTACAGAAGCAATAACTTGGTTTTACACAAAATATATGTAGCAAAAACAAAGGAAAGCCTGCTAAAGGGTAAATTCCTATTTTCCTCCCAAAACCTCCATAGTAACACAATTTAGGAAAGAAAAATCAGTGATAATAGTCGCATTCATAAAGATTTCAGTCTAAGATTTAATATCAAAATACTCCAAGATACCTCTGAAAGAGTGATGACATCTTGCCCTTGGACAAAAAAGTCATTTAATGTTACTCATTCAAAAGCACAAAACAATTAGGTAAAAAGGTCAGGTATGTTTGGAACTTCCTTACCACTTGATTGTATAATATTCCTTTTAACTCATTGCATGTTTCTAGTATGAATTGCATCCAAATTCTAAAACCAATCTGTCATACATTTCACTATAATGAAGGTACACAATCCATTTTATTCTTAATAGGAACTTTCTACATTAATCTGTAATCGAAAAACAAATCCAGCAATATGTTTCTTCTTTGATTAGGATGCTACTAATAAACAAACCCATTTAAAACAGGGGAAGAAAACAGGTGGGAATCAAATAATTCACATAGATTAAAGAAGAAATCTAGCAGAGAAATAAAGTCCACCTGTTTTTCCATTTCCTTAGTCACTGAATATAGATCAAATTTGATATCTGTTTTTTGCATGTACAATGCAAACGCTTGCAAGTTATGGATATCCGTCATCATCAGATCCTGAATTCCAGGATGTTGAACCTATTATATGCAAAAGAAATCAGAATCAGAGGTTTACTGGCATCTCAAATCCATTGGGCTTATTAGGTTCATTTACCTTGACAACAACATCACCTGTATCACCTTTCAGTCTTGCTCTATGAACCTAATATTCGCACAAGACATATGTCAGTTACAAGGTACTAAATCCTAATATAGAGTTGAAGACTGTTGCAAAATATACTTCTTTTAGTGACTAATCACCCTTCTGAGGGCTTATATGAGATATGGACATGAATATGAACCCCAAGAAGCAAAGCAAAAAATGATTAATTTTATAAGCCTAAATTGAATAAAAAAAATCCAATCATCATTTGATATTTTGATATTAATGTTGTTCCACCTTACCACCATGCCAGCCCTATGGCTGATCCACCTGAGTTTTACAAAGAGCAATAGGTAAACCATGTATCCCCTTAACCAATCAATTATTACCCAAGACAAGAAACTCACTACATAGCAAAGGAACCCCATATAAAATATTCTCCCATAACAGAATGGACACGCATTATCTTCCGATACTGTAACAGAAAATCTCACTAAAATCATTGCAAAGCATGGGCCAGTACATACACCTGTCCCCAAAATCTTTGCACCTTATAAATAGAAGTGAGCTTACTTATTTTTCAGGTATGTCTCTCCTTTTAGCTGAAAAAGTAAACAGTATAACCTCCTTTGGTAAACACTAACTAAGGTGTTGGATAGACTTGGAGTAGCCTTACAAGTTACAGACCCCTCCAGTGATCTGAGCAGCAGTAGCTGATCCCCCTCCCCTCAAAAGCTCCAGGCAGCAATTGGAACTTAAATTGTTATCCATAACTAATTAACTAGTGTCCTAATTAGTAATTAATCAGTGCAAGCATGCATAAACACTTGATCTTGGAGAAAAAAGAATACTAGTGCAATTCAAATGACAACCATTACCGAGGGGCAGGGCAATGATAAATAAGAATATAAGATAGCAGGTCAGAAGTTTGACATGGACCTGAGCAATTGAAGCAGAACCAAGGGGTTCGACATCGAACCTGTCGAAAACATCATTAATACCCTGTCCCAGCTCATTCTCCAGCACTAGCTTCACCACATCAAAAGGGGTTGGAGGAGCCCTATCACATAGCGTAACAAGCCGTTTCACCCACGCAGCCGGGGCCAAATCGGGCTTCCCAATAATCTGAGCAATCTGTACTACATTTAGTATCACACGTCAATTCCATAGGATGAGCAAAACAATCCAATCATAAGGGAAAATGCAAAAAATAAAAAAATGCCAAGTCATTAAAATCCTCCAAAAATTAAAGGCCAGGGTCCATAAAAGAGTCTCCTAATCGAGGAAAGAAAAGCCATTAATAAAATTGAAAAAAGAGGAATGAAAAAACAAAATGAAATGTTGGAAGACCTTGAGGAAGAAACCTCCAAGGTCATAGCACATGGAGAAAATCTTATCGGCGGCAAGCTCGTGCTGCCTCTCCCACATTGCTTCCTGCTTCTGCGCATCTTTGACGAAATTCACTCTCACTTGAAACACCTGAACAATGAAGACAGAAATTGAAGTGAAAACATGCATTATAAGAATATTAATGAATATAACAATGGTTGAGAGAGAGACCTTGTATCCGGTGTAAATGTCAATGGCTCGAACCCAGAATTGGAAGGAGCGTTGCCAAGGGCGGAACTGATTGGAGAGCTTATCTTTTATACCGTTGATATCGAAAGCAATAGGAGGCAACATGGTATGCTCCCACCAATACGATGTTGCAGCATATAATAATGTAATGTTTAATAAATTGCGTGCTATTGCTGCTGCTACGTTCTAAACTCAGTGAGTCAGTGTCAAGTGTGTGTGGCTCGTAAATGATAAACCAGCAATGGAATGGAATGGATACAATACAATTCTCTTTCTCTGTCACTTTTAGCACTTTGCTTGCAAGGCTGGTATTTGTCATACTGAAGAAAGAAAAAAAAAAAGTCAGAAGGTCGTTAGAAATAGAAACATTACTCTCCACTGCATAATTTTGCCCCTTGTCACCCTTTTTAATTGTTACTACTTCTCTTTTTAATTAGAACCACAAATAAAGGTTGGTTCCATTTTGTGTTTTCCTCGCCTCTTTACATCTATCTATTTTACTCTGTTGTTTTAGATTTTTAATTTAACTCGTTAAAATTTAATAGCGTTTAAATTTAAATTTATTTTGTAAATAAGAATAGTTAAAAAAATTATTTTAAGTATTTTTAAAACTGGGTTTAAAACATTTTAACAAAAAGTGAAGATATTTCTTAATTATTATGTGTTAATTGTATTTATTTATTTATTTATTACGTTTTGTAAATATTTGTTTATTTAAGTTTTATTTGTACAAAATTTAATATTTACATGTCAAATGAGTATAGTGAGTATAAAAGAAAGGAAAAAATGTAAAAATTCGTTTAATTGTGAGAATTGATGGGTTCATCAAGTTGATTTGATTTGGTGAAATTTTTAATATATGAAAGAGAAAGTAACTTTACTAAGACTTATGTTGAGTAATTTGATCTCTCTTCTAAATATTAAGTATTCTTATTTTTTATTTCTTCTAAATTTCTTTGTTTATTTAGAATATCCAAATACCATTTTTTTGCTGAATATACTAATACCATATTATCATCCAATTAATTCGGATCAAAATAATAATATGGAATTTAAATGATAAGTTTCTGTTTCTTTTTTGAAGGAGATAACTTTCTATTTTATGAACCTTCAAAAACATTTAATCTTTCCGTATCTAGTAGGGAGATTAATAGAAAAAATGATTTTGTGCGAAAATTTAAAGTCATTTTCCATCTCAAAATTTGGTCATATTTTAAGTATCATCATCAATAAATACATTACTAAATTTAGAGTAGATTCTCCTGTTCTAATACGCCAAAAAAATCCCACTAATTATACCCTCCTTAATCCTCCAAGGCATGCATAAAAAAATGATAAAAATCGCCTACAACCATGACAACTCACCGAGCAGTACTAATTAAGGCACAGCCTGGTAGTTAAGAAGAATAAAGAACAGAAAGCAACTCCTTCTAACCGAGGCACACTCAGTGATTATGCAAGTTACCAAGGGCTGTTTAGAACAGAAAGCAACTCCATCTAAATATTGGTAACACTCACTGATTATATAGGGTACCAAGTCCTCCGTTTCAACCTAGCAGGACTCGGAAGAAATCGGGTGAAGGGATAGAAGGGAAATCTCGTCGAAGGCAAGCACAATGATCAAACATGTGTTTGCATCAGCCAGTCATATCCTATACGCAATCAGATAAACAATTGAATACATTCATCACAGAAATAATTGAAAACTGATTGACATATTTGGATGCAGCAAGTTCAACCGTTCATATTTGGAAATCAAATGGACTACAGAAATGTATTCAAAAGGATGTCCTTCAAATTTGAAATTGTCATTATCTCTGCCTTTCCAGTAAATTTTAATCTAAAATGCAAGAGATGACCTAAAGATCTATCACACGTGACAATTTCTGGATCCGATTCAGCAGGAAGTCCCCTTGCTTAATAGTTGCTTGGTAAAGAGCATTCTTAGCATCAGGGCGATTAGTTTCAAGAACACCTGCAACTTTATCAATCTTACAATGAAGCTTCCCTGCTGCAATAAAACGTGATAGCTCCCTGGAAGCAAAAAAATGTAATGAGTTGCCTTCTATGACATCTAAAAACTAAACAAATACTAAGCCAAAATTGGGTTTGTGATATGCATTTACTTACACATCAATGAAATCTACTGTCACTCCAAAGGCTTTTGCCATGGCTTCAATTGTCACACTCTTGTAAGATTCCAAAAATTGGGAATAAACAACTGTTCTGACCTCCCTCATGTAATAACGGAAGTGTGGATGCAGATAGCGGTCCAACTTAATTTGCTCCGTCAGGCCAGCTGAAATAAATTTCAAAACAAAACAAAACTATTAGCCCAGAACCAACCAAACAGATAAGAATGAATTAAGTGCCAGCACATTGAAGTTCCTATTGTACATTGGATGATTTCCACAAATTGTCAAATTATATCACCAGAAAAAAAATTGCATACAGCATAAAGTGTCTCCAATGAAGAGTGAAAACTTCACAAATCACTTAATTACTGAGATTTGGCAGATGTCAGCTCACCAAATGCTGAGAAAAAAGACTTGTATTGGCAATCATATAAGGAGTTCAAAAACTCTGAAAGATATGGGATTTTGCCAATCACTGTCAAGATCTCTGGAGCATCTACTACCTGTGCAAATTAACGTAAGTTAATAATTAATAATATTCAGAACACTTGCCAAGAAAGATAAAACAACAGTAAAAAAGAAAAAGATAAATACTGTCATGATCACAAGAAAGATCAGCATACCTTTTGCTTTAGGGAAACTCTATCCAATGATATAATGCTGGTCAAAACAGTATAAAATATAAAGGTGTCATAGGGAAAAAGTTCATAGGTGGTGAAGGTTGAAATAGAATCCAAAAATAACTTAGCAGCCTTCTTGAAATTTCGAGTGGACATGCAGTACAGGCCTTCATACACTTTCAGCCTATTCTTCCTTTCCCAATCACCACCTTCCTCAAACAAGCTGCCACCGTGATGTAAACAGTTAGAAAACCAATACTTAACAGAAAAATATGGCAGAGGGCATAACTACAGATGTTTGTAATTCAAAGCATTACTTTTTGGCTTTGTCTATGCTTTTGGAAATGAGATCAAAATCCATGTCAAAGAAACCAAGCTGCAATGTATAAAACACCAAGTCCATTTTCTGGCCAACTGCAACTGTCTTGGTTTCTGTTACCTTCAGATGTTCCAAGGCTTTCTCCTGATACATAAGAAAGAACGCTATCAAAATTTGATTCCAGTAGCAGACAGGAAATAAGCAAGTTATAATTGTTATATACCTTGTCCATAATCCGGATGAAAAACAAGGATTTTGCCAAATGAGCCTCACGAACTTCACTCTCTCCTAAGTTTTCCTCGGCATCAGCAATCCTAAAAAGAGGCATCCACATGTATTATCATGACTGCAAGTATTATTAGACTCGAAACTATTGAAATCATAGTTCACATCCCAAGAAATCACAAAATAGAAAATGCAATGAGTGCGATATATCTGTCCCAGTCTAAGCAGTTTTCATTCTCCTAGTATCATATTTTTTAGTTATATGAGGATATACTGAAATTTCCTTGTTTTCACTCTAACAATATTGTTTCCAACCTAGAATAAAAAGAGAAATCTATCCTAAAGCATGTGAATCATTCATTATTGCTGTAGAGGTGGGCCAAATTTCATGCAAGATTCAAAACTTCTAGCCTCTACGAGATACAACAATGTTGTAGATGTGGCCCTCATAGACAAGTGGCAAGGATCATTATGTTTACCACAAATGTGTGACTTGTGGTATTGTATGTTCTCCAATAACTACCTCAAAGTTATTGTTATTGCATCTCTAGCTAAACTTTGCATTTGTTTAATTCCAATTTATTTCTTCTCTCAACTCTCCAACTAAGACTATGATATCATATTCTTTTCACTCATGGAACTCAACTTTTCATATTGAATTCAACACAAGAATTTCTTTCACAGAACATTATTTAGAGCAACTGCAATAACTTTGCTAGATGGGGAAATTTTAACTCTAGAGAGATTCCTGAGTAGGAGAATCATGAATCCATAACTTCAAACATACTTCAGCCCCAGGCATGCAGCACCTTATTTCTTAAATTCCATAACCTAGATACAGACCACAACCTAAGTGACAGACGCATAAGAATAAAATAACACGAATCAAAATACATTTGTATAATTCAAATAAGCAAATCTCATGAAAAACAGCGGGTTAATTGAAAAACATAATTAGCATATTAGAATCATATAATCATATATGCTACGGTGGTACAAGTCCCCATCACTACCCTTCAGATTCACGAACATTCCCAATTTAATCTAGTAAATTTCAAATCTCAAATCCCAAATCGGGGTCCAGAGAAAGCATCGTAGTTAAAGTAAGAGAGGACGAGAAGAGAGAGAAACTCACTTTTCGTCGAGCTTGGTGAGCTCGTCGTCAATTTTAGCGCGCATAGAGTCCAAAAGGGCACGATCCAAGTCCAACACGGAATCAGCGACTAGGGTTTCGTACAGAGGGACCATATCTGCACAGAAAGGAGAGTGAAAACACGTTTCAGATGAGAAAAATCGAAAGGGGGTGAGAGGGGGAGTTACCGTTTTCCTTGACATGAGTGAAGACATCCTCTTTGTAGCGAACCTTGTCAATGTCTTGCACATCGGGTTGCCGGAGAAGGAATAGCTTGTCCGCGAGCACCAACTGTGGCTGCTGAGAACCCTCTTCTCCTTCCATCTTCTCTGCCGCTTTCGCTCTTGCTCTTGCTCTTGCTCTTGCGTTTGCTTCCTTTACCTTCCTTCCTCCAAATACACTTTTTTTTCTATTTGTTTATCATTTATATATATATATATATATATATATATATATACACATATACTTAGCTATACATATTTATCAGATCTGGTTAGATAGTGGTTTAATAGGTGGATTAATAATTGATTCGATTTGATCTGGTATATATTAAAAATTTAAAATTAAATATGTGTCTATCTTATTCAAAATTATATAACTAATATTATTTGAGTAAGAAAATCTCATCCATACAACAAAAACTAAAATAATAATTGATAATAATAAAACATCAAAACGACGTTGTAGAGGGAATTCATTTTTTTTGTAAAATCGGTCGAGTTAAACTAATTCAACTAAGATCTGTTACCTAACCGGTCGAGTCATTCTAGAGCAATTGCATGATCGATACAATGGTGAAAATGGTCTAACTAGGCTACCGAATCTCAATTGGACCAGTCTAACCAGTCAAATCGAACTAAGTTTTCCGGTTATGTTACCAAGCTTAAGTTACCAACCCGGACTTTTTCAAATCTAACTAAACTAAATATTAATTGCAAAATGATTATAAAATAATAATAATAATAATAGACAAATTATTGTAGTTTTATTTTGTTTTAATATGTAAATGTAATTACTTTTGCTACTTTAAATATTTTAGTTAAATAAGTTGCATTCTTCGTGTTTGGATGGAGAAATTTAAAATTTTAAAAATTTTAAATACTTCAATTGAAATTTTTTTATTTTTAAATTTTTGTGTTTGGATAAAGAAATTAAATTCGAGAATTTTCAATATTTTAAGGATGATGAAGTTAGTAAGGAAATACGTGAACGTTTTAGAAGATCCTTTTGTAAGAAGAGAATTTCAATTTCTCACCTCTTAAAAGAAAATTAAAATTTCACATTTTTAGTTGTTTAAAATTATGTTTTAAAATTTCAAAAATTTAAATTTTTCACAAAAATACATCCAAATAATAAATACTAGATTAAAAAATTCAAATTTTCTGATAAATTACTTTTCTTATTTAAAATTTTCTATCCAAATACACTCTTAGGTATTCTTAAATTACACCATCTTATCTTATTTTAAAAATTAACTATTATTTTCTTAGAGGTTAAAATGTATTATATGCTTTTTTATCCGTTAGAATCGAAAACTATGTGAGAAAATTTATAAAAGCACATTCCTTCACTAAGTTAGATCCCTTGAGGCCTTGACAAGTATATATAGATGTCATTGGGAGAAATTGAATTAGGTCATTTTTAATGTTCAATAGACTAATCAATTTCATTAAATTTGAGTTGCTTCAAGTTTAGTCAACAAGTCAAAAAATGAAAAAAAAAAAAACTTATTTTAAAATAAAAAATTCTAAATAAGTCAAGTTCGCAAAGTACTACTATTAGAACTAGAGCAAACTAATTAAATAAGTAGTTATTTTTACATGATTTACTTCTTTTTTATTTATGTTTATGTCTGTTTAACTTAGCGCATGTTTATATTGTTGTTGGAATTGTGACAATGCAAAGTCTAATACTCCTTCCCCGCGAAAGTATCAAAGACAGTGCTTTTGGAAACGTAGGTTGGAGTTGCTTGAACGACAATCCAAATATGCGCTTAGATATTGAGTCGAGTTTGTGAGTTTATGTAGACTTATGTTCACCTATATTACATTTTAATCCATTTCTATTTAATCAAATTCTTAAGATATTTCTTAATTGTTGATAATTAGTTTTAAACTCGTACAGATAGTTTCGATAACTAATAAATTCAAGACAATTGGTAATTAAATCCCTCGTACCATTAGTTTTAAGAACTAATAAATTCAAGACAATTGGTAATTAAATCCATTAGGCATATTGGTTAACGAAGTTGCATTTCTCACATCCTTACTAGATTCAGACCTTCAATTGTTGTTGATTCATGTTCATTGATTGGTGGTTAGTGTCAGTGTCATGGATGTTCTATCCCAATTTATTACTCCTTCCTGCTAATTGGCATGTTTGCTTCATTTGAATTCTACAATGGCAACATTTCCGAGCAATTGTGTATCGAACACCTCCCACCCCCAACATTGGAGGGATCACAGGCTGCTGCAACCACAGTCCACCATGACCCGGTTAGCCTGGTTCCTGAACCATCACTTTTTCTGTGAAAAACTAAACTCTTCTTATAAACAACTATTGCCAAGGGTATTTTTCTTATTGTATGTCATATGATATTTGATCTACATTTGAAGTTGTTGTTGGGTTGCAAAGTGACATACTGCCATGTTCTGATTCACTCAATATCTCCCTCTATCATATACATAGCCATTTCCTTGTTTTTTGTTTCATTGTCCTGTATATACCCACAACAAAAATATAATGTTGAGAGACTTACATATTTGAAATTCATCCAAACCAATACACACTCTCTATACCCATTTCATTGCTCTTTGATATCTCATAAATAAGAAAGAAAACTGTGTTTATTTATCTTTGGTTTACTTGAGTCACAGTTTTAGTTTAAACAATCCAGCTAATGGAAATTTACACAGCAAATTCATGCTGAAAGTGGAGAGTTGTAAACTTATAATTACAATTCTATTTTTTTTTTTACAGAATATAATTATTTGCATATAGTCTTTACATATAGACATAGTCTGACTGACATGAAAGAAAGGATAAAAGATGCAATGAGCTTTTTTGGGATTCTCTTAAACACATCATAATTAGTTAAGTATGTCTCAGCAGAGTTCAGACCAACATCAACATAATGAATCTCTCACTGATGTTGTTTAGTAAGCCTTCCTTTGTTTCAGGTACAGCATAAATCTCTTCAGAACTGCTAAACTTTCTGTCCTTAGGGTGTCCCACACCCGGTGAATTCACATTAAATCCAATATCTGAGAAGCCAAGCTCAGTAACTATCTGGTTAAGAACGGTTCCACCTTTTCTAAATCCAAGGATGAATGTCTTTGTCTGAGAAAAACAAAAGGAAGGAGTGCAAAAAGACTTTGTATCCATTTGTGTTTCTAAAATGACTTTTTTTTACCTGCATTACAAGAAATTCAAAACATGGAAAGCATTCAACACAAGTAGTAAATTACAAGTTGAAAACAGACACAAACAGGAACTGTTGTTACTATTGGATTTGGATAATCACATAAGCGATATCTCCTGTTGTGTAACATATAGGTACCTGTATCAGATCAGAATAATTTTAAGTAAATAATGTTTGGTCTGCAGAAAGGCATCGGTATTCTATTTTACATTTTCCAAGTAGTGTAAACCTTTATACAAAACTCCCTCAGTTCACATAATTCAACTACAACTTAGGAAGTAACCAAAAGAAGCCAATCTATAAGAAATAAATGTTCACTATTGATTACATAAAAGAGTAGCAAATGGTTAACCAATTTCTTCTCATGTATGCACAGGTGAAAGCATTATTAAGCCATGATATGATTCCATTTTCTGTAAGTCCATTACAAAAAGAAACTCAAATAACTTGCGTTCATCCCATTGCACGATTTTCTACTTCTGTAAAAATAATTATGCTAAGCTACATACCTACAGCTAAAAGCCTAAAACACAAATTTAAAAGACTCGGGTAATTTTGATTCACTCAGTATCTCCCTGTCGTCCCATATTCTACATAGGCATTTTCATGTAGTTTTTCTCATTGTTAAGGTTGGATTTCATCTTAAAACCAATTGAGTAAAATTGTCCAACAGATATATAAGGTGCATTCCAAGGAGTGAGGCAACCGATGTGAAACTTGTGTATTTACCAACACACCCTCTCACGCACAACACTTCTTAGGCTTGTGCATGAATAACAAATGGTGGGTGATCACAGTGGAAGTGAAAGCGAGGTCTCGGGAACAAAGTCTGACTGTGATACCATGTTAGATTTCATCTCAAAATAAATAATTAGCTTTATTTTAAGCCGATGTGAGACTTGGGTATTTTCCAACAGTTACATGCCCACAACAAACAATATGATGTTGAATATTTTTCATATTTGAAATTCAAGCAAAATGTACGTTTTCTCTGTAAGCTTTTTCTATACATACCACATATCACAAGATTTTTTACATCCAAGTATCCCCACCAATGTTTTAACTTTTATCTACAACATTAAAGAGGACTTTTACTTCGATACCCAAACCAATACGCCCTCTCGATTCAAATAAACTACTGTCAGAAGTTAATATAATTGCAAACCTTGTGGTCCAAACGATAAAATGAATAAATATCATGGATTTTAGAGTAGATCTCACTAGTTGAATTTCCTTCATTACTCTTTTTCTCTTTATGATACCGTCCCTCCATTTTTCATTCTGTAAGATTTTTGTTCATAAACATTAAACAGAATCGGTACTCAGTAGAGGTAAAAACCATGGGATGAAGGTTATGGTTGAAATTAGATGAACACCTATGGTTGCTATGTCTTTACTCAAATTTGAGATAATTGAGTTGAGTTGAAGAAGAACCATAAAACCACATGTTGTCTTGTTTGTGAGTTTGTGAGTTTGACTGTTGCAGGTACTCCACATCACTAAGGTAATCAAATAGCTATGGTATTTATCTTAATTCATAATAATCAAATATGCTGTTAGATCTTAAAGTTTTTGGTTTATTGTTAAAGGATATATGTCTTTGAATTTTTAGCTTTTACATAAAAAAATTAAGAATATTAAAATAAGGATTGGAATCAAATAGGATCCTCTTGAACTAGAAGACACGTGGTTATTTACCATTTCAACGTACGCAAGCAAAAGTATTTTGTTTGGCGTGCATATTGCCCAACTATATAATTTTGAATAATTTTTTTGCAAATTCAACTATAAGAACAGAAATTTGGTAACCTCCAATTTTATAGTACTAACGGAGATCTCATGCTGCACATGTTATTGCTACTTCACAATCTCATCACACACTAAGTGCATGTTTCTACATTTGACAAAATTGGATTCATAGTTGCTTCTGTATTTTACTATTTTTCTCTAGTCATTTGTGTGGAAATTTTGCTAGACACACGTATTGAATGTGTAAACAAATGCTCCGAACACTCAAGTGGTCATCATAAATGCATATTGGCTCCTTGCCTCTCTTTCCCTCTACTTCACCACCTTTCTTCCTCTCCAGTGACATTAATTCCTAAGAGTTACACTTTCAAGTTTCAAATTCGTTGTTAAGACATTTAGTAATAGACTAATAGCCACATTAGTAATTAAAAATGCAAAAAAAAAAAAACTCTATCAAGATGCCTAAAAACCATACATGTAAAATCCATTAGTCATTTTTCCAAAGATTAACATGTCCGGTCTCTAACAATATATATGACTGACACCAAAGTGAAAAAATTACATTCTCATGGATTAACAGTGCTATATAAGCACTTTGGAGCTACATTAGGTACAAGTAAAAATTGAGAAATGGTGGACACCAACTATGAGCAGTTATGATCAGCTTTCAGACAACAATCAACGGAAGTCACCTTCTTGATCCAACTAGCTTAATTTGAGTAAAGACATAGCAACCATAGGTGTTCATCTAATTTCAACCATAACCTTTATCTTGTATTTAAAATCAAGGTTATCAAATTCGAGAATTTACATAGATTTGTGAGAGTTTCATAAACTTAACTCGTAAAAGTTGATTTCATATAAAAATAATAATAAAATATCTATAAATAACATACCAATTAAACATTTTAAAAATATAATAAAATAAAATAATAAATCATAAATTTCACATTAATTTCTCTATTTTTGAATTTTATGAAATTAACCTTTGATAATATATGCAATGAGATGAGATAAATTTTAATTTGTTGGTTTAATATCATTTATAATTAAATTAAAGAATTTAAAATATAAATCATAATTAATGTATATATTTTAAGATAAATAATATTAATATAAATATAATGTTTTATCATATAAAATAGTATACATTAATACAAAAAGGTTTATTATCAATATATAATGTTTCAAACAAATTATACTTTTTTAAATAATATAGAACATTCATTGAATTGAAATACTTTAACATATAACTTTTACTTTTTCTCATGATATACCAGCTTAAATTTTTAAACAAAATGGCTGTTGAACATCCAAAAATCTATTGACATCTAATAAAAAAGAAAAAAAATACAAATATTATACGTGATATGTGAAAGAAAATAAAAAAATAATATATATATAGTATTAATTAGATGTTTAGAAAGTTGTGTTCAAATATCATTATTCAACTCAACAAGCATAATAAATAACATATTGATTTGTCACTAGATGTATGTCATACATAGATAGATAAATGCCAAATAGGTCGATTTGATAAAGAATATAAACTCACTTAATATATGAACTAACACAAGTAACAAATTATATTTTTATGATTTTTTTCTAATTTAGCTGTTAAGAATGTGTTTGATAAGAGTTTATAAGTTTATTTAACTAACTTTGAGCGCATTTAACGGGTCTTTAAGAAGCACTGCACTTGGGAAACACAGATGCTTAGGGATGGATAACCTCCCTCAAATTAACTTCTTTAAATTATGTATATAATTTTTTTTTAAAAATATTATTAATAATATATATAATAACTATTAATAATATACACTAATTAATAATAACATACTACTTCTAGTAAAAAATAATTAAAAAGAATATATACTAGTCAATATATAATAATATATATTAATCAATAATATATATTACTTCTAGTAAAAATAAAATAATACACTGCTTAATAAATCTGATAATTAATTCTAATGATTATATGTTAATATTTTTTAGTACTGAATAAAAATATTAGTTTTTTAATAATATATGTTGCCCACCAATTATAATCTAATTCAAAGAGAGATACATATTAATATATCTTATTTTCATATGACTTTCCATCAATTATTATGATCTATCCTAACTATATATTGTGTATTATTATAAGTTTCATTTATCTATTTATATATCTAATTATTAATATTAATTATTATTAATATTATATTATAAACACATTTATATATATTATATATAATTGTTATGAAATTTGATGACTTTTGGTATTATTGTATTTTTTATTAGATTGTTGTTATTATTGTAAGATTATTTTTTATTGTCTTTGTGAGATCAAAAGTCTTTTAAAACTTGAAAAAAATTATACAAGTTGTAAACACATGTATTTCCTTCTCGTATAATTTGAAATAAAAAAATATTTTAATTTTAGGTATAAACTAATAAATAATTATATAAAAGTCATTATTTATTAAATATTTAGTTTTTAGAGTTTAGATATTTAAATAGTTTAAGGGAAAAAAATTGAACCCTCCTTTAATAATTTTTGGATCAATGCTTGGGAAGCTTAATGTCGTTGTTGAACCGTACGAGAGTTGCTTTAGGAAGCACCGGTGCTTGAGAGCTTTCAAATAAAAAAGTTATTTATAAATAAAATTTTAATAAAACAATTTATGCTTTTATGGCCGTTCTTAATTTTTAAAATTTAATTAATTTATAAATGATTTATTAATAAAATGTAACAATGTAAGTTTTTTTGGGGATCCATTAAACATTCAAGGAGAGTTGCTCCATTAGAGAGAGTTTTTAAAAGTGTTTATATTAGGAAGAATAAAAATAAATGATGTGTATAAGCTGACCTCATTAAAAACACCGAAGAGAGTTGCTCTATTAAAATGTTCAAAACAACTACTTTAACCAAAATTGTATCTATATTAATCTAAATTCAGTGATCAAATTGGGCATTGCCCAAAACCAAAACATTTGGTTAACAGTTCAAGTTAAAAGCTGGTGAAACTCCAAAGCCAAAGGCCCAAAAAGGACAAGAAAGAAGACGGTGACTTTCACATTATTAGGATTAAAAGCAAGTGAACTAATAAATTAATTATGTTATAAAATAATTAATGTAATTATATATAATATTAAAATATTTAATGTATATTTAATATATATTTAAATTTATATAATAAATTTTATGAGAATTAATTTTGATCTAATAATTAATTTTTTTATATATGTAAAATCTATAATTTTTATTTAAAATTTATATATAAAAAAAATATATTATTAGATCAAAATTAATTATAATAATGTCAAAAATTACATTAGTAGATTTATGTTAATAATATATTTTTTACATATATAAATTTTTATTAAACCTATGATTTTTATTTACAATTTATATATGTAAATAAATTAATTATTAGATCAAAATTAATTGTCAAAAAATTTATTATGTAAATTTATATGTGCATTAAATATATGTCAAAAATTTTAGTACTATATATAGTGACATTAATTATTTTATAATATAATTAATCTATTAGTTTAATTGGTTAGAGTGTCGGGTTAATAATGCAAAAATTAATAGTTTGATCTATATAAAAGTCTAATTTAATCGTTTAATCTACAAATTTATTTTAAGAGCTTATTTTATGATAATTTATCACTAAAATATAAGTAAAAATATATTTGTAAGGATTTAGAATAATCAAATCTAATTTATTTATATGATATAAATATCTACTAGTTTTTTTATCAGTGTCATTGAAAAAGAAAATAATTTTAATGAAGTTTATTACTAGTACGGAGTACTATTTATTATAGTAACACAAATTCCTTTTTTTTTTCTCTCTATTTTCCCCACTGCCTTTACCCAAGCCCCTCTACCCCTCCCCGCCGGTGAAATAAATAGAGAGTATTAAATAAATGGAACAACTGCCGACAATAACAACTAACAGCTCAACACAGATCAAAGAAAAGTTGAAGGCCTGTACTTGTGCAATTGCAAGCTTAGATGAAGTATATAAACTTGTAATAAATCCTAGCGGTGAAAAATTAATTTTTACGTAGTACTCCGTCTGTCTATGTATCGGTACAACTTTAGATAATAAATACTTGTAGGAGTACCTTAAAAAGGTGAAAAAAGCATTACATGATATAGCATTATTTATTATTCTAATCATAGTACTTTCGATTGTTTTGTTTTTCCTACAAGTATTTTTTTTTTTTTAGCTTCTAGCAATGAATACTAAATAAATAAATAAAAATACCATTCCTTTATTTTTGTTTGGAGGAAACTAATGACAGGAAACAAAGGAAGGTCAGCTACCCCTAGGATAGAAGAAACCTAGGGCATGATCTGGCAAGGATGATGAAAGTTGGCTTGGACAAGAGGAAGAGGCTCCTTCTTTGGCTAGCCAATCAGCAACTCGGTGACCTTCCCGTAACGTATGATTGAAGGTGTAACAGACCACTGGGCAGAAACTAAGCCACGAATATCGCCAACTAACGGAGCAAGAGGGTGAGTAGACCATGAGAAGACTGAGGGCAGAATCAGACTCACAAATCACCGACTGCTAGCCTTTCTGTTTTGAATTGCTAACAACTCCGCATTTGTGTTAGTCATAAACCCACTGTTGCCCGAGAAACCAAGAAGCCACATGGCCATGCTCATTACGAAAGACACCACCATAACCCGATATTCCTGGGTTCCCAAAGGAGCTTCCGTCAGTGTTGATTTTAATGGTGTTGGGATCTGGAGGGGAAGGAGAAGGGTTGGGCAAAGGCCACTTTGATCTCCCTAACCAGATGATTAATTTGAGTGAGGGTGTGCCATGGGTGCCACACCTTGTCTTGGAAAAGCTCCATGTTCCTAGACTTCCAAATGATCCAAGTAGCCGCGACCAAGTTAGATAACTCTTATATCTTTTTCGATATCAAATAAAAGTAAAAAAAAACAACACATTTTTTTCTTCAATATAAATAAATCTTAATTAATTTTACTTTATTTAATAAAAAATAATTTTTAAAAATACATTTTTAAATGAGATTGGTACAATTAAATGATATTTATTTATTTATTTATTTTAATAAATATAAAAATATTTTTTCTTATAATTGAGATGGTAGGAAATATATATTTATTAGATAAGACTAAAACATATTTTTCCTTCTCACCAATAAAAAAATATTTAGATTTAATTCTTGCAAAATTTCAAATAACTTTTTTATCCTCACAAAATTCAAATATATTATTTTTAACTTGAAGTTAGACTAGTTAAACTTTGTGAGTTTTCATATCTACGCGTCACTTTCTTATTAATTCATGTCTTTTTCTTATAATTTCTGTAGATTAAAAATTATCATAAAATAATAAAAGAAAAACATCACAAATATTGGAGTCCCTATCTCCTAAGTTTCTTCCTCTTCTTTGAAACTTTCCAGTCCCTTCTTTCCTCACTAGACGGTTAGCAATCAGGTTCAAGTGGTTTGAATCCCCTTGCCTTCAAGCTCGCACATGCCACCCTTTTCTTTTCTTGTGCTTCCAAGTGTGTCTTTCGATGCTTCTTCATTCATTAATCAGTGTCCCTCCCACAAAAGCCACCACCTTTACTCTTCACCAAAAGTCACATTTTTACTTTTCTCAAATATCTATGATTATTTCTTTTGTTGATTTTCTGGGAAAATGGTTGATTGGGCACCAGTGTTAATCGGGGTTGCTTTTTTCGTTTCCGAAAATGAGAAGCAGCTAGAGTTCGGTAGCATGAAGACTAAGGACAAAGCCATCTTCTTCCACACACTCATCTTCTAATCCATCCTCATCCTGGTCATTAAAGTCCACATCTACACCAGCTGAACCGGTTACCTGGATTATGACTAGTTGCTCCTTTGTCTGTATATTTGGTCACTACTAAGTAATGAAATACCATTGTTGTAACTGGCACATGCGATTCACCTCCGAGTGTCCCTTTGATCCCAATTTCTCACCGCCACAACCGTTGCCGCTCAACAATCTCCGTCGGTCACTCGTCAACCTCCGCCGCCGTCACTTCCGCAGAACTTCACCCCTCAACACTGCACCTCGGTGCTATCTTGGATAGACCAAAAACCACCACCTTTCCATCGTATTCGATCCAAACCTTCACTGAATCGCTGTTTTTGAGATCCACCCCGATGGTTCCCAAGTTGCTAACTTTCATCGAAACAATGATGTTTAGGTCCAATACATTCAATGATTGTGGTTTTCATCTGTGATTTTGGGGTTGTGGTTTAATGAGTTGGAAGAAGATGAAGAGGTTAGGGAAGAGAGGGCTTTAAAACTTGTGGCGCTTTTTTATTTTTTTATTTTGTGATGGTTTTAACACCTAAAAATCATTTTTTTAAATTTAAATTAAAAAGTAGGTTAGGATATATCCAAATAAAAAAGTAACATATTTTAATTTTATAATAAAAAAATTATTCAAAATTTTATAAGAATTAAAATGAAATATTTTGATAACTATAAGATCAAAAAATATATTTTATTCATTAGATAATTTAGATGAGGAGGAGGAGATCCACTACCATTTCAGGACTGGTATTTGTGAGGTGATGTACAGTATATGTTTATTAGAGTGCTTAAAATTCCCATTTTATAAAAACACTTACCATATTTGGAGACTCGTAAAAGATGTGTTTGTGTCATATAAGATATCAGCTGTTGCAGTATTAGGGATGTGGAGTTTGAATTAATGCAAAACGCTTACTGCTTTCTTATCAAAATGGGCGGACCCGTTTTGGCAAATGACCAATTAGAGTACTGAAAGCAACAGAATGGGGGATGTATTGAGTATTCATGTACCAATCTTTTTGAATTATTATGGCCGTCGACTTAGGTAAGAATTAAATGTTCCCCAATATTGTTAATAGTAGTATGATTTTGTGTTTGATGTGGTTCTTTGCTAAAGGGGGTAACTGTTCACAACCACCAGCATGTGCTATTTACTTCTGATCATGTTCTGCAAACATCAAGCAAACTGGAATGCATCAAACGGAAGTCAAAATTATGGCATGAATTTAATAGTACTCTTGCCTATGTGGTATTCTAGATTCTTCCTCCATCCTTTAATTCCTTTCACCGGTTCCAAGAGGCCCACCCTAATTAATTTGGAAGAAGTGAGCCGAAGAAAATATGGGACCGGATTTTATGTAGTTGGAAAGTTTTCGCATTCATGCGCTCAACTGATTGCAACGATAAATATAAATCCAACCACTTATATTTTATCTCGATAAATCTAATTAAAAATTTCATATTCATTCAAAAGTTATAATTTACCCATGCGTTGATGTGGCGAATCTATTTCTTGGAAAATATATGTTTAGGATTCATTTTTCTCTAAGACCAATAGAAGTTCTGACTTTCTCCGAATCTTTCAACCGTATGTCTATTTTGAATACTCCGTATGAATCTAAATAAAAGTAAATAAAAATTAAATTTAATACATTAAAATATAGTAAGTAAATTTAACTAACTCAACTATATTTAGGAGATTATATTGAATTACGATTTTAAAAGACTATTTTAGCATAAAAAATCTTGTAGATTTTAAAAATTATGTAAAAATATTATAACTTATCAGATTGTTTTTACAAAATTTTATGATAATTTGAATTTTAATGGATTTATATTATAAAAATTTAAAGGATTTGAAAGGATTTTATAGATTTATAAGATTTGAAAAGATTCCGTGAATTTTAAAAAATACATTCAAAATCATAAAAGTTAATGAAAAAATAATATAAAATAATGAGATTTGAATAAAAAAATAAAATCAATATAATTTTTAATCTTTTAATAGTTAAATTGATTATAGCTTTATGTCATTTTATATTAACCCTTCTTGTAATAACATTTTATCATTCTCACTTTTAGATTTGAACAATATACATTTAAAATTATATGCTAGTTTTTTTATTTTTTAATTACTAGAATTATTGCATGATAAATTAAATGACATGTTTAAATGGATAGAAAAGAGTGGTGAGTATGAAAAATTTGTAAGATGATTGGTGGGTTATGCGAATGAAGAAATTAAGAGTTATAGTCATGAAAATATTTCGTTGAACAGGTAATATACATAGTCAATAAAAAGAAAATACGATTAGTCTTAGCACATAAGACAAAAATTAATTTAGAAAACAAATGGAAAAGTGCAAATGCGAAAAATATATTTGACATTTTTTATTCCAAAAGAATAGGATAAACATATGACACACACATCTCGAAGAATATTAAAGCGATAAGAAGTATGTGTGATGAGAGAAAATAAAGTCTAGTAACCAATAGAAAAATACAAGTCTAGCAAAATATCAAGGATTTGGGTGAAATTGTTTGATAGATATTTTATACTACTTCCGATTTTATATATAAATAACAAATGATATTTTTCTTAGATCCTAGTTACAAGCAACAATGACCAGTTTTTTAATTTATTTAGAGTTAAATGTCTTCTATATCCTTAATTTATTGTTAACTTTATTTACTAGACACTTGGACTATGAGTATTAATATTAAATGAGACAATTACTTACAATATTTAAACTTAATGACACTTTTGGAATAAAATTTAAATTTATGATTGTATTAAATGTGACCACCACTTTTTTGGTCTTGATAATTTGTATTATGTTGTTTATATATCAAAGGAAGTACTTAAAAGTTTGATGAAATACATCAATTTTTTTTTTAAAAATAATTTATCGAAATTTGTATATTATTAAATGCCAAAATACTTTTTATACAAACAAACAAACAACAACAACGCCTTATCCCACTAGGTGGGGTCGGCTACATGGATCAACTTCCGCCATAATGTTCTATCAAGTACCATACTTCTATCCAAACCATTAATTTCGAGATCATTTTTGATAACCTCTCTTATAGTCTTTTGGGTCTTCCTCTGCCTCGAATTGTTTGTCTTCTCTCCATCTGGTCTACTCTCCTCACTACAGAGTCTACCGGTCTTCTCTCTACATGCCCAAACCACCTAAGTCTATTTTCCACCATCTTCTCTACAATAGGCGCTACTCCAACCCTCTCTCTAATAGCTTCGTTTCTAATTTTATCCTATCGAGTCTTACCACACATCCACCGCAACATCCTCATCTCCGCTACACCTACTTTATTCTCATGTTGGCTCTTGACCGCCCAACATTCTGTTCCGTACAAAATCGCCGGTCTTACCGCAGTCCGATAAAACTTTCCCTTTAGCTTGATCGGTACCTTTGCATCACATAACACCCCCGATGTTTTTCTCCATTTCATCCATCCTGCTTGAATGCGATGATTCACATCCCCTTCAATTTCCCCATCATCCTGTATTACAGACCCAAGATATTTAAACCGTGTGACTTGAGGGATAATATGGTCTCCTATTTTCACCTCTGAGTTAGAAACCCTCCTTCTTTTGTTGAACTTACATTCCATATACTCCGATTTGCTTCTGCTTAGGCGAAAGCCATGTGTTTCTAGAGCTCGTCTCCAAGTTTCCAACCTCTCATTCAACTCCTCCCTCGACTCTCCAAGGAGGACTATGTCATCTGCAAAAAGCATGCATCTCGGCGCTATCTCTTGGATTTGTTCCGTGAGGACATCCAGAATTAAGGTAAAAAGGTAGGGGCTAAGGGTTGACCCTTGATGTAAACCAATTGTGATGGGAAAATCGTCTGACTCTCCACCCTGTGTCCTAACACTAGTCGATATCCTATCATACATATCTTGGATAGCTCGAATATATGCAACCCTAACCCCTTTCTTCTCTAGAGCTTTCCACAAAATCTCTCTAGGCACTCTATCATACGCTTTCTCCAAGTCAATAAAAATCAAGTGCAAGTCTTGTTGGGCCATGCGATATTGCTCCATCACCCGCCGTAATAAATAAATCGCTTCCATGGTCGACCTTCCCGGCATGAAACCAAATTGATTCTCAGTAACTTGAGTCTCCTTTCTTAATCTCCGTTCAATCACTCTTTCCCATAATTTCATGGTATGACTCATGAGCTTGATTCCCCTATAATTTGCACAATTTTGTATATCCCCCTTGTTCTTATAGATTGGCACTAACGTGCTTCTCCTCCATTCCTCCGGCATGCGTTTTGACCTCATAATTTCGTTAAAGAGTTCGGTGAGCCACTCAAGACCTCTATCTCCAAGAGTTTTCCACACTTCAATAGGTATGTTGTCTGGCCCCACCGCCTTACCATTACTCATTCTTTTCAACGCTTCCTTTACTTCCTGTTTCTGAATCCGACGATAGTACTTATAGTTCCGGTCCTCTTCTCTTGTGTCTAGACTGCTAGAGTCATATCCATATCCATCATTAAATAAGTTGTGGAAATACGCCTTCCACCTTTCCTTGATATCCTTTTCATGCACTAAGACTTTGCCTTCTTCATCCTTAACACACTTTACTTGATCCAAATCTCTAGTCTTCCTCTCTCTACCCTTAGCAAGCCTATATATAGATCTTTCTCCGTCCCTGGTTCCTAGAGCTTGGTATAGTCCGTCAAAAGCTTGGGCTCTTGCCTCACTCACCGCCTTTTTGGTTTCATTTCTAGCTATCTTATACTTATCCCAAGTTTCAGAATTTCTACACCTAGACCACTCCTTGAAACACTCCTTTTTTACTCTAACTTTGCTCTGAACATTTTCATTCCACCACCACGATTCTTTACCCCTAGGTCCAAAACCTCTAGATTCACCCAACGTCTCTTTAGCCACTTTAATAATCTCTTGGGACATCTTGTTCCACATATGCCAAAATACTTTTTATAAATTATAAAAAATTATAATTGAATGCCACTAAAGTTTGTTGTTCTCATTAAAAAATCTTAAAAGTGTTAATTGAATAACACAATACTTATTTATATCATTAAAGTCTGGTTGAATATCACAAATTTTTTTTTATAAAAAAAATACTTTTGAAATCCTTTGAAAACTTTATTCAATACACTCCCTTAATGTTACTCTCTCAACGTAATAATTGTTACTCTGTTATACTAAATCCAATTATTTAATTCATTAGGATCAAGGAAAATTCTTAATTTGATATATAGTAATAAATATGTCTTAAATTGATATTTTTTCATTAATAATCATTGTTTTTACTTTTTAGTACTCTTTTTTTTCTTTGATCATTTGTGTTACAATATCTCTTTTAATTAGAAATATTTTTGTATAAAAATAATTAATACAAATAACATTATGGATTGAGTCTTATAAAAAGAATCAAACATCACTTTTAATTTGGGTCTTATAAATAATACATGAGAGAGTATTACTTAAAAAATATCCTAAAGTTAATTTAAATGAGAACACCATATGATCAAGGATAGTTTAAGAAACAAAGTTCATTGTTATATAAAATGAATAAAATAAAATAAACTTAACTGATATCCTTAATGAATATAAATTTGAGTATTTTTTACTTGTATTTAAGTTCGAAAGAAATATTGTATTTCTTTTGGGGAAAAAAGTTGTACACTAATAATATGTTTTTTATACAATTATTTAACCCAACTCATCATGTATGATAAATTTGTTAACTTTTAAAATAATTCAAATAATAATTTATGATTAGATGATAGTGTAAAACTGTTTTACACTACATAAACATTAAATTATTTATTTTGAGGAAATAATTACATACACTTATTCTTTTTTTTTTTTGTGTACAACAAAGTTGGAGTATATTTCATATGATAGTGACTAGTAATAAACTATACGCCAAAAAATATAAAAGAGAGACATTAAAAATAAAATTTCAATTAATAAAGGATATTTTGAAATAGTCTTATTAAATTATATAAAATTAGTTGATATTTACTTTTATTTAAAATTGACACACAATTTTTTTTATATTTAAAACCGAATAAAATACATCACACTATTTATTGATATTAAATAAGAATATATTCAAGAGAGAGAAAAACATTGATTGAATTTTGAAATTCTAAAATGACAACTATTTTGAAATATAAAAAAAGAAGGCTAAAAGATTTTATATATATATATATATATATATATATATATATATATATATATATATATTAAGGATGTAGTAATATATATATATATATATATATATATATATATATATATATATATATTAAGGATGTAGTAATTCTTTTGAGGCAACAGGTTTTTTTCATATTCACAGCCTCAATTCTTTACTCTTCAAGAGCTCCTTTTACACACGGAAAATATAAAAAGTTTTTAAATTGTCAAGTATAATTAATAAAAAAAATTATGTTAAATATGATTTTAATTTTTTTTAAAGTTAATGAATTTATCTTCATGGTAATATTTATCGGATGAGATTACAAAACTATATTTTCTGTAGTTTTAAAACTTCCCAATAAAAGTTATATATAAATAGAAAACCACTTTATTAACCCAAAATCAACTAATCTAGATAAGCACTAACTGATACCGAGTTTAAGACAGCCTTGGCAGATACTAATACAAATACAAATACAACATATTCCTTTGAACTCATCATACATGATGTGCAGAGGACACAAGTTCTAGCAAAACAGGTAAAACCTGATTCCCTCACTTATAGTTACATTAGCAGATGCATTAAAGTCATAAGGACAAGCAAATCCCAAATATTAGTATTATTCTTGGGTGAACCATTCACCCCACCCTCTCCTTTTTTCCCAACAAAAAATTAAACGGAGGTTGGGTGAAATTTCCTTGCAAAAACATACTAGAAATAACTTTATACATGGCCTCAGTGAGGTGAACACCATCCCAATTGATGTACTGAGAAGGGCTTGAGCACACAGTGGCATTAGGTGTGCCACATGTGGCAAACACAGTGAAGTTGTAAGGTGGTTCTCCTGATCCACAGCAAACGTTGAAGGTCTCTTTGAATCCGAATTTGCTTGGATTCTTCATGACAGTGCGGTAGGCATCATAGTAATCAGCATAAAGTATGACAGCTTGAGGGTACTGTTTCCTGAATTCTTGTAATTTGTCTTGCAGCACAAGGTTGTGGTAGTAGCTTTGGTTGTTGACACTTTTCACACATCCAATGTCATCCCTATCATCTGGTGGAGCCAGGTACATGGACAATGTCAAGCACCCAGTTAGAGGCAAACCCTGCACTACTAGGTACTTGGCACCCTTCTCAAGCAATGTCTGCAAAACAAAGGAATGAAAATTATAAAATTGGGATAAGATGATCTGTGCACAAAATTTCAAGTTTTTGAGTTTTAACTACTTGGTATAAAAGACCAATTAGGACAGTAAACCAAACCACAAAAATTAGATGAAGATCTATAGATGTTTTTAGTGTTGTTTTTCAATTGAAATTTGAGTTCTACCTCGACAATTCACTTAATAAAAGTTTGAATTAAAGGCCAACACAAATTATCGAGGTGAATAATACAAAAAACAACTAAAAAAGTGAGACTCCAATTTTGATGGGAGAACAACACAATAAGAACCTAACTCACCTAAAGAATTATTTGTAAATTTTGTCCTAAATCATACCTGTAAAGCTCCTGAGACACTGCTGATTGCAAGCTTCCTTATGGTTTCATCTGAGACGGTAGATCCAAGAGTGTAGGCATAGTCATTGACTCCAATCTCCCCAAACCAAAATAGAGTGTCATCAAAATCATTGCACTTTGACTCTTGGCAGTCCTGGCTCTCCAGGTACCTGTTGAACCATATCATCTGGGTTTGGATGGACTGAGGAGTGATGTCAAGGGAGAGGTTGTGCTTGACAAAGAACAAATGGTTTATGGCTGTGGAACCAGCAACAGCAAAGTTAACACCAAAAGTGTCATTGCCTTTGCTATGACGGTAGGGGGGCAAGTAAGGCAGTGAAAGTGCTTCAGCCACAAAATCAATCACAAGCCTACCATCTGAGTACCTATTGGTGGAGTGGTTAAAGAAAGTGGTTCCATAGGGAGAGTTTGAAACATGGCCAAAGCCACTTGGACCTTCTGCATTTTGGGTGTTGCCAGTGTCTGTGAAAGAGTCTCCAAAGGCATAGACCCTTTTGAATGGCCTTGTTCGTCCCTCCTCTGTTGCTGCAGATGCAACTGACAGAAGTGAGGACAGTGTGCAGATGGTAATTAGGAGGAGGGTGGTAGAAACCATGGATGACACAGAAGAAGCCATTTTGAAAGGGTATTCCTTAGTTGGTTTCCCACATGAGTAGTTGCCAGTTTGCTAGAGTTTTCAGCTTTATATATACAACAATTTCATTACTTTAAGGTTTAAACATTAACTATAACAAATTTTACTTTTAGTTTATTTTAAAAAAATTACTTCTCGTACTAATATATGTTATTGGTCCAAGTAAAACTAAACAAAATTTCAAATCTTTTGAGTGGAAAAAAATATGATTAAAAGAGACCTATTCATTAAAAGTTAATCAATTAAATTTCTCTTTCTCATGAACATTAATAGTAAACATTTTTTTATCATATCATAAATTTATGATCACCCAAAAAATTACTTTTACTATTATTTGTTTTAGTGGTTGGCTAAACGGTAAGCAATTAAAACAAACTGTATATTGTACAAGGACGTAAAAGTAAGATTTAAAAACAAAAATGTTGGTGATATACTTTCTCTTAAATAACCTATTGTCAACCACTAGAATTAGACTCCTTCATGTTTTATATGTGTTTTGAATTACAAAGGAAAAAAAGGTATGATAAAAAGAATTACTAAAATAATTTGACTTAGCTTTTATAAAATTTTAAAATTACTTAAAATACAATTTTAATGTTAAAAAATTATTTAATAAATACAAAGAGTTATTGTTCAAAACTATTTTTTTTTTCCTTACAGTTTCAAAACTAAAATTCAGAAAAACAAAAAATTACGTAGTTTTTTCAAGACTGTCCGAGCTTTGTGTTTTTGTTGGTGGTTTGACTTTGCCACATGACTCTCTTTTTCGTTTATTATGGCACATTACACTTTTGTCATGCACCGTCTTGCGACTTGCTTGCAGTGCAGTCTGTGCAGATCTAGTAGTGTCCGTCTTACATTAATAATCCTATTAATACTTGCGGTTTGAGGGGGTAGCTGGGGAGCTAGACTTAATTAAGGGTCGACGTCACAAAAATTTATTCTATAAATAGTTTTAAATAAATTTGAGCTATTTAACCTGTTAAAAATCAAATTTAATAGTACAACTTTGTATTTAATAACATAAAAATGCAAACTTACTAACAACTACTCTCTCCTTTGATCTCAAATATTAAAAAATACATTTTTCTTGATGTTAAATATAATAAAAATTTAACTAAATTTATTTTATTTAATGATATTATCTCTAAAATATCTTACATTTAATTGAAATATTAGTTTTAATTATTATTTATTATATATCAAATTTCATTAACCGATAAGTTAAAAAATATAATTTTTTAATTAAAATTAATGTAATTAAATGTGATTAATTGATTTTCTTAATTATATGTTTTTCCCTTATATTTATATTTGAGACAAGAGGGAGTAGTACTTTAAAAATAAATACTCCTTGTTAAAAATTTAGTAAATATATTTTATGAAAATCAAAATAAAAGTATAATGTTAATATTGAATATTATATATGTATTTATTAATTTTCAATAGAAGTATGCTCCATAAATACATTTATGAGGAGATCGATTAGGAAAAAAAATTATTCAATTCCTAATAATCGATGCATTAAATGAGCATGTCCCCACCACACCAACCGTTTTTCACGATGATTTTATGAAATTAAGAAGGTGAGCGGCGGGAGAAGCATCCGTACCGTAGCCATCTTTTTTGTTATGTTGGAAGTAAATTTGCTAGCCATCTTTGGTTACTTTGGTGTGTGATTTATTAATGGCCACCAACGACCAGTGTCTCTATGCTCCACCGATTGAATTGTTGGAAGAATAGTTCAAAAATCCGGTTCGATTCGGCCGGTCAGATCGGAATCCAGTGATATAATTAGACCAATTTGATCATTAGACCGATCATACATCTTGTTCAAAATAATCTGATGAGAGCCATCCGATTTGGAATAAACCCAGTGATCTGGTCCAGTTTTAAACCGTTTAGCATAAAAAAAAACAAAACAATGAACCAAAAAAATTTGAGACTTATGTAATTGTGTTATTGAATTATTATTTGTAAATTTGTGTTATCAACTTTAGTACTTCAATTATTATTTTGAATTTTAGAATATGAATAAATTTTTCTTAATCAAATAATATTAATTATATACTTATATATAATAAATACATATATAATTTTAAATTTTTTAATATATATTGAGTCAAACCGAATCAATTATTGATCCGCCGTGAATCACTAACTCACTATCTCAACCGGTCACTGACCGAACCGAATTTTTTAACTTTGGTTGGAAGTAGTAGTTTAGAAGAATTTACTTATAATTATTTGGATTTAATTTTTTATATAAATATTTATTTAATTCTTTGAAAGGGTTTATAGAAATCATTTATGATATATTTACAAACTATTTGTATTTTTATATATAAATTACACATTTTAAATAACTTAATGTATTTTATTAAAAATGAAAATAATATTATTTATTTATTATCCGTCTAACCACGATTAGACCATTTGACTTTGAGTCATTACTTACATAAATTCAATGACCGATCTGTTTTTAAAAATATTGGTTTAGGAAATACTAATTTTTCTTTTTGGATTAGGAATTAAATAAAGAGGAAAAAAAAGGAAAGGATAAAACTAAAAAGAGTAGAGTGGAAATGATGCATTGTTTAGATGAACAAAGACAAAAAAAAAAAAAAAAAAAAAAGATAGAAATGAAGAAAAATTTATCTCTTTGTGTAAGTGGAAAAGAGAGTAGAAAGAAAAATAATGTATAAAATAATGCATATGACTAGACTATTAAGTCTTGTTAATATCGATAGTCATCTAAAAAAAGATAAGAGTCTTGTAATTGAAATTCCTTAACGCTATAAAGTACTCAAACTCTAATACCAAATTGTAAAACGAGTAGAAACACAAGAAAGATGAGTTGAATTGTGTTTATTATTATGTGTTTTTTTTTTTACAAATTTCTTTAGAAACACGTTGAAAATACTTGAGGCTTGTGGACCACGCTATTTAATAGAATTGTATTACCTATGTATTAAAGTCAGAAATAAATTGCCTGTCTTCTAAGATAAGCACTTGAGGTCGAGGTCATAAATTTGACTTAGTTAGTGATATGAACCAAAATAACTTCTCGCAAGATTAAGCCTAAACATAAAAAGACTTGACTCTAAGTGATGACCCATTAATAAAAGGAAACCTCCAAAAGACACAAGGGACAATTAGAGCTCCAGTGAGTGCAATGATGGCCTAATAAGGTGGTTCTAGTTTTGCAAGTCCAAGGGCATCGATACTTGATTTAACTATCAAGAATTTTGAGTCATTACTTGTAAATCTAATGAGTATTTGAGATTAGTTTTATTAGGAATTATAATTGATTTTAATAGAGTATGTTTTAGTTTATTTTTGGGTTTGGTTTTATTTAATAAGATGAGGATCCTATCTTTTTATTAGGATTTGATAATATTTGGATTTTATTTCTTATTACTTGTTTTTCTTGTCATGTTCCCTTTAAATTGGAAGGTGTGTAATTTAGTAAGATAAACATAAATATGAATGAAATGTAAGTTTTCTCTATCGGTAAGAATTATCTTTTAGTTTTAGGACAAATAACTAAATATGATCTCAAGAAAATAACTTATGACAATGAAATTTTCATTATTTGTATCTTATTTTTACACTTATGTTTCCAGTGTGACATCATATATCTTTCCATATAAAAAAAATGAAAAAAATTCCTAAACTTGAAATTTTCAAGATGATTAGTGTTTCCCATTAATATAACATACCAATTACTAATATTTGCCAATAAAATAAAAAAAATACAATGTTTGTCCGTCATAAAAAAAACCTTTGAAGGACACCTTACAACATGGGTGAATTGAACCCAATACCTGACTCATTTGCATTCAAAAGACCAATGGTGAGTAAGACCTAATTTTTACATCCACTTTCTCTTTGATTATCCAATTCCCTTTTCAATTTAATCGTACATGCATTATCTATTTTATAATTTGTACAAACCTTCTACGCTACAATGAAAATATTTTTTGTTGTAGATTTTGTACATAGCCATTGTACTAAATAGTTGTTTCATTTTAAGCAAAATATTACTCTTAAAAATACCAAAGTATAAAAGGTGAATCCATCCACATCAGTTTTTCATACATTTACTAAAATGTTTCATTTTCTCTAAGAGAATTGTTTAAGAGATTTAACTAAGTATCACAAGTGTTATCTTCCTAACTAGAATAATTTTATTTTTCAGTAATTATAATTCTAGCATTATTATAAATCAAGCAAAGTAAATATATAACTCACTTAATCAGTATTCAGTGTTATAATTTTAGTCAATTAATTAATATTAGTTAAACATTGTTATTAGGTTAATTTGTTTTTATATGAGAAAATTAATACAATATTAATCAATTTCAACAATGTATATTGTAGTTAGATTAATAAAAATAAATATTTAAATTAACCAATTAGTATCCACTACAATAATTTGAATTAATAAAATATCATAATCATTTAATAGTATTTTATAATTTAAATATATTAATAATTTACTCTTATATGTCTTTTTGTCCATCATACTAGGTTATTCACTTTATATTTTAGGTTTTTCTCACTTTACTTATTAATTTTTTATTTTGTTTTTTTATTTCCTTTTCCAAGAATTATCCCTTACATTGTTGTTTAAGTCTTTTTTATTTCATATTTTCTATGGTAAGTTTTTAGCCTTTTTTATTCTTTTTTTGTTACATTTTTTATTTCCTTTGAAATAATTTTAAAATTATTTTAATATTTCCATCTAAAGTTTACTTGTGTTATTATATAGTTTTTACATTTTCTATTACTGAAATAACATAAAAAAACTCGAATGATAAATTTTACAAAAAATAATAATATTTCTACAATTATTTTATAGTTTTTTCATATAAAAAAAGTTCTCTAAAGAAATTTTCTATATTTTTATTAAATTTTGTATAAAAAGTTCTAGCCATTAGAATATGAAAAGTTCATTTGTTGACTATATACATATTCAAAAAAGCATTAAAGACTACGTAAGGGGTTGTGAACAAAAGAGAGAAGAGGTCCTAACCTAAACCATGCTGCTTAAAGTGAACTTAAGCACAAATATTTCAAGTGAAGTCTTAAATTTGATTCTTGTAAATGAAAAAAAAAAACATAAAAAAAATTAGACTAAAAATTATTAGTTAGGTTCTTCAATAAATATTAATAATTGAAAAATTAGTAAATACTTAGTAACGATAGCATGTGAAAAAAGAGTTTTCATGGTCTAAAAATAACCTTATTTTTTTATATGTATCCATTATTATACAAATTAATTTTTTTCACTAATTTCTAATTATATGCACCTCATGTATCTATTACTACATAAACAAGTATTGACAAGTGCAATAGCAATTTTCATACATTATTTTTCTATCATTCAAAAATTTATAATCTCAAAATATATAAAATAAGTTTACTTCGTTTAGATTTTATATCACATGTTATCACTGAAATATTTTTTTCAACCTGAAATATATTGTTAATAACTTTTCATTAAATAAATAAATAAATAATACTTAAATGTAAATCAAATTACAATCATATTAATTTACACTTAATTAATAAATTTAAAATAATAAATAAATTAAAAGTAAATTATTCATATTTTTAGAATTATCATTACTTACCTTTAATCAAATTTAATTTTAAATAAAATTAACTTATAAAAATAAAAGCAAAGCTAACATTAATTGTAACTAATTTACCGAGTAACTATATCTAGCATACAACAATCTCGTGCAATACATATTTAATTTATTAATATAATTATATATGTCAAATATATTCACTTTAATTTATCCCTCTTGTTCAAAATTTTCCCATAATATTAAGTTTTTGGGGAGTTGATGAACTAATCTCATATGAAACCTTTTGAAACAATTATATGCTGAATGTTGCGTAAATATTATGATATATTTGATGAATGGTTAAAAAATAAATATTTTATTACAGTTTGTGTGTAATTTTTCTTTTATAAAATATAATAAAAGCCAAATGCCCCTTATTATTTACACTTACATTCTATCTGTTCTTATCAGTTTAACCCTCGCATTCTCTCTCTTTCTCTCTTGTTTTAAAAAAAACCATTCAATCCAACTAAATATATGTTTAATTATATGCAATTCCAACTGTTATTTAATGAGTAAAGCTAATTACCAGCATATTCAAATACAATTCCAAATTTGGAAATGTGAATTGAGTAAGTTGGTCATGAATAAATTAAAGCAGGCACGATATTGATGATGACTCCTACCTAATTGATGTTAATATTACTAGTATTAATTAATCAATTATGCCAATTTCGTTGTATCAGGCTACGAGCTAAACACGGTTGCCATTTATGAAAAAGTTGAATACGTTTTTGAAAACAAACCAGACGTTTGTCAATAATAGGTCAAATTTGTTCGTTATTTTTATTTAAGATTTCAGTTTAGTTATTTTTTTTTTTAACTTTTCTGTTTTGGGTTTTTATCGTTTTTTACTTTTAAGGGTTATGGCAGTTTTTAACTGTTAAAAATTGTGACAGTTTTAATAAATATGACAGGTTTTTTTATCTTTGCAATTTCGAAAAGGAAATAAAAGATTAATAGATTTTTTTTAACTTTCAATGAATATTATAAGAGAGGAAATGTATAATCAACTTACAAAGTATATATATGAAATAAAAAAGAACACAGAATTATAGCTTATATAAAGGAAACTAGCCAGTATCTCTACAAAATTTTACTAGAAAGCGTGACATACACCGGTGTATACAAAGATAAGACTTCATTGTACTTAGAATAACGAAAAACGAGAATAAATGTATACAAAGATAGAGATAGTTTTATTCAAAAATATAATTATGCGCAATGAATACGTCAAGCACATAGACATGTACTTAGATATTCTCAATGCATCATCTAATTCAATTGTTAGACAACCCAATTTATGTTGTAAATCTGTAATGTATTACGAAGGAATATTTAAATGCAAACCAATGTCTGATTGCTCAAGAATTAATGAAATATTGTGTTTCAGCACATTCTTCGTGAAGGCAATACCAGCCCAATTAGTTGGCCAACAAAGTGTTGTACTCGTTGTTTAAAATTAGTATCTCTTATTAATTATCAACTCACGATCATGTCTGTTATGAACAAGATAAATTTAAAACGTGTAAAATTACATGGTTCTCGAGAACTTATCTGTAATATGTGCAAATCTTCAAGATATAACAATTTTTTTTTTCAAAATTAATTTGGGAACATAATTAGCTAGCAAGCTCCTCGATATAAAAGTAAAAGATAATTAATAAGAAATAATTTCTAGTTAATACAATTAAAATAATTATTAATTTCAATTAAAATATGGCACTAATCCATATTAAAATAGGTAATATAAATATAATATTAATGTTATTAAAACAGAAATAAATTCATGATAAAAACTTAAGAATGTCTCGTTCTCTTAATTTTATAAAATAATTATTATGAGATATTAACCTTTTAAAATATCTCATAAAACACAATCCTTCGGGAGATTTGTTCCTTATAGTTCTTCCCACCTATCCATCAGAGTTGAACTATTTGTTGTCATAGACACTTCTTTTGTTAGGTTATCTTAGTTTTCTTTGCCCGCTTTTGTAATTTTTCGCACTGATAAAAAATGCAAATCAATTGAGATTGTTTTTATGTCCCTACACGCGTATAAAATAATGTATTCGGGTTTTGTTTAGAATAAAGTTAACATTTAATTATTTACATGTTTTTATTAGAGATGTGAGCAATTAGATGGTTACGTAAAAGTACACTATACTCCTTGTAACATTACATTATTCATTCTAATGTTCTACTTTGAGTATTATTAGGAAACATGGTTGCAGAGGAGGAAAATGAGAGAAAAATATTATACCCAAAGTGGAAATGTATTAGAGTCACTAAAGTAAGATTACAAAAAAATATAGAAATTTTCTATATAATCATCTAATTTCCTACATGTTCAAGAGCATCTAGCAAGTTAAAAGGTGTTTATAACACTTCGAGTTTAAAATAAACAATACAAGTACAAATCCAAAAAAAAAATATTATACACAAAGTAAAAATGTATTAGAATGAGTAAAGTAAAATTATATATATATATATATATATATATATATATATATATATATAACCGTCTAATTTCTTACATTTCTAATAACAGAAAAATATTATACTCAGAGTAGAAATGTGTTAGAATAAGAAAAGTAAGATTACAAGGAGTATAATGGGATTATATAGCCATCTAATTTCCTACGTCTAATAGACATTGATATCTTATATTTTTTTGTACTTCTAATCCCTTATAGTAATGGGAGAAATAAAATAATGTTACAGTGTAAAAGAAAAAGATGGCATCCGAGAGTGTAAGGAACCAAGAGTAATAAATGTTTGTGAAATAGAACAAAGAATTGCTGATCCAATGCTGAAACTTAAACGACCAAAAGGATTATGGATAATAGTTGACAATGTGGTGTGTGGGTCATCCTTCACACAATTTAACCATGACAATAGGAATGTTAGGTGGATTTACGGTAACACAAAAACTCAAAAGATATTTTCACACTTTTGGAAGCTAAGGAAAGCATTATCAAAGATTGACGTGAACACTAAGATGTAGGCCCACGCTATCAGATGATGAGACAAACAATATTATTCATATATCGGATTTGACCTAAGAAAAAGCTCGACAAGGAATATAATGAAATTTTATATAACCATTAATTTCCTACATCTCTAATAATTTGTATGGTTATAATTTAAAAAAATCGACTATATCTTTCATCTCTCAAATTAAAGAGTGAAAAGGTACATTTGATTATTTGATTATGTTAATGTCATTTTATTCTATTATAAATCGTCTAAACAATTAGATATAGCTTTACTTTTTTATACTTTATTTTATTTTTGAATAAATAATACATGTAGAGATATTATAAAATTATTGTTGATATCAATTTTAAGATGTTTATTATAAAAATTATTAAACTTATCATATATAATTAAATTATGTATAATTAACTAACATATCTTGATTAATTTTATCGATAATTAACTTCTGAAAATGAATCATTTTTAATATATCTTTATTAATATTATTTTCATCCATAAAATCTTTTAACAAGTCTTAAATTACAATGATTAAAATGAAGGAGAAAAATGATAATTGAAAAGGAGGCGCGCACACAGTGAGGAGGGTGTTAGAGATCGACGCAAGATCTAGATTGGTCGAAGAAAGCAAACGACAGCGTGTTGTGTTGTTGATGCCGTTTGGGTTTTCCTTTCCCACGTATTCGTATTCTGGTCTGTCCTAATAATAAATGGCTCTTGAAATACTTGGTTTTTCTTTCACCCTACGTTCCTCTTGTGTTCGTGTTGTGTTGTGTTGTGTTCCTCCTCAGTTCATCGTTGCTCTTTTTCTCTCTCAATCCAAACCTGCGATTCTCACCCCTCCCCAATGTCTTCGGTATTATTCTCCTCTTTTCTCCCACCTTTTTCAATTCTTTATTTTTTCTATTCATCCACAAATTACAAACCATTCACGTTTAGAATCATGTTTGATATATAAGACGTTTGTCAAATGGATCATTCGTTGTTTAGTGACATTTCATCCTTTGAATGATTAAGAACCCTAATTCCTTGCATCTCAGGTTTTAAATTGGGGTCACGGTAGCATTTTTATTGTAGTACTTGATATTTTTGGGAAATGTTGACAAATGTGGCTGCATTGCGATTATACAAACTCAATTTTTTATTTTGTCGCTAAAATTTCAGTCGCATACCATTTTCTAAAACCTTTGCATCATTAGAAAATTGATTATGGTACAGCTATAATGGAATGCCATTTTCGAGAAATATGTCTTATTATCTATCTTTCAGTTTATGGATTGTGGATTGATTGATGAAATGAGTTAGCACTTGCATTCAATGAGACGGATACAAGGGAATGAATAGATTGAATTTAGAATCAGAATTGATAACACTTTTCTTTTCTCCTTTGGAAACGGTGCAATTGAATTTTAACCCTGCTGCTTCAATTGTTGAAACCAGAATTCAAATCATTCTGTTTTGTTATGTATATATTTTCTCTTGGGGGAAAAAATTTAAGAAGTTTTGTTTTTATTTTTTTAATCCAATTCAATACAGGATCTTGTTACAAAATGTTGTTTTTATTTGTAAAAATGAGGTAACGTATAAACAGATTAGTCATCAGTTTTAGAGAATATACATCATGATTTAGTATCAATAACATGAATTTGCAGTAATGGAAGCATGGAACATAACATGCTAGTAATAAGGACATTAAACTCATCATGTACTAACTTTTCAAACTTTTTCTTCATATATATGCAGCAGGAGAATGGTCGTCCATTGCCTAAATTCGGTGAGTGGGATGTGAATAATCCTGCCTCAGCGGAAGGTTTTACTGTCATATTCAACAAGGCTAGAGATGAGAAGAAGACTAACACAGCAACGGCAACCCCAACCCCACGTAGATCTGATCCTGTGTTCAAGAATGAGAATTATAACAATCCTCAATATTCTGGAAAGGTGAACTTAAATAGTCAGTCAAAACTAGTGATTCTTTTCAGTAATCTGGGTTTAGGCTGTTGTATTTGAAGAACCATCTAGTAAGTTATTAATGAGCTTTTATTTAATTTCTGAAATGAAATTTAAATGCAGAGAAAGTGGTTTTGCTGCGGCTGAATCTAGAAGAGGGCATATGATGGTTTATAACCCTATTTGCTGTGGATTATGATCTCGCTAATCAGGTGGAGCAGGGAATGGTTTATGATCCTATTTGCTGTCTTTCACTTCTTTTTTCCCTTTTTTTCTTCTTTGTTTTCGCCTTTGTGTGATTTGCAGGATCACATGATGTTAGTTGTAAGCAAATTTAAATTTCACACCTTGCCATTTTGCTTAGGTGATCTATAAGTCAAATAACGTTGTTACTGGGTATGAATTGATCACTTGAGAAAAAAGGTAGTGTGGAATGTTGTGTAATAGAAAAAATTGTACAAATATATATATATATCTATAAAAAGGGGAAAGGAAAGGAAAAAAAATGTACAAAATGTCCCCCTATTATTATTGATCTGGCTACTTCCATTCCTTTTTTTATACATTGGTTCTTTCCAATCGAGGGTTTATGGTAAGAAGTGTGCATTTGGTTTAGTGTTATAGATTGATTTTGAGTTTAGAATTGATTTTAGATTGAATTTTACATATTTAATTACATGTTGTAAAAGATTTCAAAATTGATTTTAGGTCCACAATTCATTAAATTGAATCAACTTTGACTAGTTTTTATTTTGGATAAAAAAATTAATTAAATTTTATTTCTAACTTGATTTTATAATAAAAACATTCAATCATAAATTACCTCACATCAAAATCAATTTTATTTAAAATTAATTTTGTTAACTTTCATGTGTACTAAATTTCTTTGTAACATCAATTGAAGATTTTCTTTTCCATTCTGTTATACTATTCAGGATTTATTAAAGAAAGTACTTGAGATCAATGTAAACAAAAGATCTGCTGATAATGGCAAACTGCCTCCAAATCTATAAGGCCCTTCTCTTACTGGATTTTATTACAGTGGTGATTTGGAAGGCAACCAATACTAACCAGTTTCTTATATAAGGTTGTTTGGTTTATGTAAGAAATTGGGAAGAGAAAAAATAATAAGATTTTGGATAAAAAAACAACTATTAAAAATGAGTAGGTTTTTAGATTAATTAATCTATAAGAAAAATAGAAAAGGAATGACGAGAAATATTAAATTTATACATTTAAAATAAATCAATTATAAAATCTTCCTTTTACTTCTATGCTTTTAGGTTTTTAAAGGAAAATTGAGAAAGCATAAAATATACTACATGCTAGCACGTCTGATTTTGTTTAAATCGAATATAATATTTTTTTACAAAAAAAAATATTTTTTATTATAAACTCTTGATTACAAAATAAGCTAATCAAAACATACTAATGTTGAAAAAGTTACAAGTTTAAACATCTTTTTTAATATAATTTTAGATAAAGGAACACCAGTGAAAAAGTAAAATTTTGCGTTAGTGTTAAAGCATGGAAAATATTTTAAAGGTCGGGTCATATACACAACATGAATTAAACTAGGAAGTGGAAAGAGACATGAATTGAATCTAGCAAAAGAAGTTAGCTAATTATAATATGACAAATCAATATTCGAATTCCTATTATAAGAGGATTTTACATTTAATGTTTGACATTTTCCTTGAACAAAATTGACTTTACATGTAGGATGTGGATTTGTTGTGTACACGTTCATTCTTTCGATTCTTTTTTTCACCAATACTATAGAAAGTGTTTATCCATTTCAAGGAGCTAGATTCATCAATATAGGACTCTATTTTGAGCCAACTAGGATCGCTTATTTATGTTTGAAAAAATATTTGGAAAAAAATTAAAATCTTTACCGGCATCACCAGTTTCTTCATGCACTCCAAATCAAACATGAATATAAAATTCAAGGCCACAAGTAAAACAGACCAACAGGCAAGATAACTCCTTCATTAATACAAATTTTGTTAGCAAATGTAAGGTCAATCTTTTTGCAAGCAAACAAAAAAAATGATCTCCATATGGATTGGTTTATCAATTTATTCTATCCATCAGATGTATTGACTAGTTGCCAATTTTGCCAAGGTTCATAACCCCGTTGGCAGCTGGAAAAAAAAAAAAAAAAAACCCACATTGACAACCATTTCAAAACAATTATGATCCAACTGATCATAAACAAAAGATAATCTACATATGCAGATGTTGTTACTTGTAATAAATGCATAAAAACTGTTTGATGTGTGTGTGTGTTGATATTCCTTGCAAAGCTTGTGCTGCATTGGACAGTGCTAGGAAAAGTAAAATAAATTTATCATGTTTAAGAAGAAAACTACAAATTTCGGGTGTTATGATCCTCAAAGCAAAAAGATCCTCAGACAAACATGTTTACACAGATTGCTGAATTGTCGCATCAGTTACAACACCTGTACTTCCAAATATCCCAGCCACTTCAACACTAGCTGAGTTTGAGTAGGATTGCTGACCAAGTCCAGGAATCATCACGGGCTGCAAGTTTATCGGGTGGTCAAACTTACAAGCTGGTCCAAATTTGCAAATTCCATAGCGACTGTAATGGGAGCAGACACTTTGGTCCTGGATTTCATGACAAATAAAATACTAAATAAGAGAAACTAGCTAATCAAGCTTGTAGTCCCATATGGCTAAACAAACTAAAGGAAATATCTTTACAAAATCAGAAACTCAATCATCTCTAGGTTACAATGCAATGTTAAGCTAAAGTAAAGAAAATAAATTTCAAGCTTTTAAGAATAAAGCCTTACAGGTCTCAAAGGCAGACCCTTGTCACTGAGGTTGCATGGAGGTAATCTTGCAACCCGATTCTTTGGATGGTTGAATTTACAATTAGACTTGAACTTACAATCCCCAGTTTTTAAGAAGTAGCTGCATTCAGGTTCACCAGGCCTTTCTGGAAACTCATCAACAGGCATCTGCTTTTGATGGTGCATGTAAACATTTGTATCAATTGCTGGGTTGTTCATGACAAATGTAGAAGGTGGATGCATGTTCCTCTCAGGTAAGTAGACAGATGCCTTTACAAACCACAGATGGGTCACAATTTGATGGGAAATAATCACTTACAAGAGTTCAACTGGAAGAATAGTTAACTCAGGTAAAGGAACAAGAAAAAACCACTCGGTGGCTTGCACCACATATGAATGAGTCAAATATTGCCCCATAAAAATCAAGGCAGAGAAAAAAAAAAATACTAGGGAGAAAGGGAAGGGAGCTTCAGAATGATCACAAATTCAAAACATTAGATACCATACATTATATATTTACTTTTTTAGGGATCAGTAAAATTGCTCCTGGGCATAAAGCCAAATGTGCATTGCTTAATCTGCATGACTCTTTAATATGCCTGCTAGTTCAACAAAATGGATCACACACCAGATAAACAAAATTGTGGCTTATAATTCTTAGGAACTCATTTCTTTTTACTTTCAAGTAATTGATTTGGGCATATAACACCCAAACCTCAAATATCCTAATACTCATTTTGCTACAGTATCCAATATACCTGTAACAAAACACATAGGATAAATGACAAGTCTGCAATAGTCAACAGGTGGCATAATGACATTATATCACAATCTAGAAAGTCGTCTTAAAAAAAATGGAAACCAATGGCAGGACAATATGAAGTTGCAAAAAGAAAAAGAGGACATGGCACTGCAAATGTATCTGCATAAACATTACAACCACAACAACAACAACAAAGCCTTATCCCACTAGGTGAAGAGAGCATTAACATTGCATAATAGAAAACTGGCAGACTAAATGTTATCTTGTACTAATTATATAATAAATTGCTCCTTGCCATATGGTTATTGGCATTGACTCTGTTTACCTGATATCCATTCCAATCAGAACTTTGGGTAGAAACTCCTTGAGTAGGTGAAAGCATCATTGGCACAAAAGGAGATGATTCATTTAATGTTCTTGGAGAAGACCAGGAGGGTACAGATGTTTGTGATACACCTTGTAATGAAATAGACCCTCCATTACCATACCCTGAAGCAGGATCACCTCCTACTCCTCCAACAGCTGTAGGGTCAGGATGGTTGAACTTGCAGTTTGCTCCAAACTTACAAGAGCCAGTGCGCATGTAGTAGGGGCACTCTCTCTCTCCCTATCATGAAAAATGACCTTATTAATAACCCAGAAACAACTATTTTAGAAGACTACAGAAAGAGGCAGAAATTTTATATACATATACATACATATATATATATATATATATATATATATATATATATATATATATATATATATATATATATATATATATATATATATATAGGTAAGTAACTAAGGTCATACCAGACGAATAGGCAGGCCAAGAAAGTTAAGTTCCAAAAGTGGTGCTGGTGCTGTTGAAATTTTTCCTCTTGTGTGGTTATATTTACAAGATTTACCAAACTTACAACCCCCAGACCTTTGATAATACTGCCATAACATCAGGAAAAAAAATTTATAAACACGTCAGGAATAGTTATATATGCTGATTACATGGTTTGGGCAAGAGAAAAAATCATACAAACTTGCTTTCCCCATAAGTTGTTTTGAAGGTCCAATAATTTTTTCAACCTAACAATTGATAGTGTAGTTCAAAAGCATTTACTTATGATTTTTTTCATCCATTCATTTTATAATAATTCATATCAGTGTCATCATTATCCTTGCTAGGGAAGCACGATAAAGCAAAACAGAAAGAACTCAGCCAACAAATATGCCATGATAAAAACCAAACCACCATGACAGAAATTTCAATTTGTTTTCCCTGTCCATGTCTAATGTACACTATGTAGATGACATAGATCAACATATAATGAAAACAATAGTTATTAAAAGAGAAATATTTTAATTCTCAACCACAGTTTATTGATCAAGAAGTTCTAATATAGAATACATTGTATTTATATTACTTTGCCAAACCAAAATTGAACATTACCCAAAGTTGAACATAAAGCATATAAATGATCTATGATCTCACTGTTACGGAAGGAAATGAAAAATATGAAATTATATGTTATGTTGAACCACCTTGAATTAACCTTACAGAGGCTTACATACAATCTTCCATGGCAAATCACATGGCTGGAGGAATTTGTATAGTTGTATACTTGTATTTTAATGATTATAACATGAACATCAATGCCAAAAGTGATAATATGCAGAGATAACACAACATGGAAATTAAAATTTACAAAAGAATTTGTTTAAAAGCATAATTCTGACAATAACCTTGCATTCTGTCATGCCCGATCTTTCTGTGGTTTCTTCTCTTTCTCCTGCCTTCTCTTTAACAGCCTTAGTTCATCATTACATGAAGACGAAGACGAACATTTTAAGAAGTGAACATTGTATAATATGATTCCAGTCATAAAATGGCCAAGAGAACCTCATTGATATACTCAATCACCACACACCTTATTAAGTCTGGAGAAGTAATACAAGAGACCTCACAAAAATAGGCAAATTTTGAAGCCTCAATAAGTCATTTGGCAATGCTATAGAGCAAAAAGACTGAACAAAACAGACACAATATAAAAGCATATAAACACATCACCTAAGATAGCAATTCCTCTAAAAAATTACAATTCAATATCATGTACCAGCCATGATGTAACAGTTATTACCAATTACCAGTCCCGCCAATCAAAAGTATACCTTCAGCAAAGGCAAAACACCCTTCTTCTCAACCCAACAATTCCACTAATAATACAACGCCCCCATACACAAAGGAAATCTCAGACCAACAGATAACCTTTTACACAAGTCAATCATTCTGAAGCTTATCTCTCAACAATGCAATATCAAAACCAAAACCAATACATGGATCACTAACATAAATCAATGCAACCAACCATATCTAAACCTATGCATCACATAACAAACATAGCATCTAACAAAAGGTATAAGAAGTACCTGACTTTTCCTCCTAATGGGGTGGTTGAACTTGCAATTAAACCCAAACTTGCAATTCCCAGTTTTAATATAAAATGCACAGTCCTCAGCTTCAGGCCTCAAAGGGTAGTGCTGAGCTAAACCACTGTTTCCCCCTTCCTTCTTCTCCACTTCATCATCAACATCAACATCAACATCACCATCACCAACATCATGAACATCACCATCACCAGCATCATGAACATCACCATCACCAAAAACATGAACTTCAGCATCAACACCCACTTCCTCATTCCAACTATTGGTCTCCCAACCCCTACTATCTCCGTCAGGCTTACCAGTTTCTTCATCACAAACACCTCTACCATCGTTCAAGTCCGAAACTCTCTCTTCACTCTCATCCCCATCCTTCAAATCCAACTTGCTCTGAAGCTCCCTGGAGAGTGCCTCTTCCTCCGCCGCGTGATTGAGATCTGATGGCTCAGGAGGAGCGGCGGGGGAAGAAGATGCACCCAATTGGGGCTCTTCGCCATTGGAAATGGAAAGTGGCACAGAAACGGATTCAGAGCCTCCCATTCTCCCTCCACATTTCAAAACCCTAATAAGGGAAAGGTGATTTTTTTGTTCAAGAGAAAAAAAGACGCACGGAGAGAGCAGAAAGAAGAAAAAGGTTGCGTTTTTATATGAGGGGAATCAGAAACCAGAACCAGTGAGTGTGAACATAAAAAGAGAAAAATAAAGTGTGCTACTTTGTGTTGTTGATGTGCTGTCTACTGTTTTAGAAACTATATTTTGCCTTCTATTTTAATAAATTCACTCCTTACACTTGAGTCTTTGATTTTCTATAATTTTTATAATTAAGTTTTTTGGACTCTTTTTTTTAAAGAGAATTAAGTCTTCGGACTTAGTTTTTTTTTTTTTGAAAGACGTTTTGGACTTAGTTTATAGATAGAGGCTTGAAAGCGTAAAAAATAATTATAATTCATGACAGTTTTACTAACTCCAGGAATCCAATTACAAAAACTAGCACGAATCTAATTAAAATAACTTTTTTTAAAAATAGAATTACCTTAAAAGTCACAACCATATATTATAATTATTTAACAGTGTAAAAGACAAACAATTAAACTCTTAGATAGTTTATAGAATAATTAAACTATTGTAAGCTTAAAAAAATTTAGAATTTGTACACTCATTATTAATGAAAAAATATTTTTATATGACAGGTTAGTTGTTATAAAATTTAATAAGTTTATTTTATATGATATTTTTTTAATATTTTCTATTCTCTTTGGTCTTAAATATAAAAAATTAATTCACATCAATTAAAAAAATTAGTTAATCACATTTAATTACATTAATTTTAATTAAAAAGATTTCTTTTCAACTTATCTTTTATTAAAACTCGGTATAATAATAAAGAAAAGTTATTAAAACTAACACTTCAGTTAAAATTAAAATGATATCTTAAAAGATAACATCATTAAATAAAGTAAAATTTATTAAAAAATTCTATATTTGAGACAAAGAAAAAAAAATCAAACCAAAATAATATATTATTATTTAATCATAATTTTTTATATTAACAAATTTATTGATATTTATAATAATTATTTTTAAAATCATATAAAATTATTTTTAATGATTAATAATATGAAACTTCTATGTTGACAAGGAGTAAGGATATATCTATTAAACTCCAAAAGAGTATAATTTATCTGCATTTGTAGTGTAATTTTTTTTACATAAACACTCGTTAGGAGTTTATCGAGATATGTAAATTAAATTCTTATAATAATTTTAGTTTAATGTTTATATTTAAGTTTATTATATTTATTATTTCATCTCTCTTAAGTGTTAAATGAACCCTTTTTTTATGACAGTACATGTATGCGTTGTTGTAATCATAACATAAGTGGTTGACATTGCCCATTGTACATCTTGGAACCAAAACAAGCCTTTGTTGAAGCTTCAGTCCTATTTTGGAGAAATGCCTTAAGAAGAAGATACCGATGAGTGGTAAAAAAAAAATTGAAAATGAAAATGCTTTTGCTCCCATCCAAAGGGTTTTGTTCGTAAGTAATTGGGTGTATGCACATTGGACTCGACTAACTCTGCCAACGTGGAATTTGTATCTTTCTGAATGGAGATTGTGACAATCTATAATCTTGTGCTACAACATTACTATATATATTTTTTTTGCTGGGTCAAATAAAGTAAATGGTGTATGGAATTTATCATCCAAAGCTATGGAAGAATCTTTCAACTTAGCCATTGCAATTTGTGAATAAGAGAAAGGATGTAAGAATCCATGGGTAGATCGATTTATGCTCCAAATTCAAAAGTGGCTTTATAAATTTACCATCCAGCTCTTGGTTTTTGCATACTCATGGTATAAAACAATTCTACATCATCATTTAATTATAAATTACTCTTTGAATTACTTTAAAATAATTTTAAATTATTCTTTGAATTACTTTAAAATAATTATTTTAAAAGTCAATAAATTTATTATACATGATAGATTGAAATTGGATAACTGTATATTCATGCATAACATTTTTTCTATATTAATAATGGTAAGAATGAGAGCACTTGAGTAATTTTTCCATAATAATTGAACACGGTATCAAATGTTTATAGCATTCAGCCATAATGTTCAATCAAAAGTTAGATCCCCTTGATACATGCAAATGCGAGTGGTTGAGTAATTATACACGCATGACAATATTTTTTTTTTCAAAAATAAAATGCTTATGATTTTCAGTTTTTGGAAGCAGTTTATAATAAAGCCATGTCCATCTAAAACTGCCTTTATGTGCCTTGATTTTTTTAATGAGGTCTGAAGAGAAGAAAAGCATATCAAAGTACAAACAGAATGAATTGGGAGTTAATAGAACTTGTTGCCACGGTTTAATTTGATTCCTATGCTCCAATATTAAAAGGATAATTTGTTTAGATTCAATAACCCATGACTCAATTCAATTTCTTTGTATCATATATAAATTTTAACCTTATATTAATTAAATTAAAAATTAAAATTAAGATATATTTTATAATATATATTTAAAAATAATTAATGCTAACATAAGCATAATGTCCTATCAAACAAAAAAAAAATATTAAGAAAAGAAGCTTTATTAATAATATATAATTAATAAAAATATAAATTTTAAAAAAATCTGAACCAAATAGAGTTGAAAAAACATAAAGTATAACTTCAACCCAACCATAAAAAGCAACAACACATACATTGACTTTACTTTTAAAATTTTAAACTTATCAAAATTAACCAAGATGAGTTAGGTTAATGGAACATGATAGATCCTAAACATTATATTTTTCATAGATCACATATAGTTTTCCTGAAAGACACCTATATTTAAGTCAAATAAGACTATTATGAGTGATAAATTTTTTCTTCTTCTAAGTATTTAAAGCAATTGTATATTTAATTTTTAAACTCAAAATTATTGATTAAACTAAAACAATCTTGTATAAATTGATCTACGTGTTTTTTGTGATATAGAACACTAATTTGACTCAATGAGATTAAAAAGTTTTCAAAGAAATTTGATGCCACTTGAATCATAATTCTTTGATATGATTTGAAATGTTTAATCATACACATGGTTTGGATTATTATTTTAAAGAAAAAAGTTTAATGATTGTGAATCATAAGTGTAAAAATTATACATTCTCAACTTCAAAAAAATTATTAGGAGCATGACTTTAAGGTAATTATTATAAAAAAATAATAATAAATTTATCATTCATAATAATTTATAATTGAATGATAATGTGAAATTAATTTACACATATTTTATTTTTTCTATTTTTAGGGAAACATATCCTATTTTCTCTTGAAGGAATATTAAAAAATAATAATTAAATCATTATTAATTTCTGGACTATGCATGTTTTATGGTGTCTTCCATAGTTTTGTTTGAGTTGAATACTTCAGAATTCCTTCCATGTTTAAGGTCTAAGTAAAGAAATCCTCTGTTTTGTGTACAACTAGTTTGAGAATATTTTACGATGTCTTGCATGAAAAAAAAATTCAGAGAAATTCTCCTTTGAATTATTGTGGACCGAGAATGATATTGGGAAGTGTTGTTATATTTAAAACTGACAGTAATGAGTATTATTTTCTAGTTGCTTATATGGTAGAGGTTCCAATCCTTTTAACGTAGTTAATAGTGAGTTAATAACAGCATTAGTACATTGATAATTACAAATCTGTTTTGATAATTACACATTCAAAATTAACTTTGATTGAATTGTGAAAATGACTTTTCTAATATTCATCTAAAAATCACGGTATTATAAACTCTTGTTTACTCAAATAATTCTACAATCGTGTTGGTCAAAATCAATTCTATATATGCTTCAATCAAACACACATATCTACCTTGTCGCATTAACCAGACGCGCATTTTTTCTAGCCAAAGGCAAAGTGCGATAAAGAAAGAAACAGCCACGATGCAATAGCCGAAAATTTGACAAAATGAAAACGATAATCGATACTGAAAAATACAATATATGCCCTTCTAAAATACCTCTTGGTGCAACAACATCATCCTAAAAAGCTGTTACTGGAATAAGACCAACTTTATACAATGCCTGAGATAACAGGAAACTCTGTCGGTGAGATGATTCAGGGAAGAAAGAGTAAGTAAAAGGAACAGGAAAAAAAAAAGGATCATTAGAAGTCCAACGGTCCCAGATTCAGCATTCAGTGGGAGCTAAAGGACAACATCCATGAGAGAAATAATAAGACACAAACGTCCTCAAAAAGCTGCCGGCGGCGGTAATTAGGCATCTGTGGCAGGCGAATCAAATAAGGGTAGAAGCCAGCCCTTCGACTGAGCATGCTCCACATAGAAGCCAAATTTCTCCTTGGCGTTTGGAATGTCCAGAGCCAGATCATCAAGACCATCCTTTATTCGGGTGAAACCTTTTGTCATCTGATTAATGGTGATCAGGCCCTCACTGAAGCACTCCTGCAGTAGATCTAGCATATGATCATTCTTTTTCTCCATCGCCATAATCAAAGCTTTCTTCACTACCTCATGGTTAAAGAAAGGCATTCCCAGATCACGGATGCATTGGCAAGCTTCACTCACAACCCCGCCACTTTCGTACTCTTCTAAGAGCTTCATGATTTTGTCCTTGGCATCCTCCACAGCCCAACCAGTCCCTCCACCCCAGCATCTCAATAGCCTCTCACCAGCATGACGAGCAGCAATGAGTGACCGAGCCATACGCACAGTTTCACTACCACTGCATTTTGGTGGTAACCTGCTGCCAATTTCTTCCAAATTCAGTGGAGCCAATACATCATCAATAACAGCCCGAGCTAAGAACAGAGCCAGCTCATTTGAAGCATCCAATATATCCAGTGCTGTATCTTCTGCACTTTCCAGAAGCAAGACAAAACCATTAACTATATCCTCTGTTGAGAAGATCTCTATATGAAGAGCAGAGAGCAGTACAGAGGCCATTTCCTTTTCCCTGTTCTTTCGGTCCATAGCAAGAGTTATTAGCTTCTTCAAAAATATTGGGTTATACTCAGGTGCTCCAAGATCTTCAAGACTTCGAATCAGTTCAGGAATGTCGTCAGAAAGGAAATACTCATGAATTATAGTTACAGATTCCTTTTTGTACTTTCTCACCTTCTCATCTTCTTGGATTTCCCCATCTTCAGTTGCAGGTTTGGTAAGTGAAGCATCAAGCCATCCTTCAGATATTGCCTTGGGGACAAATGACTGAAACAATGCCTTAGCTGATGGAATATCAAGAGCAAGATCATCTAGGGATTCTGCCAAACGAGAAAACCCTTTCACCATTTGGCTGGAACTAACAAGTCCTTCTTCAGCTGCTTCTTTTAATAACTTCAACATTAGAGGTTCTGCCGAACGAATCTCCATGGCAAGTATCAAAGCCCTCTTAACAACCTCATGATGGAAGAATGAAACCCCCAACTCACGTATACATCTACAGGCCTCCAATGTGTCACCACTATCCACATATTCTCTAAGTAAATCACCTATCTTCTTCTTCACTTCTTCAACAGTTATGTGAGTGCTACCACCCCATCGCCTTTCCACAAGTTCCGCATGGTGTGGAGCTGAGAGATAACTCTTTTCAGCAGTTTGGATTACCTGAACTCCCTTGGAAGATTCTGGAAGAGCCTTCCTAGCCCTGGCAAGAAAGGCTGGAGGAAGAATGTCATCAACAACAGCTCGTGCTAAGAATAATGCAAGGATGTCAACTGCATCCAGTATATCCACAGCAAGATCATCAGAAGATTCAATAAGCATAAAAAACCCATCCCTAATCTGTGCAGGGCTGATGACATCAGCATACAGTGCTGAAAGCAGAACAGAAGCCATTTCTTTCTCCTTATCGTGCCTGTCCATTGCCATGGACACAAGGCGTTTAATGAAGTATGGATAATATTCACTTGAGCCAAGTTCTCTGAGGTCAGATGATGCCAATTCGACATCCCCATTACTGAAATATTCCTCTATGATGGATACCACTGCTTTCTTGAATTCATCCAAGGGGTCAGTAACAGTAGTTCCAACCAGCTGATAGGGTTCCTGTAAATATCAAGAGTGTGCAAACAAGTATGAGTTATGTGTTTATTTATATAATCCAATTGCCATAGACACAAAAAAAAAATAAAGCAGGCAACAAATACAGTTTACAAGAAATTAAATGAAAAGAAAGAACTACAGTCTACATTGCTACTACAAGAATTTAACAAACTTTCAAGCAGCTAGTGTTACATAATCAATGTTGCCAAAAACTACCAACAAAACAAGGGAAGAGAATTTACCTCGCCACTGTCATAATTTGGATCATTCCGGTCTATGTGAGAATCAATATCTGTATCAAGCAATTTTCCCCAAGTACCCTTACCACCAGCACCATCTGCATCCCCAAGATAAAGAACATCAAATTACCATATGAAGACCATTATAAACCCAAAAGCATATTCTATCATCAGATATTGATACTGCAAAAGAAGGCTGCAAGCAAGCAAAGCTCAACATCACCAAGTAGTATCATGACCTTCAACACAAAATAGAAAAACTAAAACCAACAGTCAGAAACACTGAAAAAGTTACTTGGTTATTTGATCCAGTCAGTTTCTAACACTCTTTTAAACACACTTATTATTGGCTGCAATTTATTGGAAATTACAAAATTGAGCAAGTTTTACACCATATTTGATGAGCCCCTAATCACGATTTTGTAGTTTCCAATAAATTTTATTCAATAGTAGAGTGCATCAGAAGGAGAATGTTTCTAGCACTCCTCTTATATCAAAAAGCTTAATACCCATCTCATGTTAACAAAAATTTAAATAAACATATATATATATATATATATATATATATATATATATATATATATATAAAGAACAAGAGTTATAAAAGATTATTAAAGTAAAATGTCATAACCAAGTTTAGTAGGAAATTAGCAACTTCAGAATGTAATTGCAACATGTTTTTTCACTGTTAAAAGTAATGAATTTCATTCTAGTGCTGCATTCATGTCTGCCTCATAATCAATAAGACTGGAATCAATAAGATAATAGTTAATCATGTCACTTTTAAAATTAGTGCACAAACTTCCACCTTTGAGAATGAGGGGAAACCAACTCTTTTACATCAGGATTCAGGAGTCCAGTTCACTTAATATTTGCAGCCATCCCACATATACGTTTCAATTATTAACCTCCAAAGTGCTATCTTGTCTAGAAAAAAATTCTCTCTATCAATCGGTCCCCATAGGGAAGACTAAACCACTGCAGTTAGATCATAATTTATAATACTAATAAAATCAATATCTTACCAACCTACAGCCACAATTCCAAAATTGTCAGAGTGGACTAGCAAGCAAACGTGTAACATTTGCTGAGAAAAATAATAAAACCATGAGCAGCATGAGCCAAGACTGTTAAAAATTGATCATGTTCCAGTACGCTAAATCCAACAAAAACATTCAAAGATCCAAACCAGTCGACCAATTGTCTGAGTACATATTAAACTTTATTCTAAAATAATCTCCAAAGCCCTATGCATCATGTAATTCACTCGACAGAGCAACACACAAGTGATACACATGGCATAGTAATTCATTCAAACCAAAACAAAAGAAGGACATCAACTCACCCTTCTTCACCTTCCCATACTTTCCCGAGTGCGACCGACGCACATGCCTCACGGCTATCCCAGAGGTTTGTGACTTACCACCAGCAGGGGCTTTCACATGATGGTCAGAAAGCAAGGACGACGGAGACTTCGGCGACGAAGACAGATTCTCCGCATTTTGACTTGCAATTTTTAGCAGTTCCCTCTGCCCATCAGTCAGAAACCCCTCGCTCGAAGCCATTTTATACAAAGAGCCAAAAACAAGCCAAACCTATCAACGAGTTCACCAGTTATTCCCATTACTTCATCAATAACAGCACAACTCAAAACACAATGCTAGATTAAGCGCGCTCCAATTTAAAAAAAAAAAAAAAACTACTGCAATCTGGCAACGAATTAAAAACAGTAACACTCTCAAATACAAACCAAACCAAAGCACATAGCCAAATACTACGAAATAGTATCCATTAACTCCACGTTGTTTATTACAAACTGTAAGAAATTAATAACACAGAAAACATTATATATATATATATATATATATATATATATATATATATATATATGTATATAAACACATCTAAAAGCTTCAAGCATTTCCGTCTTCGCCAGGCGTCACTTAACTCTATGAGCACCAAACACAACTCCTCGTTTTACTTTCAACACAAAATATAACCGCATGCTAATAAATCACATAGCCAAATCAAATGGAAAAAAAATAAGGAAACTGAAAATGAAAATAGAAAACGCAAAAGAGAAAGAGAGAAAAGTGAAGAATACGAACCAGTGAGTACGAAATGCAAATCAGAATCGGATTCTTCTGTGCTTGGCCCGGATCTCGAGCCAAGACAGGAGAAGCAAGAAAAAAATTAACGAATCAAAGCGAACGACGCGAAGGGAGGAAGATCCAAAGAGGAGCGAAGAAACCCTGAACGGCGATACGGTGTTGTGCGGTAATCGGAGAGAGAGAGAGAGAGAGAGTCCGAAACTGTATCGGTGGAGAGTGAGACGCGAGAAGAGAAGAGAGAAATGGATGAGAACGAAAAAGACCGGCTCCCAAAAGAGAACCCTTATATAGGGAGGCTACGGTTACCTGTACACGTCACCACTGGGCAAGGTTTTTGGGTTTGGGCCGATTCTATTCAACTAGTGTTGTTCCCTTCTGTTTACACGTGGCATTGGCGCCATAGGCTAATGCTAACGTTAAATGAATTAGGACCAAAGTTTTAAATTAAAATAAAACAAAACGGACCTTTAGTTATGTGCTCTTCTTCACGAGTGAGTGTTGTTGTTATACTCTTTTTACTAACCCTAATCAATCTTGTGGCCTACTTTGGACCATCACACTTTGGTCCGAGAACATCCATTCTAATGTTATGCATTTTTTGTTTTCAGAAAGAATCGTGCTGCAGTAGTGTACGCATAAATTTATTCGTGCGTTTTTGTAAGGAACCTAGTTGTTAAAGTGTGTACACATGAAATATCATAACTTACAGTATTTTAGAAAAAGTATATAAAAGTAATATGATGGGACATGTTTGTAAAAAAAAATATCATTTAATATGATATGATTACTAGATAATTGTATTTTTTTAAAAGTAAATTATATAAATCGTTCCTAAAGTTTTATGAAATTACCCACAAAAAAATACTTTTTAAGTAACCTCATTTGCAGTGAAGACCAAAGTAATTTTTTAAAATAATTAAGAGAAATTAATATAATATTTTATAAACAATTAAGAAAGATTATTATCATGGTTAAAAAACAAGAAGAATTTCTAAAAATATTTCATAAAATTTCAGGGATGATTTATATAATTTACTCTATTATTTTAAATATATAATATTAAAGTTTTACTTGTATAAAAAGGTATCTATTAAAATATATAAGTTTCTATAAATATATCTTTCAATAAATTCCTTTACAATTCTTTGAGTATGTTTGGAAGGATATGTCACTTAGTTTATAATTTTTTTATTAGCCAAAAAATTTGTTTAACTATTTGATAAATAATTTTTTTAATAGTTTTTGACATTTTTTAAAATGTTACTTGAAATAATATTTTTTTAAAAAAAATAAACTTTTAGCTTTCTATATTTATTCATTTTTTATCCTTAGACATTTATTAGTTTTCCTTTTTAATATTTTTTATTTAAGGTAAAATTTTATATTCATTTATGTAATTATATTTTCCAACTATTTCAACAAATAATTATACCAGATATTTATGATTTAATAAAATAATTTTTCAACTTCTAACTAATTTTATCAAACATAACCTTAGTCAAATAAATCTTAAGTATAAAAAGAAATATAAACATAAACGTTTTTCATCCTTACCAAAAATGAAATGTGGATAAGATCTAGTACATTTTTTTTTTAGTAAAAGAAAGACTTGGAGAATAAGAGGCTAAACAATCTTTTTTATATAAAAGACATCTTACTTGATTTCTATGAAAAATACATTACAACTAGCAAAGGACTTTCATCGCCTCATCACTGATCCGATAATATTAATGATACAGTTGAACCAAGTAAATTCGAACTATTTCATTTGGTTTAAGTCTAAAATTTGGAATTTTCAAACTAAGTTACTTAGCCTGTTTGCCTAACAAAACCTTTTATTCCTCTAACTTTGTAAAGTCGTGCATTAACCTTGAGGCATTATTGCTATTTTAAGTCTTGAAGTTCTAGCTAGTTCATTTTATTTCATGACTCAAAGAAAATACTATGCAAGGGGAGGAAGGGAAAACTCTACTAGAAATAAGACTTTTTATAATGTTGGTTGTAGGAAAACCTTCATAAAAAAATATTAGTGATACTTTTGTAATTAAAACAAATTTTTTAAAGATGATTTTTTAAAAACTGTCATGAAAACACATGTTCAACATAGGTTTATAGAAAATTCGATGTGGAAACTTTGTCACTCAACATCAGTTTTTGAAACTTATCGTTGAGCTTGGAAACCATCACTAAGAGAAGAAAGCCTCCTCTTCCCTCTCCAAACCCTCCTTTATTCCTTTCCAAACCCATTTTTCCTGAGAACCCTACCACCTCCCCCTCGCGCCACTGCCAAACACCCTCTCCTCGTTTTTCTCCAAAAACCCGATTTCTGACATCGTCTCTGCCATCTTGTCACATGTCGAAGAAGGCACGTGGGGCGACAAGAAGGCGCACAAGGAGTGCACTGTGGTAGGCATATACGGTGACATTGAGGCCTTGTGTCTCTGTAACCTTGCCTTCTACGCACTCTAGCATTGCAACCAAGAAGGCGCTAGAATCATCATCGTCAACAACAACGTCCTCCAATCCATCACCGACGTGGGTACTCACTCACTTTAATCTTCCTAGATTTTTTTTCTTTTTGCTTCTATTGTGCTTCATTCTCATTCTAAATAGAATCTTTTTCCTATTGACTAAACTGAGTTTTTACCTTTTGATTTCATGTTGTTATTGTTACTTTAAATCCATGCTTCCATGTGTCATTGGAAGAATCTTGCTTGTACTTTGCTATTTATTTTCTTTAATTATGTATTTTATTGTGATGGATTTTGATCAATGGCCTTCCTCACCTGCTTTTATCTTGACATTTTTTCAAAAAATAATAATGAACTTACAACGAAAGTGGGTTATGGTTTTGAAAGATACTAAAGTTGTGGATGGAGATATTGTATAGACTTTACAACAACTGCTTCGAGGAATAACTAAGAGTGATTTGCATCCATAAAGTTTTTGGTTTTAATACAATAAATTTCTTGGTTTTTACAATGCTACTTTTTACTTGTTAATGGTTATCTTTTTTCTAATATCTCCTCAAAAAGTTGTGATTTTGAGTTTTGCCCTACTTTAAAATATTTACGCTTGCTTTTGGAATAAAAAAGTATTTTCTTTTGCAAGTTCTTTACTTTTAGACTACATTTTTTTTTACTGATAATTGAAACAAAATAGTTTTTTTACATAAAATAAAATAAAATGTACTTATGTGTACATGCATCAGTAAAGAAGTTAGCCTTAGCAAGTTGTGATAATTATTTTTTTTAATGATCTAGCAATGCATATTTGGATTACAACAAAAAATATGAACACAAACAATCAAAATCAAAACTAATCCCATTAAAAAAAATATCGGTTTTTAGAAAATCGTCTTAGAAATTAATGGTATATTTTAAAACAATTTTTTGAAAATAATCTTTAAATCTTGATATTTGTTTAACATTTTTTAAATAAAAAGTCAAAGATTCTAAGATAATTTCTAAAAAAACTGATGTAAAAATCAAAATTGAGACACTTTAAAAATCGTCACTTTCCACAACAATAAATTTAAAGATGATTAAAAACCGTCATAAAAAGTGTTAAATAATCTTCTTTAAATTTTTTTTTTTGTAGTAATATACTATGGTTGATAATTAAGTAGGAAGAATAATAACTTCTCTTTGGAGAAAAAAAATGTTCACATCCTTAAATATCCACACACTTAGAAAGAACAAAACCTATAAGATTATAAGGGGCATTGCAACATGGACTAGGGAGTAAGGATAAGGTAATTAAGGCTGTCAAACCTAGATAATCAATGAAATTGTACTGACATTGTTTGTCATTAGCCTACTAGGTGCTGCAGAAAAAGCCTTTTGTAAGACAAAGAATAGAAACCTTATTATCAAACATTGTACCACCTCCACCATCATAAGTTGGTTGTTGTTGTATCAGGACCAACACGGCAACCAAATGTCAGATGCCCAAAAGCTTCTAAATTTCTAAAGTGGAGGAAGCCTATATACAAAGGATTGAGAGCTTCCGTTAGGTTGGGATAGGTAGCCTTGATAGCCTCTGTTAAACCTATATATGGTCTAAAAAAAATAAAAATTGGCTAGTTCGTTTCAAAATTAGAAAAATAAAAGTGTTTTTTAATAAGCAAATAAGATTTATTTTTTCAATAAATACAAAATTTTACTTATTTTAAATAAAAGTACTCTAAACAAATACATCAGAAAATAAAAAAAAACTACTTATTTTATTTTAAAAAATAAGTTTAAACAAACTAATCCATCAACATAAATAGTAATGTCAAGTAACTTTCTCCTTTTTAAGTTCTTACTAATAAACAAATTTCTCTCATTACTATATTCAGGAGTAGTTATTTGAAAATGGCTTAATTATTATTTTGGTAATCTAGTTTTTTTTTAAAATTCAATTTGATCATCTTATTATTAAAAAGTTCAATTAAGTCCTCTAATTTTTAAAAATATCTGGATCAGGTTCTTTTATTTTTAGAATTTTCAAGTTAGTTTCTTTATTTTTTAAAATAAGTTCAATTTGGTCTATTTTTTCCCATTTTCTCCAATTTTTCTTTAAAAATAAGTTCAAATTTGGTTTTAAATAAGACTAAATTGAACTCATTTTAAAAAATAAGGAACTTAATTGAAACTTCTAAAAATGAAAGGATCTACTTAAAAAAATTTAAAAATTAAAGTACTTAATTGAATCTTTTAATAATAATAATAAAAATTAAACTTAAAAAATAAATTAAAACACCAGCCTTTGTAAATTCTCATCCCACATCATTTTGGAACTTAGTAATATAGAATATTAGGAAAAGTTGTCTTGTTCTTCTAAATAAATGGTCCAAAATCCAAATCATAACGATTTTAAAAACAAAAAAAAGCACTTAATGTAATTTTTGCTATTTTCTTTAACATAGGCCCCACAAATATATTTAAGTCCTCGTAGCTAGAGTACAAGTAAAATATCTACACTTTATGAGCTATAGAACTTAAATTATATCGGATACCTATTCCATTATTCTTATACTTTATTTCAATGTATCTTCTTGTAGTTTTGTGAGCCTATTTGCCAAGCATAGGCAACAAAGGCTGCAAAGCACGAACGTCTAAAATAAAATACAATGGGCGGTATAGCAAGTCGATGAGTAAAGCCACATGAGTCTCAAACTTTGAAGATTCAGAGAGTTTATCAAAATTGGTCAAATTTCATTAGTTGATTCAGTAAGATACTTAATTTTTAAATGTTTAATTACTCATTTGGTCATATAATTAAAAAAAATATTCTCTTAGATAGTGCTTGGTTGTGAAGAAAAAAAAGAAAATATATAAAAAAAATGAAAGAAAAGAAATAGGTGAGAAATAGAGTGAAAATGAATGCATTTGATTGAAGAGAAATAAAATATAAATAGAAGAGAAATATTTAAATTAAAATTCTTAGTTATAAATAAAATTACTGATTTGTACTTCCCAAGGGAGAGAAGAAGAAGACAAGTAGTGCTGAATGCACTTTTCCTAAGGGCAAAACGGTCATGCATGTGAATCGTGTAAAATTCTGCTTGTTTCTGTTCAATTTTGAGAGGATTTTGTACACATGTGTCCCACCTTTTTTAAAAAAATGAATAAATTCGTCGCTGATTAACTCAACCAAATCACTATACCAACCTCTCTTTCCTCCTCTTCTCTCCTCCCACTCATATTTGCCCTCAACCAAATTAACGCTTAGTCTCTATACCTAAAAATAATTCTTTTTAGTCTCAATTCATAACATTTTTAATCTCTTTTAATTCTCACTACAGAGACTAAAATTATATGTGTACGGATTCAAATACTTAAAAATGGTATGTGTAAAGATTAACAGAAAAAATTTGCTAGGAACTAAAAAGAAAACTTCTTGTAACTAAAGTAATGAAATTTGTTTTTAAATCAATTTTAAATAATGAATAATGGAGGTAAACTGAGCTAGATCACCAACAATCACTGTCCTTTTCTTTTTCTTTATCAACCTCCTCCACTTTCAAGAACAGAGACTTATCTAAGCGGTGTAACGAATAACTATTACAAGCATCATGATCAGAGGGAAATTCTCTTACTAACAATAATATCTGTCAGAAATCATAAGTTGTCGGCAAAAAGGGAAAATGAGCTTCAATCAAACTCAGGCCAGGTTCATTTGAAAAGGAAGATTGTGAAAATATAAAGAATGAACAATAAAATAAAATCACATGAACTCAGACTTTTATACTCTATTTTAATTCAAAACTTTCATCTCAAATTACTCTATTTTCATTTTTTTTTCCACTTCTGAACGGACACTCTGTGAATGAGAACTGGGAATCATCAGTGTATTACTTTTTTTGTCGTTAGCGGGTTAAAATATTTTCTTTCCCGTCTCTTTTCTTTTTATATTTTCAATGCTTTGGGATATCTCTCCTTATTTTGATTAGGGTTCGACCAAACCAAATTTCTTGGACTTCAATAATGCAATATTTTTTTATCGATAAATATTAGTTATTAATATTATTAAACTTTTTTTAAATTGATGTAACCGGAGATGCAAATAAGGCCTTTTTTCTTGTATTTACATTTTTTTTTTCTGTAATAGGAACTTTGGGGTGCATGTGCAATTGTGCATGTTTGTGAAATCGCAAGAAACACATAAAGGTTCTGCAGTTCTGCTGAATCAGAAACTCGGCTATCTACGTTGAATTAGCTTGAATAAGCATCCCAAGAAAAATCTAAAATGTTTGATTTGATTTTGCAAAATATTTAATATATGCACTCGCAAAATTGTGCTGTAGTATGTAACTCATACCAACAATGCTCAACCAATGCATCATGTTCCATTCGTCTTGAGCTACTGGCCTGTGGTGTTGGGAAGCATGCACCATTCAACATGCGACTTTTGTTACTTAGGTCTCCGACATCCAATACCTGACACAAGAAAACGCATTGTCACAACATTATAATTTCTTCCAATAAAATTTGTTAACTTTTATAATAACTAACTACCTTAAAAATTATATAAACCATGATTTATGATTGAATGATAAAATTGTTTTACATTCTCAATACATAACCATTAAACTTTTCTTTTGAACCACATACATAGGATTTGGCTGCACAAAAGCAGTATAGATTTTTAAGAAAAATTTAGAAAAGCTCAGCCAAAAAAATTTTCCAGCATCCATGACAATACATCAAATTCAATAAATAAGTTATCAATATCATTTCGTTAGCAGACAGTGGTAAAAAAACATGTCAGATACCAAACAAGAGATCACATAAAACAAACAACCAGCATTATGCACTATAGTAGTTTTCGCTTGGCAGCCAAAGCGAACCACAAGCTTCAAAAGGAAACAATTATACTTACAGTTCTTTATATGCTTTCCTTCCTCAGTTTCTGTTTGAGCTAGCAACTACATAGAAAGCCATGTTGTTAATAAGTATTTGAAAGAAGCTAAAAGTTTAAATCGAGCGTAAGAAGACTTAACCTCAAGATATTAAGGCAATAATTCCAAATTAGATAGTTGAGTAAATGTCAAAAAATGATTATAAATTTATAGTAAACCGCAGTTTTACTTTACATGATCATGTGTACACTGCGAGGATGATTGACCACAATGTACAGCAGGCCACCATCCTCCCTAGCAGCAAATTATTCTAACTCCCTGCAAAAGATGTGCAGGAAGTTCCGGAATAACTGCATTGTAGATTTCAGTTGATTTCATCCAATTATCCTAGGAATATAACCGCAGTGTCAAAAATTTTAACAAAACAAACAGTGTCTCTGGACTCTGGCTCTATTTAATTAACATACACTACGCGCTGACAAAAAGATGCATGATATAAAGTCATAAACAAAGATAATGATCAAGATGCAAAACCTCCTACTTTTCCTCAATGGCATTGATGCAGTTGTTAGAGCTGTGGGAAAAGACACGGGGTTCCAGATCATATCCATAAGCCTCAGAACATTTGAACTTGGGGATAGATAAAACAAAATTCTTCTCTTGTGATGCATATGAAGAAGAGAACTTTTTATGAAGCCAGCGAGTTCGGGGAAAGCAGTCAGACTGATTATCTAAATCAAGGGTTGATGGAGCTAGAAGCTCATAGTTGCATCCCTCTTCCTTGAGAGAATCAACTCCTGAACAAGAAATTCTTGGAGTCTCTTGATCTGGCCTATTCAAAAACATTTTCCCTGAGCTTAGCAAATTTCCTTCACTACTTCTCAAAGTTGTCACGACCTGCATTCCATTGTAGGACTCAAATGATGGCACCCGAGGTTCACGATTAGAGGAACAAGTTAGAGTTTGAGTCTTCATCATGGGCCTTTGAGAGGTGTAATCAGCATAGTCTGATTCACTTCCTTGTTCATTAGATGATATAGATTTCCAACGAATTCTCCGAGAACAACCGAAGAAACTGAAAGATGTCCTCTTCAATTTAGCATAGATAGAATCCGAAGTACAAGAAGGTACACAATTGATTCTGAGCTCAAGGTTACAACCCAATATGAACTGCAGAGAACTTGCAATCAGCCTCCAAGACTTCTCAGCCCTACTTACATAGTCACGGTGGTGGAACTCCAACTCGGCAACTGCACGGCCTGAAAATTGGAGTATTTTTCATTCAATTACTTGGTACATAGTACTCACTGTACTTGGGAAAATACATTTCATAAATTAAAAATGTAATTTTTTCTTCTCTAAAAACACAAGGGTAGAACTAATGAAGACAAAATATTAGGTCAAAGAATATGTAAAACCATTTCATACATACTACTATGTCAAAGAATACTTGGTACATAGTGCAATATGTAATTCACATAAAATACTAGGTCAAAGAATATAAAAATGATAGATCGTGATAATAAAAAGAAGACTTTAATATCACATTATACTCATGCTATCATAAATATTATTGCTGTAAAACCATCTTTGATGCTGTAAACAACTTCCATACCCCCACTTAGAGTACCTGCAGCTCCTTCAAAAGAAATCCATTTAAACAATAATAATATGAAAATTTCTAAGCAAAAACATTTAAAAAAAATTATTCGCAACACATTTTTTTGATACCCTCTTTTCAACATTATTATGGTGAAAAATTCCATCTAGCTCCCACTCCCTGTTTGGAAGAGCTTACGTACAACTTATTTAGATTAATGACATAAGCACTTGTCTATGCATTTAGGAGAGGCTGTGAGAATAGCTTATGATAGGTCCATTGTTTTGAGCTTATCTCAATAAGCTCTTCAGGATAGCTTATAATAACAACCTCTAGCTTATATAAAAACAATTTAACCCTATTTTCCCCTTTGATTATAAAAACATACTTGTCTAATAAATACTTATTCAATAAGACCTTAATTAAATTGTTTATCCAAACAGACCCTAAACAACTTATGCCCACTCTCTAGTAGTGGGACCTACATCAGATTTCACCCAATAATAAAGAGTATTAAAAAGAAAGTGTCAAAGGATATGTTGTAAGCATTTTTGTTGGTAAAAACAAGCACAAAAAGAATTGACCATAACCGTAGGACAAGATTATAGTACATGATATTGATGCCAGTAATTTTGATGAATAGCAAATTTAGCCTCTGTACAAAAAAAACAGTGTAAATAAAGTACAATATGTACCTTGACTAATACAAACTGAAGACAACTTCCCCTGTTTCCTGAGAAAAGTTTTGAGCCTGTTAGATTGACACATCTCAGTAGCTTTATACCATATAGAATCCAATGTTCTTCTGTGATCCTCCCGTACTCCTAATCCTAATGTATCTGACTTGTCATCACATTGACCTGTTGTAGCAAGATGCTCCAAGCTGTCCCCTTTAGGAGATGTACTGCAGATATCACCATCTGTATCCATTAATTGACAAGCTTAGAATGGTTCAACCTGATAAAAAAAACACTCCAATTCTGCCAGCTCCATCCCACAGACACGCTAAGGAAGAATAAAAAAAAGCATAACAAGTGGAGAAAAAAAGGATTCAATCCCACCACCTCTATTGGACGCAGATCGTGCACACAACTTAGTATCATTTGTATCCGCAGATGAATATTCTACGGAGCTCAGCTGTAGAAGAGCTGCAGTGAACCATGTTGTTTGATTCTTGGAAATTCTCAACTGCTTCTCTGTTTCAGACAGTATTCTTAATGCACGACTTAGTTTCTGCAGGTCTGCTTCCGCTATGATAGAGAGAATAACAAAGTTCAGACAACACAAATAAGATAAAAGCAGACACAAGTATGGGCTGCAAACACAAAAAGGGCTAATATGCTCAAAGCTAAAAAGGATATAATATATTTTAAAACACTTACAGGTGTATCTATTACAAAATCTTCTGATTTCCGAATCACCAAGTTCAAATTTCCCTGCAAGAATGTCCATAATAAGATTTGCCAACTGTGATATAAGTTGTAAAGGATCTATCCTTGTCCTAACAAGTTCCCGGGCTCTTATAACTGTATTTGAAGTGTCAGTAGATAAAGCCAAGTCCAGCAAATCAAGCAATTCATCATCAGAAATGACCCCAGTCTGCAGAATAACAAAGGGCAAAACATAATGCTCATAAAAGAAAAAAACGAAGACAATTTGGAGGACATACACGCACAGAACAAAGCACAACACTTACAAGCTCGTGGACTAAGGAAATGGTAATTTTTTTACCAAGCAAACTCAGTTGATCAAGCATAGTTTCAGCATCCCTAAGAGAACCACAGGATCTAGCAGCAATGAAGTCCAAAGCAACTTGTTCAGATTCAAGACCTTCTTCAACACAAATCTTTTCCAATCTTATTGCAATGTCAACATCTTTAATCTTTGCAAAGTGATACCTCTGAGCCCGGGAAAGTGCACTCGGAGGAAGCTTATCCAAATCAGGAGTGATCATCACAAAAACCACATGTGGAGAAACATTCTCTAGGCTATTCAAAAGACACGCCCATGTTTCTGCATGCAATAACTGGCACTCATCAACAATGAACACCTTAAAACACGAGGAAACTCGAGGAATGCATGCATTCTTAACAAGGGACTTAACCTTGTCTGCACGGTTGATTCTCAAAGAATCAATTTCCTTAACATGTTTACTTCTTCCCAAAAAGAACAAAACACATTCTCTACACAGACCACATGGCTTTTGCTCCAGAGGGGAGAGGCAATTCAGTGCAGCGGCAAATATCCTAGACGCAGAGGTTTTGCCAGTGCCACGTGGTCCATGGAAGAGATAAAATGATGATATCCTTCCTGTAGAGATAGCACCCAAAAGAGACTTTCCTATCACATTATGCCCAACCAAATCACTGAAAGATTTTGGCCTGAATTTCATGGATAAACTTCTAGGAGTTTCCAAAGTTGGACTAATTTCACCACCAATGTGTCTCATGTTTCTATGTCCATTGAGATCCGTCTCACTTACGTGTTGCAATATCAAGGGAAGGCCTTCTATTTCAGAATAATGATTTGATTCTCTAAACCTTGGTGACTTTGACCAACAACTCCTTAATCCACATCCATGGTAATTATCCAAAACGTCCTCATCCTGAGTGATATGTTCCGAGGCACTACGAGCTGAGGGTGCATCAAAAACAGAAAGGCATTGTTGGCTTCCTACATGGCTTGCAATATCACCAATCACTTCCGATGGTTTCACTTGATTCTTGCGTAGGGATTTTCTTGCCGACTTTGAGTGTTCTACTCTTGTTGCAGTTGACAAATAGCAGGACTCTCCATCCTTCAAATGATTAGAAGAAGGCATGATGGAAACCAAATCCAATCCTCTACCTTCATGGTTGCTACAACAGCTTTCATTTGAAGATTTGTCTCCAGAAATACATTGCTGCTTAGGATTAGAGTAAACTAGTCCATCATCTTGTTGCCCTTCCTGACATGAGATCCCACAATGGTTCATCTTAGAGTTCCACATGTCTAATTCAAACTCAGCAGTGTCCTGCTCCCTTTGTCCCTTAAAATCTAAACTACTTGATCTTAAAAGACCATTACCATTAGAATCACATGCATGAGAACCATTCAGGAACCTCAAACTCAGAGAAACACCATTACTAGAACCATCTTCCCAATCTCCATCATCAATCAAAGGAGAGAGTCTGCTAACACCATTAGTTGATGGATCCCTCAATGACCTCACTCTCCTCAGTGCCATAAGAGTTTTGGAAATAGGAATATCAACAGAATGCCTCCTACCATCCATCACTGCCTCACTCTTGCATAACAAGAACCAACATGAAACAGTGCAAACCAACCTAGAAGAGAAATAAAAGCCATAAAAAAATCATCAAAGAGCACAGTTGGCACACAAAAAGATGAAATGAAAAAAACAACAACCCAACAAAGTATTAAACCACATTATTCCATAAGATAAGCACAAAATCTCTGAGGGCCTCAAAACCAAAAGCAAAGTTTAACAAATTAAATAGTACTAATTGTGATTAAATGGCGAAAAAAAGCTAACTTATTTCTCACTGAGAACTTTGCAGCACTGTTCTAGCGAGAAATGAACATCATCATAATCATAAATTGAACAGAGAGAAGAATAGGAAAAGAAATGAAGTACCTTTCATCAGACAAGAACCAAAAGCAACCCCATTAAGGCATTAAGGTTGGTTCTTATCTCAACAGCAAAATGTACCGTTTCCATTCCGTCAGTATTAGAAAGAAAAAAGGACACGGAAAGAAGGAGAGAATCTTCAGTTCAAATTACAATATTTAACATATGAAATAAAAATAAAATTATACATTGATGAATGATGATGGACACAAACAATGCAATGCGTGCGAAACGACAAAGCTGTGAACACCAAAAAAGAAGAAAAAATAAATAAAATAAAAAAGGAACCTGAGCAAATGAGAACAAGCAGAATCTTGGAAAGTGACAAAAGAGAAATCCCTTGAAAATGGGTTGTTGAAACAATAATGAATGGGGTTGATTGATGAGCATAGAAGAAGAGAAAGAGAAAAAAAGGGGAGACAGAGAAGTAGAAGGCAAAAGTGGCAAAGTAGTAAAAAGCAATAAATGCGAGGGGGTGTTAGGAAGAGCAGCATAGCGAGGACTGAGGAGTGAACAAGTGTCAAGTGTGAGGTTCTGACGAGTTAACAGAGAGAGATAAAAGAGAGAACTTTTGGGGGGTTCAGAAGGTTGTTTTGTTCCCTTTATGGCAGAGGCAGGTGCTGTGGCAGTGCAATGTGATGAGGGTGTTTTGTAATTTGAACAGGTTTGGCACAGTTCTGTTAATTTCAGTTGAAGAAGGAGAAAAGGCTGTTGTAAATGTGGTTCTTTCCATTTTCACTTTGAGGAGGAATCTTATTATTATTTGTACAAAAAAAAAGGTGCCTATACAGAAGAAGAATTCACCGAAAACTATGGAGGTCGTCGATTATCGACAAAAATATACGGGCACACGAAGAAAAGAGAATAAAATGCAAGCCATGCCATTATAAAATATAAAATAAAAAATGCATGCAATGCCATGTCCATGAAACGAATTTTATGATAGTACGGAAAAATCATTATTGAATGATTTAAATGATTTTTTTTATCATTCAATTATTTTACGATTTAAATTGAAATACTACATATTAATCAAAATTAAATGTAGCTGATCATTTTTTTTATTGTTTCTTATGTTAAATAGTTTACTTATTTTTCTATGTACGTAATATTAATCATTTAAGGCATATTAGCTTTAATATCAATTGAGTTAATGTTAATTAATTATTACATGTATTTCCAGGGTTGAGTATTCTAATTTATTTTAAAAGAACAAACTACTTATTTTAGTTCTATATATTTCAGTTATTTTTAAATAAAATCACTTTTGTTCAATTTTTTTTTTTAAAAAAAATTAATGTGTTTGCCTAAATTTTTTAAGAAGAGAAAAACCTAAAAATTCAAATTTTAATCATTATAATGAATTACTTTGAGTAATTTTAAAAATATTAACAGTTATAACTATTTTTTAAAAATAAAACATTTTTTTATAATTATAACTATACCCAAAAAATACAATAAACTTCAAAGGAGTATTACCATAACTGCGCCTAGATTTCTATAAATGAGAAAACTTCAAACACTTGAAATCAAATATTGTTAAAGGTGGAAATAGTCTAGGCAAGATAAAGGGCCTTCACCCTTACCTACATAAGGCTTGACCTTTAGGTCAGTAGCTCATTTAAAAAGGTTAAGCTTTTGACTTTTTAAAAAATCTATTAAGCATAATAAGTCAATCTATTTATGTATATCTAGAGTTACTTTAAAATAAACATTTTTTATATAAGTGATTTTTAAAGAAGCATATATCATTTGTTTCTTAAAATAAATAAAAATTTATTTTCTAAGCAAGAACAGATTAAACAAACACGTTAAAAAAATATTATTTTATTAAAATAAGCGCTTATTTTAACAAATAAATCTAAACAAATTCACTCATTATTATGTTATATATATACATACTTATATATAAGGCTTATACATGATATATATATATATATATATATATATATATATATATATATATATATATATATTACACATAATAATATTATTAAAAATAGTTTTGGTTTGTATTGAACGTAATTTAATATATGAGATTTATAAGTGTACTAAATCTATACTTTGAACTAAACTTTTTCTATTAACTGTAAATTTTATCATTAATTTTCAATTTGAATGTATTTGAAGGATACATAACATTATTTTTTATTTAAATTTTAAGGATTCTGTTGTGTGTGAATTATGTTAAATATATTATATAAATTATTTTAAAAGTTGCTATATTTTTATATTTTAAAAAATTAATTTAATAGATTTTTATAAATACTTGTAAACATTCAATAAAAAAAAAACAATTATAAACTTCAGCAAATTTGCTTATAAGTATCGATCAAAGCCATTTAAAATCTGAACAATTAACATCCATGCAGGCAGTGAGTGACGGAGGTTGATTTTTTTTCTCTTTATAATTGTTTAAATTTTTAACTTTTAATAAATAATATTTTTAAAAAAAATTACTAGTTTTACAGAAAAACTTAAAACTAATTTTTCTATTAAATGATAATAACAAACGCACAACTAGATATATGCAATTTTATACTGTTTATCACTTTAAACATTAGAAAAAACAATAAATACAACAAATTTTATACAATTTTACACAAATTAATCTGAACCATTATTATAATAAAATATAAAAAATGAATTTTATATTAATTAATTTAAAAATATATACGTATATATATGAAAAACTCTAAAAAATAGTAACTCTGATTCCTACCTGTCCCCTCTATATCCATCTCTGAATGCAGGTACAAGACACAACGAGACATATTTTTTTATATCCGTGACTAGCTAATTCATCACGCCCCGTTGCTATCCGTAATTTATTACTTCTCTTCACGATATCTCTAACTAAAACTGTGATTACTGATTAGCATAAGGACAATCTGATTTTCTTACCACGAATAATCAACTTTATACCCTGCAACTCAGACTGAATTTCTTAATAATTTGTTCAGTCATAATTGTTAAGCCATAGAGAGGAATTCAAACACATTCTTGAGTTTCAGAATTAAAAACCTTATATAGTTACCTGTAATTTCAGTACTATTTGTTATTGACAGTTAAACTATTTATTTAACAAGCATTTTATTTAAAATTTAATTATAATGTACAGTACAAAAAATGACATTTTAAAGCAGTACCAAAGATTTTTTTTTTAAGTCAACTTAGTATCTCTTACAAAGAGTTAATGATTAATCCTTTAAGATATTAAGATTTATTTAGGAGTTGATTTCAATCAATAAATAATTTTTTTATATTCATAAACATGGTATCGACAAAAAAAAAAAGACTAGTGCCGGTGAATTTGAATAATTTAAATACAATATATATATATATATATATATATATATATATATATATATATATATATATATATATAAGAAATAAAATAAAACCAGAGCGCGCCTATCTTCGAAGATTAGGGTATTGTAATATGATGGATGTTGTAATATTAAGAGAGACTTGTTTCTAAAACCTCAAAGACTGGGATATATAAAGATGGCAATTTTGTCTTAAGCCTATGTCTATTATTACATTTATTCTTTGTAGCTGTAGAAATTTTATATTTTGTCTTATACTTAATAGTTACTCTCATCTTAGTCTTTATATATATTATTTTAAATCTTTTTTATCCTTATGATTTAGATGATAGAAATTAAAAATAATATGTATAAAGACTAAAAGGATTAAAACAATATTTTCTCCGTCCTAGAATAAATATTATATTTAGAAAAAAAATTATCTCAAAATAAATATCATATTTAACTTTTTAATATAATATTTATTATTCTTTTTCATCAATATTTCTAATAAAATATCACTTTAGTTTTTGAATCTAATACTAATACTAGACATTTTCATTTATTTAATAAGGTTAGTTTTATAAAATTATTATTCTTTTTTATTTATTTAATAATTTTTCTTAATTTATATAAAACAACATATAATAACATTTATTTCAGGATAAAGGAAATATATGCATGTAAGGACTAAAATAAATTATTTTTAAGTATAAAAACTAAAATGCAGAGATTTTGTAACTACATAAGGATTAAACCAATAATTCACCTTGCATTTAAGTAGGATAACTACTTGTTTAGTAAAGATGAGTTTAGAATACAATAAATTTAACTTGGTCAGTTGAATAAATTTTTGGAAATCTTTGATACATACTTTTGGTAAAAGAAAGATGAGTTTAAGATCGAAAATTTATCCACAAAATTTATTTTGTTTCTTATTTGAATGGTCATGCAATAGTCGGATTGGTTATATATAAATTCGTGTGACCTCGTACTAAGTAGTATTCCTCATTTAAGACTGATTTTTTAATTTAGTTGTCAAGATATTTTTTAATTAATATTATTTTTTTTAAGATGGAGGAACAACATAATTCTCATTTTGCAGACCGGCTCCCATTTTAGCAAATTAATATTTTTTAATTGATTTAACCCTTAAAATAAAAGTGCATACTTCAGACAAAGTTTGTGAATATTTTCACTACAATAACATAGTTTAAAAAAAAAAAACTCATTGGAGATATTTAATTAGTTGGATTTTAGGGAAAATGAGGGTTTGTGGATAAGATCTGGAATTACATATTAATCCAGTTTCACGCTTGAAGAGTTGTCGTAGTCGTAGTGAGAGAGGGTGCAAATTAAGGCAGGACTATATCAAGAAACATATACTGCCATTTCCATTTACTGCATGGTTATATTATTATGATGGGAGCTTCGTTGAACATGCTATACACTATAGAGTGCTATACACTATAGAGTATAGACACAGTAGTGTAGAAAAAAGAATTGGGTGAATAAGAAGAAATCTTCAATTGGATAGGCACACTCTACAAATTACAACTTGGAAAAGACTATGTGCAGGTTATTTGTGACCACAGACAGCCCCACATAACACAGACTGCAGTTTGTGCCATTATTTCCATGACATGGGTGCACAGAACAGAAGCAAAAGCAATTTTCCCTGGCCCTCATATTTTAGATTTAATGCATTGATCTGCAATGTATATATGTACACCTCTAACACCAATGACAAATGAATCATTATGAATCCTTGTGTACTTACCAGTATATATGTATACACATATGATTAAAAATAGGGTAACGTTAACGTTATTTAAATTTTGATTTCATTAATGAATAAAGTTTGCATTGAATTAAATATCAAAACATGGGAACCAATTTAAGTTTAATTTTGTGGACAGATTCATTTAATGAGGCTCTCTCTGATGGAATGCAAAATGAGTATAAAAACTAGATGAAAAGATTAAAAAAATATATAATAAATAATGGGATAAAAAAAAAGATATGTAATAAATTTCAGGAAAGAAGGGAGTTGAAAATATTTAAATTCAAGTTTTTATTATGAAAATAAAAAAGAGTAGAAACTATACAGACATCCTGTGAACAGTTCCGTGTTCACACCTACCAATACTCATATGCATGTGGTTTTATGTGATCAAGAACAACACTAGAGTGTTTTGTAATTTACTAATTTAGTTGTAACACCTATATAATTGGTTATTTTAGATTTTGAGGGAACACAATCAATTATCCATTTGATGAATCGATAAAAAAAAACTGAAATCAAATATTTATATTTTTAATTACTTATTTTCATTAATTTTATTTTCTCTATTCCATATTTTTATCCACTATTTTTCTTATCATTTTTTCTTTCTTTCTAGCTACCAAACACATCTTTAATCAATTTTACTACACTATACCATCACATCATCACATATAAAACGACGTTACATAATAAATTTGTACACCCTGGTGTTTAAGCCCTTGCAACAAACGGGACCAGAGTTATTTATTTACTTCTTATTTATTATAATTTAAATGAATACTAGTATATATGATGAGCTTTTTTAAAAAAATGATGATCTTTTTTAATGCTCGACCAATCACAAACTTTTTTTAAGACCAAACTTTTTATTTATTTTAATGTATATCTATATATCATATACGATTCTGCCTTTATAACTATCGCTATCCTCCCTTCTTTGTTGGAAAGCAGATTGTCTCGCGGTTAAAATTAAAAAAAGAAGTTAAAATACAATTTTTATCCTCTTAATTTTTAAAATTTGATTTTATTTTCTTACTTTTTAATTGAGATATTTTTTTTATTTTTGAAAAATTCATAATTTTAATTCTCATATTTTTTAATTTTTTAATTGAGACATTTCGTTCTTTATTTTTAAAATCTATGATTTTAATCTCCTTGATGAATTTTAAATTTGTTGACTAATTTTTTTTAAATAAATTAAACTTATTAACAATTAAATAAGTTTAAAAAATTGTTATGTGTATAATAAATCAATAGTTATCGGTCAATATTTACATAATACATAAATTAATATTTAAAATTGACCATAAAAATTAAAATTGTGAAATTTTAAAAGTTAGAAAAGAAATATCTCAATTAAAAAATAAAAAAACTAAAATCTTGAGTTTTTTAAAAGTAAAACATCAAATGTCTCAATTAAAAAAATAAAATAACTAAAAACACATATTTAAGAAAATAAAAAGATGAAAGTTACATTAAAAAAAAAATCTCTCGCGGTACTGCTTATGCAGGAAAAAAATAAACCCAGGGAAAGAGAGAGAAAAAATGAAGAACTGAAGAGAGAAGATGGAAAGAAAGAAAAAAAAAAGTAGAGGGATAGAAGGGTTGGACAAGAACTTGAGAAAAGTGGATGGAGAGGATGCAGGTCTTTCTTTTTTGGTTGAGTATCACTATTTTGTGTTAGGCTTTTAATTAAGCGTGTGTTTGTGTACGAGTTGCACTCGGTGACTCAACGCAACAAGCGTTTAAAAGAAAAAAAAATCTCACGCTTTTGATTTTTTGTCTTGAAAAGTCAAATTTTTACATAGTTTATACGTGTTTCCAACTACACTCTAAGTGAGTGCGCCTCCATCCAAAACAATACTTCTCAAAGCAAAATAATTTAATCCTTTATAACAACAACAACTCGAAAATAACACGCTTCTTAGTGTCTAGGACAATTAATTAGAACCTTTGCAACAATTTTACTATATGACCGTGGTTGTTCATAGTTGATGGATACGATTCAACGTTCCAACTTTTGGGTTAATGTCTATTGAGATATTATCAGTTTTTTTTTTCCTTTTCTAGTAATCCATGTTATGGAATCCTTATTCGTGGAGAAACATATCTTGGGTGTATCCTAAAAAAATTGCTAATATGGAAAAGATGCATCCAAATAAGGATTAAATATTTTTTAGTGGTTATAATTTAGTGTTTTTTTTTTCATTCTTACAAAATTATTTTTTATTTAAAATACTTTAAATAGAATTTTATTTTTCTTTTGATCAAATCCTAAATTAATTACTTTTCCTAATGAACCGAAAGATTAAGGTCAAAAACAACACTTTGAATAATAAAAAATATGCTATTTAAAATGTTATAAGGACAAAAAAAATAACACAAGCATAATCTATATATATTATAGATATTTTTTTTTGCAAGAAGAAAGAGTAAAATTACGAGGATCAAAAAGGAATTTAAGCCTAAAAAATTCTTCTATTTCAATGATACAAAACCACTTTGTGACAGAAAAAACATTTATCTAATAGGGTTTATGATAAGATATATTTTTGAATAACCATTAGTCCACTTCATACACACACATATATATGCATGTGTGTCTATATATATATATCATATGAGAAGAAACTATCTTATATTAGAGTAAAATAATAAAATCTGGACTATATAATCAAACATGGATAATTAAGTTTAATGTCATATGACACACACACATATAAAGACACACTCGATAAGCAGTAATCATGCTAAAATTTCATTTTTTTTTCTTTCTAATGGAATTTTTAAAAAGAAACCCAATTGATTTTTTATCCAAAGGGTGCTCAATTGGTTTTGGGTGTTATTATTGGCCTCAACCACAAAGACTCTGGACTCCTACAAATCTATAAAATCCCTAAAAAATATTATTTTACCCTTCTATTCAAACACTCAACCCCTCCTTGACTCCTTTCCCCTTCCTTTTACTTGTGTCTTCCTTCTCCTCACCCTTTGTTAAATATACAATAGAAACACAATTCTCATGTGATCTTTGTTGAGATATACAACGGGATCCTATTTTTATTTTGCATTTTTAAAACAAAAAATAAATACACAATGGAAACACCATTCAATTGTGATATTCATTGAGACACACAATGAAATCATATTTGTATTGTTTTAAAAAATATAACAATATCCTATTTTTGTTGTATTTTTTTATGGGTTTTTATTATTTATAAATACAAATGACATTTTTAAAAGTAATTAAATTATTTGTGATATAATTTACCATTTTAATAGTACTGAATATCTTTTTTAATTAAAATTAAATTAATTGGATACAAGCTACCATTTATAAAGGTAATCAAATAAATTATTATAAGAATTATCTTTATTAATGGTAAGAAAATCAGTTCATGATATTATTTTGATTGAAAAAAAGAGTAATTTATGTCATCATTAATTTAAATTTAAATAAAAAAATAATTTATGTAACAATTAATTTGATTATTGTTAAAAAAAAATATAATGTATATTGTCATTAATATAATTTGTATCAAGATCTAAAACAAAAAAATATTTTTATTGTGTAATTTGTTCATAGTCCAGCATTACAACAGAAATACATTTACCTTGTAAATTTTGTATGCAGTTATATAACAGAATTATGATTGGACGTGGAGGATATTTTTTGGAAAAAAAAAACACAGCTCCTTGGCATGGACCAAGAGCAATTTGCATTGGGCCAACAGTAACACCCATTTATTTTTTATCCAAAAGAAGCTCAATTGATTTATCGAGATAGTTTGTGGGCTCACCCCTCACCTCGCCATTGTATAATGTCCATAAAAAAAACCCAAATCTTCGCACGTCTTAAACACAATGATTGTGGAATTTTAAAGAAAACCCAAATCTTCGCACTTATCAAAAGGTTGTCATTGTCAACGTTAGAAAAACGCTAGGTATGAACTACGAACTAACTATTCTAGTCGAAGATTGTTTGTTACATACGGGATTTCCATCAACGTTGGAATTTTCACTCTGATTTGTAGAAAATTATTGTTAGTTTTTCTAGTTTTTAATTTTTTTATGTACAATAATCACATTTTTTCTAGTTTACACTCACATTCTCTGAGCTGTGTCTAGAGATCATGATAACTAAAATCAAATTTATTTCAAATTTTAGTTTAATATGCTATTTTTTTAAAAAAATAAATTGTGATTTCATATTTTAAATATTATTTAAATTTCAAATTCACTCTCAATTAAAGATCCAAATTAATTTATGTATACAAAATATCAAATGAAACAAAATTTTAGTTAAATGTGTGATCTTGTAACGCCAAAATATCTTTTTTTTTATATATCAACCATATACTTACTCATTAAATTTAAATTTTGTACTAATTTTAATAGATTTTTTAGATAAAAGAGAGGGTGAAACTAAAATATATATAAAATAATTTTCTTTATCTTTTTTAAATAAAATTAAAATTTTACTTAAATGATTTATCATAACTTAAGATTATGTAATCTTATTAATAAAAATAATTACAAATAATATATCATATTTTAACAAAATTTATCACTTAATAATTTAAATTAAAAAAAATATTAAAAATGTAAAAAAAATAAAACCCTTGGGGCCCAAGACAAAAGCTTCATTGGCCTTATGGTCGTCACGATATTGCACATTGTTTAAGTAATTGAATTAGACTTTCTAGTTAAACTCTTACATATTCAATATTTCTTTTTATCTATATGTATTTTTTAATATTATTATATTTTTTTTGTATCATTTTAAAGTTTTAAAATTATACTAATTACTATTTTCTCATTTTTTTTATTTGAAGCCGCGTTCAAATTCACATTTGAATAATTGGAGAAGATAAATTCAAAATACAAAACCAAGAGAAAAATTGGCACTTATTTTGAGTATTTTCTCAATTATAGTACTTATCAAAAAAGAGAAAAACAACAATATTATAATGTATATATATATTAAGTGGAACAAATATTTCATATTTTGGTCAATTTTATTAACATTGACTCTTAAGTTTTAGGATTGCTTCAAATTTACAATAATATAAAATTGATAAATTTTTTTATCGAGAAAGAAAGAATTTATCACACTGAAAAAGTGTAATTAATATTTTTTTTCAATAAAGAAATAAGACATTCTAACACTTTTCTATTATTATTTTTTCCAATAAGTACTACTACTTTTTTTCCAATAAAATATATATTTAAGAACAAGAATGTTGGTGTGGTTGTTTGTCCAACAAATTGTTAGAATTATAATAAAAGTTTGGCTTACGACAATAAAAGAGAAACAAATTGTAATAACAAAAGGTTTGTTACCGTGTCTATTCAGCATTGAATTGTTTAAGAGTTGCAACTTGCAACTTTGTTTGTAAAATTCTTTTATATATATATAAACTTCGTTTATAAAATGTTGCATTAAAAAAGGATAGACAACTCAATCTATAAAATGATAAAAAACAATGATAGAGGTAAAAGAGTGTATGTATACCTTCTTTTTTTTATGTTATATTAATGTTAATATACTCCCCCATTTCTAATTTTTGGGTGCTTAAAATTTGTACTCATGGATTAAAAATATTTAACTTATATATAAATTTTAGATTAAAATATCCCCATTTTTGTTTTTATAAATTTCAATAAATGATATTTTTTATTATGCAGCTCTTGGATGGGATAATTTTCCTTTTCAGTACAACTTCACAGAGAAATAGTATTAATTACTCCACTATATAAGAGTATAATTGAAAAAAAAATCTACAATTATATATTAGAATTCTAAAGCAACTAATTTTTTTAAATAATATAAATAATAAAGCAATAAAAAATAGATATTAGTACTAAATATCAAAGTAATAGATAATAGAAATAAATGAAATGCCAAAAAATTACAAATCATTTAATAAATTGGGAAATTATTATTTTTCTTAATGTAATATAGTATTAAATGATAGATAAACCAAATAGACCCTTAACACTAAGATCTCTTACACTTTATTTTAATTCAAAACTTTATTTTTTTATTTTTTTTTTCTAAATCAAATAGACCCTTAACAATAAGATTGTTGCTGTGGTTGCTTGTCAAACAAATTGTTATCAGTTATACAAACTTATATTAAAATAATTGTTTGGCGTACGACAGTAAAAGAGAGAGGAATTGTAATAACAGAAGGTTTGTAACCGTGTCTATACAACTTTGAATTGCTTATCGGTTGCAAGTGTGTTTATAAAATGTTGCATTATTAAAAAAGGATCTGCAACTCTACCCATGAAATTATAAAAATAATGATAGTGGTAAAAGAATGTTTGCTTACGTATTTTTTTAAGTTATATGAAAATATTGTTCATAGAATCATAGTGATTTAGTTTCTTTTCATCTGTAACTGTAAATATAAAAATATTAAACCGAATCATGTTTCTGTTCATGTTGAATCTTATGTGACTCGTTTATCATAACATTTTTTACTATAATAATTCATCAAAGTTTGCAAAGGGAGAGATATGGTAATCCTTGTGGCGTATCATGCCTGGAATAAAAAAAAAACAATATGAAAAGAAATGGCAAAATAAAATAAATGTAATTGAAATTGATGAAAAGAAAGAAACAGGGTACGTGTCTATCCACTACCAAAACAAAAATATTGCATGTAATTATGGAACGTTTTTGACATCTAAACCACCACAAGTCATGCCAGCACATGATTGATGAAGCAGAAACACCTTCATCACAGCATATAATTAGGATTACTTAAATCAGCCAAATGGAGTTAAACGTGTTTGATATAATAACCATAGCACATGACTTCAAATGATTGTGAAACTATGTGATCCTCCTAATCAGTCTATTCTAGATAACACACTTGTAATTAAGTATATCAATTAGCACCTTAATTCCGTTTTCTTTTGTCCACATCAATGAACAGTTAGCCATATCTGCACAAGACAGGCTAAGAGAACCAATATTGATAAATTGAATATGTCCTGAAAATAAGAAGGTCCAAGAAGGGTGAAACATCACACATGAATTTGAGTGGAAAATTACATGTTGCGTGCATTCTATGACATGTTGCTCACCAGTGCGTTACATTGATTCTACTAAAAAAGGCACACGTTGTTACGCCCACAATTGAACCCTCTCTAATTTAATTATTCAACCTTCATGCCAGGGTATATGTATAATTTTAAATTATGGTTGTGCGATAAAATCTTTACACTGCAAACAATTGTGAGAAAATGAGGTTGATGTGATCATAATTGTGATCATGATGCAATTGCGGAGTATCAAAGTACCTTGATGCTACAACTGCAATCGCGGTTATACACCGCAATTTAATATATATCATGGATATACGCATTGGAAAGTTGAGAAAACACACACACACGGCCTTATCTTTCACTTATCTGAGAATATATAGCTTAATTGAGAACAGCCAGGCCAAGCAAATGAATAATTGATGCTTGGTAATTCTGAATTGATATCATGATAATACGTAAACAGATAACCGTCACGTTTCAACAGAAAAATAATTGAAGTCGGGTTGATGGGGATGGATTTGAATAAAGAAGACAATAAACATGAAAGAAAAGGTATCATTAGAGAAAGATGAAAAGGGAACTCAATCAATCTTTGGGAAAAGAACTTAGTCTTATCTTTGGGAAATACAACAATGCATAGCTATAGTATTTCAGCTTTTGATTAAAAAGTTTCTCTTAGAAAATTCTGTTGCAGATTCCATATTGATCCGTGATTAAAATAGTATACATAAGTGAAAGATAAAACTTACTCTTTGAATTAACTTTTAGGATCGTGATAAGTCGAAACATAAATTCTAAGAAATTCTCAGATTTCATGTATTATATTGACATGAAGCTAGTGCATGTGTGAACATGAATCATGTGATACTAGGTAGTAAGTGGAAGAAGAGGGGGGAATACGAGTACAGTGTCCAATAATAAAGCTATAGAGTTTCAAGCTATGATTCATTAGTCTTTTGACAACTTGGTTGGTATATATCTCTCTTATCCAATTTGGTGAAGGACAGAATGGTACCCTACGATGCATTGATACATTTCTTTGGAAGCTATTTGATAATTGCAACTTAACCGGTTAACACAAGGGCCTCATTTGGCCCCTCTCCTTACAAAAATTTGGTTGAGAATCGTCGGTTGAGTCACTTTTTTGTTCACCATTAGCTCCACCCAAATGCCTTTCTATTCTAATTATTCGGACAATAAATGATGCTTGTTAAACCTAAATACCAATTTTGAGTCTTTTCTTATAAATGATGATGATGGTATATGTACTCCACGTTTGGATCCTTATCCCCTTTTTTCCTCACCCAAATGGAGTACGTAATTCCTATTCTGGTTGTGCATTTAAGGGTCTAGTGTCCTTCCATCGACATGTAATGACATAATAGATTAATAATGTCTTTGGGGCCGAGTTTAAAACGCAATTTATTAATTCTCTTCTAAAAAAAAATAAAGCGTCGGTAGATATTGTACCCGAAATTATATTCAATATTTGACCATATTTATTGTGCACACAAGAAATTATTGACTACTTTAGAAGTGGTAAGTTAAGTTCATGAATTCGTGTGTATTGGCGGGAGTGGGAGGGGATTGAGTCGCAATCCATTAATCAAGGAATAACTTTATGAATTTCTGACCAAAATAACAAAGAATGGGAAAACGAAAGGGGCTTTGATGTGAAGCCGCATGTGCTCTTGCATGTGCACAAGGGAGAAATTATTGTTGATATGAGAGAGACTGCCACATGGCAAGGAGCAATAAGCACCAGGTGATCGAGTGTGTATAAGTAGAGGTTGCCATGTAATTGTCACAAGTACCCTTTCTAAACCACCACTTCTTCACTCTTCAGTGGTCTTCATCCCATGCCAACTAACATGGCTGTGCTTTTAATCAAACCCTACCTTAACAACTGCTTAACAAAGACCCTCACGTTGGTTTTGTCTCTTAAATCACTTTTGATTAATCGGATTTTCATTCTTTATTTTATATATAATCAGCATGTATCTTGTATTTTTATTTCTACTCAATCCATTATTTTGGAGTAAAATAGTATTTTTAATCGCGACTTCATTTTCAAGTCAATCATTAAATTACAGACCTTATTAAAAGATCTAAAGGTTGAATTTGTGGATAAAATGTAAATTATATTAAACCCAACATGATACAACAATAAACGGGGCATATCCCGCAATTAGAGAAAATCAAAAGTTTTCCTAATACAAGAAGACCTATATCAAGATGTTAAAACAAATGGAACATGTGCACTTATCTATACAAAAGAAACTTAATCTTGCTAATAATCTCTATTACAGAAAATTGATAATCTTCAAAAATCAGTTTGTTCCTAGACATCCAGATGCAGTAGACTGTACTTGCTATAATCAGACAACGAAATTTTCCTTGAGCACCTCATGTAGATCTATCCCTAATTAAAGAGTCAGTAATGCGTTGCAAAGAAGTGAAACATATGTGGAAAGGAGTCAAATCACGAATGTGAGCCCAAACTTGAAGAGATTTCCTGCAAGAAAAAAACAAATGAGCATTTGACTCAGTCTCATTTGAACATAAAGGGCAAAGGGAACCCTTGTTAAAAAAAACAGCTTTGTCAAGAATAAACAATCATAGAATGAAAGACATTTTAGGAGGGATTGCTGAGTTCCATATAACAGAACACCAACTAACAGTAGGCTTGACACCTCTAATGTATTCATAGACTTTACCAACAAATAATTATTCATTGGTGCTCCAAGATTAAATCCTCTAAGGATTGAATTTGTGAATATGTGTTTTGATGTTGGATTTTTTCTTATTCCCTTTTCCACCCACATCCTATGAATCAACGATTTCCCTTTTTCTTTTTTCCTCTTTATATCCATGAGCGACGGCTGGGATCGCTAAAAACGACAAGCGTATCACTCTTGAAGAACAAAATCCACAAACGTCACAACGCATAACACATTTAGAAACAGACACTGAAGTCATCAGCGAGGACCTATGGGGTAGGGCCAAGTGTCCACTGCGTTTTCGTTTATCAAAACGACAAAGCATCGGTCCCGTGTGTCGTCGTAAGAGGTTTTTGTGGTGCCACGTCAGCATTGTATACGGTATTCGTGTGAAATTTCAGCGAGGTTTGCGGTTGGGAAATTTTAATATAACAGGAGAGAGAATCAAAGCATAAAAGAAAAGAAAAGAAAAGGGGGAGAGGGGGATATGCTTGGGCCTACAAAAAGCCTCACGAGTTTGATTTTTGAGTGCAAAGCATGTGCTTGTGTCACCAATGGTGTAATTTTAGACCCTGTTTAATTACTCGCACATATTGAGAAAAAAACAAAACAAGACAACAATTAAGCTTAAAAAATATTAGGATTGTTTCTGTTTCGTGCGTGAGGAAGACAGAATCCCATACTCACATTGCCAAACAACTTAAATTCACGTTGCCAAATAAAGTTCTTGCATTAATATTTAGTACTATCTTTTGATTAATTGAAAGTATTGTCTTCAATGTTACGGAAGAAGAAAGTATTATCCTAATTCCTAAGTGTTAGAGTAATAAGTACGGCATAATTTCCAATTAAAATGAAACTACGGCAACTTTTTCGTTCCAATCCTCTTAAATAAATGACAAAAAAGACAAAAAAAATATATTTCCTACACCTTCGTTAATGCTCCACATTTTAGTCATGCAAAGGATTTACATATATAGAGAGATAGATGAACCAGCAGGGATGGGGTAAACTTGGAAGTTTTGGTTGTTGAGATGAGTGATTCATGACGTCTAGGATGGTAAAAATTAAGAGCATTGCTAGACGGTACGAGTAAGCATGAAATGCAAGTGTTTAAAATTGATTGGTTAATAAATAAATAAAAGATAAAAAGTGAGAAGTATTTGTGACGGAAATCATGGTCAAATAATGTTATAACACACTTTGTGGATATTAATCTAGTACTAGCTAGCATTTCGATTCGTCTAGTCTTGTCTCGTACCACTGCTATGGTGGCACGCTGCTACCAACCTCTCGGCGACGCTCCAGTCACCACTCTTCTAGAGATATTGGCTGGACGTTCGACAGGTTTTATGAAAGGAGGGTGGCTTCATATGAAAATTGTGTACTAAAATTAATTTAAATGTCATTAATAATGATGTACTATAAACCACATGAGACAATGGTGCATCCTAGCCATAGTCCTAAAATTAATCCAATTCAAACAGGGACCGATTGTAACTTTCCCTGTACCAAAATAAAAGTTTGTTTAATTTTTTTCTTCCTTTTTACTAACTCAATTAAACGCAATTGTTTTCCCTTGTCACGCAAGCAAAGCAGGAGTACTTCGGGACCCCATATAATCCAAGGATATCATTGAGCAAGCAATTATAAGTTAGCTAGAGTAAAAAACTTCTCTCCTGTCGTTTTAGGCATCTCTATCTTATTATCAATTTAGATTCTTACAATTTCTCAAGTCGAAAGCATCTTAACTAGTATTGTTTTTCTTTTTATGGGAACCTATCTAATATCTATATACCTATATGCTTAACAGCAAGCATGTGTGGGCAATATGATTAGATGAAAAGTTCAATATCAAACCAAAAAAAAAAAGCTATGGGCTGTAATCCACGCCTTGATTAAAGCTCTTTCGGTGTCGGTGTATGTTTTCATCATTGTATCAATTTACCTGCGTACATTTCCTCTTCAAGTGTATATTAATTCATTAATGTTCTTGCATATGGATATTAATTAATAACCAGTTATGTGATATATTAGTATTGTCATAAAAAAGAACAAATTATATAAATATCTCTCAAGTTTGGATATATTACATGCACTTTTTTTTCTTCTTAAAATGCCTTTTTTATGCACCCCTGATGAAATCTGTTAATTAACGTTGTTTTGTTTGTGAAAGGTTGAAATTACCCTTTATAGTTTTGAAACTCTTCATTTCGTTGCTCCATCACATGTTTTAAAACCTCCAAAATGTGTTTTACTAGGATTTGAGTTCCCTCTCTAGTTTGATGGTCACCATCTTCGTTTGCTAGGATTTCAACGATCACTTTATGTGTTTGCTTGGGTTAAAAGTAGATTTCTTCACTAGTTTGAGTTTTATAATATTCGTCTGCTAGGATTATCTTCTCTTTTGGGTTCCACGATGGTGTTCGGCTTCTGCATTGGCTTCGACGATTGTGTTTAGCCGATGGTTCGAGTTGGTTGGTGTTTGTTTGCTTGTGGTTCAACCTGAACTGTGCACGATTGAAAGTTTGAATTTGTTAAGGTGTGTGTTTCATGCTTGTATTTAAACCCTAGAGTTTAGTTTTTTAATTTGGTTAATGTGATTTAAGTGGATTTTATTAGTGTTGTGGACCACTGTTATTGTTATTGTTTGAGACAATTATTGTTGTTGGGAACCACGGTTGCTGTTTGAGACAACTGTTGTTGTATTTAAACCCTATGTGTTACTAATAATAATTTTTCTATAAGGCAACAAATTCTGAAGCCATAATAGCTGTTGGAACTGAACCAACAAATTCTAGTGTTCCTCTAACCCAACAATTTGGAGTTACCTTTCAGGTATTCTTAAATCATTTCTAGTGTTCCTCTAACCAAGTTGTAAATTATTTGCAAACTAACCCAATTTTTAATTTCACTGACAAGAATCACAAACAAATATGTAGGGGGCGAGTCAGTCATCCAACCAAGAAGGCAATAATAACATAGTTGAAGGTTCAAAGAAGAGAAAAAGATAAAAACAAAGAGCCAAAAGACTTAATAGAAATTAGAATATGATTTGATATATTGTAATATTAGTTTATGGGAAGACTCTTTTTTTAAGTATAAACTTGTCTTTTGCCAAACAACTTCATGTGTAGGGGTTGTTTTATGAAAAACAAGCCTATTGTTACTAGATACTAAATAGGGCTTTGATTTTTAATTTTTTGGGATAACTTTATTTTGAAGATACACAATAGTAGGTCAATTGAGAGCGTGATTTATTTATGATTGCTTTTATTATTATGTTACGAATGAAATTGATACAAATAAAATACTTTCTTATGAATTGAATGTCTTTATCCAATAGTTTAATTTTATGATTAGTTATGAATTGATTCTTAGTATTTTGAATATAACGTGAAGAATAAGAAAGAAGAATGATTTGTGTAACTATTGAATCTTAACTTTGAGAATGAGAATGAATAATGAGAGAAATGAAAATATAAAACTACATTTACATTGAAATAATTCATTTTAAACATTACTAGGTCATACTAACTAATATCATTAATAGAAACTCACTTAGTAACAACCTAAAATAAACAGTATAACATCAATTCATTTTAAACAACCACCTAAAAATACTAATTACAACTAAAATAGCAATAACAGTTACAATTAACACAATGAATGTTGCAAGATTTCCTTTCAACCATTCACAATTTCCTTGTAAATCTAACAACTCTGTCTCCATTTGTGCAAATTCTCGTTTCATGCATTCCATATTCATCTTCATGTCTTCCATACCTGTCTTCATGCATTCCATCTACATCTTTAACTTATCATAATCATCTTCAAAAAAATATTTCAACCCAATCAAACCTATTACAACCTATGGCCTTACACGTATAAAATAAACGATTCGTATTGGATACGGTTCTGCTACATTTTATTTCCATTAGTGAATCACACACAATACTTTATTTGGTGTTTCACAAATACCACACCCCCATTAACACTGTTAGAAGATGCAACCCTTAACTGAAATATTTTGTCGAACACCCTACAAGCAACAAACAAAAACCAAAAACCAAAAACTGTAAAACAAAAACACAATGATATAATATTCTAAATTTGATAAACAATGAACAACACCACCAACAACAACACCCAACATCACAAAACAACACTCAACAACCCACAATAAAAACCTTTAACCCAAAAAACACACAAAATAGATACAAAAAGGAAACAAAAAAAATGTACCTAACTGTGAAACAAACTGTTAGACGGATATGAAGAAATCGCTTTAGCTAACAGGAATCAAACAAAAACCAACAAAGACATGAAAAATCCCTAAAATATATGATTTAAACTGTTGGTAGGGAGAAGACATGAATATTTTTGTCATAAAAATTCTCTTAAAGGATCATGTGACTATTCTGGGTAAACGAATTAACACCATTAGTGGAGAAGAAGAGATACTAGTGTAATTGGAATCTCTCAAAATAATGAGTGTTTGTGTAAGAATTAAATACGGAAGAGATGCGCATGTAACATGTCCAAACTTAGGGGGGGTGTTTATTTAATTTACTCTAGAAAAAAAAACAAAGAAAGATAAATTAGACACTCTTTATGAGGAAAACAAACAATTTAATAATTATTAACTACATATAAAAATAATTATTTATTTTTTATCCACCGTCCTTTTGTGTTTCGTTCTCTTCTCCTATCGTTTTACAATGTATTGTTAATTAATGAGCTTCTCTAATATCCTAATTGAAATTAAGAACGCAGGATATGGATATCAAGCTCAAGATTTTCCAAGATGCGTGTTTAATTAAAGTAATATATGGACCCATGGGAGCAAGTAAGTCAATATCTTCCACCCGGTAACGTTTCAATTTTTCACGATCTCACTCGTTTATAGGAAACAAAAGTCAAAATGCAAAGAATTTGCTGCCTAGATGTACCAAAAACGGGATGAAGAGTTTATTTTTCACAGCCAATTATATTTATATAGTTAACTGAAGTAGTGCTGAGTACTTCATTACATCACATGATCCCTGCTTTTTAGGTGGCTTTTTAACTTTCACCAGGCCCGTTGAATAACCCAATTTAATCAAAGTGCCCATTACTTGTTACGCCATGCCTCCTTAATTTGATTATTCTCAACGCTTATGCAAATTAACGTGGCAAGAGAAGTAATGAACTTTTCTAAGAACATCATCTCTAGTTGGGACCATTATGGTATCAGGTATCCCACTATTAAAGAAACGGAGGCAGTAAACTTCAATCTAGATCCAGTTTCTACTCAACTCTCATGCGGTAATTAACCCAATGTTAAAAGTTAAAACCAACAACAGTGTAATGAAAAGAAAAAGGAAAACGCTAACATAAGAAAGAAAATCATTTAATGAGTGAGAGTAAGTGAGAGTTACGTAGTACATTATTAAATAAGCAGGGGAGATGTAGTAAAAGAAGGTAACATTTGATTAATTGTCGTGCAGTTAGCACATTCCTCTTTGTTATATTTACAAGAGTGTTCGTAGCTTCCCCCATCATTTGGGGCTTGCTTAACGGACAAAACTGCCCAACTGCTATCCCGTAAAACCAGAAATCACGAAGCACTTGGGTCCTACATGTTCAGTTTAATCATGCCATTTAGCCCGGCTTTAATTCCTTTATAAACACCCTCCAGCTACGTACTTTCCTCACACAACACAAATCAAACATGGCCACCACTTTTCTCTCTCTCCTCTTCCTCCTCTTCTCTCTCCTCACCCCGACCCTCATTTCCTCTTCCCCTGTCCAAGACCCTGAATTTGTGGCCCAAGAAGTTCACAGGTAAACCCACATTCTCTTTTCTCAAACCTACTTGTACAACACACATCTTAATGCAATGTCTAACACAACTCATTTTCTAGTTGAAATTTATTTATTAAATGTCACAATATTTGTTAAAGAATGTGTTAGTAGCACATTAGGTGTATTTTTTTTTACCAAAAAATACAACTTTTTTGTGGACTTTGGGTGTATAAGCATGAGACACATTAATGAAATTAATGTTTTTTTTTGTGTATTTTTTTTATTTGGTGCAGGAAAATCAATGCTTCTGTAGCTAGAAGGAATTTGGGGTACTTGTCCTGCGCAACAGGGAACCCCATTGATGATTGCTGGAGGTGCGACCCAAACTGGGAGAAGAACCGCCAGAGGCTAGCGGATTGTGCGATTGGTTTCGGCAAAAACGCCATCGGAGGAAAGAACGGAAAAATCTACGTGGTGACAGATTCCGGCGACGACGATCCGGTAACCCCCAAGCCGGGAACTCTCCGTTATGCAGTTATTCAAGACGAGCCTCTCTGGATCATCTTCGCAAGAGACATGGTGATCAAGCTGAAGGAAGAGCTGACATGAACTCATTCAAAACCATTGATGGAAGAGGTGCTAGCGTGCACATTGCGGGTGGTCCATGCATAACGATACAGTACGTAACAAACGTTATAATCCATGGGATTAACATTCATGATTGTAAGCAAGGTGGGAATGCTATGGTGCGGGACTCACCACGGCACTACGGGTGGAGGACCATATCGGACGGTGATGGCGTGTCGATCTTTGGAGGGAGTCACGTATGGGTTGACCATTGCTCTTTGTCTAACTGCAATGATGGGTTGATCGATGCCATTCATGGGTCTACTGGGATTACCATCTCCAACAATTACATGACTCACCATGACAAGGTCATGCTTTTGGGCCACAGTGATTCCTACACTCAGGACAAGAGCATGCAGGTCACTATTGCTTTCAACCACTTTGGTGAAGGCCTAGTTCAAAGAATGCCAAGGTAAAGTAAAGTTAAAATCTTGGTCCCATTTTCCAAAATTGCTTTACTTGTGAAAATTGAGAAAAATAAAAGGGAGGGAAAATAGTCAAAGAGAAAAAGCTATTACTATGTGGGGGCCACTAGAGATGAAAATTGAAAAAAAAAATATGTTGGTGATGAGTGCAGGTGTAGGCATGGATATTTTCATGTGGTGAACAATGACTATACCCACTGGGAAATGTATGCCATCGGGGGAAGTGCTAATCCTACCATCAATAGCCAAGGAAACAGGTTTGTTGCACCCGATGACAGATTCAGCAAAGAGGTAAATAATTGAGTAATAAATTTAGTAAATTAAAGTGTTTTTATTATTATAATGAAATAATATTATTTATGTGAAATTGTGCAGGTGACAAAGCATGAGGATGCACCAGAGAGTGAATGGAAAGGATGGAATTGGAGGTCAGAAGGGGACTTGTTGGTAAACGGTGCGTTTTTCACGGCATCGGGGGCTGGAGCCTCCTCTAGCTATGCAAGAGCATCTAGCTTGAGTGCAAGGCCATCTTCATTGGTGGGGTCCATAACCACTGGTGCGGGTGCACTCAGCTGTAGGAAGGGTTCCCGCTGCTGATTATGACCCCTCCATTAATTCCAAACCAAAATTATCAAAAGGGAGGGAAGGGGAAACAGAATGACCCTATTAAATTAACTATGGTCATTTCTTTATAGTTAGGATGTATACTTTCCTATCATTTCCTTCCTGCATTCTTTTCTTTAGTTTTTTTTTTTTTTTTACCATTGTTTTCCACTATTTGTCTTCTTTTTTTTTTCTTTAGCTTTTTTACTTTTGGGTTTCTTCTATGGTCTACTTTTGTCTGATTACAACCTCCGCTGTAAACCTCATAGAACCAAATTTGTGAATCTGGTCTGTGAGAAAGCAAGTGCAGAAGAGTTGATATATATATATATATATGATGATTTTACATGTTTCTATGTTGAATATTGAACTCTCTCTCTTTCTCTTTCTCTTTCTCTATCACTTTCTCTCTGTGGTACCGACACATGCGCAGACACACAAGTGCAGAGTGTTGACTAAGACCAGAAAACTAAAAAAAGTGAAGGGAAGTGCATTTAAAAGAAAATATTCTAATCCCACCAATCAAGCTAAAATGATAGGTGTATTAGCGGAGCAATCCAAAAAGTTCAACGACCGATATAACTGTTAACTAATCGACAAAACAAGGTACAACTACAAACTCAGTAGAATACCATTTGCTGTGTAGGTAGTACTGGTTAAGTTCAATAATGATACTACGTATCTTGGTGAGAATATTTCTTTTTATTATTAGAAAAACAAGGCTTCATTGTGAATAAAATTTTCAATAATTTAGAACTAATAGAAAATGAGGAAAAAAAGAGTTCAGAAGGAAGAATTAAGAATTTCATGGAAAAAGAAATCTAAGATGAAAATGAGAAGTAAATATGAACAAATAATGTAGAAATTTATATGATAGCTTGTGGTTTTCACATTCTTAGGCACGTTCTCGGTGTTGGACGTGGAACTAAATATGAACTCTAAGGTGAAAATGAGGGAAAATTTGTGTTATTAATGTATATTTTTTTAATTAATTACAAACGTGTTTTTCTCTACAATTTCGTTTCTCCACATTATGTAGTTTTCAAATAGAAACTTAAAGTTATATTCTATGTATTTAGCTTTCTTTTTGTTATTATTACTCCCTCAAACTAATTTTCATTCTTTCCATAAAAGATCCGTAGAAAGAATTAAAAGGAGTGAGCGGGATGTAAAAGCTACCTAACAATAACATATGACCATAGTGGAAAGTAGATTTATGTGAGGACACTGGACACTTTATATACTTTAATCATTTTTTTACCAAGATAAATATTTATCTTTCAACCAGCAAGCAGGTGAAGCGTGAATGTAGAACATTAATAATTAATAATTTGAAGGGGAAAAAAAAAGTGACCCAATCCTCGATGGTTACAACTCCCTTCCATGAGTTTGGGGGAGTAGATGGGTAAACCAGCCACCCCAGATTCAACTTTGAGCTGAGAGCAGGTGGGTGTGGAGGAAAAAAGATAAAAATGCACATGGGTTGAGCCTCTTAATTAAGTGGAACTTCTTTTCATCGAAGTATTTGATGTATATGTGATTGTGGGTGGATATACTTAAATTAGGGGTTTGGCTTTAATATTACCTTTTTTTAAGAAAACAAAACATTCTTTTGAATATATTATTGCTGTGAGATTTATTGGACACATTTCATGATTTTTTTAGTTTTACTTAAATTTTGTCTTATTTAAATGTTGTATATATATAAACTATTTAACAGATAATACACTTCTTAAATAATTTCTTATATTTTATTTTTATTATTTAAACAAGTCTTTAAAAATTAGAAATTTGTGATATTTAACAAATAAAAACCCAGTTAAATTTTTAAAAAAATATAAGAAGTATTGAAAAAAAAATAAAAATAAGAGCTTTTTTTTTGTACAGACAATAAGAGCTTGTTTAAATCTACTTCTACATTTGTAACAAAAAAATCTACTTCTATATTATAGTCAACTTGATTTATTGAAGTTTTTTTTTTCTTATAGGGTTTAGTTTTGCTACCTAAGACCGTAACCATATTTACGGACCAACCCAATTGCATCTAGTTCAGGGTCAACCCAATTGCATCCCAGACCAATAAACCAAAAAAGGAATAAAAAAGAAGAAGAAAGAAAGACCAATCAGCGAAAGCCCAACTTGATCCATATTATTAATGTAACCCATAATCATTCGTCCCTCAATTTTTGTCTCTAGTGATTTTTTGTCTCTCAAACTTGTTAATCATATTTAGTTCCTCAACTTTTTATTTGTTCCTCAACTTGTCTCTCTTCTTTTTTTTTCAATTGTTACAAATCAATCCGTTTATCACTTTTTGTCAACTCAACTTTTATATTCTCATTTCCGTTTTCCAAATTTGGATGAATTGAATCTATTAAATTATTCTAATATACCTTTTTGTTCGATTTTTTTTTTAAAAGGCCAGAATAATATATATATATATATATATATAAACAGCCTCACTTTAGCACAAGAGGTGCCAAAGCAAAACCGACATACAGAACGTTTACAAAGTTGCAGCTCTTGGTCCTGAGATTAAGCATTACAAAAGCAAGTAAAGCTCTTGTTCGATATTTGTTAATTAAAATATTCTATATCAAATTAAAAATTTGAAACTTTTCCACCTTGAAAACCTTAACCTCATTCTACATTTGTTTTAAAGTGGACTGCATTTGTAACTTCTGAACCTTTAAAATCGTTTTGTATCACAAACTCCTAATCATTGGAATAAAAAATGATTTGTTTGAGAATTTTATATATAATTTTTTTTGGAATGATTAAAATTAAGCGATTAAAAAAATTATCAAAAAAAAAAACATACCTAAATCATATTAGAAGTAGAGGTGGCAAAAAGAACTGATCGGCCTCATTTCACCATCCACCCACAAAAAATTGACCAACTCGTCTTGTCTCACATTTTATAATATATGGATTCAAAGTGACGACTTACCTTATTTTTTGTCAAAATTAACATATCAAAATAATAATAATAATAAATGTATTTTAGTTAAATTTATCTTTTATAAATAATAAATACTTGTTAAAGAAATTTGTATATGCATAAAATATCAAAATAAATATTAATATTTTAATAAAAAACGGGTTGATAGGTTGTCCCATCCCACTTTTCTCTTAAACTCATTTTTGAAAAACCAAAGTGGGACATGTTGAAATATATTTTTAAATTTTTATATGAGTAAATAAAGAAAACTATAATAATATATACACCGTTAATTTTTTTTATACTCAAGTAATAAAATTGGTATTTTTCGAAATATGACCCAAGCCCAATTGTCAACTGTGGGCAGCGGCTATTGTTTCTTGCATTTCCACTATTACATCTTACACTTTTCATTATATTTAGAAAATTTTATTTCGAAATATAATTTTACATTTTAGAATGGACATTCCAAAAATACAAGGAGAAGTGTAGATACAATAATAAAAATGCAGGAAACAAATGTCGTGGGTAGCTATTGTCTTGGAAAAAAAGACTACCAATAGCAAGCAAATGTACTGGATCCCTCTGCGAGTGCAAAAGAAAATCTGGGCCTGGGCCCATCACCATCCATCACTGATCTTCTGAAATACTTTTCTTTCGCCTTTTCATAACTCACAGACATTGCTGTATGCCTTTACTATGTCAAATATGCTGACAGCCACATGTATTATAGATTATAGACTTAGTTTTAGTATCCTGCAAGAAACGAGGGCATACAAATTGTTTTTTCACTGCATTATAAATGTCATATTAATAATTCATAATACATGTGAATAAACATGAGAATTATATTTATTTAGATATGTATTGTAAGCATTATAAACATGTTCACATTACTGTTTTTAATTGTTTAAGCACGTTCTCTTATTTTATTCAGGATCACATCAATTGGAATTATAGAACAGAAATGATATAGAAGATTTTTCCCCTCAATGAAATTCAACGTATCATCCAATACTATTTAACATTTATAAAAATTAAATTAAAAAAATATTATTTTATTTTACAAAGCTCGATTTTTTATGAGTAAATTGAAGATAACTTTATAATAGAAAAATAAATATATGTATATTTAAAAAACAACAACAAATAAGATCATAAGAAATCACAAAAATGAAACAGACATGATTACTTGATGAAACAACTAAGATAATAAGAAATCATCAAGTTTTTTTTTTACTAAGCAAAAAAAACTTGATGAAAAAAATGTGTGGTTTAATTTATTTGAATATTTTTGTTAACGTGTAACACGCGGTGGCTGCGTGGAAGGAAGCAAAAAACTCATGCAATATCAAATTAAAAGGCATAAAAGGACAAGTTAACGTCGAAGTTTTTAACTCGCAGCAACAGAAGTAATGTCTGTGATCTGAGTAGGTTCACTTGACTTCTCTGATATGCTTTACTTGCATCGACGAATCCTCTCTTGATAGGAGAAGAAGAAATTGAATATAAATATTTAAATTAAAATTGTTTAGAAGATAAAAAAAGAAAAAAATTACAATAAAATATAATTTTGCCCTTAAACATAAAAATAACTAAATAAATTCTAGTATTTTTTTTTTAAAATCCGAAGATGAAAAGGAACAAAGATAATACTTGTCTAGTTATTCTTCTTTTTGCGTTTGAAAAAATATTTGTATCAAATTTTATATTCATATGATAATAATTTTAATCTTTATTTTTATACCCGTTGAATATCTATAATGTATACTTACTACACCATCCTTAAATGTAAAGCCTGAAAAAAAATTCTAAAATTTTAGGTAAAATTTATATCCAATATTTTGGGTAATGTAATTTATCAAATCTCATTTTATTTCTTTTATTAACTATTGTATTATTTATCAAAATTTATAGTTAATTATTTTTAATGTTTCACTATCAACATATAAAAAGACAAATTATATACCGCAAAAATTTACACAATTCTTAAAAAAAATTGCGTATTATATTTTATATGTACTAGGGTGTATTTGGTAGGAATAAAAAATAGAAGAAAATAGGCTGAATAGAAATAGAGAAAAGAGAAATAAAAATAATAAAAAAAATAAGAAATAAAGTAAAAATAAGAATGTTTGGTTTAAGACAAATTAAAAAGAAAATCATTCCATGCTTCTACCGTGAGCCATGAATTGGCTACTATTCTTTTCCTATGACTTTTGTGGAGAAAATAAAAAGATGTGAGATTCATATCTTTTTAATTTTCTCCCTACTTATTTTTATTATCTATTAAAAATATTTCATTTTTCATATTTATTTATTAAGGGTGTGCGGGTGTTATTATTCTCTTATGAGATATGTTTAATTCTTATGGCTAAAAAATATCTTTCTTTTATTTTGACCGTGAGAAATCTGACAATAAATTAAGTGTTGAACTAAATTTTATTAATTTTAAAAGTAAGAAAACTCTATTTAAACTATTAAAACTAGAGGAATTAAAATTACTTGTTTGATAAATTATAGGAAAAACACAATTACGAAAAAAAAAAATCATTTCAATAATACATCCAACAACAACTTAATTTAAAGAAGCATATTAAAAGTTCATATATGAACTTGAAAAAAAAAAGCAAAAAGGAAATAAGTAACCAATTCTTGTAAAAAAGAAAAAAAAGGGAAATAATTAATCAATTAAATTGAAGCATTGTTTTTGGCGTCTTGTACCTAAAAGTGCATATATGATAACCTCTAACTTATAACAATATTTTGAGAGGTGGACCCTAGACAACGAATAAGAAGCTGCAACGTGGGGGATTTTTCTTCCCTTATGAGTTGGAATGGATGAGAACGTGTTACTCCCTCGTTTCCTATTAATTTAAGATTCAAATTTAAAATAGTATCTAATATTATTTTATAAGATTTAATTTATAATATTTTTATATTAATTATTTTTAGATTATAAATATTTTACATTAAAAAAGTATATAATATATTGATAAGTAATTAGAAGACAAAAGAATATTAAGATAATGATAATTTTAAAAAATATAAATTTAAAATAAATTTATTCATATCAATTAAATTAATTATTTTTATTAATTTTAATACATTAAGTATCTTTTTTTGTGAAATGATAAATTAAACAACGGACAAAGTATTCCCCCTCCCCCTTAAGGTATAAAACAAAAAAGATTATGTAATAATTTAAGTTGATCTAATGATGAGAGATTAAAACAACATGAATAAAGTCATAGATTCAGATCTTAATAGATGGTAACGTACAACAAAAATCCCAATAGATGATTAGGTGAGAGTCTTTAATGTTATTTCGTCTTTTATTTAAAACTATGTTATGGCTTATGTAATTTTTATTTTATTTTCTCACGGTTTTTGGAATTTTTCTTAGGAGGTATTCTTCTTTAATTAAAACAAAATTGAAGCTAAGTGTGATTATTGTAAAAAAATTATATAAATAAAATATCTATAATGCTAAAATATAGGAACGTGAGATTACTTGTGAGGCTGATTTAGATTCGAAAAATAAGTTAAAAAGCAAATATGAGTAATGTGTGATATTTAACAATTCCAAAAAATGAAGAAACCAGTTATCACACTAGAGATAGATGATGGTATCCATAAAACCGGTTAATATTTTATAGGCTAAAATATATTTTCATCTTTTTATTTTATCAAAGACCTAACTTTAGTTTCCTTATTTTTTAATTAAGATATTTTATTTATCATTTTTAAAAAATTTATGATTTTAGTCCTTCATTTTTTAATTGAGACATTTTGTCTCTTATTTTTTTAAAAAATCTACAATTTTAGTCTTGTGGTCAATTTCAATTATTGATTTATGTATTTCTTATAAATATACATGTCTATTTATTATTCACATGATAAATATTATTTTAAAATTAGTTAATTACTAATAAGACTAAGTTATTTAAAAAATAATTAAAAAAGTACATAGACAAGCCTGAAATTAAAAAATGAGACTAAAATCGTAAATTTTTTTAAAAATCCAAAACAAAATATCTTAATTAAAAATTAAGAAAAATAAAATTATAAAATTTTACAAAATGAGAAATAAAATATCTCAATTAAAAAATAAAAAAATCAAATCAAATTTTAATAAACAAGAGATAAAAATTAAATTTTAACCTATTGTATATTAATAACATGATAAGAAAATATAAATGATCTAAGACGAGAGAAAATTAAATAAAGATGATAAGAAATATAAATAATGCTATATTGTTTAATTAAAGATAGAGTAAAAAGAGAAAAATCTTTGTTAAAAATAAAGCTTAAATATTTATCCTTTCATTGTTCAATTATTATTTTTTTCTTGGATGAATTTTTGGGCCCTTGATTGATACTCCTACCATGTTATTTCTCTGACTCATTTGGAAAGGGTGAGTTTAAGGAATGAGATGGTTTATCCTATCCATTAGCATAAGCAGTCCCTATGAGCTGAGTTGGTTTAATGGTTTATCCATTCCACGTCAAATCATCACAATACAATCCACCTAATCCCCTTTTTGTTGCACCAATCCATGTGTGTATCCATAGCGGAAACCGTTACACTTTTTATATTTTTTTATACTAGGATCCACTTGGCAATTAAAAAATTTAATAAATCTTTTTTTATATTAAAATCTGTAATTGTAATAAGAACAATTTGAAAATATAATAAGAATACTTATAATAATATTTTTTTTATAGAAATTAGTTTAAATTATATTGACTTGTCTGTTAAGAATATTTGATAACATTATTTTTTAAAATTATTTATATTACCAACAAAAATTAAGTCTAGTGGAAGAAATTAGTGGTGAATTAATTTTGAATTATTGTTAAGAAAGGTGTTTGTATTTAATATTTGAATTAATCAGATTGTCTTTAAATAAAGATATTATTTATATTTATCTATTTTTTCATATAACAAGAAAAAAATTGACAATGATTAATTGCTATTTTTTACAACTTTTAATTTCAATAATAATTAAAACTTAACTTTCACATTTATAAACTCATAGTATTCAATACGATTCGGGACAATGATTTTTAACACTCGTATTTAATTTCCAAACTTTTTATTCATTTATATTTGATTGTTTGTATTTTTTTTATTTTATTAATATGTAAACTAAAAATAGAGAAAAAAATAAGTCCTTGGTCCATATGATAATGAATTACATTCCTTAACTAAGTATTGAACTTGAATCTTATGAATAATAAAAAAAGAGTTAAGAATTATACTAAAAGTATAAAATGCGTGAATATTTTATTCCAATAACATGTTAAAAAATTAATGATCTTTTCTCTTTTTCCTTTTTTTACCCTCATTTATTCATTTTTAAAATAAAAATTCAATGTATTTATTAAAAAAAGTCACTCAAGTGTAAGTTTTGTAATACTAATTAAATATAATATATAAAATTATATCATATTATCATCATCATTATAAATATTTTTTTATTAAAATATATTTATGTTCATTTTTTTATATTTCAATTTTTTTAATTATATATATAACTAAAAAAATTTAGCCTTTTAGAAATACTCAAATGTATATAAGATTAAAAAGTAAAATAAATAAATAAATAAATAAGTAAATATTTTTTCCAAAAGAAAATAAATATATTAATTGAAGTGCCAATAATCATCTCGTTTTTTTTAGAAAACCAATAACTCTCTCCTTAATACACACATCAATGAAGATATTTGCAAAGCAACATTGACAAACCACTAAAAATTGTCTGATATGAAAATTTTCAATCTTTTCGTCTTTCAATCAAAAAGCCTATCATGATTCATGGATTAATTGGCACGATACTGCGATAGTAATGGATGGATTTTCATTTTGCTAAATAAATATCTTCTTCACAGTATTAACCTACAGCATTTCTAACATTATTTTTTTCAATGGAGTGAAATTTGTTTTGTACCATTTGAAAATTTTGTCACAAAACTTTATTTTTTTAGAAACTTACTATAAAAAGAAACAAGGTGTGTTATAATATAAAAAGAAACAAAGTATATTATTATAATATAAGAGAATCCATTCTCTTTCTTTATGAGATTTTTTTAATTATCTTTAAAGATTTTACAATACTTACTCTAAAACTATTTATTTTATTTATCCAGTAGTGGTATTTTTCGTTTCCATTCTCATCTTCAAATTTCTATTTAAAGATCGCAATCCAGAGCGTGAAGAATAATAAAAAAAAAAGATTGATTGAATTTATATTTTATGAATAAACAAAATGTGATTAAAAAGAAAAAAATATTATTTTAATAATTTTTTTGACAAAAAATAGTAGAGAAAACGTACACTCAATTTCCAACAACGCTCGTATGGCTAATCATGTACTGTATAAATATGATTAATTTTGTTTCAATTACGCATGTAATTAATCACGCAAAAATGACTAACTATTATTAGACATTTCAATAATTTTGTAACATGGTTAATCACTTGTAAAATAAAATTAATGACTATTAAAATATTTCAATAAGCTTATGATATTATTAACTAGAAAGTGAAAGACAGGGAGACAAAAAAGAAGGTAATATTGACTAGTGAGAGCGGTGGACGGTGGGCAATAATGGCGCGTGTGAATAAAATGAGACAGCAATGCGGCACGTGGTTCATTGCTCAAACAAAAGTTTCCGTGTTTTGCAACTATATATACTTTACATTCATCCCCCATGTCTGCTTCTTTCCTTCTATAATTCTTCATTGCTCTCAATTATCAATGGCTCCCCAAACCATTTCCATTCTCAACCTCTTACCAGAACCTGATGTCTTCATTCACACTTCCCATGGAACACGCATTCCAGCCCACGCACCCATTCTGGCTTCTATGTCCCCGGTTCTGGAGAACTTGATAGATCGCCCACGTAAGCATCGGAGCTCCGAGAGAATAATCCAAATCCACGGCGTCCCCTGCGACGCTGTCACCGCCTTCGTCCGATTCCTCTACTCCTCCAGGTCAGTATCTGCACAATCAATTGGTACTATATTCATTCGAATTTTCGGCGAATGTGAAATGACCGAGGTGCCCCCCGCTGCAGGTGTACGGAGGAAGAGATTGACCAGTACGGGATGCACCTCCTTGCATTGTCCCACGTGTACATGGTGCAGCAACTGAAACAGAGGTGCATCAAGGGTTTGACCCACCGTTTGACGACGGAGAGCGTCGTCGACGTGCTGCAACTCGCGCGTCTCTGCGACGCGCCGGATCTCCACCTCCGCTGCATGAAGCTCCTCGCCAAGAATTTCAAGGCGGTGGAAGCAACCGAGGGATGGAAGTTCCTCGTGAAACACGACCCCTGGCTCGAACTCGACATTCTCCGCTTCATCGACGAACACGAAACAGTAATTAACTAATCAACACAATCAATTAATTAATTTTCAAACTGAGTGAATTTTTCTTAGTCCAAGATCAGAGATTAATTTTGTTTGCTCGCGATGCATGATGGTCGCTGATCAAGTTTTGCAAACATTACCAAATTGAGTGAAATGAATTATAATTAAACTGTAGTAGTATTGCTTATTTATTGATTGTTTGACAGAGGAAAAAGAAATCGAGGAGGTATAGGATGGAACAGGGGATATACGCGGAGCTGAGCGAGGCGATGGAGTGTTTGGAACACATATGCTATGAGGGGTGCACCCACGTTGGACCGTACGACGCGGAGGTGAAGAGGGAGAGGACGCCGTGTGGGAGATTCGCCACGTGCCAGGGTCTTCAGGTTCTGATCCGCCACTTTGCCACGTGCGAGAAGAAGGTGCGCGGTGGCTGCGTGCGGTGCAAGAGAATGTGGCAGCTCTTTCGACTCCATTCCTATGTTTGTCACGACACCGATTCCTCCTGCAAGGTTCCCTTTTGCAGGTAATTTTCATTTTTAAATTGAAATTAAAATACACACTCGTGTGACTTGTGACTTTCTTTGCTGTTTGCGCGTATAATATTAGTAATAAATTGTTTGCGCGTATAATATTAGAAACTCCCCACCTTTTCATTTTGGTTCGAATTAAACAAACTAATTCATTCCATGCACACAAAATTAGTTTTACATGACCAGTTTTATTTGTTTAATAGCAGGACCATGACGAAAATTAGCTTTGATGCACCTTTTTAATTTCTGTGATGAGTTTATGTTTTTTTGAGCTGTGCCACCGCAGAAAGTTCTACTTATTATTTTGATAAGGAGTTATAGTCCATGATTAGTTGGGATATTGCTGTTTAGTCTCAAAGGAATTGGATTTTTTAGCAGAGGGGAGCATAAATCGTTTTCATTTGAGAAATAATATAATCTGGTTGTGATATTATATCTGATTCCCTTGCCCGGTTACTTAATTATTAAATCTAGGGTATGATTCAAAAAAAGAAATTATTAGATTTGGGGTCCCATCATAAATTGTTTCATGTTCATCAACGAATTAGTTTTCGTGTTCTCTACCCTGTTCTTGATATTTTTCAGGGCTATGTATAGTTGGCCGGCTCGTGTCTTTATTCAATTGGTTCACCAACTCATCATTTATCACTCTGCCATTCTTCACCACCACCAGCTAGTGCCTAGTCAATTCCTAGTCACGGCTTTGTTACATTTCATATACCAAATTCACTTATGCGATCCATAAATTCCATAAGACTAACGTGGTGTCTAGTTATTAGATCTACCTCCCCTTGGAGGATCATGTGTCAAAACATGCCAAACATATATCAGTGCATGGGACCCCTACGAAATAAAATATCCGTGGTTGGTGATATATTTCTACTTTCTTCATTATAGAAAGAAAAAAAAAAGCCTACTAAGCTATTAACATAAATTTGACCTTTTTTTTCCACCTAACATATTCTTTAACACATTATTTATCATTGATTAAAATTTAATGAAAACTATAAAATTATGAAAAAGACTCATTAAGTAGAATACAAAATCCACCAAAATTTATAATTTCCAACAGATTTCAATCAAAGAGAGTATTATAAAATATGTTCGTAGTATTTTTCTTTTATCAATCATCCCTCTAATTGATTGCTAGATTTACAATACAAACCAACGAACATTACTTACTCATCAAATCAAAACATTAACAAATGCTAATATTCTCATGCTTATCTCAAAAATCATTTTTTTATTCATGTATGAAACTTTTCGAACCAAATTGCATTGCTCTTATCTTAAATTAACAAGTTGAAGTTGTCTAATATAACGTCCATTTTCAGCTGGTGGTGCACCCCAAAGCCCATGTCGCTGTCCTTGTTTTCTTCTAATCCTTTGATGATTGTCTTGTCTTATCTTTTTTGAAAATTGCTCAATGTGTCACTGTGGGTTAAGAATTAACATTGCTTTTTTGGGTGAATGTGACAGGCAATTTCAATTGAGAATGCAGCAAGAGAAAAGGAAAGATGATGCTAAGTGGAAACTACTAGCGAGGAAGGTGGCCTCAGCCAAAGTCATGTCTTCATTGTCACTGCCAAAGAGGAAGCGAGATGAAGAAACAAGAGTGACGATGGACAATCCCGGGATTAGAAGTTTTAAATTACTATGAATATTCTTATAAATAATGATGTATAGGACGGTGTGTTCCGTGTTAGATACTTGATAGAGCAGTTTCTATAGGGAGAGAGTATTCTGCTTGCCGGTTTGTTCTGTGTAAAAGCAGGGTTTTTGATGGTGTGAACTTCTTGTACTTGGCTCTTTTACTTGAGAAAATGGTAAATTGAGTGGTACCTTGAAAGTTGTAACGGTAAATTTTGTTTGTTTGAACCTCATTTTGCGTTGTCTGAGCATTTGAGAATATTGTAAAGCTAGTGTTCAATTTGATGAATTATTTGTGTAGAATATTCAAATATTCATTTTAAATAGTTATATTTATACTTGGAATGGTAGAACAACTTGAGTGATTGTTTATTTTTATTATGTCATCTCATATTTTCTGCAATTAGAAATCAGAGGTAACTAAAAAACCAGACACATCATTAGAAGGTCTTGAATATTGAGGAGAAAAACATGATTGACTAAAAAATTAGATTAAAAGGTTTTGAATATTTGAGTTTTTGTTGAGGAAAAAAACATGATTGACTAAAAAATTAGAGATTCCGTGTTAAAGGTCTCCAATTTGAGTTTGGTAGAAAAAAAATATGATTGAAAAATAAATATCATTAAAGGTGATTGATTATGATAAAAATTAATCATTAATAAATTAGTAAATATTTTGTATTAATATCATGATTATAAAAAAATTTAAAGATTTGATCATGATTTAATTATTGCAAATGTTGGGGAAGATATATATATATATATATGTTGGTTGTAACTTGTAAGAGAACTGAATACTAGTAGTATCTAAAAGGAAGAACAGAATAGTGTGAATGATGATTACAGTCCTTAATTTTGAAGTCAAAACAATAGGTAATGGCCTGCATATTAGTCCCACAATGGCACAGACTGACACACATTGGTCCTACGAAATAGCCAAAGAGGGGATCATTTGTAAAGCAAAAGGAAGCCATTGGGGCGTTAGTGATGTTCTTCAGGAACCCATTTACCAAGCAACTCGACATTTGCTTTAGTATGTAGCACAGGCCGTTGTCCTAGACAAAGTTAAGTGCATGAATTTAAATTGAGAGGCACTGCCGAAAGAACATTATAATACCATTGACTATTTTGAAGCCCGTCATTGTGGAAAATGTGGTCAATATGAAGCAAGCATTAGCCTAGGGTTCCGCTAACTTGATCATTGAGGAAATATTTGTGTCACAACGGTTTGTGAACGGGTTATGATATTCTCATATTAAAAACGTCATATGACTAATGTCACTTACTCATCAATTCTACTCATTACTTGATTAGGAAAGTAAAAACGAAGTCCAATTCTCCCACTTGGATGAATCGGAATTATTTGTAAAACCTGTAAACATAAGATTTACATCAAGTGGTTTTTAGTGGGATCCACTAAACAAAAGAATGAAAAGAAAGTGGTTTTTATTTAGTTTTTACACATATAATTTTAGTGATTGTTTTAATCAAAACTTATTTCTTCTAATTTGAAAATAAAGGAGAGAAAAGACTGAAAGACTACGAATTTATTAGGTGAAAAATAAATAAATTCTCTTGAATATGCTTTTATCTTTTTTAATTTTTAAAATTATATTTTATAAAATATTTTTCAAACACTATTTTTTAGATAATAGAAATAGAAAAAGAAGATGAAATAGTACAAAAGAATGAGTAATAAAAAATTAATATAACATAAAGATGGATGTTTTAAATTTTTATTTTCTTGTGTTTTAAAAAATAGAAAACTCTTATTAACATTTTAAGAGAGTAAGAACTTACCAAAAGTGATCAATTAGGTTGTTTGACAAAGATTGATGATCGACAAAATTAATAGGTATTTCATATTAATATCATGATATAAAAAATTCTTACATCTTTCCTCTACAATTGAAACAAGATTTCTTAAAAAATTGTTGTATAATAGAAAATAATATTTTAAAATGTTAAATAAATTGTTTGATATATCATAAATTTTTAGAATGAAAGAAAAGAAAATAAAAGAGAATAGAAAACACAAATAAAAATATTTTTTTATTTGATTGAAAAAATATCTTCTAGTTTTTTTCTCATTTTATTTTTGTTTTTTTTCCATTCTACCGAATTTAGGATGTATATAGTCAATTTCATTCTCACAAAGAAAAAAAACATTCTCACTGCTGCTTACATCATGGCATGGGTCACCATTGATTTAGTGTAGTCAAATAATAATAATAATAATACCACAAATATAGTCGATTTCGTTCTCACTGCTTCTTACATCATGACATGGGTCACGTTTGATTTAAAATAATCAAAATATAATAATAGCGTGGAAAATCCTAACAAGTGTGATTTTGGTTAAGAAATTAAAAATAAAAAATTTTACTATTGTGATTTTATAATAATAATAATAATAATAATAATAATAATAATAATAATAATAGGTGTGGCAAAATGAAAAATGTGGCCTCCTACCCTCTCCACGCTCTTGTTATGTCTTGAAAAATTGAGTTACTTTTGAAATGCATATTTTCTCTATTTTTTTAAACCCGGGATCAAATATTAAGTTGGAATGGGATATTATTAAGCTACCAATTATATTCCAAAAAAAAAAAACAAAGCTACCAATTATAGTTGAATCTAACGAAAGGATTTAATTAATGTTTTACAAAGTAGCGAATCGTATCTTTAAATCTTATTAAGAGATTTCAAAACAAGATTGCATGACAGAATTGAGTTAAATAATTTTTTAGACTACATAGTTTTTTTTTAAGAGAATAATGCTTAGGTCATGATTTCATTAATAATGATAGAATGAATACAGTAAGGAATACTTGTAAAATCATTCGAACAACCATAAGATATGGCAGCCTTACTTAGGTATGAGTCATCATATTTAGCATGCCTCCTTATAAACTTAACAGAAAAGTTTGAATTCATGGAAATAATATCTCAGCACCTCCAAAGTTCAGCTTGTCCACCACAGTTTTGTAGTCCAAGTCGAAGATGACTTAATGGAATCCAAAAATATGTTTTCCCCATATGAGTGTTAGGGAATTGAGGAGAGTAAATATTGGAGAGATTTATATCAATAAGTCATGAGGAATTACACCAAAAAACTTAACACCATATTTTAATCTAAAATCTTAAAACTTATATTTATGGATATTGTTCTCACTTATATGACACTCAACTCTCACTTTTGACTTCACCTTACACATAGTACTCCAACAAATAACACATACAGTTACAATTGAGACGAGTGAAAAAAAATGTTTATATATGTGAATTATTTGATTATTACAGATAAAAAAATTAATAATATGTGAACCCAATATATTTTTTGACATTGGAAAATTGGAACTTGGAAGACTCCTTGTTTTTGGTTGTTTAACACTCCCAATATAAACTTGGAAGCTCACCATTTTTTTGGGTACACTTTTACGCTAACCTGATTCTTTTGGGTCTTCAAAACTGAATTGAGTAATTTTATCGAGCAAGAGGTTGTTTTGGGTTTTGTGTTTAACTAAGCATATGATTTTCGGGTTAACATGACAACATGATCGATTGATCATTGAACACAGTTCTATTGCTTCTTGCAATGGAGTTTGTCACTTAGCTGGATCCTATGTAGGATGTGGAAATATTAATAACGAAAAGATTTTAAATAAATGAACTTGAAAGTTGAATAAGAAAATATATCTCATGATAAACAATATTGCTATTTGTTGACGTTGAAACAATTTAAGCTACGCTAATGCTGATCCAAAAGGGAAAGACCAGACAGTGGAGGGCCTAGGCAGTAAATCAGTGTGATTTGTATTTCTTTAGTAGAAATCAGGATATTTGAAATGTTACAGTAGTATGCAAGCAATCAAACTAAAAGATTTATGTGATACAAACCTAACAATTTGATGGATAACTAGGCATACAAATATTATTAATTAGGGGGCACGAAGCAATCCCTTACGCACAAGCAAATTAAACAACAATCAACGTAGATCAAGGTTGAATATTCATGTGAAATATTTAAAGCTCGTCTTTAGGATATGATGAATGTTCCCTTGGTTTGCTAGAGGACTTTTTGATTGGATAGGAAGCTTCCATTGCTATGCCACAAAGACCTTTCTTGACAGATATGCTCCTTTTCATTCTAATGTAACCCTTTTCTCCCCATTCGGATCCCCATGAGTTCTTCACTGTCCAATATTTGGTTCCATCTTGAGTTGTTCCATAGCCCACAATTGCTACCCCATGATCCAGAGCAGTGCCACAGTTTCCCGTAAATACTCCCTGTAATTAATTATTTGGAAACTAAGTTCAGATCGCTCACAAAGCATTTTGTTTAGAAAGCTAGATAATTAAGAATAATTAATGTTTGTTGGTGATTGCACTTTGATTTAAAAAAACCATTCACAAAAAAAGTTTGGTGGTGATTACACTTTTGTGATCTTCTCCATAAGACAATCCTATTCTAATCGAATAAGACTGTTATAATCGATAAAACTATCGGGTATTAATTTAAAGCGGTAGCATATTAAAATTAAAAATCTTGTGAAGAGTGGATTAAAATTAAAAATTCACCTCTGAATAGAACTGGAAGTCAATTCCCCCAGCTTCAATGGCTACCGATACAGGTTGATGGGCAACAGCTTTGAGCAATGCGGCCTCATTGTTCACGGGGACATTCTCATGGCCATCAATTGACACTGCAGGTTCATTCACCTACAATATGGAGTGGTTTTTTTTTTTTTCCATCTTAAAATTCCTAACCAATCAACTAATTTTGATTAATATATTAAGCACAATAGTTAAAGATCAGTGTGCACCTTTGATGCATCACAAGTTCCATCTTTTGCTTCATAAGGGTAATTGCTTGCTGTAGTTATACCGTATTGCTTGATAAACTCGAACGCAGATTCCATTAACCCACCATTGCATCCTTGATTTTGTGTAGTGTCACAATCTACAAGTTCTTGCTCAGACAAGGGAACTAGCTTATGTGTCTTGATTTGGTTAATACCTTCAACAGCTACAATAGTTGAAAACGCCCAACAACTACCTATAATAAGGCATAAGAAAACAAGACTTCTATTAATTACGGAATGTTTGGTGTGCATCAAGGATATGCAGAAGCAGATAGTTAGTCATCAATTAATTATTTTTTAGGTGTAAAGATTATTGAAATGAACATTACCTCTTTTAAAAGAAAACTTTTTTTTTTTATACATAATCAAGAATCTAAACTTAGTTAGCATGAGACATTGTTGGTAAACAAACAAAAATAATGTTAGGAATCATGGGAACCTGCTATGTCATTAAATAAATATGCATAAAGTTAAAAAGATAATTATTACTTGACAAATAAAAGTGACAAGAATTTTACTCTTAAAAAACATTGTTTTCCCATTTAACATAGGAAAAAAATATATATATGGGCACCCAATATACATGCTATTCAACACATGAGAGATAAAATAAAAGAAAAATATGTGATAGGAAGTAAGAAATATGAGAGATGAAAATAGGGTGTTTAAAGAAATGGAGTATCCAAATATCATGATTCTTTTAATTACATATATATCCTCTAATTTTAGAGAAGTTAAATATTATCTAAGTGACTATGCAGAAAAAATGTTAATATTTTTGCTTACCGCATTGGCCTTGATCCTTTACATCAGTGACAGCACCTTTCTTCCTCCAATCTACGGAAGAAGGAACCCTGTCAACGTTCTGATACATGAAAGTACCATTCCCACGTGGCGTGCCTCTGAACATTCTGTGATGATTAACCTTGGAGCCAGCATAGATGCTCCTGAATTCATGGTTGGTCATGTCAGCGAACCTGTTCAACTTCAGCTTGTAAGGCTTGTCCATTTTATTGGAACTGTGGACATGCATCACGTTGCCTTTGAACACGTTGAAGCGGTTGTGCTTCTCATCGAGGCTTCGAGAAACCGTGTGGTGGCTCCTCCATCTCTCGTACAAATCCCACAACCCTTCCTCGGATTCCAGGTCCTTTTCATTGAACTCAAAGCTCTCAGCAACTCTCAGAACCAAAGCAAAGGATAGAGCAACAAAAAAAACTTTCTTTACTTCCATATTGTTTTTGCTTAATATCAATTCAATGGAAAAGATGGGGAATAGAGAGAGCATGGAGATGTTTTATATAGAGAAATGAAAACCAATTAGGCACTAAATGAAGTTACAAGTTTCTTATGGGCATCAACAAACAATAATGATGAACATGCAAGGTTGTTATAGTGACATTAATTTGATTATTCTTAAGTACATTTCTGTGGATTTCAGATAATATATAGAATGAAACTTAAAGAGAATTTTCTCATTGGGGAAAAATAAATTGGTAGATAGGTTCCTAATTTAAAGCTTTATGTCAAAGTACCTTATATTGAGTTATTGAAGGATCATTTTTCGGTTGCATGGCGATTACGCGATTACCTTAACGATGGTATTGAGCATGGTTGCTTCTGGTTTTGAGCCACTATGTCAGTGTGTGGAGTGCGGTGTTTTTATCCGTAGCCTACGTGATCGCTTATGAAAGCAGTGTAGTAACATGTACAAAACAACAAAGTGCAATCAATTTTATGTAGTACTTCCCAACTGAATAACTCTTTACGGTGCATGTGGAGTAACATGGTAAAAGTGATATGTAGCGAAAACTGATGTCATTAATTTTACGGTCTAATTTGCTTGAAAATAGCAATGATTACGGCTGGAATTTGGTAACTGAAGTTACATACGGGGAAGATGATGAGATTTTAAAATTTGATTATTCTATTAGAAATAAAAAAGAAAATTTAATTATCTCAATCTCACCTAGCACATGTAGGTAATTTCCCATGGAAAAATTTGTCTATAATTAAAATTCGTCAATAATTTTCTACGAGAAATCTGTTGGTAATCAATGGCCAAATCCGTTGATAATTGTTGTCGGTAAAGATCCGTCATTATTATTCCCTATGATCATATTGCAGACGAATTTTTGTCTGACAAAAATTCGTTGGTAAAATCGAAATACCAATGGATTTTAACCATTACCGACAGATTTTCTTACAGTGTATCACTTCCTTTTCCTTGTTTTCTCAATACCCAACTACTCAGATGTATTTGGTGATCAGCTTTTCATACAGTTTATGTAAAATCAGTACTACCATTAAGTTAAAATTGTTATAGGTTATCTCCAACGCAATATTAAGTTGAAGGAGCTCCATTTGAGATGTGCTAAAATTCTGTTCTCATGCAAATAAATTTGTAACTAATTGGTAGGTAAGTCTAGAACTTCAAAATTTCAGTTTTATTCCTGTTGAAATTGGTATTGAATATTTCGTGGTTACTTGATCATGAGTTGGTTAGCTAATTTGACAAAGGCTTGGAATTCTAGATCTTTTTAGGTAAAAGGAAATGTTTATTTTTTACAATTAAATTAGGAGAACTTTTATTGCCTCTTTTGAATTTAAGAGTATTTTTTATTTTTTTACATGCATAAAATGAAAAAAGTATGATTTAATATTAATTATTTGAGTTTTAAATAATGAAAATATATTTGAAATTGTTTCATTCCCCTTACGGTATCTGACCAAAAAAAAATGTTTGTAGTCTTCGTGATTATCATTTGACTCCAATGTGACACGCTTGCTAATTCCTTGCAGCAAAGAAACACATTAGCGTAATGCATTGGACTCTACCAAATCACTAGATAAATCAAAAATTAACTAATAAATAATAGTTCATGCTCACGGATTGTGGTCAACTCTATGATCCTTGATTTTATGAAATCGTGAGATTAGTTGCGTGCCTTAATTGCTTTGAAAGAGCTTTTTTTTTTTTCCCCATTTCCCCTCCAGCTCTTTTGTTTATCAAGACGTACTCTTACATGTGTAATCCATTTATTTCATGTGTTTTTTTCTCTCTTACTGAATTGTGTAGTTAGTTGGAGAAGATTCAATTTTTTCTTCTGTAAATCATCTACAAATCGTGCATAGTTAAGGCCATTGTCAACAATCTTCTAAGAACTAGTCATGTTTTAACAATTGCATACACATGCCTCCTGAAAAATAATTATGAAAATTTGTGGCGAATGTCGTAAACCTTAATGATCAAAAGAGTATATTTCTAAGAAAAATTACTGATTAATTATATTATTTGTATATTATAACCACATTCTGTATATAAATTACCATACGTTTTGTAGAAGGAGCAAATATGGATGGGGGGTATAATATGAGCATTTCATTTGTGAATTTTTCAAAGCTTATTCCCTCAAAAGAAAAAAGAAGCTTGCTTTTTTTTTAGAGGAAGAAAACTTAACTTTTTAAACCATGAATCAAACTTTTCTTTTACTAAATAAAAAAGTTAAAGAGTTAAATGATTATATCCTGATATTATAAAATCAATTTCCATTACCATTCAGTCACAAATAACTATTTCATGAATAAAATTAGTGCTGGAACATGATACAAATACCTCGCTACAACATTCCTGCATAGGTTCTTTACTGCAGCAGTCCTGCAAAGTCCACACTGCGAGATATGAAAACAGTAAATCAGTCAGGAGCCTCATTCCTGTCTGTCCCCACTGCAGCGAGGTCTTTGTATCCTGAGTAGGTGTGCGATGGCAAGAAACATAAATTTCCAATAAATTCCAGAATTTAACAGATTCTGGAAACTAATTTGCCAGAAGTCTTGGATAGTTTCTGAAAATTAATTTCTAGAAATGGATATTCTTTGAAGAAACAAATACCAAAAACTGGAGTATATATGTATCGATGTAGTTAGCATTACTCATTAAAAATGACAACTTGCAATAGCAGGTTAAGTTACTTGTTAATAGTTAATTGGACAATATATTTACGTTGAAGACAGCCTGCCAGTGACATGTCATCAAATTTTGCCAATTCAACATTAGTATTTAGTAAAACAGAAAGGCTTCATGCCTTCATCACAAATTAGTCTCTACTCATGTTTCACTTGAGACTGAGACTAGTTTATTTAAATGAAACATCGTTAAAAAAACAATATATATACATGGTTCCTGATTTGAATGGTATATTATACCTTGTATGAACATAAAACAGTGATAAAGAATTCAGCCACCCAATCTGAAAACTGTACAATTGAGCAGTACCACACCGCTTGCATAGATGCAAACCTTTATCTATTTTAGTGTGGTCAAACCTCTGCACGTATCCAAAGAAATGAAAGCCAGTTATGTCCAGACGCAAACAATCCCATTCTTATCAGCTGAAGCTAGGGGTTTTGCAATTCCGCTCCACCTACAACACAGAACAGAGGAAGTGTGTTCCTTCAGAGTACTGACTATATCACCTTTAGATATTGACCAAATATAGACAGATCCATCAGCAGACCCAGCAGCAACATGATTGTCATCTGGGCTGATACAGGAGCGACTCCAATTAGAAGCCACTCTGTTTCCCATGGCTTTTAATGTGCCACAAACTTCCAGAGATCGCACATCAAACAAATTGTGTAAATTGTCCCTTCCACTGGTCAGTACAACATTTCCATTTCGGGAAAGGGATAGTGACGTGACTGCAAGTGAATGGGCAGCAACCTCACTAAGTAACTTTCCAGTTTGAATGTCCCATAGCCGAAGGTTACCATCAACATGCCCAGAAAATATGGTTTGACCATCCATGCTGAAGGAAAGAGAATTGCAGTTGCTGCGAAAAATTACTGTGTTTGTGCAGTAACCTTTCACTAAGTCCCAAACTTTTATGGTACGATCATAGGCAGCACTGACAACATGACGACTTGAAATCTTGCTGACATCAACAGCACAAACTTTATCAGTGTGGCCAGTAAGGGTATGACGGACACGACCTGAGTTGACATCCCATACATACAAGTTGTTTGAGCTGCTTGCAGCAATGACAGATTGATTATCGTGGGTGATTGTGAGATCCAATACTGAGCCAAGGCAGCCATGAAGAGTAGAACTTAAGGATCCTGTATTTGCATCCCACATTTTAACTAACCGATCCTGTCCCCCAGTAATCAATTTACTGGAATTGTACTCAAACAACATGGAAGCACAACCACCTTCATGTGCACGAAGCCTGTATTTACATGTGGAAGGGATGTTTGAATCAAAAAAGAATTCAGCACCTTCTTCACTTCGGCGAACTATACCATCCACCTGCTGCCTTGCAAGTTGTTCTAAACCACTGGCCCTTAGTTTCTCAACCATCTCTTCATACAGTGTGTTGGCCTAAATTGATAGGAACTAAATTATTAATTAAGTAGCATATGTAACAAGAATTAGCATGTGTCATCACAGTTTTGTGAGGATTATACACATAAGAAACTTGCACTACTAATGTAATTATCATAGTGATTCACTTCTATCATGCATAGACTTTTAAATAGATAAATCACTGACAGACAAGTTTCAGATGTCAAAAAGTTAGTTCAGAAGTACATGGAAATATTGGCTTAACATTGCTGAATCAAGCAAAATGACATTTAAGAATCAGAAGCAGATGAAGATCAGCAGCACTTAGTTCGAATAATACAGAGAATGGGTACCAATACCGATGTTGTTAAATGGCGGCACCATGGCTGCCATGGCGGAATGCGTGGTGGATTTTTTGCCAACTGCTATAGGCAATTTGTGATGGCGGTGCCATAGGCCACAATGAGGTGTTCTGCCATATTCCACCATCCGCCCTTGATATAACACTAACCAATACTAAATATCTACATGGCGGAATGCGTGGTGGATTTTTTGCCAACTGCCATAGGCAATTTGTGATGGCGGTGCCATAGGCCACAATGAGGTGTTCTGCCATATTCCATCATCCGCCCTTGATATAACACTAACCAATTCTAAATATCTAATTCCAAAAGTTCAAATGGCAAATAACAAGATATTGTACCTCATTTAGGCGTTCAGCATCCTTCATCTTTTCTAACATCCAGCGGTCAATCAACATCTTGTTTTCAGCTTCAGCTTTATTGGCTTTAGTAGTCATCTGCTCCAGTTGTGCTTTAAGTTCAGAATTCTCACTGACAACCAGTTCCAGAGATTTAATTTTTTCTTCCAAGTCCACCTTCAATTGAGAGCACTCATCCCTGCAACGATAATTTAAAACTCACAATCATTTGCCACAAGCTAAGAAAAAAGAAAGAAAGAAAAAGAGTATGGAATTGGAAGGCCATTAAACACATAAGAAACATAGAGCAACCTCAATTCAGTCAACTCCTTCTGCAGATCAGCCAATGCATTTTCTTTCTCTTGAAGAGACGTTTTCGAAGCTCTGGACTCAGCTACTTCCACAACAAGTTGCTCAGACAGGCGAGATTGAGCTTTGTAGCATTGCTGAAGTTCCATTTGAAGATTCTCTGCTTTCTCTTTCCACTCAGAGCCCTTCAAAGATATAAATACATACAACATTAAACTCAATAAAAGCATTTCAATTGATAAAGACACAGACCATGATCCAAGCAACAATATTAATGCCCATTATAAAATGCGGAATTGAAGATGGATAAAATTGTGGACATGAACTATTTCTATTGGAACCGATGATTGAACAAATTTCTAAGACATAATTAGGGATGAAAATCAGATACAAATTAGGTAATTCCTAAGAAACATGAATATATTGTTGATAGAAATTATAGAGAGATAACCTGAGAAACGATGGGTCTAGAAAGAGCTAGAACAGTGGGAGCATGAGCAGCTTCCTCAAGCAAATGGCGCTTCCGCAGAGCCTTCAAAGCATGCTTGATGGCTTCACTCGCAATTTCTTCTTGCGACTTGCGTGCTTTCGCCATTGCTGCCCAAAAAACAGAATCCAACCACCAAACTTTTGAATTCCTGGAATTTTAAAAATTAAGAGAAACTGTAAGCAGAAATTGCAATTTATGATCCACAAGAATGATGAAAATTAGATGAAATAGGGTTCTTGAAAACAATAATAGGGTCCCACTCCAGGGGCATTTTCCCAAATCTCCACCATCAAAATCTTGGGGCTCCAGGCCCACAGTACATTTAGCATGTGCTATTTACACATCCACATTTAGTTACTCACTCCCTCTTTCCCGTAAACTACCCTCCCAATTCCTAAACACACTCCCTCATCTCTTGCTCTCTCCCATATAAGTTACAGTGATGTAGAGAGGTTAGTATATATATACATATGGGAAACAGATAATTGGCACAGCACAAAAAAAAAACCATTCAACATCATTACTAATATCCAAATTTGAGAAATCAATCAAGAGCACTGAAAAGCGTTTCATCAATTAAAACTCCAAACAAGAATTAAGCATAGCAATAAATAACCACCGTAACGTAATCGACTTCCTCCCCAGCTCTTAGATTGCGGATAGAAAGGTGTAACGCCGGAAAAGTGATTGGAATAGGAAAAAGTGAAAACGCATGCAAGGCAAGGGAATGAATTTTTTTAGATAGAAAAGAAAAGGGAAAGTGTACACCTAGGGTAGTAGGGTAGCTTTAGCTAAATTTGAAAATAATTTACCAATAATAGTAAATACAGACAACTAATTAAAAATTATAACATTATCATTTTTTATTATTATAAATAGTGATCTTAAAAAAATAAATATTCGTTACATATTATAAATATAAAAAATTGTAAATTGTGAAATAATAGTGTAGTTAATATTATTAGGTATTCAAACCTTAAATACTATAATGATGATAAAATAATAGTAATGAAAAATATTGTTTCTTCTTGTTTATAATAGTCAAATATGTATCCGATGAGACTCCAAAAAAAAGAGAAAAAATCCCAAAAACAAAAAAAAAAAAGAAATGTATTCAATGAGACAAAATTTAGCTGGTTTATTTAAACTTAATTTTTTTAAATAAGCATTTTAAAAAAAATATTTTTTTAACGAGTAGATTGAATTTTTTTTATCAAAATAAACATAATATATTTTTTAAAACAAAAATAATTTAAACAAATACACTAATTAAGAAAATAGAATTTTTTTTTCAAGAAATAAGTATAAGCAAATTCACCCGATAATTTTCCAGAAAACCAATATAAGAAATAATCAAAATTCATATTTACTACAATACGAGTGGTTAGTAATTAATGCTTATTTTTACACAAAAATCACATACAAATTACTAAATTTTGTTACTGCATCAATAAATTGCAGGTAATGAACCAACTTATATGAATCTTAGTATTCCAAATTTTGTATGTGATCCAGTATTAATAACTTCTGTTAAAAAAATTGCTGCCCCAATTCAGGCAAGTTAACCTTATTTGCAAAATTAAACCATATCTTAAGAATGTGAAGAAGCTACAAGCAATAATATCAAGAGAAGCTAATTTTAAATTAGTTTGAATAAGAACAAGGAAGGTTTTATCATGTGAAATTTTACAAGTCATAATAAATCGCCCCCTTCAGCCTTTAGCCTTAAGACTAACACTAAAACAAGGTTAGAGTCTCTTGAAATCCCAACATATCCAAATCTACATGAACAATGCAAGAATCTACGCCAACAACATTAGCATCCTGTAACACACCCCACCCCAATGTGAGTAACTATGTGTATCTTTGTACTATCTCTCTCCCTATACCAATCCCATTACCAATTATTCAGATACTTCAAGATCTTCAGCGAGCTCGAATTTTATCCAGCCAGTCAAGGCTCTTCCTCGTCCTCCCAAAATGAACATCAACACTTTTCCGGGATTTATCGTGGTTCTCTTTGTTTCTTTGTGATCCTGCCACATGGTCAAAAGAGATCCTTGATTTCTCTACTGTTTCAACATTACTCAACTTATGCCCTTGAAATTTCAGTTGTTCTTGTTTATCAGTGCTTTTCCTTGGTTTGTCCCTTAGATCAGCACTCATCCTTGGAGCTTCAAAACAATCAACACTTCTTCTGGCTTCTTCAACTCCACCTATGCTTCTCCACAAAGTTTGCCATTGTGATGGTGACTTTTCTATTATCGATATGAATTTTCTGAGATGTCGAAGGTATTCTGGATAGAGTTCCAGATTACAGTGGTTCCCTCCTTTGAGCCATAAAGGTTCATACTTCTCTTTACAAAGTTCCCACAAATGCTTGCCATGAGAGCAATCGACAACCTCATCATCGGTTCCCTGCAAAAAATATAAGAGTGATTGTAAATTAGTTAAGCAATACTTGTACTCAAAAAATAAAGATAAGAAAGCCATAAGTGTAAAGTCACTATTTACAAAGAAAGCAATTTAACAATTGGATACAAGCCATAAGCTCTTTTGAGAGCTTCTCTACTGGATATATACTCTATATTTCCAGTAGAGAAGCTCTCAAAAGAGCTTATGGCTTGTATCCAAACAAGCACTATATCTGCAACACACAGATATCTCTTGTATCCACATTCCACAACACTCCAGTGTCTCAATGCCAGTTAAGTCAGCTTCAATGAACAGACTCTACTTTACTAAGTTAACAAGCTCATGCTAATGAAAAGTATTGTTCTCCACTTATCAGCTATCTGTATCTTGGTTTTCATTGAAATTGTCAACAGGGAAAAAATATGCATACTTGAATTAAGAAAAAGGCTAATTTATCATTTTGAACACGATGCTCCAAGGCAAGCACTATGAGTTAAGGACTGCAACAACTACGGGAATTGTTGATGGGATACCAGTTACAACTTACAATAACCACAGAAAATATGATAACATCCATATGATAGCAATAGAAAGTGAATATTCAATGTAATAAATATTGAGTGCTTACATGAATTATCAGCACTGGACACTTCACCAATGGAATTTTGTCAATGTTCTGTGCAAGAATAACACAACTTTGTTCAGGTCCATGTAAATAGTTTTCTAGAGAAAAAGGACACCAAAGCATATAGGACAATGACAAAGTATCTGACCTTGTAAATGTCAAACCAATATGTCCGTTTCACAGGGTACATGACTCTCAATCCTGATAGTATAGGACTGTGGAGAACAACAGCCCTTAGTCGGGGTAAACGAGTGGCAAGATCCAAAGTAGGACCACTTCCAACTGATTGACCATAAAGGATTATGTCTTCCTGCTTAGTACCATAGTTCTCTTCAAGATACTTATATGCAGCTTCAATGTCAGCATAAGTATTATTCTCACTTGGCTGTGCAATGATATCTATAAGTGGCGTGCTGGGATCAAAAGAATCAAATAAACCCAGAAAGAAAAGTAGAGTAATTACCTTTCCTGATGACTGCCCATAACCAGAGTAATCATATCTGCATACATTAAACCAACATGCTTAAAAACTTCATTAACATGAGACATATAAATGTGTTCTTTAATAAACTATACAACTATCATAAGCATAGGGATGAGCAGTCTAAAAACTACACTGACCATCAATGTTTACAATTTCACTTCTACAGAAAAGATTTAATGTGGCACTCTACATATATGGAGTTAAATCTAATGGAGCAAACACATGTGAGTTTTCAGTAAATGTGTGTTGATTATATAACTAATCCTTTCCGAGGAAAAAATGTAGAAGGAAAAGGAAATGCCTATCTGGTAACAAAAGGAATATAAAGGCCTATATTGTTACATTAATGCTGTCACAAGGTGGCTGAGTTGGCTGCCTATCTACTGAGACAAGGAGTTTATTAAGGCCTAGATTGTTACATTAATGCTGTCACAAGGTGGCTGAGTTGGCTGCCTATCTACTGAGGCAAGGAGTTTGTATGACTCGTCTGTGAAGAGCTACTTTTTGTTGATGCAGCAAAGTAGCCGATGGCACATTACAAAATTTTGGCAATTTGACTCTTATCCTTAAAACACTCAACAGATCTAATCCAAAGGGATTTTTCAGTCAAATACAATCATCCAAACCAAATATGACCAAGAAATCCACCCTTCGATTGTCAACTGACCTAGGTTGCATGCATGAGAGAATCAAGAAACCAAGAAGGCTGTCCGCAGACATATTTTTTATCGTGTCTTCAATGACTTGACCTGTAGTTGGTTGGCTGTGTACTTAAATGTTATCATGTTTCCAGTATAGCGTATCTGGATTACTTTATGTTTTTATTACACTGCCGTGACTTAATTTGCATTTAAATCTTATTTATGCGATCATTTGTTGATATGTGAATCATATAAGTCTTAATTGCACCTCAACACACTCGTCACTTCACGACAACACCAGTTGCATTGAAACCTATCCCTTAGAAGGCCTTAAATAACTTAACCATGTATACAACCTGGTTATGGCATCCCAACAACACTGATTGCATTGAAACCTATCTGGTAGATGGACAGAGCTAACTTAACTGTGTATCCAACCCTGTTATTGCTTAATGACTACACAGGCTGCATTAAAACTTGCCTAGTGAATGGCTATAACTAACTTAACTGCAAATCCAACCCTGTTATCACTTCACAACAGCACAGGCTACACTGAAACCTATCCAGTAAATGATCACCACTAACTTAACCATACACCCTCTGATTGTATTTGTCAGAGTCAGATAACTAAATTCCAACTTCCTTTCCATAAACAAATTCAAACTTCATCAACAATTATCAAATATAGCTTATATTTGGAGCATACTAAAAAAATAATGGAATATCACTTCCACCTTCAAATCCTTATCTTCCATTCATGGAAGAACCACAGAAAACACATGGCTCAAAGCAAAGCAGATCTATACAGACTAACCTGAAATCATCACTTGGATGTTTCCCCCCTAACCCCCATGCCAGCAGATAACACTGAATTCAAGACATAATCAACCTCATGGCACTTTCATTCATCAAACCAAAAAAAAATCAATTATTTCATGTTACCCAACCTATCAAAATCAGAACCTTGTAAAACCAATCCAAGCTATGTAAATTGCTAACTCAACATACACTACAAAAATTCTACTTCGAGGGCATCCCTGCTTCACTAGACTTTTCATCAAACGCAATTCAGCAAAATCAGATCAATTGTGATGCATGTACCATGTATACATGTATGTATGTACATAAGATGAGAAATGAAAAATGAAAGAAAGGAGAAAACTTGAAATACCCAAAAAGATTAACACGCAAGTGGGTACTTAGATCCACATAGAGCTCAAGCATGTGTCCGATATCAGCCGCATTCCCATGAGAGTAAAGGATGGTGGATTTGGCCATGGGGTGCGCAATATACACCCCAACAATCTCACTTCCACGTCGAGTCCCGAATTTCACCACCCTCACGTTCTCGCGCCGAGGAAATGCCTCCAACACCAACGCCCCCGTCGCCGCTTCCTCCACCACCTCGTACGACGGCGGGCTAGGCGGAAAAAACGCCATCTTCGCCGCCATAGAAGAAGTTACACCACCCATCTCTCTTTCTTCACACCAACCAAGTCCAACAAACACACTTCACATTCCTTTCTTCTTCTTCTTCGTTTCAATTCTCACACTACCACTGCCACTTTTTGAGATGCACGTAACTTCTCGGTTCTATATAAAGTGTCGAGCGTGTAACTCAGACAGGGATTTTTCTTTTTTTTATTTAATTAAAATAATTAATATATTGTGTCTTTTTTTTCATCTCATCAAACTTTTTGAAGGATGCCGCGTTGTCTTTAGCTGACGCTCACGTGGGACGTTACTGACCTGAAGTTTCTTTTTTATACTTTTAAGTTTTAACACTCGGCTGAGTGTGGGGTCCCCTTTTTTCCTTTTTGCAATTTTTATGTTATCCTTCCATGCTTCTATTTCATGATATTTACTTTTACTGGTAAGTAGTAAGAATTTATATGAAGGTGTGTTGTATCTTAAATTTTCACAGCACTAATTGAGTCATAATATATTCTGACTGTTTTATTGTTGATTTATTGCAAGCATTCAATGGAGAGGGAACTAGATATGCAAAATATTAGTAAATGGGGGAAAACCGTTAATGCTAAAAAAATCTTTTTTAAAATTTTAAAAATTGACCACATTGAATTCTTTTACTAAATTGTAATACTTCTAGTCTTGGGTCAATAATTTTATTATTAAAATATTACTACTATTATTTTTTTATTGAAGAAAGAGAAGAAAAATATGCAAAGGGACATAGAAACGGCAAGGTGAGATATGATTTCTTATTTTTCAAAGTGATGGTTGCTTCTCAATGAGACCGTGACCATGACTTTGCCTACTGATGAAGGAAAAGGTCTTTTGGCTTTGTTTTTCAAATGGGACCTCACATTGACATGGGCATAGGAACGTCCATGATTTCAATGCACTTGTAGGATATGCTAATGTCACCCTAATTAACCATTAATTAATCGTTCAATAAACTTTTTCTCCCTAGGGGAAATTTCAACAGAAGACCCGTTTTTTTGGGGTAATTAAGATGGATCAGGTTTTATGGAAATTAGGACACATCAATGGCTTCTATTGTCTTTGGTCTCAGAATTCAGACACATAACATTGGGTTCGGACTCAACAAGGGACCCATGTTGCAGGAAACAATATATCTTGTGTTCATCACTCCTTGTTTCCGCTAAGTGTCAACCTGTAATTCTGCTGAGGAAGCTAGCTCGGGACCAACAATAATTAAGACAAATTGATGTAGTACAAATTAAAAATCTATTGAAGTTTCTTGCCAACAAAAAATTAAAACAAATCAATTATAGTTATAGTGTTGCGTACGTGTTTAAACTTTCCAGATGCAGAATTCTGATGTTTCTGCAGTGATATCGAGAAAGAGAGGTTAACCACTCTGCATTATCAAGATCATGTACGTATAATGAATACTCAAGAAAGTTAAAATAAAAGAGATATCACAAATATTAAACACAAGCATTTTAGAAGAATTCTTGCACTGACATCTTAAGGAACCAAGTAAATGGAAGATAAAGGTAGGAATTAGTTATGTAAATATTTTGTATTAATGTCATAGGAATAAAAAAAATAGTTTTCTAATTTATTTTAAATAAAAATGGGATTAAACAAACTCATATTCAATATTTCAAACACAAAAAAAAAGCCATATTCAATCACCAAGAGAATTTAATTAATTATCTTATTTTGAATTCAATCATTAACATTATGATTATCACACTCAATGTTTCATCTTTCATTTTTTCTCATATCATTAATTTGTAAAATTATACTAAAATATATAAATATATATGTAATAAAATTATAAAATATTAAAATCTGAGTAACTATTTTTTTATTCATTATATTCTTTATTATCCTTGGAATATATATATATATATATATATATATATATATATATATATATATATATATATATATATATATATATATATATATATATAGTGTGTGTGTGGGGCTTTAATTTTAATTTTTATAGTTCTTATCTATAACCTTTAATTAAAAATCATACTCTTTATCTATAATACGGATGAAAAAAATATTCTTTATCTATAATTTGTAATTAATTTTTAAATTAAAACTTATAATGAAAATGCTGGAAAAATATTTAAGGTATTATACTTAGAAGTTGTAAAATAAATGAAAACATTTTTCCTAAAGTTTGTTTTTTTATAATAACTATTTACCTAGTGAATTAAAAAAATTATTATTAAGAATTTAATATTTTATAATTTTAATTATTAACTTTTAATTAACAAATATAAAATTTTAATTTTACACATAAACGATATGAAAGATAAATTAAAGATAATACATTAAATGATAGTCATAACATTCATGATATAATTTTAGAATAAGACAATTATCTAAGTTTTAATGGTTATTCAAGATGCAGTTATTTGACCACCATTTTTAGTTGGAGTCGATTAGATAAGGTATTGTTAATTAGTATTTTTAGGGAATTAATTAACAAATTAAAAGGAAAAAGTATTTAATGTAAAATTCATAAAAGATGGTAAAAAAAAAGTCAGAAATAATGTAATTTTGTACATCCTAATAAAAAAATTCTCATTTTAATTTCTTAATCAATGTTCTAATGACACTAGTTGATATTTTTCCATTAAAAAACCCTTAATTTAATCGAAATTATTAATTGTGGTAGGTGATATTTATAAAGAAATTAATTTTTAACTCTTAACAAACACAACTAATCACTTAAGAGAAGGGAAATATGATACAAACCTCCGAAAACCATTTTATTGATTATACAAAAAATGAAAAATTGAAAAGTATTTTTTTATTGATTATAAAAATAAATACGGAAATATTAACAATAAGAATATTTAAAAATTTCAAATTTAAAACAATTAAAATATATTTAATTAATGAAAAATCATTCAGTGCCTATTTATAAATATTTTATTATAAATTGATTAAAAATTAAAATTTAAAAATCTCATTTGATTGGATAAAAAGATAAACTAATTTAATTTGATATAAAAAATACAGTTCTTAAAAAAAAAAGAACACATAATGGTATAGTTTATAAAATGAAGACTCAAATTTATAATATAAGAATTAATTATATCATTCGTGTCTATTTAAAACTTTTTCTTATATAGATTATTTTTTCCTAATCTTTTTTTTCATATATATAAAGATGACAATAAACTTCTTCGTTTTTTTCCAGTTTAAAATAATATTTTTCTTTTTTAAAATATGAGTTCTGTATGGTTTGAAAACATTAGTAATAAAAACAATAATAATAGAGAGGAAATAAAAAATTATATTACTTGTTGAAAGGAAAAACAAAAAACGCGCGAAAGAAACAAAATTTTGAAACTTTTTTTTTTCTAATTTTGTTTTCATCTTAATTTTTATTTTCTTTCTTCCAATTTAGACAACTAGTTGGGTGACCATGTTTTTTATTTATTGTTGTTTTGAATATAACGAGCGAAGACCATAGGAAATATTTTTTTGGGGAATCTAACGAACATCTCAATAAATTAAAACCAGAAATGCATTTTCATCAAAGGTTCAACAGTATAAAGTTTGAGTTTAATGGTTATATACGTTTTTACTTTTTAGTGTACAATTTTTTACTCTAAATAAATCAGAAATCACTATCAATATATTTTTTAAAGTAATTAAAATCACTTTTTACATTACGAGTACATATTATTTTTTCATAAGATTAATAATACAGTATAACCAGGCAAAAAAGATAAATAAATAAGATACATAATATAAGATCAGCACATATATTTTTAATGAACCTAACACTACAGAATAGTTATGTAACACTTATTATTCATTACTGCACCATCGAAAGACACTTTTATCATGAATTGATCAATCATACCTTTTATCATCAATTGAAATTATTCAAATAATAATGCAACAATACTGATCACAAATTTGATAAAAAAAAATTGAAATAAAAATGCTAGAGAATATTTTTAAATATTAGTTAAAAATATTTTTTTTCAAAAAAATATTATGAACACATTCTTATAATTTTCAATACAACTTTGTAATTTTAATATAATTATTTATCGATTCTTTAATCAGTATTTTTGTACACTTGTTAACATGATTAAGAAAAAAAAAACTATTATGACAAACAATACACGCAAGTTTCACCTATAATGATGATGCATCTTTTATAAAATAAAATAAAATTAACGTATACATTATATATTGCCATACGGAAATGAATCACAAAAACAAAAAGAATGCCATATGCGTGTAACGTTGTATTTGTTTTTGTTAGTATAATCTTTATCTAATAACAATAAATACAAATTATTATAAGCTAATTCTTTAAGAATAGGATGCATCATATTAACATTCAATTCTATTAAGACAAAAATACATATCATTAATTGGTGTATTATATTTTTAGTATAATAAATACATTATATTTTAAAGATTATTTTAAAATAAAAAAATTACTATAAGATATTTTAAAAAGAATTTAATATAAAATTCCCAAAGAATCGAGACAACTATGACCTCTAGTGTGGATTTCTTGAAATAATTAACAAAACAAAGCTACCAATAATTGGATTCAAAATGCATTTGTGTCCAGCATTGCTTGTTTCCGCTAAGATTCAACCTGCAATTCTGCTGATGAAGACAAAACAATACAAATTAATTAAAAGTCTATTGAAGTTTCCTACCAAGGAAAAATTAAATAAATTCACTACAAGTTAAAGTTTACGTACATGCATGTAACATACCATATGCAGAATTCTGACGTCTCTGCAGTGATTTCAAGAACCATTTTCCATTATTAAGGTCGTGAGATAAGTAAATACTCAAGGAACTGAAAATAAAAGAGATATGTCTGTTGTATTGATTGCAAAGATAAATAATAAAGCTACCAGTATTAATTTTTTCTAAAAAACACTGCTAAAGTTAATTCATGCACTTAAATATATACAATCATTTAAAAAAAACATAATAAATAAAGAAAAGAAAGATAGTGCGTAAAATCAAATAAGTAATTTTTTCAAGCAATTCATTCATTAATGATATACCAACATGCATGTATTAGTATAATTAAGTTATAAAAGGCTAAAATTTATTATATATTACGAATTTGTTCATGAGCTTGATTTTGGAATTTAAGAATATGGAAAAGAAAAGGTCACAAATACACAAATGTATTTAGAACAGTTCTCTAAATTAAATTTAAAAGTAAAATTCAATACACTAAATAAAAAATGATTAATTGTGGGTTTGTGGTAGGTTATATTCAAAAAAAGATTAATCACTTCGATATATAGTTGTAAGAGAAGGGATATGTGTGTGTGTGAGATACATGCTAAGGTATTAACCAATATTTCAGTCATAAATAGATATAATTAATATAAAAAAAACCTTTAATTTTTAAGCTACATGCGCGACATATACACTTTTCATCTAAAATCATAATTAAAGTGGGAGGAAATGCAATATGATAGGACTCAGATTTTGATAATTATTCCAGTCCAATGCCTCTCCAAACAAAAGAAATAATTAATATCTCTCCTAAATCTTTCTTTCTTAAATCCCTCCCTTCCAAATTATCTAAAATAAACAAAGTGTTAGTTTGTGTCGAGGCTAAACGAGACTCATCTCTGAAGTCTTTTCCGTCAAGGTATGTCTCGGGTGGGACAAAACAAAAGAACATGTTTCCAATTATTTGAAGGTCCAAATGGTTGTCCATTCAGATGGGACATAGGATTGTTAGGACTGTTTAGGTAGATTTGGAGCTGGAATATGCTGGAATTTTCTGTCAGATTTTTCTGTTATTGGTTTGGTCTATATTTTTAAAAAATCACAAGTTCAATTCTTAATTTTACATTTTTTTTCTTTTAAGACCTAACATACTCACTTAAAATATATTAAATAATATTTTAATTAATTAAAATAAAAAAATAAATGCATACAAAATTAAATATTGGATCAAAATTGTGAATTTATTAAAATAAAAACACCAAAGTCAAGAAAAATGAGATATTTTAATTAAGGTAATTATATATGGGAGATATAAGGTTTTCTTGATGATAAGAAGTGAAGGAAAGGAGAATTAGGTAGTGAGTTTGAATTTTTTGCTAATAAACTAATAATTAACTTTTGTTAATAAAAAAAGTAATTATATATGTATTTAATTAGCATTACAAGAATTTTCTTTGTAGGTCAGAGATGATAAATGCCTCTTAACTTATTGGATAAAAAATTAATCTTACTTGTCATACATAATTATTGCTGGTCCAAATTTTTTTACACACATGATAAAAATTAAACATAATTTCTTCCGTAAATCATTGACCTATATATAAATATAACATAACCTTACATTGCGTCAATCTTCAAATTTTTTCTGCAAGCTGTTTGATAAACCCAGAAAATATTGGATGTCTAAGAATAAAAGAAGACATTGGAATGGACAGGACAATTATGAGGAGACTTGGGCCAAGTTGATTTTGGGCACATCCATGAAATAGTTTCATTCTAATGGAGCCCATGTTCGAATTTACCAAATCCACTTTCCTCATTTTGGTATCATATCGTGCACGTGGATCCTCTTTTACATGGGAGCTAACTGCTCAGTTGTAAATGACTCTTCTCACATTAGGTTTATTTATTTGCTTGGAAAATACTAATACTTGCAGAGAGCTGCTAGATTTTACCATAAGTAGGGCAAGCAAATACTAACAATTAATGAATAAGGAAAAAATTATTATGTGAATTTTTTTATTTTATAGTCAAGTAGGTATATTAATTAAGAGAATAAAAATAAAAAGGTTTTAGTAAAAAGTATTTGATATATTATATAAAAATACAATAGTTTTTTTATTCTTAAAGACCACAATCTAAGAGTTAATACATAATCGTGAAGTACAGAATAAACTAATGCAAGTTGTTTTAGTTTAATCAACCGTGATCGATCACGAATTTGTTGAAGTTATAAGTATGAAAATACGTTAAATACTTATTTAATCATCTTGTCTGATTTAAATAAAATTAACTCCAATAAAAAATACATATAATTTAAATCAAAAAGAGTTCATACATAATTTTTTTATTATTAAAATCATGATAGTGATGATAGTAACAGTTTTAATTTTTAATTCCTTATGCATTACTTTTAACAAAACTAAAATTATAAACGTAAATTAATGTTTATTGCTTTAAGAAATTAGAAGTTTGTGAACAAATTGTGTATGTATGCGTCTTTATCAAAAAGAAGAAAAAAAATGTGAACAAATTATGTGAGGTTAACTACATATGAATCATACGTAATGTAAACACATTATGTGTTTGATTCTTCTCTACATTTCCATGTCTTATTTCTTTACACTTAATTTTTAAAAACTAAAAACCAAAAAGAAAATCAAACACATGCACCCTAACTACAATTAAACAAGGGATGAGGAATTTGATCCCGATTCGCTCCAATGAAAAGCCAGGTTACCGCTCGAACTATTTCTCTAGTCGTCATTTTGCTTTTTCATTTGTGAAGTTGAAGGCTATGCCTATGTGCGTGGGGCAGGCTGACACAGACGATGTAGAAGGATTAGAGCAGATGATGACCCGAACAAACAACATATAATCAAAGAAGTATAGTATTTTAAACTTCGATGTCATCCATGTCGGATATTCGTTACATGTTCATGTAAGATCCAGCTGAGGGGTAATTTATGGTGAAAGCAGAATAAAAATGCAAACAATTGGATCATGTTTATATAGTTAAAAATATTAACACGTAAAGTTATCGAACATTTTAAATAATATTTAAATAAATTTAATAATAAAATATCCATATGTTATTAAAATTCAAATAATACTATCGTAAATAAATTTTATCCTATATATGTATGCCTAATTTCTTCATTGCGCAAACTTAAGATTTAATTAAACAAATATCTAGAACATAGAGAAATGCACACAAAAACCAAGAATTAGACTTGCATTTTTTCATGGACAAAAATATTAGTTGTTAATTTATTTTAGTAAAAGAGATTTAAATCTACAATATTTTTCTTCCTTCAATCATCAAGTTAATCTTATAAAACTAAACTTGCATTAGATAAAAGAATTTAGTATGCATAGAGATTCATCAAACCTTAACCTAAAAAATAGTTACACGTGGTAAACATGGGAAATAAAGAAAATAAGAGAGTAACAAGCATATGTGTTGTTAGATGACTTGGATCCTTTCTCAAGAACCGCAGAGCATTTTTTTTAATCAAATTTTAATTTTTTTATCAGTATAACCGCAGAGCATTAAGAATGCTTCAAAACTCTATGATCTTATGTTCTTCTAGTCTTTAGTTCTTTGCTTCTCCAAATTGTGGAAGTCTCTTTCTTTTTGGTAAAAGATTCTAATTAATTAAAACCCTAATCATTCATATGCATGTTGTCAAGCTCCTAAATGCCGCTTCTCGCACCCACGTTTGTTAGAAAATTTTAATTAACTATTCCGCTTAATGCTGAAATACAGGCGTTAAACGCTAAAAAAAATGATAAGATTCTATCATCTGATCAGGACTGAGGGCATGCTGCTCTTAAGAAAACACCTATTATTCATCATTTGAACATCCGTTTGTCTATATTCAAACTGGCTAGTGGCTAGATGCTGTTTTACTCTTCCCAAAATATATAATAATCTCTTCATAATTTTTCTTAACCTTCCTTTTATTGAATGAATATTCCCTTCTCTTTCATGTTTTCTTAATTCTTCATATATATGATGTTGTTTCTCTTTGTGCCGATCAAGATCCAACACGACACGATGGTTGCGTTCCATGGTCAAATTATAGAGGTGAGTGAAAGCTAGCATGGATCTCCAATCTCACTTTTACTTTTTATTTTAAGGGGAGGAAGAAACATGCAGACAACTTAAATTTTTTATAAATTGGCACATGCCTGAGAAGGAACAGTAAATATATATATTTGTCACTTTCTAATTGAGTGGGTATCCTGATAATGGAGACACAAAAAACTGCACATAAGTTTTTCCTTACTCGAGCTTTAATTGCATGTTCCACCTAATAGCATACATACATATATAAAACATCAATTGATTCAATTATACACCAACTCATTAACCTTCGACAAAAAGAAAAGCTTGACAGCTTTTTTCTTCCCAACCATAAGATGAAAAGAAGATCGGTTTCAAAACTCTCAAACACGTACAATATTGCCTAAGAACTATTCTTAAGTGTTTGCGTTCTGAGATCATACTCGTTCCTATAGATGCATGTGGTTAGCACTTAAGTCAGCGCACTAGTTAATTAATCTCAATGACCTTTTTGTTCTCTTAGAAAAAAGGGCACGAAGGATTGTATCCCCCTATTGTCCCTCCATTGGAATCAACGACATATACATGCGTTTTGCCCTATATTTCGAATTATTAAAATCAACCTAAGTGGTCTTACATATGCACATAATCATTAATTAAGAAAGTGTCAGTTTGATACCATAATAAAATATGAATAAGCTTGTGCTATATTCCATGAACCCAAAAGAATATAATTTTCAATGCAACCCCATTGGAGTGAAGTTTTGTCCAAGAAAACGAATAATGCGGCATAGAATGACACGTTTCATAGCTAGCTAGACCGGACCTTATATATAGCAATGATACGATTCTATGCAGGCACGTAAGCACAAATAAATGCAGCCCTATAGTATACACTGATCACACCATTGTTTAATGTTTTGACATTGCCATTTACATGTTTTGTTATATTCCAGGGCCACATAACATATTATATTCCTCTTTGGTGGGATTCTACTATATATTGCATCAAACTCATGTTTCTTGCTTAGGTATCCTAATAATGTTTCCCAACAAAAGAAAATTGCTGATAGTTTGGTGACTAATTAATATACGTGCTATAATTTATTGAAAACTAACAAAAGTTTAATATAAAATATAATTTATATGTTAAAAATATTATTATATAATCTATATTTCTAAAAAGGAAAATCTAAGTTTTTAGTTTTTATTTTTTAAAAAAACTAATTTTTAGTCTCTGAAATTTTATTAAATAAATAAAAATAATAAAATTAAAACTTTTATTTAAGAATTAAAAATTAAAGTCTTAAAAAAGTTAAAAATCTTGATCGGTCAAGCTTTTATTCAAAACAAAATATTTTAACAAAAAAAATTTTAAAAACCATAACCAGACAATTCTTTGTTAAGAAACTAATAAAATTCAAATTTTGAAAATTCCAGGAATTAAAACTTAGTTAACCCAAAAAAAATAATGAAAATTTATGTAAAAAACAAAAGAAAAGGAGTCAATTGTAACGATTTATTGTATAAATGTTACCAAATGATACTATTTTATTAATATCCGCAACATTAATTTTCTGAACATGTTAAATAAAATGTTATTAAATTGTATTTTTAGTTGCAAATCCACGAAAGGTTTGTCAATTCTTGCTCTTTCAATGTTGGGGATTGTTCCCAACTTAACTTTCACATGTGCTACTTTTTCTTCACCTTTGATATGTTGGTTGGTAATTGCTTGCTTCTTTTAACGTTAGGGGTTGTTCTTGACCTACCTTTCAGTCTTTCACACATGCTTCTTTAATTTCTCTTCACCTCTAAAATGCAATGTTCATGTCTCTTCCCCTTTAATCAATTAGGGGTTTAATCAAGTGTTTCTTTTTCATAAAACAATAAAATCACCAATGATGGAATTGAAGGACTAACTGCAAAAAAAAAAAAAAAAAAACACGCATTCTGAAATATGACACAAGCTATATGAGCTGAAGTTATGTTCACTCTTACGGTGCATAAACTAACATCCATCTCGTGATACTAATTTTTTTAAAAAAAAAAAACACAGCAAAATGTGAAGAAAGATATTTATGAGTGTTTTGAAAAAGACTTCCCCGTATCGTCAATTGATCGATCTCATTTTCATATGTTTGAATTGCTGCATTTATCACATATCAATATATTCTCTCATATTTTTTCAATCTCAGAATGTGATTGAGTCTAAATTAACTAAATCTTTATAAGTCAGGTTGTCTTATCAAAATATTTCCTTTAATTCCATAATTTTCATGTCGAATTGGATCAATATTGACACTATAGGATATAATTTGGATTATAGTCCGAATGTCTACTCCCATTAATGGGATATGAAATATAATACGTATCACGGTCCAATATGATCTAGGTATGTAGAATGGGAAAAAAAATGAGAAAGGTTTCAAATAAGAATTTATGATAGATGCATGTAAAATTTAGGAGAGGAGATTATGCTCCTAAAGAAAACACATATATCTAATATGGTCTTTATATGGTTGCCAAAAATATGTCAAACTTAAAGTCTTAAAAAAAGAAGAAGAAAATAAAGTAAGCATGGACGTCTAGGGATTTCTTTAAAGTAAAATAATACAAGAATATATATCGTGACACTTTTATCTGATTGGTATTGATGCAGTGAAAAGGACTCGAATTTCTTAAAAATGTAACTTTTAACTTAATTCGAAGATTTACACATGTAAGGAAATGTTATAAAAATGATATTTGCCTTTGGTATATATGATCATACCTAAAGAATACAAAATAAGGAAAACCTAAAAAAAGGTCTTCATACTTAAGAAATAAATAGAATATAGCTGAGTATCATGTTTGAGTCCACTTTGGAATAATGTGATTTCAGTGAAAACGAAGGTTGACAAAAGAAACATCACAATTAAAAAGGTTTCACAAGCGAGGAGAAATGAGCATAATACGTGAGAAAGAGAAAGATATGAAAATAGTAAACAATGAAAAAGGTAAAGTTAAAGCAGATCAGTAAGAAAGTTACAATTGCCTCAATTTTTTTTTAACGTAAAATGCTATACAAATAGAACTAATCATCGCACTTTAAAAAAGAATAGAATTTAGCTCGCTATCATGTGTGTGTTTCCATTGTTTGAAGTAATAATGGACGGCCTAGCCAGCTAGATAGAATAAAAAAGAGCTATGCTAATGTATTAGCATTTTTACTATTTTATTTTTTGTGTGTGGAACATATACAGCATTTTCCAATTTTATTATTGGATTATATGCATAAATTTATTCAATAATCAATCAACCACCAATAACAGACAATCGAATCTTTATAATTACAGCTAATAGCTAATTAGTTTAATTTTAATGTTATTAGTTTAATTTTTATAGTATTGTTAAATCGATTATATATGCATTATATTTCGTTATAATAACAGATAAATTTTTAATTGTTATTATATTCATTGAGTAATAAATATATGATTAAATAATAATTTAATTTATGATTCTATCAGGTGTTTATATTATGTAGTAACAACACTAAATCACTTTGAGGGAAACTGCATATGAAATTTCTCCATTTCTTTATTTAATACTTCATCAATTCTAATTATAAGATATAATTGATTAATTTACACTTATTAAAAAAATAATTAATTTAAATATTAACATTAAATTTATTTATAATTATAATAGTTTATCAAATTTATTCTTAATTTTATTAAAAATTTATTCCTCTTTTCTGATCTCTATAGGAGACAGAAAAAGAAAATTCAAATGATTTTAGTTAAAAAAACAATTAATACAAGAATGAAATAAAATAAAATCTTGTAATAATAAGAAAAAAAAATATTAATAACAAAATAAGCTACTAATAGTAATTTATCATGCTGAAGCAACACATTGAGCAATCTGATTCTTTGGGTCCAACAAATCTCTGGTGGACCCCGCCACTTCCTTTATTACCCCACCAAGCTACTCCTTTGAGCATTCTCCATCTGCCAAGTGTTTAGCCTTTCACATATGCCACGTGCCTCTCCAACAACTACTTATGTTGTTCCCGCTTCAGCTACACTCCATCATCACCATCCAAAATGAACGATTCCATAATCCTCAAGAAGCGCCATTGCATCACTAACCTGAAAACCCTAACACCCCACATCACCTGCCTCGCCGTCCACCGCAATCTCCTCTACGCCGCATCCCTCAACCTCATCAACGTCTTCGAACTCACCCATTACTCCCACATCGACTCCTTCAACCAAAGCCCCTCCTCAGGCTTCGTCAAGTCCATCACCTTCACCAACTCAAAAGTCTTCACCGCCCACCAAGACCGCAAGATTCGCGTCTGGCTCATCACTCCCTCAAAACGACACCGTCTCCTCTCCTCCCTCCCCACCGTAACGGACCGCCTGCGCCGCTGCATAGTACCCCGAAACTACGTTACCGTACGACGCCACAAGACGAGGCTCTGGATCAAACATTCTGACACCGTTTCGGGTTTGGCGGTTAACGAGAGGTTTATGTATTCGGTTTCGTGGGATAGAAGCTTTAAGGTGTGGGACTTGCTGAGTTACCGGTGTTTGGAGTCCGTTAAGGCGCACGAGGACGCGATTAATGCCGTTGCTGTTAACGGCGACGGCACTGTTTACACGGCGTCCGCGGATGGGAGCATTAAGGTTTGGAGGAGGGACGGCGAGGCGAAACGGCACAAGTTGGTGAGCAACATAGGGAGGCAGAAGTCAACGGTAAACGCACTTGCGTTGGAGGGTGGTGGGGCGGGGTTGTTTTCCGGCGGTTGCGATGGCGAGATATGCCGGTGGGAGTGTGGGAAGAACGGCATCGTTGAGATGGAGACTCTAAGGGGTCATGGTGGGGCCATATTGTGTCTGATCCACGTGGCGGGGTTGTTGGCGAGTGCGTCAGCGGATTTAACGGTTAGGATCTGGCAACGGGAGAGAGGGAGTACTAATGGGTATTTTTGCAGGGCTGTGTTGGAAGGGCACGAGAAACCGGTGAAGTCGTTGGTAGCATTTTCGGACGCTGAGGGTGAGAGAGACTCAAACGCCATTGTTACGCTCTTCAGTGGAAGCCTTGACGGGGAGATTAGGGTGTGGGAGCTGTAATTCCATTGGTTTGAATCTGCATGCCAAGTTCTCTTTTTAAAATTTTAAAACACTTGCAAGGTTAATTAAATCCTCACACTAATATAGCTTGGGTTTGCAATAATAAATGCAGACCATAACTTATAGTATATGGTTTTCTGGTTTTAGTAAGAGAATATAATCGGATCTCCAAACCAGATTCCCAAACTTCATTCTGTGCTAATTAATTAAGGTTTGTCACTGATATAATTTTCCTTTCAAAACTTTACTAGTAAATCACACAAGAATAATTAATTAATATTTGGGTACATCTGATTTTCACAAACTTTTTTGTTCTTTTATGTTTTGTTAGCATCATGATATTGAGTAGTGCAGGCATAATAAGACCATTGACTATCATCAGCCACAGAGCAAGTTTCACTTCCGGGGTTGCTTATTGTTTGTTCCATTAAGCAACCATTCCAATAACTTGGTTGCAGCCTTGCAGGACAAAGTACTGTTATAAGAAGAAGAAAAAAGTGAGTTGAGTAAGGGAAATTCATCTATCTAAAAAAATGAAGAAAATTATTTGTCCTGAATTTGAAGAATAGACGATAGAATAAACAATGACAACTAATTAATGCAACTAATAAACAATCAGGATATATTGCCACCATGAGCCTTGGTGATTCACCACAACCCTGTCAACCTACCACGTACCTAGAAACAGCCGCGACCTCCCATAATGTTTGAAGGTTACAGTCTGAAAATTAAGCTACAAAAAACCTGAAAGACTAAAGTAATTTATTGTCTTAAAAAGATAGTCGTCATAACAAAATATTATAACTGGACGCGCGTGATCCATTTTGAAATCCTCGCATATATATATATATATATATTTCCAAACCTCATTGGGATCAAAAGCCTTTGCTTTAATTTGTTTTCAGCTTTAACGATAGCAGATGTTGCGCGCCACTGACACTAAATTGAGAAGCTCTTACACCATGTAAATTATATTTTAGGAATTTTTTCGGAAAAATTGTTAGTGTCTGTCATGAATTTGAATTGGGACAAAACTTAATTACATACAATTTTATAAGTGTTGTTTATACTTTTCTTCGATTAAAGTATGAGTTTCATTTTAATAAATTTAATAATACCCAAATATCTCATTATTTTAAATATTCATTCAATATTTTTATTTATTTTTAACTTTTTTGCCCTATTATATTATGTCCTATCATATTTATAGATATATTTTTCTTCCGTTCTATAAATGTCAAATAACTCATTTGTATATTCATGTAGCATTTCTCCTTTAATAATTTAAAGTAAATTTTCATACAAAACATTTTATTTTTTAGATTATTAAGATGAAACTTTAATTTTAATTGCTTAACGATACAACTAGCACCTGTAAAATTGTACACGAGTTTTATCCTTTGAAGTGAGAAAGTTAAATTTATTCATATGTTTTTTTTTCTTTAATTTAAAATATTTTTAATTTTTAAACTTTATATCCAAAGTCAGTGTGTATTTAGATTAAATTATTCAAAAAATAATTTCAGTTATTGATTATTCATATAATCAATATTGTTTATAGAAATTGATTATATGAAATCAGTTCTATATTTAATTATGTTATATTAAAAATATTTTTAAAACAGTCTACTTCCTTTGGATTGTTTAAAACATGCCGTTTTGTCTATGATAAGGTTAAAAAAGTGAAGTTATTTGTAATAGTACGTTAACTTTAAATTTAACTTAATCAATTATGAAAGATAAAACAATAAAAAAAATCTATTAGCTATTAAGAGTTGAATTTTTCTGCACGATATAATGAGGGATTTTTATACTATTAATTAATCAGAAATAATTATAAGTATAATAAAAAAATAATTATTAATTTTTACCAATAATTGAAATTATTTATTTTATCAATGACCTTCCAGGAGGAAAAACCCAAAAACATAGCGCAATCCAAACATGCTGAAGTAACCGTATTCTTATTTAGCACCCAAGTTCTCCCTTTCCCTCCAAACGAGTGTGACCGAACTGTGCGGTGGCGAAGGTTGTGGCGGTGATCGGTAGAGCAGATAAAGTATTGCTGTATGATGGAGGAAATCACCTTCGAGTGTGTACAACCCTTAAATCCTTTCCTCCCTCTCTTCTCTTTACACCACAATTTTGATTTTCTAAATACCTACCTGACTTATTCTTCGTTCAAATTGGGTACACAGGATCTGATTCATTCCATTTTGAAGCGCTTTTGGACACTGCGAGCCCTTGGTCTCACACTTTCCCTCTCTTACCCTCCTAATTCTTCCTCCTTCTCCAATCATTAACTTTTTTTTTCTGTTTCCATTTCCAGAGCGTGAAAATGTTGAAGCTAACGACGCTCCGGACTCCGAGGTTCTTCGCAAATTCCTCTCTCATTTCATTTCTATTTCTCGTTGTTTGAGCTTTTATGTCTTTTGTTTGTGTTCGTTTTTTGACAATGATATAATTTCTAAATTCCAATTGTTAAATTGTGGGAGTTTGGAACATTTGAATTGTTTTTGCGCTGTTATTTCCAACAATTACCTCACTGGTGCTTGTCAATCTTTGGAATTGGAACAGGATAAGGCAGAAAACAAAAAGATATAGATCTGCTCACGACTAGGAATCTGTTCTGCTTACAACATTGGATTTAAAATTAATACCACGTTTCTAAAGCTTTTTTGAAAGTAGAAACCTTGCCATTCACGTTTCTATCTGTGTTATTGTCCATGTTCTTATTGGCACAAGTGTCAAGTGACATAAGGTCATTTTTAAGTTTGGTTAATCCCATGGTCTATTGCCCCTATTAACATATGGTTCTGGCTTAACATCAAATTGCTCCCCTGCTTGCATTTCATAAATTTGTTTTTTCTTCACGAGTGATCCACTTATTAGCAACGCAAACGTTCCTTCCTTCTATCTTATCATATGCTGTGTTCATTTGTTGTTTTGTAAGTCTTGCTTGAGAAGTCTTTCAATTTCAATCACACGATGAGCTACAAGGTCCTTACATATCATCTTTCAGTCTCACTCTGTTGATTTGGTGCATAAGAATATGCATTTCACCAAATCTTATTCAATTGTTACTTTAGAGTTTTGACCACATCCGTGAAGAACCTTCAACTTGAAACTCTGGACATATAAATCTGAATGACCTAAAAAATTCCATGTAGACCATGTGCTATCTTATTAAGAAATTTTTGTGGTCTCTAAACATTTAAAGTTAATTGTAGTACTTTTTTTTATTAATGCAAGGGAGCTTTGTGTTGTTTTTTTTTTATGGCAAATGTTAGTTTGTTAGTTTTTGTTAAAAATGTCAGTGGGAGTGATTTGAACTCGTGACCTCTTCCTCTCCCCTTCTCCCTTCACCTTTAATCCCCCCCTTCCCAACCATCAAGCCAACCTTATATCTCCCATGTTGGTTTTTGTAATAGATGAGAGATCTGTGTAGCAAACATGAAATACATGGAGGGCGTAATTTTTTACAATATATGATATTCATATATAATCCTTTCTTCTCCAAATGTTTGGTAAGGGAATTGGCCCTGATTGTTTCCCTTTCAATTTCTTATATTCACTGTTTAGGTTTTGCTACATTTGTCTTCTGTTTAAGATGGCTATCAATCTATTTCAAACAATTAACTTGTTTTCAAAGTAAATTTTGTAATATATAACTGACTGGGTGCCATCAATGGCAAAAGCATCTTAAGTACGACCTGCATCCTCTATTTTTTATCTATTCTCTTCAACTGCATAATATCTCCTGCTTAATTGTTGCATTGTGTGCCAATAACCTGCAAATGGGTTTTACTGCTACAGGTAGGAGTTGGAACATCCAAGAAGAATCGGTCAACTTCTGGTATTTATGTCATGTTTCCATCTTCATTCTATTGACAAATTACTTATTTGTTGGAGGTTATGTGATCAAGTCATGCCATAGTTGTGTTGGTATTGCAAATTGAACATTTGCATGTTTGACTCATTTCTCCATCTTTGATTCTTTTCTGATCCAGCTAATGCCAATGCTCTGAAGCTTACTAGTGAACTTCTCCGGATTTTTATCACAGGTTCATACATCTTAAAAGAGAAAACATTTGTGCTTCCTTGGTCATGAGCATAACTTTGCACATAATCTTTATCATCTTGATGAAAATCCTTTCTGTTGATGCAGAGGCTGTTCAACGTGCTGCTGCTACAGCAGAAGTAGAGGGTGCTAGTCAACTAGAACCTACTCATTTGGAGATTATTCTACCTCAGTTACTTTTAGATTTCTAAAGAATTTGAAATACTTAAATGTAACTTCTACTTCCCTCCTATCATCAATGTAGTAGAAAGGTAATTAATATTTTTTTGGTGGTCCGAAGCTATATCAGATGCAGCTAATTCTTTCCAGGGACATTGAAAAAGAAAAGGGCTGGGGTGAAAACTGTGGAGTACCTTTACTCGTTTCTTTCTATTGCTCAAGTGTTTTTTAACTTGTAGTCTTGTACTGCTCCATTAATGAAGTCTACATCAATTAAGATTTTCACGTGCTCATCTATGACGACGGTAATTCTCAAATGAAGTTTCAGATAAAAGGAATAATGGGATGTTACTTGTTTGTGTTTTCCTAGTGCATGAATGAAGGTTGGCAAAATTTATTTTGGATGAAATTGATTTTCTAAAATTGATTTTGAAGTAATACAATTTATGCTTAAATATTTTCTTCTATAAAATCAAGTTAAAAGTAAAGTTTAATATAAAAGTTAGAATCCAACACAAGTTACTCAAGTTGCTTAAACTCAAAATCAATTGTAGATCCAGAATTAATCCTTAATTTTTCTCTAACACGAAATCAAACATGTTAAAATTTATGTAATCAACGAAAACAAATGCATGGTAGATAATTTGCAGCGTTATGGAGTAATCATATCTAGAAAGGTAGCTGAAGTAATGGAAACCATTGATAGAGCTTTGTTTGTACCCAGCGGCGGCGGACTCCAACCTTATGTGGACACTACAATGCCATCATCTCTGCACCGCATATGCATGCCACCTGCCTGCAGTTTCTGGAGAAGAATTTGCAACCTGGAATGGGTGTTCTTGATGTTGGCTCCGGTATGGTCCATGAACTGCCTTCTGTAATTATTACCAGAGCCAATGAGTTATATGTAATTACTTCTTTTTTTCATGTATTAAAGAGAAATGGAAAATGCTATTAGGAATGAATTTTATTCCACTACTATTGTGTTTGTTGTTTACAAGTCATAGATAGACTGATAAAATGTTGATAGCAGTTACAATAATTAGGGTGTGTAGAAAAGAATGGATGGTTTATTTCCTTAATGGAGTTACGAAGAATGGTGTGAAGATTTTATAATGTAAAACCTTGACTGTGACAATTAGTTTTCTCTCATAGATTTGCATAATCCCAATTCAATGCGGAAACGTTGTACGTACCACACACAGATTTAACAGGAATGGAACTTTAATGCATTTTTCTCTGCATTCTCTTCATTTGATGCGCAATATTCATATTTTGGACCCCTTTACAGGAACGGGATACCTGACTGCATGCTTTGCCTTGATGGTTGGACCCGAAGGCCGTGCTATTGGTGTGGAACATATTCCTGAATTGGGTTCTTTTTCAATTGAAAATATTAAAAAAAGTGCTGCAGCTCAACCATTGAAAGATGGTTCCCTTTCTGCTATAATTTCTGTCGATCTGAAACATTGAAACTCTAAAATTTTAGAAAAACAAAAATACAATTCAATTTGATGTGTAATTGATTGTGAGAGTTTAATCTAGTTCATTTGTCAGATATGATTGTCAAAGGCTTAATGTGATATGAACTATGAATGATTGGATAATTTTAATTTTAACGACTCCTTAAAGAGAAAATCATAATCTGATCGTCAGGATTTGAGATTTGTTTGAAGTAACTGAGTCAACTCAAGTAACCTGATGGTCAGGATTTGGGATTTGTTAGAAATGATTGAGTCAACTTAATATGAAAGTGGAGTTGATTCATGAGCATTCATGTTATGGCAATCCTAGATTTTGTGGGTTGTGAATGTCCATATTTACTTTCTTCAACTCTTCCCTCTGCTCTGTGGTGATAACTGCATGGCTATGTTAATGTTTCTTGAGCAGTTAAATAATTTGCAATGTCAAGTTGGTGGATCAATAATTTCAAATACTACTTGTGTTGACAGACGGAAGGCAAGGTTGGCCCGAGTTTGCTCCTTATGATGTCATTCACAACCACTTATTGACAGTTGAAACCAGGTGGTAAGATGGTTATTCCTGTTGGAAACATATTTCAACAGGAATCTGAATCCGCAGACATGTTCTATATGTTTCGTGAAATGGATGACTGTACCACGTGCTGTAAGAATGTGTATTGTTAAAGTTGCTAAAACAAAAAACAAATGATTCATGAATCTTGTGGATCATACAGATTAATACTAATAATTACACCATAAACATTGTCGTCCGCTGTATGAAATCTGAATCTATCATTTCATGTTGATGGATAATTTGCAATTTTTATTTCGATGATAATTTAGACAATTGTAAAAGGTTGGTTTGTGATTATTTTAAACAATAGAATGAAATAATAAAATTAAAATTATCATTATTGGTTTAAATTTTTCATGAAATAATATTTTTTACAACACTTTCTTTATGATAAAAAAAAAAAGACAAATTAAGTTATAACTTTGACTTAAGGGGGTAATTTAGGATGTTTGCTATTGGATTGAGATTATTATAAAAAAAAAATAGGTTATACATAAATCAATGGATTTAAAATAATTTTATATTATTATATAATTACAAATCATGATATGTAATATGTAATGGAGGTATTGGCTTGTTATTATAATTATCTTAAAATCATATTACCAATGATTTATAATTTCTTAAAAATTATAAACAAATTTATACTACAGCGTGTAATCATCTAACTTTATTTTATATTACATAAAACCTAACATTGTCTAAAGTTCACCAAATATTTCGTAATATTAAAAAAAAAACATATACCAAAAAGAAAAAAGAGAAACAGTACTTACACATTAGACTATGCGTGCATATATTACATGGATTTATTTATGATAAATTAATTTAAGCACTTACTTAATCACTTGTTGAGTTTATGAGATACACATCAAAGCAATAATTTTTAGGTCAACTATACACAATTTCTAGTGCAGACAGAGTCTATCGAAAATCTGATCTTCTCCAACCATTTTTTTGTGCAATCAATATCCAGCAAATAAGTTGTTGCATGGTAATTAATTTAAGGAAGAGAGAGAAAATAATGAATGGTCCAGACTTTAACGCCAGAAAACAGTATGGTGCAGAGGCAAAAAGAGAATCCTGATCCCCTAAGCAAAGGGAGATAAGTCATGACAAAATCTCCACTTATCTCAGGTTTACAAAAAGTGCAAGCTTACAAATAAGAAAGCTAATAGATGACATGGCAAAAGATAAAGCCCGGTTCAATTTTATTTTTATCTTCTTGAGATTCTTTTTATATGGAGCTAATCAGTAAAACATTATTTCACCTTTATTTTTAAAATTTAACTAAAAGCTAAAACAATATAAATTAATAAATTATGTATTAAACTCAACGAGAAAATAAATTATTAAGGTAAAAATGAACCGAAACTTAAAATTAAAATGGATAACTTAAAAATAACTCGTGTCATTAATTGAAAGAGTAGCGTACGAAATTCTCAATTAGAGGTTTAGGTGGATTTTGAAGATTTTGCAGCAGGTGTAGTTTTTTGAACTAACACGTATCATTGGCATGCCCTTCTATAGTAGGAGATAATGGAACGAGATCATGTGATACAGTTCAAACCACTTCAATTGGTGATATCACCTCAAATTACTTCTCCACTCCAATACTACTATACCAGGTAACGTTAATAAAATAATTTTTAACTTAAATTAGTTTTTTTATCCTTTAATTTATTATTTAGGTTTAATTTATTTTTTTTAGCTCAATTTAATCTTCTAATTTTTAAAATTAATTTAACATGATCTTCTAAATTTTTTTAATTCAATTTAATCCTCTAATTTTTAAAATTTATTTATTTTTATTTAAAATATACATTTTATGAAAGTTTAAAATGATTTAGTGACAATTTTAAACCGTCACAAAATCTCATTTCTTATGATTTAAATTAAAGAATCAAATTGAATTGATTTAAAAAATTAAAGAATTAAATTAAAAAATAAATTAAAAGACTAAAAAAACTTATTTGACCTGATTTTTATAAGAAAAACGTGTTTTTAACTCTACACTTTCAGTTAAGCGTGGTTAAAGTCTATCTACTTATTAATGAATTTAGTCTTCAAACTATAAAATATATGAGGAATTAATATCTCCTAACTTTAAAAAAAAAAAAAAAAGAGTACTTAGATAGAAGAGACTTAACCCACAGGCTTTTAAAGTTTGGAGACTTGTTCATTTGAACTTCCGTGCCATTTAAGTAGCCAGATAATGCACCAGAAGATTTAAGCTAAAAGACAATATCTATATTTTCGTGCAACATTAGCAAACAAAATGGTTAAAAAAATCAAGACTTTCTTCAAAATCCCTAGAAAAGGAATAGTAACTTAAATCATTTTCATCTGGACACAAAATTAATAACATTACAACTTGCAAATCTAATCTGAAACCAGCTCCCAAAGAAGATACAAAAAACGCCACTGTATACTTAGCCATTAAAAGGAAACTCAATCAGCCGGACTTGGAAGATCACTCAAGTTACCACTCAAAACGAGCTAGGTTTAGGCCTTTGGGCTGCAACATTCACTCTGATTGCCCTCCCATCCAAACTCTGCAATATCAGAACCACCATATCAGAATTTCATCCCAAAGAATTAACCACACAAGTAGTCCTTGTAATGTTACCATTACCAATGATCAAGTAATAAAGAACTTGTGTGTTACCTGACCATCAAGGGCAGCAATTGCATCATTCATATCAGTCTCACTGGACATCGTGACAAAGCCAAAACCACGTGATCGACCAGTCTCTCTGTCATAGACCACCCGAGCATCCTCAACCTTACCATGTTCACTGAAAATTTGCTCCAGCCGAGAATTGTCAACATCCCATGGCAAGTTGCCAACATAGACTCTAAAGGATTGTGGTGGGCGCGGTGGGCGTTCAGGCTGTGCTCCTTTTGGAGCAGCCTTATTAACAGTCAACACTCTTCCATTTAGTTCCTGTCACAGAAAACATGGATAAGATCCAAAAAAACTCAAGAAACCACAATAAAGCAATTAGAGAAGAAAATTAATATGCATGCTTAATCCAGTAAAGGGCATGTTACACATAATACACATTTCAACTGGGAAAAACAGCTAAGTCAAAGTTTCCATACTCATACAAAGTCTGATGAGAGCAAAATTAAATTCTAAAGAGAGCAAAGCATCATTAGAACAATGAACAAGAAAGGCATAGCATCAACACCAGCATGTTTAGTGAGCCTCGTAGTCAATCTCATAGACCAACCTCATAAATCATAATGTCTTAGGTTAACTACTTGAAGATAATCAGAGAGAAGCAAATATACTAATAATACTTTCCCCTTGGGTCTACACAGACTATCAACATAGTTTCTCCCTAAGTTTCTTTCAGTTGAGGAGAATGGAGGGGAGGGGGAGTTAGTAATGTACATCAATTTAGGATAAATAATTTGACAACCCTGGACAAATTCATTTACACTTTTACACTGGGATTTTAAAATTGAGAATTAGAATTGTTCTGGAGCTATTTTGTGCCTGGCCATTTACCACTATATAAGGCATTTCATACTTAGCTATTCTTTGTTAACCTAGGGTATCTTCCGGCCAAGAGTTAGAAACTATCCATTTGATATTACATACACATTGACTTGGGAATCGTATTCTTGCTTGACCACATACTTAAGGAGCACAAAATTCTGTCAATCAAGTCACAAAATTATCCAAACAACAAAAGAACAATAACAACTTTATTCCATTCCACTGAGTCACCATCAAAAATTGAAATCCAAACACAGTTTTTTCACTAGAACATTAGATAATAACAACAACCATTCTCACCGAAGTCACACAACACAAAATATAAACTAACATAACAACTTACATAACCACTGAACATCTTGACAGCCTTCTCAAGCTCTTCGATTGTACTCATGGTAACAAATCCGAACCCGCGACTCCGGTCAGTGGCCCTATTATATATAACCTGAAACAACGACAGCCACATTATTTCAAACCAAACATCGAAACCTCAAACAAAACACCATTATTATAACTAAGCAGTGACTCACCTCAGCAACCTCAACGGTGCCAGCCTGTTCGAAAAGCGAGGCCAATTTCTCGCTGTCGAAGTCGAAAGGCAGGTTCCCAACGAAGATCTTAACTTCTTCAGCTTCTTCTTCAGCGAAACCCCCTTCGCCGCCATCTTCTATATCATCGCCACCTTCTTCAGTTCCCCACGCAGTGTCGCCTTGGTTCTCCCACGCGGCTTCTTCCTCCTCCCCTTCTTTGGCCCAACCAGATGTCTGAGCCACGAATGTGAGGAGAGAAGAGTGGCGCGTTGTCTTGGTGGTGAGGGGAAAAAGAGAAGAGTTTGAGCATGGGAATTGCAGGTTGAGAGGATTAGTGGGAATTGAGAGAGAAAGGGTTTTGTTTTTGGCGTAGAAGAGGGAAGGGAGAGATAGGAGGCAGGATTCAGCCATTGTGAGAGAATTGAACGCAGGCACGGTTGACAGAGACAGAGACATAGGCATAGATAAGAGTTTTTTTAGGACATTAGAATTTCACAACACATGAGAGATTGAGAAGAGGATAAGGGGTATAATGAAAATAAACTTAGCAAACAAGTGGAGGGTTTTGGTGGCACGCACGCACAATAAAAAAAACAATAACCCAGATATTTTTCTACTATTACGGTCCTTGGCCTTTTTGTTTCAAAACTCTTTTAGGAAGGATATTGTTATCGTCACTGCCAAGCCTAAGCAAATCATCATTTTACTCTTTTAGGACCCAAGCCTCCTCACCCTTCTATCTTTCTCTCTCGCTTCTCCATCATTTCTCTTTCTCTCTCACACTATTTTCTTCTCCTAATCAAATTAATTATCATACATTAATTTGACTACAGTTAATAAAGGTAATTCATATAATAATTAATTCGGTTACATTTATAAATAATAACTTCTAATTAATTAATTCAATTTTAATTGAAAAAATATGGTTATTATTAAAAATGATAAATTATATTACAATTAATTTGATTGTTTTAAAAACGTAAGTTGCATTTAAAATTATTTTAGAAAATGTATAAAAATAACACAATAGAATCATGATTTCATTGTATATTTTTTTTCACCCCTAAGTAACACAACTAAATCATGATTTTGCTGTGTATTTTTTTCATCCTCAAACAAACACAATGAAATCATAATTCCGTCGTGTATTCTTTTCTGTCTCCAAACAACGCAAGGGAATCATATTTTCGTTGTATATTCATAAAAAATACAAAACCGAATCATGCTTTTGTTGTCTATTTTTACAAGAAACATGATTTTGTTGTGCTATTTCGGGGCAAAAAAATACACAAAAAATCATGATTCTATTGTTTTATCCAGGGGAGAGAAAATCCACAACAGAATCATGATTTTATTGTGTTATTTGGGGGTAAAAAGAATTACACAATGGAATCATGCTTACATGGGAGGTGAAAAAATTACATAACAGAAATGCGATTCTGTTATATACTTGTACAACAAAATTATGTGTTCGCTGTGCTTTGTTTTTTCTATATAGACAATAAAATCATGATTCCTTTGTGTTTTTGTCAAACGAACATTTTTAGGATACTATTAAAAGGCATCCATGTGAGTAGTGCCAGTAACAAGTGGTAGTGTCAATAGCAACTCCCGTTCACTAATTAAGGACATTGGTACTCTCCAAACTCCCTACTTTTTTATAAATGTTTTTTTTATGAAAAAAAATGCTTTTATTAGAAAAATATTCTTAACTCTTAACATTTAACTCTCTCACAACACTACAAAAATAAGTTTCAATTGTATAAAAATTATAATTAAACACCAAAATCCACTTATGAAATTCAAAATGTGTTTCTCACTAAATGAGTAAAGAGAAGTAAATATCTCACGACACCACAAAAACTTATTTCTCTTGTGTAAATTCTACTAATAAATAGGAAATATACAAATATACAATATATAGAGGAGAGAGAGAGAGAGATATCCTTACATGCTAGTCATGTTGATGGTGCCTAGTTACCACAATAGGATGCTTTAATAGCCATACTCATAAGGCCTCTACAAGGATGTACTTGTGCTAGGGTTGTGATATATGGATGAGAGATGGTGTAAAACAACTCTAAATAATCATCAAGGCATGCCCATGGGGCACAACCATTCCTCGAACTAGAGTAGTAATGATGTGATCATGACAATATGATATTGCTTATTAACCACCTTAGCAAAAGGAACGTGCCTTGTAATCTAACAAGGAGATTGAGGAATTCCTTGGACATGACTAAACTAGCATAACACCTTCTTGAGTGAATAAGTGTGAAAGTAGATGCCAAGTTGAAGGAAGTCAAAGAAGTACAACATCTCTTGAAAAGTGTATGTACCTCTTTGTGATCCTCGAATGACGTCCACATGATGTCATCAAAGAAAGTCTAGGATCCCTCATGGTTTTAGAATGTCAAGATTCCCTTACGAGCCTCTATTTACAAGGCACATGGTTACGTGTTGAATGTATGCTTTATCTATCTTGTGAGGATTGATAGTCAAAAAATGCATATACATTTATGTTTGCCAAAAAAAAAAACATTAACATAAAAAAATTATTTTACAACAAGAAACTTGTGAGACAAAATAATGTAAAATTTTGTACTTGTTGAAAAGTCATATATCCACCTAATTGGTACATAAAACAAGAGGCATCAACACCTCATGCATATTTCTTGCATTTGCACCAATCCTAGAAGAGCAATAAGTAGTAAACCGACACACAAGATAGTCGTATGAAAATCTATACAATTTTCATTATAAAAATAAAGAATTTAAAGGTAAAAAAATTAGTAAAAATAATTACATAATAATAATAATAATTAGTGAAATATAGTAAAATGTCATATATATATATATATATATATATATATATATATATATATATATCATAATATCATTCTTGGGAGGTGTTTGATAGGAGAGAAATTTTAAGTTTTATAGGAATCTTGGGTTGGAAATCTTAGTTTTCCATATTTGATATCACTTATAAAAAATAACATTCCTAAGAAATGATGTTTTCCGAAAATGTTTTTTAATCAGTTTCCTACAAAAACTTTTTTCACGAGGGTGGAGGAAATATTATTTTTTGAGTATTTTTTCTTTTATTACAATAAAAATATCATCTTACTTTTTATTAAATTATTTAATTTTGTAAAAATATTTCATAACTCTTTGATTCCTAAGAAACTTATCTTAAGATTTCAATGGCAAAAAAACAAATTTTATTCATTCCTAAAAAACATAATTCTCAAGAATGGAAAAAAATTTCCTCTACCAAATACCCCTTAGGAGGTGTTTAATAGGTGATACGTTGAGTTTTGAGGAAATTTTGGGTTGGGAATTTTAGTTTTCCATGTGTTGATTCGTATATGTTTATTTAAAAAATAAGATTTTTGAAAAACAATATTTTCTAGAAATGTTTTTTAACAAGTTTTTAACGAAAAATTTTTCACGGGGAGATAGGAATCTTACTTTTTCAAAATTAATTTTTCTTTTAGCATAGTAAAAAAATTATGTTACTCTTACTATTATGGTAATTAACTGACAAAAATATCATGTAACTTTTTTATTTTTAGGAAGCATAATTAAATGGTTTGATGTTAATCAAAAAAAATTTACTTGTTCCTAGAAAACTTGATTCTTAGGAATCATGATATTTTTGGGCATGAAAACCTTTTGCCCTATCAATTTTTCTATATATATATATATAATTTTTTTCCCAATAGAAATGAAAGAGAATATCAAAGAGTTTACAAGAATGACACACTTATATCTAACTTAATTAATTGAATTATATTCCTTGATAATGTTTGCTATAGTTTAAGTGTACTAGGGATTTTGTTTTTTGTTTTAATTAAGATTTTGAATTCAAGTGCTGTCAATAAAAAATATATATATTAATATGCTTTTTGTGTATTGTTTGAGATATTTTTAATTTAAAATTAATGAATATAAATAAATTAAAGAGAATAACATATATTATAATTGTTAATGAATATTTTGTTATATTAAATAGAAATAAAATTAAAGAAAAAATAGTTTTTAAAAATATTTTTTTTAGAGTGTGTTTTTTGAACTGTTTATAGATTTTATTTTATTTTGGTAAGAAAAATTTAGGAAGAAGGAATCATGCCTCGGTCCAAGGCACGGAAAATCTCTAGACTCATAGAAGACTATATGTCAAATACGAGACCCTATAAATTTATTATAGATTATGTCAGGCTTTATGTACATTCCTTGTGTACTTCTAAATTTACAAAATAGTTTTTTAGAGTATTTTTTTAAAAAAGTAAATAACTAATAAGATCATTATGTATTTGAAATTAAATGAAAACACCTTTATTAATTTGTAAAACATTATTTTAAAAAGTCTTGTATAATAAATAAAGTCTTGTAATATTTAATGGGTATCTGATAAACCCTTTCAGGTAATATATATATCGACATTGCTGGCAAAAATAAATAAATGAATAAAAAGTGTTGTGTTTCATATGTCGTATAAAATATTCTTACAAAGATAGCCTATAGCCTTATTTTCTTATATGAATTTATATTTGTGCAATGCCGTCTACACGACGGGAGTTATGGGAATACGCAATTAGAATTTTCCCGCATGTCGTAGAACTTTGAGCGTAGTTGACGTGGATCGACAATGATTTGGCTATTGCTTAATCCAATGGTAAACAAGCAATTTTCCAAATCTTTTCGAAGATTCTAAAGTGGGTTTGATCGTAGTAAGCAGTAGTGATAATGTCGTAGTGAAAGCTTTTAATAATGATGCATATCTCATTGTGGAAGCTTATTTTTCGGTGGGAATGTCGTAGTGAAAGCTGAAGTCAAATCAGTATGTGCGCCTCTTAGTTTTGCGCGTGACATGAATACCTGATCTGATTACCATTTTCTTCATCATATTCGTCTCGAGTACAATGCTTATGCTTACACCAGTAACAGTGCAGCACCACGTACATCGTTCATCGTTCACCGTTCGCTAGTGTCTATTGAAGCTACTTGTGCTAATTTTATCGGGGTATCCTGGCATTGTTCGCGATTTTTATCTAAAACATAAATAAATAAGTATCTTTATGTAGTAATAGTAGTAGTTATTTATAGAACTAATTAAAAAAATGTGATAGTAATTATCTCTTTAACTAAAAATCAAGTGATCTTTCCAAGTATTATAACTATTACCTATTATGTCCATGGTACCATATATTTAATATCTCGAAAAAAAATATCTAAAAAAAATTTAGATCACTTCTATTTTTTTTCTGAAGATTTAGATTTTTTTTTATTTGCTGAAGATTTCGTTCATCACTAAACTAAATGTTACTTATCCACGTTAAAATAAACGTGTTAGGGAACGAAAGTAATTATTTCAAACTGCAGAGAAAAAAAATCTAAGAAAAATATTTTATAAAGACCAAAAATATATTAAAACCTAAAATAAAAGTTATTATTATTATTATTATTATATATTTTTTATTATATTTATATTATAGAAGTAGTTGATTTTAACTTATATATTTTAATTTGTCAATAAATTCTTATCTAATAAGAATTTACTGAATATGTGATAAAAATATATAATTAATTATCTTATATTAATATAAAAATAAATCAATTTCTACAACTTTTTTATCACGTGAGGTGACAAAATAGAGGGTTGTGATTGGTTATTCGTGTAAAATTATTTTGTGTATGTTTTCATTATTAAATAAATATAACAAATATCCTATTAAATTTTATTTTCCTGTAACACGTGATTTGATCATTATTTAACACGATTTTTTTATTCTCAAATTGTCATTTAATTATTTTCGTTTTAGTAACCATTTATCATTTACGCATATCTTGATAAATAAAATGTCCACTCTACGTCAGTGCGCCAGTTTTTCAAATGAACGGGTCTCTCTTTCGTTAAAAAAGAAAAAACAATTTTTAGAAAATCTTTTTGTATGTAGCATAATCAATCATTTCCCTTTCTTTGAATGAATTGTCTCAAGTGGTCAATGGTCATATTTATTTCAGCCTGAATATTCCATGCTACAGCCGTTGTGATTATTTAAGGAGCAAAAACTTGTTCTTTTCCACAGATCTAGAATTCGCCATGGATGTTGAAGGAAGAGCCAGCAAGGGAAAGCCTCTCACTCTGAACCTTGAACAAGGTCAAGAAAAGGGTACCCAAAATGATGATTATGGTCTCGCTTCTGCTCATACCATTGACCGAGGTAATACACTAATACTTCATCTATATATATTCTATACCGTGCTAAATTCTGTTTAAATTCTTCTATTTTTATCTTTTATATATTCTTTGGGAGTGTTTAAATTTATAAAATTGTCTAGTCACTGCATATGAATATTGGTCCACTAACCTATTAGAATCGGGCTAGTGATGAAAGATTATAGTAGATGCATGAAAAATTAAATTTGATTCTTTTTGCTGTCATTGTAAAATAAAAATGATTCATCCACAATAAAGATATGCAGTTTCCTTGACAACTGAGAATTGAGATTCTCCAATTTTCATGATGAAATTGTTGATTACAATTTGCAGATTCGTGGCAACAAGTAGGGTTGATGCTGGTGACAAGCTTCAATTGCGGGTGGATATTAAGTTTTTCTAATCTGTGTTTGTGGCCATTGGGTTGGACTTGGGGTATCATATGCCTTATTGTTGTGGGATTCTACACTGCCTATGCAAACTGGCTCTTGGCAGCATTTCATTTCATTGATGACCGCAGATTCATTAGATACAGAGATCTTATGGGATATGTTTACGGTGAATTTTTCATTCTTTGCATGATATGATAAGAGTGCCTTTGCAGTGATAGTTTTATAATTAGTTAATTAAATTTTAACTAAAGTATTCCTTATTTTCACAAGGCAAGAGTATGTACCACCTCACCTGGGTTTTCCAGTTTTTGACCCTTCTTCTTGGAAATATGGGTTTCATCCTCCTCGGAGGCAAGGCACTTAAGGTAATTAAAGTTTATGTTATAAATGCAGTTTATTTAGAACGGACAAATGATGTGAAAGATTTTCACTATCATCCAATTCCAATAGAAAAATATCCAGATAAAATTTTTAGATTTCTGTAATAATTACTTTAAAAGTTATAGTAGTATTTAAAATACTTTTCAATTAGTTAACTGCTGAAAAAATATATAAAATGAGAATTCATAAAAATGAAATACGTCCACTAATTGAGTTTATTACAGAGAAAGTGGTTATTAATTTACTGCAGGCAATAAACTCAGAATTTAGTGATTCTTCCCTGAGGCTCCAATACTACATAGTCATCACAGGAGCTGCTTACTTCTTTTATTCCTTCTTCTTCCCAACAATATCTGCGATGAGAAATTGGCTGGGAGCTTCAGCGTTGCTCACTTTCACATATATAATATTTCTTCTAATTGTTTTAGTTAAAGATGGTAATTAAGTATATTAATATTTTTTTTTTTTGCTGAGTTGGTATATCAATTGTTCTCTTCAATTAACTTGCTCTCAAACCATAAAAACTAGCGTTAAATTGTTTGCCCCAACTATTATTTGTGGTTGGAAGGAAAATCAAATTCGAATAGGGATTACGATATTAGCGGAAGTGAAGTGAGCAAAATTTTGGATGCTTTTGGTGCCATCTCCGCAATCATTGTTACCAACACCAATGGCTTGCTCCCCGAAATTTAGGTCATATTTTTATTATTTTTTTTTCCTTAGACAAATTAATTGTGCTAGCACACGGCTCAAGACTTGTCGTGATCAATAATATCCTATTTTACTATAGTATCAGGACAATTTTATTTCTAGTTGAAATGTGACATGTTTCATGAGTATGTATATCAATTTTTGTTAGCGTTGACTTTCGTGCCTTAACATTTACGAATTTGGGCTGACCTACTATTTGGGTTTTGGAGATCATTATACAGATTAAACTTAAGCCCAATCAATACATCATGTTAAATACTTTTAGGTAATTTTTGACAAAACTAGTTGAGAGTGAAAAATTATTTGATAATTGAAAATTGGAAAATTATCTTATTGAATTTAATAAATATTTGATAAAATTATTAATCAAAATAATTAAAAAATGTAAAATTACATAAAAGATAAAAATAATAAAATTTTACCTTAAATGAGAAAGATTAAAAAGAAAATCTAATATCACTATTCAAGAGGATGTAACTAAGTCAGTTTATTAAATAGGATATTTGAGTTATTATAAGACTTACTCGATAAAAAAAAAAAAATCACTATCCAAGTAAATGTATAAAATAGAAAAGATTAATTTGCTATTTGTATATCTACGTACATATTATAAATAATTGGATTATGTGAAGTTGTCTTTTGCAATTTGAATGTAGTCCACGCTACGTAAGCCAGCAGTGAAGAACATGAGGAAGGCCCTGTATTTGCAGTATACAGTGGGAGTTCCGTTCTATTATGGTGTTACCGTAATCGGATATTGGGCTTATGGAACAATGGTGTCGGCATACCTTCCAGAAAACTTAAGTGGTCCCAAATGGATTAATGTCCTCATCAATGCCATCGTCTTTTTGCAGTCCATAGTCTCCCAACATGTATGTAAGATATTTTAGCATAGGTGGCTAGGTGCTTTGTGTCAAAAGAATATGCAGGTTTTAATTACATGATTAATTGAATTTGAGTAAGATAAGGATAAATAAAATATCTGACATATTGAACGGTGTCTTTTTGTTTTTATGTTAAAAATTGCAGATGTTTGTAGCACCAATTCATGAGGCTTTGGACACTAAATTCCTAGAAATTGACAAGCCCATGCATTCAGGGGAGAACTTGAAACGCTTATTTCTCCTACGTGCGTTTTTCTTTACAGGGAACACATTCGTTGCTGCAGCCTTTCCTTTTATGAGTGACTTTGTAAACTTTCTTGGCTCATTTTCACTCGTTCCTCTGACCTTCATGTTCCCTAGCATGGTCTTCATCAAGGTTACTTTATAATTACACTACAGAAAACGAAGCTTTAACTGACGAATTAATTAACCCAATTAGAGTTAGTCAAATTTGGACACACATATCATTATTATTTGACTTAATTTTGCCTCAATGTTAGGTTAAGGGAAGAACAGCTAGAATAGAGAAGAAGGCGTGGCACTGGTTCAACATCGTTTTTTCTTTTCTGCTCACAATTGCAACCACAATTTCAGCAGTACGGTTGATAGTCAACAACATCCAAAAGTATCATTTCTTTGCAGATGCATGATTGCTGATATCATTCAGCTGTATGGCTTAATATCGGTTTGAATTAGGCCAGCAGTTATATAATATAAAAAAAAATACTGTATATATTCGGTGAGCTTGAATAGTTAAAAGAATCTTAATAAATAAAATTAAGTTAAAATGTAATTTTTATTTTATTTTTTTAATTTATTATTTTAGTCCTCTTATTTTTCAATTGAAAATTTTTGTTCTCTATTGTTAAAATAATCAGTCATTTTAGTCTTCTATTTTAAAATTTAGACATTTCTTCTTCACTCTTTAAAAATATGGGATTTTAGTATTTTTTTAATTTTAAATTTGATTATGTATTTTTTAAATTTTTTTAATAAATTAAGATAGTTAACAGTTAAATAAATTTAAAAAATATTTACCATGTGAATAATAAATAGACACATGTCAGTTCAAATATATAGATCAACATTTAAAATTGAATTTTTTAAGAATATGAATAAAATATCTCAATTAAAAAATGAAGGACTAAAATCATGAATTTTTCAAAATTGGGGGATAAAATTTCTCAAATAAAAAATAAGAAAATTAAATCATAAATTTAAGAAAGTAAAAAAAACAAAAATTACATTTTAATCGTAAAATTATTATATTATTGACTAAATGAATTTATATTCGTTTATTTTTTTCTATTTAACTTTGTTCTTTATTTTTTTAAAATTGTTTTTAATCTTTTATGTATAACAAACAGTGCAACATGGTCCCTAATGTTACAATGGTAACAGAAAACGTTAGCTAGTGTGACATGGCCGTTAACTTTTCACATTTGACATCTAACGTATAATTTTTTTTTCCAAGTTGGTATTTTTATTTATTTATTTGAAAAATAATATTGGAGGGAGACTGGCATTTGACTGCTGGGGTTAATTGGGTTAAAAGGGGATTCTTCTTCAGCACATTAAAAATCAGGGTTCCTAGGTTTTTGTAGTTCTTCCCCTAATTCTGAAACTAGAGAGCCATGGAATAAGTGCGTTTGCGTGTAGGTGCCTCATTGTGTCTATAGAGATTTTGCGGTTTTCAGAACCACTTGAACAACAAACAACATAGGGAGGAGGTTTCCGGGTTGCAAACATTTCATGTTAAGTTGTTTGAGTTTTGAATTTTTTTTGTTGAAAATAGATTAGGAATCTAATCTGATTATTGAATCATTTTTCATGTTAGAAACGGGTTGGAGACACCAAATGTGGGTTTTTTCATTTGTATTTTGAGGAGATTGTTGATAAAAAAAAATACAAAATTAAAAGACATGCCTATTTTGAGACAAAGGAGAAGGATATTGAATCTCCAGTATTCATTGAGCAGCAGTAGAACACGGTTCAAATTCATTATTATTATTATCTGTTGTTGATGTTAGGGATTATTATAGTTTTGCATTATTCATTGATGTTTTTTAATTTGCCCAAGAGAAGGACCATTTTGAACATCTTACAAACATAAAATCTCTTTGAACCTTCTTCAAGGGGAATTTGTGAACACAATTTTGTCTCGGTCAACAGAATTTTGTGTTTTCACTCAATAAGAAAAACAATGAGAGACCAATTTGAACTTATTAAAAAAGATTAGGGACCAATTAAACCTTTTTATAAAATATATATGAGGGATCAATTTAAACCTTTTTAGTCGTACTTTTTAATTTTTTGAGTCCTGACTGTGTGTAACGACGTCGAAAGCAACGCCGTTTGATGGCAAATCAACATTTTTCTTTGAATCTATCAACGGAAGTTACAGAACAGTGTGACATAGGAATCAATTTAAATATTTTTTTTTTAAAGAATGGCGATTGGAACCAATTTGAATCATTTTAAACCTAAATGGACATGAATTTTTTTATTATCAAATAGTGATACCTATTTTTATCAAGTAATATGAATTGACATTAATTGCTATAATTTATAAAGACACACTTTTTATAAATTATATTTTTTTTACTAATTTAACAATTAGTTTTAACATTCTGTTTAATTAAGTATAATAAAATTACAAAATTTCATTTCACTATTTAATCTTAATGTATGATAAAATATTTTAAAATATAATTAAATATCTAATATATTTAATTATATTTTAAATATCTAATATTAGATTACCTATTTTTTTATGTTAAACATAGATTATAATACTTATTCAAATTATGATTTACGTTTTTTTTTTCAACTTTAAAAAAATAAATTTGTAATTAAATATCATTGATGAAAGTTAAAGAAATTTTTAAAAAAGAAGAAGAAAGGAAGCTAAAGAAACCATTCTTTAAATTTTTATATACTTATAATTATTTAATTACTTTAATTAATTATATATTTTTTCATCTTAGAAATTATAATTTCTTTCTTAATTTTTTATGATATATATATATATATATATAATACTTCTTTTATTTTATTTTGAAAATATTAAGTTGAAACAATTTCAATTGATTATATAAAAAATAATATTTTATATCATAGAGAAGTAAATATAAAATAAAATAATTGTTTAAGCTCCTTTGAATTTATAGTGAAAAATACATTTATGAATTGTTTCAAACATGACTACTCTTCATCAAACTCATCACACATTATTCTTTTGTTGTTAAGTTTTTGCTTATTTCAACCTTTAAAACATTATCAAATTAACCTTCCATGATTTTCACTAAACTTATTATGTTTTACAAATATAATAATCATTAAAAAACAATACGTACTTAGTCTAGAAGATTCAGAAAATTAAATACATATATTGCAATTACGTACAAACTTTTCATGTTCTTCCTGTAGTACTACGTCATTGACTCGAAACATTTTTTTGCACCTTGCATTCATGTAAGACAGAGCAAAACATTGGAGGTATATTATTAATTATTAATAAAAGGTTGAATTCAAATATTCATTAATGATTAATGATGCTATTAAAACTCATTATCCTTCCATAAAAAAAACTCACTATCCTTTCAACGATAAATAATAAAAATTTTACCTTTAAAACTCGATCACTTTGTATTAAATAATTAATTCACTAATTAAGATTCCCTCTGTTCTCTACTACTGTAAGTAAAAATAAAAATAATTTCAAACTTATCAAGAAGTTGGTTACTTTCATTAAATTGTGTTAATCTAAAACATTTTTTTTTCTAAATTACAATTTATTAGAACTTAATATCAAATATAAAAAAAAATAATCCTATTAATGAATTTTTTTTATGATAATTACATTAAATAAGATAAAGTTAGTTAAATTTTATTTATATTTGAAACAAAATAATAAGTAATTATTTTGGCTTTTAATAAAGACCAAAAGGGATATGATTTATAACATAAATAAAAATAATATTTACAAATGTAAATGCATAATAACCAATTAATAATCAAGGGTTAAGTCAGTTAATTGAGCAAAGTAGTTAATTTTATAAACTCTCTAATACTGATTTATGGATAAAAAATAATTAATAAATAAATAAATTCAAATAAGATGCCATCCAAAAAAATACTCATTAATGGTTTCATTAAAACCCATTTTCCTTCCCACAATAAATAATAAATTGTGCATTTAAAATTCATTTGTTATTAACTTACTGATCAATACCATGATATATACAATAAATAAAAATTAAAAAATTAAAAAGAATTGTCTAGAGTACCCTTATCCTATGCAGCATTATACGTAATTTTTGCTTTTTTATATGCTTATATAAAGTGTTTTTTTTTATTTTAAAAAAGCAGTTATGTTTTTTTTACGAAGTAATTCCATTTGTTTTTCTTTAAATCATTTTTTAAATGATAAATCTTTTTAGAATTACTTTTTAATGGTTAAAATTATCCATTATGGCTTATGCTAGCAGCATTTTCATGCAATTCCGCATTCTCTTGCGTGTAATTATTTTTATGCATATACCACCATTTCTTTTTAATATTTCTTTCCTTTTTTTTTCTTTAACAAAGTAATCAAATTACACTAAGTGATTGATTTATTAGCAGCACAAATTCTAAGTCTATTCAATGGAGAAGTATGCATGTGTGACAGTGAGAAAAAGCTTTGTTAATTGGTAAAATGTTTGGACAGTTTGTACACGATTCTAGGTTTAAATGTTGTTGTTGTCATTGTTCACAACATAAAAGATTCAGGATTCTAGGTTCATTATATTCAAATAGTATGTAGAAATCTGATATTTATCTCCTATTTTTCTCTGCTCCAATTTCTTCTATATTTTACACTCAAACAAATATAGTGTAAGGAAAGTGTGTAATATGATTGATTAATTGATTGATCTCTTATAATTTTTTTTTACTTTTTAAGGAAATAACCGTATGTTATAAATAAATATATCTGTTGTGCGGTGGTTCAATTATATGAAGGTAACTGCTCAAATACACATACACACAACATACATCTAAGTAAAAAGTTAGTTATTAAAATTAAAATTATATGTGGTTGGATGAATATTAAAGTAACTAATAAGGGAGTTATTTTTCTATCGTGGTTCCATATATACAGCAAGTTAAGGACGCAATACAGATGACAAAAAGGATCATGAAATATTTAGTTGCTATAGTTGAATTAGCATGTATCTGGCATCCCCTGGAACCCCTCTCGTAATTTACAAACATTCTTATAACATCTCTTTACGATGTTTTTCTCTCTCTATTACATCAGACAATATTTAATTATTATTTTTAATCTTAGCTGTATAAATATATACAGATGACTGAAGCAGAAGTTTGACCTCTTCAAGTCTCACAGCTTGAAACGATTGAACCCTTTTCGGACTCAACAGCTCCAGAATCATGATCTTCCTCATTTCCCTCCAGTACTCACCGTACGGTGCAAAACTCACGGTTGAACCGTTATATCCTAAACGGTTCGCAGCGTGTAACGAAGGCCTGCCAGAAAAAACCGAGTCACGGTTTTTGAAAATCTCTCTGGCCATCTCAGTAGAGGAAACTACCAAGGTGGGTATTGAACCCCAGCTGCAAGAACATGAGTGGCCCATGCTTATTCGAAAGCTGTTGAAGGGTTCGATGGGACAATGTACCAAGCTGGTGAAGGGTAGTTTTCTTGGCTTGTCTTTTCTGCAGCACGCTTTCTCAGGTGTTTAACCAGTGACGAGGTGAACAAGAGTGTTAGGAAAACAAACACTATGAAAGGGATCATTGCTATTGGTTGTTACTATTATACGAACACGCTTGAATTGAATGGCATTCATAGCAACAATTATATGCTACGAGTACGACGGTGAAGACTAACAACTAGTGCACGCCGCCTTGTAAATGGAAGAAGAAAAACTAGGCACGCCAAAGTACGTCCGGTTAATTGTTAAATTAGCTTTTAAAGTGACGTGTGGTTATTTAATTCTTCAATTCTATAAAAAAATATTATTTAATTTTTTTAATTATATAATAATTATTTTCTTTAGTTTATGATATTACTTAGTGGCGCTTATTTTAATTCTTAAAATTATAAAAAAATATAAAGAAGAAATATTTAACATTTAATACTTCTAGAGATTAAATAATATTTTTATAATTTGGAGACAAAACTAATTTACGTTTACAATTTTAAAGAACAATTTTATGTATTTCCCGATGTAACTCGTTAGACATACCTGCACATAGTATCTTAACAGAATAATGATATATAAAACTTTATTTATTTTAAATACTTTATCAATTTTTCATTTTTTTTCTTCTATCATATCATAAATTCTATTTTTTTCTTTCTTACTAGGTATCTCCTACCACAATGGTTATTTCATGAAACATTTTTCATTTTAATATGTTACACGAGACTTGGAAATATGAATCAGAAAAAAATACGGAGCATGAAAATTTGAATTCTAAGTTTCTAACTTTAGATACGTTTCTACTTTCTATGCACTATCACCGAATCTAGTATGGTAACCAATCTTTGGGTTACATTGGTTTCTATTTATGTATGTATATTATGAGCTGCTAAACAGTACAAATAGATTAAGCATGAATTATGTGCGAAAGGATGAGTTTATCTTCAGTTTGTTTAAATTTATTTATTAAAATAAATATTTATATATTTTTTAATGTATTTGTCTAAGTTATTTTTGTTAAAAAAGTAAAATTTTATTTATTTAAAAAAACAATTTTATCTGATTCTTCAAAAAACAATTATATAAAAAACGTTATTTTAACATTATCTTTTTAAGTTTAACTAAATTTATTATACATTTAATCGGATAAGTTTAAATTTAAAAATGTGAAATCAAAGTAAATTGACAGAATTCACTAAATAAGTTATCATAAATCATTTTAGGAGTTACAAGAGATTGATCTTGGGGTTAAAGGGAGAAGAAGAGAGAGATAAAACTTAGGTTTATATTTTTTTACTAACAATAACTAATAAATTAATAACTAATATTTGTTAATAAAAAAATCATAAATTATTGTTGTCAAATTTGTGTTGAGTTATTTATTTCATTAAAGTTATGTTTGATAAAATATTTAAGTTAATTTTTATTTTTTTTACTAACTAAAAAAGTTATTTAACTATTTGATAAATAAGTTTTTTATATCTTTTTAGTGACTTTCAATATTTTTTGAAATATTAATTAAAGTAATATTTTTTTAAAACTAACTTCTAACTTTTTATATTTTTTTCACTTTTATTCTTAATATAATTATTTATTTTCCTTGTTACATTTTTAAATAAATTATGATTTAATTATTTTTTTGTCATTTCAAACTTTTAAACTATTTTAACAGTTAATTTTATCAAACACTTATATTTTAATAAGTTAATTTTTTAATTATTAACTTCTAACAAACTTTCTAAATTTCAACTAATTTTTTAATTAATTTTATCAAAGAATTTCTCAAAAAGTATATATGTCCATACTAATATGATGATATATACTAAATGAATCCAATACTAATAAGTTGATGTAGTAAAAAAAAATGCCACTAAGTTGATGCGCTAAAACAAATACCAATAATTTCTATTTACTTTTGATTTGTAAAAGTAACAACTGTAATATTAAACCAAACAAAAATTTAAGTAGAAAAAATAATTATAATTTTTGTTTCAGAAAGTGATAGGTGACCTCGCCGTATCATCACCAAAGTGCCTATGAATTTGATTCAATGAACCTCTAAGTTGACATTGAATTTAATTAAAAAAAAGTTTAAATATGAATTTAATTTATGTAAGTGGACAATTTTTAAATTTTGGTCCTTTTAAGTTTTATGTTTATTTTTATTTTCTGCATGTTTATGTTTTTTTAATTTTAGTTCGTTTATATTTTTTAATATTGATTTCCTAAAATAAAAACTTACATAAATCAAAAATAAAAAAAAAAAAACAAACTTATACAAGTTATAAATTCAACTTTAAGCACGGACTTTTTAGCTTCTTTTGAAACATAGCGATCTTTAAAAGAAAAAACTAGTCGTCGGCATTTTTGCAATATTTTATTCCATTCCGCAGCTCCACCAAACCTAACCGAACCATGGTTAAAAGGATTAGCAAGATTTAACCATAGTCTACATTAGACAGCACAATCCAGCCACTCGAACAAGATGCTCCAATGCGTTGACACGTGGACGGGGAGATTTCATCCCAGCCGCCTCCACGGTCGTTATTATTAGGCTAACATCGCGTTTAGGGTTCCTGAAGCCGAGGCTCTATCTTCCCAAAATCATATAATTCTCTTTCATCTGAATTTTCCCTTTCAAATCTCTTCCTTTGAAGTTTTCGTAGTTCTCTGCATCATGGAGATGGAACGCGTCTTCGAGTTTCCTCACACTCACATGGATCGGCGCCCGAGAAAGAGAGCGAGATTGGGCTGGGACATCCCTGAGGTCCCCAAGGTAACTTTTTGATCCTAAAATCTCAGATCTGATTTTTTTCTTCTTCTTGTTTTGCGGTTTTATCTTTTCTGGTTGTAGATCTGGTGGGATTTGTGTAGATTAGGTATGTTTGGTTCAGGTAACGTATTTTTTGCATCATAGGATTTGTGTGACGATTTTTTCTGTTTTGTTTGATGGATCTGTTAGGTTTTTCCCTTTTAATTAATATTACGGAACTGTGTACCAGTAAATAAGTTGATCTGGGTTCTTTTATTCCATTTTTTTGTGATTAGTCTGTGTTATATTTTGGTATTGTGCTAGATTGCTGTGTTTTGTGAGCATGGTGTTTGTGATTCTCCTTACAGTTTTTTTGTCCTTGCTATATGACGTTTATTGACATGAATCACTGTTTTTGTTTACATATGTATCTGGATTTTGTTATAAACATACATTCTGTGGTTTATATCTTCGGATCTTTCATTTTCAAATAATAATATAATAAAGTTTCTGGATGATATCATTTGTAAAGAGGGGAACTGTTATGTACTTATGTAAGATCTAGTCTTTGAAACCTTATATTAGTGGAATTTAGAAAATGAATTGTCTGTCTATTAACACATTCTAATATGAATTATGGAAATTTGTTTCAAGACTCAATTTTTATTATGCTCCCGATAATTTATTGTGTGTACTGGATCACCCTTGTTTAATTCATTGTCAGTTTTTTTTGGGTTATATTCTGAGGTGGTGGTGAGAGCATAGGTTGAGTTAATGACAGTGGGATGACGTTTTGTTTTTAACTATGAGTGGTACATGAATGGATGGCTGTGTGTAGGCTCAGGTAGGATTGTTTTGTGGACAAGATGTTGGGACTATTTCAAGCTTTGCTCCTTCAAGGGGTCCCTCAGAAAATACCACTAGTTCTCTATTTGTTAAGCCAGTTGCTCGAAATGGTTCTCCCCCTTGGCGAGATGATGACAAAGATGGGCATTACATGTTTGCGCTTGGAGAAAATTTAACTTCTCGCTGTAATTACACTTTTACCATCATTAAGAAATTTACATTCATATATATCATCATGGTTATAATTTTAGAGCTGTAATCATTTGCTTGCAAAACACAGAATTCGGATTCACATGCATCCTCACACCCTTAACTTTTAAATGTACGCTTAATATTTTATGCCATTTTAATACCTTAACTATTCAATCCTGTTCCTGTTTCAATTGTAAGATTCTTGTTTTTTTAAAATTATTTTATGTTTTAAGGTGTAAATCAATTGTAAGATTCTTGTTTTCTTAATTATTTTTATGTTGCAAGGTGAAAAACATTTTTGGAATTATATGTTCAAATGGACATTAGAATTCACTGTGTTGGCTAGGCTTGCATTGTTGATACTTTTTTCCATATCATGTTTGCAGATAAGATACATAGCAAAATGGGTGAAGGAACTTTTGGGCAGGTCTTAGAATGCTGGGATAGAGAAAGGAAGGAAATGGTTGCCGTAAAAATTGTCCGTGGTATTAAGAAGTATCGAGAAGCAGCCATGATAGAAATTGAGGTGTTGCAACAGCTTGGTAAACACGATAAAGGAGGCAATCGGTAAGTAATTTTAACTTAAATTTGTCACGTATGCATACTACAATGAAGATCCTTGATTCCATTGCATTGGTTAAATGGGCTTATTCCTTGCAGTTGTGTGCAAATACGGAACTGGTTTGACTATCGTAATCATATCTGTATTGTAAGTATTTAATTTGTGATGGAATCATTTCCCCAATTTACAAATAATTTGGGGGTTAAGACAACAGTGAATTTAAATGGTTTTAACAGGTGTTTGAGAAACTTGGACCAAGCTTATACGATTTTCTTCGGAAAAACAATTATCGCTCATTTCCCATTGATCTTGTCCGTGAGATTGGCAGACAACTATTGGAATGTATAGCATGTGTGTAGTATTTACTTGAACTAGCTTCTTTTTGAGCTATTTCTTCCATACATTTCACTTTGTTTTATCCTTAACTGATAATGGCGATACGTGCTGTAGATCTAATATACTGTCAGACTGTGTTGTTTTTGTCAGTGGGTTAGGTTTCTAACTGTATCTTTTTATGAATTTGCAGTCATGCATGACTTGCGCATGATTCATACTGACCTGAAGCCTGAAAACATACTACTAGTTTCACCAGAGTATGTCAAAGTTCCTGACTACAAGGTACTTTTCTTTTTGCCTACCTGCGATTATTTGTTGTTTTGGAATTGCACTATACATAATACGAAGAGCAGTTCCTGGTTGATAGGGGAGTTATTAGGAAGTATTCAGGATAGTTGGTTATTTGTAATGACAATTATGTTCTTTCTTTTTATGGTAAAAGATAATAGTTGGACCTGGAGGATAAAAAATGAAACCAAGTATGGAACTACCCTTTTCTAGCTTTAGCATCGATTGATCAATCATTGACATTCATTTTATTTTTACAGAGTTCATCTAGATCACCAAGTTCCTATTTCAAGAGAGTTCCCAAATCAAGTGCTATAAAGGTTATTGATTTTGGCAGCACCACTTATGAGCGAGAAGATCAGAATTACATTGTATCAACTCGTCATTATAGGGCTCCTGAAGTTATCCTTGGTATATATACATACTGTAAATGCTGTGGAAAGAATGCCTGTCTAACTGTGTTTTGCATGTTGACACATGACAATCATGAGAAGGGCTATATGCAAGCTAAAGTTGATTTTGGCAATGATGTTTTAGGACTTGGCTGGAGCTATCCATGTGATATCTGGAGTGTGGGATGTATCTTGGTTGAGTTATGCACGGTATGTTTGGCTCTCTCAAATCCTGTATAAAAAACATATTTATCCATCTCTTAGATTCTATTCCATAATTTGTGAATTTATATTACAGGGCGGAGCTTTGTTTCAGACTCACGAAAATTTGGAGCATCTTGCCATGATGGAAAGGGTACTTGGTCCATTACCACAGCCCATGTTGAAGAGAGTCGAGTAAGTGACATACCATGCGAACTTAATCTCAATTGATTGATCCTTAAAATATGATAAATAAGTATGTATTGTGTCATGCAAATGTTTAGCCGACATGCTGAGAAGTATGTTAGAAGGGGTAGATTGGACTGGCCTGAGGGTGCAACCTCAAGGGAGAGTATCAAAGCTGTAATGAAGCTTCCTAGGCTTCAGGTTTGTTTAATTAAGTATTTGCTTTCTGATTTAACTATATGAATGATTTATATATTATTATATTGACTTTAGTTGACCCTTTTCCCTCCCAAATATATGTAGAACCTTGTAATGCAGCATGTAGATCATTCAGCTGGCGATCTCATACATCTCTTGCAGGGGTTACTTAGATATGACCCCTCTGAAAGACTTACAGCCAAGGAAGCTCTTAGACATTCCTTCTTTATGAGAGATCAATTTAGAAGATAATTCACTTTCTAAGCTGCTGCATCATCGTTGACCTTCCTAAGGGATTAACTTTAGAAGATGTGGGCAAATGAACTCACCTGGGTGATGGCTGGTTTTTCCTGCAGCTGTCTTCACTCCTGCTGAAAAATCCTCATTTAGGAATTTTTGAATTGATCCGAATTCAAAGTACAGAAGAAAAAAATGCTAATGTTGTGGTGAAAATTGTAGCTTTGTGCTCACAAATTTAATTCTCCATTTGAGGGTATGAAATTTAATAATTTTATTATAGAAGTTTTTTTTTTGTAAAATTTTAATACAGTATGTTTAAATTTTGAATACAGTTTTTTATTTGATAAGTTGATAAAAAATAATATTTTTGTTGGATATAATTTTTTAGCATTAATAATATTAAATGAATTGATATAATTAATTCTTCATCACTATTTGGATTAAAATATTAGGTGAACGTTTAACAATTTATACAATAAAATTTAAATTTATTGTCATAGTATTTTATAATTAATTTTGATAATATTTTTGCTGAATATAAATTTTATTAGATTAAGTTTAATTAATTCCCGACCGATTTTAATAGTTTTTAAAGTTAGTTTATATTACAAAAAAATCATTGGCATAAGTGATTTGATATATAGATTCTTTAACAAAAGTTTAAGGTTTAATTTCTTATTTGAATATGGAGTTATGGTTGAAGTTATATTTTATTCTAAAATGGGTTGATCGAGTGAGAGAAGAATTAATTGGATGTCGAATAGAACTCCAAATATCTTTTGGTTAAAATAGAAATATTCAGTCAATTTTTTGAATTGAACATAATAATGGATAGAAAATGAGTTTATTTACTCAGCTTTTCGAGTTTATTATTATTAGTTAAACAAGCCGGCTTGTCAAGTTTAATAAATTTTTTTTTATAGTTTGAGTTTGACCTTTTTATCTAAAAAGACTTTTTAAAAAGCTTGAGTTTGACTTTTATAGTAAACAAGCTGAGTAGGCTGAGCCAAAGGTCCTCGACAAGCTGCTTGACTCATTTTCACCCCTAATCTCAATTCCCAATGTGTATTTATCTGACCTCGTAGATGTTACTGCGGGAGTCATCGGAGCAGTAATATGACGCCACATAGATAGGGGAAGTGTAAGGGTCACGAAATTGGTTTCTTTGTTGTTTTTTTTTTTCAACTGTTCTTATACTGTTCATGTAGTTGTGCTAATATTTAATTTTGTAATTTAATTTTAAAATTGTATTATTTTTAAGGAACAACACAGGGACACAGTTGAAAAAGGAACAAAAGAAACAATAGAAAAGTCAGGTCCCATGGGTCACCTTTAGAGTAGCTTGGAAAATCCTGTCTAGACCCAAAGATTACTAATAAGAAAGAACATCAAATCTTTGTTGCTGTATATGAGACAAAGTTGAGACTAATTTAGTTTGTAGGTGGCCAGTGTTGACACAATAAGTTAGGTTATGTTTGGTATGAAGGAGTATCGCTTGTTAGGCCTACACGACTTTGTTGTTTTGGGTAATTCGAAACATTGGGCCAGCCCAAAGAAACAACTATAGTAAATATTATTAAAAATAATTGTTACAATTTTGTTTTTTTTTATATTTTAATATGATTTTAAAAAGTCAAATTAGAAAATTAAGAATAATATTTCTTTTACAACAACGGATTAAAACAAGCTCCAAAAGGATGTAGGGTCCTGCAAAACGACAAAGAGATAAGAAAGTGAACAACTTCCGATCGTAAATGATAGATGCAGGCACAGGAAATTTGAAAATTTAAAGTGAAGACGAATTTGTTGCCGTTGCAAGTTGAGTCACGCAATTCAAATAATCAGCTTTTAAGCACACAAATAATAGAAAATACGTGTTGGATCGTTGCAGTTAAAATAGTTGACCCTTTAAAGTCTTAATGAATAACAATATATTAGGATATACATGAATTTTTATGAAAAACTAATAGCGCATTAGGTGTATAGAATTTGAAACATATGATAAGATTAAAAGAATTAACGTGTCCCAATGTGTACGTATGTGTAAAGAAGCATCTTACAAAGACTTAAATATGTAGTTTGGGTAGTGAAAAAGACTTAAAATATTAGTCTATTCTCGTCCCGTGAATCAAACGAGTTGATATGTGAGTTTATTATTTTTTTAAATATAATTTTAAAATAAATATATTTTTTCTCTTAAAAAAATAACCAATTACATTCAATTATATATATATATATATATATATATATTTATTTTTTTTTAATAAATCTCTAACAAATACTTAATTACAAAAATTTTAACATAATCAAATAAATTTTCAACATAAATACAAAGAAATTTTAGATTGAGCTTTTAAGATTAACTAGGTTTGGATTGAACTTAATTAATTATGGGTTTATGGGCCAACCTAGGAATCCCGTGGATCAAACCCACATAACTCACAAATTATGTGAGACGGACCTAAAATCCTATATAGTCATCGATTTAAAAAAAATTATGTGAGGCAGGTCCTGTGTACCGGTTCATCGATCTAAGTCCGTTTAACCATCTCTACTTACATGATTACCTTATCATTTATTACATCATGTACTACCTTAACAAGTTTCAGGATCAACCCCCACCATTGGTCAGACTTACAGCCATCCAAGAGCTTCTTGCTTTGGGGTGACGGGCAAATACCCACTCATACGGATTGATAACCACTTATCATTTTACACCTATAAGCATAAAAAATTAGTTAAATACTAGAGCTAACTCTCATTGTCACACAGTTAAGTATTTTCTCTTTCATTATAAATATTGAACAATTAATGTTGAAAATTTTACTTATTCGAACATTAAAGTCTATACGAGTTCCACAACCTTTGTCCACTATATATACTCATCCATGATCGAAGTACGTAGCAATCTATCAAAGAAAACATCCGTATTCAAGGGAGTTTGATGATTTGGAATTGGTCATAAAATAAGTGAATTCTATTCTTGTAGAATTTGAAATTTAATGCCCTATATTATCTATCTGAAAGGGTAAGGATATAGCATGATTTAAAAAATCAATATGATAGACACAAGTCGACTCGACTCGGCTACCCACTTCTTTGACAAAATGCGGAAGAATTGTTTTGTTTTTGTTCTTATTTTGTAGGTGAAGGAAAATAAAAACGAAAAATAATACAGACTTGAATCTAGTTATCCATGGCATCAGGCATCTGCCATCAACAGCATAATTTGTTGTTTAAATAAATTTGGAGAGAGACAAGTGCCACGTACGTGTTAATATATCTATTGTCTTAAGATTTTTAACGTAAAATATTAATATAATATTTAATATTTTTTTGTCTCAAAATAAATATTATTTTAAATTATTTTATATAAATAAAATAATAAATAAATAAAAAGAGTAGTCATCTTATAAAACTAATCTTATTTGTAATCACCATTTTCTATCAGCTAAAAATAATATTATATAATATAACAGCCAACAGGAGTGCCAAACCATATACAGTACAAAGTATTTTCTCCATCAATAAAAAAGCCATCCCTAGTTACATGAATTAAGATTTTTTACTTTCTGATGTCATCCTAAATTATTTTTATTAACTTTCGTCGTCTTTTGAGTCTATTATAAAACTAATTTAGACTTATTTCAAATCACATTTTTTTAAAAACTTACATAAAATTAAATTTTAACCATCCATATTTAATTATATAATTCTGATTTAATTTTTTCTTTTATAAAATATTTTCTTCTCATATAACATTTCTTTCCATATATATGACAAAATATTCTTTGGACATGGGTTAAAAAAGTAAAAAGAAAAATATTTTTGTTAAAATATGAAAAAACATGCTCTCTCTTATGATTTTAAATTGTACTCTCATATGAATTATAATAAAATATTTTCTCTTTTTATTCCTTAATCATTACTATTAGGATATTGGTTAACAGGACCATATATATATATATAAACTGCCCAAAGAAATTGGACACTTGTCACCCGTTTATGCCATTTTTCTATCTTCATTTTTTCTCTCTCTTCTTTTGCACTTAGCATAAAATTATGGATAAATAATTAAATTTATCCCAAAAAATATGAGATGCCGAAAAATTCATTTACTCTAGGTCTCTCAAAAAAATTCATTTAGGGTTAGTATTTATACAACTTTTACTCTTAACTGGTTTAGTGTTGTGGTCATCAAGGTGTATTTTTTTCTTGGTAATAAGGTTAAGACATTATCGAAGAAGGAACCATTTTTAATTTTTAAGTCCCTATATTTTTTGAAATATTTTCTTTTAGTTCATACAAATATTATTTTAATCCTTTTTATTAGTCTCTACGGTGAAAACTAAAATAATTAAAAAAATATATGTAAGGACTAAATAATATATTATTAAGAAGAAATTAAAAGAGAAAAATTTTATAATTATAAAAATCAAATAATTAAACCTATTTTTTTTGTAAAGTTTATAATTTTTCTATTACTTTTATTAACTTTAAAAAAAGTCTCTTGTGAAATTTCGCTTTAGGCTTTAGGAATATCTTTGGCCGGTCTTGCATAATACTATAATTATTTGAAGTAAAGAAGTATTCAGTATAATTATTCTAGCATATATTTGGAAATCGAAGCTAAGCCTCGTAAGAAAATTTAATAAAAACAAATAAATAATGAAGGGTAAAACAGTAATCTTTTAATAAAAACAAGTTAACAAAGAAGAGTAAAACTTCAAACAAAACAGCCATGTCCCATGTATGCTTATAAATGTTGGGTGGACTCTGACACTGTGATGTGGTTCAAAAAAGAATGGCTCTACTCAAACAATGGCCTTACGAAGTGTTTTCTTCTACCTTCTATATATCTCTTTCTTTCTTTATCAGTGTGCTTTTATTGTTTAAGCTCACAAAAAGAACCAAACCCAAAACCAATCTGAATCTGCCTCCATCTCTACCAAAACTACCAATCATCGGTAACATTCATCAGTTTGGAACACTGCCACATCGATCTCTTCGAGACCTCTCTCTCAAATATGGTGATATGATGATGTTGCAGTTGGGGCAGATGCAAACTCCAACCCTAGTGGTTTCATCTGTAGATGTGGCCATGGAAATAATCAAAACTCATGACCTAGCCTTTTCTGACAGACCCCACAACACTGCTGCAAAGATCTTGCTCTATGGATGCACAGACGTTGGCTTCGCAAGCTATGGAGAAAAGTGGAGACAGAAAAGGAAAATATGCGTCCTTGAACTTCTAAGCATGAAAAGGGTGCAATCATTTCGTGTCATAAGGGAAGAAGAGGCTGCGAAGTTGGTAAATAAGCTACGTGAGGCAAGCTCGAGTGATGCAAGTTACGTGAACCTAAGTGAGATGCTTATGTCAACGTCTAATAATATTGTGTGTAAGTGTGCTATTGGAAGGAACTTTACAAGAGATGGTTACAACAGTGGGAAAGTGTTAGCGAGGGAGGTTATGATTCATCTCACAGCTTTCACAGTGAGAGATTACTTTCCTTGGTTGGGTTGGATGGATGTTCTCACTGGAAAAATTCAGAAATACAAGGCCACTGCTGGAGCAATGGATGCTTTGTTTGATCAGGCAATTGCTGAACATTTGGCTCAGAAAAGAGAAGGTGAACACTCCAAAAGGAAAGACTTCCTGGATATCCTACTCCAACTTCAAGAGGATAGCATGCTCAGCTTTGAGCTCACCAAAACTGACATCAAAGCACTTGTAACGGTATCTTTTCCCCCCCTCTTATGTATCACTATATATTTCGGTCTCCTAAACAAATTTATTCCCTCAGTCGTCTAAAGAACAAAATTGCACGTATATATATGACACGCTAACGTATGTATATATATATGTATGATCTATAAAGATAGGAGACCTTATATATTACAAAAACATGTTTCACATCTTTCTATTTTTATTTTTGTGTTTTCTCTATCTATTTCTGAGGTTTCATCTATTTCGTCCTTTCTTTAGGTGTCAATAATTAGCTTCGAAAAGTCTACCGATCTTCTTCCTTCATATGACTAAAGTGGTATTTTTTAGATCCATGTAATCTCATTAAGTGAACATTTTATTTCTTCTAATAAAAGAAATAGCTAGGCAAGAATTCAAGCATTTAGATATTTGAGATTTTGTCTAACACATCGCTTTGTTAGAATAATGATAGGTCATTATTCGTTGTTAATATTTGAGCTTTCTAGACAGTTAATAAGTATAGAATTTATATTATTTTTTAATTTATTAATATTCTTTACTTTACTTCTTATAATTTTTAATTCTTCGTTGACAAATGAGTGAATTGTTAACAAGTTTCATGAAAATTTCATTCCTATTATTTTATATAGGACATGTTTGTGGGAGGTACTGATACAACTGCGGCGGTATTAGAATGGGCCATGTCAGAGCTTTTAAGAAATCCGAACATAATGAAAAAAGTTCAAGAAGAAGTGAGGACAGTTGTAGGTCATAAATCAAAAGTGGAAGAGAATGATATTAGTCAAATGCACTATCTAAAATGTGTAGTCAAAGAAATTCTAAGGTTACATATTCCTACTCCTCTTTTGGCTCCTAGAGTAACAATGTCTGATGTAAAACTGAAAGGATATGATATTCCTGCAAAAACAATGGTATATATCAATGCATGGGCAATGCAAAGAGATCCTAAATTTTGGGAACGCCCTGAAGAGTTCCTGCCAGAAAGATTCGAAAATAGTAAAGTTGATTTTAAAGGTCAAGAATATTTTCAGTTTATTCCATTTGGTTTTGGGAGAAGAGGATGTCCTGGGATGAATTTTGGAATTGCTTCTGTTGAGTATCTGCTTGCTAGTCTTCTTTACTGGTTTGATTGGAAGTTGCCTGAAACTGATACACAAGATGTAGATATGAGCGAGATATTTGGACTTGTTGTCTCAAAGAAAGTACCACTTCTCCTTAAACCAAAAACCTTTTCATTTTAAGCCAAGTTATAAATGCATGTTTTTGTTCTTAAAATGAATATTGTTGTAAGTTTTTCTTTATCAGTATTATTATTGTTGTAAGTTTTCTTCTCTTTGTGTGATGTTGTTGCCCTAAATAATACTAGTATTTGAAGTATTGTCAAATTTATAAAGACAATAAAGTTGGGCTCGGATCGTGTGGTTATTATATATGCTTGTTCTTCGTTATGAATAATATATATTATCATATTTATCGAAAAAAATATTATCATATTATTAATAAAATATGATTTATGGACGAATAATATATTCTTTTAAAAAAATAAAAATAAAACTACACACATCACTGACTCATTCTGCATAGTTTAGGTATTTGTCTCACACGCTTATAGTTACAGATATAATTAATTACGTTGCCTAAGTTACAGGGACACATCATCCAATGTCGAGAAATTTAATTAATGAGAAAGAGAAAGAGAGAGAAGGCTATCCACGATATCAAATCATAAACATTCGCACATGATAAATACATAATAAATTTGTTGGTTTTTATATAATTAATTTAAAACTCATTCAAACATAATTTATCACGGCATAACATGTCTTATGGAATTGTGCTTTATTATATTATTAAGATATTAAAAATACTTATTTTATATATAAAGAATTAAGAAAATTAAAAAATATTATTTAAACTTAAAAAATCAAGGAAAAAGTATTAAAAATATATTTGCGTGCGTTGTAAAGAGAAAAAGAAGTAAAGAACACTCAATATGGTCAGTTATGACAAACAGCAAATATTCGAAGTCTATAAAAAAAATTTGTCAATAAATTTAACATTTAGTATGCTTTATTAGAGAGAAGATTCAAACTATAAACCTCCTTATTATTCCAACTCTTATGACTCACTCCAACCATTATAATATTTAGTGATATATGCTATGTCAAATCCCACAAAAAGTCTACGTAGTACACAGTAACGAGAACAAGAGCACTCAATGGTCAGTTATGGATTATTTTTTGTGAAATAGATCTAAAATTCAAAGCCAATAAAAGTGGAGCCCCTCAAAATCATACGACTCATACCTAAACCTCTTTTTTTTATCCCATTCAAAGCCTATAAAGTGAGCCTATCACCTATGTGTTAAATCTTGTAAACCTCTTTTATCCAATTCTTGTGAGCGTACACGTCTTCGATTTCTTTTTTAAAGATGTTTATTCAATAAAGAATATATGTGGAGCAATCCAAACTGACGGTATGAAATATATAAGGATATTTAATGGTTTAATCCCAATTTTAGAACGGTAAATTTAAGTGTAACTCAATCTTAAAAGCTAGTTTAAGAAGTGAAAGTTATTTTTCACTTTGGTTTTATTTTTAGTCAATACGAAAATTAGATTTTTTCCAACACCAATCACATGTAACCTCTAGGTAAAGAATTAGTGTAGAAACCTAATTGGATTGAGATAGCACTCGTAAATATAAAAAAATGCACATGTCATCTCATGCTTTTGTTTTGTTCAATTTATCCATCCTTTGATAGTTTTTTTATAAGTTTAAATACTTTTTCTTATCGTAAAAAAAATAATTCTTTACCTCTCTAAATATATTATTTTTGGCTTTTAGTTTCTCTGTTTTTTTTTACCATTATAATATTTAAAATTTTTAATTGTTGTCCTTCCGTTGTAAAAATACTTAAACGACTTTGTAAGATGTTGCTTAAACGTAAGTATATTGAATTGTACAAATGTTTAAACGACATTTTTTTATAAGCTCTAACATTATGATAATTGTTTACAATATCTTATTGTCATATATATTGATTTTTTTTAAAGATGATATCATTCTTATGCAATCAAGGAGACCAAATTAAATGACAATAAAATAAAATAAATTGCCAGCTAGAGCGATGCTTTGTATTTCCTTTGATGTAGACCATAACATTGTAGAAAATGATGCAAATGCAGCATGTGTGGTAAACTTAAATAATTCAATTTAGGGATCCTGGCCATTGTTGAAATGCTATCATGAAATGTCTTTCTTTTTCTTTTATTGAATTAACGGTCAAGGGAACTAATAATGTTACTTTTGAAAAGGTTTGTTGTAACAAAAACAAGGTTTATAGCTTTCTATAATGCAACCAATGTTATATGTACGAGTTGCTAGGCTGATATCAGCAGTTAATTAAGATGAGGATGGAGCTGTATCTGTACAACATTAATGATATACACATTATATACTGCTGATTGGCATTCTTATTGGAAATTAAAGGTGGAATTCATGAGACACTATGACTGGAACAAAATGGATATTGGATACTGATAGGAAATGTTTTCTGTACTGGGTAGCCCACTGTGTATGTTCGTCAATGACTAGGGTCGTAATTGGGTATATTACATAAATTTAATGCCTCCGTGTGAGTGGCGGTAGGACTTGACATTATTTATGTTAGGTGTTGATGTTAAACTCTCGTCAAGCATTTGTAAGTTTTATGCAATAGGTTGATAAAATTGTTTATTTTTTGATCATGATTATAGAGAATATTTTATTGGAAGAGATAAAATTCACTTCAATTTGATGATCTTTACGTACGCTTTCAAAGTTGATCTCATGACTTTTGATTATAGGAATTTCTTATTTTTAGGGAAAAAAAAATTATATAAAACTTGAGATATAAAATTGAGTTGATAGTAAAAGAAGAATAAAATGAAGAAGAAATCGTGAATTTTGAATTTTTTACTAATGAAAAAACTAATCACTAATAACTAAAATTGACTTTAAGAAAAAACATGTAATTTGAACATGTTGGCAACTTATGCCCATAAATAATTACTAAAGATTTGTCTTTAAAAAAATATTTAAGTGAAATTAAGTGGTACTGCCACTGCCACGAGCATAACTTGGCCTAATATGACATCCTCCATTTCTAATGGCAAGTGCCATTATATACATGTTATTGTCGGACAAGGAGTCCATGTGGTGTATCACGTTGGACACACATCAATCTATCTTAAATACAATGGAACTCATTGTTGGAGGTAGGTTTGGACAATGTTAAGTCCACAGTCATTCCGGTAAAATTCCCAATTTGAAAAACGTATTACTTTTAATTTTTCCTACTCACATAAAAGGTCCTTTTGAAATCATAGAGAGATTTCAAAATTTGAAATTCAAATTCCTTTCTCTTTCAGTTTTCTTTCTTCTTCTCTTTCCTTACTCACAGGCCTTTTGTTTGAGATGTGTGTTTTTTGTTGTAATATGTTGGAAATCAACAAAGATCTTCAAAGGAGAAGAGATTTTCTATCCTCTCCTATGGAGGAAGTTGGGTTTCCTTCCCTCTTTGTTGCACCATTATTATTATGCATTAATGTTCTAACTTTTCCTACTCATATACTCTTTTAATGTTTTATCTTAATGATGTATTACAAGTCTTTATACATTTCATTTGAATGATAGTGTTTTTTTTATTTGTTTTTGACTGATGAGTGGGTTATGTATTTGATCAAATGCTCAAATGAATTTTGAAATTTTCCATGACAAGTTTTATTGGTTAGTTTTTTTAATATTGGTTTCTCGTTGTGTTTGGTATTTGACCGTGCTTTATTTCTTTTTTTATAGAAACAAAACTAATATGATATAATTGAAAGAACTCTATTTTGTTGGCCTAAACTTTAGCATCTTTTTTAAAAAGTAAATGTTTTATTTTCCAAGAAAGTACCAATTCTTCTTAAACCAAAAACCTTTTCATTTTAAGTCGAGTTCTAAATGTTTTTCACTATTACAAAATCGTATTTCAAAGATAATTTTTGAACCCTTTCCACAACCATTTTGAATTGTTTTTGAATCAACCGTTGTGAAAAGTGAATATTTTTCATGATAGTTTTTAAACCGTCTTAGAATATAGGTTTTTACATTGATTTTTGTGAAATTGTTTTATAATGTTTTTTAAAACATGTTAAAAACAAATAAATTTAAAGACAGTTTTCCAAAAATCATTTTTGAAAATATTTTAAGACGATTTTTTAAAAATTGTCTTAGAATATATAATTACTAAGATGATTTTTCCAAAACCAATGTAGAAATTTTTATTTTATTCATAGAAAAGCTTTTTATTGGATGGAAAATTTTCAGCATATCATTAAAAATAAAACATAGACAAAGCCAAATCAATCAACAAACATGGATTCCAACATATGCATTATATTACAATGAAAATGATCAAGTAGAAGGAATTAAATATGCAAAATGAGAGAATTTGCCAATCCATTTATGCAGTAAATTTATCATAAAAAGAAATCAAATTAGAAGACTAATATTGGCAATTCAATCAATCATCCTGAAATCATGATTCCATATGCAGTATATTATTTAGCTTATTCTCCTTTCCTTCTGAGTCTTATTCTTCTTTCCTTCTGAGTTCTCACATATTTCACTAATCCAAAATCATAAACAAAAAACAAACAAAAGACTCGTATACAAAAACAAATCAAATCATTCAATAAGAGAAATATCTAAATTAGCTCCTTTCTCAAATGGGCTAACCCTATGCATTAACAATAACCCAATAAGCCTAGCATAAATACGCATACTAATTACAAATGACTATGGACATCAAAATGTAGTTTTACACATCAATTGCCAATTGGAATAAAATGTAATCTATATTACTTATCTTAATATCTTAATAACTAATTCAATGCTTCCAAGACGAATAATAAAAATGCAATGAACAAATTTACAATAACATTTGTCTTAAATTCACAAACAATTATAACAGTATTAGAAAATTAATCCCAACGTAGTCAAGCAAGATTACACAAGTGGTAACAAAAAATTAAGCACAATAACACAACACATTATAGTTGGGATTCAAAACAAAACCATGCATAAATTAACAAAAAAAAAAAGTTACCTTAATCGTAAGGAGCATATTAGAAAAACCTAATTTTTACTATTTTGTTTTGCTAATTGCATTTTGCTAATTACCTTAATATGGTTCATTAGTAATTTAGGTATTACAATCAGTCATATAGACCACATTTTGTTCCAATTAATGTATTTGGTAATGTAGATTGCATTTTATTGTCCATAGTTATTTCAATTGATATGCATAGGTGCATATACACAAGTTCATGCGAGGAAAACCAGTAAGAGGTACACTACTATTTTTATAAAGAACTTACCTAAGAGTTGGTCAACCTACATGCCTTACATACTTTTTGGCCTTAAGGGCATTAGGCGCTTTGTGGGTTTTTCAACCTTATAAGCTTTTTGCCTATCTCCTGTGGTCTAAGGCTGTGTGTAGTAGTGGTATATAATCATAATAATAATAGTACTTATAATCAAGACTAAATATCTTAAGACCCATAAGAGTAAGAAGCATAGAGAGATAAGACACAACAAATAGAAAAGAAAGAATTTGGAATGATGCGAGAAGCCTTTGCTATAAAATTTGGATATAAGCGGATTAACCTTATAGAAGTTCTCTAATAACACTACATCAGTGTTTATCATTAAAAATCTAATAACCTTATAGAAGTGAAAAATCTAATAAGTAATATCTAGAAAATACATTTGTGAGGAAAAACTTGTATTAGACTATCAGTCACCTAGTTAAAAATCTAATATCCTAATGCATTATCAGTTCAGCCTAATATGTATAATGTTAAGGAAAAAGACAATAATATGTTGGCAGATAAATCCAAGTTATACAATCATAAAAAGAAGTAGCCTACCACTGATTATCAGTGTTCCACTCAACTAATTGTCACACAAACTTTCTTAAGACCAAAGATATGAATCAAATCATGTTTCCCAATTTAAACAATTCATATACAAATATCTATTAATCTATAGTAGAATCATATCCAAACATAGAATACACGGTATATCAGACAATGTAGGGTCTTCACGGGATCCTTATTACAATTTGGGTGTTTTCTACTTCCAAGTTTATCAGAACAAAGTCTGAATCAATTTCTAAAACAATAATAATTAAGAAACTAAATTCATAATCAAAATTCAATCCAGTTTATAGAGGTAAAAAAAGATTGCTAAATAAGTTGACTTGTGACAACAGATACATTAAATAGAAACATTTGTCAAACAGAATCCTAGAATTCAATAACAACGCAGGAACAAGAACACAGAGAACAAACAAGTTCAAACACTAAAAATAGATACAGCTGAGAATGTAGTGGCAGCTAAAAATTGACAACTTAAAATTTCTGAGATCACATAATAGTGGTAATTGGAGGACTATCTAGGTGAAATGTACAATGACACTTTGAAGGTCATTGAAAAAGATTACTGAAACTTTGCATTAAGTTCACTGGAAAAGTCACTTGTGGTTTGAAGATCACCTAAAGTTCATTGAAAAGATGCCAAACAGTTTATCCAAAAAAGGTCATCAACAGTTGAAGTTTGCCTCATGTCACTGAAAACAATATATGAAGTTGGGAGGGGTTATCTTCAACTAGTCAAGGAGGGACAACTTGTCCTTCATCCATAACAATGTATGAAGTTGGGTTGGGGCCCCATGGCAGTTGGCACAAACTAAATCAACAAGGACAATTGGTGATAGAGTCCTACAATACAAACAAACAAGGCCTCGGGGTTATCGTACTATTCTATAACGCTCAAGTTATACTGATATAGGCTTATTGCCACAATGATTCATAAATCAAATAAGGTTCAAATATGCTATAAAAGGAAACAATTCAATTTTACCTTGCAAATCTAGATTGTATTGAAATATCCCGAACCTTAAATCTGTTGACAATGCCACTTTGGCTTACAAGAACCACCTGTTCATCACTTTCACCATCCTCTATTTAAGATAATGATGATTTTACAATGATATCAATACTAGGGCAATTTTATATCATAATAATATCAGCAGCAAAATTAGTACTAGTAATTATCAAAACTGCAACTGAAAGACTAACTGTTGAACTAAGCAAAACATTAAGAAAAACACTTACTGATGAGAATCCTACCACAAAAACAACAGCCAAGTGATCTCGGTAAAAAACTGAATACACACGATAGGATAACACAACGTTTAATTGAAAAGGAACTTTTATTATTGCCAAGAGAAGGTTGTTTCTAAGATATAAAAAACACCTTATATCCTATCAAACAAACTCGATTCAAAGATGATATCTGAAAACTACTCAAAGGAACTCTCTTTTCATAACCATTTTCAGATACGAACAATAACCTTTACACACCTCCTTTATATGAATCTAAGAATATATTTAATTAACCTCTACACAATTTAATGATAAAAATATCATAAAGGCCAAAAAAAACATGTAAAGAAACATATCTCAACTTTTTTTAGTATAAGACAGTTGAAGCCAACGAGAAATTTAAAAACCCATAACACCATTTCAAAACTAAAAAAAATATTATAATTTAAAAAATGTTTAAACCTTCCAAGAAACTCCAAATTTGAGGGTTGTAGATTGTAAAATTCAAAATATAATACGGCTTTTCAGGGCAAATTCACAACCAACCTATTTGGAAGATAAAGGGATTAGGTGTTTGTGTGTAAAAAGTGTAAATGCTATGTGTTTGAGAAACTAACGATGGTGAGGGCTCACTTGTACAAGTTTGGATTCAAGTCAAATTATCTGATGATTCTGAACATATGGACTGAATAGTGAATATGGAGAACAAAGACCATTTATAAAGGAAACGATCATCTTTAAGCATTTTTCTATTGGAGGTGGAGCATGATAATCATATTAAATCAATGCATTGAATGTCGTATACAACGCTTTTAGGCCTGATGTTGGGGACCCTGATGTCAATATGTAAACGTTAGAGCTGAGCCTTTCAATATATGGAATAATTGCTCAATGCAAAATCACAACAATTTTATGACACGTTATCAAAGCAAAATATTGAAGGTAGCTCAAATTCTATGTTATTAATGTCTACTAAACTCCTAGCAACATGTTTAGGACAACTTAAATTTGTTGAACGTATAACTTTATGAAATTTAATAAGTGGTTCCTCCTCCAACGAGCGCATAATTATTTAGATGTAAATTAAGTTTACGAAGAAATTTAGAATAAAATATGTTTTGCAACTTCCGTAAGTTCCACTTACGATGGATATATATGGTCGTCTAATTAAACACTACAAGAATTATGATTTTTAGTGACTAAAAAATGTGATGAAAATTTAAGTTGTCACCAATAATATATCATCAGTGACTAAATCTTAGTTTGTCACTAATATTATTTACAATAGTAACAAAAAAGAAGTTGTCACTATAATTTTATTATTAGTGACAAAAAAATATTTGTCACTAATATATACATATTTTATTTCCATATTTAAAATTATTACTAATGCATATTCTAGTAATCAACATTATTAAGGTATTTATGACAAATATAAAAATATGAGTTTGTCATAAATATTATATTTTATTAGCCTATTTATTTTCAATTATAATTGACAAATTATTCATCATTAAAAATTGAAAGCAATTATGAGATAATAAGTAATTAAAAAATTATTTTTCATTCAAAATTTAAAGCAAAAAGAAGAATTTAACCTATAACCTCTTACTATAAGATAATATAAATAATAAAAATAAATAAAAATATAAATGAAATATATAAATAATAAAATATAAATAAAAAAATATAATGATGCAAATATAAAAAATAACATAAAAATAAGAAAACATAAATAACATCATATAAATACTAAAAAAAATATAATGATTCAAATATAAACAATAAAATATAATTAATGAAATATTAGTTATCTTGTAAATGTAATTTTTAAAATTATTTGAATACAAATATTTATCAATAGAATGCTCAGTGTGTTGAGATTTGAGATAAGTAGTTAAAAATACTTATTATATACAAAAAAACTTAAAATATTTCATGACTATTTTGGCACATAATTTATTTAAATTTCATCCATTTCAATTTTCTCTGTATTAATTAATTATCACTACAGTTGAATTTTTAAAATTTTTGTAAAAAATTGTTTTAAATTATTTATTGGAGTTTTATAACACATATATATTAATTTTTTTGTGACCTTAAGATATTATTAGAATAAAATATTATATTTTGATTGCATTTCTATACTAGAATGTCTCGAGGTCACCAACAAATTTTTGTACGGTTAACTTTGAAAATATAGACAACTAGAATATAGTTAAAATAGAATTTTAACCACATGATTCTCTTCTGATTTTTATTTTTTTTACTAACTACCTTGTAGTGATGGATTTGAGGGTAGTTAAAACATTAACTACTTTTTAATATTTGTATATTAAATTAAATTTTTCATCTATTATTTCTATCAAACTAAAAATATAAATTAAAATTTTAAATTCAGTTTTATTATGTAGAGTAAATGTCAAGAAAGGAACATCTATAATCTTCAACATAACAATTATTATTGCAAGCAACAAATATAATATATGACTAAAATAGATACAAAAGTAACTAATAATAAATTTTGGTGTAAAAAAATTAAAATAAATATGTACAATACTAGTTTTTATCTTTTCTAAATTTTCTCAATATCTTTTTACCTTTATCTCTTTTGCTTTATTAATAACTATTATTTTATCATTTTTATATATTTGTTCTCATTTTATATTACTCATTATTTAATTGGTTGAAAATAAATATGTATTTTTTTAAAAAAAATATTTTTAACAAAATTGTGTCATAAGAAAAAATGTTAACCCAAAAATAAAATAAAAATTAAATTTTAAGTAAATAATTTGATTTTTTTGTACTTTTTAAAATATTTTTAAATACATAATATTTATTTAGTCTAATTACAATTCAATATTTTAATGATAACTATATATTTTATACATTAAAATAGACTAATGTAATGCACATGATAAAATAATAGTTAGAAAAAATATATATTTAATAAATTGATTATGATGATAAAGTTATCTTGTTTAAAAAAATAACATTATCAACATTTAAAAAAACTAAAAGGTAATTTGTGACATTAAATTTAATGATTTGGATTTATCTTTTCTTTTAATTCAACTAAAAATCTAGTTTCATTTTTTATTTAATTATCTAAATTTATGATTATTTTTAGATAATTTTTTAACTTAATGCACTTTGAGGGTTCAATGTCGTTATATATATATATATATAGTATCTTATATTTTTTTATGTTTGTATAGTAGTTAATGGTTTCTTTAATTTTTTATACAATTTTATTAGTCACCTGTTTAAATAGTTGGAGTATCTTATAAGAGTATTTTTTACCGGTCATATTTATCTTTTGTTTGTTTTTTCTTTGTTGCTACTCCAAGTAAATTTATTTGATTTTGTGTTACTTTTAACAAAAGATAGTTTGAATTTAAACTTGAAATAATACATATTCTAGTAGTTTTTCCTCAGGTTAATTAAATTTTGAAAATTCATGTAACATGGAGTATGTATCATATATGGATTTCTAACTACACTAATAACTTAGGGTTGCAAACCAAGGAAAATTTATCCACCAAATTAGAGGTTTTTTTGGACTTGAATATATTTTTTGTCCTTGATAAATTAACAAATTTTATTTTTGGTTCCTAATAAAATTATTTTTTGCGTTAAGTCTGTAATAAAATAAGAAAATTAATTTTTGGGCCTTGTTTTATGTTTTAATCCTTCTAATATATCTACTTTTTTTGTCTCTATAGTATGTAGATCATTTTTTATTATTATGTATCGAGTATTTTTTTCAAAGGGACTAATAAAAAATGAACAAAATTTTATAAGGACTAAAATAAAATAACAATAACTAAAAATAAAATTTTTGTATTATTAGGAACTCGATGAAAAAAATTATTAGAAATCCAAAATAAAATTTAACTAATTTATTATGGACTAAAAGCATATTTAAACTTTTTTATAAAATTAGAACTCTCTCGTGCCTCATTGATAAAAAAAATAATTCTTCACGGCTGCTACCATTCATGCTAATTAATGAGATAATTTGATTTTATGAATGTTTGTTACAAATGGAAATACTTTGTTTGTTTTAAAGATCACATGGACCCCATTCTTTGCTTTCCTCTCATTCCACCTCCCCAACTTAAAATATTATATGAATCAATTAAATAAAAGAAGAAGTTATAACTTCCCCTTTATTAATTAAGCTCTCTCACCCACTCTTAAACAATTCCTTCTCTACAAAGACTCACCTATAACCTTCCACCTCCTTATGTCAAAATCAAAACCAAAAGCACCCACACAAAGAAGTTACCTTCCCTCACACTGGTTTCAAGTACGAGGAGCTTAGGCAACATATGAATGTTAGTATATAATTAGGTAAATTATATTTAATTTATATTTATATATTTGAATATTAGTTATATCTTCAAATTGATTTGATAATGTATCTTGATAGTATTTAATTTTTACTTTTTCTAGTGAAAACGTATGATATAAGGATGATTTTAGTTTATCTGACTAGGTGAAGGAATATGCAATGAAGCAAATTCAATTTCAATAAAAAAATAAGTTTTATCATTTACATCAAGCTTATCTTAAAGAAAATGATAGACTAAAATTCGTATCTTGGAATTGGCTAATTAAAAACAAGTGGAGTGGTTCAAAATTTCAGGTAAAATTATTTTATTATTTTGAACATAATTTTTTAATAGTTTTATACTTATAATATAAAATCATTTATACTTTGATGTAGGAAAGAAGCTTGACAAACAAAACTAATCGAAGCAAGCAAGAAATGAAATCAATTATTGGCACAAAAATCAATCATGCAAAAGGCATTTGAAATGGTAACATCTTTTAATATTTTATATTCATTTTCTTATAAGTTATATAATAATAACTCTTTTTTTATTTTGTTATTGTTTTTATATGATATATGAAAGTTTGGTGAAATTTATATAAAGGCATCATGCATTAGATTATATTGTTTTTATATTATTTAATTTGTCTTTTACTATATTTAATTTTAATAGAAAAAAGATTCAAAATCTGGTGAATGGCCTGATGCTGTGGAAGTTTGGAAGGCCAGACACATGAGATCTAATGGAATTTAGTACATTCCAAAAGGAGAAGAAATGATGGTAAAGAAAAAATTCATTTTAAAGTCTTGATGTCAATATTAGAATTAAAGACATTAATTGGATTATGATATCATATCTAGTTATATTTTTGTGAAATATTTTTCTTTTCATTTGTCAACTAATAATGTGAATATTTTAATGTAAGTATGAAAATTATACATACTTTTTCCACATTATACAGGAAGCTTTGGACAATATGAGTGATGTATACCTACTAACTCAAGTGCTCAGGTTAGTAAAGGTTAGTAATACGAAGCTCTTTTATTAAATATTTTTTTTTAGACTTATTATGTGGTCATTTTTCAAAAACCCAAATTTCAATATATTTTTTTATTTTTTATCTGATTTATTTTTTATATTTATTTGTAGGATTGAAACTAAATGTAATTTTGGAATTGAAACTAAACATAGTTTTGTGACAGCTAAAAATATTGTCACTCTTACATAAGTGACTCGTATATTAGGACGACCGGTGACAAATCAAAATATTGTCACTAAATATTCCTAATGACAATTTTTAAAGTTTTTAGTCACAAGTTTTTTCATCACAAAAGATATATTTTCTTGTAGTGAAATATCTTCAATAATTGCGATATGAAGTAAATAATTTATCTCACTTAGGATCATTTCTGGTTGTCAAATTATCACGTGTTTCTTTCATTTTCTTGTCACTATTTTTATGGAATTAGCACTTCCTTTAATTATTTATTTTTTCAATTTATTTATAAGATAGTGGTTACTAGTTAGTGAAAGAGTACTTGTTCCTATATCTTGTGAATTATTAGATGAGATCGGGAGAGTATAAACCTCATGTTGCCTAGAAGTCGTCGTCTTTTGCTTGTAGGCTTTTTCGTTTGATTTCTTCATTTATTTCGTTTTTTTTTATTTTCTTAATGCAAGCATTCCTCCTACTCCTACCTGGGAGGAAGGTTTTAAAAAAAGGTCGCACTTAATTACCATTTTGCCGTTCAAAAAAAAATATTGCTTTATCTATATAATATATGATATCATTTGCCGTTCAAAAGAGAAGTATTGCTTTCATTAATTGCATGTGATTTCGGAAATTATATATGATACCTTGATTTCCCAATTGTGTGAGATGCTACAAGTGAAACCACATACAAAAAATATCATAAATAGTATGTAACGAATGCAATAGCAAGAGGCAATGAAGGAGTAATAAGTGAGACCAAACAGGGGGACACGTGGCAGAATTAGGAGGAGAGAGGCATAACACAAGATTCAAAATAACCAAGTCCAAGCTGGCCTAGTATGTGTGGTACTGGAAGTAGAATAAATAGCAAAAACACGAGAGTGAGTGAGGCATGGAACCTAGTATGTGTGGTACTGGAAGTAGAATAAATAGCAAAAACATGAGAGTGAGTGGGGCATGGAATTTGCATGGTGTTATTATTGAATGACACGAGTTTTAAAAAGGTTATATGGAAAACGCACGTGCTTAAGTCACATATTGGTCCACCTTATGAATAATTTTTTTTGAAAGGGATGTTAGTTACTTAGTTTTATTAAGAACCACTACTGAACCAGACAAGATCCACAACCATGTTCTTGCATTGAGAAAGATCCACAACCATGTTCTTGCATTGAGAAAATTAAGGTTCTTAGCTGAGATCATCTAGGGTCTGTTGGACTGGCCGGTTCTTCTCAATGGAGGTTCAACATTCTCTTAACTTAAAAAAATAAGGATCTTAATAACGAGTGTTGTTAGAATATTAATAAAAAATATTTATTATAAAAATTATAAAATAACATAAAAAAATTTATAAGTAACATAAATTTGTGCATTCAATAAAAAAAAATTTCTTAAGTTCCTTAATTTATGTTTTAAGAACATGGGTTAATATTTATCACAAAAAAAAGAAGAAAGAAATGATAACTTAGAAAAGGAATCCGAGAATGCATTAGTGGGTGGTCAGTAATCGATCTCCATTTTTTCAAATATTGGTATGGGGTTCCTTTTTTTTAATAATTTTTTTATTATATATTCAACTTTTTCATTTTATTTTAATTACTTCATATGTGAACTAAATTAATTATAATTAATTTAATTATTGAATTTATCTTTCTTTTAACTTAAAACACTTTAATGACTTGATCAACTATTTTAACTTTTAGATTAACATATTTTAGACTTTAGTATTTAATTTTTATATTGTCGCCTGTTTTTCTTATTCATTTTGATCTTTTTATGATTTTATCCATGGTTTTCAAATGTCTTAATTTGGTTATAATTATTATGTAATTTTCTATCATGATTTGGATAAAAAATAAGGTGTAAAAGGATAAGTATAGGAAAACTAATATTAAATAAAATAAACAATTAATCAAAATCAAACAAAATATGACTTTGGCTATAAAAGCTTGGTGGACTTTGTCAATTATACTGTGAGAGGAGATTGAAAAAGAATGGCTCTCAAACAATGGCTGTACGAGCAAATGAAAGAAATGGCCTATAGGAAAACTAATATTAAATAAAATAAACAATTAATCAAAATCAAACAAAATATGACTTTGGCTATAAAAGCTTGGTGGACTAGGTTAATTATACTGAGAGAGGAGATTGAAAAAGAATGGCTCTCAAACAATGGCTGTACGAGCAAATGAAAGAAATGGCCTATAGGAAAACTAATATTAAATAAAATAAACAGTTAATCAAAATCAAACAAAATATGACTTTGGCTATAAAAGCTTGGTGGACTTGGTTAATTATACTGAGAGAGGAGATTGAAAAAGAATGGCTCTCAAACAATGGCTGTACGAGCAAATGAAAGAAATGGCCTTCTCTACCTTTTATCTATCTCTTTTCTTCTTCATCAGCGTCCTCTACTTGTTTAACCTCACAAGAAAAACCAAATCCAAAACCAATCTGAATTTGCCACCATCACCACCAAAACTACCACTCATAGGCAATCTTCATCAGTTAGGCTCACTACCACATCGATCTCTTAGAGACTTGTCACTCAAACATGGTGACATCATGTTGTTGCAGTTAGGGCAGATGCAGAATCCAACGGTGGTGGTTTCATCCGCAGATGTTGCCATGGAAATAATGAAAACGCATGATATGGCCTTTTCGAACCGACCCCAAAACACTGCTGCAAAAGTCTTGCTCTACGGAGGCATTGACATTGTTTTTGGACTCTACGGGGAAAGGTGGAGTCAGAAAAGGAAAATATGTGCCCGTGAACTTCTGAGCACTAAAAGGGTTCAATCATTTCATCAAATCAGAAAAGAAGAAGTTGCCATATTGGTGAATAAGCTACGTGAAGTGAGCTCCAGTGAAGAGTGCTACGTGAATCTAAGCGGCATGCTTATGGCAACAGCGAACGACGTCGTGTGTAGATGTGTTCTCGGACGGAAATACCCTGGTGTCAAAGAGTTAGCAAGGGATGTTATGGTTCAGCTTACAGCTTTTACTGTGAGAGATTACTTCCCTTTGATGGGTTGGATTGATGTTCTCACTGGAAAAATTCAGGAACATAAGGCCACTTTTCGTGCATTGGATGCTGTTTTTGATCAAGCAATTGCGGAGCATATGAAAGAAAAGATGGAAGGAGAGAAATCCAAAAAGAAAGACTTTGTGGATATCCTACTCCAACTTCAGGAGAATAACATGCTTAGCTATGAGCTCACCAAAAATGACCTCAAATCACTTCTACTGGTATCTGCTGCCTTTTTTTTTTAATCTCTTTTATCACTTTTTTTTTTAACTCTCATAAACACATTCAGTCTGTCACTCTAAAACCAAGCACAAATTAACTTGCACAGTTACACGCATATTGCATGGTAATATATAGACATGGACAACCAGACCAGCTTAAGGCCCAACCAGCCCAAGCAAAAACTTTAGACCCCCAAAATTTTTTTTTGTACTAATATACGTCAAAAAAATTATTGTAAAATTATATCTAAAAATAAATTTTAATTAAAATATTATATAAGTAATTGTTAATCTTTTTAATCATACCGTAAGTAACAAATAGTTAATAGCTAAAAAAATCCAAAAGTCCAAAAAATTAATTTTAAATAAAATAATAATTTTAATAAACTATTTTATGAGTAAATAAAAAGTCTTATTCTTAAATTTGTTTTAGATCTCTCAAGTCCTTGAGCCGCCTCTATACACAACAGGATATTAAAGACGGAATGATTTTGTTTCCTGATAATAAATCAGCTGGTTACTTCATATAATGGGAAATGCATTAATTACTTGAATGACAAAATATTAACACTTTAGTTTTTCATTGCCTTATAATTGTATTATGAATATGTAGTTTGTACTTGTAGTTTCAAATAATTTAGACATGTCAATTTCACATTTTAATTTTTACAACAATATTTTATAGACACTTAAATAATATTAACATTTATTTGACACCTCTCATTTTGTATGCAATGGTTGCATGAAGACAAGCATTGTTCTTGATAGGATAAGAACCTATACAAGGCTACAAGCAAACCCATTCGAGATGCTATTAATTACATTATCACTTTTCTCTTTTTTATTATTTTTTTCTCTAAAAGTAAAGATAAGCATTGAAGATCACAAATAGGAATGAAAATGAGTCGAGCTGCTTGTTAATGACCTTTGGCTCGACCTATTTAAGGCTCAGCTCAACTTGACTTATTTATTATAAAAACCAAGTTCAAGCTTTTTAAAAAGTTTTTTTAGATAAAAAGGCCAAAGCCAAACTATACAAAAAGCTTGTTAAGCTTAACAAACCGACTTGTTTAAATAATAATAATAATAATAACTATTATTTATACCATTTTTATGACATTATGAATGACAGGATGAAGTGACATAAAGTGCTTAGAGAGTTCACTTGCATATGAAAAATTTTCTAAAAGAAAAAGACTCAAGTTAGAAAGATAATGCAATCAGATTCATACTTCCAAAGAAAAGAATGTTTTGTAAAGATATTTTCAGACAATTTAAATATTTTTATTTGGTTATATTAGTATAAATCATCTCTAATCCATATTTATTTTAATATTATGCTCTCTTTTTTTCATTTTCTTTTGAAATACTTTATGTTTTAACAACTTGAATTCAATATGATTTTATTTATCAATTATTTTTGGATTTGTACATTACTTATACGAAATTTTATAAGTTTCTTTTCTTAGTTAGTATTTCACTAGGTTTTAAAACAATTAATTGGTCAAAGACGTTTTTAATCAGGCTTGTAAATAGGCTGCTCGTAGGCCAAACCAGGCTTTTATGTAAGCCGAGCCGAGCCTTTTAAAAAAATTCAATCACAGATAATGAGCCAAACTCAAGCCTTGCGTATTCAACTCAAGTCGAGCTCAAGCCCAGTAAAGCTTGACTTGGCTTGGCTCATTTCCATCCCTAGTCACAAATCTTTATTCTAATTTTTGTATTCACCTTACATCCATCTTCATTCCACTTTTTTCTTCCTGCTCACATCCTTCAATATATACTTACTTTCTCTATTTTTCATTATGTATGGATTGGCAATTAATAGTGATAAGGAACTAGAAGTAGGAAACACAGAAATAGGAGCAACAGTCACAAAGCCAAAAATAGGGGTGCAAAGAGAAGGGAAGCCCAAGAGGGCAATTTTGAAATCATTTTACCTCAGATTACATTTGAGGGTGAGGTGGGAAATTAGCAGCTAAAATCTTGCTTGGTTGATGCTTGTCTGCTAGTAGGGGACAAGTCTAACAAATTCTGTTTTTGGGCACAAAAAGATAAGAATTTTGTTACTAGGAACACTATAAATAGCTATGTAAATAAGCAAGCAAGATCAATGAAAATTATCCTTTACCTGAGCTTCCTCTTTCTTCTCTGGCCCTGGTCCTCGAAAATCAACTTTTGAGATAGTATAACCCATCAGATAGCCTTAGACATGCGTCATTTTGAAAGTTAGTATTAGTTGCTTCTGCGTCGCCAATTGATAAATTTGTTGTGAACTTTTGCAAAGACATGGCGTGTGGATGCTCAAACAAACACAATCTTAACTAATATGCAAAAAATAATTTTCTGAGATTTTAAATTGTTTCTTTATGCTCTGTCGTACTATTGGAAGTACTGTACCACCTCAACATGCAATAGTATTCAAGGATTTATCTTTTATTTTGAAATACCTATATCTTAACAAATTTTCAATAAAAAATGAAATTGTTACTAAACCATGGAGCATTATTATACTTGCAATGTTTAACCTTAATTGGTTTTTTAACATTTTTTAGTACCTCTATATCAAAATATTATATGCTATCACTTTCACTTAATTATTTTTATATTAATCGCCCTTAATAATTGTCAATCATTAACAAATTTCATAAACATTTGCTTATATAATTTTAGGATATGTTCGTTGGAGGAACTGATACATCTAGAGCAACATTAGAATGGACTCTTTCAGAGCTTGTGAGAAACCCAACCATAATGAAGAAAGTACAGGAAGAAGTGAGAAAAGTTGTAGGACATAAATCTAATGTAGAAGAAAATGACATCGATCAAATGTATTATTTGAAGTGCGTAGTCAAAGAAACTCTAAGATTACACTCACCTGCTCCTCTTATGGCTCCACATGAAACAATATCGAGTGTTAAACTGAAAGGATACGATATTCCTGCAAAAACTGTGGTGTATATCAATATATGGGCAATTCAAAGAGATCCTGCATTTTGGGAAAGTCCCGAACAGTTCCTGCCAGAGAGATTTGAAAATAGTCAGGTTGATTTTAAAGGTCAGCATTTTCAGTTTATTCCATTCGGTTTTGGGAGAAGAGGATGTCCTGGAATGAATTTTGGACTTGCTTTTGTTGAGTATGTTCTTGCCAGCCTTCTTTATTGGTTCGATTGGAAGCTGCCTGAATCGGATACACTT